>NC_138968.1:156320500-159239250 GCF_055761805.1 Camellia sinensis | reverse complement strand
CCATCTAGATCCATCAGAACCACAGCTCCACCTGACCAGATAGCTTTGATGATGTAGGGACCAGTCCAATTAAGTCTGAACTTGCCCCTTGGGTCGTGGATGGGAGCTCGGTTGTCCTTGAGCACCAAATCTCCTTCTTTTAGATTCCTGGACTTAACTTTCTTTTTGAAAGCCCGAGCAATTCTGCGCTGATAGCCTTGAACATGGTACAGTGCTTTCAGTCTCCTTTCGTCAAAAAGCATGAGTTCCTCAAACCTGCTCTGCTGCCAATCTGCCTCGGCTATTTGACACTCAGCCAATACTCGTAATGACGGAACATCAGTCTCGATAGGTAGAACGGCTTCCATCCCATAAACCAATGAATACGGGGTCGCTCCGGTAGAAGTTCTAATTGAAGTCCTGTAGCCCCACAGAGCAAATGGCAGCTTATCTGGCCAATCCCGGTAGGTTTCCACCATCTTCTGCAGTATGTGTTTGATATTCTTGTTGGCGGCCTCGACTGCTCCGTTGGTTTGCGGTTGGTATGTGGATGACTTATGAAAAGCCACGTTGTATTTCTCCAACAAGGCAATCACTTCCTTCTTGAAGTGGGAACCGTTATCCGAAATGACCTCGTTTGGGACCCCGTAACGACAGATGATGTTGTTTCTGATAAACTTTGCAACGTGCGACTCCTTCAACACCGCATATGATTGGGCCTCGACCCACTTTGTGAAGTAATCTATCTCGACCAGGATGAACTCATGCCCATTCGACCCCTTTAGAGTGACAGTCCCGATCACATCAATTCCCCAAACTGAAAACGGCCATAGCGAAGTCATACTGTACAGCTTCGACGGCGGGATGTTCATGCGATTTGCATGAATTTGACACTTGTGGCATCGCCGGACAAAACCGATACAATCCTCCTTCATGGTGGACCAGTAGTAACCCTGTCTGAGGATCTTCCGTGCCAGCATTACTCCGTTCATATGTGCACCGCATTCTCCTCCATGGATGGCCTCCATCAGGCGCTTTGATTCCTCAGCTTCGACACACAACTTATGCATTCCCAGATGACCTCTCTTATACAGCTTACCCCCACAGATGATGAACTGAACGGCCATTCTTCTGATTGCCCTTTTATCCTTGGCATTTACCCCCGGTGGGTACGCTTCCTTCTCCAAGAAGTTTCAAATGTCATAATACCAGGGGTTTTCGTCCTGAACCTCATCTATAGCAGCGATCGACTCATAAGCTGGCGCAAATTTCTGGTCAATGACGACTAGACGCATCCGGATTCCAAACGGGATGTCTATCATGGAAGATAGAGTTGCTAAAGAATCTGCGAACCTATTGTTCTCTCTTGGAAGATGAGCGAAGTTTAGCTTCTCGAACCTAGGAATTAACAAGTCCAAGGTCTGGTGATACATCATCATCTTTTCTTCTTTGACTTTCCAGTCTCCTTTTGCTTGAGACACAACAAGGTTCGAATCCCCGATGACATCCAACCGTCTTGCCCCTAGTTCCAGGGCTGCTTCTAAACCGGCAATACATGCCTCATATTCTGCTTCGTTGTTCGAGACTTTGAACCGGAGTTTGAAGGCTAGAGGGATACGGGAATTGTCAGGTGCTATCAACAACACTCCTATCCCATACCCGTATTGATTTGACGCTCCGTCAAAGTACATCGTCCAATATTCATCGTCGATGTGCAAAATGGCTTCATCTGGGAATAAGTACTCAACTGCTTCACCTCCTTCCACTGGATGATCGGCTAAGAACTCTGCCACTGCTCTTCTCTTGACTGACTTGCGTGTTACATATTTCAGATCGAATTCGGAGAGCAACAGCAGCCAACGAGCTAGCCTACCCGTAAGTGCCGGTTTCTCGAAAAGGTATTTGATGGGATCCGGTCGTGAAACCAACATTACGGAGTGAGCTAACAGGTAGTGCCGTAGCTTCCTAGTAGCCCATACCAAAGCTAAGCAAGCCTTCTCTAATGGTGTGTAGCGAGTCTCATACTCTAGTATCTTCTTGCTCAGATAGTAGATGGCCCTTTCCACCTTATCCTCTGATTCTTGTGCGAGCATGCAGCCCATTGTGGTCTCAGTCACTGAGAGGTACAATATCAACGGTTTTCCCGGCTCTGGCGGTGACAACACGGGCGAATTCTGCAAGTATTCTTTGATCTGTTCAAAAGCAGCTTGGCATCGGCCGTCCCATTGGAATTTCTTGCCTTTCTTCAGGAGACCAAAAAGTGGTTCACAAGTCAGGGTTAATTTTGAGATAAACCGTCTTATGAATTGCACTTTACCCAGAAAGCCTCGCACCTCCTTTTCAGTCCTTGGTGGTGGAATTTCTAAGATGGCCTTGATTTTTGAAGGGTCGACCTCGATGCCCCTTTGTGTAATCAGAAATCCCAGCATTTTTCCCGCTGTAACACCGAACGTACATTTCTGAGGATTCAGCCGCAACCAGAATTCCCTGATCCTTTGGAAGAACTTTTGCAAGGCGGTGTAGTGGCCCTCTCTTTCTTTGGCCTTGACAATCATGTCGTCCACATACACTTCAACCTCTTTGTGGATCATGTCGTGCAATATTGTGGTCGCGGCCCGTTGATAGGTAGCTCCGGCATTCTTCAACCCAAACGGCATTACTTTGTAGTAGTATGTCCCCCACGGGGTGGTGAAAGCAGTCTTTTCACTGTCTTCTGGTGCCATTACTATCTGATTGTACCCTGAGAAGCCATCCATGAATGAGAGCAAAGCATGCCCTGCTGTGAAATCCACCAACTCGTCGATATGCGGTAAGGGAAAGTCGTCCTTCGGACTAGCTTTGTTCAAATCCCTGAAATCCACGCACACCCGGATCCTGCCATCCTTCTTTGGTACTGGAACGATGTTGTCCAACCAAGTCGGGTATTCGGAAACCAGCAGGAAGCCTGCATCGATTTGCTTAGTGACCTCTTCTTTAATCTTGAGAGCCCAGTCGGGGCGGATCCTTCTGAGTTTCTGTTTGACAGGTCGGGCCTCGGGGTCAAGGGGAATCCAGTGCTGTACAATCTCAGGATCGATCCCAGGCATGTCTTCGTAGGACCACACGAAAACATCTTTGAAATCTTTTAATAAAGCAACTAGGCGCTCGCGTTCCTCCGAAGACAACGTGGACCCGATCTGGACCAGCCGCGGGTCCTCCTCAGTACCAATATTCACGATAATGATTTCATCCGTTAAGGGTTTGACAAATCTCTCCTGCTCCTGCTCAATTAAACGTTGCAAAACCGCAGGAATTTCTTCCTTGTCGTTTTCATCAAAATTTTGAAAGTCTGAATTTATGCAATAAATCAAGGGCACAAAAAAGTACTCAGAAACCACAGTCACTTGATTCTCATCAAGCTCATCCAAATCGTCCGAATTCTCAGTTACAACAGACTCAAATGAGAAAGAAAAAAACGTCCTGGACATAACTGTGGTATCCGGGTTATCATCCCCAGGATTACCAGACTCAGACTCAGTCGAGCTGGAACCTGATTCTGACTCACAGGACTCGGTGGAATCAGATTCCGGCTCACTACCTGACCCGGTGCTGCTGGACAAGAATCCCTCTTCGTATTGCCAAGTGAGAGAGGGTGCGATAGATGCATCCAAAATAGTTGCTGGAAGGCCCGCAGCCGTTTCATCCCCGATCACGCATACCGAGAAGTTATCCCCCAAGCACTTATGGTCGATCGGAGGATCTGAGAGTAGACTTGCCAGCGCTACCCCCATTTCAAGTTCGGTGTCCTCAGACTGCACTTTCTTACTCTGTTCAATTTCAGCTGATGGGTCTGTCTGCTCTTCGGCAACGTCATCCCCGGGTAGTTGCAGGTCGAAGAAGATCTCGAAACCTGGCACGCGCTTCTTCTCCGCGTTTAGCCACGGCTCTGGGAAGCCGCAAAACGGAAAGTCCTCCCCCTCCCGGACGAAGCGTCCATTCAGGGTACCCCAAATGGGCCTATGCATCAATTCGAAAGGCTTCCCAGCCTGCTTTGCTCTGGCTCTTCCGGCCATTTCCTTACCCTTCCTCACCTAGTCCTCTTTGGTGGGCAGATAACCTAGACCAAAGGTATGAGGGTTGTGTGGCACTTCGGCTAATGTTGAGACGCCCTTCCGGCCGTTCCTTCCCAATCCCATCCCGGGGATGTATTGCAATTTGTTCATGAGGTAGACGGATTGAGCACTGACGTACATCCCCTCATTCACAGCCATAATATTCTGCACCACTCGAGCCTCAGCCAAAGTGAACCCTGATAAGAACACATCCTCAGTGCCATGCTCGATTTCTAAAACAGGTGTGGACACTACCGGCGGCGGATGGATTGATGAATTCCCAAAAACAATCGCTACCCCTTTCCTGTGACGGTACTTCAGCATCTGATGCAAAGTGGAAGAGACTGCCTTGACCTGGTGCAACCACGGTCGCCCCAAAAGTAGGTTAAAAGTTGCGGGAACGTCCAAGACATGGAATTCAATGTTGTGTTGTCCTGGACCAACCTGAGTCTAAATTTTGACAGTCCCCATCACTTCCCTGCTAGTGTTATCATAGGCTCTGATCACCTGAGTAGTCGGCACGAAGTCCGCGGGTTTCAACCCGATTGCATATGCTGTTCTGGCTGGGCAGACATTGATGGCGGACCCGGTATCAACAAGTACCACCGGTATCCACTTGTCTCTACATTCCACGGAAATGTAGAGGGGTTTGTTATGATTTGTGCCCTCAGGCGGTAGTTCTTTATCTGAAAAGGTTAATGCTGAGGAACCTCCTCCCGGAAAAACCAGCCCAACTAGCTGTTCTGGTGTAGTATCTATAGAGAGTTTGGCCCTGTCCATGGCAGATAAGACAGCCTGTCTGTGTACTCGCGACGCCATAAGCAGCCCCCAGATGGAGATGTCTGCTTGTATCTTCTTTAGCTATTTCAGCACAACTTCCTCTTCGATCTGCTTCTCTTTTTGCCTCTCGGCTTCTTTGTCTTTCCCAGATGTCTCGGGTTGGTCTAGGTGTGGGGACTTAAAGTACCGCCCACTTCTTGTCATGTGATCAACCTCATCGAGGTACCAGGTGTCATCCGGTTGATTGCTTCCCCAGTCTTCGTCTGTGTGGGCAAGACATAAGTCATCATCTTCCCACCACATTCCGTTGGCATTCAAAAGGCACCTGTCTGGCTCGGGCATGTTTGTACTCACAGCACTCTCAGCCTGCATGCTCGCAGCATCCTCCGTTCTTATGCCCACAGCACTTTCGATCCCCTCATGAATTTTGGCTTTCCCGGTTCCCTTAGAACCCTGTTGTTCTACCTGCGTCAGTGCAGTTTGTTGCTCAACTTTCCCCGCATTCACAATGCTTCTGCCCTGAGCGAAATTCTTTATACCGGCTCTCTCCGGCAATGTAACCTGACTTCCGGCCCTTCCGGCCACAGTTGATACTCTCGCCCCTGCCGGGCCCTATTCTGGTTGGGATTCTTCCACTACATCTGGCTGATCATCCAGCCATCCAGTGGCCTCTGCCGATTCCTCATAATCAAACCAGTTGACTGCTGCACCCCCTGATTCTTGGTTATCAAAAAACTATAGGTTGGCAAAGTCCTCCTCTACAACTGTCAGATCATCTGCCCCTTGCCCAAATCCATCCCCCCGGATCATACACAGTTCTTCCTTTCCTGGCAATTCTATACCCAGCCCAATCTGGCCTGTTGAAAAGATGTACTCACTTGGATCGTAGGCTTCCCCAGCAAAACTCTGTTCAATTTCAAACTCAACAATCTCATTCTTTCCTGAAGTCTGCCCTGCCCCATCTTCGATGGTCACCACTATCGGCTCTGGTTGGGTTGTGGAGATGTCCAACATGCACAAGAAGTCAGTGCAGTCGGGAAGGAACACCTCCGGCTTAGGTAGATGGGTAGGAGTAATATAGATGCTAGGATCGTAAGACACGACCCCAGTCTGGATAAGGTTGACTCTTTTGGGAGGTGGAGTTTGGTTGTGTGTAGGGAGGGGGTTGGTTGTGACGTTGGGTTTTTCTGGTGGCAAAATCACATTTTTGTCGACGAGGTCTTGAATCTCGTGACGCAGCCTGAAACATTGGTCAGTATCATGGCCGTGCTGCTGGTGATATGCACAGTACTTGGCTGGGTTGTGAGAGGGAGGGAGTGGATTCGGCAATGGCCTCGGCTCTAGGGGTTTTAGATGCCCATTTCTGATCAAGACCCCCAGAGCCTTAGACAAAGGCATGTATAGTGGGGTGAAGGTTCTTTGGCCTCTGGACTGGTATTTAGAGGTTTAAGTATTGCTTCTGGATGCACCGGAGAAGGGTGTGGTTGACATGGGCCTTGGAAGGGGAAGGGGAATGGTGGTGACCATGCTCACCTCTGAAGCTCTTGCAGTTGCAGCGCCACTCGGGCCTGCATTGTTGTTACGGTTGAAAGTCCTCCTCGGTTGTTCCCTATCCTGGTCAATCAGACCTTGCTTCATTGCATCCTCAATTTGTATCCCCATCTCGTGTAAATTTGAGAAGGTGGGAAAGGGGAGTACAATCATCTTCTGCATCAATTTCGGTTGGAGATTGCACACAATCATCCTGATTTGGTCTTTATCAGTGGGCCTCAAAGTCATCATCGATGCCTTCGCCCTCCATCGAGTTACAAAATCTGAGAAAGTCTCTTTGGGCTCCTGCCTCGTCGTTTCGAGATCACGAGTTGTAATCTCAATCTGAGTATTGTATGAGTACTGCGCGACAAAGGCCTCAGCCATTTCATCCCAGCTTCTTTTTACCTCATCCTCTAACTTCGCGTACCAGATGGTGGCCACACCCGACAGGGTTCGGCCGAACAGCGAAAGCTTTTGTGGTCGGGTTAGGCCCATTGGCCGCAGGATGTTTGAGAATAGCCGAAGATGGACCATGGGGTCCCCGGACCCGTCGAATCGATCAATCTGCGGCATCTTGAACCTATCGGGCAATGTCACGGCCACATCGGTATATCCGTCCTCGATATCCGGAATAGCCTTTACTCCTTGTGATTTCTTGAAGAGCTTCTCAAGCTTGCTCAGTTTCAGAGCCGTATGGTCTATTTCAAACTCGAAGGGAGAGTCCGGGTGGTTGGGTATATGGGTCTTGGACAGTTGAGGCGGAAGCAGGGGCGGAGCTGGCCCCGTTGGAAGGTTCGTGTCCTCTTGTATGTTCTGGACATTTGGCACGGTGTTCTGGGTGTTTGGCAGAGTATTCTGGACAGTAGGTGCCTGCTCGGGTAATGGAGCCCCTGGCGGAGGAGGAACTTGATGTGAAGCAGATGCCGCATTCTGCTGTTGCAGTCTAGTGATTAGCTCGGCCTGCTGAGCCATGATCGCGGCCTGCTGTTTGGAGAACTCCGCTTGACGAGCAGCATCCTCCTGCATTTGTCTCATTATCTCCTACATTTGGCGCATCAGGGCTTCCATCCCTGAGGTATTTTGCTGATCCATCTGACTAACTGGTATGTCTATTTCTATAGCAACAATCGAGACCTCAGTCCTATTGTCCTCTGATGGAATAACCCACTGTTCTGGCAACCTCTGTTCTGACACACTGCGCTTTCTTGGCCTTCTTCTGACAACGGGGGGTAGAGAATGGAACACTGGCTGTCCGTCAATTAGATCCTTAGATCGATTGAGTCGACGACCTCGTGTCCAAAGTGCTTGGGAAATATCTACTGGGTTGGAAGTAATTGTGCTAGAACTGCCCCTAGTAAAAGATAAATAAAGCAATAAGGAAATAAACGAACAGATAAACGGACAGCATAACAACTTAAAGTAAATACACAACACACAGCTGGGCATAACAACACATGGTCGATAAGATGAATACACACTGTCCTCAAACACTGATCATTATCCCTGAATCACTGTCCCTGAAAACTGAACCTCTGATACCCGCAGATAACTGATTCTCAATCACTGACTGATGCCCGCAGGCCTGGTGCCCAAACTCATACACTGATACATGCATTCCCTGTAGAGATGCACTCTAAAGCACATAACAAATAAGCGAGAGCCAAAACACCCCTATGTTGGGGTAGGGTTTCCCTGTCCTATTTCGTCAAGAACTAGGGTTTCACTACGCACGCAGCGGTTTCAAACAACCTATCGGGTAAGCAACCTGTCCTAGTTTGGAATGGCCACTATGGATTCCGAATATGCACTAGGTCGAATGGTCAAAAGGGTGCCCTGGTAAAATCGGGGTTTGTGTTCCCATACTGGCAGAGCCCACAACCGGTCAGCCTTATGGTCATGCCTTGACAAGACAAGCCTCCGGCAAACCGTTCAGGAATAGCAGATGGCAAACACGGTGTCCTAGGCACACCAATGTAAATGCAATGCAAAGAAACACACAAGTGTAGTCAAAAACAGATATCATGAGTTCGAGTCAAGTTCTCTAAATCCCCAGCAGAGTCGCCAAAAACTGTAGACGTCCCCGAACGCCCCGGGAGGGTGAGTCCCGTTCTGTTCATTTGGGGTCACTACAGCTCAGGACTCTCAAATTGTCACGGTTCTAAATCTGAACCAAAGAGTCCAAACCCGGCAAATCGTTTTGAGAAAATAGATTTTTAAAAGAAGTGTCAAACATGGACTACTTTGCCAGATACAGAGTCGCCACCTAAATGTTTTATTTTGAGGAAATTTAGGAAACCCTGACTCGTTTGCCTAACGCCACGTGTCCGTCATCACCAAAGTTGCCTCGGCTCGGGAACTTGGGTACGATTGGGGAAGGTCACTTCGTGAGCACCCCCGCTCGCCCGATCAAAGATCGGCCTCTACTAACCATAATATCTAGTTTTGAAAACTTTATGCGTTCTTATTCCGGTTTTTAGCCTAGATTACTATGTGATGCGCACAACATACAAGTATAGACCGGGTCGCCTGAATTGGAACAAAACATTTCATATTTGTTTGTTTGAAAATGGTTTGATGGTGCTACTCGCAAGTAGGCTAAGACGTGGATTTGCTACCCTCGGGTGGGCTTAGAAAACATGATTTTGCCACTATCTAGTGGGCTTAAAACTCACAATTAATGAATTGTTCCAATTCAAATAACCCAACCTTCACCCACAGGCATTCAGGCAGTTTATATCACATAAGCACATGGCCTCATGGTAAGAATGCTATTCATGGCAGTCACTCACACGCATGCAAGGATGCTAAAGCATGAAAACTTACCGAGTACTCCAAGCCAAAACAGCAACTAATTAGAAATCTATGCATGATCCTAATTATACAGAAATGCCTAATGCAACACATGCAAAAGTGCAACTATAGCAGGCTCGGCTATTCTAAGATGGCATATGATGATGCTATAGCTAACATGTATTCAACTTGGAATTGAAAATACAATGCAGTTAGTATGATGCGCCGAGCCCGGTGCATGCAAGACAGATGAATGAATGCAAACATGCTATCATACTGTATGCTAATTGAAACATGCCCTAATCTAACCATCATAAGCTGGTAAATAAAAGGAAAGAAAGACATGGGGTTGGAAGACATACATCACACACACGCACACTTATTACAACATTGCCCTCGCACAGAGGGTCCAAATAAATAATATACAGTCCCGAATAAATATTATAGTCCTGAATAAATACACAAAAAAAATCCTAATTAATTTACAAATTAATCTAGGAAAGCTATAAACTGGCATGCAAGCCAGGGACTGCCTTGACTCTGATGAATGATGTATGTCTGGGCTGCCTTGCGCGGAAATCCACTAGGATGCCCCAATTAGCCTCTGTTTTGCAATGATTTCTTGGAAAGCGCGCCAAGCCCCGGAAGATTACTGATTCTTGATTTGCTGCAACAGAGAGCAGCAAAGGGGCATAGCAATGTATTTTCACATATGTATGCATGCCTCGATCCTCATGCCACCAATCACGCATCTCGATGCATGATGGCCGAGGAGTCGAATTGTGCAACTCAATATAGAATGAATGCACATGAAAACACAACGAGACCAAGACTCCATCATGGATAGTCTAGAGTGTCGGTGACAGGGAATTGAGACACGTTCCGTCACTCGAAGTACGAAACGTCCCTCGTTTCTCGTGCTCGGGCTAACTCCTATCCCAAGCACGATGCAATATGCATGATATGCATGAAATTCAACTAAGATACAACCTAACATACACAATGCTATGAAATGGCATACACGATGCACGAGGTAACACGGCATACACAATGCGCTAACATACAACCTAGCATACGCAATGCTATGAAATGAAATGGCATACACAATGCATAATGGACTTACACTAACACAAGTGGACCTCAGCCACACTCATATAAGAGGCCATTAGATGAAAATGAGACACTCGAAATGCGTGCACGCATGCACGCAAACCGAGGACCGACCCTAAGGCACCAAATGCCACTCTAACAAGACATGGCAAGGCATGGAATATGATATGCAAACATGAAAATTCAGTAGCAAAACATGATGCAAAATAGCCCCGAATCGTGGCAATATAGCACCCGATGCATGAAATGGTCCCGAAATGCAAGACTAAGCACATGAAATGACTTGTAGCTACATCAAGCATGCATTATTTGATCATGAAATGTGAATACAGATTCAAGTAAGCCCCAAAAAAATCATGTTTACAGTTTTAAAGAAGGCCAAAAAGCGAACGCAAATGGGGTTAAACTAGCATGCGAAACTGGCCCCGAAAGCGAGCTAATGAAGCAAGTCACATATGCTGGCCCCAAACAGCTGAGGGCCCTTCAACAATGTTGAATAGGGGCCCAAAATATGACCTTTTACAGTTTATGACTGAGCCAAAAACAGTACACAGGTATGGTTAAGCTCTCATGCAAGAAATGGGCCAAAAGAGGGACAAAGAAGCAAGTGGTGGTTTCTGACCTCAAACACAAAGGGGCCCTTCAACAATATTTAAGAGGGGCTCAAAATATTACACTTTACAGTTGATGGCCAGACCCAAAACAGTATGCATGCAAGCCTAAAATACTACGCAAAATAAGGCCCAAAAGAGAGATATAACACAAAGTATATAAAGGATGCCTCAAACAGTAAAAGACCCTTAATGAAACATGAATAGGGGGTCAAAATAAGGCTGTTTTCAGTTCGGACCAAAGTCCAAAAACAGAAGCACAAGAGCCTAATAAATCATGCAAAAATGTGGCCAAAGGAGAGATATAATGGCAAGTGATAAATAGAAGCCTCAAACAACAATGAGCCCTTCAACAATGTTGAAGAAGGGCTCAAAATAAGCCACTTTTCAGTTCATGACAGAGCTCAAAACAGTTTATACATGGCCCAAAAATACTACACAAGAAAATGACATACAATGGAGATAATGAAGCAAGTGCAACAAGGAGGCCTCAAAAAGTGAGAGGCCCTTAAACAAAAGTGAAAAGAAACTCAAAATAAGCCTAGTTCCAGTTAGGGTCAGAGCCCAAAACAGCAAGCAAGTATGGCTTAGAAAGGATGCAAAATATGGACCAAAAGAGGGAAATAGAGCTTACCCTTGTAGACTAAACTTTGGCACCCTTTTGGCTTGAGATGCAGCACTCCTAGGCCTTGAAGAACAACCTCCAATTGCTGGAATGGAGATGGAAGGGTGGGGCTATGGGTTGGTGAAGAAATGAGTGTAGGACTTAAGGGTTTTGAGCTTGGAAGAGAGAGAGAAGAAGGTGTATGTATGCAAAGCTCTTAGGGCAATTTTGTAACCCTAATAACAGAGCTGGAGCCCCTGTTATATAGGCAAAAAGGGGGAAAAATGGGGGAAAAAATGGAGGGAAAACAATCCAAGTTTCCCTCCAAAAATGCACCCCCCCGGATACACAATCTGGGGGGAAAAGAGATACATATTTAGAATGTACCTGCAGCAAGGAGCATGGCTAGCTGGTTATCTAGGGTTTAGGTGGCCGGCCGGCTACCTCCCATGGCCGGCCGGCCAAGGGTCAAAACGGTCAATGAGAATTAATGGCCGGCCACCACAGAAAGAGGGCCTCCCATGTGTGCACAACACAGCCCTGTGGTCAAAAACTGGAGAAAGTGAACCAGGAGAGAGAACAACCCACTTTTCAAAGGGGTTCAAAAGCAATTACTGGCCAGCCACCAAATATCGGTGGCCTCCCAGATGTGTACATCACAAATATGGGGTTTATGGTGTAGGAAAATGGCCCAAGGGTGGTCAACATTGGCTTTGAAGTGAGGAAAAACGGGCGACGGAGGGCGATGAGGGGATAAAGTTGGCTGACATAACAATTACTGGCCTCCCACCCTTCTACAGCCTTCCTAGCAATGAAACAGAGGTCCTTGCCAAAAATGAACCAAAACTGATGCAAAATGAAGGTTCGGGGGCCGAAACGCGCAGTTCGGGGCCCCGAAAACTGACTGTTGGGCACTGGGAGTGGTGTTCGACCACGAAGTCGGTCTCTCGGACCACAGTGTCCCTCAAAAGGGAGCGAATAAGATGTATGCCAAAAACCGGGGCAAACGGAGATGGTTAAGCGGTCCCGAACCGAGGCACACGGCCAACGGCTCCGAAAAACCGAAAACCGGGCTCCAAATGGGCAAAATGGCCTACGACCACGAAACGTAGCCTATGGCCACTGAGAGATGGTCTACGAGACCTCTCCCTCCCTTCGGGAAGAGAAATAGAGAAAATCGAGCCTGGTTCGCAAACCGAGGCAAAGCACAAAAGAGCCCGGAAGTCCGGAAGCAAGGCTCGCAGCCGAGACTCTGAAACTTCTGAGCAAGCACAATATGCAATATCACCGAGTGCTCAATTGGTGACGTCTGAGTCTCAAGGTTGGTCAAAAATGGGGTGTCTACAATGGCCCAATTTGTTCTTTGTCTTCAAGCCAAACTAAACACTCGTCAGAAAGGGCGTAACTGAAGCTAGAGGCAAGGGCCAGAAGCTCTCTCAACCTCTAAGCAGCGAGGTACCGAGGCAAGTGTGAACCATGGATAGGAAATGAAGTCGGGTATCCCACCCCCTCATCTGGACATGTCTGATCATGCCCAAATTGGCGTTTAAACTGGAAGGGGAAATAGAGCACACAGTGTGTGAGGCCAATCAACTGTATGCCCAGTTGCTGGGACATGCTGTAGCTCATCTCAGGTAAATTAAACCAGGGGCAATGCCAAGTTATGCTAGTTGTAGATTTGCTGCACATCCAATCACACCATAACCCCTCTGAGGGGAAATCGACCAACCATTGGCGAAAGAAGTAAGCTTAAGTTGAGTACTCGAGGCAAGGGTTCATTACTTGCAGTTTATCTATCAACCATACCTAGGGAGGGATGAAAAATAGGAGAGATTAAAGAATAGAGAGGTGTACGTTGAGAGAAAAGTAAGGAAGAGGATATGAGAGAAAAATAGAGATTTAGTGTCGAGTGATGTGAGAATTATAAATTAACAGGGTGGGAAATAATACCTGGAGAAGTAGCGGACTCCCTGCCAACCGGGTAGTCTCTCCTTGACAGAAAGCATCTAGGCCCGTCAAGGTTTTGGCCAACGCCCAACCCATGCAACTCTTACCCTCTTTTAGATATTGGGCCACTTCGATCAACCGGATGCTAGCTCTGCTGAAACTAGAGGCAAGGAGGAATTGCGCAAGAAAGCATAAACAGAGAGCATGTTGCCTGTGGCCTCGCCAAAGAAGGTCACTCCTATTTCTAATATCAGAAAATCGATGAACCCGGGGATGTCTAGCTCCCCATCATGTACCAAGGACCGAGCCTCGTGTAATGTTAGCCCACATATTCGTCTCAAAGCTTGGGCATGGCCAAAATGGGGCTGCAGCATGATTTCTTCATCGCGCCGAGATTCCATCAATGCTTGAAATTCTTCGATCGTCAGACACGTCTCCTGTGATCCAAAGAGAAACACATGAATGATCAGGTTCTAACATCGAACAGCGACATAGAGGAATGGAAAGCAAAGAGAAGTGCGGCTCAGAGGAAAAAGGGCGTTTAGGCCAAAACTGCAAAAGTTCACCTTTTCTGAGCCATCCAAAGTGGCTTCCCAATCTCGGAGCCTATTGTTGAACAGTGTCTCCATCTTGAGAGCAAAATACCAAAGACTTGCTATTCTGCCAGAAAAACAGCATAGCAGTACCATTTATAGAGGTTGAGTAGGAGCAGTGCATGACAGCTGGACAGCATTGACCGACCTCATGTTTAGGCCTAACTGTGCATCAGTGAAGCCTGACCTTGCCTATTTGGGCCCGGTCGGGTATCAAACAGGGCCCAGATCAATGCAATTTTAGAAAAGGCTAGCCTTTGTCCTGGTGTACCACGGTTGTCTTTTAAGTCTTGTCTTGTTTGTACCAAATGTTTTTTAGTATTTCCAAGTTGTTTTCATTTTGTTTTTCTGTTATTGAGTTGTATTTTACATTTTGTTCGGTTGTTGGTTGTTGTCTGACTCAAAAATGAATGCAAGAGCAGATATTCGTTGTTTTAAGTCTTGTGCAAAGTTACCAAACAAAGGTTACGCCATTCATTACATTCCATTCATCACATATTGTGCAAGGAGAACATTCAAAAACTTGTCTTTTATAAACTAGCGGGTCCAATCCCAGTCAATGTTTTACAAAGCAGCAAAACAAACGAAAATCCTTCAAAAACAAAAGGGTCTATCTGAAGCTAGTCTTTAACTACAAAGCAAAACAAAAACAAAAAACAAGAAATCATCATCATCATCAGTAACCCATCATCGCTCTCTTCCTCCTCGGCTGTGGAGGAGGTGCATCGTTGTCATCACTAGGGCTGCTAGACTGCATGTCAACCGCCTCCCCCTCCTCTTCAGAAGTCGTATACTCCTCGAAGGAGTCCTTGTGAGGTGAGTGTTGCCTCACTCTGCCTCTCCCCCAGTCAGCTCCTTCTCTATCCCTCACTGGGCCTCGTCTCCATCTTCTAGCTGGAGGAGGTCCTATAGGTGCAACTACTGCTGGCTCAAGAAGAAAAGAGAGAGAGAGTACAGATATCAAAAGAGGCCAACAAAGTTATGAGCAAAACTGTCATGACTGTAAACCAGGGAGCAAAAGCACACATCAATCCCATGAGTGGCTAGAGCAATATGTCTCCTCCGTACCATCAGAAGCAGTCAGTCAATCGTCTGAAGGAGGTCATTAGCATATGCTGCAAGTACCTACAAAAGGGAAGAGGATTTAAGAACAGTAGATAGAAATAACAGAGGGCAGTGAAAACATAAAGTAACACAATGGACAGAAATAGGAAGAAGTGTGTACCTGCTCGACACCAAGAGCCATTACCAATCTACGATCTCTTTCCTCAATGTGCTCAAGGGGGATCTGCTTGATCACCCCTTCTAGCCATATGTATATAACCTCAGTCGGAATCACAGGAAACCCGAGAGCTGGAGCAGCGGTGGGAGCACCTTTAGCAACAACAGTAGTAACCTCTAGAATAGCACGGGCCACATCATGGGTAAGAGGCGCCATCACCTGAGTTTGTAAGAAAGTGGTGAAGTCGCCGGGCTCATGATGTCGGTCACCATCCTCTCCCAACATTAGGAAGTTGATCTGAGGACCGTCGTGAAGATTATCCACCACCCTCATGCCGAGAGGAAGAGGATGTGGAATGTCCAGATCCGTTACCCCTCGTGTCTAGCGGATGAACCTCTCCCCCATGTAATAAGCTCGGCCAAAGGGGCCCTCAAACAAAATCCGCATAGTAGAGGCGTGCCATACAGCAACATAGGTCACCTTCGCTGCCTGAGGGATCCCCACCCAAGGGTGCCAGTCAACCTATGGAAGTAGATGTCAAATGTCAAGGATCTAAGTAGTATGGAAACACAGTATGGAAACAACAGCATGAGAATAACAGTGCAATGCGGAAACAGTGCAGTATGGAAATAGTACAATATGAGAATAACAACAGTATGGAAACAGTAGTATAGAAATATAAAGACTAGTATTTTATTACCTGATCCGCAGTGATGGTGTCAAAAAAATGGCAAAAGTAAGGGAAGTCTCGATCTACGTAGTGGCATCGCTCGAATCGAGAGTTGTAGTACTGGGAGCGGGGTACTGACAACTCAATCGGCCTCACCGAGACTGGAGCTAGAGAGGTGAAACATGTGTAAACCCACAACTGCAAGCAGAAAAAGATGAATAAAGTAAATGAGCAGATAAACAGGAAATGCAAAGCAAAGATGAGCAGGAAATACAAAATTAAACAGAATATAAAGCTACATAGAAAAAGTAAGTGCGAAGTGTACCTCCTAAACTCTCCAGTAGCCACCCAGTGAATCCGCCTTGCGACGGGATATGGAGCTCATATAGCAGTACAAGGTGGCTAGGCCGGCGCTACCCTAGTCATACTCTGTCACCTGTGGTAGGTGCACCAGTGCCCCCAGAAGATATAACCCCACAGTATTTTCCCTGTTCACAAACAGGGTAGTACCGAAGAGATACATAAGGAAGTCGTGGGTGTACTGGGCGACCTTATCTGGAGTAGCGGGTTGAAAATTAGGGAAGTGATCAAAAAACCAACTATATCTCATTATCCCGTGGCTAGTGGTTCTTGGGATCGCACCGAGGAGCTGACGCTGTGCAGCTCTCCATTGCGTCATATCAGGATCACATGGGATCGGGCCGCCAACCCTGACCCGCAGGCCAGTGAGCATCACGAAATCGTACAGGGTCAGAGTTAGCTCCCTGATCGATGAGAAGTGAAACAAGTCCGTAGTGTCCCACTATCTCTTTACCAAGGCCCCATATAGCAGCGACTTAGCCCTCATCTGTATGAGCCCTGAATAGAAGGGCCCAAAGCCGGTAGCATCAACCAATGTGCGGACCTCTGCGGGAAGCCTCTCATACCAGTGTCGGGGGCCGGATATGGATCCATAGCCGCCAATCCTCCTAGCTATCACCTATAAATGGGGAGTGTATGTAGCATTAATGAGTAGTCTGCTTATGAGATTCAACATATGTACAAAACGAATAGAAAGTTACTTACTGTGGAGGCAACGGCGGACAAGTGCTCCGCGGGCTCTCGCAGCAGGATTTTCTCATTTATCCTTGGGATGAGGCCCTCAAATCTCAAAATACTGCCTGGGGACGAAGCATGTGTACATGGTCAGTAGGTGGCCACATCAAATGGCCTATCAATGAGAGGAGGCAACGCGAGAATGTCCTCAACCTCTATATTTGTACCCAAGATGGCCCTAATACCAATGGCAGGGTCCGGGATGGGAACCTCGTCATTAGCAATAGAGAGAAAGTTAAAAAAAAAAAAAAGTGAAGAAAAAGTGAGGGGATGAGTGAAAATGGGTAAAAACTCCAAAATCCAAACCCTAGAAGAGAGAAAGTAAAGAGGATGTGAAAAATCAAAACGGGAAACAAGAAAGGTGTGGGCAAATGTGAGAGAAATCAAAGGAAAAACTCATACTCCACTAAATCAAGATTTCATTGGTTCAAAATATAGAGGAGAAAAAGAGGCCTCAAAGAAAATTGGTAAGGGTTGTTGGGTAACTCAAGGAAAGGGGAAATCTAGAGAGAAAGGGAGGTTAGAGAGAGATGAGAGGGAGTTTTGGATGGGAGTGTGTGAGAAAATAAGGGTTGGGTTGGTTTAAAACAATCGTGGCTCGCGGAATGCCCGAAACTACCCCTACTGCTATCGAGGCCCGACCGGCTTTATTGAAGCCCAATTGTGCGTCATTGAGGCCCGGCTAGCTCTCAATGTGATTTTAGTCAGTTTTTTTTATTTTACTTTATTTCTTGTATTATGGAGTTTTAATCTGAAAAATAAACAAAAGCAAATAGAAAAACAGATGCCCCACATCGACAGATTCGATGGAAGCAGAGATCCGATTGTGCATATCCGATTGTTTTCAGACGTATTGAGGCCGATGGGTTTGTCTTGGGCGCAGAAGCTCTCATTATTTGGGGGAACCTTGTCTGATGTGGCGGCCATCTGGTACACTAAATTGGAGGACTCTACAAAGTGGAATTGGGAGGAGTTATCTGAGACATTTGTCAATCGGTATTTATATAACACTCAGATAGAGGTAACCATCAGTGAGCTGGAGACTACTACCTAGAACCCCAAAGAATCATTCATTGACTTTGTCGCCCGGTGGAGAGCCAAGGCAGCCCGAATGACAAATAGACCTGCTGAAAGAGAACAAGTCCGATTGGTGGTCTAGAATCTTGAACCAAATATGCTGCAGAGGATGATAGTGGCATCGTTATCCACCTTTGCTTCCTTACATGAGTTGGGGATCCAGATTGAGAGTGCATTCAAAAAGGGTATCATCCACAGAACAAGTGAACCTGCCAGAAGGCCATTCTCTCATAATACCAATGCTAGCAATAGCACTATTCTACGACCTATGGATGTCAGTACTGTTGTTTCAATGGCCAAGATGGTTAATCCCTTTGCTACTGCCATAACCTCACAACCTTCACAAAGCATCGGTCCACCCCAGAACTGAAGAGTTTTTACTCCCCTCCATATGAGCCCAGCCTGCGCCCTCAAACTGTTAATGGAAAAGGGGCATCTCAAGCCTCTCGATCCTCGTCCACTTCTGGACCCATTGCCTCCCAAACATGACCTTACCCAGTATTGCATCTTCCACAAACAACATGGCCATCCCACGGACCTGTGCTACCTTTTACGTCATGAGATCCATGATCTCATTGACAACAAAGTCATCTCCCCACCCGCTAAACCAAATGTAACAACCAACCCACTTCACACACATAACCAAATTCCATCGCCCAAAAACATTAACTACATCTATACACTACCGCCCACCTTTGACCCTAGCACATGCATTACCTCATCCCACCTACCAAAACCAGAGGTGGTTATTCCAGAAGGTACATGCATGTACATGATGGATCTAACACCACAAACCCAATCCAGGCCTGTGGCAGTAGAAATGGAGAAAGAGAATAATGTACTGAAAACAGGGTCGTCTAATACCCGTGTCATAGAGAATGGGGTCTCGTTCACAGAGAAGTACGATCCCAGTTTATACATTAGGGCCGTCAATTAGCCAAAGCTAGTAGTCATCTTGCCGGACTTTCCCAGCATTAATGCTATTAGGGAGAACCAGTTAGGATAGAATCAGAATGATTGGCCAGAACAGGGCCTAAATGACTTGGCTGAACTGGAAGAAGACCTGGCCGAGCTGGAAGAGGATCTAGACAACCTCTACTTCTTTGAAGAATATAATACAAGCAGTGTACAACTGGGATAGTGGGATCTAAGCCAATCGGAAACAAGCAATGGATGGTTGAGAGAGGAAGAGTCAGATGTGGAGGAACAAATATGAGAGATTGGGAAGGAAGACTGTAGCTCAACTTTCTTCGCACCCCCTTTCGGAGAGCTCGAAATGGTCCTACAATTCAGACTCCTGTCACGGTTCTGAATCTAATCTCATAAAGTGCAATGCGAGACTGATCAATCCAGAAAATCATTTTGGAAAATCAGATTTTAAATCGAATAATGCCAAAACTAGACTGTTTTGCCAGATTACAGAGTCACAACCTAAATGTTTGTTTTTGGGAAATTTAGGAAACCCTAACTCGTGCCAAAGGCCACGTGTCTATCATCACCAAAGTTGCCTCGGCTCAGGAACTTGGGTACGATAGGGGAAGGTCCTGAAATGAGCACCCCCGCTCGCCCAATCAAAGATCGGCCTCTACTAATCATGATATGTTGTTTTTATAAACACATGTGTTCTTATTCTGATTATTAGCTAACTTTACTATGTGACGCACACAAGCAAGTATAGACTAAGTCGCAAGACTTGGAACGAATTCAACTCATGTTTGCTTTTGAAAATGGTTTGAACTTGCCACCCTCAAGTGGGCCAAAACGCGGATTTGCCACCTCAAGTGGGCTTAAAACATGATTTGTCACTTCGCAAAGTGGGCTTTAAAACTCACACTTTGTCGAACTGTTCCAATTCAAGCAACAAGCCATCATCCATAGGCATTCATGCAGTTAAGTAATTAAGCACATAGCCTCATTGCGAGCATGCGAAACATGGCATTTATGGCAATTACACTCATGCAATATGCTAAAGCGTAAAACTTACTGAGTACTCCAAGCCAAAACAAAAGCTAGATAGAAATAATGCATGATCCTAACCATGTTAAATGCCTAATGTAACACATGCAATATGCAATTAATAGGCTCAGCTACTAATATGACATATGATACAATTTGATAACATGCTATTAAACATGTGTTCAAATAAATATTGAAATTACGATGCAGTTTGAATGATGCGCCGAGCATCGGTGCATACAATACAAATGAATGATGCACGCATGCGAGCATAAGGTATGCTAATCAAAACGTGTCCCTAAACTAACCATCGAAAGCAGTTAAGTAAAAAGGAAAAAGACATGGGGTTGGAAGATATGCACACACACACGCACACTTATTACAACATCATGCCCTCTTGAAGGAGGGTCCGAATAAAAGCTAAGCAAATCTAAGCTAAGCTAAGCTAACTAATGTAATTAAACTAATTAGACTAATTATTACAAAACAAAATAAAGAAATAGCTAAGCTAAGCTACTTAATTATTACAACACTTAACTAATTAGCAACTAGTTAATTAAATTACAAATTCATGCTAACTGAACATGCAAAGCACTAAACTACACTACCTTAGCTCTATTCTGGAAAATAGAAGATGCATGCATTCGGTTTTCACCCCGAAAAGCCCACCGATTTGCTCTTGAGAGGCTATGTTTGCAAGGTTGAGCTTACTCCAAGAACTTTCTGCTCCACATTACCAAACCAATGCTGAGAAATGCACCAGTGGCCTGCCGGCCATGAGAGGTTACTGCCGGCCATCTGCCGGCCAAGGATGAAGCACTGTCGGCCATCAGTGAGCCACTACTGGCCACTGGTGTGCTGAATCATCACACTGCAACAGAGCACAAACAAAGGAAAATGGAGGGTTTTCCAAGGATATGTTTGTACTGTGCCCCTCCTTATCATCTCAAAACATCAAAGGAGTGGCACTCTTAGATCCAAAACCACCAATCAAGCATTTTCAATGCATAATGGCCAAAGATCCAAATTGTACACTTTCAATAAATGCACAAAAACAAGACTCTAGACCACTACCTTGTCATGAATGATCAAAGGCAATGGAGACAAAGGAGATTGGCTCATTTCATCACTTTGAGTGTGAAATGCTCCAATCTACCTTGTGTTCAATATAACGTCCGATTGAAGACATGCATTGCAAACACAACATGCTTATCTTGTTCATGTTTTACTTGTCATGTTTTAATTACTCATTTTACATTACCAAATCATTCTTTAACCAGTTAAGTCCAAGGTGATTGTCCTCTAATGAGAGAGGGGTCAACCAAATGATGATTTAAGACATGAGAGAGATCATGCCTTTGGTTAGTAGAAAACCTCAAAAGAGGATTAAAACCATTGAGCACAAGCACTATCTCAAGCTTAAACACAACCTTAAGGTTAACCAACCCTTAAAACAAATGGAAAAGTGAATAAATGAGGGAGGTTACAGATATTTCAATGCTGAAATGGCATGAAAAAAATGATACTACAACATGCAAGCAACTCATGCACAACATATTCAAAAGTCAAAAAACACTAAACTAGTGAAGAGCAAAACACTAAACTAGTGAAGAGCACTACACTATAGCCATGCAATACAAAGCTCAACTGACCATACCAGCTCAAAATAGTGTTAAAATATGCCAAAACAGTGACTAAAACTTGCTGAGATCAAGGCACAAAAGGCTAGAAAAACATGCTCACATGTTAGGCTACAAACAAGACTCAAGAGCAACTCTAAAAAGCAATGAAAGAGTGAAGCAAATGAGCATGTGATAGAGCTATGAACACTGAAATTACATGTAAAAAGACACTTCAACATGCAAACATCTCAAGCAAATCAAGCTTAGAGGCCTAAAATACCAAGCTAGTGAGCCATTTGCACTACAACCATGCAAGACAAGACTCATATGACCAAGACAACCCAAAATAGAGTTAAATCATGCCACATCAGTTGCTAAAACATGCTGAGATCAAGTCACAAAAAGGTAGAAAAACATGCTCACATGTTAGGCTATCTACACTTGCAAACAAGACACAAGGAAGGGAGGCCACCCCCTCCTATTTTGGACTTCAAGACATACTTTCTACCACTGAAAATCTCCTGGAATTCAGTGGATAAAAGGGCCAAAAAAATTGTTTTAAAAGGCTTGAAAGATGCCACAACACTTTAATAAACAAGCTACAAAATGGTGGATTACCCTTAACTCAAATCAAACCTCAAGCCACCATTTTAAACCATAAAAATAGAGATTTCAAAGGTTAAAATCAGCCTCAAAATAGCATGCAAAGGTGGCCAAACAAGTATTTAAATTAGGCTTAAAATACAAGTATTCTACCTCTTTGAAGACAAGATGCTATTTAGGCAACAAAGGCAAGTCAAACCAAGCTAATATCCTCTTCTAGAGCTCAAGTAGAACCCCAAGCAACCTTAACACAATGGTGATCAAGTTTGATCAAGAGCTCACAAGCAAAAGTGTAGAGAATTTGAGCTTTAAGGCAATATAATTAGAGAGAGGATTCTAGAGAGAAAGAGAGAGAACTTTTTTGTCATCAAAATTTCTAACCTCCCATATGCAAAAGGAAGGCTTCTATATATAGAAGATACAAAATCCTCTAAAAAAGATCCAACCATCCACGTGCAAGCAGATGCTCCAATTTGTGCAAACAACTGGCATAAAATATCAGAAAATATCTACTGATACACTGGTGGCCAGCTGGCCATCAGTGATGGCCGACAGGGGCTCATTGACGATCGACAGGGCACATCAATGGCCGGCAGTGCCTTATCATGGCTAGCAATGCATCAAGAATAACATGCTGGAAGGGCCAAAACATGGTCCAAAAATGAGATAGGATTGGTGTAGGGTTTGGAAAGCTCAAACCTGTGGCGTTCCACCGTAGAGTTTGAGCGCTCGACGAGCAATCAAACTTGTCACTGGATGTACCTGCAAGAACATCCAAGTCTTGAGGACGGTCAAAAATGGGGTGTTTATAAAGACGAAATTGGTGCTAGTGGCAAGGCTGAGGCTGAACCCCTAACTGAGAAAGAACAGGCATTGGAACAATTTCAAAGGGAAATGATAGAAGAGATCCAGACAAAGATAGTTGTGGAGCAGGGAAAAGGAAAAGAGAAAGAAGAACCCGAGACAACGATGGGTGATGTCCATGCTACCAAAAAATTCGAATGGGAGCCCAGCAACCGAAAAAGGATGTTGAGGAAGCTCAGAAAATATCGGGATTCAGAAACCAAGATTGTAGTGGAGAAAGAATGGTATGATGATGGGGCGCGTGATATTAACATGCTCCAGATAGAACCTAATACTAGCCTGGCCATGACTACAGGAGAGAGGTGGGAAGACAGTGACCTAAGTCATGCGTACATTGACGAAGGATGGAAAGCTGATACCCCGGATGACACCTGGTATACTAACGAGATCAATCATATTATCCGAAGTGGTCGGTGTTTCAAACCCGCAGCATTAGATCAGCCAAAGACCTCTAGAAAGGAGGCTGAAAGAGCAAAAAAGAAGGATGTTGAAGAAAACCTAGTCTTGAAATAGCTCAAGAAGATTTAGGCAGATATATCAAAATGGGGGTTGATAATGGCTTCTCGAGAGCATAGACAAGCACTGTTAGAGGCAATGAATCGGACCAAATTGCCACTGCTGACCAATTGGTATCATTGGTTACATCTGGGGACGTTATGCCAGTGATATCTTTTACAAATAAAGAGTTACCACCTGAGGGTACCAACCACAACCGACCCTTATATATAACCCTAGAAAGTCGAAAAAAGTGGATTCTAGTGGTGTTAGTAAATACCGGATCGACGATCAATGTATGTCCAGGGAGGACTACCTATGTCATCGGTTTGAGGCCAGCTGACTTTTCACCTACGACTTAAACCGTCCGGGCTTATGACAATACAAGCCAGGATGTTATGGGAACGTTCAAGAGCCATATCCTAATCGGTCCGTCAATGTTTGATTGGTCCCATGACCGACTAAGCCCTGGTTTGGCTATTATTTTGCTGCTAAAAAAGTACAAAATGACAAAATAGGGTAAATAAGCTAATAAGACAAAATATCACATCCAACCCATAATCATTACACTTTCTCTCACAAAAGTCAAAAAATTCAAAAAGTTCAAACCAAACGAAGCTAAAAAAGTCCTAACACAAAAAAGTTGGCTATATTAACCAATGCCAAACAGAGCTTAAAAGTTATACTCAATTTTTAAATTTAAGTATCAATTCATTAGAATATTTAAAATAATTTTATTTCTCATATCTTCTCTAATTATTAGTCAATTATCTTTCTTACACATCATTAAATTTAGAAAGTGAGTCTAAAATGTAAATTTGTATATCATTTCCCTTTTTCTAAGTTGTTCAGTAAATAAAAAATTTAGCATCGCATAGAATTCTTACGTTTTTTGGAAAGAAATTTAGAATTGATATGGGAATTAAAGAAAAAAATTAGTTTATATTTTATTGACATAAACCTTTTTTCTTTTCTTTTTTCGCCCTTGCAACTATTTACCTAAATTCATTATTTAAATATAGTTGTTAGCTTTTTTGGCTTTCGAAGGTTAGAAATGTAATTTGAGCGTGCCAGCAAGGTTCAATAAGTCCTTATAGAAATTAATAAATACCAACCAATTAGTCAGACAATTGCTTCGAAATTCTCTTAGCCTCAATAAAGAGGACTTTACTGGTGGCTAGATTTTGTAGGAGAAAATTAAGAAGACTAATTAAAATAAAAGAAAAGGGGAACAACAGTGTTAGGAATCAATCTTTCATTAAATAAACAAGAGTTTACAACTGTACCTTCACACTTTCACAGCTTTGAAGGGGATTACAGCAATAGACTAACTTAGAATTACTCATAGGAATTTGAAGTGAAGAACATGAATGTAAAGACTGGAATTTAAAGGACTGGAAAATATAAAATAAATAAACTAGTTTCTAGATCTGATTCTGGGTCTTTACATTATCAGCACTGACCTCTATTTATAGGCTTTGAAGATAACCGTCGAAGTGGTTGACAACCATCGAAGTAGGTGTAGCTCGGCTTTTCGTGCTCCTTTCGGAATGCAAATAACCCTTACAATTCGGACTCCACTTGTGTTGTTCTGAATCTGATTTCACAAATGCAATGTGAAACAGTGGAAACACAAAAAGAGCCCAAATTTGGCAATTTCTTTTAGAAAATCGATGTTTTGAATAAAATGCCAAAAATGGACTGCTTTGCTAGATATCAGAGTCGCCACCTAAATATTTATTTTGGAAAATTTAGGAAACCTGTGACTCGTGCCAAAGGCCATTAGTCCGTCGCTACCAAAGTGTCTTGGTTCGGGAACTTAGGTATGAGAGGAGAAGGTCATTAATTGAGCACCCCACACACCTGATCAAAAATCGACCTCTACTAATCATGATGTGATTCTTATGTACAGTATATGTTCTTATTTTATCTTTAACATACAAGTATAGACTAATTTCACAAAACATTGGAACGTTTGATTTCATGTTTGTTTTGAAAACAAGTGTTTTACATATGTACCACTTGAAAAAGTGATCTCATATATATACATTAATCAAAGTATCCCAATGTTAGTGAATATCCTTCATCCACAGGCATTCAAATAGGTATATCAAGTAAGCATTTAACCTCATGGTAGTATGTTTGATATGGCAGCAATCACAATCATGCAATATGCTAAAGCAAAAATGCTTACCTTATGTCCGAAGGTGAGTCACAAGAAAGCAAATAGTTAGAAAAAATACATGATCCTAATTAATGCAACATGACTAATGTAACACATGCAACGTGCAAGTAATAAGCTCGGCTACTAGCATGGCATGCAAGTTAATTCAAGGCATGTGATAGCACACGTATTCAAGTAACGGGTTTGAATTTGACATTTGAATAATATGATGAGCCGAACTTTTATGCATACAAAACAAATGGATGCAAGTCATGGAAACGCTAATTTTAAAATATGATGTCCCTATGCTAACCATCATAAGCAGATAAATAAAAGGGAGAAAGAATGGGGGTTAGAAGACATACAAACTTATTACATATTTGTCCTCGCGAAGGAGGGTCCAAATGTCCAAGTGTCCGAATAAATAATTATTACAAATCCAAATGAATAATAACTAAAAAGGACTGTCTAATTTATTATAACAAATATGCAATGATTGCACGATGCTCTTCAGGAATTACTCTGTCTGCCTTGTTAGGCACTGTTTTGTTTCATCCTATCATTGCTTTCAACCAAAAGTGTATTATTTGCAATTTATTGGAGCCTTGCCGACCTAGAATGTGACTCAGTCAAGCCCCAAATAAATCCAATCATACCTTGTTTTCTTGTGGAAATCTATTTTTGTGCCTGAGGTGAAACAGTGCAGACAGGGTATTCCTAGCCATGTTTGTCTCTTCTATCTTTCTCTATCATAGAAAATACTCAAGAGAGGAGCGAACTTGGTTCCCAAACCATCTATGGTTGCAAGTTGATTTGCAAGATGATTTCGGACACGATAGGACAAAGATCAATAAATACTATGCATAACAACCACCCCTCCCTCCTATCATAAAGTGAATTCAAGAAGGGAAGTAGAGACGTTTCAAGGTTCATCAAAATATCATGAATTGATGTAAGACAAGCCTTGACACAATAGACTCGGTATAACATCTGACCGAATCCAATATTAGTTCTTTATGTCGGTTGTAATCCAATTAACCAATTTTATTAGCCTTTTTTATTGCCTTTCCATTTCTTTATCTTTTCTCCTTTTTGTCCAAAAGTGATATTTACGTCCACCAAGTCCAAAACATAATAAAGAGAAACAAGCATCAACTTAACCCGAGAAAATACACCTTATTTTCCTTGGGGGAAATTACAAAGGAAGATTCAAACTCATTTACAAGCGATAAGGGATTTCAAGTCAAATCCAAGATGTGCAACAAGAACTAGTCAAACTCAAAAGAGTGATAATGACTTAGAAAAACCCAAGGTGAGCAATAATGACTTGAAATCCAAACTTGATAATAAGCTATAATGACACTTTCCTTGGTGATTTCCAAGGGTTTAACAAGAAAGTTAGTCCCTTAAAACAAAACACACTGGTGATAAAAAGAAATTAAAAAAATAAAATATTGGCTTTAGTATAAGAAAGATGTATGCCTTTGGTAATGAACCTCCAACGAGATTAAACCATTATGCATGAAAAAGTTTTATGCCTTTGGTAATGAACCTCCGAAAAAGATTAAACCATTAAGCATGGAAAAATTTCTTTCTTATACTTGAATAACAATCTTCATTTTTCACAACTTTTTAATCGAAATAATCAAAGAATGGAGGGAGATTGCAGAGATGATTATGTGAACTTGGTTAATTGGTAAATACAATACAAACCTAATATTAAAAGAATAATTGTTGACATAAATTAAACAGCCCCTAATAGCATAATTTAACCTAGAAAAGGTGAATAAAACAAAATAGGATAATGTTAGTAAACAAGTATAAGAAGGGGTGGCTAACCCCTCCACTTTTACAACTTCAAATCACATATTTTAGATGTTGAAAAACAATCCCAAATCAGTCCCAAAATCAACCCCAAAACAATGGCAAAAATTTGAGAAAAGAAGTGGGAAACACAAGGATAAAAGCTTGGAATAAGGTTCGAGCAAGAGTGATTAACCCCCCCCCCCCCCCACACACACACACACACCTTTGGGTAGCTTTTAATCATAAGTTTCAGCCCTTAAAACAGTCCTAAAACAATATGAAAACACAAGAAAAAGATGAACAAAGATTGAAATAAAACAAATGAAGTGTTACCTCTTCTAAGGAAGGTGTTCTTGTTGTAAATGAAACTTGATTCCAAAGCACCCTCAAGTTTGAGTTATGATCTTCAAGTCTCAAATCAAGTTCCAAGTTCAAGCTCTTGTATGATATGTATAGATGATATGAGAGCTTATGGAAGAACAAAGATGAGTTATAGCTTTAATATTTCTACTCTTTGACATTTCCAAATCTCTAACTCTTGATATTTTTTTCTAACTCTCTAACTCTAACCCTTAACACAGCAGGATGAGCCCCGTATTTATAGGACTTGAGTTGCTGCTCAAAATATCTGTAGAATTGGGCAACTGGCAGATTGTTGTACATTCCGCCTGAAAAGTCAAAAGGTCCAGCCGGACCTTGGTGTCTCTGGTCGGAGGTGACTGATGTATGGCCAGAGGTCAGTGTATGCCCACTGTTCCTCACTTTCAGGTTCAATACAGGTTGGCACCAGGTGCAAAATTGACTTGCTCGGGGTAAAAAATACATTGGGTGTGGCAGGTTGGAATTGTTTAGAGCTCGAACTCAGATTCTTATATTGAGAATTAAAACCACTTACACAATCTAATCATTATCATCGAGTGCTCGGAATAAAGCGTCTAAGTCTTACAAGCGGTCAAAAATGGGGTGTCTATAGTTGCCCCTCTTTGACAGAGCTCGAAGTCATTGCATGATGCGAGTGAATGTCAAAACCCGAAGACGACTCATTTGACAAGATTATAAGACTTTGGGTTTCCCCAGCAGAGTCGCCAAAAACTGTAGCTTGACTTTTCGTGCCCCCTTTCAGAAGAATGAATAACCCTACAGTTCAGACTCCACTTGTGGTTCTGAATCTGATTTCACAAGGGCAATATGAAACAGTGAAACACAAAAAGAGTCCAAATCCAGCAATTTCTTTTGGAAAATCAATGTTTTGAATCAAATGTGAAAAATGGACTGCTTTGCCAGATATCAAAGTCGCCACCTAAATATTTTTGGGAAATTTAGGAAACCCGTGACTCGTGCCAATGGCCATTAGTCCGTCGTCACCAAAGTGTCTTGGTTCGGGAACTTAGGTATGAGAGGGAAAGGCCATTAATTGAGCACCCCACCCACCCGATCAAAGATCGGCCTCTACTAATCATGATGTGATTTTTATGTACAGTATATGCTCTTATTCTGATTATTATGTTATCTTTACTATGTGATGCATACAAGTATAGACTAATTTCACGAAAAGTTAGAACGTTTGATTTCATGTTTGTTTTGAAAAAGTATTTTGAATGTGTACCACTTGAAAAAGTGATCTCATATATATACATTAATCAAAGTATCCCAATTTCAGTGAATAGCCTTCATCTACAGACATTTAAACAGGTATATCCAGTAAGCATTCAGCCTCATGGTAGTATCTTTGATATGGCAGCAATCACACTCATGCAATATGCTAAAGCAAAAATGCGTACCTTATGTCCGAAGATGAGTCAGAAGAAAGCAAATAGTTAGAAAAAAATGCATGATCCTAATTAATGCAACATTACTAATGCAACACATACAACGTGTAAGTAATAAGCTCGACTACTAGCATGGCATGCAAGTCAATTCAAGGCATGTGATAGCACACATATTCAAGTAAAGAGTTTAATTTGACATTTGAATAATATGGTGAGACGAACTTTTATGCATGCAAAACAAATGGATGCAAGTCATGGAAATGCTAATTTGAAAATATGATGTCCCTATGCTAACCATCATAAGCAGATAAATAAAAGGGAGAAAGAATGAGGGTTAGAAGACATACAAACTTATTACATATTTGTCCTCGCGAAGGAGGGTCTGAATGTCTAAGTGTCCGAATAAATAATTATTACAAATCCGAATGAATAATAACTAAAAGGGGCTATCTAATTTATTACAACAAATATGCAATGATTGTGCGATGCTTCTTAAGAATTACTCTCTCTGCCTTGTTGAGAACTATTTTGTTTCACCCTATCATTGCTTTCAACCGAAAGTGTATTGTTTGCAATTTATTAGAGCCTTGCCGACCTAGAATGCGACTCAGTCGAGCCCCAAATAAATCCAATCATACCTTATTTTCTTACGAAAATCTGTTTTTTGTGCCTGAGGTGAAACAGTGCAGACAGGGTATTCCTAGCCATGTTTGTCTCTTCTACGCTTCTCTATCATAGAAAATACTCAAGAGAGGAGAGAACTCGGTTCCCAAACCATCCATGGTTGCAAGTTGATTTGCAAGATGATTTTGGACACGATAGGACAAAGATCAATAAATGCAATAAATAACAACCACCCTTTCCTTCTATCATGAAGTGAACTCAAAGAGGGCGGTAGAGACGCGTCAAGGTTCATCAAAATGTCATGAATTGATGTAAGACAACCCTTGACACAATGGACTCGGCATAACGTCCGGCCGAACCTCAAGCAATATGATCCATTTTCTTTATGTTGGTTAGTCCATTTTAATCCAAGTTCGTTAGTCTTTCCATTCTTTAGCCCATTTAGTCCAAGGTGATAATTACATCCACTAAATGAGAAGTATGTCAAACGGGAAGTGATTCTCAACATGAAAGAGAGACTATGTTGTTGGCGATGAACCTCAGTAGAGATTAAGCCATTAAGCATATATCTTTAGCTCATGTTTTGAACAACCATCAATCGGTTGAAACAACTCTCAAATTAAAGAAATGGATGATAGGTTGCCTGTTAAAATGAGATACTTAAACATGGAAATTAAACAAAGAAAGGCCAAGAACAACATACCACAAGCTATATATGTGAACATATGAGACAACAAGCAAACTAATCAAAGCATAAACTAATTTAACAAACTAGGACAGCCCTAAAACAGCCCCAAAAGTGTAAAAAACAGTAGCTAAAACTATGTTAAAAGAGCACAAAAGATAGGCAAAAACAAAGAGATACAAAGCTAGTAAGCAAAGCTAAGGAGGGGTGGCTAACCCCTCCACTTTTGGGACTTCTAAACCATATTTTAGCTTCTGAAAATAGTCCAAAAGCAGCCTCAAAACAGTGGTTAAAATCAAAGAAATAAGTGGGAAACACAAGGATATAAGCTTGGAATAAGGTTTAAGGAAGGGTGGTTAACCCCTCCACCCTTGGTAGCTATTAAATCACAAATTTCAGCCCACAAATCGGTCCAATAATATTGCAAAACAGCCCAAAATAGTGGCTAAAAGTGTGTTGAAAGAGCACAAAAAAGATAGATAAAAACAAGAGATATAAAGCTAGTAAGCAAATTCAAGGAGAGGTGGCTAACCCCTCCACTTTTGAGACTTTTAAACCATGTTTTTCAGCCTTTACAAACTCTAAAAATTAGTACATAAAGACAAGAAAAATAGAAGAAAAGAGTACAAGAAGATGAAAGAAGAAGGTGCAAAATTATACATTTGAAAGAGAGGTAAGCTCTTAATTAACAAACTTGGTTCCAACACCCTCAAGTTTCTAAAATTAGCTTTGAAATCTCAACAAAAAAACTCCAAGACCAGCTCTAATGGTGTATGTATTGTGTATGTATAGCTAAAAGGTGATATGAAATCAAGGAAGCTTTTGGATGGAAGATGGATGCTCTATGAATGTCTATGCCTCTTGGAAGGTGTTATAACCCTAAAATCTGAAGTGGGAGGTCCTATTTATAGAATTTGAGATGTTTTGGTCAAAAATATCTTCAGAAATGGCAAGGTGGCAAAATCACGTGCATGGGAGCAACCTGCTGTAAAGCACTGTCTGGCGTTATTGATACCCAGTCGGACCTCACTGATCCACGGCCAGATGTCAAGGCATATCTCCCTCATATGGACTCCGTTTCAGGTGATTCTTGAGTCTAAATTGAAGCGCCGGAAGTCTTCTTTCCAATGGAGGTGGCCTCACATCTAAATTCTATGAGTGCAAAGAGATATGCCTAATTTAGTGAAGGCTACTCATTTCTATCTTAATCGGATTGATGCCCAACTTCCAACGGTCAAATATCTACCATCCGAACTTGGTTTTAGATGATTCTTGAGTCCAAAGTGAAGCCCTGGAAGTCTAATTTCCAATGGTGGTGGCCTCACATCTAAAGGCTAGGTGTGCAAAGAGGTAAGCATGGTTTGTGAAGACTGCTCAGTTTCTCTCTTAACGGTTTCACGCTCAACCATTTCCCCAATTAGTTTTCTTCCATCCCCTCTTATTTCCTTCAACTCCAAACCTATAAATAAGAGGTTTTAAAGATTTTTCAAAGAGTTCACCTCCTTTATATGTATCTCCACTTTGTCCTTATTCGGTTTACCGAAAAGTGCAATGTTCTAAATAAAATGCGAGCCTCGGAACATCGTAGAAGCATTTGGACAAATATTTTGAAAAGAGGGTTTTGGTCTAAAATAGTTTTGCCAAGGTGTAAAGTTTGGGATTAGAGCTTGAATCCAAATTTCTTTGCTGAGAATTCAAACGATTTGCATAGTGTAACTTTCATCATTGGGTGTTCGGAATCAAGCGCCCAAGTCTTAAGGGCAGTCAAAAATAGGGTGTCTACAGTTGCCCCTCTTTGACATAGCTCGAAGTCATGAAATGATGTAAGTGAATGTCAAAGCCCAAAGATGACCCATTTGATAAGACCGTAAGACTAGGGCAAACAAACAAATGCAAATGCAATTGGTTGAACCCGAAGGTTGCCTACGTATCCCTTTACAAGGAATCAAACCAGCGTAGTTTAAGGGCAGGATGCAAATAAAACACAATGCAACGAAACAATGCAAATGATATACAATGTAAGAAATCTAAGCCATGAACAGTGCAAAACACACGAACACCATAAAGGAATGGGGATACAAGCCAAACTACATTTTATATAGAAAAGAAGTTGTGGCACGAGCCAAACGACGCCTTACAAAGGCTAAGTGCCTACATCGTCAATACTGGCCTCAGCGCAGCATGGATGCTTACACATAACAGAACCATGTTTTAACATGAAAGGGGGTGCGACCACATGCAGAACTATGTTTTTCATAGAAAGAAAAAGAGTACAAACAATTGGGTGGGATGATATAAGTGAGGAATGATCTGTTCGGGAAAGATAATGATCCTAAATGCTAACTGCAACAAGACAAAGTATGATGCCATGGATGTAATGAATGAAGGGAATAATGGATGATAGGCTAGGTTGGTTCAGTATCCAGAATTGAGGCGCATACAAGCTACCTCAACCTATAGGGCTGCCATGCAGATTTCAAGTCGAGGATACACCCCTGGGTATTTAAACCAGACTTTAGTCTCGGAAATTTCAAACCTTTGCGTTCTAGGCATCGCCATTCGAACTCTAGTTTCCATCATCTCTGTTGATCTCCTAGGAACTCACTACAAACACAGTCAGGTGGCTATACCAAACCACCTGAAGTCGTTCGGGCATGACAAACACCAAAGGAATTGCACCTTTAGAGGATTTAAGGTCTCCTAGATTCAGAAGTGTACAAGACAGCACGATCAGGTACAAAAATACAAGGTGCACAACACAGTGCGAGTGAGGGTGAATGAATGCACAAAATAGTGCTATATAAAATGCAATGCACCAAATAGTGTGACATAAAATGAAATGCACAAGATTAGTGCGATGAAATGTGAAATGCACAAGACAGTGCTATGTAATGCACAAAATAGTGCGATATAAGATGAAATGCACAAGATAGTGCGATGAAACGTGCTATGCAATGCACAAAATAGTGCGATGTAAGATGAAATGCACAAGATAGTGCGATGAAATGTCAAATGCACAAAACAGCGATATGCAATGCACAAAATAGTGTGATGTAAGATGAAATGCACAAGACAGTGCTATGTAATACAAAAAATAGTGCGATGAAATGCACAAGATAGTGCAATGTAAATACACAAGATAGTGTGAGTGAGGTGGAAATGCACAAGATAGTTCTATACATGTTAGACTACATAAATTAATGCACGAAATAGATGCGAATGCACAAGACAGTGTGACTAAGGTGCACAAAACAATGCAAGTGGTGCACACACACAAAAAAAAAAGTGCTATGTGGGTTGAATGCATAAGACAATGCAATGGTGTACAAAATAGTGCGCTACAAAGTGAATAGGATAGTGTGATACAAAGTGCACAAAATAGTGCGATGCAAGTGCATGAGACAGTGCGATACAAAGTGAAATGCACAAAATAGTGCAATTCAGGTGAGCGATGCATGGTATGCAAAGGGAAATGAGCAGTACTCAGTGTAATGCATCATGTACCTTACGAAATGAGTGCAGGGTAGCTCTCCACAACTCATTGAAATGTAACACAAAATGAGACAACTCGACAAAACTCTGTTTAAGTGCAGAACAAAGTTAAGTGTAAGAGCAACCAATCACGCAATTCAAAGCAACTAGAGTGTATAAACATGCAGGCATAATACAAAAGCACATGTATTAATCAAAAGGAAGATGGCAATCTCAAGAGGGTCTCGACATGGTCGAAGACAACTTTCGAAAGCTGAATTATATCAGAATCATCATGGGGGTGAGCCCACCCTAATCTAGGGGAAAGTGCCCAACAAATGGCTCTGAGCGAATGGAGAGAAAGGTTGGATCCATGCTCCTCATTCACTTGACGGCCCAATTAGATACACTGAAAATTGCCCCTAGTGTCCAGTCACTTGCCGTTGTTTGGTTTCATGCCCTTTGCTTGATTAATGGCCCGATCAGATGTACTGAAGATTGCTCCTAGTGTCCTATCACTAGCCACTATTTGGGTTCATGTCTTTCGCTCGATTGAAGGCCCGATCAGATGTACTGAAAATTGCCCCTAGTGTCCAATCACTGGCCACTGTTTTCAACATTATACAGGTACGTGCGATGCGGATCATCAGATCCTGGAACAGTTGTCAACTCATCAGACTCGTGCTTCTCTTCTGCTCCAACATGTTAAGAACTTACTCCAGTCCCCTCCGAAACAGTGACAGATTCCTCATATGGACTTTGCAATACTTATGAATGTGATGCCCCTTGTGTGGGCACTCTCAGCTCGTTTATGAATTCCACACATGGACTTGTTTTAGAGCTTGGAGTAAACCTTCATACATGGAATTTTGACCAAGCCACTCTGTTGAAATTTGAGCGATAGACACACTATGGTGACTCGATGAAGAGTGCTTTTAAGCAACAAACACGTTATGGTGACTTGATAAAGAGCACAGACCGAGACAAACACCGGGCATGACACAACAAAACTCACAACTGACCCAAAGCAGAAAAAGACTCAAGGTAACTGATCATTCATAGTGCCCCTAGTATTACTTATGCTCCTTTTAAAACTCAATTTCTCAAGACCCAAGTTTTGATACTTTTTTGCTCAAGATAGAGATTCCACTAATAAGTTCAAGTATTGAAAATTTCTCCACTTGTTGATTCAAGCTAGTTCTTTCTAACCTAATGAAAGTATAATATGTGCAATAGTCTGTGTAGCTCATGGATTGATGTGAGGCTGACGACGTGAATTGGGAAAGATGATTGAGTTGAGATGGATGAGATAGATATGGTTAAGACCGAACTTCAGGATGCAGTTGCCTACGTATCCCAAGAATGGAAATCAGGTCAACATAGTTCATGGCTGAGGTTCACTCGGGTGTTAACACTCTCCTTTTGCGCTTTAACTTTTGCCAAAGTCGCCCCTTTAGGGTTTTCAACCTTGTGAGTTATATTTTTTATTTCTCATTTTTCATGCTCTAACTTTTGCCTAGGTCGCCCTTTCAGGTTTTCGGCCTAGCAAGCCTCTCAAGGGTAGCATTACAACACTTGTGGTGAATTTGTTCAATAGTCATCCTTGCCATAACACTAGAACTAGCTTCGCCTTGATTTGAGCTTGGTTCTCCATTCTCTTATGCACGCCTTCTTCCTTTCTTTTCGCTCCATTTTCATAATTGGTTCTTCTGGCAATGTGGTACCTTCTTGCATTGGCTTCCCTGAATTCAGACAAAAGTTCCCTTCCTTACAATTGCTTGGATTTTAGTCCAATGGATCATAGCTGATTGGATTTCATTCCAATGAATGCCCCTAGTTTGATGGTTGACTTCCCCTTCCTCTTTTCCTTTTTTTTTTTCTTTCTCTTTCTTTCCTTTTTCCTTTCCTTTTTTCCTTTTTTCTTTTCTGTCTCTTTCTTTTTGGTTTCTTTTTATCCTTTTCTCTTTGAAATAATGAAAACACCAGGGGAGAAATTCTATGATTTGTGGGGTCTGAAAGCCGCCTTGTACTTGCCAACATGATCGCCTAACGATGAAGAGAATCCCCAGGTCAATGTAAAATACCGCAGAATCTTGAACTTATCTTCGCAAGTTTTGCAAAAGAAACAGCTTAAAGTTTTTGAAATTATGAATGACTTTGCGCCTAATAAGTCAGAATTCACTCAAACTATTCTGGGGATCCTTCTCAACATTTAACAGAATCTCATTCAAAAAACAAATTCAAAGCTTTTTTTTTTATAATTTTCAAAAGGTCACACATGAGCTACTATAGGCACAATAAAATGATCAGAAACTTGACTCCCACTTTCTTATAAAGATGAAGACTTGAGGGTACATGAGAGCAACTCAAAGGAAAAGACTCAACTGACGCAACAATGTAAGAAAAGATAAAGAAACTAAAACTCACAACATAACTATTTGCAGGACGTAACTCAAAACAAAATAAGCATTTCTGAGACAAAATGAGGTTTTTCTTCTCCAAGTCCATTTGTAGAATTTCAAAAACAACTTCAAGTAGCACATAGGAAAATCCAGACTTGCCTAACATCCACACCCAGTAGGATTGATTTCAAACTTTTAAAGTGAGTTTAGAAAGCCCTTCCCAAGTGCTTTCAACAATTACCCTAGCTGAGATTGAGATTCATCATTCCAACCACCAGTGCTTGAATTACTGCTTCATAAAGCTTGAACTCGCCAAGATCGAGTAAACTTTCCATCTCTTCAAAGATCTTGTTCCTATTGCTCAAATCAGAATCAAAAGGTTCAGGGATGAACACAATGGGTTTGGGCTCATTGGCGGGTATGATGTGTTAACGAGGGTAATGATTGGTTGTTGGCAAGCTATGTATGGATTTTATGCCATGGAGTGGCCACCTATTGCGGTCAAGGAGGGGGTTATTGACAGCTTTGGGATGTTTAGGTGGGGTGATGACCTTTTTGTCAATCAGGTCTTGAATTGCATGGCGAAGGCAAAAACAACGATCAGTATGGTAATCGTACTACTGATGGAATGTATAATATTGGGTAGCGTCGTGTGCAGGTGGGAGAGGATTAGGGAGAGGTCAAGGATTGAGCGGTTTGAGATACCCTTTCTCCATCAGTACCTTCAATGCACAAATTAGGCTCATATGAAGTTGGGTGAAGGTTCATTTTCAAGAGGAGGAAGCACTAGGTTTAGAAACATTGGCAAATGGGTCGGCGGGTACTGGTCGGTATTCATGGGCTTGGGATTGGAATCAAGATGGGTGTTTTTGGTAAAGCATCCCTTTTCATTGTTTGCTCCCTGATTCGAAATGCTTTCACCCTGAGCGACAAAAGTGTTATCCACAGTCTTTGCAACAACTTCAAGCACCTGTTGCTTGTTCAACCTTTTGACCTTCAAAGTCTTAATAGCCCACCGAAGTTGTAAATAAGGATCAATACTTGTCCCGGCTTTATTCTTGCCACTTGCTTCTACTTGGCCAATGGATTGGGTGGCTATATCGAAGCAAGGCCCATTTGTTATTGATCTTTCATCACCCAGACTTGAGATAGTTTCGGGTTAGCCTTTTTCAACTGCAGCTCGCCCAAAGATTAAGGAGCTTTTTGACGGGATCGAAACCCTAAATGTTAAATCCGCCACAATTCCTTGAAGGTTTTTAATCATTCCCAATATTTCAGCAGTAATGGGTTCACCCATTTGGCGCCATTGGCATATCTGAACCAGATTAGGTGCATCTATCATGCACAAATCGGTACTTTCTAGAATGAACACCTCAGGCTTAGGTAAATGGGCTAGGGTGATATATATGCTGGGGTTGAACGTAGATGGGAGTATATGGCTAAGGTTAAGGTAGGCAAGAGATATTTGGTCATGGATGGGAAGTGAGTTGGTGGTAACATTGGGGTCTTGAGATGGGGCTATTATTTGGTTGTCGATAAGATTTTGAACCTCATGACGAAGGCGGTAGCAACAATTGGCGCCATGATCGCACTGCTAATGATACACGCAGTACTTTGTGGGGTTATGTCTGGCAGGGAGTGGGTCAGGCAGAGGTTGAGGATCAAGGGCTTTGAGATACCCTCTTTCTATTAGGATTTTTAATGCGTTGGTTAAGCTCATATGGAGGAGGGTGAAAGTTCTACCCTGAGCTTGGGTTGGGCTGGCCGTCTATAGGCTTGGATTGGCAAATGGGGTCGGCAGTTTTGGGAGTGGCGACAATGGTATTGATTTCAATGGGTTTGGGAATAGCATTGGTACTCTCGGAAAACACCATCCTTGTTGGTTCACCTGTTCTAGGAATAATCCCTTTGTTGAATGCACTCTCAACCTGAACCCCCAATTCATGCAAAGAGTTGAAAGTGAACAATGGAGTGACTATTAACTTTTGCAACATATCATGCTCAATGTTCTACGCCACTATCCGCACTTGGTCTTTCTCAGAAGACCAATCTGCCATTTATGTTGCCTTTGCTCTCCACCTTGTAACAAATTCCACAAAAGGTTGTGTAGGATTCTGGCGGGTTGCTTCAAGCTCTTGAATGGTCATTTCAATTTGGGTATTGTAAGAGTACTAATTGACAAACGCCTCAGCCAACTCTTCCCAGTTCTGCTTTACTGTATCCTCTAACTTGGCGTACCAAGTGGCTGCTATACCTAACAGGGTTCTTCCATGTAGACAGAGTTTCTGAGGCTTAGTCAGACCCATCGATTTCAAGACGTCCAAGAAAAGCCGAATATGTACCATAGGATCTCCAGACCCGTCAAAACAGTCAATGTGTGGCATTTTGAATCTGTCTGGAAGCCTTACGGCTGCCTCGGTGTACCCATCCTCAATGTCAAGAATGGAGTTAATTCCTTGTGCCTTTTTGAACTACTTCTCAAGGCTAGCAATTTTTAATGGGATTGGGCCGGGATCATCAATGTCAAGGGGATAAAGTCCCTCGTTAGGCTGCACCAAGGGTCTAAAAACTTGATTGAGCCAACCCTTCTCGATGAGCTGGACCCTGCAAATCTTTAGCTAGCAGAGGTGGGCCAAAGTTCGGCTGGAGGCCCGAGACTAGATGTGTGGTAGATGCCCTAGATGGGTGTTGCATTTCAGCATTGGTCTCATTCTGCCTAGTAATTCCCTGGTTTAGGGCCATTATCATGGCCGCAACTTCTTCTGAACTCTGAGCCATCACGGGTCTGCTGAGTTGGCAATTAGGGAAATAGATTGGTGTAATTCGAGAGTTGACTAACAAGGATTTTGACCCGATTATACTTGATGTATTTGAACTGGATTAGTTTAGATGGGTTTGACTAGATTAGGTTTTTTCTAGGAGTGGATGGATTGTGATGGGTTGCGGCGGGTACTGCTCCTTCTCTGGCTCAGACAAACCTAGCATTAAAAACAAATGCTCCATTAGATCAGGATACCGGATATGGCGGTCAAAACAAAGCAAGATACAATTTCAGCCCTGGTTGTGGTCTTGCTGAAAGTTCACCAATATCAAACACAAACCCCTGGATTTCGACCCAAATCTGATTCTGACATGATCCTCAAGTTTGAAATGAATCGCCTCAAGATTAAGACTCTCCCAAGATTGCATCACACATTTCCAAAGATTTCACATTTTTGCACAAAAGCATTCAAAACACCCCTATAAGAGGTTTGGGTTTCCCTATCCTAGCTTTTGGAGTGATCTACAGCTTCACTACTCAAACAAACGGTATCACAACGTCCTACATATGAGAGAGTATCCTGTCCTAAGTTGGAATAGTCACTAGGGCTTTACTATATGTAGCTAGGCCAATTGGTCAAAAGGTATCTCAGCAAGACTACCTAATATACCTCTCACACCTAACACTAAAAAGTGAAAGGAGGATCAAATGGTACAGCGGCAGTCCAGATCCAAGGGTTGTGTTCCCAACATGGTAGAGCCCATGACCAATCAGCCTTTTGGCAAGCTTTTTAGGCAGGCCTCCGGTAAACTGTCCAGGAATAACAGTTGGCAAACACAGGGACTTAAGCACACCAATGCGAATGTAACGAAAAGAATATGTAAGAGTAGATAAAATTTTCACATTATGAAGTTCGAGGCAAGTTCTCTAAATCCCCAGCAGAGTCGTCAGAAACTGTAGCTCGGCTTTTCGTGCTCCTTTCGAAACACGAATAGCCCTTACAGTTCGGACTCCACTTGGGTGGTTCTAAATCTGATTTCACAAGTGCAATGTGAAACAGTGGAAACACAAAAAGAGCCCAAATATGGCAATTTCTTTTGGAAAATCGATGTTTTGAATCAAATGCCAAAAATGGACTGCTTTGCCAGATCTTAGAGTCGCCACTTAAATATTTATTTTGAAAAATTTAGGAAACATGTGACTCATGCGAAAGGCCATTAGTCCGTCATTACCAAAGTGTCTTGGTTCAAGATCTTAGGTATGAGAGGGAAAGGTCGTTAATTGGGTACCCCACTCACCCGATCAAAGATCGACCTCTACTAATCATGATGTGATTCTTATGTACAGAATATGTTCTTATTTTATCTTTAACATACAAGTATAGACTAATTTCATGAAATGTTGGAACGTTTGATTTCGTGTTTGTTTTGAAAACAAGTGTTTTGTATATGTACCACTTGAAAAAGTGTGACAACCCTCACCACTGTTTACTGATAAACCACCGATTACTATTAAACTGAGACTGATTATGATAATTGACTGAATTAACTGAAATCACTAAACTGATTGATTGATTGTGCTAGTTTGAATGCATATCTATCTGTTGAGTGTTAAATTATCTGTTCATGTTTTATGCTTTAAACTGCAAATTGAAGGCCTTATCGGCGGCCGAATCTGAAATTGATTAGTGATATGTGTTAATCATAATCTATGTGATTTTATGGTGTATTTATCTGAAATGTGATTTGGTATGATTAAATTAGATTAAAATAAGTTAAATTACACAAGTTGTATTATTCACAACATGGCCACTTAGTGGCCCACTTCATACCACATGTTGAGACTTAAATTACACATTGTTTACCCTCATTTCATCAGCCATCTTGAGTCTTTAGCCGACTAGAGTGAGAGTGAGTGAGAGAATTGAGTTCAACTTGATGGTTTGCTTGGAAATTGGAAGAATTGTTAGAGAATTTGCCAAATTGAGCCTCTAGACTTGTGATTGGAGACCTAAGGTAGAGATTCTATCCCTTGGTTTATGTATTTAAGTTATATCTTCATGAATCATGGAAATTTAGTGAGCTAAAGTCTAGAATTTATTCTATATGTTGAATTGAAGCTCATTTCATGCATGCATGCCTATATTGATGAGTTTAAAATTGTTTTCATGGAAAATTGTCACATGTATGTTCATGTTAATGTTAAGGACCGTGAGTTTAGCATGTTTCGGAAAGAATTGGCTCATTTGAGCAAGTATTTGAAGCTTTGAATTGGTTTAAATTCATGCATGTACATGTTTGAGTTATGTTCATGAAAATTGGTTTGAAGTTGGATTTAATTGAACTACCTTTGGGCTTTGATTTCTCAAATTGATCTTTGAAACATGTTATATTATGAGTTTTGAAGTGTTTTCCAGAAAATTAGCCCAAAAGGATCAAATTTGGTACATTAAAACTTGGTTTTGAGCTTGAGGTTCGAATCTGAAATTTCCAGAATTTGGACTTCCGCTCAAGCGGGGTTACTGGCGCTCGAGCGGGAAAATCGTGCTCCCAGCACTTTGCACTGTTTTACTGTCCGCTCGAGCGGGGTATTGAACACTCAAGCGAGGACTTGTGTCACACGCTCGAGCGGGTATCGAGCGCCCAATCGAGCGTGATTTTCACACATCCAGTACTTTTACAGTACGCTCGAGCGGGAAAGTTTATTCTCGAGTGGAGCCTTTTGTTTGTATTTCCGCTCGAGCAAGGAAACCCACGCTCCAGCGAGAACTCTGTTTTCTGAAAATCCTGAAAATGTTTTTAAAGTGCATCTTTGCATCCTCATTTCATCCTTGGCATTCCTAGGCCTAGTTTAAGACATCTTAATGAGGATATTGATGTAGAACCACACCGAGTCAAGATAGGGATTAAGTTACTATTTTTCCCAACTGTGTAGCTTAGTGTGTGTTCACTCTGTAACTGTGTAGGGTTGGCATCCGAGGACGCGTACTAGCTTATCTATAGCCCAGAACTTTGTGAGTAACAATGTTGTAAAGATATGTTCGAAAATGAATATTTTCTGAATGATTAACTGAACTGTTTACTATTTACTGAATGAATGATGTCCTATTTGTGAACTGTATTCGTGGCATCCATAGCAATATACCGTTACTGAACTGTTACTGCTACTGTTACAGAGATCTCTGTCGGTTCCCATGTTTGGAACCATTACTGATGGTCATCATTGACTGTTCGGTCTTTCAAGACCTACTGTTTACTGTACTGTTCTGCTATTGGATGTACCATATATGACTATTATGACTGAATGACTGATATACTGAATCAATTGACTGTTTTCAATACTGAAAGGACATTCATTCTTAACCTCTTTACGCATTATGTTATTCACTGGGCTTTAGCTCACTGCTCATATATATATGTAGGTCTTCAGGTACCAGACCGTTGCTAGGAGCGTCAAGCTAAGCTCCCTTTTGTCAAGCCAACCACTGTGCCTCACTGCGAGGTTTCGAGCCTGTCAAGCTAGGGCTTTTGGGGTGTTTAGTTTTCCCCCTTCTTGGTTATGTTCTGTATAGACTGAATGTTTTTGTACTGTACTGTTGTAAACAGGGATTAAGTCCATGTCCTGAATGATTGTATACTTTGTACATACTGTTTTGGTACTGATTGTATATGTGTATATGAATGAAAATTCTTTTTGCATACAGACTATCACAGCTCATTGGACACTGTTTATTTACTGTTTTGGCTTCCGCCAGCCCCTGTACTCTGTATTACTATATTACTGTTAAGCAGGCCTTCGGTAATCTCGGATTACTGGCCGGTTACGGTGCTAAACCCATAGGGACGGGTTTGGGTCGTGACAGAATGGTATCAGAGCGATACTTAAATCACGAGTTATACCGCACACACGTGTCCAAATGAGCTATAGGATGTCCTAGAAAAGTGATTAGGGCATTACATGAGCATGATAAGTGTGTGTGGCTAAGACATAAATATGACTGTTGATGTGATAATCTGTCTAAGTATGCAATTGCCTATGTTTATAATTGTTATAACTGCCTATAGTGAGATGGACAACGCAAGAAATGTTGATGAAACTGAATCCTCTGAGGCAAGAATGGCGAGGTTGGAGAGAATGGTGGAACTACTAACTGACAGACTAGAACAACAACAGAACCAACAGCCCCCACCTCCTCCAGTACAGCCAGAGCCACCTGTTAATGATGACATAATAGCTCTGACACAGAAGTTTAGTAAGTAAAACCGCCATCCTTTCAGGGAGGCCTTGAACCGCTAAAAGCTGAAGCTTGGGTTCTTGAGACTGAAAAGTTATTTGAGGTTTTTCCATGTTCTGAAGCTCATAAAGTGTTGCTAGCTACCTTCACCTTACAAGAAGAAGCTAGAAGGTGGTGGATGCTGGTCCGTGACACTAATACTGCTATGGATTGGGCTCAGTTTAAGGGAGCCTTCTTCGAGAAATACTTCCCACAGTGTGTCAGGGACAGAAAAGTGACTGAATTTGAACAACTAAAATACGGTACCATGTCGGTAGCTAAGTATGAATCTAAATTTACAAAACTTGCCCGTTATGCACCACACATGGTGGACACCGACTACAAGAAGGCCAGGAAGTTTGAAGGCAGCCTCAATGTAGAAATACTGGACAGAATCAATGTGCTAAAGTTACTGAAATATGTGGACGTTCTTGACCGAGCCACTATGGCCAAAGCAAATATTGAAGCTTTGAAACAAACTGAAACACCCGTAACTGAGTGGCGTGGGAAGAGACGGGGTTTTAAATTCAAGAAAGGCAGAAACAACCCACTGAACAAAAAGCAAAACTCAGGGTCAACCACCAGCTCTAGTCAGGGAAGTGGTTCTATACCGCCCTGTTCTGAATGTGGTAAGAAACACAAAGGGGTTTGTTATAAATTATCTGGTGCTTGTTACAGGTGTGGCAAGGTGGGCCACATGGTAAAAGATTGCCCCTCTGCTGCTTAGGGCAATAGTAAAGCTGCAGCCAGCGGCGCAGCATCAACTGCTCCACCAAAACCCAACCCCAAAGTTACTGGGAAAGAGCCTATGAGGCAAGGCCGAGTGTTCGCACTCGTACTGGGAGACGTACAAAATACCGAGACCGTCGTGTCAGGTATCCTCTCTATTTGTACCCAAAATGCTTATGTACTGATTGATTCGGGGTCTACACATTCATATGTATCGCATGCTTTTTCGCGAAAATTGAATAGACCATTAGAACCCATGAACTATCTGTTAGTTGTATCTTCACCTGTTGGGGGATCTATGACTTGTGCTTATATGTACCCTGCATGTGAAATTATTGTTGGAGAGGCACATTTGTATATTGATTTACTGCCATTGAATATTGACCATTTTGATGTAATATGGGGGATGGACTGGTTAACGAAATATCATGTTACCATAAACTGTGTAACAAAACAAGTTATTTTCCGTCCACCCGGACTACCTGAATTTGTGTTTAACGGAGTAGGAGTAGTACCTCCCCCATATCTGATTTCATCTATGAAAGCTTGTAAACTGATTAGGAAGGGGTATAAAGGGTACCTATGTTCTATATTGACTATACCTACTGATAATAATACTGATGTGAACAATGTTCCTATAGTCAGAGAATTCCCATATGTTTTTCCAAATGATCTACTAGGGGATTTGATTGACAGGGAGATTGAGTTCACCGTTGATGTGATTCCGGGTACACAACCAGTATCTAAAGCTCCTTACCGAATGGCTCCAACTGAACTAAAAGAGTTGAAAGTTCAATTGCAAGAGTTGCAAGATAAGAAGTTCATCACGCCCAGTACTTCACTGTGGGGAGCACCAGTCTTATTTGTGAAAAAGAAAGACGGCTCACTGAGACTTTGTATTGACTACCGTGAACTGAACAAGGTAACTGTGAAAAATAAATATCCATTACCGCGTATTGATAACTTATTTGATCAGTTACAGGGTGCTCAAGTGTTCTCTAAGATTGATCTCAGATCCAGATATCATCAGCTGAAAGTTAAACCAGAGGACATTGACAAAACTATTTTTCGAACGAGATATGGACATTACGAATTCCTAGTTATGCCTTTCGGAGTTACCAATGCACCTGCTGCATTTATGGACCTTATGAATAGAATTTTTAAACCATTCCTCGATGAATTTATTGTTGTATTTATAGACGACATTCTGATTTATTCTAAAAGTAGAGAAGAACATGAACATCATCTGAGACTTGCCTTACAGACCCTAAGAGAACAGCAACTATACGCGAAATTGAGTAAATGTGAATTTTGGCTTGATCATGTTATGTTTTTGGGACATGTTATTAGTAGAGATGGCATTTCAGTTGACCCACAGAAGGTTGAAGTCGTGGTAAATTGGCCTAGACCAACAAATGTTACAGAAGTCCGAAACTTTTTGGGGTTAGCCGGGTATTACAGAAGATTTGTCAAAGACTTCTCCAAAATTGCCTTACCACTGACACAGTTGACTCAGAAGGGGATATCATTTGACTGGACTGACCAAAGAGAATCAGCATTCCAAGAGTTGAAAACTCGACTTGTGACTGCATCGGTTCTTATCCTACCTTCAGGTACGGATGGTTTTACCATTTTTAGTGATGCTTCTCATAAGGGTTTGGGATGTGTTTTAATACAGAATGGGAGAGTTATTGCCTATGCTTCCGGACAACTGAGACTGCACGAAAAAATTACCCGACCCATGATTTAGAACTTGCTGCGGTAGTGTTTGCACTGAAAATCTGGCGTCACTACCTTTATGGGGCTACATTTGAGGTATACACAGACCACAAAAGTTTAAAGTATTTCTTCACACAGAAAGAACTAAACATGAGGCAGCGGAGATGGTTAGAACTAATAAAAGATTATGATCTGCAAATTTTGTATCATCCGGGGAAAGCTAACACCGTTGCTGATGCACTGAGTCAGAAATCGATTGGAAACTTAGCCTGTTTACTTACCGGACAGAAAGAGTTTCTTTGTGACCTTGAAAAATCTAAAATTGAGATTGTCTTGTGAGAACAAGGTGGAACAATAACTGCTATTTATGCTCAACCGGCACTGATTGAAGAGATTAAAAAGAAACAGCAACAAGATGATTTCTTGAAAAAGATCATTGAAGGACGGAAATCTAAACGGAGACCGGATTTCCAATTTGAGAACAATGTGTTGAAATTCCAAGGAAGATTATGTGTACCGAATGATTCTGAACTGAAAAGAAGAGTTCTGCAAGAGGGCCACAATTCAAAACTGTCTATCCATCCAGGGAATACAAAAATGTATCAAGACTTGAAATTGAATTTCTGGTGGCCGGGAATGAAGAAAGAAATTGCTGATTTTGTGTCAAAATGTCTTCATTGCCAACAAGTTAAAGTCGAACATCAACGACCCGCAGGTTTACTGCAACCCTTACCAATACCGGAGTGGAAATGGGAACATATTACCATGGATTTTATCGTTGGTTTACCTCGCTCCAATAAAGGTATGGATTCAATTTGGGTTATTGTTGATAGATTGACTAAATCTGCTCATTTCTTACCTGTCAAAACAATTTATAATGTGGACAAATTGGCTATACTCTATATTGATGAAATTGTGAGATTGCATGGAGTGCCTGTGTCCATTGTTTCTAATAGGGACTTGAAGTTTACATCGAGATTTTGGCAAAGCTTACAGACAGCATTGGGTACTGAACTGAGATTGAGTAGTGCATACCATCCTCAGACAGATGGTCAGTCAGAAAGAACCATCCAGGCTCTAGAGGATTTACTGCGGATGTGTGTTCTTGATTTCCAGGGAAATTGGGAAAGTCATCTGCCGTTAGCTGAATTTGCCTACAACAACAGCTTCCATTCAAGTATTGGTATGGCGCCTTTCGAGGCATTGTATGGCAGAAAATGTAGATCTCCGATTTGCTGGGCAGAAGTTAGAGATGGGCCTTTGCTTAGGCCCGAGATTGTGTATGAAACTACAGAAAAAGTAAAGCTGATCCAACAAAGACTGAAAACCGCACAGAGCCAATAGAAAAGTTATGTGGATGTCCGAAGGCGAGACAGAGAATATGAAGTAGGTGATCACGTTTTTGTGAAAGTGACACCAATGAAAGGCCAGACTCGTTTTGGAGTCAAGGGTAAGTTAGCGCCAAGATATGTCGGACCGTATGAGATTATCGAGAAAATCAATCCGGTGGCGTATCAAGGAGCGCTTCCTCCTGAAATGGAGCATATGCACAACGTGTTCCATATTTCAATGTTGAGGGAATACCTTCGGGATCCCTTCCACGTGATTGAGCCTACTCGTGTAGTGCTGAGTGATGACTACACTTATGAAGAACGGCCTATACAGATTGTGAACAGACGGATCAAGAAGTTGAGAAACAAAGAGATCCCGTTAGTGAAAGTTGACTGGCAAAACCATGGTGGCGTGTATGCCACTTGGGAAAGGGAAGATGACATGGCCAAGAGATATCCTGAATTGTTCCTACTGAATCCTGTTTTCTTCCAAAATGAAGGTAATTCGAGTTTGGAGGACCAAACTCTTTGTAAGGAAGGGAGACTGTGACAACCTCACCACTGTTTACTGATAAACCACCGATTACTGTTAAACTGAGACTGATTATGATAATTGACTGAATTAACTGAAATCACTAAACTGATTGATTGATTGTGCTAGTTTGAATGCATATCTATCTATTGACTGTTAAATTATCTATTCATGTTTTATGCTTTAAACTGCAAATTGAAGGCCTTATCGGCGGCCGAATCTGAAATTGATTAGTGATATGTGTTAATCATAATCTATGTGATTTTATGGTGTATTTATCTGAAATGTGATTTGGTATGATTAAATTAGATTAAAATAAGTTAAATTACACAAGTTGCATTATTCACAACTTTGCCACTTAGTGGCCCACTTCATACCACATGTTGAGACTTGAATTACACATTGTTTAGCCTCATTTCATCAGCCATCTTGAGTCTTTAGCCGACTAGAGTGAGAGTGAGTGAGAGAATTGAGTTCAACTTGATGGTTTGCTTGGAAATTGGAAGAATTGTTAGAGAATTTGCCAAATTGAGCCTCTAGACTTGTGATTGGAGACCTAAGGTAGAGATTCTATCCCTTGGTTTATGTATTTAAGTTGTATCTTCATGAATCATGGAAATTTAGTGAGCTAAAGTCTAGAATTGATTCTATATGTTGAATTGAAGCTCATTTCATGCATGCATGCCTATATTGATGAGTTTAAAGTTGTTTTCATGGAAAATTGTCACATGCATGTTCATGTTAATGTTAAGGACCATGAGTTTTGGCATGTTTCGGAAAGAATTGGCTCATTTGAGCAAGTATTTGAAGCTTTGAATTGGTTTGAATTCATGCATGTACATGTTTGAGTTATGTTCATGAAAATTGGTTTGAAGTTGGATTTAATTGAACTACCTTTGGGTTTTGATTTCTCAAATTGATCTTTGAAACATGTTATATTATGAGTTTTGAAGTGTTTTCCAGAAAATTAGCCCAAAAGGATCGAATTTGGTACATTGAAACTTGGTTTTGAGCTTGAGGTTCGAATCTGGAATTTCTAGAATTTGGATTTCCGCTCAAGCGGGGTTACTGGTGCTCGAGCGGGAAAATCGTGCTCCCAGCACTTTGCACTGTTTTACAGTCTGCTCGAGCGGGGTATTGGACGCTCGAGCGTGGACTTGTGTCACACACTCGAGCGGGTATCGAGCGCCTAATCGAGCGTGATTTTCATACATCCAGTACTTTTGCAGTACGCTTGAGTGGGAAAGTTTACGCTCGAGCGGAGCCTTTTGTTTGTATTTCCGCTCGAGCGGGGAAACCCATGCTCGAGCGGGAACTCTGTTTTTTGAAAATCTTGAAAATGTTTTTAAAGTACATCTTTGCATCCTCATTTCATCCTAGGCATTCCTAGGCCTAGTTTAAGACATCTTAATGAGGATATTGATGTAGAACCACACCGAGTCAAGATAGGGATTAAGTTACTATTTTTCCCAACTGTGTAGCTTAGTGTGTGTTCACTCTGTAACTGTGTAGGGTTGGCATCCGAGGACGCGTACTAGCTTATCTGTAGCCCAGAACTTTGTGAGTAACAATGTTGTAAAGATATGTTCGAAAATGAATATTTTTTGAATGATTAACTAAACTGTTTTCTGAACTGTTTACTGTTTACTGAATGAATGATATCCTATTTGTGAACTGTATTCGTGACATCCATAGCAATATACCGTTACTGAACTGTTACTGCTACTGTTACAGAGATCTCTGTCGGTTCCCATGTTTAGAACCATTACTGATGGCCATCATTGACTGTTCGGTCTTTCAAGACCTACTGTTTACTGTATTGTTCTGCTATTGGATGTACCACATATGACTGTTATGACTGAATGACTGATATACTAAATCAATTGACTGTTTTCAATACTAAAAGGACATTCATTCTTAACCTCTTTACGCATTATGTTATTCACTTGGCTTTACCTCACTGCTCATATATATATATATATATATATATGTAGGTGTTCAGGCCCCGGACCGTTGCTAGGAGCGTCAAGCTAAGCTCTCTTTTGTCAAGCCAACCACTGTGCCTCACTACGAGGTTCCGAGCCTGTCAAGCTAGGGTTTTTGGGGTGTTTAGTTTTCCCCATTCTTGGTTATGTTCTGTATAGACTGAATGTTTTGGTACTGTACTGTTCTAAACAGGGATTAAGTCCCTGTCCTGAATGATTGTATACATTGTACACACTGTTTTGGTAATGATTGTATATGTGTATATGAATGAAAAGTCTTTTTGTATACAGACTGTCACAGCTCATTGGACACTGTCTATTTACTGTTTTGGCTTCCGCCAGCCCATGTACTCTGTATTACTGTATTACTGTTAAGCCGTCCTTCGGTAATCTCGGATTACTGGCCGGTTACGGTGCTAAACCCATAGGGGCGGGTTTGGGTCGTGACAAAAACTGATCTCATATATATATACATTAATCAAAGTATCTGAATTTCAATGAATAGCCTTCATCCACAGGCATTCAAACTGGTATATCAAGTAAACATTTAGCCTCATGGTAGTATCTTTGATATGGCAGCAATCACACTCATGCAATATGCTAAAGCAAAAATGCTTACCTTATGTCCGAAGACGAGTCAAAAGAAGCAAATAGTTAGAAAAAATGCATGATCCTAATTAATGCAACATGACTAATGCAACACATACAACGGGCAAGTGACAAGCTCGGCTACTAGCATGGCATGCAGGTTAATTCAAGGCATGTGATAGCGCACGTATTCAAGTAAAGAGTTTGAATTTGGCATTTGAATAATATGATGAGCCGAACTTTTATGCATGCAATGAATGGATGCAAGTCATGGAAATGCTAATTTGAAAATATGGTGTCCCTATGCTAACTATCATAAGTAAATAAATAAAAGGGAGAAAGAATGGGGGTTGGAAGACATACAACTTATTACATATTTGCCCTCGCGAAGGAGGGTCCGAATGTCCAAGTGTCTGAATAAATAATTATTACAAATCCGAATGAATAATAACTAAAAGGGGCTGTCTAATTTATTACAACAAATATGCAATGACTGTTGCTCCATAGGAATTACTCTGTCTGCCTTGTTGGACCCTATTTTGTTTCACCCTATCATTGCTTTCAACCAAAAGTGTATTATTTGCAATTTATTAGAGCCTTGCCGACCTAGAATGTGACTCAGTCAAGCCCCAAAAAAATCCAATCATACCTTGTTTTCTTGTGGAAATCTGTTTTTTGTGCCTGTGGTAAAACAGTGCAGACATGGTATTCCTAGCCATGTTTGTCTCTTCTACCTTTCTCTATCATAGAAAATACTCAAGAGAGGAGCGAACTCTGTTCCCAAACCATCTATGGTTGCAAGTTGATTTGCAAGATGATTTCGGACACGATAGGACAAAGATCAATAAATGCTATACATAACAACCACCCCTCCCTCCTATCATGAAGTGAATTCAAGAAGGGAAGTAGAGACGCTTCAAGGTTTATCAAAATATCATGAGTTGATGTAAGACAAGCCTTGACACAATAGACTCGGTATAACGTCCGACCGAATCCAATATTAGTTCTTTATGTCGGTTGTAATCCAATTAACCAATTTTATTAGCCTTTTTTTATTACCTTTCCATTTCTTTATCTTTTCTCCTTTTTTTCCAAAAGTGATATTTATGTCCACTACATCCAAAACATAATAAAGAGAAACAAGCATAAACTTAACCCGAGAAAATACACCTTATTTTCTTCGAGGGAAATTACAAAGGAAGAGTCAAACTCATTTACAAGCGATGAGGGATTTCAAGTCAAACCCAAGATGTGTGCAACAAGGACTAGTCAAACTCAAAAGAGTGATAATGGCTTAGAAAAACCCAAGGTGAGCGATAATGACTTGAAATCCAAACTTGATAATAAGCTATAATGGCACTTTCCTTGGTGATTTCCAAAGGTTTAACTAGGAAGTTAGTCCCTTAAAAGAAAACACACTGGTGATAAAAATAAATAAAAAATAAAAGATTGGCTTTAGTATAAGAAAGGTGTATGCCTTTGGTAATGAACCTTCGACTAGATTAAACCATCAAGCATGAAAAAGTTTAATGCCTTTGGTAATGAACCTCTGAAAAAGATTAAACCATTAAGCATGGAAAAATTTCTTTCTTGTACTTGAATAACAATCTTCATTTTCACAGCTTTTTAATCGAAATAATCAAAGAATGGAGGGAGATTGCAGAGATGATTATGTGAAGTTGATTAATTGGTAAATACAATACAAACATAATATTAAAAGAATAATTATTGACATAAATTAAACAGCCCTTAATAGCATAATTTAAGCTAGAAAAGGTGAATAAAACAAAATAGGATAATGTTAGTAAACAAGTATAAGCAGGGAATAAGGTTCAGGCAATGGTGATTAACCCCTCCACTTTTACAACTTCAAATCACATATTTTAGATGTTGAAAAATAGCCCCAAAACAGTGGCAAAAATTAGAGAAAACAAGTAGGAAACATAATGATAAAAGCTTGGAATAAGGTTCAAGCAAAGGTGATTAACCCCTCCCCCCCCCCCCACCTTAGGTAGCTTTTAATCACAAGTTTCAGCCCTTAAAACAGTCTTAAAATAATATGAAAACACAAGAAAAAGATGAACAAAGATTGAAACAAAACAAATGAAGTGTTGCCTCTTGTAGGGAATGTGTTCTTGTTGTAAATCAGACTTGATTCCAAAGCACCCTCAAGTTTGAGTTAGGATCTTCAAGTCTCAAATCAAGTTCCAAGTTCAAGCTCTTGTATGGTATGTATGGATGATATGAGAGCTTATGGAAGAACAAAGATGAGTTGTAGCTTTGATATTTCTACTCTTTGACATTTCTAAACTCTCTAACATTTCCAACTCTCTAACTCTTGATATTGTTTTCTAACTCTTTAACTCTTGATATTGTTTTCTAACTCTCTAACTCTAACCCTTAACACAGTAGGATGAGTCCCGTATTTATAGGACTTGAGCTGCTGCTCAAAATATCTGCAGAATTGGGCAGCTGGTAGATTGATGTACATTCTGCCTGAAAAATTAAGAGGTCCAGCCAAACCTTGGTGTCTCTGGTCGGAGGTGACTGATTTACGGAAGGAGGTCACTGTATGCCCACTGTTCCTCACTTTCAGGTTCAATACAGGTTGGTACTAGGTGCAAAAGTGACTATCTGAGGGTAAAAAATACATTGGGCATGGCAGGTTGGAATTATTTAAAACTCGAACTCGGATTCTTTTATTGAGAATTAAAACCACTTACATAATGTAATCATCATCATCGAGTGCTCAGAATAAAGTGCCTAAGTTTTATGAGCGGTCAAAATTTGCAATAGTTACCATCAGATCTTGTTTTTTGCAGTAAAAAAATTTGTATTTTGGTGCTATTGTTTCCAACTCTATAAATTCAAACCTATATCCTAATCTCTAGTTCTCTATAAATATTTGTAGATCTATTTATATGATTGTCCATTTCTAAAGTTCTAATTTTTACATTTTTGTTATTGTTTGTAGCCCTAAGTTATTTAATGCAGTGGATCATGTTATTCTTCCTAATGGCAATGGCCTAAAGGTTAGTTATTTCTATAGTCCTATCACAAAAGTTTGATTTTTGTATGATTGTGTAATTGAATAATATTACAATTATTTTTTTGTTATGTCGATTTTATCTTATATTATTTGTGGGATTTTGTAGTGTCAATTTCATATTTTGTCTTGTATTGGTTTTTGTAATATCATGTGTCTATGAGATGTTTATTAGGTGATTTGTTTTGGTAATTTTCAGTTCTCTTTGAAGTTTAGATTTTATAATTTTGTAGACTCGTGTTAAATAATATTTGAATTTGTTCTAAAAGGAAGTTGCTAGGAGTAGAAAAGGATATCAAAGCATTCCTTGTGGAGGAACTATGATGATTTAAATGAAAGCTTTTGGTATTACTCTTTTTTTGGAGATCATTTTGTCATTGATTTTATATCAAGTTAGCTTTGCCCTTATAAAATTACAAGTGACTAATGTACCGGCAATCAATGTCATTGCTAAGCCTATAATGGTGTTAGGCTAGTTTTCTTTTGTTTGTGATGACCAAATATATCCCCTCAGGACTAGACTATTTGTTGAGAAATATTTATCAATTAATCCCATTTCTATTCATGTTTTTTGAGAAATTCTTCACTTCATGCTCTTCTTGGTTTACAATAAAATTGAATTCTTCCATTGACTTAAAATGCATCTATGGCTTGACACGGTGGATTCAATAAAATTGAATTCTTCTTGGTTTATTTTTGTCTCACTAAATGTAAATTTTGTTTTTATTTTTTTTTATTTTATGACTTTTTACTTGCTGGTTTTGTTGTTCTCTTTCAAGGTTTGAGTGGACCAGTGTGAAACTTTTGCTTCATGCTTTATATATATTTGCTACAAAACTTGGTTTTACAATGGAAATGCAGCTCCTAGGGTATAGTTTTCAATAGGAATTTGTTAGGAAAAAACAAAGCATTTTACTTCAAAGGAAGGAATAGTTGAATGTGTTGTGGTCCCACTTTTTGTTTTGTATTATGAATCCAATTATTGAAATATATTTTTTGTGTCATTTTTTTGTATTTTATTATTATTTTTTTATCCATATTTTGTGTTATCAATTCTAATTGCAGGTTACAATGTTTAAAAGAAAGCATGTTGCTCGCATTATGTAAACAGTGAGCACTAACAAGATGAGTGTCTACATTAAGACACGTAGCAGAGGTGATCCAAATTAATATCTTATATTTTTTTCTCTGTGTTTTATGTTTAATAAGAAATGATATCGATTTGTGCAGATACTTCATGCTTCTAGTGGACATCAACGAGTTAGGGAATTGTCGGTGATGACACCGATGACAATGAGTTGTTGGTTTCTCCCTCTGGCCAATGAGCAGGTATCTTTGTTATATAATGCAATATATTAAATCAATTGGATTAATGTTTTTGTATTTTCCTTGATATATTCAAGCTTATTGTTATGGATCTTTTCCTAATGACACTACTTTTTTGGAATGCTAAATTTCCCTAATGACACTACCTCGTGTGCATTTCATGTGCTTCGCACAAAAGTTTCATTGGAAAATTGTGAAAAAGAATTGTGCAAGTACTCTTGTCAATACATTCCATCACTAGAACTATCAACAACACTCCACCCTCCTTTAATTAAAAAAACCGTGTTTGTCAAACTTATCACAAAGCAACACCATGGCTAACTCAATTAAACACAAGTAGAGAATCTTGATTGCTTTATAGATTTTATGTACATATAACTTCAAAATGTATGTCTATTAACTTTCTTAATACATTTGTATGTATTATGGCGGACCAAAGGGGTGGTGAAGGGAGGTCAGTCCCCCCCCCCCCAAGCTTAAAATTTTGTTTATAGCTCTGTTACACATGGCACTTAAATTTGAGTGCTATTAGGAATTGGGCCCCCAAAGAAGCAAAGAGCAGTCAATTGTCCCGGTTAAGATTCTAATATCTTTTTGTATAGTTGGTTATATGCATCCTTGATTTGGATATGGCATTCTGGAGGTGGATGGTTAAACATTGTTTTTGGAGGAAGAGACTTGTCAATATATATATTTAGGCTTTTGTGAAATACTTTTGATGTTGATAGAGGTTGTATCTGTAGCAGGGAACTTTATATTTAGCTTGAAGAATTATGAATATTTAACTATAGAGATTTAAGCAATATGGACTTCATTGGTTTTGTGTCTTTGTTCAACTTCACTTGGCCCTTGAGAACTTACATGCTTTTGAATTTATTTTTTTTTTAATTTTTTTGATATAAATTTTTTATTTGGTTATGTAAGGTGCTTTAATGGTAGTTCCTCTCACTTACAGTTTTCATGTTTTGAAAGACTCTTGTGGTGCTTCTGTTCTTTCCCATATGTTCTTTCATATCGGCTGACTCTTTTCACACGGTAAGAATCTCTTTATTCTTGCTTTTAGTTTTAAATTTTAATCATTGCTACTTTAATAGTTAATGTAAATTGATATTTTACACTGTTGCTTCTTTTTTTTATACTTGCAGATTTGGATGCTTGCCATTTCAAGTTCACCCTAAAAAAATTGTATTGATGTTCCTTTTCGTTATGAACACTTTGGTGTGGTCAGTCAGGATGTTGATGAGAAGCATTGAATGTGGTCTAAAGATCCAGTTTCTAACAAGAACAAAAAAATGTGTCTAGTTTCTAATGAGAGCATGTATCTTATCTCAAAAATCTTAGATATTTGGTATGCAACACGATGGCAATATCCGTACCTTCCTAATGTTGACCTTCATAATGAAGCATATACTTTTGATGATTTATATGTGAATGGGGCCATTTCATGTTCCTATAGTGAGTAGAAATTTGATGGAGGTGAAGGTTCTGAGGATGATTTAAAGGCCAACAAATGGACATGGATGATTAACCTCTTCACCGAAAGTGACCAATGACCATTTTTTGTATAAACGTAATGTAATTTGGATGGCTTCTTTATAGATGATGTAATGTAGATGTAAATTTGATTTTGGTAATCCATGTATATGTAGATTATTGATGTGTAAGGTTGCAAATTTAATTATGGATGCCAATCTATTCGGCACAAAATGCATCCATATTGAAAGAGTACAGAGCAATTGATTACACAACTGATTGTGTACCATTGCCAGCCAAGTTTAAACAATACAAATTTGATCCAATTGATTGTGAGATTGTAACATGCCTAGTGCCTAATAGATTCACTATGAATCGATTGTAAACAATATTCAAGCAAATTATACAAGGAAGCCAAACTTTGGCAGGTTTTTTTTTTTTTTTTCTTTCTGTTTGTCATGGCCATGGGCTCAAAAATGGGTTGGCTAATTTATTGTTGTTTCCATGTTCTTGCAAGAATTGATCAACTAATGGGTCCCCAATCAATTTCCAAATCGATTGGAAAATGCACTACCTTAATAGAAATCAATTGGCCAATCCATCGGCCATAATCCTATTAAAAACTAAAAGCCAAAATCTTGAGTGTTTAGTCAGTCCATAGGCTTCCAAATGAGAAATGAATATAATAACAAGGTCTGAAGTTAACACATTATATCATTCACAATCTCCTCATAAATTACTATTCAATACATTAAACATCAAGCACAATACATCATATTTCAAACATCAAGCAACTTATCTTCATTGACAATTTTCAAAAATTTAGAAGGAAAAAAAGGCAATTTGCTACCGTATTTCAAACAATAAACAACCTAGTGAGGTCAAATTTACCAAAACACCACCCATAACAATTTTTGTATACACGAAACATATCATACTAAACTCCCAAAAGTAAGCAAAAAGTGTTCATAAACAAATTGGGACAACCACAAAACCCATAACATATTCAACTATCAGTTTAGTCTAAGCATAAAAAAACAATGAAAAGGCCAAGGTCAAGGCTCCTTTGAAAATTCATCTCCGTCTTCAACATCTTCTGTTCCTGACTCTTCTTCACCTCCCTCATCATTATCATCTTCATCTATTCCCAACTCTTCTCTGTGTTCCTCATCCTCACCTTGTCCTCCATCCTCGTGAGGGGTATCTACATTTTTTTTGTCAATTCATTCAATGTCACTTACATAGATTTGAGTTCCTCATGCATCTAGACCTACCTTTTGTCCATACAAGCTTGGGTGTTTTCCAACCGCTTCACCACATCAAGGACCTTACCAATCCGAATGACTATACTTGCTAAAAAGGACAAAATAAAAGTCCGGGTCAGTGCAGATTCAAAATTGAATGCATTTTGATTTTTTTTTTTTTTTAAATTGTGACAGTGGGGTTTGTGCAATTGGTATTTGTAATCTTCGCTACTGTAGGTTCAGTGTAGATTCAAAGTCATCCAAAGATGGTGCAAATTTGAAGAGTGGTAAACACAACCACCCCACACCCTACTACATCAAAAATAAAACAAGCATGCCCTCAGAAATCTTAGATGGTGCCCAAACCTCTACCACTCTCACAATACCTAATCTGACTCGACTCAAAGACCAAGTCCTGCACAGAATAGTTGTGTATACTAACTAAGTAAGACATGCTTTGAGGCTAAAAAGAAGTCCTATTCTATCTCACCTATGCCTCAAGTAAATGAATAAGCTAATACCAAGCATGCGTAGCAGCTTTTGATTGAAAGCTAGTTTTTTCTAGCTTCAAAGCCAAAGAGGAAGTTTTGACTAATCAATCTATAATTTTTTTTAAATAAGGGAAAAAAAGAAATCTAAACATAAATAATTAATAAGACAATGATACACCTCCTTCAAAATAAAAGAAGACTTCACGTAATCCAAATCAATGCTAACCGATTAAAAGCGATGGACATTTTCAAAAATTGTATTTTTTTTTTAATATAGAAGTGAATGTCTCTATTTAATCAAATAGACCCAAAATAGCAATGGAATAAAAAATTTGTCTCAATATCTTACCATATTGTGACCAGATATACTGGAAGAATTTTCTACTTCATTTGGTTCAATGTTCAGCTTCAGATTAGACCACAACAACGTTTTAAGATCAAAAACCTATACAAAAAATTATATAAAAAAAATGGACAAATTTTTGTTGGAAATGGTAGAAAAATTCTGGGTAAAACCAGAATTTTTTCTCAAGTTTGGTCTATTTTTTAGGTGGGCCCCGTGTGTCGATTTTCACGGGTCAAAGTGGTAACGCGTTCTATGCCGCATTGTGATTCACGTGGTATATTTGGTTGCTCAAAACCATTACCGAGTGAATGGGAAATTGAAGCCAAAGTGTGCTCCATGGAAATGGAGTTATGGTGGAAATTCCTTAAAGTTGTAAATTGGCTTGTCCCACATTGATTTGGTGGGAAGTTTTGAAAGGGTTTATAAGGCTTGGGTTAGATACTTGGGGTGTGCCCCAAGGGGTACCCAAGTGTTTTAGAGGGAGAGGTTATGGACAAAATGGGCTAGACCCATTGGACCCAAAAATCACCACACACGCGCGCGCCGCCGCCGTCCGGTCGGGCGGGGCTGGGCCTGGGGTTGGGCTTGTTCGGCCCAATACTAATCTTTTTGAGCCAAAAACATTTGAATTTAATTTTATTTTTTGGTAAAATAAAATCCAGAATTCAAATTAAACTGATTTGGATTTTCTGTACATCCAAACAGGGCCCTTCCCGTTTTCAAACAGAAATAAACTAGTTTGGAATTAGTGCACACCCAAACAGGGCCCTTCCCGTTTTTTGCTATCTGTTTGAATTATTAACAGATTCAAATCTGTTTGAATTCAAAACCAACAAGTATCATACCTGTTCAATTTAAAACCAAGAGCCACCTTTACATCTATAAATAGGACATCCCTCATTTGGATTTTGTAACTCCAATTTTCGTTCTTCATAATTCTGCAAACATCCTCTTCATTTTGCTGCATTATTTTCTTGTCAGAGAGAGTATAAACACTTAGTGTGTTCGTTAGACAAACAATTTGTAGTGCTGCTATTGTTTGTAGTAGATCATTTTATCTTGGGAGATAGACGTCCGAATTCTGAAAGCACCGTGGAGAGGACGAATCTGTCTTAAGGACACAGTGTCAAACACTGGACTTGATCAGAAAATAATTCAAAGAAATTAAATCAAGTAAGTTATTTAATTTATTTTCAGTGTTGTTTTTTATTTATTAAAATCAGATTTAAATTTTGTTTTTGTAACAAAATAAAATTTGTTATTTATTTATTTATTTATTATTTCGAGTTTGATTTTTGTAATCAAACAAATTCTCTCCTTTTCTCTATTTCTTTTATTCTTGTTGTTGTTTTGTACACAACAGAATTTAATCTTTTAAATACAGTGAAGATTGTCCAACAATCTTAAGACAGACTCCTTTTTGGGTATCTTCATTGTATTTAATTTTCTGTGTTTTCAAATTAATATTCTGGTTGGAAAAACAAATAGTCATTTATGCTATTTGACAGATAGTAGTAATATATTGTCTCTTTTCTTTGACAACAACTAGTAGTACGATACTGGTGTCATTAACAATTCAGAATATTATTTGGTATTACTGAAAATTCTTGTGATATTTTATTTTTCTAGTTTTAGTAATAAGGAAAATAAAATTATATTATTTTCTAGTTTTAGTAACAAAGAAAATAAAATTATTTTGTGTTTTAATTTATTTTCTGATTTTGGTAACTAGAAAATTATTTTGTGTTTGTTCTGATTTTTGTAATCAGATAGTTTTGTGGTATTTTATTTTCTAGTTTCAGTAACAAGGAAAATAAAATTACAGTATTTTCTAGTTTTAGTAACAAGAAAAAAAAATGATTTTGTGTTATAATTTATTTTCTGGTTTAAGTAACTAGAAAATTAATTTGTGGTTTGGTTTTCTGATTTTTGTAATTAGATATTATTTTGGTATTTTATTTTACTAGTTTTAGTAACAAGGAAAATAAAATTATTTTGTATTGTAATTTATTTTCTGGTTTTAGTAACTAGAAAATTAATTTTGTTAATCAATCATGTAACTTTGTGACTTGGTCACAATCTGTTAATTTTGTAAGTAACTTATGGTTTCGTTTGGTAGACCACTTATTTGTGAACCCTTTGTGAAAAAGTGTTAATTATTTGACTTTATCATAGTTCATCGTGAGTATACATGGAAGAATTTGTTTCTAGAGTAAAATATTAGTTTTACAAACTAATTTTATTTTTATTACAATGTGGATTCATAGTCTTGAATTGTTTCTGCACTTGAGTCGGAAAATATATATATATATATTCACAAGAACATTTTATTTCATATTTAATTTGTTTATTTATGTACAAATCAAATTTGTTAAATGAAGGTATGTATTGTCATTTTGAAGTTTAAAGTTTAAATGCGTTGGATTTTATTCATGAGTTGAGAATCCTTTTATTTCATGATGCAAGTGATGAGATCGTGTATGATTAATTTATTTTGTTAATTCATTATTTTTAGTTGATGCGTTTGATATGCATGTATGATATCAACTCAAGTTATTTCTTAACAATAATTTCAAGTGATTTGGAATGATAAATTGTTATGTCGACTTTGGACATAAGCATGTTAATTTGAATATTTCTAATCAATTTTGAATGGGTGTTTAAATACCAGAGAAATTTAAACATGAAGATGTATGTAATTATATCGGTCCGTTTAATTGGGAAGTAATTTAAGAAATCTTTTATGTTGATTATTGAATTATGTGACATGAGATGTCATTAATAATTATTTTACTTGCGTAGTAGAATTTGTTAAATCATGAACCATTTTATTAATATGGGGGTATATCTCTTGCATTAGTTGAGATAATTTAATTTTCTTCTGTCACAAATATTTTATGATAGTGACATTTATTTGTTATTGAGTTGCAATAATGTATACAATCAAATGGGTTTTTGAATTGTTTGATTCTTAGGCAAATTTTTTTTTATGAGGATATGATTTTGTCAAAACATTAATTCTGACTTGAGTAGTCATAATTATTTTGGTTTTTTCTTGAATTTATTTTAAAATTCATTGATTTATAAAAGAAATGATGAATGCCATGTTACTAAGTTCAGGCTTACCACAGAACTTGTGGGGGGAAGCAATTTTGTCTGCTAATTATGTTCTTAATAGAATACCCCACAAGAAAACCAAAAGCATTCCTTATGAATTGTGGAAAGGTCGACCATCTTCCTACAAATACTTAAAAGTGTGGGGGGTGTTTGGAAAAAGTTGAAGTACCTGTTCCTAAAAAGACTAAGATTGGACCAAAAACAGTAGATTGTGTGTTTATTGGTTATACTCAGAATAGTAGTGCATATCGGTTTCTGACTTATAAATCAGAAATACCTGATATAAATGTGAACACTATTATAGAGTCAAGGAATGTTGTATTTTTTGAACATGTCTTTCCTTATAAGAAAGGATAGGAATTAAGTTCACAGAAAAGAACTTATGATTGTACACAAAGTCAAGAGACTAATGACAATCAAACACAAGAGACTAGTAATGGTCTCGACCAACAGGATTTAACTAATGAACCAAGACGAAGTAATAGAGCGAGAAGATCTAAATCCTTTGGTCCAGATTTTCTGACATACTTGTTAGAAAATGAACCTCAAAGCTTTAAGGCAGCAATGACAGGTCCTGAAGCACCTTTGTGGAAAGAGGCTGTTAATAATGAAATTAAATCCATTATGCAAAATCATACTTGGGAATTGGTGGATCTTCCACCAGGTTCTAAACCTCTTGGATATAAATGGATATTCAAGAGAAAAATGAAAGCAGATGGTTCAATTGACAAGTATAAAGCAAGACTTGTTGTTAAAGGTTACAAACAAAAGGAAGGTCTGGATTATTTTGACACATATTCCCCTGTGACAAGAATAACATCCATTGCATGCTTATTGCTATAGCAGCGTTGTTTAATTTAGAAATACATCAAATGGATGTTAAGACAGCTTTCTTAAACGGTGATCTAAATGAAGAGATCTATATGGAACAACCCGAAGGGTTTGTAGTATCAGGGCAAGAAAAGAAAGTTTGTCGACTTGTAAAATCCCTTTATGGATTAAAACAAGCACCTAAGCAATGGCATGAAAAATTTGATCATGCAATGCTTACTAATGGGTTTAAGATAAACGAATGTGACAAATGCGTCTATGTTAAAAACACTGACCAAGGATATGTCATAGTTTGTCTTTATGTGGATGACATGCTTATCATTGGAAGCAGTCAAAACATGATCAAATCAACTAAGCAAATGCTTAACAAAAGATTTGATATGAAAGATATGGGGGTCGCAGATGTTATATTAGGAATGAAAATTACTAAAACATCTGACGGATATGCATTATCTCAATCTCATTATATTGAGAAAATTCTTGATAAATTTATCAAGGATGATTTGAATTTAGCTAGAACACCTGTAGACATCAGTCTTTATTTATCAAAAAATAAAGGTGATGCAGTGTCTCAGTTAAAATACTCCCAAATCATTGGAAGCCTAATGTACCTAATGAATTGTATTCGTCTTGATATAGCTTATGCTATCAGTAAATTGAGTAGGTACACTAGTAACCCTGGAGAAGACCATTGGAAAGCGATCATTCGGGTTCTTAGATATCTAAGATTTACTCGTGATCATGGTTTGAACTTTACTCGATATCCAGCAGTACTCGAAGGTTATTGTGATGCCAATTGGATATCGGATACTAAAGATTCGAAATCCACTAGTTTACTCGATATGTCTTTACTCTAGGAGGTGCTGCTGTTTCTTGGAAGTCCACGAAACAAACTTGCATCGCACGATCCACAATGGAATCCGAGTTCATTGCTTTAGACAAAGCAGGTGAAGAAGCAGAATGGCTTCGTCACTTCTTAGATGACATTCCAATGTGGCCAAAACCTGTGCCAGCTATTTGCATTCATTGTGATAGTCAATCTGCAATAGGCAGGGCACCGAATCACATGTATAATGGTAAGTCACGACATATTCGTCGTCGACATAATACCGTAAGGCAATTGTTGTCAAACGAAATAATCTCAATAGATTATATAAAATCTAAAGAGAATATTGCGGATCCGTTAACAAAAGGTTTGACAAAAGAGCTAGTGTATAGTTCATCGAAGGGGATGGGATTAAAGCCTATTACATAAGAGTCGTCATAATGGTAATTCTACTTATATGACTGGAGATCCCAAGAACTAAGTTCAAAGAGACAACTAAGTTATGTATGGCTCACCAGAAATCACCAAGGGATTAAAAATTCCCTACCCATTCCTATGGTGAGAGTGATATCTGCAACATATGTTGTATGCAGGGGTATAAGGATAAGCTTTGCTTTTAATGATTACTTATATCTTGGTTAAGGCATAAAATCAAGATGAGTATAAGGAGATACTCACAATAAGAATCACCTATATGAGTGTTGAACTGGGGCCGGTTCTATGAGAATGGAAAGGCTAAATTCTCTAGAAACACTTATGAAAACCAGGCACGTTCAAGGCCAAAATGAACACAACAGTGAGAACCACGATGTGTTAGAAGATATTTTGTGTGAAATCTATTGTCTTGGCTTACACAAACGGCTGAACAATTCAAGGCATCGCGTCCATTGGTTAGCCAGTAAGTCCGATAGGTTATCACTAGGGAAGGTTCAAGGCCGAAAACTACCTATCCTGATGCAAGATATTTTCAACTTATACTCTTTCGTTAAGTCTACATATTGTTGCATTTCCGTTGTCATCAAATTCCATTCATGTGGGGGATTGTTGGAAATGGTAGAAAAATTCTAGGTAAAACCAGAATTTTTTCTCAAGTTTGGTCTATTTTTTAGGTGGGCCCCGTGTGTCGATTTTCATGGGTCAAAGTGGTAACGCGTTCTATGCCGCGTTGTGATTCATGTGGTATATTTGGTTGCTCAAAACCATTACCGAGTGAATGGGAAATTGAAGCCAAAGTGTGCTCCATGGAAATGGAGTTATGGTGGAAATTCCTTAAAGTTGTAAATTGGCTTGTCCCACATTGATTTGGTGAGAAGTTTTGAAAGGGTTTATAAGGCTTGGGTTAGATACTTGGGGTGTGCCCCAAGGGGTACCCAAGTGTTTTAGAGGGAGAGGTTATGGACAAAATGGGCTAGACCCATTGGACCCAAAAATCACCACACACGTGCGCGCCGCCGCCGCCGTCCGTCCGGTCGGGCGGGCTGGGCTGGGCCTGGGGTTGGGCTTGTTCGGCCCAATACTAATCTTTTTGGGCCAAAAACATTTGAATTTAATTTTATTTTTTGGTAAAATAAAATCCAGAATTCAAATTAAACTGATTTGGATTTTCTGTACATCCAAACAGGGCCCTTCCCGTTTTCAAACAGAAATAAACTAGTTTGGAATTAGTGCACACCCAAACAGGGCCCTTCCCCTTTTTTGCTATCTATTTGAATTATTAACAGATTCAAATCTGTTTGAATTCAAAACCAACAAGTATCATACCTGTTCAATTTAAAACCAAGAGCCACCTTTACATCTATAAATAGGACATCCCTCATTTGGATTTTGTAACTCCAATTTTCGTTCTTCATAATTCTGCAAACATCCTCTTCATTTTGCTGCATTATTTTCTTGTCAGAGAGAGTATAAACACTTAGTGTGTTCGTTAGACAAACAATTTGTAGTGCTGCTATTGTTTGTAGTAGATCATTTTATCCTGGGAGATAGACGTCCGAATTCTGAAAGCACCGTGGAGAGAACGAATCTGTCTTAAGGACACAGTGTCAAACACTGGACTTGATCAGAAAATAATTCAAAGAAATTAAATCAAGTAAGTTATTAAATTTATTTTCAGTGTTGTTTTTTATTTATTAAAATCAAATTTGAATTTTGTTTTTGTAACAAAATAAAATCTGTTATTTATTTATTTATTTATTATTTCGAGTTTGATTTTTGTAATCAAACAAATTCTCTCCTTTTCTCTATTTCTTTTATTCTTGTTGTTGTTTTGTACACAACAGAATTTAATCTTTTAAATACAGTGAAGATTGTCCAACAATTTTATCCTAAGATGTTTTATGTATCATCAAATCAAACATTGAAACAAAATTCTGACTTCAAGGATACAAAATTTGTATAATGATGCAACCAAAAGATGTAAATTAGTCTGCACCCTTCTAAAGCACATGAAATAAACAAAATGGGTTAAAGCACTGATTCTTTAGGGTAGTTAACAATCAATGGCTAAGAACTTGAAATGTCTGAGAATATCAATTTAAATTTAGATAGGGATTTAAAAAGTAAAAAGAAAAGATGAGGGAAATAAAAAGTTATAATGATTCAAACACAACCTTACATACCTAAGCATAATTATTTTTGTTGATGGAATGGTACCAATACATGTTTTATAGAGGGGCCAATTTGAGAGAGAATAGACAAATGCATGCTCTTTACAACTATCAATTAGTAACCAAACAAATGTCACATTTCAATCCACAAATGTAAGTGCCAAAAAGCATGAAAAATCATTTCTATGAACATATAAAGAAACAAACCAAGCTGAAGGTAGTAAATAGCAATTAAGCACAATCATTGTTTCAACCTTCCATACTAAGTGACAATTTTTTAACATGAAAGATCCATTCATAGAAAAAGATTTATCTCATCTCAGAGCAGAAAAACAAATAGAAGTCACACATTCATAGAAACTCATTTCATTGAAAAAGACTTATCTCATCTCATAATAACCTATTTCATATTCATATAAATGAAATCAAAACCATAAAGAAACACAAACAATTATGCCCAATTTCTTTGCACTCCTCTTTCAATTATCCATAAAGAAATTGAAGAGAAAAAAATTCCATCAACACTACATAAACAAACCTACTAAGTAGTAGCTAAAATGACATATGACAAATTCAATTAACTACCAGTTTCATTATCTTTGATTTCACTTTATTCCCTATCATGGACAGGGTATTTTGACTGTTGGAAGACTGTTGATACAAAGAATGGCTACTGGGAATTTTATTTTTGGGTGGACAGGGTATTTTCTGAAATTGTTAAGCTCATAGCAAGTTTTTTTTAGCCTACCCTTGCAGGCTATGCAAGGGAATATACCCTGACTGTGTTCATGGTCCACATAACCCAATTATGTGGCCCCTAAACAGGTTGTGATACATATGGTTTCATGGTTTGTGATATAACAGGTTGTGATATAACAGCAGGCTACAAACTTTGTTTGTGATACATTGATAACTTCTTGTGTTAGTGTAGTTTTTTGTGTAAGTTTTTGTTCTCAAACCTTGTTTGTTATACATTGATAGCTTGCTATATTTGTGTTTAAGACAAATGTTTATGACTTATTCACCCCCCCCCCCCAAAAAAAAAAAAGATAGAAATATTTTCAAACCCTTAGAAATACAAACACAAAATATTGGTCTGATTGGCCAAAAACTGTCTGACCCAAACATTTGTTTGATTTATTGATTAATCCCCAAAACATTTGATTTCTTGATTAATCCGACAATCCAAAAACTAAGATGAGAGAAAACAACAACAAACTAATATGAACAAAGAAAGTAAGAGGAACAAAAAATATGACAACAAACTAAGGGTTTAAACAGAAATAAAAAACTGTTTAGATCAAACACAATCCTTAGAAACAGAAACACAGCCCTTTAGATCAATGATTTTGACAAATTTAAGTTGAGGGAAAAAATCAATTTAACACAACATAAGATTAGTCCCCAAAAACTGTTCAATTTCTGACCCAAAAATGTCCAATTTGTTGAAACAGCAAAGAAAATTTATAAATGAAACAACCACCGAGAGTGGGGAGTTTGAGGTGGGATTGGGAAGAGAAGGGGGACTGAGACCTTGAGGGGAAGAAATAGGTATTACCTGAAGGCGAATAGCTGCTACCAACGACAACCACCAATGCAACGAAGAGCTGGTGAAGTAACGAAGAACCACCGAAGCAGCAATGAATGGGTTTGAATACAACCATTGTAGCAAAGAGAGAGACAATTTTGATGAAATGGGTTTTGGGCAGTGAAGGGAGAGTGAAATGGGTTTGAACTGTTTTGAAAATCTGAAGACAGAAAATAAGAAGACAGATCTGAAAATCTATATCCAGCGGGGAAGGGGGAGTGAAATGGGTTTCAAGTTTCAAGCTATATCCAACAGTGAAGATAAGAAGACAGAAAAATTGAAATTAATCTCAACCTTTAAATTTATTGCCACTTAGGATAGATGTCCCATCAATAGAGCTGTTTAGTTATATAGATTTTACAAGTATATAATTTACATATATAAAAAGAAATGCTACTATGCACATCCCTTATCATAAGAATGTTACTCGAAAAACAAAGTACAATTCGTTAGGTCAAAATTAACCAAGTGTAAAAAGTTACATGTTTAGATAGAAAATCAAAATTGACAATATAGTGAAAAAAAAAACCATTATTTGCTTTTTGCAAGAAACATTTATGTATATTTTGCAAGAAATTGAAAAGCAACTTACCATGTTGCTATGGATTGTACCCAAAATTTAACAATCTTACATTTTCTAACATTATCATGGTAAATTTATCATGCAAACAAACAAGGGAAGAAAAATTCAAAATTTTCCCTTTCTCACACTACCCACTACTTCAATTATAAAGTTTTGCACTAATCTTTCATGGTTGCTAGGAAAGCCACCACGCCTAGAGGGAAGATAATAATTCATGGATTCTCTTAGCATCAATATACCTAGGAAAAAGGTTGCGGAAATTCATTTTATTAAGCATAAGCTTCACGTTGATTACTTTTTACCTAAAATTTAAAATCATATACTTCAATTTTTTTTACCTTTTCAAAGTTGTTTCGTTGGTTAGAGTCACTTTCTCGTTATCTTGTCAACTGCTCATGCTTAAAGAAAGATACAAGTAAAGTTCAAGCACTATTTGATTAACATTTTTGGAAGTATCTCTATTGTATGTGAACTACGTTCGCTTTCAATACATATATATATATACACCAATCAAATAAAAGATTTAATTCAGATGGCTATTTAATTTAACTAGAACAATAAGTACTACACATTACCAAAAACACTTGGAATAACTATTTGCCCTAACTTACAAATTGGGAGGTCTCAACCACAAGTTACAGCCTTCATGTGAGTATCATTAAATATATTTTGGGATAAATCTTCAGAGAACATGTTAAATCAATCACAAGTTTTCAACAACATCTAAATGCAATGAAAATACAATTCCAAAATACTTTTGTTTAAATTGCTAACAAATTAGGCATTTTTACAAACATTTTAAATGCAATCAAAATTAAATAACATAATTAGCCCTATAATTTTAATGCCAAAATAAGATCAAATATTTTGCAAGAACAAGTCATGGAAGCAACAAAATGGTTACAAAATACGATATTAATTAATGTAAAAATGGATTATTTCATTACAAATGTCAACCGAGAAATATAAATAGCAAAATAGAATAAAATCCTTCAAAAGCCTTGGTTCATTCGTACAAATTTCGAATCAGTGTGAGCCAGGAGAGACTGGAATACAAATTCAGAGAGAGAAAACAGAGTAAAAAATGGAGAAGAAGAGAGTTTTAGAAGAGGGGGTTTCAGAAATAATCAGAGGGAGGCATACCTTGTTGATTGATCTTCAAAAAAAGAATTATTTGTTTTCTTACAAACCAAACAGAGGCTCACTGGGTTGGATTAGGGTTTTAAACAGAACAACCACTTCGTCCTACATTCAGTCGAGCCAGAAAAAGAGAGAGGAATAACTATAGTAGAGAGAGAAGAGAGCGAGATGAGCCGAGGAAGAGATGAAAGGAAGGGTTAGCAGAGAGAGAGAGATGGGGGCGACACACACTCACACACACACAGAGACGAAAGTGAAAGTAGAGAGAGAATACGTTATGAAGAAGATAGAATAGAGATCGGTCAACCGGTTGCTCTGGTGTTCAATTTTTCGAAATTAAAGAATTCAATGGTTAGGATCAATTTGTGTAATCCAATGGCCAATAATGAAGGTGCATATGGTGTGCAACTCTTAAAGGGTTGCACACTGCAATAGAACCCTTACAATAAAAATTAAATACAACATATAATTAATATACAAAAATTTCAAAGTGGGATAGAAAAATCTCAAATAAATATATGAGAAATAAAATCTACACGTATATAAAGAAATTTAAACCACTAACCTCATAATAAAATGTAAAAAAATTTTGGCCAACTAACTTTTAAAAATTTCACATTATGCTTAAATAAAATCCTTTTAACATCGCATAAAGGTTTGATTCAGAGTGAAGTTTCGAACATATTCCTAGACTTATTTTTATTTTAAAGAGTTTCAGTTACATGCATGCGTGGCTTAGTGACCTCTAATATAAACAAAAATAAAAGCGTATTTTAAATTAATAACACAAAATCAAACACATCAGAAAATAGTAATATTTATATACATCATACGGTGAATCTACCACTAACAAAGGATGTTTGACTTAAATTTATTGTGATTGATTTAGTAATTGGTCTATGTTGGTAAATAATTATTTTTTGTTATAAAAATTATTTTTAATTTTTAATTTTTAAGTTTCTAAATTTTTATACAACTACTAATATCTGTGGACCGGTAGTTTTTTCTCGTGACAAAGGGTGGACCGGCAGTTGAGCTGGGAAAGGTTGCGTTGTTCACACGCCTATTTTAAGGGGCTTCAAAATTTCAACACTGCACCAATCACAACGCCACAATCAACCACTGAATTAGAACAATTGAAATCAAACTCCAATCACTGGCGAGGAACACAGAAGACAACCTAATCCTCATCGTACGCAATAAAACCCTCACTGTATATTTCGTACACCTCTCACTTCCATTTCGTTGTTGGTTCATTCCTCCGGTTACTCTTCGTTTCTTTCCGCATCGATTCTCAGGTGAGAAAAGTGTTTCTCTCTCTATATATCACTTTGTGAATAGTATAGATATATACGCATATATGTTCGTTCTTCGATTGATCGTCATGTTCTACATTATCGAGATTTACAGTAGTCTTCACTGATTGTTTGGCTGCCGAGAAAGCTGAGGAAAAGGAAAAGGAAAAAAAGAAAAAGAAAAAGAAAAGGAATATTTATAATTTTGAATCTCGTTTGTGGTGTTATGTTTTGTATCCTGTAGTTGAAGACGTAAGTGAGTGTGGTGGAGATTTATATTTTTGAAATATTGTAACGCTGTGAGTTCCAAAATTTTGTGTTTGTTCTGCCTTTTTCTCCAGTTTTTGTTTTACCAAACAGATTCAGGTTCGTTGGTATGTTAGGGCTTGTTTGATAATCCAATTAAATACTTGAAACTGAACATATTTAATGGTCTTAAATAAGTACGTTTAATAATGAAAAATCGCCTACTACTTTAATCTGAAAATATTAATTTTATGCATGACTTATCATCGAATAATGAAAACACTTTATGAGAGGTGTTTGTAATTTTAATTTTAACAGATAACTTTATCTTGCAATTTTCGAGTTTTAAAAATTCAGTATTAATAAATTTGAGTAATTAATTTTCAGTTTTAAAATGGTCCCCCAGTTACTGATTACTTGATGCTATGCTCTGTGATCAATGTTTCAATTTTTTTCAACAACAGTAGTAATTTTCATATCATTTATTAGTGTTTTGCACACCCAATTTTATTTTCCGGTGTACTTAGATTGAAGAAGGCTAAGTTGCTGCAGCTTTTTATGTAGAACATATATAATAATCATCACACAATCAGGATGGATTATAGTGTTTTCAAGCTGCTGAATAAAGTATTACTCCTAGAATAAGCATTTTTAATCTTCTGATGTTGCCAATGACATTTACTTTTGCTTTTTCTCTTGCTCTTGCCCATGAAATTTACTTTTGCTTTTGCTTTTGCGCTTCCCTAATCTTAGGTCCCAACGTGATTCACTAGCTGAAATCAATGCTAATTGCTTTTCTTGTGATGTTTTTGTCATTTTGGTTTGGCTGTCAGTCAAATGAGAGAAATTAGAGGATAATTGTTGAAATTAAAGAGAAAAAATATATTATGCTTTCCCAAGCGTAACTTTTTAATGTGACTAAACAAGAAAATTTTTGTAATGGGTTTTACAGTTGTCGAGATGGGTACCAAATTTGGAGCCAATTTGATTGCACTTCTGGTGTTCTTTCTTTTGTCCCAAACAAGCTTTTCTGCATCCGATAATCGATTGATTAGAGTTGGACTGAAGAAGAGGAAGCTGGACCAAATAAAGAGGCTCGGTGAAGAAGGATTCTCTGGTGCTTCTGAAAGAAACTATCGTCTCCGTGGAAATTTCGGGGACTCTGACACTGATATTATTTCGCTAAAGAACTACATGAATGCCCAGTACTTTGGAGAGATTGGCATTGGCACTCCATCTCAAAAATTCACTGTCATATTTGACACCGGAAGTTCTAATCTTTGGGTGCCCTCTGCAAAGTGTTATTTCTCTGTGAGTCTACTAATTCTTTAAAGTTTCCGAATATGGTTTATTCGCTCCAGGATTTTTCGTTACACTCACAGTTTTGTATATGGATGCAGGTTGCTTGCTATTTACATTCCAAGTATAAGTCAAGCTACTCAAGCACCTATAAGAAAAATGGTCTGGTCTCATTCACTGGTTCCCCTAGACTATCATTGTAGCTGTTGTATTTTGCTTTCATGTTAGTAATCAGAATATTCAAGAGAATTGGGATGTTTACTGACAAAATTAACAATTTTTTCAAAGTATAAAACAAATAAATATACGTAATTACTGATCATACTGATGTCAAATCACTAGATTCAAACAACATTTGCACATGCAGAAAGGAAGCCCTTGACACCACAACGAGCCAACTAAAATAACTACTAATGATTTACATCAATATAATTTACTTACAAGAAATATTTTTACTAACTGCGTTCATGCTTTGTGCCTATGCATTTTGGCTATTGCATTTTTATTACTGATGTGTCTGCCTTGAGGAAAACAAGAGATTTTAATCAGTTAAGTGTATCAAGGGTGAGGACTCTAAGGTGTTGGTGAATGATGAAGAGATTAAGGAGAGGCGGAAGAACTATTTTGAGAAGTTGTTAAATGAGGAATATGAAGGTAGGTCAAAAGGTGAGGAAGTAGGCAGTAATATGGAAAATCAGGACTATAGGTTCCATTGCAAGATTAGGGACTTTGAAGTAGAGTTTGCACTTAAGAAGATGAAATTGAATACGGCTTTAGGACCCAATGATATACCTACTGAAGCATTGAAATATTTGGATAAGAAAGGGGTTGTTTGGTTGATTATGTTATTTAGCAAGATTTTGTTGACTGGGAAAATGCCAGAAGGGTGGAGGAAGAGTATTTTAGTGTCAATATATAAAAATAAATGAGATGTTCAGAATTGTAACAACTATAGATGAATTAAGTTAATGTGTCACGTAATGAAAGTGTGGGAGAGAGTAATGGAATGTTGATTTTGAGATATAACAGAGGTGTCAGAAAATCAATTTGGGTTTATGCCTGGCAGGTCAACAATGGAAGCGATCTATCTTTTAAGAAGAATAATATAAAAGTATAGAAAAAAGAAAAGAGATATTCATATGGTCTTTATCGATTTTGAGAAAGCATATGATAAAGTGTCTCGGGATATAATCAGGTGGGTATTAGAGAAGAAAAGGGTGACAAAATGTTACATTGATGTGATTAGGGATATGTATGAAGGTGTGATGATCGCCTGCTGGAGAAACGAGTGAATTTTCAATTTCTGGAGGGTTACACCAGGGATCAACCTTGAGTCCGTATCTTTTTGCGTTAGTTATGGATGAGTTGACACGTGATATTCGAGATGATGTGCCATGGTATATGCTTTCTGCAGATGATATCATGTTAGTAGATGAGGCTACAGAAAAAATTAACAATAAGTGGGAGATTTGGAGAAAAGTACTAGAATCTAAAGGATTTAGAATAAGTAGAACTAAGACAGAGTACATGGAGTGTAATTTTAGTAACAATCACAATGGAAATAGAGGAGAAGTGGAGATTGAGAATCAAGAACTACCTAAGAATGAACATTTTCGTTATTTAGAAATGATTATCACAACAATTGGGGAGATTGGAGCGGATGTGGTCCACAAAATTAAGGCGGGGTGGCTTAAGTAGAAGAGTGCTTCCGATGTACTGTGCGATAAATGAGTACCCATTAGACTAAAAGGGAAGTTTTATAGAATGGCTATTAGACCAGCGATGTTGTATGGGACGGAATGTTGGGCAACTAAGAAACAACATGTAGAGAAGACGGGTGTTGTTAAGATGAGGATACTAAGGTGGATGTATGCAAGACTAGAAAAGACAGAATTATGAATGAATATATTCAAGAATGGATAGGAATAGTACCGATAAAAGATAAGTTGAGAGAGAATAGATTGAGATGGTTTGGTCATATACAACGAAGACTAACAGAGGCAGTAGTGAAGAGATACAATATAGTGACATTAGATAGTAATCTTAGGGGAAGGGATAGACCTAGATTGACATGAACTAGTGTAATAAATAGAGATATGAATCTCCTTAATTTGACTAACGAAATGGCCTTGGATAGAGTCGAATGAAGAAATATGATTCATGCAGCTGACCCCATTTGATGGGACTTAAGCCTTTATTTGGTTTGGTTTGGTTTGGTTTGATTTGGTTTATGTGCCTGCCTTGAGAAGAGGATACAGATTCATAAGTTTCAGTTGCAGTTAAAAAAGCATGTCTTTTCAAGCTGCTTGTAAAAGTGCATCGAACTTCGCATAGTCATTCGTATATTTAGTGAAAGATAAGCGATGTCGCCCAAGGATCTTCTGTCCTCAAAAATTTATGTCCCCATGTTCCAAATCATTCACAATCATTGGATATGCCTTGAGAATTTCACATCTTGGGATTCTTATCTGATCCAATGACTGTGAGTGATTTGGGATAGGAGGACAGAAATTTTTGGGGACAGAGGATCATTGCTAAGTGATGTCATATGCATTGTACTCACGCCGCTCTCCGACATTTATTCTATTCAATAGAGCTTACTTCCCAGTGAAGCTTTGTTAAAGCTTTTTTCAGTCCTAAATTGTCCTGCAACTGCCTCACTTTTTGTTTTAAATTTATTTAACTTCTTCAGTTTTCTTTTTCCCTTCATTTACATTCATTTTAGGGCGAATTACATTAACAGTCCTTATAATTTGGAACTTGTGTCACTTTAGTTCCTGACTTTTTAATTGTGACACATTTGACCTTGAATTTTGAATCTTGTTCCAAATAAAGACAATTGAAGATACCATTGCTCAATTTCAAGGGTAAAGTCGTCAATTTGATAAAATATAAACTAATTTGACAAAAATAAATATCAAAAAAATATTTATGAATTTTTAAAAATTATTTCTACCCACCAAAGATAAAATTATGTAAAATTGATAAATTTTTTACACATTTATTTATTTTCTTTACAAAATTAATTTTTATTATGTATTTGGATGATGATCATGTAATGGGTGATTGCTAGGCTTCTAATGTGTAATCGATATATTTAATATATGAAATGTTTTTAGTGTTAAATTTTTTGATTTAATGGATTGGTTTAATAATGATATCAAAGTTGTCGCCATATTTGATTTTTGAAAAAATAGAAACTAATTTAATGAAAATAAAAACAATCACTCATTACATGATCATCATTCAAGCACATAATAAAAACTAATTTGGTAAATAAAATAAATAAATGTGTAAAAAATTTATCAATTTTACATAATTTTATCTTTGGTGGGTAGAAATAATTTTTTTAAATTTATAAATATGTTTTTGACATTTATTTTTGTCAAATTAGTTTATATTTTTCAAATTGACGACTTTGTCCTTGAGATTGAATAATGGTATGTTCAATGTTCTTATTTGAAACAAGATTCAAAATTTAGGATCAAATGTGTCACAATTGAAAAGTCAAGGACCAAAGTGACACAAAGCCTAAACTATAGGCACCTGTAGTGTAATTTGCCCTTCATTTTATCATTCAGTAAAAGATCAACAGATTGATTTTTATAGCACACCCATCAGATGTGCACACCTTCCAGTGTTATATAAATCTGAAGTTCAAGTTAACAGTTGTTGCTAACTGAATCCATCCTCTCTAATATTAAGAATTACTGAAGAATGTGTGTTGATTGGTAAGTAATGATTATACCTTCTATTCTCACACTGAAAGGCATAGGATTCAATCATATTTAGGGAATTGATTAGTCAGTTCATGAATTTCTCTTCATTTCCCTTGCTTATGTGGAAGTGTTTTGACATCATTCATAACTTCATTCTTGATGCAGGGAAATCTGCTGAAATTCATTATGGAACCGGAGCTATTGCAGGTTTCTTTAGCCAGGACCATGTGAAAATGGGTGATCTTGTTGTAAAGGACCAGGTAAATTTGAAGAGAATGAGTAGATCGTGATATCTTCGGTTCAGTATTTATATAGATTTTTTCTGCTCATTAGGATTTTATTGAGGCAACTAGAGAGCCTGGCATCACATTCTTGGCTGCCAAGTTTGATGGTATACTTGGACTTGGTTTTCAAGAGATATCAGTTGGGAATGCTGTCCCTGTCTGGTAAGTTGATAAATATTTGTTGTTGATATCTTGATGATTGCTTGATTGTATAATATTGGAAATTAAGGGAACCTGCTTGATTGGCATGTATGTAACATTGCTTTTGTGGATGGATCTTTCAATTTAAGGATTTGAAGCTACCTTTCTGTTTTTATGTTTGTATAGGTGAGGGCATATAATAATGTTATGATTAAGGTGTCTGTGATTTGTGTAGGTACAATATGGTCGATCAAGGTCTTGTTAATGAACCAGTCTTTTCATTTTGGTTTAATCGCAATTCTGGTGAGAATGAAGGGGGTGAAATTGTTTTTGGTGGGGTTGATTCTAATCATTTCAAGGGTGAGCATACTTATGTTCCCGTGGTTCAGAAAGGCTATTGGCAGGTTGGCTTATGGAAATTTTGATTTTCTATTATTGTTTGTGATTAAATTTTCATGCTATACTTCAAATTTTGAGGATTTGTTTAATGGTTTTTGTCATTTGCAGTTTGATATGGGTGATGTCCTAATTGATGGAGAAACAACTGGTAAATATAAAGATCTTATGTTTGAGTGCTTGTTGCTTAGATATTATTTTTTTTCTCTTTCTTTATTTTTTTTTAACTCTTTTTAATTATTGGATCCCCTAGTGCTTGTTATGGTATTGAAAGAGAATTGTATCACTCTTCAGGTTTTTGTGGTGGTGGTTGTTCAGCAATTGCCGATTCTGGAACCTCTTTGTTGGCAGGACCTACAGTACGTATCGTAGACAGCCATATAGAGAGACACTATTTATTCATTAATACATAAATTCTTCTCCCTCTTGAATCGTACTAGATAGGCTGATTATCATCTGAGATGAATAAGGAATATTTTGTAGCATCAATATACTGAACTTAAGTTGGGTTCTCAAATTCCTGCTAATTTTTCAGTATATTTGCGTCTAGATTGTTTTTAAATCATCTTGTTTATGTTTCTCTACAGTCTTATTAAGTCATCTACTCCTTCCAGAACCTAATGTTTCTCTACATTATTATTATTATTTCCCTCCAAAGTAGAGCCATAAATGTTTCACAAAAATTTTAATGTCGTACTAGTATCATGGTTTTTCAACATTGAATCAGGTCCTATTTTGAAATACGTGAACTGGAACTTGATTTTAATTGTTTAACCTTTTGATGCAAACACTCCTAGAAAGACTTTTTTTGTTCACAATTGATGCTCTGCAGTCCAACATTTGTTTTCTTTGCCATCAGCATCACCACTGCTGGGAGTTTATCTTTGTTTTCAAATCATAAACACTGCTATTCGATCATGTTGCATAGGAAGTCTGTAGACTAATTGATTGCAAATGCCACTGCTTCATTTTTGTTTCATTCGTTTCATCATGATAGACTTTTACATGTTTTATTGTATCATGCATTAAGGAAAAAAAAAAAGCGAGGTTTTGGCATTAAACATGATAAGAAGTAACCAAAAGTTTGTGGCATGTTATTGGCTAATAATATTAGAGAGATAGCCAAAAGTTCTTGTATTTATTTTATTTTACTGTAGACTTAGATTTACTGTTATCATGTACTCTTGACCTAAGATTTGGGTGATAACCAAATCCGACACTTGGAACACATTCCTTAACATGATTGAGCGTTGAATGATGAGCATACTCTACTGACTCAGAAACATCAGGCATTTCAAACTATCATCTTTAGATTGTTTTGCATGTTTTCCCATCATCACATTCTGGCTAGCCTTATCTCTTTTTTATTGTTTTCCCATGTGCTTACAGAGATAGGGACTAGCATATTTATGTACTGGTAGTAACCATGTCTATAGGTTCCGTTTGCTTCATTTTGTTGTTATGTCCTCACTTTTGATTTGCTTGCTCTTTAAAGAGAAATCACAAAACAAAAAAAAAAAAAAAAAAAAAAAAAAAAAAAAAAACACCCAATTAGTACACATTAATGTGTGTTTGGGAGGGGAAAGATTGAGTACACACCCAATCTTTGACATAATGCACAAAGTGATGGCCCTAAGACTTGAACCCATAACCTCAAGGTTATTAAGGCAAGTCTTAACTATTGAACCAATGGTCACCCCTTTTAAAGAGAAATCATGGTTTTGGATATTCATTTGGTCATTCTGAGGCTTAGAATCTGACATCATGCTCTGTACAAACATCAGTTGCTTTTCCTTGTGCACCTTCACATTACTGCTAATCTGCTTATATTTCCTCTATAATATGACTCTTCTTCAGACAATAATTACTCAAATTAATCATGCCATTGGAGCCTCTGGGATTGTAAGCCAGGAATGCAAAGCAGTGGTTGCTCAATATGGGAAAATGATACTGGAAATGCTTTTAGCACAGGTATGCATTGTTTTGGAAGATCGACAATGGTTGTAGGTGTTCTATAGCTTGTCATTATCTATTGATCTTTCCATCTTGCAACAATAGATGTGACAGAGATTCTTATTTGTCTGCCTGTATAAGTTTTTGGGTACATCTATCTTCAAGTTCATCACCTTGTAACTTATTTCTGCTTTTCTCTGGTGGTCTCTCACAGGCCGAGCCCCAAAAAATCTGCTCTCAAATTGGCTTGTGCTATTCTGATGGTACTCAGGATGTTAGGTCAGATTAAACTTGTCTCTTGTTGTTGTGATAACAATTAGTGTCATTGTCATTTTCACTGAATAAATTTATTGTTCATCTTGTCATCTTCATCACAGTATTGGCATTGAGAGTGTGGTGGACAAGAACAGACACGAGTCATCTGGTGTTCATGGTGAGGCTTCGTGTACTGCTTGCCAAATGATGGTTATATGGATGCAAAATCAACTTAAGGGAAATCAGACAGAAGAAAGAATCTTGAACTACATCAATGAGGTGAATTAGCCTTTATTTTTATGTTTCTGGTAAAGGATTGCCTCACTTTTGGGCTTATACTGTTATTCCATTTCAGCTCTGTGATCGACTGCCTAGTCCAATGGGAGAATCAGCAGTTGACTGTAGTAGTCTGTCTTCCATGCCCATTGTTTCCTTTACTATTGGTGGTAAAGTTTTCGATCTCACCCCAGAGCAGGTAAAAAGTGTAGTTAGTCTGATGTTGGCAAGTTATTATATTATCATATTTGATCATGCATTATCATTAGAAGCATCCTATATTATATAGCCTTAACCAATGATATCTCTAACACCTCTGAAGTACTCTCTGATTTATGTTAGTTATCCTGCCTATTCAATTCATAAAATCCACTTAGAAAGGGTAGATGCCATGAGTGATCATGGAAAATAAGATAGCAAATTTGGCCTAGGGCCTTGATCATCAAAATTGAAGATTAGGTGATCTTAATCATGATTAGGTTTTGTTTGAACAGAATAAGAAAAAAAACTCAAGATTTTCTGCTACAATTTTCCAACATGACATCTCCTTAATTAGATCTACTTGAGCACTGAAAAATGACTTGGTTGATCAGTGTATCAATTTACCATACAACTGCTCATCATAACAATTTGCATTCAACAGAAATCAAATATGAACTGGTAATAATTAACTAAAATCAAACTCCAATATTGGCCATCTCATCTTCTATACAACTTTTGAAAATTTCGGGCCGAGGAACATGGGTTTTACTTGCTAGGTAAGGAAACTAAAACTATGTACTTATCCATCTAAACTAAACTCAAGATGTTTTTATATTGATAATTGGGCAAAATCTACTTTACTCTCCTGTGCTATAGCCTAATAGCACTGTACCTCCTGTATTTTCTAAATAGCCACATACCTCCCACATGACTTTGGACTAAAACGCAACATTAATTGAAAAATGATCTCAATACCCCTTAACTATTTTTTTTTCTCCTCTTCTTCTATTCCATTTACATCTAATTTCTAACTCCAAAATATCCCTGAACTTGACATAATTTATGAACAACTTGTGAGATTATCATATTTTCAATTTTCATTATTACTATTGTGACTTCTTGTTATTAATATGGCTGTTATTTTTTTTAGTTACTATTAGTATTTGTTTACTGTTTATGGATTATTGTAATTGTGTTTTTTCTTATTATTTTCATCATTACTACTATTCTAAATTGATGATCTAAGCACAATGCGTTTCACTCTTTCAATAATAATAGTTGTTTTTTGTTGTTGTCATTAGAATACTTATTTATAGTAACCATTTTGATTTCACAGACGGTTAATCACACATGGTTCAATTGCATTTGTTTCTTGCCCATTAAGTGCTCTCTAATCAACGAGTTAATTCCTTTTGTTTTTGTTCTTCGTTGTGGTGATGCTCTCAGTACGTCCTCCAAGTCGGTGACGGACCTGAAACGCAATGTATTAGTGGATTTACAGCTCTAGATGTGACCCCACCTCGCGGACCTCTCTGGTAAATTTCCACTTTTTTCTGCTTCTAGTAATGCCTAATCTTTCATCTCCACTTGTTCATGCTAAATGGACATGTAGTTACTATGCATCACTAAAGCCAAAACTTTCATGAACATGCATTATCTTAAGCTATGGATTTACCAATGTTTCTACTTGGTAGCTACAAAGACAGTGATAGGTTGCTGATATCGTCGTAGTGTACTAAGATTCAAAATCGTCCAAATTAGTGTATTGATTGTGGATTGAGTTTGGGATTACAAGTAATTGCCGGTATTGCTGTTGATAATTTGATGCAGGATTCTGGGAGATGTTTTCATGGGTCAGTATCACACAGTGTTTGACTACGGGAATATGACAGTTGGATTTGCTGAAGCAGCTTGAATGATTAATCCTTGTTTAACCTCTGTTTGCCTCTTCGGTAATCTCTACCAGTAGTGAAAAAAACACTTTACACTCACGTGATTTACTTGACTTGACTTCTGTTCGTTGTATCTGTCAATATTTCGATCTATGGAGCTTTGTTATATACGTGGAAAATACAATGATAATTCCATGAAAGTATGTTGGTGTTAATATTGTGGTTTCATAAAGGAAGCTTCAACTATGCAATCATATTTCTAGACATCAGCAATGTTAGGTATCATGAAAAAAATTTCATGAAAATAATCATGAAAACTTTGTGACCCTTGGATTACACTTAGAATAAAGCACTACACACTAATCAAGGTAATCCAAGGATCATAAATCCTTCATGATCATTTTCATGAATTTTTTTTCATGATCTCTAACTTTTCTCTTCTAGACATGTATGCTATGGATCTTTGTATTTATTGTGTTAAATTGTGCTTCTTATGTGTTATGTGACTACAAATTGTATTGAATTGTTTTTAATTACTTAGTTTTGTTGAGCTCTTGAATTTTGTTTATGTTAGGGGTTTGACGGTCCGTCCAATTTTGTTGAAATGCATCTAAATTTTTTAAAACTTGGGGTCAAAATTAGGGGAAACGAATTATGGTCAATTAGGAAGAAAATTTATAAGATTTTCCCACACTAGATAAACTTTATAGATCCACCCCTACTCATCCTTCAAATATTCTAAATTCGTCCCAACTGTCCATGGTAACCCTTCACCTAAGGGTTCTAAAGGGCTAGAATAGGAGTATAGTTGGCCACATTATAGGACCAAAAACAAGTTTTGTTTATAATTTAAAAGTAATGTTATATAAATTAATAAACTTATTAGTTACTGGTGTGATGTTTATTATATTATTACATTGAAATTGTATTGTTGTTTGCTACATCAATAAATAAGAAGTTTATAAAATTTATATTAATTTTGATATCAGTTTTCATAATGTAATTTTAATGAGGTAATTTGTAAGGGAGGAGGATTCCTCCGGGGGACTGTTTGGGCCTGTGAGGTTCACCACAGATTCCGTTTCAATGATCTGAACCTTCATTTCGTCGAGCACTTCATGTATTTTATCTATAAAAAAATTTAGATCAATCCGATAAACATAACTTATTCAATTTATTATTTTTTTCATCAAAAAAATATATGATTTATTTTTTAAAAATACAATTATTGTCTATTTTTTTAATGAAAAATACGGTAAATTGAACAAGTTACACTTATCAGCTCGACTTAATTTTTTTTCTGAATGAAGTATACGAAATGCTCAACAAAATGAAAGATTTCAATTATCAAAACAAAACATGGGGTGAACCCAAACAATCCCCTCCCTCCAGTCCAAATCCGAGAAAGGTTCAATGAATCTATTCCTTGACGTAAGCTAAGCCCCCACGGAGTGTGCTTTTCGGCGATCCCTTCTTCAACCATCCATTCAATTTGGTGCCAAAGGTTCTAGATAACACTCCCATTCAAGATATTGATGGGCCATCCTCTTAACTACAATGGAGTTATTTGGTAGTTTTGGCGCATGGTTATCTGGTGTCTTAGAATATTAACTAGTTTTGTGTTGATGTTTAGTAACTAGTGAGGGAACTTGTCAAATGAAACTGCTAGACCGCCAAATAATTTTTTCTTGCTACATTACGAGATAGCTATTCTATGTCTATTACTGATTTTTTTTTTTTTTTTTTAAGTACGAGATTTAATACATTATATATTCTATAATAAGTTATCTAATAAAACATATAAGAACATGAGACAAATACCAAAAAGAAGAAAAATAACCTCTACGCAAATATAAAATAAAATCTTTTGCAAAAGAGAAAACTTCGAAAGACACTATCGCAGAACGAGGGCTTTATTATTATTATTATTATTATTATTCATCACTCAAAAATTTTCATAACGCAATATTTGACTGGAGGATTGGAAAGAGATTTGAAAAAGAAAAAGGAAAATGTGTATAAAACTATATGAAATACACGTATATGTTATTTGGAAAATGAGTTGGATCCCCTCAAGGAAGCATCCCCTTTGACCCCCTCTCTCTCTGATTGGTCAATTTTTTTTTCTTTTTCTTTTTCTTTTTTTCCTTCTCCTCCAATCACCACCCGCCACATGTGTGTGGGGTAGTGGGGGTGGTGATTGGAGGGGGTCTCAATCACTTCGCATTTTATTTATATTTCACTTATCTTTTTCTTTTTCCTTTCCAAATCCCTTTTTTTAAATCTCCCAATCAAATGCAACGTAACAGAACATCAAAGTAACCAGAAATAGCGACTATCATTTTTTTATTTGTATTTATTTCTATAACACCTCATAACAAATTAAAGAAAAAAAAAAAAGTGTAAAACCTCTCGTTTTCGTCAATGAAAACGACAGACACGCTAAGTTCTCATTTTAACTCATCCTAAACTATGAAAAAAAACTTGAGTATCATGTCATTACTATCGTCATCTAATTATTTTTTGTCTCTTACCTTTCATGTATATGTAGCATCTGAAAATTAAAATTTACTTTCCACATTATGTGATTTTATTGTGTGTTGATGATATCATATAAACATGTTTGGTTATTCTCTAAAAAATTAATTTTTGCCTAAACCAGTCAAACTCAAGTTTTGTGTTTCATTTGGCTAAAATGATAGTATCTGATAAAAAATAATTCTTTCGGTGATTCTACTTGGACATGATAAATTTTGTATTACATTTATTTGTACAAGACTTTTTTCCATAATGTACAAATATTACAACGCATATTGTGATTGTAATGAAAAATTTATTGTGTAAATAGAAACTTTTGTTTTTTCAAGAAATCTCACTAGAATAACGCAAAAATTATTTTATCCTCGGCAAGGACTCTCACATTTGTTAAGGTATCAATCTTTAGTAAGGATAATATTATAATTTCTCTCCAAAAAATAAAAGTTTAAAAAGACTATTAAACTTTCTTCATAACAAAAAGTAATTTTTTTTAATAATTGTTAAACGCATTAATATTGTTTTAAAAAAGCAAAACAACAAGCAACTAAAAAAAAATTGCCAAACCTTTTAATATTGATATCTGGCAGGCTTTACCTCCCCTTAGAGTATCTCCAATGGTTCACTATTTTTTTCATCAAATCTGAGTAAAAAAAAAAACCGATTTCCTCAATCTGATATCAGATACTCCAACGATACTTTCATCAAAACACTAGATGTCCAGGTGGACGACCAGCAAGAGCATTTCATGAAGAAAAAAAAATTCACCCTCCATTTCGGTGTTTTCAAGGTTTTCTTCTGTTTCTTCCAAAGAGAAATTGGAAAAGAGTACAGACCCCACAGAAGCCACCATTTCGGTGATCCTAGTTCTTGAATCTTTCCCCAGAGAGAGCTTGTGGTGTTGGAGGAAGAGTTTGAACTCATTCGCAATGTTGGGTCTTGTTCTAAGAATAATTGATCTCTCTGAGGATTGGAGACACTTGCTCTGAGATGAGAAAGATATTCTTGTGAGCATCGTGAAGTATTGTCTAGTTCTTTGGGGGTGATGTAGAGACGCAGAGAGCAAAAAGATTGGTGGTAAGTATAGAGAAAAGCATGAGGACATTCATTGCCGAAGAACTGAGTGTAACCCTTTTGAATCTGGCTGTTTCCTTTTCAATTTTGTGCAGTTAACAGGATGACTGGGTGGACAACCAGCCGATCGTAGCCAGTCATCCGGTGGGTCCCAGCCCAACGTCTATACACAGTAAATTGATGAACGCTTCCTAGATCCTCAGTTTGGTGAAACATCTGATGTTTTATCAATTTGATACCATTTTGATAAAAACCATTGGAGCACCAAAAGTATCTCTTTTTTATCAAATTTGAATTTGGTGATACATCTGCTGAACTATTGGATTTGGAGATGGTCATAGCTGCTCCATGCTCTTTTTTGATCTTGTTTGGTACAATAGAAATATTTATTTTTTTTAATTTATTTTAAAAGTTGGTGTTAATATGTTTGATGTCGGTTTTATTTAATAATTTAAATAAATAAAAACAATGATTATCAAAAAGTATAAGGAGGGATATTTTTAACTACTTTTTAATTATTAACTTTCAACTTAAAAAAAAAATTATACTAAAGTCTCGTTTGACAAGTGGTAATTTTAGGTAAAAAGTTAAAAAGTTACTAAAAAAATCAAAAAACCAACAATTTATACCAAAAAAATCAAAAATTCCCTTTTATCTCTACTTTTTACACACCTTTTCGTAAAAAATCAAAAAGTCATCCAAACATACTAATTTTTTTATATCATATTTTAGTTAAAAAATCAAAAAATTACCAAAAAAACATATTTCAAACGAGGCCTAAATCTATAAAAGCTTAGTTGGTATATTTAAAAGCATTTTAATTAACTAAGTTAATTCAGTTGACTACTCTTGTACACTTTTATTCATATGGTTACGGGGTCAATTATCGCCAAACATAAAAAATTAATTATTTTTTTCTCATTATAAGGGGTTGTTGAGTTCTTTGTGATGATTATTAAGTTTGTAAATTGTTTACTTTTAATTGTTTGATTTAATATAATAATTGTTATATTTATAATTAATCTTTTATGGTTTGACAAATATATATATAATGTATAAGCATTTTAGATTTTGTAATAAAAGAGCAAAATTGCTTTCAATTACAATTTCAAAGTGCAAAGAAATTTGGAGTAGGTAATTAAAAACATTCTAGATTTTGTAATAAAATATCAAAATTGCATCCAATTACAAATTAATTTCACAGTGAAGACCACGAATTTATGAATTTATAAAGTAGTCAAGACATTGATTCAACAACCCCGCACATGTAAAACGTGCTTGCGTTTAGTTAGAGACTTATACAACACGTGTCACTTGACCAATGGTCGAGTTCCAGGCCCCACCTTTTTCTTCCGATAAAGACCAAAAAACAACAAAAAAAACTTTTGATTCTTTAAAAAAAAAATGGAAGAAAGGACACGTGAGTTGCGTGTGAGGAAAGCGTAGTAATCCTCATGATTAGCAATCTTAGAAGCCACGCATTGGATCATGTCATGCCATATCAAATCATACAGTTTATATGTGTCTATTCAAACTTCGCCTCCCTTCGTATTCAAAACAAGCACAGTTTAATTTCATGCTTTCAATATGACGAAAGTGATTTACAAGTCGACTTGGCCACGAAGGTTTGCTCCTTTTTAGGTTTTAAGTTTAAATTTTTTAGTTAAAAAATGCATATTTTGAAATCACATACTGCAAGGTGTAAATCTTGTTTTAAAAAGCTTGTTTAAATTGTAAGAACTTAATTTGATGTGCGTAAGTTGAGACAAAATATGCTACATAATTATAAATAAAAAAAAAGAAGTGATTTACAAATAAAAAATTTATATAAAAAAAATATATTGAGAATAATGTGTTAATACTATTTGTGAAATTATAAAGATAATAATAAGTGTTTTAATTAAAAATGAAAGGATTCCAAGATTCTAGATCATTTTGTATAGAATTTTTATACGAATATTCTATTTGTATATCATTACTTTAGATATAATTATATTAATTTTTTTTTAATAAAGTTAAAAGTGTGTAAAATTAATGAAGATGGTTGATGAAAACCAAAACAAATAGTAAATATGAATTTTAATATGAAAAAGATGACATCATTATTTTTTATTTATATAATTAATGAAATATTCATGAAAAATTATCTAAGTATTATATAAAATAAAATATTAAAAAATTAATATAATTATATTAAAATTTTGAAATTAACTTTATTTACTCTTTTGGGATGATCTAAATAAGTATACTTTTTAACTTTTTATGAAATATAAGTCGGGTATGAGTTGGGTTTGAAGTGATGTAATAGAGAAGTAATGTGACTTAAATAAGATAATGTGACTTTTTAATTTTTTAACTTTTTAAAATTATGACAAATAAAGCCTTAATTCTAAAAAAAATAAGTGTAATTTATTTATTTTTTATTTCTTATTATATATATTGGGTATAATAATCGAACACATCTACCAGATTAGATAGATGGCGTTACGTTGGTCCCAACTAACGGAACTGTGATTTGACGGGAAGGCAGATAGGACGGTTAGCGGGGAAAGTGAACCACCCATCATCCCTCTCTTGCTTTATAATTGTCTATGTGAAGTGAATTGCTTTTCTAGCGTTACAATTCTCACACTTTTTTTAATAAAAAAAATCTCACACTTTTTGTTGAAAAAAAAAAAAAAAAGATCTTACTGGTGATGTCAAAAAAAATTTAATTTATTTGATATATTTTTAATTCTAAAATCTTTTAATAATTTTTTTAAAAGTGACTGTAATAAACTTTTTGATAAAAAATGAATTTTCTAAACGAGTCAATATTTTTTAATCAATCAAGAAAACTTAAATTAATACACTCTCTGTCTCAAAATATTAACCTATTATTCTGCTTTCGTTTGGCATAAGCTAAACGGGAGCTGTTTGACTAAAATAGTCACAAAAAAATAAAATAAGTTTTTTAGTCTAATAAAATAAAATGTCACATCCAAATTATAATTATTTTATTTTTTCTCTCACAAAAGTCAAAAAAGTCAAAAAGACTATTCCAAAAGCTAACCCACATCACAAACGAATCGTCTATTTTTTATTGTCCCATCATAGTATCCGCTTTTAAAAAATTAAGAATTAAAATAATATAAATTTTCTATTTTACTCTTATTTTAAATTCATTAACAACACAAAAAATATAATTATAACAATTGATATTTCTAAAAAACTGTACTATTAAAGGCTAATTTTGAAAAAATAATATTTTTAAAGTGCAATAATTATACTATTAAAAAAAAAGTTAAATTTCTCAAAAAAAACTATTATTTTGCTACAGAAGAAATATTAGTTATTATATACTCCTTTTTTGGTCTCCCTTTCATTTCTCTCCTTCTAAGATCAACACTCTCTTTCTCTCACTACTTTCAAAATTGACTTAAATCCTTTACTAGTAGGATCAATATTTCTTTGTTTATCAATAAAAAAATATTATTTTTTTACTTTCGTTGAATGAATTTAATAATTTACTGACTTCTTTACTTTTTTTTTTCTTCTTCCTATTGTTCTAATTTGTTGATTAATTGCATGACAATGATCATTTGATTGGAGGCGGAAAAGGAAGACTTGCTCCTTTTGTGCTTGTAAGGTATACTAATAACCAACCTCGTTGGAATCTTTCATATTCTATAAAACCCCTTATGTAGTTTTGATTTTCATACAAACCCCTTATTATGTTGCTTTAGTTTTAAGATAATTAGCATGGGTTTTGAAGGAATATGTATCTAACACACCACTAATATTTTAAAATTATTGTCAATATAATAATTAACCTAACACTACAAGAATTTACACAATTGGCGACCACTTTTGCCGACAAAAAAAATTTTTGTCGCAAAAAAATGATATTTGGCGACCAAATATTAATTAGTCGCGAATGATCATTATTTTTGGCGACCAAATATTATTGGTCGCAGAAGGTTATATTTTGGCGACCAAAAAATGAGTTGGTCGCAGAAAGTGATATACTTTTGCCGACCAACTACAAATTTGGTCGCGGAATGTCACATATTTTTTGGCGATCAAAAATTTGGTCGCCAAAAACTTATTTTCAGCAACAAAAAAAAATTAGTCGCCAAATTAGTACTTTTAGCGACTAATATTTTAGTCGCCGTTGATTGAGATTTGGCGACTAAAAAATTTTGTCGGCGAAGGTACATTTTCTGCGACTAATATGGTATTTTGGTCGCCAAAAGTTTGGGAGGGAAATTTGATTTTCAGTGGGGCGGGATTTGAATTTTCGTTCTCTCAATCGGTGCCCACTCTCTCTACCAAGCCTCACTGCCAAGTCTCAGCCTTTCTTTCTCTCTTTCTATCTATCTAGGAATCCTCCTCCACATCTTCTCTTTCTCTCTCAAAAAACCCCCATATTCAGTTTTGTATGGCAGTTCGCTTGCTAGCATACGAGGTAGCTGACCTCTGCCTAGGCAAGCTGCCTCTCAAATCTCTCTCAATCTCCGCCACCGTGGCCGACGCCTTGTCCGCCCTCAAATCCTCCTCCGACACCTGCCTCAGCGTATGGACCTGTGACCACTCCAAATCCGCCGCCGAGGAGTGTCGCTGTGTCGGAAAAGTCTGCATGGTCGATGTCATTTGCTACCTCTGCAAAGACGAAAACCTCTCTTCTCCTTCCTCTGCTCTCAAATCCCCTGTTTCTGTCTTGCTCCCCAAACTTCCTGGTCTCGTCAGAAACGTCGAACCCTCTTCCAGGGAACCCATTAACATTTCAATTTTAATCTGTTTTTGTTTGTATTTGCTTTGGTAGATTGCTTGATGATAGGTTTTTCAATGTGTAGAGGATTTTCTCTAATGTCCTCTACATGTTCGATAAATTGCCTCAAAGAATTGACTCCACAATTCCACCCAAGAATCTATACATGTTTTAGGGCTTCCAATTTTTGTAAATCATGTTAATTATACACTTCCCAATTTTTGTAAGTCATGTTAATTATACATACACTTCCCTTTTTTCTGTCTCAATTTGGCCTTTTCTGAAATTTTGGACTTGTTTACAAGTTGATTTTTATGTGTTTGGGTAAGCAGGTTCGTTCTTGGGGATGCATACATTGCATTTGAGTGTTTCAAAACTATCAATTAATTTTTTTTTAGTTGTTCTGTTACATTTGGGGCCATAGTGGCTGCTCTGGAGCTAAGTAAGAACAAAAAGATTAGATCAATATATTGTACGTTAACATCCAAGTCAATTAGCTTTTTTAAATTTTAAATTCTAATTGCTTCCTTTGTCGTGCTTTTGTCTTGTTTATTATAGACATATTTGTGACACGAGGATATATCTTGCAATCACTGGTGGTTTTATGCAAGCCATATTTAAAAAAGTTTAAAGAAAAAAAAGAAGTTAACATGGTAAAAATTATGCTATTTGCAATTAGATTAAGTTATATCCCTTTGTTATTCTCCCTTCCCAACTAACATGTAACCCCCACAAACTTTTTTTGACGTATACCATGCGACAAAAAAGAAAAAAGATGAAGAAAAGATTAAGCTATATTTATGTATATATATTCATAGGTAAACAATTCAATTAAAGGTTCTAGAAATGGGGTTCAACATCTACATAGTAGGGGTATTAAAGAAAAGCTAGCTATATCACATCAACAAAAGAATTTTTATTTTTTATGAAATCAATAGAAGCGACTAAACAGTCACAAAACTTCTCATGTAACCAAAATACTAACCATGTTGGAATGCCACTACACATGTAACACCAATTAGGAAGCATCTCACCCGCTTTCCCAAGGTGTCCAAAGTCAAGATGGAATCTAAGGTTGCAGTCCATACAAACACCTTCATGTGAACCCCAACTTTCTTGATATTGTCCCATGCAATGACTTGTCGGTGGTACCCGTTGAATCCCATTTTAGCGATTTAACAGATAATCTCTCACCATTAGCTTTCCACACCATCCTATTCTCCTTTGGCCATGCACCATTCTCCTCATAAAGAATGTGAATGAGTCACCCACTGCCTCCAAATTCTAATAATGTAAATACTATGATGTATTAGTGATCCTTATGTAGTTTGAGACCCAAGGCATCCTTATCCACTGCAATCTGAAACTAGTCGGGAAAAGCCCCACCGATAAGGGAACATCCCCACATTAGGTCATGCCAGAATTTAACTTTCCTACCATCTCCAGGGATGATTTCCCACGTCTTCTAGAATACATATAATGTATATGGCTTTTCAAATAACAAAATGTGTATATGGCGTATATGGAGTGCTACTGCATTTATTCAATATGCATTTCAGTTGCTTATGGAAGCCTGGAGTTCTCATCCAGTAGTGTTATATGCAGTAAGACATGAAAATTCTAGGGCAAATTACATATACACCCCTCCAGGTTTGGTTAAATTACAGATACCCCCCTGAGGTTTCGGAAATTACATCCCGCCCCCTGAGGTTTGTATTTTCATAACAATTTACCCCCTGAGGTTTATATTTCATAACAAATTACCCCCTAATTTCTTATGCAAATATAGCATTCAGGGGGGAATTCGTAATTTCTCAAACCTCAGGGGGGTATCTGTAATTTTGTCAAACCTGGAGGGGTGTATATGTAATTTGCCCAAAATTCTAATGCCTCTTTCCTAAGTGACCTTCATGTCACTTGATGCATCATATGTTGGATTTTGTTTATTGCAGGGATAATTTCCTGTCAAAGGGGTTCAAACTGGTTCTGTAAGCTACTGGAAGAAGAAGTAGAAGAGGTGCTATATGTTGGAGAGGTAAGTTAATAAATTATTTTTGTATTTTACATTAATGCTCTTAATTGGTCATAATGCTTATTCATAAGTGTTATATGTATAGATGATATTTTGAATACATAAATTACTTATCCAAAAAAAAATTATGAATATAAATGGAATTAGATGATTTTGTCCAATCCGATGCTAGAGAAATGTGGAGTTCTTTGAGCATATGAAGAAGGCCCCCCTCCCCTTCCCCTTATGTCCTTACTTTCCATCTTTTAACAGTACTGTCTATTTACCTATTTAATTACCCAAACCCTTCATTATTTAATATAACAAATCTTGTTTCCTTTAGGGTTGAAGTTGTACTATGGGGCAAGAGTTTTGTATTAGGAAGGTTATGTTTGCAAGGAATGAAATAAGATGTGAGGTGTTTTTTTTATAATATCTAAATTCTTTGTGAAAAAATAGAGTAGATTAAGTTTAGTGGTGAAAAGAGTAGCATCTTTACTTATGTCTTCAAAGGTATGCTAACTATGGTTTTTGCCCATTTGAGCCATTGTCTATGATAATAGCGTGCTTTCCTCCTGCTTAGTTCCTTTAAGTCTATTTAATTTGCTTGTTTTGTTGTTCGTCCAACTTTTTGCTTTGATTGGGAGAGATCAGGAAGAAGGAATAGGTGATTGTCATGTTAAAATACTTTTTGTGCTGTATGCTGCAAAACATTTCCATTAGTATGCATCTCTGAAATTTATTTTGCTGGGTTTCATGATAAGGAAATGTGAATGAACTTTTGTAGACAGTTAAACAGTATATATTAATGATCCTCTTTTGATTTTCTATTAACTTTGGATTTTGGCAACAACTTTCAGATTATATATATTGTGGGAGTTGTACTATGTTTGATTATGGTAGGATATAACATTGAATTATTTTTGACAATCAGATTGAGTGATGTGGCTGATCCCATGGCTATGAAATTAGCAATACCATTGTGCTAGCAATCACACTTCTTTTTCCCAATCAAATGCGTTATAGTAAACAAGAAAAAAACATGTGGATCCATGCGATTGACAATCCCCCTCCCCTCTGGATCCCCGCTCTATAACGTGTATCAAACATGGTCTAACAGTGTGCATCTAGGAGAATTACATCAGGTAGTTGCTTTTGATGTTAAACCTGATTTTGGAATTTATGATGAGTAGATTTATTATTTATGCATTGTAAAATTGTTTTTGCAAATCCATATTTATTTTGAAAATTATTCATAGTTGTCAAATTGAGAATCATATTGTGAATCAAATCGAATGGAGAATCATTAGAATTAAGTACAAACTTGTTATAAAATAGTTCTTAATGATAACTCCATCTAAAAAGCTAAGGAAGCAGCCCTTTAAGCTGGTAACAAAATGACATTCAACTTTTACGAGTTGATCTCTATCTACTCAATCTTGAAATCAAGTTCAAGTTCGACCAATTTATGCACAAGAATCAAGCTCAAAAGGGCTCCTAATGGGCTTATATGAATTTTTTCACATGCAACAAAGCTTGATCTACAGCCCTAGCCCCAACCAAGCCAAGAATTGACCGGCTCTCCCTAAGTGAAAATATTGTCTCTATTGATTGAATTTCTGATGATTTAACAATAGCTGAAGTATTATATAGATATAAAGGTATGTGCTTGGTTGATGTGGAATATCATTAGTAGCATGTGAAGATAAACATTTAGTGTTCTTGACATTGGGCCTTGGAACTGTTTTGCAATGAGTGCAAGACAGGTGTTTACTCACCTACCTTCTATAGAAATACCCCATCTCCTCATTCGGTAGGGCTTATCGTGCACTTCGTCTTGGGCTCTCAAACTAAGCTTATGTGGATTAAATACTCTAAAATAGTGCAGCAGACTGGGTTGTTTGAGGTTGACCACCAATTTTATATTTGGACTTTGGCATGCATTTCAGGTATGGATTTGAATCAAGATGTCCCATAATTTGAGGCAATGTTTGGTAAAGACATTCATATTTTCTCTTATTTATATTCTAAGGTAGAACAAAGTTTCTACATAAGCAGGAAGTCTAACACAACAGTTCATTGATATGGTTGTAACATAGAAATAGAGAAGAAATACTTCAGCATGCTTGGCAATTATTGTCACTCAAGCATCAAACCTGAATAAGTGTCCACTAATATGAGCACTCAACTTCTGCTGTGAATCCTGCCTTTCTAAGTTCTTCTGCATACCAGATTCTTCTGTTTCTTGTCCATTCTCCATCTCTTCTAGCCTGCCACTCATATATGCAGTTACCACCTCTGGTGTGGGTGGAAGTGACTCATCAGATTTTTGTCTACTAATATGAGCACTCAACTTCTGCTGTGAATCCTGCCTTTCTAAGTTCTTCTGCATAGCAGAGTCTTCTCTTTCTTGTCTATTCTCCATCTCTTCTAACTTGCCATTCATATCTGCAGTTACTACCTTGCTCTCTAAACTGCTGGGCACATCAGCAATCATGATTATGGAACCTGACTCATCCCTATCGTCAAATGCAATGACTTCAGCTGAAATAGATTTAGAATAAAAACCCCCATCCTGTTTGTGATTTCCATCATCCGATGCACAGTCTTCAAATGCATGAGGCTCCAAAGCCTCAGTCCAAACTACTTTATTATTCTCCTCAAGAACTACTTTATTATTCTCCTCAAGAACTATATGAGTATCCAAGTTCCCCTTTCTGTCCTGCCCATCTACTACATTACTGAAGATCTCCTCGACCTCAAAAAATTCTTCAGGGGAAGCACTTTCTTCTTCATCCTCATCTTCACTTTCTGTGGTGATGATAGGTAGAACTGCATCAGCATCCGAAAAGATAACCTGATACAAATATGAGTATGCATTCAACCCATACAGCTTCAGATAAAGGACATGCCACCTAAGTAAAACAAGATCATACCTCTGCTTTGAACTCCTTTGGAAACTGGTCCTTTGCACCCCACAAAACATCAACTTCATCACGATTCAACATCAAAACATTTGAACGGACAAATGCAGTGTGGAACATAACTCTGAACATCATTTCCTCCCTTACTAGGTCATTGTCCAAGTGGATGCACTCAAGAACAACATCCCCTTGAACACGACAATGAATATCTATTTTCACTAGTTCACACTCTTCCTGCAGGTAGAAGTCATAAGTACACTACAAATCCTTGTCGCATAATCCTTTAGCTTTGAAATGTGTGAATTTGGCATTACCTGTTGGTAATGGCGAGCACGTTTCTTTGTCTTGGAAGTCGAAAACAGAAGCTTTGAACTTTTAGTGGCTGTGGTAGAAGAAGAGTCCTGACCATAAATGTGAACAACCGGTCGGCAACCCCTTCCTCCGTCAAACAAGGGAATAACTCTAAGAATAATACAATCCAAATCTAAGGGAGTATCTGATGGTGGCCAATCTGAACCCAAATCCCGTCTGGAAATGTACTGAAGATATCTCAGCTGAGAAGGTTGTGGATTTAAAGGAGACAAAAGATGAAGAAGTTGCCTAGGAGCTTGCTTGTATACCATTTCAAGAGTCTTCTGCTCACCAATATACTGTTTTCGGTACAACAGAAGACCAGCAAGAATAAATGCAAGCACAGGCCATCCTCCCCTTTCGCAGTGCATCAACAGTACATTTTGTTGACCCTCCAATGATAACCAGCTCTCACTGGACCAAAGGAAGTGGTACATAAGTGTGGGCAGGATTCACAGCAGAAGTTGAGGCTATTGGAATGAGTAAACCACGTTGACTTTTTGACTAACCTATTCGCGAGTGGGTTATTATGTTCAGGTGGGCACATTTTTTAGAGAAAATTAGACATTCATGTTTGAGAAAATTATGATCAAGAATGTCTTCCAGCCTGTTATAACATGAACAACAGATCAAGAGAAAACAATATACCGAGCATGTATTATGTGTACCTATGTGCATATATACATCTATGATTAAATGCATAGTGTATGCAAAGCTACTTAACTAATGCATTTTCTTCTTTCTTCCTCTTATTCTTCTTTTTCTTTTTTTTTTTAATTATTTATTTTTTATAATCTTTTCCTGTCATCAAAATGAACTAGTGCATATTTAGTATGTTAATTTTGTAGGCAAGTAGTGAAACTGATAGTCATCTCTCAACCACTCTCTCTCTGCTATCCATTCAGTAGTGATATTTAGTATCTTTTTTTTTTTAAATTTTAATTTAATTTTTTTTATAGCTTTTTTACAAATGAAAGAGGCAGAGAATACAAGACAACGTGAGGAGATGCAGCGGCAGCTTTTTGGACTTCAGAGCATGTTGGCGCAAGTTTTGGAAAATCGCAATCCACCAAATTCTCGACAATAGATAGTCATGGTAATTGGTAAGTGTGTTAAACCATATTTGATTATATTTATGTTCAAAGTAAAGACAAATAAACGTTTGATGAGAATATCATAGAGAAATGATTGTCTTTAAACTAATTTTTGTTTAACTATATAAAAGATGGAATTTACAGTTTAGTTTATGTTGACCAGTATAGAAACTTTAAACATTGTAATGTTCCACTGATCCAAGGATGACTAGTTAAACAAGAATTTGTGACTGTTCCATGGAAACCAAAATGTGATAGAGAAGGCAAAAACGAGCCGGTTGGGGCAAAAAGTTGGAAACAGCCTGGAAACAACCCGAGATCGTAGCGGTCACCTCGGCCTAGATCAAACAAACTTGTGAAAGCAAGCAACGCTTCGATAGGACGCATTATTAGTTATGTAGGACATAAAAGTGTGACAAAGTAGGCAAAACCGGGGCGTTTGGGGTCCAAAACTGCTCTGAATTAGCTCCTCTCTATTTCTTTTTTTTCCTTCTTTTCTCTTCCTTTGGTGGTCTACATGGTGAAGTATTGCATCAGTCATGAAGGTGGACTGATCTGGAGCAATTCTGGTGGTCTGCATCAGATCTGTCTAGATGCTTGTGGTGGTGTGGTCCAGATCAATTCTGGTGGTGTGCCCAGATCTGTGGTGGTCTGCTCCAGATCTGTGATGCTTGTGGTGGTCTGCAGCAGATCAATTCTGGTGGTGTGCTCCAGATCTGTTTTGCTTTTTTCTGATTTGTCAATCATCCTCATCTGTCTGGATGGTCATCCTGATCAGTCTGGATGCTTGTTTTTGGAGTAAACTGGTGGTCTATATTGTGAAATTAGAAATTTTCACAATTTTTGTAAGAAAAAATGTCGAATTTCACAATTTCTCAAATTGAGAAACTAAAAAAATTACAATGTTTAAGAAACTGCAAAAGTGCACACTTTCTGTATAGAAATTGAGAAACTTCTTGATTTTTAAATATTGGGAAATTTCTAAATTTCAAATGCTACACATTAGAAACAACTAAAATAAAAAAAAAAAGTGCACAAATCATCATCATGAATTGTGGGCCTTATTCAAGATAATATAGTACTGAGAACACCATACATTCTGTTGTATGAAAATGTTAGTGTTTGTATTTATTTTGATGGAATATGATCTTCAGGTGGTGATGTCAAATGACATCGTTACAGAAGAAAGAATACAAATTAATAGTCAACTATATATGGTGGTGACTATCAACACCAATTCATAGTTTGTATTTATAGGTGACAGTCAACTATAAATACAAACTATTAATCATCGATGTATCAAATTTATTAGAGAGCTGCTATATATTATTTTTTGTTTTAAACATTTTTTTATATCACTGATCAATACATGCATGACAAATATAAAGTAATATATTAGTCTTTGGTTTTTCTAATACTTATCTCTAAATAAAAACGATTAGAAATAAAACTATCCAATAGTCACAAACTTAACTTTTTTCCAGGTATAAAAAGTTCCGTTTTACAAGTAGACTACCTACCTCCCCTTTGAGGAGTGAATTGGTTGGGTTAATCAATCGAACAGCCTCTGGGTAGTCAAGTGCCACACCCCTTATCCGATCTTCCGGCATTGGCATCTGCTCCGATATTGCCATGTAATGAAACCTGTTCATCATCCATTCATTCATTATTTATCAATCTAGATATATAGGTTGCCAAAATAGGAGTTTAATTTAATTCACATGAAAGGTTCATTGAGGAAGATAGGAGTTATTGACAATATGGATCAATTTCAGTTGCCGTGTTTGGTTTCTGCTGTGTGGCACTATATTGGATCTGGAATTGTGGCTCATCCAATTTATTCTATAGACATAAGAATGCTATTGTTTTATTTACAATTTGATAATGGTAGTCATTTTAATTTGCTAATGTGACCTTTGCTTTTCATGGACATTTTTCATTATTTGTCCAATTTTAACTGACATTATTTCTCTTTTTCTTTGGTACAGATGGATGAACTCGTGCACAAAGCTAAATTGTACAGGACAAATTGGCACTTTTTGTATTTTTGGAAGGATTATATATTTTTGTATAGATGTATATGGAAAATATTAGGGTAGACTAGTAGTTATATTTTTTGCATACACTGCTAGTTATATTTTTGGATGGGTGTGTATAGAAAATATTTGGTAGATTACTAGTTATATTTTTGAGTTGATGTACATGGATAAAAATTTAAAACATAATAACAAGTACTTGTTATGTGTTTAATTTTTATGCTAGATGAAATATGTAGTTTCGAATTATTTGCGGATGTAAACTTATAATAGTTGCTGACTTTAATTAAACAGGTTCAGAAATGGTTGATATATGTATTTTGTTGAATGTTGATGATTCAATTTATTTGTTGGTTTGAATGATTTCTTCTTTTTACAGATTATATTGAATAAATTGGATGAATTATTATAAATTACAGGTTTATTTTGTTGAGTATTGGCGACCAAAATTTGGTTTTGTTTTTATAGTTTTGGCGACCAATTGATTGGTCGCGAAATGTCACAATTGGCGACCATAATTTTTGGTCGCGAAATGTCCCAATTGGCGACCAAACAAATTTTGGTCGCAGAATGTCACAATTGGCGACCAATTGATTAGTCGCGAAATGTCACAATTGGCAACCAAAAAAATATTGGTCGCAGAATGTCACAATTGGCGACCAATTTTTTTGGTCGCGAAATGTCACAATTGGCGACCAAAAAAATATTGGTCGCAGAATGTCACAATTGGCGACCAAATTTTTTGGTCGCGAAATGTCACAATTGGCGACCAAACAAATTTTGGTCGTGGAATGTCACAATTGGCGACCAAAATTTTTGGTCGTTGAATGTAATAATTGGCGACCAAACTTTTTGGTCGGGAAAATATCATTTTTCGCGACCAAAGTGTTTTGGCGACAAAATAAATTAGTCGCGGTAATTAAACATTTAGCGACTAAAAATTTAGTCGCGAAATCCAACTTTTGCCGACCAACCACAATTTTGGTCGCGAATTACTTTTGCCGACCATCAATTGGCGACCAAAGTAGCGACCAAAAAAATTGGTCGCGGATAACTTTTGCCGACCAAAAATTGACTTTTAGCGACCAATTTTTTTGTTGCCAAAAGTGTTAATTCTTGTAGTGTAATCACAAATGATCTTTTGCCATTTGATGTTTGCTAAATTGCTAAGATTGTGGCTATTTTGATTGGTGGACAAAGATGACTCTTGGTTGCTTTGTTTGGGAGGGTTCACAAAATTGCTCGATGAAGCTACTGGATTCCAAAAAATGATTACAGCTTTTGAGCAACTTTATGATATTGGAACTCAACAATAAGCAAGTCTTCATTTTGAAGCCATTAACCACTAAGAAAGAACCATCAGCTTGTTTGGTTTCTTTTTCTTGAAAACAGTTTTTAGAAAATTTTACTTTCTTATTTTTCGTATTTTTTATTTTTAATAAATTTTTTTAATATTTTAAGTAATTTTTTTTAATTTTTAGATATACCTAACATAAATATACTTAAAAAGTTAAAAAATTGTGAAAAAAAACCTTTTAAAAATTCACTAAATACCAAAAATATAAAAAAAAATACGAGAATTCAATATATTTTTTGTATTTTTATGTATTTAATAATTTTTTAAAATATTTTTTTATAAATTTTTTACTTTTTAAATACATCTAAGTAAGGTGCATCTAAAAAATTAAAAAAAATATTTAAAATTTTAAAAACATTCACTAAAAACAAAAAAAATACGAAAAACAAAAAATTCAATTTTGAAAAAATTTAATTCAAAAAATTTAAACCAAACACACTGATTTACAATTTTGAAATGATTTCAATCTTAAGACTGAAAAATTAGACTTCGTTCAACTTGTTTCTAGATGGCAACACGAGGAAATCATAGAGAGCGAGATAAATTTTAATTTCTTGAGTGTACCAAAAACAGTTTATGGTTACAGACTTTAAGTCTACTTTTGGCTATTGTACTTTAAAATTATAAAAATATTACTCTCAGTAACATAGTCAGGGATTCAATGAAGAGGGGATATAAATTAATGATAATATTAATTTTTTTTATTATAATAAATAACAATGAGATATTATTAAACTTAAATGTTAAGAGTTCATTTGGATAAATGTAAATTTTAAATTAAAAGATTTGAGATTAAATTTTATACAAATATTGAGGAGTAACTATTTTATAGGTGGATTGAAAAATTTAAAAATAAGATAAGTTGAGATAGAAATAATATATTTTAGTAGAGAAATTTTATAAAACAGACCACAAAAAAATGTCTATCATATGTGGCAATTATGATCTTTGTGGTCTTTAGTTATAAAACATTATAGTATTAGATATAATTTAATTATAACTTCTTGTGGTTGTTATTTTGGTTATGACTATATATCCAGTAATAGTTAGTTATGACTCATTCTGATATTGGTTATAACCTATTGTACTTTTTTTAATTTTTTTTTTTTTATAATTGAAGATGTGTTGCTTGATTATAATTTATATAGTGGTTATTTTAGTTATGAATGGAAATAAACAAATGAAGGATAAACTCAACATGTCAAATGTAACAAACAATCCAATAAATTTCATATCTTCATTGAAATTAATTATGTTTGCATGTCAATAATGATAGACATCACTATTATATTGAAATTTTCATAAATAATAATATGACCTATCATAATCTCTTTATTTTCAATCAAAATAACCATTATTGTTCTCATAATTTTAAAAATGTCATTAAAATTTCACTTTAAATAATATTTTTATAAATTTTTTTATTTAAAATATTTTATTTATATATATATATATATATATTTTAAAATGAGCAGTGTTTGGTTTGAAGCTGTGCTGTGTATTAGTATTATAACACACACACACACACAAATTGAAAGGGGGGGACGTGACCCCCCAGACTCTTAGTGGCTCCGCCACTAATTACTGTCACATCATTCTGTATATATTTTATATAAAAAAATAAATAAAAATTATTTGTATCATTTTTCATAGATAGTAACAGTTTGGATCATCGAAATGGGATCCATGGTAAGCCTAGAATCTAGACAGTAAATTTAGATTTGAACTTGGAAAAAACCTAACTCAATTAAATTTAGGTCAAGAAAAAAACAAGAAAAAAGAAGTTGATCTACGAAATGCATGCATCTCTTAATGCAATGTATTGGGTTGGATAAGTGATGACCATGAAACCTTTCTATCTATTTTGACTAGTCACGAAATTCCTACATTTGCCTCCTAAGACTATGTACTTTGTTTCAACCCAAAGACCTCAATTTTGACAAGATACAAGGTATGTGTAATGTATAAACACATAAAATAGTATACAGTGTATACACATCAACTCAAACTCAACCATCTGCCAAATTGTGGAATTTTTCACTCAAAAAAGTGAACTAACATTGGTGGTTCAACTTCAACCCACCTCACCACCAAATTTAGCTGTCAAAGTCAAATTACACTCTCATACAGAACAGAGCATCCATGCTTGGAATTTTGGATTATTTATCCCAATCTAACCATCCCCAACCTCCTTACCACATGTCCACCTAATAACCAACCCAATTTTATAAAAATTGCATAAAATCTTTTGTTCGTAAAATCTGTCACCCTGTTCTAATATACTTTCTTACCTTTTTTTTTTCCCCTTCTTAGTAAGGGAGTTCACTGTTTTAGCTTATTTAATTTAACTTATTTTCATATTACTGAATTTTCATCCAAATTATGTCAAATGCTTTTACTTTTTAGATTCATTTCAATCAGATGGTTCTGAAAATTTTTAAAAATCATTTTTTTAAAATCATTTTTTGTTTAAAATCCCCTAAAAAGTTGGTATATTTTCAATTTCAATTCTTTTGAAAAAAGAAATTGTATACATCAAGAATTTTTTTTTCAAATAATTATCATCGTATTTATAATTAGAAGTATATTATATTATGTTTGGTTGAAGGATTTGGAAAGAAAAAGAAAAAATATTGATGAAATATGAATAAAATATACTTATATTTCACTTAATTTCACTCATTTTTTAATTTTTTATTTCTAAATTCCTCCATAAATCTCTCAATCAAATATAACATTACAACGATAGACATAATACATAGAATACAGAATCCTTAACCTATAACTTGTAAAAATAATTATACTATAAATACATAAAATAAGACACAAATATGAGACAAAAAAAAATAAATTTCCTGACTTCTGTCTTGCACACGTGTTTTATTATGTAAAAATTCTGTAAAACTGAGTTTTCCTTATTTCACACCTCTGAACCAAATGCCTCCACGTGTTCAGGTGCCTTGTCAACCCCACCAAGCTTTTGATACGTTAAAGGAATCGTCAACTTTAGAGAGAGAAAGTTATAGCCAGCTAGAGAGAGAGAGAGGCCGCCTACAGCTCCATATAGCCCCACCAAACCAATAATTTTTTACTTCACAAACAGGACACCTTGTGCGACTCATGACTTCATTATATAAACAACATTAACTAACCAACTCAAACAGAAACTACCCCAAACCCCCAAACTCGTTCTTTCTTCCTCCAAAAAAAAATGAACTGGACTAGAGGCCACACCATCGGCCGCGGCTCCTCCGCCACCGTCTCTGCCGCCACATCTCCCCATTCCGGCAACGTCTTCGCTGTCAAATCAACCGAGCTCTCTCAATCCCAATTCTTACAAAGAGAGCAAAAAATTCTATCCACTCTCGTCTCTCCTCATGTAGTTGAATACATTGGGTACGATATCACTAAAGAGAAAGACAAGCTCGTATACAATTTGCATATGGAGTATGTCCCTGGCGGCACGCTCTCCGACGCAATTCGTCGCCACGGAGGTGGTGGTGGAGGACGGCTCGATGAGGCGGTGATCGGAAATTATACCCGCGAAATTTTGAAAGGCCTAGAGTACATTCATTCAATCGGGGTAGCACATTGTGATGTTAAGAGTCAGAACATTTTGGTTGGGGAAAGTGGTGCCAAGCTGGCAGATTTTGGTTGTGCCAAGTGGCTCAATCCGAGGGAGGACAAGGCGGCACCGATTGGCGGCACGCCGATGTTTATGGCTCCGGAGGTGGCGCGTGGGGAAGAACAGGGGTTGTCTGGTGATATATGGGCACTTGGATGTACCGTGATTGAAATGGCCACCGGTGGACGCTCGCCGTGGACACGTGTCGCTGACCCAGTATCGGTTTTGTACAGAATTGGATTTTCCGGGGAAATACCGGAATTCCCAGATTTTCTTTCCAGCCAAGCAAAGGATTTCTTGGGCAAGTGCTTGAAGAGAGATCCGAAAGAGCGGTGGACGGCTAAACAACTTCTCAACCACACTTTTCTGGGAGAATCCAATTCTCATACCAAGCAATTTGTGGGATTCAATTCCGATTCTCCAACAAGTATACTTGATCATGGTGTTTGGAACACAGTAGAAGAGTCAGAGACTTTGGATTCGGATTCTCCAGCGAAGAGGATCGGAGGGTTGTTGTTGTGTTCCGGGGTGGCAAACTGGAGATGGGATGAGAATTGGATCACAATTCGAAGCAATAACAATGAGCATTGAGGAATTAGAACGATTTCATAGATAGGAATGTTAGTTGTAGAAATAGCATTAGTAATATTTTGATAGCTTGTACATGTACAGAGCATAGGGGTGTCAATAGCAGTCTCAATTCTTTTTACCTGTCTAATGTCAATTCTTTTAGTTCTCATAGAAAAAAGTTCATATAGTCAGTTGTCTCTAATTTTCCATCTGATATTCATTGTTCAAATTCTCCTCCGAGTCTATAATTTGCTGCAGTTATTTATCTTAAGGTACCGTTTGGTACAATTTAAAAACCGATCATTTATAAAGAGAATCTAGAAGTATATTTTTCTTAGTTTTAGGATAATCAATTTTTTGAACTTAATTAAATTAAAAAAAAAAAGGGGTGGAGACTTGAACCTCCAAAGTGTTGGAGTGATGTGTGTATATATAATACACTGTCCATGTAGAATATTCTGTTTTTATAAGAATATTACAATATTGCAAAATAAGGGTGGATGGAGACTTGAACCTCCAGAGTGTTGGAGTGATGTGTCCAAAGTTTGTTAGCAGCATAACACTCTTATTTATTGATTATGCAGAAAAATAGTTCAATAATCACCGACACATATTATCATCAATTAATAATAAAATTATGCATTAGACAGTGAATCTCACTCTATAACGTATTTACTTATTTCAATTTCTAAGTAAACATTGTAATTACTGTATATATATTACACATATATTTATTATTAAATAATGATACCATTTATTATAAGTGTTGGACTAGATTATGGTCTAAACTTGAAGAGGAAAAAAAAATAAAGAAAGAAAAAATAGAAAAGTAATGGAAATGTCATAATCATTTTCCACATGTGCAAGTAGTCATACTTTTCTATGTACATATAAATGGAATTAAAGGAGAAAATTTGAAGTTTGGTGTTTAGGAATTGATCAACCTGTTCCTGGTGGGCTATCCTAATTCCATCACTATTTTTAATTTAGAGCCTATCAGTAATGCCAATTGTGGCAAATGTTGCAAACTGAGGTGTGCCCTAAAAATGTAGGTACTACCCACCAAAATATTGTCCCTGCCTCCTCTGCCTCTCTCCCCTCTCTCTCTCTCTCTCTCTCTCACACACACACACACAGACACACACACGTATAACCTAGCTACAGGATGTTACCAAATTGGAAAAATATCAAGGACCCCAGTCGGGGTTTATTTTGGCAACTTTGTATGAAACCCAAATAGGTTCAAATTTTTTGCATTATAACTAAGGATCATCTGTCCTTAAATCTATTTGTTTTGTTGTTTTAGAACATTCACATGATCACGTTATGAGAATTTCAAGATACAAAAAAACTCGAAACATAATTTAATAATTACGGGTATTTTAAAAGCCAGCTTGTCTCAAGTTGAAATCAAGACTGGACCCGTCCAGTTCGGCCCATGGGATCCATTTTTTGGGCCCGTTTTGATAATCCGAACCGTTTAATGTGTAGAACTCGTCGAGTACTACATGCTAACAAAAAATCACGTTGATCGGATATCAATAGCTATGTGATCAAATCAGTTTTATATAAATAAAAAAAATGGACGGTGAAACAATTAACGGTTGATAAAAAACTGTTTTGTTCACATAGCTATCGATATCCGATCAACGTGATTTTTTACAAGCATATAGTACTCGACGAGTTCTACACATTGAACAGTTCGGATTATCAAAACGGGACCCGTGATGGGTCCCTACGGGCCCAACAGCAGATCGGACTGAACCAAAGCCACTGCCATTTTAAAATAGAGAGACAAAAGATCTCTTGCCATGGGACATAGTTGATAATTGTGTTAATAAATAAATATTGTGATTGTTGGCCAATTGCCATTAATCAAAACCTGGGAAGCTTTGAGATGTGTTTGTGACACGACACCCAAAAAAAAGTCTCTGTTGTGGCTTTTCAAAGAAAATAAATAAATAACAAGTTATTTTAGAATATACCCAGAAATTTAAAAATTGATTCCAAACATAAATGCTGATAAAAAAATTGCTAGCAGAAACTAAATCCAAGAAGGTGTGAAGTGTAAGATACGAAATACTGTCTAGCTTCAATCAATCATTGTCTCTTGAAAATGATTCATTTCATCATATATGATTAATCCATGTGAGCAGAAGTTCCAAACCTTGATTAAAGACATAATTGATTTCAGTAGCTGCAATTTGAATGTAAAACAAATTTTAATTCCAGCTAATTATTCATACTAATTAGGTAAAAAGATAGTTCTGTTACGTACAAGTCCTAATACCATTAACTTAACAGTTCTGTTACGATTGCACCGTATGAGCGAGTAGAAAATTGATGTGTCCAAGTGAATCGTCTCAAACGAAGGTTTTTCTGACACTGGCAAATTGAACAATTCGGCCTTGAATCTCTCCAACGTGTTACCATTGTAGTCCTTGTTAGTGAACACAATGGAAAACAGGATGTGCGTATATTCGTCCCATCGAGCGAGGAAGTCAAGTAAGTCGTGCGATTTGAGGTGAGTTCTTGTGAGGGCCTTGTGTGATGGGATCATCAGTGACGAACATGGTTCTGAATCCGGTGTAGGACCACACCCTCCCAAGGATGCCGGTGAGAATAACAGCCGTGGCATTGGGGTCTCCAGAGAAGCCATGGAAGTAGAGTCATGTTGGTTTGTTTGAGTTGGTGGTAATCATAGGCTTCTCAATATGCAAATGCTAAAATTGATAGAAGGAAGAGTAAGGATAGTAATTTCGTGGGTGACTTTGGTGCCATTGGGAGTGACTAATGGCTATGGCTAAAAGCAAAGAATGAAGGAGTTGGTAGTTACATGTTGTTGTTTTTTTTTTTTTTTTTTTTAATTTTTTTTATAATTGGGTGTCCGGACTAATTTATGCGTATCTCAACTAATCTCGAGATCTATATAAAGCCCCTTCTACGTGTATCGGACAAATTTCAGACAAAACTCACGAACGTGACCCTAAAAAATTGATAATACTTGATGGAAATTGAATCTGATATCTAAAAGGAGCACACTCTCAAACTCAAATTGCACCCACTAACCCAACTCCTCAGAGTTGAGTTGGTAGTATTTACTATTGAACCATTGGTGTAATCAAGGTTCTGAAAAGCGGTTGCGGTCGCCGTAACGGTGGCGGTGACGCGGTTGCGGTTGCGGGGTGTAAAGGCCGTAGTGTAACGGTTGCGGTAACCGGAACCGTGAATTTTTTTATTTTTTGCACAATTTGAAAAAAACTTACCGATACGTATATTTTTTTTCCATGATCATATTTATTGGGTTAAAAATAAATATTGATCAATTTTTGTAAATTTTTAAGTATGATCCAATATATTTCATATTTTTAAATCACTATAAACTGAATTTTTTATATTTTATTTTAATAATTAATGACTTTATATTATACAAAAAATCAATCACTAACTATTATATATAAGATAAACAATGACAAAAGTAAGAGAATAAATAAGAGTCTAAATATATATATATATATATATACATATTTTAACCAAGTCAAATAGATAATGACTACACTTATTATTATTATTTTCAAACAATATATAGATAGACACACACAAACAAAATGGTTTAGTGATAGCAGCTGAATAGAATAGCATAGGTCTTACAGTTTCAACAAATCAATAACATGTTCTTCATCTTCCCTTTTTTGTCTCTCTATCTTTTGCTCCTCCATTTTCTCTCTTTATCTTCCTTCTTCTCTTTATCCCTCTTCTCTCATTTTCAGCTTTTTTTTTGTGTTTTTTCGAAAGAAACAGTTTGGAACTGTTACGTAACGGTGTGTAACAGGCCATTACGACTGTTACGGCACCATTATGACCGCTACGGCAGTCGCTACGGCCGATACACCTGTGAATCTCAATCACATTGCAAAAGCGGCCGTAACGGGTGGCGGTAACCACCAAAACCGTTACGTAACGGCGTTACGTAACGGTTGCAGCCGCTTTTTAAAACCTTGGGTGTAATGGTATGTATTTATGGAGTGGGAGAGACTTCACTGATTAATTTGATTTTCCGTGCCAGAATGTATGTGCAGATCTGCATTATCACTTTAGAGTGATTGAAGTTGAACCATTGCTATTGAATTTGAGAAATTAGTTTTTTACTGTTGGGCAATGCCATGAGATACTTCAATTTGACGTTTATTAATTAAAATAATGAAAATTAATACTTTTTATTAGATTTTTTAGAAGTAACTTGTCAAAGTGATAAATGGTGAGGAATAATATTTCAATACCATCTAATAATCACTCATTGAATTTGTCATAAATTATTGTGGGCTATGATCATAGTCTCTCTATATATAAAAGAATGTGCCAGTATGATATCAATTGCAATGTAACGATATAAAAATAATGAGTATGTGTAATCGTTATGAATTTTTTTGAGTGCACAGAGTATAAAATATGAATGTCTTACAAGGAGTGATGTCCACATGATACAAGACTCGACACATGTAGGATTCGTCTTTTGTGAATCTCTTGTGTTCTTAACATTATTATTTTTAAAAATAATCAATCACACAAAAAAAAAGCTTTATAGCAATTGGATTGATCATATCAAATGTGAATAAATTCTTAACCGCTATCGAGAATCGACTCATACGTTATTTTTATTCCAATTGATGTAAATCATGATACAAAAAGAGCCTTAATAATTTACATGTTTAGTTGGTCACTAGCTTTTTTTTATTTATTTATTTATTTTCTCAGATAGTGTTGATCACTTGATCGTAAAGGAGGAGATCCCCACCGGTCACTGTTTTAGATTGGACGAGACTGTTTTGGCTGGTGAGGTCTATTATAGGTGTTGTTTTGATAATTTAAATCATTTATTTTGTTGGATATTTTATTTATAAAAAAAATCTAGTTAATCTAATAATTGTAACTGGTTCAATTTATTATATTTATCATAAAAAAAAAAATGTATGGTTTATTTTTTTTTTGTCATCTAGTTTTTTTTTTTTTGGGTAAAAATTGCAAGAAATTGAACTAGTTACAGTTATCAGATCAATCTAATTTTTTTTAAGATAAAATACACGAAATACCCAACAAAATGAATAATTTAAATTATCAAAAATAAAGCTCGTGGTAGAGCCCCACGAGCCAAAACAATGACCGAAGGGGATCCTCCTCCAAATGGCTATGAATCTTTCATTTCAAATCATTAATGTTGTAAAATAAATTGATAGAGAGAGAGATAGCAAGTGAATAAATGTGTATATTGAATTTGTTGTGTGTTATTACAAAGGGAGCTTAGCTCTCTATTTATAGTCTGATATTGCGAGGCATGCCATGCGAGACGCGAGGCACCGAAAGGCAAGGCTAAAGCTTTAGCCGAAAGTGAACAAACATAATGATAACAATGAACGGATACAATGCTAATAAACAATACTAAAGTAATGCTATAAACAATGCTATATTATATACAAAGTATAATAATATACTAACATCCCCCCGCAAACTCAAGGAGGGAAAGCATCAACCAAGTTGAGTTTGGAAACAAGATCAATGAAGCGGCCAGGAGGATGAGCTTTAGTGAAGATATCAGCGGGTTGATCGACAGAAGCAATAGGGAGAAGATGGATAGTACCACAGGTAACATGCTAGCGAATGAAATGACAATCAATCTCAATATGTTTGGTGCGATCATGAAAGACATCATTGTGAGCAATTTGAAGAGCACTGTGATTGTCACAAAAAAGTTCAGTAGCACCAGAGGAGGGAACACCCAGATCAGTAAGAAGCCAACGAAGCCAGAGAAGTTCCTGAGTAGTATCAGAAAGAGCACGGTATTCGGCCTCAGTACTGGAACGAGCAGTAAGAGATTGTTTCTTGCTGCGCCAAGAAATAAGAGAATCACCCAAAAAAAAGCAGAACCCGGTAGTAGACCGGCGGTCAGTAGGATCTCCAGCCCAATCAGCATCGGAAAAGGCACGAAGCTGGAGAGAGGAGCGGGCGGAATGATGAAGACCATGAAACATGGTGCCTTTGAGATACCGAAGGATACGAAGTAAGGCAGCATAATGAGGGGTACGAGGAGCCGACATAAACTGGCTGACAATATGAACTGCATAGGCAATATCAGGACGAGTAACAGTGAGATAGACAAGACTGCCAACCAGCTGGCGATATAGGGTAGCATCAGAGAGAAGAGTGCCATCAAGAGGTGTAAGACGACTCTGAGGCTCGAGGGGAGTGGAGGCAGTCTTGCAATCCGTAAGACCAGCACGGGTGAGAAGATCAGAGGTATACTTAGCTTGAGAGATAAAAGAACCCGTAGAATCATGGAAGATTTCAAGACCCAAGAAATAGCTGAGAGGACCAAGGTCTTTCATCTCGAAATGGTGGCTAAGAAACTGTTTAAGGCGAAGAATACCATCAAAATCATCACCGGTGATAATCATGTCATCCACATAAAGTAAAAGCAGGGTGGTCCCTTGAGCTGTTTTCCGGATAAAAAGAGCAGTATCATAAGAGCTGGAGGTGAAACCACAGTCATGAATAGTAGAGCTGAACTTGGCAAACCAAGTGCGGGGAGCTTGTTTGAGACTGTATAAGGCACGCCGAAGTTTGCAGACTTTATGAGGTGGATAAGCAGACCCAGGGGGAGGTTTCATGTAGACTTCCTCAAGAAGAATACCATTAAGAAAAGCATTGGTGACGTCCATTTGATAAAGATCCCAGTGGCGGGAGGTAGCAACAGCAATTAAGCTGCGAACTGAGGTGAGACGAGCAACAGGAGCAAAGGTCTCTTCATAGTCAATACCATATTCTTGGTTAAAGCCTTTGGCAACAAGGCGGGCTTTGTAGCGCTCAATAGATCCATCAGAACAAGTCTTGATTTTGTATACCCATTTGCAGCCAATGGCAGACTTGCCAGGAGGAAGATCAACAATGTCCCAAGTATGAGTTTTGGCTAAGGCCTGCAATTCAGTAGTCATAGCTTGCTGCCAAAGAGGATTAGAGCGAGCCTCACGATAGAAGGTCGGTTCATAAGTAGAAAAAGCAGTAGAACCAACAATAAAGTCACGAAGACGAGTAGAAGGTTGTGTTACCCGGCGTGGGCGAGCAGACGGAGGAGGAGCCAGTGGAAGAGACTCAGCAGGAGGGGAGGAGGCCGAGGAAGTAAGAGCAGGACCATCAGAGGGAGCAGGAGCATGGGACAGTCCAGCAGGCAAGGTGATCTCGAGAGAAGCTGGCGTGGGTGGGGGAGGAAGATCATCAGAAAATAGATCGGTGGAAGGATCAGTAAAAAACAGAGAGGGGGAGGGAACAGACAAACGGAAGAGAGAGAGAGAGGAAAACATTTTGTGTTCCCAAAAGACCACATGACGAGAGATACGAAGTCGTTGGGAGAGAGGATCCCAACAACGATACCCTTTATGTTCAATACCATAGCCCAAGAAGCAACAAAGGCGGGAACGAGGTTCAAGTTTGGTACGTTCATGAGGTTGGAGAAGAACAAAACAGGCAGAGCCAAAGACCCGAAGGGTGGTGTAAGGAAGACGGGTGCCATGCAGTCGCTCATAAGGTGTGTGATTATGAATGACAGGTGTAGGGATACAATTGATAGTGTAAGCAGCAGTGAGAGCTGCCTCTCCCCAAAAATGTTCCGGACAAGAGGAAGATAGAAGAAGAGCACGAGTAGTGTCGAGAAGATGCCGATGTTTCCGTTCAGCACGTCCATTTTGTTGAGACGTACCGGGACAGGAACGATGAGGTTAAGTACCATGACTCTGAAGGAAGGAAAGAAAGTCAAAATCTTTATATTCCATGGCATTGTCGGAGCGAAAAATCTTAATAGTTTTAGAAAATTGTGTGTTAACCATTGCAGCAAAATTGTAATAAAGTTGTTTGAGCTCAGAGCGAGTTTTCATAAGGAACAACCATGTAAAACGGGAAAAATCATCAATAAAAACAACAAAGTAGCGGGCTCCGCCCATAGTGGGAGTAGGAGAGGGTCCCCAAATATCAGAATGGATGAGATCAAATGGTGCAAGAGAAACAGAGTCACTTTTATTAAACGACAAAGCAGGTTGTTTAGCAAGTTGACAGGACACACAATCTAAAGCATCAGAACTGACAGGACCTAAATGACCACTAGAAATTAAAGTTTTTAAACGACCAGCAGAAAGATGGCCTAAACGACAGTGCCAAAGCTGAAAAGGAGATAAACGAGGAGCAGTGGTAGTAGTGGTAGGAGCTGTGATCTGAGAGGAATCCGGAACATGAAGATGGATAAGTTCGTAGAGGCGTCCATGCTTACGGCCTATCCCAAGGGTTTGCCCCGTCCGAGGGTCCTGCACCAAACAACCAGTAGGAGAAAAGGTAACAGTTAGACCATGCTCACATAATTGACTAATGGAGATAAGATTTAAAGTGAGAGCAGGCATAAGATAGACATGAGATAAAGATAAGTGAGAGGTGGAAACAGAACCAACATGACTCACAGACAGAAGAGACCCATCAGCAGTATGGATAGAAGGAACATGAGGAGTAACAGAGATAGGAGTAAAAATAGTAGAGTCAAAGGTCATGTGATTACAACAAGCTGAGTCAAAGTACCAGGAAGTGTTACCTGCAGTGACAGACAAGGCAGGAGAGGAAGGAGTACCAGATTTTTGCAAAAAATGTTGAAACAGGGCTTCGACATCTGTGTGAGAGAAGACTGGAGTGGAAGGATCGATAGGGACAGGGGAAGGTACATCCTCTGAGGCAGCAGCAGCAGTGCGTTGGAACCGACCATGTGAGGTGCTGCGGGAAAAATGCCCGGGGGAAGGACCATTGCGAGAAGCACGGGCGGGATTGCGGAAGCAATCTTGCTGGAGATGACCAGGACCAGTCTTGTTGCAAAACCGACAGAGGCGAACAGGACAATTAACCAGAAGATGAGTCGACGGAAGACGGCGATTTTGACAGTAGTTGCAGAAGGTTGACTTCTGTGGTGAAGGTGGGGAATGAGAACTCTTAGTCTGGGGAGTAGCAAGAACAGAGTCCACAGGGTGCGGATGGAGAGTACCAAACCGAGTTTCCTCTGACAAGAGTTCAGAAATTGCTTGCTCAAGAGTGGGTAAAGGAGTGCGATGGAGGAGAGAAGCTCGTACGGGCTCAAAACGGGAAGTAAGAGCCATAAAAAACTGAACCAAGCGATGTTGGTCACGGTAAGTAGTAAACAAGGCAGCATCCTTAGTACAATCCCATGGAGGTTCAGAAAGAGCGAGTTGATCCCAAACAGAATACATTTGGGACAAGAAATCATTGATGGTCTGAGTTGGTTCTTGGCGCATACGGTGAAGGTGACTCAGAAGCTGATATTGGTGAGCAAAGCCAGTAGTCTGATAGCGTTCTTGTAAAAAATCCCAGATGTCCTTGGTGGGAGAGGAAGCAGAGTCAAGTTGGAACCGACCAAACTGAAGGCTGATAGATGTGATAGAAGTATTGCGAAACCAGGTAATGATCTGATAGTTTTTACTATCCCATTCCTCCAGACGATCGATATATTTGGCAGCGGAGTCTGTGGTGGCAGCGGATTCGGTGGTTGTATGGATGGGTTTGCACACATCCCCAGTGATGATGCGCCAAAGTTTCTTTCCTTTGAGAAACCCAGACATAGCTTGTGCCCATAAGACATAGTTAGTCCCGTCAAGAATAACGGAAATAGGGTGGTTAGAGGAGTCGAGACGATCCATGAGGGCAAAAGCGTACTTTCGAGGTAGAATTTGAAAAATCCGAGAGTACCAGTGAATTCAGAAGGTCGAAATCAGTGGGAAAAGAGTGACCGGACCAAAAAATAGGACCAGAAAGGCACTAAATGGGCTGGTCAAAGTTACTGGTCAAAATTCGGCCGGCGCACGTTAGCAGAGAGTGCGCGGCGCACAATAGCAGGAGACAGCAGGCAGCGCACGAAAGCAGAGAGGTGCGCGGCGCACGTTAGCAGAGAGGTGCGCGGCGCACAATAGCAGAGGACAGCAGGCGGCGCACGAAAGCAGTAGGGCTGACGTCGGCTGACGCAGAAACACGCGGCTCACGTTAGCAGAGAAGGCCGCGGCGCACAGTAGTACGGGATAGTGCAGAGGCGCGTAGAGCGCGTCGGAGAACGAGGATGAGCGTGGCCTTAACTTCTGGCAGCGCGTGGAGGCGCGTGGAAGGTCTTCTGGTGATGAATTTGGTGGCGATGGATTCGTCGTGAGGAGACGAAGAGATTGGTGTGATTGAATAGGGAAGACAGAGAAGTTCAAGAGATGCAACAATCTGTCTAAATGTGATGCTCTGATACCATGTAAAATAAATTGATAGAGAGAGAGAGCAAGTGAATAAATGTGTATATTGAATTTGTTGTGTGCTATTACAAAGGGAGCTTAGCTCTCTATTTATAGTCTGATATTGCGAGGCATGCCATGCGAGACGCGAGGCACCGAAAGGCAAGGCTAAAGCTTTAGCCGAAAGTGAACAAACATAATGATAACAATGAACGGATACAATGCTAATAAACAATACTAAAGTAATGCTATAAACAATGCTATATTATATACAAAGTATAATAATATACTAACAAATGTGTAGGCAAATGTCAAATTTCCAAAGCATAAATTTGCGTAGAGATTTGTTACGATTAAGTGAGTTTGTTAGAGTGTTTTTTCTTTTCTTCTTCTTTTTTTTTTTTTTTGTTAGGATAAATTACGCTTTGTTATTTTTATATTTGGTTATTTTCTCACTTCGACTCAAAATATATATATATATATATATATTTTCATTTTGACTCTTCATATTTTAAGTTTTTTTTCAATTTTCAAACTTGACTTTTGTTTAAAATTATGTAGGAAATGGCAAATTCACAATCACGTGATATAAAAATATTTTACTATATATAATTCACATTTCTGACGCAAACGATAAAAGGGGACTTTTGACTATTAAGGAAATACAAAAATAAAGAATAAATGACTTAAATCATGGTTTTGATAATTGATTATTAAGATTTGACGAGACATTACAAAAAAAAAAAAAAAACCACTTGCACTTGCATCACTTGCATTTTATTCAATTCCATTTCCTACATAGTTGAAAAACCCGTCCTCAATAGTGTAGCACAGTAAAATTGCACCGTATGAGCGAGTAGAAAATCGACTTGTGCGTGCAAATCGTCTCAAATGTCGCAATTCCCTTGGCAAACTTAAATTTCCCAGTGCCGCCCACCACAGAGATTTCTTTAACATCAGCACGTTGTATGTTGCGGCCTTGAATCTCCAAGGTGCTACCATTGTATTCATTGCTAGTAAAAACAATGGAAATCAACACCTGCATATTAGCCCCATCTAGTGAGGACGTTATGTAGATGCCCTGACCACGTGCAATTTTGGATGAATTCTTGTCAGGGCTGTGTTATTTGATCATCAACGGCATAAGTGGTTCCAAAACTGTCGAATGCCCAGATGTTGCCGGAAATTCTAGTAAGTTTGTTCACCATGGCATTGGGGCCGGCGTAGTACTCTTGGAAGTAGAGTGTCATGTTGGTTTCTATGAAATGGTAGTCATAGGCTTGTGAAGATGCAAATATGACTAGAAGGATGAGGAAAGACAATTTGGTGAGTGTTGCAATTGACTTTGGTGCCATTGGGAGGTGATCGATAGCTACTAACTCAATAACCAATGGCTAAGGCAATATAATGAAGGGTTTTTGTATTTTTTAATGATCTGTTGGTGTAATAGCCTCTATATTTAGAGAGAGAGAGAGAGAGAGAGAGAGAGAGAGAGAGTTTAGCAATAAAAAAAAGAATTATTTATACATAAAATTGATAAAAAAAAAATTTATAAGAATGATATGTAAATATTATTATAAATAAATAACTGTTTAATATAATAAAAGGTCTAGCTAACAAGTACTCGAAAGACACTAGTTAAAGCATAATAAATACAGTTAAAATATTGAAAAAATTCATAATAAATGCAGTTAGGTATTAAAAGAGGAGAAATGTTATGTATCCCAAATATTTTACCAAATATTCCATCAAATCTCTCACATAGGGTAAGACTCACACAAATCCACGTGTGTGTAGGTCCCACACCCATGCAAAAGGTTTGGTAGAATATTTGGAGTCCCTAGCATAACTCTTAAAAAAGCCCACCATGCATTACTTATTTCTGTTATTTTAATGCTAATCATAAATACTTACAATATACTTTAGGTCAAACTTCATTTTACTCTACATGATTTGGACCATGTGTGGTTTATTCCTTAACGTTTAGAAATGATCACATAATCCCTACGTAGTTTGTGGTTTGAAGTGCACAATTAAACATTTTATCTAACTTAACAGTACTTGTGAAACACATGACAGATATAAGGGGGTTATAGGCTTATTTTTAAATGTCAAAAGGGTAAATCGCACATAGAATAAAACACGCACTACAAGAATTAACACTTTTGCCGATCAAAAAATTGGTCGCTAAAAGCCCATTTTTGGTCGGCAAAAGTTATCCGTGACCAATTTTTTTGGTCGCTACTTTGGTCGCCAATTGAGGGTCGGCAAAAGTAGTTCGCGACCAAAATTTTGGTTGGTCGGGAAAAGTTAGATTTGCCGACTAATTTTTTGGTCGCTAAATATATCATTACTGCGACTAATTCATTTAGTCTCTAAAACACTTTGGTCGCAAAAAGTGATATTTTCCCGACCAAATATGTTTATCGCCAAAAGCAAAAAATCGGCGACCAACTGTTTTTGTCGCCAAAAGTTAAGAAATCGCCAACTAATAATTTAGTCGCCAAAAGGTAAGGAATTGCCGACCAATGATTTTAGTCGCAAAAGTGTAGAATTTGGCGACCAATTATTTAGTCGCCAAAAGATATTAAACAATCAACGACTAATTAGTTAGTCACCAAATCTCGTTTTTTTTTTTTTTTTTTTTCAACAATCAATTTTTGTTTATAAACATTCAGTCCAATATTGAACAAAATTCATTCAACCCAACCCAAATATAACATTAAAATTCATCATATTTTCCTGTTGAATCCCAAACTTTACAATCATTCCATTCAAAACATTAATTGAGACAAGTTTTAAACATCCATCCATTGAAAACCAATAAGTAATTGAACAAAAATTAAAAGGAAAATCAATGAAGGAATCCAAAAAAAATCCTAAAACTTGAAGGAATATATATGGTTTTGAAGCATTAGCCTTGTGCTTGATCGTTCTTTTCACCAAGCATCAGCCTTGTACTTGATCAAGCAAAGAGACCTTTTCCCATACTCCCCATGTCCATTGCAATTACCAGTTGCGAACGCTGTCCAATATCTTCCAATGCTCTGACCATTAATCCATACTTGACCTTTTCCCATACTCCCCATGTCCAAAGCCAGAGGCTCGTCTCCGTCAGGTGCATTGAAATAAGCCTGCAGTGTTGGAAGACAGATTAAACTCGTAATGCCAATGAATCATTTCCCTATACATACTTAAATTGAGTCTTTCTTAAATTTATTTTAAATTTTATATTCTTTATATACCTTATGCCATGTTAATAGAAACAAATAAAATAGTTTTAAATAAACTAATTAGTATCAAAGGAACAATAAAATAGAAACAAATACAATCCCAAGTTTATAGTTTTTATTCTTCCCACCTCCAACATCTTATTAATCTTGCATGCAAGCATGGACGCACACATGGCATACATAACTAATATAATTTTAATTTAGTTTATTATGCAATCATTTGATGAATAAAACATAATGAAAATGCATAACCGATCAATTAATTAAGACATGCATACGTACCCATGAAGCAAAGGTGTTGGCATCATGTTCCTCGTAGCCAAGTGATCCAGGCATCCTTTTGTCACAAGTCAATGTCCTGAAAACAATAATACATAAATGGAACAATTTACAAGCTAGGGAATCCTTTTATTTGCATAAATAATACTCTTTCTTTTTGCTGATCAAAAAAAGAGAGAAGATATTGATAACATATGTTGGATTAAAGAATTAGTTATGATGAGTGAGGTTTTAGGACTATAAATAATCAGCTCTCATAAATTTTACAAATTACTGACATATGTTATCTTTGATGATCTATAATTTGTCAAATTCGAACTGTCAGTTAACTCTGTTACCCCGCATCAGCATAAATCCCAATCTTGAGCCCTTTGCTGTGGACATAATCTGCTAGAGTCTTCATACCAGATGGAAAAATTGTAACATTTGGTACCAAGTTTCCCTGCATATATATATATATATATATATAAGACAAATGCGGCCCAACATTGATATACGTATTATAGATGTATGTATTTCAATCTTCTTCTAGTATATATTAGTGCATATATATATATGTATGTGTGTATGTGTGTGTGAGAGAGAGAGAAATTAATTTAATCAAACCATCAAAAACTTTTGATATGTATATATATTTGAGATGCTTGATCAGAGTGAATTGTTGAGCATACACTTATGCTTGCTAGAGGCCATAGTTTTAGTTCCAACACCGTCTAAACTAGGGGTGAGCATGGTCCGGATTGGACCGGATTGGGATAAAACCAGGACCAATCCGTTATCTACGGTTCCTGAAAAATCAGAACCAATCCGATCCGTTTAAATCTTGGAACCAATCCGAACCAATCCATTTCAACACGGATTGGATCGGTTTAGGACCACGGATTCACATAATTAAATAATATATATATATATATATATATAATACTTTAATTTTATAAAAATATAAACATAGCGCTATATTAGTTCTACAATAGCAACATGTTTTTTTATAATAGCGACATAATGTTCTAGAATTTAAACAATCATAAAAAAACTAGTTTCATCATAAGTATTTAGATCATTACAAATTAAAACTAAAAACTAAAAAACAAAAGTAATAAAAGAAGATATTATACGAGGTTTAGGTTTGAGTTTAGATTTTATATAGAATAAGAGAAGATACTATGGGGGAGGATGTATAATAAAAATATAGACTATTTGTATACGGTCCGGATCGGTTCCAATCCGGAACCGTGAGGTTCAATCCGGAACCAATCCATGGACTACGGATTTTTAATTCTTCAATCCGGAACCGAACCACGGATTCGAAAAACCAATCCAAACCTATCGGATTGGACTGGACTGGATCGGATTACGGATTTTACGGATTTCTTGCTCAGCCCTAGTCTAAACCACCAAGTCCTTTTGTTTTTAAAATTTTCTTATTTCTACTTACAATGAGACCCACCACCAACAGTGAGTATGGAGATGAAAAGCTAATCATTTCTCATATAAATATTTTTAATTAGTTATTAAATACTCAGGATGTTATATAAGTATTTGTTCTTGTTATTTAATCATACATATATAGATATATATAATATAAATGTACAAATAATAATGGATGCAAAAGACTTTATATAGATTATTGATTTGTACCTTAGAGTCTCTGTTCAGTTCAGCCCAACAGTCGTCTGTTTAATTAAAATTCAAACGCACAAATTAACAAAAGACGTTAATACTTGTTGGATTATATAAATTAATTTTACTTTCTTTCAAAATTCAGAAGAAGAAAAAAACCCAAAAAAACTTGCCCAAATTAATGTACTCATATCCCAAGGCTGCTAGCCCAGTAGAAACCATTGCATCCGCTGTGAAAGAAGAAAATGTTGTTCAAATTATGAAATTAAATAAATAGATTTATGAAGAAATCAAATTATATACCAAGAACATATGCTGATAGTCACAATTAAATTTCAACAGAAATACACAAAACAATAAAAGGGTAAAGAGACGAAACCGAAGCCTGCACGGAAGCAGTTTCCTTAAAACAGATTTCGCCGCCTCACGGGTCGAGTGCTTGAGGAAACCTGGCGTCTGTCTCCCAAGATACGACGGTCAAAACCAGCTACGGCAGAAGCACTTTCTGTCTATCTTAGCGAACAAGAACAGTGGCAGCACTCTCTTAATGTAGGAACTTTCTGGCAAACTGACTTGTAAAATGGAAGCAAAAAAAATTCTATCTTGAAACTTGATAGGAGGGTCTCAATTTATACATGTAAAGGGGAGAGAAAAAGAGCCTCCAGCCTTTAAGGCTAGTCATTAAAACACCAAGCATCCATAGCCCCTTTCCAAAAATATGAAAGTTTGGATGCCCAAAGGGTTCACACCCTTTAGCCAAGAAAAAGGATTTAAACACTCTTTAAAATCCTATTCATGAATCTAACATCATGAGGCAATTTCTTGGCAATTTCTTATTCAAAACCCAATGATTTTTGGCTCACTTGGACCTAACACAATAAAAGGTTGGGACTCACTTTAATATTTAATTAAAGTCACCACACTTTAATATTAAATTAAAGTCAGCAAAAATTATTTTTTCCAACAACCCCCCACATAAATAAAAATTGACCGAAAGACTCAACAAACGGACATCGTTCAACAATAATGACTCGAAGAGAGAGTACACCGAACTAACCCCGACATCAAAGAAAGTAGCTTTTGGCTTTGAACCTCTGTAATAACCCTCACCACTGCGTACCGTTAAACATTGATTACCGTTAAACTGAACTGATTGTGACTGATAATTGGACTGATTAAAAATACTGAACTGACTGACCGAAATTGAAACCGAATTGGATGAATACATCTGTTTGAATTGCATTTTTATCTGTTGATTGATTATTTGATCTGTTTGTGTTTTGTGTTTAAACTGCTAATTGAAGGCCTTATCGGCGGCCGAATCCGAAATTGATTGATGTTTTATGATCGTCATGATTAATGTGATTTTTGGTATATTTATCTGAAAACTGTTAGGTATGATTAAATTAGATTAAACATTGATAAATTGCAATAGTTGCCGTAATTACCATTTTGCCACACTTAGTGGGCCACTACCTCACACACTTAGAGACTTGTATATGCTTGATCAAACCATTTCCTCAGCCCATTCCCTTTGTTCTTGCCGACCAAGAGAGGAGATAGAAGAGAATTGAGCTCATTTTGTTGAATTGCTTGGAATTGAAGTGTAAATTGTCAAATTGGACTCCTAAACCTTGAATACAAGACTAAGGTAGGAAACTCATCTTCTTCTTGTGGTTATTGAGCTAGTTCTTGCATAATTCATACTTTATTGTAGAACTAAGTCATGATTTGGTTCAAGAATGTGGAATTATAGCTTCATTTCATGCATGCATGTTTGAATTGTAGATGTTTGAGTTGCTTTCATGGCAAAAGGTTACATGCATGTTCATAATTATGTTTAAGTCCATGATTTCACCATGTTTTGAAAAGAATTGGCTCCTTAGAGCATCAAATTGGAGCTTCAAAATGATTTGAATTCGTGCATGTTTGCGTGTTCATATTGTTCATGAAATTGGTTTAAATTGAGTTTGAATTAAACACCCTTGGGCTTTGATTTCTTAAAATTGAGCTTTGAAACGTGCTATTCTATGTGTTTATAAATGTTTTCCAGAAAATGGGCCCAAGAGGATCGGTTTTGATGCCTTTGAACTTGGTTTTGAGCTTGGAGGTGCAATCTGGAATTTCCAGATTCTGCACTTCCGCTCGAGCGGGGGAATCGCCGCTCGAGCGTGGAATCCGAGCATCCAGTATTTCTGCAATGTTTTACAGTCCGCTCGAGCGGAGAACTAGGCGCTCGAGCGGAGTCATGTCTCAAGCTCGAGCGGGCATCGAGCGGAGATTTCACCCATCCAGTACTTTTACAGTACGCTCGAGCGGGAAAGTTTACGCTCGAGCGTGTACCTTTGTTGCATGACCGCTCGAGCGGGACTCTGTTTTCTGAAAATGCTTTTTAAATGTGCATCTTTGCATCCTCATCCCATTCTAGGCATTCTTAGGCCTAGTTTAAGGCATCTTATTGAGGATATAGATGTAGAACACACCGAGGCATTAGGGATCAAGTTGTTATCTTTCCCAACTGTGTAGCTTAGTGTGTGTTCAACCTGTGAACTGTGTAGGGTTGACGACTGGGGAGGCACGCTCTAGCATACTGTAGCCCAAACTCTGTGAGTAACGATTGTGTAAAGATATGTTCACAAATGATTATCTTCTGAACAACTGAACTGTACTGTTTTCTGAACTGATTACTGTTAATTGAATGAATGTATGTCCTCTATTCTGAACTGTATTGTGGCATCCTTAGCAACTACTGTTACTGACTGTTACTGTTACAGAGATCTCTGTCGGTTCCCTTGTGGAACCACTACTGTTACTGACTGATGGCCATCATTACTGCTCGGTCTTTTAAGACCTACTGTTTACTGTACTGTTATGCTAATGGATGTACCACATATGACTGTACTGACTGAACAACTGAAATACTGTTGAAATGAACTGTTTTCATACTGTAAGGACATTCATTCTTAACCTCTTTACGCATTATGTTATTCACTGGGCTTTAGCTCACTGTTTATATATATATGTAGGTGCTCAGCCACCAGATCGGAGCTAGGAGCGTGGGTTAGACTCCAGTTTTGTCAAGCCAGCCTTTGTGCCTCACTGCGAGGTTCCGAGTTGCCATGCTATGGCTTTGGGGTGTCTTGTTTTTCCCCCTTCTGTACCGTCTACTGTTCTGTATAGACTGAATGTTTACTGTACTGTTATCAAGGGATTAGGTCCCTGTACTGTGTGACTGTAAATTTTGTATAGACTGTACTGTTTGTATATGTGGTTTGTATATGTGAATGCATGAAAAATCTTTTTGGCACACAGACTGACACAACTCAATGGACATTATTCATTTACTGTATTGGCTTCCGCCAGGCCCTGTACTCTGTTTTACTGTATTACTGTTCTGCAGGCCTTTGGTAATCTCGGATTACTGGCCGGTTACGGTGCTAAACCCATAGGGCCGGGTTTGGGTCGTGACAACCTCTCCCAGTGAAAACCTATTGTGAAATTAAATAAATAGATTTATGAAGAAATCAAATTATATACCAAGAACATATGCTGATAATTACAATTAAATTTCAACAGAAATACACAAAACAATAAAAGGGTAAAAAGACGAAACCGAAGCCTGCACGGAAGCAGTTTCCTTAAAACAGATTTCGCCGCCTCACGGGTCGAGTGCTTAAGGAAACCCGGCGTCTGTCTCCCAGGATACGACGGTCAAAACCAACTACAGCAAAAGCACTTTCTGTCTAGCTTAGCGAACAAGAACAGTGGCAGCACTCTCTCAACGTAGGAACTTTCTGGCAAACTGACTTGTAAAATGGAAGCAAAAAATTTCTATATTGAAACTTGATAGGAGGGTCTCAATTTATACATATAAAGGGGAGAGAAGAAGAGCCTCCAGCCTTTAAGGCTGGTCATTAAAACACCAAGCATCCATAGCCCCTTTCCAAAAATATGAAAGTTTGGATGCCTAAAGGATTCACACCCTTTAGCCAAGAAAAATGATTTAAATACTCTTTAAAATCCTATTTATGAATCTAACATCATGAGGCAATTTCTTGGCAATTTCTTATTCAAAACCCAATGGTTTTTGGCTCACTTGGACCTAACACAATAAAAGGTTGGGACCCACTTTAATATTTAATTAAAGTCACCACACTTTAATATTAAATTAAAGTCACCAAAAATCATTTTTTCCAACATTCCCCCACATGAATAAAAATTGACTGAAAGACTCAACAAACGGACATCGTTCAATAATAATGACTCGAAGAGAGAGTACAACGAACTAACCCCGACATCAGAGAAGGTAGCTTTTGGCTTTGAACCTCTCCCAGTGAAAACCTATCGAGTTTACTGGCTGATCAATGAATAAGACATCTTGAACTGCTCTGCCGTTTATGTAAACTGAGACAATAGATCTCACACAGGAATTACTCCTACCACCATTCTGTTCTCACTGGTGTGCCCTGTGTGGCCCTAGACACTAGCCTGGTTCAGTGAGTGGTTTCAAAGAATCTTGGCCTGCCCAATTCTTCTAGAAGCGGCCCCACTTCGCACTTACATAGGTGACTCTACTTGAGTATCCTGCAATACTCAGCTCAACAGCTTAACACACTAGAGTCATTAAAAGCTCAACTTAACCTCTGCACTTGCAGGTATCACTGATAGAAGGAATGGCTGGAGCTTTAACCTCCTTAGTGATATCCCATTGAACCTAGATCTTGGGATCTCCAGTCAACTAGGTTGGGTTTCCATTCCGGTAACTTCCAAAGGCCTCAACCTCATTCCTTTTGACGACGTTTCGACTAACACTCGACTTAACCCTTTGGTTAGCGGATCCGCAATGTTGTCCTTAGACTTACATAGTCTAAAGAGACAACTCCATTCGAGAGTAGTTGTCGTATGGAATTATGTCTACGACGGATATGTCTAGACTTTCCATTATACATATTACTCTGTGCCCTACCAATTGCAGATTGACAATCACAATGAATACAAATAGCTGGCACAGGTTTAGACCAACGTAGAATATCTTCAATGAAATGGCGAAGCCATTCTGCTTCTTCCGTTGCTTTATCCAAAGCAATAAACTCTAATTCCATCGTTGATCTAGATATGCACGTTTGCTTGGAAGATTTCCAGGACACGACTGCCTCACCAAGAGTGAACACATATCCACTAGTGCACTTTGAGTCCTTAATATCTGATATCCAATTCGCGTCACTATATCCTTCAAGCACCGCTGGATATCGAGTATAATGCAGCCCATAATCCCGAGTGTAGCGTAAATACCTTAACACCCGCACAATGCCCTTCCAATGAGAAGCATCGGGATTGCTTGTGTATCTACTAAGCCTGCTAACCGAGTAAGCTATATCCGGCCTAGTACAACTCATCAGATACATTAAACTTCCAATTACTCGAGAATATTCTAACTGTGAGACACTTTCATTATTATTCTAGGTAAAATATAGACATAAGTCTACAGGTGTCGATGACACACTCGTATTTGATCCACTAAACTTCTCAAGTATCTTATCAACATAATGAGACGGAGAAAGTACAATTCCGCCAGAGATTCTGGTAATCTTAATTTCCAGAATAACATCTGCAATGCCCATATCCTTCATGTCAAACTTAGAGTTTAACAACTTCTTGGTAGTTTTGATCATTTCATCGTTACTACTTATAATGAGCATATCATCAACATGTAGACACAAAATGACATAACCTCTGTCAGTGTCTTTAACATAAATACACTTGTCACATTCGTTGATTCTAAACCCATTTGACAACATTACATTGTCAAACTTTTCATGCCATTGTTTAGGCGCATGGTTCAAACCATACAAAGATTTGACAAGTTTACAGACTTTCTTGCTTTGTCCTGGAGCTAAAAACCCTTCAGGTTGCTCCATGTAGATTTCTTCATTCAAATCCTCATTTAAGAAAGCTGTCTTTACATCCATCTTGTGTATTTCTAGATTGCGCAAAGCTGCTAACGCAATCACCATGCAAATGGATGTTATCCTAGTTATAGGTGAGTACGTATCAAAGTAATCCAGGCCTTCTCGTTGTCTGTACCCTTTGATAACGAGCCTCGCCTTATACTTGTCAAAAGACCCATCGGCCTTCATCTTTCTTTTAAAAATCCATTTGCAGCCTAAAGGCTTACAACCTGGAGGTAAATTTACCAACTCCCAGGTTTGGTTCTGTAAGATGGAGTCAATCTCACTTTTGTTCGCTTCTTTCCATCAAGGACTCTCAGGAGAAGTCATAACTTCGTGGAAAGTTTGAGGTTCGTTCTCAACCATATAAGTCAAGAAGTGTGGATCAAAAGACTTGGATATCCTAGCCCTTTTACTTCTTCTGGGCTTATCTAAAACCTCAATTTGATCATCACCTGAATCATCAACATGATCATCCTCACTAACAAGCTCATCAAATTGCTCCAAAGTCCTTGGAACCCCTTCATGGGTTCGGCAAGGAAAAATGTCTTCAAAGAAACATGCATTCCTTGACTCCATGATGGTATTCCTGTGAATGTCTGGAATTTTAGACTTATGAACAAGAAACCGATATACACTACTATTATATGCATAATCAATGAATATACAATCCACGGATTTCGGGCCTATCCTAACCCGTTTGGGTGTAGGAATCGCCACTATTGCAAGATACCCCTACATTCGTAAGAATTTATAAGAAGGCTTAACGTCTTTCCATAACTCATACGGGATTTTGTCTACTTCGCTTCAACACAAGTTTCACACTTGTGTTTCGTCAGAACAACCTTGTCGGACTCAAAAACCATGCGAAAACATGTTTATTGAGAAGAGACCTTGAGACAAGATTCTTACGAATGTCCGGAACATACAGGACTTCGTTCAAGGTTAGCTCGTTTCTTGAGGTTAACTTTAGGACCACCTTTCCCTCAACAAATGAGGTAGTAGAGTTTCCCATAAACAACTTCTCATCGTTTGTAACTGGTTCGAAAGTTGTAAACAGCTCCTTCTCGAAGCAGATGTGGCGTGTTGCCCTAGTAAAACTAAAACCCCTCGCTACCACAATTGTAGCACTTCCCAAAGAACCAATAACCAGGTTCCCGCGGCTTATGTGCCAGCTTCTTTTGCAACACCGCCACTTGGTCCCAGCTTAGAGCCCTTGTTCACGAGGGGGCTTCTTCCTTACCCCAGAAGATTTGCCATGCTCAATGACATTGGCCTTCACTGAGGAGGTACTCCCTCATTTCTTTCTATTATCCTCCTCAATTCGGAGTCGGATAATTAAGTCTTCTTTGTAGAATTTATACAAAGTCTTAAACAAATCCTTGTGTCACAATGATTATGAAACTCTCAAAATCATATCACAGTAAAAACATTCCCAGAATGTCATTAACCGAATTAGGCACCCAAATATAATTGGTCCAGCCTATCATTCTGAAGCTAATAGTCTTACTATTAGGAAACACAAATCCAGTGTTCAATAGTCTACTATTTGGAACTTCATAACATGGCTAGTAGTCTTATCACTAGGAATCACTAATTTCTCAACATGTGGTCAGTAGACTTTCTACTACTAGGAATCACAATATCTTAGCCTATGATCAGTAGTCACTTTACTACTAGGAATCACAACGTCCTGACATAGGATCAATAGACTCTTTCATTACTAGGAATCATCATGTCTTGACATATGACCAGTAGCCTCTCCACTACTAGGAACCATGATGTCTTGACATGTGATCAGTAATCCGTTCACTACTAGGAACCACAATCTCATAACTGTGTAGCCAGTGGTCTAACACCTCCTAGGAACCACCAGTTTTCTATCTCTGTGATCAGTGATCTTGTACTCACTAGGAGCCACCAATTTAAGAATATATTTGGAATTTAAAAATCCAAAAAATATTCACCCACTATAACAAGTTGTCTCATCTTTGCTTTCAAGCAAAGTCACATAGCAATCACAAGGATACCAAACTAATTGCCTCTGATCAAATCAGAGAAATTTTACTACAATCTTATGATTTCCTTTAATCATACTTGATCTCTCAAGATCTTCCTTTAAGAATCTCGTGAGGCTAAGGTTGTTAGGTGGAACAACATTTCTGTTTGTCACCTTTTGAAGCCATTTCTGAAACATCACAACAGAATTTCACTTCTTTGATTTCAGAAATTAAACTTAACCCTTAGAAAATCCCTCAGATGGAAATTTAATTCAAAACTAGTCTCACCATTTAACCTAGAATCGAACATGGTCAGGAATATTCCTAGGAAGACTGGAGGGGTCACATCAGTCCCGCTTAAAACCCAGTTAACCTTTTTGACAAAACATCCAAGAGCATGTTGACTCCTAGTCCATAGGAAATAATTTTAAAATTAAGATTTCCAGGGGATAAACCAGGTTATAACAAACCGATTTCCAAGCAAATAAAATTTGCTACCAGAATTACACCATTCATAAAAGTTAACCGGTACTCCCGGAACTGAGCCCATTATTTCTGAATAAAATCAGAAATATTTTAGCTAAAGCTAAAATTTGGTTTCCTTTCTCAAAACCAAAACACTTGGGACATAATCAGATTATAACCAAAGACTTTCTCCAAACTTGATTTTCCAACACTTTGAGAATAAAATGATTAAACCCAAAGACTTCCTCAAACTCCAAAGGTTTGCAACCAAATCCGTCTTAGTTGTCATTTCTGAACAAATAAGAAATACTCTTTAGCCAAGGCTAAACACTTTGATTTCTATTAGAGAAAACCAAACCAAACCAAATTCTAAATTTACAATCAATTTAAAAATTGCTACAACCAAATACATGCATATAAAATGCTACTAATATAACAAGCAAATAAAATTTGCTACCACAAATTGATAAACAAACCAACTAAATCTCAAGCAAAACATGCTTCAAACATTTAAATAAAATAGCCAATCCATAAGGATTCTATTTAGTCCAAAAGCCTTTCCACGCTTAGGTATTCCTATTCAACACAAAAGTTAGTAGTCCAAACATTTTTTGTTTTTTTACATCCCAAATACTATTCATTTGGTTTTGTATTTGTTTTTCCATTCCCTTTCGCATTGGTATGCCTACAAAGAAAGTTAGTAGCAAACCACAACAAAATACAAACAGATAATCTAAGCAAAAAATAAATATAATAAATAATAGAAACCATCTAGGCAACTATTTATAAAATTAACCAATGAATTAAAATGTCAATTTAATTAAAACTTTAAAAAAAAAATTCAATACTCATGAGTTATGAATGAAATTAATTCATAATAAATATTTAAACTAATAACTCTAAATAAATAAGTTAAATTCAAAGTTAATGCACCCAATTAAATAATTCAGATTAATGCACCCAATTAGATAATTTAGATTAATGCACCAAAATAATTTCAAATTAATGCACCCAATTAAATAATTCACATTAATGTACCCAATTAGATAATTTAGATTAATGCACCCAATTAATTCAAATTAATCATGTACACAATTCATAAAAATTCTATAACTCTAAATGCATTAAACTAAAATTAATAGGTAAGAGTACAAACCAATAACCATTTAGCAATTAACATATGCAAATAATTCTAAAAACATTAAATTATGTAATCTAGTCTAGAAAATAATAAGCATGTAACAAATTAAAACTAGAATAGAATTAGCATGTCAAAATTGCAACATCCATAAATTATATTTTATAACCTTAAAATTCATGTAAATTATGATAGAGAATTCTAACTAAACTAAGCAATTAGAGAGTACTATTGCATAATTTACAATCATTGAAATAGTGAGCAATTCCGTAACAATTCCTAGTAACATTATACAAAGCTAACCTAATAGTCTATATAAATCTATTCGATCAATTTCATAGAAAATATATATAAAATTTGTTTTAAGCTTGTTGTTCAAATTGTGAAATTAAATAAATAAATTTATGAAGAAATCAAATTATATACCAAGAGCATATGCTGATAATTACAATTAAATTTCAACATAAATACACAAAACAATAAAAGGGTAAAGAGACGAAACCGAAGCCTGCACGGAAGCAGTTTCCTTAAAACAGATTTCGCCGCCTCACGGGTCGAGTGCTTGAGGAAACCCGGCGTCTGTCTCCTAGGATACGACAGTCAAAAACAGTTACGGCAGAAGCACTTTCTGTCTAGCTTAGCGAACAAGAACAGTGGCAGCACTCTCTCAGTGTTTTCTGGCAAACTGACTTGTAAAATGGAAGCAAAAAATTTCTATATTGAAAGTTGATAGGAGGGTCTCAATTTATACATATGAAGGGGAGAGAAGAAGAGCCTCCAGCCTTTAAGGCTGGTCATTAAAACAACAAGCATCCATAGCCCCTTTCCAAAAATATGAAAGTTTGAATGCCCAAAGGATTCACACCCTTTAGCCAAGAAAAAGGATTTAAATACTCTTTAAAATCCTATTCATGAATCTAACATCTTCTTGGCAATTTCTTATTCAAAACCCAATGATTTTTGGCTCACTTGGACCTAACACAATAAAAAGTTGGGACCCACTTTAATATTTAATTAAAGTCACCACACTTTAATATTAAATTAAAGTCACCAAAAATCATTTTTTCCAACAGAAAAATCATAGAGTTTGATAACAATTCCTCAATATATAGAGGTATTTATTGGAAGTCCAAAAAAAAAGAAAAATAAAACTAAAAACAGTGAGACCGAATTCATATATATATATATATATATATGTATCATTGTATATATTTTACCAGTCTGGCGAAGTAGTTGGTCGCTGAGCTTGCATGGGAAGTGGTTATAACTGTTCCATCTGCAGTGCGTACCATAATATTCATTATTGCCACACAAGTATGAATGAATGATTCTGAATATATAATCTCATGTTTAAATTTATATGCATATATAGAGTTGAGTATATTGGACTTCATCTTTATACTGCAATATACTTTGTTTGCTCTCTTAAATTCCCAGCCTAAGGTGTTTAAAAATTTATTTGAGGGGTCACAAATGACAATCCAAACAGGCTAATTAATGTGTACAAATTTTGTTTAGGAAGTGACAAATGGCACAAAATATGTTATTTTTTTTAGAAAGAACCATTCAAGGTAGGTAGGATCATGATTCTCTGTAGTAGATGGCTCTCCAATAGTTTTGCTATGTAATCCAGCAATTTATGTTTAAAGTTTAAATAAAATTAAATCATTTTAGAGTGTAGTATTAAGGTCATTTTATTGAGAAATTCTTCCATGCAAGAAGACTAAGGACACATAACCACACCCATAGAACTAACTAACTAAAATATTCTGATTATACATATCAGATGGTGGGACCTATTATAAAAATATTATAGTTTCACTCAGATTATTTCATGTATATATGTTTTATGCAGTTGATTCCATGGTCCATTATAAGTTCATAGACTTTTAGTTCTTCCATGCAAGGAGGAGTTGGTCAAGGCAGTGCCTTCCTTCATTTTGATTGATTTTGAATGTAGAGTCTATCAATTTGTGTAGGGGGTGTATGAGAGACAAGAGAGGTGCTGATGATTAGTAATTGGTGTAACCTCACGTGATATCTTCTTGACATTTAAGATTTTTTTTTTCATTTTCTTCTAATTTTAACTAATCGTTGCATTATATACTTGGTTGACGTGTTTTATTATGATAAAAAAGCACAATAATATTGTTATAGAAAAATCATAACTGAGAAATAGACTCAACTAAGGATAGAACACATCAACAATCATTTGCAAAATTACTAATATTAAATACGACTGTGTCAATTCCAAAGGGGCGTCAAACTTGCAATATATAGCCTTGCGATTCATCACATTACAAAACCTTTACTACTAGAAGTAATGGTATACAAATTAAAACCAGCTGAATTGTTTCTCCAATTATATTATTCGATGAAGTCCTGTTTTAAATTCTGAAATTTATCTTTGTGTGTCACATCTATTAGTATTTTTTAAAAAAAATTATTAATTTATATGGCATTAGCTTGTTATAAGTGGACAACCATGAAAGGTAATTCCACCAGGGAGGTGGGGGGTTGGGGTTAGCAAATAGCTGGGTATTGGTCTGTCCAAAAAAGTCTAGGTGAGTGTGTGTGACGTAATTAAGGACTTAGCATCCTCTCTAAGCTGAAATTTTATTTTTTTTGTTCCGTATGGTAGAGTAACCTAAGAAACAATATTAAGATCGGTCGAGGCCATATTTAGGGTCATTTTTCCCTTCTCTAATCCCTTTTAATTGTATTTTCCAAATAAACCACTATATTTCTGTAAAAAAAAAATTTCTAAAATAACTAAGGGAGCAGATGAAAGTGTTTTCATTTTTGAATTGGTACAGATATCTATCATTTCAGCACATATCAGTTTGAAAGGGCGGCATGTGACTAGATACACTTCTAAAATGAAATTATTTGGCAATGTACCTGAAAGTTGTCCATTTATGAACACATGCAGAGCATGCCCTGTTGACTACACTATGAGAGTAGGCAGTTCACCAGCACGCAAGAATGATTCAGATGAACCGATATCAACATCATTGCATAGAGTCTGCAACCAATAGAATAGCACTTAAATTCAAGCAAAGAGACGGGTATAAAAAAAGCAGAACACAAGGTAAAAATTCTTTATGGAATGAAAGATCATTTGTTCTGTTAGAGGTAATAAAAAGTGATAAGGCACTATGCTGACAATAGAAAGCAAATTAAACACGTCCATATCATCAAATCTTGAACTCCTATAACAACCAAATAGGTAATGAGTTAATGACTTCTAAAGGAAAGTGAGAAATCCTGGAAAAGCAACATACAGCTCTTGGACATGCAAGTAACCATCAGCCATGACTGAATCAAAGCATAAAACTCCTCTCCATTTGGATGTACATGGATCCCCTTTATTCCAATTATTCAGATGGTTTATAGGATCAACTAAATTGCTCTTGATCACTATTAATGCAGAGACTGCAAAGAGAACAAATCATCAGCTAATTCTCATCATAAACTAATTTACAAATAGAAGGTCCAAATATCTCCACAGCAAGCATGAAAATGGGAAGTAGATGGTATCAGTCCCATTCCTTGTTAAATGCACAAATAATGTGAGACACACACTCATCAAAATATAATTAATTTTAAAACCTATTATCCCTAATATAACACACAAACATGTATACACAACATGTAATTGCTTCAGTTATCAATATGTTTTAAAGGAAAAAATATAGAATGATTCTCAGTTCTATTTTGGCACTAGAAGTGAAAAAATAATAAATTAGATCAATGACCTTATCACATGTATTGAAATCAAAAGAAGTGGATGAAGAAGTCAAGGCTTGTAATCCGCATCAGTGCATGCTTGCGAATTAACTTATGTAGCTGGTTCAAATCATGGGAAACAATAGTTATCTAGAAAATTCTTGTGTGACCGCAAAGTCCATAACCCGCTATTAGAGAGGGATACACACCATATCCCATTTAACCAAGTGAAAAGTTCCTCTAAAGTTTCTCTAACCTATTCACCACCGAGACAAGAATGGTCAAGAGAGGGACAAAATAAGAAGGAAAACTACATAAAGTACTCTTAATCAGAGTTAGCCTTCATCCCTTTGAAGAAATGAACCCAAATGGAATCAATCCACCATGTGTCTGGCACAATCCACTAAACCCTTCACTCTCAGCAATAATCAATCAAGAAATAGACCAAATCCCTTTCTCCGTACTAAAATTCACCGCATTATATATATATATATATATAGAGAGAGAGAGAAAGAGCGAGACAGAGAGAGACGGAGGGCAAAGGCTAGAGAGGGAGAGAGCGAGAAACAGAGAGAAACAGACAGACAGACCGAGAGTGAGAGAGAACCTGTGAGGATGCGGCAGCGGCGGCAGCGCTGGCGGTGGCGGCGGCAGCGGCGCTAGCGATTGCGATGGCGCTAGCAGTGGCATGCGATGCTGGTCAACGATGAGGTGAGATTGGGTAAGGATCCCCCAGAAATGAGGAGTCCATTAGACAGAGGGCGATGGCGATGGCGATGGCGATGGTGATGGCGATGGCGATGGCGAAGTGCGACAGATGTTCGCAATGGTGGTAAAGGACTTCGGTGAGCTAGAGAGAGTGGGCACTGATTGGGAGAGAGAACACAGAGAGAGGGAGAGGGCGGATTAACATACTACACAGAGAGCGAGTTGGAGGCAGAGAGGAGATCAGGGCCTTTTTTAATTTTTTTTTCTGTTTTCCAGGTACAAAACGACGTCATTTTTTGATTGCCGACCAAATTTTTTTTGTCGCCAAAAAATTTCATTTCCCCCCTCCATGTTTGAAATTTCCCTCCCAAACTTTTGGCGACCAAAACACCATATTAGTCGCAAAAAAGGTACCTTCACCAACAAAATTTTTTAGTCGCCAAATCTCAATCAACGGCGACTAAAATATTAGTTGCTAAAAGTACAAATTTGGCAACTAATTTTTTTTGGTCGCCAAAATGTAACCTTCCGCGACCAAATTTGTAGTTGGTCACCAAAAGCATACAAATTTCTGCGACTAACTCATTTTTGGTCGCCAAAATGTGACCTTCTGCGACCAACTCATATTTGGTCGCCAAAAATATTGATCATTCGTGACCAATTAATATTTGGTCGCCAAATGTCATTTTTTTGCGACTAAAATTTTTTTGGTCGGCAAAAGTGGTCGGCAAATGTGTAAATTCTTGTAGTGACAGGAGGTTAAAGTGTACTTTGCTTCCAAACAAATGACGAAAATATATGGATATTTTACCCTTTTTCATTAAATTGTTAACGGTTTAATGGTCAGTTTACAAATCATAAGGGATTATATGGTCATTTTCAAATATTAGAGGGGTAAACCACAAAATATTCTATTTTTATACACCTATTTACCTCAGTGTACACACTTAATGAAACATTATTTTAATGACAATTATACCCTAAAATAAAATAACCACAACACCCATAATTCGAACATGAAGTATGTAGAATGAGGGGGGAAAAAAAAATCTATAATCAAATTAATGAGTGTGTGCACTGAGCAATAATGTGTACTGAGATAAGTAAATGTGTGAAAATATAATTTTTCGTAAACCACACATGACCCAAATTATAGGGAGATAAAATGAAATTTACCCTATAATTTTTAATTACCGTTTTAACCTTAATCTTTTATAAAGAAAATTATATGATTTTAGAGTAAATCAAGGGGTAACTTAATATTTTAATTTAAAAATTAAAAAATTAAAAAGTCAATAATTTATATTAAAAAGTCAAAAATTTTCTTTTCTCTTTATTTTTTACACATCTTTTTATAAAAAATTAAAAAATCATTTTAAACGTATTAATTTTTTTATCTCATATTTTAACAAAAAAATTAAAAAATTACTAAAATAGTCTGTTCCTAAACGAAGTTATGTTCTTATAGTTTGAGAAAAATATAATTGTAATTAAACCATTAAATCTATAAAACTAGATTATAATTGAACCATAGAAACCAATTTAGTTTGATTCGATTCTATGATTCTAAAATTCTTATATAACAATAAATATGGTATATATTTTATATTAGTAACCAAACTATAATAATTAGTTTGGTTACGTTAGTTCGTGTTTGTTAATTTATAATTAAGACTAGTATTCAAATGTAAAACTTTGATATTTTTGTTTTTGCACATAAAAATATATAAAAAATAATAAACAAATATATCACAGTTTGGTTTGGAATCATAATCAAAGTTTTAGAATCGAAAATTGAAATCAAACTGCCTCGTTTGGAGAGTAACTATTTTAGTTAAAATGTTACTATAAGTTGTCACATCACTCTCCTTACTTTTCTGCATATCTTTTCGTAAAAAATTAAAAAGTTACTAAAATAACTTATTTCCAAACAAGATCTAAAATTAATAAAACCAAACCAAACAGACAATTTAAACAGGAGTGAATTGGTTCACCAATTCCAGATTTTTTTGAATGACAAATCGAAAAGTTTTGAATAACAAATCACCCTAATCAAAAGCAAGGGTCTTAATGACAAATGGAAATTGAAATGTTTTGGACAATTTTTATTTTTTTTCTCTAATGATTCACTTGAAATTACTTAACACATGACAATGGATTTATGTTCAATCGTTTAATTAATATTATTAATTGGACTACAAAAAAGTTGAAAATAAATTTGTTATAATAAAAACTATATAGGTCAAATTGACAACACAAACCACATTATAATTTGGGTTGTTTTGACAAATTGGTTAAAATTTGAATTTTTAACCTTTTTTTTTTAAAAAAAATGTATAAAAAAAATAAAAAGAATGATGAGATCCAAAATAAATTAAAAATTGACCATTAACTCTCTTTTTTTTTTTTTTTTTTCTTTTTTTGATGTTTCCAAAAGAGGCCTTTGTCTTATAGAAAAAGTCACGTTGACTCAATGAAAACTATTTACCCATTCATACCCAAAAAATTGATGTTTGATATATACTTCTATTGTGAGATTCAAATTTATAATGACATAATTTGGTGCAATTTATTGTACATTGAATGTTGATGATCAAAAAACAAAATTTAAAATCGTCTCACCCCTAAAAATATAATAAATTTTCAAATAAAACTATTTATACTTGAGAAATTATAAAGAAAAATTACATCAAATAATTTAATATAAAATTTTAAATTAAAATAAATTATAAGCCAGTCATTTAACAGTGAGGCAATTTGAGATAGGGGTGAGCATGGTCCAGATTGGACTAGATTGGGGTAAAATCAGGACAAATCCGTTATCTACAGTTCCTGAAAAATTGGAACCGATCCAATCCATTTAAATCATGGAACCAATCCGAACCAATCCATTCAAACATGGATTGGATCTGTTTAGGACCACGGATTCACATAATTAAATAACAAAAAAATATATATATAATACTTTAATTTCATAAAAACATAAATATAGCGCTATATTAATTGTACAATAGTAACATATTTTTTTATAATAGCGACATACTGTTCTAGAATTTAAACGACCATAAGAAAACTGGTTTTATTATAAGAATTTAGACCATTATAAATTAAAACTAAAAACTAACAAACAAAAGTAATAAAAGAAGATATTATATGGGTTTAGATTTGAGTTTATGTTTTATATAGAATAAGTGAAGATACTATAGGGAAGGATGTATAATAAAAATATAAATTATTTGTATACGGTCCGGATCGGTTCCAATCCGGAGCCGTGGGATTCAATCCAGAACTAATCCATGGACTACGGATTTTTAATTCTTCAATCCGGAACAGAACTTCGAATTCAAAAAATCAATCTAAACCTATCGGATTGGACTGGACTGGATCGGATTACGGATTTCACGAATTCCTTGCTTAGCCCTAATTTGAGAAGCTAATTTTTAGCTTTTAATTCAATTTAAGTCCCAACACTTTTTATATTTTTTACATATAAAAAAATAAAAATAAATAAAAAATAAAAAATTAATTTTTAACCAACTTCTCAAATCACCCAATAAATAAGTTAATGAACCTCAACTATAAAGTTATCTTTTAAAATATTTTATAAATTAATCATATGCCATTTATCAAGCATGCCAGCCTTAATTTTCGTGTCCACGTGCGCGTTAACCATTTTATCACTTACACTTTTTGTTGCTTACCACAAGTCAGAACTAAAAGACAAAGACAAAAGACACATACATTTTCTTTTAAAAAACTTTTACCTCCGTTTGGGAAGTGGGTTGGCTTTTTGGCTTTTTAATTTTTTTTGTTATTTTAATCTGGGCTTAAAAGTTTAGTTTGGAAAGGACTTTTTAGTTTTTTGACTTTTTTGAGTTTTTTTGTGAGAGAAGAATGTAATGATTATGGATTGGATGTGATGTTTTGTTTGTTATGGCTAAAATAGCCTATTTTGTTTTTTTGACTAAAATAGTCAAAAAAACCCAAACCATGGCTTACCAAACGAAGCCAAAGTTTAACTCTTTCTATGGAGAATACAAGCTAGCCATTCAATTTTTAATATCTTTATTTTATGAATTTATTTTTTATTTGACCCCAACAGGTAGTTTTTTTTTCCTTTAAAACAAAAAATTTAAAAAAATATTCCAGATAAAAATTAATTTTGTTATGAAAAATAAGTTAACATTATTGCTAATCATATGTAGATATATATATATATATATATATATTTTTAAATTACTATTCTCCATCCAAAATTAATAAACATATTAAATGAAGTGTTAGGTTTGACATGTAAAAAAAAATTATCAAATATAGATGATTTTTTTTAAGCTAATTATCTAAAAGTCCTATTTACAAATGTTATGATAGTTTAGGTCCTATTTAAGATTTTTTAAACTAATAAGTCTTATTTAGTAAAATTGAGAATATTATCAGTTTTTAAAATTTTTAAAATTAAGAACATTATTAATTTTGCATAATAATATTTCAGATGATTGTTTCGCTAACTGATGAAAAAATAAAAACAGAGCATGAGATTAAACGTTTTTGCTATTCTACTTATTAGTTTGATACAACTATCCAATAAAACTAAAAATATTATCAGTTTTTTCATTTTTAATTTTTTTTTTTTAATTTTGCACATCAATGTTCCATCATCACACTCCTTTATAGACACAAAATTTCAATTTTGCAAAAAACAATAATTCTGTTTTTTCAAAAAAAAAAAATTCACATAATTTTTTTTTGTTTTTTCATTTTGACAGTTGATGTTTTAAAATTTTAAAAATCAAAATAAATGTCAAATCATCATATTCCTTTATAGATAATTATAAATTATGAACAATCATTATTTGAATGTGAACGATCATTATTTGAAGTGTAATTTCAACTATTAAAAATTTAATGAGACTTAAAGGTTCAAAAAATCTTAGTTAAGACTTAATGAAATATAAGTTCATAAATTAAAATTTATATGTAAATGGCCCTTTTTTTATAATTAGATTATATGAAAAGTTAACTTACGTTATTTTTGTCATTTACAATACTGTTGATTTGTTTGTAAATGATATTCTTTGTTATTTTAAATATTAAATCAAAAACGTTGTTCATAGGCTCATTAAACAATAATTTTTAATATGAGTAATGTTAGAAATCTCAAAAATTCTATTAAATTTTTTACGAAATATCTCATATGGATGTCGGATCTAGACCATGTGGGTCTCACACCTATATGAGACATTTGGTAAAAATTTCAACAATGATTGAGACCTATTTTGGGAAGATGGTAAAAAGTAGCTTTTTTGCTTTTAACCAAGCTTTTTGAGTTTTTTGAAAAGTGATTGGAGAAATTGGTAAAAAATTACTTTTTTTTTTTAATTAATATTTGTTTATGGTGTCACATCACACTAAAATGACTAAAATACCCTTACCCAACTTAGAAAATTTATACTTTACCCTAATCCTCAAGATGTAAACGTGGAGGGTACTTACGTAATTTTCCAACCTAATTTTTGGCCACTTCCCAAATGAGCAAAAACGCAACTTGGCGTTTTGTGAGGCCACAAAACGTGGCGTTTTACTCGGCTCTCAAAAGAGCCTTGAGACCTCTTTTTTTGGACCACCACAACTCTTTTTAGATATCAACCATTGATGTGTGGGCTCCACACATACATGGGTGGGTCTTACACATACATTAATAGTTGAGATCCAAAGGAGGTTGTGGAAGTCCCAAAAAAAGGAATCCCAAGCATTTTTTTAAAAATTTTAGTAGAACTTTAAGGATTTCTAAAATTTTTGTTTTATTATATTTATTATACATTAACAATCATTTATTGTACCTTGCCAAAAACCAAAAACAAAAAATCATTGCTCTGTATGTGTTTATTTTTATTTTTGTATGTGCATTCCTAAATTTATTATTCGTCGGGCTGCAAACAAGTCGAGCCAAGCTTTGCTGAGCTGAAGCTCAAGCTCAAGCTCGGCTTGTTTGCTTATCGAGTTCGTTTATTGAGCTAAAACTCAGCTCAATAAGTAAATGGGCTCAAGCTCGGTTCGACAGGTGAATATCAATGAAACTCGAGCTCAGCTAGATAAGATTTTTTTTTAAATATTATTTATATTATTTAATATACAAATAATATATTTATTATATAATTTAAATAAAGATAAGCAAGCTAAGCTTAATGAGCCGAGCTTATTCGAGCTCGAGTTTGGCTCGTTTACTAAATGAGTCTAATATACGAGTCCAAGCTCGATTTGTTTACTAAACGAGCCGAGCTGAACCGAACCGAAACCTTAATGAGTCAAGTGGAGTCTATTCGTGAACAACTCGGTTCCCTTGTAACCCTACACACACAAATCTCCAATTGTAAGATGCCCCAGGAGGAAACTTATTGAAATCTAGATTGCTTTAGGAATTGGGTTTTTTAATGATTTTATATTTTCTTCAGAAAAAAAAAAATAAATGTTAGAGATCTTGAAAGTTTTATCAAAATTTTTATCAAATGTCTCATATGGATGTGGGACCTACACTATGTGAGTCTCACACTCATATGAGATATTTAGTAAAAATTTTGATAGAACTTTTGAAATCTCTAATATTACTCTAAAAATATACTATTAAGTAGAGGGAATAATTTATTTTTTTTAAGTAATTTTTACTTTTTAACTGAAATTATAAGTTGTCATTATAAACCTCTGTATTAATCAATCATTGTTCTCACCAACACTTTTTGTGTGGGTGTTTGTTGTAAATTTCTATTTTTGTAAGGGAAGTTTTGAAAGTTGTTAGTTGGTTTCTCTCTCAATTTGTATAGTGTTTAGTGAAAATCATCTTCGTGTGCTTATCATCTTTGTGGTTTATCACAATTAATAAAGAGCATTATTATTTAGATACAAAAGTTAGATTTACTTTTTAAATTCAGTATTATATGAAAAAGATGAATAATTAATAATTAAATATTTTCTAATTATTAATTATTATTTTTTAAGACATTACTAAATTTAAAAAGTACACTTATATATTATTTTTTATTAATAAATGTCAAAACTTGCATCCCCAAAGTCACACGTCTTTTAACGCACAAAATCAAGCTAGAGAAAGATGAATTTGAAAAGAGAATCAACAAATAATCATTGGCAAAGTCATGGGTAATTTAGGTTGCCAATTTATGTGACATAACATTTTTAATTCTTATAAATTTTTGTGGAGATTTGTTAGGATTAAGTGAGTTTGTTACAGCATTGATTTTTTTTTTAAAGTAAATTATACACTGTCCTTTTTATACTTGATAATTTTTCACTCAGATTCTATTTTTTTTTTTTTTTTTTTATCTTACTCTCAAACTCAACTCTCGTCCAAAATTATATAGAAAATGACACATTGACTACCATATGCTATTAAAATATTTTAGGAGATTTTCTTTTAAGATTCTTGATATTAAGATTTTATAAGATAAAAGACATATAATATTTTCATAATAGTTGCAGTTCCTCAACATTTTCACAGAAACAATTTGACACAGAGAAATTTCGCTCCGACACAGAGAAATTTTTTTGATTTTACGAAGAAATTTTGAAAATTTCTCTTATTTCATAGAGAAATTTCAAAATTTCTCTGCTATGATCTCAAAGAAATTTCATCAAGGGACCTTCACTAATAAAAAAAAACATAATACACCTCTTCTACTATTTAAAGTTGGAGAGGAACGTTTCACTAATATTTTTAATATTTTATTATATATAACTCACATTTCTGACACAAATAGTAAGAGGGGAGTTTCTGACTATTATTGAAGTAAAAATAAATAAATAAATGACTTAAATCATAGTTTTGACAATTGATCATTAAGATTTGAAGATACATTGAAATAAATAAATAAAGCCTCTTGCACTTGCTTCACTTGCATTTTATTCAATTTCATGTGCTATATTTTTAAAAACTGTCCTCAATAATGTAGCACGGTAAGGTCACATTGTACGAGCGCGTAGAAAGTCGATGTGTCCACGTTAAGGGTCTCAAATTTTGCAATTCCCCTGGCAAACTTGAATATCCCGGTGCCGCCCACCACGGAGACTTCTCTGACATTAGCAGCTTGTAAACTGCGGCCTTGAATCTCCAGGGTGCTACCATTGTATTCATTGCTAGTAAAAACAATGGAAATCAACACCTGCATATTAGCCCCATCTAGTGAGGACGTCATGTAGATGCCCTGGCCACGTGCAATTTCGGATGAATTCTTGTCAAGGCTTTGTGTTATCGGATCATCGACGACATAAGTGGTTCCAAAACTGTCGAATGCCCAATCGTTGCCTGGGATTCCAGTGAGTGTGTTCACCGTGGCATTCGGGCCGGCGTAGTACTCTTGGAAGTTGAGTGTCATGTTGGTTTCTATGAATTGGTATTCATAGGCTTGTGAGGATGCAAATATGACTAGAAGGAAGAGGACAGGCAATTTGGTGAGTGTTGCAATTGACTTTGGTGCCATTGGGAGGTGATCGATAGCTACTAACTCAATAACCAATGGCTAAGCCAATATAATGAAGGGCTTTTGTATTTCTTAGTGATCTGTTGGTGTAATAGCCTTTATTTATAGAGAGAGGGAGAGAGAGTTTAGCAATAAAAAAAGAATTATTTATACAAAAAATTGATACAAAAAAATTTATAAAAAATGATATGTAAATATTATTATAAATAAATGATTGTTTAATCTAATAAAAGGTCTAGCTAACAAGTAGCCGAAGGACACTAGTTAAGGTGTAATAAATACAGTTAAAATATTGAAAAAAATTATAATAAATGCAGTTAGGTATTAACAGAGCCAACTATTCATTATTTATTTCTATAATTTGAATGCTAATCATAAATACTTATAATATACTTTTGGGCAAACTTCATTTTACCCCATATGATTTGGACCATGTGCAGTTTATCCCTTAACATTTGGAAATGACCGCATAATCCCCACGCAGTTTGTGGTTTGAAGTGCACCGTTAAACATTATGTCTGACTTAATAGTAATTGTGAAACACATGGCAAATATGAGATGCTCATTTTTAAATTTCAAAGAGATAAATCACACAGAATAAAACGCAAAGGGTTAAAGTGTCCTTTGCGTCCAATCAAATGACGAAAATATAAGGATATTTTAACATTTTTCATTAAATTGTTAATGGGTTTAATGATGCACTTCAATTTACAAATCATAATGGGGTAATATGGTCATTTTCAAATATTTGGCGGCGTAAACCATACATAGCTCAAACTATGGGATAAAGTGAAATTTGTCCTTTACTATTTAATGACCATTTTAACCTTAATCTTTTATAAAGAAAATTAACTCTTTCTATTGAGAATACAGCTGGCCGTTCAATTTTTTATTTGACCTCAACACGTAAAAATTTCTTTTCTTCTTTCAAAACAAAAAATTTTATAAAAAAAAATTCCAAATAAAAATTAATTTTGATATGAAAAATAAGTTAACATTATTGCTAATCATATGTAGATATATATATATTTTTTAAAAAATTACTATTCTCTATCCAAAATTAATAAACATATTAAATGAAGAGTTAGGCTCAATGTGTAAAAAAAAAAAAAAAACTATCAAATATAGATGATTTTTTTTTTTTTTTTTAGGTCTAAACCACCGGTATCCGGAAGTCCACAGGACCCCGACTAATCCGGTTCTAGCCGTGTAGGACCACAAGGGCGGCAGAGCTCTCCCAACAAGGTCTTAAATACAGCTACGTTCCCAAGTCTCGAACCCGAGATTTTTTTTTTATTTATAATTAGATTACATGAAAAGTCAACTTAGGTTATTTTTGTCATTTACAATATTGTTGATTTGTTTGTAAATGACATACTTTGTTATTTTAAATATTAAATCAAAAACTTTGTTAATAGGCTCATTAAACAATAATTTTTATTTTATTTATTATACATTAACAATCATTTATTGTACCTTGCCAAAAAACAAAAACAAAAACAAAAAATCATTCCTCTGTATGTGTTTATTTTTTATTTCTGTATGTGCATTCTTAAATTTATTGTTGGTTTGGTCAAATAGGCTGCCAACGAGTCAAGGTGAGCTGGACTTTTCTAAGTTCAAGCTCGGCTTGTTTACTTATCGAACTTGTTTATTGAGTTCGAACTCGGCTCAATAAGATTTTTTTAAAAATATTATTTATATTATTTAATATATAAATAATATATTTATTATATAATTTAAATAAAGATAAACGAGCTGAGCTTGACGAACTGAGCTTATTCGAGTTTGAGTTTGAGTTTGAGTTCGAATTCCGCCCGTTTACTAAATGAGTCTAATATTCGAGTTCGAGCTCGACTCATTTACTAAACGAGCTAAACAGAACCGAATCCTTAACGAGTCGAGCCGAGCCTATTCATGAACCGTTCGATTCTTTTGTAGCCCTTAACACACAGATCTCCAACTGCAAGATGCCCAAGGAGGAAACTTATTGAAATCTGGATTGCTTTAGGAATTGGGCTTTTTAAATGATTTTATGCTTTCTCCGGGAAAAAAAAAAATGTCCTAACAAGTAGAGAGAATAATTTATTTTTTTGTAGTGATTTTTGCTTTTTGACTAAAATTATAAGTCGTCAAAATAAACCTATGTATTAATCAATCATTGTTCTCACCAACACGTTTTGGGTGGGTGTTTGTTGTAAATCTCTTTTTTTGTTAGGGAAGTTTTGTCATTTGTTAGTTGGTTTCTCTCTCAATATGTATAGAGTTTAGTGAAAATCATCTTTGTTTGCTTATCATCTTTCTTGCTTATCACAATAAATAAAGAACATTACTATTTAGACTCACTTTTTAGATTCAATGTTATATGAGGAAAATGATTCGCTAATAATTAAATATTTTTTAATTATCAACAAATTATTTTATTAACGCATCATTAAATTTAGAAAATGAATCTAAAACGTGAACTTATATATCATTTTCCATTAATAAATGTCAAAAATTGCATTCCCAAAGTCGTACATCTTTTAAGGCACAAAATCAAGCTAGAGAAAGACGAATTTGAAAAGAGAATCAACAAATAATCATTCGCAAAGTCATAGGTAAATTAGGTTGCCAATTTATGTAACATTAAATTTTTAATTCTTATAAACTTTTGTGGAGATTTGTTAGGATTAAGTGAGTTTGTTAGAGCATTGATGGGTGTTTTATATATATATATATATATAAATTTTTAAGTAAATTATACTTTATCTTTTTTATATTTGATCATTTTTCACTTCAATTCTAAAAGTTTCTTCTTCTTTTTTTTCTTTTTTTCACTTTGGGCCTTCATGTTTTAAGTGTTTTTTTTTTTTCTTTTCTTTTCTTTTCTTTTTTTGAACTTACTCTCAAGCTTAACTTTTGTCCAAAATTATATAGAAATTGACACGTTGACTACTACATGCTATAAAAATATTTTAGGAGATTTTTTTTAAGATCCTTGATATTAAAATTTTATAAGATAAATGGCATACAATATTTTTATAATAGTTGGAGTCCCTCAATATTTTCACAAAAAAAAATTCGATACAGAGAAATTTTTCTCCGACACAAATAAATTTATCTGATTTTATTAAGAAATTTTTAAATTTTCTTTTGTATGATCACAAAGAAATTTCATCAACGAACCTTAGCTAATAAAAAATATATATATTAGACCTCTTCTACTATTTAAAGTTTGAGATGAATGTTTCACTAATATTTCTAATATTTTATTATATATAACTTATAGTTCTGACGCAAATAGTAAGAGGGGACTTTCTGAGTATTACTAAAGTACAAATAAATAAATAAATGAAATCATAGTTTTGACAATTGATCATTAATATTTGAAGGTGCATTTAAATAAATGAATGAATAAAGTCTCTTGCACTTGTATCACTTGCATTTTATTCAATTTCATGTGCTATATTTTTGAAAAACCATCCTCAATAATGTAGCACAGTAAGATTACATTGTACGAGCGCATAGAAAATCGATGTGTCCACGTTAAGGGTCTCAAATTTTGCAATTCCCCTGGCAAACTTGAATTCCCCGGTGCCGCCCACCACGGAGACTTCTCTGACATCAGCAGCTTGTAAACTGCGGCCATGAATCTCCAAGGTGCTACCATTGTATTGATTGCTTGTAAAAACAATGGAAATCAAAATGTGCGAATTTGCCCCATCAAGTGAGGACGTAACGTAGATGCCCTGGCCACGTGCAATTTCAGGTGAATTCTTGTCAGGTTTTTGTGTTATCCGATCATCGGCGACATAAGTGGTTCCAAAATTGTCGAATATCCAAGCCTTGCCGGGGATACCCGTGAGTGCGACCATCGTAGCATTGGGGCCGTTGTAGTAGTCATGGAAGTAGAGTGTCATGTTGGTTTCTATGAATTGGTAGTTATAGGCTTGTGTGGATGCAAATATGGCTAGAAGGAAGAGGCAGGGAAATTTGGTAAGTGTTGAATTGATTTTGGTGCCATTCGGAGGTGGTAGATAGCTACTAACTCAATAACTAATGACTAAGCCAATATAATGAAGGGTTTTGTATTTCTTAGTAAAGTATTGGTGTAATGACCTCTATTTATGGGGAGACGGAGAGAGTTTAATAATAAAGATCAAAAAAAAAAAAAAAAAAAAAAAAGAAAGAGTAATGTTATAAATCTTAAAAGTTTTATCGAAATTTTTACTAATATTGTGTTTGGTTGAGGGATTTGGAGAGGGATTTAGAAAGAGAAAGGGAAAAGGTGTGTAAAACTAAGTGAAATATAGGTATATTTTATTTACATTTCACCTACCTTTTCTATTTCCCTTCCAAATCCCTCCTCAAATGCTCAAACCAAACACAGCATAAAGGTCTCACATCACATGGGTGTGGGACCTACACCATGTGAGTCCCATATAGGTCCACACCTATATGAAACATTTGGTTAAAATTTTGATACAATTTTTGACATCTCTAGCATTTTTTATATCAATAATACTAGGGATACATTTACTAACAATCTTACTAGCACACTCACAAGGTTTGATAAGATCAACTATCACTTGGTATAGGATCCACATCAACTTGTGAGTGTGTTAATAAGATTGTTAATATCCCTAACATTTTGATATATGTAGCGCAACCATCTATTATTCGTTAACAATCATTTATTTAACCTTGCCGAAAATAAAAAAAAAATAACAAATCAATGGTTTGTGTGTGTTTATTTTGTGGAGTAATGCTATATAAATAAATAAAAAACTATATGTAATGATTGTGAATCGTTCAATTCAAAATAAAATATTATTAATGATGAATTTATTTACAATAATGATATTGTCATATCATTCTTATTAAATTTTTGAAAAATACTAGAGACTTCAAAAGTTTATCAAATTTTTTACTAAATGTCTCGTATTAGTGTGGGACCTACACCATATGGGTCATATGTAAGTCTCACATTTGGTAAAATTTTTAAGATGTCTAATATTACTCTAATTTTTTTGTATGAATAAATTTTTCTTATTTTGTATTTTTCTAAATTAAAGGGTATGACTTCTCTACAATTTGGGTTTAAACTGGACCAAACATCCATTTAATGAGATCACGCCACGTCAGCTTGAGTTGCAACCATGCCCAACCCAGATTCATACGACGTGCTTTTTTCAACGACGGAAATGCATTTCTGTTCAGAGAATCGAAAACTACAATTAATCCAAATCAATATATCTCGCAACTTTATTTTAAAAAATAAAGAGTAAATTACACTAACCTCCCACAAAATTTTTGATAATTATAAAAATCTCGCTTATAATTTCAATAATTACATTAATTCTCTTGCCTTTGAAAGTATTATCAAGATTCCCCAACCATCATCTATCTGGTAGAATGTTTAACAGAATGAGATGATGTCAGCAACCGTTGCTGTTAAAAATTCAAAATTACCCTTAATCATTTATTTCTTGCAATACAAAGATTAAAAGGTAAATTGCACTAACCTCCCTTGAGATTTTGCATAATTGCAAAGGCCTCTCTTATTTATTATTCTTATAGACTTAACACATTATCTTCTTCTTCTCACCAAATTGATATCCTCTCTATTGTTTATACCTTATTTTTATCCATTTTCTTCATCTTTTTCTTTCTTTCTTATTTTATTTATTTATTTTTTCCATCTTATTTCTTCAATTTTTTCTTCTTCTCATTTCTCTCATTTTTCTTATTCTTCTTTCTCTTTAAGTAAGATCCACTTACTCTCTATAATGATCTATCTATCTCTCTTAGATTAATTTCCATTGTCTATGTGTTTTTTATTGTTTTTATTTCTTTAATTCTTCTTTCTATTTTTGTCACTTTATTCATGATTGTTGCTACAACCAACAGTAGTGCCATATACTTTTTATTTGCTATGTCCTTCTCTCCTTTCTTAATTTTCTTTATCATTTTTTTCTTCATCATTGTTAAGCCCGCATATCATTTCACAATCCTATATTATTTTGGATTCTAATTTTTTTTATTTGAATCCTTAAATTTTCAATCGGTATGTAATAAAAAAAAAATATCACACGTTAAATAATAAAAAAATAAAATAAAAAAACAGAAAAGAAAGAATATAATCTTGTTATAACAAATGAAAATTAGTTAATAAGGAATGAAAGATCATTTTTTTTTTTTTAGAATATTAAACTATTCAAACAATTTGTCATTTATTATATCTAAAATTAAAATTAAACTTGAACTTTACTTGAACCATTCTTTAGTTTTTTTTTTTTTTTTTTTTTCTTTTGGTTACAATATTCCATTTTGTTTCTTTAATTTAACCACACATTAAGAGCTCTGAGCGAGCGAGCGCATACACACACACAAATATATATATAGTACACATTAAGAGCTAACAAATTGACCACCATCAAACCTTATACTAAATTAAATACAATTTTTTATTTAAAAATTACAAAACAAAATATATAAGATGTCGATTTTTATTTTTTAATATATTTTATGCATAGAAATAAGTAGTAACAAAAAATTGGGGATTTTTTTTAAGGTCCTTAGTATTAAGATTTTATAGCATAAAAGACACTTAACATTTTCATAATGTCTAAGGTCCCTCAACATTGATCCGCTCTCCAGAGAAATTGGACCTCTCAGAGAATTTCTCTCTCCAGAGAAAATGGGTTGGCTGTTGTACAATCCACATAAGCTACACTTGTAATATAACCAGTGGAGCATGTTGTGCCCTTCTGTTCACAGTCATTGCAGAGTATATCCTGAAGACGATCCCTGTATTTCTCTAGAAGTTCCACAGTAGCCAGCAAAGCATTAAGCATGCCAAAGTAAACCACCATATCTCTCATAGATTTGCTACATATTGGGCAGATGTAGTTTCTGCAGGCATATGCCTAAAAACAAGCTGAATGCATGTGATGGCCACAAGGTAGACCCCTAACTGTTGCACTTGATGTAAACAAGAACTCGCAACAGATGGAGTAGTTTGTTTCTAAACTTTTCTCCAGACATTTGTGGTTCACTAACTTCAAGGATAGACAACAATTACATTTCATGCATCAAAGAATATTCTACAAAGGAAGAAAGAAAGGGAAAAAAAAAATGACATACTCAAGAAGCCAAACAAGCCTTCCAGAAAAGCCTATTCTTTTCCATCTCATTCATCAACTCCATATTTGAATCAATGAAAATACAATCCAAATCAGAGAATTTCTCTGACCCAAACCAGAGAAAATTCAATCCAAACCAGATAATTTCTCTAGTCCCAACCAGACAAATTCAATCCGAACCAGAGAAATTTTGTCTCATTTACTTATAATTTTCTCTGATTTGTTTATCATTTTCTCTGCGTTCAAATTCATCATCATCATCATCATCAGTCCAAATCAAAATCCAAATTTCAAAAAATAAAAAATAAATAAATAAATAGAGGTGGATCTAAAATGGACCTGTGCAAGTGCGGGTATGGAACTTGGTGCTAGCGTATTCGAGGCAAAAATAGGGATTTTGCCTCCAAATCCATTCAGTGTCCTTCAATTTGTTGCAACCAACTATACAAATCATAAATATATATATATATATATAAATAAAATCACTAGCAACAAGAACAACCGAAGAAGATAACATGATCATGATGAAAATGAAAATGATGATGAGAATGAGAGAAAGAGAGGCTCCTTCTTCGTCATCGTAGTCTTCTTCGCTTTTCTGAAAACAATTCCGAGTTGTTTCTTTCTCGCGTTACATAACAAATTTCTCTGTGATATATGGGTGTAAGGTTGAGGGACCTTAGACATCATAAAATAATATTGTGGATCTCTTCTATTAGTCAAAATGGGAGACGGACCTTAGACTAATTTTTCCTAAAAAATTTATGTCAAAAAATACCTATTTTGAGATATTAGAGTTTGAATAAAAATTTGAAAAGATACGTATTTTTAATAAAAATATATTAAAAATAGATGTGGGTATTTGAATTTTTTTTTTAATATGAAAAATACCTATTTTGAGAAATTAAAGTTTGAATAAAAATTTAAAAATACATATAGGTATTTGATTTTCTTTTTTTATGAATACATATTTTGAGAAATTAGAGTTTGAAAAAAAAAATTAAATACATATAGATTTTTTTTGGGGGGGGGGGGTTGTGAAAAATACCTATTTGGAGAAATTATAGAGTTCTTATAAAATTTTGAAAGCACCTATTTTTAATAAAAATTTATCTTAAAAATACATATAACTATTTTGAATTTTTTGTATGAAAAATACTTATTTTAAGAAATAATTGGTAACAAAAAAAAATTTGAATTGGTCGAGATAGAAATACAGAGAAGTTGAGAGGAGTAAATTATCCTCACATCCCCTGAAGTTTCTGACAATTACAAAAACCTCCCCTGTGGTTTCGCACTTAGACCAAAGGGTAATATGGTTATTTTAGACACTAACATTGTTTGTGTTAACATAACGGATTGGGAGAATCTTAATAATAATTTCAAAAAAGAGAAGATTAGTGTAATTATTAAAATTACAGGAAAGACCCCTATAATTATTAAAAATCTCAAAAGAAGTAAATGTAATTTACCCAAAAACAAACTAAAAAATATATATTATTGTAAAACTAAGTGGTATGATGTTCATCTCAAATTAAGTGGTACAATTGTTGATATGATTACTCTGAACTCCATGCACATTAGAGAAACAGATTTGTCAAGTTGTTTTTTTTATTTTTTATTTTTTTGCTAAAATAATTAATAAAGATAAAAGAAGTTAAAATAATTAATAAGACAAAATATCGCATTCGAATCATATTCATTTTACTTTTTTTCTTACAATCATCAAATCAACTACCAATAAAAACCAACCAATTTTCTAAATATAACATTTTTAATTAAGCTAAAATAAAAACTAAAATAACTAACTTATCAAACAAGTCGCAAAGTGGTGAACACAATTAAAGTGTAGACCATGCAACGCTGAGCAACAATTTGATCTTCACGGATCTAACGGCTGATATCGCTACCTGTTGGTTGGTTGCGCCGTCTCACGCTAGGCATGTTAATTGCATGGCTGAATTTGAAGCGTTGGTTGCAAATCTAGCTGATGTGGCGTGATCTCATTAAATGGACTGTTTGGTCCAGTTTAAACATAAACTGGAGAGAAGCCATACATTTTCTAAATTGGACCCGACTTGTCTTCAGTCACTTTGTAGATTGGACAATATTATTGGGTCCGTAGGACCCATCACGGTTCCTATTTCGATAATTTGAACGGTAATGTGTAGAGCTCATCGAGTGTTTTATCCTTGTAAAAAAATCACATTAATCAAATATCGATAACTATTTAATTTGATCAAATTTTTGTCAAGAATTTATTTTGAAAATTATATTTACCATTAACAAAAATCTGATCCGATCAAGTAGTATCGGTATTCAATCAATGTGATTTTTTGCAGAGATAAAGTACTCAACGAATTCTACAAATTGAACGGTTCAAATCATCGAAACAAAATCCGCAGTGGACTTTCACAAGCCCAACAACATACTCCAATTCAATCTTGAACTAGAGAGAAACCTGCCCTTCTAAATTATTGGTGGTCTGGTCGAACACACACAGATCTCCAATTGCAAGTTGCCCAAGTAGGCCTTTTTTTTTTTTTTTTTTTTTTTGGAACAAAGAAAGTTATAAGAAAAGCAACATAACAAATCAATAAAAGGGGACAAGTTACACCCCTCTAAGCAGTAAAGCTAGATTAGGTGGGGGGCTTGAAACCCAATCAAGAGGGAGATGCCCATGTAGTAAAGCCTGAGCCCCAATAGGCTGCTTTGTTGGCCGAACGCTGGCTCCAGCTGAAGGACAAGTTTTCCCGAGCTGCCAAGTTCTTTATATTAGAGAAGATTGCTCCACATTTCCAAGGAAAGGCATTTTTAGACACGCATAGGAGGATAACTGCCTTGTTGTCCCCGACCACTTCCACCCTTGACAAATTGTAGGCTACAGCTAATTGACATGCACACCTAGCAGCCAAGGCTTCACCTTGCAGAACCGACAAAGTACACCATCTCTTAGTTATACCATCATCCAAGATATCTTAATATTGTATTTGGTTGAGAGATTTGAGAAGGGATTTGAAAAGAGAAATGAAAAAAGTAGGTGAAATATGAATAAAACATGTCTATATTTCACCTAATTTCATACGCCTTTTTCCATTCCTTTTCCAAATCCCTTCCCAAATCCCCCAACCAAACACAGCGTAAGAGTTTCCAAGGAGAATCGCAACCGAAGCCATTTTCGTTCCCTTCTTAATGGCAACATCACAGTTAATTTTAAAAACTCCAGGTCTTGGAGGAACCCATCTGCTAACCCTCTTGAGTACTTCCACCCAACTTCTAGGGGGAGACCTCTACGTGGACAACTGTAACTAAGTCTGACACGGGTAAGCCCATAAAGGCTATAGCCCACCATGAACAACCCAAGCCCACCACTTAGAGCTCAATATGTAATTCAACTAGTGAGGCCCAACATGGCTGGAACTCAACATGGCACTAAGAACCAATGACACTTAGACACGTGGCAGGTGAAGGACAAGCCACATAAGCAGACAAAGATCCTGCAAAGTTATTGCACTGCACATCAGCCATTAATGAAGCCCCTTACAGCATTTATGGCGATAACCCCTCCCCGTCGAAACAGAACGGCCTCACCATGAACAAGGCAAGCTAGAGCATAGACTTTCGGCTAAGATGGCAGGTCGAAAGGGACAACGAAATGATTACCAAAGGATATAAGCAGACGTCGAAGATAAGAAGAAGGTTAAGCTTTCTATCTCTAATCTATCTCTACATTTCACCTCTTTTGCTAACTTGCTCGTCGGAGGGTTCGCTGGGGGACTCCCCATTCCCCGTTGAACTCTTGTGTAGGTCTTCTGGTGGGCTTGGTCATTGGGACACAGGTTTGAGAAGCGTAGATCAGTCTGACCCGTTCCACCTGGAACGAACTGTATCATCAGTTGGCGCCGTTTGTGGGAAATCTTTTACTCCGCACGCCAGTTGTGCTTATTGTCGCCGAAGGCCCTTTCCCAATAACCCCTTCCTACCACCTGCGAAGGTGGATGGTCACAACTAGATCCATGGCTTCCCACCCCAATGTTCCCGACCACCAAGCCGACCCTCCCAATCCAAACAACCCACCACAATATTTTACTAAGCTCACCAATAGCATTAATTGCCTATCCGAGCAAAACTAAGCATTGATTAATGCTCTACTCCAAAGAAACCTTCCCATGCCTCCTCCACCACCTCCAGATATTCCCCCCAACCAAGAACGAGCCCCGAGCCATACTATCCAGCAACCCCATTCACCCAACTTGGAAGGCTTGCGACCCCCTCCCCCAGATGTGAACCCTCCACCTCGAGCCCCGTATTCATCGGTCCCGATACCAACCCCCGAAGGAGAGGCCAGTAGCATCTAACCTCCGCTGCCTTCTGGTGGTGACAACATACCTGTCTGGGATGCAGAACTCTGAGCCATGAAGCTCCAGCTCCAAGGAGTCATGCAGAACATACCGAGTAAACCATCCACCACAGCTAACTCACCATTCGTTGCCTCCATCCGGGACAAACCTCTACCGCCTAAGTTCAAAATGCCCACCATCGACTCTTTTGACGGTACAACGAACCCCATCGATCACTTGGAGACCTATAGAACCCTCATGATTCTCCATGTATTCCTTGATGAAATCATGTGTCGGGCTTTCCCCGTAACCCTCAAGGGGTCGGCTCGACTCTGGTTTAGTCAACTGCCAGCAGACTCTATTTTCACTTTCCAACACCTCAGTGACTCCTTCCTCAGCCATTTCATTGGAGCCTAGTGCCAGCGACGTCCCGCAACCCAACTCCTCAACATCCGTCAGACCGAGGGAGAGTCGCTGCACAGCTTTGTCACCCGCTTCAACACCGAAGCCCTGCAGGTAGTGAAAAACGATGACAAGGTCATCCTCACAGCGTTCATGGCCAGCCTACGATCATCTGATTTCCTTTTCTCCCTCTCCAAAAATCCCCCGACCTCCATGGCAACCCTACTCTCCAAAGCCCAAAAATACATGAACGCCGAAGATTCCCTAGCCGCCCACCAAGAGCCTATAGCCAAAAACCCGACCCCAGAGAGAAGAGAAAGGACTCAGAAACCAGAAACACCCAGTACAATAACCAAGCACCTTAGTATACCGACTGACCAGCCTGAGCTGACCAGTCGGCACCAACCCGATCGCTCGGCCGGTTTGAACGATACACACCCCTCAACTCCCCCATGGAGCAAGTCTTGAACCAGATTCAGCGAGATTACCCCCTAAAATGGCCCCAACCATCACGGTCTCCTTCCAACTGGTGAGACCAGTCCAAATACTGTCGCTTTCATCAGGACCATGGCCACAACATGGAAGAGTGTGTTAACCTCAAAGACCAGATCGAGGGCTTGATACGCCAGGGACGTCTCAGTCGATTCACAGAAGCCCGCCCCCAGCAGAGGCAAAGGACTGAACCTATTAGAAACAACCGCCGGCACACCCCTCCCCGACAACCAGCACAACCTAACCAAGGTCATGATCGCCTTCCACAGCAACCCTGAGCACAAGGTAACCCTGCCCCACCTGTTGGAGAAATCCGAGTTATTGCTAGCGGGCTTGCTTATGGAGGACCATCCCCCTCGGCTCAGCGAGCAGAACTCAGGAAAATAAGGCAGGGCTCAGACAAACAAGTTGCCACATTGGACCGACCCTCCAAACAACCCAAGCAGTGGACGGAGCCTATCACCTTTACGGACGCCGACTGCACAAGCATCCGTTACCCCCATGACGACCCTCTCGTCATTTCTGCCCTCCTCTCCAATTACAAAGTCAAACGGGTTCTCGTCGACAACGGCAGTTCTTCAGACATCATCTTCCTAAATGTCTTCCGCCAGCTCAAGATCGGGGAAGAAAGTCTGTTCCCTCTCCAAATCCCATTGGTCAATTTTACTGGAGATCGGGTGACCTCCATCGGGTCTATCGATCTTCCCATCACAATCGGAGAATACCCAAGACAGATCACCAAGTTGCTCACTTTCCTGGTCGTCGATTGTCCCTTTGCTTACAACATCATCCTCGGCCGCACCGCACTAAATGCTTTCCAAGCCATCAGGTCCACTTTCCATCTTGTCGTCAAATTCCCCACCGACCTTGGGGTCGGCATAGTGAGGGGCGAGCAAACCATGGCCAGGGAATGTTACATCGCTTCACTTAAAGAGGTCAAGCTAAAGGAGGGTATGATCATTGAAGGGCTCGATGTTAGGGACGAGGATGAGCTGGTTAGAGGGGAACCAATGGAAGAGCTTGTCGAGGTCCCCATCGATCCAACCAACCCGGCAAAAACAGTCAAGATCGGCAGCCAACTATCCTCCTAGGCCAAGGTCAACCTTACTGCCCTCTTGATTGAGCACAACGACATATTTGCCTAGACCTACTCCGACATGCCGGGTATCGACCCCTCCTTCATCACCCATCGTCTGAGCATTGAGCCCCATTTCTGACCTTTCCGCCAAAAGCAGTGCATCTTTCACCCAGAGCGCAACACTCTCATCATTTCTTAAGTAGATAAGCTCCTTAAGGAACAGTTTATCAAAAATGTGGACTACCCCAGATGGCTGTCAAATGTGGTCTTGGTTTATAAAAAAAACGGTAAATGGCGACTCTGTGTCGACTACTCCGACCTTAACCGAGCTTGCCGCAAAGACAGTTATCCCCTTTCTCATATAGATCTGCTCGTTGACGCCACGACCGACCATCAAATGCTCAGCTTCATGGACGCCTTCTCTGGATACAACTAAATTCTGATGCACCCATCTAACCAGGAGTACACCTCCTTCATCATCGACCGGGGAACTTACCATTATTGTGTCGTGCCATTTGGGTTGAAAAATGTCGGGGCCACTTACCAACGGTTGGTCAACGCCGTCTTTCATCACCAGATAGGCCAGAACATGGAAGTATACGTCGACGACATGCTAGGCAAGAGCAAGCTCTCCACCGATCATTTGACCAATCTGCGAGAGACCTTCGGCACCCTCCGTAAGTATCAAATGAAACTCAACCCGAAGAAATGGGCCTTCGACGTAGGATCTGGGAAATTCTTGGGTTTTATGGTCAGTCAACGAGGCATCGAAGCTAACCCCGAAAAGATCAAGGCCTTGATAGAAATGCAGTCACCCAGAACGGTTAAGGAGGTTCAGAAGCTTACTGCAGAGTCGCCGCCCTCAACCGCTTCATTTCCCGCGCAACAGACAAGTGTCTCCCCTTCTTCAAAGTTCTTCAGCAAACTTTTGAGTGGACGGCAGAATTCAAAGAGGCATTTCAGCAGTTGAAGCAGTGCATGGCCAACCCCCCTGCTCTCTCAGATAATCACGAGTGAACCCTTTTTCCTCTACTTAGCCGTGTCAAACATCGCAGTCAATGCAGCACTCATCAGGGAAGACAACTCTGCCCAACGACCAGTCTACTACATCAGTCGGGCTCTCAGGGAAGCAGAACAGAACTACCCATCGCTTGAAAAAATGACTTTAGCCTTGGTCATAGCCTCAAGACGCCTCCGACCTTGCGTCCAGGCCCACCCTATTGCCGTCCTCACTGACCAACAGTTGAAGAAAATAATGCAACAACCAGAGTTGTTCGGCCGACTTATGCAATGGTCAGTCGCGGTCAGCCAATTTGACATCTCCTACTAACCTCGAACGACGACCAAGGGGCAGGCCGTCGCCGACTTCATCCTAGAGTTCACTAACCCCACTCCAACCACGACTCCCCCGCCCCCGCCATCCTATACTGAGGCAGAGGACCCCCACCCTTGGACCCTCAACGTCGACGAATCATCCTGCAAAAAAGGCAGTGGGGCGGGTCTCATCCTCACTGCTCCCGAGGGTGGTTATTTCAAGTGTGCTCTCCGTTTCTTGTTCGACGCAAGCAATAATGAGGCTGAATATGAGGCACTCATCGCAGGTCTCCGCCTCGCCAAAGACATTGGTGTCAACCATATCCAAGTGTTCAGAGATTCCCAGCTCATTGTCGGACAAATCACGGGAGAATTCGATGCCAAGGAAGACACAATGCGGGCATATAGGGATATTGCACTCCCCCTTGCTCGCCTCTTCAATAATTTCCACATCAAGTACATTCATCGAACGAAAAATGCCAAGGTAGATGAAATGGCTCAGTTAGCTTCTGCCGACCAGTCAGACCTCAACCACGGTGTCCGCCTCGAATATCTGGTTGACCCTACCATTTTCCCGAACCAGCAACAAGTCCACTTCCTCCAAAACGAACCTATTCCATGGGCGGCCGACATCTTTCTATTTTTGACAAATGGGGAACTTCCAGACAACAAGCACCAGGCCACCAAAGTTAGGGCCCGGTCGTCCAACTACATTCTTATCAGTGGTCTCTTGTACAAACGTGGTTTTTCACGCCCATACCTGAGATGCCTCAATCCTGCTCAAGCGGCCTATGTAATGAAAGAAGTCCATGAGGGTATATGTGGCAATCATTCGGGTGTCAGGTCACTAGCCCACAAAATACTCCGCATTGGTTACTTCTGGCCTACTCTCAACCAAGATGCTGTTGAATTCGTGCTTAAATGTGATAAGTGTCAACACTTTGCCAACATCCCTCATGCCCCTCCTATAGAGTTGATCACACTTTGCAGCCCTTACCCATTCGCCAAATGGGGGATCGACCTAGTTGGCCCATTGCCCACTGGCCGAAGCCAAACCAAATTCGCCATTGTCGCCATTGATTACTTCACTAAATGGGTGGAGGCAGAACCCCTTGCCATAATTATCGAGCAGAACACCACCAGATTCATCTGGCAATCGATCGTGTGTCGATTTGGCATTTTTCAAGCCATCGTCTCTGACAACGGCAAACAGTTTGACAATGCCAAATTCAGGAAATTTTGTGTTGAACTTCAAATCCAACTATGTTTCTCTTCCCCAGGTCATCCCCAAGCCAATGGCCAAGTTGAGGTTACCAACCGTTCTCTTCTGAAGATCATCAAAACTAAGCTGGAAGCTGCTAAGGGACTCTGGGCTGAGGAATTACCAAATGTACTCTGGGCGTACCGTACTACAGCCCGAACCCCCACTGGGGATACCCCCTTTCGCTTAACATACGGCACTGAGGCGGTCATCCCAGTGGAAATTGGTCTGCCTACCCCGAGGGTTCTGCACCCAAATCCAGAACTCACTGAAGAACTACATCGAGCCGACCTAGACCTGATTGAAGAGCTCCGAGAGACCACTACTACCAAACTGGCCTCATATCAACAGAAAATGAGAACTCACTACAACCGCAAAGTCCGACTGAGGGAGTTCGCCGTGGGAGACCTTGTTTTGCGCGAAGCAACTCTTGCCACCAAAAATTCAGCTGAGGGCAAGTTGGCAGCCAAGTGGGAGGGACCTTACGTCGTTAAAGCCAGACCTCGTCCGGGCACTTATCGACTTCAGGACATGGAAGGTCGAGATCTCCCCCATCCGTGGAACGCCGAGCACCAGAAGCGTTATTTTCAATGAAGCCCTATTTTTGTATTGCTTAGTTACTGTATTTTCTTTTTGACAATCTACGCACTTGAATGTTCTTATTCTCTTCTCATATGGTGTAAATTTATGATCAAATGGGCTACACTTTACATGACAACAATCTTACATCTTAGTTATCTGTGTGGTATTTCAATAATGCCCTGATTACAGCATCAATCTGGCTGAAAAGCCTCAGCCAAACTAAGCATGAAGAGCTCAGCCTGACTGAGTTACTTAAAGCCTCAGCCAGACTGAGCATGAAAAGCCTCAGCCAGACTAAGCATAAAGAGCTCAGCCCGACTGAGTTACTTAAAGCCTCAGCCAGACTGAGTTACTTAAAGCCTCAGCTAGACTAAGCACGAACAGATCAGCCAGTCTGAGCTACTTAAAGCCTCAGCCAGACTGAACACGTGGAACTCAGCCAGGCTGAGTTACTTAAAGAGTCAGCCAGACCGAGTTAATCATGCCTTAACTCGAACTGAGCACGAATGAAGAGCTCGGCCAAGGCCATTCTTGCAACTTCATGATTGAGGCATAGTTGCCATAATTAGTCAAATTTTAGGTCCATGTTTTTACGCATTTTTAACATTCTTTACATTTTTTAATTTTTATTTCCCAACCCACTCTTTCATTTCTCAACACTCTTACAACATGCATTAAAACTTCACATTTTCAGACCTTTACATTTCAACGTTTTTACGGTTAACATTCTTTGCATCATGATTTCCTCACAAGCTAGCTTGGCACCCTACTTCTCAATTTCCATTATGATTTGTACATAAGCCTTATTTGAATCACCATTCTCATTCTTTTCAAATTTACAAACATAAAGGCAGCAGTGTGACAACAAAAACAATAATTTTATTTATTTACAAACTTATCCATAAGTTTACTACAGCAATTACAAAAAACAAAAAACAAAAACAAAAACAACAAAAACCAAAATTTTATTTACAAATTTTGTTCACATCAGTCACTCATCTTCACTTGAGACAAACTCCTCTTCTTCCACGCCCTCGTCTAGGGGGGTTTGGGCCACGTCGTCCTCGTCTATCTTTACATTGCTGAAGTCTAAGTCTGGGAACAGCTCTTCTGCTTTACACTTGAAAGTCTTCCAGCTGCTATCCCAGAACTCAGCCATCTCATGTTTGTAGAAGTCCGACCGCTGGAAGCTCTGGATCACTTCTTCTTCACTCATGCTCCCAGCGGTCGCTCCCGACGGGCCAACCCCCCCAGTCCCCTCTCTTGCCAAGTTGCTGGCGATCGCGGCATCAATGGCTATCTGAAAGTCAGCGGACCCCTTGAACTACTCAACTGCTGCAACACACAGGTCGGGGTACGCCGCCCTCTCAAATACCAGTTTAGCCCTTTCTTCCTCCAAGGCCTTTTCTAGTCCCGCCTTCTCAGTCGCTGACTTGGCACGCTCGTCTACCAGCTCCTTCTCCAACCCAACGATCTTCAGATCTGCTTCTTCTTTTTCTTTGATTGACTGGGCGCGTAGATCCTTGTTACAAGTCATGGACTCATCCCACCGATCGTTGGCGACGGTGCAGGCCTTCTATGCCTCTTCCAGCTTCTTCTGCTCGCCAACCAGCTGGAACTCGAGCGACACCAGCTTACGGCGTTCCGTCTCCAACTCCAACTTGGTTGCGAGCAGCTTAGCATGGGCACGGTCGGCAATATTCCTCTACACCATCGCCAACACCTCCATTTTCTTCACCTTATGGGCCTCTTCCAGCCCCCTGGCACACGAACCCCGCGCGGCCTTCCTCCAGCCTACGCTCTCCTTCTTCAAATTTTCAAGTTGGGCCTCCACCTCCCCCAACTTTGCCCTCAGTGGCCTCACTTCGCCTCTTGCAACCGCCGCCTTGTTCAGTAGGGCCTCTACTAAGGCGGTCGCCTCCATTTGGGCAGAGCACAACCCTCTTAGCAGCTCAACCTCAGTGAAATTGGCCAGCGTCTTCCACTACTCCCAAAAGGCGATCTGCAGCTGTCCTGGCTGGGCCTCCCTCTCCCTCTAGTCGCCCAAACATTGCTGGAGCATGGTAGATGGCAGTCTTCAACTTGACCCCCTCTCCCTCTCCTTGGGGCGCAGGACCCCCCTTGGGCTGCCGCTTCGCCCCCTTCTCAGGGCCAGCCGACCCACTTTCCATTTACATCTTGGGGCCCATGGCACTCATGTGTTCTTTTCCACTTGGGCCCTTTGACCTTCGTCCCCTTGTGCCTCTAGGACAACCACCCCTTCTGGAGTAGCCCCCACCCCTCTCTCCTCTACCCTCTCCGCCATGGGGGTGTCCTCTCCACCAATCCTCCCCTTCTTCAAAGCAAGCGTATCTTTTACCCCCTCAGTGGCGACTCTTTTCTTCTTCAACTTCCTTAGCCCTGCCTCCACCTCTCGTCTGTCTCTCTCCTTTAGTGGGTCTACGAGTTGTAGCAATGGGGCAAACTCAGTCAGGTTCTTGTCCCCCAAAGGTTTAGGACAAGGTCGAATCCTCTCATTCGGCACCAACTTCGGAGCAGGCCCCAGTTGGGTTTCTTTATATTTATTCGCTCGGGCGAACAATCTCCTTTCTTCTTCCTCCTCCGCTTTCCGTTGCCTCTCCAACTCCTCCCTTGCCGGATCCTCCCCCAACGGTTGCGGCCCCAAGTTCAGGGCAAACAACATTGATAGAAAGACTAGCTCATCCCACCTTACTCCTTTCTCCTCTCTCCATTCCCTCACCTTCTTCACTCGGTCTTCGACTGCCCCATCCAGCTTGGGCTCGACCGATTTGGTGGGGGACCTTCCACGTTGTGCGAACTCCTGCCCCACCGTTCGCCGTCACAAAAAACCACTTCGGCCTCTACCCTTTCACCGAAGATGGAAGACCCGCCACCAGCCCTCGCCCCACCACCGCTTGCAGAGTGACCCAAGTCTCCTGTTGACCGGAGGCCTTGTGACAGGAGAAGAACTCCTCTACTATCATTGCCACCCCTCCGGTCGCCTATAGCCAGGCACTTGCGCAGGCCATTACTATCTTCCAGGCGTTCTACATCAGCTGCCCTGGTGCCGCCTCTAACTTGTTCAACACATCCACCACCACTTGGGGGAGAGGTAACCTCAAACCCCTTCGCAACGCCTCTTCGTACAAACTGAACTCGCCTGGCCGCACATCCAATGCCCTTTCCTTGGATGTGGGCAATCTTAACCCCATCTCCGCGGGAATCTGGTACTTCCTCCTTATTCCATCCAACTCCTCCTCCGTAAGGGTAGATCTGTCCGACTTGGTGTGCCAGTGGTCCGGCTCCACCTGGCTAATAGGTTTCACGACTACAATCATCGTCCTTGGACAAGCCCGCACCGCCTCACCGACTACCCCTCATTCCCTACGCTCCGTGCGATACTGCTCCGCCAAATCCACCGCATTGTCGTCGCCTAATGGATCAACCCTTGCGTTTGTTGCTTCCCCTTGGGCCATCTCTCTTGTGTGTCTGCGAATGGCGTCGGATGCAGGCACAAGAAAATTCACAAAGTGTTGCAGGGGCATATCACTGGCAACGAACGAGTTTACTTCTGGGATGTTTTGGTTTTTTGCGAAGAGATAGGTAAAACGGATAATACCAAAAACCCAAGGCTTGCCTATATTCCAAGGGTCACAATTAGTTTTCGCCAGTTTGAAACTTTTCAAAAATCCGCCAAAACTGTCTTTTCAACACCCTATATTGACCTATCATTTCATTTCTTACTCAACGCCTAACCTTCCCCACTACGAGATTTTGCCACGTGTACGACCACGATCCCTGCCCCCTTTCCCCTTCCCTGTCTATTCCACTTCACTTCACCACATGCCCCTGTCACTTCTCGAGCCCCGCGCACCGCCACTTATCCCTCCACTCGGTCACACTTATCCCTCCACTCGGTCACCCTTCGCGGTCGGCCCTCCTCATAGTCGATCCCTCTACTCGAGTACCTTTCGCGGTCAACCCTCCTCATGGTCGGGCCGTCCACTCAGGTACCTTTCGCAATCGGCCCTCCTCATGGTCGGTCCCTCCACTTGGTCACCTTTCGCAGTCGGCCCTCCTCATGGTCGGTCCCTCTACTCAGGTACCTTTCGCGGTCGACCCTCCTCATGGTCGGGCCCTCCACTCGGGTACCTTTCGCGGTCGGCCCTCCTTATGGTCGGTCCCTCCACTTGGTCACCTTTCACGGTCGGCCCTCCTCATGGTCAGTCCCTCCACTCGGTCGCCCTTCGCGGTCGGCCCCCCTCATGGTCGGCCCCTTCGCTCGACCACCCGTCGCCGTCAGCCCACCTCTCGTTCGGCCTTTGCCCCGCCATCTCTAACAACCATTGTTTTCTTCTTTATTCCCTTCATTGAACTAAAGCTGCACTCGGGAATAAGACACTACTGACATAGGTAAGCCCATAAAGGCTATAACCCACCATGAACAACCCAAGCCCACCACTTAGGGCCCAATACGTAATTCAACTAGTAAGGCCCAACATGGCTGGAACTCAACATGGCACTAAGAACCAATGACACTTAGACACGTGGCAAGTGAAGGACAAGCCACATAAGCAAACAAAGATCTTGCAAAGTTATTGCACTGCACATCAGCCATTAATAAAGCCCCTTACAGCATTTATGGCGATAACTCCTCTCCGTCGAGACAGAACGGCCTCACCATGAACAAGGCAAGCTAGAGCATAGACTTTCGGCTAAGATGGTAGGTCGGAAGGGACAACGAAATGATTACCAGAGAATATAAACAGACGTCGAAGACAAGAAGAAGGTTATGCTTTCTAGCTCTAATTTATCTCTACATTCCACCTCTTTTGCTAACTTGCTCGTCGGAGGATTCGTTGGGGGACTCCCCGTTCCCCGTTGAACTCTTGTGCAGGTCTTCTAGTGGGCTTGGTCATTCGGACACAGGTTTGAGGAGCGTGGATCAGTCCGATCCGTTCCACCTGGAACGAACTGTATCATCAAAGTCAAACTCCTCTTTTGTCACTCGAGCTCGGTGCAAAGTCGAGGATGGCTCTGTTAGAATCTGGTTGAGAACAAAATTGTTTCTTTCTTTCCAAATAAACCATCCTATCCAAGCCACCCAACGAAAAAACCAAACTTTGTTCTCACTATTCCTAAACTTTTCCATCATGCTGCAAGACTAAACAAGGACAGATGGGATGGAGCCCTCATGACATTTCAGATTAAGCTCACTACTGAACCAAATTGGCCTGACCCAATCACACCCAAAAAGAAGATATTCCACAGTTTCTGGAAACTCTTGGCACATTGGGCATAGACTTGAGCTTGCACATCTCCTTTTGTGTAGATTTTCTTTTGTAGCTATGGCATTCTTGCACACCCGCCACGAAAAGTGACGTATTTTTTGAGGGACTTTTAGAGCCCATATCAGCTTCCACAGATCACAAGGAACATGAAAAAATTAGGAGGTTTAAATTCGAGTTGCTGACCGACCTCCACCACACCTCTGTGATACCCTGATTTCACTGCATAATTTCCTTGTGATTCGAAATTCCATATAAGTGAATCAACCGAGTCTTGTAAGGCTATAAGAATGAAGGCTATAGCTTGGGCCTCATCTTCAGACACTAGGAATTTAAGCTTATCCACATCCCAATTCCTACTAATCGAAGTGATGATATCTTGCACAAACTCCACCCCAGATTCATCTAGTTTTGGGGATACAATCTTAAACTTAGGTAAGGAGGAAACCCACTTGCCATCCCAGAACCTTATAGAAGCCCCACTATTGACTTGCCACCTCAACCCCTTAATCAAAAATTTCCTGCCTTGAAGAATCCTCGCCCAAGCCCACAACGGCTGACGCCCTTTAGATGCTTGCAAGAAGGTAGAATAAGGAAAGTAAATCCCCTTCAAAATTTGAGCATGGAGAGATTGTGGATATTTGATTAACCTCCATCCTTGCCGAGCCAGAAGGGCCAAGTTAAAGGTATTAAAATCTCTAAAGCCCAAACCTCCTTGATGTTTCGGGATAAACATTTGATCCCAATTCACCCAATGGATTTCTCTTCCATCCGAGTCACCACCCCACCAAAAATTGTTGATCTAGGAGTTCAAAAACAAATTGGAAACGCAAAGCAAGCCACAGCATAGGATGGAATAGCCTGAGCCATAGCTTTTAATTACTCCTCCTTTCTCGCCTGCGAAAGCAATTTCAATTTCCACCCTTATAGTTTTGAAAGAACCTTTTCAATAATGAACTCAAAAGCTTCCGCCTTTGATCTGCCCCAAAAGGAGAGTGGCCTAAGATACTTTGCGTTACTCTAAAGACCAAACAAACTACAGATAGAGTGGCATATATCAGGGTTTGTGTTAGAGGAGAATTGAACGCTAGATTTGTCAAAGTTTACTAGTTGCCCAAATGCCTCACGGTAGATGTGCAAAGTGTCCAAAACATGTTGACATTCACTCATCTCCGCCTTGAGGAAGAGGAGCATATCATCAGCAAAAAATAGATGGAAGAGGGTCGGGCAATTACTAGAAATTTTTATGCTTGAAATCTGATTGCATCTTACACTCCAGGTCAGAAGCTCTGAGAAGACATCCGCAACCAAGATAAATAAGTAAGGGGAGAGGTCTCATTAACGCAACCCACAAGATGGTACAAAGGATGTTCGCTTTTCGTCATTGGCAAAAACAGAGAAAGATACAGTAGTGACACACTCCATTATCCATTGAATCCATAGTTGGGCCCGAGTAGGCTACTTATTGAATTCTGTAAGATTTGAAGATAAATTTAAAATAAATCAAAAAAAACCTCTTGCCCTTGCATCACTTTGCACCATATGAGCACGTAAAAAATGGATGTGTCCACGTAAATGGTCCCAAATGTCGCAATCCCCTTGGCCAACTTGAATTTCCCGGTGCCGCCCACCACGAAAGTCTCTCTGCCATAGGCAAGTTGTATGATGCGGCCTTGAATCTCCAAAGTGCTACCATTGTATTCATTACTAGTAAAAACAATGGAACACAACAACTGCGTATTCGCCCCCTCTAGCGAGGACGTCGCATAGATGCCCTGACCACCGGCAATTTCGGGTGAGTTCTTGTCAAGACTTTGCGTTATCTGATTATCGAAGACATAAGTGGTTCCAAAACTGTCAAATGCCAAGACCTTGCCAGGGATTCCGGTGAGTGTGGCCTCTGTGGCATTGGGGCCAGCGCAGTAATGTTGGACTTAGAGTGTCATGCTGGTTTCTTTGAGTTGGTAGTCACAGACTTGTAAGGATGCAACAATGGCCAGAAGGAAGAGGAAGACCAATTTGGTGAGCGTTGTAATTGATTTTGGTGCCATTGGGAAGTGATAGATAGCTTCTAACTAACTCAATAACCAATGGCTAAGCCAATATACTGAAGGATTTTTGTATTTCTTAGTGATCAATTGGTGTAATGACCTCTATAGAGAGAGAAAGAGAGAGAGACTAGTAATTTCATATTGCTGGCAACATAAAATTGTGGCCACATGAACAATATTCCAAAGACAAAATAAAACAGAGAAATATCAAAGAAAAAAAAAAAACCAGTGGTCTGTAATTGCAAGGGCCCAAGGCTATGTCTATCAATCATTGTTCTGGTCAACAGGTTTTGTGGGTGTTTGTTGCAAATCTCTACTCTACTCCATGGGAATTTTGTCATTTCTTACTCATCATTGTTGCTTGTCACAACTAAGGAAAGGACGGCCTTCACTTTACTTTTTGTTTATTGGGCCATTGCATATTTTAATTTTAATAAATAAATAATTCTTGTTAAAATTGTGTTCATAGAGAGAGAGAGAGAGAGAGAGAGAGAGAGAGAACCAGTCAATTGTACGGTTGAGAGGGTAAAAATGAGCTAAATTCATGTTTTTAGGTGAGGTTAAAAATGAAATTTCACTTTTTTGTTGCAACAGCTTTTAAGAAATTTTATTTGCACATCATACAAAGTCTCAATATACACCACAAATATATTCAAACATAATACTTCTAAACAAATGTCAAATGTTTAGAGTTAAAATTATAAAGAAAAATAAATTATTCAAATATATACTCCGTGAAGAACTGTTTTACGGTGATGCATTTATATCCAAACACTTTTATATGTACAGGAGAGTGTGGGGGTGCAAATAGAATTACCCTTAACACACTCAGACCATTGAGCTCTTACAATGAGGTTGAGGACCAGATCTGTGAATGACAGGAATTTGAACTAACAAAAAATGTTTTTTGATTAATTTTGTGTCTAGAATTATCAGCTCTTGTTTGGTCTAATTTTAAAAATCTGTTCTTTATGTATTTGTTCAAAAAATAACAAACACAAACATATATATTTTGATACTTTCAGAAAATAGATAGATTTTGAAACTCAACTAAACAGGGTGATTTGTCTTTGTATGGCCAAGATCATATGTTATGCCATTGGCCTCCATTTAACACTTGGAATATAAATATAAAAGAAAGGAAAAAGTCAACAATAGAATCAAAATTGTTAAGTCTCCACTTGGATGTTAGTCTCAACAATAGGCATTGTCCACAATAGGCATTGTCCTCCTGATAGAGGAGTGAGAGAGAGACCTTGTTATGATTTCTCCTTCCTCTAAATGATAAGATTCATTGAACTTCTCACAACGTCGTCAGCAACAAACTGCACACGTCACTGCAATCCGAACACTTCACCGGACTATTCAATTGGTAAGGGCGACGGGCAGTGTGTACAAAGGGGAAGGACATAGTCAATGCGAGCTGATGACTCGCGCTTATGAGAGAGAGAGAGAGAGAGAGAGAGAGAGAGAGAGAGAGAGAGAGCATTTTGATGTAGGTCATGCAGAGATTCAACTTTCATTTTCTTTCCCATTTGTGGGATCATTCAGAATCAGCAAAAGTACAAAAACTAATATATAAACCACATAAAGGAAGCATTTGATTTTGTAGGCATACATACAACTACGAGGGAGAATATCAGTTCCTACTTAGCATAATCTTTTTGTTTAGGTGACAAAGAGGAACTTCAAGTCTGCCTCTGTTAATTTCCCAAGAGCCTCAGAAGAGCCACCCACAGTCCTGTAAACAAGTCGGAAATGACAAATGGTTAATTCACTAGATTCACACAGGTGTACGTCCTACAATTTGGCAACCATCATAATGCATGTAAACTACTTGAACTAACCCTTCAAAGACTAGTTCTTTCTTCTCCTGCAACTTCAGAATCCTTTCCTCAATCGTGTTCTCAATAACAAATCTCACAATCCTACACATTCACAAATAAATAAACAAATAAATAAATAAAATAAGGTTGAGTTACTCTTCCCCTGAAGGAACAGCTATGGGTCATGAGGGGGTACCTGATAGGTTTATATTGTCCTATTCGATGGATTCTGTCTTGGGCTTGTCGTTCCACAGCTGGATTCCACCAGGGGTCCATCAAGAAAACCTGTGAGGTAAAGCGTGAAACGCCACAATCAGGGAAAGTTGCAAGGGCTTAAATTAAAAACTACAGTAAAAGGAAGAAATCAGTACAGGAAAAGAAAATTGGGAAAATAGCAATTCAGAGTAAAATTGATTTGAAAAAAATTACACCAGTTATAAACTCTATAAACATTAATTATTATTATTAATAATAATTAAAATTCCAAACTTCTCCACATGTTTGTAAATATTTTTTCTAATGCCCACTGGGCTGTAATTCCCCCAAGAAAATTTGAGCAGAAGTAAAATGAATCGCTGTGCTTCATGTAGTGGGCTCAGATGGTCTATTCCATCTAGATTCATTGCATGCACGAGAGAATTGGGATTCTACATTCCATGGGAAGAAAGGGCATTGGGAAATGTTACTAAGGGGGGAATATCACATTCATGGTCTAACAATTCAGCAACCAACCAAATAAACCGAAGCAGTTCATTCAAAGCAACTAAAGAAATTTATAAAATAAAATAAAAATTAAATTAAATTAAATTAATTTAAATAAAGGAAGAAAACAAAAGTGAATAATCTTGACATGGCCAGAAAAATTACGACACATAAAACCAAAAGCTGAGCCATTCAAGACCAAGTGGGACAATTACCCCCAGATTATGTTTTTCCCCACTAAAAATTGAACTAGTTGCCTGATATATTTTGTTCATTAAGACTTCACGAATTTCTATTTGAATAGTGATCATTTGTGTGCGCATTTTATACTATGCTTTTGCCACGGAGTTATATGATCTTAAAACAAACTAGGCAGTGTTTATAGGATTTTCCATCTCTCAATACACAAATAAGGTGGGTTTAATGCACTCTGAATTTTAGAGTTTAATGAATTGTGTTTTTTTGTTTTTTGTTTTTGTTTTTTTAATATGAAGTGGTCTAATGTGCTGCCGCTTGAGATTTCAACAATGAGTTGGTGTTGAGAGGGGATGGTCAATAGTTTAATCAAAAAGCTACCAAAATTCTTTTATGCATGTCCGAAAGTGGCAAGTTCAATGTGTGTTAAAAAGTATTTTTTAAAGTTAAAAGTAGTAGTTCCTCTTATTTTTCTTTTTAATGTTGCTTTTATGGAATTCCACATTCTAGTTAAGATTTGTAGCAGGAAGCGGAGTTAGAGTTTACCTCCCACTGAATAAACCCTCTGCATAAAACAATATGAAGTGATTTTAGAAGTAGGCTCAATTTTATTAACAATAAGAAAAGAGGCTCCTTACATGCGAAGCAACAGTAAGATTCAGAGCAACACCTCCGGCTTTCAAGCTCATAAGGAAGATTTTGCAATCTGGATCATTAGTAAATCTTGTAATTGCAGCATCCCTAGCATTCATGGACATGGACCCTACTAATTGAACACAAGTAATGCCGGACTGCAAAAGGTCGATCACATCACTATAGTTTCACTTTTTGATGCATAAATAGAATACTAGTACCGAAATGTTTTCTTTACCTTTTGGAGGGAGTAGTGTATCAGATCCAAGAACGATGTGAATTGGCTGAAAACAATTCCTTTTGCAGAACCATCCCTTTCAACCATGAATCTGATTTCTTCCCTCTGGAACCAAGCAATTCAGTCAGCATAACAAGAGTGGTGAACAAAATATGGACATAGCCAAAAAATGGACAATACAATCAATAGGAAAGTAGGTGCAAATCTATCAAAAGAATCTGATTGACCAATTTATTCTCTCACATCAGTTAGAAGTCATCTCATACTCTTCTACTTTGTCCCTATTTCACTTTTCTTTCCTAATTCATTCTTTGGTTTTTGATGCCCACATGAGGGGATGGATCGATAGGAGAGGCAAGTTAGTTGCATGATAAAATGTTTGAATGGCTGCTTGTTAGGATGCTTTTTCCCCTTTTTCATTATGGAACATTATCATAATTTCTAGATTTATATCAGACCACTAAACTGGTGATAGTTACTTGCATACATTACAGCCATAATGAAGAATCTCTACTGCCAAGTTTAAGTTTTTAGAAGTTCAAAGCCTTGAAAATCTGAAACCGAGTACAATAGAATCAGGAAAACTCGAGTGCTGAGCAAAATGTAACATTTTAAATTGAGTGATAATAAAGTTGTGTTATTTGATTAGACAGCCTTCACCTCGTTTCCACTCCATCTACAGGCAAGCATTGTGCAAGCATGTCAGTCACCAATGTCACCTCTCTACCACGAATATGTACATCTTTCATGCTCTCTCTCCTATACCTAAACCGAATTGCAAGCATTGTGCAAAAATGGAAATGGTATTTGCAGATGCTTGTGGATATTAAGAATCTTCCTGAAGGTTTCATTTCTTAGAAGAATGAGCTGGTCAAACCTCACTTCTAAATTGCCTTTAAAAGCTTGCCTCAAACTGTATACAGAGAAATCACAAGTACTGGAAATCTAATGCTACATGGTGAAAGAAGATAAATTTTACACACATGGAATTCTCTTCTAGTCAATAGTTAGGCTTCTTTTGTTTCTTCATTAAGCTTTTCATGCTCCAAAACTGAAGATAACAATTATAGCAACTGTGATAACAAAATCGAATGAAACAATTCACATACCAAAGCATCAATTTTTGTACTTGTCTGGAACTCATCAAGCCGGATCCTGTTTAGAATACTTGATGATCTAAACCCTTTAATGGTTGTTTTAGTATTTGAATCTCCGCTATCCACGGTTGTACTGAAGTCAACAGTAAGTGGTTTTGAACATGAAGGGCACGAGACTTGTCCCATACTAGCAGAAAAATCGATCAAACAAGACTTACAGAAGATGTGTGCACATGATGTAACCTGAAACAATTTAAATAATATCCATCACTGTACATATTAAAAGAGGACGAACCAAGAATTAGGTATATATCAAACTTAAATTTTGTAGCAAATGGGGAACTGACGCCTATGCATATTCCTCACTATTTTGATGGAAATTGAAATCTAGTTCTTTAGTTGAGAATCAAAATGTGTATTATTTCATTATTACTTATAAAATTATGGTGTTGCTTTGCAAACGCAGCAGACACGATGCTTTTTAGTTCCAAAACAGCTAGTAACTTACGAACATCCAATGGAAATTCACAAACTAATATCGTCTGAACTTTGACAAGTAATATATGCACCTGAATAAATAAGAAATCCAAAACATGGGAGCAAGAATGAAGGGTTTTCTTAGTTAAAATTATTTTTCCTTCCTTATAAAATAAACCAACCACAAACCTTGTGGTAAGATTACTTTGAAGTCATAACATGGGTAAATTTAAGTGCTGTGAGGATTTAACCTAGGTCACACATGGAAATGTCAACTTTTAAAGAATCCAAAGTCAATGGAAAGATGACTTGGTTTGTCTCCCAAGAAACAGATCACCATCAGAGATATATCACCTTTTGCATAATATATATCCATCCAGTTCAAAGTGGAGATAGATCACTTTTCACATATAACATGATAACTACATCAAGTATAATCAAAATTGGGGCCTCTTTCAAAGGAGAAGTTTGAAAAGTACCCAGCCCTAACTCGATAATATAGAACTACTACAAATTGGTTAGTAGTAATGATCAAGTGTCAATCCCAAAGGAAAATGACACGCTAAAGCATGGAAGTTCAAAAAGAAATATGATAACTCACCACAGGATCTTCTGCTGGGTCATGGCATAAGCCACATATTTGTTCACCACCAACACCATCCGCCACAGTTCCACTTCTTGCAGCAGCAGTACTAGAATATACCACAAGGTAAGGGTGATCAACTGCCTGTGGTGTTACAAGAGAGATCAATCAGAGATTTTCATATATGAATTTTTATAAGACAAATATATGATGACAACAAAAACATGTAATTGGTGCATAGCACAAATCAATCGCCATTTAAATTATTCAACTTCAAAATCATAAAAAAAGAAAATTAGTCGGACCAAGTTCTACCATTTCTCCTAAAAACCAATGGATGTTAGAGAGGGTTCATTACATCTTTTATGGCATTCAACATTGCACTCACAGGACTTTTTTTGGAGTGGTCGCATGGAGCAGCATTGTTTACACTAACAATCCCTACCTCACAATGACACTCCCATGACTCGAACCCATGACAATGTGGCTCTGATGCCAGTTGTCAGATTGAGTTCCACCATCCCTCCTAAAACCACTTGGTGATAGAGAGGGTTCACTCATGTCTTTTATGGCATTCCACATTGCACTTGTGGGCTTGTTTTTAAAGCGATCGCAAGGAGTGCCATTGTGTACATCAACAGTTTTCTTGGATAAACATTTTAAAATGCTTCATAATATCAATAAAACTAAAATCAACAAGGTCAAGAGACATTGTCATAAATAAATAAATAAATAACAAGTCGTGACTCCTGCCCAAATGAACTTTCTCAAGCTTTCACAGTAACTTGCAAGGTTTTAAAAAACGGCCGCAATCATTACGTAATGCCGTTACATAACGGTTGTGGTGGTTAACGCCACCCGTTACGGCTGCTTTTGCAGTGTGATTGAGATTCACGGGTGTGTCGGCCGTAACTGCTGCAGTAGCGGTCATAACGGTGCCATAACAGCCGTAACGGCCTATTACGTACCGTTACGTAGGGCTGAGCAAGGAATCCGTGAAATCCGTAATCCGATCTAGTCCAGTCCAATCTGATAGGTTTGGATTGATTTTTTGAATCCGCAGTTCGGTTCCAGATTGAAGAATTAAAAATCCATAGTCTACGGATTGATTCCGGATTGAACCCCACAGTTCCGGATTGGAACCGGTCCGGACCGTATACAAATAGTCTATATTTTTATTATACATCCTCCCCCATAGTATCTTCTCTTATTCTATATAAAATCTAAACTCAAACCTAAAACCGTATAATATCTTCTTTTATTACTTTTGTTTGTTAATTTTTAATTTTAATTTGCAATGGTTTAAATACTTATGGTGAAACTAGTTTTCTTATGGTTGTTTAAATTCTAGAACAGTATGTCACTATTATAGAAAAACATATTACTATTGTGGAACTAATATTAGGAATGGCAACGTGGCGGGGCGGGGCCAGGGATCACCCTCCCCGTCCCCGATCCCCGATGGCAGAACTCCCCCCCGTCCCCGTCCCCATCCCCGACGGGGAACCCACCACCACCCCCACCCCCACCCCCGCCCCCTACGGGGATCGGGTTTCCCCGACCCCGAAAATCCCCGGCCAAAACAACAACATCAACATCTCAGTGAGCTCAAAAAGCAACATTAAGAAGATCATAAAAAATCTGTTCTTCTTCATTAGAAAAAAATCTTCTTCAGATTTGTATATATATATATAACATAAAAATTAATATACAAAAAAATTAACAAAAAAATTAAATCTTCTTCACAAAAAAAAATCTGTCATATATATATATATATATATATAGCAATCATAAAAAAAAATTAATCATAGATATATATATATACACAACAATCAGATCTGTTCTTCATCAGATATATATACAGATCTGTTCTTCTTCTTCAGATTTTCAGATCTTCAGATCTTCAGAGAGAGGGAGAGAGGCCGAGAGAAGAAAGAGGGAGGAGTGACGCCGTGAGCATCGCAGCAGAGAGAGGAAGAGAGGCCGAGAGAAGAAAGAGGGAGGAGTGACGCCGTGAGCATCGCAGCAGAGAGAGGGAGAGAGGCCGAGGGAAGAGAGGGAGGAGTGACGCCGTGAGGGAGAGAGGGGGAGCGGCCGACGCCGACGCCGACGCCGGCGCCATCGCCGTGAGCATCGCAGCAAAGAGAGGGAGAGCATCGCAGATTCACAGCAGAGAGAGGGAGATCATCGCCCCTAGAGAAGAGAGTGTGAGTGGGAGAGAGGAGTGAAATGAAATGAAATGAAATAACCTAAACACATATACTATATATATTCGGGGATATATACGGGGTGTACTCGGGCCGGGGCCGGGGCGGGGCCGGGGTTGGAAAATCTATCCCCGTCCCCGGCCCGAAAATGATCGGGGGTTTATTTTTTAATACCATCCCCGGCCCGTGGGGAGTTTTTTTCGGAAAAAAAACCGTCCCATTCGGGGTCGGGTCCCCGTCGGGTCGGTTTCAAATTGCCATCCCTAACTAATATAGTGCTATGTTTATATTTTTATGAAATTAAAGTGTTATATATATATATATATATTTGTTATTTAATTATGTAAATCCGTGGTCCTAAACCGATCCAATCCGTATTTAAATGGATTGGTTCGGATTGGTTCCATGATTTAAACGGATTGGATTGGTTCCAATTTTTTAATAACCGTAGATAACGAATTGGTCCTGATTTTACCCCAATCCGATCCAATCCGGACCATGCTCACCCCTACCGTTACGTAACAATTCCGAACTACTTTCAAAAAAAAAAACTGAAAATAGGGAAAGAGGGATAGAGAGGAGGGAAGATAAAGAGAGAAGATGGAAGAGCAAGAGATAGAGAGAGAGAAGAGGGAAGATGAAGAACATTGATTTGTTGAAACTGTAAAATCTATACTATTCTATTTAGTTGCTATCACTCAACCATTTTGTTTTGTGTGTGTCTATCTATATATTGTCTGAAAATAATAATAACAATAATAACAATAATAATAAGTGTGGTCGTTATCTATTTAGCTTGGTTAAAATATATATATATATATATATTTAGACTCTTATTTATTCTCTTACTTTTGTCATTGTTTATCTTATATATAATAGTTAATGATTGATTTTTTTGTATAATATAAAGTTATTAATTATTAAAATAAAATGTAAAATACTCAGTCAGTTTATAGTGATTTAAAAATATGAAATATATTGGATCATACTTAAAAATTTACAAAAATTGATCAATATTTATTTTAAACCCAATAAATATGATCATGGAAAAAAAATATGCGTATCAATAAGGTTTTTTCAAATTGTGCGAAAAATAAAAAAAATTCACTGTTCCGGTTACCGCAACCGCGCCACCGCCACCATTACGGTGAGCACAACCGCTTTTCAGAACCTTGGTAACTTGAGACATTAATAAAAGACACATTATGTATATTGATCCAGCATGCATGCTTATGCTCAAGCACATCATTAAAATATAGTATACCATAACTCCCTCACATCCTAAAGCACCATGTGAATTGCTTTTTCTACTTTATGGATTATAAATATTTCACAATTGTTAGTTACCTCGTACCTAAAGTATGCACACTTTAATTCTTGTGACTAACCAGTCACTTTCAGTTTTAGTGACCTTATTGGCACTTCCAGCAAACTATTAGATCATAATTGCAATAAATCTAACCCACTTCATTGTTCTAATTTATGTTCCTTATAAAATTATTACTACAATTATTCTTTTTTTCTTTTTCTGATAATCTGATGCACCTTTTTTTGAGTAACAATACGTTGATCAGCCTAACTATCACCAAATTTTGGTAGTATTGGGCCCAATTGGATACTGTGATCAAAAGAATCAAATAAAACCATGAAAAGGACCACTGTCAAATTAAAATTCGTAATTAGTAACCAATCAAGAAGGAAGAATGCAAGGAAAAAAATTCTTAGTAGCAGGAATCGTGGAAGGGACTCACGTTTCTGAGGAAGAAGTGCGATTTTGCGCTTCCAAGGAAGAATCGCATAAGAATCGCACTTCTAATGCGAGAGAATCGTGATTAGGGCTGAGACCTTCTCTCATTGTCGATCTCGACTGTCTTTGTCTCTCTCTCTTCTCTCAGTCTCGATCTCCTCTTCGTCTCTCTTCGCCTCTGTTTGCTTCGTCTCTCTCTTCGTCTCTCTCTCTCGTCTCTGTTCTCCCTCTCTCTCTCTCAATCTCTGTTCTCCCTCTCTCCCCCTCTCCGTTTTTATATTTGTTTTATATAATATAAATATAATTTATCATATATATATATATAATATATATAATATAATTTATAAATTATAATATTTATAATACATAATATAATTTGTCATAGACAATATAATTCTTCTGTCTAAAATAAAAAACTATTTATTAAAATTTATTATTTCTTAACTTTTTAACATATAATAAATAAAATAAATCATTTAATTATTTAAAAGAAATCTATTTAAATCATATATAATAAAAAAAAAACTTAGGCCTCGTTTGGGAACAGGCTAATTTAGTAACTTTTTGGCTAATTGGCTAAAAAGGTAGGTAAAAAAAACTTATATGTTTGGGATGACTTTTTGACTAATTACAAAAAGCTGTGCAAAAAGTAGAGAGAAGCCGTAATTGTTGACTTTTTGGTATGACTAATTGGCTAATTGGCTAATTTAGTAACTTTTTGGCTAATTGACTAAAAAGGTAGCATCCCAAACGAGGCCTTAAAAAATCTATAAAATAAAAGATCTAATTTTTATTTTTTATTTATTTTAACATAATTTATTATTCATTATTTATTATAATAAATAAAATATAATTAATAAAAATAATACATAAGCGCTCCTAATTTACGATTCCTCTAAGTGGCCCCGTTCCCCCACTCTCGCTCCTGCTTCGTGCAACTAAGGAGTTGTTTGGGGTGTTTTAAATAAGTGCACTTTTTGTCTTTTTAGACTAAAAGGTTGAAGGAAAAAAGATAGTTGTTCGGGATAACTTTTTGACTTTTTACGAAAAAATATGTATTAAAAAATTATATGACATAGGCTGTACAATAGGACAAATTGAGGGACAGCGTCGACAGAGTAGGGGCTGAGAAATGATTCCTTGCTTTTTGGGCATTGAATTAGAGGTGTTGTTCGGCCCGTGGGGGCCCACCACGGGTCCCATTTTGCTAATCAAAACCGCCAATATGTAAAACTCGTCGAGTACTATATTCTTGTAAAAAATTACATTGATCGGATATCGATAGCTATCTGATCGATTTGTTTGTTTTCAACAATTAACTATAATACCATCCATTTTATAAATTTTAACTGATTTTATCATATAGTTACCGATATCTGATCAATGTAATTTTTTACAGTCATATAGTACTCGACGAGTTCTACACATTGAATGGTTCAAATTATTAGAAAGGAACCCGTGATGGGCCCCCACGAGCCGAACAACACCGTGTTATTTGTATATCTAAATAAGTGCAATTTTTCCCACAAGTCAACTCCTCTGCTCTGCCGTCAAAGTTGTTTGAAAAGGAAGATTGTATAAAATTATTTTTTTAATACTTTTTTTGGGTGAATAGTGATAATTTTTTAACTTTTTTAGTAACTTTTTGACTTTTTAACTTCTTTTTGAGTACCCAAACCAGGCCTAAGAAAAAATTCCATGCACCCTAAGCAAAACGAAAATGATTAATAAGCAAATGCAATATTCACACAAATGTCAAAATACTGTAACTTTGTTCTAAAATGATAAATCACCATCTACCACATGCCAATTAAATAAAACCTTTTTATTGCAGTTTTATTCTCCCACCAAAATAAAACAACAAAACCGAATTCCCATGATATGTCAGGGTTAAAGATGACAGCAAGCCTGATCTACAGTGTAACAAGCCCCACCACATAGCACCATAGCCCTATTGGGACAGGTTGCGGAGCAATCAAATCGGTAAGGGATTAAGTTCAGAACCAGGTATGCAAACCCAACCAACCCATGCTCAAAGCTATGAAGCACGGACACGGACACGGACACGGACACGCATACGGACATGGACACGGACACGAGACACGGCAATTTCTAAAAAATAGGGACACGGACACGGTAAGGGACACGGCAAATTTTTTAATTTTTTTATAAATATTTTTATTTTAATACACATTAATTATTTTATTTATTTATTATATTTTTTAAATAATGTGTTTCAATTAATTTTTTTATTTTATTTTACATACATCTGTTTATTTTTTTTTTATTAATATGTATGAGTATATATTATCTTATAATATCTATTATATATTATCTAATAAATATATTATATGTTATATAATAACTAGTATATAATATACAATGATAATAATAACTATTATATAATATATAATAATAATAGTTATTATATAATAACTAAACCCTTAGATAAAACGACAGAAGCAAGGGAGAGAGAGCAAGAGGGAGACAGGTCGAGGTCGCAATCGCGAGGGAGAGAGAGACAGATTGAGAAGGCGAGAGAGAGATAGATCCCGATCGTCTGGGGTGTTCGGTTGTTCGATCGACTAATGGAGCTTGGAGCTTCGATCTTCGACTGATGGAGCTTCGATCTTCGACAGGTTTGTCTCTCTTCACTCTCTTCCTTCACACTCTCTCCTTTGTCTCTCCCTCCTTGCCGTGTCTCATGCCATGTCCAGATCTGGACATGCGTGTCCCCTACAAGAAAAACAATTAAATTAAAGGGACACGACAGATGGCGTGTCCAGTACGTGTCCCCGTGTCCGACACCGCCACGGCGCTGATTTTGCCGTGTCATGCTTCATAGGCTCAAAGCAAGGTACGGATTAGGACCTTTGTTAGAATTTCCCATCTTTACCTTCACCTACTCCACTACACACTCCACTTCACCTACCTCCACTTCACCACACACTCCACTTCACCTAACCCACTATCACCTCCACTACACCTACTACCACATTTTCTTCTATATATAGATTGTATAGGAATTGTAATGAATCAATCTTGTAATACATCAATCAATAATACATACATTTTGACATGGTATCAGAGCAAGGTTGAGAATTTAGTGATTCCGCTTCACCGGCGGACGGCAGCCTCGCCTTGGCCGTCCGCCGGACAAACCCACAATTTCTAATTCTCTCTCTCCTTCCTCAACAAATTGATTCGTCACCCAACCCGTGAAGCAACAGTCCAGATTCATCCAAAACCCATCTCAGTCTACGTTTCAAGCCTCATCTGAAAGCCTCTGCGTCTGCACTATACTATAGCATTTGCATTTGCTCTCTCAGTCACTTCTTTCAATACAATGTCAGATCTTGAGGCCCCACTACGCCCCAAGAGGAAGAAGATTTGGGTGGACTATTTTGTCCAGTTCCGATGGATTTTGGTTATCTTTGTTGCCCAAATATAGATATATATGGATATATATAGTGAGCCCTATCTCCTTCACATTGTACTTCATGACATATCTTGGGGACGCCAGATCTGAGTGCAAGTCCTTCAAGCAGCGTCAGAAGGAACACGATGAAAATGTCAAGAAAGTAGTGAAACGCCTCAAACAGAGGAATCCATCCAAGGACGGCCTTGTCTGCACAGCTCGGAAACCCTGGATTGCTGTTGGAATGCGCAATGTGGACTACAAGCGCGCTCGGCATTTTGAGGTTGATCTCTCTGCATTCCGAAATATCCTCGAAATCGATAGAGAGAGAATGATTGCCCGAGTTGAGCCTCTGGTCAACATGGGGCAGATAACCAGGGTTACTGTCCCGATGAATCTTGCCCTTGCAGTTGTTGCTGAACTTGATGATCTGACTGTTGGTGGCCTCATCAATGGCTACGGTATTGAAGGAAGTTCCCATATCTATGGCCTGTTTGCTGATACGGTTGTGGCCTATGAGATTGTTTTAGCTGATGGGCAGGTTGTTAGAGCTACAAAGGACAATGAATATTGTGATCTTTTCTATGCTATCCCGTGGTCTCAGGGAACACTGGGGCTTCTTGTTTCTGCTGAGATCAAGCTTATTCAAATTCAGAAAGAATTTGCAAGAAGGCCTAAAGCTGAAATTCCTGATGTGAATCTTCACGAGTGGTGGGCTTTCACAAGAACATGCTTTTTTCTCTCTCCCACTTTTCTTTTTCCACCACCCACACCACACCATCCCTTTCTTTTCTTTTCTTTATTCTCCACTCACAAAACATTATCATCACCTTTTGCACCTCACCCGTTGCTCCACTTTCTTTCTTTTCTTTTATTTTCTTTATTTATTTATTTATTTTATTATTAAAAAAAAACAAACACGGAGGAAGAAGACGAACTGCAAACTCATTTTATTCATATCGGGCCTCACCCCGATCACCATTTTACACACAAAAAAAAAAAAAAAAAAATACAAACAAAACAACCACACCCACAGTGGGATTTTTCTTTTCCTTCTCTATTCTACTGCAGGTCTCTTCTTCTTACTTTTATCTTGGGCGTCCCGTGCCAGTCCGGTCTCCGTGTTTCCTTGTCCACCGAGCACGTTCATGCCCCCATACTCCTCCACTGCAGCATATGGAGGACCTCCAAATCGGAACATCACGGTGGCCTTCCGCTTCAGCTCCTTGTTTTCTGCCCTTAGCACGCTTATCTCTGCTCGCGCATCCTTATACATGCGTTGGAGCAGAGCCAGCTGGGAGTTTAACTGCTGCACCTCATTTGCCCTACTCTGCAGCCGGTTCGACAAGTTTGTGACCGCCGTCATGCTTTCCACACATGCCTTCAACGTATACTGATTGGCCTCCACATCCGACATCACTGCCATTCTTTGCTCCACAGACCGCATCGGAAAGTTCAACGGAGTAAACTCCGTGGCGCTTGGTTGAGGTTCCAGTGCCACCGCACCAGTTGTCTCTCTTGTTGACTCATTGAGGTCGGGAAAGAGAGTGAGCAGACTCCGGGAAGATGAAGCCATTTTCTGGGCCACAGAGTATTACAGAGTATCTCTCTCAGAAATCTCTCTCAGACAACAGAGTGTTACGGACTATCTCTCTCAGCAAAACGAAGAAGAGTTTTTTGTTTTTTCAGAGGTTTTTCGCAGCTTTTCTCTGCCTCAGCCTCAGCCTCTGTCTTATAGCCGAGGCAGCCACGCGCATCGCGCGCCTCTTATCACCAGCCGACAAACGGGCACGCAAGCCAAGGCGCCCACGTGCCTCGCCATCATGTCCGGCACACCTTTTGATGAATTGGGCACGCCTTTTGATGGCACGCCTTTTGACAAAATTGGGCACACCTTTTGAGGATGCCACTTTTCCAAGGGTTCGACAAGACTCTGTAAACTGTCCCGACATTGATTCCGGTTAGCTCCTTCAAGGGTCCGACAAGACTCTGTAAACTGTCCCGACATTGATTCCGGTTAGCTCCTTCAAGGGTCCGACAAGACTCTGTAAACTGTCCCGACATTGATTCCGGTTAGCTCCTTTATGGGTCCGACAAGACTCTGTAAACTGTCCCGACATAGATTCCGGTTAGTTTCTACATGGGTCCGACTAGACTCTGTACACTGTCCCGACATTGATTCCGGTTAGTTTCTACAAGGGTCCAGCAAGACTCCGTAAACTGTCACAACATTGTCTTCTACAACGGTCCGACATGACCCCATAAACTGTCTTCTACAAACGGTCCGACATGACCCCATAAACTGTCTTCTACAACGGTCCAACATGACCCCATAAACTGTCTTCTACATCGGTCCGCCATGACCCCATAAACTGTCTTCTACATCGGTCTGACACCACCATACAGTGTCCTCTACAACGTTATGACACCCCATACAGTGTCTTCACCAACGGTCTGACACGACCATACAGTGTCTCCTATCCTTTTTTATTTTTATGTATTTTCTTGTTTTGTTACTCTCTCCAAACTCAAGTTGGTTAGTTTCTCTCCTCCTTGAGTTTGCGGGGGGCTGTTAGAATTTCCCATCTTTACCTTCACCTACTCCACTACACACTCCACTTCACCTACCTCCACTTCACCACACACTCCACTTCACCTAACCCACTATCACCTCCACTACACCTACTACCACATTTTCTTCTATATATAGATTGTATAGGAATTGTAATGAATCAATCTTGTAATACATCAATCAATAATACATACATTTTGACAACCTTGATGCAATTTACAGCACTAGCCTCCATAGTTTCTAAATAACCTGGTGCATCCTGGTGTGTTCATACATATAGAGGGATGGAGATTCAAAGAAAGTCTCATTTCTAGCATAAATTTGGCTCTATAAACACCAGAAAGAGACTGAACCCCTTAAATGAGGCTTACAGCACGTTTGAGTAAAGATTTATTAAGCTTTTTAACTTTGATTCGTGTTTCGTTGAGAGATGGATAAAAGGAGTACTGGCATTGAAAGTTTAGATCTACTTATGCAATTGCCTTAGCCAATGCACTCTGCGCTAAACAAGGATGCAGTTTTATACAGATAATTTCGAGAAATAAATTTATCCTCTCGTCAGAACATTATGTAAAGAGCAAGTGGGCTCCCCTCAATTTCACAAATTATTAATAGACGACAAAATAGGTGCACCAAATTATGTCCAGCGGCACAGGATGCCATGTGTATGCGAGTGTTGCAAATATAAATGCAAATATAAATGGAAGGTTTGGGAGGTGGCAAGTCATTATTTCTAAGCAAAGACAACAGCGTAACCATCCCGCCTGTCAGAATTTTTTTCTTGCCGAGCACAGCCCCATCACTGATTTGGAATTGTGTTCTCCACTTTTCCCTTATTAAAGCAGGGATGGGAACTGCGGGCACACCCTCTCCAACCAGCCCCATTGCCCTCTATTACGGTGTACCACAAGCCATCTACGAGAATTATAATAAGAATAGTACTTAACCTGCCGCAATCGTGTGAGGAGGTCAAATATGTGAGCATAGTTGTTCAGCACAGTTCCCGCCTCAACATATCTGCACATTAGAAAGGACATCACATAAACAGGCCAAAAAAAAAAATAACTTAGTTCCCAACTAAATGAAATTTTGAAACCAGAGAGAGTGAGGCATTGAATTTTAATGTGAAGCATAAAAACAAAATTTGCTCAGCAAATTCCTAAGCAAAGGAACACCAGAGGTGATCCAAATTAACTGGATGAACGGTATTCATCCCATCTTACTACTGGAAGACTTAAAAGAAAATACATGATATATATTGACATCAAATTTTCAACAACTGAAATGCTAAAAAGATGGAAAAGTCATTTATAGACCCATTTTGACAGCCAAACGATGACTGATAGGCCAATCCAAAATCCAAAAAAGCAATAGCCTGAGAAGAGACCATGTAGAGTAATTCCAATCAATAAGAAAACAAGAAACCCTAAATATTTATGCCCATATCAAGGCTCAAGTGAAATCCAAACAAAAAATGTCTGTCAACAAACAGCATATGACACCCATGGTCCCTTGCACCTATGATGAGTCAAAGCAATATTCAGAAAGTCCACCAAATAATGGATTCAGTCCAATCCAAACTCATCAACCAGAACTGCTCACTGCTCAAGAGCTCAGCCTTGTAAGGTGTTTTCCAACACACAAGCAGGCACAAACAGATGCACAAAAAATAAATAAAAAACACTTCACATGTGTCAAAGGACAAGTATTCATTAATAGCAAAGAAGAACTTTATTGAAAGAAAGAGCACTGGGATGATGAAAATGAGCAGAGGTTCTTAAAAAGTAAAGAGGCAGTCCTAACATAGTGGATAAAACACAAAAGATGGAGGTAATCAGATAAGTGTATTGTCCATTAAAAAAATGACACCCCATTGAGAGTGGTTTCTTACATGAAAGAAATAAATTGTTAATGCAAATAAAGTTTATATCCTCCAACAAGAATTGAAGGAATGGGTCTATAGTATTATATAGGTTCATTGTTTTCCTCAATTAATGTAATACGGGAGACCCCTTTGTGGGATAAAGACATGCCTCCTTTCATGTGACAATTATAAAGAAAACTACACATCTTTTTCTTCTTCTGTTTTTTAAATAGAGTGTGCGCATCCAAAAGAGTCCCAAGCATTAAATGATGCCACAAACTGGAGTCACGGACTTGTAAAAGATGGTTTGTAGAAGGGAAGGAGCAAACATTGTGGATATAGAGAGTGACATACGTATTAAATTGTGATTGACTGTCATTATATAATGATGTGTAATAGTCTTCTTCTCTGATATCCAGAGTGTCCCGTCTCAATGTCACCTGTAGAGGGAAAAAAATAAAAAAGAGAACTTGATATCAGAAAATTTTGAAAATAGCTGATGCAGATGAATGTCGGTGGCAAAGTGAAATTACTTACAATTCTTGGAGGAAGTGCAAGATCTGCTGCCCTGCCCTTTTTAGTGCGTCTTAGCAATATGCTCCTCAAAATTTTGTGCTTTAGCAATACCATAGCTTTTCTACCATTGCCAATATTCCCGTGAAGTTGTATTGGTGTAGCAATATACTTTTATGAATTGCAGATTGGAATACATTACAGCATCACAAATATTTCAATACGACATATATATATACCTAAGAACAACAACAACAATTACACCAGTACCGAATGCATAACTCACCTTGTTCCACCAGCAAAAGTGCCTCACAGATTTATGAGGGCAGTTTGGACACTGAGTTGAAGAACTGTTACGGGACAACAAAGTTACAGAAGAGAAAACTGTTAAAAGTTGATTAGGCATTCCAACCACAAACAAAAATTCCAAAATTACAGAGAATAGGGAAAAAGAAAAGATCCAACTAAAGCTGAGATAGAATAATTTGGCATAACAGCCAGCTCCACAGCTGCAGATTTACACAAGATAAATGCAAGAAAGTAGAAATCCAAAGACAATTAGAAGGAAATTTGAAAAAAAAGGCATAATGCAGTAAAGCAGAAAATGGCCCTCTGTGCACAGTTCTCTACAAGCTGACATGGTACACCTAATGTTATCTCAATTAACAATAATCAAGAGGATGTATTTTTCATGACAACTTGAACCTCTAGATCAAAGGCTGCATTTGGCACAACAACAAAATAAATAGGGATTTCAAAATTGCATACTATAGAATTGTCCTAAAAAATTATCTTCCTACCAAAATGTAAAATGTCTGTATACAAATGATAGTCTGGATACAAATGACTCATGAATCTAACAAGAAGCAAAGACATCAACAACGAACTATACAACGTTCCAAGTTACAACTATATCAACATTGGCCCTATTGGGCAATGGTATCAAAGTTTGGGTTGCTATGGAAGGTTCCAAGTTCCTTTACTCATGCAACTTCAGATAGGTGCATAAAGCATGAACAACCTAGAGCCATACCTGTAATCAAGTGTCCTGCAATCACAATCCTTACAGAAGTAATGAGAGTAAGGATTTATCTGTAGGAAGCGGACCTGCATAAGTAAAACAAAAATTATAAAATAATTTAGATGTAAAAGTTGAATAGAAAATGTTAACCCACATAAAGGCTATATACTCACCAGTGAATAAAGCTCTCCAACACGGTTCTGAAGAGGAGTGCCACTTAAAGCCCATTTGTATGAAGATTCTAAAGCAAGGACAGCTCTTGTAGTATTACAGCGTCTATCTTTTATATAATGAGCCTATATTTGGGAGAAAAATTTGTTATGGAGTGAAGAATTCAAGACGTTCCGAAAGCATAAAATTTGTAGTAGGAAGTCGATAGTATAATCATTGTTTGAAACTGTGAATGCAAAATATTTATGGGCAGAAATGAAATCATAGACAAAGTGGAACAAAAATGAAAAAACAAAAAAACAAAAAAAACTATATTAATGAGTGCCATTAGACATTTCGAGATGAACATGTGTAATTTCCATTAATGCCACCCAGAGGGAAAAGAAAACAGAAGACAAAGAAAAAAACTAAAGGGGAGGAACAGAACTGTTTTTTCACAATTAGCAATAGAAAATTTATTCCTACCAAAATGTAGTTAGACAAAAATAAAATATAAAATATAAATATCACTGAAACTATAACAATGATAATAAAATCCATCTTGCTTCCCCAGCAAATCTAGTTGCAGTGATCTCTTCAGATGAAACTAAATTCTCATAAAACTCAATATACCGTTTTACAGATTGTTAAAGTTTTAGATTGTGAATGGTCTTGGGCTGGTTCATACAAATCTTGTGCATAGACTATCTGTATGTTGGCCATATATAATTCACTTGACCTTATAAAGTGTAATAAGCAGTAGTAAAGCCAAGTTAGAACCTTCAAGGTTGTTTCATTAGATATTAAATCTCAATACTTCTCAACAAGATGAATCAACGAACCAAAACACTTGGTCATAAGACGACTCCTCCCATATAGAATTTAACAGCCATACTATCTACAAGGCAGTCTGAAACATCCAGTCCCAAGGATGTTAGGGCTTTGTGCATAAATATCTATATATGTGATATACATGCATAATAGCACTGCATGTATTAATTTGCAAATTACAGAAACCCTGATATATCATGTACCCATGATGTTTCTTCCCAACCTCTCAACAATAACTCTGTAAAGAATCTAAGTGCACTCCTTATCTTTGATAGTTATATTGCCATACAAAATAATATGAATGTTGTACTAACGGATTCATCAAGATGATGAAAATTATAAACAATTGCTCTATATTCCATTCCTCAAATATTAAAAGTAAAAAGTTTATCTTAGGATAGAGACAGTGATCCTTTAACATTTCACAACATTGCCTCAGTGTGTCTCACCACAAGAAAGGTTGTCTGTGTATATAAACTATAAAACTTCATAGATCCTACCTATTTTCTACAAACTCACATATAACTCAACCTGGAGCCTACCCAAAGAAAAGCAAGAAAGTATGAAAGGTTTCCTAACAGAGTAAATTGAAGTTACCTCATCCAAAATAATGCGGTCCCATTTCAGAGAGTGCAAGATAGAATTCTTTCTGAGCAAACTTTCCTCAACACCTGCTGCATCGTCCTTGGAAGAACCAATTCCCAATTCTTTTTCTTTGTTGTCCCGCTTCAAAGTCTTCTTGCAGGCACCCTTTTTTTTGTCACTCTTAGATCCACTAGCCTCGCCTTCAGCAGATGCTGATTTGTGCTTTGACGATTTCAGTGAAAGTTTCACAACCTTCCTCTTTTGTTTTGACTGCTTAGCAGTTTTAACAGCATCAGGCCCACAAAAATATTTCAAGTGAATAGACATCCTACGATCATAAAATAACTTCCCACACCACTGGCACTTCTCTTTGGGAGGCATCACATTTTTTCTGTATTCTGACTCAACAATGGAGTATGTAGTTATGACAAAATCATATTCAGTGAACTGCTGCAGACTCTTTCCCCTTTTAGCCCCATGATAAATCAGTACTTTGTTGCTTCCTTTTGAGGTGAACTTCTCAATCTCACTTACCCACTGAATTACAGCAACCAAGGGACAAACAACGAGGGTACCTTTAATTTCAGGCAATCCTGTGGATGAACAGGGTGAAGGTGAAAGTCCATTGGGTTCACAAACTGCTCGTCTGAATTCTCGTTTAGCAAGGACAAGGGCAATTGCTTGAATAGTCTTCCCCATACCCATCTCATCAGCAAGTATCCCTCCTCTTGTGGCAGACTCTTCTTGTTTCAAAGCCCAAGCCAACCATTCGTTTTGATACCTCAGCAGAGGCATAATCAAATCTGAAGGAGCATCGGCAGTTTCAACAGCCAATTCATTCTGGTTATCTAAATCAACATTATTCATCATATTTTCTTCAACCCATCTCTCTTGCTCTTCTTCCCAAACTTCCCACATCAAGGTTGGCCTTGCCTCCCTATTCCTTTTCCTTCTCTTCCCATTTACCTCATTTTCCAATTCAAGAAAATCAATCTCCAGATCATGACCTTCGTGTTCTTCACCACTGCTTCCATCCACCCCCTCTTCCTCTTCCACTCCCAATTCCACTCTCTTGCGACTTGGATGTCCTCTTTTCTTTTTGCGCCCCACTTTCCGCCTTTTTGGCACCTTATACACAATTTCAGAATCACTTGCAGTAAATTCTAAATCACTAGTTCCAGCCAAATCCTTTGGTACAGAACTCAAGTCCCAAACATCTCTATGTTGACCTACATTTACACATAGTACTACAATTTATGTCACGAGGAGTAAAATCTGCAATTCAATCAATTACACTCACACAACCCCTCAACATTCAAATAACTCAAAATATGCATCCTAATTCACAAAATTTCAAGTTCAAAAAAAAAAAACTGAATCCAATACCAAACCAACATACATATATAGAAATACCTTCATCACTCATAGCGCTGTAATCAGAATCCAAATTTGTCACATTATCATCATCTTCATCAGTGCTCTCTTTATAACATTGGTTTTTTCCTGAGTTCACAACCGTGCATCACAGTTCAATATAAAAATCAAAAAAGATAAAAATAAATAAATAAAATTTAGTTTAGTGGAAATTTAAGTTTTCTCGAGTCCAAATCACCCAAAAACCTAGTCACTTCTTTCCTTACTATTATTTTCAAGCATTATTCCGAGAACCAAACAGACACCGATCGTATGACAAACCGAATTCCTCAGATAATACATACACAAAAAAAAAAAAAAACAACAACAACAACAACAACAATATCAGAAAAATTGGTGAGAACACGAAACAAACAAGGGGATTCGAAACGTACCTTTCATCGATGGCCCAGAGCGACGAGACCGACGCTTCATATTTGTGAATCGAAGACGAACACACTCCAAGACTAGGGTTTTGCAATGCTCAACAAGAGTCGTGTCTTTCTACGGAGAGAGAGATGTAGCGTGGTGTGGACGAGTGGACAGACAGTGTGGGCGGCGGGAAAGTGCCTATATAGAGAGAGAATATATATGTATATATATGTATGTAAATTTTTTACAGCAACTTCTCTCCATTTGTCCATACGCAGCCTCTGGGAGGTGGGTTGGTTTTTTGATTTTTTGATTTTTTAGTTATTTTAGTTTGGGTTATTTTAGCTTAGTTTGGGAAGGATTTTTTCACTTTTTAGTTTTTTTTGTAAGAGAGGATTGTAATGATTATGCGTTGGATTTGATATTTTGTTTTTTGTGACTAAAATAACCTATTTTGTTTTTTGTGACTATTTTAGCCAAAAAAGCCTGACTTTTTTCTTTCTAAACGGAGCCACAATCATTGATACAATTTTAGAAATTTTAAATTTTTGTAATTTTTATAATTGGTGGAATTATAATTTTAAAACAATAATATTATAATTATATTAATATATTAATTAATATACTTATTGTAATTTTTATAATCGATAAATTATATTAATATATTAATTAATATATTTATTGTAATTTTTATAATCGATAAAATTATAATTTTAAAATAATAATGTCATAATTATATTAATATATTAATTAATTAATATGCTAATTGATATCTAGTGAATACAAGAGGAATAGGCATACCATTTTGGTTTAGAGTTGTCACCGCGTTATGTCAAGACTATAGTTGGTTTAGGTTATCACGTGATTACTTGTGTCCAATTACAAATTTTCATATTCATAATCGTTAAATATAAAATTATAAATTTTTTCTATTTTATCAATCAAAACATGTCAAATATCATGTCACATACCAAACACTAATGAATAACTTCTCTTCCCAATGCTTAGGGTGTTTTGAAAAAATTGTTAAAAATTGATTTTTTAACTTTTTAAATTTTTTTTAATTATTTTATGTGAGAAGTAATGTGATCTAAAATGAATTAAAAGTTAATTTAACTTTTAACCTATATTCCCAAATGGCCTCTTGATAAATAAGCACTTTTTGACCGTACAAAATGAAGTGAAATAAATAAAAATATAATTTTTTTTTTAAAATACGATACTATACAGTAAAAATAGAAAATAATTATGTTTATGAATACAAGCTATTCAAAAAAAGGTATATAGGCTTATTTTGACAATTAAAAAAAAAGAAGTCAATTTATTAATTTATTTAAGTCATATCACTTATTTTTTTTTTTTTATAAAAAATAAAAGAATCAATAAATTAATTTTTTTTCTACTTTCCAAAATAAATCATATTTATATAATATTAGGGGTGGTTTAGGGTGTTCTAAATAAGTGCACTTTTTGAATTTTTGTGAAATATGAATTGGGTATAGGTTGGGTTGGGTTTGAAGCGATATTGTAGAGATGTGATGTGACTTAAATAAAATGATGTGATTTAAATAGGATAGTGACTTTTTGACTTTTTAACTTTTTTAGGCCAAGTTTTACTACTACAAAAGAAGCCATCTTTTTATCTTTTTATCTTTTTTTCATCACATTACATCTCTACTTTTTTACACATCTTTTCGTAAAAAGACAAAAAATGTACTTATTTAGATCATCTCAAACAATCTTTAGTATATGCCAAACAAGGCCTTAGTATGTCTATTTATAATTCAACATGGTTAGAGACTCGTATTTTATATCCGTAAATACATTTATAATCATGTAATAAAGATAATAAATCTCATATTATTGAACGTTTAACCAATTAAAAAACTAACCCTTGCTATATTACGTCAGGCTGAATTATAAAAAACTAACACTTGGTCTCAAACATTTTCATTTTTAATTGGAGAATTGGTGGTACAGGCTTGCTCAAGAAGCTATAGACCAATATTGCCTTGGGTGAATAATAATAACTTAATTTAAGACTTCCGGTAATTTAAGACTTTCGGTGTGTTGTGTGTTGTCAATGGTTTTGACTACTTTTTGGGAAGAAATTTTTTTATTTTTTATTTTTTTTTTGGTTAAAATAGCATTAAAAGATAAAATAAGTTAAAATAATCAATAAGATAAAATATCACATCAAATTCATAATTATTTTACTTTTTCTCTCATGAATATCACATCCAATTACAAAAAAACCAACTGTATATTTTTTCAAACACAAAAATTTAGCCTCCTAAAATATTTAAAAACTAAAATAATCTACTAAAATAGCAACTTTCCAAACACTTACTTAGTTTTTTTTTTTTTTATATTGGCAAATTACACGCTATCCCTTTTAATAGTTATAAATATAATATGTACATACTATACGTATCTTTTTCATTTATTTTATTAACAAAATAGAGATATAAGAATTAAATTGAAAATTTTTATAATATAAAAAGGACATATTGTATTAATTTGTAATTTGAAAATATAAAAAGGACATATTGTATTAATTTGTAATTTGAAAATATTAAAAAAAATATAAAAAGGACATATTCTATTAATTTGTAATTTGAAAGTATAAAAAAAATAATGATAGTTAAGAAGATAAAACAGTAGGTTTAAGGGATGTTTCGGGAAGTTGATAAAAAGCTAATTTTTTATTTTTTACTAAGTTTTTTGACTTTTTTAAAAAGTGATTTGAGAAGTTAGTAAAAAATTGACTTTTGACTTTTTTGTTTAATATTTGTTTATATTGTCACATCACATTAAAATGACCAAAATATCCTTACCCAACTTATGAAAATTATATTTTGACCCATGTTTTTGTTTTAATTATTTTTTTGAAATGTAATATAACACTTTTTAATGTTACGCACTTGACATTATTAAATTATTAAATGTTGCACTACACATCACATTAACATAATTAAATTCTTCCCACTAAAATTAAATTTATCAAATTTTTTGCAAAGAAATTGCATTATTCCCTTCAATTGGTAAGCCTGAACAGGATTATAGCCCAAGATGACGCCAATGTCGCACCAACTTGTTCCGAATTGATTTCTTAACCTCGTTCATACGTACATCATCATCGCCCTCTAGTTCACCATCATCGTCATCACCAACACCGTCAACATTTGGCATGTCATTGAAAGTAAATGTCTCTGCATTGGCAACTTTGTTGAAGGTTTCATCGTTGTCGGAGTTGCGGCCTATAAAATAATGTAGTGCCATTGAAGCCCCGACCAGTGGCACCTGCACTTTCCCATAATCATATCGAGGCATATTATGTAGGAATCCCCAGCGTGCTTTCCATACTCCAAACGTACATTCAATTGCACTCCGTATGGAGGAGTACACCGTATTGAAAACTTCGTTTGCATTTCTTACTCGTCCAGTAGCGCGAAACTCTTCCTGGTGGTATCAGCATCCCTTAAATAGCGCCAAATAGCCTTTTTGGTTCTTGTACCCTGCATCAACAAGGTAATATTTTCTTGGTTGTCATAAGATAATTTTGTATTAGTAACATCATATTTCAATGAAATGCACACAACTAACAAAGATGTAAACACCCTCAATTTAGCTAACCTTTCTTTGGGGTGGGAAACTGTTATCTCATGTTCTTGTGAGCTTTGGGATTGGGTCCACGATGTTTTGCAAGGATAGTTTGCTTATTTTCATTTATTTGTAACACTCAGGTTCATTACTTGCATTCGTTGTGTTCCTTGGGTATAAGTTGACAACCTTTGTACAGTGAACAGTATAGGTAATTCTGTAGTAGTTCTATCCCAAAATGTGAATATAAAATTTTTTAGGTACAAACAGCTCACCCCTGGTGTACAATTTTATGCAAAGAATTCATGTCATACATTAGATTCAACTACTACGTTGTGTATGAGATTGAATAAGCTTCTCGTCTAACGAAGAACTATAAACAGAAATACACGCACTGAGTAATAGAGGCTACGTCACTATTTTGTTTTAAAGTATCGACAAAGTGAACACTTGAAAATCCACACCATATGACGTACAAGATAATATATGGAAATTAGGGATTAAAATTATGTACCATGAATCTCTGGATAATGGTCTTCGTATAAATCGATGAATTAGTTTCAAAGGTAAAACCACTATATATCATTGTAGGTTGTGTAGTTTGAAATGTACGCAATATTTTTAAAACAATTTCACTTTAAATGTAAACTCAAACAATTAATCTATCTATTATGTTGATGTATCTTATCTTGATTTTTATTTTAAAAAGATTAAGAAAAACATACATAACAAATGTTCCTTATGAGCCAGTAATTACAGTGGCATTGCAAGTACAACACTTTTGCACAAGACCAACATTCATATAAGTGAACAAATCATCAAGATAATTGATTGAAACCTAGGTTAAACACACACATGCTAATACCTTGATTTTTCTTCCCTTTTGCCCTGTTGGTGGAATGTGATAATTTTTAGCATATGTTGCCTAACAAATCTAGTAATGATTAGACGGGCAAACAAGTGAAGCAGCTAAGCACAAGAGACCTTAAACAAAAGAAAAAAACAACAAAACCAAAAATGAAACTTACAGCCATGTCTGTCTGTCTAGCTCCTACAAAACCCACGTATGGACTGCTCCACTCTAACTACACATCTATGTAAATCTACACATCGTAAATGAATTACAGAAAATTATGAAAGTATGTAGATGTTGAAGGCTTAATTGAGCTAGAAACAAAACACACAAAGCTCACAAGAACATCAGATAAAATTGTTTTCATACATAACAAAATAAATCTGGTGTTAAAGGCATTGTAATAAAAATAATGTTGTTGTACGTTGGGGATGAACCACTCCATCTTCTCTTCTCTTCTATCTCCACACTGCAATAGCCATTGTGTTCCTTTTTGTCTCCTCATTGATTGCTTTTATTTTTACCAATTGGCTGTATTGGTGGAGTAATGGGCACCCAAATAATTAAGCAAAATGATTGAATTTATAGTCGAGTTTCATTAGAGTGCTGGTTTCTACATCCTTTGATGAAATTTTGACAGATTAGTGGCTACTCATAACTTAGTTCATTTGGTTTGTTTTTTAGTTTACTAAAGATGAAGATGAAATTTTTAATGTATTCATTTGGTTTATTATAACCCCCAAATATGCTAGTTTCATAGAACTTCCCAGTTTTTTTTTTTTTTTTTCCGACCTTGTTGTTTTGTTTTTTTTTTCTTTCCGTCTGTAACGGAAAGAAAAATCGAACTGCAGCCAGGGGCGGAGGTAAAAAGGGACTAGGGGGGTCACATGTCCCCTAAGTTTTGGGATTTTTTTTTTTGCAAACATAAAAAAAATATATTTTAAATAAAAATTTATAAAAATATTATTTAAAGTGTAATGTTAATGACATTTTTTAAATTATGATAACAATAATAGTTTTTTTGATTGAAAATAAAGAGACTATGATAAATCATATTATTATTTATGAAAATTTCAATATAATGGTGATGTCTATTATTATTGACATGCAAATATAATTAATCTCAATAAAGATATGAAATTTATTGGATTGTTAGTTACATTTCAACATGTGGGGTTTATCCTCCATGTGTTTTTTTACTATTGATTAGTGATATCACATGTCAATGATGACGTAGCATTATTATTATATTAAATTTTTACTCGTATTTTGTATAAAAAGTTCCTTTATCATTATATAATTTATTTTAAAACTTATATCCATGACTGTTTTTATATTGTTTATGATACACTAGTTACAAATAATATTTTATACATATATATTTCTTGAAGTCAACATAAAAATTTATATGAAATATTTTTGCAAAATTTTCAATGTTATAATTAATAAGTACCCCTCTGATTTAATTTCTTGGCTCCACAACTGACTGCAGCTATGGGGGAAGAATAGAGTACCACAAACAGAGAGGTACCTTTGCGTTGTTGTTCTGTCATATAAACAGAACACAAGGGACATATAACTCCGAAATAGAACATGATAGAGGTGGCGATGGGTGAAGAGCAAGCCAAAAGCCTCAACAATAACGGCATACAGGTGATGAAGAAAGCAGAGGTGAAAGAGATAGCCGAATATAGTAACGAAATAATTTCGAACCAGAAAAAATGACACATGGGTTCCGTGCTTACCTGATGCTGCAGATCTACCCTACCAATGGGGATGGCGATGAAGATGACGACGAAGGCAGCTTCGGTAGTGGATGCTTTCGTCTTCGATCGTTGGACAGTTCGACAGTAACGATGAGGTGGAAAACTGATGCACATAGCAACGGCACAAATGAGATGTTTTTGCCCTAGGATACAATTTCTAACCACGAAGGGTAGTACCATCATTTCACAGTTTGCGTTGGGGGAGCTTTTATTTACACACACCAAATACACTCTTTGCACATCATTCTCACTGCACACACCAAAAAAATTAATTCCTAATTATTTTACTCACTGCACACACGGTTTATTCCACATCTACCCTCATACACACACATACACCCCAGACCTTCAAACCCAGCTCTCCCAACGGTGCAAATACACCCATTGAAGCTGCATCTCTCACATTACCCTCGTAGCTCCCTGCTTCACGCAGCTTCTACCCCCAAAGCTGCATCCATCAAGACATCCCATTGAAGCATTCCAACACATTTTCAATCCTCATTCGTATTTAGGTGAGTTTACTTTTCAATCCTCATTCTTATTTAATTTGTAATGTAGAGTTTTGTTTTTACCATTTTCAAAACGAACGAACGCCCATGGAGTGTAAACAAATTGTTCGGAACTGGTTTTCCAAAAGTAAGGAAGTTGTTCAGAAGTAGAAATCCGAAAATAGTCATTTATTGCAATAGTAGATTTCCAAAAATGTTTCATTATTTCGACAATCAACTTCCAAATATTTTAAATTCAGACAACATTCAACTTCCGAAATGAATTTTGTGTTTCGGTTTTCAACTTCCGAACAGTATATATACTTTCGATTTTTAACTTCAAAATAGTTTTTTTTTTTTTTTTCCTCCCTTCTTTTGTATATTCTTTTTACAATTGTATATTCATTAAACATATTTATTTTTGCAGATAATATGAATTTTGAATGTCAACAACGTGTCCCACCTACTGCTTCAAATAGATGACGTCATGAATTGGATATTGACCATGAACGGGGACGAGGGCATGGGAGAGGACGAGGTCGAGGTCGTGATCCAGTTTCGGTAGAATTTGATATCCCCAGTGCCAGTCGAAGCCGAAGCCAAAGACGAGTTCAAGGTAATGATATACCTGACATTGCCGTGGAGGATGCCTCTTTACCCGATTCTCCTACTGTCCAGGAAGAGTACCTTACTCATGCTTTTCCAGGTGGACCGACTGATCCATCAATACTGCGGAGTTTCAATAGTTATGTCGCTACAGCTGTTTGGCATGGGGAGGTAAACATTCCTAAGTAGAAGTGAAATTCATTTGTATATGAGTTTTTTTTTTTTGTGTGTGTGTGTGTGTGTTGTATAGTAGTTTCTAATGAGATATCATTTGTGTTATAGGAACAAGGGCCCCTAAAGTGTCATAATCACTCTTCAAAGATCCTTGCATGGCCATGGTGGTCAATAGACAACAACACCAGATTCAAAGCCATTATTGAGCAGTCTGGGCTGTCACAGTTAGCATGTTGCACTTATCGATTCGTTAACAAGCTTCTAATCTCCAGTTTTGTTGAAAGATGGCAACCTGGGATGAACACATTTCAAATGACAGTTGGTGAGATGACCTTGACCTTGGATGATGTTGGCACTATTCTTAGCCTTCCCATTGTAGGCAGATCAGTCAGCGTACCAGATGTGACGGATCATCATGGAGTTACACTACTGGTTTCTGGCTTGGGGATTACTGAACGTGTAGCACATGAAGAGGTTTCTACTGCTAGTGGGAATTCAATCAGGCTTGAGTGGTTGCGAAGTCAGTTTGCTGGTGTCACAGATTCAGACCCAGAGGAGGCTATACAGTGCACTGCTAGAGCTTACTTCTTGTTTCTGTTGGGATGTACGCTCTTCAGGGTTCCTGTTGTTTAGCTTGGCTTATTGATGGATTTGGGATCCATTCATACTTACGCCTGGGGTGCTGCTGCATTAGCATTTTTATATAGATAGTTGGGGTATGCTAGCCGATCTAGTGTTAAACAGATAGGTGGTTATATGACTCTTTTGGAGACGTGGATTTATGAGCACTTCCGAGCATTCCAACCTCACCAAAACATGGGCTATAATGAAGACATGCCACACGTGTACCATTGGGCATCTAGGAGAGAGGCGGGTTCCTCCATTGATCATTTGAAATCTTTTCGAGCGGAGCTTGACAATTTGGTAGCGACTAATATAAGTTTACTCGTCTTGAGATAATTTTAACATTTTCCATTTATTTTACCCTTTATATACTTTAATTCAAAAACATTTTACGTTTACAGGTTATTTAGGATTCATACCACAGTTGCAGAGATCGGCATCCATATAACCCGGTTACGTTCTACCATGGATGCTTAAAGTGCTTAGACGTGGTCGAACCCTATCATCCGGATAGAGTTCTGAGGCAGTTTGGCAAGGTTCAAACCATCCCAGATGCATCGCTAGCTCCCAGTCATGGTGTTCGAGGCAACATATCTGCACGATATACAGTCATGTATAGATACTTGGATAGGATCTGGGAGGCTTGGGATAACCACGTGTTATCTGAGCAGCGGAGAAGCACACCAGTTTGTCAATCTTAGGAATGTGTACCGGGTTACATAAATTGGTATAAGAATATCACGCACCTATATGTTGAGCACAGTGATGAACCATGTGTCCATGACCATCAGGATTTCAGCCAACATGCCGATGTAACATATTATCCTCTTTTATGCATTTGTAACTTATTTTTTATTTTCTGATATGTTCCTTAAAATGTGATATTCTTTTCAAATGCAGCGTATTGCACATGCACTGCAGATTGCACATCCTATTATTCAGGCTAGTTATGAGGACGGGATTCAACATCCTTATCGACTTTACCAGGCTATCGAGGCTATGACGCATGCCCTTGAAGGTCAGCACATTGAATCTCTTTCAACTTCTTCAAAAGCTCTAACCGCATGGTTCTATCACTTTCATTGAACTTTTTCACAAACAACTCTATTTCTGCATGACAAGTCACTTCCGTTTCCTCTTCTTTGTTGCATATGGAGATATGAAATTGCCTTCATTGTAAGTGTATGGTAGCAAATGTATAGGACGATCTTGTCTGATGTAGTCAACAATCTCATGGGCACAAAGTAAACCATGGCTCTCTTACTCTCTACAAGAAAATACTCTAATGTAGAGATAGACACATTACCCCGTAGCTCTCTGAATTGAGAAGGTTTAAATTGATGTTGCACAATAGTTAGACTTTTCTCAAATGAAACCTTGATATCAGTGTGTTGTAACTCAAGCAGACTGTGTATTTTCTCAAATGATGCCTGAAATGAGACTTGACATGAATCCAATTGTCTTTTAAGTTTTGCATGTGCACTCTCAACCCTGTTTAATTCAATGTAAGTGAAATTAAAATCAACTACATGGCACTTATTAATAACATATTGAACAAAAGTAATCTTACCAGTTGGTTGTAACATTGCCACAATGCATACACGTGTCTGTCCATGCCGCCACAAATTTCTCGTTGTAAGGAATCAGCCAAGTATCCATGACGTAGTTTACTGCATCCAGATAACTACTGAATTCCTTAAGTAATGATTTAAGACACTCATCGTATTGAATTTTAGAAGATGAATATACTAAAGAGTTCCACTCATGGTTGAACTTCTCCTATTTCTGTTGTGTTTCAAACATTTTCTTGCATTTGGTCAATACATTCTTACTGATATGCTAATGACATAATAAATGTTTGCCACTTGGGAATATCTTATGTATGGCATTCATCAAGGCTAGCTCTCTATTAGTAACAATAATTGATGGGAAAACAAAACCATCCATCACATTACGCAATGTAGCTAACACTCATGCATAGTTATCGGCCCTCTCATATTGTAAGTATGCGAAAGCTACAGAGAAAGTCATTTCAGTTGATGTCACTTTCACAATTTCAAGAAGAGGAAGACGATATCTATTGGTTTTATATATGCAATGCATAATTAATATACGTGGGAAAGACCGAAATAAGTCCAAACTAGTAGGATGTGCCCAAAACAAGTTTGTCACAGTCATCGTGGACTCTTCACATCGATGGCGCTCAATGTAATTATACTTGGCCAATTTACCCAAAAAGTGTTGCATCTGTGATCTTCCAGCTCTCTGTACCACGTTGTTTCGATGGCGTACATTGTAAATGGCTTTAAGTGTGCTTACATTGAAGGCATCTCATTGTTTCAAGGTTACTAGGATTTCTTTTGGCCGAACCGTGCTCTTTGACATATCCATTAGCAATGCTTCCGCATCCTTTGACAACCTTTCCGCATATGAATGTCCCTTAAGGTACTCTGCAGGTGGATGGTTATGCAATCCGCATACTACAGTCAATGTTCATTCATCATGTGTGGTAAACCTGTGAGCCCTCATATCAAAAGGACAACTACACTTCTTCGTACCGGTTATTCTTGATGTACTGTTGCCATCATGTTTTAACTTCTTTGTCACTTTATATTGGCCACTCCTGTCACTAGCAGGATACATCCTGGGTCTTTTTTTCTCTCCACCATAGTCTGATATTTTGATTACAATGACCAAACCATTTCTCTGTCCAACTTCACATACCCAGTTGAGCAATGCATCCTTACTTTTGAATTCCTACAAAGTCAAATAAATATTATCAAACATTTACATTTGTTGAGCAATTCGAAACATAATCATCATAATTTCGTAGAGTGAACCTGTTCAGTTGTAAATTGAGTAGTGTAATCCAACACACTATCCGCGCAAACCTGACTTCCTTGAGTTGACACATATTTCTACATGTTTTGTATAACATTACAAATTTTTAATGGCATTATAAAAATTAATTTGCAATTTGAAACTGTAAATAAATAAATAAATGCTAATTTTCAAAAATAGTTGTCCGAATTAATTTTGAAATTTCGGAAGTTGAATGTTGTAAAATTTAACTTATTTCGGACAGCAACTTTCGAAATTAAATACTTATTTTGGTAGTAGATTCCCGAACAAAATGATATAATTCGGCTCTGGTTATCCGAACGACGCTGGGAAAAAAAAAAACAAGACTTTTACATTGCAAAACTCACATTTCCTTGGCTATCTTTCTCATGAACATTTATTTGCTTATGAAAATCTAAATTTTCAGACGAGAAATCCTCCATAACAATGATGAATGAGGATGACGTTAGTGTGTAAACTAATGGAAATGGAAAATTACGAATGGACTTGGAGCTTCAATAGCTTCAAAAGCTTCAATGGACTTCGAGCTTCAACAGCTTCAATAGAAGAAGTAGCAGCTACGAACTTGGAGCTAAACAGCTTGAACAACAGATGGATGAACTTGGAGCTAAATAGCTTGAACAACATATGGATGTGAAATCTGGATGTGTATTGAGACGTTTGTTTATTTGAATTGGATATGATGTCTAAAATAGTAATTTCACTTATGGATAAAATTATAATAAAAATAAATATTATTAAATATATGCAAAGAGTGTATTTGGTATGCGTGAGTAGAAGCTCCCGCTAAAGTTTCCAAATGGTGTTCTACGCTTTTAGTCGTTCATGTTGCGTTTTTCGTATGGGCTGAACACAGCGTTCTGCTGGTGTTCCCAAAAGACCACTAAAGAAAGTGAAGTTAAAGGTTATCAATAATCACATGTTATTTGTCTTATGTGGTAAGTTTCACTCTAATTTTTAAAATTGTAATTATGTCCCTTTAGTTTTGCAAATTTTTTATTTGATTTTGAATGGTTCATTGTTAACCCTTATCTAAATTAAGGGGCCAACATAGGTAAATAGAATGCATTCTGTGAGCCAAGGCTAGAGGAAAATCTTGGCATAGTGCCATCTTCAATCTACAATAATATTTCTAACAACAATATTTAAATTAATTTTAATAATTTTAAAAAAGAAAAATATAGCCATGTTTGGCAAGTGGGTTTGGGCTATTTTTTTTGGATAAAATTCATAAAAAGACAAAATAAGTTAAAATAATTAATAAGATAAAATGTCATATCAAATTCATAATTATTTTACTTTCTCTCTCACAAACATCATATCAAATTACAAAAAAATCCACCAATCTTTCAAAATAAATTTTTTTTAACCTATAAATATAGCCAAAACTAAAAACAGCCTAACATTCATAATATTCACGAGACTAGTTTTAATTTTAATTTTTTAAAATCCAAGGCTTGTGTGTTTACCTTAGAAGTTCTTTTTATTTCCTTTCTACTTCTCACATCAGAGATGGGGGCGAAATTTTTTTTGTGTGTTGTTAGTTCAAATATAAAGTTTTGTAAATTTAATTTGTTATTTATTTATTAACATTTCAAGTTTTAGTAACCTTTCAATTATTAAAAATTTGCAAATGTTCTCACCAACAAAGTTCCCCTTATAGATTTTTTTTAAATTTTTTTTTTTTTATTGCTATTTTAGTATAAATTGACTCATAAGAATTCAGGAGGCAGCTTGCAAATAGTCGTTATCTTAACTTTATGAAATCATTCTGTTAATATCTGGAACCTTTCCTAAATTTTCATTAATTTTTCACAATTGATTCCTAATTCAAAGTAAAGAAGTGTTAAAAACTCCAAAAGGAGTGCACCAATTCGTAGCCCTAATACAAAAATATATAAACATATTTATTCCTGAAAGTCGTCGCCCAAATCTTATAGAGTTGAATAAAAAAAAAACAACTTGTTTAGATCATATCGAATGTTGCTTGTATTATTATTTGTAATTTTTTTTATATACTTGTCCTTGGTTCCTCATAAAACAAAATTGTAATATATCATTTTAGGGCCGGATTTGGACACAAATTTTTTGGGGCAAATTACCTGGAAGTTTTATTTAAAAGAGGGAAAGTCTACTGACTCACAACTTTTTGGATATTCTCAAAAGTTTATTGTGTATTTTTTTTTTCATTCTTCTTTGTGTATTCATTATTTTCTGTCTCTTTCATTTCCTTTCTGGCGACTGACAATCACGCCTTACTACTTCTCTTTCTCTTTCTCTTTCTAACATATAGGGGTGTTTTGAGAAGATGATTAAAAATTGACTTTTTGGTTTTTTTTTTTATTTTAAAAACATGTAAAATATATATATATATATATATATGAGGGATGATATGATCTAAAATAAGTTAAAAGCTGGAAAGTGGCTTTTAATCCACTTTCCAAAAAAGGCCATAGTCACTGGCAACCAACAACTACCATTGATTGGGGTTCACTAGCAACCACTGACTACCGATTCCTTACTTCACCCTCGCCGACGGCGATGAAGACAAATTTTCGGCGAAGAAGATGAGTAGATCTACTCCAATCTTATGTAAATCTGCATTAGAATAGACTATATTTAAACCAAAAATAGTTGTCGAAGTACAATCTTCTCTATATATCTGTTTTTCTTTCGATCTCTTAATTTTTCTACCTTTTTCTATGCTACACCCTTCTATTTTCCTATTTTAATGGAGAAAATTTTAAAATTTTGAACAAATTATTTTCAAATTTTAGTTACAGGCAATAAAAACTATAAAATTTTACGGTTTCAATTTTTTTGTGCTGAAATGAATCATGCTTTAAAATTGTAAAATTTTACAGTTTCATAACATTCTTTAGAACTGTAAAATTTTACAGTTTTATAACATATTTTTCAGTTTGATTAATAAGAACAAATGCTTAATAGAATCATACTTTGAAACTTTAACATTTTATAGTTTCAAAACTTGCTTTTCAATTTGATCAATATTGGAGAATATTTGCTTAAACCCTACAAAAATTAAAAATAATATATATTTTTCCCATTATTGTTGTTGTTGCTTTTTTTTTTCTTTTCAAGTTATCAATATTTAACACATTTTGTTATATTTTTTCACTGCAATTTCTTCATTTATTCTTTTTTTTTCTTCAGCAATATTATGGACATTCCGGTGAATAGCCAATGATTTTCTTAACGTCTAGCAACCATTATAGACATTTCGGCGACTTCCAATGACGTTTAGAATACTCCAGCGAACTTTCGACGATACTCTAATGAACTTTCCAGTGATGTTAAACATTTCGGTGAGTCTCCGGTAACCGTCTAACGGAAGTCTAACGACGGTGGGATGTAACAGCGTTTTTAAATTTATATATATATATAAAAAAAAATTTTGGTAACAGTTAAAAATATATGTAACTAATTGGTGCAGGTGTTTGGTTTTGGAATTAGATGAGTTTTAAACTTTGCATATGAGATTTACTAATAAGTGTTTTTATTTTTTTTTTTTGGTATTAACTTAGGCCTGGCCCAGTCTGATCCCTATGAAAACCCAACAACGTGGGCCTTAGCCTGGAGAAAAGATGAAACAACGGTGGGCTTAGCAGATCCACCATTTCTTTTAAAGCAAAGTTGTGTTCAACTGATTTACTACATATATATTTTTTATGGGATTCAGGATTATTAGGAAAAAAAAAATCATAATTCTTAATTACAAAGTTCAAACAATTTGATAGACTTTTAGTTAAAAATATAGTATTAGTATTCCAAATTTTATTATAAGCGAAGTTGTTAATTTTTTTATTTTTTTCCTTCAGAATTTTCATACAGTATTCACTAGAAAATGTGTCAGTAGCAATTTTACTAATAAGAAGCATTTTAATGAAATTGACAAGCTCATAAATTTGTTAGATATTCTGCATGAATTATCAATATATATTTATTGTTTGTATATTAAACATTTTAGTTAAGTTGTGAGTTGCCACCATGATTAAGGCCAAGTTTGGCATCCTTAAAATAATCCATATTTTTATCTTTTTATATTTTTTCTATCACATCATCTCTCTACTTTTCTGTACATCTTTTCGTAAAAAGACAAAAAGTACACTTATTTAGCTCATCCCAAACAACCCCTAGGACTGGGAAAGTGAGATGTAATGTATTATTTGAGAAAAGAATAGAGGAAAAACAGGCATATCTCTCAGTGACAAGCAAACCCTTTCATTCCCCAACCAAAAAATTACTTTAAAAAAAAAAACACCCTTTTCATTGGGGGTTGGCAGTAATACAGTTTACAGTAACTCAGTGCTATTTTACAATTTAGCGAAGACTGTCTTAATCATTTATGCAACTCAACGACATTTTACCGCCCACCTCCGCCGCTGCCAAAGCTGCCACCAACCAGCTCCGCCTCCTAAGCCTCCACCAGCACCAAACCCACCAACGCCACCACCTCCACTTCCCCCTACTCCTCCACCAGCTCCAAATCCACCACCTGGGCCTGATCCTCCTCCAACACCACCGCCCCCGCCACCACCACCAGTCCACTACGTATAAGCCATGCCCACTTGCTAAATTATACGCCAGTCCACTACGTAGCCATTAATGTGTTGCACACTTGGAACAATTTATAGACGTCCACTTGGTCAACCTACGACCACTTGATCACAAACACACAGGCCATCATGACGTGGATATGAAGATTGCATATCATAAAAATAAAAAGAAAAATAAAAATTAACTCAGTATCGGACCTAATGGACCGATTCATACAAAAATCAATTCCAAATTGAGCACTCCATCAAATTTCAAACCTTGACCGCCAAGCAACCCCAATAATGAGAGAAAGGTAAGGCAAAAGTCTAAAGTACAAATTTTACAAAATTTGTATATGTAGTATTTATATAAAAAATATGTTAATAATATTTTTTCAAATAAAAATTATTTCAACTGTGTCTTTCAGTTTAAAATGATAAAGGCTAAGTATGTGGCATCAATGTAGTTAAAGACTTTGTATAATTTTTTTACTTTTATGTCATTAATGTAATTTGGACAGCCATGCATGGGCTACATGTGATGTTATACAAACCAATTTGTAGAAGTCTTCCCAAGTCCTTCCTTTTCAAACCAAGCATGTACTTTTACCTCAAAGTTTAAAAAGGACTTCCTTACCAATCTCGGTGCTCGCGATTCAATTGTGATCGAAAATTTTTAAATTCCTTATCAATTCATCAGATTAAAAAAAATTAATTCGCATTTATTCATTGGATTGACAGATGCAGATTGAATTGATTGGTGAATGGATGTTAATAGGTTTAGCAGTTTAAATTTTTATAAATTTTGAACGTAATATAGCAACTTGTCAACATTTTTTTAGATAACAATCCAATTCAACATAACCAAAGGATTATCAAGTAAATTGTTAAATACCAATAATAAATACATATAAGAAAATCATGCATTATTAAAACTATTTCATTACTTTTTTTAATCAAAATTATTTAATTTGATTTTAAAAAAAATGACAAAATTAAGTCTTATATTTTCCACAAAAAAAAAAACCAAATTTCAACACTTGTCATTTGATAAAAGAATTTTCAAATTGAAAATAAATTGAAAACACAACAGAATTAAGGGTGAGCATGGTCCAGATTGGTTCGGATTGGGATAAAACTAGGACCAATCCGTTATCTACGGTTTCTGAAAAATTGGAACCAATCCAATCTATTTAAATCGTGGAACCAATCTGAACAAATTCGTTTAAACATGGATTGGATCGGTTTAGGATCATGGATTCACATATTTAAATAACAAAAAAATATAAAACATTTTAATTTCTAAAAAACATAACCATAGTAGAGTTCTCCTAAAACTAGATGTACATTACACAAAGCAGAGTGTTGGATTGTATTAAATGTGACAAAATAGAACAGAACATGATAGAACAAAACATTCATCAAATTTGACAAAATAATAATATGGCTTAAAAACAAGATAGCACAGTACATTCATCAAATGTGACAAATCTGGGGTTGGAAAAATCAGAGCATGATTCCCACAAAAACAAAATATAAGAGCTATTAAATAATAATATAGCTTAAAAAGCAAAGCAATCAAATAGATCAAAAATGTTATTCATCATCAAAGACATAAAAACTCAAGATGGAAAAATCATCAAACAGATTTATTCATCAAATGTGACAAATATAGGGATGGAAAAATCAGCAAACAGAACATGATTCTCACAAAAACAAAATATAATATATACATATATATATATATATATATAGAGAGAGAGAGAGAGAGAGAGAGCTACCGATCTAAGATAGATGATCTGAGGTGGATGATAATCGGAGATGAAGGATCTGAGAGTGTCTGAGAAAGAGAAAAGAGAGAGAGAGTACCAAGAGAGAGAGAGAGAGATGAGAGTGTGAGAGGTAGTGAGTGAGTGAGCGAGCAGCGTGTAAGGTTGAAGATCTGAGATAGATGATCGAAGATGGATAATGATCGAAGATGGATCATCAGAGAGTGTTTGAGAAAGAAAAGAGAGAGAGAGATGAGAATGTGAGAGGTAGCAATGAATGAGTGAGCTGAGCGGCGTGTGAGGTGAATTAGGGTTAGTGTTTAGCTTTTATATAAAACAAGAAATGAAATTGTGTGGGAGGGTATATGGTGTAAATATAGACTAAATGTACACGGTCTGTATCGGTTCCAATCCAGAACCGTAAGGTTCAATCCAGAATTGATCCGTGACCTATGGTTTTTAAAATTTTTAATCCAGAACCAAACCACGGATTAAAAAAACGAATCAAATCTTACCGGATTGGACTAGACCAGATTGGATTATGGATTATACGGATTCCTTGCTCAGCCCGAAACAGAATATCTAAACTTTTTTCAATTGAAAATACAAACAGAATATCTAAACAAATTGAAAATACAAAGTCTTACAAATTACTAGGAGTGATTGCAGTTTGGCGGTTTGGTTGCAACCAAAGGAATCTCAAATCCGCCATCCGTTCAAAACTAGGTAGATTGAAAAAAATCAATCTGCAATTGTCCGCTCATCATCACACATCCGTCCAAAATGTGGCAGATCGGTTGATTCGATCGGTTTGGACAAATCGAAATATCCGCTGAACACCCCTACTTACTAGTCCAATTTTGGCCCGCTTGATTAAGGCCGAAATGTGTGTCATTGAGGCCGTTAATTAGAATCTCTTAACTTCACTTGCCGATCAAACTGTATATTTTATGTGTGTTGAGTGTCAATCAGGTTGTACATCGTTGGAGCATAAAATGAGCAAAAAGACAGAATTTGGGCAGAGTTGACTTTCTCGCACGTGCGTTGACTTTTTCCGCACGTGCGTTGACTTCCCGCACGTGCGTTGACTTTTTCTGGGAAAGTCAAACCGACGTTTTAAACCTGTTTGGATGGGATTGGAAGCATAAAAAGGCAAGTAAAAGGCTAGATTAGGGTTCTGAAATTGTTTTGACCTAAAGAGGGAGGCTAGAGTTTGCAAAAGAGGAAGAAACAAGAAGCTTCAAAGAAGTCTCCCATGGTTGTTCCTTCTCCTTCTACCTCCTTCCACTCCTCCATGAGTGGCTAGTCTTCTTTTCTAGGGTTTTGATGAAACCCTAGCCATGTAATTATGTAGTTTTCTTTTTTGATTTTATATTAATTATGCTATGGTTTGAATGGATTAATGCTTCGCAACTACAAGCTCAAAGCATTTAACAATAAGATTATCACATTCAATGTACGAGCACGAACCATCTCAAGTAAATTAGTTTAATTTATTCGTTATTAAATTAGGTTATAAACAACCAATCTTTTTATCAAAATTAATTTAGGAATTTGACAATTAAATTAGTTTAATTTCACAATAGTCCCTGTGGATCGATACCTGGACTTGCCATTATTCTGATTAAATTTGGTATAGTTTAGTATTTAATTTTGGTGTGTTCAACGACCCATCAAATTTTGGCGCCGTTGCCGGGGATTTTTGGCGAAATTAGTTAATTTAAAGTTACATTCTTATTTTAATTTTTAGTTTAGGATTTTATGCTTTTGGTGTTGCTAAGTGTGCAGAGCGTTTGAAATTGGAGCTATCACTGAAGTGCAAACGGAGCGCAGCCAAGCTTTAAAAATAAAAATAAAAAAAATCCTCAGCGCTAAAGTGAGTAAACAGAAGCAAACACTCACAAGCAAAGCATCAAAGTGTTAAAACGGAAGTCAAAGCTCAAACAGAGGTTGGAGACAACGTCTACACGTCAACCATCCGTAAAATGAGTAAAGCATTTTCGTTAAACCGCTGTGAGTATTTCTTCCTTTGGTATTTTGCTTTCATACTTAGTGCACAGAGTCGGAACTTGTTGTGTGTGTTTGGGTAGTGTATGCACGGGCGTCGTTCTTGTCGCCCTGAATTGTGGAGTTTGGACCTTGAACTAGAAAGGACCCTTAGGAGACTTAGGACTTCTGCCCGTATTCCTAGGCTTGAATATTCATACATTGAGCCATTAGAGATGGCAGATCCTACTGTCCCGAATGTGCCCAACCGGACACTTAAGGATTATTTTACACCCACTGCATATACATCACCATCATGCATCCAATTGCCCAACACCACTGCTGCTCATTATGAGATTAAGTCCAGCACCATACAAATGCTCCCATCATTCCATGGACTAACTCATGATGACCCTTATAAGCATTTGAATGAATTTCTAGAAATTTGCTCGACAGTAAGGATCCAGAATTTCACAAATGAGGCTTTAATGTTGCGATTGTTTCCATTCTCGTTAAAGGATAAAGCCAAACACTGGCTAAATTCTTTACCTGCTAATTCAATCACAACTTGGGACCAATTACAGCAACGGTTCTTGGAGAAATACTTTCCCATAGGTAAAACCAACCAACTTAGGCGAGCCATTACAAACTTTGCTCAAATGGATGGCGAGCAATTCCATGAGACGTGGGAAAGACTTCGAGACCTTCTCCAACAGTGTCCCCACCACCAAGTGCCTGATTGGCAACTTGTTCAAACATTCTATTATGGCTTAACTGAGCCACACCGCCAAATGGTGGATTCGTCCTGTGGTGGGACATTTATGTCTAAAAATGATGCCGAGGCATGACAATTGTTTGAGAACTTAAGTGATAATTCCCTTCACCATGCCTCCGCAGCCCGGCAAGTCCGGCAACCCGTAGTTGGAGCCCCAAAAAGAGGGGGCATTTATGAAGTCGGGCAAAACCTAGAGTTAGCAAAACAAGTAGAGGCACTGTCCCGCAAGATAGACCACTTATTAGCTACGGGACATGCCCCTGCCTAGCAAGATCAGCCTAAATTCCGTGAGGCATGTGTTATATGTGCGAGCCCTGCTCATGACTTGAGTAAGTGCCCTTCGGCATCACAATTTCCGGAGTTAGTCCAAGAGCATGTGAATGTGGCTCAAGGATTCTCCAACCCGGGTAATGACCCATACTCCAACACATATAATCCGGGATGGAGAAATCACCCTAACTTCTCATGGAAACCCCCTTCACAAGGCACTTCTTATAATCCTCCACCACCAAGGCAGAATTTCAATAATTTTGCCAACCAATCATCCTACCAACCACCGCAACCTTATCGACCCCCACAACTGTACCGACAACCACAACCCCCGTCTGTTCCTCAAAGCAACTCTGTCTTTGAGACTCAGGTGTTGGAAGTTCTCTCAGAACTTAAGGGGTTAGCACCAATAGTTCACTCCCACACTCACTCTATTGCCAAGATAGAGACCCAATTAGGTCAAATAGCTAACTACATGAATCGGAGAGAGGAGGGAAAATTACCAAGTCAAACTGTGGCCAACCCTAAGGGACAATATAGGGCAGAGAGTTCGGGTGGGAATGGTAAGCAACATGAGCAAGTGCAGGCGGTGGTTGCTTTAAGAAGTGGTAGGGAGTTAGAGCCTCAGTCAGTTGCGCCAGATGCAACTAGGGTTAAGAAGGGTGACCATGGGGGTACACCTAATGAGAGCAAGGGTGAGGGGGAAACACTTAAGAGGGATGAGTTAGTCCCTAGCACTCCATATGTGCCTAAGGCACCCTTTCCCCAATGCTTCGATACACCGTCCCCTTTTAATAAGAAGGCGGCATCTATGGAGGCAATGATGGATGTCTTTAAACAGGTAAAAATCAACCTCCCCTTGTTGGAGGCGATTAAGCAAGTACCATCATATGCCAAATTTCTGAAGGACCTTTGTACGCAAAAGCGTAAATCTAGGACACATGTGTCCCAAAAGGTCTTACTCACGGAGCAAGTAAGCTCCATTTTGTTGAATGACACACCTCCTAAGCTTAAGGACCCGGGTGCCCCAACCATTGCATGCATTATAGGGGACCATTTCATTGATAGGGCCTTATTAGATTTAGGGGCTAGTGTCAATTTATTGCCGTACTCTGTGTACGAGGAATTTGGGCTTGGCGAGTTGAAGCCCACTGCTGTCACTCTTCAATTGGCTGACCGGTCCCTCAGAGTGCCACGTGGCATGATTGAGGATGTGCTAGTTAAGGTTGATAGGTTCTACTTCCCTGTTGACTTTTTGGCGTTAGATATGGAACCGGTAACCAGTTCTAAGAAACAAATCCCGGTGATCTTAGGTCGACCTTTCTTGGCTACGGCCAATGCATGCATAAATTGTCGGACCGGGGTTATGGAAGTTTCATTTGGCAACATGCAAGTGAAACTTAATGTTTTCCAAGCATCCCAACAACCTCATGAGAGAGAGGAGTGCTTATTAGTGGATGTTGTGAATGAGATTGTGGAGGAGGCTTTGCCCTTCATTCTTGTAGAGGACCCTTTAGAGGCTTGTCTAGGTCATTTTGGGTTTGAAAATTTTGATATTGATGGGTCAGTTAAGGAGGTTTTGAAATTGTTGGATGCGGGTATCATATACCCCATCTCAGATAGCAAGTGGGTGAGTCCCACACAAGTGGTGCCCAAGAAATCGGGCATCACCGTTGTTGAGAATGAGGGAGGAGAGTTAGTCCCCACACGAACCACTACTGGGTGGCGAGGCTGCATTGATTATAGGAGACTAAATTCCTCGACTAGGAAGGATTATTTTCCTTTACCCAGGGGTTTGATGGACCCATTTTATTATGATTGATAGATTGATTTCTTATTCTCTTTTCTTTCCCTTCTATGCTATTATGTTTTTCTTTGTTCTCGTTATGCTTTACTTGCGTCTAGGAGACTTTAAATCGTCTAAAGGTGTAATTTCTTTGGTGTTAGCCATGCCCGAACGGCATCTGACGGTCTGGTATAGCCACATAGCCGTGTTTGTAGTGAGTTCCTAGGAGACCAACTGAGACGGTGGAAACTAGAGTTCGAATGGCAAAGCCTAGAACACAAAGGTTTGGGATTTCCGAGACTAGAGTCTGGTTTAAATACCCAGGGGTGTGGAGATTGCTTCAAAACTACCTCGGCTTGAACTCTGTATGGCAGCCCCATAGGTTGAGGTAGCTTTATGCGCCTTGATTCTGGATACCGAATCAACCTAGTCTATCACCCTGTTGGAGAATAGGGAAAGTTACAAATACAGTTAGGGAGAAAAGTAGTACCCGTGATTTTCGCGTGAAGATTATACCTTTAGTGGGCATTCCGTTATTTTCTTATATACTATATTTATTTCAGATGTCAATTGAAGGTAGAAATGCTTAGTTTTGATTTAAAAAAAAAAAAAAAAGTTGTTTTATTTGTTAATTTTTGTTTAAAAAAAAAAGAAAAAAAAAGAAAAAAATGTGTAATAAAAACCAAATCTGTCTTGTACTAAAAAAAAAAAAAACAATTTTCCGCATGTGCGGCACTGTGCACGCACATGCGGCACTATCTCACCGCAACATAGTTGCCTACTGTTTAATACGCAAGTGCGCGGGGCATGTGCGGGACGCCGTTTATTATTAAAAAAAAAAAAAAAAACAAAGAAAAATTTCGCGCCAAGGGTGAATCGCCGCACGTGCGGCTTGGGCCTCGCACTTGCGGGAAAGTTGTTGCGTGCGTTTGTTTTTGTTTTATTTTTTTTTATTTTATTTTTTTACTCTTATTATTATTATTATTATTTTTAATTTCATTTTTAATTTATTTAAGTAAATAAATGCATACATAAATTTTAAAAATAAATAAATAAATATACATTTATTTTATTTATAATTTTTTGTTAAAAAAAAAATTCGTTTTATTTATTTAGTTATTTATTTATTTATTTTTATTTTTATTTTCTATTCTCGTAAAAAAAAAAAAAAACTAAATTATGATTATTGTTAGTACCATTGTTAATTTGCTATATTTGTTTAGTTTAAATTACTTCGTAGTAATTCTAGTTAGTTTAATTAGTTAGTCGATTTTGGTTTTATTTTTATTTTTATTATTATACTTGTGTAGTCAGTAATGTTATTTTTATTTTTCTTCTATACTGTAATTGTTCATTTAATGAATAAGAAGTTTAGTTTTTATTTTATTTTATTTTCTTTTCTTTTCTTCTCTTCTTTTAAGCTTGTGTTTGGGAAGCGTGGTTGAGGCTAAATTAGCCAGATGACGACAAACTAGGCTTATTTAGCCACTTCACGACAAAGACTCTCCAACGGGTGGGAGAGGAACCGTTGTTCGGGTAAAATTACCAAAACACCCTCAAACAAATCAGAGATTCATTTCGCCCAACTGATGAATGAATCCAAACGCACAACACAACCAAAAACCTAGGGCACAGACGAAGCGAAGGAGGCGATTAGTGGCTACCAGCGGCGACGACATCTAAGCCAAGCTTTTTGGAGGAGATCGGGCCGGAGTAGGCATCTGCGGCGGCGAAGACGACTCGCGAACAGGTCGGCAAATCGGACGGTTGGGCCCTAACGTTGGCGGCGGCGAACAATAGACGGAACCCTCTCAAACACCACCGATCTTCAGGTAACTCTTTGAAATCCTTCTGATTTCGTAGATCTGTGTGTGTGGGGCCTCTGCTTAAGATTCATGTCTGGAGCCCCTTTCTGTTTATACAACGTTAGGATTTTTCCTAAATTTGTGGAAGTGTGGAATCTGTATCTTTAAATTTTTCCATATTTTGTTTTTCCAAAGTTTTTTTTTTTTCCATTTTCGGTTCATTACAAATCCGGTTCATTACCGACCTGTTGAAGTGATTCGTCTTGCTTGGGTTCACACATTTTTGACACAGATATATATATATATATATATATACATATATCTGTTCTTATATACAAATCTGCAACTCTGTGCGTAATTAGGGCCGGACTAGGTTGAGATTCGTAAAACACTCTCTTCTTCTTTTGATTTTGTTCTTATAATTATCATTAAAAATCTGCCTTTTCTCAGATCACAATTAGAAATGAAAAATTGTGTGCTTGGGTTCACACATTTTGTTCAGATCACAATTTGATTTGGGTTCATAGTCAAATCTGATGTTTTTTCAGATTTGTTGATTTTGTGCTTGGGTTCACACATTTTGTTCTTATAATTATAAAAATTACAAATTTCAGATCACAAGTTTGAATTGATGTATTCACTAGCTGAATGAAATCTGATTTATGAAATTGATGTACACATTGTGCCACTGTTACTCTCTACCCATTTTTCAAATAAATTCTGAATCAAATCTGTGAATGCACTTACGTTATTGGGAATGAATATCAGATTCTGGTAAAGCTCTGTTCAGATCCGAAAAACACTCTTTCGTCTTTCTGATTTTTTGCTTATAATTATCAAGAAAAATCTAAAATTTCAGATCACACATTCGAATTCATGTATGTATATAATATCTGATCTGATTCAAATAGTTGGTCTGATTTATAGAGCTTCAGAATCACAAATTTGGGCCATATATGAAGGTACCGTTGTTTAAACAAGTTCGGAAATGCAAATCTGGTGTAGAATTGGAATATCTGTTCGGTTATAGTTTCAAATGCAGATCTTCCATTTTTTTTTTATATATAAATAAGAAATGCTGTTCCCATTTCTGAGTTGCTCAATTCCCATTTGTGCTTAACAGAAATTAACAATTCCCATTTGTGAAATGCTCAATTCCCCTGATTGTTGCGTAATAGAAATGCTCAATTCCCATTTGTGAATTTTTTTTGAATTACATAAAAAAAATTTATTCCAACTCTGGGTTACAAGTTACAGATATTAACAACAAATTGTCAATATATATATAACTTGTGGTCCAAAAAGAAAAAAATTAAAAATTGTAATCAATTAAGCAATATATTAAAAATATATTACGAAGATATTAAAAAAATATATGTGAAATGTTTATTAGAAATTTTGATTTACAAGGTAAACACTGTAAAAAATTTATTACACATATATGTAAAAATTTAATTATGAAAAACATTATCATCAATATATGAATAAATGTTTTCAAAAGAGCCAAAAAATATATTGAAAATATATTACAAATTAGATGTATTAATTTGCGTATATTTTTTACTGAAGACGAAATGGTCAATTCTCAATTCAAGAAAATAAATTAATTACATAAAAAATATTTTCCAACTAAATTTGGGAAGGAAGGTTCATATATTATCTACAGATATTAACACCAAATTACAAAATATATTATATTTATATTAGAAATATATTAAACAAACAGTTTATTAAAAATACATTAGAGTTAAAAATGTATGCGTGTAAAACTTTCATTACACAGATATGAAAAAATTTAATTATGAAAAACTATATCATAAATATATTCAAAAAATATTTTCAAAATATGAAGAAAAATTTTTTTTATTGAAAATATATTACAAATTAGATGTCTTAATTTGCATATATGTTTTACTCAGAACGAACTGCTCATTTCTCATTTCTAAAAAATAAATTAATTAGCACCGTAAATATTTTTTGAACTACATTTGGGAAGGAAGGTAGATATATGTACATATATTAACAACAAATTACAAAATATATGAAATTTATGTTAGAAATATAGACAAATAACAGTTGACTAAAAATATATTACAAAAATGTTTGACAGATATTAATAATGTATTAATATTATATATTACAAATTTAGAGGTAAACAATAAAGAGTGTAAAAGTTTTATTAAACAGATATGACTACATTTAATTATGGAAAACTATATCGTACATATATTCCAAAATGTTTTTAAATAAAAAAATATATATATATTGAAAATATATTACAGATTAGATGTATTAATTTGTGTTTATTTTTAACTCAACACGAAAGGGTCAATTCTCATTTCCTAAAAATAAATTAATTAGCACCATAATTATTTTCGAACTACATTTGGAAGGAAGCTACATATATTATGTACATATATTACCAACAAATTACAAAATATATCAAATTTATATTAAAAATATATTAACTAAATAGTTTATTTCCAATATATCTTACACAAATGTTAGACAAATATTACTAATGTATTAATATTATATATTACAAATTTAGAGGTAAACAATAAAGAGTGTACAAGTTTTATTAAACAGATATGACTACATGTAAGTATGAAAAATTTTATCATAAATACATTCAAAAACGTAAATATAGTACAAATATATTCTCACCAATCCATTTTGCTGCCTATCATAAAAAATGTAGTACAAATATATTCTCACCAATCCATTTTGCTGCCTATCATAAAAAACATTATCAAAATATATTACAACATAGATTTATTAATTTGAGTACGCAATCGTGTTCATGTTCATTCATGTCAATTTACTTTATATTACATCGTAGCATGGCGTCGTTCACCTCTACTGCAACTTCCAGTACATGGCCAGGACGAATGTGTGCCTGTGGATATGGCCCGTGTATTGTTAGGATTTCCAGGTCCACCAAGAATCCAGGGCGTTCCTACTTTGTATGTCCCCGCCCTGTGGTGAGTGACCCAATCTTTACCGGTCATAACTTAATGAACATTAACAACCCATGAAACTAATAGTTCCATACTTTTCACTCATCAGCCTTGTGTCAGTTGGATTGGTTGGTGTGAAGAACGAAGCCATGAGAACCAAGGCTATGCGTCAGCCGGAGATGAAATTGCCATGCAATTGCGGGCTGATGTCATAGACATTCAACAATCCTTGCGTGTGCTTAAGACCATTGTGTATGTGCTCTGCATTGTCGTTGTTATTTTGTTGTGCCGTATGTAAGCACCGTTACCATGTTCTTAGTATGTACAAAGACGTTAGTATGTGTTGAATATGTTGTTAGTATGTAGTTAGTATGTTTGTAGTACGATGGTATTATGTTGTCGCATATGGGAGCCGTAATACTAACTATCATGTTTTTGTCCACTACTAACTTCCATGGAACCTGTGTACGTACGTAAAAAATGTTTTCAATGGGTATATGCAAATTTCATCGTCAGCATCATATATCTGCGTTTGTTGTTTTTAATGTGTCATCTGTTGTGCGTGTGTATATAACAACCAAATTTGTGATGGTAATATTTTGTAACCGTACATTAGTAATGGCTTCCACACGTACTTCGCCTCGTAACCACTCGAAAAGCAAAGGCGTTGTCAGTGACAAGTCAACCAGTCTTGAAGAGACACAAACTCAGCTAAGCCACAAGGCCTCATGGGACAGTAACTCAGTCCGAGTTTTCCTCCAGTTGATTTCAAATGAGATTAGTAAAGGAAATCGGCCATTCTTAGTCCTCAGCCAGGCAGGGTACAAGTCGTTGTCAAGGAAATTTCAGAGAAAAACAGGAAAAAAACATGGACTTAAACAGTTGAAGAATAAGTACATGAGCTTGAAGAAAGAGTGGCAAGCGTGGACGAAGTTGATGGATTCAAGCAAGGGAGTGTCCGGGATAGGCTTCGACTATGACACCGGTTTGTTTCAAGCACCTGACGAGTGGTGGGACAAGATGGAATCAGTAAGTACATGTAGAAACATGTTTTATATTTCTCATTTACCAGTACATTTTTTACTTCTTAATTCAACTTCAATAAAATTTATGAATATGAAATATAACGTCAACCTCTTTTACACATGTACATGTCTGCAGATCAACAAGGTGTGTGCGAAGTTCAGGAAGAAAACGTTGGAACACCATGACTTGATGGAGACGGTTTTCATAGGGGCAGCAGCTACTGGGAAGCACCATTGGACCCCGGGAGAGAACATTCCTGAAGCTGCTACGGACTCATCTGATTCAGTGCGTAGTTTGGGAGCCCAGCCATTCGCTGATCCGATACCCACAGGAGTACAGGACGTGGATTCTGATTCTTCACTGGAGCATGTGTCGATTGAAAAGGCAAAACGGAGAAAGAGGCCATCAAGAAGTGTTTCAAAGTCGAAGAAGGCAACAAGTGGTGCGTCTGTTATTGCGGAGAGCATGAACAGAATGACAGATGTGGTGCGTTCGAAGAATCAGCAGGTCACGGTCAGGCACCTCACAGGCAACGAATCACTGTACACTATTTCCGAGTGCATGCATAAACTGAGCAGTATTCCGTCCCCGATTTGTACACCGTTATTCCACTTCGCCTCCACACTTATGGATAACGCTGATTACCAGGAGGTCATGATGTGTCAGTCTGATGACGACCACATCATTGGCTGGCTTACACAGAAGCAGCTCCAGTGTACTGCGTCGGGGCCATTTGCAAACCTGTTTGGGGGTAGGCGGATGTGATGCTACGGTCTTACGAGTGTTGAAGATGCATGTCTTTTTCTTCCTTTTTAAAACTTAAACTTATGGTACTGTTGGCTATGTACTAAAACAGGATGGTGGTGTGTGCATGTTTTGCATTCTGTATTTTTTTTTTTTCTTCTTGCTAGCTACGGGCAGTGACAAGTTTTAGGTAAGTGCATGGGTTGACGGACCGGAAGCATGGTTGTGCTTCGTTTTTGGGAAATGAATGGGATGTTTACGGTTTAATATTTTGTGGCGCTACGTTTAAGACAGGGAATTACGTTTTCGATGCATGCTTCTGAATGCCTATATGTCGCAAGTTCTTTTGTTAGTTTTGTGGTTGTTACAACCATGGCCCCCCTGTAAAGCATACGTTGAACAGCTTCTTTTTTTTTTGCAATTCATATGATTATGCGTTCCAAAGGACATTGGTGACAGCATTGCTTTCATTAAAAACAATGTCGGCATTGTATAATTGCAAAATTCAATATAATTTAACTCAATGAATCACGTGCCAACTAATTGAAAGCCTGCCACTTTTGTAGGTTTTGCATCAACGAAAACGCGATGAATCCCTGGGATGGAAGCAACCATGATGAAATAATGGAAATGCTTAATCAAATGGCGGTCCAGCTGCAACAAGAACAGAACTGCACATTTCTACAAGCATGCCAGTTGGCGACAGAATGGTACCAAAAACACATGCATAAAACGCCATGTCGCACTTCTATACTAACCGGGAATACATGGATATGCGAACTATATGCGGGGCATATGGGTCGCTTTGAGGAAAATGTTTGCATGCCGAAGGAAGTTTTTGCCGCATTGTGTGAGACATTAGTAAATGATTTTGGGTTACAAGTCCTACAACGTCCACATGGCTTAGCTGTTGAAGAAAGCGTTGCGATGTTTATCCATGTCTTGAAAGGGAAGCAAAATCGGGAAATCCAGGAACGGTTCCAACATTCTGGGGAGACTGTGTCGAGACATGTGCATAATGTATTAAATTCCATGAAAGAGTTCACTGTTGTCCATTGCCGGCCCACATACAGTCAGCATCGTATACATCCATACGTGAGGTCTAGACGGAAATACCTACCGTTCAAGGTACTTCAGCAAAACATGATTGACATATAAATCAAGACAATATATATGGTTTTTTGTTATTAACTGCACGTGACAAATTTGAAACACTTGTTACAAAGTTACGAAACAAAACATATGATCCATGTTGACAGGACTGCATTGGCGCAATAGACGGAACACATGTCAGTGCATGGGTTACGGGGCCAGATGTGGCAACATATTTCGGTAGGAAATACTGTCACACACAAAATATAATGGCCGCTGTCGATTTTGACATGTGTTTCATATTCATTTCTTGCGGATGGGAAGGAAGTATGCATGATAGTCGCATATTCAACGAGATACTAACAAATGACAACGTCCCCTTCCCACATCCTGACAAAGGTAACACATGGCCATGTTATTAGATTTGTTAACAAATACTTATTTGCTGACAAAGCGTTATATGAAAATGACGCAGAATGTTGGTTTTGGTGTCATACATTGTCGTCATGTATGCAGGCAAATATTATCTTGTCAATTCTGGCTATGCAAACCGGATTGGTTACTTAGCACCATTCAAAGGCCACCGTTACCACCAACAAGAATTCCGGCGTATTGCACGAAACGCGATGGCAAACACGCCAAGGGAATTATTTAACAAAGTCCACTCGTCCTTACGCAGTGTCGTGGAACGCACTTTCGGTACCTGGAAAAATCGATGGGGGTTTATTCGAGACATGCCTCGGTATGACTTTGCAAATGTGCAAGTTCAGTTAGTAGGGGCGTCAATGGCAGTACATAATTATATACGGCGAAACACAGGTAACCCAACAACTGTTCAGCCAATCTGTGACGAGGAAGAGGCTATGACAATAGTAAATGCCATACCAGAAGTTGAACATGACGAGGATGGTTTAATGGTTGGAGATGAGGACCCCCATATGGCATTGGTCCGCCTTCACATACGTGACAAATTATGTTACATGCGTAATAACGGAATGTTAGGAAATATATAGTACTCGAAATAATGTTCGTATGGTCGTCACGTAATGACACACGTGGAACAGACTGTATTCAAATATATTATTATGTATAATATGTATGAGTTGCCACGGGAATGTAACCCCTTCCAGTTGCTGACGTGCCTAACTTAAAAAAACAACAATCCATACGAGTTTTGCTTTTGGAAAAACAAAAAAAGGTGAAACAAATAAAAACAAATGAAAAAGAAAACTAATACACAAATTGTCATGTGCGACGTGAATTACAAATAAATGAAACACATAAATATATTAACAAATAACATTGTATACCAATTAAAAAAAATAAGACTTAGTTAAAAATAAAAATCGAAGACAAAAAAAAAACATAGTTAAAAAAAAACATAGTTATAGTAAAAAAAAAAATTTAAAAAGACAAAAACATAAATTCCCAAATAAAAATCGAAAAATTTAAGCACAATACCCCAAATCCAAACCCAAAATGAAAAAAAGTAACAGGAAAAAAAAATTAAGCATAATATGAAAAATCCAAGCGCAAAATAAAAAAATTTCAAAAAAAAAAAAAGCTAACGCAAAATCCGCCAAACTACAAAAAAAAAAAACATAAAATAAAAAAGACAAAATTTGGATTTGCAAAATTCGGGAGATCGAAACACAACATACAAAAATTGTCAAAAAAAAAAGTAAAGCAAAAAATGCCAAAGCGAAACCCCCCTAAAAAAAAAAAAACAACAAAAAAGGCAAAATCGAAACCCCAACATAACAAAATTAAAATAAAAAAGAAGAACCAAAATATGGCAAATTCAATTCCAAAAAAAAAATAAACAAATTAATCAAAAGTCGGCAGATCGACACCCAATATGAAAAAAAAGAAAAGAAAATAAACACAAAAAAAAGCCAAATCCAAACCCCCCCCCCCCAAAAAATAGCAAAATACGTGAAATCGAAAGATAACATAAAAAAATTTTAAAAAAAATATAACAAAAAAATGCCAAATCCAAAAATAAATAAATAAATAAATTTAAACAAAAATCCAAAATTGGAAAAAAAAAATACCAAAACAAAAAAACCAAATTTTTTTCCCAACAAAAAGCCAAATTTGTATAAAAAAAAAAAAAAAACCAAAAAAAAAAAACCGAAAATATGCCAAATCCAAACCCAAATAAAAAAATCAAAAAAAATGGAAAAGGGCAATTTCGTCATTTAACAACATGACACCTCACCAAAAAGCCAAAAAGCTAAAAAAGCCAAAAAGCCCTTCCCAAACCAGGCTTTTTAGCCCCAGGCTAAAATAGCCAAAAAAGCCAAAAAGCCAACCCACTTCCCAAACGGAGGCTAAGTAGTTTAGTTTAGTTTAGTTTATCATTTAATGAATAAGTCGTTTCGCTTAGTTTAGTTTACAATTTATTTTAAGGTAATTTTTATTCATTTTTTTTTTTAATTATTTTCGTTTTTATTGACTTAAAAAAAAAAAAAAAAGTGTGAGTGTATATATGTTACTCTCTGCCTACCTGGATGTGCACCTACAATTCTGATAATTTTCTCTCATTTCTCTTTACTTTTCCATTGAAGACAATGTCATATTCAAGTTGGGGGATGAGGGTTATATTTTATTTTGTGCATTCCTATTTGGCTCATAATTCATGCTTATACCTGTTTCACTTGACTGCATTACTTCACCTGATGTGACTTTTTGCTAGTAGGGTGATGATATTTGCATATGTTATTTGGAGATCATAGTAGACTTGTATGAAAAGGATTTATTGGGTAGATACTTGCATGCCATGTTTGCACGAGGAGAGTTGTCTATGTTTGTGGTATTAGTACACTTGTCATGAGTATGCCTTAATTCACATGAGCACACTATCATAGCAGTGATCTTTTTATTATAATCCCTAGTGTACATCATTGATAATAGCTAGAGTTGCAGAAAAGAATAAATGAGGAGCCAAGAAAAAAAAAAAAAAAAAGCACTCGACTGGTTTGGGTTCGTAGCCTTTTTAACTCGAGTTATTAAGCCCGTAGGGGTGTCTTTACACCTAATGCCCTAAAACCGTCTGGTTTGGGAGTCATTGGCCCAAAACTTGCTACATGGGTTAATTAGAAAGCTTAAGGGACTTGGACATTGCATAGTTAAGGAAAAATAAGAAGAATGACTTGTTCAGATTCGTAGCCTTTGCAACTCGAGTTATTAAGCCCGTAGGGGTGTCTTTACACCTAGTGCCCTAAAACCGTCTGGTTTGGGAGTCATTGGCCCAATGCTCGTTACATGGGTTGATTAGAAAGCTTAATGGATCAAGGCATTGCACAGTCATTTAAAAAAATAAAAATAAAAATAAAAAATTTGAGAATCTTGACTACAACAGGTTAGTTTTTCTGTATATGTTGGGTGTTATTATGAGTTACACTGGGCTATTATAGTGGATAGTTAACTAATATGGAGATTGCACTTTACCCCGAGGGTACTCATGACTTGTCTACTAGCATGCACAAGTATAGGGAACTTTACTTTTGTATTAACTGAATTGTGGTTTTGACTCAATAGGTTTCTTCATGCTTGTCCACTGTGTCTTTAATGACTCATGATGTCTAAATATCACACTGTAGTGGCACATAAGTTGATTGTTAGGTGGAGTAGTGTAGTCATTTGTTGTTGAGTATATATGAATATGTTAATGTTTGTGGGTATCATTTCTGGAAACCCTCACGAGACTTTACTCATCCACTTGGGGTAACTTTGTGGTTTAAAGGCTTGTTGCATATGCTAAATGCAACCGTTTTCCCACGAAAGAGGAAATAGATAGATTTTGTTTAATTTTATTTTATTTTACTTGCTTGAGGACTAGCAAGTAGTAAGTTGGGGGATGTGATTAAGGCCGAAATGTGCGTCATTGAGGTCGTTAATTAGAATCTCTTAACTTCCCTTGCTGGTCAAACTGTATATTTTATGTGTGTTGAGTGTCAATCAGGTTGTACATCGTTGGAACATAAAATGAGCAAAAAGACAGAATTTGGGCAGAGTTGACTTTCCCGCACGTGCGTTGACTTTTTTCGCACGTGCGTTGACTTTTTCTGGGAAAGTCAAACCGACGTTTTAAACCTGTTTAGACGAGATTGGAAGCATAAAAAGGCAAGTAAAAGGCTAGATTAGGGTTCTGAAATTGTTTTGACCTAAAGAGGGAGGCTAGGGTTTGCAAAAGAGGAAGAAACAAGAAGCTTCAAAGATGTCTCCCATGGTTGTTCCTTCTCCTTCTACCTCCTTCCACTCCTCCATGAGTGGCTAGTCTTCTTTTCTAGGGTTTTGATGAAACCCTAGCCATGTAATTATGTAGTTTTCTTTTTTGATTTTATATTATGTAAAGGTTTGAACGATTGTATGGTGTTTTAGAAATTCTTTATATATAATTTTCATTATCTTTTCAAATATTTGACCTTCTGTGATTGTTGAATATTATCCATACATGAGTTTTCTATTCCTTCACATTCAAGGTATGGGACGAACCATGTTACGAGGAACGAGTCATATCACTACCCTAGTTTAGAGTGAATGATTCGCATTACTTAAGATGGTTCGTGCTCGTACATTGAATGTGATAATCTTCTTGTTAAATGCTTTGAGCTTATAGTTGCGAAGCATTAATCCGTTCAAACCATAGCATAATTAATTTCAATTGGAATCCCTAATTATGTGGTTAGTGGTGAATTCTCTACCCTAGGATTTTTCCCCAATTTAGTAAATCCAATTTCATTTATTCTTGACAATTTAATTCATTAGTTTAATTTATTCGTTATTAAATTAGGTTATAAACAACCAATCTTTTTATCAAAATTAATTTAGGAATTTGACAATTAAATTAGTTTAATTTCACAATAGTCCCTGTGGATCGATACCTGGACTTGCCATTATTCTGATTGAATTTGGTATAGTTTAGTATTTAATTTTGGTGTATTTAACGACCCATCACCGCTCACCATAGGTTGTATTTTTTAAAGTTTTAATGTGAATATTATTTATATAAAAAATTGAGTTGATTCAATTCAATCACTATTTTTATATATATAAAAAAAAGAATAAAAATCAACCACAAGTATAATTTTAAAAATATTTTTTTTTTTAAGACAAATAAAATTAAAACAAGTTACCTCCTTCATTTGGGTAAATTTATTGGGGGAAATTCTAGATTTGTAGCACCACGGGTTTTATATTGTTAATTTACTTGATTATGTTATTAATTGATTTATATTTCGTGATATCATACCTACTTACCATATTACTGATTGAACCTATAAATATGAAATATGGTTTGGAGGAAAGGGAAATTCTATATTGTTATCAGTGTTTGACAGTGACATTGGGAGGGTCAAACATGGTTTGGAGGATAGGGAAATTCTATACCATATGTGCCTTGTTATGCGTTGTTGTGGTGTGTTAGGCATTTTTTAATAAATATTACATAGTTTTAATTTGGAAACTTAGTTAAAAATTAAATTTTAATTTTTAATTTATTTTATATCATATCAGCTCTTTATTTTTTTACACAATTTTTGAAAAAAAAAAATTAAAAGAAAGTCAAAAAATCAGCTTTTAACTAACTTTTCAAAACAATCCATATTTTTTTAATAGAAGTTACGATAATTTGTAATTTAAAAATGAAATTATACATTTTTGTGATAATATTACATATTTTGTAATACTATTACAAAAATGCGTAGCGCTATTATAAAATGCATAACTTTATTTATGAAATACAAATTATCATAACTTCTACTATTTACCATAAATATATGTAACAAGGTGACACATTTTGAAAGACATGTACCATAACATTACCCATGAAAAGTAATAGTAAGAGCATTCACTAATTAACCAAAAAAAAATTACAAACGAGATTCACTATGCTTGGTTTCCCTTTTCAAAAAGTACTTTTCAAAAAATTCTACTTTCTTATTTTTCATATTTTTTTGTTTTTACTGATTTTTAAAAATATTTTAAGCAATTTTTAAAAATTTTAAACATACCTAACTTAGATGTATCTAAAAAGTAAAAAATTTGTGAAGAAAACCTTTTAAAAATTCACTAAATACCCAAAATACAAAAAAAAAAATACGAAAATTCAGTACATTTTTTATATTTTTATGTATTTATTAATTTTTTAAAATATTTTTTCACAAATTTTTTACTTTTTAGATACATCTAAGTAAGGTGCATCTAAAAAGTAAAAAAAAATATTTAAAATTTTAAAAATTTAAAAATATTCATTAAAAATAAAAAAATACGAAAATAAAAAAACTTAACTTTCAAAAAACTTAATTCAAAAAACTCAAACCAAGCACACTGATTAAAACCACGTCTTTGCGTCTCCTACTAACTTATAATCTTGTAATCTTTAAAGAATGTTTGGGGTAACCTATATTAGTACATTTTTTTTATCTTTTTATCTTTTTTAAGTCATATTACCTCTTTACTTTTCTGTACATTTTTTTCATAAAAAGTTAAAAAATATACTTATTTAAATCATCCCAAACAACCCTTATTATCATAATTAATATATATATATAACCAACCATTATCCCCTAATTTTATTGTTTTCTTAAAAAAAATTTGTCCGAGATAAGTTTCTCTAAATTCTTAGAGTATCTCCAATGGCTTGCCATTAGAGTTGCTATTGCTAAATTATGGCAGCAATTCATAAAAAGCCACCTCCAATGGTAAGTTTTAGTAGCTGTTATCTTTGGCAAATGTAGCTGCCAAGTCAGCTTCAACCAACTGTTTCCTCTCGCCCTCCCTCCCTTCCTCTCTCATCATCCTTTCCAAACACAAAGCAATTTTCACCTTATTTCAAACACAGAAGCAATTTTCACCCAATTTCACCCAAAATTGAACAATTTCAAACAGAAGTAAGCTAGCAAAATTTCAATTTCAGCAATTTCAAGTCAAAAAAATTTAAAAAAATTAGAAAATAAACACAATGAAGTCAAAAACAAAAAAAAAAAAAATACTTGACAGAAATGTGGGGGGAGAATTCACTGTTCCAGTTCCGATAACAAAAATAATTGTAGATAGAAGATGTTTGCTTTCACTAAACAGTTTCATAGCCTCTGCGTAAGTGTTTTCATTCAATGACAATCTAGTCTGTGATTAGATCACAACACCCAAATCAAAAATAGAACATTCATTATAGATGGGAAAATTTGAAAATCAACACACAAAAGTCTTTATAAAGAAAAATTACTAGTAAATGAAAGTGAAAATTAGAGGGAAGAAAATAAAACAAGAAACAAGAGGAAGAAGAAGAAGAAACCTTGCAAAAATAAGCAAATTGAGCATCAATGGAAGGTCCACCTCGTCCGTGGTTGGAAAGAGAAGCATCTGTATTAGGGATGTAAGGCTTCAGCGAGTGGTCTTCCATGTTCATGGAAGATGAAGCAGGTGGGCTTATGAGATTTTGAGACATGGATGATAAAGGAGTTTGGAAGATCGATTGATTCAAAGGGAACTGAGGAAGTTACAGAGACTAGAGAGAGAAACAAGAAAAATGAGGCCAATATAGGTATGGACATGGCGTTTGGAGTTAGATCTGGCAAACGGCGACGATTAGCAAACGACATCGGGTTGTATAAGAGAGAGAGAGAGAGAGAAGTGAGATAAAGAGAGGGGTAAGGGTAAATGGCTGCGATTGGCAGTGACAGAGAGCAGAGAGAGAAGTTCCCATCGTGGGAAGGAGCTTGCATTGTCACCAATCAGTATGGAGAGAGAAAAGATATAGAGAGAGAAAAGAGACATAGAGTATCTAGAGAATAGAGAAAGGAAGATGATTATATAGAATAGAGATAGAGGAAGATGATTCTAGACAATAGAGATCTCAGCAGTTGGAAATGAGAGATAGAGTGTCTTGGAATGTGTAACATGAGCCTAACGGCTCTATTTCAATCTGAAAGTAAAAAAACGACTATTTTTACAAACAGACAAGACACCAACAACTATAATAAACTGCTATTTTTCTTTCAATTTGAGTAGTATAAATACACACACCTTGTTTCACCAATTTGAGTTCACAACAACAATTTTTCTTTCAATTATATTTTTCTTTTCTATTTTTCACACAATCAGTATGGAAGGTTCATTAAAAATAAAGAGAGAAAAATCATTCACCACTCAAGAAGATATGTCAATTTATAGAGCTTGGTGTCACATTACTGAAGACCCAATTGTTGGGAATTCGTAATCTTATGCTCATTTTTGGAGAAGAATTTTTGAAAATTATTGTTCGTTACAAAATGATCACTCAAGAACACAAGTGTCTATCTCATCTTGATGGGGTGTAATCATGATATGTTGCAACAAATTTCATGAGTGTTTAGCGCGAGTCGAAAATCTACACCCAAGTAGGATGTCTCACATTGGTATAGTAAGATTTCATTTTAATTTATTATGTTAGTTTTTTTTTTTTATTTTGTCTTATATAAAATTAAATAATTAATTAATTCAATACTTTATTGATATATATGCTTCAAGCAAAACTGTTATACTATTAAGATGAAAACAAACATTTTGCTTTTGAACATTGTTGGCTAATCTTGCAAAACAATATCGGATGGTAAGATTTAGCTCCTACGAATACAGTGAAGTCAATGATACATATACTGTTTTCGCCTAATTCAGCTCCTGATTCCCCTATGGATAACTGCATTTCTCTTGAAGACGACAATAGTCCAAGTTTCGATAACAATCCAACTGTTGGTAATAATCAAATCGGTGAGGGTAGTGTCTTTGCAAGAGGTAAAAGGCCTATGGGTAGGAAAGTTGCAAAAGAATTATTTCGGAGAAATCAAGTCGTTGAAGTTGAAGTCCAAAAAAGGAGCATACAATTAGAGACATTAAACCAACACCTTGTTGAGAAGGAAAACAAAAAAGCTGGAAAGAGAAGAAAAAAGGATTCAAGCACTGCAGGAGATGAAAGAACTTGAGACCAAAAAACAAGAACATGAGATCCAAAGACATGAACATGAGATCAAAAAGGAAGAACATTTGATAATGACTACCCACCAAAAAAAAAAAAAAAAAAAACTACGGACATTTCTTATTTGGACCTTTAGATGAAAGCGTATTACGCAATGCAAAAAAATGAGATTTTCACTAAGTGGTCTGCACATGTCAGCAACCCAAATTACTATTTTCCATTGCCTCCTGATGAATAATTACTGAAGAATGTATTTTTTAATTTCGCAAAGTCATTTATTTTTTAATGTAATTGTTAGTCTTTTTTTTGCAATGTCTTTTTTATTTTGTAATGTAATGTAGTGGTCTATTTATTTTTTTAGTATTTTTATGTTCTAATATAATTTTATTTTTGCAATGTATAATGTTGACTATTTTTTAGTATAATCTTGTATTGGTATGTTTTTTTGATGAGGTGAATTATATTTAATTTTTTTTTTCAATTTTTCAATATTTTTTCATTTTTAATATTTGTCTTGTCAGAAATAATGTAAATATATATATTTTTTTTAAAAAAACAATTAAAAAAAGGCCACAAAAGACAAAAAACAAAAAAAAAAATTACTAAAAAACCTATATTCAAACAACACCTACAAACTTGGAGGGAAAGTTGGTTGAGATTTGCCAAAATAACATGTGACCATTGGATCACCATTGTTATAATTTGGCAAAATAACATTATTCATTGCCAAATTATAGTAATAGTAATACTATTTTAGCAAACACCATTGGAGATGCTCTTATATTTCATATATGTCTGCTGTAAAAAATAATCATATGTTATTATCTTTTATCCCACCATAACTAAAAGGGTTAATCACACTAATAGCCCCTGTAGTTTGGGGCTTGTGTCACTTTGGTCCATGACTTTTCAATTGTGACATATTTGACCATGAATTTTAAATCTTGTTTCAAATAAGGACAATTGAAAATATCATTAGATTTTTCAAGGGTAAAATCGTCAATTTGATAAAATATAAACTAATTTGACAAAAATAAATGTCAAAAAAATATTTTTAATTTTTTTAAAATTATTTTTATCCATCAATGATAAAATTATGTAAAATTAATAAAAATTACATGATTAATTTTTTAAAATTAATTTTACATGAACATCATCCAAACACATAATAAAAATTAATTTGGTAAAAAAATAAATAAATGTCTAAAAGATTTATCAATTTTACATAATTTTATTTTTAGTAGGTAGAAATAATTTTTAAAAATTTAAAAATATTAATTAGTTTATATTTTATCAAATTGATAATTTTACCCTTGAAAAATCTAATCATATCTTCAATTGTTCTTATTTAGAACAACATTCAAAATTCAGGATCAAATGTGTCACAATTGAAAAGCCAGGGACCAAAGTGACACAAGGCCCAAGCTATAAGGACTATTTGTGTAATTTGCCCTAACTAAAAATATGATCTAAAACTTTGGCCTTATTTAGAAAGTTAGTTATTTTAATTAGCTATTTAATTTCTTGACTATTTTAATATGGTTAAAATAGTTATACTTGGGAAATAATTAATTTTTTTTTTATAGTTGATTTGATGATTGTGAGAGAAAAAATAAATAATTATAAGTTGGATATAACATTTTGTCATATTAATTATTTTCGCATATGTTATCTTTTTGAATGTTGCTATATGTACCAATTGATATATTAATTAATATACCAATTGATGATGTGACAGAATTTAATTTTTTTTTAAAATTTATAATATAATTAATGAGTGGGGTCAATAATAATATCATTGCTAAGATTGATACACTAGTTATTTCCAGTCTAAAAGGACCCTAACTTTCCATAATCTCAGGTCTTCTGTAATAAATGAACCACATATTTCAAATAATATTTGTTTTAAAAATTAATTATTTTAGTGGGTGGACCTTTTTACGAAAAAAAATGTCCATAATTTTTTTTTAAAAAAATAGTTAATTTTTTTTTTTGGTAATAATTTGTTTGTTTGTTTTCTTGTTTTTGTTTGTGTGTGTGTGTATTTTAACCTATTACCCAAATAGCCCTTACTAGAAACCATTAAACCAGAAAATCATTTATTACTTGAAGTAAATATTCAGTAAATCTATTATTACTTACTAAAAACGCCTGGATGTTATAAATACTTATATTTATTTTATAGCCAATAAACACGGATGGATTCTTGTTCACACAAGCAAAGTACTAGATTACAGGCATGTCTTTCGTTGTGAATTCTCTTCCAAATAAGGAAGAGAGTTTGGTTAAAATAACTCATCAAAAAATAAAATATATTAAAATAATTAATAAGACAAAATATCATATTTAATTTATAATCTCTCTCACAACAATGATGTGATATTTTAAAAAATGTTACTGTATAATTTTTTTTAAAAAATTTAATATTTTATTTCTTACAAGGGATGAGATTACCTAAATAATTAAAGACAATCTGCTTTCTAATACATAAATAGGAAAGAAAATAAATATTTTCACACAAAACAAAACCCACATTTACAACTTTTTTTTCCGGTACCAAGTAACGGTTCCTATAAATCCCATAACACTCCACTCTAAATTTTCCCAGGAGCCAACCATATGATACATTGCTTGGCACCATGAAGAAAACTCTGTTCTTCAACCTCATTCCAAGCAAAGCTGAAGAAGATGCAGCAAAGGCCACCAACACACAATTCCAAGTGAGCCGTGTGTTGGTGGAGATAAGGGACTTGTACCCACCACCACTGCCCGACCCAAACAACCCGTGGCAGATCCGAAAGCGCACCACCCCTAATGATGTTGCCACAGGGAGGCTTGTTCTGTCGTATAACGACACGTTTGAGCACATTTTCAGGTACCAATAAAATTAGGTGTCCAGAATTTCTATGATGAATTGGAAAAATACGTGTGATTTAGATTCAATTGTTCAATGGTTAGTCTTAGTGTAAAAATCTGGACCACATTTGAGAAGTTGATTTTTAGGCAGAAGTGGCAAAAAGTAAAAAATTCAACACCAAAAATCTGGACCACATTTTCAACTTACCGATAGCTTGATTCTATAGCAAGGGCAAAATGATCATTTAAGGCAAAAAACAAGTCATACACATTTGTTAGGAAAATTTTATTTCCACACACTTAATTATTTTAGTACACATCTTCGCTTAATATACACGCTTATTAATTTAATTTTTTCAATCCACACATTAAAAGTTACAATTATACCCTTCATTCATAATCATTTATATACACCACTCAACTCTTCTTTCCACACACTTGTTCGTAACTTTTCTTTCAAATTTGTAAACCCATATAAAAAACCATTCAAGATCACAGTATGAAGTGAAGTGAAAACAAAATCTTCCGTTGAAGACCTCCATTAAAAACTCTATTGAATCTCCATTAAAAACACTATTGAAAACTTTTCAAAATATTGTTGAAGATAAGACATCTTTCCATTTTGTTATTTCATTTACTATTTTGTTATTGCGTTTACCATTTTCAAATCTCTGTGCACTCCATTGCCATAAAACTCTCATTTTTTTTAAAAATATTTTTTTAAAGTTTTTTGATTTGGGGATTTCGGCACTGGTTTTTTGGAATTATACATTTAATTCGAAACTTAACTTTCGAATGAAAGTGATTGGTTTGACAAATTTATTCCAAAAACAAATAAAAAAACTTTCGGCAGTTGATATCTGAATATAATGAAATAATTCGGCAGTTGATGTCCGAATATAATGAAATAATTCGATATTGGTTATCCGACTAAAAACCTCGTAAGAAAAAAAAGAAAAAGAAAAAGTTATGCACGAAAAAACTAACCTTTTCATTATTAATAGAGTATAAATCTAGAGATTAAAGCAATATGAGAGTTGTTATGAGATTATTGTTTTGCAAGTAATAGAGGAATATAGAGTGTGTACCAAACAAAGTGACAACAATAGAAAAACTAGGGTTTCATTTTTTTTACTCGAAAGGCGTACATTGAGATTTGCATTGTTTTTAAAAGATGTATATAGAAAATATTTTCATATAACATTGTGTGTTAATGGATGTCCATTATAATCATTTTAATTTAGGATATAATTGTTATTAAAATAATATTTTATTAATTATCTACACTGAGATAATTTAGTGTGTGAAAATAGAATTTCCCCATTTCTTAATCACATTATTCTGTATAACTAAACAAATCAATAAAAAAAATCATTTCCAATCACATTTACTCTGTTTGATTTTAGTTTTTAAATTCTTTTTTGAATTTTTTTTTTTTTTTTTTTTTTTTGTGTTTTGTAGTCTTTGGTGATTTTTTTTTTCTTTCATATTTTAATTAATGTTTTTGCACTTTTTAGACACACCCAGTTGAAAAGTAAAATATTTGACAAAAATCTTTTAAAAACATTTTTAGATTTCTTTAATAAATATGTTACTGCATTTAGTTTAGAGGGGAATTTTTTTTAAGGTCTATGATATTAAGATTTTATAAGATAAATGACATACAATATTTTCATAATAGTTGGAATCTCTCAACATTTTCATAGAGAAAATTCTACACGAGAAATTTCGTCCTGACACAGAATTTTTTTTCTAATTTCACAGAGAAATTTTATCGAGGAACCTTAACTAATAAAAATATATATATTGAACCTCTCCTATTATCTAAAGTTGGAGAGAAATATTTCATTAATTTCCCTTTAGATTAAGTAGATCTAAAAATTAGAAATAAAAAAACAGATAGAATTATTATTATTTTTGACCTCATAAAAAAATCGAATCCCAATCACACCTGAATTTTTTAAATAAATTTTTATGGTACGTAACGTTGGTGGTTTCAGGCACTGGACGGTGGACATGGCAAACTTTGTGTTGTATGGTAACAAGGCACCAGTGGTGGTGTGGGATGTGACCGAGGACACCAATCCTTTGAGGTACCGCAGTGACAATGTCTATTTTGAGAAAGCTTCCAATGCTGATGACTTCTTTGTTCTCGGGTGGTTGGATGTGGCCCGAACCCGACTCGTTAACCCGGGTGATGAGGTCGGGCTGTATTGGGATCCAAGGTCTGGTAGCTTTCATTTCAAGTTGCTTAATCGTGAGACTCAGAGTGTCAATCCATGAATTTTAAAGTCTTGTTTGGATTATAAATTTATGCATAGATTTGAAAATTAAAAAAAATAAGAATGAAACATGAATAAAATATGATTACATTTCACCGATTTTGTTTCTTTCTTTTTTTAAATTCCTACCTAAATTAATGATCTAAACATGTCACGACCCAAACCCGTTAGAGCTTCTAGTCATTTACATTGTCAGAGCTCAATTATAACTACAAAGTGTCTTGTGCATATCCCACGCACTGATCCTGACACGTCACCTGAAAGTGGTTAACAACTTTAAACACATGGCAGAATAAGAAATATTAATGTACTAAGAGCATAAGGATATAAAATTACCATGTATAATTATTTGGCTAAATAGAGATTTGTTTGATATAAATTATTTTGAATAACAAACATATAATATAGAAATCAAATAATTACGATACAAAACATATGTATAGACTCAAGAGATGGGTCGTACGAATTCTAGAGGTGGCTCCCACAATAGTATGACACTTAACTTTGCACAACACTTTGCTTCATACTAAAGAACATAACCAAACACATGTATGGATATAAGATGTGGCTCGTACGAATTCTAGAAGTGACTCCCACAATAATGTAGCACTTAGCTCCGTACGTTATTTTACTCCACACCAGAGAATCACTTGAAATGACAATTCAGAGACTTAATGGTTATTTAAGTCCCCCAATACATGAGACTTCTATAGTGATACTTACAAAATAATTATGCAAAACACATGTAATAAACAATCATATCTATAAATTTCACTTTGAAGTAAATAAGGTTCATTTAATAAATAATATATAATTTACAAAATATAATTTACACAATAATTTATGATAGTTCAAAATATAACAAAATTTACCTTAAACTAATATAAGTTACAAAATATAATTTATCAAAAATAATTTATAATAACTCAAAATATAACGGTGTCGTTTGGTAACACTTACGCTTTTAGTTTTCTGTTTATATTTACAAAATTTTTAAAAACTGAAATAAAAACTTGTTTGATAAAATTTTTGATTTATAAATCAGTGGTCTTAGTTTATAAATTTGGCCAAAAAATGAAAACACAAAAAATGTGTTTCCGTTTTGAGTTTTGAGTTTTTTTTTTTTTTTTACCACCTAACACTAGCCACCCCTCGTCACCATTTTACACCACCGTCTTCTGCCACCACCACCCACCCCCCACCACCACCTGCCACTACCACCCGCCACCACTGACTCGCCACCACCGCCCACTACCCACCACCCACCACCCACCACCACTTGCCACTACCATCCACCGCCCACCACCACCACCCGCCACCCACCTACCACCACCACTCACCACCCACCTACCACCACCAGCCACCCACTATCACTCACCACCCCCCACCACCACCACCACCATCACTACCATCACCCACTCGCCACCCACCTACAACCACCACCCACCACCCACTCGCTACTACCTACCACTCGTCACCGTCACCCACCCACCCACCCACCACTACCACCCGCCATCCGCCACCCACCTGCCATCACTACCCACCACCCATCACCACCACCACCACCTACTCGCTACCACCCGCCACCGTCACCCACCCAGCCACCCACCCACTCGCCACCACCCACCACCACCCGCCAACCGCCACCCACCTGCCGCCACCCACCTGCCACCACCACCATTATGTCACCACCTGCCACCACCACCCACCACCCGCCACTACCCACTCGCTACCACCCGCCACCATCACCCACCCCCCGTCACCATTTTACACCACCGTCTTTTGCCACCACCACCCACCTGCCACCACCACCCACCTGCCACCGACTCGCCACCACCGCCCACTACCCACCACCCACCACCACTTGCCACTACCATCCACCGCCCACCACCACCACCCGCCACCTACTTGCCACCATCACTCACCACCCACCTACCACCACCAGCCACCCACTATCACTCACCACCCACCACCACCACCACCACCACTATCATCACCCACTCGCCACCCATCTGCCACCACCACCCACCACCCACCACCCACTCGCTACTACCTACCACCCGTCACCGTCACCCACCCACCCACCCACCACTACCACCCGCCATCCGCCACCCACCTGCCATCACTACCCACCACCCATCACCACCACCACCACCTACTCGCTACCACCCGCCACCGTCACCCACCCAGCCACCCACCCACTCGCCACCACCCACCACCACCCGCCAACCGCCACCCACCTGCCACCATCACCATTATGCCACCACCTGCCACCACCACCCACCACCATCACCCACCCACCCACCCACCCCCACCACCCACCGTCACCGCTTTCCACCGCCGTCACTTGCCACCATTTGTCATTTCTCACTTTTTTTAAACATTTTATTAATTACCAAACGCGTTTGTAGTTTATGTTTTTTAAACAAAAATAAAAAATAAACAAAAACAATTTATAAAATTTTTATAAATATAAACTGCAAACATAAACGTTACCAAACACACCCTCCCCTCAATATTATTTCTCTTTGCTACACTGTTTCTCCTTTCTCTTCGAGTTTTTCATTCATTTTGCCCACTCATTTGTAAATGAATTCAGCACACCTCGTGACTTACAACGAGGGTGCACACCACATCTCACACGTTTTCCTTTCTTTTCTTTACTTTTCTTTCCTTCCTTTCTTTTTTCTTTTGTCACCATCTTTCACTTTCATTTTCATTCTCTTTCGTTTCTTTCAAAAACTTAATTATTATTATTACTATAACAATAATAATACAGACCCTACTATTTCCACCCCCACTGCCAGACATGGTGATTGGAGAGAGAAAAAAAATGAAAAAAAATTGTCAATGACCGCCCACTGGAGTCTCCCAGTGCGGTGCCAAGTATTATACATTACTATAATAATATAATATAATAAATAAATATACATATATACTGTTTGGGTGAGTGAAAACTTGATCCAAACAACATTGCATTATCATTTTTGTTTTTGTTGTGTTAAACACAATCACTCTCCGAGTAAAACAAAAAAACACACAATCACTCTTAATTTAATTTAAATTACATTTTATTACACATAATTATAAAATTAAATATTTTGAAGTGTTACAAAACATAACCTTAATGTATGTTTGTGAAGGTTTATGTTTCTAACATTTCAAAATATCACTATGCTTAGTTATCATTTTTCAAAAATAATTTTCAGAAAACTTTACTTTTTTATTCTTCGTATTTTTTTGTTTTTACTGAATTTTTTAAACATTTTGAGCAATTTTTTTTTTAATTTTTAAACATACCAAACATACATATACCTTAAAAGTTAAAAAAAAAATTGAAAAAAACATTTTAAAAATTCACTAAATACCAAAAATACAAAAAAATATGAAAATTCAGTACATTTTTTTTATATTTTTATGTATTTATTAATTTTTAAAAATATTTTTTCACAAATTTTTTACTTTTTAGATACATCTAAATAAGATGTATCTAAAAAAAATGTTTAAAATTTTAAAAATATTCACTAAAAATAAAAAAATACGAAAATCAAAAACTTCAATTCTCAAAAAACTTAATTCAAAAAATTCAAACCAAACACACTGATTTATTAGTGTCTTTGTCATGGATTTCGCTCTCCCTCTCCGAGAATTTGTCCCCCCAAAAAAGAAAAGAAATGAACTTATTGCATACGTACTTAGGAGAATATGTAATCATCTTGTTTAAAAAACATGAACAAATCATGTGTCTTATAAGTCAAACTTATTAAATATAATTTTATTTGTTCTCAATTTCAAATACTTAAATCATGAATTTGTGAGGAAGGCAAAATATTAAAAAATAAACTACAGTAGAATTTTATTTTTCTTCTCTGTTTTGGTTGAGTTGAAAATGTGAAGAAAAAACAAAATACATTTTTATTTTATTTTTTAAAATTGCACATGGATTGGCCCCAACTGTAGATATGTTGGTTTAGACCCAAATGAATCATTTTTAAGGGTTGAAAGCAAAACCCATGCAGATGGAACACATGTCACTTATGCTTAATAAAATTCACAAACAAATTATCAGATCCGTAGCTTCTCTCTTTTCTTCACTTATTGTAGCAATACAAAAATAACAATACTAGAAAAAATAGTGAAAATCACATTTACAGACTTCAATAATTTTGGGTATAGCTCATATTTCATCAATTTTAAATTTACACTGGACAAAAAATCCATCAGTATGGTTTATTTTCTGAGAATGTAGTATTGATTAGTGACATATTCAATCGTACCCTTCAGGGTGATGGGGGAAAAGGAAAGAGCAGAAAGGTTAATACAAAAAAAATTATTGCATGCCACGGCCACCACAAGCATTCATGCTGCAGCAAAGCCTCTTTCATTCTTGATCTTTAAATAAAAACAAAAGTGAATGGATATATAGAAACTGCTTTGACCAGTTTTATGATCTCTCCATAAGATGATGGATAGCCAAAAAAACCAGAAATTTTGAAGTTTATAGGGGAACTCCTCGTCGAAACCATGATTGTCACAAACACGGAAATCAGTTATAAAAATACACAGAATACACAATACACTGGCAACACTGCATTCACCCTTTTTCGATTTTTTTTTTTTTGGTACCTCCACGGGTAATGTTTTTGTTTTTGTATGTGTATATATGATCAGATTATGATCACTATAATGATTATTTTGCTTCTAATTAAGTGTTTTTTTTTGGCATACCAATTATGCTAAGTGATCCAATCCAAGGGCAGAGAGAGAAAGTTGTTAGCTGCCCTGCCCTAATCAGCCTCATCTTCATATCATATAGATGAACTAAGTGCCCATTCTGTCAAAGGCAAAACCACTTGATCAGCTTCACATCACTGTACAAGAGAGAATGTTGCTTATATTTTTATATTACAGTCAAAAGGCAATTATCTATATTTTATCAGTTAATTTTTCACCAGAAAAGCTATGTATCTAAAAATAAAACAAAACGTGTAGATCAGATTCAAATTTAGTGTGGTGTGAATCATATCTAGAATAAATTTGATCTATACATTTTTCTTTTTGGTACTTTTTAAGATTAGTCGAGGTGCGACACTCCGAAGGGGTGCTGACCCGGACACTCGGTTATCAACAAAACACAAAAAAAAAAGTAGCTCTGTTTCTTTTTTTTCTTTCTTTCTATTTTTATTTATTTTTCCCACCTTATCCATTTTCTTATTAAGGGATTGTTTAGGATAACCTAAATAAGTGCACTTTTTGTCTTTTTACGAAAAAATGTACAGAAAAGTAAAAAGATGATGTGATAGAAAAAAAGATAAAAAGATAAAAAGATGAATTATTTGAAGTATGCCAAATTTAGCCTTAATTAGTTACTGATGACCACACTGAACTTTGGTCATGATATATGAATAACTTGTTAAAAAATAGATGTAGAAAACATTAGTCCAAGACTTTGGTCATGATATATGAACAACTTGCTAAAACAATAGATGTAGAAAACATTAGTCCAAGATGTGGGCCTCTAGAAAGAAGTCATAGAACCAAAAGATACATACATGCACACTATATGTATATATGAAATTAATCAGAAATTGAGAAATTATTAGATATTATTATGGTATTGTTTACTTGGTTAAATTTCAGGCAATGAGAAATTAGCACACACTAAATGGATCGTCTTTCTCTCCAAAATACATAACAAAAGTAAGGCAACATGTCCGCCCATAAAATTTTCTACTACATAATTGGTTTGAAATATCAAATAGATAATGCTATACAATACTCCAGACTACTTAATTTTCTAGATAATTTAACAAGAAAAAAAAAAAAAATTTTGCACAAACTTTATAATGACTTTTTTTTTTTTTTTTCACGGTGAATCAAATCTATACAATCTATGTATTTAAATATTGGCTATATTGAAATTTTAAACTATTAATACAGATATATTGGTCAATATTATCTTATATATGACTGTATCGTCCATACCGGTGATAAGTATTATTTCAAACCATGATCCAATAAGCTGGACATGAAAATCTGCATATAGAACAAATTGAAGGAAAAGAAATTGAAAGAATGGAAAAGAGAGAGAGAGAAGAATATACCTTTGAGCTCACAGAAAGAGAAAAAAGACGCGGTGCACTAGGAATGGCAGAAGGAGATGAAGCAGAAGCAGAAGCTATGGCCATCAAAGCACTCTCTCTCTCTCTCTCTAATAGTTGTTACATTTTATGAGCTTTCCTAGAAGCTCTCTTGCCCTAGATATATATATATATATATATAGAGAGAGAGAGAGAGAGAGAGAGAGAGCAATGGAGAGATAAAAGTGGTGGGTTTGACAGGTTCAATGAACCCGGACACTTGGGTCGCCCAAAGTTCATGGACTGACTGTATTTTCACAGAGAATATACTGTATGAGTAGTGATTAAGAATTTTTAAATTATAATTTTAATTTAGGATTGGTTTGTAAAAAGTTCACTGTCGTATTTAAGTCACATTATTTTATTTAAATCGTATCACCTCTTTAATACATCATTTCAAATCCAATCCAAACTCAATTCATATTTCATGAAAAGTTAAAAAAAATCATCCAAAACAACCCCTTAAATTCTAGTGATGTGATATAAAAATACATATATATGCGCCCAAACAAATTAACATAAATATCACACCATATAATAGGTTCTACCATTAGAATTTGAATAATATTACATGTATTAATTAATATATCAATTGATAATGTGATATAATTTATTTTTTTTTTTTGATATTTATAATGTAATTAATAAGTAAAATAAATAATAATATCATAATTAATATTAATATATTAATTAATACATATGACATCACCATTGGAATTCCTCTTAAAACTTTAAAATTAGAATTATCAATTATTTTTGTATACTGTATTTATGATTGATTCCTCTTCTTGGCTTTTTTTCTCAGCTACTGAACTTTTTGGCCCTATGCAATTTCTTTTATGAAAAAGCTAGGTCTCACAATTTGGAATCTATAATTTATTTAGAAATTGATTATATGTAATAGAGATTGAATTGATAAATATGAGATCTCCATAAAATGAATTTCAATCATTAATGTAAAATTTTTAATAATTTTTAGATTTTTATGTCTGTGTTTATAGTATTATTATTTTTTTATAAATAAATAAAAAATAAAGCAAAAAGTAAAATTATTCGAAAGTTTCTATTTGCAATGTCTTTGCTGTCGGTGAATTTTAAATTAACTTTTTGCCGGTATTTGAAAATAATTTTTTTCAAAGAAAAAGAAAGGGCAAATATTTTTCATAAAAAAAAAACACTAAACGGTTTTGTTTAGGAAGATTTTATCAAAAGCGCCTCATAATAAAATTTTAACAAATTAAGAATAAATATAAAAAGTTTTTTTTAACAAGTCTAACACATAACACTGTTACCAAAATATTCTTATCAAGTAATTTAATATTTTAAATTTTAAAATAATATAACTTTGATATAAATGTCAATTTTTAATAAAATTAATATTTTACCTATTAAATACGATTCATATTGATCATGAAATTTTTTTAAAAAAAAATTAAAAATACTATCAAAATTAACGTAAATAATAATATGCTACTCGATTTGATAGTAACCGAGTGCCAAAGTAACACTTTACTGTCTCCTTAAATAGGACATTAGTAAGAAAAAAAGGAAAATTTGGAAGGGCAAAAAAAAAAACAATAAATAAGCAAAAGTAGAAATCAAAAGAAGCAACAAATAATACAAAACAACTCACAATGCTGTAAATCAAACCAAGAAATGTAAAAGTTTGCAGCAAAATTTACTTGAGATTTGCTTATAATTTACAGTATCCAAGCAATAGTAAGAATAAAGTTCTCACCTCGTGGCCTTCCTCATCTTCCACGCAATCCAATCTAATCCTTCAAAACCCTCATGTTCTCTCTCTAAATCATATATCTTCTTCGTTTTATCCAACCCATCTTCCTCCATCTTAAATTCCTCAAAAAGCTTTAAATTTTTTTTGGATTCTTCTCGAACTTGTTTAGTTCACGTCGAAGGCTCGAGATCAGAGAGTGGGATCAGGAAGTTTTTGTATCTTTCTCTCAATCTCAATTCTCTATTGATTTCGTCGTCAGTTGAGAGCTTCATTTGATTAGGAATTATCTAAGCAAAATGAACAGAATTCTAAGTTTAAGAACTTCATTTGATTAGGAATTATCTAAGCAAAAATGATAAAATTTTAAGGTCTTGTTTGGCGTACACTATTTTATCATATCTTTTTGGGCCCGCTTGTTTTGGGATTAAATAGATGGGAGAAGATTAGGATGGAGATGGAGTTATTTAGTGTCATGTTTGTTTGTAAAGTTGGGGAGGAAATTAAGATGGTGAAGGTGATATACATGGAGGTTGAAAGGGGGATTGAGATGGAGGAGATGAAGATGGTATTAGAAAAATAGTGAGGGGATTAAAAAAAAAATTTTATTTTTTTATATATTGAGAATTTTTTTTTATAAATCTTAATATTTAATTTTTATATTTTTTTATTTGTTTTATTATTTTATATAAAAATAATTTAACAATTCTTACACTAACAACTATCATTAAAATAAACACAATTTTACTTAATTCCCTCACTATGAATCCCCTCACTACCATCCCCTCACTATGAATCCCCTCCATTCTACCTCTGAAAACAAACGGAGCCTTTATCTTATTTAGATCATATTATCTTTCTGCCGTATTACATAAAAAATCAAAAAATATACTTATTTAAATTATTCCAAACAACCCCTAAATATTAAATAGTTCTTACTTTTTTTAAGTATACTTGATTTTACTGAAAATCTGCAAAAGGGAATGAAATTCTCAGTTAATGTGAGAATCTCATTCCACCTAAATAGGGTTCGTTTAGGATGTGGATTAATTTTTTAATTTTTTAACTATTTTAGTCTGAGATTAAAAAACTTCATTTGAGATATGCTTTTTTACTTTTTTGACTTTTGTGAGAGAAAAAATGAAATGATTATGATTTAGATGTGACGTTTTGTCTTATTAACTTTTTAACTTATTTTGTCTTTTTGTGACTAAAATAATTATAAAAAAAAAAAACCAAAAAATTTGACATGCCAGACGATGGCTAAATTGACTGTGAATCACATTCTATTCTTGAATAGAACTGAATGCGATTTGAAATTAAATTCTCATTATGTCTCTCCTAAGAGCATCTCCAGCGGTGAACCAAAATTTTCACTAAATTTGAGTAAAAAAAGGTCAATTTTCTCAATCTGATATGGCTTACTCCAATCGTGCATCAAAAAGGAAGTGGTCGACTGATTTGTTGATCGGCCGGTCGACCGGTAAAGCCAATTTTTTTTTTATAAATTTTTTTGGAACCGTTTCAACCAATAATTTGAATCATTTCGCAGGCCAATTTTTACATGAGCCGGTCTACCGGTTAGTCAACCTGGTGGTCTGGTCGACCACTTAGTGTAAAATTTTTACAAATTTCTGCTTTAACGGCTATACACAGTGAATTGGTGAAAGGAGCAAGCCGTCCTCAATTTGGTGAAATCTTTGATGTTTTCTCAATTTGATACCAATTTGCTGAAATCATTAGAACTCTAAAAAGTGATTTTTTCATCAAATTTTAAATCTAATATAAGATTTGATGAACCGTTGGAGATGGAGTAATAGAATCACATCAATTGAAGAAGCCATTGAGCTTTAAGAGCTTTTATAAGATTCACAAAAGTTGGTCACCGTAAGCTCACTTATAAATTTTCTTGTGCACGCACCTTTTTATGTGCATTTTTAGAATCAATAAAAACTGCAAATGTAAACGTATAGAAGATTCTCGATTAACTGTAACGTTAGTCAATTGTTTTCTTCTACTGCACAGTGTTCGGCTTATAAAATTGTGCTGTTAATTTTTTTAAGAATAAATTATAATTACAACCCCAACGTTTGATTAAAATATAAATTGTCCTTGTAATTTTGAAAATTATATTCTATCCCCTGAGATTTCTAATTTTTAAACATTTTGTTAATAAATTATCAAGTCAATTAACAGTTTTTAATAATGTTAGAAATATGTTTCAATTAATAATTTAGATAATTTTATTATTGTATAGGAGAACAATTATGAATTTTGTTTTTCAATTAATTCTGTTTAATAAAAAATTATGACAAGGGAATATTTATAATTTTTCAAATCACAAGGAACAATTTTTATTTTAAAAAAATCTCAAAGGATGAATTTGTAATTTATCTTTTTTTTAATAGTTCATCATCCAGTTTAATATAATAAATATTTATAAATTTGAATGATTCCTTATTGATTGGCAAAAAAAAAAAAAAAAAAAAAAAAAAAAAAAAAAAAAAAAAAAAAAACCAAATGTGCAAATCAATGGGTTGGGATATAAACATAAGACATAAATGACAATCAAATAATAAATGTCGGGGAGGAAATATACCCTAATCACCTAATTGGAAGAAAACTATTGTTAGTAATATATAAAATATGTGAGATTGTGGGGTCCATTATTAATATTATTGTCGTAACAACAGCATCATTATCATCATCATCATCCATTATGGCTAAATTAAAATTCAAGAGTGGGGCTGTGGGTTGGTAAGATATGAAACTGTTTGACATCAGCAAACAAGTATATTCCAAAGATCAGAAAAATAAAATAAAATAATGTGATAACCTAAAAAATAAATAAACAAATAAAACGAGTAGAGATTAAAAAAATATGTAGATTATTATTAAAAAAAAATGATTGCAGCTAAGAGAAATTATATTAGTTGTTGTCAGTTGAGGGTTAGAGGCCCTCCTGCAAAGACTAAAAGCATTATTGAAGCATTATATTCCAGTCAAATATAAATAAATAAACAAAGCAGTAATGTGGTACGCACAAAAGTAGCTCTTTCTTTTCCGGAGAATATCAGAGCGTGGATCTCATCATGCAGGTTTGGCCTGCTATGTTGTGCTTTACTACATGTGTTGAAAGTTGAAACAAAAGGGTACCCCTATAACTATGGGTTTATGTTAAAAATGTTTTGGATTTTTAATTTGTGAAGTCTGATCGTGTGTTTGGTTGGGACATTTGGAGAGGAATTTAGAAAGGGAAAGGGAAAAAATGTGTGAAACTATGTGAAATGTAAATATATTTTATTCATATTTCACCTAACTTTTCCTTTTCCCTTTCCAAATCTCTCCTCAAATCTCCCAACTAAACACAGAGTAATAGTTTTAATTTGTATATAAAACTCATTTAATGTGATATTTTGACTCTTTTTTTAAATTTTTTTTGACTTTCCATTTCACTAAAACTCAATTAGAACTCTAATTTTTGAGGGATGTATCATTGTTGATTTTCTTTTATTTTATTTTTTCAGAAAATTTATATTCATTTTATTTGAAGTTAAAAAAAATATAATAAATCAAAGTTCAACATAATTATATTGATCACTCTTTTAACAAAGGTAAAACAAATAACTAATACAAACATACAACATCAAGTATAAAATTTAAACATTAGGAGAGCCCAATGTGATTATCCCAAACTTATATTTTTATTCATCACTTTTTGCTTGTAAGATGAATGCAATGAAGGATCCATTCAATTGGGGAAGCAAAAATGTCTAAAATGAATCTCATAGCTACTTTCCTAAGGTTGTGTTTAAACCCTGTTTAAATCTTAAATTTGAGAAGAGATGAATAATATATATATATATATATAAGAAAGAAAAAGTGAAACAAATAGAAATTAAATTCATCGGTTTTCTCTTTCTTTTTTCTTTTCCTCCAAAATTCAAATACCGCCTAAAAATTGGCAATCAACAGATCAAAATAGTGTAAAATTCACCAAACTAGGCTTCAACTACAGACATGGACCCAGATGACGGTGTAGCGTATTTTCAAGGCAACAGTGCTCAAAAGTACGGGTGTGACTTAATGTGATCAGATTACAACACAATATTATAGGAACCAAAAAATGATCAGCCATGAGTGAAAATAATGACCAAAAACAAGTTTATCGCCTGAGCCAACTAGTTGAAACACAAACGATCTACTGAATATGAGGCAACTGTGCTTCTCTTGAATATAATTATTGTCTCACCTAACTAATTACAATCAAATTATGTGCAAGCTACTAGATTCTTAGATTATGTTTAGGTCTGCATCCTATGGAGTCATGTTATTTGTCTGAACTAGGTTGTTGTTAACCAATGATTCATACTTATCTTACATCAAATGGCTCTCGGTGGACTGTAGTGAGCAAGATGGATATTTATAGAGCTTTATCCATGGGATAACAACCAAGTACACGAAGAAATGGAGCAAATTCCGGAAAAGAAACAATAAATTCATGAGGTTCGCTTCATATCTTGGTGCAACAAAATATGTCCTAAACAAAATAATTATTAATGCTAGCAGCGAAAAAATTGTTGTCGCACTAACAACTTCTGACAAGACGAGAACAAAGAACTAGAACAATATTCAAGCCATATAAAGTGATATGCTTTCAAGAATTATACCTCTCACTTTAAAATACTTGCAGCAGGCAACTTGTACTGCATCAATGGATGGAAAATCTCTTTCAATAAGTTGCCAAGCATGGATACAGACACAGGTAAGGTTGTAGTCTAAAAGTTTACAGAGTTTTGTAGGTCAATTTGAAGCCACTTTGTGTCACAAGGCAAGTTTCATCCAGGGTGTAAGAATAAAAAATGGAAAGTAAGTCGTCATGTGGTGAGAGGTTGTCACCTTCTGTGTAACGTCACGTTACATGGCACTGTGTATTGAAAAACATGTTAAACAAAACCCCAAGTACGTTAGGGTTTCTCTGTCTCTCATATATATATATATATATATGTATGTGTACGTATAGATCTAGGGTTTTGGAGAGGGGTGGAGGCATTGAGGAGGGTGGGACCATGGGAGAGAAGCTGAGTGGCAGCGGAATGAGTGGAGGGGTTGGCCGGCATTGAGAGGGAGGTGAGGGGATGGGGGGCATCAGGAGGGGCAGGGAGAGGGTGGGGGTGGCTGGGGGAGGTTGGGTGCATTTATAAAATGTTTTGATTTTTTTGCAGTTTTGTTCTTACTCGTAATTGTGCACAAGGGTAAAATTATATCACAATTTAATTTTTGGTGGCTGAAGTTAGAAGTATCGTGTGTGCAAATAGCAACTTCAAAGGAACTTGATGGTATCATGAGTCAAAAGCATAAACAAGGGGCATAGTTGGACTTGGAGTAAATTATAGATCACAAACCTGCAAATGTCCCAAAGCATTTTGTGCAGGGGGCTCTGCCATAGAAGCCTCAAAATCAATATAGAAAAGGTAATTACAACACCTGCGACCATAAATTAGTCAACTAAATAGCGAAGGCTATCTTGACAAAAATTCACTATTCCAAATCAAACCAAAATACTATGTTAAAACAAAGTTCACAGGAGGCAAACGACCTTCTATGTAAAAGGAATGGTTAAATATTAACGGCACAACAGACTCAAATAATGGATTAATAAAAGTAAATCCATAGGCACAATTGGAATGACATGTTTTAAACTCTCATGGTTGATAGAGGAAATATAAGAAAGGCAGTGCTTCAGTCATATTTTCCCCAATTCCATTTTAGAATATATATATATATATATATCATACACCTAGATAGATGTCATAAATAATTGAAATTGTGATGACAACTTTACTTTTAAACAAGGATGGTCAAGTCCAATGAGATAAAAAGGTTTTGCTTTCATGGTTATATATATCGTCTTTGGTAGGTTTGTTTTCACCATCGCTGATACTTGTTCAAGTAACAATGGTCTTTCCAATAGCTGAAAAGACGTTCATGTCAGTTTTGAGAAGAGAAAAGTTAGAGGTATGAGTCCTATCTCATCCCCTTTTATATTAGATCATTAGCCAAAATACAGGAGCTCTCTAAGGCAAAAATAAAGATACCAAATATACATCAAGATGAAATAGGACATATTCCTAATATACCCTACCATTCCTAATACATTCTAACAGTTCACTGGACACATGAAATGATTACTGGACAACTCATGACTGATCAGTGATATTTGAAAACTATGGGAACACATCATTGACATCTTGCAGGGATGATGACAGGTTTCAACATTCCCACTCACTACTTATGCAGATAATCATGTAAATATTCTACTTGTAAGCAAACAGTAAGCATAATCAATTCAGGTGTGGTTAATTGAACTGAACTGAGCACATTAGTTCACTTTGTTTTGAAACATTAGCATGGTATATAATATGGTCACTTTGGCATGTTCAGGTTCAAACTTTTTAGGATTCAGTGTGCCAGCAATTCTGAGTGTTTATAGTGTATACTCTACTTCCAATGTCAATATCCATGCGATGTAGCTTTCAACCAAAACAAATCAAACGTATCCAACAATCTTATGGGAATGTTCCCATCATCTTGTATGGATCAGATGATATGTACTTATTCAAAGGCAAGTGATACAGGTTCAATGTGTTTTCCAGCCTATTCAAATCAAATGTGAAATAAGTACTCACTTAGCACTTCCATTGTTTGGGTTATCAACTTCCCTTAATGGGTGCTTTCTCTGTGGCCAACTTTCAATCTGAAATTACATCAAAAAAGAAATGAGTTCAATACTAAGGCTTTTCCACCAAAGGATAACCGAGCAATTACCTTTGTCAAATTAATGTCCCTCAATGCAAATGTTGCCAAGGCTTTAAACAACACTCCAGAACCTTCTTCCAAAGTAAATACAATGCTCGTCTGGAATAAAGGACATCAAAATTCAACTCAGACAAATTTTTTGGCAACCATTTAAGCAAATAAACCAAGGCAACAAAATTTTACCTTAAAGGGCTTATTAGTACTTGGAATGATAGGATCCCTTGCAAGTACCAAATAGCGAGTAATATTATCAGAGTCATCCTGCCGAGGTCATGGAATACAAGCAACCTGAGCATCATTTCTTGGACCACATAATAATTATACAACCAAGTGGTATTTAGCATCAAGAAGACTATCACACAAATAACTGACTGCACTCAAAACTGATGTTATGCACATTACGATATAAAATATGATAATGGATTGTATTTCATGATGAAGTGAAGCTTAATTAAGTTGAATTGAATGTTTCAATCTCCATTTAAGCAAAAAATAGAAGTTACAATGTTACCAATTTTTCTTTCTTTCTTTTCTTTTAATTTATTTTATCCTATTTCTTGGCATTTCAAACAGATTCATTTGGACTTCTTTTATCCCATTCCATAAGTCTTTTTCTCAATGAGCTTTGTGAAGAGTTCCTACTGACATGGTGATAAGGTTGAAGATGCCTTATGCAGCTAAAAGAACAAGGCAATTGGAGACTTGGAAGTATAGAAACAGGTCAAGAAGAAACTAACCTGGATTCTCTTAGCAAGTATATCTAGCCCATAAATTTCTGCAGCTCGAGCACTTGCAACAGAACCAGCATCCCTCAGTTCATTTGAGGCTACCAACTGACCCAAAGTTAATACAGTGAGAACAGGAAGCTTTCCTATAGTATAAAAAAGGTTAAAAAAGATGCCAAAGGGACAACTGTAGATCACCTGAGCAGCACTAGCAGTATCATTGACGTTTTCTCTTGTAGCACCCAACTTACTTAAGATGATATCACTTTGAGCAAGTGCCTGCAAACAATAACTTGTCAACTTGTAACACCGAAAATAAATAAATAAATAAATAAATAAATTTTAGGATTTATAACTCATTCAAATAATAAACTATTTGTTTAGATGAAATATATTCTGAAAAATTATAAAATATGTCCTAAAAATATAAAAAGAAAGCATTCCTCAATTATGACCACCAAAAAGTAAGGTAACAGGTTGATGGCTGCTTGTTATGACCAGCCAAAATATATTCAACAATATTATTCTAGGCTTCCCCCCCTTTGCAAAATTTAAATTTCTAAGGTAATGAATTAGTCATTTTAGGAGAGATATCTAGCTCAAATTCACAGTTTAAACTATGTTTATCACTACAGAAGTTGATTTTCAAGTTTACTTCAATTTATTTGATTTTCACATCTCAATTTTCACTAGCAAAGAGACTGAACCTTACTTCAAAACTAAAGTGCAGTCCAACATCAAAATTAAGAGCAGCGGTAACTCTTTAATCAAAACAAAGTTGAAAATTGATGGCAATGACCTCAAGCAATTGCTTCCTGGTAACTTTGTAATCATAACAAAGTTGAAAAATGATGGAAATGACCTCAAGCAATTGCTCCTCAGGGAAGAACAAATTTTAAAACCCCAGATTGATGAACAGTTGCAGACATGTGAATGACAAGTCTGAAAATGCCTGGTATCTTTTTTTTATATTATAAATGGTCAATTAAACTCAATTCAGCAATGTTCTCTCCAGCTCAGAAACAAAAAACTAAAATAAATAAACCTGACCTGTGGATGGCTCAAAACACGTTTCAAGTGCTGTGTCCGAACACCTGGTAGTGCTAGAAGGCAGAGGTTAACAGCCAGCTGAACCTCACCCACTATGTGCAGCTTATGCCGAAGGAGTAAATCGTAGTTGTGATGCATGCTTCCACCTAAAGAATTTTCAATCGGAAGAACTGTTTTATCAGCCAACCAGAGTTTGACAGCCTGAAAAATATGTTTAAGAACAAACAAGAAGGAATGAGTACATCAATTTATACTAAGAAGCCTTTGGATACAATTAGAATCAAATCATTTCTTTCTTGTTCTTTTTTTTTTGTACAATCATTTCATTTTGTTTACCCAGCATGTGAACTGAAAAATTCATCTTTTAGAATTCATTTACTACCAAAAATGGAGTCCCCACACTATCTGAAGTCATCACAAAAATAATAATTAATAATATACAAAAAGATGTCAAGAAAAACAAAATAGACTATTCAAATGTTATGAAAAATTACAATTCCGTGTGGTGTCCTAAATTCTGCCCACAAGCTGTTAGAGTTACATCATAATCAACCTTGAATGCATCTTCAAACTTGTTATAAGGAACAGTTTCACATTGAGAGTAGGCTTTGAGTGCAGCATCCTCACTATAGGCACCTGGTACCCCCTGCATGATTAATTGGATAAACTATGAATATTAGGCAAAAATTTATAGCAACCAGAAATTCTTTTCCTTGATCCTTTTTTACTTTTTCCTGTGCATTAGGAGCTTGCGACTTGGATAGAAATGCAATACCTTCTATGATATCCGCACCTTCCTACCATCATTTAGAGAAACTGAAGAATCAATCACTGATAATGGTTATGCAAATTGGAAAATAAAATTAATAAAATTACAAGTTATTAAACCGAAATCAGTTAGACATCAGATACACAAGACAGTTTATCATAAGCAAGCTTCACATAAGTTACTCAAACAAATAGCGAAAAACGACATAAATGGTTAAAAAAGTGTGAATTGAAATGGATAGAAACAGAAGTAGGTAGTTGATCAACCAACTTTTGGCATAAATCTATTAAAGCATTGTTGAAATTTAATGTATAAAGAGAAATGATTGTATTATTCATTGATGTATTGATCTTGATGTTATATATATTACAATGATTCATGATTCCTATATATAGAAGAGGGTGAGTGTGTAGTAGGTAAGGAGTAGGTGAAGTGGAGGTGGTAGTGGTGTAGTGGGTTAGGTTTAGTGGAGTAGGTGAGGTGGTAGTGGTGTAGTGGGTTAGGTTTAGTGGAGTAGGTTTAAGTGGGTGAAGTAGGTGATAGGTTTTAACAGCCCCCCGCAAACTCAAGGGGGATAGGAACTAGCCAACTTGAGTTTGGAGAGAGTAACAAAACAAGAAAATAGACGAATACATAAAAGAAAAGAGGATAGGAGACACTGTATGGTCGTGTCAGACCGATGGTAAAGACACTGTATGGTGGTGTCATAACGTTGTAGAGGACACTGGATGGTTGTGTCAGACCGATGTAGAAGACAGTTTATGGGGTCATGTTGGACCGTTGTAGCAGACAATGTTGTGATAGTTGTTGTGACAGTTTACGGAGTCTTGCTGGACCCTTGTAGAAACTAACCGAAATCAATGTCGGGACAGTTTACAGAGTCTTGTCGGACCCATGAAGGAGCTAACCGGAATCAATGTCGGGACAGTTTACAGAGTCTTGTCGGACCCATGAAGGAGCTAACCAGAATCAATGTCGGGACAGTTTACAGAGTCTTGTCGGACCCTTGAAGGAGCTAACCGGAATCAATGTCGGGACAGTTTACAGAGTCTTGTCGGACCCTTAAAAAATACACTGTATGATGGTGTAAATAGGCTGCCCAAATATATATATATATGGATATATATAGTGAGCCCTCAAAAGTCGCGCCCTCAAAAGGCACGCCCACTTCATCAAAAGGCGTGCCTGACAGAAAGCGTCGAGCCATCAAAAGGTGAGCCGGAGACGCGGCGAGGCACGTGAGCGACAGAGTGGCGTGTCGGCCTCGGCTATTTAACCAAGGTTGAGGCGGAGGCTGTGCAAATCAGTCTGAAACCGCCGAAAATCCTTTGAAAAAACTCTTCCGTTTCTGAGAAAGAGATTCTGGAACACTCTGTTGCCATTCTGTAACCAACCTTTCTCTGAAACACTCAGCAACCCATAACATGGCCTCGTCTTCCCGTTCAGCTACCCAGAATATGGCCTCTTCGTCCCGTGGTCTGCTCACTCTCTTTCCCGACCTCAACGAGTCAACAAGAGAGATAACTGGTGCGGTGGCACTGGAACCTCAACCAAGCGCCTTGGAGTTTGCTCCGTTGAACTTTCCTATGCGGTCTGTGGAGCAAAGAATGGCAGTGCAGTCGGATGTGGAGGCCAATCAGTATACATTGAAGTCATGTGTGGAAACCATGACTGCGGTTACAAATTTGTCGAACCGGCTGCAGAGTAGAACAAATGAGGTGCAGCAGCTAAACGCCCAACTGGCTCTGCTCCAACGCATGTATAAGGATGCGCGAGCAGAGATAAGTGTGCTAAAGGCGGAAAACAAGGAGCTGAAGCGGAAGGCCACCGTGATGTTCCGATTTGGAGGGCCGCCATATGCTGCAGTGGAGGAGCAGGGAGTAGTGATCGTGCCCAGTGGAGTGGGAAACACGGAGGCAACACCGTCAAGGGCCGCTCAGGACGGAGGCAAGAAGAAGAGAACGGCTGCAGAGTAGAGAAGAAAAATTCCGCCTGTGGATGTGGTTGTTTGTTTGTTTGTTTTTTTTTTTTTTGTAGAATGGTGAGCGGGGTGAATCCCTGATATGAATAAAGCAAGTGTGTTTGGCAAACTCGAATGGTAGGTGTGGTAATGCAGAAAAATCAACTTGAATGAATGTAGTTTTGTTTTGTTTTGTTTTGTTTTTTTTTTTTTATGTTGAATAATAAGAATAATAATAATATAGTAATGGAAAGCATGCGCCGTGTGTGGTGGTGTAAAATGGATGAAAAGAAAAAAATTAAGAAATAAAAGAAGAAAAGTAAAAATGGGTTTGTGCAAAACAGTTGGTGTGTCGGTTGCTTTGGGTGAAGGAGAAATGATGGGATGAAAATGTTTTGGGTCAAAAGTGGTGGTGAAAGGCAAAAACTGATTAAAAATAAATAAAGAAGTAGGAATAGGATCAAAAGTGGACACTGTCAGTGGAAAACATAAGTGTATGGACTATTTGATATAAGAATACTAATAAAAAATAAAAAAAGTGAGACCACTTGGGTGGGGGTGCGCCTTTTTTTTTTTTTTTTTTTTAACGTGATTGATTGAAAGCTGTGTGTGGGTGTCTGTCATGCATGTGTCAATGGTGTGGGTGTGGGTGTTTTTATTCTTTAAAAAGATATATGGCAGTGGAGCAACGTGGGTGCTTTGAGTAAAATATTATAAAAAAAAAAAAAACATATATATATATATATATTAAAATAAAAGAAAGTGCTTGAAGTGGAGCAGTGTGTGTGTTTGCAAGTTCCAACTTCTGCAATGCTCTATAAGGCAGGTTAGGATAGTAACATGCTCCCCGGGTCTAACCATCTCTGCTTCCTCAAGATTCAACACGTACTCTTCATCGGGAATTCTCTCCTTGAGATTATAAAGCAAAACATGCTCGAAAAGTATCACTGGGTTCTCACTTCGAATGGCAGCTTGCATTAAGCCCTTGGCATTGAATGGGGTTGAGCATGCCACCATTTGGATTCCGGGAATTGATTGAAAATAAGACTCGAGGCGTTGTGAGTGCTCGGCCCCTAGTTGCCGACCGACTCCGCCGGGTCCACGGATAACCACCGGGATTGTGAACTGGCCACCCGATGTGTAGTGGAGCATTCCACAGTTGTTGGATATCTGGTTGAAAGCTAGAAGGAGAAATCCCATGTTCATTCCCTTAACAATTGGTCGAAGGCCAGTCATGGCAGCTTCAATGGCCATGCCTGTGAAAGAGTTCTCAGCAATGGGGGTGTCGAGAACCTTGAGATCACCGTATTTATTGGCAGAGATGTTGCAATTCTTGTGAAGATTACACCGGAACGATCCCGGATGATTCGTCGGCGAGCACATACAGGTCCTCTTCGGGAGATTTGACAACGGATTGTTGTTCTGCTTCTGAACGACCTGGTCTCGAGGCGAGGCCGCCATCGAACGGCTAGGAGACTTGGATGGAAGAAGGGTAGCTGCCGAAGCTGCCGTTGCCGACTTGGACGACGCCGATGGAGGTGGTGATTTTACAGAGTGAGGTTGTAGAGACCAAGGTGAAAGGCGAGGAGGTATGTGTTGGAGGTTTCAATTGGCACGGTTGGGGTCCGGCGGGCGGTGAAGGCAAGGTTGCCGCCCGCCGGGAGGTGAAGATCACCAAGGGCTAACCTATAGCTCTGATACCATGTTGAAATTTAATGTATAAAGAGAAATGATTGTATTATTCATTGATGTATTGATCTTGATGTTATATATATTACAATGATTCATGATTCCTATATATAGAAGAGGGTGAGTGTGTAGTAGGTAAGGAGTAGGTGAAGTGGAGGTGGTAGTGGTGTAGTGGGTTAGGTTTAGTGGAGTAGGTGAGGTGGTAGTGGTGTAGTGGGTTAGGTTTAGTGGAGTAGGTTTAAGTGGGTGAAGTAGGTGATAGGTTTTAACAAGCATCCAACTCGAAACCAATTGGCTATGAGTGAAGGGGTCTCTTAAGTATATTAACCAAGCTTGGGAGGCTTAGAGAGACAAGGCCCGGCCCTGGGCTAAGGCCATTGAGGCCTGTGCCTAGGGCCCCAAAAATTAGGCCCAAAAAAAGGCTCACAAATTCATTATCTTATACTATATCAAAAATTCAAAAATGGCCCAAATTTGTTTAGCTAATTTAGGCCATTTTAAAATGCCTCAAAAGTTCTATTTGGCCTAATTAATAAAAGGCCCAGTTAAAAAATATTTGTAAGTGTTAGATGTTAGCCCAATTAAAAAAATAAAATATAAAATATATGTATACGTCTGTGGGGCCTATTTTTCTTTCTCCTCTTTTTATGGCCCAATTATGTGTTTTTTAGTGGTTTTTAAATATTTTACGCAATTTTATTTATTTATTTTGTAGATACATCTAATTTAGATACACTTAAAAATTATAATATTTGTGTTTTTTTTTTAAAAACAAAAAAAAAACAAAAAAAGTTGCCAAATACAAAAAATATAAAAAAAATGCGAATTTTAAACTTGTAGACACCCAATTTTTGACCGTCCTCAAGACTTGGACGTCACTGTTTGAACACTTGGTGATCATCCATGTTCGTGTTCATTTTGAGATCCTGAAGGACTCGGCTATGCGTCTTGCCTTAGGATCTCTCGACTTGACTCTTTTATGCTTGGTTGTGGACCAAGGACTTGTGGTTTTTGCACCTGAGGGTAGGAAGTGGCTTGTTAGCCATCTCTTAAACCCACCGGCCGTGGCATGAAGCCATCGGCCTTTCTTTCTTTCTACCGACCAATTGTTTGGTCAGTCGGCACGGATATCTGGTCAATCGGCCATTTATTTGGCCGATTGTCTCTTTTTCTGGCCGGTACCTCCTTTTTGCCTTTTTCAGGCATTGTGAATACCAGTTGTGCCAGCTGGAGACTTGCACCCTTTGCACCCTTTGCACCCTTTTGCTCTAAGCTTCTTGAAGAAGCTTAGACCCTTTGTCTTAGCTTCCTCCAAAAGGTTGCACCCTCTGTCTTAGCTTCCCCAAGAAGCTTGGACCTTTGGTCTAGCTTCTTGAGGAAGCTTGACCCCTTTGCCTTAGCTTCTCTAAGAAGCTTTGGCCCTTGTTTGTTCTACAAAAGGAGGCCTCTCCTTCCTTTAGAGAGGTTCAACAAAATCAGGCATATATATCTGATATATCACTCTCTCTTTCTATATATCTTCCTCTCTCTCTACATTTGTGTGTGTTAGAGTGCCTTAAAGTGTGTTTTGTTCTTAGTTTTGCACTAAAACACCTAGTGTTACACCATACTTAAGTTGTTAAGGTGTTGAGGGACTGATTTCAAAGCTTTTAGGTTGGTTTTGATCAGAGGAGTGGGCTGGAGTTACTGTTCTTGAAGTGTTCTTCAAGGGTGAGCAATATTGCTTTATATTCCCCATTCTTGCACTAGCTTTTAACCTATCTTGCATGCTGTTTTAGGCTTAGTGTATAACTAATAAAAGCTCTGATTTTTCATGTTTAAGATGTTTCATTAAGGTCACTTTGGTGTTTGGGGTTGTCCTCCCCCTCTTAGGCCTTGTTTGGCCCCTTTTGTGCCTTCTTGTTTGAGCTTTGAGGACTTTCGTGTATTGGCCTTCTCACCACTGAAATCCAGAGGATTTTCAGTGATAGTGAAGGAGTTTTGAGGTCTTGCATAGGGGAGGGACACCCTCTCCCCTTATATCTTATATGCTTGTGTTTTTGGCTTATAAAGGTAGCATGCATGCTTAGTTGGTTTTAGTTCCATCTCAGAGGCTTTTGGGTGTTATTTGGTCATATTATACCTCTGTTTTTGGTCGGATTGATAGTCCATTGCATGCATCATACACTTGCTTTGCAATCCCCTTTATTGTCATAACATGCGTCTTGCATTCGGACCATCATGCTCACATATTTTGGCTCAGCTTTGTGAAGTTTTTAGTCATGTTTTACCATGCTTGAGGTCTGACTTTGGTTGTCTTAGCTATGTTTGCCATGCTTTGTATAGCCTCTTTGCATTTTAGCTTGTTGGCTTCGGGTGTGTGTGTCTTTAGCATGCATTACTTAAGCTATTTCAGTGATTTGAAATCACTTATCATGCTATTTCAGTCCATGTTTTATGCTTATATGCTTGCATCTACCACCCCTTCAATGTCTTGAAGAGTTGTGGTCTTATGCTCCATGTTTGGGCCATTGTGCATGCCTCTTTGTCTAAGTCATTTAGATGCCATCTAAGCGGGTTTTGGGGAACATTTTGGCATATTATAACTCTGTTTTTCATCACATAATCCATGCCATGTTCGGTTGTGATAGTTGTAGTGGAATGCTCCCTTTTGTGGCCTTGAATGCCCTTTGTTTTGGGCCCATTTCTTAGCATGTTTTGACCCCATCCAATGTATGTCCTAGCCTTATTTTGGTCTGCCTTAGGATTGATTTAAGTCATTTTAGCTCTTTGAGGCTTGGTTGGTATGACCATGGCTTGAACCCTTTTGTTAGCCTCAAGTTTTGGCCTTTCATTGCATACCTTACTTGCATGGTTTGGGTGATTTGGCATCATCCCTTGCACATTTCCAGAGATTTTCATGCTTGCCATTTGTCCATATTAGGCCTCGTTTGGGAACAGGCTAATTTAGTAATTTTTTGGCTAATTGGCTAAAGAGGTAAGTAAAAACAACTTGTATGTTTGGGATGACTTTTTGGCTAATTACGAAAAGCTGTGCAAAAAGTAGAGAGAAGCCGTAATTGTTGACTTTTTGGTATGACTAATTGGCTAATTGGCTAATTTAGTAACTTTTTGGCTAATTGGCTAATTTAGTAACATCCCAAACGAGGCCTTAGTCTCTTTTGAATGTGTTTAAGAGTTCCCTCTTCATGTTTAGGTGGTAGGCTCATTAGCATGCTTGTTTGCTTTGTATTTTGGTGCCTTCACCCATCACTTTTGGCCACTGTTTATGGCAAGGCTGAGGTCTGCCCTTTTGGGTTTAAGTCCACCATTGCATGTTTGTCGCATGTTGGTTGCATATTTGGTTCATTGTGTGTTGTCACATGCTAGTTCCATTGCATATTTTTCCATGTTCGCCACATTGCATTTTGCATGCTCGGCATGTTGCACATTTGCATGTTTAGTTTGCATTACATTTGGCATGCTTTGCTAACTTAGCCTCATGTTGTATACTTGAGCCATTTTACATATTTGAGCCATATTGCATACTTACATTGCATTGTGTTTGATTTGGGGTGTCAAGCCAAACATGAGGAATGAGATGTGTTTGTGCTTAAAGTGACGAAACATGTCTCAATCCTCGGTCACCAACGCTCTTGATCTCAACATGATAGGACATGAAGCATCCATTTGTTTTGTTGCATGCATTTACATTGATTTGCAAACTTGGTACCTTTGGCCATCACGCGTCGAAATGTGTGATTGGTGGCCCGAGTACCGAGGGCCACACTCCCTTGAGATCATAGCATGATAGGGAGGGTGGCTATGCACACACTGTCTTGAAAATTCCATGCCATACACTGTTTGTCCTCTGTTGTAGCAAAACTAGTATTCTGCAGGAAGAAACGGCCGGCCGGCCACTCTTATTGCCGACCGCCATCAAAGTCTAGCCGGTGGCCCTACTTTTGGTCGATGATAATTTTCCCATGGTCGGTGGACCTACATCCAGGCCGGTGACATCCCACCACACTCAGGGAGTGATTCAGAAGGGTTCTGAAAACTTTCATAACTTTCAGAGGAACAAGGCAGTGAAAACAGAGGCAACAGTGGCATGGCAACGGGTTTCCGGGCGAGGCGAATCGAGCATGCATCATCCCATCATTCCGAGGCAGGGTTGCGGCCACCTCCCTTCTGATTTTAATTTGTTAATTAATTAGAAATTTTGTAATATTTAATTAGCTAAGGTAGTTAATTATTTATTTAGGTTTGTATTATTTATTCGGACCCTCCGAGCGAGAGCAATTGTGTAATAAGCGTGCGTGTATGTGACACATGTCTTCCAACCCCCACTTCTTTCTCCCTTTTATTTACTAGCTTATGATGGTTAGTTTAGGACATGTTTCAATTAGCATACTTATGCTCGCATGTTTGCATCCATTCATCTGTCTTGCATGCACCGGGCTCGGCGCATCATGCTAACTGCATTGTATTTCAATTCCAAATTGAATACATGTTATCTGTTGCATCTCATACGTCATCTTAGAATAGCCGAGCCTATTGTAGTTGCATTCCTGCATGTGTTGCATTAGTCATTCCATCATAGTTAGGATCATGCATGGATTTCTAACATAGCTTCTGTTTTGGCTTGGAGTACTCGGTAAGTGTTTATGCTTTAACATCCTTACATGTGTGTGAGTGACTGCCATGATAGCATGCTTACCATGAGGCTACTTGCTTATGTGATATAACTGCTTGAATGCCTGTGGGTGAAGGTTGGGTTATTTGAATTGGAACAATTCACCGATTGCGAGTTTTAAAGCCCACTTGAGAGTGGCAAAATCATTTTTTCTAAGCCCATCCGAGGGTGGCAAATCCACGTCTTAGCCTACTTGCGGGTAGCACCATCAAACCATTTTCAAAATAAACAAACATGAGATGTGTTGTTCCAATTCAGGCGATCCAGTCTATACTTGTATGCTGTGCGCATCACGTAGTAAATCTAGGCTAATAACCGGAATAAGAACACATAATGTTTTCAAAACTTGATATCGTGGTTAGTAGAGGCCGATCTTTGATCGGGCGAGCGAGGGTGCTCATAGCTGACTTTCCCCAATCATACCCAAGTTCTCGAGCCAAGGCAACTTTGGTGATGACGGACACGTGGCCTTAGGCAAATGAGTCAGGGTTTCCTAAATTTTTCCATAAAAAATATTTAGGTGGCGACTCTGTATCTAGCAAAGCAGTCCATGTTTGGCACTTCTTTCTAAACAAATCTGTTTTCCAAAAAACGATTTGCCGGATTTAGACTCTTTGGTGATTTATCAGTCTTGCATTGCACTTTGCAAGATCAGATTAAGAACCGTGACAATTTGAGTCCTGAACTGTAGTGAGCCCAAATGAACAAAACGGAATTCCCTCCCGGGACGTTCGGGGATGTCTACAAAACTCAAATAATTATTTTTCAAAATTTTAAACCAAACAGGGTGATTTTTATTTTTATTTTTATGAATATCTAAAAGGCCCTGAAAAATTATTTTGCTTTAGGCCTCCGAAAACTCAGGGCCGGCCTTAGAGACACTGTGGGACAAGTATAACACTCCCCCTGCACATGCAGCTTGGATAGCATGTGGAGGTGACAAAGAGATGAGAGATGAGAGGTGAGAGATTAGACAGTCTAATATAATCACTTAAAGTAGTTATCCTCAAACTCAAAAACCTACGTTCTCATGCCTAGCAACCCATGCTCTTATAATTGCACTAAACAACATTAAAGTTATTTCTAGTGTAAATTCCTCATAATAGCCAATCCTACTTTCTAGTGTAAGAATAACTAATTATAGCTTGAACCAAACTCAGTTTGTGAAATTCCTGGTGGCATAAGTACAAAACATCAGCACAAGAACAGTGAACCACAAGTCTTGACCCTTGTACTATTTTAATACAAAGTAACTTCTTTTTCATTTTATTTTTTATTTTTTTATAAAAAAAAGTGCACCAAAATACCAAATTCTTATCCTCCCCAATCAATTGCAAAGACAACTTGAGAAAGGAAATTGAAGATGTTCCCTTTAAGATTATATCACTCAACTATTTTTTTTTTCTTTTTCATTTTTATCTTCTTTCCATTGTCATGAATTCATTATTTATAAGAAATAACTATATGAATTTACTCAATATAATGCTAGTATGAAACTGCAGGTCTATGTTTTTGAACAACAGTAGAAAAGCTAAGTTCAATTAGGAATTGAAATTCTCATTCATTTTAAATTCTAATACCAGCTCTGTCATTCAATTCAAGCTTCCTTGTTGCATGTGGTTGAAGTATCCTGTGGCATTTGTAAAACCGAGATCTCCTGGGACTCAATCCATGGTTATGGTCAAGTTCAATGGAGTTCAATACCCACCTTCCATCGGTGCATAGAACTGCCCTAAGCGTAGCTTTACAATCTGTTTTTGATTGTGCTCTCATTTTAAGTGGGTTGCTTGATCGGATCCTTTGCTTTCCACCACGATTACAAGCAACAGTTAGGGCTGAGCAAGGAATCCGTGAAATCCGTAATCCGATCCAGTCCAGTCCAGTCCAATCCGATAGGTTTGGATTGGTTTTTTGAATCTGTGGTTCGGTTCCGGATTAAATAATTAAAAATCCGTAGTTCACGGATTGGTTCCGGATTGAATCCCACGGTTCCGGATTGGAACCGATCCGGACCGTATACAAATAGTCTATATTTTTATTATACATCCTCCTCCATAGTATCTTTTCTTATTCTATGTAAAATCTAAACTCAAACCTAAAATCGTATAACATCTTCTTTTATTACTTTTGTTTGTTAGTTTTAAGTTTTAATTTGCAATGGTCTAAATACTTATGGTGAAACCAGCTTTCTTATGGTTGTTTAAATTCTAGAACAGTATGTCGTTATTATAGAAAAACATATTGCTATTATGGAACTAATATAGCGCTATGTTTATATTTTTATGAAATTCAAGTGTTATATATATATTTTTGTTATTTAATTATGTGAACCCGTGGTCCTAAACCGATCCAATCCGTATTTAAATGGATTGGTTCGGATTGGTTCCATGATTTAAACGGATTGGATTGGTTCCAATTTTTTAGGAACCGTAAATAACGGATTGGTCCTGGTTTTATCCCAATCCGGTCCAATCCGGACCATGCTCACCCCTAGCAACAGTCACATACCTCACCTCTCCATCGTCTCCTTTTTTAGAGGTTCTTTAGCCACGGCAAAGCCCTTTTCCTTGGCATATCTTGTGTAAAATTTCATAAGCTCATTGATGGAGTTAAACATCATTCCCATCTTAGGGTCCTCCACCTTGTCTTCTACATTTCCCATTTCCTCCTTTTGATTCTCAATATTGTCTTCATTCAACTCAACCCTTGTTTTCTCCATTTTATTCTCAATATTATCCCCATTAAGCTCCACACTTCTTCATTCAACTCAACCCTTGTTTTCTCCATTTTATTCTCAATATTATCCCCATTAAGCTCCACACTTGCAAACCCACTTGATACTTCTTCCATGCCTCTACAATACTCAAGGAATGACTAAATTAATTAAAAGATTAGATTCTAAGTAGTAATATATGTATAAGGATAACATAATAATTTTCCAGTGGAACATTCATTTCAACACAGACATGACCTTACTGGAAAAAATTAAAAATAGGCATATAAATTTGAAAGATAAAATGTCGACAACTATAGAAGACTATACAACAAGCTAAGAAGAGTCATTGCCAAATGTAGAACATACTGAAATAAGTCCTTCAAAGAATTTTACTTTAATTTGTTCCTTTATTTTGCAATGGTTCAAATTGTGTTGTCATCAAAAAACCCTAAATTATTTGTTTTCTAATGGCAGAAGTAGAAATATTCAATCAGAATCAGTTACTTTTTGTTCACACAAGTTGTCAAAATTTGATCCAAGTTTTAGTACTTGTAAGTCTTACTAGAATGCAGTAAAAACACACATGCTTATAATTCACAATTGGAGGCTTTCATAATTCATTTCAGCAAGGCCACCACAATCAACATCCTTTGAGGACTTTAAACAAACACCTAAAATTCACAAATCCAAAAGCAGACAAATCATTCAAAAGCCAAAAACCCACAAATCCTTAATAAATAAATAAATAAGCAAATATACCTCAAACCCATAAATCAGACAAAACATAATACTATAAAAAAGAGACATCTTACGATTTCGGAAATGTCGGTGGAGATATGGAACTCCATAATAGAGGAAGTCTGGGTAAAGAGAGCTTCTAAGACTGTAAAACCCGCGTGAAGGAGGGAGGGTCCAAGTCTCGGCTCTGTGTCTGTTCTATGAGATGCTTGAGATGGCAATTTTTTTATGTTTTATACTTATGGGTGAAAAAAAATAAGAATAAAATAAATAAAATAAAAAATAAAAATAGGGTGAACTTCAAAATTAAGACTCATATAATATTTTAAAAAAATTATAGTAGTTCCGTATTACAAGATTTTTGACTCCTCAGATTTTCCACAAAGAATTTGTCTTGAAGATTCACTCCACGGGCCAACATCAATAATTGGTACTTCAGCAGAAGAAGACAAAATTCGTAGAAGATAAGGCTTCTCTTCAATTATCAGAAAAATGCACGCCAAGGAACGACAAAAGATCCTGTAAATATTTGTGTCTGTAATTATTTGCGTCTGTCAGTGATAAAAATTTTCCTTCACTCACTACTTTAATAGAGCAGATGACCCCCACCCTGCTCTATTAAAGAAAAGCTGTGAAAATCCTTACACATGTCTTGTAATAAATTATAGTGTCAAAATTTTGTCAAAAAATGAGGATTGAATGATGTGCGATGGAGCCCAAAGCAGTACCCGCCATCATTATCCTAACCCTTTATTTGTCTTTATTAGAGCATCTCCAACCACATCCTCTTCTCAAGAGGATGGAAATAGTATTTTTTATTCAAAAAATAAATATAGAGGAAGTCACTATTCATACAAACTCCAACCACAAACCTGCATTTCCTTCATTCAAACTCTAATCAAAAAGTAATTTTTGTTCATTAATAAATATTTAATTTTAAAATTTTTGTAAAATATATTTAATATTATACTCATTTTAAAGGTATGATTTCATACTTTTTATTGATGTCAATTTTATAAAAATTAAATTTACATATTAAAAGTTATTTCGAATATAATAAGAAATACAGAGTGAATAGTATTTTAGAGTCTCCTTCATTTTGTTCATCCTCCCTTCATATTTGAAGGATCAATCCATCTTCCTTCATTTGGGAGGAAGAAATGAAGGATGGGTTGGAGCTCAAAATTAGAAAGGATCCTTCATATTTGAAGTTTTGAAGAATGGGTTGGAGATGCTCTTAGGAGGTTGCCAGAATATACATATAATTGTCTTTATATATATGCATATAATTGCCTTTATATATGTCAACATATGTGGAATTTTTGTCAAAAAGTCTATTACTAGGCTCTATTAGGATTTTTGAAAAGTTTTACCGTCTAGATTGAGTGAGTTATCAAGACTAGGTCTTAGACTTTTGTTTTATTCTCCTTTTGTGTTGTATAAATTGGCATATATGCCAACAGAAGAGGTAGAATGAAAAATTCCCCTTCACTCTGCTTTGTAAAAATTTACAACCCCTCTCAAAAACCTCTAAGTGTACTAAGTCTTTCAGAATTTCAAAGTCTGTAATATAATCTTTGTAAGTATATTTCTTATTAATATGAAGTGTGAGTAGTTTTTCTTTTTTCTTAAATATTTCAAAAGGGTGACTTTTCTATTCTAAAAATTTATTTTCTTTCTGGAAAAACTAAGTTTATGGAATGCTTGTTTGCTCATTAATATTACATGCTTTGCACCTTCGTAGTATCTGTTGTTTTCTATTTTATTACTGAGTGACCTTAGCTGAAGAGCCCGTGTGAGCCGTGACTAGGCGTTTGAGGGCAAATTATAGGCAGAAGGGGAAAGGTAAAAAATGAAAAATAAAAATATACTATGTTGAACGAATCTTAGCTTCAAGGTGGGAGTACATGTAATGAAAACAAACATTGCCTAAAAATAGTTTTGCCAAATAAAAGAATTTTAAAATAAAAGGAGAGTAACCCGAGTAGAAATATTAAGGAAATATTGTCCATAAAAGGAATTTAAAAAATCAAAACTTTATGCCATTAGAAGAAAAACTTAGGACTAAAATCAAAATCAGTACTGAACTTATACAAGAATTAGAAGATAAAAAATTAAGATATCAGTTTTTATTATCATTAGCCTCCGGTAGATCTATAGAAAGTTATAGTTTGAAACTCACTCAAATAAATAGACAGATAACTATAAAACAAGAAACCTTACAGCTAGCTATACAACAACTTGAACATTTATTAGCTTAACTGTAGAATTAATTAGATAATTTTCAGCCCAATTTCAAAATAGTGGTAGACCACTAACTCATCACCCTCAAAAAATTGGTATCAGAGCAGTGCTCGATTTTAGGACAGTTTAAGTTAGTTTATGCATTTTGCCTATGGAAATAGAGTAGTTTTTATTTTTGGACAATTTAGTTATAAATTTCATATTATAGTAGCTTTTAATAATTTTAAAGTAGGAGTTAATTTTGTGTATGAAAAGAGTAGAATATCTAGATTTAGAACTCAGCAGCCATAACCATCACCTTAACATAGATAAAAATAAATTTCATTGTAATTTTGAAGATACTTTTACACATCAACTTCATAATGAACATAATCCTCAGTTAAATAGTATCATAGATTATCAGATTAATTTTGCAGAAAATATTAAAAAGGACATAGATAAAATTAGTAATCTTTTTATTTCCTCCATAGATCATCTCCGTAATAATCGTAGTATAATTAAAGATCAAGATAAAAAATTAGATTATATCCAAGACCAGTGTAGTTCAATTTTACAAAAACGAACAAATTTAAATTTAGAAAAATTTTCCACCAAGTTAGAAATAGAAACTTTAATTTCAGCTATAAATACTAACAGCTCAAAACAAATAAAGTTAGAATTCAAACAACTAATTGAATAAACTCATAGTCAGATAAATCAAATAGTTAAACAAATAGAACAAATCAACCAAATTCAAAATAATTTAAAACAGAAATTAGAAATCTTAGAACAATTAATAAGATCTTAGTTTATGAGTAGTGATAAAAAAGCTAATAGAGATTACCAAACTATTTTAAAACAAGCAGAAGATTTTCATAATAACCCAGAAGGAATCAGTAGCTATCAGGGAATAAATCAATCAGATAAAATATCAGTAAGACAAAATAATATAGAAATTTTTTTTTTGATTAGATTGTGTGAAAAATTTGAAGAACTATCAGAACACTTACACAGTGTAGAAAATCGGAGTAAAAAGACAAATAAACAAACCCCAATTTCAGGTAAATGAAGAAGATATAGCTAGATATTTCGAAAAGATCAAATTACCAAAGAACCCCGCCTATAGAACTTACAGAAAATAAAAATGTTTAAACAACTAGTAAAAGGAAGTAGTAGTAAAAAGCGTAATGAATATGAAGATATTAAAATGGAAGAATTTATAGATGTAGAACAACAAATAGAAAAATTTAAGAAAGAAAAACTAGAATTAATTCCAGCTAAATATGTATATAAGCTAGGTAAGGTTCATAAAAAACAATATCTATTTAAACACTATGGTGAACAGATAATTAGTGCAACTCATGAAGATGAAAAAATAGAGCTAAATTTAATAGACAGAGAAAGCTATAAATATGCAGTAAATGAACACCTTAAAATGACCCACTTAGGATTAATTGTAGTAGGAGTTAAGGCTTTAACCAGAGAAAATTTAGGAACTAAAGTTTTTGTATGTCTTTATGATGATAGGTTTAATGATGTAGGATAAAGTATTTTAGGCAGCTATGAATTAGATATGAATTCAAAAGGAGGAATAGTTTATTTTACACCAGATTTCTTACTACCAACCTCGACCTTTCATAAAAAGATAAAAATAGGAATAAAAAGTAGAGGATACAAAATGAAAAAAGGAGAAAAGAATTTATTAGTTTGCACAGGATTTTTAGGCCTAGCAGTCTCAGAAAGCAATACTCACTATAGACTTACAAATGATCAGATAGTTAAGTTATTAGGTGCAAAAGGAATAAAGGCACTACCAGCTAAAAAATTTAATTCTAAAGATAATGCAGCACTAGATTGGAATTTAGGAGACTTTCTAGAACAAAAAAGGTTAGCCCCTCAAGATAATTTATTATATCAAAGAGCAAATGGAAATTATTCAGTAAGATTCACTCAATATATGTATGTAGCAGCAGAAAAATCTGAAAATGATGAATTTAGTAGTATAGACAGGGAAGAAAATCAAGATAATCGTAGTGACATAAATCAGCTTTATGTAATGACAGAAGAAAAAACAATATCACAAAATAATATATATAACATTAATGAGATAGATTTAGAAAATTTCACCTTAACTGATATGAACAAAATACTAGATACCAGATATTATGAATACTTAGCTAGAGGAGATACCCATGATGAAGCAGTGTCATTTTTAGACCAAGAATTTCATACTGAATATGTAGATGATATCATAGAAGATAAAATATATCCTAGCAAGATATTTAGAATGCCAAAACAATCCGATTCAGAAGATACTTTTTACATGAACACGGAAAGCACAGGAACTAGTAATCCACAACCAACTGTAGAAGATCCCGTAGAATCAATGCATTATGCAGTAGGAGGAAGAAGACCATTAGCTAATTCAGGACGCAGTAGAGCAGACCAAATAAAAGCTATAGATTTCATGGAAAGCGTATACAACCAGATATGAGTATACAATTACAGCCAGTTAATAATCAAGGAACCCTTTTAGATTTAGCTAGATTCGACCATCAGATATGGCAGGAAGTAATAGAAAAATGGAAAAAAGATGCGATAAAGGCATGGATGAGTAATCCTTTTGAATCAACGGATATGTGAGAATATATGGAGACACTTTTAGGAGATTCAGCTTATAATATTTATTTAACTTTTAAAGAAAAATATGAGGAGATAATTAAACAACTTAAACAACTAGGAGATAACCCATGGAATTTTACTAGTTTTATAAAAGAAATACTTATAGGTTATGACCCTTCCGGAAGAAATGATCTCACCCAAAACATAGCATTAACTGAGTTAGACCAGATAACGTTAGGAAGTTGGAAATATATTGTACCATTTAGTAAAGAATACTTAGCCACAACAGCTAGAACTGGAAAAAGTTTTGATGAAGAAATAGGAAACAAATATTTTAGAAAATTACCTGGAGAACTAGGAAGAGAAATAAAAAATAAATGGTCAGTTTATCATGCAAATTTACCAGCTAAAATAGCCGCAGGAGAAGTAAAAATAAGAGGAACTTTAGGAATAGGACCTAGAATAGTTTATACATTTCTTAAGCTCAGAGAAAAATGTATAGAAGTCAAAATACAGAAAGATTTAAAAAAACAAAATTATGATTTTTGTAGTAGTGTAATATATACTCCCCAGCAATATGAAGATAAATATAATAGGAAAAAATACAAAAAATATGGAAAATATAGAAAAGAAAAATATTGGAAGAAAAAATATAGAAAACTATGGAAAAAACAAAAATTCATAAGAAATAGTAGAACTTTTAATAGGATAAATTATAAGCGACTACCCGAAGAAGAAAAAGATAAAAGAAAACAAAGATATGTTAGAAAACCCAATAGTAAAAAATGCAATTGCTTTATATGTGGAGAACCCAATCATTTTGCAAAGTCTGCCCAAAAAGACAAAGGCTTAATACTAATAAACAGATAGAAAGACTACATATAATAGAAGATTTAGAAGAAGATATAGTTAGCATAAATAGAGATGATTCAGAAGTCTATAGCATAGTCAGTGATTATGAATATCAAATAGAAGTCATAAGTTCAGATAGTGATTCAGAAAGTGATACAGATGTAGATAATCTTTTATGACAACTCAACCAAGAAATAGGAACAACTCCTTCTCATGATACTTTCTTTATGATGGAATGTAATGCAGATACTGAATGTCAGCATAATTTTCAAATAGGACTAGGATTTGATGCCACTAGATGCAGCTATTATAATTGGTTTCCAGCCAAAGATAAGCGAGTTCAGTGTTTATTATGCAGTATAACCTATTGTATAGTCTGTCTCAAAAAAATTAAACATAACACATAAGATAACATTAGAAAATAACAGCGAAGATCAAAATATAGAAAGCAGAGAATTACATCTAACAATTAGAGAATTAGAAGTACAAGAGAACTTAAACTTCAAATACATGAGATAGAAACTAAAACTAGTTTTGACATAGAATGTTTAGAACTAGAAAATAGACAGCTTAAACAGCAGCGAGAACAATTTCACAATAAATATCCTTTAAAAGATAAACTTATGGAAGAACATATGAATTCTTTAGGATTAGTCAACCTAGTTGATTCTCAACCCTTTAGTCAATTCCCTCAAGCAAAGTCTGATAATACTTATTTACCATTTAATTACCCTGTTATACCCAAGTCAAATTTAGTTGAGATCTCTTATGTAATTAAATTTGTAGAAAAAACCCTTAGTATAGATGCCATGATAGATACAGGAGCCAGTAAGTCATATATTGAACAAAACATAGTTCAACCAGGATGGAGCACAGCTTTAACAACCCCAGCTTTAGTCAGTATAGCCGATGGCACTAAACAGACATATACACATTGCATCAATGGCGCGCAGATTAGTTTTCATCATCTAGGTTCTCAAACTCAACATATAGAATGGTTCCCATTACCTCAAGTTTTGATTGGAAATACTCGACAAAATCATCTTTTCATCTTAGGACTTAACTTCATACTTAATTTACAAGGCGGCATGTTTATCAGCCAAAACAACATTAGTTTCTTCAAACGAACTATACATACACCCACAACATATCCCCTTAGCACCATAGCCCATTAATCAGAGTTGCGTGCGAAGCGTGGTGGTACCATAGGAGTAGATTCCGTTCCTGCTAGTTTTTTATTTCCTAGTATAAATATTTTTCGCGAGCTAGCCCAAAAGTATTGTGGGAGCCAGAAAATAATATATATCAACTTATTGGGCTAACCCAAACAAGGCTTGCCAAGGGCCCAACTATTGGGCCTATTCAGCCCACCCCCGTCTATAAAAGGAAGGGACCTCATAACATACAGGTATGTTCTCATCTCTCTCTACAAAACACACACCCCTTCAAATGTATATACTATTTTCTTCCTTGATTGAATGACTGACTTCATCATCGGAGAGTCCCCGGCCGGTAACCCCGGTTGGGTGGCACCGACTATGTTCATCATTGTAGGTCTACAGGGGTGAAGCTCTTCTCTTCGTTGGATCTCTACAACATCCATATGAGAGGATATTTTATGGTCTCACAATTGACGCCGTCTGTGGGAACGACTGAATGGGATCAACGAAGAACACAACAAATATACTGCTGTAAATAAACATATATTGGTTGCTAGGTCAGTGCACTTTCTACAAAAGCAAAATCAATCCCAAGTAATACGGCCCACAACTGGGTTTTTGGCTTCTTTCATTTTGATTATGTTTTTTGCTAAAGTTCAGGTATACACATATATATATATATACATATCTATGTATGTATCTATTCATGCTCACAGATTTGATCAAAACATCGTTGAATATTAATATTGCTTAGAAAGGTCTTCTCTCTCTAAAAATGGGTTTCACACCTTTATTGGTACGAACATCTTTTTGGCAAGTCAATACAGTTGCTCGGCTAAATTAATACGTGCGTCTATCTATTTATTTATTTATTCTTTGTTTCACAAAACACATCTTGAAGGTGATTCTTCATATATATGCACATGTACACAAGTTGGATACACTTTTTCTCTAATGGCTTACGTTGATGCCAACCCAAATCTCGGCAAAACTAAAGATCAAAGGTGTTGCATGCATAAAGCAGTCTTGCCGACCACATTCTCAGCAAAGCCAAATACAAAGAGATGCCGACCAAGTGATTCGGCACATCGTGAAGCTAAGAGAAGTTGCTAACCAAGATCCGGCTATTACAAACTCAAGATCCAGCTATTATAACTACGCTTACTCGGCAAGGCTACAAAGCTGCTCGGCAACCATTCCACACTAAACGGCCATTCAATCACGACCTCCGCCTGTTTATTAATTCGTCTCTCAAACCATGTCTGACCTCCTGAACCACAATGCCGAGAACCAAGTGCTTCGGCCAGCCAAAGTGTCGCCGACATCATTTACGTACCCAATTTCTCACTCTAGCAAGTGGGTCTACATTTTTCTTCATGCGAGCAAGAATTTGGTGGCCTACCACTAGGTTCACGTCAACTAACGGAGTCACAAACACCGACTAGTAAAGCCATGAACTAATCGTAGGCCGCGATAGTTGCAAAATCAACTAAATGTCTAGAAATTGACATTTTTCAGCCTTATCGAACTCAAGCTTTGACTATACCGGTGTGAAGTCCTCATCAAGACGAGTCCAACGCCACAAACCGCGTCAAAATCGGACTTAAAACGAAGGAGATACAATGCTTTAAAGTCACGAGCTCAAAATTGAAAAACTCTGCCTTTCACGGCATGCAGCATGATGAAATAAGAATTTATCATGCGCTTCTCGGCACAATGTGCTCCATTGCATCTTAGCGCATTCCAGTTAATCGGATGGTCCAGTAATTTCGAGGACGCCTACCCTCTAGTTTTTTGTTGTGTAGAATCCATTTTTGAGGTACAATTTTATGAATTTCGAGTATTAGCTTGGGATCAATCAATTGGCAAATCGGGGACGTTAAATGATAGTTCACCGGTTAGATCGTATCCGATCAACGTGCAATTTTAATAAGCAGGCTCCTAGAGCTGGGCCATGATCATCCATCTTCACCGATCACTTACATCAACTTGAATTTCTTTTACATTCGGCTATCACAACTACAGATATACGGAAACCAACGAACCAACTTATATCCACAATTAATTTGGCAACTTACTAACTTAATCGCCTCATTGTTTACTCGGCAACACTACTCGGCCTCAAGACTACTCGGCTACCCATACGTCACCGCATCGGACAATCCCGCCCCATTATCTACGTTATTCGGCTCACAACGTTATATGTCAACTTATTCGGCAATAGAATTCATCGGCATTATGAACGCTACTTGCATGTGATCAACTCGGCTTATAACTTATTCGGCAAAAATTACACCGGAACATTTCTTATTCGGCACATTCTTTGACGTCTACAATATTATTCTGCAGCAATATGCGGCAACTTTGTGACTTATTCGGCACTAATATCTCGGCATAGAATTAGCATCTCGGCTTGCCGAAATCCACATCTAAACATACCACAGGATTCGTATCGGCTTAAAGAGTCCAAACCCACCAACCCGAGAAGTCCAGAAGTAACCAAAGTATGCCAAAAATTACGATACGGCTCACATTTTTCGACAATTGAAATTTTCAAAGCTGTCAAACTCAAGTTTTTCCCATACCAACGTGAAGTACTCATTGAGACGAGTCCAACGCAACAAATCACGTTAAAATCGGAGCTCAAACGAAGCCGTACGGGTCACTCAAAGTTTGCCCAGAAAATGAGTTCTTTCTCTAGGGAAGACGATCCAGCAAGATATAAAGAAACAATCATGTGCTTCGCGGTTGCATTACACCCTATTGATTTGAGTCGTTAGATCCATTTTGGCTATAGTTACGCCATTAGGAGTCTAATCACAACAAACCAATAGTCCTTTCCAGCTATCTGACGCATTCTGGGTCCATCCGTACAGTCAGAATTTGCAAATTCAGCTCAAAATAAATACATAAATAAATAAATAAATAAAAATTGCAGATTTTATTCAAATATTGAGCGCAATGACTCATTTCGCATATTACCAAGCACCCTACTTTGTCTCGGCTTCATTCCGATTTCGCCATGGCACCGAACAGGGGCACGAAATCCGTTTCAAATTGTTATCGGTCTACTCGGCAATTTTGTCCCAAGTCAATTTTATTCCTTTCGAATAACCGATGTCATTCAAAAGCAATGGGGCAAATATACGTTGGACAAGAATCTTAACTTCAATAAATTGGCAACCATTGCCAACCAAGTTCTTAGCATATCCAACTCCAAAGTGAAGCCGACACACCGCGAAGCTAAGAAAAGTCGCTGACCAAACGATCGGCATAATCAACGACCCAAGTGTAAACGGACACCGATGTTTTGGCACTAGTTACTCGGCAGTACATCAACTCTACCCAGCAAGATTATTCGACCATTATTAATTCAACATTATGCATGATCATTATTTGGCCGTGCATCAACTTTATTCGGCTAAGCAACATTATTTGTCAACTTTATGCATTGTCAAACTTTATGCAGCAACATTGGCCACAGTATTCGGCAACTTTATTCGCCTAACAACATTATTTGGCAAAACAATTGCCCACTGGGACATCAGTCAATTTTTCTCTTTCCAAGTGGGGCACATCAGTCGATCATCATCTCGGCATCTTTGATATGCATGCATACTGAGCCAACTTGGTACAAACATTACAACGATGTTTACTTGAGTTACAAACTCCCGCTCCTTTTCACACAGCTTGAAGCAAGCGCCCGTTTTAGGGCAATACATTACACACTTAGCAGTCGGCAGTTTGCATATTTTTGCTCGCCGTCATTTTACCAAAGTTGAATCTTCCCTGTAACATAGGGCAATAGGAATCTACATTCCTTCCAACTAATACCTGTCATTCGAAAGCAATAGGGCAAGTCTACCTTGGACTAAACGCAAACCGAGCAACTCGACAATTAAATAGTTGGCCCAATATCTACTTGGCAATTCCATACAAGCAGAGCAATAAACAAACCGAGCAACTCAACAATTAAATAGTTGGCTCAATATCTACTTGGCAATTCCATACAAGCGGAGCAATATTATTGGTGATTAACACGTCCACCTTATTCGGTACAGGATACATTATTCAAAGTCCTTGCCATATTGGCACTTGGTTGCCACTTAAAATTAGCAAAAGTCTCCGAGTACAACGCAATCTTCGCACTTGGCACAGAGCGCCGTTAGCAAAAGCCTACACTCTTACCCAGGCGTTATAATACCGCAGGTCTACACCTTTAACTGGGAGTTATAATACCACAGGTCTACACCCTCACTCGGGGGTAATAATACCGTGGCATATTTTTTGGCTGATATATCTACCTTATTAATCTGTCTTATTTGGTTCAGGCAATCATTTCCGTGCTCGGCATGTAGAAATATTTCTAGCTCGGCATGAAAGTCCAAATTTGGAAGCAATCGTTGCACTCAACAGTATACTACACTCTTGCCTGGGGTTATAATACTGCGGCCTACACCCTTACCCGGGGGTTATAATATCGTGGCCGATCTTTATAGAGATAGTATTACTCACTGGGTTTTAGCTCACCTCTCTCCTCTATATACATATATTTGTACATACATTCATACATACATGTATTCATCCAGTCATTCATTCATTTATGTTATTCATTTATCAAATGTATTCTTTGTCAAAAGACCCAACATCTATTTGAACAGCATAACTCGACAATAAAACTCTCATTCCTTTTACCGAAAACAATGAAAGTTTTGGGGCAATTGTGGGAGCCAGAAAATAATATATATCAACTTATTGGGCTAACCCAAACAAGGCTTGCCAAGGGCCTAACTATTGGGCCTATTCGGCCCACCCCCGTCTATAAAAGGAAGGGACTTCATAACATACAAGTATGTTCTCATCTCTTTCTACAAAACACACACCCTCCAAATGTATATACTATTTTCTTCCTTGATTGAATGACTGACTTCATCATCGGAGAGTCCCCGGTTGGGTGGCACCGACTATGTTCATCATTGCAGGTCTACAGGGGTGAAGCTCTTCTCTTCGTTGGATCTCCACAACATCCATGTGAAAGGATATTTCATGGTCTCACAAGTATATACCTGATGAGATAGCAAATACTTCTTTAGAAAATTTAGACATAGAAAATTATGAATTAAAAGATTTAGAAGAGTTTGATTTTGAAGAAAAATGAGACTATTGGAACCTGGAAGATTTTCAACAAACAGTTAACTTAGAATTAATTTTTGCAAAAATAGGAAAATTAAAGAAAAAATCAGTATACAGAAGAACAGAAAATGATTTAGATGAAATAATAAGATTAGCTGAAACAACAGAGATTTTAGGAGAACAGCCCATGAAATATTGGGAAAGAAATAAAGTTTTAGCCAATTTAGATATAAAAAATAAAGATTATAGGATTACATTAGCACAAATAGATCATACGCCAGCAGATATAGAAGAATTTAGAACACAAATTAAGGAGTTACTAGATTTAGGAGTAATTAGACCTAGTAATAGCCCGCATAGGAGCGCTGCATTTATGGTTAGAAATCATGCAGAGATAAAAAGAGGAAAAGCTAGAATGGTTATAAATTATAAAAGATTAAATGATAATACAGAAGACGATAAATATAATATACCAGATAAAGATCAGTTCATAAACAGAATACATGCAGCAAAAATAATTGGTAAATTTGATTACAAGTCGGGATTTTGGCAGATAAAAAAGGAAAATGAAAGCATACCTTGGACAGCCTTTTGTTGCCCACAAGGACATTACGAATGGCTAGTCATGCCTTTTGGACTAAAAAATGCACCTTCTATATTTCAGCGTAAGATGGATAGCATATTTAATAAATATAGTTTTATACTGGTATACATAGATGACATATTAGTATTCATCCCAGATAAAAATAGTCACATAGATCATTTACATATAGCATTAGAAGAATTCATAAATAATGGAATAATAATTAGCAAGAAAAAGATGGTATTAAATAAGCCTCATATAGAATTTTTAGGAATAGAGTTAGGAGATGGAAAAATTAGCTTATAATCTCACATAGTTAAGAAAATTTTAGATAATCTAGATAAATTAGAAGAAACAAAACAACTTCAATCATTTTTAAGAATTTTAAATTATGCACGAATGTACATTCCTAACCTTAGTTAAATAATAGGACCCCTATATAGTAAGACCACACCTACAGGAAAAAAATATTTCAATCAACAAGACATAACTCTAGTTAGAAAAGTTAAAGACATTTGTAAAAATTTACCAGACCTACAACTTCCCTTGGAATCAAAATATATAATCGTAGAAACAGACGCAAGCCAATTAGGATGTGGAACAATATTATTAGCTAAACCTAGTAAGCATGATAGTAAAAATAAAGAACGCAATTGTAGATATAGTTCTGGAAAATTTAAAGAAAAGAACACGGCCATGACCAGCCTAGATTTTGAAATATTATGAGTAGTATACGCAATAAATAAATTTAGATTATTTTTGCACAAACCTTTTACAATTAGGACAGACTGTGAAGCTATAGTTAGATTTCATAATAAACTTAACGAGTGCAAATTAAGTACTAGAAGATGGGCAAAATATTTAGACTGTATAATAGGACAAGGATATAAAGTAGAGTTTGAACATATTAAAGGGAGTGATAATAGGTTAACAAATTGGTTAAGTAGGAAAATTTATTTAGAAAAAGAAAATGACCGGCTTAATTTTTGTGCAGATAATGGAAAACAGCAAAACCATGAACTTTGGGGGATTCGCTCTTCCCATTCATGAAGGCAAAAACAAGTTCAGACCATTAACAGGGATTGAGCTAGACCCAGTTCAACAATGTCTTCTAGATAACCTTTGGAACAGTCATTCACCCAAAAAAACCTTTGGAACAGTCATAACCACCCAGCTAAACGTCTGTCAGCCCTAAACTCTCTTAGTATATATTTTTCAAAAATCCCAAATAAACCTTTGTCTAAAAGTTTTTCTTTTTATGTAGTAACTAAAGGAATCAAGCCTGGTATTTACCATGACTGGATAGAAGTCGAACCCTTAGTTAAAAATTTTCCCACACCTCAGTATAAAGGATTTTATGATTTTGAGTCAGCTAGTACTTATGCCCGAAGACAAATAGGAACTAGTTACTTTATCAGCCAGATAGCTAAAGATTACCTGGACACATTGGGCAAGATGCGATCAACTATTCTTGCTACTAGTGGAGTTCCAGTTAGCTAGATAATTGGAAGCAGTAGTATTGAAAGCAGTAGTTCTAACCCTCAGATAGATTCTCAAAATCCTCTCCAAATGTGCAGACATTGTGAAGGCCTTACCAGAAATTTCAAGAAAATTATGGATAAAGGCAAAAAAGTCAGTGAAGAGCTAGACCAGCTCCGAGACAAAGAAAAACAATTGAGAGCAATCATTTGAACTCTAACCAACCAGCTTAAAAAATTAGCTCCAGGAAAAACAACAGTCCACTTTCCTAACCTAGAAACCAGACAACTCACCAGTGAAGAATTTGAACAATTGGGTGCTAGAATGCTAGAGAAAAACCAAGAAATAGAGGACCTCAAACCCCATATATACACCTTAGCTGAAGATAGCAGAAATAGCGAGCTAATCACTATTCAGCAGTTTCTTCAAGACCTCTCCATAGCAGGAGTCCAAAGCCCTGGTATGGCTTATTAATGGACTAATCTCTACAAAGATGAAGGGTAGCCCTGCTTAGAAGAGGAAAGATGTATAAATAGGTCAGAACATTTTGGTCGATGCCAGTGTAATTTAGATTTCAGTATCTGCCTTTGCCAGATAAATCTTGTAACGTTCGAACCATTGGAGATAGAGATTAGAGGCGAAACGTGTTATCTAACAGCCTCACAATTGTTGGATTACGGTTTTGTCTCCAAAATTATTTTTTTAGATCCAGATCAGACAGATAGTTTTGGAAATAAACTTACTCATTCAATACTTTGTGTAATGGAAGAGCATCATCCATATGTAGAAGCATTAATTGATAGCAGACTACTAGAGTGGAAAGGAATAATGTGCAATCCAGCTAAACATAAAATGTACCTCAGAGGAACCTCGGCATTTCCAGGATACCCAGGACTTCTCAATCGGAGACCCTGGTCATGTAGAAGATTTTCACTCAGAGATCAGCTTAATAAATGGAAGAAATTTGCCAACAATCATCTATTAGCATTTAATGGAAATTATGAACGTCTAGTCTGCGAAGATAGAAATCAGAAGATATATTGTAACTTAGCTATCCCAGGATATCCCTTCAGCAAAGAGACATTCGTCAATGAAAGTCAGTATCCCAACTATCAGCATAGCGTCTCTTATGAGTCACCAGTAACGGGAGAAGATGGCCAAGATAATCAATGGAACGATGAACCAACCATGGGGGATGGGGATGATTTTTACGACCGACTCTCAGCGGCAGACCTGGACGATCTCTCAGACAAAATATATGGGTGGAAAAAAAAATAGGGTGCACTTCAAAATTAAGACTCATATAATATTTTGAAAAAATTATAGTAGTTCCGTATGATTCCATTTATTAAAAATATTAAAAAAAATTTAAATTATATTATATCAATAATTAATACACTAATTGATATATATAGCTTGTGTTTGGCAAGGGCTTTTTCAGGCTTTTTTGGCTATTTTAGCCACAAAAAACAAAATAGGCTATTTTAGCCATAACAAACAAAACATCACATCCAACCTATAATCATTACATTCTTCTCTCACAAAAAAAGCCAAAAAAGCTAAAAAGTCAAAAAGCCCTTCCCAAACCAAGCTTTTTAGCCTAGGCTAAAATAGCCAAAAAAGCCAAAAAGCCAACCCACTTCCCAAACAGAGGCATAGTATTATTTTTTTTATATTTTTTTATATTTTGCTCTGCTGAACACGTGAGAATGAATGACCATTGGCATTGCGTATTCTGCGGTGTTTTAAAATGGTGTCGAACACGTGAGAATGAATAACCATTGGCGTTGTGCATTCTACAGTGTTTTAAAACGGTGTCGGAAAATGGTTAAAAAAACGGTGCCAAAATATTTACTTATTAGAGTGTTTGTCTCGACGCATAATATTTTATATAAAAATATATTTTTTTATAAATTAATTTTATATAAAAAAAATATTTTTATTTTTAATATTTAGTTGGCACTTCAAATAAAAATACTTTATTATCTAAAAGATAAATTTTAACAGTCCCGCTACAGACCTTGAATGAGGTCTGCCGCGAATGGCTCGAATGATGGTAACACGTGAAGATGATGGTAACACGTGGCGAAAACAGATCCAATGGGTTAGAAGTTGCCACATCACGGAGAGAGATAAGTTGTGTGTTGGACGAAAAGACGTTTTTGTTTTCTCACATAACAGAGGCAAACAGACTCAAGCTTTTGTCCCAAAATCTCCATTGACGACCGAAGGAAAAAAATAGAACGAAGTTACAGCGACGACGGCCGAGATTAACAAACGACGGCGTCCCACAATCATATATTACTCCTCTTCCCTAAATGGCTCTCTTCACTTCTGTATTTCTTAGATCCTATCGACGACAATCTTCTTCCTGGCGGAGTATATATCGCCGCACCATCCTGCAATATACACCCTCCAAAGTTATCTTCTTAGTTTGCCTTCAATACACTTCTCCCTTATCAAAGATTTGTTTGTAAAAGTGAAAATCTGGATTTGCTCAATACACTCCTCCATTTAATTTTTCTGATTTTCTTTTCTTTTCTTTTTGGCAATTTTTCTGGTTTTCCTCAATTTTCTATTTGTTTAGAAAGAAATTTTTTTTTTTTGAAAAAAAATGTGAATGAAGTTTGTATGAATGTGAGGAAAATAGAAGGCAATGTGAACTAAGTTAGATTTCCTTTTATAATCGAAGGCAATGTCACACTGAAGCTACTAGGATAGGATCATCGTCTTTGTTGGGTATTGGTCGATCACTGTCAATGGAGGAGCCTCTAGGGAAAATCCTATCAGGTTGGCATTCTGAGTGAGGAGAGGAGTGAGAACGAAGTAAGGAGAAAAGAAAACACGGCTGCCGTTAGTTCCGTTTAATTTCCTTCCTTGTCTGCGATGTCGATGTGTTTTGTAAATGTCTCGTTCATGGTGGGTGGTGGGAATGTAGGCGAGGGGGTGAGTTGGGTGTGGCGTTTGAATAAAGGAGAGAGAGAGAGAGAGAGCAGACCAAAGAGAGAAAAAGGTCCCGCGTTGGTTAAAGCGAGAGAAAGTTTTGAGGTATTCGAGCCTCGACATTTCGAGGCCCAAGCATTAGTGAAATTCTAATTCAATAAAATGTTATTTATGATATTTTAGTGAGTTAAGATTTTTTTTATTTATTTTTATTTTTTTGTAAAAATGAGTTATGAAAATTTTAAAAATAAATTATTTTTCTTAAAAAATAATATAATTTTTTTTATTTTGTTCTTTTTTTAAATTCATTAACAATATAAAAAATATAATTATGACATTAATATTTCTCAAAAAATATACTATTGAAGAATAATTTTAGAAGATCAATTTTTTTTTAAATACAATAATTTTGCTATTAAAAAAATTAAATTCCTTAAAAAGATTATTATTTTAGGATGGATGTAATATTTTATATTTTATATACTTTGCTCTGCTTAACACGTGAGAATGACCATTGGCGTTTTAAAACGGTGTCGGCGGATGGTTAAAAAAGACGGCGTCAAAATATTTACATATTAGAGTGTTTGTTTCGATGCATAATATTTTATATAAAAATATATTTTTTTTATAAATTAATTATACATAAAAAGAATATTTTTATTTTTTAATATTTAGTTGACACGTAAAATAAAAATATTTTATTATCTAAAAGATAAATTTTAATTTAATAAAATGTTATTTATGATTTTTTAGTGAGTTAAGATTTTTTTTATTTTTTTGTAAAATTGAGTTATGAAAATTTTAAAAGTAAATTATTTTTAAAAAAACAATGTAAAAATATTTTTCTTAAAAAATAATTTACTTTCTTTTTATTCAATCAAATAATAAAAATAAATAAAATATTTTTTCGTCAAAATAAATAGAGCATATTTAATTTTTTTTTGGTATGAATTAACGGCAACCAGTTTTTTTAAACAACTTTTGCCAAGATAGCATCAAATTTATTTTTTAAAACTTGGTGACTAGTTGTCAATCAATATAGCATCAAATTTATTTTGGATTCTTCCAATGAGGTCAACCAGGCTTTTAGCATCTCTATTACAAAACCTAGCCTAGCATTTGGACTAATTAATTCGAATTTGCCACCTGCAGGGGAAATCAACCTAAACATTGATGGCAACATGAAGGTAGGAGGTGGAGGGGCCTTTGGTGGACTTTTCAAAGATGAGAGAGGAGTATGAGTATGTGAATACTATGACAAATTATAAAGTGGCACGAGGGACCTTTGGTGGACTTTTCAAAGAAGAGAGAGGAGCATCAGTGTGTGTGGATACTATGACAAATTATAAAGTGGCACAAGTTTGGAAGTTAAATTGTGGACTTTCTACAAGAAATTAATAGTCATGTTTAGGGATGGTCATTTAAATTTGATTCGTGGGATTTGTTTATATTTGTCTGGATGGAACAGATTTTACTTGTCTTGACACTTATGTGGGGTAGAGATGGATTACGTTTTGGTCACCTGTAATAGAGGTGGGGTGGGGCAAGTATCGATTTCCTCGATTCAAACCCGAGCTGATATAATTAATAATATATAAATAAATAATATATGTATATATATAATATAATTAGATATAAGAAAATAATATTAAAAGTTTATAATTTTGTTTAAATATAAATAAATAATAATCTTAAAAATCTCAATGTTTATATATATAAAAATAAAAAATTATTTAGCGTGCTAAGAATTTTAATGATTTTTAACTATTTGAAATGTTGTCGGATATTTGTGGAAATCCACAGGGTTGGTGGGGTTAAAAAATTCCACCTGTAACAGGAGTGAGACGGGGTTAAAGGTGGAGTTTGTTGGCGGGGGCGGGGAGTGGCAAACCCACCCCAATCCTGCCCGTGGCCATCCTTAGTCATCCTCCAAAAAGAAACGCATAATGTACTCATAGAAACCAATGCTGAGCAAGTTGTGCAACTGATAAAAAAAGACCAAGGAGATAAATTCTCATTCAAAGGGCTTGTGGAAGATGCAAGGATCATCCTTTGAGACTGTGAATGCACTTTACAACACACTTTAAAGGAATGGAATCTTTGTACATATGCTTTGGTGAAGTTAGGAGCAGAGTAGCTGGAAGATATCTAGAGATGGCAATCGGAACCCGACCCAACGAGGACCTGACCCCCCGACCCCGAATTGAGCGGTTATTTCCCCAAAAAATACCCCGACGGGCCGGGGATGGTTTTTAAAAATGTATCCCTGATAATGTTCGGGCCGGGGACAAGGATATATGTTTCAGTCCCAGACCCGGCCCGACTCCAACCCCGATCCCCGCCCTGTATATACCCCGATGTGAAATTACTATTTTGCCCATTCCTATATATATGTGCGTGTATTAGGGTTTGGTTGAAACACTCTGCTCTCATCTCACACACAAAACACGCTGCTTTCCCTCTCTCTGCCATTGCCATTGCCAAGAGCTTAGGGTTTCGCCTCTCCCTCTCTCTCTCTCTCTCACACAACGAACGACAGCTGACGCTCGTCCGTCACCGCCGATCCTCCTCACCGCTGCTTGTTGCTCACCGCCTATCATCCTCTTTCACTGTTGCTGCTCTCTCTCTCTCTCTCTCTCTCTACTGTTGCCAAGAACTTTAGGGTTTCGCCTCCCCCTCTCTCTCTCACACAACGAACGACGGTTGCCGCTCCTCCGTTACCGTAGATTCTCTATCGCCACTGCTCGTACCTCACCGCCGATCATCCTCCCTCACCGCTGCTGTTTAGGGCATCTATTTCTCTCTCTCTCTAGGGATTCAATCTGCTACGGAGTTCATTTTGACAGATTAGCTTGACAAATTATGTTGATAGAATCTCTTAATGGTTGTATTGTCAAGATTACAGATTATGTTATGTTTTTGATAATATGTACATATTTTTTAATTTTAAAATAAGTATTTATTATTTGAAATATGTACAAATTCTTTTAATTTTAAAATATGTACAGATTCTATTAAAGGATGGTTAAAATTTTTTTTGATAATTCTGTTGGACAATGGGTCTCATATATGTAGTTGATTCAAGTTGAAGCAAAGACCATGAAAAGGAGAAGGTTTAAAATATGTACAGATTCCTTCCTCTAAAAAAAAAAAAAAACTATAAATCGGGGAATTTGCGGGGTTGGGGATACCCGATCCCCGATCGGGGGCGGGGCTGGGAGGGCGATGGGGTCTCTGGCGGGGATCGGGGTCGGGGACGGGGAATTTCTCACGATCGGGGATTAGGGATGGGGAGTGTGGTCCCCGGCCCCACCCCGCCCCGTTGCCATTCCTAAAGATATCTTGGTGGTGAATGAATCACCGGTTAAGATTAGGACTAAGATTAGAAGTCTTTTTGTAGCAAAAATGATAAAAATATCTAGGAAGAGGGCATAGTCCCCGGTTTGTTGTTTTTCTAATGTTCAAAAAAAAAAAACAACTTTTAAGTTAGTGCTAAAATCATATTTGTTATTTTTTTTAATGAATTACACTAATATTCATAAGACTTGGAATAATACATTAAAATCTTACTAGGTCAAAATAGTTTATGGGTTTATTGGACAGGTTTCAGATTATATGAGTGTGAGATATTTTTGTGTTTTCTAATTTGGGTCCAACCTAAACCCGGCTCTAAAATAAGAATTAATTGGGCCTTGTGGGCCCATGACCTCAATGCCTAAAGTTGAATGTAAATGTCAAGTGGCCCAATACTTATTAAGTAATTAATGAAAATCTAATGTAGTTGGTTTACCTAGAATTCTTTTAACAAAAAAGCGACCAATAACTTTCACAAGGCAAATTTAAAACCTAAAACCTCATAATTTAGTCAAGATTTGGCTTAGTCACAATAAAACTAATAATTTTAATCGTTGGTCCATTTCCAATGAAATATGCAAAACCAAATCTTTAGATATATCATTGAGCTTTTCTTTTTGTTTATTTTTATTTTTTTTCCTGATTGATTATCTTGTAGCAACATATATGTTGGGTAGTCTAATAAGGAATCTGTCCATCTGAGGCACCTCTTGATCACGAGGGCAAACCTGTTTTTATTTGTAAGCATATTTAAAGTGTCAGCCAGATTATATTATTGCAAGTTTACGTCTTATTTTATCTCCACTTGCATATATTAGTCTATAAAGCTTCAATTGTGACCCATATGATTGTCGGTTTTTTTTATTTCTTTCTTCGAATAGGTTAATTGTCCATTTATATCAAAATTTAGGAGTACAGATTATCTGTCTTATTTTTTGTCTCATCTCTCTATTTTATATACAAGAATACTTGGCGGCTCGAATTTTCATGACCTGAATGGCTCGAATTAATATCTCAAAACGACGTCGTTTTAATATATTCGAGTCATTCGAGTCACACAAATTCGAGCTAAAAAATATATTTCTTTTATGTATACCTATCTTATATTATCAAGACACCAAAACCAATTATTAGAAAAGTATGAGATGAAAAAGGTTCATAGAATGAGATAGAGGATCCTATATGCTAAAATTCAAATGATGGGAAATCCACTAAATCTTTCGTTTTTGGATTTGGAATAATTTTGTCTTCCTCTCAACTGCACTTAAAATAAGTCTTCAATTGCTTTGTTTTTATCCATTGTTAGGTTTAGGTTAGGTCAATTTATCTACAATCCTTTATTGGAAAAGATACGATTGAAAGACAATTTCCGTTATAAGTCTCACATGACTCGAGAAGTAGATAGCGAGGGGAACTTATTGAACAAAAAGCATTCATTTTTATATCAAGCAAAAGGTCTTGTCTGTGATCTTTTTTTTCAATCAAAGTTGAAATAATTTATATGGATGAGTGCATGTCTAACGACAAACTTTTGCAAAGGTAGCTTTGGATCATACCTACTCAACTAACCCTCTAAATTTTTTGTCCAGCACTTGCTTTATGACTTAATAATTGAATAATTGCTTTTGTGATATCCATTTCATACGAATGAAGTTATAGGGTTCGTTCCATGGTTTCAATAACTATCAATTTCATGTTTGTTAATGGCGTTTTTTCGGGTCCGAGTGATTGCAGAACCTCCAAGTGATGACTTTCTTTCAGCTTTTGATGTTTGTCAATTGTGTCAATATCCAATAGCTATACATTTGATGTTTGTAATACAACTAAAGGAAAGAAATCAAAATGTTGCATTTTTTATGTACTACCTGTGTACTATGATTTTTGCATCAACATAATTAATTTTTCAATGATAAAAATATATATACATATACATTTGATTCAAAAGAACATTTGGGGACATTTATTTTTATTATTCAGTCACTCTCAAAAATCTCAGTGGTCCCTTTTGAGCACTCTTCCAAAATCCAATGACAAGGAAGTGCTTTGCCCATTTTGTTAGACCTATCAAGCATCGCTGAAAAAAGAATATGTTCTGTGATATGAATTTGAAAGGGTTTTGTAGAGGAATTTGGAAACTCCATTTCATTAAAAATTGGGCGAGCCGGCCCTTGTACAAAAATTATTGAATTTCAGCATATGAGAGAAGGAAATCTGCAGCTAGTAATTTCATACAATAGGACCCCAATAATACAAGTCTATTCATGACAATTTTATTTTAAAAACACCGGTATATATATATGAGCATTGATATTTAAGTCAAAAAATTATATCTATTTTTAAAACCCAATGATGTGACAACAAATTAGAATATGTAAGATAACTCTCCCCCTCTCTATCTCTCTCTTATCTTCTCTAATTATCAACCAATCATCTCACTTACACATCATTAAATTTAGAAAATAGCACTACTAGAAAAATGACCTTTTGCTACTGTATAATTTGCGACCCCCTAATTATCAGTCGCAAATAATCTATTTGTTCCTTATATTTATTTTTTCTTTCTTTTTTCCTTATAATTGCCCTAGCCCTATTTCACAAACAATGATATCGTTCCCCTCTCTCTCTCTCTCTCTCTCTCTCTCAAATCAATCATCGAAGCTCTCAGTTCTCAGGTCGCCATTAACGTTTCTCTCTCCTTCGGCTGCCTCGCCTTCGCTCCTGCCCTCTTCAACCTCTTCCAGGTCTCTTTCTCTCTCTTTATATACATGGATATTTTTGTGTTTGTATCTCTGATAGCTTGTGTTCTAGATGATTCTAGAGAGAGAATTGACAAATAGCTCTAAAGATCTATGGCGGATCATTCTCTTTCTCTCTCTCTCTCGTACGCGTTCAACAGACCTGTATAACTCTGCTTTCTCGCTCATCATCGTCGTCTGAAGATCTCCAGCGGTATGAATCTCTCTCAATCTCGCCCCCAATCCCCCTCTCTCTCTCTCTCTCTCTCTATCTCTCTCTCTATATCTATCTATCTATCTATCTATCTATCTATCTATCTATCTATTTATCTATCTATCTCTAGCCACACATACATATCATACGAGGAAGCTCTGGTTCGACTAATTCGTCTCATTCTCATACAGGTATGTACTGGTTCAACTCATTTTATTCTTTGCCCTATTTTCTTACATTTTTCATATCTATTAGTGTATATCTCTCAATTTCTTCTTTAATACATTATAGTGAGTAGTACATTATTGTTTTTAACTTGAAATCAAGATTTCATTTATTATCGACAATTTTGAATTTGTTGAGGCAAGAACTGGTAAATTTGAATTTGGAAGATAAAAAGTCCTAGTGTTGAATTTGCTTGATTTATATGTGATATTAAATTAGTTCGTTGATCATGCTGATTGGATTTTCTAGTTGATTGATCTGTTAGCATTGACGTTGACATGAATCATTATCACTCGGTACAAGTGTATTCATCATTGCTCTTGTTGTTGGAACTTTTGTTTGTTGGATGTTGTGAATGTCTTTGGTGATTTCTATAACCATATTTTTTGAATATGTTTGGAGAAAGGAGAGAGGGAGGGAGGAAAACTAACTAATTTATTTGATCCAATCAAGAAACATATAACTAATTTACTGTGAACTGAATTAGAAATGTTTGAGTGGTTTACTAATTAAATTGTCAGTCGTCTTTTGTTCTTACAGATTTTTTGGACGAGCTCTTTTTTTATGAGAGTGTATGGTCCTTATATATTCTTGGTGTGTAGAGGTTACACCACAGTCTGGTGTATTATGATTTGTTTTACTATACTTTCTTAAAAAAATGTCTGATCCATTAACTTGATCATACTCCAACTCTAATTGATCATTTTTTAATAGATTGGCATTAGACAAGGTACAGTCAGTTTGCTTTAATGATTAAAAAGTTTATAGTTTTCAATTCTCACCTTTTTGTCAACAACAAAACATAGTGGGAAATTACATCTGGGTTGAGTTTGGATCTTGGATTTGTTGAAGGAAACGAAAAGGGAATGAAAATTGAAAAAAAAAGTTTATATTTCATTGGCTTTTTCCTTTCCCTTGGTAAATCACTTCACAAATACAAGATCTATACATTGGATTAGAAAATAAAGTGGAAGTTCCCTGTTAAAAATTTAACAGATAGCACTCAGATATTCAATTAGCTTTTGGAAGGTGTTGAATGACTTTACTTGAACCATGTGTGTTTTGGTGATTTCTTTGGCATGAATGTCTTACAAAGACAGGAGTTTTTCTTTTATGAAAGACATTATAATCTATGGTTTGGTTGGAAATTGAATTTTTTAAAAGTATGCGTTAAAATTAACAAAGCTTACATAGTTGCTTCTTGTCAATGACCCACATTGTGTATTTCAAATGGTGTTCGATACTTTATAAAATTAAATAAAATAATTAAAATAGATGTTTGATATTTTACATTATTCTCTGCTTTGTGCTAAGCTTTAAAGCAATATATAGATGAACTTGATGTTTCTTGGACCTAGTAAAAAAAACAAAGAAAACTTTAATTTTAATTTCAAATGAAAAATTAATTGTAAGTTTTCACTTGAGATTAGAGCAGTTAATGATCAACAAAAAGAAACTTGCATAATTGTAAAATGGTGGATATAAATAAGCAAATTTAGATCATCTTGCTAAGATGTTTCTGAGCAACCAAACATGGCATAGTCACTTCTCTAGTTGGCGTTATAAGCTCCTTTCCAGTTGAATGGCTTTGGAACCTGAAAATTTTGCAAGTCACAGGAAGACATGTGGTATAGGAGCTGGTCGCAAACTGATCAGTCTTATCGCAAAAGGCAAAGGTGGGCTGACAAGGCATATAAGAAGTCCCATCTTGGCAATGAATGGAAGAAGCCTTTTGCTGGGTCTTCCCATGCCAAAGACATTGTCCTCGAGAAGATGTATGCCTTTTCTAATATGCTTTCATTTACCTCATTTTTATTAAATGTTCATTTATGGTTATTGCATTTAGTATCAAACCTAACTAATGGCCAACTGACATTTACAGTGGTATTGAGGCTAAATAGCCAAACTCTGCTATCCGAAAATGTGCTAGGGTTCAACTGATTAGAAATGGGAAGAAGATTGCATCATTTGTCCCAATCGACGATTGCTTAAACTACATTGAAGAGAATGTAAGTATTCTTCAAAAGCTTGGGATGATCATTTTGCAGTCATCCTTGGTGACTTAACCTTAAAACATTTCTTGTTGTAGGATGAGGTGTTGATTGCTGGATTTGGACGTAAAGGGCATGCTGTCGGAGATATTCCTGGTATCAAATTCAAGGTTGTGAAGGTATCTAGTGTCTCCTTTCTGGCTCTCTTCAAGGAGAAGAAAGAGAAGCTAAGGTCTTAGTTTTGTGCACGGAGATTGTCTATTTCTGTCTTTTGGTTGTTGGAAGTATTGGAATGGTACTCTAGATTGTTTGAGCAGTGTTGTGGTATCTTGTAATTGTGTTAGATCTAAGAAAGATTTCATCTGAAATTCAAATTGTTGTGTTAGGGTTTATGTGGCCTGCTGTGTTTTCCTAATTTTGACATACTAATAATGGTGTCTAAAAGAACTTTTTTCTATTTCAAGTTGTAATAATTTTCACATATGGCTTCAATTTTTGAGACTCAAATGCAATAGCTTCAATTTTGAATGATTAATGTTACACATTATTTATTTATTTATTTAATTTTGCAACGGTAACAAGATGGTCGCTAAAAAACATGTTAGCATTTTTTTTTATTTTTTGCGACGGTAAAATAACGGTCGCCATAAGTAGTTTAGACGGTTGCAAATCATTTGCGACCGTTGTTTGCCGTCGCAAAAAGTATTTGCCACCCCTATAATCGCAACCCCCATTTGCCGTCGCAAAAAGTCTTTTGCGACTGTATTTTTATTATTTGTGACGACTTGTGACGGTCGCAAAAACCACTTTTTTTAGTAGTGTAGATAGACTTATATATCATTTTCCTAAAAATATATATATATATATATATATTAATAGAGCACCATGCTATACAAGCACATAGCTCAAATGTTATCTTTTATACCACACACTTCAACACATCTTAATTATGAATCATCTAATACTTAATTATGAGATTTTATAGTGAATTAAATTATAAGGGTTTGTGGTGGTTATTTAGGAGCTGATTATGAAATTTTACGGTATGAATTAAAATACTATTGATTATAAAAATGGTGTTATTGATACTGACTCATATTTCTAAAACATTTCATTAATTTCTAAAACTGAAAAAAGAAAAAACAAATCATGCAAGCGGCCAAAAAAATTTACCTTTGACTTCTTTTGAATGGCATGAAACCAATGGCCGACGGTGCTTGGGGCCACTGCTGCCGTGTGCATTAGGTATTAGATACGCACTCATCACATATCACATGCAGACACTCACACTCTCTCTCTCTCTCTCTCTCTCTCTCTCTCTACGTATATAAATATATATATATATATATATATATAAGCACAAAACCAGTTTCTTGTGCTATATTTACTATGCTTCCCTTTAGGCAACAGAGGATATATGGAGGTGAAAAAAACCCTATCAACACAGATTTCTCAATTCCTCAGATAGATAGGGTTTCTGTGCCGCAACCTCCGAGAAGGCAGGTTAATCATATATCAGAAATCCTCTCTCTCTCTCTCTCTCCCCACAAGAAGCTAAGCATCTCAAGGCCGAATAATCGGAATATGAGCCACATGAGTCGCATATGGAAGGTTCAAAGTGACACGGAGGTGTCAAATACAGTAGAGGTATTCACGTGTCTCAATCTAAAAACATGGTTAGATGAATCAATAGCCATGTAATTTGATTGAGCCGCGTCAATATCTCTTTTATGCACCTTCCACCTGTCTTCACATTTTAGGTATGCAATTCTAGCTTTCTCTTTTTATTAGTCATTTTAGGCTATATTTGTTTGAGTGAACATGAGCTTGAGATTGGATTAATAGTCCAATAAAATTATTAATTTGATATTTGGTTAAACAATTGAGGTACAGACTAATTATTTTAAACTTGACTATTAGTTAAGATAGGATACATAATCTAACGGATTCATAATTCTAAGACTATTAGTCATGAAAATACTAAACCAATTCGCCCAAACAAACCTGGCCTTAATTTTTTTGTGGTTTTCAAGGATTCTATAACAATCCTTCTGCTCCTCTATCCAATGCACTTTCACCATAAGATGATATTAAAATTCGAGACATGATTTAGTCAGCAAAAATGCATTTAAACCGAATAGTGTCTATATAAATCATTTTGGGTAAATTTTACAAATCATCTATGTGGATTATATAATGTGTCAATTTAGTTTTTATTATTTTAATTTGTTCAATTTTATCTCTTAATTTAACAGATTGTGTCATTTTAATCCAATATATAATGGTTGTTAAGTTTGGCAGATAGAAAGTCTATCCAAATTGACATACTGTGTAAACTGGAAGGATTAAATTGACACATAATTTGACTTTTCGTCCACCAAACTTAATAACTATTATTCATTGAACTAAAATGACATAGTTCGTTAAATTAAGGGACAAAATCGAACAAATTAAAACAATAAAAATCAAATTGAGATATCGTGTAAATTTTATGAACTATTTATATAATTTACTCAATCATTTTTCAATATGCATAGCAACATGCTTAGTAATAGTAATATTATAGATTGACATATATACATGAAAGCCAAATCTATATCATTAGTCTCCATCAGTGTACTCTGTGGAATAGATAAGTTGAAGAGGTTGGTTTAAGGTCGGTCCCCCACTTGTTAAAATACAACTAATGAAGTCCATTTTCATAGATTCTTTTGGTTTTATCCAGTGAAGGGTACAATCGTCTTTCCACCCACAGACGACCATATCACTTGAAGTGAAGCAGAAATAATGAAGTTGTTATCTTAAAAAAAAATAAAAAAAAAATAAAAAATAAGGGTTGTTCAAAGAATCAGAAAAAGGGAGGAAAGAATGAATAATAATAATAATAATAATAATAAGAGCAATGTTACGGATCCTAAATATTTAGTAATTTATTTAGGATTTGTAGCATTTTTTTTGTAATAATAATAATCATAATAATAATAATTTTAAATATAGTTTAATTTAGCTCAGAAACCATGCTTGGAGAGAGGAAGAGGGTATAGTGGGTGAAATTTATATATAGGCCTTACAAATCTGAGAAAGCAAAATTAAAAAAATAAAAACAAAGTCTGCGCCTAATATAATGTTAAATAATTAAATTCTACATAATGGGTTGTCAAATTAATTAGTTTTAAGTTCCAAAAAAACCCTAATCCTATTGCAAAAGGAAAATGTTTTAAAACTCTAAAAGAAGACCTCTAAAATAGTTCTAATTTGTTTCTTTCTTTGCTATGTATTTTTTGTTTTTTTTGTTTTTTTAGGACTCTCTATCACTACTTATTGCAAAATGACGAAGAAAACCAATTCCCAGTGGCAACTTGAAGCCTAATTGACCATACACACAGAAGTGCATATATATTTGAATTAGTTTTGAGTACTGAAAATAATATTACAAGTTTGGTTTTATTTATGAAAGATTAGGATTGTAAATGAACTAAGCCAAGCTGAATTTTTACTGAGATCAAACCCGGCTCGTTTATTTATCAAGTTCGTTTATTGAGCTCGAGCTCAATTCGATAAGAAATTGGGTTCGAGCTCGGTTCGGCTCGTTAATATTAATGAAACTTGAGCTTGGCTCGATAAATTTTTTTTAATATTATTTAATATATAAATAATGTATTTATATTATTATTTAAATAAAAATAAACGAGCTGAGTTTATGTAAATTTAAATTTAATTTGTTTATTAAATGAGTCTAATATTTAAGTTCAAATTTAGCTCATTTATTAAATGAATCGAACCGAATCAAATATTTAACGAGTGAAGTCAAACTTATCCACGAACAATTTAATTTATTTGTAGAGAGTGTTGATGATGAAAAGGAATCATCCATGTGTGCCCCTCTCTAGCAGGTGCAGCGGGAACCATATAACTGCAAATGCAGTGGGACCCTGTATATACACCAGTAGGTTGCATTAAATTCTGCTCTATCTTTACCATATACTACCCTTGTGACGTTTCTCCTACCTGTCTTGCACAAAAAATATAAAAAAAAAAAAAAAAAAAAAAAATTAGGATGGATAAAAAGGGTTGCTCCTTGAGTGCCCAAAGAGCCATGCTAGCGTTTGGTAAATTTTTTAAGGTATACTTATGTGTAGGTTCTAATAAGTGAATTTATTATTTAATAAGTTTTATAAAAAAAATTTATTATAAAAAAGTCACTAATTATAAGTTTTAGCGATAATTTATATAAATCATGACAAAAAAAAGTCACTAATTATTAATTTTTAGTGACATATATAAAAAAATTATCACAAAAAAATTATTTTTAGTGACAATTTTATCAAGACTTATTTTCAATAAGACTTGATAAAAATTAAGTCAAACTATTAAGACCTATTGGTAATTTACCCATTTTTTAATAGAATATTTGGAGCCTTTAATATCTTCTTGCCAAAATTACTGTCCTCATATAGTTTTAAATTTTCCTTTAGAATTGGAAAATTTACTAATCAATGGGTACTATACTAAAATAATTACAATTTTATAAAAAGGTGTACAACTTTAATTATTAAAATGTATAAAATTTACCATAAATTTGTAATTATTTTTCAAAATTAATAGTGATTTGTTATTTCTCCATTAGAGTTTAATATGTAATTAACATGTCACCCGTGCTATGTACCAGATAAAATAATATATTATTTATTAAAAATATAATAATTATATTTAATTTTTTTTATATTTTGTCTCTTGTAAATATAATTTCATATATAAATTAAGAATTTTATTTCAAATGTTCCCTTACTATAATATATAGTATAGATATATTAAAATTATTGTATTGATAATTAATAATTAAAATTATGCTTTGTTACAAAAAAAAAATGACATAGTTCTAATACTTTAGTATTTTAGAATAAAAATATATGAATTTTAAAAAATAATTAAAAAAAACTTAAAAAATTAATCAATAAGAAAAAATAATCGTAACATATAATTTAAAATATTAAAAAAAAGGTAAATAATGAATTAGGACTTTAAAAAGATATGATTACAATTAAAAAAAATGTCATATTTATTAATAAGTATAATTTTATTTGAATATCTATTTATACTTTAACATACTTATTTAAAACAAAAATAAAAATAAATAAAAATATTAATAATTTTGTGTTTTAAAATATAATTTTGTAGACTTGCTATATTAACTTTTGGAAGAAATATATTGGAATTTTTTTACAAAGATTAAATGTTAGTCATTGAACAAATCTTATAAGATTTAAAATAAAATTTATAATAAGAAGATATTAATGATATTGCAACATTTACATTTTAACAATTTTAAATTTTGAAAAAAAAAAAAAAGATTAGGACTTTCAACTTCAATCATCATACAACATTTTTATTTATATAATAATATAAATAAGGATAGGTAATAAATAGATTAAAATTAATTATACATAGCTATATTTAAAAGGACATGGTTTTGTGTAGTTATATTTTAAATTTCAAATTTTATTTTTTAACTTCCTATATAAAAAGATTCAAAATTTTAAATTATACATAATTTTTTTCTAAAAATATATGAACTTACAGTGGAGTAGAGAGAGAAGTACCATAAAGGAAAAGAAGAGTTGCATATATTAAAGATAAATAATTAAATAATTGACTAACATCTTTAATAGTTTGAAAACATAGATTAAAAACAATATTTTCTTTTTATAGTTTTGAAAAACTATTACATGCCTTTGAAGTAATGCTCTACACCAACTATCAATTAACAAATATCATGATATCAAAAATATTAAAAGTAATTTTTTTTTTTAAAAAGTAATGATATATAAATATAAAATCAATACAAAGAACATATTAATAACGATTTTGTTTGGATTTTGATCTATCGCTTTATAATTAGTGATATGTTTTTTATTATACAAATGACTATTATGTCATTTTAGTATAAAATTATAGTAAAATAATATTAATCAATAAAAAAATAGTTATAAACAAAAAAACAGATAATGGTTGGTAGAGATGAGGGAGAAATGACACATAAAATATGAAATATAAAAACAAAAAATAGTCATAGATAAAAAACGAAGAAGAAAAAATGGTGTACCTAAAGGATGAAAGAGTCTGTTTAAAGAAATACAATAAACTAAACATAAACTAACCGCTAAATTGTCTCATAAAGAAAGTTAAAAATAACAAGTTTTTAGGTAGGAGAAAGAATTGGTTAGAGAAAAAACGCACAAGAATAAAAAAAAATTATTTCCTTTTCTAAATTATAAATCATGGAATCATTATAAAAAATAATAAATTATGAGACTTAAAAAAAAATTATATATAGTATATATATGTTTAAATTTATTTGGGAATAAATTTGTGTTTAATTATAGAATAGAGAGAGAATCTAGATATAAGGTTTAATTTTTATTTTATGTTAGGCTTAATTTTAGGTTTATATAAATCATAAATATACAAATAGTATACATTTTATAAGAGGTGAGAGTTTCTTTTTCATTAGATTTATTTTAGGAGAGAGAGAATTGTATAAGATTTATATTCTTTTTTAAATAAAGGCTTGATTTATTTTGAGAGAGAGAGGGGGGTTGAGAATTGTGTGCTTTTTCCTTTCTTTTTTTTGTTTTTTTTTTTGTTTTGGTATTGACCAGTAATATATTTGCATTAAATAATTTTGAAGGTTAATATTTATGTCTTTGGAATAGCCAATAATTTTTTAATTTTTTTTATAAAAATTAAAAATTAAAAATTAAAAAAAATAGATTTAAGGTTTTGAAATATTTAGAGTTTCTAAGATGAAAAGTCATTTTGGTAGAAGATATTAGGACTGCAAACGAGCCGAGCCGAGCCGAGTTTTAGTATTTTGGGCTTATTTATTAAGATTTTAACGAGCTCGAACTCGAGCTCGAGCTAAATAAAAATTTAATGAACCGAGCTTGAGCCGAGTTGGCTTAGGCTCGACTCGAACTCGAGCCTGTTCACGAACCTTAACGAGCCAAAAAATTTATAAATTCATATTTGCATGTGAGACTAAAGTTACAATTAAAACTTTGATTATACAATTATATATACAATATATATAAATATACTAAAAAAAAGTCCATATTTTACTAAAATAATAATATCTACTACCACTATTATATAAATATACTATCTATAGTTAAGCATTATTTACATTTATATTTTTTAAATATATAAATAGCATATTTCTCTTATTTTTTATACATAATTTTATATTATTTAATATATAAATAATAAATATTAAACGAGCCAGCTAACGAGCCGAGCTTTAGACTGTTTGGGCTTGTTTATTAAAAATTTAACGAGCTCGAGCTCGAACGGCAAAAAAAATTAACGAACCGAGTTCGAACGAGCTCTTACCGAGTCGAGCTCGAGCTTGTTCATGAACGGCTCTGTTCATTTGCAGCCCTATAAGATATAGTATAGATAGATAGATAGATTATGATATTTAAGAAAGAGATAAATATTAGGAGAGATTTTAGGAACTTGCAATTCAATTTTTTTTTTCCTCTTAAATCTATAGTTACTTTGTTACCCAATATTATTTTTTTAAAATATTTTTAAAATTACAAAAATTAACAATTTTAGGTTGTTAAGTTTTTGTTTTATTTTTAATCTGTAATTACTTTGTTAGCCAATAATACTATTTTTAAAATTATAAAAATTAGCAATTGTGGTTTTACGATATTTTTAATTTATAACTTTTTTTTAAATATATAATTACTTTGTTATGAGATTAGATTTTTTTTTAATGATGTTTTTTTAATGTATAATAATTTTATTATGAGATGAGATTTAGGAAAGAGAGAAATATTAAGGGAGAGATTTTAGGAACTCGTAATTCAAAATTTTAGACGATTTTTTTTCTTTAATCTATAATTACTTTGTAGCCAATAGAATTATTTTTAAATATTTTTAAAATCATAAAAATTAGCAATTGTGAAATGAGATTTTAGAGCTATCACAAGCCTTTTCACTAGAAACTTTCTTTTGCTTATATAATATACTAGCGATAACCTGTACTATGCATAAGTAAACAATACTAAATACATTAAAAATTATTAATCAAATACTATGATATTAATTTAGATAGGTATTTAAATAATAAATTTGATTGATCTAAACTAAAAAAGGAAGAGCAAAAGTGAAATACTATAAATATAAATAAAGATAAAATAAATTAAGTTTGAACTTGAAGATAAACTATAAGAATATAGAAAGTGAAAATCAGATAAATCCCAAAAAAAGAATAAAATTAATTGAAAATCAAGAGCAAGAGTGTATCCTATAAATATAAGATAAAGATTAAAAAAAATCAAGTGTAAATTTGAAGATAAATTATAACAATATAAAAAGAAAAACTTAGATAAATCCTAGATGAATGAGTTAGAGAGAAATTTAGTAAACATCAAACAAAGATCGGAAAAAAAATCAAGTTGAAATTTAAAATTCAAAAATAAAATAAAATAAACTTGATAAGAAAAACAAAATATGATATAACTTTAATAATAGAAGAACTAGGGGAGAGTAGTAGTTTAAAAATTAGATAAGAGTGAATTGCCATTTAGAATTTCTTAAAATTAGCATATCACACGTGCTAGTCAAGGGATAAAATAATATATTATTTATTAAAAATATGATAATTATATTTAATTTTTTCATATTTTGTCTCTTGTAAATAAAATTTTATATATAAGTTTGGGGGCTTTGTTTCAAATATTCCCTTATTATAACATATAGTATAGATAAATTAAAATTAGTATATTGACAATTAATAATTAAAATTATGCTTTGTTATTAAAAAAAATGACATAATTCTAATATTTCAGTATTTTAGAATAAAAATATATGAATTTTTAAAAATTGTCATGTTGGTTTTTGAAAGGGAAATAATTAAAGAAATTTTAAAAACTTAATGAGTAATAAAGAATCATCGTAACATGTAAAACAACTAAAATTATAATTAAATCAGCAAATCATTCAAACCAAAAATAGTTTAGTTTAACTAGTCAGGTTAAAAGATCAGCCAACTTACACAAAAATTAATTCATTAAAATTTTTAAATTTTATTTTATTAAAATTTAAACTGTCACTAACTATGGAAAACAATCTATTAATTTAAATTTAAAATTGATACAACATAAATTTAAAATTATACTAATCTATCCCATAATTTATAAGTTTTAAATAGAAATTTAAAATTATCATAATTATCTCATAATTTTTGTATTAAGGAGTAGTAAGAGTGACACTAAGATTATCAATATATCTATATATTTTACAAAAGAATATTTTTAAGGAGGGATATTATAAGAGTTTCAAAATCTCATACAAAATTATTTTTAAAATCAAACCTCTATATGAGATTGTAAAATAAAAGCTAAATAGAAACTAACCAATCGGGATTTTCTCAATTGTTTAAAATTAAGAAAATCAAAAAAATTAGTATGAGATATTGATTATAAGGTTTCTCACTAAAAATTTCATTTTGCTTATATAAATGGGAGTATAAGATTCATTTTATGTAAGTGAAACAATTCACTTTTTCTTTCTTTTCTTAATATGAGATTGTAAAATAAAAATTAAATGGAAGTTAACCAATGAGAATTTTCTTAATTGTTTAAAATTAAAAAAAAATTATATAAATGGAAGTATAAGATTCACTTTATGTAAATGAAACAATTTATTTTTTTCTTCTTTTTCCGATATATGATTGTAAAATAAAAGTTAAATGGAAGCTAACTAATGAGAATTTTCTAAATTGTTTAAAGGGCAAATTACACTAATAGTCCCTATAGTTTGGGACTTGTGTCACTTTAGTCCCTGACTTTTCAATTTAGACACATTTGACCATGAATTTTGAATCTTGTTCCAAATAAGGACAATTGAAGATACCATTGTGTAATTTCAAGGGCAAAATTGTCAATTTAATAAAATATAAACTACTTTGACAAAAATAAATGTCAAAAAAATATTTTTAATTTTTTTAAAATTATTTTTATCCACCAATGATAAAAATTATGTAAAAATGATAAAAATTAATAAAAATTACATGATTAATTTTTAAAAATTAATTTTACATGATCATTATCCAAACACATAATAAAAATTAATTTAGCAAAAAAAATAAATAAATGTCTAAAAGATTTATTAATTTTACAAAATTTTATTTTTAGTAGGTAGAAATAATTTTTAAAAATTCAAAAATATTTGTCTAACATTTATTTTTGTCTAATTAGTTTATATTTTATCAAATTGACGATTTTATCTTTGAAAAATCTAATGAGATTTTCAATTGTCTTTATTTGGAACAAGATTCAAAATTTAAGGTCAAATGTGTCGCAATTGAAAAGTCAAGAATCAAAGTGACACAAGCTCCAAACAATAGGGACTATTAGTGTAATTCACCATTTTTAAGATTAAGAAAATTTAATAATTTTAAAATGAGGGTGTGAAACTCTTAGAAATATGATGTGGAGCACTTAGAAATCTTCTCTCTAAAAATTTCATTTTCCTTATACAATATTAGTGAAATAACTCACTTTTTTCATTCTTTTTCCGATGTGAGATTGTGTAAAATAAAAGTTGACAATTGTTTGGACGAGAAGTTTATTTCGAATCAAACAATCTCAACCGTTTAATTTTTAATTAGGTCAATCTTTAATTTATTTCAAATCAAACAAATCTAACCAATATATTTTGATAAAACCGCTAAAATCACGGTTAAACCAGCAAATCAGTCAAACCGAAAATGGTTCACCTTATCGGCTAGGTTAAAGGACCAATCGACTTATACAAAAATTAATTAATTAAAACTTTTAAATTTTATTTTAATTTGAAAATTTAAATTGTCTTGAACTGAAACATACACAACACTATAATATTAAATGGGAGCATAAGATTTATACAGTGAAACAACTCATTTTTTCTCCCTTTCCTGATGTGGGATTGTAAAATAAAAGTTAACAGTTGTTTGGACGAAAAGTTCATTTCTAATCAAACAATCTCAGTCGTTTAATTTTTAAATAAGGTCAATCTTAATTTATTTCAAATCAAACAAATATAGGCAATATATTTTGATAACACATCTAAAACCATGGTTAAACAAGTAAATCAGTCAAACTAAAAACAATTCAGCCTAATCAGCTAAGTCAAAAGACCAACCAATTTACAACAAAATTAATTAATTAAAACTTTTAAAATTTAATTTAAAATTTAAACTATTTTGAACTGAAACATGCACAATACTATAATATTAAATGAGAGTATAAGATTCACTTCATATAAGTGAAACAATTCATTTTTTCTTTCTTTTCTCAATATGTGATTGTAATTATTTTAAAGTTTACTATTATGATAGTTTTAGAATCTCATACAAAATTATTTTTAAAATCAAAACCTTTATATGAGATTGTAAAATAAAAGTTAAATGGAAGCTAATTAATGGGGATTTTCTTAATTATTTAAAATTAAGAAAATAAAAAATAAAAAAAATAAGTATGAGATATTGATCATAGGATTTCTCACTGAAAATCTCATTTTATTTATATAAATGGGAGTATAAGATTCACTTTATATAACTAAAACAATTCACTTTTTCCTTTTTTTTATTGGTGTGAGATTGTAAAATAAAAGTTAAATAGAAACTAGTCAGTGAAAATTTTCTTAATTGTTTAAAATTAAGAAATTTCAATAATTTATATAAATGTGAGTATAAGTTTCACTTTATGTATGTGAAAGAATTCAGTATTTACTTTTTTTTTTTTTTATGTGAGATTGTAAAATAAAAGATAAATAAAAGGTAGCGAAAGAGAATTTACTTAATTATTTAAAATTAAGAAAATTCAATAATTTTAAAATGAGGGTTTGGAACTTCTAAAAGGCTTTTCTCTCAAAACTTCATTTATAAGATTCACATAAAATAATTCGCTTTTCTTTCTTTTCCCGATGTGGGATAGTAAAATAAAAATTAATAATTGTTTGAGTGAGAAGTTTATTTCTAATCAAGCAATCTCAGTTCTTTAATTTATTTCGAATCAAACAAATTTAACCAATATATTTTGATTAAACTGTCAAAATCACAGTTAAACCAGCAAATCATTCAAACAAAAAACAATTTAGCTTAATCAGTTAGGTCAAAAGATCAATCAGTTTACACAAAAATTAATTAATTAAAAATTTTAAATTTTATTTTATTAAGATTTATACTATCATTAAATATGGAAAGTAGTCTATTAATTTAAATTTAAAATAATAATAATCTATCTCATGATTTATAAGTTTTAAATACAAATTTAAATTTATCATAATTATCTCATAATTTTTGTAGTAAGGAGCAGTAAGAGGGATGTTGAGATTATCAATATATCTATGTATTTTATAAAAGAATACTTTTAAGGAGAGATATTATGATAGTTTTAAAACCTCATACAAAATTATTTTTAAAATCAAACCCTATTGATGGGATTGTAAAATAAAAGTTAAATGAAAGCTAGTCAATGGAGATTTTTTTTTAATTGCTTAAAATTAAGAAAATAAAAAAAAATAATATGAGATATTGATCATTAGACTTTTCATTAAAAATCTCATTTTGCTTATATAAATGAGAGTATGAGATTCACTTTATGCAAGTGAAACAGTTCAATTTTTGTTTCTTTTCCCGATGCAAGATTGTAAAATAAAAGATAAATAAAAACTTGCCAATGAGAATTTTCTTAATTGTTTAAAATTAAGAAAATTTAATAATTTTAGAATGAGGGTTTGGAGCTCCTAGAAGGTTTCTCCCTAAAAATTCAGATTTTCTTATATAATATATAGATAGATAGATATAGATTGATTATAAGATTTCACACTAAAAATCTCCTTTTGCTTATATAAATGGGAGTATAAGATTCACCTTATATAATATAAGTGTAACAATTCACTTTTTCTTTCTTTTCCCAATGTGAGATTGTAAAATAAAAAGTAAATGAAAGCTAATCAATGAGATTTTCTTAATTGTTTAAAATTATGAAAATTCAATAATTTTGTAACAAGGGTTTGAAGATCCTATAAAACTTCTCCCTAAAAACCTCATTTTTCTTATATAATATATAGGTTTGTAAAAATAATAATAATAATAATAAGAACTGAGATAGTAAATTAAAAATTATATAAAAGTTAAATGCCACCTATTATTTTTTAAAATTTAAATTTTGTATAGTTAAAAAATAAACATTCATGTTATCTTATTATACAAATTGTAACTCTATTTTGTGTCCACTACCTATAATTTTTAACAGTTTTTATATTCTAAAGCTATTTAATTACCAAAAAAAAAAAAAAGAAAAATTCAAGGATCACCTTTCTATTTTTTTTTTTAAATTTTGTTTTGTGTCTATAATCTATAAATTTCAACAGTAAAAAAAAAAAAAAAATAGCATCACTTTTTTTTTAACATCTTAATTAGTTTTGTTTTAAATAACATCTTAATCATTTATTTTAAATAATAAAGTCTTAGCATGGCATGAATATTTCTCTAGTGGTGACATGTGAATATAAAATTCAACAATTATAGAAAAAAATTTCTCACCTATGATTTTTATCTAAATACATAAAACATATCTATTTAAATTAATATTTAAAATTTTGATTATTAATATGTAATGTGTTTATAATTTTAACATAAACATAGTTGAATAATAATTTTGTTTATAAGAAATTAACCAGACTTTTTTTGAAATATTCACATATTGAATCTAATTTCTTTAAAAATTACATGACATTCAATAATGTAATTAGAATTGATATTTTAATATATTAAGTAAAAAACATGTATACTGAGTTTTTATTCTTTGGATGGATCCAAATGAACAATTGGTTTTCATTATATATATATATATATATAAAGAGTATTATAGTAGTTTATTTGTATATTTGTTAAGGATTTTGAGATCCAATCTTGTGCTTCAAATGTTCTTTTGTGTAGAGAACTTTTTACTACAAAAGAGAAACTCATCATTTAAAAACTTCCTATTTAATTTGTGTACTCACTACATATATGCAAAGAAACAAATTTAAACTAATGAAGATCTCAAATAAAAAAATAAAAATGTAAGCAAAAATATTATAGAGCTACTACGTAATTAAATTTAGTTACATCTAGATTTAAATCGATTGTCCTCCTTATAGATTACAACAAAATCAAACACATAAATTAATATAATTGAAGAACAAAAAATAATAAAAAATAAATGAGACTGAACAAAAATTTCTTTCAAACTCATGAATGTGTTCTAAATACTCTTCTCGATTTGTATAATTTTTCTTAAAAAAAATGTGTGAACTCCAACTGCATCACAAAACATCTCTATTTGTGTTGATCTTTTTGCCTTTCGTTGCCATTGCTACTTTTTTCCTGTACGTTGTAGTTGTAAAATTTTACAAAAATGAATAATAAATTTTGGAGACATGAGGGCATCCACTACATTATTATAATTTCAACAACTAACTTAGATTATGAAGAAAAAAATAATTAAATACACTAAATAAATTAAAACTAAAATAAACAAAAAAATCTGCAAAAAAAAAAAAAAAAAAAAGAGCAAAAAACATAATATGAGATTTCAAATATGTGTTTCTTTTCATATAAGAAAAATCTTGTATAATTGGTTAAATCACTTGTTTAATTTCTCTGTAGGTTATTTTTGTTTTCCAATATTTTTGCCTAATTTCATATTGTCATGGAAGTAAGGTTTTGAGATTATAGTTTATATATATATATATATATATTTTGAAATATTATATAAATTTGATGAAAGAATTTGAATTAGAGTCAAATTCATTTTTTATCTGTAAGTAATTAAAAAGTGAAATAAAATATATAAAAAATAGAAAAAATGAAATGAAAGAAGAATAGATGTGCCGCCTAGAAAAAAAAATTAATGAAATATTAAGATTGAAAATTTAAAATTTTTTAAGAGATCACTACATTTGGTTATATATATATATATATTATAAATAGATTTGTGAAAGTGCAATCGAATTTGAATTACGCAAGTCCATCCATGCAATGACGTGAGAGTGGCATCACCAATTCAGCACTTGGGTACCCTTACAGAAAAAAAATGCTTGAGACTCCTAGTTTTTGAAGATCTCACAACTTTCTTTGTATATCTATTATTGATAAATATATGGACCTACTCATGTATCTATGGGATTTACATTATCAATGGTGGAGATTCAAAGGGGTTGTGGGGGTCTCCAAAAAATAGGAATCTCAATCATTGTTGCCTTACAAAAATGCTAAATGCAAAAAAAAATTAGCAAAAATTCTACAAAATATATTTGGGTGTGGTACAAAAAGTTATAAACAATATTTAGGTTATGTTTGGCATAAGTTACTTTGATTATTTTCATTATAAAAAAATAAAACAAATTAAAATTTTAATAAGATAAAATGTCATATCTAAATCATAATTATTTTTTTTTCTCACAAAAGTTAAAAAAATTAAAAAATACATCAAAAATAAGATTTTTTAATTTCAAATTAAAATAACTAAAAAATTAAAAAATTAACCCACATCCAAAACGAAAACTTACCTTGGCCAAAATTCTACATTACTCACATGGCTGTGTGGGATGGCAAATTCTACACAGTGCATGCCCTACCATAAGGCAGGTGAGGCTTATGGCCCACAATTGTTCAAACGGCCTCATATTCTTATAAGTTTGCATTTAGGTATTGTTGAACTAATGGCCTATTTGATATAATACTTCTCATATTTGTAATTATTTTCTTACTGATTGATTAAAAAAATATTTAATTAGTAATATTAGCTATTGAGGCAAAAAAATTGATTTTTTTTAGCTATCTTTTGTAGTTTAATTTGCTTGGGTGATGTTTATAATCTAGGAGAAAATAATTTTATTTCTTAGTTTTTATGGATCCAAGTTTGCTTGTGTCAATGTAAAAATATTTTAGTTTATTTTAATTTCAGCATGAATCCTTTGATAGGCCTTAACTTAGAGGCGCCACCTTAAGCCTCACATTATCTTGAGCCGGCCTTGATTCTACACAATAATTATACAGAATTCATGTGAGTATTGCGTAGAATTTTGACCTAGACCTATGTAATTATTATGTAAAAATGTTAATAATTTTTTCTTGCACTCATATAAATATTGTGCATAATTTTTAGTACGTTTTTTGGATTCTTACCATTGCTAGGACCTTAGGATATGTTGCCAAAATATGTGGGTTACATTACGTATATAAAGAGGATATGTGTATAATTTTAATGAATATAATTAAATATCAAATTTGATTAGTACATGATGTCTTATTAATATATTTGTACAATAAAAAAAGTTAAACATATTTAAAATTATGAAGTGTGGGATATATATAATGTGATAATATAAGTCCCACATTTTTATGAAAAGAAAATAAATCAAATTATGAATTGTGGGATATATATATATGATGTGATAATATAGGTCCCACACGTTTTATGAAAAATAATAATAATACATCTTTTAATTTTGAAAATTTTAATTGAAGTTAAATGATATGAAAAAAAAAATAAAAAAATAAAAAAAAATTTCAAAACATCACCATCATGCCGATGCAATTAGAGCTGTTTTGAAGGTCCCAATTCCAAAACATCTTTCTATGAAAAGAAAGTAAAGCGAACGTCAAGTACGTTTTTGGCTTTTTTTTTGTTTTTTTTTGCAATGGATCGCACCAAGTAATAAAAGCTGGGTCAACTGACCCATCAACTTGTCAAAATAAATTTTGAAATTTTAATTGAAGTTAAATGACTTGACAAAAAAATAAAAATATATATAAAAAAAAAAAAGTTCAAAACATCACCATTCTTTAGTTTGTGTTTTTTAAAAATTTTTGGGAAAAATACTCTACAAATAAGTTTTTAAAAGTAATTAAAATAAACAAATATTTTTAATTTTTTTTTTCAAAACTTGTTTGATTTATAAGTTTTCCAAACAAATCTCTCTCTCATGCACATCAAATTAATTACTTTTTTCAAAATTTTCTCTCAAAATAATTTTCTAAAACATCTTTTGAAAAAAATCAAACCAAACAGCTTTTCGTACTTTTTATCTCTAAAACTCATCTCCCAAACTCAAACCAAACTAGGAATGGCAACGGGGCGGGGCCGGGCCGGGGATCACCCTCCCCGTCCCCGATCCCCGAAGACCAGAAAATCCCCGTCCCCGCCCCCGATCCCCGACGGGGACACCATCAACCCCTCCGCCCCCGCTCCCTAACGGGGATCGGGTTTCCCCGACCCCGAAAAATCCCTGACCTGTTTTTGTTTTTGTTTTTTTTTTTTAATTTTGTTCAACACAGAAACACAACAATTTTTTTTTTAAAATCTGTTTCTTCATGATCATCAACAATCATCATCAACTTAAAAATAAAAAACTTAAAAAGAAATAATCTGAAACACAAAACACATACAAACATAACTATCATCATCTTCATCATCAACAACTTGAAAAATAAATAAATAAATAAACAGATCTGAGTGATAATGAACTGGTGATCAACAACAATTTGAAAAAAAAAAACAAAAACCAGATCTGAGTGATGAGCCGTATGCCGTATGCTGTCGGCGTCGTCTAGGTCAAACATCGGAGCTGCGACGGAGGCCGGATAGAAGTGGTGTTGCGACGGAGGAGGGAGTGATGTTGAAATCTGCGGCGGAGGACGAGAAGAGGCTGTGTTGTTCAGATCTGCGGCAGAAGATGTGGTGGTGGAGGATCGACGGACTGAGGCCGAACAGAGCCGCCGTGGCCATTCTTACGGCTGTGGTTGCGGGGGTTCTGCGAGGAGAGAGAGGAGCTGCCGTGAGTGAGGGAGAGAGAGACGATGGCGTAGTGATCCGTGGAGGAGGAGGAGAGATGTGAGGAATGGAGAGAGAGAGAGAGAGAGAGAGTAGATCTACTTTATGAGAGAGAGTAGATAAGATGGAGATGAAATCAAAAAAAAGTATGAATAAATATATAACTAAATGAATAAAAGATAGGATGACATTGACCGGGGATATATAATATATATATTATTCGGGGAGATCAACGGGGCGGGGCTCGGGCCCGGGGCCGGGGCGGGTCGGGACTGAAACGTGTGTCCCCGTCCCCGTCCCCGGCCCGAATATCATCGGGGAATTTTTTTTATCACCATCCCCGGCCCGTCGGGGGTATTTTTCGGGGAATAACCATTATATTCGGGATCGGGGGATCGGGTCCCCATCGAGCCGGTTTCAGATTGTCATCCCTAAACCAAACATACCCAAGATCCCCTTGTACTTTCTTCTTACATTTTTTACTTGCAGGGTCATTGGGCCCACTTTTAGGCCTAATTTTGATAATTCAAACTGTTTATATTTTAAAATTTATTCAGTATATCATACCTATAAAAAATCAAGTTGATCGGATATTAAAAAATATGTGTTCGGAAAACTATTTATTAAAATTTTTAAAAAAATAGTTTTTAGTTCGATTTTTTCGAACACATACTTTCTGATATCCGATCAACTTGATTTTTTACAGGTATGATATACTGAACAAATTTTAAAATATAAACAGTTCAAATTATTAAAATTAAGCCTAAAAATGAGCCCAATGACCTTGCAAATAAAAAATGATGCAAAGAGGGGATCCTTCGGCTTATTTTGGGAAGTTGGTAAAAAGTGACTTTTTGACTTTTAACCAAGCTTTTGGCTTTTTTAGACAAATGATTTGGGAAGTTGGTAAAAAGTGACTTTTTACTTTTTTGATTAATATTTGTTTATGATGTCAAATCATAATAAAATGACCAAACTACTCCCATTTATTTAAAATATTTATAACTTCACTTATGTAACACATTTTGACCCATGAAGGGTGAAATTGTAATTTCACCATTGGCTAAAAACTAACATCTCAAATGAAAAAAAAGATAAAAAAACCAACTTTTAACTTTTATTACTAACCAAAAAAAATGATTACAAACTATGTTGCCAAAATAGGCTGGAAGTAGAGCGAACGTCAAGGACGTTTTTGGGTTTTTGTTTTTTTTGCAATGGATCGCACCAAGTAATAAAAGCTGGGGCAGCTGACCCATCAACTGGTCAAAATAAAATTAATTAAAAAGTAAGGTTTGAAATCTTAAAAATTTTATAATTTTTATTAAATATTTTATATAATTGTGAAATTCATATAATGTGAATCTAATGTGAGTCTTACATTCATATAAAATATTTGATAGAAATTTTGATAAAATTTTTAGAATCTCTAATAAAAATTATTTGCAATATTACATTTACTTAGGTGCTGTTTGATAACACTTACGTTTTCAGTTTTCAGTTTATATTTACAAAAATTTTAAAAACTCAAATAAAAACTTGTTTGGTAAATTTTTGATTTATAAATTAATGGTTTCAGTTTATAAATTTGGCCAAAAAATGTAAACTCAAAAAATGAGTTTACGTTTTGAGTTTTCAGTTTTTTTTTTTTTTTTACCACCTAACACTAGCCACCACCCGCCACCATTTTCTACCACCGTCTTCCGCCACCACCACCCACCACTCCCACCTGCCACCACCACTCACCACCACTGTAACAACCCTCATACTGTTTACTGATTAATGACTGACCGATTACTGGTAAACGAAACTGATAATGACTGATGACTGACTGAAATTGAAACTGAATTGACTGAGTATATGTTAGTTAATTGCATTCTATCTGTTTGATTGTCTGATTATCTGTTCATGTTTATATGTTTAAACTGCTAATTGAAGGCCTTATCGGCGGCCGAATTAGAAACCGATTGATGTTCCGTGACCCCATAATTAATGTGATTTTATGGTATATTTATCTGAAAACTGATTAGGTATGATTAAATTAGATTAAAAATAAGCCAATTAAAGAGTTTGCCATATTTGTCATTTTGCCACTATCTCATATACACACACTTGAGCCTTATACTTGAATCAAAACACACTTGCTCAGCCATTTTCTGGTGCTTAACCGACCAAGAGAGGGAGAGGGAGAGAAATTGAGTTCTACCTTGTGGATTGCTTGGAAATTGAAGGAATTGGAACATAGGTTGCAAATTTAACTTCCTCACCTTGTAACTAAAGCTCTAGGTAAGGAATTCAACCCCTCTTTGTAATGTGTTTGAGCTCATTCATGTTAGATTCTTGAGCCTCTAGTGATTCAAATCTAGAATTGGTTCATTGTGTTGATTTGGAACTCATTTCATGCATGCATGTTTGTTAGGTAGATATTTGAGTTGTTTTCATGGCAAAAGGTTACATGCATGTCCATCTTTTGGTCATACCCCATGAATTCATCATGTTCTTGAAGAAATGAGTCCATTTGAACAAGCTTTGAAGATTTAATTTGGTTTGAAACTCATGCATGACATGTTTGAATGTTGTTCTTGATAATGGGTTTGAATGTGGTTTTAATTGACTCACCTTTGGGGCTTGAATTCATAAATTGAGCTTTGAAACTTGTTATACATTGAATTTAATGATGTTTTCCAGAATTTGGGCCCAAGAAGTCGAGTTTGGAGTGGTAGAATGCTTGGTTTGAGCTTGGGAGGCAGATCTGGAAATTCCAGATTTGGCTTCCTCACTCGAGCGAAGGATTACCTGCTCGAGCGAGCACCTTTGTCCAGGGCTCCGCTCGAGCGACCATCGAGCGTAAAATTTCAGCATCCAGTACTTTTACTGTTTTGCAGACCGCTCGAGCGAAGGATTCCTCGCTCGAGCGAAGCCTTTGATTTTGGGCTTACGCTCGAGCGTAGAAAGTCTCGCTCGAGCGGGGCTCCTATTTTCAGCAAACTTTGTGAAATATTTTCTAAGTGTATTTTTGCATCCTCATCCCATCCTAGGCATTCTTAGGCCTAGTTTAAGGCATCTTGATGAGGATATCATTGTAGAACACACCAAGGCAAATTAGGGATTAAGTTATGAGATTTCCCAACTGTGTAGCTTAGTGTGTTCAACCTGTGAACTGTGTAGGGTTGGCAACTGGGGAGACACGCTCTAGCATACTGTAGCCCAGAACTCTGTGAGTAACAATTGTGTAAAGATATGTTCAACTGATTATCTTTTGAATACTGAACTGAACTGTTTACTGAACTGGTATTATTTACTGAATGAATGTATGTCCTTTATTTCTGAACTGTACTGTGGCATCCTTAGTATCTACGGTTTACTGTTACTGTTACTGTTACAGAGATCTCTGTCGGTTCCCTCGTGGAACCACTACTGTTTACTGACTGATGGCCATCATTACTGTTCGGTCTTTCAAGACCTACTGTACTGTTATGCTAATGGATGTACCACATATGACTGTTTACTGTACTGAACAACTGAATGACTGATTGAAATGAACTGTTTTCATACTGTAAGGACATTCATTCTTAACCTCTTTACGCTTTATGTTATTCACTGGGCTTTAGCTCACTGCTCATATATATATGTAGGTGTACAGGCACCAGACCGCAGCTAGAGGCGTCAGGGTTACTCCAGTTTTGTCAAGCCAGCCTTTGTGCCTCACTGCGAGGTTCCGAGTTGCCATGCTATGGCTTGGGGGTGTTTTGTCTGTTTTTCCCCCTTCTGTACTGTTTTACTGTTTTGTATAGACCGTACTGTTTTGTACAGACGGAATGTTTTCTGTACTGTTCTGTAGGGTTGAGTCCCTAGTTGAATGGATGTGAATATTGTACATACTGTTCTGTACTGTTTATGTGTGAATATATGAAAAGCCTTTTCGCATACAGACTGTCACAGCTCAATGGACACTATTTATTTACTGTATTGGCTTCCGCCAGGCCCTGTACTCTGTCTTACTGTATTTCTGTTAAGCAGGCCTTCGGTAATCTCGGATTACTGGCCGGTTACGGTGCTAAACCCATAGGGCCGGGTTTGGGTCGTGACAGAGTGGTATCAGAGCGATACTTACCACGAGTTATACCGCACACACGTGTCCAAACGAGCTATAGGGTGTCCTAGAAAAGTGATTAGGGCATTTCATGAACTTGAAAAGTGTGTGGTTACGTTATGACTGAATATCTGCTCATGTGTTAAACTGGTAAACAAATGACTGCTTATGTTTAAAACTGTCATAACTGCTTATAGTGAAATGGACAATGCAAATGAACCTGAATCCTCGTCTACCGAGGCAAGAATGGAAAGAATGGAAAGAATGATAGAACTGATAACTGCTAGACTGGAACAACAACAGAACCAACCGCCCCCACCTCCTCCTCCTCCTCCTCCAGTACAGCCGGAACCTAATGCGAATGTGGATGGTGGGGATATTATTGCTCTCATCCATAAATTCAGCAAGATGAAACCGCCATCCTTTCAGGGAGGCCTCGAACCGTTAAAGGCTGAAGCTTGGGTGCTTGAAACAGAAAAACTATTTGAAGTGTTTCCGTGCTCAGAAGCAAATAAAGTATTGTTAGCTACCTTCACCCTACAAGAAGAGGCTAGAAGGTGGTGGATGTTGATCCGCGACGCAAATACTGTTATGACTTGGGCTCAGTTCAAGGAGTCCTTCTTTGAAAAGTATTTCCCTCAGTGTGTTAGGGATAGGAAAGTGACTGAATTTGAACAGCTGAAGCAGGGCACAATGTCCGTTGCAGAATATGAAACGAAATTTACTGAACTTGCCCGTTATGCACCGCATATGGTGGATACTGAATATAAGAAGGCCAGGAAATTTGAAGGTGGCCTTAATGTGGCAATACTTGACCGGATAAATGTTTTGAAATTACCGACTTTTGTGGGTGTTCTCGACCGGGCATTGATGGCCGAGTCGAACATTGCAGCGGTGAAACAATCTGAAACACCAACAACTGAATGGCATGGAAAAAGGCAGGGTTTCAAATTCAAGAAAGGCAAGCACAACCCAGCCAATAAGAAACAGAATACGGGGACGACAACTAGCCCCAGTCAAGGGAGTGGATTCATACCACCCTGTCCTGAGTGTGGCAAGAAGCACAAGGGAGTCTGTTACAGAATATCTGGAGCCTGTTACAGGTGTGGCAAGGTGGGCCACATGGTTAAAGACTGCCCCTCTGCTCCACAAGCCAGTGGTAAAGCTGCACCAAGCGCAGCAGCATCAAATGCTCCACCAAAGCCTAACCCTAAAGCTACCGGGAAAGAGCCTGTGAGGCAAGGCCGAGTGTTCGCACTAGTACCGGGAGATGTGCAGAATACCGAGACCGTTGTGTCAGGTATTCTCTCTATTTGTGCACAAAATGCATATGTATTAATTGATTCGGGGTCTACGCATTCTTATGTATCGCATGCTTTCTCACGGAAATTGAATAGGCCCTTAGAACCTATGAACTATCTGCTAGCCGTATCATCACCCATAGGGGGATCTATGACATGTGCTTATATGTACCCCGCATGTGAAATCATTGTTGGGGATATGCATCTGTTTATTGATTTACTGCCATTGAACATTGATCATTTTGACGTAATATTGGGGATGGATTGGTTACAAAAATATCATGCCACTGTTGACTGTGTGACCAAGCAAGTTGTTTTCCGTCCACCTGGTTTGCCTGAATTTGTGTTTAATGGGAGTGGAGTAGTACCTCCTCCGTATTTGATTTCGTCAGTGAAGGCTGTTAAATTAATTAGAAAGGGGTGTAAGGGATATCTATGCTCCGTATTGACTGTATCTACTGATGATAATGCTAACGTGAACTGTATTCCTATAGTCAGCGAATTTCCAGATGTTTTTCCAGATAATCTTCCAGGGGATTTGACCGACAGGGAGATTGAATTTACCATTGATGTGATTCCCGGAACACAACCAGTTTCTAAAGCTCCATACCGAATGGCTCCAACTGAATTGAAAGAACTAAAAGTGCAACTGCAAGAACTGCTAGACAAAAAGTTCATCAGACCCAGTACCTCACCATGGGGTGCACCAGTTTTGTTTGTAAAGAAGAAAGATGGCTCGTTGAGGTTGTGTATAGACTACCGTGAACTGAACAAGGTAACTGTGAAAAATAAATACCCTTTGCCACGTATTGATGATTTATTCGATCAGTTACAGGGTGCACAAGTGTTTTCTAAGATTGATCTCAGATCGGGGCATCATCAACTGAAGGTTAAACCGGAAGACATTGATAAAACTGCTTTTAGAACAAGGTATGGACATTATGAATTTCTAGTTATGCCTTTTGGAGTCACGAACGCACCAGCTGCTTTTATGGACCTCATGAACAGAATTTTTAAACCGTACCTTGATGACTTTATTGTTGTATTTATCGATGACATATTGATTTACTCCAAAAGCATAGAAGAACATGAACATCATCTGAGACTTGCCCTACAAACCTTAAGAGAACAGAAACTGTATGCTAAACTGTCTAAATGTGAATTTTGGCTTGACCATGTTATGTTTTTGGGGCATGTTGTTAGCAAAGATGGAATTTCTGTTGATCCGCAGAAAATTGAAGCTGTAGTGAACTGGCCTAGACCAACAAATGTGACTGAAGTCCGAAGCTTTTTGGGATTGGCTGGATATTACAGAAGATTTGTCAAAGATTTCTCCAAAATTGCCCTACCACTGACACAGTTAACACAAAAGGGGACATCATTTGACTGGACTGACCAAAGAGAATCTGCGTTCCAGGAATTGAAAACTCGACTTGTGACTGCACCAGTTTTGACCTTACCTACAGGTACGGATGGTTATACTGTATTTAGTGATGCTTCTCATAAGGGTCTGGGGTGTGTTTTAATGCAGAATGGGAGAGTTATTGCTTATGCTTCCCGACAACTGAGACCGCATGAAAAGAACTACCCAACCCATGATCTGGAACTTGCTGCAGTAGTATTTGCACTGAAAATCTGGCGTCACTATCTGTACGGGGTGACATGTGAAGTATACACCGACCACAAGAGTTTAAAGTATTTCTTCACACAGAAAGAACTGAATATGAGACAGCGGAGATGGCTGGAACTGATTAAAGACTATGACCTACAGATATTGTACCATCCGGGAAAAGCCAATACCGTTGCCGATGCATTGAGCCGGAAGTCGATTGGAAACTTAGCCTGTTTGCTTACAGGGCAGAAAGAGTTGCTTTGTGACCTTGAAAAATCTGAAATTGAAATTGTTTTGAGAGAACAAGGTGGAATCTTAGCTGCTATTTCCGCTCAACCGGCACTGATTGAAGAGGTTAAAGAGAAACAGCAACTGGATGACTTCTTGAAAAAGATCATCGAAGAAAGAGAATCTAAACCGAGACCGGGATTCAAATTTGAGAATAATGTACTGAAATTTCAAGAAAGACTGTGTGTACCAAATGATACTGAACTGAAAAGAAGAGTTCTGCAAGAAGGCCACAATTCGAAATTGTCTATCCATCCGGGGAATACGAAAATGTACCAAGATCTGAAACAGAATTTCTGGTGGCTGGGAATGAAGAAAGAAATTGCTGATTTTGTATCCAAATGTCTTCATTGTCAGCAGGTCAAAGCTGAACATCAACGACCTGCCGGACTATTGCAACCCCTACCCATACCAGAGTGGAAATGGGAGCATATCACGATGGATTTTATCGTTGGATTACCTCACTCCAGAAAAGGTATGGATTCAATTTGGGTTATTGTTGATAGACTAACCAAATCTGCTCACTTCTTACCTGTCAAGACAATCTATAATGCGGACAAATTGGCTGTTATCTATATTGATGAAATTGTTAGACTGCATGTAGTGCCTGTGTCTATTGTTTCTGACAGGGATTCGAAGTTTACATCGAGGTTTTGGCAAAGTCTACAGACTGCATTGGGTACTGAACTGAGACTGAGTAGTGCCTACCATCCTCAGACAGATGGCCAATCAGAAAGGACCATCCAAACTCTGGAGGATTTACTGAGAATGTGTGTCCTTGATTTTCAGGGAGACTGGGAAAGTCATCTGCCATTAGTTGAATTCGCCTACAACAACAGCTACCATTCGAGCATTGGAATGGCGCCGTTTGAGGCATTGTATGGCAGAAAATGTAGATCTCCAATCTGCTGGGCAGAAGTTGGAGATGGGCCTTTGCTTGGACCCGAGATTGTGTATGAAACAACTGAAAAAGTGAAACTGATACAGCAAAGACTGAAAACTGCACAGAGTAGACAGAAAAGTTATGCAGATGTCAGAAGACGGGACAGAGAGTATGAAGTGGGTGATCACGTTTTTGTGAAAGTGACACCAATGAAAGGCCAGACTCGTTTTGGAGTCAAAGGCAAGTTAGCACCGAGATACGTCGGACCATATGAGATCATTGAGAAAATCAATCCGGTGGCGTATCAAGTTGCGCTTCCTCCTGAAATGGAGCATATGCATAACGTCTTCCACATTTCTATGTTAAGAGATTACCTCTGGGATCCCTTCCATGTGATTGAGCCTACTCGGATAGTGTTGGGAGATGACTACACTTACGAGGAACGGCCTATACAGATTGTAAACCGACGAATCAAGAAACTGAGGAACAAAGAGATCCCGTTAGTGAAAATTGACTGGCAAAACCACGGTGGCGTGTACGCCACTTGGGAAAGGGAAGATGATATGGCCAAACGATATCCTGAACTGTTTCCACTGAATCCTGTTTTCTTCCAGAATGAAGGTAACTCGAGTTTAGAGGACTAAACTCTTTATAAGGAGGGGAGACTGTAACAACCCTCATACTGTTTACTGATTAATGACTGACCGATTACTGGTAAACGAAACTGATAATGACTGATGACTGACTGAAATTGAAACTGAATTGACTGAGTATATGTTAGTTAATTGCATTCTATCTGTTTGATTGTCTGATTATCTGTTCATGTTTATATGTTTAAACTGCTAATTGAAGGCCTTATCGGCGGCCGAATTAGAAACCGATTGATGTTCCGTGACCCTCATAATTAATGTGATTTTATGGTATATTTATCTGAAAACTAATTAGGTATGATTAAATTAGATTAAAAATAAGCCAATTAAAGAGTTTGCCATATTTGTCATTTTGCCACTATCTCATATACACACACTTGAGCCTTATACTTGAATCAAAACACACTTGCTCAACCATTTTCTGGTGCTTAACCGACCAAGAGAGGGAGAGGGAGAGAAATTGAGTTCTACCTTGTGGATTGCTTGGAAATTGAAGGAATTGGAACATAGGTTGCAAATTTAACTTCCTCACCTTGTAACTAAAGCTCTAGGTAAGGAATTCAACCCCTCTTTGTAATGTGTTTGAGCTCATTCATGTTAGATTCTTGAGCCTCTAGTGATTCAAATCTAGAATTGGTTCATTGTGTTGATTTGGAACTCATTTCATGCATGCATGTTTGTTAGGTAGATATTTGAGTTGTTTTCATGGCAAAAGGTTACATGCATGTCCATCTTTTGGTCATACCCCATGAATTCATCATGTTCTTGAAGAAATGAGTCCATTTGAACAAGCTTTGAAGATTTAATTTGGTTTGAAACTCATGCATGACATGTTTGAATGTTGTTCTTGATAATGGGTTTGAATGTGGTTTTAATTGACTCACCTTTGGGGCTTGAATTCATAAATTGAGCTTTGAAACTTGTTATACATTGAATTTAATGATGTTTTCCAGAATTTGGGCCCAAGAGGTCGAGTTTGGAGTGGTAGAATGCTTGGTTTGAGCTTGGGAGGCAGATCTGGAAATTCCAGATTTGGCTTCCTCACTCGAGCGAAGGATTACTCGCTCGAGCGAGCACCTTTGTCCAGGGCTCCGCTCGAGCGACCATCGAGCGTAAAATTTCAGCATCCAGTACTTTTACTGTTTTGCAGACCGCTCGAGCGAAGGATTCCTCGCTCGAGCGAAGCCTTTGATTTTGGGCTTACGCTCGAGCGTAGAAAGTCTCGCTCGAGCGGGGCTCCTATTTTCAGCAAACTTTGCGAAATATTTTCTAAGTGTATTTTTGCATCCTCATCCCATCCTAGGCATTCTTAGGCCTAGTTTAAGGCATCTTGATGAGGATATCATTGTAGAACACACCAAGGCAAATTAGGGATTAAGTTATGAGATTTCCCAACTGTGTAGCTTAGTGTGTTCAACCTGTGAACTGTGTAGGGTTGGCAACTGGGGAGACACGCTCTAGCATACTGTAGCCCAGAACTCTGTGAGTAACAATTGTGTAAAGATATGTTCAACTGATTATCTTTTGAATACTGAACTGAACTGTTTACTGAACTGGTATTATTTACTGAATGAATGTATGTCCTTTATTTCTGAACTGTACTGTGGCATCCTTAGTATCTACGGTTTACTGTTACTGTTACTGTTACAGAGATCTCTGTCGGTTCCCTCGTGGAACCACTACTGTTTACTGACTGATGGCCATCATTACTGTTCGGTCTTTCAAGACCTACTGTACTGTTATGCTAATGGATGTACCACATATGACTGTTTACTGTACTGAACAACTGAATGACTGATTGAAATGAACTGTTTTCATACTGTAAGGACATTCATTCTTAACCTCTTTACGCTTTATGTTATTCACTGGGCTTTAGCTCACTGCTCATATATATATGTAGGTGTACAGGCACCAGACCGCAGCTAGAGGCGTCAGGGTTACTCCAGTTTTGTCAAGCCAGCCTTTGTGCCTCACTGCGAGGTTCCGAGTTGCCATGCTATGGCTTGGGGGTGTTTTGTCTGTTTTTCCCCCTTCTGTACTGTTTTACTGTTTTGTATAGACCGTACTGTTTTGTACAGACGGAATGTTTTCTGTACTGTTCTGTAGGGTTGAGTCCCTAGTTGAATGGATGTGAATATTGTACATACTGTTCTGTACTGTTTATGTGTGAATATATGAAAAGCCTTTTCGCATACAGACTGTCACAGCTCAATGGACACTATTTATTTACTGTATTGGCTTCCGCCAGGCCCTGTACTCTGTCTTACTGTATTTCTGTTAAGCAGGCCTTCGGTAATCTCGGATTACTGGCCGGTTACGGTGCTAAACCCATAGGGCCGGGTTTGGGTCGTGACAACCACCCACCACCCGCCACCACCACCCACCTGTCACCCACCAGCCACCACCACCCCCCACCCATCTCCCACCCACTCGCCACCACCACCCATCTCCCACCCACTCGCCACCACCACCCACCCCTTGCCACCACCACCACCACCCACTACCCACCTGTCACCCACCCGCCACCACCCACCACCCGCCACTACCATCCATCGCCCGCCACCACCACCTACTCGCCACCACCACTTACTACCTACTCGCCACCACCATCCACCACTTGCCACCACCAGCCACCTGCCACCCACCCGCTACCACCATCCACCACTACCACCCACTCGCTACCACCCACCACCCGCCACAGTCATCCACCCACACACCACCACCACCACCACCACCACCACCACCACCACCACCACCCGCCACCTACCCGCCACCACCACCCACCCGCCACCACCCACCACCACCTGCCATCCGCCACCCACCACCACCCGCCATCCGCCACCCACCTGCCACCACCACCACCACCACCACCCACTCGCTACCTCCCACCACCCGCCACCGTCACCCACTACCACCACCCGCTACTTACCCGCCACCACCACCCACCCACCCACCACCATCCGCCACCCACCCGCCACCACCCACTCGCTATCACCCGCCACCACCCACTCGCTATCACCCGCCACTGTCACCCATCCACCCACCACCACCACCACCACCACCACCACCACCGATTCGCTACCATTTTCCACCACCGTCTTCTGCCACCACCAACCGCCATCATTTTCCACCACCGTCTTTTGCCGCCACCACTTGCTATTTCTTACTTTTTTTTATATTTTTAATTTTTTTTAAACATTTTGCCTAAACCAAACGCGTTTGTAGTTTATGTTTTTCTAAAAATAAACAAAAAATAAACAAAAACCAATTTATAAAATTTTTGTAAATATAAACTGAAAACGTAAATGTTACCAAACAGGCCCTTATTTTGCACTCATTAATGCTATGTTTGGTTAAGAGATTTGAAATGATGTAGGTGAAATGTGAATAAAATATACTTATATTTCACATAATTTTACATATCTTTTTCATTTTCTTTTCTAAATTTCTCCCAAAATTTTCCAACCAAATTCAACATAATACCTATTACACTCAATCCAACTGTTTCCCTCTCTCTCCCACACAAATTTTATAATTTCACATAAAATTATCGAATTCACATTTCATTTTAAATATTTTACACTTTTTTGTTTAGCCTCCCAGAAAAGAAGTGTGAGAGATATATATAAGTGAAATATGATTGTTGTTGCCTCAGTTTATAATGGGTTTGTTTAGTCTAATTTATTATAAATTAAAAGTTAATAATCAGAAATAAGAAGTTGAAAATATCTCTCTCTACTGAACCATTCTTAGATAGTTAATTTTTTTTCAATTTATTTAAATTATTTTGATCTAAGTTAAAATAAGAAGTTACACTAAACATCTGATACAAACTTTCAAATTAAATTTAACTATAAACAATTTATGTAATCTATACAAAACACACTCAATATTCGATATGTTTGGTTGAATTAATGTTAGGATTCTGACGCATTTACATAGCCACACAACACTGTTTTAGTTTTAATTAATTAATTATTAATTGATATTGAGATTATTACGCGAGGTAATTATAAAAATACATATATTTTTCTTGTTTGTTGAAATTTCCTTTTATTTACTATTTAAGAATTAGATGCATAACCCTGTTAACAAAAAATAAAAAATAAAATTACATAGTCTTCTTATCATTATTTAAAAAAATAAAATAAAAATCCATTCAGTACACACTCTCAAAACATGTGTACCATATTTTTGTATATATTATATTTTTTATGATAAATGTCATGTAATCTTATGATATAGTTACGATAATTTATAATCAAAAAACAAAATTATATATATTTTAGATAATGTCACATAATTTTTGGATAATATTACACATTTTTCCATGAAAACATGTACGCAATATTACTGTAAAATGCATAACAATAGCATAAATATGCATAATTTTATTTTTAAATTATAAATTTTAATAACCATGTCAAAAAAAATTACGTAACATTTAACAAAAAAAAAATGTGTACCATACACCAAAATAATAGAGAGAACTTCAAAAAGTGAAAAGTAAAAAACAAAAGTGATAAAGATATAAGATTTATTTGTATAATCTAATGCATAACTTTATTATTTTAAAATTATTTTTATACTGTTCATTTTTTTTTTTGTTGATATTCTCCTAATAATATATAACAAAATGATTGATATATTTCTTGGATTCATTATAGGAAAATTTACCCATAAATTTTATTTTTTGAAAAGTTAAACCATTTAGTCCTAAAAATTTTCTTATGCACCATTTAGTCTCATTTATACATCATCATCAAAACAATATCAAACATTATCATCAAAACAACATCAAATATTGTATCTAAATTGTATCTATTACACAAAAATTATGTGATCTCCAGTCCGGTGTACTAGCTTTTAACAGAGAACATTCCAATATAAACCTAAAAACGCATAACAAAGACATATAATCTGATTGAAAACAACTCCATCCAGATATGTAACTGCTTAATTACACAAACACCAATCAATTTGATATTGAATTCGTTGTAAAACCTAACCTATCGATTCCTAAAACCGAAATAAACAACAAATACACAAAGCTAAACCGCATCCTAATGGAAACAAAGATCCATACAGAGAGAACCGACTCTGAAACCCAATCTTTTGATTCGAGAAATTGGACGATTTATTGGTGCTTTCCCCTGATTCGAGAAAATATTCGCCGAAGACAGCGCCATTGCTAGGGTTTGGAGGGATGAGATCGACGGCGGCCGATTGGTCCGCCATTGCTAGGGTTTTCAAAACACGTCGGAGTTGAGAGAGAGAGAGAGAGAGAGAGAGAGAGAGAGGTGATTGAGGGGGGAGGGGGGGCTCGAATTCGATCTAAGATGTTTTTGATGTTTGATGTTTGAGGATAGTTATAGGAAAGGCCATAGAAGCGATCAATTTTTAGGTTTTGACTACAAATTCATAAAATTGAAAATTCTAATTTGTCTGTGTTGCCTTTTCACCCTCAGCTAAAACCATTGACCTGCTTTCTCTCTCTTTAATGTTTGATGTTCATGATGGTTAACACAGTGATGTTCTATTTTATGGTATTTTTTGATGTTCATTAATCAGTGTTTGGCTGAGGATAAAATATATCCATCGCTGAAGTTCGAACCCATAAAATGATTAATGATCGATTTTGATGTTGGAAATTCAGAGGAATTTGAGATTTGGGTATCTTTTGAAATTGGGTCTTGGAAGAGAGAGAGAGAGAGAGAGAGAGAGAGAGAGAGAGAGAGAGAGAGAGAGGGTGCAGGTTGTTTGATGATGTTAATGTTGCAGAATTTGTGTTTAATGCTTGATGTTTAATTGTTATTTTAAAAATTGTTTAATCGTTATTTTGATGTTGTTTTGATGTTGATGTTGTTATGTTTGATGTTGTTTTGATGATGATGTTTGATGAATAATGTTTGATGTGTAATGAATAATCCTAATGTTTAATGGTTGAGAATCTGTGTTTGATGTTTGATGAATGCTGTTTGATGATGATGTTGTGATGTTGTTCGATGATGATATTGTGATGTTTGATATTGTTTTGATGATGATGTTTAATGTTGTTTTGATAATGATATTGTGATGTTTGATGTTGTTTTGATGATGATGATATTGTTTTGATGATGATGATGCTTGATGTATATGCTCTCTATAGTCAATTTTTCTATAATAAGACCTTTCAGTTTATAAAAAAACTTTTAAGACTAAACAATGTATGAATTATTAATTTAAAATTTATTGATGCATCACCCTTAATTATATGCCCCTATTTAATTAAAATTTGTCAGGATGTGTTAAAAAACCAAATCAGGAGACCCACTTTATAGATACGCTTGGATTTGGTAAAATCGTGTCTCTTTTTTTTTTTTTTTTTTTTAAATTTTTTTTCCTTTTAAAGATTAAATTGTCTCTAGTTTTCGATCCAATTTTAAAGCATATCAGTCTATTCATTTGAAAATCTCACTTCCTCAAACCTTTTTGTTGCATACAAAAGAAATCTTATTTTAATGTTTAAAATTTTTGAGATATTTATTCGTGATTATATTTTAATTTTAAATAACAAATATTAATTCTAATCAAATAAACAATAACAAATTAATATAATGATTTGACGTGAAAAAAAAAATCATAAAAAAGAAGACAAAATCATAAAACAATCTACTAAGAAAACAAAAAAATAATTACACACGTGTATCTTTAATTGTTTAGCAAATATACGTTTGAATTGAACCGACCCCAATGTACCTCTTCTTTGACCGTCTTCATCTCGGAATTGCCTTGTCCAATATTGAATTAACAACGTTGATGATGAATCCACGACGATAAGCCACTCCGGAATCCAATAAAGTTTCCAGTCCAAATTCTCTAGAATCTACTGAAGAACGCCTCTCTCTTTTGTAAATAAAATAATAAAGACAAACCCATTGATGATACCAATATGAAACTCGTAAATCCATCGATCATTCTCAAATCATCAAAGAAACACTTATAAAAATACCTTCCAATATAGAAAACATTGGTAGCTTTGCGCTCCCAAAATTTGGACGGCTTAAATCCTAAAAATAGCAAACAACGCACTTTATAATAAATAGATTCGCAAAGACTACTCGAGTGCACACTCTAATATAGACCACTCGAGCGGTGGAGCGTGCGCTCGAACGGTGTGAGTAAAGGCAATGCAAAACATATAAACCAATCATTCGAGAGTACATTTCACCGCTTAAACAGTCAAACATCTTTCCTAGAAGTTTAGTTTGCAGGTAGAGATATTGGATGACCAACTTCACTGCTCGAGTGCGCAAATGACCACTCAAGCGGTTAAACCACTTTAACTTCTTTTTGGATTCAGTAGCGCTACCCCTTGACCCTGCCAGGAAGCACTGCCCTCTAGATCCCTATGAGCTGACTAGAAAGCTCGATCCCCGTACATAGTTAACGAAATGACAAATATGAAATGCTCAAGATCACAAACTCTTCTATACAGACACAATTCGAGTTAGATTTGCATCTAAACACTTACAGCCTCACTGAAATAAAAGAGCGAATAAAATTACAACTGAAAGAGTTTTATCAGACGGGATTGTCAATTATAAAAACCTAACAAATATGAACTTGGGGGATGATTATTGGCTAATTCAAAAGAAAAATTAATACTTTATGGTTCCATCAAAACCTGTAGTTCTCTCTCTTCTATACCAACACTTCAAAATTATAAATCATCACACTATTGATCAATAATGTATTTGATCTGGGCTGTAGTTCAAGTGATATTAAGTGAGTCTTATATTTTAGGCCAAGTTTGACATATTACAAAAAAGTCAAAAGGTCAAAAAGTTACTCAAAAAGTTAAAAAGTTAACACTATTCACCAAAAGTCAACAATTACGGCTGCACAACTCCCAATCTTAATTTTTCCCTACAAATCAATTTTTATAATTTTTTATTACACATTTTTTTATAAAAAGTCAAAAAGTTAACCCAAACATCCATATTTTCTTCCTCAAATTTTTAGTCCAAAAAGACAAAAAGTGCACTTATTTAAGACACTCCAAACAATCCCTTAGTATAAAATTTTAAATTTGAGTATATGAAAAGATATTGATTTGCATGATAACTTAAAAAATGAGATAGAACTAGGAGAAATCCCATTCTATTAAATATGACAAATTAAAATGAAATAGCAAGAGAATTGATGAATGGCGTTATCAAATGTGTGGATGTGTCCAAATAGGGTATTAATTGAGATTTTATAACCTTGTTATTTTGTGTTAATATTGGATAATTGGGTAGTGGAGGATTTTCATTTTTTTTGGTTTCTTTTCACCTTTTGAGAATTAGATGGAAGCAAAGCAAGGCACAACCGAAAGATGATTGAGAATTATAACCCTGTTATTTTGTGTTAATATTGGATAATTGGGTGGCGGAGGATTTTCATTTTTCATTTATTTCTTTTCACCTTTTGAGAATTAGATGGAAGCAAAGCAAGGCACAACTGAAAGGTGATTGAGAATCATAACCCTGTTATTTTGTGTTAATATTGGATGATTGGGTAGTGGAGGATTTTCATTTTTCATTTATTTCTTTTCACCTTTTGAGAATTAGATGGAAGCAAAGCTAGGCACAACCGAAAGATAATTGACAGAGATATTATTGCAGTCCCAGAAAGATTGAACTTATGTGAAACAACCCGTTCATTCACACTATGGAACTGTGTTTATTCAATGTTCTCTGCTCACGGCAAGTCCTTCATTCGTGACAATTTATTTTAGAGTAATATGTTACTATATATTTATATTACATGACATGTACATTTATAATTATTGATAGGGTAAGTCTTACATAGATCTCATTAATATTTAGTGGTTATGTGTATTCTAGTAAGGATTGTTTGAAAATTAATAATTGTAGTAAAAAAAATTATTAAAAAAGTCAAAAAAATTAAAAGATTTCTTTTTATTCACTTTATTTTTTACATATTTTTTTGTAAAAAATAAAAAATCATCTTAAATATATTAATTTTTTTTTTATCTCATATTTTAACTAATAAATCAAAAAAATTATTAAAAAAGTTTCCAAACGGCTACTGAGTGTAGCATGACCACATTTTATAATTATTGTTTTTTTTTTTTTTAAACATTGGGAATTGGTGATATCATGAGTTTATGGTCAGGTAGGATAATGAATGATATTTCCAATGGAGTTGTCAAAATTATAATTTAGTAAGAGTTAAAAAAAAAAAAAAAAAAAGTCTCTACGAACTGTTATACCTCTTGCTAAATATAGTAAATGTCATTTCTAGTGTCAAATTTGGCACCAGATTTGACGTTGGCCACTGTTGGAAATTGTGATTTTTATAGGTTTATTTTTGGCTAATTTTGAGCCCAAATTTGAGCAGGCCTACACGCCTTTTGGGGTGAGTCCAAAGAGGTGACGTGTTTCTTATCGCATGACAAGTCACACGGTGAAGATGATTCGTCAAAACCATTTATGAGTGAATAGGAAATTGACGTCATTTTCAGTTCATGAAATGAGAAGTTAAAGAGTCAAATGTGAGTTTCTTTAAATAAGTTGTCCCACATTAAAACTTTAAGAGAACTTGTGTGAGTATATAAGCTTTAAGTGGACATACTTGGGTTGGATCCCAAGGGGCACCCCAAGTTTTGTAAGGAGGGGAGTTATAGACAAAGTGGGTTGTGGCCCAAACCACCACATGCGCAGCCGTCCGATCGGGTGCGTGGGTTGTGGGTCGGGTCGGGTCGAGTCAGGTTTTAGCTTTAATTTTTTGGACAAAATTCATTTGAATTTTTTAAAATTCTTACGGGAAATTTTGAAATTCTAACGGAATAAATTCAATTTTTTTAAATTTGAAATTCGAATTCCTATCCGAACCAGTGCCTCTGCGGTCACCTTTTTTCATATTTTTGGCGGTTTCAAATTCGCATCTGTTTAGAGGGTTTTCTATCCTTCTAAACAGGCACTACAATGCCTATAAATACAGACCTTTTTCCAACTATTTCAATCATCCAATTAATTCATTTGTGCTATCGTTTTTCTTCTCTCTTGCATATCTTCTTCATATTAGTCCATAGAGATTTCAGAGAGTTACAGAACACAAGTTTGATTCGCCTAGCAAATTCCTTTTCCAATAGTTTTAATCATCAAATTAGTTCATTTGTGTTTCATATCTTCTTCATATTAGTCCATAGAAATTTCAAAGAGTTACATAACATAGGTTTGATTTGCCTGGCAAATTGTTTGTAGTGCTGCTACAATCTGTGTTTTTTGTTCATTGTAACCTAGGAGATAGACGCCGATAACTCATAAGCAACTATGTGGTGGTGAATCTATCTTAAGGACAGAGTGTCATACACTCAATTTGGTCAAAAGTTTCTGTTCTAATTTTTTGGTACAAGAATATTATTGTAAGTATTTTACTTTTGTTATTTCAGTTTCTTTTCTTTACATAGAAGATTGATCCAACAACCACGTCATCAAAGATAACAGAATTTTAGCTCTAAAGTGAACAAGGACAAACAAAACAGTGTAGATGAATCATTTGTAACAACACAATCGCCACAAAAATACCACAAAAAAAATAAATAAATTGAATAAATTAAATTAACAATATATATAATTATTAAATAAATAAATAAATAAAACAAAAAAACATATGATTTTTTCTTCATCATAGCAACGACAATCACGAAAAAAAAAATGATGATGGAAAAGATGGAGAACAAACCTTAATTGTAATGTGGCTTCATTGCCTATTCCGAATCAGTCGACGAAAAGCACGCCCACCTCAGCACCACCTTCGTCAAATTGATTTCATTGGTTGATTTGAGAGAGGGTTTCGGTTTAAGAGGGTTTGAATGAGGGTTTTAATTTGGGAGGGTTTGAATAAGTGTTTGGGAGGGTTTGAATTAGGTTTAACCATTGGGTTTGAGTAAGGGTTTCGGTGGATCGATGAAGGGAAGGTTTGACGATTTCGGACTAAGTGGGTTTCATTGGGTTTTAGACTGATCTTCGCTGGAGCTAAAGAAGGAGACAGTAGGACACCTTGGGTGAGTGAGAAACCCTCCAAAAGAGAATGAGTGAAGAAAGAGATTGTGTGGTTGGAGATGCTCTAATCGATGGAGATTTTTGATAAATCAATGGAGGTTAAGAAGGAGAGACTAATCGATGGAGATGCACGACTAATCGATAGGGGTCTTCGATATATTCAATTGCCGGAGCTGAAGAAGGAGAGAGAGAGAGAGAGAGAGGAATGAGGGTTCTAGATAGAGCCGTTGGGTGAGGTGAATTATATTTATATATTTTTTTCAATTTTTTTTTTTTATATTTGTCTAGTTAGGTAGAATGTAAATATTTAATTTTTTTTATAATTTTTTTAAAAAAGATCATAAAAGACAAAAAAAAAAACAAAAAAATCACTCAAAAACCTTTATTCAAACATTACCTACAAAATTGAAAGAAAAGTTGCACTACAAAAAATTTGACTTTTTGCGAAGATAAAATGCCGTCACAAATACTCAAAATGTCGTCTCAAAAGGTTTTTTGCGACGGCAGATGACTTTTAGCGACGACAAGTGGGGGGTCGCAACAAAGGGGGTCGCAAAAAGGTTTTAGCGACGGCTCACCTTTTTTTTTACGACGGTAAAGTTGCCTTTTTGCGACGGCATTTTTTCGTCGCCATTAATATGAAAAAATCTGAGATTTTTTTAGACGGTACTATTTTGTCGTCGCTAAAGGTGTTATTTGTGACGGCAAAAATGTCGTCACCAAATTTTTTTTATTGCGACGGATAATGCTGTCACTAAAAAAATATTTGAGATAGCACGATGCGCCGTCGCTAAAAGATTATTTGTGACGGCAAAGAGTACCGTCGCAAAAAGCTTCGTCTCAACTCTGCCAATATCATTTGCGACGGCAATGTGGTGCCGTCTCAAAAAAAAAAACTGCAATAAAATTATTAAAAATATGAAAATTACCAATATTAAATGAAAAATAATTGAAAAAGAAACTAATAATTACATAATAATATAAAAATTTTAGTATAAAAATAACAATTCATCCATAATACAAATATTCTTGCATTCATTCATTACAACACATTAGCAAAATTATCCCACTACATAATATTGCATAATACATACACAATGTTTAAATACATAATGTTGTTCACAATTCAAAATAACGTAAATCACAAACAAAAATTTCCCTCATGATTCTTCCGTGAATAACAAAAACAAAAGTAAATCGCAATCTTCACACGCCAGTATTCTACAAGAAGTAAACTGCGACTCGGAAAATATCTAAAAACAAAAAATAAAAACAATTAATGAAAATATAATTATGTGTTAATATTTTAATTACAAAAAAACATAAAAAATTAACTACTATATAATTACAAAGATAATTAAGTAAATAATTTTGGCTAGACGAAAATCCGGCTTTAACTCCCAAACCGAGAACCCGATTGGAGTCTCATATTCTCCCACAAGTCTCTCGTGCCTAGGCGCTTGTGTGTGTCAAGTTTCGTGCTAATCCGACGCCGTTTGGAGATTTTGGAGCGTCAACCCCTCCAATTCAAATTTCTTAATGAAATAGTTTGCCTAGAGTGAAATCCGGCTCCAAATCCCAAATCGGGAACCCGATTGGAGTCCTGTCTTCCCCCACAAGTCTCTCATGCCTAGACGGTCATGCGTGCCAAGTTTCATGCTAAACTGACGCCGGTTGGTGATTTTGGGGCGTCAACAGCTCGAATTCAAGCTTCTTAAGGAACTAGTTTACCTAGAGTGATATTCGACTCTAACTCCCAAACCGGGAACCTAATTGGAGTCCTGTCTTCTCCCACAAGTCTCTCATGCTTAAGCAATCGTGTGTGCCAAGTTTCATGTTAAACCGACGCCGTTTGGTGATTTTGGGGAGTCAACACCTCCAATTCAAGTTTCTTAAGGAACTAGTTTGCCTATAGTGAAATCCGGCTCTAACTCCCAAACCGGAAACCGGATTAGAGTCCCATCTTCTACCACAAGTCTCTCATGCCTAAGCGGTCATGTGTACCAAGTTCCGTGCTAAACCGACATCGTTTGGTGATTTTGGGGAGTCAACACCTCCAATTCAAGTTTCTTAAGGAACTAGTTTGCCTATAGTGAAATCCAGCTCTAACTCCCAAACCGAGAACCCGATTGGAGTCTTGTTTTCCCTGACAAATCTCTCGTGCCTAGGTGGTCGTGTGTGCCAAGTTTTGTACTAAACCGACAGCGTTTGCTAATTTTGGGGCGTCAACACCTCAAATTCAAATTTCTTAAGGAACTAGTTTACCTAGACCAAAATTCAGCTCTAACTCCCAAACCGGGAACCCGATTGGAGTACCGTCTTCTCCCACAAGTCTCTCGTGCCTAGGCAGTCGTGTGTGCCAAGTTTCCTACTAAACTGACGCCGTTTGGTGATTTTGGGGCGCCAACACCTCCAATTCAAGTTTCTTAAAGAATTTGTTTGCCTAGAGTAAAATCCGGCTCTAACTCCCAAACCGGGAACCCAATTAGAGTCCCGTCTTCTCCCACGAGTCTCTCGTGCCTAGGCGGTCGTGTGTGCCAAATTTCGTACTAAACCGACGCCGTTTGGTGATTTTGGGGCGTCAACACCTCCAATTTAAGTTTTTTAAGGAACTAGTTTACGTAGAGTGATATTCGACTCTAACTCCCAAATCGGGAACCCAATTGGAGTCCCGCCTTCTCCCACAAGTCTCTCGTGCCTAGGTGGTCGTGTGTGCCACGTTTCATGTTAAACCGATGCCGTTTGGTGATTTTGGGAAGTCAACAACTCAAATTCAAGTTTGTTAAGGATATAGTTTGCCTATAGTGAAATCCGGCTCTAACTCCTAACCGGGAACCCGATTAGAGTCTCGTCTTCTTCCACAAGTCTCTCGTGCCTAGGCGGTCATGTGTGCCAACTTTCATGCTAAACCGACGCCCTTTGGTGATTTTGGGGCATTAACACCTCCAATTCAAGTTTCTTAAGGAACTAGTTTGCCTATAGTGAAATCCGGCTCTAACTCCCAAACCAGGAACTCGATTGGAGTCCCGTCTTCTCCCACAAGTCTCTCATGCTTAGGCGGTCGTGTGTGCCAAGTTTCGTGCTAAACCAACACTGTTTGGTGATTTTGGGGCGTCAACATCTCCAATTAAAATTTTATAAGGAACTAGTTTGCCTAGAGCGAAATTCGGTTCTAACTCCCAAACCGGGAACCCGTTTGGAGTCCCGTCTTCTTCCACAAGTCTCTCGTGCCTAGGCGGTCGGATGTGCATAGTTTCGTATTAAACCGACACCGTTCGGTGATTTTGGGGAGTCAACACCTCCAATTCAAGTTTCTTAAGGAACTAGTTTGCCTATAGTGAAATCCGGCTCTAACTCCCAAACCAGGAACCCGATTAGAGTCTCGTCTTCTTCCACAATTCTCTCATACCTAGACGATCATGTGTGCTAAGTTTCATGCTAAACTGACGCCATTTGGTAATTTGGGATGTTAACACATGCAATTCAAGTTTTTAAAGGAACTAGTTTGCCTATAGTGAAATTCGGCTCTAACTCCCAAACCGGGAACCCGATTGGAGTCCCGTCTTCTCCCACAAGTCTCTCGTGCCTAGGCGGTCATGTGTGCCAAGTTTCGTGCTAAACCGATACGTTTGGTGATTTTGGACGTCAACACCTCCAATTAAAATTTCTTAAGGAACTAGTTTGCCTAGACCGAAATTCGGCTCTAACTCCCAAACCGGGAACCCGATTGTTGTCTTGTCTTCTCCAACAAGTCTCTCATGCCTAGGCGGTCATGTGTGCCAAGTTTCGTACTAAACCAATACCGTTTGGTGATTTTGGAGCGTCAACACCTCAAATTCAAGTTTCTTAAGGAACTAGTTTACCTATAGTGAAAATCGGCTCTAACTCCAAACTGGGAACCCGATTGGAGTCCCGTCTTCTCCTAGAAGTCTCTCATGCTTAGGTGGTCATGTGTGCCTAGTTTCGTGCTAAACCGACACCGTTTGGTGATTTTGGGGCGTCAATAGCTCGAATTCATGTTTCTTAAGAAACCAGTTTGTTTAGAGTGATATCCGACTCTAACTCCCAAACCGGGAACTCAATTGGAGTCCCGTCTTCTCCCACAAGTCTCTCATGCCTAGGCGGTCGTGTGTGCCAAGTTTCATACTAAACCGACGCCGTTTGGTGATTTTGGGGAGTCAACACCTCTAATTTAAGTTTTTTAAGGAATTAGTTTGCCTATAGTGAAATCCGGCTCTAACTCCCAAATCGGGAACCCGATTAGAGTCTCGTCTTCTTCCATAAGTCTCTCGTGCCAAGGCGGTCATGTGTGCCAAGTTTCATGCTAAACTGATGCCGTTTTGTTGATTTTGGGGCGTCAACACCTCCAATTCAAGTTTCTTAAGGAACTAGTTTGCCTATAGTGAAATCCGGCTCTAACTCTCAAACCGGGAACCCAATTGGAGTCCCATCTTCTCCCACAAGTCTCTCGTTCCTAGGCGGTCATGTGTACCGAGTTTCGTTCTAAACCGACACCGTTTGGTAATTTTGGGGCGTCAACACCTCTAATTCAAATTTCTTAAAGAACTAGTTTGCCTAGACCGAAATTCAGCTCTAACTCCCAAACCGGCGACCCGATTGGAGTCTCGTCTTCTCCCACAAGTCCCTCGTGCCTAGGTGGTCGTGTGTACCAAGTTTCGTACTAAACCGACACCGTTTGATGATTTTAAGGTGTCAACACCTCAAATTCAAGTTTCTTAATGAACTAGTTTGCCTAGAGTGAAATCCGGCTCTAACTCTCAAACCGGGAACCCGATTAGAGTCTCGTCTTCTTTCACAAGTCTCTCGTGCCTAGGCGGTCATGTTTGCCATGTTTCGTGCTAAACTGATGCCGTTTGGTGATTTTGGGGCGTTAACACATCCAATTCAAGTTTCTTACGGAATTAGTTTGCTTATAGTGAAATCCGGCTCTAATTCCCAAACCGGGTACCCGATTGGAGTCCTGTCTTCTCCCAAAAGTCTCTCGTGCCTAGGCGGTCATGTGTTTCGTGCTAAACCGATGCCATTGGGTGATTTTGGGGCGTCAACATCTCCAATTAAAATTTCTTAAGGAACCAATTTGTCTAGACTGAAATTCGGCTCTAACTCCCAAACTGGGAACCCGATTGGAGTCCCGTCTTCTCCCACAAGTCTCTCGTGCCTAGGCAGTCGTGTGTGCCAAGTTTCATACTAAATCGACGTTGTTTGGTGATTTTGGAGCGTCAACACGTCCAATTCAAGTTTCTTAAGGAATTAGTTTGCCTATAGTGAAATCCAGCTCTAACTCCCAAACCGGGAACCCGATTGGAGTCTTGTCTTCTCCCATAAGTCTCTCGTGCCTAGGCGGTCGTGTGTCCCAAGTTTCGTTCTAAACCGATGCCGTTTGGTGATTTTAGGACGTCAAAAGCTCGAATTCAAGTTTCTTAAGGAACTAGTTTGCCTAGAGTGATATCCGACTCTAACTCCCAAACCGGGAACCCAATTGGAGTCCCGTCTTCTCCCACAAGTCTCTCATGCCTAGACGGTCGGATGTGCCAAGTTTCATGCTAAACCGACGCCGTTTGGTGATTTTGGGAGTCAATACCTCCAATTCAAGTTTTTTAAGGAACTAGTTTGCCTATAGTGAAATCCGGCTCTAACTCCCAAACCGGGAACCCGATTAGAGTCCCGTCTTCTCCCATAAATCTCTCGTGCCTAGACGGTCATGTGTGCCAAGTTTCGTGCTAAACCGACGCCGTTTTGTGATTTTGGGGCGTCAACACCTCCAATTCAAGTTTCTTAAGGAACTAGTTTGCCTATAGTGAAATCCGGCTCTAACTCCCAAACCGAAAACTCGATTGGAGTCCCGTCTTCTTCCACAAGTCTCTCGTGCCTAGGCGGTCGTGTGTGCCAAGTTTCGTGCTAAACCGACACCGTTTGGTGATTTTGGGACGTCAACACCTCCAATTCAAATTTCTTAAGGAACTAGTTTGTCTAGACCGAAATTCGGCTCTAACTCCCAAACCGGGAACCTGATTGTTCTCCCGTCTTCTCCCACAAGTCTCTCGTGCTTAGGTGGTCATGTGTGCCAAGTTTCGTACTAAACCGACGCCGTTTGGTGAGTTTGACGCGTCGACACCTCCAATTCAAGTTTCTTAATGAACTAGTTTGCCGAGAGTGAAATCCGGCTCTAACTCCAAAACCGGGAACCCGATTGAAGTCCCATCTTCTGTCACAAGTCTCTCATGTCTCGGCGGTCGTGTGTACCAAGTTTCGTGCTAAATCGATGTCGTTTGGTGACTTTTGGGTGTCAACACCTCCAATTCAATTTTCTTAAGGAACTAGTTTGCCTAGAGTGAAATCCGGCTCTAACTCTCAAACCGGGAACCCGATTGGAGTCCCGTTTTCTCCCACAAGTCTCTTGTGCCTAGGCAGTCGTGTGTGCCAAGTTTCGTGCTAAATCGATGCCGTTTGGTGATTTTGGAAAGTCAACACCTCAAATTCAAGTTTCTTAAGGAACTAGTTTGCCTAGAGTGATATACGGCTCTAACTCCTAAACCGGGAACCTGATTGGAGTCCCGTCTTCTGCTACAAGTCTCTCGTGCCTAGGCGGTCGTGTGTGCCAAGTTTTGTGCTAAACCGACGCCGTTTGGTGATTTTGGGGAGTCAACACCTGCAATTCAAATTTCTTAAGGAATTAGTTTGCCTAGAGTGAAATTCGACTAACTCCCAAATCGGGAACCTGATTGGAGTCTCATCTTCTCCCACATGTCTCTCGTGCCTAGGCGGTCGTGTGTGCCAAGTTTCGTGCTAATTCGACCCCGTTTGGTGATTTTGGGGCGTCAATACATCGAATTCAAGTTTTTTAATGAACTAGTTTGCCTAGAGTGATATCCAACTCTAACTTCCAAACCGGGAACCCGATTGGAGTCCCGTCTTCTCCCCCAAGTCTCTCGTGCCTAGGCGGTCATGTGTGCCATGTTTCGTGCTAATTCGATCCCGTTCGGTGATTTTAGAGCGTCAACACATCGAATTCAAGTTTTTGAATGAACTAGTTTGCCTAGAGTGATATCTGACTCTAACTCCCAAACCGGGAACCCGATTGGAGTCCTGTCTTCTCGCACAAGTCTCTCGTGCCTAGGCGGTCGTGTGTGCCAAGTTTCGTGCCTAGCCTCTATCCTTTTGGGTTGTGTACAGTTAATTTATGGTTAGCTTAGAATGCAAAGATACATTTTATACCTGATCTTCTGGTGGTGGTGTATATGGATTCTCATCTCCTTTAGATTCCCTAAATGCTCGGTGGCCACTCGATGCATCAGGAACCTATGATAGTGAATACATAATGTGTTAATCATATTCGAATTTTATTATACATATGTACATATATGTTGTGTGAAAATTTAATTATCAAACAATTTAATTTATATCAAACTTGTTTGTTAGGATCCACACTCGCCCCCTGTGACACAAAGGCCATCATCTCAGCTCTCATCTGCTGTAAATGTGTAGAGAAGTCTGCTCACATCTCCTCCCTTAACTTCTCCTTCAACTCATCTCTTAGCTCCGCACAAACCTGCTGGGTAATCTGAACGATAGTCGATGGCTGGGGTGTTGACTGTGATGGCCCCGTCCCGTCTTTATACACCGCTCTCCAAGGCGTAGTTCTCCCTTATGTGCGACAATATCCATGTCCGTCATGACCTATCAACTCATAGAAAATGGCATTCCTAGCCTCCAAAGTCTGACAATCCTCAGGTAGCATGAAGAGTTGACGATTAAACTCATCATGTATTAAATAAGACATACAAGTATATGTGAAATTAAGATGGTTGACACACAAAAAATAAAAAATAAACTTTAAATACAATGTTTGGTGTTTGGAAACTACTAAGGTCTAGATAACCTCAGGGTCATCTGCTCTACGTGTCATAAGCCAAACATTCATCTTATCAGTAGACTCCTTATTGGTCATCTAGATTTTTTTAAAAATATGAAAATTAGAATCCAAATAATTTGCAAATATACAATGTTTATTTATATACAAAAATAAAATAATAAAATATAAACCTCATGCCGTATCCGAGCGAAAGTAGTATGCCTTGTGGTATGAGTTATGCCGTGAGCTCGTCGATTTTTAGCGTTCCTAGTTGAAATTTTATATAACAGGTTCAACAAATGTAAGTATATAAATATGATTAGTATGTTTAAATATCATACATATAACTTATTTGTATACCTCAGCATCGGAAGTACACCAATACTCCACAAGTTCTTCCCACTGGCTTGGCGCAATGTGTAAAGGAACATCATTTTTCAGATTAGGATCACAACTTCTAGGCTTGAAATACTTAGTCTTTATCTTATTCTTGTGATCCTTTCATATGCTGTTGCAAGTTTTCATGCAGATTGGCTTATACTCCTCTGGACATATATTCAAATTGTCTTATAAAACACAATTTCAAAGTTTAAATATTAATAACACAATTTTGGAATTTAAATTTTTGGACAAAAATATACTTGTACCTTCACATCCTTCTAGATAGCATCAATAATATCATTAGGCACATTGTTCCAGTCAAGAAAAGTAAGAGGAACAATGCTACCATTCCGCACAATAATGCCAAGTTGAGTAGTTAATTTAGATACGTTATCCCCTATTGCTCAGTAATTTTTATCAAATTTTATGTCCAACTTTGTACCAGTACCCCACTCCCTAATGCCCTTAGCACATCCTCTACCATGCCTAGTCGAGGTTGATGAAGAACTAACATGACCTGCGAGATACAATAACAATAAATAATATGCAATGATAATAAACAAATGCAATTTAAATAATGTCAATACAAATCGAATTCTTATACTTGAGGTGGGCTGTGAAGAAGTTGAAGGGTCTGCAAAATACAATGAGAATGAACAAGTTATATATAATGAGAATAAATAAATGTATATTTAAATAATTTTCATACAAATCAAAGCAAATTTATATACCTGCGGATGACTCATAAGTTGATGACTCTAGTCGGGATGATAGCTGCTGTGGTGCCACTGATGGTAGACGCACCGATGGTTGGCGTGGAGGTTGACTACATGATAGCTGCTGTGGTGCCACTGATGGTGGTCGATGATGTGGTACTAATGGCCCCTCTGATGGTGGTCGCTAGGATGCTTCCTCTAATGGTGGTGATAGTAATAGTGGTAACTACGATGGCTGGTCAGATGGTGGTGGCACTAATGGCCCCTCCGATGGTGGTCGATGTGATGCCTTCTCTGATGGTGGTGCTACTGATGTCCTGTTATGTACCACATCGGACATCATGCGCAGGGGATGATCAGGCTTCCTCTTCATTCCCATAATAATCTGCAAGCAATATAACATTAATTGACATTAGAAACATAGAGAATGGTTTTGAATCAACTATAATATGACATTAATTGAACTAATACAATTACAAAGACAAAGTAAATTAAGAAATTGAAGATTACAACAACCTTGGCCTTAATTCAATTACTGATGTTGATTAAATATCAGTCTATTTGAACATCAACTGTTTCCCCTTCTGCGGCTTCCCTCACCCAACCAACTTTTTCATCACGAAGCATTATATTTTCTTCCAATTGTTGGCTCATATATGGCTTGATTTGTGGATCAGTCGAACTCATATCAAATAAACTTCTTTGAGACATCTTCACCATCACTTGCCAGTCTAGTTCTAACGGGTCTGCAACATACCAAACTTGCTCTACTTGGGACGCCAAGATGAAATGTTCATTGGTAATTCGATCATCTCGGTACAACAAATGATTGAAGTTGACCAACGTGAAATTGAAGACATTTTCTTTCTTTCCGCGAATGTTGTCAATCTAATCACACTTAAACAACACATGATGCTTCTCATTGGAATATCTAATCTCAATAATATCTGTCAATTGTCTATAATAGTACACAGACCCCATACGAGGATTCTTGTCTTTCCGATTAGCATAACTTATGGTACCTGCCTTCAAAGCTACACCACAATTTTGTGTGGCTCGACGATCATCCATGGCCTTTACTCGATACCGAAACCCATTCATTATATACCCGTTGAACCTCCTTGCCAGGTTATGAAGACCATTTGCCAATAAAATAATCTCTTCAGAAAATGTGACATCAGTAGTCCTTCGCAAAGTTTGAACCTATTTAAAACAAAAATGTAAAATTTAAAATGTAGTTCGACTTAAGTAACTAGAATCTGTAGACTTAAATACATACATGTTCCTTGAACCAAATGTGAAAAGTTTCAAAATGTTCACGCCAAAGCTGATGATCGTCGACACGAGGCATTTTGAGCTTGAGTACTTTAAGGTGTTTGCTGTGTACATTGAAAATTTATCAATACAAAAAATTTGGTTCAAAATTCAATAAAACATAATAAAATATTGAGTGAGTGGCATAACCTACTTTATGAATGGTTGAACCGCGCTTGTATTGAATAAGATGTACCAATGAGCTTGTACCCAAGAAGTATTATCAAGATAAAAGCTTGTGTTTTCACCAATAGCATGACCCAGATTATCATCACCACTATAGTTCCTCACGGGTCGACTAGATTTGGTTTCCACATCATTGAGATGTTGTACACAAAAATTCATGCATTCTTCCATAAGATATCGTTTAGCAATTGGTTCTTCAGGATGAGCTCTATTACGCACATATTATTTCAAAGTAAGAAGATACCTCTCAATTGAATATATCCATCGAAACTGAATCGCTCCACCCAATAATGCTTCGTCAGTTAGATGTATAGGCAAGTGCTCCATTATATAAAAAAAGTTAGATTTATTACGACGATATGATCTTGAATATATTGTAAATCCGTCACATGATTCACTTTGGAACACAATTGTCTAAAGAAATTGCTCAATTCAATCAAGGGTTCAATTACATTCTTCGGTAACGATTTTCGAATAGCCAATGGAATAAGTTGTTGCATCAGAATATGACTATCGTGGTTCATAAGACCCCTAATACTTCTATCATGTGAGCGCACACGACGTGATATATTGGATGAATACCCGTCGGGAACTCTTACTTCCTTCAACACTTTCAAGAACAAATCTTTCTCATCCTTGGTCATCGTGAGTTGTGCTGGTGGTAAATAAGCTTTATTCGACCCTCTTAACTACAAATGTAGGGATTTTCTAATATTCATATCTTGTAAATCACGTTGAGTAGTAACACCATCCTTCGATTTTCCTGCAACCCCTAATATTGTCCATAACACATTGTCACAAACATTCTTCTCTAATCCATCACGTCGAGGTTGTGTCTTATTAGATTGTGCTCCCAATATGGCAGTTCATAAAAGATACTCTTTTTCTTCTAACTATGGGTGCGATGTTCAGCTTTCTCCGTCTCTACTTGTCTCCTATGCCTTTTCTTAAGGTCATTCCTCTTGTATTGGGTTAAAATACCCTCAGATTCTAATTGTAGCAGCATCTCAGTTCCAGATAACAATTTTGTTTTGAGTCTGACTTCCCGACTACCATCAAATGATACTTTATCCTTCCGGAATTTATGGCCACTAGGTAAAAATCTGCGATGACCCAAATATGATTGTTTCCTACTATGCTTCAACCAACACGATATAGTTTCCTTATTGCAACAAGGACGTGCATATTCATCTTTAGTGCTCCATCCTAACAAGTTTGCATATGCAGGAAAATCACTAATTGTCCACAGTAAAGCTGCATGCATTTGAAACATTTGATTTGTTGATGCATCAAATGTTGAGAAACTGTGATTTCATAGTTCTTTCAACTCCTCAATCAACGGTTGCATATACACATCAATCTTGTCACCAGGTCCTTTTGGGCCGTCAATAAGCACGGATAAAATTAGAAATGGTTGCTTCATGCACATCCACGGCGGCGAGTTCTATAGAATGAGCACAATAGGCCAAGTGCTATGAACTATGTTCATCGTCTTGAATGGGTTAAAACCATCAGATGCTAAGCCAAGCCTTACACTTCGGCAATCCTTACTAAAGTCAATATTTCGACGGTCAAAATCTTTCCATGCAAGCGAGTCAGCAAGATGCCTAAAGACACCATCATCAGTTCGTTCCTCTGCATGCCATCTCATTAACTTGGTCGTCTTGGATGACATAAACAACCTCTGCAACCTTGGCTTTAAAGGAAAATACTTCATCTGTTTTGTAGCTATTCATTTGCCACCTTTGTTAGGACCATTTGAACCACTATTACCATTTGATTTCCATCTAGAACTGTTGCATATGACACATTTATCAACATTGGCGTCCTCGTTTCGAAACAACATGCAACTGTTGGGACATGCATCCCACGTCTCATACATGAAGCCCAAATCTGTTGTGACCTTTTGAGCTTTATAATATGAGTCCGGGAGTTTCACACCCAACGGGAACGCCTCATTCAATAACTTAAGCAACATGTCAACAGACTTGTCTGTCCATTGATTAAGCATCTTCAAATGTGGAAGTCGAACAATGGATGACAAAGATGTGAACTTCTGACAACCTGGATACAATTCACTTTGTGCATCTTGAAGAAGTTTGAAATACTTTGCAGTCTCTATATTTCGACCGAGCTGGGGTTCAGATGCATGGGGATCAGGCCCCTATGGTTCATTACCCTCAACACTTGTATCGGCATGTGGATTTCCCAGAGCCCCTTGTATCATTCCAATCATATCATCCCCAATGTCTAAATTAGCTAATGTTTCATTCTCTCGATTACCATACAGAGATACGTAAGATTCCCCATGATTAATCCAATGTTTGTACTTTTTAAAAAAACCATTCAAAATCAGATACTCCCATACAACCTCTCGTACAAGATGGTATTGATTCTCACACTTTCTACATGGATAACTGATCATCGAACCTTTAACCCTATTGGTGTAGGCAAACACAAGGAATTCATCAATCCCATTAATGTATTCCCTTGACATCCTATTTGGCAAATCAATCCAACTCTCATCCATCATCTGTACTTCCCTCAAATATCGCTTCTGCATACATCCACAAAAATATCTCATCAAAGTAACTCTAAATATAATACCTACGTATTCATGCACCATGATACCTATCCGTCCAATTTCTCTCAAATAGGTAGGTGGTCTTATCCCAGTTAGTTATTTACCGATTTGATGAGAGAACATAAAAAATGAAATACTTATACAACAACACGTGGGACATAAAAATGCTGCAAAACACTAAGTATTCCATCACTAATTCAACATGTCTAGAACATCAAGAGGTGCACAAAACATCATAGGCTTTAAGAGCCAGGGAAAAAAAAATACAGACAAAAATAATTACACCCTCATCTCTCAAAACAAGTAGTACACTTCTATTCCATAGCAATGAATATAGCTATCCATTAAATTTTAAGGATCTAAAATGAATTGATTTCATGTATCCAGTTTCCTAAGTCTGATAAAATTAATTTGTAATTTGCAGTAACAGGTTGGATCTAGCACATTTATGGCTTTTATATGTTCTTTAAAAAAATTCATTTTGCCTTCTTACATGTTTGTACCACTTTACCTGAACTATCAATTTTAATAATTACGCCTTTAAACTATTGCCATTAGTTTAATCTAGTTAAAATCAATTAGTCAATTAGACTTAGTTCATGTAGTCTTAAGGTCTATCCAAATTGAGTATCTAAAAAAAAAGGTCTCTCCAAATTTCCAACATAGTATTTGAGTTGGGTGGTCTAGTTTCCGTCTAGTCAGGTCGGTTTCTCTTGTGTTATCTATTTCTATTAAGTATTAGCTCCACATGCGACTAGGCTGCATATATAGAAAATGTTAGAGACTTGTCTCACATCACTTCTCTATGTCAATGTGGTTCATGTAGTCTAAATGTTTCTTATACCTATAAGGCTATAACCAATTGATTTTGGTTTGGATATGTTGTGCAGAAATCAAATGGTTCCACACCCACAATCACACCTTGGCTGAAGAAGGCCATATCCACACAATTTTTCCAAAATGGCCTTTTATGAATGTTAGGTCAAAAAAAAAAAAAAAACAAACAGTTCAGACAAATAATCAAACACATAGAACAAATGGATCAAATATACTGTGCCTAATAAGATTACAGAGCTAAACTTCTCAACTCAATCGCACACCTCACAACAGGATGTATCTCCAAAATTCTAACACATTTCAATATGTAAAAAACCCAATAAAAACAGGGGAAAAAAGAACAGAAAATTAATTTTCTAACACATTTCAATAAGGGAAAATTTCTAACACATTTAAATTTTAGCAGCTTATTAATCTGAATTATCAGAAGGCAAATTCTGCTTTTAGGGACTAGTAGCTTCCACTGTGGCCCAAAATATGCTTCACCCATAAATACAACGAGTATTCAATTTATGAAACTGAAGTTAGATGTCAATAACTCAACATACCAATACAAAAAAAAAAAAAAAAAAAAAAAAAAAAACTTGAAATCCAAATACCAAATGGGCAAGGAGTGTCAATTCTAGATACATGAACAAATCTTTAAAATCTTAATGTCCATTCACCAAGCCACACATCTGAGAGAACTAAAAAATATTGAACTCTGAAGTGTTTATATTCCATAACCTAGCCACCAACTGAACATGGGGATTGACATAATTATAGTAAGGCCACATGCATGGTGTAAAACAGGGAATCTAGACCTTTGTGCTTTTGAAACACTACAAAAGAATTACTTATATATATATATATATATATATATATTAATAGAATATAAAATTAAACAAATATAAAAAAAAAATGGACAAGAATTACCAGTGTAAGCGCCTCGTTGATCTGTTGAAATTTTGCAGTAACAGCATTGTTACCCTTGTGTTAGTCAGGATGCCATTTCTGTTACATAATAATAGAATGCAAGACCAAGTAAATTTCCAATAATGTACTATAATTTAAGTCAGGAAAAGTAGAAGTGCTATTAGAATATGCCATCAGTTACCAAGAAAATAGAAAACTAACCAATGCCAGTTTCCTGTAATTCAACTTAATCTTCTCATCAGTTGCATCATAATCTACCTCCAAAACTTTGTAATAATCCTTCAAATGAGTAAGAATTTCCCCTCAGATATCCATCAAAGCAGACCTAATAATCAAATAAAATAAATCCTACTGACCCAGGAAAAAAAAAAAAAAACGATTGAGCTAAAATCCAGGGTTTAGGACACAGATTTAAATATGCCATTAATATAACCAAATAACATGTATGGAAATCTTGTAACAGTAAATGTCACTTACATACAACATGTGCTATCATAAATGGGTTCTGCCAAGAGATCTTGTAAGCAACCAAATAACTTTACGTATGTTGTTTTTAATAAAATTATTAAAAATATGAAAATCATTTTTTTTTAAGGCCATCACTGTGCACAATTTCTGAAGACGATGTCATCAAGGTGGAGAAACCAGAAGGCTCTACCAAATTATGCAACAAATCGAAGGGAGGAGATATACGATCAAAGGCCAATTTGAGAATGGTCTTGTCACTTCAAATTTGAGAATGGTCACCTCTAGGCACAGTTTCAAACCAATGACACCCCCAAACAACAATGGAGAAAAAAATATATTCAAAAAAATGAGAGGGCTTTGGATGTAATTAGAGAGAGAGAGAGAGAGAGAGAGGGCATACAGTCGTCACTCGTCGTCGCCATCGCCATTGTCACGCACTGCTCGTCGTCGCCATCGTCACTCGCTGCTGCTCGTCGTCGTCGTCGATGACCGTTGTCACTCGCTGCTCCCTCGTTGCTAGCCGTCGTCGATCACCGTCGTTGAATTTTGGCTCAAGGATTTTGGGGATTTTGGTTTTAGAAAGATTTTAGGGATTTTGGGGAAACACATGACCGCGAATAGGCTAAAATGAGCGGGATAGAAAAAATTTCATTACTTTTTGCAACGGCGTACTTAAATCGTCACAAATGATGAATCCTAACAAATAAAATGACACCGTTTTAACAAGACTTTTGCGACAGTAAATGTTCCCGTCTCAAATTTTTTTTTTTGCGACGGTACATTAGGTGTCGCAAATGTTTTATGTTTTTTTGTGATATATTCATTAGCGATGGGGTCACCACCGTCGCAAAAGACCATTTTTTTAAGACGGTTTGAAAACGCCGTCGCAAAAGACTTTTTTTTGAGACGGTTTGAACACGTCGTCGTAAAAGACATTTTTTGCGACGGTACTTATACCGTCGCAAAAAGTTCCGTGTTATTTGGGCTGTTTTCTTGTAGTGAATTGATTGAGATTTGTCAAAATAACATATGACTATTAGAGTACTATTACTATAATTTGACAATTTATTACTATAAATTGTCAAATTATAATTTTGACAATATTATTATAATATTTTTCATTCGCGATGCTCTTATATATATTGTTGTTCAAAATTGTGAAATTAAATAAATAGATTTATGAAGAAAACAAATTATATACCAAGAACATATGCTGATAATTACAACTAAATTTCAACAGAAATACACAAATAAACAATAAAGGGTAAAGAGACAAAACCGAAGCCTACACAGAAGCAGTTTCCTTAAAACAGATTTCGTCGCCTGTAGATGTCCCCGAACGTCCCGGGAGGGACGAGCTCCCGTTCCGTTCATTTGGGGTCACTACAGCTCAGGACTCTCAAATTGTCACGATTCTAAGTCTAAACCGAAGAGTCCAAATCCGGCAAATCGTTTTGAGAAAAACAGATTTTTGAAAGAAGTGCCAAACATGGACTGCTTTGCCAGATACAGAGTCGCCACCTAAATATTTTATTTTGGAGAAATTTAGGAAACCCTGACTCGTTTGCCTAAGGCCACGTGTCCGTCATCACCAAAGTTGCCTCGGCTCGGGAACTTGGGTACGATTGGGGAAGGTCACTTCGTGAGCACCCCCGCTCGCCCGATCAAAGATCGGCCTCTACTAACCATGATATCAAATTTTGAAAACATTGTGTGTTCTTATTCCGGTTATTAGCCTAGATTACTATGTGATGCGCACAGCATACAAGTATAGACTGGGTCGCCTGAATTGGAACGAAACATTTCATGTTTGTTTTTGAAAGATGGTTTGCTACTCGCAAGTAGGCTTGAAATGCAGATTTTGCCACCCTCAGGTGGGCTTAGGAAAAGATGGTTTTGCCACTATCTAGTGGGCTTAAAACACACATTTGATGAATTGTTCCAATCCAAATAACCCAACCTTCACCCACAGGCATTCAGGCAGTTATATCACATAAGCACATAGCCTCATGGTAAGCATGCTATTCATGGCAGTCACTCACACGCATGCAAGGATGCTAAAGCATAAAAACTCACCGAGTACTCCAAGCCAAAAAAGAAGCTAATTAGAAATCCATGCATGATCCTAATTATACAGAAGTGCCTAATGCAACACATGCAAAAGTGCAACTATAGCAGGCTCGGCTATTCCAAACATTGCATATGAAATGCTACAGCTAACATGTATTCAATTTGGAATTGAAAATACAATGCAGTTAGTATGATGCGCCGAGCCCGGTGCATGCAAAACAGATGAATGAATGCAAATATGCTATCATACTGTATGCTAATTGAAATATGCCCTAATCAAACCATCATAAGCAGGTAAATAAAAGGGAGAAAGACGTGGGGTTGAAAGACATACATCACACTCACCCACACTTATTACAGTTATGCCCTCGCGCAGAGGGTCCGAATGAATAGTATAGTCCAGAATAATTACAGTCCAAATAATACAGAAATCCTAATTAATTTACAAATTAACTAAGAAAGCTATAAACTGGCATGCAAGCCAGGGACTGCCTTAATTCTGATGAATGATGTATGTTTGGGCTACCTTGCGTGGAAATTCACTGGGATGCCCCAATTAGCCTCTGTTTTGCATTTATTCTTGGGAAGCGCGCCAAGCTCCAGAAGGTTGCTAATTCTTGATTTGCTGCAACAGAGAGCAGGAAAGGGGCATAGCAATGTATTTTCACAGATGTATGCATGCCTCGATCCTCGTGCCACCAATCACGCATCTCGATGCATGATGGCCGAGGGGTCGAATTGTGCAACTCAATATAGAATGAATGCATATGAAAACCCAACAAGACCTAACTCCATCGTGGATAATCCGGAGTGTCGGTGACTGGGAATTGAGATACGTTCCGTCACTCGGAGTATGAAACGTCCCTCATTTCCCGTGCTCGGGCTAACCCCTATCCCAAACACAATGCAATATGCATGATATGCATGAAATGCAACTAAGATACAACCTAGCACACACAATGCTATGAAATAAAATGGCATACACAATGCTCTAACATGCAACCTAGCATACGCAATGCTATGAAATGAAATGACATACACAATGCACAATGGACTTACACCAACACAAGTGGACCTCAGCCACACTCACATAGGAGGCCATTAGATGAAAATGAGACACTCGAGATGCGTGCACACGTGCACGCAAACCGAGGACCGACCCTAAGGCACCAAATGCCGCTCTAACAAGACATGGCAAGGCACAGAATATGGCATATTAGCATGCGAATTTCAGAGGCAATAAGTGATGCAAAACAGCCCCGAATCATGAACACATGGCACCCGATGCAAGGAATGGTCCCGAAATGCAAGATTAAGCGCATGAAATGACTTGTAGCTACATCCAGCATGCATTATTTGATCACGACATGTGAAGAAAGATTCAAGGCAGCCCCAAAACAAGCATGTTTGTAGTTTTAAGCAAGGCCAAACAGTAAACAAAAATAGGGAAAAACTAGCATGCAAAAATGGCCCTAAATGTGAGATAAAGAAGCAACTCACAGCTGCTGACCCCAAAAAGATTAGGGCCCTTTAAAAATGTTGAAGAGGGGCCCAAAATAAGACCTTTTACAGTTGGTGGCCAGACCCAAAACAGCATATATAAAAGCCAAAAATACTATGCAAAATATGGCCAAAAAGAGGGATATAACACAAAGTATAAAAAGGATGCCTCAAACAGTAAAAGACCCTCAATGAAACATTAAGAGGGGGTCAAAATAAGGCTGTTTTCAGTTCTGAAAAGAGCCTAAAAATAGAAGCACAATAGGCTAACAAATCATGCAAAAATATGGCCAAAAGAGAGTTATAAAGGCAAGTAGAAGATAGAGGCCTCAAACAGCAATGAGCCCTTCAATAATGTTGAAGAAGGGATCAAAATAAGCCTCTTATCAGTTCATGACAGAGCTCAAAACAGTTTTTACATAGGCCAAAAATACTACGCAAGATAATGGCATACAAGGGAGATAATGAAGCAAGTGCATCAAGGAAGCCTCAAACAGTGAGAGGCCCTTAAACAAAAGTGAAAAGGAGCTCAAAATAAGCCTAGTCCCAGTTAAGGCCAGAGCCCAAAACAACGAGAAAATATGGCTAAGAAATGATACAAAAACGAGCTAAAAAGAGAGAAAATGTTGCTCACCCTTGAAGACTATGCCTTGGCACCCTTTTGGCTTGAGTTGCAGCACTCCTAGGCCTTGAAGAAGAACCTCCAACTGTTGGAATGGAGGATGGAAGGGTAGGGCTATGGGTTGATGAAGAAAGGGATGTAGGACTTGAGGGTTTTTTGCTTGGAAATAGAGAAGGAGAGGGATATAATGCAAAGGCTCTTAGGTGATTTTTCCAACCTCCAAACCATCAGCTGGAGCTGCTGTTATAAAGGCAAAAAGGGGAGGGAAAGGGGGGAAAAAATGGAGGAAAAACCAACCAAGTTTCCCTCCAAAATGGCAACCCCCTCCCGGATACCAAATCCGGGGAAAATGAATACATATTTGTAATGTACCAACCCTGAGGATCATGGCCGGCCAGTTATCCAAGCTGCAGGTGGCCGGCCGGCTACCTCCCATGGCCGGCCAAGGGTCAAAAAGGTCAATGAGAATTAGTGGCCGACCATATGATATTGGTGGCCTCCCATGTGTGCACAACACAACCATGTGGTCAAAAACTGGAGAAAGTGAACCAGGAGAGAGAAAAGCCCACTTTTTGGAGGGGTTCAAAAGGGTCAATCAACATTAGTGGCCGACCATATGATATTGGTGGCCTCCCATGTGTGCACAACACAACCATGTGGTTTAGAGCTGGAAAAAGTGGCCTTAGGGTGGTCAACATTGGCTTTCAAATGAGAAAAATCGGGCGACGGAGGGCGATGAAGGGATAAAGTTGGATGACAGAACAATTGCTAGCCTCCCACCCTTCTACGACCTTCCTAATAATGAAACAGAGGTCCCTGCCAAAAATGAGACCAAACCGATGCAAAATGAAGGTTCGGGGGGCCGAAACGCGCAGTCCGGGGCCCCGAAAATTGACTGTTAAGCACCGGGAGTGGTGTTCGACCACGAAGTTGGTCTCTTGGACCACAGTGTCCCTCAAAGGGGAGCAAATAAGATGTATGCCAAAAACCGGGGCAAACGGAGGTGGTTAAGCGGTCCCGAACCGAGGCACACGGCCAACGGCTCCGAAAAACCGGAAACCGGACTCCAAACGGGCAAAATGGCCTACGACCACAAAACGTAGCCTACGGCCACTGAGAGATGTTCTACGAGACCTCTCCCTCCCTTCGCGAAGAGAAAACAGAGAAAACCGAGCCTAGTTCGCAAAATGAGGCAAAGCATGAAAGAGTCCGGAAGTCCGGAGGCAAGGCTCGCAGCCGAGACTCTAGAACTTCTGAGCAAGCACAATATGCAATATCACCGAGTGCTCAACTGGTGACGTCTGAGTCTCAAGGTCGGTCAAAAATGGGGTGTCTACAGTTGCCCCTCTTTGATAGAACTCGGAAGTCATAAGTGACGGGAGTGAATGTCAAAGCCTAGAGACGACCCATTTTTGACAAGGCTGAAGACTTAGACAAACATACAAAATAACACAGATGTGCCCGCAGGCATGGGCAAAATGCAACTGACAATGCAAGAAGCCGAAGGTAACTCAATGATCGTGCAAATGCAGCAAACTGTAATGAAGCAAGTATTTCGCAAATAGATGCAACAGTTTTAAGCAAGAATGCAAAGCAACAACTACATTTCATGCAGTTAAGAATGAAGAGAATTATTCAATCCTCGTCGCGTCTCACACGGAGAAGATACGATACCTGCGCGATTCGTCTGGTCGCACCAGCCTCAAATGAACCGTACGTACAATATCGTGCCTGATGGTGCTGGGGATCTCTCGCTTCTTCTTGGTTGAACCACAGGTACTACTTTTTTCCCTGACTATGGTCGCAACTTTCCCTATTCTCCAACAGGGTAACAGACTAGGTTGGATCAGTATCCAGAATTGAGGTGCATACAGATGCTATCTCAATCTATGGGGCTGCCATACAGATTTCAAGCCGAGGATATACCCCTGGGTATTTAAACCAGACTTTAGTCTTGGAAATCCCGAACCTTTGCGTTCTAGGCATAAGCCATTCGAACTCTAGTTTCCACCGTCTCAGTTGGTCTCCTAGGAACTCACCGCGAACATAGGCAGGTGGCTATACCAGACCACCGGAAGTCGTTCGGGCATGACAAACACCAAAGGAATTGCACCTTTAGAGGATTTAAGGTCTCCTAGACCAGGGAGTGCACAAGACAGTGCGAAGAAATGCAAGTAAAATGCAAGTACGATGCACAAAAACAGCGCGAATGATGATGCAGGATTTAAGGTCTCCTTAGACCAGAGGATTTAAGGTCTTCTGGACCAGGGAGTGCACAAGACAGTGCGATGCAGAGTGAATGCACAAAACAGTGCGATACAGATAAGGTGCGCAAGATAGCGCGAATGGTACAATGCACAAAATAGTGCGATACGCTAAGCAGCGCGATTGATTTGAAATGCACAAGACAGTGCGATGCAGGTGCGCAAAATAACGCGAATGATAAACTGCACAAAACAGTGCGATGCGTAAAATAGCGCGAATGATAAACTGCACAAAACAGTGCGATTGAGGTGCGCAAAATAGCGCGAATGATAAACTGCACAAAACAGTGCGATGCGCAAAATAGCGCGAATGATAAACTGCACAAAACAGTGTGGTTGAGGTGCGCAAAATAGCGCGAATGATAAACTGCACAAAACAGTGCGATGCGTAAAATAGCGCGAATGATAAACTGCACAAAACAGGGCGATTGAGGTGCGCAAAATAGCGCGAATGTAAACTGCACAAAACAGTGCGATTGAGGTGCGCAAAATAGCGCGAATGTAAACTGCACAAAACAGTGCGATACGCTAAACAGCACGAGTGATTTGAAATGCACAAGACAGTGCGATACGCTAAACAGCGCGAGTGATTTGAAATGCACAAGACAGTGCGATACGCTAAACAACGCGAGTGATTTGAAATGCACAAGACAGTGCGATAAAATGCATCTTCTATACAAGTATGGGGGCATTTTCCATGCAAAAGATACAGGCATTTTTCTATGCAAGTATGAAAGCACATTCTACGCAATATTGAAAGCAAGCATATTCTATGCATGAAACAATCAAAGCATATTCTATGCGGAATCAAAAGCAAGCATATTCTATGCATGAATCATAACGATGCGCGGCACGCATGCAACAACAGTGTATATGAAAGTTCACATTCTATGTAGTAGATGAGCATCAAATATGTACTCTGGTGCCTCTGATTTACCTCTTAGAGGACTTTGTAACACACTCAGCTCAAAAAGGGCACACCCTGTTCATATTGGCGAGAGATAACATCTGCTGCTGCTGCTTCAATTGCCGTTCTGACTTGAAGCATGCTTAAGCTTGGAGTAGAGGCACACTCATTCTTCAGAGCACTGACAAGGCCTGAAGAGGTACATATGGAATGCAATCTCAGAATTTTCTGAAGGTGAAACACACTCAGATGCTCAAAATTTTCCCTATTTTCTTTTGCTTTGCAGTCCGGAACCCATGTAGCTTTAGATATGTCCTGGTCTTACTGTTCTCACGTGACCTAGGTTGAACCCCGCGACTTTATGAAAGAACCAATTCTGTTTTGCACAAATGTGGAGAACGGCGCGGCACTCGGAGCACAAAACGATTTTATTTTTGAAATTGAGAGATGAGTTTTCGACCAGGTATTGAGCCTACGACTGAACACATCAAAACGACTCAACAAGGAAATAAAAGGCACATAACCTAGACACGTCGAGTAACACTCGAAACGACTCAAAACAAGAATCGAGATAAAACAAAAAGACACGACACTCAGACGTGCACAGGGAGCCTATTTCACTGGGTAATGTTTCCCACCCTTTCTCATTTGTGGTTCTCACATCACTCGGCCCTCAAGCTCTGTTTTTCTGAAAATGCCCTCTTCTCATTTTTCCTCTCATCGAACATCTCTCTATTCTTCAATCTCTCATTTTTTTCATCCCTTCCCTGAGTGGTTGATGGATAAACAACAAATCGTGGGCTCGTGCCCCTAGCATTCTGTTAGATTCTCTTTCTTCCACTCACAGCTAGTGAATTCCTCCCACGGGAAGGTTGTGCTACAACTGGGTGTGTAGCAAATCTGCAATTAACATCAGTTGATGATGCTTTGCTGGGGAGTTTGGACATGATAAGATCTGTCCAGATGATGGAGTGGAATATCTTGCCCCATTCTAGTTCGTGCTTCGCACTTTGCTTGATACCTCGTTGCTTGGAGGACGAGAGAGCTTTCTGCCCTTTGTTGTGCCCTTTTCTAGCGAATACGGTGCCCTTTCCGACAAGTAGAGTGCCCTTTTCAGCAAGTATTTTGGCAATGGGGAAAAGACAGAACACCTGACTCAACTGTGCCCCTAGTTCATCATTTTGACCATTTTTTGTTTTAGTTTTCTCCTAAAAAATTTTGACCAAAATGAGAGTTAGATTAACATGCTTGTTCAATTTTCTAATTTAAAATCATGCAAGTCAGGCCATGAGCACTGAAAATTTTCCTCTTTTGGGTCCAAGAAATGGTCCAGTTTCGAAAATGGAATACTTTTCGAGAAGATTAGTCAACCTCAGTAAAAATTCTCAAAAACTATTTTTGCAAACGACCACTGCTCAACGAGCACGGAACCTACTCTTGAGATGCGCAACCTCGGATCCATGGCAATGAAAAATTGCCCCTTGTCTGAAGGACACTGCATGGCAACGGAAAGTTGCCCCTTGTTTGGATAGCACCGCAGCGCATTGTAGTCAGTCCTTAGAGCGACGAACACAACCAGACTCTCAGATACAGAGAAGACAAAGATAACCAGAACCATCGCATGGACACAGTCGATTTGGAAGTGTTTATGGCTGGACTTCAGAATGAAGTTGCCTACGTATCCCAAACATGGGAATCAAGCCTTACGTAGTTCGGGGTTAAGGTACACTCGGGTATTAACCTCTCCTTTTTAGGCTCTAACTTTTGCCAAGGCGCCCGTTGCGGGTTTTCGACCTTGCGAGCTTTGTTCTTCTTTCTTTCTCTTTTCAATTCTTTTTTTCTTCTCTTTTTTTGATATTCTTTTCTTTTCTTTTCTTTTCTTTTCTTTTTTTTTTTTTTTGCATTTTTTCTTTCTTTTTATTTCTTTTCTTTTATTTTTCTTCTTTTTTGTTCTTTTTCTTGCTCTAACTTTTGCCTGGGTCGCCCTTCCGGGTTTTCGGCCCAGCGAGCCTCTCAAGGGTAAAAGTGTAGCTTGGTCCATGCCAAATGGTTATAGGGTTTCGAAGCCATCCGTATCCAGGAGAGTGGCTGTTGATTTGCAAGAGGACTCATCTTCAGTTCTTCGAGCATGTCTGATATCTTTGCCCCTAGTTCGAGGGGTACTTCTGTTCTAGCTTTGCAAGCTTCTTCTGATCTTCTGATCTTTTTGATCTGACTTTCCTGGCCTCTTGTTCGAGGGCTGCTTCAAATCCGGCCACACAGGCCTCACATCGTAGTTGACCGTTGAACCTTCTGAATCCAAGGTCAAGGTTTGGAAGCAAAGGGGTTGAGTCTCGAGGCTGAGAGCGATCCTAGGCTGCACAATCTCAAGAGCGATTCCACACAGGTCTTCGCAGGACCGCGCAAAACATTTTGTTTTTGAAAGTTTTTAAGAAAATGACAAATCGCTCGCACTAAAGATAGTGTGAAACCAGTCTGGATCAAGCCAAGGTCCTTCTCAGTACTCATGCTAACAAGCATGATTTCATTCATTAAGGGCTTAGCACGCCTCTCTTTCTCTTAAATGATCAAAGTTTTGCAAATCCTAAGGAATTCCTTCCTCTTCGTTTTCACTGCAGTGCTCAAAAAAGTTTTGAAAAACTTAGGTCGATACAATGATTTCAAGGCACAGAAAAGACAGAGTTCTTTAGTCAAATACTGCCGTCTCATTCAGAACTTCCGGCATAACTGGCACAAGGCAGAAGCAAATGCGAGAGCGTGAAGATCACCGCTGTTTTATTCAAAAAAACTGTTAGCACAACTGGCTCCCTGGTAGAAACAGACTCAAAACAAAACGAAAAGACAAACATAAAACAAAATGGTGACGCCCGAGGTAACACCCCCCAGAATCACCCGAATCCTATACAACAGGACTGACTCGATACAACAAGACAGATCCAAAACAAAAGAGACTGACTCAAAACAAAAAGACAGACTCAAAACAAAACAACAAAACTGACCCAATACCCAAGTCAGAAAGCACAAAAACTGGTATTTACACATTGCTCAGAACAGTGCGTGCCATTCCCACGTCTGGAGTTAATCGAGTGCCGCCCGCAGGTGGTTCATCCCCCGATCACATGGTCATATTATCCCCCAAGTTCACCGATCCAGTGCCGATAGACTTTGCAGATCTTGGCACGACAATGACCCCGTTGTCAATCAGATCTTGCACTTCGTGGTGAAGACGAGAGCAATTGTCAGTACCATGACCGGTTTGTTGATGGAAGGCACAGTATTGGGCAGCATCATGCGTAGCCGGAAGAGGATTCGGGAGAGGCCGAGGCTCAAGGGGTTTGAGATGGCCTTGTCTTATAAGGATTTGGAAAGCTTTGGACAAAGGCATGTGGAGGGCATGGAAGACCCTTTGACCTCGGGGTTGGTACTTCAAAGTTTGTGGATTTTTGCTGGACGCACCAGCAAAGTGCTTGGCAGGTGCTGGCCTGGTTTTCCGATCTCATCCGGGTGGAGGATTAGAGATAACAGGATCGTCTCTGGTATGACAGCCCTTCTCCCGATGTTCCCTTTGATTCGGACTGCCCCCAACCTGAGTAGCGAAAGTGTCATCCACAGCTTTTGCAACAACTACGAGGACTTGCTCTTTGTTCAGTCCCTCGGCTTTCAAAGCCTCAACAGCCAACAGAAGATGTTCATTGGGATCCATGTCCGCCCCTATCTTGTTCCTTCCACTCGCCTCCACTTTGCCAAGGGATTGGCCTTCCTCAAATGCAGCCCGTCCCAACATCGGGGAGCCTTTTGACATGAAGTTCCCGGTATATGGTATGGTCGATGATGGAGCCAATGTCCCGGAGGCCAGATCTGTTACAGTCCTTTGAAGATCTTTAATCATTCCCATCAACTCAGAAGTAGTGGGTTCACGGGTTTGAGATGGTTGAGGTTCAGGTGCACCCATCATGCATAAGTCCATGCTTTCTGGGATAAACACCTCAGGCTTGGGTAGATGGGCCGGGGTGATGTATATGCTGGGGTCATAGGTGGATAGCAGTATGTGGATGAGATTAAGGTAGGCAGGAGATGTTTGGTCATTGGGGTCTGAAGGTGGAGCTATCGTCTGATTGTCTATGAGATTTTGGATCTCATGACGAAGGCGGTAGCAACGGTCGGTGCCATGACCGTGCTGCTGATGGTACATACAGTACTTGGAGGGGTTATGTCTGGCTGGGAGTGGGTCAGGAAGAGGTTGAGGATCGAGGGGCTTGAGATGCCCTCTTTCCATCAAGGCTTTTAGTGCGCTAGTCAGGCTCATATAGAGGGGGGTGGAAGTTCTGCCCTGAGCTTGGGCTGGGCTAGCTGTTTGTAGGCTTGGTTTGGCAAAAGGGTCGGCTGTGGCGACTGTATTGATTTTGGTGGGTTTGGAAATAGCGCTACTACCAGCGTTGGTACTCCCTGAAATCACCCTCCTTGTTAGTTCCCTTGTCCTGGGAACGATCCCGCTGTTGAACGCATTCTCGACTTGAACCCCCAGTTCATGCAAACTTTTGAAAGTGAATAGTGGAGCGACTATCAACTTTTGCAACATATCATGCTCGAGGTTTCGCACCATCATCTGCACTTGATCCCTCTCAGAAGGGCGACGATCTGTCATTTGTGCTGCCTTTGCTCTCCACCTTGCAACAAATTCCACAAAAGGCTCTGTTGGGTTCTGGCGAGTTGCTTCAAGCTCTTGGATGGTCATTTCAACTTGGGTATTGTAGGAATACTGATCGACAAAGGCCTCAGCCAGTTCTTCCCAGTTTTGCTTCACTGTATCCTCCAATTTGGCATACCAAGTGGTTGCAACACCTGACAGGGTTTTTCCATACAGAGAGAGTTTCTGTGGCTTAGTCAGACCCATCGACTTCAGGACATCTAAGAAAAGTCGGATATGTACCATTGGATCTCCAGACCCGTCGAAACGGTCGATATATGGCATTTTGAATCTGTCTGGAAGCCGGATGGCAGCCTCGGTGTGCCCATCCTCAATGTCGGGAATGGAGTTAAGGCCCTGTGCCTTTTTGAATTGCTTCTCAAGGTTTGCAATTTTCACTGCAGTCAGATTGAACACATCAACATGAAAGGGTTGAGTTCTCTCATTAGGCTGCACCAGAGGTCTGAGCACCTGAGCTTGAGCCAACCCTTCTCGAGGATTCAGACACTGCAAATCTTCAACTGGCGGAATTGGGTCAAAGTTCGGCTGGGGTCCCAAAGCTGGATGTGAGGCAGATGCCCCAGATGGGCGCTGCCTTTCAATATTGGTCTCAGCCTGCATGGTAGTTCCTTGATTTAGTGCTGCTATTACGGCCGCAAATTCTTCCGAACCTTGTGCCATCACGGTCTGCTGAGTCTGAACAAAGGTGATGTGACTGGCGACTGACGGATTAGATGAACCGATGAGCCTTGACCGGATTTTCTTTACCTTGCCTCAACGAAAGAACACTGGTTACCCTTGAATTGAATTTCTGACCTAACAAAGTCTATCAGCACTAGTCCAATGTACCCGGGGGATATCGAAGCCTTCTGAAGCTATGGTTCCAAGACTACCTAGCAAAAGGGGAAACATGCAGCATCTCAGCCTGATTTCACCTGAACAGATATGAGCCTATTTGAATGAGTGTGCTCTCTACTGAATTCTGCCCCAAAATTTGGCCTGTAAACCGTTACCCTCGGGTAAACTGAATCCCAAAATACTGAACTGGTGCCCGCAGGCCAGATGCCCAAACTTGCAAACTGATACATGCATTCCTGTAGAGACACACTCTGACAGCATATTACAGATAATTGAGAGCCAAAACACCCCTATGTTGGGGTAGGGTTTCCCTATCCTATTTTGTCAGGAGCTAGGGTTTCACTACGCACGCAGCGGTTTCAAACAACCTATATTGGGTAAGGAACCTATCCTAGTTTGGAATGGTCACTATGGATCCGAATATACACTAGGTCGAATGGTCAAAAAGGGTGCCCCGGTAAAACCGGGGTTTGTGTTCCCATACTGGCAGAGCCCACAACCGGTCAGCCTTATGGTCATGCCTTGACAAGACAAGCCTCCGGCAAACCGTTCAGGAATAGCAGATGGCAAACACAGTGTCCTAGGCGCACCAATGCAAATGCAATGCAAAGAAACACACAAGTGTAGTCAAAACCAGATATCACGAGTTCGAGTCAAGTTCTCTAAATCCCCAGCAGAGTCGCCAGAAACTGTAGACGTCTCCGAACGCCCCGGGAAGGACGAGCTCGCATTCCGTTCATTTGGGGTCACTACAGCTCAGGACTCTCAAATTGTCACGGTTCTAAGTCTGAACTGAAGAGTCCAAATCCAGCAAATCGTTTTGAGAAAAACAGATTTTTGAAAGAAGTGCCAAACATGGACTGCTTTGCCAGATACAGGGTCGCCACCTAAATATTTTATTTTGGGGAAATTTAGGAAACCCTGACTCGTTTGCCTAAGGCCACGTGTCCGTCATCACCAAAGTTTCCTCGGCTCGGGAACTTGGGTACGATTGGGGAAGGTCACTTCGTGAGCACCCCCGCTCGCCCGATCAAAGATCGGCCTCTACTAACCATGATATCAAATTTTGAAAACATTGTGTATTCTTATTCCGGTTATTAGCCTAGATTACTATATGATGCGCACAGCATACAAGTATAGACTGGGTCGCCTGAATTGGAACGAAACATTTCATGTTTGTTTTTGAAAGATGGTTTGCTACTCGCAAGTAGGCTTGAAATGCAGATTTTGCCACCCTCAGGTGGGCTTAGGAAAAGATGGTTTTGCCACTATCTAGTGGGCTTAAAACACACATTTGATGAATTGTTCCAATCCAAATAACCCAACCTTCACCCACAGGCATTCAGGCAGTTATATCACATAAGCACATAGCCTCATGGTAAGCATGCTATTCATGGCAGTCACTCACACGCATGCAAGGATGCTAAAGCATAAAAACTCACCGAGTACTCCAAGCCAAAAAAGAAGCTAATTAGAAATCCATGCATGATCCTAATTATACAGAAGTGCCTAATGCAACACATGCAAAAGTGCAACTATAGCAGGCTCGGCTATTCTAAACATTGCATATGAAATGCTACAGCTAACATGTATTCAATTTGGAATTGAAAATACAATGCAGTTAGTATGATGCGCCGAGCCCGATGCATGCAAAACAGACACTACAACAAGTTGGGTTTTGAATGACGAAATTTTTTTGTCTCGAAAGAGCTAATTTCGTCACTATAGATATTTGTGACGAAATATTTTCGTCACAAGTTTCGTCATTGAATGTCTGTCACTAAAAACCATCGTGACGAAAAATAATTTTGTCACCAATGAAATTAGTTCAGTGACGAAATTTTTTGTCACCAATAAAACAAGATTTTGTCGCCAAAAATTCTCATTTTCGTCACCAAATAATTATTCAGTACCATATTTATAATTTTAGTTGACGAATAAATTTGTCACAAATGTTGATCATTGATGAGGAAATAATTTCGTCACGGTAAGATGTAAAGGTGACGAAATTTTTCGTCTCCAAAAGTTATACATGGGTGACGAAATATATTTCCTCTCAAATATATTTATATACATGACGAAATACATTTCGTCACCAAACAACAAAATCAATGAAAACTTTCATATATGCGCTGCAATAAATTTTGCCACAAAAAATGTTCATTAATGACGAATAATCACTTTGTCATAATAACAAATACAAATGACGAAACAAATTCGTCACTAAACCTGTTCCATATTTTATATTTTAATTTCAATTATTATTTCACAAATATCCCTGCTCATATTCCAATAGCCTTTTAATTGTACTAAGAAATCCATTAGCTATTATACATCACTCCACAAAAAAATTCAGTAAACAATTTAATTATAAATCAAAATATATCCATCAAACAACTTTAATAATATAAACCATTAAGTGTAACAAAAAAACCATCAAAGCAAATCCCAAAATGAACTAACGTGGAATCCACAAAAAAAATCAACACTCAATTTCGATTTGCAACTACAACTAAGTATTTGTTCAGGAAACAAAATTCAACAGTTGATCTTCATTTGCAAGTAAACTTCCGAACGTCATTAAAAACCAATCTGCAAAGAAAATAAACAAAGAAAACATTAATATATTATCAATTACATCTAAACTCATATATAAATAATTTTATTTTATAAACCAATTTAGTAGAAATGCATCTAACAAACCAAAACTTCAAAGAGTTGAGGTGATCCTTGATGATAAAGCTACACAGATAACATAAGATGCCAAAAGATTGCAGAAATACTATATATCACTATCACTAATGGCAGAATATATATATATATATATATATATATATATGTAATAGCTCCAAAATATAACGTAGCATTGAGGTACATTTGATTCACGACAATGGGCCGATGACTTCTTCAATAAGGTAAATTTGATCAGTGGAATTTAACACAAGAACCTTGTAAGACCTTTGGGTTGTACCATTGAAGCCCCTTAATGCCTTCTTGTTTATGAATTTGTACCCAACAAAAGCCTTGATCAAATCGTCTTTGGTAAGGAATCATTGTAATTTTTTATTTTTTATTTATAAACATGCTCATGATTTTTTTGACTCTTTAGTTTTAGAGTGCTATCCTAGCATTATCACATAATAAAGCCAATATATATATATATATATATATTTATGACCGATGTTCGGATTAGTTTACACGCACCTCAAATTAATAGCCAGAAGACAATTGTCATCTCCATTTAAAAATTGATAATTATTCCAAGACATGAACATGTAGAAAACAAATTGCTCCATTTCTTAAACCACATAAAACAATTTGTCCCTGTAACAAGAGATGAGTTTGTTACATTGAAATCATATAGTGATAGTCAATTTACCACAGACAAAGGTCATGTAATGATAATAGATAAACAATTATCAAATAAAAAATGTAATGATAATATATAAAAGTACAGTAATGCCATTTATAAATCTTGAGATGAGGTCAATATCTACCAAGGAAAAAGTTTTTTGACTTGATTATGCAAAGCCTGTTAACTGTTGATGTGCAAATTCTGAATTACATATTAGTGCCACATGGAACCTAATGGAATTAAGATTTTAGTCAAGTAAGTTTTATGTCAAGTTTTCTTTAAGTTAATGTGTTGCAAAGTTTGCTGACAGCCGACAGGGTTGTCATTCGTTAAGTTCATCAGGACCTGCCACAAGGAGGATAGTATAAGTGTTGACAATCATCACATGAATCACAACCACGTCAAACAGATTCTCAATAAAACACATTTTTAGCCACTCCATTGCAGATGCTCTCATCTTTTCTCCAACTTCTATATTTCAATATTCTATTTGACACAAGTAAAACCAATAATATAAAAAATATTAGGAACTGATGGGCAACTTAGCTGAGTCGGTCATTACAAATATAGTTATATTTCCACTGGCTGCCATTTTAAAATTTTACTCCTTTGGGCAATATATTAGAATCTTTTAATATCACCCCAAATCCAGATGGAAATTCCTCAAAGCAAACTTCTTGAATCATTCATGAGAAGCCAAATTACAGAGTAATTATCAACATAGTGGTTTGCAAGGGGGATAACACTTACTTCCAGATCAACTGATGTTCTGCTTTATCTGCTGATGCATACACAACCTCAGCATCACTAGGTCGCCGCCCAGCAAACATCAGGGGAATTATCTGGAACAAACACGAAAAGAAAATTATGGCTCTTGTCCACACAAACGAGAATATGTCAATGTTTAATAACAAAAATGCTAGTTTTCCTTTTTTTCAATGTCCATTTATGATGCCTAGAGTAACCTTTTGTTTATCTTGTTTTCCTTTCTCTTCCTGATGAAGACCCAATACTGGGTGGTACATTGACCTTGGACTCGGGGTGACCTTTGGGAGGAATCACTTGATGTACATTTAAAATGGCATTCACACATCATATACGATTCTGTTGTTATCCACTGAATTCGAAAATGTAACAGAGGAATAAATGGTCTATGAACCAAAGCCTTGTTTGGTTTAGATTTCACCAGACTTCACATCTGCTCTTAAAAGTCTGGGATATGAAAATAATAGCCCCAGAATCTAAGACTTTGCAAAGTTTAATTCAAGGAACTATTGAGAGGAACTCCAATTCAATCTCCCTTACTTCAATGAAGCCGCGCCTCGTCTTGCTTCTTGCGCCTAACACTGCTCTCATTAGATAGAGGTACACTGTGGAACAAGCAAAAGAGGGCAATGGCGTAAGATCATTTTTACTTCGAAAAAAAATTCTATTATTTTTACTAATAATAACACAACTGAACACATAAAAATACACAAATAACAAATAACAAATACAATTTCTATATTAAAAAATAAGTGCATCTAGAGTTGTTAGAAGCTAAGCTATTCGCTGACAATTACATAAACATAGAGAAAGGTATATGCCGGGCCTTCTTCTAGGTGCTCACAACAAAACATACGAATAATAAACATTTATTACATACATGCACAAACACAAGAACAATATATATATATAGGTAATATACATGAAAAAGAACAAACTAAAAAAGTAAATACATAAAAATCAACTGAATACATAAAAAATTCTAACACAAATAACAAATTACATAAGCATAAAAAATTCTAACACAACTGAATACATAAAAATACATAAAAAATTCTCACACAAATAACAAATTACATAAGCATACAAAATTCTAACACAACTGAATACATAAAAATACATAAAAAATTCTAACACAACTGAATACATAAAAATACACAAATAACAAATACAATTTCTATATTAAAAAATAAGTGCATCTAGAGTTGTTAGAAGCTAAGCTATTCGCTGACAATTACATAAGCATAGAGAAAAGTATATGCCCGGCCTTCTTCTAGGTGCTCACAACAAAACATACGAATAATAAACATTTGTTACATACATGCACAAATACAAGAACAATATATATATATAGGAAATATACATGAAAAAGAACAAACTAAAAAAGTAAATACATAAAAATCAATAAATGTAACTAAATTCATCACGATGCACGCTCATAAATTTTATTTTATTTTTTTTAAAAAAAACCCAAATAGTACACATTAATGTGTGTTTGGGAGGAAAAAGATTGGGTAAACGCCTAATCTTTGGCATAGTGCACAAAGTGGTTGTCCCGAGACTTGAACTCATAACCTAAAAGTTATTAAGTCAAGATTTTACCATTGAACCAAATTGTATAAAACTTTTCCACATAATCCTACTTCAATTCCTAAAAATTTGGCTCAACAAAATATACCCAACAGAAAAAAAAAGAAAAAAAAAAGTCCCAATTAGTACACGTTAATTTGTGTTTGGGAGGGAAAAGATTGGGTACACACCTAACTTTTGACATAATGCACAAAGTTGTTGCCCCGTGAACAAACTGTATAAAACTTTGCCCAATTACCGGATATGCAACTCTCATCCACCCCAAACTTTTGTAACTTATGATAACCTAAAAAAGCTACTTATAACAAAAATAACTAAATTAAGGCTTGCCAAAAAGAGTTCAACTACAAGCTAACAAATCATTCCTGTAAAACTTCACTATCTATCACTGTTTCAAGAGGAAATATGTGCAGATTCAGTGATACCGAGTACCAATTGTATATGCAAATAGCGAATTCAAAGAATTAAAAAGCAATTCATAAATGTAATTTCTACACAAACATATAATTGCACATATGAAAAGCTGGTTAAGCCATTGAATGAAGTATAGAGAGAATCAAAGGTCTTACCTTGATTAGAGACACCATTGCCCTCTTTTGCTTGTTCCACAGTGTACCTCTATCTAATGAGAGCAGTGTTAGGCGCAAGAAGCAAGACGAGGCGCGGCTTCATTGAAGTAAGGTGCGAAATAATAGAATTTAACAAAAAAAAAATGATCATTTTACTTAAGAAGTTGCAGTAAGATCATTTTTACTTAGAAAAAAAAAAAAAAAGAGGCTTTAGAGTGGTAGGTTTCAAGATCATCAGCCCTTTTTATTTCCTAATTGAATATGTTCAAGCCTTTACATTAAGCTAATATCTAATTCTAGCATCAAATGCTAAACAAATTGACAAACAGCCTCAATAATGCCGAAGCAGAGGACCATCAACCCAGCAACCTTTAATTCAAACCCTCATTCATATCAATTAATAAAGGTGAACCATCAATACCTCTGCCAGCTAACTATTATCGTGTATAACCAATAAGCGGATTGCTCTAGCACTAGTGATCATCACATTCAATTTAAGAGATTGAAAGTAAACCAAACAAATTAAGAGAACCCCAAATGTGAAAGTACCTCAGAAATCTAGAGAATGAAGCAGAAGGTGTTCGCGAAGAGGAGCGCCGGTTCAGAAACATGGGATCCAATGGATTTAGGACGGAGGGAGAGAGAGAGAGGGAAAGAGAAGGTCAGAGGCTAATTCATCAAACCTCGTCGCAGGCACCCAGATTTCACAGCTGCCTCCTCTCGTCGTCGCAGACCCCGTCAGTCCGCTGTCAACCTCCGTTCGCCATTGCCCTCTGATTTTGCTCAACCTTCACCGCTCTTTGTTTGACGGGTTAGGGTTCAAGACAATGAGAGAGTGGAAAAGAGGGGTAAACAGCGTTGATTGGTATTTCCTTTGTATGTATCGGAGAAATAATAAATAAATAAAATTAAACATAATATGTATCAGAGAAATTTTAATTTATTTAATATGTATCAGAGAAATAATAAATAAATTAAATTAAACATAAAATAAAATTAGGTGGTAAATATTCCCCTCATAATTTTTTGATCACAGTTATTTAGAAGTTGTGATTAAAAAAATTACATATAATCACACTTATTTAGAAGGTGAGATTAAAAAATATATATATATATATATAATCGCACTTAATTAAAAAGTATCATAAAAAATAAATATTATCACACTTAATCAAATTAAGTGTGATTAAAATATCAATCTAATTTTTTTTATCACACTTCTAATAAAAGTGAGATATTTTCATTTTCTTAAAGTGTAATCTTTAACTGTTTTTGTCGTAGTGATTCCTCATTAATAATTTTTTAATTGTCGAAAAAAAAAATTCTCACCAAAACTTTCAAAATTTTTGGTGAGGAAACTTATTTTTTTTCTCACCTAAAAGTAAGTATTTATTGACGGAAATAAATTTCGTCACCTATTGTTTTTCTTTTTTTATTATACGTGACAGTATTTATAATTCCTCATGGATTATTCTTATTCAGTGACGAAATTTGTTTTCTTCACTAATTTTCGTCACCATACCAAAACAGAGAATAAGAGAAAGTGACACCAGAAAAAGAGCAAAGAGAAACCATGTACCAAATCATCGAGCGAAGAAGATGTGACGGTTACCGGCAAGGCTACTACTGGCGGTGGTGATCGGCAAGACTAATAGAGGCAACGATGGCAATCGGCGTAGTGGAGGAGCAAGAGGTAAGAAAAATTAATACCCTATTTTGAGAGAGAGAGAGAGAGAGAGAGAGAGATGATAAACAGAAAAAGGGTAAAAAAAATTAATACCCTTTTTTTTTATTGCTACTCAATATATCAAAAAAATTTCACCAAAATTGGTAACAATATTATTTCCTCACCAAAAGATATCAGAAATATTAAAATGTTTTGGTGACGAAAATATATTCATCACAAATAATTTTATAATTAGTGACAAATTTTTTTGTCACCAAAAGTCTCAAAATTTTGGCGCCACCCAAAAAAAATAGCGGGAAAATTTTTGGTGACGAAACTAAATTTTTCCTCACTTAAAATGAAGTATTTATTGACGAAAATAAATTTTGTCACCTATCATTTTTATTTTTTTATTATATGTGACAAAAATTATAAATTCCTCACGAATTATTTTCATTTAGTGACGAATTTTATTTTCTTCACTAGTTTTCGTCACCATAGGTTACTTTTGTTGTAGTGAGATGAATGAATGCAAACATGCTATCATACTGTATGCTAATTGAAATATGCCCTAATCTAACCATCATAAGCAGGTAAATAAAAGGGAGAAAGACGTGGGGTTGGAAGACATACATCACACTCATCCACACTTATTACAGTTATGCCCTCGCGCAGAGGGTCCGAATGAATAGTATAGTCCAGAATAATTACAGTCCAAATAATACAGAAATCCTAATTAATTTACAAATTAACTGAGAAAGCTATAAACTGGCATGCAAGCCAGGGACTGGCTTAATTCTGATGAATGATGTATGTTTGGGCTGCCTTGCGCGGAAATTCATTGGGATGCCCCAATTAGCCTCTGTTTTGCATTTATTCTTGGGAAGCGCGCCAAACTCCAGAAGGTTGCTAATTCTTAATTTGCTGCAACAGAGAGCAGGAAAGGGGCATAGCAATGTATTTTCACAGATGTATGCATGCCTCGATCCTCGTGCCACCAATCACGCATCTCGATGCATGATGGCCGAGGGGTCGAATTGTGCAACTCAATATAGAATGAATGCATATGAAAACCCAACAAGACCTAACTCCATCGTGGATAATCCAGAGTGTCGGTGACTGGGAATTGAGATACGTTCCGTCACTCGGAGTACGAAACGTCCCTCGTTTCTCGTGCTCGGGCTAACCCCTATCCCAAGCACAATGCAATATGCATGATATGCATGAAATGCAACTAAGATACAACCTAGCATACACAATGCTATGAAATAAAATGGCATACACAATGCTCTAACATGTAACCTAGCATACGCAATGCTATGAAATGAAATGACATACACAATGCACAATAGACTTACACCAACACAAGTGGACCTCATCCACACTCACATAGGAGGCCATTAGATGAAAATGAGACACTCGAGATGCGTGCACACGTGCACGCAAACCGAGGACCGACCCTAAGGCACCAAATGCCACTCTAACAAGACATGGCAAGGCACGGAATATGGCATATTAGCATGCAAATTTCAGAGGCAATAAGTGATGCAAAACAGCCCTGAATGATGAACACATGGCACCCGATGCAAGGAATGGTCCCGAAATGCAAGATTAAGTGCATGAAATGACTTGTAGCTACATCAAGCATGCATTATTTGATCATGACATGTGAATACAGATTCAAGGAAGCCCCAAAACAAGCATGTTTGCAGTTTTAAGCAAGGCCAAACAGTAAACATAAATAGGGCAAAACTAGCATGCAAAAATGGCCCTAAATGTGAGATAAAGAAGCAACTCACAGCTGATGACCCCAAACAGATTAGGGCCCTTTAACAATGTTGAAGAGGGGCCCAAAATAAGACCTTTTACAGTTGGTGGCCAGACCCAAAACAGCATATATACAAGCCAAAAATACTATGCAAAATATGGCCAAAAAGAGGGATATAACACAAAGTATAAAAAGGATGCCTCAAAAAGTAAAAGACCCTCAATGAAACATGAAGAGGGGGTCAAAATAAGACTGTTTTCAGTTCTGAAAAGAGCCTAAAAACAGAAGCACAATAGGCTAACAAATCATGCAAAAATATGGCCAAAAGAGAGTTATAAAGGCAAGTAGAAGATAGAGGCCTCAAACAGCAATGAGCCCTTCAACAATGTTGAAGAATGGCTCAAAATAAGCCTCTTCTCAGTTCATGACAGAGCTCAAAACAGTTTTTACATAGGCCAAAAATACTACGCAAGATAATGGCATACAAGGGGGATAATGAAGCAAGTGCATCAAGAAGGCCTCAAACAGTGAGAGACCCTTAAAAAAAAGTGAAAATTAGCTCAAAATAAGCCTAGTCCCAGTTAAGGTCGGAGCCCAAAACAGCGAGCAAATATGGCTAAGAAATGATACAAAAACGAGCTAAAAAGAGAGAAAATGGTGCTCACCCTTGAAGACTATGCCTTGGCACCCTTTTGGCTTGAGTTGCAGCACTCCTAGGCCTTGAAGAAGAACCTCCAGCTGCTGGAATGGAGGATGGAAGGGTAGGGCTATGGGTTGATGAAGAAAGGGATGTAGGACTTGAGGGTTTTTTGCTTGGAAATAGAGAAGGAGAGGGATATAATGCAAAGGCTCTTAGGTGATTTTTCCAACCTCCAAACCAGCAGCTGGAGCTGCTGTTATAAAGGCAAAAGGGGGGGGGGGAAGGGGGGAAAAAATGGAGGGAAAACCAACCAAGTTTCCCTCCAAAATGGCAACCCCCTCCCGGATACTAAATCCGGGGAAAATGAATACATATTTGTAATGTACCAACCCTGAGGATCATGGCCGGCCAGTTATCCAAGCTGCAGGTGGCCGGACGGCTACCTCCCATGGCCGGCCGACCAAGGGTCAAAAAGGTCAATGAGAATTAGTGGCCGACCATATGATATTGGTGGCCTCCCATGTGTGCACAACACAACCATGTGGTCAAAAACTGGAGAAAGTGAACCAGGAGAGAGAAAAGCCCACTTTTTGGAGGGGTTCAAAAGGGTCAATCAACATTAGTGGCCGACCATATGATATTGGTGGCCTCCCATGTGTGCACAACACAACCATGTGGTTTAGAGCTGGAAAAAGTGGCCTTAGGGTGGTCAACATTGGCTTTCAAGTGAGAAAAATCGGGCGACGGAGGGCGATGAAGGGATAAAGTTGGCTGACAGAACAATTGCTGGCCTCCCACCCTTTTACGACCTTCCTAATAATGAAACAGAGGTCCCTGCCAAAAATGAGCCCAAACCGATGCAAAATGAAGGTTCGGGGGGCCGAAACGCGCAGTCCGGGGCCCCGAAAATTGATTGTTAAGCACCGGGAGTGGTGTTCGACCACGAAGTTGGTCTCTCGGACCACAGTGTCCCTCAAAGGGGAGCAAATAAGATGTATGCCAAAAACCGGGGCAAACGGAGGTGGTTAAGCGGTCCCGAACCGAGGCACACGGCCAACGGCTCCGAAAAACTGGAAACCGGGCTCCAAACGGGAAAAATGGCCTACGACCGCAAAACGTAGCCTACGGCCACTGAGAGATGATCTACGAGACCTCTCACTCCCTTCGCGAAGAGAAAACAGAGAAAACCGAGCCTGGTTCGCAAACCGAGGCAAAGCATGAAAGAGTTCGGAAGTCCGGAGGCAAGGCTCGCAGCCGAGACTCTGAAACTTCTGAGCAAGCACAATATGCAATATCACCGAGTGCTTAACTGGTGACGTCTGAGTCTCAAGGTCGGTCAAAAATGGGGTGTCTACACCGTCTCACGGGTCGAGTGCTTGAGGAAACCCGGCGTCTGTCTCCCAGGATACGACGGTCAAAGCCAGCTACGGCAGAAGCACTATCTGTCTAGCTTGGCGAACAAAACAATGGCAGCACTCTCTCACAATAGGAACTATCAAGCAAACTGACTTGTAAAATGGAAGCAAAAATTTCTATATTGAAACTTGACAGAAGGGTCTCAATTTATACATGTATAGGGGAGAGAGGAAAAGCCTCCAGCCTTTAAGGCTAGTCATTAAAACACCAAGCATCCATAGCCCCTTTTCACAAAATGAAAAGTATGGATGCCCAAAGGACTCACACCCTTTAGCTAAGAAAAAAGATTTAAATACTCTTTAAAATCCTATTCATGAATCTAACATCATGAAGCAATTTCTTGGCAATTTCTTATTCAAAACCCAATGGTTTTTGGCTCACTTGGACCCAACACAAAAAATGGTTAGGACCCACTTTAATATTTAATTAAAGTCACCACACTTTAATATTAAATTAAAGTCTCCAAAAATCATTTTTTCCAACATATATAACAAATAGCTCCTCATTTCTCAATACACAATTTATTTCTACTCATCAAGCATAATATAAACTCATATCAACTCACTTGCTGATTAGAAAGGACTTTAATAAGTCGAATCATCTTACAATAATTATATATATATATATTTTATTTTTATAGTATTATGTTTTACTAAAATAAAAACAGACTAGTTTCACATGGTATGACTCATATTCATGTTGTTATAATATCATGGATGTTACCTTCTCATATTTCTCTTATTAGATGTTGAAAGACCAATAAATAAGTAAATAAATCTCCATTTAAAATGAAATACTTCACTCCTAAATCACAAGGTGGCACATCTCATGTTTACTCAAATTTATATCAAATTTAAATTTAAATAAAAATACTCAAAAAAATTGCTTCACCCATTAACTTAAATTTATACTAGACTAAGTTTTACTCAAGTTAAATGAGATTCAAATATTTATTAAAAAAATTTAAAATTATTTCGTGAGTCTCAATTCTACCACTGTGGTTAATGAATTTTCACTCAAACTTAAATAAAATTTTGTTTGAGGATTGAAGGTGGACTTAACAGACGAGTCAATATGCTAAATCCAGAGCATCTGGTGACATCCATATAAAATTGGGCCTTCCATTTTTGGAGTCCAATTAAATTCCAAAAAACATCCAAACCCAAAGTACAGACACACAACAGCACAAACACTACTACTGACAACTCTCTTCACTTCCCATCCACAGACCCAAAACTACGAATTATCCAATCCCTCCCTCTCTCTCCTCCTTCTCCACCATCTATTCCTCAATCCTCCCTCATTAGCCCAAATCCTCCCCTCTTAATACCCTCTCAAGGAAAGGAAAAATCAAGAAAACACCATGATTATAAACCTCTCATTCTCCCCCCTATCTTCTTTCTCTCTTATCAGATTGATCAATTCCAAATCACCCATCTCAGATTTTTCCCTAAATTCCAAGACCCACTTCTCCAAATCTCATCCTTCTTCAATATTTGACTCAGTTTCTCCTTCACACCTCAAATTTCTTGGCAAGAATCAATTTTTGTATGGTAAACAATCACTTGGGAGAAGGCAAAATTTCAGGACTAGTGCTCTTTCTGGATTTGATTTTGGTGGATTTGAGAGTGCTCAGTCAGTTCTACAGGCAGTTTCAGTGTTGACAGCTATCATTGTTGTTCATGAGAGTGGTCATTTTTTGGCAGCTTATCTTCAAGGCATTCATGTGAGTAAATTTGCTATTGGGTTTGGTCCAGTTTTAGCTAAATTCAATTCAAACAATGTAGAGTACTCAATTAGAGCTTTTCCTCTTGGTGGTTTTGTGGGATTTCCTGACAATGATCCTGATAGTGATATTCCTGTAGATGATGAAAATTTACTTAAGAATAGACCAATCATTGATAGGGTTCTTGTTGTTTCAGCTGGTGTCATTGCCAATATAGTATTTGCTTATGTGATAATCTTTGCACATGTATTGCTTGTTGGATTGCCTGTGCAAGAGGCCTTTCCTGGGGTGCTTGTGCCCGAGGTTCGACCCTTTTCGGCTGCTTCCCGAGATGGGTTGCTCCCTGGGGATGTAATTCTAGCTGCTGATAAAATTCAATTATCAGAAACGGGGCCTAATTCGGTTTCTGAGGTTGTTGATGTCATTAAGAAAAATCCCAAAAGAAATGTGTTGCTCAAAATTGCTAGAGGGGATCAGGATTTTGAAGTTGGAGTTACTCCAGATGAGAATTCAGATGGTACAGGTCGAATTGGTGTTCAATTATCACCAAATGTTAAGTTTTCGAAAGTTAGGCCAAAGAATCTGACAGAAACACTGAATTACTCTGGGCGCGAATTTTGGGGTCTGTCATCTAATGTTTTGGACAGCTTGAAACAAACATTTCTTAATTTTTCACAATCAGCCAGCAAAGTTTCAGGTCCTGTTGCCATTATAGCTGTTGGTGCTGAAGTTGCAAAGTCTAACATTGATGGGCTTTACCAATTTGCAGCTGTGCTCAATCTGAACCTTGCAGTGATAAACCTCCTTCCTTTGCCTGCTTTGGATGGGGGTACTTTAGCTTTGATCCTTGTAGAGGCTGCCAGAGGAGGGAGAAAGCTTCCTTTAGAAATAGAACAGCGAATCATGTCATCGGGGATCATGCTTGTTATATTTCTTGGGTCATTCCTTATTATCCGGGATACTCTTAACCTTGATTTCATTAAGAATATGTTGTGAATACTTGGCAAGTCTGTGAAGTTCTTATACAGCCAAACACATTTCCACATATCGGTTACCAAATTAGGCACTGTTGCTGGTGATGTTCCTTCAAAGTGACCACAATTGAGTTCACCATGTCTTGCTTGATATGATCTCCTTCTGTTCTATGATGTTGTGCAGTGCTAGTGTTTGGCTCACCCTTGGTCTGAACCTGTTTCATTTAACTTGGATCTTCCTCATTTTATTCTCTTGTTTTTTCTTTGTTTTTTTTTCTTGGTAGTTAGTGCTAAGTTCTGAAACTTTGGTACTCATTGTTTCAATTTAAACAATTTGGTCTCAACAATCCAATTTTAATTTGGTGATTCTATTCCAATTTCCATAAATACTGACAAGTGTCCTTAAATTGCTAATTTAGACATTCAATTTGAACGGAATGACCAAATTAGTACTAAATTTGAAGTGTAAAAACCAAATTATATAATTTGAAACAATAGAGATCAAAATAAAATTTTGATCAAACTATGTAAATTAGAAGTGTAAATTAGCCTACAGTAAAAGTAAATTGCATTGGAATTTTGTTTCTTTTTTAAATATTTTCAAGATCTCTCATTAAAACCTCTGTTGTGTTTTCCTGTTTTAAAGGATATTGCGGTAAGTTTTTTCATGCTCTGGAGCAAACAAGTTGGAGACATAAAATTGTCATAACGTGTTTGCTATATGACAGTGCTTTGCCATACTGTATTTTTTAAATTGAAATCAAGATATGCTAATGTGGTTGTTTCACATGGCATGAAATAGATAATTTCATTTCATTCATGTAACGAATAGGATCCAAAACAGAAAGCTCTATAATAAAAGAAACATAATAGGAATGAAACATTAAATGAAAAAGAAAATAAATGAAATTTTCAATGACAGGGCTGGGGAAACATTTGCATTGTGTTCTTGTAACTTTTTCATCTCGGCTGGTAGAGAAAATTGCTGTAGCTTATTTTGAAACTCCAATGGGCTCCCTGAATCCACAGAGGAATAAAACATGGTCACATTGTGTAACCCTGAGTAAATACTTGATCAACTCCAGTTCATTGGGTCCTCTTTTTATCTCCATTTTGAATTCTTACAGTTTGTCTGGAAGATCGAGTTTGAGTTGCTTCCATTCCCAGCGTGCTTTATCAAGGTGCAAGGTGCTTAATGGGCAACGATAACGATAGTTAATAAAATGAAACGAAAGAAAAAAGTACTAGCTATTGTATTAGATTATAACATCATTAAATTTAAAAAATAATTTATTTGTTAGATATAAATAGCACTACTCAAAAAATTATATTTCTATAATATTTAGTTTGTCTATTGCGTCTTAGGCCCTAAGGAGTGGAGGCCTATTAGATACGGTTCACCCAAGCCTTCCAGAAGGTTGGTCCTCAAAACGTTACCATGTTGCTACACCCCTTGAGTTTGTCTATTGTGTCTCGCTCATTCATAATCATTGAATTGGGAATTGTTGGTAAAAGCTTGCCATTGGGTTTGGTGCAGTTTTAGCTAAATTCAATTCAAACAATGTAGCGTACTCAATTAGAGCTTTTCCTCTTGGTGGTTTTGTGGGATTTCATGACAATGATCCTGATGGTGATATTCCAGCAGATGATGAAAATTTCCTTAAGAGTAGGCCAAACATTGATAGGGTTCTTGTTGTTTCAGCTGGTGTCATTGCCAATATAGTATTTGCTTATGTGATAATCTTTGCACATGTATTGTTTGTTGGATTGCCAGTGCAAGAGGCCTTTCCTGGTGTCATGGCCTTAGCCTTCGCAAGCCAATCGTGCGGTCTTAGATGCTTTTCAACCCTCTTGGTTGCACCTAAGTCAGCATTACCCACTCAACCACACTAACACACACAAAGTTTAGGTGGAAGAATGCCTTCACTATACAAGTTAACTTTACAAGTATAGTCGTGTACAAAGCTTTACAAGGCTCCCACACTCACACTCACAAGTGCTTCACTCTTAGAACTCTCTTGGATCTCCAGGTCTCTAGGTGCCTAGCAAATGAGACCCCTCACCCTTATATAGCCATCCCCACCTCAATGGACGGCTAGGATCATTTTGATCCAAGGGCTACAAACTCTCATCTAGAACACTCCATAGAACTATCTAGGATAACTACCCTTCCTACTACATTCTAGAGCTCTCTACACTAGTGTAGTACATGGTAGGCATCTCTAGGATATTCTAGGATGTTTTAGACCCATCCAGACTCCTCTGGACACTCTAAGGTTCTTCCACATTCCAGAATCTTCCAGGCCACCCCAGACCCTTCCACCACGTTCTAGAGTCTTCCAGCATACTCTAGCCCGTTCTCGCTCCTTCCGGAACCTTCCAGTGCATTTGGCCACTTCAAATGCTGCTCCTCGTGTCACAGAAATTCTCGGGGTGTGACACTCTCCCCCACTCGATTCCATGACGCCCTCGTCACGCAGAAGCATATCGAGCCACCACGTCTCGATATGATCTGTGTCCGCTGCTGCTGGTGCTTGCCTCCTCTTTGCCCTTGCCGTGTGGCCCACTCTACTGCATCCCTGCAAGTACTTTCTCGTTGTCCTTGCCATGCAGCCCACTCTGCTGCATCCATGCAAGTGCCTTCCTCTTCGGGCAGTCCCTCACCATGTGCGGTCCGTTGCACATGAAACACTCGAGCCGCCCTTTTCTCTTCAAGCCCAGCCTCGTCAGTGCACTCAAATCTTAGAGTGGCACCTCTCTTCTCCTACGCATGTGAAGTTTTTCCCTTAGCTTTCACCTCCGCACACCGCTCATCCTTCTTTTGGATGTTCCTTGACTCTGGTATCTCCCCACTCTTCTGGGATATCGACCCAAGAAGTTGGATGCTCCCCAATTGTGCCTCCTTCTCTGAAGGTTCTTCACTCTCGGAGTCCCTCGCCTCCTTCTTTCCCTTCTTCTCCATGGCACTCAGTTGTTTCTTCTTCTTCGGGCAGTTTCTCACCATGTGCGGTCCGTTGCACAAGAAACACTCAAGCTGCCCTCTCTTCCTCGAAGATCCGGTGCATTGCCCCTTCCCTCGGCATTCCCGTCTCTTCTGGGCCTCGCCATCACTATGCTCATCCTCGGTGGCCTGAGGAAACTGCCTCCCACCTTTGGCATGGCTCTCTCGGGCACCCCTCGCACCATCATAGCTCTTAGGTTCTGGCGCACGAACCTTCCTCCTGGCTGGAGCCAAATTCCCTCCATTGCCAGCGATGATGGCCTTCTTGCACAACTCCAACTCTAACTCCAAGCTAGCTACTCTTGCTTCCAGGGCTTTCTGCTGGGTTGGACTGTCTCTAGCTACCTTGAAGCGAGACGAATTCACCCTTTCCTCGAAGGAGTCCACCTTCTCATCCAGCTTTTCCACCTTAGCAACCAAACTAGCAAAATAGGAGAAAAAGTCACTGATATGAGATGTGGGCCTACCAGGGCCAACTAGCACTTCCTCAAGTCTAGTGAACCGCTTTTCTACACTCTCCATCATCCCCTTGAGTTGTGCCTCCAATGCCGTCATCGAGTCCTTCGTTGAGAGCTTCCTCACCCTGGGGACGTTCCTTTCGTCGCCAGACATAGCCATATACACCTTCCTTGGTTACTTTCTCACGTAACCTTGCTCTGATACCAACTGTCACGGCCTTAGACTTCGCAAGCCAACCGTGCGGCCTTAGATGCTTTTCAACCCTCTTGGTTGCACCTAAGTCAACCTTACCCACTCAACCACACTAACACACACAAAGTTTAGGTGGAAAAATGCCTTCATTATACAAGTTAACTTTACAAGTATAGTCGTGTACAAAGCTTTACAAGGCTCCCACACTCACACTCACAAGTGCTTCACTCTTAGAGCTCTCTTGGATCTCCAGGTCTCTAGGAGCCTAGCAAATGATACCCCTCACCCTTATATAGCCATCCCCACCTCAATGGACGGCTAGGATCATTTTGATCCAAGGGCTACAAACTCTCATCTAGAACACTCCATAGAACTATCTAGGACAACTACCCTTCCTACTACATTCTAGAGCTCTCTACACTAGTGTAGTACATGGTAGGCTTCTCCAGGATATTCTAGGATGTTCCAGACCCATCCAGACTCCTCTGGACACTTCAAGGTTCTTCCACATTCCGCAATTTTCTAGGCCACTCCAGACCCTTCCACCACGTTCTAGAGTCTTCCAGCATACTCTAGCCCGTTCTCGCTCCTTCCGGAACCTTCCAGCGCATTTGGCCACTTCAAATGCTGCTCCTCGTGTCACAGAAATTCTCGGGGCGTGACACTGGGGTGTTTGTGCCCGAGGTTCAATCCTTTTCGGCTGCTTCCCGAGATGGGTTGCTCCCTGGAGATATAATTCTAGTTGTTGATAAGAGGTTGTTGATGTCATTAAGAAAAATCCCAAAAGAAATGTGTTGCTCAAAATTGCTAGAGGAGATCAGGATTTTGAAGTTGGAGTTACTCCTGATGAAAATTCAAGAATTCCAAGAGTTCCATCTGCGCATGAGCTGTCACGTACGGTTTTCTCAACCGCTTTATCCACACGTCCTTTTCTCATTGATTCGTACCTGACACGTGCCATTAGGTCGGGTCACTTCTGCGCACGCTGCCTGATAGGCACGTCGTCCAAGGCATATCATTTATGCTTTGCCACCTTTTCGTGTTTTAGCAAAACATCTCCCTCTCTCTCCGTCTCTTCACTTTACATTCTTGTTTTCCCTCTACGTTCAAGTTTTTCTTTCTCTAACAAATCCCTAACCTCCATTGCTATTTCTTTGAGCTTTCTGTAACCGCTTCAATCGCCTCCTCTGGCGAGCTTTTGACTGCCCTATTTCGTTTAAGTTCTTTGACTCCACATTCCCGCTCTCGGCCTCATCTGGTAAATTTCTAATCCCTTCTCTCTTTTAGTTCAACTTTTCACTATTTGTATGCGTAATACTTTTATGAATCTGTTTGTTCGCATCTTGCTGCTTAAATTCCTCATTTCGATTGCCATATTTAATCATTTGTAAATCAGTTCTTATGTTTTAAGCTGCTTTACTTTTGTGCCATCTTTATATTGCACATGCTACCACTGCATAGTTGCACTCTTTTTTTCTGTGTTGTTCTCACATTTTTGAATATCATGAGTCAGTTTCTTGTTCTTTAATGAAGCTCTGTCACTGTGTTTCTTGAATGTTTTTTTCACTGTTCTTGCTGAACTTCTATTTGGTCTGAGTCTTGATTGTTGTTTTTGTCTTTGAATCCTTTTTGGTTCTAAATCATGTTCGTCTTTTTGTTTTTCTTGCTTATTTCTAGATTCTTGTCATTGATTCGTGTTTCCATATAGATTTAGGCTTGGGTTTTGATAGAAAAATCACATACTTAGGAAAATTGAAACAAACTCCCCTAGATCTTGAAAAACCCTTGCCCCAGCTCCTGTTTAGGGTTTAGCCGAGGTCCTTCAAACCCATATTAACCACTCTCCTTTGAAATCTTGTACCTTCTTCCTTTAGCCGACATCATGGGTATATTCAGGTGAAGGGTAGATACCCTAGAAAAAATTGGATACTTCCATTGAGAGTTCTCCATCCCAGTCGATGTCCACCTCAGGTTGGCTGGGGAGGAGGACTCCATTATGCCTGATGGGGATTCCATTCTTTTCCCAGTAGTAGCCTTTATAGATGTGGACTTCGGTTTCCCTTAGACACTCTCTTTAGGGAGGTCCTCCACTACTATAAGCTCAACCCTATAGCCATCAACTCATATAGGGTCATTAATGGTATAATTGCTCTAGCTAGCCAAAAAAATGCTAGGATAACACTAGTCGATATCCAATATTGTTATACCATGTGTGGCCTAAAATCTGAAAAAGGTTATATCTATTACCTGAAGCCGAGATCCACAACCTACAAACTCATAGCCGACCTCCCAGACTCCAACAAATGTGCTGGAGATGATTACTTCATCGTTTCTGGCAACTGGGAATTTGCACCTAACGACGACCTTCATCTCTATCCTCTGCGCTGATCGGTATTTAAAGAGGATGAGAGTAAAAACTAAGTGTCAACTTTTCTACTTAAGACTCATCATTTTATTCCCTTTATCTATGTTAATGTCTGAATTTTATACTTGCAGCTCTCCCCCAGCCATCAAAAGATTTCCGCAAAACCTTATTCCCTAGTAAAGACCTTAAGAGGCTGCTGGGCTTGCCAGTTGACCAGCGCAAAGCCTCCCTGCTGCTCAATTGTATTTCGACTTACAAGTCTGCACTGCCCGACGTCCCCAAGAAGAGCAAGACCCGTTCTTCTACTACAACTCCACAAGCTGAATCATCATCAAGGCCAGATCAAGGATCTACCTCTGGTCTTGTGGAGCAGCCATCCACCTCTGCTCCTCAATTGATTTCTCCATATCAGCGCCAACGCCGACGTCGAGCTCTGCCAAACATACTAGCAGGTAGAACTCGTAGCCGTAAATGTCAAGGTTCTGAGGCGTCAGCTTACGATCCTGCAAGTCCACCTACCACACTTCTAGCAATCCATTTCCGTACAAAAGTAACGGTCGCTTCCACTGCCGACGAAATGGGCCGCAAACCGGCTATTGTTGAAGACTTTTTAGCCAACATTCCAGGGGTGGTGACGGTGCAATCCTCGCTATCTCCATCCTAATCAAAACCAAATCCGAAAAGGCTAACGAAGGCTAAGGCCAAGGCCACAGTGACTCAGATTGATTCTAAGGACACTGTGCCAATTTCGAAATTGGCTGAGGTTGAGAAGAGTCAATCGGCCGCCGAGAAAAAGCCAGCCGAGGTCGAAGCATCTGAACCCCAACCACCCAAAAGGTGAGATTTGAGCAGCCTGAGGGTAGCCGTAGTTTCCCTAGCAACATGACTTGGGCTCCCGAGGTCATGGTGGATAACAGGCCCCTGACAGTCGGCGACAGTGCAATGAACCTTGAAATCAGCGCAGCCCTGTCGGCGACTGTTCTTCTGTCAGAAGACATGAACCGCATGGCTGAGTTGTATGAATACGAAAACTTCGCCCTTATGATGTGGCACTCAGTCTTGGTAAGTCTCTTTCTTACTCTTTTGTAATCTTCCTATACTTAGTCAAGTTTCACTAATCTATTTTTCTTCTTGCAGGCCATCCAGCATGCTCATTCATATGCGGTCAAGACCGAGATGACAAGGAAGAAGTTGGCACAGAAGACTAAGGAAGTTGTCAAACTCCTTTTCTCACTCAACCGTGTCGAAGCCAACAACCGAGCTCTGCTGGATTAGGCCAAGGCTTCCAAAGCTGCTAAGGACTTGGCCGAGGAAAAAACTAAAGTGGTCGATGCTGAAGCCGAGGCTGCCAGAGCCTATCTTGAGGCTGCTAAGGCCAAGGTTGCTGATTTAGAGGCTAAGCTTCAAGAGGCCCTAGACTCAAAGGAGGCCGAGGTGAAGGTAGCCGATGAGAAGGCCTATGAAGAAGGGATGGTCGCCGTCCATGACTAGTACAAACAACAAGTCAACCTGGCTTGCAATCGAGGTTATTACCTTGGTTGGATGGCGACGCTCAACAAATTACTTGTTTCAACGGACTCCGACCTTCGAGACATCAATCAGCTTTAAGTGCCTTTCCTTCAAGAGCCCAAGGACTCTGGCGATGAAGCCGACGAAGACGATGCCAAGGATGACGAAGCTGATGAAGTGGAGCAAGAAGCTGCCACTGATCCCAAGTCTCTGACCCTCAACGAGCAAATAGACTTTACTCAAGATGAGAAGGATGACTTGGTTTCCAAGGGCGTCTCTCCCAAACCAATCACCTCTGAGGCCGAGGTCCAGTGCGCCAAAAGGAGTCTGGATCAGACATTACTCGAAATAGATGCCGAAATAGCAGCAGAGAAAAATGCAATACTGCCAATCGAGGCCAACAATACTCCATCAGCCGAAGTTGAGCAATCCCAAACCACTTCTAACACTTAGGATATTTCTTATTTGTCTTTGTTCTTTTCCTTCTTTTTGTTTGAACAATGTTAGCCTGAATTTTAGCCGATGTGTCCCATTTTGTAATTTGAACAAGTAATTTTTCTGTAGGCCGACGTGCCTTTTTGCCCATGGACAAGTTTCCCTTTTGAATACAAGGCTGATTTTTTCTTTCAAGTGTTGTATGCTTGAATGTTTTACTGCTTTCTTTCATGCCTTTCATGCTTCCATACTTAGAATATTTTTGCACTTCATCAAAGTACACCTTGACTGTATAATAACTTCGGGATGTGATACCTCGGATATAACTTTGAATGTTTTTCTCGACCGACCATTTGTATACCTTGGGTAACACTTTAAAAATGCAAAAATATTTTTACAAGTGTTATCCAGTATTGTTTCTTTACTTTCACATGCTCTCTTCTTTCAAGACTTCACCATTTCCAAGCTTGACAACCTGGTTGGCCATCTCGACCAATATGTATCTCGGATATTTCTTTTGATATTACCTCAGCTAATCTTCAGGGTGTAAATTTTCCTGAAATTTCAACAAGTGTTAAGCCAATTCTAGCTTGTAAATTTTTATATAAAATTTCAATAAGTCCCCAGCACTTTAAACCTTTACTCATCATTCTCCAGCTCTTTGTCTCCTAATGTGAACCTAAGTTTCACTTATTTTCACATTAAGCATGTATAATCTTTTGCCGAAGTTAGATTCAAACAAAGACTAGCCGAGGCCCTCAACCCTGGTTTCTCTGTTAATCTAATTGAAATGCACTTAGTTCCATTCTAAGTTTAAAGCCTAGTTTCAATTTAACTTAGTTCAACTCTATTATATGCAAGTATAATTCAACTCTGCTATATAATAAGTCTAAGTTGTTCGTCATGTTTCAATCAGAAATATCGTCAACTTAGTTCAACTCTATTATATGCAAGTATAATTCAAGTCTGCCATATAATAAGTCTAAGTTATTCATCATGTTTCAATCAGAAACATTGCCAACTTAGTTCAACTCTATTATATGCAAATATAATTCAACTTTGCCATATAATAAGTTTAAGTTATTCGTCATGTTTCAATCAGAAACATCGTCAAAGGACTGGTCAGTCTTATCACACAAATTTCAGATATAAAGATCGAACTAAAATTTTATTATTATTTCGGTTGATGACATAAATTTCAAAAACTAAAAATCTAATGATAAAAAAACTTCAAGTTGCAAGTGTTTCGAGGTCTTGCAACTTTTTGCCATCACTGCCCTCAAGCCAATATGCTCCATTGCTGGAGACTGACATAATTCTACAAGGCCCCTCCCAATTTGGGCCAAGTTTCTCTTCTCTGGGATCCTTTTTGTTGCCGACGACCTTTCTTAGGACGAGGTCCCCAACTTGAAACTCTCTTGGGTTGACCTTCTTATTGTAAGCTCTAGTAAGCTGTTGTTGGTATGCCCCTAGTCGAATTGTTGTTCTCTCACTTCTTTCTTCTAGTAGGTCCAGATCTCGGACCAGGAATGCCTCGTTAGTCCCATTCTTTACTCCCTAGGTTCTGATCCCTGGGGTGCCGACTTCTAGTAGGATAACTATTTCTGTGCCATAAGCCATGGCAAATGGGGATTCCCTAATTGATCTTCTTGGCGTAGTCCAATATGCCCAAAGTACATTGGGTAATTCTTCTACCCATTTTCCTTTTGCTGCCTCTAGCCTCTTTTTGATTCCATCCAAGATAGTCTTATTGGATGCTTCTGCCTGGCTATTGCTTTTAGGGAAACTCAGAGTAAAGTAGTAGTTCTTGATTTTGTACTTTGCACAGAAGTTCTTGATTAGCTTACTGTCAAACTGTGTACTATTGTCTGCTGTTATTGCCCTTGGGTTCCCAAACCTGGTGATGATGTTTTTCCATATGAAGTTCTTTACATCAACATCCCGAATCTTCGCAAGGGGTTTAGTATCTACCCACTTTGTGAAATAATCAGTTGCTACTAGCAGAAACTTCTTTTGCCCAATTGCTTGGGGTAGTTGTCCAACAAGATCCATGCCCCATTGAACAAATGGCCAAAGGCTAGATACTGAGTTCAAATATGCTGCTGGTTGATGTATCAAAGGTGCTAACCTTTGACACTTCTCACACTTCTTGACTTAGGCTTCAACATCTTTCTGTATGTAGGGCCACCAATATCCCTGAGTAATGGCCCTATGAGCAAGTGATTTGCCCCCAGCATGGCTGCCACATACTCCTTCATGTATTTCTTACAAGAAGTCTTCAACTTGGGAGGGATGCACACATCTCAAAAGGGGACTGATAAAAGACCTTCTGTACAGATTCTGCTGTTAGGCTAAACCTAGCCGACTTTAGTCTGGTCTTGTGTGCTTCTTTGCGATTATCTGGAAGTTTCTTATCTCTAAGGAACATTACTATTGCATCCATTTAACTTGGCCCCATCTCCACACACATTACTTCGTATTCTGTGATTAGTGGTTCCACACTTGGGCCTGATAAATAATCAACCATTATTGTCTTTGCCTCCCCTGATTTCATTGCACTAGCCAGGTTAGCCAAGGCGTCGGCATGTCTATTGTCATCTCGGCTAACCTGTTGTAGTCGACAATCTTGAAACAAGGCTAACAGTCTGAAAACTTCTTTTACATAAGCTATCATTCTTTTATCTAGGGCTGCATACTCACCTGTTGCCTGATTCACAATAAGCTGGGAGTCACAGAAGACTACCACCTCGTCAGCTTCCATTGCTGTTATCAACTTCAATACTGCGATTAGTGCTTCATATTCTGCTTCATTGTTTGAAGCCTTAAACCACAATCGAATAGATTGTTCCAACATCCGCCCATTTGGCGATACTAGCACTACTCTTGCCTCCGTTCCTTGACGGTTTGAACTCCCATCAACAAACAGGCGGAAAGAGTCGCCGATGTAAATGTCGTAGGGCTTGAGTTTTTCTTCTTTCTTTTGCACTGTTGTTGGGTTTTTCATTCCCACCTGGGTCTCTTCTTGTTTCCCTGGACACCCTAAATTGAGGCTCATCGGAGCCCAACGTGGGATGGCTCCGGGTGTGAACTCGGCCACAAATTTGGCCAAAACTTGGCTCTTAATTACTATTTTAGGCCTAAATTCCAAGTCATACTAGCCCAGTACTACTGCCCATCTAGTTACCCTGTCTGTCAAATCCCTTTGTTGTAGTAGGGACTTCAAGGGGTACTCAGTTAATACTACAATTTTGTGGACTTGGAAATAATAGTTTAACTTCTTGGAGGCCATCATTAAGGCCAATGTCAATTTCTCTAAGGGTAAATACCTGGTCTCTGCGCCTGCAAGGGTTTTACTCATATAGTATACTGCCATTTGTTCTCCATTCTCTTCTCTAATTACCACTGCGCTCACTGCATGCTCTAAAATCGCTAAGTATAAGAACAGTTCCTCTCTAGGTATTGAATTCAAAAGAACTGGAGCTGTGGTCAGGTATTTTTTCAAGTTGGCCAAGGCGACTTCACATTCTTCTGTCCACAAGAAATCCATAGCGTTTTTCAACAGATTGAAAAATGGTTTACACTTATCTGAACTTCTGCTTATAAACCTATTCAGGGCTACGACCATTCCTGTCAGCATCTGTACTTGTTTTGCCGATGTAGGGCTCTTCAAGTCAATGATGGCCTTGATTTGATCTGGGCTTACCTCAATGCCCCTTCTAGTAACCAAGTATCCCAAGAACTTACCAAACCCAACTCCAAATGCGCATTTCGAAGCATTGAGTCGGAGCTGATATGTTATAAGAATATCGAACACTGCTTTCAAGTCGACCAGGTGATTCTCAGGTTTTTTGGTCTTCACGACCATGTCATCAATGTATACTTCCACTGTTTTGCCAATCAAATGTCTAAACATCTTGGTCACTAATCTCTGGTATGTTGCTCCTGCATTTTTCAACTTGAAAGACATCACTCTGTAGCACTACAGCCCTTTTGGGGTAATAAATGCAGTCTTCTCTTCATCAGGGGGTACATTGCTATCTAATGGTACCCCCTGTAAGCGTCCAGGAAGCTTATCATTCCATGCCCTAAAGTGGCATCCACTAATTGATCGATCTTGGGGTGTGGGAAACTGTCTTCGGGACAAGTCTTATTCAGGCTAATAAAGTCCACGCAGACCCTTCAATTCCCATTTTTCTTTTTTACAACCACAGTGTTGGACAGCCAAGCAGGGTAGTTTACCTCTCGGATGGCTCTGGCCTCTAACAATTTATCCACTTCCTCCTCTACTGCCTCCACATGAACCAACTTTGGCCTCCTCGCTCTCTGAATGATGGGTTTAACCGACCTGTCTACGTTCAGTCTGTGGCATGTAACCTTGGGGTCAATGCCAGGCATCTCTTATGGCGTCCAGGAAAACACCTCTATGTTTGCTTGCAAGAATGCTTCTAACTCCATTTTCTCTTTCTCGGCCAAGCCTGAGTCGAGGAGGAAGAAACGCTCTTTATCCCCTTGTTGGACTAGAATTTTTTTTAAGGCTTCCTCGTTTTTGTCGGCCGACTCTTTGCCGACGTCATCCAAGAACTCTATGTCCTCGTCCTCAATCTTTACTGTTGCTGCTTCTCGTACATTATAGGTGGATTTCATTGCTGCTATGGAGCAATTCTTTGCCTGCACTTGATCCCTTTTGACCTCTTCAATTCCATGCTCTATTGGGAATCGCAACTGTTGGTGTAGTATAGGGGGAACAACCCTCATTGCGTACAACCATGGCCTCCCCAAGATAACATTGTAAGGGGAGGAGGTGTCAATTATTATGAACTCTGTTCTTACATTCTCGGTGCCTGCTTGCACCTCCAAACTTATTGCTCCCAGGGTCCATGTCGGTGTTCCATTGAACTTGACCATTGGACCGTTGGACTACTCCAGGTCATCTTGGTGAAGGCTGAGCTCCTTGTAACATCTGACATATATGATGTCACAAGAGCTGCCTTGATCAATCAGAATGCGCTTACCTGGCATTCTCCAATCTTAAGGGATATCACCAGAGCATCGTTGTGTGGATGCTGCACCATGTCTAGGTCAGCTTCAGTAAACGACAACATTGGTCCCTGGTACTCGTCTGCCTTAGGCCTCTTTTACTGGACCTGATACACATGCTGTAAGTGTTTTACCCTCTTAGTCTCCCCACGTACCTCATTCTCATTGACCTTTGAGTGAATCACATTGATAACTCGAGGTTCATTCGTTTGCGGTTGCGGTGCTGGTGGAGGTGGAGGTGGAGGTGGTGCTGCCGGTGCCGGGGGCAGCTTTGCTTGCTCTTTCCTTGTTCTGGCCTTATCTACTATGTCCCTTAAGTGACCTTGTCTTACCAGATCTTCCAAATGTGTTTTTAGTGATCTACAACCCTGTGTCAGGTGTTCATCTTCATTGTAGTAAGCACAGTGCTTTCCCAGGCTTCTTCTCATGAATTCGCCAGGAACCTTTTATGGCGCTCTATAATATGGTTGGTTCTTGATTCTTTCCAGAACTTTATAAATCGGAATCCGGAATATGGTAGTGACTGCCTGTGCAGCTCTCAGTCCTATCTCTTGCCTGTTAATCTAGTATTAGCTCGGCCTCGCTTCAGCGAGCCATTTGTCTTCTCTTGTTTTGACACATTTGTCCCTACCGTGTCTTCTTTAGCTCTTGCATATTTCTCGATCTTGGCCATGAGTTCCTTCATACTTTTTGGTAGCATCCCTCCATACTTCTTTGTAGCGTATTTGCCAGTGACTTTAGAAGCAAGCAGTCATCGTTCAGGCCGTTCTTAAAAAATACGACTGCCAACTCTTGGTTACATCTTGGTATTCGGTTAAAAACCTCATAATACCTTTTGGCATAAGCCCTGAGACTTTCATCCTCACCGATTCTCAAAGCCATCAGGGAGTCTACCCTCAATGGCTGTAGTTTCTTTGCAACAAACCTGGCCACAAACATCTCGGCCAGGCCTTCCCAACTTTTTATAGTTCATTTCGGCAACTTATGAAACCAATCTGATACGCTTTCCCCAAAGGATGAGAAGAACACCTTGTAGAGCAATGGTTCGTTCCCGGTATACAGTGCCATTGAGTTCAAATATGAGCCGACGTGAAAGTTAAGATTGGACTTACCGTCGTATATCTGAAATCTTGGCATGTGGAACCTTTTTGGGGCCTCAAACTTGTCCAATTCAACTGAGAACGGCGTTCTCGGCTTGACCGGAGACGTGACCTCGGCATCTTGTCGCTTCCTTTGGAGGTAGTCCCTCAAATCCTCCTTAGTCCGTCCAGGAGCTTAGCTGTCAACGAATTTTAGCCTTTTTGGTACGCTGCTCCCGGTGTCGTTGTGAGTCCTCTTGGACCTCCATTTATTCATCGTGCCAAAACAAAGCTCATTTCCTTGAACATGCTGATATTCCTTAACATAAGTTTCCTTGGCACGATGTGTTTTCTGAGACACTCTTCTCATCGATTCTCCTTACCCGACCTCCCACGAAGGCCGATGCGAATGTTCCTTTGTCCTGTCATGCTGAGGGATTGCAGGGATTGCTTTCTGTCCCCTTTTCTGGGCATCGTTCTTGGTCGCTGGAATGAACGTGTCCTCCAATGAAAACGGTGGCTGCATGACGTTGTTCTGCATCATGAAGTTGACAACCGATTGTAGGTCTGCCAACTTGTTTGCCATTTCTTTCAACTCGCTGTCCCTTCTCAGGCATCTATCTTTCCATCCTAGAGGTCACCTTTATTTTAATACCCGCATTGACATGCTTTCTTCAGTACGTCTCCATCTTGGTCGACGTCCTTTTCTCTAGGATTCTTATCCCGAGGTTCTTCATTACAGTTGCCCTTCTCAACATTAGGATCGGTGTTTTTACCACTCCCACTAGAGATGTCGCCCCCAATCTTTTCTTTCTACCCGTCGTTGGCCATCTATTCTCCTTACGTTTCCCACAGACGGTGCCAAATTATGAGTGTTGATTTCCGACCACACTGCCAAACAGGAACTCAGCAGAAGAGCACAGGCAGAATATATCACGCCCGAACAGCCTGTCACAGAAAGATAAGACTTCGGCGGTGGTTCGTCCACCCGAGGGCACTCTGACGATCAAGTTAGTACTCAGTTATCTCTCAAAGATAGCAAATAGTGCTTCACTCCACTAGCCAGAATATAAAAAATGTACCTTAGACCCATGAAGGTGCCTTATTTTTATAGCCAGCACTAACCTGATCCCCGTAGAAGCCTAACTTCAATGGACTCTGGCTCAATACTCATCTTAGACTCCCAGCCAGATAGAGATAAACTCCTTAAGAGTTTTTATCTTTATTCAGATTGAGGTCCTCCCCCATTCTAGGACTTTTGTCCCCTATCCGCTCATCTCGGATTTCGGTATCTTCGTAGATAACCTCGACTTAGCCAAGATGGCCTCGGCAATATGATCAAGACACGTGGCACCTCGGCTGACACTCCGGTGCTACCTTGGCCACATGTTGTCACTCACAAAATATGTCCTCATAAGTTGATCCCTGGGGATGTAATTCTAGCTGTTGATAAGATTCAATTATCAGAAGCCAGGCCTAATTAGGTTTCTGCGGTTGTTAATGTCATCAAGAAAAATCCCAAAAGAAATGTGTTGCTAGAAATTGCTAGAGGAGATCAGGATTTTGAAGTTGGAGCTACTCCTAATGATAATTCCATATGGTACAGGTCGAATTGGTGTTCAATTATCACCAAATGTTAAAGCCTATCAGTCTATTTAAAAGTCTCACTTCCTCAACAAAACCTTTTTGTTGCATTGCATACAAAAGATGTCTAAGTTACTTTAACGTGAAATTGGAGGATGATTGTTAGTTGATTCAAAAGAAAAATTAAGGCTATGTGTGGATAGATTTTCAAACTATAATTTCACTCTCATATTCTAATATTATGTTTGGATACATCTTTCAAATTATATTTCCATAACAAAGGGAAACTCTGTCGAAAACTCTGTGTTAGGCGGGATTTTATTTATTTATTTATTTATTTGAAATTTGGTGTAACCGGTCGTTTGGCCTGTCAACCGGAACATAGAAATTTTTTTTGATATATTTTTTATTTATATTTTTAATAAAACAATATTTTCAAAAAATTTTAAATTTTTTTATGAACTTTTAATAGATTTTTGAGCTGTGTGTTTGTTTATGAGTTGTAAGTTTGCATCATATATCATATATCACATAAAAAATTACTCACTCAATTCAAAACTTTTTTCAAAACTCATTCAGCAAACAAATTTTCCATATTCAAATCATAATTTCAAAACTCTCAAATTCAAAATATATCTATATTTTCAAATCATATTTAGAAAATTCTATCAAAATGCTACCTAAAACTTTATGTAGTGGCTTTGGAGATGAGCTGGGTAGCTTCTTCTTCTTCTTCTTCTTCTTATTATTATTATTATTATTATTTAAGTTGGGTTCAAAACCACCTCATTTAATACATGCATAAAGAAATAGTTTGTTTGGTTGGGAGATTTAAAGAGGAATTTGGAAAGGGAAAGGAAAAATGTGTGTGAAATTAAATAAAATGTAGGTATATGTTATTCGTATTTTACCTGTTTTTTTCATTTCCCTTTTCAAATTCCTTATTAAATCCCCCAATCAAAAGGTTTTGAAATAATATAATCACCCTTACAAGTTTAATAAATTTATATGGGTTAGGCTTGCCTTCCATTCATGACCTAGATTTGAGAATATTGTTTGGACTCGTAAAATCTATTACTGAGTTTTACTTTGATAATTTAAATTGTTAATTTTGTAAGATTCTTAATATATATCACATTATCTAAAAAAAACTTAGTTGATCTGATAATTAGAACATCTTGTTTTATGACATTTGTCTAAAATATAATGAATGATTTATTTTTAAAAACACATTTATTGTTTATTTCAAACCAGAACCATTTCAAATTAGATTTTAACTTCTTAATCATTTTGAGGAGAGTGAATGGACTACTTTGTTCCTTGATTTTGGTTTAATTTCTAAGGACCGTTGTCATTCGACTAAATTGACACAATAAAAAAAAACTACAGTAACTACAATTGTAACTTGCCCAAAAATATTTATCACAGAAGAGACTATCAATTTTTGAAAAAGAAACTTATAAATATGCTTTATTATTTTAATAATAATGTAAATAGCAGTTTAAATAAACCATCTGCATAAAACCAGACATCAATGCAGACCACCAAATCCAGAAGAAGCTCATAAGATTGAATTAGCTTCAATTTATGGCCTAACTTGTATGATAACTTTTCCAACATTAGAGCTTGAGAACATGGAATTAAAACTCTCCAAGAAGCTCTCAATGCCATTGTAAATTCTGTGTTTGGAAATGATCTTTCCTTCTTTTATGTAGCCCTCCATCTCCTTCATGAAGTCTCCAAAGCGATTCATATATGAACCCACCATAAACCCTTCCATCCTCACTTCTTTGCCCACCATGTTCAGTAGGTTCCTAACCCCTTCTCTCTCCGTCCATCTCTGTGTCATACCACAAAATTACACTAAAAAAAACAAGTCCCACATCCAAATTCTAATAACAAAAACATGAATGAAAATTTGTAATCGTGTAAATAAGGATTTTGATGATGACAATGGTGTTTGGACGATAATTACCTGATTGTATTGAGAGATCATACCGCAAAGTGGAATACGAGCACCCTTGTTGACATTGTTAAGAACTGCCTCTAGCATCTTACCACCCACATTCTCAAAGTAAATGTCAATACCATCAGGGAAACGCCTGTGTAACATTTAACAACAAAAATTAAGAAGTGTAATGCTAATTTTTATAACCTCAGTAGTTGTTGTTTCGGATTATACAAAGAATTTTTTCAAAAATAGTGCAAACGATAAAAATGTTCTGCGAAAGTTACAACTTAATTTCGTAGCTTCTACTCAATTTCTCTGAAATATTTCTCAAAGTTTTTTTAAAATAACTTCACATTCCTTAAATTTTTTGAAGCTAAACAATCAATTAGCCCAGGAGCCATATTCTTTGAGAGGCTGAAAATTGTCGATCTACCCACATTTTACTATGAATGCTTATGACTTTCTATTTTCATAACCATTAACTCCTATGAAGTATGCATACTTTGAAAAATATGTTATATCTATACCGAGTACTTATCGGCATATGATATCTCATATGATACTTCTACATACATATCGGGTATACGAAACACATACCTAAATTTTTTCTTCTTAATTTTTGGCATATCCAGGTGTGTCTAGTATATACTCAAGTCGTATCACTAGACTTCTTTTTTATTTTTAATTTTATTCTTAGCATGATTTTAGAATTAAACTATGATTTGTATGTTATTTAATATATTAACATTTAAATTTTGATTTATATCTTTATTTTTGACATTAAATATTAATTATAGGTTGGATTCTTACAAATTAAATCATTTTATTAATTTTTGCATTACTCTAAATTAAAAATAAATATTTTTTTACAAGCATTCTAAGTCCAAGTCGTATCCATACCCTACTTTTTTTGAATTTTACCGTATCGACGTACCAGTATCGTGCCAGTATCAATATTTGTATCCGTACCCGTACCTGTGCCCGTGCTTCATAGGTTAACTCAAATGTAAGCAAAAACTATATTTCGACTAAAAAATAAAAATAAAAAAAGGCAAGAAACAAATTACTTGCTTAAGGCTGCATCAATATCTGTCTCTGTGTGGTAATTGAATGCATCGTCATATCCAAATTCATCCTTCAACAGCTTCACCTAGATACGATAAAGGAAATACCAATGCAATATGGAGAGAAGAATAAAGAATAATCAAAATGATCTATTGATCAAGTGGTGTCGGGAATGGACTCGAAATGGAATTTTCAAAAAAATAAAATAAAATAAAACCATATTAATACCAAAATACCATGAGTATGTCCAAAATACATTAAAACTCAAATTCTCAAGTCTGACTAATGCAAAACCACCAACAAAAGGAAGCCAATAAACACACCCCTGTGTGCAATTCTGGTAATAGATTACGCTATTTTCATTTCTAGAGTTTATAATTTTAATTTTGTTAGAAATTTCAGTTGCAAAGTTTGAATCATCTCTATTTCTCTCATATGAGATGTTTTAGTTCCTTATGTTCCAAGTTTCAATTTGAAGAGCTAAAAAGTGATTAGTGATGCTATAAAATCAGCTTGTGGATTGGTTAATCATATATTTTGTTACTTTAAATCACTATTTCCCATGATAACATTACCAACTTAGCATCAACCAAAGAAACCGAAAACCTAATTAAAAGACAATTTTCTTCTAAAATAGTTGACTTTTAAATGGTCTTGTTAAAAGGTATTCTATTTGAAAATAATTCTAACAAGCCTAATAATTATGTAATCAACGAAGCGAGTAATTATTTGGTAATTTTAGATTATTATTTTATCTTATTTATCACTTAACGCTTGTCAAATTCTCTTTCAAAATCCTCACAAAAAGTATTAATTCTTGCAATTTGAACTAACAAATTATCAAGTTGGGACATCATATAGATTTGTCCCAAGACCACCCGTAATTTTTCCATGAAGCAACTGTGGGGACATAATTTTTGAATGATAACAAGTGGCCGAGGTGTCACTGAAGCGCCAGCCGAGGTGCCACGTGTCCTGGTCATGATGCCGAGATCATTTCAGCTACGCCGAAGTTATCTGCGAAGATACCGAAATCCGGGATAAGTAGATAAGGGACAAGAGTTCTAAAATGGGAGAAGACTTCAGTTTAGGTAAAGATAAGACTCTGAGAGAGTTTATCCTAATTCTACTGAGAGTCTAAGATTAGCAGTAATCCTATGTCTATTAGAGCTAGGCTTCTATTGGGACTAGGATTGTGTTGGCTATAAAAGTGAGGCACCCCCATGGGTCTAAGGTATTTCTTTTATACTTTGTCTAGTGAGTTAAGCACTATTGATTATCTTTGAGAGATATTTTACTGACTTGATCGTCGGAGTGCCCCTAGGTGAACAAACCACCGCCGGAATCTCTTCTTTCTATTGCAGGTCGTTCGAGCTTAATCTATTCTACTAGTGTTCTCCAGCTGAGTGCTTGATTGGCAATGTGGTCAGAAATTGACACACACAATTTGGCACCGTCTGTGGGAAAGAAAGAAGAATAGATGGCCAATGACGGACAGAAAGAGAAGGTTGGGGATGACACTCCTAATGGGAGTGGGAAACCTGTAGACCTTAACATCGAAGAAGACAACTACAACAAAGAGACTCACGATAAGAATCACGAAGGAAATGACGTCGGTCAGGAGAGCGACGTACCAAAAAAAACGGACCGGAGTGGGTATTACAACGAGGACGACCTCCTGGTATGGAAAGAAAAATGTCTACGGAAGGACGATGAGGTAAAGGCCATGGTGAACAAATTGGCGGACCTACAAACAGTGGTCAATTTCATGATGCAGAATAACGTCATGCAACCACCATTCCCACAATAAGATACGCCGATTCCAGCGGCAAAGGAGGATGCCTGAGAAGAGGGGCAGAAAACAGTCCCTACAGTTTCCCAGCACACCAAGACTGAAAAACACTATCACCGGCCTTCAAGGGAGATCGGGCGAGGAGAATCAAGAAGGGTAGAATCGAGGAGGACGCATCGCACCAAGGAAGCCGACCCCAAAGAACACCGGCCTGTTCAACGGCAGGACTTGTGCTTCGACGCAACCAATGGAGGGAAGTCCAAAAAGGCCCATAATGAAACTGGGAGTAGTGCACTGAAAAAGCTGCAGTCAGGAGATAGCCGAGTTCCTGGACGGACCAAAGAGGATTTGGGGGATCACCTACAGAGGAAGCAACAAGATGTCGAGGTAACATCCCCGGTCAAGCCGAGAACGCCGTTCTCGGTAGAATTGGACAAATTCAAAGCCCCGAAGAGGTTTAGCATGCCAAGATTCTAGATCTACGATGGTAAGTCAGACCCCAACTTTCACGTCGGCTTGTACCTGAACTTGATGGCGTTGTACACAGGGAACGAGCCGTTGCTCTGCAAGGTGTTCCCCTCATTCTTCAAAGAAATTACATCAGATTGGTTTCACAAGTTGCTGAAAAGAATTGTGAAAACCTGGAAAGGCCTGGTCGAGATGTTTGTGGCCAGGTTTGTGATAAACAAGCTACAGCTATTGAGGGTGGACGCCCTAATGGCCCTGAAGATCGGCGAGGATGAAAGCCTTAGGGCCTATGCCAAAAGGTATTATGAGGAATTCAACCGAATACCAGGATGCAACCAAGAGGTGGCGGTCGTGTCGTTTAAAAACGGCTTGAAGGATGACTACCTGCTTCGAAAATCACCGGCAAAGACATTGCCGAAAAGCATGGAGGAGCTGATGGCCAGGATAGAAAAGTATGCCAGAGTCGATGAGGACACGCCGGGGACAAAGGCGCCCAAACAAGAGAAGAGAAATGGTTCGCCGAAGCGAAGCCAAGATAACACTGGATACGAGAAGACAAGAGCTCAGCCCAAGTGAGCAGATCCCGGATTCCAGATCTCGAATCTCAGATTCTAGAAGACAAGATCTCGGCCTTGATGATTAAGTCCAAGAAGAGAAGAGTTTGGCCTAAGTTAAAGAATTTTTATATAAGGTCCACAAAGGAGTATGTGGAAGCCATGCAGGGGGCAGATCCCTTGCCCATAGAGTAATATCGTAGGGATTCTTTTGGCCTTACATGCAAAAAGAAGCTGAAGCCTATGTAAAAAAGCATGAAAATGCTTTGAAATCTACCTACAACGTGTGATAGAACAGTAATTCGGCTGGGGGCATACCAGCAACAACTTGCTAGGGCTTACAACAAGAAGGTCAGCCCAAGAGAGTTCAAAGTTAGGGACCTCAGCCTAAGAAAGGTTGCCGGCAATGGGGCATAACGACTGAAGCAATAATAAAGTTCTAGTTTGATTTTTGAAATTTGTGCGATAGAACCGACCAGTCCTATGACGATGTTTCTGATTGAAACATGACGAATAACTTAGACTTATTATATGGCAGAGTACAAACTTTACTTGCATATAATAAAGTTGAACTAAGTTGGGTTAACCTGGACTTATCATATCGGCAAAATCAGACATAGATTGGAGCTGAGTACCTTAGGAAAGAGACCAAGGTTGATAATCTCTGCCAGTCTTTGTTCGAATCTTACATCGGCAATGAGGTCAAAGCCACGTGTCTAATGAGAACCCAAGTAAAACTTGAGTTCACATTATGGGGCAAAGGGCTGAAGAATGATGCTTGGGAATTGGAATTTCACAAGCTAAGATTGGTTTAACACTTGTTAAAATTGAAATTTACAAGTTGAAGTTAAACCGAGGCCATATTTAACGCTTGTTGAAATTGAAATTTACAAATTGAAGTTAAACAGAGGATATGTTTAACACTTGAAATTGAAATTTACAAGTTGAAATTAAACCGATAATGTGTTTAACACTTGTTGAAATTGAAATTTACAAGTTGAAGTTAAACCGATGATGTGTTTAACACTTGTTGAAATTGAAATTTACAAGTTGAAGTTAAACCGAGGATATGTTTAACACTTGTTGAAATTGAAATTTACAAGTCGAAGTTAAACCGATGATATGTTTAATACTTGTTGAAATTGAAATTTACAAGTTGAAGTTAAACCGATGATATGTTTAAAACTTGTTGAAATTGAAATTTACAAGTTGAAGTTAAACTGATGATGTGTTTAACACTTATTGAAATTGAAATTTACAAGTTGAAGTTAAACTAGGGATGTGTTTAACACTTGTTGAAATTAAAATTTACAAGTTGAAGTTAAACTGATGATGTGTTTAACACTTGTTGAAATTGAAATTTACAAGTTGAAGTTAAACCGGGGATGTGTTTAACACTTGTTGAAATTGAAATTTACAAGTTGAAGTTAAACCGGGGATGTGTTTAACACTTGTTGAAATTGAAATTTATAAGTTGAAGTTAAACCGAGGATATGTTTAACACTTGTTGAAATTTAAGTTTACAAGTTGAAATTAAACCGATGATGTGTTTAACACTTGTTGAAATTGAAATTTACAAGTTGAAGTTAAACCGATGATGTGTTTAACACTTGTTGAAATTGAAATTTACAAGTTGAAGTTAAACCGAGGATGTGTTTAACACTTGTTGAAATTTAAGTTTACAAGTTGAAGTTAAACCGATGATGTGTTTAACACTTGTTGAAATTTAAATTTACAAGTTGAAGTTAAACCGAGGTCATATTTAACGCTTGTTGAAATTTAAGCTTACAAGTTGAAGTTAAGCTGAGGTCATCTTGAAGGAAGATTGGTTTAACACTTGTTGAAATTTGTGAAAAATTTACAAGTTGAAGTTAGACCGAGATCATGTCTAACATTTGTTGAAATTTGTAAAAAATTTACAAGTTGAAGTTAGACTGAGATCATGTTTAACACTTGTTGAAATTTGTGAAAAATTTATAAGTTGAAGTTAAACTAAGTTTAGGTCTAACACTTGTTGAAATTTGTGAAAAATTTACAAGTTGAAGTTAGACCGAGATCATGTTTAACACTTGTTAAAATTTATGAAAAATTTACAAGTTGAAGTTCAACTAAGGTTATGTCTAACACTTGTTAAAATTTGAGAAAAATTTACAAGTTGAGTTAGACCGAGATCATGTTTAACACTTGTTGAAATTTGTAAAAAATTTACAAGTTGAAGTTAAACTAAGGTTATGTCTAACACTTGTTGAAATTTGAGAAAAATTTACAAGTTGAGTTAGACCGAGATCATATTTAACACTTGTTGAAATTTGTGAAAAATTTACAAGTTGAAGTTAAACTAAGGTTATGTCTAACACTTGTTGAAATTTGAGAAAAATTTACAAGTTGAGTTAAATCGAGATCATATTTAACACTTGTTGAAGTTTGTGAAAAATTTACAAGTGAAAGTTAAACTAAGGTTATGTCTAACACTTGTTGAAATTTGTGAAAAATTTACAAGTTAAGGCTAAGGTTGTATTAAAATGAGTACTTATGTACTTGCTGATATAAACCGTTGGTGAGTATAGCCGAGGTATTTTATCCCGAGAAAATTACACAGTTAAAGTGTGCATTGAAGATATGCGAAATATTCTAAGTATGAAATTATACAACCACATTGAAAGAAGAAATTAGAAAATGCATTCAGAAAAGAAAAGAAGACACTTCGGCCTAACATTGAAGAGTGATTGTTTAGATTACAAAAAAGTCGGTGTGAAGTACGCCGGTGTCAGACGGTGGTAGTAAGCAAAGAAGTGCAATGAAAGCCTCGCCGGAGAGAGAGAGTGAAACTGGTTACAGAAAGCTTCGCAAAAGCAGCAATGGAGGATTTGAGAGAAAAAGTTTGAACAAGAACGAAAATGCAGAAGTGAAAAGACGGAGAGAGAGTTGATGGCGGCAAAATGGCAATTATAGTGCCTTGGATGACGTGCTTATCAGACGGTGCATGCAAAAATGATGCGACTTGATGGCGCGTATCAGGTACGGTCCAGTAGGGGAAAGACGCGTGGTAAAAACGGTTGAAATACTGTGCGTGCCAGCTCATACGCGTGCTGGAACTCTTGGAGTTCTTAATTCAATGAAGCAAATACCTCGACTAGGAGGACGGTTTCGGCTGAGAAACTTGAACGAACTTGGTCGTTGGTTCTAAGGCATTGATGAAAGCAAACTATAGGTCTCGATCATATTGAGCGGACGAGTTCTAACTTCGGCAATAGATGATGAAGTGAGCTTAGCCAACGTGCTAAATGGAAGAAATGATAGAGGTTCCATCACCTCAGGATGCCGAGATAATAGAACCTATGGGACAGTTGTGGGGACATAATTTTTGAATGACAACACGTGGTTAAGGTGTCACTGAAGTGCCAGCCGAGGTGCTATGTGTCCTGGCCATGACGTCGAGATCATCTCGGCTAGGCCGAGGTTATCTGCGAAGATACTGGAATCCGGGATAAGCAGATAAGGGACAAGAGTCTTAGAATGGGAGAAGACTTTAGTTTAGGTAAAGATAAGACTCTGAGAGAGTTTATGCTAATCCAACTGGGAGTCCAAGATTATCAGTAATCCTATGTCCATTAGAGCTAGGCTTCTATTGGGACTAGAATTGTGTTGGCTATAAAGTGAGGCACCCCTATGGGTCTAAGGTATGTGTTTTATGCTTTGTCTAGTGAGTTAAGTACTATTGATTATCTTTGAGAGATATTTTACTAACTTGATCGTCGGAGTGCCCCGGGTAGACGAACCACTACCGGAATCTCTTCTTTCTGTTGCAGGTCGTTCGGGCTTAATCTATTCTGCCAGTGTTCTCCAGCTGAGTGCCTAATTAACAGTGTGGTCGGAAATTGACACACACAACAACTATACAATTATTGTGGTCAGATTGATAAATTGAGGGGGGAAAAAAAAGCACTAAGGGCCTACATTCTTGCCCACCTTTCAGTACTGTATTTGTTTCTCTTTTGCCATCAAAGTTTGGGAGGATTCTATTTACACCCAAAAAATTGATTACCGCACTCAATTTCTTAATTTTTTATTAAATTATATAAATATATAATTTATTTTTGTTTTTTTTCACAAATTACCTTTAAATAATATAATATTTTAATTTTATAATACATCCAAATAATAACTTTACTATAAAATCAATTCAAAAAATTCTCTCTCTTCTCTTCTCAACCATGGCATCTTCTTCTCTGCCATTGTTGATTATTAATTGTATTGCTTTGGGGTACTTGCACATTATTCATTATTATTTTGCAAGTAATCAGGTACAAGGAACTTATTTTTCCTAATTGTTAGATATCGGCAGAAGGGTAGTCTAGGTGATTGAAGTATCAAAACATTACATACAAAAATCAACTACATTGTAACTGTAACCAAAAGAACATAGCTACCTCATCTTCAGACCAGCTCTCTGAATCGGAGAGATCATCTAGAAAGTTTTCATAATAATCTGAAGAGCTGTGATCAAAATCAACAATAGGTTCCTATTTTATTGCTTTAAAAAATCTGTTTGATTATTATTCTCATTTATTGTTTAATTTTGTTCAAATTTTTTTTTTTTTTTTCATTTATAAGTAACAACACATTAAGAAATAATAACGTTGATGATAATAGTGAGTTTTGATGGAGTGGGTTGAAATTTTGAAATGAAAAAGAAGATAAAAATATTTGAATATGTATAACTGATTAGAATGTACTTTAATGTGTATTGTTTTTATTAATAAATTTATATTAAGATATAATAAGGATTAAAATTTTAAACTTTTAATTAAATATACTGAGTGATTATTAGGGTGCAAATAGAATAGCCAAAGTTTATTTACCAAAAGCACACCCAAAAAAATGGGTTTGTTTTTATTTTTTTATAACCTGACCCAAAGAAAACGTAAAAAAAAAGAAGAACAAATCATAACTCATTTTCAAGTCAACTATTGGCGCTTTTGTGGTCCTGGGAATACTTAAGAAGATCATTAATTATAATTTATATATATCAAATAAGTAATCACAATCTTTTTCAAGTCAAACTACAACGGCATGTGGGGTCCGGAGAATAATTACGAGGATATTTATAGTATACAAAACAATATGTATACAAAAATGCTTAGCCACTTTAAAAATTTTATTAAATATCTCATATGAGTATGTAGTTACATAGACTTATATTATGTGGGTCTCACATTCATGTGAGACACATGTGATTACATACCTATGTGAGACATTACTTATATGTATATTCTCCTAGTGTATTTATTGTAGGAATAATTTCACATAAATGCATTTTTGAAAAATTATTTTTAAACTAACGATAAATTTTATAAATATTAAAAAATAAAATTATAAATTTTATTTTTAATTAATTTTTAAAAATACAAATAAGAGGTCATTTCTCTTTTATTGTAGGGAAAATTAGCGTAAGATCTCTTTCCTATTTTTAATTATGGAAAAAATTCATAATATTATTTTATGATGTCTAAGGTCCCTCAACCCTACGTCCATATATCACAGAGAAATTTGAGAAGAAACCAAAGGGCTTCAAAAACTACCTCCAAGAGATCTGAGCTTTGGTCTCTCTTTTCTCTCTCTCTACTACATTAATGGCGTCTGCGTTGGTATCCAACGGCGATTTCTCCGTCGCAAAGTCTCTAGCGCCATCAACCAACCATGTTGCTTCTGTCTACAGCGAGGTTCAGAACAGCTATCTTGACCATTCTTTTCCTCTCCCTTTTGTTCTCAAAAGTTCTTTTAAGGTCGTCCATAACGCCACTAGCTCCGCCGCCAGCAATCCAAGTTTTCACTTGTATCTCTAGATTTGATTAAAACATTGTTCGATCTCTGATTTCTTCTCTCTCTCTCTAGATTTGGTCTCTCTCTGCTACATCAATGGCGTCTGAGCTTTCATATTATCTGAGCTTTGTTTGATCTTTGATTTCTTCTTTTTTTTTTTTTTTGGTAATCTGATTCGTAAATCGAAAATCCAAGTTTGAAACTTGAATCATTCATGTTCTGTGCGTTTTACAATGATTTTGATTTAGTTTACTTGAGAAGATTTGATAAAGCATTTTCCGATTTCTGTTTTCCTTATGTTTTTGGTAATTTACGAAATTTTAATTTTTCTCTGAATTTCTCTGATTTGGAGAGAATTTCGCTTGAACCAGAATTTCTCTGGTTTGGACCTCTTCTTCGTCTCCGTAAAACGCCATTGTTGTAAAGCTCTCTCTCTCTCTCTCTCTAGGCCACTGTAATTGTGAATCAGGTATTCTAGATGGAGAACGGTGAATTGCTTTGTATTTGCAAAGTCTAGTTTCAGAAATTAACAATTTTGTTCAATGAAATTTCAATTTTTTCTGGTTTAAACCCAGAGTAATTCTCTACACGTAATGAGACAAATTTTTCTAGGAATTTCTTTGGTTTGGAGAGAATCTCTCTAGAACCAAAATTTTTCTGGTTTGAACAGAATTTTTGGATCGAATTTTCTCTAAATCAATTTGAAAAATTTTAGACATTATGAAAATATTGAATGTCCTTTATATTATAAAATCTTAATACCAGAGAGCCTAAAAAAAAATCCCCTTTATTGTATTGTACATAAAACTAATAATAATAAATCTTATTAATAACAGTCCTTTTACAATAAACCCATCCAGGTATGATATTTTTTCAACTTTAATTCACCAGCTAATTGCAACGAATGAAATCTTTAAATACATAGAATTTGGTAAATAAACAAAAGAAAAATTTTAAGTACGTAGAATTTGATAAATAAATAGATAAAAAATTAGATAAAATCCTCTAAAATAATCAAATTGTACATTTAAAACAACTATTTGTAGTTTTTTTTTTTTTTTTATAAAGTTTTTGTAAAATAAAATAAAAAAAAGTTTTTGTAAAATATCTACCTACCAACGTCAAAAGACTTTTTATTGGGTTTTAATCACGAGACTTTTCCTTACTTTTTCCTTGGACCACATATATAGCCCTCTTTGGAAAGTAGGTTAAACGTTATTTTTTAGCTTTTAATCCTTTTGAATCATATCATTTTTCATATTATTTATTTATTTATTTTAAAAAAAATCAAAAAATTATTTTTTAACTATTTTTTAAAAACACTTTATAATAAGACTTGTGTTCCATACGCCTAATGCATGTAATTTTATATATATATATATATATATATAAAAACATATATATATAATAAGGCAAGAGGGATTTTGAAAATGTCTTAAAATGTATGGGAGATACATTTGGTTTTAAGGGCCAAGATGAATCTTGAGCTTAGATCAACGGCCAAGATGAATCAGAGATACATTTCCCACCCGTTTGAGTTCATCTCTCCCTCTCTCCCACGTTCTCTTCAGCTCCCTCTCTCCCACGTTGTCTGTCATAGTGTCTCTCATCACCACAGCCATTGAAGACCCTTCGAACCCATCGATACCCACCCTCCTTCTTCGATACCCAACCCTTCGATACCCACCATCCCTCTTCGATACCCACCCTCCCTCTTCGCTACGCTACTCCTCATTCCCTTACAACCCTTCTCTTCGACCTGACCAAGGCTGTCACCGACCGAGCCTCCCTCCATCCGACGATCGAGTCGAGTCTCTCTCTCCGACGATCGAGTCTCTCGCCTGACTCGCTTCTCGCCTCTCAATCCCGCCGGACTCTCTTCTGTCGACGGATCTGTCTTCTCTCGGCTCTCTCTCTCCGACCAGCCCGATTCTGTCCACCGACTCCAACCTACAGGTATATAACTACAAATTGAAATCTGCTGTTGTTGTAGAATTAGTTTTTTGAAAAGGATTTTTTTAAGGGGGCAAAAAAAAGAAAAGTTAAATCTGTTGTTGTTGTTGTAGAATTTGGGATTTTTTTTTTAGGGTTTTTTTGTAAGGGAAAAAAAAAAGAAAATTGAAATGTGTTGTTGTAGAGTTTTGTTCAAATTTTTTTTTTGTGACTTATTGCTCCTCTGTGGTGTGGATGTTCTTTGTTCTTTGTTCGAAGATGCCTCACCTCAAGTCTGCCCCAAGATCCTCTACTTTGTTTTTGATATTCCAGAGATGTAGGTTGAATTGAATGTATTGAATTTTTGTATGCAGTGTGCCAGTGATGGTACTAGGGCAGAAAGAAAGGCAAAATTGGAAGGCTATTCCTTTCCTTTGTGTGTAAAGATAGTTGAAACTTTGCAAAAGAGCAGGAGAAAATTTCACCTTCAAACCCTCCATGTTCTTGGGCACAACACCAGATGGGATTCTAAAGGAAATGCATGCCCGATTTTCCATGGTTTTCTGGTTAGTTCCATATTTATGAATTCCTTTTCCAATTAGTTGTTAGAAGGAAATGCAACATTTCAGGAGTCTACTCATCAATATATCCATTTCATACTCAAGCTCTTACAGTTTGAGTTCATTGTTCAATGCTGAACACAATGATAAAATAGGACTACATAGATTTTAGACAGTTAATGTATACATATTGTGCATGCTCCTGATCACCATCAGGAACATGGACCATCACTACTTACTACTCTTGGGTTTGATTGGTGTGATTTGGGTTTGATATTTTTTCCCCTTCTCTCTCTGTTCTTCTCCTTCATTTCATGAATACATACATTTTTAGGATTGTTTATAACATTCTTGGGTTTGATATTTTTTTACATTCATGAATACATTGATATATTTTTAGTTTCATCGTCTGGGTTTAAAATTGGGTTCATTGAGGCTTACAATCTGTGTAATTTGGGGCTTACAATCTGTTTTTATATTTGTAAGTTGGGGCTTACAATCTGTAATTTGGGGCTTACAATACATTGATATATTTTTAGCTCCAATGTTTAATATTTGTAGTTATATTTGTTTCCCGTGTATCTTTTGTGATTAATTTTATGATTAGTTTTATTGTTGTTGAAACTATGATATGGGTAAAGGTAGAAATTTCAAATATTCATGGATTTGGGTCATTTCTAGGTGAAGCTATGTGGAATAGCTTAGTATGGTAATCTCATAGGTGTTACAATTGGATACACAATAACGGCATTTATTAGTATGGTGTGAGTATAATTTTAATGGACTTGCTTTTCGATTTGAATCTCCTTATTAGTCTTTTATTGTCTTATTTATAGTAGGGGGAGAATTCTTCCCAATCCACTATGTGAGTTGGAGGCTTTGTGGGGATGTATGTAGATATACCATAAAATTATTTAATTTGTTTATTTGTTATTTGTAAATTATTATAATTATGTGATTTTATATATATAAAAAAAATTGTGGATTATTTTTAAAATTATACTTATCGTCTATTTTTTTAAGACAAATATATATGATGAAATAATGTAGTTATAATTATCTTATCAATCTAATTTTTCTCATAACTAATTTATACATAGGATTTGAAAAAATGAACAATTCAAATTATCATAATAGCAGACTAAAATAATATTAAGATTTGAATTGTTCATTTTTTTAATCAACATTTGAGTCTTAGATTACAGTTTTTGAGTCTTTCTCATTACTCAAATTTTAAAATCACTAAATGATTCACCTAATGATCATTGTTCGAGTTTAGAAAAAATAAATATAAAAATGAAAACAAAAGCAACAATTGTCACATTTTTTTCAAATACTCCCCCACAAAAATGCATAGTCAGTCTATACATGCGTACTCACCTTAAACTGGGGGTATGACTCATGAGAGCAGGGGCATTATTCATTCTTCATAGCAGCCGGTTTTAATTAAACGATATTCAAAATATTTTTACAAACATAGTGTACATGAATTTACAGACATAGTGTACATGAATTTACAGAGAATCACCGAACTTCGCATCACAATCAGAAACAATTAACTAAATTTTCAGCAATTAAAGCAACAATAGGATGAACAAACAATCTCAATGCAAATAACCATAGAGAATTCACATCAATTGGGATTCTTTGTACTATATAGCATAAATCTGCTGATCAACATTTGATATGTTAAAAAATAAAATCTAATGATTTCAGTTTCCGCTTGAAATTTCAGATTTTGGCTTGAAAGGCTTGCGAAGAAAGCAGAAAGTTTTCAGGTTCTCTCTCTTTCTCTCTGTGCTTCATATTTAAATTGTTGATTCATGGTTTCTGGTTTATCATCATTTCCGTTTATGGTTCATGGCTTATCATTTGGTGAAACAGAGCTACTTCAGAGCCACACCAAACCTGAGGCTTCTATCTGTGCAAGGTAATATTTTTGTCTCTATTCCTCTTCTCTCTCTGTTCCCCTTTGTTTTCTTCTCTTGCCATTTTCTCTCTATCTGGTTCTGTTTTTTATTAAATACTCTCACATGCAAATACTTCAATTGTTGATAATTTGAGTTGTAATTTTATTTTAGAATTTGGGTTTATATATCTGGGTTTATATATTTTAGTTAGAATTTGGGTTTATATATCTGGGTTTATATATTTGAGTTAAAATTGGAAAATTATTGGTGAAATTGATATTGATGATATTTACACTTACTAGCAGAGTATGTACACCCACCTTCCATTGTTGTTTGGGATGTCCCAAAATAGTTATCCATCTTGAAAAGCCAAGAAACTAATACTGTTATCATCATTTTGTTAAGTTTGAATGCATTTAATAGATGGACAATTTTGAAAATTCTTACTATACTGTTAAAGTATATAAACATATTAACTCATAAATTTAATTTTTTTTCTTTCCTTTTAAACAAACCCAAAGTAATTGTTTGTGTTTGTTATTTTTTTTTTTAATGGAATATGATAAGTACTAAATTAACAAAAATAAATAAAACATGATATGCTTTTCAGTTGTCTTTGTAAAATAGATAGATGGAGAGACATTATACTATAGTTTGATTCTTCATCAAACAGAATAATTAAGCTGATATTACCCCAATATCCATTGAACGCCACGCCACACCTCACCTCACCTCACTCACTAATGATTTTGAAAGAGTTATTTGTTATGATTGGCAGCACTTATTAACTGTCCTATTGGTTCAAAGGGGTTTTATTATTTGTTTGGATTTGTTTTCTGGGGGTGTAAATTGATACATGGACCAATTGTTAACCAAACAATTCTAACATTTTTTTATTTCTTTTTGTTGCTCACTCACTAATGATTTTGAAAGAGTTATTTGTTATGATTGGCGGCACTAATTAATTGTCCTATTGGTTCAAAGGGGTTTTATTATTTATTTGGATTTGTTTTATGAGGGTGTAAATTGATACATGGACCAATTGTTAACCAAACATTTCTAACATTTATTTATTTTATTTTTGTTGCTCACTCACTAATGATTTTGAAAGAGTTATTTGGTATGATTGGCAGCACTAATTAATTGTCCTATTGGTTCAAAGGGGTTTTATTATTTGTTTGGATTTGTTTTCTGGGGGTGTAAATTGATACATGGACCAATTGTTAACCAAACATTTCTAACATTTTTTTATTTCTTTTTGTGGCTCACTCACTAATGATTTTGAAAGAGTTATTTGTTATGATTGGCAGCACTAATTAATTGTCCTATTGGTTTAAAGGGGTTTTATTATTTGTTTGGATTTGTTTTCTGGGGGTGTAAATTGATACATGGACCAATTGTTAACCAAACATTTCTAACATTTTTTTATTTTCAATAAATCTGCTGATACATATCAAACAAAGAATCTGCTAATCATTTATTTTATTTGATATGTATCAACATCTGATCAAATTTTATCTACTGATACATATCAAACAATAAATCTACTGATGCATATCAAAGTTTACATTCAAAGTTCATTCAAAGTATAAATAAATTTCATTCAAAGTTCTATCAATTTATCTGCTGAAATTTTTTCTGCTGATATGTATCAATAAATTTCATTCAAAGTTCTATCAACTGGTTTGTATCTCTATCTGATTGATTGGGGTAAATGATTTCTTTTCATTTTATATTGTTGGGTTTGAATTTTCCAGAATTCTCTCTAAAATTATCAAATTTACATTTGTCTTTCACACACACGTATGAGCGAGTCTTGCATTCACAATAGCGAGTCTTGCATTAACACCCTTTCTAACACTATCAGTCTATCATCATAAGCATTACTTGAACACACCATCTCTATTACGATCCTAGAACAATATTACATATTGGAGACCTAACAATGAAATACAATATTACATGTGTGTGTGTGTATTGGAGAATAAAACTAAAGGCACGGTGTAAATTCATCCACTTTTCATCCACTAATCATTGGTTACAATCCTAATTCTCAGAGTAAATTTTGTTCAAGGTCATATAGTTGTGGATACAGTGGGATAATCTTTTCTTTCTCTCTCTGCTTCGAACCCCGATTGGAGCTCTCCGGTACCTCTCTCCCTCTCTCCCTCTCTCTCTATGCTTCATGTTTAAATTGTTGATTCATGGTCTGGTTTATCATAATTTTTGTTTCTGGTTCATTTCTGTTTATCATCATTTCTGGTTTATCATTTCTGTTTCTGTTTTTGGTTTATGCTTCATAATTTCTGTTTAAATTGTTTAAGTTCATTTTTGTTGGCTATTTTAAAAAAGAGAGGAAAAAAAATAAAGGGGTTCTTACCATATACTCCCTAGATTTTGGTTTATAAAGCTTGGTTCTTTTGTTTTGTTTATTTATTCATTTGCCAAATTATTTAATTATGATTTCATTTCGCTTGCAAGATTTGATTATTGTTGGCATTGGAAGGAATATATTTGTTCAGGCCCAAGTGAGTAATGCCTTTTATTGTCTTCTTATTCTTTGTGATTCTTCTAATTCTCAGACTAAATTTTGTTCAAAGTCATATAGTTGTGGATACAGTGGGATAATTAACCGTTCATTTTGTCAGTGCCACATTGCACTGTGATGGTTATATGTCCATAAAAAAATAGTATTGATTCAATTTCTAAAAAGAAAAAAACTCAGGAAAAATTTGTTATGCTTATGATATTTTAAATTATTTAGTTTGGTTTTATGAGAGAGATTGTTAGAAGCTAATCCCAAATACTGGTTGGCTATGTGGATCATTTTCCATATGGCTTCATTCAAAGTTCTGTCAACTGGTTTCTTTTCATTTTATATTGTTGGGTTTGAGTTTTCCAGAATTCTCTCTAGCGAGCTGTTAACAGGTTATTTCTGCTCTCCAGTCTCGGCTCACAAGGTAAGATGCTCGCTCCCCTTCTCTTTATGTTTCCTTTCTCTCTCTGTATTTCTTCCTACCCATTTTCTGTTCATTCCTCTCCTCTCGCTGCTCAATCTTTTTGAGTTTTCCAGAATTCTTTTAGGGTTGTTTGCCTATGCCATTTTTACAAAACTGACTACATAAAACAATTTTGGAAACACATCAATCTGTTACAAAAGATAAAGTTTTAGGTAGATTACTCTACTTATATTTTCCGACTTTAGTTCTATGTCTTATGATAAGGTTTGGCCTCAGGTAATGTTTAATAAAGTTGAAAATTAAAAATTAAGTATTGAAAATTGAATGTTAAATTTATTGAATTAAAAAGTTGTTTGATCAAAATTTAAGTACTAAACTAAAAATAAATTGTTTGATATGTATAAGATAAAATTTGAAATTTATTATTTACAAATCGTTATGTATTTTAATCGTTGTGTATGGTTCGTCGCCATTAATCTCTCTGTCGGGCTGTTTTGTGTTGCCCTCATCTCGCTAACTTGAGGCGATTGAATGGCAAACTGATACATTTAACTTTGATACCGAGTTCGTAAAAGTAGATCAGGGAACCCTCTTCGATCTCATTCTGGTTTGGTTTTCTCCTCCCTTTTTGATCTCATTGATGATTGAGATTTTATCCTTTTGATTGCCTAATGACTTGGTGATTAGGGTTTATTGATTTTGATTGTATTGTGGTTTCGAAACTTATTTGTTAATTTATGTAAAGCGTGAATTTGTGGTTGAGAAAACAATATTGTTCATTAGTGATTTCTAATAGCGGTTAGGTTCTACAAATTTTTTTCACATAAATGGGATATTGTTTTTTATTTATTATTATTATTTTATTTGGGTAACAAGAATTATGTTAAAATTGGGGAATTATTGATTGCATTGATATTGATGTTATTTAGACTCTTCCCATTGTTATTTTGATGTCCTAAAATGCCTAACAAAGCCAATATAGTTAGGTTTGTGTGAATGCATTTAACAGAGGGACAACGTTGAAACTTCTTAATAAAGTCAAGTTACTTATGTGCTTATGGGATATTTATGTGTTTCTTTGATTTGGAAAACAAGAAGAATTATATTAAAAATGGGAAATCTAGGGAGTATATGGTAATTTATAATCTGCAAGATATCTGAAAAATTATTGAGAGGAGTTAGAATTCCATAGAGAAACTGATGGATTCGCAAAAATTCTAATTTATATCACTTGGGAGAACAAGAAAGTAGGTACTTGCAATTTGTACTTGTTTGAAATGATTTGGCAATTCTAGACATAAAGGGGAATTTTTTATGATATTTGCTACTAATATTTTGTGAGTTGATGAAAAACGCGTGAAAAAATTGCGTCTTACTGTTTGGTGAAGGTGTTGGAATATAAGTGTGAGAATATAGATAACATGTTGGTTGAGAGATTGATTACCTCCTTACGCATTTCCAGTCATCGTAGTTCTCCTTAACTGGAGGAAGTACTAGAGAATATGACAGAGTATTGTAAATCACTACCATTGTATCTGTATACAATCTTTTAATCAGGAATAGACAGCATCAGATCAACTTAGATTATACGGTGTCCGACATGACATGATGCCTTATTGGATGTGTCGGTGTTTTGGTGTTTCTTAGCACATATGCAATACCACCATGTAGAAGTGCATATTACATCCGCTGCCTACTAATCACCTCACCTTAGGGATTATATGGCCTGAACCCATTTTTAACAGTATCTGATGGTGCTTATCTGAAAGTAAGAATGACATGATTTGAGTTGCTAGATAATTTGTTTTTAATTTATGTAGTTTAGAATTTACTAAATGGTTGTTGTAGCCCTAAAGGTTTGGTTTGGTGGCTCAAAAGTTAAAATACACTTTTGTGAGGCTCTATCAGGACAGAAATCATATTCTGGAAAAAAGAATAGACAAATAGTTAAAGAAACAAAATAAAAAGACCAAAAAGAAACCCATGTAGTAGTATGATTGCCACTAACACAGTGAGATTTGAAATTGCAGTTGAAGTGCTGCCTCTTTGTTTTCAATGGCCAACTTTTGTTTTAAGCTTCTGCTATATTAGATAAGGATTTTGAAGTTGTCTTCTTTGATTGAAATTTTTATTTTACAATTTTTAAGCTAGGGATATATTACAATTTTTAAGCTTCTGCTATATTACAATTTTTTTTTTTTAACTTGCTCTTATATTTTGATTAGCAATATTGGTAAACATTATAAATCTGATATGTTTGTTTCTTAATTTGCATTAAGATTAGAGGAGTTGTTATTTTATTTGAGTTTCTTAATGGCCAATATTGTTATTTTATTTGAGTTTTGATTCAAGTTCTTTAAGAAGAAAAATATTTTTATATATTTTTATAACTGCATTTTAATCTTAATATTATTTACACCGTGCCTTTAGGCACGGGCATATGGTAGGTCTTTAGGCAGAGCACTGGCTGGTGTGCATTATTTGATATTTAATTTTTTTTTATATTTGATTTGTTTGGAATTGTAGAGTATAGTCTGTTAAATATATTTTTATAACTGCATTTTAATCTTAATATTATTTACACCGTGCATTTGTACATGAACTGCTACTTTTTAAGCCTGTTTTTGTTTAGAAATTTAAGTAAACATGGATAGGAATGAAGTCTCTGTACAAATGTGTTTTTGAAGTATAACTGATACGGACAGGTCTTTTCATCTAAGTCAAAATTTCATATGTTGTCGGGGATGATGTTTTGTATTATGAAACACCAAAGCACCACAATTGTCTTTAGTTGCTTTCCCACCTTTTGTCTCTTCCCAGTCCGACACATTTGTCCATAAATCTATTTCTCTTACATAAATTAAAAGCCACGGCTATCCCTCTTTCAATTTCGCTTCCCTTAACTTTGGGGTGCTTAACTATTCTTGGTAAAAAGTCTCCATTTTGGGGCATTTAGGACAGCTACACGTTCTTGGTAAAAAGTCACCCTTTTCACTTCCCTTCTAATTTTGAAGCTTGATTTGCAGATAGTATAAGAACAGTTGAAGGGTACTCGGATATAATTGTGATGAGGCACTTTGAAAGTGGTGCTGCTCAAAGAACAGCAGCCACTGCCAGTATTCCTGTTATTAATGCAGGGGATGGTCCAGGACAGCATCCAACTCAAGTAAGCATGATTTTTGTTTTAAATGCAATCCTCTGGTAGATAATTGAAGTTGTTTGCTTGAATTTGTTCATGAAAACCCTTCAGACTATCTTTAGTTGGATTCTTCTACATATTGAAGTTGAATATTGACGTGATATTGAAGTTGTTTGCTTGATGTAGGAGTTTTGGGCTTAAAAAATTGATGTCTGTTTTGCGTGCATTTCTGTATGTTCACTATCTGTTTGTACAAATGTAAATCCAAACCTTGAGTTAACTTTCAATTGATCTAAGCACTGTTCAATATTTGTGTTTCATCGTCAATCATCCATAACAAATTTTCTTGAAACACCTGTCACAAATCATGATCGATCATGATTTATCGTCTTACTGTTTGTTAAGGGATGCATATAGTACATTAAGTTCTTTTCTGTTTTGAGGTGTACCTATTCTCTCTTTTACAGACTGGCTTGATTGTGTATGGAATCAACACTTTAGTAGTTTTCTGTGTGGGCAGCAGGCAGGAAGGGATTCCAAGTCTGCTATGTAAATTCTTGCACTATAATTTTACGACCTAGCAAAAGGGATAAACAGTAACTAATGACCCCATTATAATATTTTTTTGATAAGCACATTGTAGTTCTTTTGATCAGACTGCATTTCAGTTTTTGTAGTCAGATTTTCCTTTCATTCATTATCATATAGCTCCATTTCCTGAATTTCTGAATTGGTGCTATGTATATTCAGATGCGTTTGAATCGCAACTGTAGTATTTTTTTTTTTTTTTTGGATTCTGCTAATGTAGTTAAAATAGTGTAGATGTTTCATTTTGTGTGTGAAGTCCTAACGAATTTTGATTTTGGTTTTAATTTGAATTGGATACTTTGATGATGGCTATACTAGAAATGTATCAATGTGCTCAATCTTCGTTTATTTATTTTTCTTAATTAATGATTGAAGACTGGATAGTCATCTTTTAAACATAAACTTGACATGTAGATCTGGCCATAGAGCAAATGAAGATGTTCACTTGATAGTGAGGAAATCTACAGCAGGTCTGCCATTTGAATATGATAAATATGGGATTTGTTGTGCCTACACAAATGGAAATTATAGTATTTTTGGTGCATGTATGGTGGTGAAAATCCTTTGGAAAAGGAGATTGTAAACTTACAGACTAGGGAAAGCTTCGAGTACCTCTCTTATAATGTAATGCTTATTTATTTATTTATTTTAAACTTATCATAGCTAATTTTCTTCTTATAAATGTTTTGTTTCTCATACTTTTTAGGTGGATATAGACTTGCACCGAACAGTAATATCAAGAAAGAAATGATTTTTTTTTCTTATTTATGTATATAAAGTTTTTGTATATAGATTCAATTTCTTCAAAAAAAGAAATGTTAATGTTGTTGTTCGCGATAAGCATGACCTTAATATTATTTGCATTCGTGAGTCTGCTTTTAATACAAAAGGGTTGGGATTACAATTATATTAAAATTGACAATTTACAATTACATTAAATAGTGTTGGGATTATAATTATATTCTAATCCTAACGTTATTAACACCATGCCTTCAGGACTATTTCCATTTCTCTCTTCTTTCTCACCATACCTCTTCTATCTTCTATTGACTCTTTCTCTTCTTTCCCTACACCTACAACACTGTTGTTCACCCCTAAGCCATCACCGACTCTGTTCGCCTCACATGTGCCTCCTCCGCATCCCCTTCATTCCTTGCTAATGATGTCGCCACCAGTGGCAATGGATGCCTCCCAAACCTTTTTTTTTTTTTTTTAATCTTTTTCCCATTTGTTTTCTTTACACCATGCTTTTAGGTACAGGCATACACTAAATTTTCTTTACACCGTGCCTCCCAAACAATGTATGATGCTAAATTTTTTTTAGGGAATTGACCCACAATGCCTAAAATATTGTTCTGTTGCTATACATGGTGTAATTGGTATTGTTTATGCATTTGTATTTGTTGTATAGGTACTTTAACTCATTGCAGAGTGAATGCATTTGTATTTGGTGTAATTGTTGTATTTGTTGTATGGTCATTTCAGCAACAACGAGAAGTGGAAAAACAAATATTTTTTGAGCTTTGCATTTTGAGACTGCTCTCAAGGTTCATCTCTACAGAGGGAAGATTTATTCACTTAAAGCGAATGCTTAAAACAGTAGGCTTTCTACAATTTTGTATATGAAAATTTTTTAGATGTTTATTTAAACACTGAAAAGTGCAGAAGATTATTGATTTCACACCTACAGATGTTCTTTATTTCATTAACTTTGTATTGTTGGTTGGTTTTGGGAATAAACTCCTCATGTTGTGGAAGGAATTTTGTTATTATTTGATTTATATACAGATATATAATATATTTTTAGGGTCTATTATACCTTATTGTCTGACTGATGAGGTCTATTATAATTGTTAAATCCATAATTGCTTCAACAGTTGAAATTTTTTCCTGTATGCGTTCACATTTATCAGTGATTAGAAAAGGGATGTACCTTACAAAACATTTACAGTAGTATTTAGTCCTTACATAGGTGTTTCCATGATTTTATATATCTGTTGTGTTACATAAGGTTTGAACAAAATATATATGGTCTCTCTGCACCATTAGTAAGTTGTTGTACTTGATTTTTTCTTATTTCCATGTGGTGTAGATTGTGCTGAGAATACATTTTTTAAAATCTCATGTGACCATGTAGGCAAGTTAATTTTTTTTTTTCCCCTATATTTTTTCTCATGTATTATAATTTGCAAAGAACTATTACAATGTTGAGTTGTGGCAATAGCACTAGCAAGTGTGCATTGCTTGGTGTTTAAAATTAATTTTTTTTAAATTACAAAGTATTGGTTGGTGTGCATTTCAATTTTAATTTTTTTATAGATTATAGAGCACTGGCTGGCATGCATTGTTTGGTATTCAATTTTAATTTGATTTTTTTTTTTTGTAATTGTCAAGCATTGGTTGTGCATTGTTTGGTGTAATTTTTTTTGGATTATTGTGTTAATAAATGTACAATATCTTTGGTTTGTGCGTTTTATTTTGTATCTATAAATTTTATTTTATTTTTTGACTTGCTTGGTAAGGATGTTTTTATTTTTAATTTTTGTGTTGATATGAAGTTTATGCTTTAGAGTCATAAAGTTTGTTAATAAAATCAAAATGTTTATGATTGAGTTACTTGCCGTACTTTAAATAGTTGATTAGGAAATGTTTATTTTCAAGTTTAAAAAAAAAAAAAGAACTTTTCAAAATTAACCAGACCTTGATTTATATTTTGACTTCAATTTTTTAGCAACAAATGGAATAAATTATATTTTAACCTAACAATTTTATATTCAATTACATTTTGATTTTATCATTATTTGCACCGTGCCTTTAGGCACGGGCATACACTAGTAAATAAATATGTAAAATATGTTACTCAAGTAATAAAGGCTTTCTTCGCTGTACTTGTGATCTTGGTTTCGAGTATATAGTGTCAACACTATATAGTATAATATATTTTAACAATGAATATTGTTATTCAGATCTAAAAATTAAATGGAGATGGAGTAGTTGTACAGGAGACACAACAGTCACTGTTGTGCGGCAATATGATTCTATTTTGATAATCTACATTATTCATATTTTAGAGTATATCGAGTAAAACTTACCTATAAAAAATCAAGTTAATCGGATATCGTTAACCCTTTCATCCATTCACATTTATATTCATTTTTATATTTTAAATCACAAATATCATTTATTTTTGTAGATACAAATGCAATTCGATGAAATGGTTATCAATGTCCGATTAATTTTATTTTTTACAGGTATGTTTTACTTGATGTACTTTAAAATTTGAACGGTTTAGATCATCAAAAAGAGCCTCGAAATGAGCCCATATGCCTGCACAGCAACTAGCCATTTTCAAATTAGACTCACTTTTTAAACCCAATGACGTAAGAAACACTCTTTTTCATATTTTTCTTAATCATCAACCGATCATATAACTTATACATCATTAAATCTAAAAAATAAATTTTTAAAGTGAATTTATATATCATTTTCTTTAACATTTTTTTTATATGGGCATTTTTCTTTAACAATAAGTTACAAATTTGGGTTTGTGGCATGTTACAAGTCTAGTTTGGATTAAATTGATCTAATTACATAATTTTTTAAACGGTATATTTTTAAATTTATACTTGTAAGGTTGTAATATATTTCTTAAAGACAAATATACTCAAATCATGCTATTACACTTATTAAAAAAAAATAATCTATATATAAATATTTAAAAAATGAATAATTTATTAAATTAATATTATTTTTTTAAAAATAATCTATATATAAATATTAAAAAATAAACAATTTACATGATCAAAAGGAAATTGATGATAAGAATAATGCTTGGGACCCCCTTTTGGGGGTCACCCCCTCACCCCCTTGCCACGTGGCGGGTGGTGATTGGAGGAGCAGGAAAAAAAAGAAAAAGAAAAAGAAAATGTAACCAATGAGAGAGAGAGAGGGTCAAAGGGGGTGAAAAGAAAAGAGGGATGAATCATTGTTGTTAATGATAAACCTACAGAGAAACAAAAAACTGGACTGTCTGAAGATTGAAGACAGACAAGTCCACTTCTTAATCCAATCATCAACCATCAGTTCATTAGCAATTTGGTTTCTTTTATTTATTTATTGCTTTTTTGGAGTACTAGGAATGATTAACCTTGTCGCAATCCCATATAAAAATAGCGACAGTGACATGCAAAAAAGTGGTGACTTGTACCTTTTCATCTGATCCCGTGCTTCCGACAACTCGACAGCCTTTAAGTTTCGCTAACTTTCCGGCCACCATTCCAACTCCTCCGGCCGCCGCCGATATAAAAACATTCGATCCTGGCTTAGGGTTTCCAAGCACTTCTATCCCCACCCATGCAGTAAACCCAGAGAGTCCTATACATTTGCATTAAAATTGATGTTGTTACAAAATTTATTACTTAAACGATTTTTAATCAAAATTATGTGACAGTAATATTTTTAAAATAAAAAGTCATATAAAATCTAGAGACAGGTTTATTTTGAGAATTGGAAGAAAAAAAAAACTAATTTTTGATTTCTTTAAGAAAAAAATATAATAAAAAAAATGAGAGGTAATGTGATAATTTGGGAACATGATTAAAAGTTAAATTTTTTAATCTATTTTAAGTCATATCATATCTTTACGTTTTTTTATATTTATTTAAAAAAATACAAAAAAATAGTCAAAATATTAAGAAAATTGATTGAGGGCCTGAAATCAACGACTCGAATTTGTGGCTCGAAATCCAAAACAACGTCGTTTTGGGTTTCATTTTTTTTTTCTTTTTCTTCCTTTTCTTTGTTTTTTTTCTTCTTCTTCCTTTTGAACACAGAGGCGAGAATGAGAGAGAGAGAGAGAGAAAGAGGGAACACAAAACAGAGAGAGAGAGAGGGGGGCTTGGCTGTTGATCATCACCGCTATCGTCGCTACCACCTCCGATCTCCCCACAGCCAGTTCGGTCGAACCGTCCCCTCTCTTTCTTCTCTCCCTTCTCTATTGGTGATGATGCACACAGAGAGAGAGAGGGGCTCGGCTGTCGATTTTTGGTTTGATTTCTGGTTTGATTTGTGGGATTTTTGTGGATTTGTTTTGATTTTTGGAATTTTTGGGGTTTGTTTTGATTTTTGTTTCTTCCATTGGGTTTGATTTTTGATGTTTGATTTTTTTTATTTTTATTTTTCCTCTCTCTTTTATTGATTCTGTGGAAGAAGAAAAGAAAATATAGATATATATATATATATATATATATGCAGTTCATCAGAGGTTGAATATATATGGCAACTACATAAAATGGCAACTGCAGTTCATCAGAGGTTGATTTCCTCTCTCTTTTTTTTTTTTTTGTCTTTTTGTGTTCTCTCCTCTCTTTTCATCTTATGCAGTTCAAAATTGGGACTATGTATAAATTGATGAGGAAGAACAGATACAGACAGAGGAGGAAGAAAGGGAAAAAAGAAAGAAGAAAAAAAAAAAAAGGTGCCAAAACGACATCATTTTGGCACCTCGAGCCACGGAAGATTCGGGTTACCTAACGGGACTGAAATATTAATTTTCAACCAACATTTCAAAGCAAACCTAAATAAGCCAATAAATTGACTTTTTTTTTTTTTTCTTCTCTAATTATCAAAATAGGACAGAGACTTTAGGGCCTAAATTTAGCGTGTGGTAATAATTAAAAGTGTGAATTGTGAGATTCGTGTATAAAATAAATCTAAAACACATATTAATGTTTAGTAAAATTTCTGAAATTATAGTAATACTAATATTGACAAATATTTTGATTTAAAATGATAAATCATAACTTCACATATTATTTCTAGAGTAATGTTATGGATCATGAAATGCTTTATGAAAATTCTCCAATCTTAGATTACACCTATAACAAAACACTACAAACTAATTAAAGAATGAAAAATTTTCATAAAACATTTCTATGATATTTTTTTTCATGATCCGTAACATTTCTCTTATTTCTATTAATTTTTTTTTATCAAAATTTTCCATCATGTAATAATTTCCCACAAGAGAACAACAAGAATACCCAGTGAATTGAGGTAATCAGGCAATGGAATCCCAGCAGATGTATCAATCTTTCTGAGGAAAGCAGCAGATGCCACACAGTATTCAGCAATGGGAGATAAAGGGTTTACAACAACATCACCCTCCGCAAAATTATTGTCCTTTGTTCCAACTACCCTTCCTATCCCAAACGCTGTAATTGCCTGCATTTTTTTGTAAATAAATAAAAAGTTCAAAAGAATGTGAAATCGTCTGTAACTACAGGACTGTATACAAAGCGTGGGGTTTGTGATGTGTGAACCTGATTCAGTTGAAACTGGGGTAAGGACAGGCCGTCGTCTTGGCCGGACATTATGGACCGTAGATATGGATCAACGGAGATCCAGAGGATCTCAAGAGCCACGTGTTGGTCAGGGATTGAATCAGCAGCCAATGACAAGTTCACCGATCGGAGTTTCAGATGATCGGACGTTGGTAAACCGTCTAATACATAAGCAGATAAGTACCACTCTTTGCTTTCTACCACCGCCATGTTTCCTCTCTCTCTCTCTCTCTCTCTCTCTCTCTCGCAGATTGCCTTTTGTGAGATGATGATGGTGATGACAAGAAACAAGGACCTATATTTGTACTCACGTCACTATCTATCAACACGAGTACCTTAAAAATGGGATTCTTATTTTTTTTTTGCCGAACTTAAAAATGGGAGTTAGACATCAATTTTATGACTCATGAATCGTATGAAGGTTGTTCGCCAACCACACATTGCATAATTTTTCGTTACAACTGCAGTTACATACCATTATTAGCTTATTACAATGTGCCTAACTTAATTGAAAAATGTTATGAACTCATCTTTAAGGATCCATAATTTATTTTGAATACGGTAACGATACATCCTACTAAAAGTGGTGTTCCAAAGCACCACTAATGAGTTGGCAAATATTTTAAATAAATAAAAAAAAAAACAAGACACAAGTAGTGGCCCTGTCCACTGTCACATCACTAGTGATGCTTTTAGAGCACTACTTTTAGTGGTCTCAAGCATTATTGAATTTGAAATTTTCAAAGTAATTATTTTTATTTTAATTTTATTTGATTTATAATGACAACATGTGAAAACCCACATTTTATTATTTTTAAAAAAAGATAAATAAATAAATTAATTAATTTTATCCAGAATCTATTTGAAATATGTATTTGTATAAAAGTTAGTTTTAAATTAATCCAATTCAATCACTAATAAGGATAAAAAATAATAATAATAATAAATAAATAAATAAATAAATAATAATAATTTGTGGGTGTTTAATATTTGTTATTTATAAATTATTTTATTAAGGATTTATTTTAGAATTAGAAATTGAACGTCCAAATAGCCTAATGAGGTGAAATTGATAAGTTAAATCAGTTTAATTTCAAGTATTGGACCCTATGAAAGTGTAATTAAATATTCGATTCAGTTTAATAAAACTAAGATTTGATCAATTGGGTCCGAATTGGAGTTAATTGAGTTGTGAGGTTTGATAATTTAGATTATTATGAACTAAATTTATTTATGAGGTGCTCAATTGAATATGTAATTTATAGATGAAGATTTTGAGTTTGATCTGAAATTAAAGGCCTTAAAGGTTTGAGAAACCAAAATTGATGAGCTCAATAAGTTTAATTTGATATTTGGAGCCTTTTGGGAGTTTGATTTGAAATCTGATTCAGAATGATAAAATTAAACAAAATTAATTGGGAAGTCAAATTAGACCAATTAAATTATGTGGGATTTGTGATTATGCTTGATTAATTTAATTATGTGTTAATCAAGATTTATTAAAATTAAGTGTTGCTGAATTAAATTAAGCAAAAATATAAATTGAATTATGTAAGAGTGTAGAAGTGAGAGTGTTTATGGATGTGGGTGTATTGAGAAATCTGCTGTGGGTGTGTGTGCGTGTGAGTGATGTGCTGGAGCCTCTGAAATGTGTTAGTGTCCATGTGCACACGTGGTGTGTAATGGAAGAATGGGGTGTATGTATTGTGTATTGTGCTGAGAGCATTTAAAAAAAAAAAAAAAAAAAGGGTTTAAGAGTTGAGACATGGTTGAGAGAGAGATTTCAAAGCTTAGAATTCATGGGCTGGAAATGGTAAAGAAAGGCTAAGGAAATAGCTTGGGAAAGTGAAGAATTGAAGAGGAGTTAAAGATTTCGTTAAGAATTCATTAATTGAAGATTTTAGTAAGGAAACCCTCTCAACCCTCTCATTTCTTTTTATTAGTGAAACTTTCAGATTACTTCCTTGTGATTAAAATGACTACTCATAAATAAAATTTTTATATATATGTGTAGGAATTTTGTGATGAAAATAGTTTGTTTTGAATCTGTCAAAATGTTGCCCGAATTTTTAGACAATTTTATACTCAAAATTTCAAGATGATTTCTTCTACAAAGTTGTTGATAATGATGTCTAGTTCATTCAGGAATTTTGGTAACAATTTTTGAGCTTTTTACGAATTTATACAAATTTTTAACTAAATCTGAAACTGTGATGAAAATAGTCTGTTTTGAATCTGCCAGAATGTTGCTCGAATATTTAGACAATTTTATACTCAAAATTTCGAGATGATTTATTCTACAAAGTTGTTGATAATGTTGTCTAGTTCATCCAGGAATTTTGGTAATAATTTTTGAGCTTTCTACGAATTTATACAAATTTTTAACTAAATTTGAAACTGTGATGAAAATAGTCCGTTTTGAATCTGCCAGAATGTTGCTCGAATTTTTAGACAATTTTATACTCAAAATTTCAAGATGATTTATTCTACAAAGTTGTTGATAATGATGTCTAGTTCATCCAGAAATTTTGGTAATAAGTTTTGAGCTTTCTATGAATTTATACAAATTTTTAACTAAATCTGAAACTATGAGACAGATTTTACCATGTATTTGAAAATTTATTTAAAATTTTATACTAAGCCAAATCTGATAATTTCTAACTAAAAGATGAAATTTGAGAAGTCTAGTTTCATGATAAATTTTTATATTATGGGTTTGATCTATAAATTTAAGCATGAAATTAAAATAAGGAAATGTGATAAATCTGTGTCATAAAATTTCTGGGAATTTTACAGAATTATTTGTAACTTATTTTTGGGAATTTATTTCTAAAAAATGACCCAAACATATTTATTGAATATTAGAACTGTATAAATAATTTATTTATAATTTTTATTACCTAAGGTATAACCTGAAAATTTCTAGACAGGTTTAAGATCATCACTTCAATTATTTATTTGGATAAAAACCAGTTATTGTGTTGGTCCAATCCATCAAATATAGTAAATTAGTAATCCATGTATGGATGTATTGTGGTTTATTTAATATTGTGGTAGTCTAATCTTGTAAATTAAAAATCCATGCACGTGTGTGACTTTGGTTTATTTTCTTTGTATCCAAATTATTATTTCATACCATGATTTAAATGAATTATTTATTTAAATGCTGTACATTTATTTATTATTGTGTGACATGTGTAATATTTTATGTTGAGATTTTTAATGAGTTGGTATAACATTATTTGTAATTAAAAATTAGAATTATTTGTGATTAATATCAAAATTAATTGAAAGGATTAAAGGCACATACAAAGTTAACAATTGACGGTTAATACCAGTTTTCAGAGTGAGTCTTGGTTTTAAAGAGTGTATGAAATCAAGGGATTGACGGTTAATACTGGTTGTTCAGGGTGAGCCATAGTTTTGAGAATTCTCACGTAAATTGTGTTGCGAAACTCTAAGATGGCACGGGACTTATTTGATCCCTTTTCGGTATTCGGTTTTGGAATAAGGATGGATGTGCAGGTGGCACACAAGAAGGTTACTTACCCCTGGCAGACCATTTCCTTGGGGTAGACCACGGATGCCACTACTTGGGTATATAACTCCGGACGTGGGCATCCCTAGTAGTTACGGTTAGTAACACTTAAATATTTGACCAAGGGAGAGTTTCAAATTAACTGTTGCCATGCTTAGTGGTTGGTAAGTTAAATCTCTTTGGTGAGATTTCGAGTGTCACCTAATTTATTAAAATTACTGAAATTATTCTAATGGTTGTAATTTCTGTGTATAATTATATTGTTATCTCATATTTAGAATATTATTATTTTTCTCTTAAAAAGAATGGTAGGTTAGTTACGTTTTCTTACTGTGTTGCAAAACTCATAGCACATATTTTGTTGCCCTGGCGTTTCATGCCAGATTATGTCGAAGAAGGGACTGAGGCTGAAATTGGAGCTGCTGCCAATATCGAACCTTGGTTGACTTAGAGTCAAGATTTTATCAAAATAAAATCCTGTTATCCCTTGTATTAGGATTTAACTATGTTGTGACGTTGTGTGTGAACTTGTAGTTTTATTTTGTTGTTGGACTTTGACTATGTAAGAACTTAAAAGTTCCTAATTAGTAGTTAAAACTTTATCTAGCGAGTTATCGTTATTTAAATCCTACGACGTTTCAAAAAAAAAAATTTGGGCGTCACACAACAATAATTTAGAAGATTATATTACTATTATTATTATTTTTTTTAAGAAAATAGAAAATATTTATATTAAAAATAATAACCTGTCAGTCACAACCTATTACTCGGCCGTCGGCTTCTACTACGTGAGAATCAAAAATGCCTTAGATCACTAATTAGTGGTGTGAGTCCCACTCACTGCCACATGTGTTTTGTGCTTTATTTTTTTTTTTTTTCCTTTTTTTTTGAATTGCCACCTCACTAGTGGTGGTATTAGTGATGATAAATTAATGGTCTATAGCATTGCTCCGTGAGAATATAGAGAGAAAAGTATAGAAAAAAAACAAAAAAAAAAAAATTATTTAAAATAATGATTTGTACTTTTTACTAATATATTTTATTAACCATATTCTTAAAATAAAAACAAATCTGGACTTAATGTTATATACACTCCATAAAGCAGATTTACCACCAGTTTTTCTTAAGAAGGTATAATTTTTTTTTGGTTCAAGGAATTATAATTTTTTTCGTCAAAATGATTCATGACATTTTTTCACTACAAAATGATCTTAATATTTAAACCACATCATTTATAATATAACACAATGTTTATAACATAATCAATATTCATAACTTTCACAAGTGTACACGATAAATTCTTCATTCGTGATTTCAATGTGTCTGTACACTTAAAAAAAAAATTTAAAACTTATATTCATTAAATATATGTGCATCATATTTAAAAATTGAATAATATTAGTACACACAATTGATATAAAAAAAAAAAAAAAAAACAATAACACTTAATCATAATTTAAAATCATGAAAAATGTATTTTCTATAATACAGGAGTTGAATTTAAATTTTGATTTTTTTTTTTAATCAGCAAATGTTTGTTGTTAAATTAGCATCTATGGAAGAAAATCTCCTACCTCTGACAAAACACCTAAACACTTGCACTTTCTTAATTCAACTCTCCTAATGGGAATTGAAACCATGATCTCCCTAGATATTAAGTCCTAAAGAAGGCATGATAACTAATTAGGTTAAGCTTAGTTGGTTATTTTATTTTTGCTTTCTACTACTGCCATCTCTTCCTTAGCACCACTGCCACCGCCATCTGTAACAACTCAGATTTTTAATTGTTCTATAGGATTTATACTAATATTATTTAATCATAATTAAGAAAATATATGATTTATTATATATTATTATGTGTAATTTTGTAAAATAATATAATTATTAAGAGTTTAGGGGTCAAAATATAAATAATAATAATAATAATGAAAATAATAATAATAATAATAATAATAATAATAATAGGTGTGGTAGTAAAATAAATAATTAATTTTTTGTTAATATACGATAAAGTGTAATTTAATTAAAAATTAATTAATTTATATAATTATATTAAAATATTGAGTCAAAATATAATTATTTTAAATACCTATTAAAGATAAGATTGAATCTTTATAATTATTATTGAATCTGCCACGTATGATCTCTCTCCCCCCTATAAAAGGGAGGATGCGTTCACTGGAAAGAAAAGGAAAAAAAAGGAAGGGAAAGAAAGAAGGAAGAAAGAAAGAAAGAAAAGAAAGGAAGAGAGAAAAAATAATGGAATTTGAAAAGATCTTCGGTGGTAAAAAAAAAGAGTGAGGTATTAAAATTAAGGTGAATTATATTATATCTTGAGTTATCATAATATATTTTACGTATATTTTGACTTACCAAAATCTATTTTATACAAGTTATGTTTTATTAGTATATTAATAAAAGTTATGTTTTATAAAGGTTTCAGTTACGTAGATTATTTTCTAAATTCTATTTGTAAAAAAGAAACCCATAGATATGTTTGTTTATATTTTAAAGAATATTTGACTATAACTTTATAAACAATTATGTTTTGTAAGTACCACCACAGGAGTCCCACGCCTTGAAAGACTTAAATAATCATTGGCCTCTATTTGACCACTTTGTGGCCTCTGTTTGTCATAAATCCATTAACCTCTGTTCTGTGCGGAGTAAAGTGTTGTGCAAAACTAAGCGCTACACTATTGTGGGAGCCACCTCTAGAATCCGTACGCGCCACCTCTTGAATCCGTACATCTGTTCTGTGCGGAGCTAAGTGCTACACTATTGTAGGAGCCACCTTTAGAATCCGTACAAGCCACCTCTTGAATCTGTACCTCTGTTCTGACTATCACTTCTGTGACCTCCATTCTGTTCTGTTCTGTACCATAATTATGGTTATTTATTTACATAATCTCAGTTTTACTACTTAAAGGATTATTTGTTCCAACCAAGTTATCTAAAATGTTTTGGCCTAATTAACTATCCATAGTTATTTCGTGTCCCTTATACTCTTGGTATAATATTTCTCACTCTGCCATGTACTTATAGTTGTTTACCAATTTTCAGGAAACAACTCACTTCAGAAATAATTTTTGGAAAGTTTTAGATGCAAGGCTGCGGAATAGACACGCACAACATTTTTATGTTATTTTTATATATGTAAATATCGACCTTTTTGGGTCAATAAATTTTGTAATAAAAATAGAAACTCCAATGATTATTTTGATACCCTCATTTAAATATTACTTCCGCTCGCATTTATTGATTTGTTTAAGAATTGGCCGTAGGTAATCTCCGTTACTGGCCATCACAATGCTTAACCCTTTGGTACGAGGAGCGGGTCGTGACAAATGGTATCAGAGCAATGGTTTTTTTTAGAAAAAAATAAATCATCATTGGAGCATAGGACACACGCATATTTAAGAAGTGAGATAACTGGTAATTAGTACCTAAATATTATATTTTGTTAGTCGATTTAATTATATTATAATTTTATATGATTATATATATATTAAATTTTTTTTTTGTGCATAATTGGTAAAGGATATTAGATATAATTTATATTTGTTATAGTAAAAGAAGGACAAGAAAAGAAGGATGTCGGGCTCAAACACTCACCAAAATTTTAATATAATTAAATACACATAAATTCAGTTCAGTATTCAAAAAAAAAATTTATTTTGATGCTTTTTAAAAGTGGGTTCAAATTTTAGAAATACTAATTTTGAAACTATTCACGGATAAAAGAAATGGTTTTCAACTCTTGCATATGATTCTGTCATTGTGTTCTCATTTTATTTTATTTTTATTTATTTTTATCGTAAGCAAAACGAGTAAAAAGTTTTTAAAGTCACCGATTGTTTCTCATTTCGGCCCAAACTAATTTTTGACAACTAGACAGTGAGCTGTTTTTGGTAAAGTTTTTTTTTTTTTTTTTGGGAGGTAATATTTTCTATCAGATTAATCATCTACTATATGTATTTATCAAAGTGCACAGCGGATAGTTTACACATATAACAAATTTCGATGACGGAATTTTAAAAGGAGGAAAGATTGTAACAACTCAGATTTTTAATTATTCTATGGGATTTATACTAATATTATTTAATCATAATTAAGAAAATATATGATTTATTATATATTATTATGTGTAATTTTGTAAAATAATATAATTGTTAAGAGTTTAAGGGTCAAAATAATAATAATAATAATAATAGGTGTGGTAGTAAAATAAATAATTAATTTCCTGTTAACATACGATAAAGTATAATTTAATTAAAAATTAATTAATTTATATAATTATATTAAAATATTAAGTCAAAGTATAATTATCTTAAATATCTATTAAGCATAAGGATGAATCTTTATACTCCCTCCGTCCCAAAATATTAGTCCCTTATTCCATTTTTCATTGTCCCAAAATATTAGTCCCTCTTTATAAATCAAGTACAAAAATAATGTAAATTTCCTATTTTGCCATTCTTTTAAATTAATAAACAATTTAAAAAGTACAATTATGACATTGATATTCCCAAAAAAATGTACTATCAAAAGGGTAATTTTGGAAAACCAAATTTTTTCAAATGCAATAAGTGTACTACCAAAAAAAGTTAGATTCCCCAAAAGGGACCAATATTTTGGGACGGAGGGAGTAATTATTATCCCACGAATGCTCTCTCCCCCTATAAAAGGGAGGAGGCGTTCACTGAAAAGAAAAGGCAAAAGGAGGAAGGAAAAGAAAGAAGAATGAAAGAAAAGAAAGAAAGGAAGAGAGAAAGAAAGAAAAAATAATAGAAGTTGAAAATATCTTTGGTGGTAGAAAAAAAGAGTGAGGTATTAAAGTTAAGATGAGTTATATTATATCTTGAGTTATCATAATATAATACGTATATTTTAACTTACCATAATTTATTTTATATAAATTATGTTTTATAAATTATTATAAACTATATTAATATTTCAATTATGTGGATTATTTTTTGAATCATATTTTTTAAAAAGAAATCCATGAATATGTTTGTTTATATTTTAAAGAATATTTGACTATAACCTTATAAACAATTATGTTTTGTAAGTACCATCACGGGAGTCCCACGCCTTGGGGAACTTAAATAACCATTGGCTTTTGTTTGACCACTTTGTGGCCTCTGCTTGTCATGGATCCATTGACCCCTGTTCTGTGCGGAGCTAAGTGATACACTATTGTGGGAGCCACCTCTAGAATCCGTACGAGCCACCTCTTGAATCTGTACCTTTGTTCTGACTGTCACTTCTGTGACCTCTGTTCTGTTCTGTACCGTAATTATGATTATTTATTTACATAATCTCAGTTTTGCTACTTAAAGGATTATTTGTTCCGACTAACTTATCTAAAATGTTTTGGCCTAATTAACTATCTATGGTTATTTCGTGTCCCTTCTACTCTTGGTATAATATTTCTCATTCTGCCATGTGATTATAGTTGTTTACCAATTTTCAGGAAACAACGCACTTCAGAAATAGCTTTTGGAAAGTCTTAGATCGGGGCTGCGGAATAGACACACATAGCATTTTTATGTTATTTTTATATATGTAAATATCAACCTTTTTGGATCAATAAATTTTGTAATAAAAATAGAAGCTCCAATGATTATTTTGGTACCCTTATTTAAATATTACTTCCGCTCGCATTTATTGATTTGTTTAAGAATTGGTCGTAGATAACCTCAGTTACTGGCCATCACGATACTTAACCCTTGGGTATAGGGAGCGAATCGTGACACCATCTGTAGACACCCCATTTCTGACCGTCCTCAAGACTTGGACGTCACCGTTTGAACACTCGGTGATCATCCATGTTTGTGTTCGTTTGGAGTTTCCGGAGGTCTCGGCTACGCGCTTTGCCTCAGGATCTCCGAACTCGACTGTTTAGTGTCTGGTTTTGCACCAAACACATGTGTTTTGCCTTGGAGGGGCAGGGAATGCCTTGTGAGGCATCCCCATACATCACCGGCCATGGCCAGAGGCCACCGGCTGGTGTTTTGCTGCCATCGGCAATGTTTATTGCCAGTCGGCATTCTTTGTTGTCGGTCGGCACTCACTTTTGCCAAAATGGCATCTTTGGCCGGCCGACTACTGTGCATCTGCTTTTGCAGATATTTTATCACAGTTGTCTTGCATTTGGCTCTCCTCCATACACGTGTATGGAGGGATCTCCCTCTTTTACAAGACAAGAAGCTCTATAAGAGGAGCCCTTCTCTCCCTTGCTTAGGGTGAGACACTTTAGAGAGTTTAAACAGCCATATTAGGGTTTTGAGTTCTAGGGTTAGAATCCATACACATTCTATCTCTATACCTCTCTCTTTTTACCTTTGTGTGTGTTTAATTGTGTTTGTGTCTTACTATTGCACACAAACACATAATGTTTCACCTTCTCTTAGCTACTGAGGTTCTAAGAGGCTGGTTTTGGTGTTTTGGAGCTGGATTCAAGCCAAAGAGGGCTATTGGAGCATCATTTGTGAAGGTGATCTACAAGGGTGAGAAACTTCCCTTTTATTCCCCATTTTTGCATTGCTTTTCTACCTATCTTAGAGCTGTTTTTGTGCTTATTGTATAATACAAAAAAGTTCTATTTTTTAGCCCTTTTGATTATTTATTAAGAGTGTTTTGTGGTTTGGGTTTGTTTGACCCCTCCTAAGCCTTGTAAGGCTCCTTTTTGTGCTATTTTTGTGCAAGTTTCGAGACTTTAGTGTTTGGGCCTCTTCACCACTGAAATCTTGAGGGATTTCAGTGGCGGAGATGGTGCCTTGAAGTCTCCGAAAGGGGAGGGCCACCCCCTCTCCTTGTTGTCCTTGAAAGGGACCCTTTTTGGCCTCTTGAGGGAGCATCATGTTAGAGTGTGTATTGATCATGTCTTGGCTATTTTCCATGCTCATTATGCCATGATATAACCTTGTTGTGTGTTGGTTTTGGTACACCATGCATACTTAGCATACCTACCATGTAATGCCTTGTTATTGCCTTAATATGCCTTAGGTTGTTAGCCTTTGCTCTAGCATGTTTTAGGTTTAGCCTTGTGAAGGTTTTGTGCTCATTTTGCCATGTTTTAGGTCTGTCCATAGTTGTTTGGGTTGATCTTGGCATGCGTAGTATAGCTCCTTTGTATTTGAGCTTGTATGCTTCAAGTATGTGAATGTGTAGTATGTGTTGCTTGCATCATTTCGGTGGTTTGGAACCACCCTACATGTTATTTCAGTCCCATTGGCATGCTCATATGTTTGCCTTGGATGCCTCTTTGAAGCTTTGGAAGCTTGCCTTGCATGCTCCATGTTTTAGCATTTATGCATGCCTTTAAATTCAAACCATCTAGATGCTATCTAGTTGGTCTTTTGGGCTTAGTTTCATGTGCTAAAACTCTGTTTTTGGTTGCCTAAGTCCTGCCATGTGTGTTTGTACTAAGTGTAGCCCATTGCCTCTTTGGTGAGCCTTGAATGCTTGGACCATTGTTGCATGTTTAGCTTGCCTTGTTGCTTGGTTTGGCACCATGTTTTAACATGATTTTCAGAGCTTATGTTGCATGCTAATTGTCCATGATATCCCTTTTCAAGTGTGCCTTAGAGTTGCTTATTTAATGCCTAAGTGTTGGTCCAACTTACTTGCATGTGTGTATGTATGTTTGATCCCAATTCCTTGGTTTTTGGCCACTGTTTTAGGCCTATTTAAAGTTGCCTAAATCATGTCTAAGTCCATATTTTCATCAGTTTGCATTGCCTCATGTTTGCTTGTATGCTTGCATAAGTGTCTTGCCATGCCATGTTGCATCCTTAGCTTGCATGCCTAGGTTGCATTGCATCTTGCATGCATGCCTTGTTCCTTGACTTGGTGATAGGAATTGGGCCTTGGTTCGTTTGTTTGGTTTGCATTTCATTTGACATGAAAGTTGCACATTTGATTCTTTGGGCCATCATGCATGGAAATACGTGATTGGCGGTCCGAGAATCGAGACACATGCCCTTTTGAGTCACAAACATGATAGGAGACATGATTGGTGCATACATTGCTTGAATTGTATTGCCATGCTCTGCCTTGCCCTCTGTTGCTGTCAATTGCAGATTCTGCAGGAGCTTTCTGCCGACCGGCAGTGATAAGTGCCGATCGGCAATCCTCTCTCTGCCGATAGCTTCACCAATGGCCGGTGATCACATTACACTGCCGGTGGGCATTCTACCCAACCGATGGCATTCCCCAGTATCCAGAGGAGCAATCCTAAGGTTTTGGTAGCCTCCAGAGGAGTACGTCAAGGAAAACAGAGGCAGCCTATGCATGGTGGTGCACTTTCGAGCAAGATCCGAGCACACTTTGCATTGGGCTCTCTTCCCGAGGCAGTTTACTATTTTTCTTAGCTTAGTTAGTTTGTTAGCTAATTAGGCGATTTGTAATAGTTAATTAGCTTGTAGGTTAATTATCTGTATTATTCTTTTGGTCCCTTCGAGCGGGGGTGAATCTGTAATAAGTGTGGGTGAGTGTGTGAATGCCTTCCAACCCCCATTTCTTTCTTCCCTTTTATTTACCTGCTTATGATGGTAGATTAGGGCATGTTTAGATTAGCATACCTTATGCTACGCATGCGTGCATCCATACATTCGTTTCGCATGCACCGGGCTCGGTACATCACGCTAACTGCATTTGTATTTCAATTCCAAATTGAATACGTGCATCAATTGGTTGCATTTCACATGCCATGCTTAGGTTAGCCGAGCCTATCTAATTGCATCATGCATGTGTTGCATTAGTCAACTTAACATGAACTAGGATCACGCATGTTTGCTAACTAGTTTATTGTTTTGGCACGGAGTACGATGTAAGTATTTATGCTTTAGCATCTCGCATGCGTGTGAATGTTAACATGATAGCATGCTTACCATGTGGCTAGATGCTTATGTGTTATAAACTGTTTGAATGCCTGTGGGTGAAGGTTGGATTGTTTGAGTTGGAAAAACTCGTTGAAATCCGTATTTTAGCCTACTTGCGAGTAGCAAATTCCAAAACACTTTTCCAAAACAAACGGATTTGCAATGCTTGTTTCCAAATTAGGCAATCTAGTCTATACTTGTTTACTGTGCGCATAACGTAGTAATTCTAGGCTAATAAATGGAATAAGAACACATAACGTTTTCAAAAACGGATATCACGGTTAGTAGAGGTCGATCTTCGCATCGGGCGAGAGGGGGTGCTCATAGCTGACCTTCCCCAATCGTACCCTAGCTCCCGAGCCGAGGCAACTCTGGTGATGACGGACATGTGGCCTTCGGCACCGAGTCAGGGTTTCCTAAATTCCCCCATAAAAAATATTTAGGTGGCGACTCTGTATCTGGCAAAGCAGTCCATGTTTGGCACTTCTTTTCAAAAAATCTGTTTCTCAAAACGATTTGCCAGATTTGGACTCTTTGGTTCAGATTAAGAACCGTGACGATTTGAGAGTTCGAGCTGTAGTAACCCCAAAATGAACAGAACGGGACTCACCCTCCCGGGGCGTTCGGGGACGTCTACACCATCTCTCTCTCAAATTCCAGCCACACATAGTTTCATTTTTTTTTTACTGTTTAATAAAAAAAAGTGTAACAAAACCAAATATTATACTTGTAGAAATTTTTATTATAAAATTATACAGCTACATTTTTTAAATTAAATTTTGTTTTAATAGATATTTTATTTTAAAATTATAATATTTAATATATGCCCATAATTTTTGTTGTATAGTTTTTTTTGTTTATATATTTACACTCATACTTATATTGCAGGAAAACAATATACATATATTGGTCATTCCCAGAGATGCGTGAGATAAGCGTGCCAGGAGCATTGGTCACTTGTGAAGTCCAGACGGACACTGGCGACGAAGAGAGTTGCACGCTCAACGCCTAGAGCACAAGTTGAGGAACCAAGACGCCGTCATCCAGAGAATGGCGGCAGAGATGGAAGCTCTCAAACGGTTAGTCAAAGGAAAAGGTGTTGTTAGAGTGGGTGACCACAGTGAGCGCACCTAACCTCGCCGCTCAGGAAGCCAAAACCAGTTGCACACGCCCTCTCTTTCTATCACCAAACACTATAGGATTAGAGACTCAGACCCGCCTGCAAAGAAGTCTTGCGCGCAAGATAGTAGTTACCATCCCTCACGTCCACCGACAACATCGAGGTATTCCTACTCCGCTTATTCGGAGGACTTGAGGGACGTCTTGAAGGAACGAGCGCGCCGACGGGAAACTCAAAGGGTGTCGGCGCTTCAACGGCTATCCTACGGTGGTCGCGCTAGTGAAGAAGTAGCAATGCCGCCGCCTCGTTCAGTCGTGCATGTCTCTTTGGACAAAGATTTGGCAAGGCTGTGCGCCACCCCCTTCTCCCTTGAGATAGAGACCACATCGCTCCCAGCAGGCTTTCACTAGCCCAAATTTACACTTTATAATAGAAAGACCGATCTGTAGATGCACGTGAGCCACTTCTAGCAGGTTATGGTTAGATACAGGCATAATGATGCTCTCATGTGCCTTAGTTTCCCATCGAGTTTGGACGAGTTGGGCTTGAAGTGGTTTGAGAGGCTTCCGGAAGAAAGCATCGAAAGGTGGCAATAGTTGGCGGAAGCGTTCGTGACTCGATTCAAAACCAACACTAAAACGCCAAAGGAAGTTAACCACCTCCTAAGTGTTAAGATGGAGTCAGGCAACTCCCTCAAAGTATACAACGCCAGATATTGAGAAACCTTCAACGAAATCCTTGATTGCCCGACTAACCTGGAAATCACCCAATATAAGCGCGGTCTCCCGGTCAGACATAGACTAAGGGACTCGCTCATGATGAACCAGCCGACTTCTATGGAGCTGTTGATACAGCGCATCAACGAGTACATCCAAGTAAAGGATGATGCGACTGCATCTACCGCGAAGACAAATCCGGTGGCAATGGACAAAAGGGTGGCTAGAAAAGTACACACGGTCGGACAGGAGATAAACCGTCCAAGTGACTGCGCAAGGGAATTTGACCATGGTTCGAATCATAGAAATCGGGGTAAAGGTTGCTACAATGACTGAGCAGATTATCCCCGTGATGATGCAGCAGATGCAAACAGAAAGTTGAACACTCGGACGGGCATCACTATAGTTTTTAAGATCCCAATCTACCGTATACTTAGCGAAATCCGTGACGAGGTTGACGTCCAGTTTCCCTCTAAGCTTGGCAATGCGCAAAAGGGTTTCAATCTGCGGTACTACTGCACATTTCATAGGAAACAAAGGCACCAAAAAGAGTACTGCTTGCCCCTGAAGCAACACTTAGAGGAGTTAGTCACCGCTGGTCACTTGGACCGTTACATCGATTGGGGCGTCAGGGCCGCGCACCACGCACTGGTTGAGCCAAGTGGTTTGGACGACCTTGAGGTACCCCTCCAAGGAGTGGTTAATGTGATCCACGGTATAGTAGAGCCGACCCAAGTATGTGAGCTAAGTGGGATGACAAAAAAAGCGGAACATATAAGGGAAGTTTTGTCAGTACAGCCCGCGATCAAGAGAGGCAAGATCGAGGAGAAAAATGTGATTAGCTTCTCAAGTAGGGATCTTGACCGCATTCAAACGCCACACAATGATGCCCTGGTGGTCACCCTTCGCGTCAGGGACTTCGATGTTAAGTGCATCTTAATCGACCAAGGCAGCTCGGTCGAGATCATATACTACGACGCCTTCAAGTAACTCAAACTCTGAGATACAGACTTGGCTCCGGTAACTTCGCTACTGGTTGGTTTTAACTCACAACCGGAGTGGCCAATGGGAAAGATAATCCTACCAGTCAAAGCCGGATTCGTGGTCAAGCATGTAGAGTTTTGGGTGTTGAAGGTGCCGTCCACATACAATCTGATCCTTGGTAGGGAATGGCTTCACGCCATGCAGGCGGTGGCATCGACCTACCACCAAGTTATGAGGTTCCCCTCGGCTATGAGGGAAGTTGAGGAGATTTGGGGAGATCAAGTCATGGCGAAGCAGTGTTTCATGGCAGTGAATGGGAGTCGAGCATCCAAAGGCTTCGTGCAAATGATCGAAGGTCTAGAAGACCAAAGTGTCTTGGATAATGTAGGCACTAGGGCCGAGGAAAAGGCTATTGAAGAGTTGGTGGAGGTGCAGATCGAAACAGAGAATCCTGACAAGTTTTTTTTGCTGGGATCTAGCCTGACTGCCTAAGAAAGGACCAAGATAGTGGAGTTCTTGGTGGCGAATATCGAGGTCATTGCATGGACGCCATACGACATGCCTGGCATTGATCCAAGCTTTATTTGCCACCAACTCAATGTCTTCCCAGATGTTCATCTTGTCATTCAAAGAACGAGGAGATTAGCCCTTCATCACACCGAGGTAGTCACGGAGGAAGTCAAGAACCTGCTAAAAGCTAGGGCAATCCAGGAAATGCACTACCCTCGATGGGTTTCGAACACAGTCCTAGTACCTATGAAGAATGGGAAGTAGCCAGTTTACATTGATTACGAGACGATCAACCGAGCTTGCCCTAAAGACAGCTTTCTTCTGCCCAGAATAGACTAGCTAGTGGATCTTTGTAACGACCCCATCACGTATAATGATTAACACTTAATTAATTAAGGAGATTTGGATTTTAAGTGTCAATTATTCTAATTTAATCTGAGATCTATGAAAATTATGGAAACTGATTCGTATGTGATTGTGTTGAGGATTTATTTTAGAATTAGAAATTGAAAGTCTAAATAGCTCAAGAAAGTGCAAATAGTGAATTGAATTATTTAAATTTTGAGTATCAAACCATATGAGAGTTTAATTAAATATTCAATTCAGATTTATAAAATTGAGATTTGATTAATTGGGTCTGAATTGGAGTTAATTAAGTTAAGAGGATTGGGAATTTAGATTATTACGAATTAAATTCATTTATGTGGTGCCTAATTCGAATATGTAATTTAATGACGAAATTTTGAGTCTGATCAGAAATTGAAGGCTTAAATGATTTAAGAAACCAAAAATTGATGATGATAATAAGTTCAATTTAATATTCGGAACCTCTTTGTTTTATTTTGGGACATTGATCGAAGTGGTAACATAATGGTAAAGTAGGAGTGAACCAAGAATTTAATTCGGATAAATTTTTCTATGAACAGCCGTCATTCTTTTGCCCTTTTCTTTTTCCACACTTTGAATTTGGGTGTGAGGCTAGATCCATTAGAAATTTTATTTCTAGGGCTTCAATTTGGACACAAGAATGACCTAGAACGGAGTCCGGATGAGACAGTTATACCCGTTTGAAGTTTTGGAAACTCTGCTAGAAGCAGGAACGCTCGAGCGGAAAAGCGACACTCGAGCGGACTGCGCGAATTCAGCAAGTTTAAAGGCATTTTTCTAGATCATTCTTCACATTTTCATCTCCTCTCTTCCTCCCTCTCACCCTAGGTCCGAAAACCCTAGGTTTTGACCTCAAATACCTTTCATTTCCCTAAGAATTGCCCAAGATCTCTTACCAAAAAGTGAAGAAGGCTTGAAGCTCAACATTTTCAACCGATTAGAATTCGAATTTTCAAAGGATTTTTCTCAAAGCTTTGCTCTCTTGTTTGATTCTTGAGGCAGGGGTCCTAGTTCTTCTTCAATACTTGCATTAATAAATAGATTTGTGGTATTTTGATTATATAAATGCAAAATCTACATTTTTGAGCATATAGTGTTATATCATGGAAATTGAAGGTTTAGGGTTTGAAGTGTTAGGATTCAATTGTTGGGATAAGATTATGGATTATGAACCTTGGGTGTATAATCAATGGGAAAATTGGAATAAAAAGAAGTGGTGTGAGAAGTTTTAATTTTTTTTGGAAGTCTTGATTTTTCTTGAAAACCCTAAGTTGATTCATAATGATAATTAATGATTTTGCCCAAATTAAAAGTAGAATCATGAAATTGATAGGTTGAATTGTATATATTCAAGTTTAATTGGATTTTAGAAGTGTTTGAAAATTATGTTAAAAATTAGCGCTTGAACCTTTATCATGGGTATTGTAAATTTACATGCATCATAGATTTCTTGAGATTGAGAAGGATTTGGGATTAAATTCATGGAATTAGGAAGAAATTGGGTTTTGAACATAAAATGAGTTACATGCATGTTCATGATTATGGAAGCTAATTATTTTGGATTTGCTTTTGAATATCTTACATGAGTTTGAGTCTAGTTCCTACATGCATGAACAAATTCTACAAATTTTGATATTCTAATAGTACATTTGATTTTGAAAAAAAAGTTTAGAAAACTATGAGTTCATGGGTTTTGATTTTGAAATTAAGTAAGGTTTTGATTTAAATAAATTAATTTTATGTTTCAAGATTTTGAGCAAATAATTTATGAATAAATAAGTGTTTATATTTTCTAAGGCATTTTCATGGTTTTGATCAAGATATGTATGGATTTAAAAAGAATTGAAAATGCGTTTGGAAGCCATTTTTGAGAAGTTCAAAATTCTGGAATTTTACAGACCGCCCGAGCAGACTAATTACCGCTCGAGCGCAAATTGAAGGCTTCCAGTACTTTTTATAGTCTTTTACAGACCGCTCGAGCGACTAAAGGCTCGCTCGAGCGAACAACTATTCTCAGCATATTTTGGAAAGTTGCATTTAGTTCATATTTTTATTCTCATCTCTTCCTAAAGCATTCTAGACATGATTTATGACTCAATAAAGATTAATAAGCTACCAATCAACATAAATTAGTTGATTAAAGAATAAGTCATTAACTTAGTGATACTTGATTAAGAAGCTAAGTGAGGAATTGGTTTATTCAGAAAAGAATGATTTAGTAATAAAAGGGATTTGTGAAATGAGAACTCGATTCATTTGACTAAAGAAAGAATAAACGTAATGGGCCTTCAAATTATTTAGACAGAAAACAAGAAAGTCAAGTTTGATCAAGGGAGTAATATTGTGCTTCAATGTGTATATGTTATGTGTTTATGTAGGTCACGCGCTATTGTCTGCTTGATCTGTCTGATCTGCTTCTACTACTATCTGTGAGTAATAACTTAGTAAAGTTATGTTCAACTTTATTTATTTTCTGTATGATAAATTCATATCTGTTTTCTGAAATGATATGTTCTGTACAATGAATGATTGTCCCATTTATGACATGTATTCGTGGCATCCTTAGCAACATGTGATATCTGTTAGCTGTTACTCGATATCGGAGGTCCCATTATGGGACTTATTATGTCTGTCATCTGTTACCTGTACCGGAGGCTCCATCATGGAGCTCAGCATGTATATTCTCCGTTACCTGGTATCGGAGGTTCCATTATGGAACTTATTATGTCTACCATCCGTTACCCGTACCGGAGGCTCCATTATGGAGCTCAGCATGTTTATTCTCTATTACCCGAATCCAGAGGTTCCTTTATGGAACTGGTTATTCATAACCACCATATGTTCTACATTTGTTTTGTATCTATTCTGTTAGCGCTAATGGATGTACCACGTATGATTAAGCATGAACTCTGATTTCTATATTTGATTTGAACAAGAATATGAATATGAATCTGAATTATGATTTCTAAATTTGATATGGACATCATTCATTAAAACCCTTTACTCTGTTATTATTCACTAGGCTCTAGCTCATTGTATTATTTGTGTATATAAGTGATCAGGCGCGTGACCAGGCTTAGAGATATTTGCCTAGAATCTTTTTTTGTCAGCCAACCTATGTGCCTCCCGTGGAGGTTCCGGATATGTCAAATGACTATGGCTATGTGATTTAAAGTTTAAGTTTTGTTTTCTCGTTTGGTTAACCAAGTCTTGTGTATTTTGTAAATAGGGCTAAGTCCCTTTTTGTCTAATTTATATATATATATATATATATATAATGACGTAATGATGATGTGTATATATATATGTAAAAAGTTTAAAATTTTTCTGTCTTATAAGTCTGCATAGCTGAATGGATGTTGTATATTTGTTATTTGCTTCTGTTAGCCCCTAATATTATGTTAATTTGTCCCAGAGGCCTTCGGTAATCCCAGGATTACTGGCCGGTTACGATGCTAAACCTATAGGAGCAGGTTTAGGTCGTGACAATCTTATAGCCGGACACAACCTGCTCAGTTTCTTAGACGCCTATCGCGGTTATCATCAAATCGCCATGCATGCACCCGACCGCGAGATAACCTCTTTCACGACCCCAAGGGGATTGTTCTGCTATAGAGTCATGCATTTTGGTTTGAAAAACGCCAGGGTGACTTTCTAGAGGACGGTGACCAAGATGTTCGCCCCTTTGCTAGGCCGTACGATGGAGGCTTACATCGACGACATAGTGGTTAAAAGCAAGCAATAGGCCGACCACTTATCCGACCTAGCCGAGATGTTCGCCATTCTTAAACAACACAAGCTTCGCCTGAATGCGTCAAAATGTGCCTTTGGCGTGGGATCAGGGAAATTTCTGGGCTTCCTAGTCACCAACCGAGGCATCGAAGCGAACCCCTCACAAATCAAAGCCATACAAGAATTGAAGCAGCCCAACTCGGCAAAGGACGTGCAACATCTTGCCAGTATGGCAGCCGTGCTTAACAGATTCATAAGCCGGTCATCAGATTGTTGCTGCTCTTTGTTTCGAGCCTTGAAGTCCAAGTTTTCATGGGATGAAGAATGTACAAGGACTTGGCCGAGCTCAAGACGTATTTGTTTTCCGCCCCACTCTTGGTGACACCCAAGCTCGGAGAAGAACGCGACCTTTATCTGACTGTTTCTCAACATGCAGTTAGTAAGTACGGTGCTTGTTCAGTCAGAAGGCATCTAACATCTCCCTATCTTTTACGTGAACAAAACCTTACTATCGACAGAGTCGAGACACTTGCCGCTAGAAAAACTTGCTTTGGCACTAATGATGGCCTCCAGGAAATTGGCGCACTACTTTCATGCTCACACAATCGTGGTGTTGCCCAAATTCCCTCTGAAAGCCTTATTTGAGCGAGCGGATTTCTCTGGCCGAATTCTGAAGTGGGCAGTTGAACTAGGGCAATTCGACGTCAAAATTCAACCCTGAATAGCCATCAAAGCCCAAGCATTGGCCGACTTTGTTACTGAATTCTCGCCTAGAATTCACCCGGTATGTCCCGGCGAATCTTACCACGGTAGCCGAGGTGACGAATGTAAGCACAATGGAAATTGCGCAATAGAGTGATATTGGCGACGCGGAACTTGCGCGCTCGTCCACAAAACCTTCAGTCGGAGGTGTACTTCAGCCCGGCATTATGATGATGGACTTAGGAATAACAGACCAAACTGTTGGGACCGGCACCGTATCGCCGAGGTGGGATGAAAACGTGTCTGTTGAAATCGTCAGCGGCGAGCTTGTAGCTGACATAGTTGAGCAGCCGAGCGACCCTACCAACCTTCAAGCATCCCAGGATCCCTCAGAATGTTGGAAACTTTTCATTGGTGAAATGTGAAAACTTTTTGTAGATGGCACCTCAAATCGGCACGGCGCTGGGCTGGGCATAGTTTTGATCTCACCGGACGGTCTAACCATTGAACACTCTATCACACTCAAATTCCCAGCGTCAAACAACGAGGCTGAGTACGAAACACTGTTGGCCGGACTTAAAAGCGTGCTCCCATTGCGCACATCCAAGCTGATGGTTTACAGTGACTCCTAACTCGTTGTAAACCAAGTGTCTAGAGTGTACGAAGCCAAAGATGACAGAATGGCCAAGTACCAAGCTCTAGTGAAAGAACACATTAAGGAATTTTAAGCGATAACGGTCCAACAAATTGGCCGTGAAGAAAACGGCCGAGCAGATGAGTTGGCCGGTCTAGCTTCCATGTTCGACAGTTCAACTCCCAGTCCTCTCCTGGTTGAGTTTCTTCCAAGACCTAGTATTGAGGACTCGGAGCAGACGGAAGTATTCTACACCGAGCATGGTCTCTCTTGGATGGACCCTATCATCATTTTCCTAAAAGAACGGACCCTTCCGGCCGATAAAAAGGACACATAAAGTCCGGGTGAAGTCAGAGCAGTTTTGGCTTTCTCCATCTGGCGCTTTATATAAGAAGTCATTCACCGGTCCGTACCTCAAGTGTGTTCATCCAAACAGTGTGAAAGCTTTCTTTTACGAGATCCACGAAGGCATGTGCTGAAGTCATATCGGGGGGAGATCTTTGGTTTACCGCACTATTTCGTAAGGATACTGGTGGTCGTGCATGCAAGTAGACACGTAAAAATATGTTAGAAAATATGAAAAATGTCAAAAGTTCGCCCACCAAATTCACCAGCCGGCTAGAGAACTTCTTCTCTTCACAAGTCCTTAGCCTTTCGCAATGTGGGGGCTGGACATAGTGGGACCACTCCCAACAGCGCTAGGTAACCGGAAGTTCTTCATTGCGGCGACAGATTACTTTACCAAATGGGTTGAAGCCGAGCCCTTAGCGACCATCAAAGAGAAGGATGTCAAACGGTTTGTTTGGCAGAACGTGATAACGCAGTTTGGTATCCCCAAGGCTTTGATTTTTGATAATGGCACCCAATTTGATGGGCAGTTCTTCAGAGAATTTTGTGAGGAATTGAAGATAGAATTCTACAAGTCCACCCCGGCCTACCCTCAGTCTAATGACCAAGCTGAAGCATCGAACAAGACCATACTAGATGGGTTGAAGACAAGGCTGGAGAAGGCCAAAGGCAAGTGGGCCGAGGAACTTCTTAGTGTCCTCTGGGCATATCGGACGACCCCGAGACGTTCAACCGGGGAGATTTCTTTTGCCCTGGCATATCGCATAGAGGCGATTATTTCATTAGAGATCGGCATACCCATCATTCGCAACGAAAATTTTGAGCCCGAATTGAACTCTAAAGCCATTGCCTTGGAGTTGGACCCAGCCGACGAACGCCGAGAAAAGACATTAATCCACATGGCTGCATATCAACAAGAATTATCCAAAAAGTACAACAAAATGGTGCACCCCAGACCGCTTAAATTCGGGGACTGGGTTTTAAGGAAGGTGATGGACAACACACTGGTGCTGGGCGAAGGCAAGCTAGGGGCAAATTGGGAAAGGCCTTACAGGATAATCGGTCTGGCAGGCAAGGGGGCATACCACCTAGAGGACTTGGATGGCAAAAGCGTACCCCGGCCATGGAATACGGCCAACCTCAAGCTGTACTATTTTTAGTCCTTATCTTTTGTGTGTAATTTTTTATAAAGGGGGCAAGTTTTCCCTTCTATCTACCAATGTAATCCCCTCAGTCATTAAGTCAATTGTAATATGTAATAGAAATGAATTATTTTACATGGAAAGTATGTTGTAATTGAGGGATCGTAGTGCACCAGGGGCAACCACCTTTACAGCCGAGATGCCTTATCCCAGCTAGAAGAGTTGTTGACTTGCTCAACTCTAGACTTCTAGTCGAGATGTTTTGTCCCGGCTAGAGAGTTGATGATTTGCTCAACTCTAGAATTTTAGCCGAGATGTTTTATTCTGGCTAAAGAGTTGATGATTTGCTCAACTCTAGAAAGTTAGCCGAGATGTCTTATCCCAGCTAGAAGAGTTAATGACTTGCTCAACTCTAGACTTCTAGCCGAGATGTTTTGTCCTGGCTAGAGAGTTGATGATTTGCTCAACTCTAGAAGGTTAACTGAGATGTCTTATCCTGGCTAGAAGAGTTGATGACTTGCTCAACTCTAGACTTCTAGCAGAGATGTTTTATCCCGGCTAGATAGTTGATGATTTATTTAACTCTAGAAGGTTAGCCGGGATGTCTTATCCCGGCTAGAGAGTTGATGACTTGCTCAACTCTAGAAGGTTAGTCGAGATGTCTTATCCAGGCTAGAAGAGTTGATGACTTGCTCAACTCTAGACTTCTAGCCGAGATGTTTTATCCCGGTTAAAGAGTTGATGATTTGCTCATATAGCCGAGATGTTTCGTCCCGGCTAGCAAGTTGATGATTTGCTTAACTCTAGAATTTTGGCCGTGATGTTTTTTCTCGGCTCGTAGAGTTGATGATTTGCTCAACTCTAGCTTTAGCTGAAATGTTCTACCCTAGCTAGAATAACGCAGATTTTTTTAACTGTGATGTTCTATCTCAGTGATTGGAGTTGATGATTTGTAAAACTCTCGTATTTTTGCTGAGATGTTTTGCTCGCTCTATCCAACTGTTACATGCTGGGCAAGAAGGACAACAGCAGACATTAACAGAACTATAAGTGAAATACAAACTTTTCATTAATAAAGAAATGTAGTACATATGGTGGGGCAGGCAGCCCGGTTATATACCCAAAAAAAAAAATCTTAACTAAACCAAAGGGGAGAGATCAGCGAAATCGTCCCCGGCGCCCTCCGCGGTAACCTCCAGATCAACCATGGAGGAGATTTCTCTGGCACCAGATTCAACCTGGCTGGCCTCCTTTGGGCGGCCTTCTTCCTTGGCATCCTCCTCGGTGGCATGCCCGACTTCTTCCTCAGCCTCCTCTTGCAGCGCATTGAAGACTTCGTTCGCGTATGGCACCATGTAGGCCGGTAAGAAGACAGCGGGGGGAGAGGTAAACACCTGGGTTCCAGATCCTTGGCCGAGCTGTTCACAAGCAGCCTTCCAACCGGACTTAAAGAATATGTCCTTGGTGGCCTTGACTTGCTTGGTATAGCTGTCTTCGGCCTCCTTGAAACCGAAATTGTTTGCCGCATCCACTTCATCTTTCCTTGATTGCTTTAACACTTCCAGCTTGGCCCGCAGAGCATCTCTTTCCTTCTCGGCGGATCCAAGTTGGCCGAGCAATTTGGTGTTGTCCGTGTTGGCCATCTCCAACGAAGCCTTAGACCTCCCCAGCTCGATTTCCAGATGCTTGACCTGATTGGTGGCATCGGTCACCTTTTGCTGGAGTTTATAAATCTGGTCTATCACGAGATGTTGTTTCTAGATAGCCTGTAAGAGGACGTGTTAGGGTTTAAATAAGAAGATTAACCGTGAAAACACTTGAGCAAATTTGAGTAAGCGTGCAGAGCTCTTACCCTGGTTATGGATTTAACCAAGGACTTCACGAGCCGGGTGTCGGGCACGTGGTCATTGCCGGTTACATCGCTCGGCAGAAGCAATGCTTTTGTCAGATTAAAAGCCATGAGGTGTTCTTTATCGCCCTTGATTGAGGCATTAGCCAGGATCTCCTTGCCTTGGTGTTTCAACTATGGCTGCCATGGGGGCGTTGGCTCAGATTCCTCCGCCGATTGCTCGGTGCTCAACTCGGCCACAAGCTCAGCTGTTGGATCGACGGACCGAGGCCTTTTTCCAGCTCAGCGACTTTCTTTGCTGAGCTGTAGTGGTCAACGCTAATGCAATCACGGTCCCAGATGTTTGACCGGCAGTAAAGGCGCGGGAGGGGCATGCTCGGCAACTCGGTGGATGTGGAGGTGATGAGATTCTTGATACGGCTCCGTTTGGCCATTTCCTCTTCCTTGGTTAGCCGAATTAGGGGCATGTCTGGTAGTGTTGGATCAGGCGATGGGGATGGTGCTCACAGAAAGTCTGTGACTCTACTTCTGCGGGGAGCCGTGTATCTATAGCTTAGTACGTAACCGAGAAGGTTGTGGCAATCTTAGTGACGGTACCGCAGCACGACTCTGATGGCAGTCTCATTTGGGTTGAAGTAATTCGTTTGCAAGGCTTCGATAGCTGCAAGGAAAAGAGCGATTAGTACAAAATAGTAAAGGAAAGTAATTTGACCGGTCAGTGAGCACGACTTACATGTCGAACCGAAGTTCTTGTTGATGTACCAGTCAGGCATATCAGCCTTCTCATAATTTCTAGATACCCAAAAGAAGTTGTCATCATGCAAATCTTTATCCGGGGTGCCGGTTACCAGTATTTCCTTGCCTGGTCTAATCTTCAAATAATAGCTAAACCCATCGGCTGTGTGCCCGAGGGTGTATTGGCGCAAAATCTCGGCCAATCCTAGGTTCAGGCCAAGCCTGTTGTTCAGCTCGGCTACCTCGTTTATTATTCTAAATGTATTTCCTGAAACTTGTGTTGGCATTAGCCCGGTACGCCTCAAGAGCTCACACATTAGAGGCTGAACCGGGAAACGTAAGCCTCCTTCGACTATAGACAGCACGGTGAAGGAGCATTGGTCCAGTTTACCCCATAGGGTGGTGTCCTCTACACCGAGCTCAAGATGGACGTCTGTGGGGATGCCATATTCCTCCTGGAACATGGCTAGTGCACCCGGCGTGTCAACAAGGAAGCGGTAATGCCCTATGTGAAGCCGGCTGGTTTTAGCTCGGCTATGTTAGTTTGGCAGAGTTTCGTGCGATTGATGCTCGACCTTTGAGAGCCCTAGTGTTGGTGTCTGGTCTCCTAGGAATCTGCAGTAAAAGGCAAGTATAAGTGATAGCGTGGTCACGCAAACGAGTTCGACTTTAGCCCGGACACTGGATGTGTGACATTACTCGGTAGCTCGGTAGCTCGGTCGCTCAAGCAGACTAGATATTAGCCTGGTTGAGCGACCTGACGTTCTTTTAGCTCCGTTCCCACCCAAGTCTTACAAACTTGCAACTTGCTTGGTTTTGGTATTTTTTTGGGGTCAAATGAAGACCTGGAGCCCAGTCTGTCCTAGATCCTCGCTTGTTCATCACAGAAAATGATGAATAGTTGAGGGAGAAGGGGCAGAGGTGATTTTTGGGGGCTACATCCTAAGTTAACTTCATTCGAAGTCCTAAAACTTACTGCCATCGTGCCCTAAACTCAACTATGACAGTCACAGGCCTAACTATACAATGAAAACATGAGTAACAAATGAAGAGCAGTGGAGGGTTGAGGACTTATAGACTAGGGCACAGATGGTGGCTCGAAGTGGTGGGACGGGGCCTCCAACGACAGCGAAGGTGTAGAATGGGCTCGCGAGTACGCTCTGATCTCAATAGTATTGGTGAAGGCAAGAGCTCTAGTTCGTAGGGTGGTTTTGATGATGAAGATGAACAGAGCAAGAAGGGAAATAAAAGAAAGGGCGGCGGGTATAAGAAGGGAAGAGAAGCGCCAAAATTTGAATATGAAGGGGCAGCGAGAGGCGGCTAGGTTGGATGCTCGAGGCCAATGAATGGACGACACGTGTCTATAATGACGGCAGCGTCAGTACTGAAAAGACAAGTTGGAAAGTCGAGGCATCGATCGAGCAAGTCAAGAGACCGAGCGTGAGACTTAGCGCGGTGAACGTCTTGCGGTGTAAGGCCGGGTTGAGGAATGACCCCGGTCGAAGCATGTAATCCTAGTCACGCTACTGCGGACAAAATTAAGGGGCAATTGAGAGGGAGATTTCATAATCCAGCTTTGGGCCGTGGTAATGACTGGGCTAAAGTTGGTCCGAGCATGTTTGGGCCGAGCTGGGTTGGGCCAATCCAGTGCCAGTGCACTTGGTTAAAGCCCATCTCGGATTTGGCTGGGATAAGTTCTCTACCAGCCCGATTCGCGTTGTTTGGTCGTTGTGATTGGCGTGCAGGATCCTCCGCAGACCGGCCCAACTAAGCAAGAGCTCGGTCATGAAGAAAAAGAGCTGCTAAGCTCAGTCATAATGGAGCTGGGCTCGGAGCGTTGCTTGTCTCGGAAGTAGTACGGTCGCGGGGAAATGGGGTAGTGCCACCGGGCTGTCCGCTCGCGCCAACACCGTTTGGCAGTTTGGTTAGGTGGTGTTTAGCTATATTTGCGTTGACATGTAGGAAAGTGGGATAGGAAAGCAGGTCTACGCATCAAAGGGCGAATGGATGCAGAGGTAAGCGCAGAAAGTATATAAATGTGATTGCGCCCCCCATACTGGGGATGGAACATCTTCTTGTGAGAGAAACTCTAACACATTGTCTTATCTCTCCTCTCTCTTTCTCTCTGAGTGTGTGCTGACTTGACCATCGGAGGGGTTTTCCGGCAACGCATAGCTCACCTTCGTTGTGTTCGCAGGTCGATCGGAGGAAGGCGCAGCTTGGACGCGAGGAGTACGGGTGATAACGAATATTTAGCTCCCGTACAATATATATATATATTTCAAACAGATATGACACATGAATAAAAATCTTTGAAATTACAGCTGGATCAACTCATGAGATTAAAAAATTTATAGAATTTGTGCATTTCCATATAATCAAGTTAGAGCATTATACACCAATAGCCCTGTTTGGTAGAGCTGTGGGAAAGTGCTTATAGCTTATGCCTAAACAGCTTATAGCTTATAACTTTCAGCTTAAGCTGATTTCCAGCTTATTCTTAAAGCATCTCCTGTCCCACTCAAAGAATAAGCTGATTTCTGACTTCCACAAAGCTATAAGCTATAAGCTATAAACTAAACTAAACACATCAAAATAGCTTAAATTAAGCTGAAAGCTGAAATAAGCTGTAAATAATTTCTGCCAAACAGGCACAATGATTGTTTTGGGCATTGGATTTTGTTCACCAATCTCATCAAAATCTTTCATTTAACTCAACTAATTGACAGTGAGGTGGAGGACTAAAAAACAAAAAATTTAATTAACAAAATTTAAAATAACAATCACTTTGTTTAGTTTTAATTTTTTTTAAATATTTTTAAAAAAATTTTACTTTCCTATTTTTCCTATTTTTATTGTTTTTACTGAATTTTTAAAAATATTTTAAGTAATTTTTTTTTAATTTTTAGACACATCTAACATAAATATACTTAAAAGTATAATTTTTGTGTAAAACTCTTTAAGAAATTCATTAAATACCAAAAATATAAAGAAAAATACAAAAAATTTAGTATATTTTTCTTATTTTTGTGTATTTATTAATTTTAAAAAAATATTTTTTCACAAATATTTTAATTTTTAGATATATCTAAATAAAATATATCTAAAAAAAATACTCAAAAATTTAAAAATATTTACTAAAAATAAAAAATTTAAACCACACCCACTCAATTTAATTCTAGTAACGCATGGTTCCACAGAATTCACGAGGTGGGGTCCATATATAAAACCGACTCATTTGTCTCGTATACATGGTTCATTTTGTAGAATAATTTTGGTTCCTATCATTGCTCTTAAAATAATGAGCGGTGTTATTTTAGCTAAAAAATTCGACCAAGGAATTTTAGAAATTTTATTATATTTTTGGATAAATTATTAATAAATCGTAATAGTTGAATTTAATTTCTATCAAGTCTTATTAAAAATAAATCTTAAAAAATCGTCATTAAAAATAATTATGTGGTAATTTTTTACATGTCGCTAAAAATTGACAATTAATACTTTTTTTTATCATAATTTTTATAAATTATCGCTAAAGCTTACAATTAATAACTTTGTTTATGACGAATTTTTCAAATTGTCGCTGAAAGTTGAAAATTTGCGACTTTGTTTTTGACGATTTTTTTAAACTGTTGTTAAAACTTATAATTAGTGACATTTTTTGTAATAAATTTTTCAAACTGTCACTGAAAATTAACAATTAGTGATGATTTTTAATAGTATTTGTTGAAAAACGTCATTAATTCCCACAAGACTTATTGGACAATAAGTCTACCTGTTAGGACCTATACGTAAGTCTTCCTAAATTTTTTTACCAAACACTCACATGGGTGTGAGGTCCACACTCATGTAGGTCCCATGAGCAATACTAGGGACCCAATAAAATTATTAAATTTTGGTTTAATTAAACTTTTACCCCCTAAACTATCATCATTTTGTTTATGCAGTGGCGATTGGTAGCTCGAATTGTTTGGCTCGAAAATGGCCCGACTTCTACAAGCACCCACTTATCTTTGCACACCTCTATTTATTCATCTCAGTTTTTACCATACATTTCATTTCAAATAAAAAAGAAAAAGAAAAGAACAGAGTAGGGAGAGAGAAAGCAGACCCATAAGGTTGGTTCTGGTTCCGACGATTTTCTGTGTTGCTTCCGACGAGGTTGGTGCTGCCGCCGACGAGGCTGGTGCTGCTTCTGTGTGTGCCAACGGTGCTTCCGCTACAGCTCTGTGTGCCGATAGAGGAGAACGAACCACGATGGAGGACGAACGACGGACTGAAACAGCGAACGACAGACGACGATTTACAAATTTGAACAACTCGTGACCTACCTCTGTTCTGGACAGTAATTTTTTTATTAAAAAAAAAAAAATCTTTGACATGCAATTACTAGAACAGAGGTACTGATGTCTTCTAAATTAGCATAGTGCATAACAAGCAAATTGGCAAGGACAAAGGGTTCAATTAACAAATTTATAAATATCAATTTCTCAAGTCACAGAAATCATACTTCATCACCAAAGAATATAATGTAAACATAAATTTCAGAACATAAACCTTACACTTTGGATCATTTACCATGTGTATTATCAAGAAATCAAGACAAAATGACATACCTGAATCCATTGATGAACGGTTAAACGGAAGCGTCTGATTGTCAATAAAACCTTAATATTGACTTTGTTAGAGCCTTCTAATCCTTTCCCTTTGGTGCCTTATGTTTCTCCTTGAGAGGATTTAGAAAAACAAAACAGTATTCTTATTTTTTCACCTTGGGAAGGAATAGGGACCATAACCTTTTAAAGGTTGTAATTGGTTTTCATAACTGAAGGGTAATGAAAACCAATAAATTAACCATTATTGGTTTTAAAACTGAAAGGTAATGAAAACCAATAAATTAACCATTATTGGTTTTAAAACTGAAAGGTAATGAAAACCAACTTTAACCAATATGTTTTAATTTCTATTTCTACCCTTCATAGAAATAAAAATTATACAACTAGTATCTACACATTAGGTCCATAACACATATACCCTTAAGCCTATTAACTAAATTGAATCACTTAAATTGTAGGCTTCTTATAAATGATAACACCACATTTAATTATGTGGTCCCATTGAGACATTATCTAACATATAACTAAACCAATTATGTAACTTGTTCTTTCTGTCCAAAATTGAAGCATGATTACAAATTCTACACATTTGAGTAGTCCTTTTCACAACACAAAGCAGCAGCAGCAACCCGTCAGCACACAGAGCAGCAGCGAAAGCACTGTCAGCACACACAGAAGCGCCTCGTCTGAAGCAACACAGTAAATCGGCGATGCGGGTCTCCCCTCTCTCTCTACTCTATTCTTTTCTTCTTTTTTTTTTTATTTGAAATGAAATGTATGGTTAAAACTGAGATGAATAAATAAGGTGTACAAAGATATATGTGGGTGCATGTAGAAGTCGGGCCATTTTCGAGCCGAAGAATTCGAGTGACGAATCTTTTCTGTTGTTCATGTACTCCTTAAACTATTAATTTTGTCTTGTTGGTCCTAAGCTATCACATTTCGGTTCTGTTTAGTCCAAATGGTAGATGGTACTAGTTTTGAATCTCATGTGCAGGCCACGTGTTCACCTTTGCCGTTTACAATTTGGATACCACCTACCATTTGGATAAAACAAAACTAAAATGTGATAATTTAGAGACCAACAAGACAAAATTAATAATTAAGGACTACATAAACAAAATGGTAATAGTTTAGGAGGTAAAAGTGTAATTAACTCTTAAATTTTTTACCAAACCACATGAGTGTGAGGTCCACACTTGTGAGTCTCACACTCATGTGAGTATTTGGTAAAAAAATTGATAGCTTTGTTGGGATCTCTAGCACCCCACACTAATATGAATGTTTGGTAAAAAATTTATTAGAACTCTTGGAATTTAACATTTTTCAAAAAGTTAAATTTACTTTTTAAATTTAACAATGTAACGACCTATTCATATGTTGTCTAATCATCTCTCTCAAGTAAGTTTATAAAGTGAATTTGAATATCATTTTTTTTAAATAATTATAAATTTTGTAAGAGGGATATTGAAATACAAGAATGCCTATGAAAATAATCAATAAATTGATGAGTAAATAATAAGAGAGATTTAAACGTAAATGCTTATAAACATGGAAATTAAAGATTGGAACGTTAGGGGGCTATACAATACAATTACGTAAAAGGAGTGTGAACAGGATGGGAATTGTGATTAATGCTCATCAAACTTGGCCCTTATCAACTTACCTAATCACACCCAACAAATTCACAAGGTCCTTCCTCTCTCTCTCTCTCTCTCTCTCTCTCTCTCTCTCTCTGGGTTAAAGGGGTTTCAAGCTTCTTTTCTTTTTACATAGATTCAAGGTATGTTAATTCTGCGATTGAGGTGGGTAGAGAAATTTTATAGGCTATAAATTTTCATCTTTATTTACTTCTCTTATCTTTCCTTTTTTTTTTTTTTTTTTTTTTTTGTGTTTCTTCTTCTTATTCATCTAAATCTTCTGTTGTTTGTAACACGAAGTTTAAAACAAATTTTAATTGCTCTAAATTTATCTTGATGTCATTCTAGTTGTGTTTCATGATCTCTCATTACACACTGTCATTTTTGTAAATAAAAATCATCTTTATTCGTGTTTTGTTTTAAAATCTGTACAGAATTTCTGTATTAATTTTCTGTTTGTATATACAATCTCATTGAATTGCTTAATATTTGTGTTCTTTTTTAAGGCACAATATATTCAGAAAAAATTATGATGTAATTGTAGGAAACTATATGCTTAAATTTTGTTGTGTAGATATGGGAAGTAAGGCACCAACCTGGGCTGATCAATGGGGTGGCATCGACGACGATGACGACAAGCCCGTGAATAGCAGTAAGAAGGGAAGGTTAGGCGGTGGCAGCAGCAAGAAGATGGAAGAGGTGAAGACGGCAGCTTCAGCGGGGTTCGACAAGGCTAAGGCGGCTGCAGTGGTTGGAGCCCAGAAGGTGAAGAGTGGAACCTCTGTGGGAATCAAATGGGTCAAAAACCAGTACCACAAAAAATGCTCTTCTACTAAATGACCATGCTCATGTTTTTTTGCTACACCTCCAAAATAAATTAAGGCTAGAATTGAAATTCGAGGACTTTACTTTTTTTTTTGCTGAATTGGATTGAATGAATCGTTAAATTCTATTTTGAGCCATTATGTAAATTTACATTGCCATTTATTTTTTGCTCTAGAATTTGTCATGCTGCTATATGATTATGATTAGAAAAATGTCTCGTATCTCAAATTTTGTGGCTCAAAAGTGGCTCAAATGGCCAAAACGACGTCGTTTTGGCCATTTGAGCCACTTTTAAGCCACAAATTTGAGCTACGTAGCATTGTCGTTATAATTATAAACCCCTTTTGAAACTTGGTGTGAGAGTACATGTAAGGATGGTTTGGGAGAGGATTGGACTACAATAGTTCATTAAAAAATAAAATATATTAAAATAGTTAATAAAATAAAATATAAAGATTTAGTTCCATGTTTGATTGCGTTTAAAATATAAATAAATTAAGCCCATAAATAGCAGTAAGAGGGTTGGACTAAATTTCAATTTGGCATCTTGGACTCAAGTTTGATTGCGTTTTAGTTCCAGGTTTTCATTTTTTTAAAAAATACAAAATATTCATTTGGCAAACTTTTTCTGAAAACTAATTACAAGAATATTTTTTTCTGAAAGCAACACACTTTTTCATGCTGTAAAGAATTTACAACCATTTAAAGATTTTTTTTAACCAATTCCCTCATTAACCCCTTTATAAAAACACCAAAAAATGTTAATTTTAAAATTTTTGAAACTTATTTTTGCAGAAAAATGAAAATGATGGGTCTTTAAAATTTTAATTATTTTGTTTCTAAAGCCACTAAAAAAAAAAAAAAAAAAAACCACAATGAGCTATGGCGAAGAAGCACCTTTTTTTTTTTTTGATCAACAAAAAAAAAAAGAACTTTATTGATAAAACAAAAGATTACATCAATAAAAGAAAAAGAGGATGGGTGCAAAAGTATCATGATGAACCAAATCAATCCCAACTAAGTTGGCACCGATAAGACCGTCCAATCATATGCTAGCACACTAACAAGTGTTGGTGAGGAACCAACCCAAAACACCAAAACCAACCTCACCCAAGTACACGCTAACAAAACTAATACAAAAGTGCAACCCAAACTACCAACCATTAAGAAACCAGGGCAACAACAAAGAACAGCAAACTGCAACAGCCAACTCCAAAAGATCATTGAACCATATCAGCAGAATCAGACCAACCATAGAGAATATCATCAACAGCAATCAACTAAAAATGATCACTACCCATACAGATCAACAGCAACAATCCATAACAGTAGCAAAAAAATAGAAAAACACAGCAAATACAAAAAGCACCTGATGTACCTCTGCACCAGCACCTAACCAGTTATCTTCCAATACCAACAAAACAATTTGACAGCACCAGAGCAACATACAGATTTGCATCCCTATATCTTCTTCATACTCCAACAGACCTCCTATGCCAAACAACCTCTCACCTGCTTCAAATTTGCCATAATATCATGCATTGAGTAATTTATTCCTTTACAATTTGATTTCACCCATAAAGCAACGCTAACTTTCAATAGCTCCACCATCTCAGTAAAATCAGCACTATCATTACCAAACAAGCAATCATTTCTTAGTTCTCATACTGACCATAGCATGGCCAACGGGACAACCTTCCAAATATCCAACTCCTGCTTTCTAAATTTCATACCAGCCCACCAGTGCAACAACATATCCACTGAACCTGGAGTTATCCACTTAACCTCCCACCAATTAACCATTTTAGACCATAATTTCCAAACCAATGGACATAGAAGCAGCACATGATTAATTGATTTCACATCTGCCTTACAAAACACACATAGAGAGCTAACATTGGCTGTTATTGCTCCAATTCTGTGCATAAAATCTACAGTCTTTATTCTCCCTCTCCAAACTAACCAACTGAAAAACTTAGCCTTTGGAAGAGCAGAATTTCTCCACAGAAACTTTGAAATGCTAATCATGGGCCCATTACTTGACTCCAACCTTTTCCATACTGAAGCCACAGAGAACACACTAGAATTATTAGCCATCCATGTACAGGTATCCTCAATCATTTGATTCAGATTAGGTGCTTTAGACAATAATACATTCAGCCTTTTAACCTCCTCATCCTCCTACGCTAAGAGCGATCTTCTAAATACCAGGTGCCAATCATTGTCCTGTCCTCTATTTTGATAGAACATCTGCAATGAGCCTTCCCTCTTGTTGGAAAATTTGAATTAAATTTACTCCATTGGTTGTGTCTCTTGACATGGAAGGGTGTTTCCTTTTGAAGGGTCATAACCTTTCTAAAGAGTCATGAAGGAATCTATAAATTATATCCTCATCACTTCAATTTAAAAGAAAATTACAATTTTCTTTTTCACTTTGCACTTATTCTTCATATTTTTTTAGTCTAATTTTCCTATAAAAAGAGTACATGCACAGTGAAGTTCGCTAAGCTTGCAATAATAGTGTTGCTAGTGCAAGATCTTGATCGTTGTCTCCTGGGAAAGAGACGCCCATTGAATCCTAAGCACCAGTGGGAGGACGAATCTGTCTTAAAGAAAGAGTGTCTCACACTAGACTCGATCATGTTTTATCTATTTATATGTTGTAAGTTTTGTTACGTTATTTTGTCAATTTATTTCAGATTTGGTTTTCCCAAAAACTTTTACATATTTTTAAATTATATTTTCCATATAGTTTGGCACTATTTTTCTAACAATCTTAAGACAGATTCTAAAATGTTTATGATTTTTAAGAAAATATAATTTTGATTTTTCCCGACATTAACTAATTTTATGTTAACATCAATCCATTGGTTAGTTGGATGTGTTTGGGTTATAATTTTCAATATGTGGTCGTAAGAAAATGGGACGGTTTCCATGTGTGAATGTTGAAAGATGCCAATCGGTGTCTTTAATTTTGCACTATAATTGATGCTTGGACCTATCATATTTTCTTTAGAATTAAAATCACTTAAAAATGGGAAGTCATGATGATGAGTTCACCTAGACCAAGATTAGTTTTCCAGGGGAGTTCTCTTGTTTGGCCCTTCCGGATATTTGCCCCATTTGCTATTATGCGTTGTACGATGGACAAGGGGAGTGCACATTAAGTCAGATGCAGTGTGGGAGTGGTGGTTTTCGACTTTGTTCTTCGTCCTCCTTCGCCAGATGGCTTATATTATGCCATTCTTGCTCCAATTTGTTTCTAAACTACTAATCTTCCCTATAACAGTTCTTGGATTCTCTTCGGAGAAATTCAGATCGGAGATTTGGAAATTAGTTGGTTCATGGTAAGGACCTGAGTTTAACAATGGCACTTGGTGTCTATCATGATGATTGGAGGAGTCATAGAAGAAAGCTCTTTATGGCCACCAAGGATCCTCTAGAGTGAAATTTTCCTAAAGTTTCCTAGAGTGCTCCATTGTGTGGTTGAGATTCACTGGCAAGTCACATCAGAAAAATTGATGTGACTTGCCAATAAATCTCAACCACACAATGGAGCACTCTAGGAAACTTTAGGAAAAAATCACTCTAGAGGATCCTTGCTCCTTTATGGCAACAAATAGAATAGGAATTAGAAACCGAAACACTGTTTTTATAAATTCCGATAACGGTATTGAAGGCTACAAGATGGTTTTTAAAGAAATAGAGCAGGTATGTAATTTTGTTTTGTAATCTTACAATCTGATATAGTTTTGTTTATGTTGGCTGTTAGTTTGTGGAAAATATATATATATATATATATATATATATATATATATGTATATATAGTTATCTTACAGAACCATATAAATTTTACCAACCGGTACAAAAGCTCTGCCGATCATGATATTAAAGGGAACTAACAAATATAATATATATAGTTACCAAGCAACTGGATGATACACAAAGGGTGTTTGATGAAATGCTTGATTGGAATACAATCACATGGACCTCTCTTATTCATGGGTATTCCCTGGTCCATGATGTTAAATTGGTTAGTAGAATAACTCATCATTTGCAGAAATCTCATGAAGAATTTAATGAGCACACTTGTTTAGTAATTTTGCGGGCGTGTGAGTCACCGGACGAAAGGATTTGTGGTGAACATATTCATGGTCTTGCCATAAAAAGCGGGTTTTGTGATAATGTTTTTGTTGGAACTTCTTTAGTTTCTATGTATTCAAGAAGTGGCCACTTGGATGATGCAAAGAAATTGTTCAATGAGTTGACCTACAAAGATGTTCGCTATTTGGATTTTTATGATTAAAGTTTAATTGAAAATTTATTTAAATTATCATGTTTAAATATCTCCGGTGATTTAGATTGCGTTGATTTTGCACGAATACTACTACCACAATCAAACAAAAGTTATTTATGTCACAACCCAAACCCGGTACCTAAAGGCTCAGCGTCGTAACAAGATAAAAATAAAATGATTCGGATAATTCTGTAGTCACAGCACAAGCAGATAAATTAAATAAATTAAAATAAATAACTGGGTACCAACTGTTTATTTAAAAGGAAAAAAACATAGTCATTTGAGTTTCACTGTATTACAAGAGTTTAATAATAAAAGATAGAAATCTAAAAAAAACAAAACAACATAGCGATTCATTTTCCATTTTGATCCCGTTAAACCTCGTCACCTGAAAGGGGTAACAGCTATAAGCACATAGCAGAGTGAGAAATATTATACTATGAGGGGTACAAAACGGCCATGGATATTTATTTAAGCTAAAACATTATAAATTGAGTTGAGTTGAATACACAAATTAATTAAGTGCCAGAAACTGAAATAATCACTATAACCACGGTACATCACTAAGTGACAAGCACTACACTGGTTAATGGATCCATGACAAACACTGGACCACAAAGTGGTCAAACACTAGCCAATGGTTATTTAAGTCCCCCAAGGCATGGGACTTCCATGGTGGTACTCACAAAACATATTTTCATATAAGGTCATAGCCAAATATTCTTTAAAAGTAAAACAAACGTATCCATGGGTTTCACTTTTAAGCAAATAGGGTTCAGAAATAAAACCACGTAGCTGAAACATAACTTTTATTAATATATTAATAAAACATAAATTATATAAAATATGTGGGGATATATTTTCTGAGTACCAACACGTGGCAAGGTGACGCCGACGTGTCAACCGAGGTGTCACGTGTCCTGGTTGTGATGCCGAGGTGATCTCGGCAAGGCCGATGTTATCTCCGAAGATATCAGAATCCGAGATAAGTGGATAAAGGACAAGAGTCCTAGAATGAAAAGGGAACTCAACCTGGATGAAGGACAAGAGTCTTAGAATGAGAGAAGACTTCAGTTTGTATTAAGATAAGACTCTTAGAGAGTTTATCTTAATCTTACTGGGAGTCCAAGATTAGCAGTAATCCTGAGTCTATAGAAGTCAGGCTTCTACTGGGACTAGGTTTATGTTGGTTATAAAAGAGAGGCACCCCCATGGGTCTAAAGTATGCTTTTGATACTCAAGCTTGTGAGTTTAGTACTTGATTTATCTTTGAGAGATATACTAACTTGATCGTCGGAGTACCCCTGGGTGGTCGAAACCACCGCGGGATTCTTATATTTCTGTTACAGGTCAGTCAGGTGTCATCTATTCTGCCAGTGCTCTCCAGCTGGTTACTAAGCGGGCAGTGTGGTCGAAAAATCACCCACACAATTTGGCGCCATCTGTGGGAAAGAAAGAAGAATAGATGGCCAATGACGGACAGAAAAATCAGACTGGAGACAACGCTCCAGTTGAGAATAGGAGATCTATCAACCTCGACGTTGAAGAGGACAACCGCAACATAGAAACTCGTGACCAGAGTCACGGATTGAAAGACGCCGGCTAGGAAAGTGACGCACCAAAGACAACAAATCGAAGCGGATAATACAACGAAGATAACCTCCAGGTATGGAAGGATAGATACCTGCGGAAGAACGAAGACCCTTCCAGAAGGGATGCAAAGACAGGGGGCATGAGCACTCCCAAGGAGATAACATTCAAGTATAGAAGAACTCATCCTGAGTGAGCAGATCCCGGATTCCAGATCTTGAATCCCGGATCCGAGAAGACATGATCTCAGCCTAGACAAGTAGGCCCGAGAAGACGAGAGCTCAACCTAAGTGAGCAGATCCCGGATTCCAAATCCTGGATCCTAGAAGACATGATCTCGGCTTAAATGAGTAGGTCTGAGAAGAGAAGAGCTCAACCTGAGTGAGAAGATTCAAGATTTTAGCAGACAAGATCTCGGCACTTAAGTCCGAAAAGAGAAGAGTTCAGTGAGCAAATCTCAGATCCCAAAAGATAAAAAGGAAACACACAAGATCAGACTAAAGTTGGCCAGAATTGAGAAGTATACTAGGGCCAAGAAGTACATGCCGGGAACAAAGGCGTCGGAACAAGAAAAGAAAAACGGCTCGCCAATGCGAGGCCAAAAATCAAACTCAGGTTGGAGCCAAGTAAGATCAATAGAGAAACCAAGGCCGACAATCTCGGCTTGAATTAAACCTCGGCAACAAGGTCGAAGCTACATGTATGATGAGAACCCAAGTAGAACTCAGGTTCACATTGGGGGCAGAGAGAAGACAGAGACACTTAATTCACTTGTTGAAATTTGTAGCAATTTACAAGTTGAAGTTAAGCTGAGATGGTTCCTTATCTTCACTTGTTGAAATTTGTAGCAATTTACAAGTTGAAGTTAAGCCGAGATGGTTACTTATCTTCACTTGTTGAAATTTGTAGCAATTTACAAGTTGAAGTTAAGCTGAGATGGTTCCTTATCTTCACTTGTTGAAATTTGTAGCAATTTACAAGTTGAATTTAAGCTGAGATGGTTCCTTATCTTCACTTGTTGAAATTTGTAACAATTTACAAGTTGAAGTTAAGCTGAGATAGTTCCTTATCTTCACTTGTTGAAATTTGTAGCAATTTACAAGTTGAAGTTAAGCCAAGATTACTGTTTCTCTTCGCTTGTTTAAATTCGTAGCAATTTACGAGTTGAAGCAAAGCCGAGGTTATTGCTAAACACTTGTAGCAATCTACAGGTTGGTTAAACCAAAGAAGATGCTTAACACTTGTTCAAATTTGTAGCAATTTACAAGATAACGTTAAGCCGACATATAATCATCTGCTGAAATTTGCAGCAATTTACAGGTTGAGAAAAAAGCTAAGTATGTTGTTTAAACACATGTTGAAATTCGTAGCAATTTACAAATAGATTATTGTTTATCACTTGTTATGTTAATCCTTGTTGAAATTTGTAGCAATTTACAAGTAGGTTAGACCGAGATCACCGTTTAAACACTTGTTGAAAGTTGAGAAAAAGTTTGCAAAGTTAACATTGAGTAGTATATGTTTCACACTTGTTAGAATTTATGAAAAGTTTGCAGGTCAGTATCTTGCCGAAGTAAAAGTTTTGTAGCTATTATACCCGAGGTATGTAACCCCGAGAAGATTGCACAAAGGAGGCAAAGTATGAAAGGCATACAAAAAATTCTAAGTATAGAATCAAACAGAGGCACTGAAGAAAATCCTCGTCCAGGAGGGAGATGAAGAACGTTTCTTTCTTCTCAAGCTTAGCCGAAGAAGAAGAAAGAGAATTGGAAGCTTGTTTGAGAGCAAACATTGAGGTATTTGCTTGGACACCTTATGAAATGCCTGGCATTGACCCCGAGGTCACAAGCCACAAATTGAACGTCGACAGGTCAGCCAAACCTGTAATCCAACGAGCAAGAGGACCGACGTTGATATACGTCGAAGCAGTAGAGGAAAAAGTAGACAGACTTCTGGAGCCCAGAGCCATCCGAGAAGTCAATTACCCTACATGGCTATCAAATACAATGGAAGAAGAAATTATAATCAAGGAGCAAGGAATGTTAACATCGGCCAACAACAGACATTTTTCAGAAGCAAAAAAGGTTACATATGCAAAGAAGACAAAAGTACAGAGATAAAGACCCTAAGAACTAGGGACTAAGGCAAGAACGTCGGACTAATCTACTTCAACGGTTGACAGCGGTTCAGCATTGGCAGTCAGCTGGAAGAGCTTCTCTACCATTATCTCGGCAACAATTTCAAAAAGGGACGTGGTTCTAAGACTATGCAGAAAACAGAAATGAAGGCAAGAATCTGGAAATACAACAAGAAAAACAATAAGAGAAAAAATAGAGTCAAGAAGATGACAAAGTTCAAAGAATAAAGCCAAGTACACAGGCACTGAGTAAGTATGTGAAGAACAAGAAAGTAATGAACCAGACATGATGCTAGCAATAGAAAGTGGATATGACAAGAACAGTGCCAGGCATTCAAACAATTCAAAACTTGAAGACAGACGAAAATAGAAGGCAACAGATGGCAAATAAACAGATTCAGAAGAGTTATGAAAAATTGAGCTTAATAGCAAGTAAAGAGTTTATGAACCTACAAAGTGAAATGAACGCCGATATGAAAATCGCCGGAGTCAAATAGATGACTGGAAATCGAGAACTCACCGGAGAGTGTGAGTAGAGCAGTTGCAAAGCTCTTGGAGTTTACGAATTAATGGAACCAGAACCTCGACTAGGAGGTGCGATCTCAAGCAGCTTGGAAAGCATGAAACTTGATTCTTGACACCAGTGGACAATAAAGTTCAGGGAACTTTGAGGTCGGCGAGTTTGATCTCGGACAGAGGGGCACAGATGAACGAACAGTGTAGGTTCCATCACCTCAGAGTGCTGATGTAATAGAACCTAGGGGGCAGTTGTGGGGATATATTTTCTGAGTACCAACACGTGGCAAGGTGACGCCGACGTGTCAGCCGAGGTGCCACGTGTCCTGGTCGTGACGCCGAGGTGATCTCAGCAAGGCCGAGGTTATCTCCGAAGATATCAGAATCCGAGATAAGTGGATAAAGGACAAGAGTCCTAGAATGAAAAGGGAACTCAACCTGGATGAGGGACAAGAGTCCTAAAATGAGAGAAGATTTCAGTTTTTATTAAGATAAGACTCTTAGAGAGTTTATCCTAATCTTACTGGGAGTCCAAGATTAGCAGTAATCCTGAGTCTATAGAAGTCAGGCTTCTACTGGGACTAGGTTTATGTTGGCTATAAAAGAGAGGCACCCCCATGGGTCTAAGGTATGCTTTTGATACTCAAGCTTGTGAGTTTAGTACTTGATTTATCTTTGAGAGATATACTGACTTGATCGTTGGAGTGCCCCCAGGTGGTCGAAACCACCGCGGGATTCTTATATTTCTGTTGCAGGTCAGTCAAGTGTCATCTATTCTGCCAGTGCTCTCCAGCTGGTTACTAAGCGGGCAGTGTGGTCGGAAAATCACCCACACAAAATAGATTTTGGTAAGTCAAAACATAAGTAAAATACTTTTTGGTAACTCAAGGTACAATATAACTCACCTTAAATTAATTTCTTTATTTCCACCACTCAAGATCTCACACGTGCCGTTCTCCTTTCTTCTTTCTATTCTTTTCTTTCCGTTGCCTTCGACGTGCCACTCTTTCTTATTTATAGCAAGGTAATTCGTGAGTAAGAAGTCACGGAAACTTCCGTATTTTGACGCGTGTTCAGTCCAGTCCACCCTTATCTCTATATTTATTACTTAACTTGCTTGAATCTTATCTTTTTACTTGACCATTTGACCAATTTTTTTATTTTAAAAGTTATTACCTTCTTTGGTAATTCAAAATGACTCCTAAAACTTCCGTATAATGATACGTTAGGTTCATGTCTAAAATCCTCACTACCTAACTATAAATCACTACTTACCACTTACTAAAATATTTAATGTGTAATATTTTGCAACGTATTTCTTTAACCATAAAATTCCCAATCTCCTAAATTATGCATTTATTTATTATTATTTATTTTTTTATTATTATTATTATTTTATCGTAATGTTAAATTTAAAACATTCGGGTGTCACAATTTACACATTTTTTTTTCTCATAATACTCCAAAAGCAATTCATTGATGATGTCTTCATCACAAACACAAATTAATTGAAAATTGATTGAGAAGCCTTTTTTGTTGATTATTATTTTTTAATAATCCATTGAAAGTTATTTTTAAAGTAACTTTGAATTTTGTGAGATAGGTTGTCTTCAATATTTATTTCACTTATGTGGTAGACTTGGTTTAACCATGAATCATGTTCTTAATGTGAGAGTTTATCTTTTGAATTAAAAGAGATAATTCCATTTTTGTCCCAAATATTTTTGAATGAGTTATTATTTGTGACAACGTCACTTGTCTGGAAATGAATCATGTTGTTTGTACTAATTTATGTATTATCACAAATGTGGGAGAGAGAGATTAATGGGGAAATTATGATTATGATTGACTTGTTAATCTTGTCCATGTTTACATATGTTGTAGAGTTGACAATTAATAGCATCATCTTTTTATTTTCATTTTATATGATATCATTAATATCAATTTAGTATGAAATGGATGTCAATTATTTATCAAAGTGATGATAAAAATGTGAACCTATGTGTTTTGACATAAGAGGAATTCTAACTATTCTTTGGAATAATGACTAAAATTGGTGTAGTGACTGATCTGTAATGAAATATTATGAGTTAAAATATTTCATGGATAAAAGACACTTTGGTAATTGTTGATGTAGTCACCAATACTGGATAAGACAAATAAGATGTTAATGTATTTATACAGTGATATTTATATTCGATGTTGAGATTGGAATTAAGGGTTGTAGTAAACAATAAGAAATTAATTATGGCTAAAAAAATGTTATTTGACAAAGTGTTGTGGCCACAACCGGCATTAGTCATTTCTTCTTTGTACTGCAAAAGCAAGTTATGAAGTCTAATTATATTTTAGACAAATTAGTATTGTGATTATATTCACAAAGCAATTTACATCTTATTATTTAGTTCAAGCAAACCAATTAATGATATGTTTTGATTTATCTAAGAATTATGGGTGTGTATTTATTATACACCAGTAAGAGAAATTAAGTTTCCTTGGAATGCTTAAAATGTGGGGGTGCTTGGAGGATTTTATCAAAGTAACAGTTTTGATTGTAGGTCCACAAAGAATCTCAATTCTTTTATCGGACAAAGTTGGAGTAGAAGCAAATATGGTTTCATTAACTCCTAAGGAACACCTCTATGTTTATTATTTAAATTTGAAAATAGGAGTGACATAGAGTAACGGTAAGTCTCGAAGTAATCAAAGACTTAATATCGTATGACATTTGCTTTCAGTTGTGCATATTGTCTAAGGCTAATATAGTGGATCCACGAACTACTCAATAATATATAATTGAGAAGGTCAAATGGAAAAATAGCAGCCGCTAAACAAAAAGTTTGACCAAAGAGCAAATGAGGGAAAATTCATCGAGGGGAATGTGATTAAAGCTGTTAAGTCCCTAGTTGCCAAATTTGCGAACAAACTTGATTTAATTGAGTTGTAATTTTTGCCTATGTTTTGGTCTTCCCGCTCGAGCGGGAACATTTGCGCTTGAGCGGAGTTTGCACTATCTCAGTAGTTGGGCTTGTCTGCACAAATACTGAGAAGTGTGTTTTCGTGCTCGAGCATGAGTTCGAGCATGAGACCTGTTTAATCGCATGCATTTTAGAGACTTTGCTCGAGTGGCAAGTTATGCGCTCGACCGGGGTACACAGCCTCTATTTACTATATATATATGTGTTTAAGTCTTTTTTTAGGGTTAAGTCTCCTAGATCTGTTTTGGGAGCTCTAGGGTTTTGTTTTGGGGCTAGTTTTATAGTTTTTCCGTTGATGCTTGCCTGAGTATTATACTCACATGGTTTAATAATATTGTCACGACCCAAACCCGCCCCTGTAGGTTTAGCACCGTAACCGGCCAGTAATCCGTGGATTACCAAAGGCCTCTAAACAGATTAGCAAGTAAGGGGCTGCGGAAGCAAAAATACAAAATAGACAAGGTCCAATGAGCTGTGATAACGTACATAGGACAGAAGATAAAAAAAAAAAAAAAAAAAAAAAAAGTGTACATCCCAAGACCTGACTTTACAAACAATCACAGAGACTAGCATGAACACAAAAACAGCCATACAACGAGACTTCAATCGGAACCTCCTCGGGAGGCACAACGGTTGGCTGACAAAAACAGAACAGAAGGCCGTCAACTCTAGCCTTGGTCACCCGCCGGCTCACCTACATACATAATATAAACTGTGAGCGGAAGCCCAGTGAATAATAACAGAGTAAAGGGGTTTTATGAATGAGTCCATACAGATTCAGAATTCATAATTCAATTTCGTATCAAAATCATAACTTGTCTAGATCATATACAGACAAAAATCATAAGCCTTGTTTAAATTTACATGATACATTCTTTAGCACTAGCAGAAACAGTTGACCCATAAGGGACGGCCATAAAGGCATACAGTTGACTCACGTGCACGGAGACGGTACAGTTGGCTCATGAGACGTACAGTTGACCCATAAAGGGACGTAAGGATCCATAACAGTTGGCTCATGAGACATACAGTTGACCCATAAAGGGACGCAACAGAACAAATAACAGTTATCACTTGAGGCTAAGAATGTCACGAATACATTTCAGAAACATTGGACAACCATTTATTCGTACAGAAAAATATTACCTCAGCAAACAGATCATTTTACATCACTCAGAAAATACTTATAATTAAACATAACTTTACAAAGTTATTACTCACAGTGGGCCTTGAGACAGACAGATGGAGTAAGCTTGGTCAAACGGTACGTGGCACGTGACCTACACAACACATAACAAACACACACTTGAAACACACGTTCTAATTGTACAAAACTTATTTCGTTGGCACTTATTATGTTTCTAATCTCTTATCCTCATTATGGGATCTGAAACGTGGCCTAGGAATGCCTAGGATGGGATGAGGATGCAAAAATGCATTGAAAACCATTTCTCAAATTTTGCTGAAGATAAGGCCTAAGCTCGAGCGTGGCTTTCCTCGCTCGAGCGAACATGCAGACACTGAAGCTCCGCTCGAGCGTGGACTTCCCCGCTCGTGCGGACTGCAAACTAATAAAAAAGTGCTGGATGCAAGAAATTCACACTCGACGGGTGCTCGACCCCCACTCGAGCGTGTGACACAAATCCTCGCTCGAGCGTGGCTTCCTCCGCTCGAGCGGACTGCAAAACACACAAACTTCTGGGTATACGCATTTCACGCTCGAGCGTGACTCTCGCCACTCAAGCGGAAGTGCATGTACTCAGGCTTCACGCTCGAGTGTGAAAGTCTCCACTCGAGCGTGGGTCAAATTTCTAGAAAATCTAGATTGACCTCCAAACATGAAACTCGACCTCCAACCATCCAAAACTCATTTTTCTGGGCCAAATCTTTGGAAAACACTTAGGTGTCGTTTGGTAACACTTACGTTTTCAGTTTTCTGTTTATATTTACAAAAATTTTAAAAACTTAAATAAAAACTTGTTTGGTAAATTTTTGATTTATAAATCAGTAGTCTCAGTTTATAAATTTGGCCAAAAAATCCAAACTCAAAATATGTGTTTCCGTTTTGAGTTTTATTTTTTTTTACCACCCAACACTAGCCACCACCCGCCACCATTTTCCACCACCGTCTTCCGCCACCACCACCCACCCCCCACCACCACCTACCACCACCACCAGCCACCACCATCCACCTGCCACCCACTCGCCACCGACACCACCACCCACCAGGCACCTGTCATCCACCCGCCACCACAAGCCACTACCATCCACCGCCCGCCACCACCATTTGCCACCTACCCGCCACCACCACTCACCACCCACCTGCCACCACCACCAGCCACCCACCCGCCGCCACCACCACCACCACCATCACCCACCAACCACCCGTCACCCACCTGCCACCACCACCCACTCGCTACCACCCACCATCCGCCACTGTCATTCACCCACCCACCCACCACCACCACCACCACCCGCCATCCGCCGCCCACCTACCACCACCACCACAACCCACTCGCTACCACCCACCACCCACCACCCACCACAGTCACCCACCCACTCACCACTACCACCACCCACCACCTACCACCACTCACTTGCTACCACCCACCACCCGCCACCGTCACCTACCTATCCACCATCACCACCCGCCACATACCGGCCACTACCACCCACCCGACATCCGCCACCCACCTGCCACCGCCACCCGCCACCCGCCACTGTCACCGCCACCCACCACCCGCCACTGTCACGGTCACCCACCCGCCACCACCCACTACCACCACCCACCCGCCACCACCCACTACCACCTGCCATCCGCCACCCACCTGGCACCACCACCCACCACTCGCCACCACCCACTCGCTACCACCCGCCACCGTCACCCACTCACCCACCACCACCACCACCACCACCACCACTCACCCGCCACCACCCACCACCACCACCACCACCACTCACCCACCACCACCACCCACCGTCACCACTTTCCATCACCGTCTTCTGCCGCCACTTGTCATTTCTCACTCTTTTTTATATTTTTAAAACATTTTGTCAATTACCAAACGTGTTTGTAGTTTATGTTTTTCTAAAAATAAAATAAAAATAAACAAAAATCAGTTTATAAAATTTTTGTAAATATAAACTGAAAACGTAAACGTTACCAAACAAACCGTTAGTAACCCATAAAACAACATGTTTAAAGCTTCAATTCAAGAAATCATGGCCCAAGAGTAAACCAATGGTATAAAACTCAGCTTGAAACTTGAAATTAATTTCATGCACATGACTTATATGCAAATCCTTGAACTCAAGTCCTCCAAAACATGACCAAATGCAATGTTCAACCCAAAAACAAGATCAACTATGATAATATGACATGGAACATCAAGAATTTCTAAACCAAAACTTGGATTATGACATGCATGCAAGGATTCTTTAGAAAGACAACCCCAAATGCCATGAATTACACATGCATGTATGCATTAAGCTTTAATTCACCAATTCTTAGCTTTGGACACTAATTAACCATGAACAAAGAAAGGAACAATTCAAATTCAAGTTCAAGGGGATGGATCTCTACCTTAGGTCTTGAATGTTAAGGTATAGGAGCCTAATTATGCAATCATTTCTTCAATTCTTCAAATTTCCTAGCCAAAACTTGATGAAATCAATTCTCCTACTCTTCCTCTCTCACTCACTCGGTTTGGTCTTGAAACAAAAGTCTGAACTATGGTGTATCAACAAGTATGAGGTATAAGGAGTGTAGGTCTAGGATTGTCCACTAAGTGGCAAAATTGTAATAAACTCATTTAATGTAATTTAACTTTATTTAATCATACCAAATCAAATTTAAATTAAATCTACTATAAAGTCGCATAAATTCTAATTATCACATAGCACTAATCAATTTCGAAATCGGGCGCCGATAAGTCTTTCAATTCGCAGTTCAAAGTCAAAACATAAACAGGTCATTCTATGACAAACAGATAGAAACACAAAGATAATGCAATACATATGCAAATTAATTCTGGATTCCTTCTAAATTACTGTTAGGCATAACTAATCATAGATTAGCATTAATCGGAGGTCGGGGTTATTACAAATATACATCAAAGGGTTGTTGGTGTGATCTTCATCAAGAGTGTTCTTCTTCGATGGAGTCTAGAGATTCAAGTGTGGAGTGTCGAAGGAGTTTGATGTTGTGCGCAGTCGTTGATTCGACAATGGATATTATGGATTCAATATCAACCTAATCAATGACGAAGGTTGTGGTGAAAGATATACAGAAGATTTGAAGACAAATTAAAAGCGCTTGGGTAATTTGTTTGGTATCTTTCTAATGTTTCTTTCTTTAGTAATGGATTGATTTGTGGCATTTTGCCCGTGATTTTTTTATCACAATTGAAGGTGCTTCAATTCTGGTTTTTTCACGTAAAAATCGTTTGTGTCGATTTATTATTTTTTGAAACAACAATCTAAATCACTTTCATACGTGCTTGATGATTTAGATTGTGAGTTTTAATTGGTTGGGAATTGAAACAGTTAAATATTGATCTAATCACGAATCACTTAGGTTTTTCAGTTAGTATCAGAACAGGTCACTCTTTGTTTTTATTAAAACTATAGGAGTGTGATTTTGTGTGATTAGGTGACATGGATTCAATTTGCGAAAGTAACTCGACCCATAGACCTCCATTACTTAATGGTACAAACTATTCTTATTAGAAAGCTCGTATGAGAGCGTTTTTAAAATCTATCGATGAGAAAGTTTGGCACTGTGTGATCTATGGGTGGAGTGAACTTATTGTCACCATTGATGGTGTTGATATTCCCAAACCCCTTGATAAATGGGACACATTTGACTATCAAAACTCGAGTTGGAACAGTAAGGCTCTCAATTCCCTTTTTTGCTCCGTCACACCTGAAGAGTTTCGTCGTATTTGCACGTGTGAGGTAGCAAAAGAGGCTTGGGACACTCTTGAAACGATTCGCGAGGGTACTACTTCAGTTAAAAGATCAAAGCTTCAACATCTCACCTTTGCTTTTGAAACTCTTTTTATGCATGATGATGAGACGTTTGATGATTTTTATGCTAAACTTAGTGACATCATGAATTCTTGTTTCACACACGGTGAAAAAATCCCTGAAGTTAAGGTTGTTGGAAAAATTTTGAGGTCTTTACCCGAGAGGTTCCAATCAAAAGTGGCAGCTATTGAGGAGGCTTAAAATGTTGATACCCTCAAGCTTGATCAGTTGGTTGAAAACTTGCAGACTTATAAAGCCCACCAGATTTCTAAGAAAAAATAAAAAGATAGTGTGGCTTTCACTAGTGCTCATGAGATTGCAAAAACTCCTGAGACTAAGTTTGATCTAGAGTCCGAGATGACGGCTATGTTTACTAAATAGTTCGAAAAAAATTTAAAGAAAAAGAAGCCTAATTTCGGGGACTCTATTTCAAAAGATAAGATTAATGAAAAACCCAAAATTTTTCCACCAAAACTTGCTCCACAAACTGAAAAGAAGATTGTAAAGGGGCAAGAGGTCAAGTGTTATGAATGTCAAAGGTTTGGACATATTGCTCTTGAATGTCCATCGAAAAAGAATCGAAAAAAAGTCTATACAGTGACTTGGGATGATAAAAGCGGGTTAGAGCAAGAACTCGAAGAAACCGAATCCGGTGAAGATGGAGACAGTGCTTTCATGGCATTCTGGTCCATTTTCACTCAACCTCCTTCGAAGCCAGTGGAATTTGCTCGTGGTCATAATCTGCACAGAGCTCCTACTCTTGATGGGAGTAATTACTTGTTCTAGAATATCATAATAAAGATGTTTCTGAGAGCAAACGACCGTGAGGGCTGGCAAGCCATTGAAGAGGATGTTAAGAGCACTGACAATCCGAGCAATCAAAGAGTCCTGTCTACCATCTGTGAAGCAATTTCTGATGAAGAGCGGCAACAGATTGCCCACTGCACAAAGGCCAGAGATGCATAGAACATTCTAAGTCAATTTCATGAAAGAAAAGAGTCATCGTCACCACCATCTATCACATTTTCTGCCTTAGTTGCTCGACTGGATGAGGTTTAGGAGAAAGAGTAGCAAAAAGAATATGATGAAACATCAGAAGACAATGATGAGATTGATGGTGATGATCTACAACAAGCTTACGAAAAGCCTTATGATGAATCTCTGAATTTGTCCAAGATCAATGACAAACTCACTCTCAAGTTCAAAGCATATAAAAGTGAGAATGTCAAGCTAAAAGGAGAAATTGTAACAGCTAAGCAGAATGTCATCAAGATCTCTAATGACAGGCAAGACCTATGTAGGAAACTTATATCTTGTAAGACAGAAAAGAATGAACTTCTGAAAATATATGCCACATATGAAGAGAAGATTGAAGGTATTGAGATGTCACAAGCTACATTGGAAGATATGGTTGGTCAAAAAGATGAAGAACTCAAAGAGGCAAGAGCCACAATTACCATGCGGAACAAAGGTTCCAAATCATTAGAGGACATCCTCAGGTCTCAACAAATGGGTCGTGACAAAAGTAGGCTAGGCTATGGTAATACGACAGCTCACATGGGACAAGCCTCTACATCACATGACCTGAAGACTCAAGCAAAGAGAAAGCTGAAGGTGCACTAGGGTGATCTCTCTCTTCATCTGCCTAATGTGGGTAAGATCAACAAAAAGGAGGTAAAACTTGTTTTTATTTGTCATCATTGTGGTAGGTATGGCCGCATTCGTCCTTATTGCTTTGAGTTGTTTGGTAAGGTGTTTCAAAAGGGTAGAAATTTTAATACTTTTTGGGTTAGGAGACAACCTTACATGTCTAGGCGGAACACTAAGATTCATGAGAGTGTTCACAACGCTAAGACATTTACCAAGACCGCCAGTCCTAATTTTGTCAAGACCAAAAAGATATGGGTGAGAAAGGATGACTTGACTTGTTTTGTTGTTCATACTGCTCTAAAAGCACGTGACTCACACATGTGGTACCTTGATAGTGGGTGCTCTCGTCACATGCCAAGTGACAAATCCTACTTCACCTTCCTTGAAAAATATGATGGAGGAATTGTTACCTTTGGAGATGGTGGCACTTCTAGAGTCATTGGTAAGGGCTCTATAAGTGTGGCTGGTTTTCCCAAGCTCGAAAATGCATTACTTGTTAATGGCCTTAAAGCAAATCTTTTGAACATCAGTCAAATGTGTGATTCCCACCATGAAGTATTATTTTCAAAAAATAAATATGAAATTTTAGATAAAAAGGGAAATACTGTCATGTATGGGGTTCGCACATCTGATAACTGCTATGGGCTTATTACCACTAATGATCTCACTTGCCACTCAACCATCATAAGTAATATTGATCTGTGGCATCAAAGATTAGGTCACATGAATTTCAAAGACCTAACTAAAACAGCTAACAAAGAGCTTGTGAGAGGAGTACCTAAACTGGGTAAGAATCTGAACCATGTGTGTGGACCATGTCAACTTAGGAAGCAAACCCGTGCCCCTCATAAAAAGGTGAACATCTTTATAACTAAATGTCCTCTTGAATTGATTCAAATGGATCTTATGGGACTGTAGACACCCCATTTTTGACTGTCCTCAAGACTTGGATGTCATCGTTTGAACACTCGATGATCATCCATGTTGGTGTTCGTCTTGAGTTCTCGGAGGTTTCGATCACGCGCCTTGCCTCAAGACCTCTCGACTTGTTTGTTTTGTGCTTGGTTGTGCACCAAACACTTGTGTTTTTGCTTCTGAGGGTAGGGAATGGCTTGTTGGCCATCCCCACACCTCACCGGCCTTGGCTTGAGGCCACCGGCCTTGTTTTCTTGCTACCGGCCAAAGATTTTGGTCGGCCGGCAATGTTTTTGGTCGGCCTGCCATTTTTGTTGGTCAATTGGCCATATTTTCCAGCCGACCCCTTCCATCTGCTTTTGGCAGATATTTTATGCCAGCTGTCACAGTTGGCATCCACAATACACCCCCTCCATACACGTGTATGGAGAGATTTGCTCCCTTGTGTTGGCTTCACTAAGAAGCTTAGGAATTGAATTCCTATAAAAGGGGGGCCTTCCCTCCTTTTACAGTGGTGGAACAACCTGTGATATATGATATATATCACTCTCTCTCTCTCTCTACATCTCCCTCTCTCTCTATATTTGTGTGTGTAATAGTGTTCAAAAGCGATTTTTGTTCTTAGTTGTACACTAATACACCTAGTGTTACACTATACTTTGGTTGCTGAAGTTTTAAGGGGTTGATTTCAGAGTTTTCAGTTGGTTTTTGATCAAAAAGAGGTGCTGGAGTTGGTGTTCTTGAAGTGTTCTTCAAGGGTGAGAACTTACCTTTTTATTCTCTATTTTTGCTTAAGGTTTTAGACCTATTTTCATATTGTTTCGAGCTCAGTGTATAATTGATAAAAGTTCTGTATTTTCATGCTTGTTATAGTTTCTTAAGGTCATTTTGGTGTTGGGGGTTGTCTACCCCCTCTTAAGCCTTGTTTGACCCCTTTTGTGCCTTCCTCTTTAGGCTTTCGAACCCTTCCTGTGTTGACCTTCTCACCACTGAAATCCAAAGGATTTTCAGCGGTGGAGAAGTGGTTTTGAGGTCTTGTATAGGGGAGGGACACCCCCCTTCCCTTGTGACTCATTTGCTTGCATTTAGGGCTTATAAAGGTAGCATGTTTGCATAGCTTTATTTGGCTCCATTTCAGAGGGTATTTGGTGTTAGTCTATCATGTTAGACCTCTGTTTCATGTTGGTTCGATGACCTATTGTTTGCATAATGCACTTGCTTTGTAATTCCCTTTATTGTTATAACATGTATCATGCATTTAGACCATCATACTTGCATGTTTTAGCTTGACTTCATGAAGCTTTTAGCCATGTTGTGACATGTTTAAGCTCTTTTTGGTGTTGATTCAGTCATGTTTGCCATGTTTTGCATAGCCACTATATATCCTAGCTTGTTAGCTTTGAGTGTATGAGTCATGAGCATGCTTTATTTGTGTTATTTCAGTGATTTGGAATCACTTATCATGCCATTTCAATCCATGCTCCATGCTTGTATGCTTGCATTTACCATCCTTTCAATGCCTTGAAGAGTTATTCTTTTGTGTCTTAAAATAGGTCATTGTGCATGCCTCTTTGTTTAAGTCCTTTGGCTGCCATATCAGTGGGTTTTGGGGCTCCTTTTGGCACATTATAACTCTGATTTTCCTTGATTAAGTCATGCCATGCTTGGTTGTAATGGGTGTAGTGCAAATCTCTCTTTTGGCCTTGTGTACACTTTGTTTTGTACTCGCCTTTTCTTAGCATGTTTCGGCCTTAATCCATGCATGCTCTAGCCTTATTTTGGTCTACCCTAAGACTGTTTTGGGTCACCTTGGTCCCTTGGGACTTGGTTGATATGGCCATGGTTCAAGTCCTTTGGCTAGCTTTGAGCTTTAAGTCCATTAGCATGCCATGCTTGTCTTGTTTAGTTGATTTGGCATCACTCTTAACATGTTTTCAGAGCTTATTGCATTGTCATATTCTTATGTTTATCACATCTCACTCATATTTGAGGATTGTGCATTGTTGCATAGTTTATGGATCAATGTGTGAACATGCGTGTTTTGCCCTTTCGGCGCCGTAATTCATCACTTTGGCTACTGTTTTGGACGTGGCTGAGGTCTTCCCACTATGGTCTAAGTCCATCTTTGTATATAGCCGCATGCTTAACATGGTACATCTTGTCGCATACTTACTAGTTTACCTTTTGTCACATGCTTGTGTAGGTTGCTTTGCATTTAGCATGCTCGCTACTTTAGCGTTTGTGTTTGCTTGAGCCATGTTGCACTTGGCATATTCATGTTACATTGCATTACTTTGAGTTGGCATGCTCATGTTGCATTGTTTGCATACATTGCACTACATTTGGCATACTTGCATGCATTGCATTGTGTTTGGTTTGGGGTGTCAAACCAAACATGAGGAATGAGGGACGTTCGTACTTGAAATGACGAAACGTACCTCAATCCTCGGTCACCGACACTTTTGATTCAACATGATAGAGTGTGTAGTATTCATTTATTTTGTTGCATTCATTCATATTGATTTGCACACTTGACATCTTTGGCCATCATGCATCGAAATGCGTGATTGGTGGCCCGAGGGTCAGGAGCCATACTCCCTTGAGTTCATAGCATGATAGGGAGGGTGGTCGGGCATACATTTGGCTTGCAAGTTCCATGCCATGCATTGTCTGTCCTCTGTTGCAGCAAAACCAGTGTTCTGCAGGAAGAAATGGTCGGTCGGCAACTTTCAGTGCCAGCCGACTACCAAAATCGTGTCAGTGATCCCATTTTTGGTCGATGACCATATTTCCATGGCCGGTGGTGTTTTCTCTTGGCCGGTGGCAATGCAATCTTAGGATTTTCACAATTCTCAGAGGTGCAGAATAGTGCAAACAGAGGCAACAGAGGCATGGCAACGGGTTTCCGAGCAAGGCGAATCGAGCATGCATTATCCAATCATTTCAAGGCGGAGCTGTGGCGCCCTTTTGAATTTCATACTTTGTTTATTTTGTAATTAATTTTTTAATTAATTAAGGGTCTGTAATAATTAATTAGCTAGAGTAGTTAATTATTTATTTGGTTTGTATTATTCTTTCGGACCCTCCGTTGAGAGGGCGAATTTTGTAATAAGTGTGCGTGCGTGTGTGAATGTCTTCCAACCCCACGTCTTTCTCCCTTTTATTTACTAGCTTTTGATGGTTAGTTTAGGGTATGTTTCAATTAGCATACTTATGCTCGCATGTTTGCATCATTCATCTGTATTGCATGCACCGGGCTCGGCGCATCATGCCAACTGCATTGTATTTCAATTCCAAGTTGAGTACATGTATTGAATTGTCGCATCTCATATGCCATTCTTAGGGTAGCCGAGCCTATTTTAGTTGCATTTTGCATGCGTTGCATTAGCCATCTTAACATGAACTAGGATCATGCATGATTACTATCTAGTTTCTTGTTTTGGCTCGGAGTACACTGTAAGTGTTTATGGTTTAGCATCTTGTATGTATGTGAGTGCTAACATGACAGCATGCTTGCCATGAGGCTAATTGCTTATGTGATATAACTGCCTGAATGCCTGTGGGTGAAGGTTGGATTGCTTGAATTGGAATAATTCGTCGAAATCCGTGTTTTAGCCTACTTGCGAGTAACAAAGCTTCAAACCGTCTTTAAACAAACGGATATGCGATACTTTGCTCCAAATTAGGCAATCTAGTCTATACTTGTATGCTGTGCGCATCGCATAGTAATTCTAGGCTAATAAATAGGAATAAGAACGCATATGTATTCAAAACTCGATATCATGCTTAGTAGTGGCCGATCTTTGATCGGGCGAGTGGAAGTGCTCATGAAATGACCTTCCCCAATCGTACGCAAGTTCTTGAGCCGAGGCAAGTTTGGTGATGACGGACACGTGGCCTTAGGCACGAGTCGGGGTTTCCTAAATTCTCCCAAAACAAAATATTTAGGTGGCGACTCTGTATCTGGCAAAGCAGTCCATGTTTGGCACTTCCTTCTAAAAATCTGTCTTTCAAAACAATTTGCCAGATTTGGACTCTTTGATGATTCATCGGTCTTGCATTGCACTCCGCGAGATTAGATACAGGACCGTGACATTGAGTCTTGAACTGTAGTAATCCCAAATGAACAAAACGGGATTTCCTCCCAGGACGTTCAGGGACGTCTACAGTTTTTGGCAACTCTGCTGGGGATTTAGAGAACTTGACTCGAACTCATGATATCTTGTTTTGATTACACTTTTGTATTTCTTTGCATTGCATTTGTATTGGTGCGCCTAGGACACCGTGTTTGCCATCTGCTATTCCTGAACGGTTTACCGGAGGATCGCTTTGAGAAGCATGCCATAAGGCTGACCGATTACGGGCTCTGCCACGATGGGAACACAAATCTCGGTTTTTACCGGGGCACCCTTTTGATTATTCAACCTAGTGCATATTCAGAATCCATAGTGACCATTCCAAACTAGGACAAGTTGCTTACCCGATTGTAGGTTGTTTGAAACCGCTGCGTGCATAGTGAAACCCTAGCTCCTGACAAAATAGGGTAGGGAAACCCTACCCCTCCATAGGGATGTTTTCGCTCTCACTTGCTTGTTATGTGCTTTTAGAGTGTGTCTCTACAGGAATGCATATATCAGTTTGCAAGTTTGGGTATCAGGCCTGCGGACATCAGTACCAATGTTTTGAGAATCAGTATATCTGCGGGTATCAGATTCAGTTTTGGGGCAGTAATTTGGGGAACAGTGATCAGTGGTCGAACACAGTTATTCAGCTATGCTCATATCTGTTTTGGTGAAATCAGGCTGAGATGCTGTCTGTTTTCTTCTTTTGCAAGGTAGTCTTGGGAACCATAGCTTCAGAAGGCTTCGATATCCCCCGGGTACATTGGACTTGTGATGATAGACTTTGTCAGGTCAGAGATTCAGTTCAAGGGCAATCAGTGTTCCTTTGCCAGAGGCAGGGTAAAAGGGCCAGTCAGGCACAAATCATCAGTTCAACAGTCTTCGGATCAGCGATCATTATCCATCTCACCTGTGCGCAGTTGGGTTGAGATATCTGTTTTTACCTCGAGGAGATACACCTATTGTTCAGCTAGATCAGCGCCTTATGGCAGGCATGGAAGAGATGATGCGTCAGCTCCAGGAAAGTATGCGGGTCATGCAGCAGGATGTTGCCTGCCAGGCAGAAGTGGCTGCACGCCAAGCAGAAGTAGTGGCCCAACAGGCAGAGTTAATCGCCAGGCTACAGCAGTGAATCGGAGCATCTGCTTCACACCCAGTTCCTCCCCCACCAAGAGTCCTAATACTCGGGGAGACAGCAAATGTCCAGGAAGATACGGGCATCCCAACGGGGCCGGCTCCGCCCCCAATCTTACCTCAGCTGTCCAAGGCGTCCACACCCACCAATCTACCGGATTCTCCCTTTGAGTTCGAGGTGGACCCTATAGCGCTAAAAGTGAGCAAGCTAGAAAAGTTGTTCAAGAAAACTCAAGGCGTGAAATCCATTCCGGATATAGAGGATGGATACACCAATTCGGCTGTAACTCTGCCGGACCGGTTCAAGATGCCACACATCGACCACTTCGATGGCTCTGGAGACCCAATGGTGCACCTCCACCTGTTTTCTGATCTCTTGAGGCCAATGGGTTTGACCACGGCCCAGAAGCTGTCACTATTCAGCCGAACCTTGTCTGGGATAGCCGCAATCTGGTATGCAAAATTGGAGAACTTTGCGAAACAGAACTAGGAAGAGATGGCTAAGGCCTTCGTTGCTCAATACTCCTACAACACACAGATCGAGGTCATAACTCGTGATCTCAAAGTCACCCGCTAAGAGCCAAATGAGAGTTTCTCAGAGTTCGTGGCGAGATGGAAAGCAAAGGCCTCAATGATGACTACAAGGCCTTCCGACAAAGACCAGATAAGGATGGTTGTACGCAACCTCCAACCCAGGCTAATGCAAAAGATGATCGTCATACCCCTTCCCACCTTTGCGGACCTACATGAGATTGGGGTGCAGATTGAGGATGCTATGAAGCAGGGCCTTATTGACCAGGAGAATGAGCAGCCCAGGAGGGCGTTTACACCCAGTTCGAATGCGCCCGCCAGTGGTGACGCAGCTACAAGATCTTCTGAAGTTGGAATGACCACCATCACTCCAAAAACAGCCACCCCCTTTGTTGGCACATCCAATCCAAACCCCTAAACTTCGGATTGTCTACCCCGAGGCAATAGGGTTTTCACCCCACTTTATATGCCTCTGTCTAAAGCTCTAGGGGTCCTACTCAGGAAAGGACATCTGAAACCATTAGAACAACGGCCTTTGCCCGATCCTCTCCCTCCAAAGCATGACCCGGCTAAGTACTGTGCTTTCTATCAACAAACCGGTCATGACACTGACAGTTGCGTCCGTCTTCGCCACGAAATACAAAATTTGATTGACAACAAGGTCATCGTCGCACCGGGTCCTGCAAAGTCTATCGGCACTTGATCCATAAACTCTTGGGGGATAATGTGACCATGTGATCGGGGGATGAACCACCTGCGGATGGCACTCAGTTCACTCCAGCTGTGGGGATGGCACACACTATTTTGAGCATTTGCGAATGCTGTTTACTTTACTTTCTGACTTGGGTATTGGGTCAGTCTTGTTGTGTTGTACAGAGTCAGTCTTTTCTTAATGAGTCAGTTGGGTCTGTCTTGTTATACCGAGTCAGTCCTATTTTGTTGGAGTCAGGTGATTTCGGGGGTGTTACCTCGGACATCACTTTCTTGTTTTGTGTTTGTCTTTTCACTTTCTTTTGAGTCTGTTTCTGCCTTGGAGCCAGTAATGCCAACAGATTTGAATGAACAACAATGATTTTCACACCCTTGTGTTTGCTTCTGCCTTGAGCTTGTTGTGCCAGCAAGTTTAAAATGAAACGGCAGTACACTTCACCTGCTCTTCTGCGCCTTGAAATTATTGCATTGACCTAAGTTTTTCAAGACTTTTTTTGAACACTATGGTGAAACAAAGAGGAAGGAATTCCTCGGGATTTGTAAAAATTTGATCAATTGAGAGAAAGAAAGGCATGCTAAGCCCTTAATGAATGAGATCATGTTTGTTAATGTAAGTACTGTGAAGGATCCTGGCTTGATCCAAATTGGTTCTACATTGTCTTTAGCGCGAGCGATTAGTCGCTTTCTTAAAAGATTTCAAAAAAATGTTTTGCGCGGTCCTGCGAAGACTTGTGTGGAATCACTCTCTAGATTGTGCAGCCTAGGATCGCTCTCAGCCTCGAGACTCGACCCCTTGCTTTCGAACCTTGAACTTAGATTCAGAATGTTCAACGGCCAACTACAATGTGAGGCCTGTGTGGCCAGATTCGAAGCAGCCCTCGAACTAGGGATAAGGAAGTCAGATCAAGAAGATCAGATGTCGTCAAAAGAAGCTCACAAAGCTAGATCAGAAGCACCCCTCGAACTAGGGGCAAAAGATGCCAGATTGTGCTCGAAGAGCCGCAGATGGATCATTCCACAAATCAATGAAGATCGGCAAGAATGCTAAACCCCAGAAGGGAGGAAAAAAGAAGACATTGTTGGAGGACAATCGAGTTCCTATCCACAACACTAGGGGCAAATTCACCCCCCATTGGATGGACTTCTACATCATTAGCGAACAACAGCTATCCTCCTAGATTCAGATGACTTCAAGATCTCAAAACCATTTGAAATGGACAAAGCTACACTTTTACCCTTGAGAGGCTCGCTGGGCCGAAAACCCGGAAGGGCAACCTAGGCAAAAGTTAGAGCAAGAAAAAAAAAAGAGAAAAATGCAAAAAAAAAAAAGAAATGAAGAAAAAATGAAGAAAATGAAAAGAAAATATGAAAAAGAAAAGAAATGAAATGAAAAGAATTGAAAAGAAGAGAAGAACAAAGCTCGCAAGGTTGAAAACTCAGAAAGGGCGGCCTTGGCAAAAGTAAGAGCGCAAAAGGAGAGGTTAATACCCGAGTGTACCTTACCCCGAACTATGTAAGGCTTGATTCCCATCTTTGGGATACGTAGGCAACTTTATTCTGAAGTCCAGCCGTAAAACACTTCAAATTCGACTGTGTCCATGTGATGGTTCTGGTCATCTTTGTCTTCTCTATATCCGAGAATTTGGTTGTAATTGTCACTGTGAGGACTGGTTGCCACGTGCTGCGACGCTATTCAGACTAGGGGCAACTTTCCATTGTCATGCACTGTTGAGGTGCCATTCAGACAAGGGGCAATTTTCTATTGCCATACAGTGCCGTTCAAACAAAGGGGCAATTTTCCATTGTAATGGATCTGAGGTTGTGCATCTCAAGAGTAGGTTCCGTGCTCGTTGAGCAGTGGCCATTTACAAAAATAGTTTTTGAGAATTTTTACTGAGGGTGACTAATTTTCTCGAAAAGTATTCCATTTTTCAAAACTGAACCATTTCTTGGACCCAAAAAAAGAAAATTTTCAGTGCTCATAGCCTGACTTGCATGATTTTAAATCAGAAAATCGAACAAGCATGTTAATCTAACCCTCATTTTGGTTAAAATTGTTTTAGCAGAAACCAAAAACAAAAAATGGTCAAAATGATGAACTAGGGACACAGTTGAGTCAGGTGTTCTGTCTTTTCCCCGTTGTTAACATACTCGCCAGAAAGGGCACTCTATTTGCCGGAAAGGGCACCTTATTCGCCAAGAAGGACACAGCGGAAGCTAACAGAAAAGGGCTGAAAGCTCTCTCATCCTCCAAGCAGCAAGGTATCAAGTCAAGTGCGAAGCACGAATTGGAATGGATCAAGGTATTCCACTCCCTTATCTGGACACATCTGATCACGTCCAAACTCCCCAGCAGAACATCGCCAACCGATGTCAGCTGCAGATTGGCTACACACCCAGTTGTAGCACAACCCCTCTGTGGGGAAATTCACTAGCGGTGTGCAGAAAAAGAAGAATCTAGCGGAATACTAGGGACACGAGCCCACAACCTCATGTTTATCCATCAACCACCCAGGAGAGGGATAAAAAAATGAGAGATTGAAGAATAAAGAGATGTGCACTGAGAGAAAAATGAGAAAAAGGGCTTTTTCAGAAAAACAGAGCTTGAGGGCCGAGTGATGTAAGAATCACAAATGAGAAAGGGTGGGAAACAATACCCAGAGAAACAGGCTCCCTGCCCACGTCTGAGTGTCGTGTCTTTTTGTTTCATCTCGATTCTTGTTTTGAGTCGTTTCGAGTGTTACTTGATGTGTTTAGGCTGTTTACCTTTTGTTTTCCGTTGTTGAGTCATAGTGCGCTGTGTTCAGTCGTAGGCTCAATACCCCGGTCAAGAACTCATCTCTTAATTTCAAAAATAAAATCGTTTTGCGCTCCGAGTGCCGTGCCGTTCTCCACATCTGTACAAAACAAGATTTGTTCTTTCATAAAACTGCAGGGTCCACCCCCGATAAGTGTGAACAGTAAGACAAGGACCTATCTGAAGCTATGTGGGTTTCAGACTGCAAAGCAAAAGAAAAGAAAGAAAATGTGGAGCATCTTAGTGTGTTTTAACTCCAGTGAATTCCAAGACTGTATTCCAAGTGCACCTTCTCAGGCCTCGCCGTTTCTCTGGAGTATGAGTGTATTTCGACCCCAAGTGTAAGCTTGCTTCAAGTCAGAATGGCAGTTCAGGCAGCACCTGAGGGTTTCACATGCAGATGTTACCTCTCGCCAATATGAACAGGGTATACCCTTTTGAGCTGAGCGTGTTGCCAAGTCCTCCGAGAGGTAAATCGGAGGTTGCGTTTGAATTGGTCTCGTTAAGGAGTGTATTTCCTTATTCAGTAGTTTACTTCAAACATGCTGTTGATGTTGCACTGAAAATGCATTGTTATGCACTGTTCTCTTTGCATTGTTATGCATACTCCACCTGCATTGTTATGCACGTTCCAATTGCATTGTTATGCACCTTTTCACTTGCATTGTTATGCACTTTTCCCTTGCATTGTTATGCACCGTCCCACCTACATTGTCATGCACCGTTACTTGCATTGTTTTGCACATCTATCTTGCGCTGTTACGCACTATACCTGCATTGTTATGCACACCTCTTCACTTGCGTTGTCACGCACATTCCACTTGCATTGTTATATCGCTCCTTTTTCAAAACACCGGGATACGTCCCTATGTTTCTTCTCCTTTTTCCGAAACATTGGGATACATCCCTATGTTTCTTCTCTTTTTTCCGAAACACCGGGATACGTCCCTATGTTTCTTCTTCTTTTCCGAAACACCGGGATACGTCCCTATGTTTCTTCTCCTTTTCCGAAACACCGGGATACGTCCCTATGCTTCTCCTTCTTTTTCCAAAACACCAGGATACGTTCCTATATTTCTCCTTCTTTTTTCAAAACACCAGGATACGTCCCTATGTTTCTTCTTCTTTTTCCGAAACACTGGGATACGTCCCTATGTTTCTCCTTCTTTTTTCAAAACACCGGGATACGTCCCTATGTTTCTCCTTCTTTTTCCAAAATACCGGGATACGTCCCTATGTTTCTCCTTCTTTTTCCGAAACACCGGGACACGTCCCTATGTTTCTTCTCCTTTCTGAAACACCGGGACATGTCCCTATGTTTCTCCCTCTTTGGTTAAGAGCATTTGGAATATGTTCCAATGTTTATACCTTTCCAAAACCCCGAGATATGTCCCTGTGTTTCTTCTTTATTCCAAAACATTGGGATATGTCCTATGTTTCTCCTTTATTCCAAACCACTGGGATATGTCCCTATGTTTCTCCTTTATTCCAAAACACTGGGATATGTCCCTATGCTTCTCCTCTTTTCTGAAACACTGGGATATGTCCCTATGTTTCTCCTTCTTCTTGAAACACTGGGATATGTCCCTATGTTTCTCCCCTCCCACCTTCATTGTCATGCACACTTTATCTGCGTTGTTACCCTTCGCATTGTTATGCGTCACACTTAAGTTACATTGTCATGCATCCCTCGACTTGTGTCATTACGCACTTTTCACTTGCATTGCTATGCATATTGCTAACAATGTTGTACCTGTTAAGTTTCTTTCTTTTGCAGGCACGATATTGTATGTATGGTTCATTTGAGGCTGGCACGACCAAACGAACCGAACAGGTATTGCATTCTCCGCGTGAGACGTAGCGAGAATTACATAATTCTCTTACATCCTTTCTGCATTGTAATGTAGTTTGGTTTTTGGCTTGCTTAAAATTGTTGCATATTATGCTTCGTTATTGCTATCTTCGCATGATCATAAGTTATGTTCGGTTTTGTGTATTGTCCTTACATCTTGCCCCTACCTTCGGGCACATATCTTGCTATCTTACATGCTTGTCTAAGTCTTCGGCCTTGTCAAAAATGGGTCGTCTCTGGGCTTTGACATTCACTCCCGTCATTGTTATGACTTTCGAGTTCTGTCAAAGAGGGGCAACTGTAGACACCCCATTTTTGACCGTCCTCAAGACTTGAACGTCATCGTTTGAATACTCGATGATCATCCGTGTTCGTGTTCATCTTGAGTTCTCGGAGGTTTCGGTCGCACGCCTTGCCTCAAGACCTCTCGACTTGTTTGTTTTGTGCTTGGTTGTGCACCAAACACTTGTGTTTTTGCTTCTGAGGGCAGGGAACGGCTTGTTGGCCATCCCCACACCTCACCGGCCTTGGCTTGAGGCCACCAGCCTTGTTTTCTTGCTACCGGCCAAAGATTTTGGTTGGTCGGTAATGTTTTTGGTCGGTCGGCCATTTTTGTTGGTCAATCGGCCATATTTTCCAGCTGACCCCTTTCCATCTGCTTTTGGCAGATATTTTATGCCAGATGTCACAGCTGGCATCCACAATACACCCCCTCTATATACGTGTATGGAGGGATTTGCTCCCTTGTGTTGGCTTCTCCAAGAAGCTTAGGAATTGAATTGCTATAAAAGGAGGGCCTCCACTCCCTTCACAGTGGTGGAACAACCTGTGATATATGATATATATCACTCTCTCTCTATATCTCCCTCTCTCTCTCTATATTTGTGTGTTTAATAGTGTTCAAAAGGAGTTTTTGTTCTTAGTTTTGCACTAAGACACCTAGTGTTACACTATACTTTGGTTGTTGAGGTTTTAAGGGGTTGATTTTAGAGTTTTGAGTTGGTTTTTGATCAAAAAGAGGTGCTGGAGTTGGTGTTCTTGAAGTGTTCTTCAATGGTGAGAACTTACCTTTTTATTCTCCATTTTTGCTTAAGGTTTTAGACCTATTTTCATATTGTTTCGAGCTTAGTGTATAACTAATAAAAGTTCTGTATTTTCATGCTTGTTATAGTTGCTTAAGGTCATTTTGGTGTTGGGGATTGTCTACCCCCTCTTAAGCCTTATTTGACCCCTTTTGTGCCTTCCTCTTTGGGCTTTGGAACCCTTCATGTGTTGACCTTCTCACCACTGAAATCCAAAGGATTTTCAGTGGTGGAGAAGTGGTTTTGAGGTCTTGTATAGGGGAGGGATACCCCTCTCCCCTTGTGACTCATTTGCTTGCATTTAGGGCTCATAAAGGTAGCATGTTTGCATAGCTTTATTTGGCTCCATTTCAGAGGGTATTTGGTGTTAGTCTATCATGTTAGACCTCTGTTTCATGTTGGTTCGATGACCTATTGTTTGCATAATGCACTTGCTTTGTAATTCCCTTTATTGTTATAACATGTATCATGCATTTAGACCATCATACTTGCATGTTTTAGCTTGACTTCATGAAGCTTTTAGCCATGTTGTGACATGTTTAAGCTCTTTTTGGTGTTGATTCAGTCATGTTTGCCATGTTTTGCATAGCCACTATATATCCTAGCTTGTTAGCTTTGAGTGTATGAGTCATGAGCATGCTTTATTTGTGTTATTTCAGTGATTTGGAATCACTTATCATGCTATTTCAGTCCATGTTCCATGCTTGTATGCTTGCATTTACCATCCTTTCAATGCCTTGAAGAGTTATTCTTTTGTGTCTTAAAATAGGTCATTGTGCATGCCTCTTTGTTTAAGTCCTTTGGCTGCCATATCAGTGGGTTTTGGGGCTCCTTTTGGCACATTATAACTCTAATTTTCCTTGATTAAGTCATGCCATGCTTGGTTGTAATGGGTGTAGTGCAATTCCCTCTTTTGGCCTAGTGTACGCTTTGTTTTGTACTCGCCTTTTCTTAGCATGTTTCGGCCTTAATCCATGCATGCTCTAGCCTTATTTTGGTCTGCCCTAAGACTGTTTTGGGTCACCTTGGTCCCTTGGGACTTGGTTGATATGGCCATGGTTCAAGTCCTTTGGCTAGCTTTGAGCTTTAAGTCCATTAGCATGCCATGCTTGTCTTGTTTAGTTGATTTGGCATCACTCTTAACATGTTTTTAGAGCTTATTGCATTGTCATATTCTTATGTTTATCACATCTCACTCATATTTGAGGATTGTGCATTGTTGCATAGTTTATGGATCAATGTGTGAACATGTGTGTTTTGTCCTTTCGACGCCGTAATTCATCACTTTGGCTACTGTTTTGGACGTGGCTGAGGTCTTCCCACTATGGTCTAAGTCCATCTTTGTATATAGCCGCATGCTTAACATGGTACATCTTGTCACATACTTATTAGTTTACCTTTTGTCACATGCTTGTGTAGGTTGCTTTGCATTTAGCATGCTTGCTACTTTAGCGTTTGTGTGTTTTCTTGAGCCATGTTGCACTTGGCATATTCATGTTACATTGCATTACTTTGAGTTGGCATGCTCATGTTACATTGTTTGCATACATTGCACTACATTTGGCATACTTGCATGCTTTGCATTGTGTTTGGTTTGGGGTGTCAAACCAAACATGAGGAATGAGGGATGTTCGTACTTGAAATGACGAAACGTACCTCAATCCTCGGTCGCCGACACTTTTGATTCAACATGATAGAGTGTGTAGTATTCATTTGTTTTGTTGCGTTCATTCATATTGATTTGCACACTTGACATCTTTGGCCATCATGCATCGAAATGCGTGATTGGTGGCCTGAGGGTCAGGAGCCATACTCCCTTGAGTTCATAGCATGATAGGGAGGGTGGTCGGGCATACATTTGGCTTGCAAGTTCCATGCCATGCATTGTCTGTCCTCTGTTGCAGCAAAACCAGTGTTCTGCAGGAAGAAATGGCCGGTCGGCAACTTTCAGTGCCGGCCGACTACCAAAATCGTGTCGGTGATCCCATTTTTGGTCGATGACCATATTTCCATGGCCGGTGGTGTTTTCTCTTGGCCGGTGGCATCCCAAAGTGCTCAGGGAGTGGTTCGGAAGCAATCTTAGGATTTTCACAATTCTCAGAGGTGCAGAACAGTGCAAACAGAGGCAATAGAGGCATGGCAACGGGTTTCCAAACAAGGCGAATCGAGCATGCATCATCCAATCATTTCGAGGCGGAGCTGCGGCGCCCTTTTGAATTTCATACTTAGTTTATTTGTAATTAATTTGTTAATTAATTAAGGGTCTGTAGTAATTAATTAGCTAGAGTAGTTAATTATTTATTTGGTTTGTATTATTCTTTCGGACCCTCCGTTAAGAGGGCGAATTTTGTAATAAGTGTGCGTGCGTGTGTGGATGTCTTCCAACCCCACGTCTTTCTCCCTTTTATTTACTAGCTTTTAATGGTTAGTTTAGGGCATATTTCAATTAGTATACTTATGCTCGCATGTTTGCATCATTCATTTGTATTGCATACACCGGGCTCGGCGCATCATGCTAACTGCATTGTATTTTAATTCCAAGTTAAATACATGTATTGAATTGTCGCATCTCATATGCCATTCTTAGGGTAGCCAAGCCTATTTTAGTTGCATTTGGCATGCGTTGCATTAGCCATCTTAACATAAACTAAGATCATGCATGATTACTAACTAGTTTCTTGTTTTGGCTCGGAGTACACTATAAGTGTTTATGCTTTAGCATCTTGCATGTATGTGAGTACTAACATGACAGCATGCTTTCCATGAGGCTAATTGCTTATGTGATATAACTGCCTGAATGCTTGTGGGTAAAGGTTGGATTGCTTGAATTGGAATAATTCGTCGAAATTCGTGTTTGAGCCTACTTGCGAGTAGCAAAGCTTCAAACCATCTTTAAACAAACGGATATGCGATGCTTTGCTCCAAATTAGGCAATCTAGTCTATACTTGTATGCTGTGCGCATCACATAGTAATTCTAGGCTAATAAATCGGAATAAAAACACATATGTTTTCAAAACTCGATATCATGCTTAGTAGTGGCCGATCTTTGATCGGGCGAGCGGGGGTGCTCATGAAATGACCATCCCCAATCGTACCCAGTTCCCGAGCTGAGGCAACTTTGGTGATGACGGACACGTGGCCTTAGACATGAGTCAGGGTTTTCTAAATTCTCCCAAAACAAAATATTTAGGTGGCGACTCTGTATCTGGCAAAACTGTCCATGTTTGGCACTTCTTTCTAAAAATCTGTCTTTCAAAATAATTTGCCAGATTTGGACTCTTTGATGATTCATCGGTCTTGCATTGCACTCCGCGAGATTAGATACAGGACCGTGACATTGAGTCTTGAACTGTAGTAAGCCCAAATGAACAAAACGGGATTTCCTCCCAGGAAGTTCGGGGACGTCTATAGGGACCCACTCGCACTGAAAGCGTTAGAAGTAAAAGATATATTTTTTTAACCGTTGATGATTTTATTCATTTTTCATGGGTAAATTTTTTAAGAAAAAAATATGATACGTTTGATACTTTCCAAGCCTTAGTCCTTAAAATCCAAAATGAACAGCGTGGCAGGGTTAGAATAGTTATTTCTTTATTTTATTTTTGTAATTAATTAGCTTGGAATAGTTAATTAGTTGTTTTGTAATAATTAGCTTAGCTTAGTGTAGCTTAACTGATAAATTCGGACCCTCCTTCGCGAGGGCACAATGTTGTAATAAGTGTGTGTACGTGTGTGCATGTTCTCCAACCCCACGTCTTTCTCCCTTTTATTTATCCGCTTTGGATGGTTAGATTAGGGACATTTTTTATTAGCATACCTTATGTTTGCATGTTTGCATCCATCATTTGTCTTGCATGCACCGAGGCTCGGCGCGTCATTCAAACTGCATTGTCAATTCAATACTTATTTGAATACGTGTTTCAAAGCATGCTATCAAAGTGCTGCAAATGCCATCTTAGTAGTCGAGCCTATCTTATTGCATTATTGCATGTATTGCATTAGGCATTTTAGCATAGTTAGGATCATGTATATTTCTAACTAGCTTTTGTTTTGGCTTGAAGTACACTGTAAGTTTTACGCTTTAGCATACTTGCATGAATGTGAGTGTTGCCATGTTTAGCATGCTTGCCATGAGGCTATGTGCTTAAATGATTAACTGCATAAATGCCTGTGAATAAAAGCTTTGTTGCTTGAATTGGAACAATTCGACGAGTGTGAGTTTTAAGGCCACTTTGCGAAGTGGCAAATCATATTTTAAAGCCCACTTGAGGTGGAAAATCTGCATTTTAGCCCACTTGAGGATGGCAAATTCAAACCATTTTCGAAAGCAAACATGAGTTGAATTCGTTCCAAATCTCGCGACATAGTCTATACTTGCTTGTGTGCGTCACATAGTAAAATTAGCTAATAACCGGAATAAGAATACATGTACTTATAAAACAACATATCATGATCAGTAGAGACCGATCCTTTGATCGGGCGAGCGGGGGGTGCTCATTTCAGGACCTTCCCCTCTCGTACCCAAGTTCCCGAGCCGAGGCAACTTTGGTGATGACGGACACGTGGCCTTTGGCACGAGTCAGGGTTTCTTAAATTTTTCAAAAATAAAATATTTAGGTAGCAACTCTGTAATCTAGCAAAGCAGTCCAGTTTTGACATTATTTTATTCAAAATTGATTTTCCAAAATGATTTTCCGGATTGGACTCTTTGGTGTTTATCAGTCTCACATTGCACTTTGTGATATTAGATTCAAAACCGTGACAGAAGTCCGAACTGTAGGACCAATTCGAGCTCTCCGAGAGGGGGGCGCAAAGAAAGTCGAGCTACACTGGCACTTTACAAACTCTATATGAATTGTGGAAGGGATTGAAACCTAATGTAAAATACTTCAAAACTTTTGAAAGTAAATGTTACATTTTCAAAAATAGAAAGCCTTTGAGGAAATTTGACTCCCGAAATGACGAAGGTATTTTTCTAGGGTATTCAACCACTAGTAAAGCTTTTCATGTCTATAACCTGCGAACCTTATCTTTAATGGAATCAATCAATGTGGTTATAGATGACACAGGTTCTCCTACTTCAGCAATAAATGAGGAAGAAAATGGTGAGTCTCCAATCCTGGATACCGAACCACAGAGTCAAAGAAAAGCTATGGTCCAAGCACAAGAAGTTAAGACAGCACCAACTTCTCAAGGAAGTCAGAGTCCAAAGAGTGCACATAGAGACACCACTTCTGATGCTTCTGTCAGCACAAGTCCAGAGTTCAAACCATTAGCGAGGGTGAAACTAAATCATCCAGCTCAACAGGTGATTGGAAATGTCTCATATCGAATGAAAACCCAAAAACAAATTCGGGAGGAGATATTGCATATGTGTTATGTTTCTTTAATTGAACCTAAGAATATAAAAGAGGCCTTACTAGATGATAGTTAGGTGAATGCTATGTATGAAGAATTAGGTCAATTTGAACGTAACAATGTTTAGACTCTTGTTCCCAGACCTAGAGACATGAATGTGATTGGTACCAAGTGGATCTTTAAAAATAAATCTGATGAGAATGGTACTGTGGTTAGAAATAAAGCTAGGTTGGTTGCTCAAGGCTATACACAAGTAGAGGGTGTTGACTATGATGAGACGTTTGCCCCAGTTGCACGTCTCGAACCTATTCGTATTTTACTTGGTGTTGCATGCTTTCTTGGTTTCAAACTGCTTCAAATGGATGTGAAAAGTGCCTTTCTGAATGGATACTTAAAATAAGAGGCTTATATTGAGCAACCAAAAGGGTTTGAGGACCCTAAATGTCCAAACCATGTCTACAGTTAGACAAGGCTTTGTATGGGTTAAAACAAGTCCCTCGGGCTTGGTATGATACACTTACTACTTTCCTACTTGATAATGATTTTCAAAGGGGTAGTGTGGACAAGACTTTATTTGTGAAACATACTTGTTGCTCAGATTTATGTTGATGACATTGTGTTTGGATCCACTGCCGATCATCTTGTTAAATATTTTTCGGATTACATGACACATGAGTTTGAGATGAGCATGATGGGAGAGTTGTCTTATTTCTTAGGTCTTCAAATCAAATAGTCTCCTTCAGGTATGTTTGTTTCTCAAACTAAGTATGCCAAAAATCTTGTGTCTAAGTTCGGTCTTGAGTCGGCCAAATATGCACGCATTCCTATGAGCACCAGTCTTCAACTTTCCAAAGATTCCTCTGGTACTGATGTTGATCCTATCCTGTATAGAAGTATGATAGGGAGTCTCTTGTACCTCACAACCAGTCGTCCTGACATTACTTTTAGTGTAGGTGTGTGTGCCCGTTACCAAGCCTATCCTAAAGAGTCTCATCTGATTGTTGTCAAACGGATCATCAAGTATGTGAATAGGACTTTGGGTTGTGGGATTTGGTTCTCAACCGACACTGCTGCTGAAATCACTGGCTTTTCTGATGCCGACTGGGCAGGGTGTGCTGATGATCGTAAGAGCATATCTGGGGGGTGTTTTTACCTTGGGAATAATTTGGTTGTCTGGCATAGCATAAAGCAAAATGTCATTTCTCTTTCGACCGCTGAGGCTAAGTACATTGCTGCAAGGAGTTGTTGTGCACAAATGTTGTGGATAAAGCAAATGCTTCATGATTATGGGATTGACCATAACACTCTCATCCTTTTTCTATGATAACACAAGTGCTATTAATATTTCAAAAAATCCTGTCCAACACTCTCGCACCAAACACATTGACATTCATCATCATTTTATTCGAGAGTTAGTGGAAGAAGGCCTTGTTGTTCTTGAACATGTTCCCACTGAGCATCAAAAAGCTGATATTTTTACAAAATCCCTTGATCTTTTCAGGTTTGAGTTCCTTAGAAAGACCTTGGGTGTAGTGCTCAGTTACTAAGGTGTTACCTATTCTTGAGGGGGTGTGAGTGATTGCCTTGATGTGTTCTTGGATGCTTTAATATCATTCTCATTGATTCTTGTCATCCTTGCATTTAGACTCATATGAACACCTCTCATGTTACTTGCAAGATTTCATTCTTCTTTGTTCATAGCTCATTCTGAATGCCCATGCTCATTGACTTCATGAATTCATTCTGCACGCATTCTTGAGATAAACAGTTACAGGGGTTTCCACACAAGTGATCAAAGTTCTCTATGGACCACTAACAGTGTATCTTTTACATTATTGGAGGAATTGACCTATACTAGCATATCATGGGTGATGTTGAGTCTCTTAACCATCTACCATCGTTTTTCACTTCCACAGTTCCTCCCTCTGTTCATTGAAGTTCGGGCATTAGGAAAAGGCTATCTTAAAGGCACCAACCAGGCCATCCTTTTTGATTTCATGCTTCTCTGGTTTGGTCTCCATACACTTGAGCGTGCAAGCCACCAGTGAGTGCCCACAGAAAAGAAAAGTCACATAATATATATATATAAAAAAAAAAAGGACTCATTGATTGAGGGGGAGCCTCTGCATTTACTCAACAAATACCCCTTGATTCCTAGTGGTTTGACTTTTTTCTGTGATGTTTAGTTACTCTTGCCGGAGGTCCAGCCATCCGATCACTACGAGGATTAACTCTAGCTGTGTGGCCTCTCAAGGATTGAACACACACACACTTTCAGTATGTGAGCTCTCATGTTTGTTTTTGAGTTGTACATTCTCATGTTACTTGTGTTCATTGATCAATTTTTATCGGATTTGCTCATGATTTTGTATTCATTAATGTCAAAAATTTGCGAGTTTACAGGCTTCATGGTTTGTGGATTACTTCATCTTAGTGTCATATACTTGCTTTTGTGCTAACTTTCTTTTGTTTCAGGTCTCTTTTGGTAGTGTAAGCTGTTTTTAAACTGCTCAAAAAGGTTTTTTTTTTGGTCTTTGTTGTTTTTTCTAATCCACTTGAGCGGACCTCTTAGCGCTCGAGCACTATTTCATTTCATCCAACACTTTTGCAGCATGCGCAAGATTCTGAGAGCAAGTATTTGATGTTGAACGTTCTTTTCTTCGCTCGAGCAGCGGGACACACATAAGTGCACCCGCTCGAGCGTTGTATCTACTGCTCAAGCAGACTACCCCAAGTATAAATTCCTTTTCCGTCATTTCAGTCACATTTTTTTCCATTTCTTGCAAAGTGTATCTCGTTCTCTCTCATCTAGGGTTTTGAATGCGACTTCTTTGGGCTTTGATTTGGACCTCTTCCTTCGATTTCCTTCACTGATTCAACCTTGTTGTTTTGACCTTGGCATCACTATGTCAACTCCCAAACATCGAAAGTCTACTATGTCTCGCCCCTCCTATAACCCCGATAGATGTCCTTTTACCGAAAAACCCAAGTCATTTAGAGAGTCCTTCGCATCTAGGACAATTCATCTCGAACGTCATGTCCAGCCAAATACTTTCGAATCCATTCTCATTCGCCATTTGTTCGATCCATTAGAGGGTGACTTAGTTTTTTCCTTTTCTAGTCACCAAAATCTGGATTGGGTTTGCGAGTTTTACTGTAATATTGAGAGTATTGATGATATTGGCCCTTCCTTCTGGACATGTGTATGTTCTAAGTCTATCTTTGTTTCACCCGATCTTATTAGAGAGCTCCTAGGCATTGACTATGTTTTTCCGAAGCATTATCCTTTTCCTGTTTGCCCCCCATGTGATTTAAACGAGGTGGCTGGTGTCTTGTGTGGTGCGCCTCGTAACTGGATCAAGGGCACTTTGATTAAACAGTTTGAACTCCTTCCTGAGTTTCGACTGCTTAATCTTATTGTTTGTGCGAATATCATTGTCACTAGTTACTCTTCTGAAATCAATCAAGAACAAGGGTATGTTTTTTTTTTTTTTCATTGCTCGCCATCTCTCCATCAATCTAGCCACCCTCATTCTTTGCAAGATGATTGTAGTTTTTGGAAACAAGCAATTAGGACTACCCTATGGTTGTTTAATCAACCGTCTCTTGTCCCGGCTTGATGTTCCAGTCTTTGAGGACAACAAGCATGCCTCACCTATTAAACCCTTTACTAAGAAGATTGTTTTTTAGAGTCGAGCACATATCAAGGGGGAGTCTTCTAGGGTTAGTCCTTTTATAGGTACTACGGATGTTCTAGCCAAGGAGGCGGAGATTGATGCAGCGACAGCTGGTACAGAGGAGGCTGATGTTCATCCTTGGACTTTTCGTGGCCAGCTTCGCTGTTTTGAAGAGACTGTGACTCAGCGGTTGGATCTTCTAGATGCCCGTCTTGATGCCTTTGATGGCCGTCTTGGACATTTGAAGCAGTCTGCCGCCCAGACTACTACTCAGCTTGCTCACATTATATCCTTGTTTCAGCTACAACAGCCTCATCCTCCTCCAGCTGATACTTGACTACATTCTTTGTTTCTTAGACTGTTTTTCTTGACTCCCGGCCAAAAGAGGGGAGAATTTTTGGTATACAGTTTGGTATATGTACTCTTGACTATCTTGTTTTGGGTACTTTGTTTTTTTTGGATATAACTGTTACAATTGTTTGTTTTGTGGGCTTTCATATATCTCATATACATTTGTTGTCTTTTATCATCTTATGGAGTTCCACAGTTTTGTTTTTTTATGGTGTGTTAATCGTTGTTTCACAGGTGGATGGTACAATGGTTTTTGTGATTGATGGTTCTACATTGTTCAACATTTTCTCTCTATCAAATCAGCATAGTTTTGGTGATAACAGCGTTGTTTTTGTCCGATAGGGTGTGTTCGTAAGTGTGTCTAGTGCGTGTGTTTTAGGAAAAAATGTTAGTAAAGTTTTATCCGGGAATTAACAAAGGGGGAGATTGTTAGGTCCCTAGTTGCCAAATCCGCAAACAAACTTGATTTAATTGAGTTGTAATTTTTGCCTATGTTTTAGTCTTCCTGCTCGAGCGGGAACATTTGCGCTCGAGCGGAGTTTACACTGTCTCAGTAGTTGGGCTTGTCTGCATAAATACTGAGAAGTGTGTTTTCGCACTCGAGTGTGAGTTCGAGTGCTCGAGCGTGAGACTTATTTAATCACATGCGTTTTAGAGACTCCGCTCGAGCGGCAAGTTATGCGCTCAAGCGGGGTACGCAGCCCTTGTTTTCTATATATATGTGTTTAACTCCTTTTTTAGGGTTAAGTCTCCTAGATCTGTTTTGGGAGCTCTAGGGTTTTGTTTTGGGGCTAGTTTGATAGTTTTTCCGTTGATGCTTGCTTGAGTATTATACTCACATGGTTAGATAATATACATCAAATGGTTGTTTGTGTGATCTTCATCAAGAGTGTTCTTCTTCAATGGAATCCGGAGATTCAAGCGTGGAGTGTCGAAGGAGTTTGATGCTGTGCGTAGTCGTTGATTCGACAATGGATGTTGTAGATTCAACATCGACCTAATCAATTCCGAGACGAAGGTTGTGGTGATATATAGAAGATTTGAAGACAAATTGAAAGCGCTTGGATAATTTGTTTGGTATCTTTGTAATCTTTCTTTCTTCACTAGTGGATTGATTTACGACGTTTTGCCCGTGATTTTTTTATCACAGTTGAAGGAGCTTCAATTGTGATTTTTCCGCGTAAAAATCGTTTGTGTCGATTTATTGTTTTCTGAAACAACAATCTAAATCACTTTCGTATGTGCTTGATGATTTAGATTATGAGTTTTAATTGATTGGGAATTGAAACAATTAAATATTAATCTAATCACGAATCACTTAGGTTTTTCAAAAGCCTAATACATCAGAGTCATCATAATGGTAACCCTATTTAGATGACTAGAGATCCCAAGAACTAAGTTCAAAGGAGCAACTAAGTTAAGTGTGGCTCGCCAGAAATCACTAAAAGAGTCTAACTCCTATCCATTCCTATGATGAGAGTGATATCTACAACATGTGTTGTATGCAGGGAACTTAGGGTAAGCTATGCTTTTAATTAGGGCTGCTCACGGGTCAGTTTTGGCCGGGTGCGGGTCAAACCCGACCCGACCCGCACTTATGCGGTTGGGGAAAAATGGACCCGCAATCGCCCGCGATGCGGTTTGCAGTTTGTGCGGGCGGGTGCGGTTCGGTTTGCGGTTTAGTGTTTTTTTTTTTTTTTTTAACTTAAGCAAATTTGATATTTTTTGTTACTTTCCAAACATTTTTTTTTTTTAGAAGAGTTATAAATTAAATTACAAGATATACAATTCATGATCATAATAAATAGTCCACATGTTAGATAAGATAATATGGAACCATGCTTGAGGATAGTAATTAATCTTCCTCCTTAGCTTGCAAAAACAAACCCTTAAAAGTCAAACTAGTAACACTAATTTAAATATGCAAAAACAAACCCTTAAAAGTCAAACTAGTAATACTAATTTTAATAGTGGATTAATCTTCACTGTTTAGTTTTTAATATGCAATAATGTGATAATAGAATGACAATTCAAAATATCATATTTAACTGTGTCTACTAGACTAATGGAATATAATGATTTTTTTATATATATATATAAATAAAAGTCAAACTAGTAACACTAATTTAAATATCATTAGATCATGATAATGTATATAAGTGCCCATATAATAAACTTTACTTTCATCCAAAATGTAAAAATAAAAATAATAACTAGTTATCTCCATCCATCCAAAATACAAAAAATAATAATAATAACTAGTTATTTTTTCTTTAAAAAAAAAAAAAAAAGATGCGGGTTGCGGGCGGGTCGGGTTCGACCCGAACCCGATCTTTTGCTAATTTCTTGACCCGCACCCGCCCGCCTACCTATATCGAAACCGCCCAAAGCATTGCGGGTAGGGTAGGGTCGGGCGGTTTGTGCGGGCGGGTGGGTTTGTTGCCCAGCCCTACTTTTAATGATCACTTATATCTTGAAAACCGTAGACGAATATCTTTCAAGAAGAGTATTTAAGAGACTCAAAATAAGGATCACTTATATGAGTGTGAAAGGGTCGCTTCTTTGAGAATTGATAAGGCAAAATTCTCTAAAGCACTCATAAAATACCAAGAGATGCCCAAGGCCAAAACGGGCACAACCGTGAGAACTAAACTGTATCTGGAGATATTCTATGTGAATTCTATTGTCTTGGCTTATACAAACAGATGAACAGTTCAAGGCATCACATCCGCTGATTAGCTAGTAAGTCCGATAGGCTTTCACTAGGGAAGCCAAAAGCTACCTATCCCGATGCAGGATATTTCCTTAATGTACTTTCTCTTTGTCTGCATGTTGTTGCATGTCTTTTCCGTTAATTTCATTCATGTGGGGGATTGTTGGAAAATTTGAATTAAATTTACTTCATTGGTTGTCTCTTGACATAGAAGGGTGTGTTCTTTTGAAGGGTCACAACCTTTCTAAAGAGTCGTTGAGGAATTTATAAATTCTATCCCCCTCACTTCAATTTAAAAAAAAAATTACAATTTTCTTTTTCACTTTGCATTTATTCTTCATATTTTCTGAGTCTAATTTTCCTATAAAATGAGTACATGCACAGCGAAGTTCGCTAGGCTTGCAATAGTAGTATTTCTAGTGCAAGATATTGATCGTTGTGTCCAGGGAGATAGACGTCCATTGAATCCTAAGCAAAAGTAGGAGGACGAATCTGTTTTAAGGAAAGAGTGTCACATACTTGACTCGATCCGTTTTTATCTATTTATGTGTTATAAGTTTTGTTACGTTATTTTGTCAATTTATTTCAGTTTTGATTTTGCCCAAAAACCGTTTACATAATTTTAAATTATATTTTTCATATAGTTTAGTACTATTTTTCTAACACTTCTCAGTTGACAGACTGAACAATCTAGGGAACTCATTCCTAAGACTGATATTATTGAACCACCTATCCGTCCAAAACTAAATCCTCTCCCCATTCCCCATGATAATCTTGAAATTTTGAAAGAAGAACTCAACCACACCAATATTTGGTAAGGCTAATGATACAATATCCTTCCACACCTTAGATATCATGTCATCTTCCACTGGTGCTGGGATCCACCTTCCTCCAAAACCACCATATCTACTACAGATCACTTGTTTCCATAATGACTTATGCTCTCTACCATATCTCCACCACCATTTTAACATTAGACAAACATTAACAGCACTAAGACTTCTCACTCCCAACCCCCCTTGATCTTTACTTTTACACACGTCCTTCCACTTAACTAGATGAATTTTCTTTCTAATTTTAGACCCTCCGCACAGGAAGTTGGCTTGAATCCTATCAACTACTCTAGCCACACCAGCAGGCTTTTTAAAGATGGATAGAAAATTCATTGGTACACTTGACAAGACAGATTTATTTAGAATCAATCTATCTGCAAAGGACGAGAACCTCCTTTTCCAAGAAGCTAATTTCTTCTTAACATTTTCCACCACTGGTTGTCATGTACTTCTTCTCCTTGGGTTTGCCCCTAGAGGTAAGCCAAGATATGTAAGAGGTAATTTCTTACTGAGGCAATTTAGTTTTTTAGCAAACTCCTTAACTAACCCCTCTTCCACCCTAATTCCACAAACAATACTTTTATGAAAATTAATCTTTAGACCTAACATAACTTCGAAACATCTCAAAATTCTTTTAATCATAATGATTTCATCCCAATTGGAAGATGGATTGATAGGTCAAACTTATAGCATCGACCAAACTTCAACAATTAATACCACATATATTTGCAGAACTCAGACTATTTGATTCAATCTAATAATAGCAAAACTCTCTACAAAGAACTCTTGCACATCATTAAGAAGTCAATGATTCAAAATAACAAAGGTAAGATTCCATGATCCCTCCAATATACCCAAAAAAAACAAAAAAGAAAAATTAATTGCTCCAGTTAGTTTATTCTCATATAAAGGAACAAACATTATGTTTGGTTTGGTTTTAGGAGAGTAGTTTTTAAAAATTGTTTTGGAGAGAGCGTTTAAAAAAAAAAATTGGTTTGTTTGGTTGTGTATTTTAAAAGTAGTTTTGGAGTTTGGGAACTTGGAATGATTTGTTATTTTGTTATAATTGAGTAGATGTGTGTGAGAGAAAAAATGATTGAGAAGGAGAGAGGAGAAAGAAAAAGTGATTGATTAATAAGTAAGAGAGAGAAAGCAATTTTGAAAATAATTTTGAAAAATTTGCAAACCGAACAAATTTTTTAAAAATTTTTTCCCAAAATCACTGTAGAGATCCAAACCAAACATACTCTAAATTTCGGTTCTTGAACAAAACAAACTATTGGTTATGTGCATAAAGAAACAATTGAGATCAACCAAGGAGAACTCTTAAAATTGAAGAACCATTACCAGTATCAGAGTAATCAAAATAACCATATAACTTGACTATACAAGAATTATCTGCACTGATCATCACTGACATAGAAAATATCAAACCACTGAGTCTGCAGAGAATTTACAACTGATCTAAAGTCTTATTTCTTTTTCATTTTTTTATAATCTTTTTCAGGTCTTATGCACGCCCATGTCTTAAAGTCATCCAAACGTGTTCTCGCCACTGTAGCTCATGTAAAGGAAACCATCTTCATCCTTATTTTCCTCATAAATTGCTGACATCATAGCCGCTGCAACAAGTCAAACATTACTTCAGATTTCATTGTTGTTTTGTTGAGAAAACTCAAGAAAAATAGGGATGGGAAGAATAATATTTATAAAAGATAGATGCTAAATAAATCTCACCAGTGGGAGGCAAAATATTCTTCACAAAAATGAAGATAGCCTTTTCAGGACTGAGCTTAATCCTCTTTTGCACCACGTACACAAACTGACCGACGGTCAGATCAGCAGGAACCAAGTATCTACACATCCCAAAGAAAGAGATTTCATATTAGGATTCACAAACATAAAGTTCATACTTCAGCTTCTTGGTGGAAACTGTGTGGCTCCATACTTTCCATCCGTGGCATTAGCGCCACCCAACCACCCAAAGAATATCTATCTATCTATTTATATTTATATTTTTTATTTTTTATTTTTTATTTTTTATAAAGTGAACATTCCTTATGGTGTCTTGAAACCTTTATTTCTTATGCTGTCATATATCTACTTTTTTATTTGAAATAAAAAATTAGATACATGACAGGAGGGGATTTGAACCTTAGACTTATGTCAAACGAATAAGACTCTTACCACTTAACTATCACACAATATATGATAAATGTTTTATTTTATTTATCTATACTGTTATAAAGTGAACACCTCTTATGGTATCTTGAAGCCTTTGTTTCTTATACTGCCATATGTCTACTTTTTTATTTGAAATAAAAAAAAAATTAGATAGATGAGAGGGGATTTGAACTTTAAACTTATGTCAAATAAATAAGACTCTTACTACTTAACTAGTGCACAATATATAATAAATGTTTTATTTTATTTATATTTATTAGAATTGCACACGCATCGTGTGTGGCAACCGCTAATACTATTATAAAGTGAACACACATCATGGTGTCTTGAAACTTTTGTTTCTTATGCTGCCACATGTCTACTTTTTTATTTGAAATAAAAAAAAATTAAATAGATGAGAGGATTTGAACCTTAGACTTATGTTCAATAAATAAAACTTTTATCACTTAACTAACACACAATATATAATAAATATTTATTTTATTTTTATTTATTTGAATTACACATACATCGCGTGTGCCAACCGCTAATATATATATATATATATATATATATTAAACAGATATGACACATGAATAAAAATCTTTGAAATTAGAGCTAGAGCAACTCATGAGATTAAAAAATTTATAGAATTTGTGCATTTTCATATACAAAAATGTTTGAGGGCCACAAAATCAGTGGCTCAAATGGCTTAAAATTGTCAAAACGACGTCGTTTTGCGTTGTTTTGCACTCAAAACGACGTCGTTTTGACAGTTTTGAGCTATTTGAGCCACTGTTTTTGTGGCCCTCTAGCATTGCCGTTTCATATAATCAAGTTAGAGCATTATATACCTATGATTGTTTTGGGCATTGGATTTTGTTCACCTATTTTATCAAAATCCATCATTGAACTCAACTAATTCGTAGGGGTGTTTGTTTCAGCTTTTCAGAGTTAACTTATGGCTTTTAGCTTTGAAAAAGTTATTTTGGACTGTTTGGTTAAACTTATTTCAAACAGTTTCTGATTCTAACAGCTTATTTTAACTCAAAAAAGCTGATTCTGAGAAGCTGCTCACCCCTTTCTTCTGATTATCAACTTCTGCTGTGGACATGTTAATTTATGATTATACTCTTAAATTTTTTTATTTTTTATTTTTTAAAAAATAGAAAAAGACTCAAATGGACTATAGATTATTATTATTATTTTTTATGAGAAATGTAGACAAACAAAAAATAAAAATTAATTGAAAAAGCTATTTCACAGCTTATTTAACAAACGCTACTCAACAACTTAAATCTATAATCCAACAGTTACACCAAACAGATTAACAACTTCTTATTAAAGTCATAATTTATAATCTGTTAAGGTATAATCTATAAGCTGTTTTAACAACTATACCAAACGGACCAGTGAAGTGGAGGACTAAAAAACAAAAAATTTAGTTAACAAAATTTAAAATAACAATATAATTCTAGTAACACATAGTTCCACAGAATTCATGAGGTGGGTTCCATATATAAAACCGACTCACTTGTGTCATATACATGTTTCGTTTTGTAGAATAATTTTGGGTTTCTATCATTGCTCTGAAATTAGTGAGTAGTGTTATTTTAGTTAAAAAATTATAACAATGTTGGGGATCTTAAAAATTTTATTATAATTTTGGATAGATTATCAATAAATCATAATAGTTGAATTTAATTTATATCAAATCCTATTGAAAATAAGTTCAAATAAAATCATCGCTAAAAATAATTTTTTGTGATAATTTTTTACACATGTCACTAAAAATTGACAATTATTGACTTTTTTATCATGATTTTTATAAATTGTCGCTAAAACTTATAATTAGTGACTTTTTTATGACGAATTTTTTAAATTATCGCTGAAAGTTGAAAATTAGCGATTTTGATTTTGGCCATTTTTTTAAACTGTCGTTAAAACTTATAATTAGTGGCATATTTTGTGACAAAATTTTCAAACTGTTTCTAAAAAAAAATTAGTGACTATTTTTAATAATATTTAATGAAAAACGTCATTAATTCTCACAAGATCTATTAAATAATAAGTCTACCTATGACCTATACGTAAGTTTCTCTAATTTTTTTAATCAAACACTCACATAGATGTGGGGTCCCCACTCATGTAAGTCCCACGAGCAATACTAGGGACCCAACAAATTATTAAATTTTGGGTTAATTACACTTTTATCCCCTAAACTATCATCATTTTGTTTATGTAATCCTTAAACTATTAATTTTGTCTTGTTGGTCCCTAAACTATCACATTTTGATTCTGTTTAGTCCAAATGTTAGATGGCGCCAGTTTTGAATCTCACGTGCAGGCCACGTTTTCACCTTTGCCGTTAACAATTTGAATGTCATTTACCATTTGGATTAAACAAAACCAAAATGTGACAGTTTAGGGGCCAATAAGACAAAATTAATAGTTTAAGGACTACATAAACAAAATGGTGATAGTTTAAGAGATAAAAGTGTAATTAACCCTTAAATTTTTTACCAAACCACATGGGTGTAGGATCTACACTTGTGGGTCCCACACCCATGTGAGTGTTTGGTAAAAAAATTAATAACTTTGTTAAGGTCTCTAGCACCCCATACCAATGTGAGTGTTTAGTAAAAAATTTGATAGAACTCATGGAGTCTAGCATTTTTCAAAAAATTAAATTTATTTTTTTAATTTAATAATGTAACAATCTATTCATATGTTGTCTAATTATTAATTAAGCGTTTCTCTTAAGTAAGTTTATGAATTGAATTTGAATATTATTTTTAAAAAATAATTATAAATTTTGTAAGAGGACTATTGAAATACATGAATGCCTATGAAAATAATCAATAAATTGATGAATAAATAATAAGAGAGATTTAAACGTGAATGCTCATAAACATGGAGATTAAAGATTGTTACATTTACGTAAAAGGAGTGTGAACAGGATGGGAATTGTGATTAATGCCCTCATCAAACTTGACCCTTATTAACTTCAACAATGATAGAGATCACTAATTTTGGAGTTCTAAAAAGACCACTAATGACATGGCACAAAAAAAATACAACACCAAGACCAAAATATCAAATCATTCATGGTGAGACTCACTGCCACATCATTAGTGATAGCACTAATTAATGCTCTCACTCATTTTCCTATCAACTTACCTAATCACACCCAACAAATTCACAAGGTCCTCTCTCTCTCTCTCTCTCTCTCTCTCTCTGGGTTAAAGGGGTTTAAAGCTACTTTTCTTTTTACATAGATTCAAGGTATGTTAAATCTGTGATTGAGGTGGGTAGAGAAATTTTATAGGCTATAAATTTTCATCTTTATTTACTTCTCTTATCTTTCCTTTTCTTTTTCTTTTTTTTTTCTCCTTATTCTTCTAAATCTTCTGTTGTTTGTAACACGAATTTTAAAACAAATTTTAATTGCTCTAAATTTATCTTGATGTCATTCTAGTTGTGTTTCATGATCTCTCATTACACACTGTCATTTTTGTAAATAAAAATCATCTCTATTCGTGTTTTGTTTTAAATCTGTACAGAATTTCTGTATTAATTTTCTGTTTGTATATACAATCTCATTGAATTGTTTAATATTTTTTTTTTTTTTAAGACACAATATATTCAGAAAAAATTATGATTTAATCGTAGGAAACTATATGTTTAATTTTTGTTGTGCAGATATGGGAAGTAAGGCACCAACTTGGGCTGATCAATGGGGTGGCATCGACGATGATGACGACAAGCCCATGAATAGCAGTAAGAAGGGAAGGTTAGGCGGTGGCAGCAGCAAGAAGATGGAAGAGGTGAAGACGGCAGCTTCAGCGGGGTTCGACAAGGCCAAGGCGGCTGCAGTGGTGGGAGCCCAGAAGGTGAAGAGTGGAACCTCTGTGGGAATCAAATGGGTCAAAAATCAGTACCACAAAAAATGCTCTTCTTCTAAATGACCAGGCTCATGTGTTTTTTGTTACACCTCCAAAATAAATTAAGGCAAGAATTAAAAGTCTAGGACTATACTTTTTCTGCTGAATTGCATTGAATGACTCCTTAAATTTTATTTTGATCCATTATGTAAATTTAAATTGCCATCTATTTTTTGCTCTAGAACTTGTCATTCTGCTCTATGATCATGATTATGATTATAAACCCCTTTTGAAACTTGGTGTGAGAGTATATGTAACGATGGTTTGGGAGAGGGTTGGATTAAAATAGTTCACTAAAAATTAAAATAGATTAAAATAGTTAGTAAAATAAGATATTACATTCAATTTATAATCATTTTATTTTTTTCTCATAACTATCAAATTAAGGCCAAGTTTGGGAAGTCCCAAATAATTCACCTTTTTATCTTTTTATTTTTTTTCCATCACAACACCTCTTAACTTTTCTGCATATCTTTTAGTAAAAAGACAAAATATATACTTATTTAAGTTATCCCAAACAACCCCTAACTATAAGAAAAAAGTCAACTAACTTTTCAAATATAACCATTTTAGTCAGACTATAATAACAAAAAAAATTAAATAGTCAACTAAAATAGTTAACTTTTCAATTAAGGTATAAATTTTGAACATACTCTAACAACACTGCTACACACCCCCACTGGGAGTCGACCCCCAGTGACGTGGCGCAGCGCCATTTGTCAGTTTTCCTTTTTTTTTTTTTTTTCTTTTCTGCCAATCACCCACAACCACGTGGGCTGGGAGTCTCTGGGGGTCGCCCCTTACTGGGGGTCGCCCTCATTTTCCCATACTCTAAGGTTATTTGGTTGGGTTAGGCTTAAAGCTGTTAAAACCAATTTTTGGGTTAGGTTAGAGCTGTCAGAATCAATTTAAGGGGTTGTTTGAAGTATTTTAAATAAGTGCACTTATTAATTTTTTGGTGAAAAAAAATAGATAGAAAAAAGATATGTGTTTGGAATAATTTTTTGTCTTTTTACGAAAAATATGTATTAAATTATTGTATAAAATAGCAAAATTACATTATTACCCCTATGTCCTAGACTCAGTGACTGTTGGTTAAAGGACAGTACGGATTGCCTTGCAAATGGTAATAACTTCATAACATATATATATATATATATAGTATGAGGCTTCATGGGTACTGTTGGGCTCGTGGGGGCCCACCACGGGTCTCGTTTTGATAATTCGAACCGAGTAATGTGTAGAACTCATCAAATACTAAATGCCTGTAAAAAATCACGTTGATCGAATATCGATAGCTATATGATCAAAATAGTTTTGTATGAAAAAAATGGACGATAAAAAATAAACAGTCGATAAAAATCTGATTTGATCACATAGTTATCCATATCCGATTAACGTGATTTTTTACAATCATATAGTATTCGACGAGTTCTATACATTCAATGGTTCAGATTATCGAAATGGAACCCATAGTAGGCCCTTGGGGGCCCAACAGTACTCTCCAACTTAATGAATATATATATATCTAATTTGTAATTTGTACCATCACAGTGTATGTATGTATGTAATTTTTCTCATCACTTCAGTACCATCACCTGTGTAAAGTTGGATTGTACTTTTTTTGTGTAATTTAATTTTTTTTATATTTTTAATTTGTGAATAGTGATAACTTTTTAATTTTTTTAGTAATTTTTTGACTTTTTATCTTTTTTATAACATGCTAAACCAACCCTAAGAGCATCCGTATCAAACTAGCTAAACTTAATTTTTAGCTAGATTAGTGGTACTATTCATCAAAAATGGTCCGCATAAATCTCGTTATTGTTCATCGTTAATATACGAGCGCTACAGTAACTCGTTACAATAAGTGAGGTACTGTTCATCGCTAATTGTGTGTTACAGGACGTCCGGCCGGTCAACAGTAAATTTTTTTTTTTTTTATACATTTCCTCCAATTTTACCTTTTGTAAAACATAAAAGTTGTTTGGTTCATAACTCATCAATTTAATTATTAAAAAAAAACAAATATTTTAATAAGATTGAGTTAAAATAGAGAGTTTGATGCAGTGGGGTGACTAGCTAAAATAGGAAAATGGCCTTTTAAGTTATAATTTAATTAAATTTTGAAGAGGTTGATACTGATGCTCTAAGTCTTCGTTGGCAGTTGGATTAACTTCTTAACTTTTTGATCTAGGCTAAAAAATCTATTTGAATTGACATTTTACATCTTTTTGATTTCTGATAGAAAAAAAAAGTGGATTAATTGTATTTTGAATGTAATATTTTTTTATTGACTTTTTAATTTATTTTATTTTATTTTGTTTTTTACAAATTTAACCAAAAAACCAACCCAACGAAATTTCCAAATGACACCTAAATTTCAATTTGGCATCTTCAATTTGGCATCTTGGACGCATGTTTGATTGTGTTTTAGTTCTATGTTTTCATTTTTGAAAAAATACAAAATATTCATTTGACAAAGTTTTTCTGAAAACTAATTTCAAGAATATTTTTTCTAAAAACAACTCACTTTTTCATGTTATAAAGAATTTAAAACCATTTAAGAGTTTTTTTTAACCAATTCCCTCATTAACCCCTTTAAAAAAACACCAAAAAAAGTTAATTTTAAAATTTTTGAAACCTAATTTTGCAGAAAAATGAAAATGATGGGTCTTCAAATTTTTAATTATTTTGTTTCTAAAACTACCCCAAAAAAAAAAAAAACCACAATGAGCTATGACGAATAAGTACCTAGGATTGGTTTGGGAAGTGGGTTGGCTTTTTGACTTTTTAACTTTTTGATTTTTTTGGCTATTTTAGCCTGGGCTAAAAAACTTAGTTTGAGAAGAATTTTTTGACTTTTTGACTTCTTTTTGTGAGAGAATAGTGTAATGATTATGGATTGGATGTGATATTTTATTTTTTGTGGCTAAAATAGCCTATTTTGTCTTTTGTGACTAAAATAACCAAAAAAACCTAATTTAGCTCTTCCTAAACGGTGCCGTCATTTCCCATGTTTCAAAGTTCTAAATTTTAATCACTCAATACATAGGGGTTAGGGATGGCAATATCAACCCGGCCCGACGGGGACCCCTCCCGTTCCGCCCCGATAAATAGGTTTTTCCCTGAAAATTATTCCCCATAAGGCCGGGGCTGGTATTAAAAAACACATCCCCGATGAATTTCGGGCCGGGGACGGGGATTAATTTCTCGACCCCGGCCCCGGCCCGAAAGTTCCCCGAAGCTTCCCCGCGTATATACTATTAGTTGTATTATTATTATATTATTATACTAGTGGATGACCCGTGCCTACGGCACTCCAAGTTAAAAAAAAAAAAAAAAAAAAAAAATCACATTCAAGTTAATACACTTTTGACCAATGAAAAATAAAAGTTAAGACAAACTAATGTAGCGCTTCCATACTGGTAAAAATTCACCACATTATAGTTATGATCTATTCAATCCATTAATAATTCTTCATATTCAAGGTTAAACTCCGTGTCACAGTGTATACGAAACTTTCAGTATACACATAATTCTTCATTTTTAATAATTCTTCATATTAATAATTCTTCATTTTTAATTCCCTTGTCCTTTTACTTTGTAATTACAATATGAAATCAGGAGAGATTTACTTAATACATATAGTTCATGAATTAATTTGAAACTAAAAAATAAATAATCATGCATTCTATATGTATAGCCTCAAGTGTAGTCTCACTTTAAACTTGGTTCAACATCTCTATATGCATTTTAGATCTGATTATTTCTTATTGCCAGTAGCACACCACCATAAATGCATGACGCTTGAAAAATATCAAAAGCTCCATTTGCAAATCCAGTTGATCTTTCAAAGGGAACTATAGTCTCACAAACAAATATCTTTCAAATGGAACCATTAGATCTTTTCACGTTAAATAAATTCATTCTATCCATTACATTTATAGTATTTAAAGAAGGGATGATAGTAAAAAGAAAAGGCTTTTTGCGTTACATACACGTTGTCTCCCAATTGTGCAATCCATGTCACCCACTTGTATATTCTATCACCTAACAGCCTGTAATTCAAGTGATGAAAATGAACAATAGAAGGGAAAAAAAATAAAATAAATAAGAGAATTTTAAAGAGTAGAGAGTGGTATTTTAAGAAAAGCCATTTGAGGAAGTAGTGCTTACATACCGGCAAAGAGGAAAGACTAAGTGGGTGCAGTGGCTATTGGGCATGTCAACATCATTAATTCCTCTATATCAAACTTATAAACATCAACCCAACTTCAATTTCGATGGCTGATGTTACATGAGAGAGAGAGAACTTAGCCATTCAAAAAGCACCCAAATGGTTGTTACTCCATAATTTTTTTGAAATCTTCTTGTTGCTCCATAATGGCACATTAGGAACTACAAATTAAAAATTGAACTGATATTTGAATTGAACATCCAGTGTCATCGCCTAGATGTTAACAAAGAAAATTTTGGAAGAAGAAATGATAAAGTTCACAAATTACAATTTAATAACGATCAACTTAATGATAAAAACGTAAATTCCACAATTTAGGAAAGTGGGCAAAACTAGCAATTATGCCAAACCCACTTGGGAAAAAATAATAGTTCAAATATGATTCTGTGTTTAAGTTAAAAAAAATGTAATTAGCATTATCACACTTGTATAAAAAACGTGATCTAATCAAAAATCCACAAATGAAACCAAATCAGTAGTATAAAATGCTAGAAAAGTTATGATGAAATTCAGTCAATGGTGGCAAGTACTCCAAAATCAAATTTCAGTCATCACCACAACATCTCACACCTTCAACTTAACTTAAAAAAATAACAATTTTCTATTTTGAATTCCACACAAACTAAATCCAAAACCAAACCAGTATAAAAATTAAAAATTAAAAAGCAAATTGAGATTTAGTTGAGAGAGGGAGGAAGTGAATCAACAACTATTAACAACTCAATTGAAATTGAAGTTCTATTCAAAATCACTTAATAACAAAGATTACATGCAAAAACAAAATTAAATGTCCCAAATGAACAATACTCAACAAAACAGCCCTATCCACAAAACTTTTTAGTTCAAACTTCCCAATTTCATTTGATTATTCAAGTAAAAATGATAAAATTTACAATGAAATCATGAAACTGTCCTATTTATACCCAAAAGACAGTATATATTCATTTTACTATTACTCAATACTATTAATTTAACTAAATTGAATCAATCTAACAAAGATATGAGCTATTGCACTTTGTTGTCCTATGCATTTTGTTAGTTTCTTTAGACCAAGAATCAAACCATCTAATTCAAGCAATCAATCAAAACCACACACATATGTAGATGCCAAACTAATAATACAAAATTTAAGCTAAAGATGCACTGTTTTATGTCAATATCAATAACCTACCAACCAATAATACCAAGAACAAATAAAGATTAGATTCCACAATGAACATAATTAAATCATTACACTATGGAAAAAAATAGAATTTGGAAATCAAATTGAAAGCATGCTAACAAATAGAAGGCTTCTCTGTTAAACCAACTAATAATGATGAAATTCTAAGCAACCAATTAGAGGATTCTATGTAAATAAGAAGACGTTTGTTAATGAGATTAATCAAAAATTGAACTGGATGATATTACAAATCCAAATAATTAAGTTATGAAATTCAAAACCAAGTAATTGGAAAAAAAAATTCAAATATTAATCATTAACACAACTTCTATAAGTAAATAAAAACTTGAAATTAAGTCATGAATTTGAATAAAAACTTGAAATTAATCATTAATCATGAATTTAAAATCTTAGTAAATAAAAACTCCAACTCAATTTCTATAAGTATAAAACAAATTAAGTCATGAATTTACCTTTTATATCTATAACTCATGCCTCAACTTTAAATTGCTTCCATTGGTAAAGTTTCGAATTCCATGGAAATTGATTCCATTTGTACCAATTAAAAAAACCAAAATTGAGATAGGGGGTGGGAGTGAGTGGGAATCATTCCATTATGAATCTTCAGCCTACAACAAAATCCAAACACACGTTGGCTCAACTGGTGGTGTATGATGAGATTACAAATGTACATTAAATATTGGGGGGAAGAAACAAAGGTGAGAAAGGTTCAAATGAAAACCCCTTTGTGTACAATGGTACTAAAAACCCCAAAATCCCGTACTAATATACCAATAAAAGCACAAAATAACAACCCATTCACATGAAAAATATATCTAAAAATCTAAGTTTGGGTGCTCACCACGAAAAAGTTATTGAACTCATTAAATATAAATCTTGAGAGATAGAGAGACAGAGAATCTCCACAAATCAACTATGTAGAGCATGTGTTGGTCTTCAAAATCAAAGAATCATGGAAGTCAAAAATTATTGAAATCAACTTCCAAACTGACCATAATAGCTACCGACATTGGTGGATAAAAGAAAATAATTAATTATCCAAAAAAATGAAAACCAATATAATGGCTCATAACTCTATATAAGCAAAGGAAACCAGACCAAAGCCAATAGATTTTAAGTGAAAACAAAGCAATACCACAATAAATTATAAAACAGAAACCCTATGTATTTATTGTGGTTATTCAATAAGGATAAGGCTTATCATGAGTCACACTTCAATGTTTTGAACCTTTCTTTTTTAAACGACAATGTATACATTATTCATAATAAATAAATAATAAAATCAATCTGATGATTATACCCATGTTAGTTTATTATATTTGTCTATCAAAAAATAATTAGTTTAATTTTTTTAATAATCTTTACCGTGCATATTTTTATAAATAAATGTCATAAAATAACATGGTTACGATTATTAAATCAATTTGATTTCGCCCGTGAATAAGACTACATTTAAAATTGTCCTACATAGGACCATAACACTTGAACTGTGCAAAATATCACCCATTTCGCTAACCGTAGGTTAATTTGATCCGTAATTTAGAATTTATAATTCGTTTATGAAACCATTTTGTCCCACTATAGTTAATAAAAATATTTTTTTTAAATAAATTCAAAAAATCTATTATTTTTAAAATATAACTTAAAATATTTTAAAATTTTTGAAAAAGAAAAGTCAATAAATTGATAAAACCACCCAAAAAAAAAGGGAACTTCAAGAATGGCGGCGCTCATACCTGACTGGTTACCCTCGGAGCCCTCCATGTATTTGGTCAACTCATGAACTCTATACACAATTTCCAATTCCATCTTCACCCACTTCGGCACCACCGTAAAATCCTCTGCACTGCTCCTCACACAATCCCCGCTCAACACCTTCGCCGGAGGCCCAAAAAACACCATCATCGTAGCATTAAAAAGGCTGAAAAAAGCACACGAAACACTCATCTCCGCCGCAAGTCCCGGCAGCCAGTGAGAGGCGTAATCACAGATAATCCAATCCAGGTTCGGGCTAATTTTCTCGAGAAAATCCGAGAGTGGTTGTTTGAGAAAATCGAAGGCGATTTTGAGGAGCTGAGCTTGGTGGTGTGGTGCGTCCATGGAGGATTCGGCGTTGGGTGGTAAGTTGGGGATGGCGGGGAAGGGGAGGGAGATGAAGCTGATGAGAGGGGAGAGGCGGGGAGGGATTTGGGGGAGGCGGCGAAGGTTTCCGACGGTGGAGATAAAGGAGATGCGGTGGCCCTTGGTGGCTAAGGTGGTGGAGAGGTGGAGGAATGGGATGAGGTGACCCATGGCTAACCACGGGAACATGACTATGTGAAGAACTTCTTCTTCATCATTAATATCAACTCTGTTTTCCATTTGAGGATAGGGAAAATGGAGGACTTAAGAAGATATTGGGTGATTAGTGTGAGATGGAATACTTACCAAGAATTATATATTGAGAACCCTTATGAGATTTTGATGAGAAGTGAAAACCCAATAAGTATTGTTAGGTTTTATTTCTTGGCAAACCCGTTTGACAAAACTCCTTTGAGTTGTAATTTTATTCGCATTTTTATTTCAGTGAGGCTATGAGTGTTTAGATGCGAATCCAACCCGTATTGTGCTTTTCAGAGAAGTTTGTGATGCTAATGCTTTCAAGATTGCCACTTCGCTGATTATGACGGGGATCGAGCTGCCCGGTCAGCTCGCGGGGGTCCAGGGGGCAGCGCCCCTTGGCGGGTCCGGGGCAGCGCCACGGCGGGGTTGAGGGGCAGCGCCCCCGAAGCAAAATGCAAAAATGCATTCAAAGTTGCCTGTCCGAGCATGTTATTTTTTTCCAGTTTTTCCATTTTTGGCCTTCCCGCTCGAGCGGGGAAAGTGACGCTCGAGCGGAGATTGGAAGCTCTCAGCATCTCTGCAGTCGCCTGTAAAAATACTGGAATGTGTGATTTTACGCTCGAGCGGATGCTCCTACGCTCGAGCGCATCGCAGTTTATTCGCACGCAGTTTTTGGTCAGTCCGCTCGAGCGGGCTGTGTTGAGCTCGAGCGGAGATCGCGGGACAGATTCTATAAATTCGCGTGTTGGGTCAGATTTTAGGATTACTGCTCCAGATCTTCTTTTTGGTTTCTAGGGTTTATATCTGGGGATACTTTGGGAGTTTTATTTGATGTTTTTATTGAGTATTCAACTCATGATCTAAAGAGAGTACATCAAAGGTTTGTTTGTTATATACAAAAGAGAGAGTTATTCTTCAGTTGTGGATTCTGAAGAATTCGAGCCTGAAGCTTTGGTGGAATCCGGAGTGGCTCATCAGAAAGACAATTCCGTGGTGAAGATGGGGTTGGAAGAGGCACATAGAGGTTGGTTCAATTAGGCGTTGTGGATTCGCTAGGTAATTGAGAGTATACCTGTGTAATTCCTTTAATTCTTCTTAGTGGATTGTTCTTGTGGCTGTTGCCCGTGGTTTTTTTTATCACAGTTGGAGGTGTCCAATTGTGGTTTTTTCCACGTTAAATCGCTGTGTCTCTTTGTCTTGATTGTTTGATTGGGATTGTTATATTCTGCTTAAAATTGATACATAATCACAAATCAACATCTAGGGGATTTCTAGATTTTTCAAGTATATTGAGCATTAGAGAGAGAAATGGACCTGATTCGAGGAGATCTTCAGTGTAATCGTTGCCCCAATTCGTTCGATCGATGCTTTGTCTGTGGCTTTCCACTATAGAGAGAGAGAGAGAGAGATGGGTTTGAAGAGAGAAAGAGTGAAATGGGTTTGAAGAGAGAGAAACAATGAAATGGGTTCGAAGAGAGAGATGATGAAATAGCTGAAATGTGTTTGAAATGGGTTTCAAAATTGAAGGGTATATCCAACGGTGAAGAGAAACAGAGAAATGGGTTTGAAGAGAGAGATGACGAAAAGGCTGAAATGTGTTTGAAATGGGTTTCAAAATTGAAGTATATATCCAACGGTAAAGGTAAAAAGACACAACCTTCAAATTAATCTCAGCCTTTCAATCTCATTGTCACCTAAGATAGATGTCCCATCTGGTTTGAAAAACAGAGCTTCCTTATTATATAGATATCTCTTTCATATTATTATTATATTATTATATATCTCTTACATGCATCTCTATTCTCTCACTCTCTGACTCTCATCTCACTCTTTCACACTCACTCTCTCACTTTCATTCGTCTCTTTCTCACTCTCTCAACTCTCTGTCTCTCGTTCTTCTCTCCCTCACTCTCTCTCAACTCTCATTTCTTCTCTCAGTTAAACTCTCGTTCTCAACTTAGCCCCGACTCTCATCTCAGCCCCAACACCACCACTACCATTGGCCACCGCCACCGTCACATAAGCTGTGTCTCTCTGTCACCACCACCGAACCCACTGCCACAACCAGCGATTGTCGATCTCGAGCCCAAATCTGTTAGATTTGAACTCAGATCTGTTATGTCTCTCTCTCTCTCTCTCTCTCTCTCTCTGTGATATGATCTGTGTACTTAGATCTCTCTCTGGTATTCTTGTTGAAATCAGATTTTTTTTTTTTTAGATTAATTTTTTTTTTAATTTAAATCTCTGTGTGATCTGATCTGTGTACACATATTGATTTATTGATGATGATGAAAACATGTTGTTGTTAAAAACATATTTTTCTTTTCACATTAATTTTTTTTTTTAATTTAAATTTGTGTCTGATCTGTGTACACATTGATTTGTTGTTCATGACAAAACATAGTGATTATATTGATTTGTCGTTGTGTTGAACAAAATTCAAAAAAAAGCTCGGGCATTTTTCGGGGTCGGGGAAACCCGATCCCCGTTAGGGCACGGTGACGGGGAGTTGATGGGTTCCCCCGCCGGGGATCGGGGGTGGAGACGGGGATTTTTGAGCCTTCGGGGATCGGAGACGGGGAGTGTAGTCCCCGGCCCGTTGCCATTCCTAATAGGGGTGTTTTGAAAGATGATTAAAAATTAACTTTTGATTTTTTAAAAAAAAACGTGTAAAAAATGTAAGAGATAATGTGATTCAAAATAAGTTAAAAATTAAAAAGTGACTTTTAATTCACTCCCCAAAAAAAGTCAGAACTCAAAAACTTACAACTGAGAAGAAAGACCGATTGATGGGTCAAACTTGTAGCATCGACCAAACTTCAACAATTAATACGACATACATTTGCAGAACCCAGACTATTTGATTCAATCCAGTAATAGCAAAACTCTCTACAAAGAACTCTTGCACATTATTAGGAAGTCAATGATTCAAAATATCAAAGGTAAGATTCCATGATCCCTCCAATATACCCAAAAAAACAAAAAACAAAATTAAAATTGCTCCAGTTAATTCATTAACGAACATTAAATTTCGGTTCTCAAACAAAACAAACTATTGGTTATGTGCATAAAGAAACAATTGAGATCAACCAAGGAGGACTCTTAAAATATTAGAACCATTACCAGTACCAGAGTAATCAAAATAACCATATAACTTGACTATACAAGAATTATCTGCACTGATCATCATTGACATAGAAAATATCAAACCACTGAGTCTGCAGAGAATTTACAACTGATCTGAAGTCTTATTTCTTTTTCATTTTTTTATAATCTTTTCAGGTCTTATGCACGCCCATGTCTTAAAGTCATCCAAACGTGTTCTCGCCACTGTAGCTCATGTAAAGGAAACCATCTTCATCCTTATTTTCCTCATAAATTGCTGACATCATAGCCGCTGCAACAAGTCAAACATTACTTCAGATTTCATTTTTGTTTTGTTGAGAAAACTCAAGAAAAACAGGGATGGGAAGAAAAATATTTATAAAAGATAGATGTTAAATCTCACCAGTGGGAGGCAAAATATTCTTCACAAAAATGAAGACAGCCTTTTCAGGACTGAGCTTAATCCTCTTTCGCACCACGTACACAAACTGACCAACAGTCAGATCAGCAGGAACCAAGTATCTACACATCCCAAAGAAAGAGATTTCATATCAGAATTCACATACATAAAGTTCATACTTCAGCTTCGAGGTGGAAACGGTGACTACCACATTTGTTTATTTCTTCAATATGTGCCAAACCAAGTAGAATTAAAATATTTTGGCTTCTAGGCAGAAACTCGAGCACTGCATGTATGCATATTTCTTTTTTGGGGTTATTGTCTGCATATTTCTTTTTTTGGGTTATTGTCTTAGTGCAGTAATTCTCTTGTTGGCTTTGTTAACAAGAAATAAAATAGAGAGAATGAGCTTTAAGAGAATAAAGAAAATGCCTTATATGGGAATTTTTTCACTGGTAAGGAGTAGCACCAAACTAGTGCCAGTCTGCCACTCAGATATATGTTTTATAAATTTGCACGATCAAAGTAGTGAAGATAAAAAGAAGCTATGAAAAGATGATTAGGGAAGTCCATGGGATCATGGGATTTCTTATTAAAACTTGAAGTATTTGTGTGATGAACAGGCAATTTAATGACTAATTTGTTTTAAAACATCTTGAATGCCTAAGAAAATGTCTAATGAATGAATAAAGGTGATATTCAAAGAGGGAGAAATCTACAATGTGCACCCTTTAAAATGGTGCACATCGTAAAAAAATTATGATTTTTTATAATGAACATTATGATTATTTGTAATGTGTGTTATGACATTTTGTGATAAAGTTATGAATAACGAATTTATGATGTGCACCTTAAAATTAGGAATGATAATGTTATGATATTTTGTGATTTTTATTATGACATTTTGGGATTTCGTTATGACATTTTTGAGTAAAAAAAAGTTATGACTCTTTTAGTGAAAAAGTTACGACATTTTGTGTTTAAGTTATGAAATTTTGTGAAATTATGAAAGGCATATCATATGCACCTTTTTAAGGATGCACATTGTAGCATCTCCCTTCAAAGAGATCTACCAAGGAACTATTTTTCTACTTAAGCAACCAATGGGGAAATACAGGTAAAAGAAAAGACCACCATATGGTGTTTATTATTAACATAGAAAAAGTTATGTGCTAGGGCTTTTAAAAGGTAATAAGAAGAGATTTTTTTTTTTTGATATAAAAAGGGGGACAAAGTATTCATTACGTAGAAAAAAAGATTGACTACAAGCAACTTCGAAGGAAAGATAGAAAAACGTCACTATAGATATAACCTAAAGAGTCTGTGAACATACAGACATCTAATATTCTAGATTAAATATATATTGTAGGAAGAAATGTGAGTGTAAGAATAAAATTGGTAGTAATATCCAATCACCTTCAAAAACCTGAGATTTGGCATCGTCTATGTTAAATGGACTTGGTGGGATATCAGGCATAGGTATGTGTCTAAGTGACAGATTATCTGATTATCATGTCCAAGGACATAATTTTTAGGGTAAGACAGAGTTCACAAACTAACACAGAACATTTTATGCAAAAAAAACGACTCTTATGCATAGTTATATAGTAAACTCGATTACTTAGGCGTACTAAATAAGTTCATGTCCCACTAAGAATGCCACACATGTATCACATACCCCTACTCAAGTATCAAGTGTCCGCCATGGGTAATTCACAAATTTAGAGGAGACATGTAACATAGGTGATGGTAATGTGAGGGAGTCAATGATCCATGTGTTGGTTTAACAAAATGGGTCTCAAAGGAAGTTATACATGGTTGTAAGAAAAATATTTAAAACAAAAGGTCCAACTTGATCCTTTCATTATACACATTGGAAGTATGTGTGCGCGTGTGTGAGTGTGTGTGCACTCGCGCACGCTTATATACATAAACAACGTTAATGAACAAATGCTATGTACCCAAACGTGAGTAAGACACGTAACATTTTTTTTTTCTTTAGTATTTGTGTGGGGTTGGCAGTACAAACAAATAGACAAACAACACCCATAAATGCAGTCATTTCATTTTAGAACCCTCCTAACATCCTCGAGTGCAAATAATGACCAAAACAACAATTAAAATAAAATTTTCCATTGCTCAGTTACAAAGAAAATACTGGAAGAATATCTTAGCAAACACAAAAGGAACCTCACATATGCTTTACGGAACAAGAAGATACAATTTGTCATTGCCAATTTTTTTGGGGGGGTTAAATTACCAAAAAGAAATCCAATATTGTTTTTGGAACATATAAAATATGCCATAAAGATAAGAGCAACTTTCAGTTGTTGAGAAGTAATTATCAATACAAGCAAACATATTAAGAAATCCCAATTGCATTCGAAATATAAAAAGAAGAGAGATCATAAAAGTAGAGATATAACTAACTTTTTCTTGTCTATGTCAGGTATATCACACCTATCAGCCCTTTCCACAATCACCTGAAACTCAGAAGCAATTATATAGAAGATTACCCCTTAAAGGTAACATTTTAAAATTAAAAAAAAAAAAAATAGAAGAAGAAAAAAGTGACACATAATCTAAACATTAACATGATGACAATATCTTACTGGTATTCTATCCGGATACTTCTCTCTTATACGAGTAGCTTCTGCCTGCCTCCTTTCTGCTACGTGCAAAGAACATAATCATTAACATGCACAGAAACAAATAAAACAAAGCATGTCAGAGGGGGAAAATGTCTTAAATATACTTTAAGTTCTAGAAATTGATCTGGAGTAAGACCACTGACTAGCTTGGCGAGATAAATATACATGAAATAAGAGATATTACATATAATCCACTTCAAAAAACAATAGAAAATAAATTTAAACTAACTTCTTTCTCTTAAGACTCTAATACTTGCAAACAAATTTACAACTTCCCTTTATTTATATTTTCTTTTCAACTAATGATCTAAACTTAATCTAATGCCAACATTGTAGCATGACCGACAAATTTAAGTTCAACAAAATAAAGAAAATTGATTAAAGAGGCAGCTAGACTGCTTTCTTCCCATATACTTCACAAGACAATTCATCAACATTAAACCGCTTTAACACTCAAACAAAGATATACTCTGAATCCTCCCATCAAGAAGGGGATAAGCTCTCACTAAAAATTGGTACAAAATTGAAATCCACAAGAGCTAAATTACTCACTTTCCAGGACGATGGTGGCCATTATATTGTTAGAACAAAGGAAACAACATGAAGGCATACGATATTACGATTGAAAAAAAAAAAACTGTTAATAAAAATTAAAATTAAACAGTATTAGGTCAACCATATGGATAGTTTTTTTTTTTTTTTTTTCACTTAGAATCCCAGATAAAGGGTATCATCCAAAAATTGTAATGTAGGGTGTAATCAACCTTTTTTCTTTTCTTTTCTCGCAGTTCCTCAGCAAGCAAAGAGGGGAATCATGTAGAGATTATTATTGAAAAAACCCATAATGGAAATTTCAAGAGAAACCCAGATCAAAGGTTAATAAATTTTCTTGAATTCAACGAAACTGATCGAGAAAATCTCACACATTAACTAATCATTCGAAAATCTCCGAGCCCAGGATTCAGCAAGATCGACCACAGTAACCCCCTCAAAAATGGGCAAAATAAATTTAAGATAATGCGATGAAAAATAGAAAAGAAATAAAAACGAACCGAGAGGGTGTTCCATCTTGAAGAAGCTTTTGGCCATGGCAAACTAGTCTCTGTTCCAACAAAAATAATGCTAAAAAAAGTGTTATATATTTCGACAATGCTAGGTAGCTCAAATTTTTGTGGCTCAAATGGCTCAAATCTGTCAAAATGACGTCGTTTTGACAGATTTTAAGTGTAAAACGACGTCGTTTTGACAGATTTGAACCATTTGAGCCACAAAAATTTGAGTTACCAAACATTTTCCTATATATTTATAGAGGAGAGAGAGAGGGGGACAACAAAACTATCCATAATCTATACTATATATTAAGGCGCTTGTCTTAAAAAGACAAAAAAGTTAAAAAGTCACTATCTTATTTAAATTACATCATCTTATTTAAGTCACATCACTTCAAACCCAATCCAAATACAAAAGTACACTTATTTAGATCATCCCAAACAATTCCTAAGTAAAATGGGGTTTTTAACCCCCAAGTCTTGTGCGATCTCCAATATTCCAATCTAAATTTCTTAATTTTTTGATTTTAAAAAAAAAAACCTTAACATTTATTAACTTCCCTCAACCCCCAAGTATTACCCTCATAATAACATTTTAATACATTAAGAACAAACATAAAAAAAATTCCTTGAAAAATTCAACAGATATGAATTTCTTGAAAAGTCCCAACACATATGATTATTATCCCTCATAATAACACTTTAATGTATTAAGAACAAGCATAAAAAAAATCCTAAATATCTATACTATCTATTAAGCAAAAGGGGGTCTTTAACCCCCAAGGCTGTGAGAGATTTAATATCTCAATCTGAATTTTCTAAATTTTTTATTTAAAAAAAAAAACTCAATATTTATTGATTTGGTCAACATTCCTTGATTAGCATTTATTAACTTTTTTCAATCCACAGGTCATCAGCATTTAAAATCCTCTCATACAAATAGTTATAGATACAATCTGTGTATAGTTACTGCAGTACCCTTTTCAACTTCTCCCATACATTATGGTTAGTGATAAGACTGTTAAATTATTTTTATAAAAAATCTTTAAAAACATAATTTATACTCCCTCCGTCCCAAAATATTAGTCCCTTATTCCATTTTTCATTGTCCCAAAATATTAGTCCCTCTTTATAAATCAAGTACAAAAATAATGTAAATTTCCTATTTTACCCTTCTTTTAAACTAATAAACAATTTAAAAAGTACAATTATGACATTGATATTCCCAAAAAATGTACTATCAAAAGGGTAATTTTGAAAAACTAACTTTTTTTAAATGCAATAAGTGTACTATCAAAAAAAGTTGGATTCCCCAAAAGGGATCAATATTTTGGGACGGAGGGAGTATATTAAAAAAATCTAAAATAAATATAAATATTTATAATTATCCCGTTCATAGCACGGGTGATAGCTAGTTAAAATAAAATGAAGAAGAATTTTCGATTTCCAAAATCCAGAGAGATCTTTGGCAAAGCTACGATAGAGGGAGAAAATTATTGGCGGAGGGGAAAATTAAGAATGGGAAAATTCCATATCCAATTAAAGAAAAAAAATGATATAATTCTATATTTTTTAAATTATAATTAAAAAAATGTATTATAATAAAACAAATATGAGTTTAAAATAATGTCATAATTAAAAAAATTAATTATAATTAAAAATGAAAATAATATAATTTGGAATACATTTTATCATGTCGTGTAAAAAAATCATATGCGAAGTGAAAAAGTTCTGATGAATATATATATATATATATATATATATATATATATATATATATATATTATTTATGTGTTCAAATAATAATGACAGAATAAAATACTTATCCGAAAATTCCAACTTAAAAAATAGAAAAGAATAAAAATTCATCCTCATCTAAAGGCGTAAAAAATAAAGAGTTATGTTAGAGATTCAAATAAATTATTAAATTTTTTACTAAACTTCTCATATGAGTGTGAGACCTAAACACATATGATTTGTGTGAATTTCACAGGAGAGTTTTGATAATAAAAAAAATTGATAATTTATTTAGGGTTGATAGCATTTTTTTAAACCAAATACTCTTTACCAATGGGTCCTAGGAGTAATGGCACTAAACTCTATTTTAATTACTAGAAATAGATTATGTAACGATAGTAATGCTAAATTAAAAAAATTTACAATGTAAATTTTTAATATTTAAATATAAAATTTTAGGTTATTTTTTAATTATAAATGTAAGTATAGATTTAAAAAGGGAAAAGGAAATTTGAATAGAGATTTTTTTTTAATAATAGATAAATCTAGAAAGAAAAAATTCATCATCGAAAAGTCCGAAAAGGCGTTGGACTGCCTCTGTTAATTTTTAGGGGTGGTTTGAGATGCTTTAAATAAGTGTAGTTTTTTATTTTTTATAAAATATGGGTTAGGTTTGGGTTAAGTTTGAAATGATGTGGTAGAAAGGTGATGTGACTTAAATAAGATGATATGACTTAGGCTAGGTTTGGCATAACCTATATAATCCATCTTTTTATCTTTTTATCTTTTTTCCATCACATCACCTCTCTACTTTTCTGCACATCTTTTCATAAAAAGACAAAAAGTATACTTTTTTAGGACACCCCAAACCAACCCTTAAATAGAATAGTGACTTTTTGATTTTTTAACTTTTTTAATACAAGACAAACAAGTTAGTATGAATCCAAAAATACATATACCAACCATGTTGTGGTTGTATCACATTGGCAAGGAAATTCAAGTATATCAATTCTGGTATTATTTAAATATAAAATTTATTTTCAATAATGGAATACATTATGTAGAAAATTAATAAATATTATTTAAATATAAAAAAATTTCATATTGAGATTTTACCTTAAGCCTCGTTAAAGGGAGGCTGGCCTTGAGTGGAGATGGCACAAAAAAAAATGAATATGGCGTCACGTTAATTATTCTGTGTATTTTTGTGATTTTTTTTTTTTTTTTTTGGTATACAAATATCATAATTATCTTTGAAAAAACAATAATAATTTACCAACACAAATTTTGTATCATAATCTACACATTCATTGTTGTGCCTCACTGTCACCATTACTTTGAAGAAGTTAAAAAATGGGGCAATGACAACATAACAGAGTTGGTTAAATGGGAGGGTAGAAACAGAACCACCACCCCTGCCCTACCACCCATAACCATTGTCGGGGAATTTTCAAAATGATTTTTAAAATGTATATTGCAGTTTAATTTTTGAATGTTTTCAGAACTTTTCTTGTTTTCTTTTGAAAAGTTAGAAATAAGGCCTTGTTTGTCATCCTCTAAAAAATCAAAAAGTGTCAATCTTATTTAAATCACATCACATCTCTACCACATCACTTCAAATTCAATCCATATTTCATAAAAAGTCAAAAGGTGTACTTATTTAGAATATCCCAAACAACCCTTGAACTTGGGGATTTTGTCCTACATTAGAAAGAGAAGAAAACATGGAGCACTTAATAATGTGCTACATGAAATATTCTTTTGAATATAGAATTGTGAGGTGAAGGCTAGTGTGCATTCGCACCATCCGCACACGCACGCGTGGCATGGGCAGTGGGCTGTATGGCGTTTGATAGCGCACTTTACATGGACGCATCGACGCCATAAGGGCACTTTCCTATTTGCATCGGACAGGTTGGAGCGATGACGTGTATCCAACGTGGCATGGGTGACGTGGTGTCCGTTGGCAATGAGTCAACCAACCAATCGAATGGTTGTGTATCCAATCGAGAGTGGTTTGATCATAGCCATTGATCGGAGATGCGGAGGATTGTACGGATGAGATGGCACACAATCGTGATCAGGTGTAATTAGTCAAGGCATCTATTCGATGTGAGAATGATCTGCACCGTAGATCATCAATCCAACGGTCCGATCTGATTGGATGCGACCAAGGGATATGACCATTCGATCAGATGCATTAAGGCCTATAAATAGACTGTGAAATCAATCATTTCAATCCATCCAAAAAAATTTAGAAGTATTCCTGCAATTCTCTCTCTCCCCCTCTTGATTTTGAGTTTTTGATCAAGAGTTTCTTTAGCAAATTTCTGCTTCTCTTACTGGTAATCAAGTTCTACAGATTTGATTATCAGTGTCTTGATTTTCTTGATTATATCAAGAGTATTCTGATCTACTGTCGTCAGTGCAGACGTGGGTAGACTTGATCTTTAGATCAGGCTTCATTGTATCCTGGAGGGAATTTGCTGTATACCCCTGCACACCTTTTGGTGGGTGCAAATATTATCTTTAGGAAAACGACAACGCGACTTAAAGCATCATATTTCTATTCTACATAAACAAGTTCATCACCAAGTTTTGAAGACCCGAAAACCACTAATTAAAGAATTCAAGACGAATTCTTCCAACTATCTAATAACAATATTTAGATATAGCGTTGTCTATTCAGAAAATGACTCAAGATTTCATGAAGCTTCACCATTTTGATGGAGGAAATTTCCGACACCAGCAAAAGAAGATGCATTTTTTGCTCACCACTCTCAAAGTGATCTATGTGCTAACTACCCTCTATCCGGTAGAGCAAGAAGATCACAAATTGAAGAATTCAAGACGAATTGTTCCAACAACCATAACCCAATAAATGCATAAATTAAAGCCTTCAGATTTGTCCTTAGTGAGTTTTTTTCACTATTTTTGTACTTTCTTAAAATACCAAATAAATATTCCAATATACTATGTTGTTGGGTTAGTTGAAGAATTTAATGCAACTTCTTCAATGCCACCACTCCCTCCATTTTCTATCATCTCTCTCTTTCATCTTCTCAAAATAACAGAGCTTCTCCTTGCAGCACACCCTCTCTATCCTCATTAGATATAATATACAAGGTATTTTCTTAATCATCAAGAACACATATTACTTGTTTCATGCTTCTTGTATTGTGATCTTTTGTTTCCTTTATGTATCTTTTTATGCTTTCTTTAGGTGTTTGAGATATATATATATATATATATATTATTTTGAAGCAGAAAATAGTTGTTTGAGTGTTGGACATTAGACGGGATATTGGTCCGGTTCAATATGAAAGAGAGTGTTCAAAATATTGGGCTCTGCTTTTTGATTGAGCCGTGCCAATATCACGTGGCACTGTTCTCAGTCTTCACTGCTCTCGCTCTTTATCAAGATCTAAAGGTAGTTTCATTTTCTTTTTCTTTTTTCTTTTTCTTCTGTTGGTTGGGTGATTTACAGTTTGTTTGTGTTTCATACTCAAGTTTTTTTCTATATCCTAAATATCAATTTGAAGAGGGTCACTTTAATAACTCCCAAACACAGTTTGTCCATGCTTTTAATCATGGTATGATATTAAAGAGATAAAACTTTGGGGGAGTTTTCAGTTGAGAAAAAAGTTCAAATATAACTTTCTATTTTTTTTATTATTATTATTTTTTTTTTTTTTGGGGTGTGGTTGATATATCCATTTCATGGAGTACTTATCCTTAAGCAACAACTACAATACACCTTTTTTAATTTTCCTTTTCTTTTTCAAACTAGTAGATTCACTAGACAATTCTTGGAGAAGTTTCTGGGTAAATTATATTCTTGATAAACAACAACATTTATATGTACAGTGTGTAGGAATGGAATAAAACAAGAACATTTATGTGTGTATTTGTAGACTTCAAAAAAAATTCCAAACCATATCTATGTCCTTATTGGCCTCGAAAAAAGAAGGCAGAAAATGAAGTATGTAGCACCGATAATGAATCTGGTCAACACAGACGTACCATGGTCGTTATATTGAGCGCGGTTATGTTCTCCTATGGCAAGCTATATATGTGCAATATCAGCTTTTACATTAACTTGGTTTCAAAATTGTATCGGTTGAACGGGTCAAAAGAACAAAAGGGCATCTAATGAACGACAGTTGAATGATGTACCAAAACCTTCCAGATTGTAGAAAAATTTAGCTAGTTGTGAACTGTAATTTTAACTTGAAAAGGTTTCCAATGGAATTAAGAAAAAGCATCTTTTTGTAGCCAGAGGCAAGAATGAAACAAAATGGAACCTTTCCACACTTTGCAAGACTTACTGGTAATCATTTTCGGTTTGGAGAATATTAAATAGTAATAATTCACAACATATTTTCCAATGTCTCCTTTCGAAACTTACTGAGTTAAGATTTGAGCAAGTCCAAGAATCGAAAATCATGGCAGAGTAGGGAGATAGCGAAGGTCACCAAGGTTTTGAAGAGAAGGGCAGGAAAAGCCACCAGAAAATTTGTATTCATTATGATGTCTGTAGCAACAGAAGTGTGACTTATACAAAAGGGCTCTCCAAGCTGTAAAAGAACGAATAGTGAGAGCCTCATGCTTGCTTTTCTGACTGCTTTGGCGGTCAGCCCACTCTTCTCTACTAAAATGGAGAAGGTTTGCATGGCAAGGCCTCTCTCTCTCGCTCTCCTTGGATCCAACCGTGTAAAATCATATCTAATTTTCTATACTAGGTGTAAAAACAGAAAAACTCGTATGACCTCCTTCATGATTTTGGAAGAAGAATTGACAGGTTGGGTTTTGATCCTCAAAAGGCAGCAGTCCACACAGCATTCTCAGCCTCCCCACACCGGCGATGGACTTCCTTAATCCTCTCAACGGACCGGCATATCCCACTGCAGCTCCAATCAAATGAAGCAACACAGATGTTGCCTGCCTGAGCCTTCCACTCACAATCTGCAGCAACGAAAAATGTACCATTACAAAATCTGACCACCCTTGCATGTCAGTTCTTTAACTTCTCTTTTTGGGTCCAAAAACAAGGCTGATGATAATCTTTGTACCATTATCACCATAGATTGTCTTTCACCCCCACTATTACGTGTAACAATACTGAAAATTTTGCAATGGAACACAGAAAATTTGACCGCCCCACCCCCTAGTGATGGGATTGTCAAATTTCCAGTGCTTTTGGGGTATCTATAGCAGTGCTTTTAAATACTTTGAAAACTCAAAACTGACAATCTTCTTGCTTTTTCTTCTTCTTCCTTTTTTTTTTTTTTTTTTTTTGAGTCAATCAAGGCAAACAAGAAATCAAAATGGCATGAAAATTGTTACATGACATGAATATTATAAGTTTACCAGGTGGGGTTCCACAACATAGTCTCCTGTCATCTATATGCTGCACATCAAGTCCAATGAACCAAGATCCCAACGAAACATCCTCATTAGCATACTTGTGTAGTACATGCCTGAGATCATCAGAGACCCAATAATCATCAGAAAAACAGCGAGACAAAGTACAAATTGTTTTTTTGATCTCTCATTTTTAACACCATGTGAGAGTGTAACTTAACTGGTTTATCGAGATGTAAGTAGCCAAATCTTTTGAAATGGCATATAGTTGTCCTGTAGCATGTCTAAAATACCTGTTTCCTGCCTCCCCGAATTTCCAATATTCAGGTTCATGGTACCTCACTCCCCTGTTCCACAGAGTGCACAAATAAGACATCTAAAAGCTTAAACAGTTTCTCAACATCCAGTTAACAGCAAGAATTTTAGGACAAAATTTCACTTACTTCTGAGCAAGGACAGGACCAGATTTCATACATCCGATATACACCCGTGGCTTTTTCCTGTATCTTGCCAAAGTTTCTCCTAGTGTTGCTGCAAAATTTACAACATCTTACCCAATGCAACAAAATAAATAAATAATTTGTAGAGTTACACAGACATATAATTTCATTTTCAAGTAAAACTTGTTTAATCAATCATATCAGTCATAGATTTGAATTTAGAGGTTCAGATGAACATGGGCATCTGAAGTTTCTACCCTGATTGGGAATTTAAAAGTTGTTACACATTAAGTGTCTTGCATCTATATATTGGATTTTAGACCTTCATGTATGCATTTTATTTTTATATCAAGTACTAAAAGAAAATTTATTACCTATATTTACATGAACATCATCATCAACTTTCACATAAAAATCTGCATCCCATAAAGCAACAGCAGTAGCAAAATATGACTTTGTCTTCGCAGACAGTTCAAGGTAGCCCTCAACATGATCCTGCTCACATTATGGTAACATAAAGTAAATAACAAAAGGATTTTTAAAGTGACCATAGTGCGTAGCAGAACAGCCAATAGTAGACGTAGAAGAGAGTTGGAAGAGAGGAAGTATTACCAGCCTCAATAAATCTCCATGTTTTTTGTCCTCTGCTTCAATGGCTCTGTCCAGTATGCCTCCAACCGTGTGACTGGTAATGCAGAAACAGCAGACTATATCATTCAGTATGTCTAAAACTGTACTCTATGATTGTTAATCTACAAGGACATGACAATAAGATTAATTGCCAAATGTGTGATGTATATGCATGGGATTTGAAGAGACAGTTTTCAGCGAATAAAGTAAGATTACAATATCATGATTGTCAAGTTATATTTGCAATTTCAAACTAAACTGGGAAAAAAAAAATTGCAGATAAAAACCTTTTATCTTCACCAAATGGATCACTAAGGTGCATTAAGGACTGTTTTATACATACAATTTACAACTAAGTAACACAGACTGAGTAGGGAAAGAGTTCGGCTTTGCTTCATGAATGTAAGTTACAGAAGCATGCTAAAGAACCGACAAACCTTTCAGCTGTAATAACATTGGGATATGATCTATTAATTGCAACCCATTGGCTGTTGATATGGTTGGCTACAAAATAACTATAATATGGCTACCATCCTTTTTTTTTTTGAAGCAAATGTAATTATATCATGTGGCTACATATATCGGATCATTTTAATTTTTATTTTAATGATCCACATATGGGAGCCTAAAATCTTAACAGATAGGATCATCAAAAATGTAGGGCCCATGAACTGGGACTAGACCGTCAAGGACTGGGGAAAAGCTACATTCTTAAAAATAGTTTAGTATTGGGAGAAGCATTGATAAAGACCTTCAAGCATAAAATGAGGGTCTAGTTAACAATAAAATCAAAACAAAACTTATACACTACCTATGACCAATGACAAAGCGAATAATGACACCCTTCTCTTCCTCCAGCTTCTTTCTTTTTTCACCTATTTTCAAGTTTTACAAAATAAGAGTCATCAGATATCACCTCCAAAAAAAAGCAACCAAAATAGCATTAAAAAATAAAATCAAGAAGTTAGGAGGAATCCTTGTTCAAAAAAGAAGTTAGTAGGAAACTAAAGAAAGAATCAATCCACCAACCTTGTAACATCCATGTAGTCCGAACTGAATCTCTTCTTTTCCGGCTGCTAAAAGCAGTATTAATTCCAACAACCATAAAATATTTTCTTTTAGAGGATGAGTCAGTCTTCGAGTCTTCTGATAGAGGAGAGCCACTGAGAATAGATTCCTGCGCGGCCCTTGCAGCAGCTAATTCCATCTCTAAATTTGAAATGGTTTTATCCAGTGTTCTACATTCAATATAGTACAGTATAAGGTCCACTCCAAGGTACCCAAAAATCAGATGGAAGTATACACACAGAATCTACTTATGTAAACAAGCACAAGAAGAACTTACTGTATAGCATGATGAGTCTTAGAAACTTCCCCCACAATGTCCTTAGATTCACGCTTTACAACCTTCCAGTCCAACTAGAAAAGCTCAATGAGATCAAATCATAGTGCAACAGGAATACAAAATTAAGAATCAAGATAAACCCAAATAGAAAGTGAACAGTGGAGATACATACAGCTTTTGGAACACAACCCTCCGAAACCAACTTTAGTTTTTCAGCTTCCACTGCAGTTGTCCTTGGGATACTTCTGGACTCAGGCAATGCCCACATTCTGTCCCCAATTTTTGTCATCGTTATAAAGACATCATTATTCCCAAAAAAATAACAGCTCCAACTGTTGTCTTAACAGTTGATTTCAAAACAAAAACATTTTTTTTTTGGTACTAATCAAAGCAAAATTGCAACAACTTTAGACCATAAGCCGATCATATGACATCAATGAAATGAGTGTGTGGCAGTAGATGTTTTTGTAATCCAATTTGCTTTATCAATAATTGAAAGAAAAATATACTATCTAGGGAGTTTTTCCAGATGATAACTACGTCTCATCAGTGACTTCCTGATCCATCTACCAGTAATAAAAATAGAGTATGGCAAATTATGGCAATTGTCAGACGCGTTGCCGCCTATTAATAAGGGTATGAATAGCAGAAGAGCATCATGCAATTTTTCACATGGTCCACAAATGCAGCCATCAATTAATTATGGGAACAATAGCATCAGAAATTGAGATGAACTAACAATAATAAATGATGATGGAAAAGGCACAAAACTGCCAACTGCATTTTAACCAAACTGTTATCATCAATAACCCAATTTGATCATCAAGAGGAAAACTGCACCCATTAAGGTTGGACTGCTTGGTTGTGTTTTTGTTTTCATTTACCACAAACACACAAAACTTGTTTTTGAATACTGCTTTTGGGAAAATTTTGTGAAAATCACTCACTTTTTAAGAAAAATAAAAAAGTTATTTTTCAATTTTCGAAAATTGTTTTCGCACAAAAGTGAAAACATATGAAAATGGTGGTTGTTTTCAAATTTTTTATTATTTTGTTTCCAAAAACAAGAAAAACAAAAACGAAAACACAACAAACAAGTGGTGTGCAGCCCATAGCCAAACTTATATTTTAGATCTATCCTCCCTCTTATCATCAAATGCCCCAGATTTATTAGCAAAAGGTATGGGAATGGGGAGGAGAATAATACTATCAAACAAATAATAAAAACCAAAAAATATAGGTCATGAAATAATGGAAACTCAAACTAAAAGCACCATGATGAGATGTCCAAACATCCAAAATCTTGAAAAAAATCACTGCTACACAACCCTCTAAACTAGTTACCCTGTGTTTGGTTGGGGACTTGGGAATTGATTTGGAAAAGAAAAAAGAAAAATAGATAAAATGTGAATAAAATACCACATTTCACCTAATTTTACAAATATTTTCCTTTTCATTTCTAAGTCACTTCCCAAATCCCCAGCCAAAAACAATGTAATGACCAGAATAACCAACACTTTAGTTAAGAAATTTAAGCATCAGTTCAATTTGAATCTTAGAAAAAAAAAATGAATAAAATACAAACGGCAAAATCATTCCCAACGAACTTTTAAATTCATAAAAATGGCTTATACCCATTTCACACACACAAAAAGCCCTCAAATAATTAATCAATCAACTAAAAACAGAGAAAGAACAAGAACAAGAACAAGAATTAAGTTCCATAAGAATAAAAGTAGTGATTAAGAATTTAAATAAAAATAAGAATTGTAGAAGAGATATATACCTGTTGGTGAAGAGCATGCCAACACAGAAACTAGCTATACAGAACAAAATGGTCCATTTTTTAGATACAACACTTCTTGAAGATTGGTCTCCTCTGCTCTTCACAGACATTTTCTTGAAATTTCTCTTCTCTCTCACCGAACAAACAGCTTTATCATCAAAAACCCATATGCAAAACACAAAGAACGAGCCACGATGAAGAGACCCAGAAGCCCTTTACGTGCTCAGAATTCAGCACCCTGAATCAATTCCAAGTGATCTCTTTTTTGGAACAAAATTTGAGGAAGATAGTGTGTGTGTGAGAGAGAGTGTGTGAGAGAGAGAGGGGGGGCTAGAGGGAGAAAAGGGGTGCCCTGTTTTTACTTGTAATTTGTTCCTTTCTTTTATTTATCCTTCTTTTTTCCTGTTCCTCTCTCTCTCTCTCTCTCTCTCTCTCTCTGTCGATTGATTCTGTCTGTCACTACACTTTGCAGGGAAGGGACATCGAACAGAAATGGGAAGACCCACTAACTGTCCAGGTCTTATAGCAATTTTACCAAACGGGGCCTTGCGTTACCTCCATCCTAACAGTTTGCTCCAAAGTGACATAAATGCCCTTCTACACTCCATGTAAAAGATGTTCAATGGAACAAAATAAAAATAAGAAAAAAATTATAAATTAAAAAAAAAAAAAAACTCAAGATTTGACATTCTGACAAAACAAATCTTGAATTTTTAATTGGGTAAATTACAATTACACTTTTTAATATTTGGGTTTAATACATATCATCTCATAATATTTGAGAAATTATATTAACTCTCATATCATTGTAATATTTATACGAAATGAAAATATTGAACTCATGCAATCTCTCTTTTCTTGCTTTACTTTATTTCATCTCTTTTTTTTTCCATTTCCTTTGTTTTACCATTTTTTTAATGTAATTTCATTTGTTTTTCTATTAGGAATTGTTTCCTTTTATATAAGCATGAGATTTGTGAAATGAGATTATTAACCACAGGAATGGGAATATAACTTCCAAAATGTTAGGGATAGAATGTAATTGGGCCAAACCTCAGGAGGTATCAGTGTAATTTACCCTTTTTAATTTTATTAATTTAAATTTTATTTATTTATTTATTATTTAAATCATCTGCCTGTTTTTATTAAATAAAATTTATTGAAAAATTATATTTTAATCATTAAATTCAATAAAAAAAATATTTTAGGTATTTTATGTATACCTATATTAAGTTTAATGGCTAAAATATTTTTTTCATTAGTTTTATTTAATAAAAATAAACGAATGATTTAAATTTAAAATAAAGCAAAATATTAAAGTTTCAATTGATAAAATTAAAAATTCATAATTTATTTTGTTATAGAAATCAAACTCAATATTTGTAATTTTTTCAAACAATTAATAAAAGATAAATTCAAAATGACCTACTTTAGAACCCTTTTTTAAATTTTTTTTTTTGGGCAATCTTTTGTACAAGTTTCATATCATTTTTTTAATATAATTTTTATAGGGACCCATTTAAAGTAGTCAAAAAATTACTATCAAAAAGTTAATAAATTTTTTTTTACTTTTTTTTATGTCTTTTTATAAAAAAAATTAAAATAATTAATTTCCAAAACAATTCGTAGACTAAATTTTTTTTTTTTAAATAATGACACCTAAAAATGCAAAATAACAAAAAAAAAAGGTTAAATTTTTTTTAAAATGGACTTTAAAAACAGGTGTCAAATCGACGCCCAATGAGATGAATTTCAATGGACAAATTATAATAATTGGTGTTTGATGTAATCATATGGTGCCGTGTTAATCACACCTAGCCGTCCTAGGTCAATAGTTCTTTTATTTATAAATTAGGTTAAGGATTCTAAATAAATTATTAAATTTTTTATCAAATTTTTTATTCTTACATAGGTGTGGGACTTATATACATATAATTTGTATGGATTTCATATCCATGTAAGGGATTTGATAGAAAATTTGATAATTTATTTATGCTGTTTGGTTAGGGAATTTGGAGAGTGATTGGGAAAAGGAAAGAGAAAAGGTGTGTGAAACTAGGTGAAATATATGCATGTTTTATTCACATTTCACCTACCTTTCCCATTTTCCTTTCCAAATCCCTCCCCAAATCCTCTAACCAAACACAGCGTTAGGGATGGTTTGGAATGTTCTGTACTTTTTAACTTTTTATGAAATATAAGTTGGATTTCGATTTAGATTGGATTTGAAGTAATGTGATAGAGATGTGATATGACTTAAATAAGATGATATGACTTAAATAGAGTAGTGACTTTTTAACTTTTTTAATATGTGACAAACAAGGCCTTAGAATCCATAATATTTTCTTTTATTTATTCATTATACTAGTTGACCAAATTTGGGGGCGGGTTTATATAATTACAAATGGGTTGTTAGTTTATAATTAATCTTAATGTGGAAACTACCTAGACTTGATGACGAATAAGTGTCCTTGCATATGTTTATAGGTTGTGACATTAAACCTAGTACTCTATCCAATCTTGGAAGATGCACCAAAAAAAAAAGGCTTATTACATCACAGTGATTAAAAGGACTTTAAATAGAGTGTTTATAATTACCAATTTGCTAATCATTTTAAGACTTTGAGTTGATATGAAATGATCTCATGCGCATTAACCTTTGACTATTAAAAAACCAAGACACAAAAATGCACTAAGGTTACATCATACAATTATGCATCAAGGGTTGTGAATGTTAAGCAATGTTGATAAGATTATAAAGTTTTACTTGTGAAATTAGCAGGGGTTTGGAGTCTGCTTGTTTCGATAGTTTTTTTTTGTAGTAATATTTTTTTTTTAAATTTCAAATAATTGTACGTTTTTAGATTAAATTCAATGAGATGAATTGAAAAATTAAAATTTTCAAAAAAAAATAAAAAATAACAAACTTTTTGAGTTTTTATATTTATCTATACAAGATGTACTAGAAAAATAAAAAATTTTGATATAATTTTTGAAAAAGTCATTAAAGACAAAAGAACTTTGAAAAAAATGTGACTATTTTATGACATCCCAAACACCGTTTGGTTTTGAGACCATCTCTAATGTTTGATGTCAAAATTAAATTTTGACATGTAAAAATTTTGAAATATATTAGTTTAAAAATTATATTTAAATTTTGTAAATGTTATTTCTTGTACTTTTCAAGATATATATATATATATATATATATATTAAAGGAAACTAGTATCATGAGAGAGGTAAAGAGAAAGAGGTTTTTTCAAATTTTAAAAATTATCAAATATTATAGAATAAATTACACTTTACCCTCTTTATATTTAGTTATTTTATTTTATTTTGACCCTTAAATATTTTTTTTTTTTCACTTTGACCCTTTATGTTTTAAGTTTTTCTTAATTTACTCCAAAACTAACTTATATCTAAAATTAAACAAAAAATAACACATTGACAATACGTGACATAAAAATATTTTATTATATATAACTCATGCTTCTAACACAAACCTAAACACTAATATAATAATATATTTTTATGTTATATAACAGTTAACATGATAATTTCTGTCTAATTTTGATCAGAAGAGAAACACTTAAAATAGAGAAGGCCAATGTACGGGGAAAAAACTCCACAGGTTAAAGTGATAAAATAGCCAAACATAAAATACGCAAAGTGTAATTCAATCCATATTATGTCAAATTTAATACAAACTTTGACAATAATTTTGATAGATCGTGGAGAATGAATTTTTAAAGGTTTTAGTCAAATTTTAAGCTTGTCATGGGTTGTAGCATAAATAATGAATAATTGCAATTCTACATAAAAAAAAAAAAAAAAAAAAAAAACATCTCAAAATAAGTGCATGCATTTCTACATTTGCTAGGTTGCCTTGCTATGTGTATCTCATGTTCTTTCTGTGGGTGCACTCAGCAAGTCAACATATCCCCCTGTAAGAGATTACAGTTCCATTACATAAATAGACTAACTTCCTTAGACTAGTATGAGGCCTTTTAAAGCCGAAAGGGGTTAGCTGTTAGCTTCCCCTAACTCCAAAGCAGACAACATCGTGCTAGTTAGGAAGGGTTAGCTGCTTCATTTGGCGCCGTCTGTGGGAACTCACTGCTCAGGAAGCCAATCCACTGGGAAGTTATGTGGGTGCACTCGGCAAGTCCACGCATCCCATATCGCTCTGTGAGAGATCACAGTTTCATTACATAAGTAGACTAACTTCCTTAGACTAGTATGAGGCCTTCTAAAGCCGCAAGGGGTTAGCTGCTAGCTTTGCCTAACTCCAAAGCGAACAATATTGTGCTAATCGGGAAAGGTTAGCTGCTTTATATGGCGTTGTCTATGGGAACTCCTTACTCAAACAGCCAGTCCATTGGGAAGTTATATGGGTGCACTCAGCAAATCCATGCATCCCACATTGCTCTATGAGAGATTACAACTCCATTACATAAGTGTATTAACTCCCTTAGATTAGTATGAGGTCTTTTAAAATCGTAAAGGATTAGTTGTTGGCTTCGCCTAACTCCAAAGCAGTCTACTGGGGAGTTATGTGGGTGCACTCGGCAAGTCCACGCATTTCGCATCGCTCTGTGAGAGATCACAGTTCCACTACATGAGTGGTCTAACTCCATTAGACTAGTATGAGACTTTTTAAAGCCGTGAGAGGTTAACTGTTGGTTTTGCCTAACTCCAAAGCGAACAATATCATACTTGTCGAAGAAGGGTTAGCTGCTTTAAAAGTTTAACTTCAAAGCGAATAATATCGTACTAGTCGAGAAGGATTAGCTGCTTTAAAAGGCCTCACGACTTTAATATCATTTGTGATATAATTAGTTGAGTTAGTATTGAAGATTTAGGATTTAATGTTGATAATAGTGGAGTTGGTATATTAAAACTATGGGTAAATTACATTGACAACCCCTGAGGTTTATGTTTATTACAGTTCTCCCCTTACCTTTTGACAATTACATCACCCTCCCGGAGGTTTAAAATTTCATTACAGATTGCTCCCTCAGTTAGTTGACTTCAGATTTTGCTAATGTCAGCAATTTAATTTTTTTAAATACCAATTTTGCCCTCACTGGGTAAATTACAGTGACACCCTCCACATTTTAGAAATTACAATCCCCTCCCCAAGATTTAAAGTAGCATTACCAATTGCTCCCTCAGTTATTAGTTGAAAAAAAAAATCATTGAAAAAAAATTTAATTGAAAAAAAAGAAATATTTGAAAAAAAAATTGATTGCAAAAAAAAATTATTTGAAAAAGAAAATTAATTGAAAAAAAATTTTGTTAGTCAAATTTTTAAATTTCTATTTAAAAACCAACGTAAATTCATTACGTTTTTTCTTCAAATTTACAAACTAAGGCCAAGTTTGGCATTCCCGATATAATCCATCTTTTTATCTTTTTTCCATCACATCACCTCTCTATTTTTCTGCACATCTTTCGTAAAAAGACAAAAAGTACACTTATTTAGATCATCCCAAACAACCCCTAAGACAACCATTTATAAACTAAAAAAATTACCAAATAAGTTTTTATGACAGTTTTTTTAATTTTTGTAAATATAAATTGAAAACGGAAAACGAAATGGTTACCAAACAGGATTCAGATGGTAAAAATGTCATAAAATTAATAAATAATTAAATAAGTTACCAATGTAAGAAATGACTTATCAAAGATTCTTAGGCTATATATAGTTTGATTTTTAGAAATTTTTTTAAAAAAATTAAAAATTAATTTGGTTAAGAAATAAAAAATAATTATCATTTTTATATAATTGTTATCTTTCAAGTGGTTGGAAATAATTTTTTACAAATTAAATATATTTCTTCATATTTATTTTTATTAATTAGTTTTTTTTTAAAATGTCAGGAGGGATTCGTATTAAATTGAAACTTCAGGGAGTGTCAATGTAATTTATCCTTTAAAGTATATCTAAAGGTTAAGGGTAAATATGTCATTTTAACTTAAAAATTAACATCGTCAAATAATTACTTTGACAAGAGGAGTCAGTGTAATTTTTCAAATATAAAAGGAGAATCGTAATAAATATAAACCTCAATGGATGTTAGTGTAATTTATCCTAAAACTATTGAATAGGGTTCTAAGCCAACAAAATCATGGCAACGTCGATGAAAATTGGATTCATTAAATACATATCATGTACTCTTTTTTTCTTTTTCTTTTTTTTCGATGGCGGAGTATGCATGTACTTATGTTTCTTTCTCAAGATGCATTCTCACTTCGTAAAATGTCTTTTTATAGAATTGTGTGGAGGAAAAGAATTTATGTAATCGATTTTAATTGATGTGATTTAAGATTTAATTTGGTTTGGCTTAGTTTGGTATTCTCACTCTATAAAATCTAGAAGGACCATTCTCAACAATAAATAAATAAACATTAATTTATTTATTTTTGCATGGAATGGACAAAAATTGTAAAATGTGACTGTTTATTTTAGTGTGTTGTAGTCAAATTTATGTCACACGCTTTATATCTTTGTTCATATATTTAATTGCTTAGGCGTTGAAAATTAAATCAAAAGTAAAGAAGTCTAACAAGACAAAAATAAAAACTAATTAAAAAATTTAACTTTTAATATTTTTAAATTTTTAGTGGGACTATTACTCTATTTCTGCAACTTTGAGCAACCTTTAGAATCGATTAAAAAACCAACACTGTCAATGAAAATCTTAAAAATAAATAATCAAAGGAAGATATAGCGAACGTTTAGGAATTAGCTATTTTAATTGATTTTTTAATTTTATATAAAAGGGTGTGTAAAAAAATAAAGAAAATAGTTGATTTTTTGATAGAGATTTTTTGGTTAGGGTTTGGTTTCTTCCAAATTGCTATCTTAACTTGAGAGAGTATTTGAGCTTGATAAGTCTATTTTGGAACCGATTTCAATGATCAAAATCGTTCACTTTTGCTTTGGCAAGCTAGCAAAAAACTTATGGGTGGTTTTGGGATGATCTAAATAAGTGTACTTTTTGACTTTTTATGAAAAGATATGCAAAAAAGTAGAGAGGCGATGTGATGAAAAAAGATAAAAAGTGTGTAATTATTAGTACACCCCAAACAAGGCCGGCTTTTTTAACCAAAAAAGTTAGCTTTTTTACCCAAGTCACTGACCCCGTTTGGTAGAGCTGTGAGAAAGTGATTATAGCTTATAACTTATAACTGTGAACATAAGTTGATTTTTGACTTATAAATTCCTCTCCCACTCAAAGAATAAGTTGATTTTTTACTTACAAAAAAGTATAAACTATATTGTTAAGCTGAACCAAACACATCAAAATAGCTTAAATTAAGCTAAAAGCTTAAATAAGCTGAAAATAAGCTCTACCAAATAACGCCACTACCCAAAAAGCTAGTTTTTTTGGCTAAAAAAGCCAAAAGTTAACTTTTTACTAACTTCTCAAAACACCACTACGACTCGTTGACTAAAATATTTATCCAAACAAATAAGATGATTGGATATCAGTAATTATATGTCTAAATCATATTTATTTTTAAAAATAGACGATAAGTATAATTTTAAAAATAATTATTCATTTTTTTATAACGCAAATGTGATTAAAATATATAGTTACCGATATCTGATTATTTTAATTTTTTGCATAAATATTTTACTCAATGAATCCAAAACCGATCTTAAAATGGATCTATCAAATCTAAATATTCTCTCAAATTAAGATGGCCAACTTAAGATAAATAAAATTGTTTTAGCTATATTAGCCACTTCTCAAATATCCTCATAGTTAGTTGTTGTTTGACAACAATTTTTTTGCCTAAATAAGTACACAAAGACAAAATAGGCGAAATAAATTAATAAGTTAAAATATCATATCTAAATCATAATTATTTTATTTTTTCTCTTACATTATCACATCTAAATAATAATAATAATAATAAAATTTCCCAAACAAAACTAATTTAATCAGACTAAATTAATTAGCCTTCGTTTGGCTAGCTTAGTTGGGCTAAAAAAAACACAAAAGACAAAATAGGTTAAATAAGTCAGTAAAACAAAATATTACATCCAAACTATAATCATTTTATTTTTTCTCTCACAAAAGTCAAAAAAATTAAAAAAATCAAATCAAACGAACTTTTTAATCTCAAATTAAAAAAAATACCAACTCAAAAAAATCAATTAAAAAAGTGAATACCAAACGGCGACCAAAAAAATCAAAAATTAGACTAAATTAATTATTCCCAAACGAAGTGTTAGGAAGAAAACTCCAATATGATTGGTCAAAGGCAAGTGATTTGCCCAGCTTAATTAGCTGAAATGCAAATAAACAAAGACAGGCACGTGATTAATCTGACAGTATAACACGTGTCAATCTCCCATTTGGAAACTCGCCATGAGGCGCGAGCAAGGATCCTCCCCTCCATCTCTTTCCTTCATTCCCTCCTTGCAGCGGCCTTCGGGTCCACTTTGAGTCCCAATTTTGATAATCCGAACCGTACATATTTTAATATTTATTCAGTATATCATATCTGTAAAAAATCAAGTTGATCGGATATTAGAAAGTATGCGTTCAGAAAATTGGGACTACAAACTATTTTTTAATAAACAGTTTTCCGAACACATACTTTTTGATATCCGATCAACTTGATTTTTTACAGGTATAATATACTGAATAAATTTTAAAATATGAACTGTTCGGATTATCAAAATTGGATCTCAAAGTGGGCTCGAAAGCCCTACAAGGAGGGAATGAAGGAGAGAGATGAAAGGGAGGATCCCAATTCATGAGGCGCACCTTAGCTTTGTTGATTAATCCAGTAACAGGCTCCATTCTGTCCCACGTGGATGCTGCATAAGTGGCCCCACCTCACGAGCCGTCCTGACACATGCCATAATGTGGTGAACTCCCTTCCCTACGAGAAATTATCAACTTTTCATGATTCTCCAACAACTCAGAATAGCAGACATCCCGTTTCACATTTCACACTCTTGAGGGCAATTCAGTCACTTTACATCCCAAATTTTTTTCGATTTCTTATTTTTTATTTTTTTATGGGTAAGAGATTGTGGGCTCATTAGGAATTTTATTTTCGTAACTTGAAATATTTATAAGTTTGTGGACGGAAAGAATTTCTTACGTGGTTTGATAATAAGATGATCTAGTACGAGTCTTCGATTTCTGCAAAAGAACACGACCGTGAGGACTACCCGATGATATTCGCCTCGAAGAAGCTTTCTAATATTCAAGTCAATACATTTTTATTTTTTACAATATAGTATTTTTTATTTAAAAATTATGGGCATGTAAATCAATGAAAAAAAATATATTCAGGTCTCGTTTGAGAATTAATTATTTTAATTGATTTTTTAATTTTTTATGAAAAAATATAATAAAAAAATAGTAATGTGACAATTTATAATGACTTTTTGATTAAAATTTAAAATCTAGTGTTCACGACATCATATTTTATTTTGATCACCTAAATTAAATAAGATTTGGAGTTGTTTGGGATGAACTATATAAATACACTTTTTGACTTTTTGAAAAAAAAAAGAGAGGAAAAAAATATACATGTTTGAAATAACTTTATGATTTTTTATGAAAAAATATGTATTAAAATATTGTAACAAATAGCAAAATTACATTTCTACCCTTGAGTGGACCTCCAACAAAGTTGCAGCGCCTGGTAGCTTTTACATTTCATTTTTTTTTTTTTTTTTACATACTACTGCAAATTTTGTGTGGCCCAACGTGTGCCACGTGTGTATAGATAGGGTGATGGGATGTCACAGTTAGAAGGGGGAAAACTGTCTTTTTGCTGTCTGAATTTTTAGACATACATTCCCACCCAAACAAGGTAAAAAGATGAATTTTTTGATTTTTTAATAAGTTTTTGATTTTTTTGATGTTTTATTTATACCTTTTATTTATTTAAAATCCTACTTTATTTGAAAATCAGTGAGATTATGTGATTAGGATAGATAATGGCATGTTGATTCTAGATTGTAAATAAAATTACTTATATGTCCACGCTTCAATTGCCACTCCATGGGTTTGTATGTTTGTACCATAACTTCTTAGGAAGTGAAGACTGTTGGGAACATGCATCTCGGGCTTACTTCCTAGTGTTAATAGAGGATTTCATTAGAGTGCTCAATTTTATGAATATATTTCTTGAGAAGTTTTATACAGTTTGGATAAACTTTTTTTTTTAACGAAGACTGCGTGATTGATCGGCTTAGAGAGGATTAAATGGATCAAACGAGTCAGATGTCGGTGAAAAACAACAAGGATCAAATTTATTTATGTTATTGTGTAAGTTAAGGTACATCAATTCTTTTGAATTAGTTTTATCATTAAGATGCGCTCAAATTTCAAAAAATACTCATTTTAAGCATTGCCCAATGATATTTGCCAATTGAAATGCCAATATAAGGCATAACTTGGCTTTTCTTTCTTTGAATTTAAAAAAAAATAAGAGCATAGTTTTATATGCCAATACCTAATACGGAATATCATGTGAGTGTGCATGCATTATGATGGAAGATCTAATCTAATATGGAACATGTAAAAAGTGTACAGAGAGAGAATTTGCCATAAGCTTAGATCTCATGTTTAGGTTCCATGAACAAATGTAGGAAGAGATCAAAGGGTTGGTATGATGGATAAAAAAATTTCTTATTATTATGTGTGATGTTTATATTCGAATTTAAGTGTTGTATTCAAAATTCATAAAAACACTATTCATTACTACAATCCTAAAAGTTATAGAGGATGATAATGTCACTATTCAATCTATAGAATATACGGCAAAACGAAAACGAAAACGAAAATGAAAACGAAACCAAAGTATATACTGTTTTTTTTATAGAAATGGCAAATAAGGTTGAATCAATAAACATGTTTGTGATATTGACCTTGTCTGAAGTTTTTCATTGATATTACAGGGGTTGGGGATATATATCATCCACTTTTACCCCCAATTTTAAATTTCTATTATGCTACTAATGATTGATTATGAGTATAGACTACGCAATTGGGGTTTTTCTAAGTTAATAAACATGATCAACCAAACACATTTGTTTAATTTTAATTAACACAGCATTCAGTCATTCTAAACTGTAAGCATTTATGGTGGATAATAAAAAATAAAAAATGAAAAAAAGAAAATGAAATGAATTTGCAGGAAACCCTGCTTGAAGTTATAAGAGTGTCGGTCACTTTAGTGTATCACAAGCTCTCTGACATTCACATTCTGTTTTTAAGGCTTTAAAGCAACCCAAAGCCTGCCAATGCACCAAACGGTTGCTTGTGCCCAACCCCAGCATACACAAAAGTGCCCTTACACAGTGGTCTTAATAGGGAACTGTAATAAAAGACACTTTTTAACAATGTATTCGGCGGCACGAAATTGGATCTTTTGTTTATCTGTATCTTGAGATTTACATATTTTAATTTTTTTATATATAATTTGACATGGATAGGCCCACAAGGCACACGGCCCACGGTAAACCACCCCGAACCCAGTGCTTGGGGCCAATGGCACAACCCGGTTGCTTGGGTGACAAGGCCCAGAACAGCTGGAGGCCACCTAGGCATGAAGGGCCAACGGCATTTAGGCACACGGCAGGTGGGACACGGGCCACATCAGCAGACAAAGATCTGCAGAGTTATTATCACAACACATCACCATTAATGCAACCCATCACAGCATTTATTACAACAGCACTCCCCGCCGGAACAGAGCCTCCATCACCCTAAACAAGATGAGCTATGGCACAGGCTTTCGGCGGAAAAAGCACGTCACAAGAGACAGGAAAAATGATGACAAAAGGATATAAGCAAGGATAAGAGGAAGAAAAAGGAGGTTAAGTGGCTCTCTCTCTCTTGATCTCTCGATATACAGTCTTTTCGTACTCTGCTCTTCTAATTCTTGCACCGGAGGGTTCACTGGGGGACTACCCCGTTCCCCCCCTGAACTTGCTTGCAGGTCATCTGGCGGAGCCCCCCTTTTTGAGTCGGAGTCTGGAGAACCTGGGCCGGTCCGACCCATCCACCCGGGAATCGATACATCATCAGTTGGCGCCGTCTGTGGGAACTTACTGGTTTATTCGCGCGGTAGTTGTGTTCACTACCGCCGGAGCCCTCCCTTCTCACTATCACCTCTCCTTTTTGCCCATCTAGGTGTATGGTCACGACTAGGTCCATGGCTTCTCACCACAATGCCTCCGGCCACCAAACAGACCCCTCCCACCCGATCAATCCACCACAATACATCATCGAGCTCACCAACAGCATTAACCGCATGGCCGAGCAAAACCAGGCCCTGATCAATGCGTTACTCCAAAGAAACCCCCCCGCTCCACCTCCAAACGTTCCACCCAACCAAGAAACAGCCCCAGACCATCTCGCTCCACAGCCCCCTCCACCTAACCCAGAAGGTTCGCAGCACCTTCCTCCCCAACATGAAAACATACCACCTCCACGCCCGCCGGTTGCAGTACTGACCCCTGAGGGGGAAGCTAGCAGCGTCCAGCCTCCATTGGCCGACCATGGCGACACCACCCCCCTCTGGGACGCTGAAATCCGAGCTATGAAACTCCAACTACAAGGGGTCATGCAGAACATCCAGCACAAGCCCTCGGCCACCGCCAACTCACCTTTTGTTGCCTCCATCCGCGACAAGCCATTGCCTGCCAAATTCAAGATGCCTACCATTGACTCCTTCGATGGCACGACGGACCCAGTCGACCATCTGGAAACCTACCGCACCCTCATGGTCCTCCATGCCTTTCCTGATGAGATCATGTGCCGAGCTTTTCCAGTGACACTAAAGGGATCAGCTCGGCTGTGGTTTAGCCAGCTACCGGCGGAGTCCGTCTCCGCCTTTCAACACCTCAGTGACTCCTTCCTGAGCCATTTTATTGGAGCCCAGCGTCAGAGGCGCCCGGCCACCCAGCTCCTTAACATTCGTCAGACTGAGGGGGAGTCGCTCCGCAGCTTTGTCACCCGTTTCAATACCGAAGCCCTTCAAGTAGCAGAAAATGACGACAAGGTCATCCTCACCGCCTTTATGGCCGGCCTGCGGTCGTCTGACTTCCTCTTCTCCCTCTCCAAAAACCCCCCAACCACCATGGCAACCCTACTATCCAAAGCTCAGAAATACATGAATGCTGAAGATTCCCTGGCCGCTCGACAAGAGCCGACCCCTAAAAATCCGACTCCCAGAGAGAAGAGGAAAGACTCCGAGCCCAGAACCGCCCAGTATAATGACCACCCCCCCCGAACTGACCGATCGATTCCGACCCGACCGCCCGGTCGGTTCGAGCGGTACACCCCTCTCAACTCCCCTATGGGTCACGTCCTAAACCAGATCCAGCGGGACTACCCCCTCAAATGGCCCCTACCATCCCGAAACCCTTCCACCCGGAAAGATCAGTCCAAATACTGCCGTTTCCACCAAGACCATGGCCATACCACCGACGAGTGCATTAACCTCAAAGACCAGATCGAGACCTTCATCCGCCAGGGCCGTCTCAGCCGATTCACAGACCCCCGTCCCCCACAGCGACAAAGAACTGACCATCCCAGGAACAATCGCCGACGCACACCGCCCCGCAATCCAGCCCTACCAAACGAAGGCCACGATCGCCCCCCACCACAGCCTCGACCTCCGGGCAATCCCCCCCCACCAGTCGGCGAAATTAGAGTCATTTCAGGAGGCCTTGCTTGCGGGGGGCCATCCCGCTCCGCCCAGAAGGCAGAACTCAGAAAAATCAGACAAGGCTCAGACAAATCAGTAATGACGGTGGACCGACCACCCAAACAGTCAAAACAATGGATCGAACCCATCACCTTCACTGATACCGACTGTGCCGGAGTCCGTTACCCACACGATGACCCCCTTGTCATTTCCGCCATCCTCTCCAACTACAAAGTCAGACGAGTCCTCATAGACAACGGCAGCTCTTCGGACATCATCTTCCTCAATTGCTTCCGCCAACTCAAGGTTGGGGAAGAGAGCCTGTCCCCTCTCCAAACCCCTCTGGTCGGCTTCACCGGAGACCGAGTGACCTCCATCGGCTCCATCGATCTGCCTATCACCATCGGTGAGCACCCGCGGCAGACCACTAAGCTGCTCACCTTCCTCGTGGTCGACTGCCCCTCCGCTTACAACATCATCCTTGGCCGCACAGCCCTAAATACCTTCCAAGCCATCACTTCCACGTACCATCTGGCCATGAAATTTTCCACCGACCTCGGCGTCGGAACCATCAAAGGCGAACAAACCACAGCCAGGGAGTGTTATGTCGCCTCACTCAAAGAAGTCAAGCTAAAAGAGGCCATGATCATCGAAGGGCTTGACGTCCGAGACGAGGACGAGCTGGTCAGAGGTGAACCTGTAGAGGAACTTGTTGAAGTCAACATTGATCCCACCAATCCAATCAGAACCGCCAAGATCGGCAGCCAATTACCCGCTCAAGCCAAGGCCGACCTTACTGCCCTCTTAACCGAGCACAGAGATGTATTCGCCTGGACTCATTCTGACATGCCAGGCATCGACCCCTCCTTCATAACCCATCGCCTTAGCATCGAACCTCATTTTCGACCCCACCGCCAGAAGCAGCGCATCTTCCATCCGGAGCGCAACACCCTTATAGCCGCCGAAGTTAACAAACTCCTCGAGGCCCAATTCATCAGAAATGTGGACTATCCTAGGTGGTTGTCCAATGTGGTCCTCGTCCGAAAACACAATGGCAAATGGCGGCTTTGTGTCGACTACTCGGACTTGAACCGAGCATGTCCTAAAGACAGTTACCCCCTCCCTCGCATAGATCTGTTGGTCGACGCCACCGCCGGTCATCAAATGCTCAGCTTCATGGATGCCTTCTCTGGGTACAACCAAATCCTAATGCACACATCCGACCAGGAGGACACATCATTTATTACCGACCGCGGTACTTACCATTACCGGGTAATGCCGTTCGGATTGAAGAATGCTGGGGCCATTTATCAGCGGCTGGTTAACACCATCTTCCATCACCAAATAGGCCGGAATATGGAAGTCTACGTCGACGACATGCTAGTCAAAAGCAAATACTCCTCCGACCACCTCACTGATTTACGAGAAACCTTCACCACCCTGCGTAAGTACCAGATGAAGCTCAACCCAGAGAAATGCGCGTTCGGCGTAGGATCTGGCAAATTTTTGGGTTTTATGGTCAGCCAACGCGGCATCGAAGCTAACCCTGAGAAGATCAAAGCCTTGGTCGAGATGCAGTCACCTCGGACGGTCAAAGAAGTTCAGAGGCTCACCGGCCGAGTGGCAGCCCTTAACCGCTTCATATCCCGCGCGACAGATAAGTGCTTGCCCTTCTTCAAAGTCCTTCGGCAGACCTTTGAATGGACAACTGAGTCCGAAGAGGCCTTCCAACAGTTAAAGCAATGCATGGCTAACCCCCCCTTCTCTCTCAAGCAATCACGGGTGAGCCTCTCTTCCTCTACCTAGCAGTATCTGAAACCGCAGTCAGTGCGGCTCTCCTCCGAGAAGATGGCTCAGTCCAACGACCGGTCTATTACATTAGCCGAGCTCTCAGGGGCGCGGAGCAGAACTACCCCTTGCTGGAAAAACTATCCCTGGCCTTGGTCATTGCCTCTAGACGACTCCGCCCATACTTCCAAGCCCACTCCATAGTGGTCCTCACCGACCAGCCCCTGAAGAAGGTCATGCAGCAACCGGAACTCTCAGGCAGATTGATGCAGTGGTCAGTAGAACTCAACCAGTTTGACATCTCTTACCGCCCTCGGACAGCAATCAAAGGGCAAGCTATAGCTGATTTCATCATGGAATTCACTAAACCGACCCCGACCACCACACCCCCGCCCTTACCAACTCTAACAGAGCCAGAAGATCCTCATTCCTGGACCCTCAATGTTGATGGGTCGTCCCGAAGAGAAGGAAGCGGTGCCGGCATCATCCTCACCTCTCCTGAAGGCGGTCACTTCAAATGTGCCCTCCGTTTCCTGTTTGAAGCAAGCAACAATGAAGCCGAATATGAGGCATTAATAGCAGGACTCCGCCTCGCCAAGGACATAGGGGTCAACCACCTCCGAGTCTTCAGCGACTCCCAACTCGTCGTCGGTCAAATGACGGGGGACTTTGACGCCAAGGACGATACGATGCGAGCCTACAGAGACCTGGCACTCCCTCTTGCTCGCCTCTTCAATACCTTCCACATCAGACATATTCCTCGGGCAGACAACTCCAAAGCAGACGAAATGGCTCAGTTGGCTTCAGCTGACCATCCTACTCTCAGCCATGACGTCCGCATAGAATACCTACACCACCCGGCCGTTTCACCGAGTCTACAAGCTATACAACACATTCAAAATGAACCTATCCCATGGGCATCCGACATCCTCCTATTCCTGACCACAGGAGCACTCCCAGAGGACCAGCAGCAGGCTTCCAAAGTCCGATCCCGAGCGTCCAATTACGTCATCATCGACGACATATTGTACAAACGCGGTTTCTCCCGGCCATACCTACGCTGCCTCAATCCAGCGCAAGCAACTTACGTAATGCAGGAAATCCATGAGGGGATTTGTGGCAATCACTCAGGAGGCAGGTCCCTTGCCCAGAAGATACTCCGTACTGGGTATTTTTGGCCAACACTCAGTCAGGATACGACTGATTTCGTGCTCAAATGCGACAAATGCCAACGCTTCGCCAACATCCCTCATGCTCCTCCTACAGAGTTAATCACACTCTGCAGTCCTTACCCGTTTGCCAAATGGGGGATTGACCTGGTCGGTCCCCTTCCCACCGGTCGAGGTCAGACCAAATTTGCAATCGTTGCCATCGATTACTTCACCAAGTGGGTCGAAGCTGAACCCCTTGCCACAATCACCGAGCGGAACACAACCAGGTTTATCTGGCAATCGATCATTTGCCGATTTGGCATCCCTCAAGCCATCATCTCTGACAATGGCAAACAATTCGATAACGCGAAGTACAGAAAATTTTGTGCAGATCTCCAGATCCAACCGTGCTTCTCCTCCCCCGGTCACCCCCAGGCAAACGGCCAAGTTGAAGTCACCAACCGTTCCCTTCTCAAAATCATCAAAACCAAGCTCGAAGCTGCTAAAGGCCTTTGGGCCGAGGAACTGCCCAATGTACTCTGGGCTTACCGAACCACTGCTCGCACCCCCACCGGCGAAACCCCTTTTCGCTTAACATATGGCGCTGAGGCGGTTATCCCGGTAGAGGTCGGCCTCCCCACTCCTAGGGTTTTACACCCGGATCTGGCCTCAGCCGAAGAGCTCCATCGAACACACCTCGATCTAATCGAAGAGCTCAGAGAAACCGCTGCTGTCAGATTGGCTTCTTACCAGCAGAAAATGAGAACACACTACAACCGCCGAGTCCGACCTCGAGAATTCTCCGTCGGGGATCTTGTCTTACGAGAAGTGACTCTCGCCACAAAGAATCCAGCCGAGGGCAAACTGGCAGCCAAATGGGAGGGCCCCTACATCGTCAAAGCCCGACCACGACCAGGCACTTACCGACTCCAAGACATGGAAGGCCGAGACCTGCCCCATCCCTGGAATGCAGAACATCTGAAGCGTTACTATCAATAAGTTCATATTTTTGTATTACCAATATTGTTGTGTTCCCCTTTTCTTTATATATAAAGCAAATTCCGATTGCAGATCTACACTGTCATAATTCAAATGTTTGTATGACGATCCCATAACATTGCCACCGACAGCAACTCAAAACTTCACAACCTCGGCCAGCCTCAGCACTTCAAAGCCTCGGCCAGACCGAGCAGTCAAAACCTCGCCCAGACCGAGCACTCAAAGCCTCGGCCAGACCGAGCACTCAAAGCCTCGGCCAGACCGAGCACTCGAAGCCTCGGCCAGACCGAGCACTCGAAGCCTCGGCCAGACCGAGCGCTCAAAGCCTCGGCCAGACCGAGCACTCGAAGCCTCGGCCAGACCGAGCGCTCAAAGCCTCGGCCAGACCGAGCACTCAAAGCCTCGGCCAGACCGAGCACTCAAAGCCTCGGCCAGTCCGAGCACTTCAAAGCCTCGGCCAGTCCGACCACTTCAAAGCCTCGGCCAGACCGAGCACGTCAAAGCCTCGGCCAGACCGAGCACTTCAAAGCCCCAGCTAGACTGAACACTCGACCGAGCACTTCAAAACCAAACAAGGCTACATTTTTTCACACTTGGTCACATTTTTAAACTTCACCACAACACTTACTTACTCTTACCTTCATGTTTACACGCTCACTCGTCCGTTTTGAAACCTCCTCATAACACTTACATTTTTCACATTCACTTTCAAATTTACACTTAACTGTCTAGCTACTACTTGTAACTTACCCTTTACCCTCATTTGTGGACTTTTACTGCACAAAATTTCTTACTCATTTTTACTGCACAAGGTTTTTATTCACTTTTGCTGCACAAACAGTCAGCTGCCAACAGACACAAAATAACATTCGTACACAAATTCATCTTAACCAAACTCTTCACGTATTTATTCATTCACTCATAGAATTACAATGTAAAAAAAAAAAAAAAAAAAAAAAAAAAAAAAACAATGCACAAAAATTACAATGTATACACTTAACCAAACCCCACAGAACACGCCCAGCTCTTCTTCTCCTTGGCTACTCTTCCTCGCTGGATGCTAGATCCTCTTCTTCAACGCCTTCGTCCAGGGGGGTCTGGGCCACATCATCTTCGCCTATTGTCACACTACTCAGGTCCAAGTCTGGAAACAGCTCCTCAGCTCTACGCTTGAACATTTTCCAACCACTGTCCCAGTACTCGGCCATTTCATGCTTATAGAAGTCGGACTGCTGGAAGCTTTCAATCACCTCTGATTCTGTCCTACCTCCAGCAGTCTTCATTGACGGGCCCAACCCCCCAGGCTCTTGACCAGCCAGACTCCTGGCGACAGCAGCATCCACCTCCATTTGAAATTCGGAGGATCCTTTATACTACTCCACTGCTGCGACGCATAGATCAGGGTAGGCCGCCTTTTCAGACGCCGCCTTCGCCCTCTCCTCGTCCAGCTCCCTTTGCAGAGCCACCCTTCCAGCAGCTGCCGTCGCCCTCTCCTCTTCCATCCCCTTCCTCAGACCCTCTAGCTCCGCCGCTATCTTCACCTTCTCCATCTCTCATTCCCTCAGAAGCCTCCCCTTGTCCTCCTCTGCTCTGGTGCGCTCCTCCCCCAGCTCCTTCAGCAGGTCTCCAATTCTGGAGTCCGCTTCATCCTTCTGCCTGACCAGCTCTTCATTGCTGGTCATAGCCTCCTCATGCCTCTCGACCGCCACCGCGCAGGCCTTCTCGGACTCTTCCAATTTTTTGTGCTCACCAGCCAGTTGGAACTCCAGCGACACAACCTTACGGCGTGTGTCCTCCAGTTCCAACTTGACTGCTGGCAGGTCGGCATAGGCAGTCTCCCAGTCGGCACTATCCTCCCTCAACTTGGCCAGCTGGACCCTGACCTCCTCAGCCTTCAACTTGGCGGCCCCAGCTTTCCTGAGAAGAGCCCCCGCTAAGGTAGTCACCTCCATTTGGGCGGAGCATAACCCCCTCAGCAGGTCGGCCTCACTATACCCAGATGCCGCGCGCAGAGCTCCTTCGTCCACAATCCTCACCAGGCGGTCGGCTCCCGCCCTGGCTGGGCCTTCTTCTCCCTCCATCCTCCCAGCTACCGCGCGCGCATGATAAATAGCCGTGGCCACACGAACCCCCCCTTCCTGGGGGTCGGGCCTCCTCTGAACCTGTTCCCTCCCGCTCGACGCCGCCTCCCCCACCCCAGCCTCCGCTTGTACTGGTGGACCCACCTCCACAACCTCCACCGTTGGGATGATCTCCACTTCCTCTGGGGCGTCCTTTGCCGCCGACTCCTCTGCATCCGTTGGGGCCACCTTCGCCCTCTTGGCCCCAGACTCCTCTGCAGCCTCCTCTGGGGCCCCCCTCTTCTTCTTCTCCTTCTTTTTCTTCATGGCCGTCACAACCCCTCTGGCCTTTTCCTTTACAGGGTCTACAGGCGGCGGAAGCGGCTCAAAGCTACCCAAGTCTTTTTCCCCCAAAGGCCTAGGGCGCGGTCGGATCCTCTCCCGCGAGAGCGGTTCAGCCGGTCGGCCCCTCTGCGCCTCTATCAACTTCGCGGCCTTGGCCATAATGGCTCGATCCTCCATCTCCTGTGCTCTTCTCCTCTCTTCCAACTCCCCCCGGTCGAGGTCTCCACCTTTCGGCTGCGGTCCCAGCCCCGCCTCAAACAGTGCTGACGGCTGGACAAGATCGTCCCACCTGGCTTTCTCTCTCTCTCTCCACTCCCTCACTTTCTTCACCCTCTCTTCCGCCACCACCCCCAGCCTAGACTCCATCGACCGATTTGGCACCTTCCACATGGTGCGCACCCCCATCCCCCCATTAACTGACACGAAAAACCACCGTGGCCGCCACCCCTTGATCGACGTAGGCAGCCCCGCCACCAACCCCCTGCCCATCACCGCCTGTAGGGTGACCCACGTTTCTTGCTGCCCCGACGCTTTGTAACATGAGAAGAACTCGTCGATCGTCATGGCCTCTCCTCCATTCGCCTTAGGCCACGCACTCGCACAAGCCATCAGAATCTTCCACGCATTGGGCATCAACTGCCCCGGCGCTACCTCCAGGCGATTTAGCACATCAACCACCACTTGAGGCAATGGCAGCCTCAGCCCCCCTTTCAGCGCCTCCTCGTACAGGGAAAACTCCCCTGGCTTCACCATAGACGGCCTTTCCTCTGGCGTCGGCAACCGTAAATCTACCTCCGCCGGAATCTGGTATCGCTCCCTAATCGCCTCCAAATCCGCCACCGTGAGCGTGGATCTGTCCGCCTTAGTGTGCCACTGCCCCGACTCCACCTGGTTTAATGGCTTTGGGGCCAATATCAAGCCCGATGCCTCTGCCCTGTACTGCGCTGCTAACTCCTCCCCATCATCGTCCCCCAACGGGTCTACCCTCACGTTAACTACTCCTTCTCGTGCCATTTCTAGGGCTTGCTCACAAAACACTTCTGACGCAACCACAAGAAAGTTGAGAGAATGCTACACAGATATGTCGCACGCCGTGAAAGAGTTGGATATTTTGAGTTCTTGTCCCACGGTAGGTAAAACGCATTATACCTAAAACCTACGGTTTTGCCCGTATTCCACGGATCCACATTAATTTTCACCCGTTTCAAAACCTTTCAAATCAACCGCCAAAAACGCCTTTTCAAAACCCCCCGTGACCTATCGCTTCATTTCCTGCTCCAACGCTTCATCTTCCCCCACGACACTGCCACGTGTATGGCCACGATGCACTGTCCCCTACCCTTACCCTGTCTTTTCCATTTTCACATCAGCACATTTTAGAACCCCACGCCCCCCTGGTCGGCACACCTCACGGTCGACCCCTGCCGCTCGGCCACCCTCGTGGTCGGCCCACCTCACGGCCGACCCCTCCCGCTCGGCTACCCTCATGATCGGCACGTCTCACGGCCGACCTCTCCCGCTCGGTCACCCCCGTGGTCGCCCCGCCTCACGGTCGACCCCTCCCGCTCGGCCACCCTCGTGGTCGGCCCGCCTCACGGTCGACACCTCCCGCTCGGCTCTCCTCGCAGTCGGCACACCTTCCAGTCGGCCTCTCCACCCGTTTCACACTTCTCTCCCTTCTCACTATTCCCTTCGTTGGTCTAAAGCTGCACTCGGAAATGGGGGACTACTGACATGGATAGGCCCACAAGGCACACGGCCCACGGTAAACCACCCCGAACCCAGTGCTTGGGGCCAATGGCACAACCCGGTTGCTTGGGTGACAAGGCCCAGAACAGCTGGAGGCCACCTAGGCATGAAGGGCCAACGGCATTTAGGCACACGGCAGGTGGGACACGGGCCACATCAGCAGACAAAGATCTGCAGAGTTATTATCACAACACATCACCATTAATGCAACCCATCACAGCATTTATTACAACAGCACTCCCCGCCGGAACAGAGCCTCCATCACCCTAAACAAGATGAGCTATGGCACAGGCTTTCGGCGGAAAAAGCACGTCACAAGAGACAGGAAAAATGATGACAAAAGGATATAAGCAAGGATAAGAGGAAGAAAAAGGAGGTTAAGTGGCTCTCTCTCTCTTGATCTCTCGATATACAGTCTTTTCGTACTCTGCTCTTCTAATTCTTGCACCGGAGGGTTCACTGGGGGACTACCCCGTTCCCCCCCTGAACTTGCTTGCAGGTCATCTGGCGGAGCCCCCCTTTTTGAGTCGGAGTCTGGAGAACCTGGGCCGGTCCGACCCATCCACCCGGGAATCGATACATCATCATAATTTAATAATTATTAATGTATTGAGACAGAGTAATAGAGAAATTTTAGACGAGATGAAATTTTTTTGATAATCATATTTTGATAGTGTCAATATCATTTCTTCTATTTTTCTCAAACAATGTCTTATAATAAATATTATTGATTCCTTATATTAGAAATTATCATTAAAAAAAAATGAAAGCAAGACTATTATCTCACCATCTGCCTAATTATATAATATAAAAGGATGAAAATATTCCTTGATATATAACTTCTTTTAATATTTTTTTCTCCCAATAACATGCTGCTTTTGGCATTCTTTAACTACGAGACAAGGTAACTTGGTATATCTATCAAAGACCATGCATTACAAGACTAATGATTATTTATTAATTATATATATTATAATAAATATGGCCAAGCCATGTAAGCAACCAAATCACATCTTGAATGTAGTATTCTTCTGAGCTTGTTTTGCTTGGCACATGATATGCTCGGCTTTCAAAGTGCTAAAGTATTCAATGGTGTTAGATGGCACATAAAGTGTCAAACCAAATGGTTATTGATTTAGAAAGGCTTTAATAATGATAGATTATTGAGATGTGCTGTGGATTCAAATGGTCGCTCTCGAAGATAGTGGATCAAGCAACCAAGAATCATGTGATGTAGTATGACAAATTGCATGTGAAATACAAAAAAGGGAATTGGGATACCAAGGGGACACCAATAAAGTGAGAAAATGAAAACATGTATCTAGGAAGGGTAAAGTTGGAATTTTATGGGATGGGAACAGAAAAGGGTGCATATATTGCGCCGTTCAAAAAAAAAAAAAAGGTGCATATATTGCATACAATAAAATTATGAATACAGAATCAACTATATAAATAATTCTGATCATACATATCATATAGTGAAATCTATCATAAAAAATATAATTACACTCGACTTCTCAACTTATGTTTTATATGATTGGTTTTGTGTAGGTAGACTTCTGGATTGCAAGATGTGACTCATGTAGTGGAGGAGCAGACATCTATGGCTATCAAGGAATTGAAAGCCTTAAATGAATCCATTTCAACTCTTGTTAATGCAACTATGGATAAGACTTCGGATTGGGGAAGACAAGTGAGTACAGATGATGACTTTGGCACATATGGGATCCTGTTCTCATTAATTCTTTTTGTCCTATCTCAAATTTCTTCTTTATCACATCATGAGTTAAAATTAATAAATTTTAAGTCTTGTTTTGGCACATTATGTGACAGGGATAAGAGTACAATTCGAAATAGCTAAATCTAAGTTAACCCACGCTCAGCCAAAACAAATAACTAAAGAATTTAAACAACACACTTTCAATTTGTTGCCAACCTAGGTTCTATTTTTTAAACCCGAATTTGATTATGAAAAAAGAAAGGAAAAAAAAAAAAAAAATCACCTCACATTGCTATCACAGCGTCCAAACCACTTGGGTGTTACTTCTGCTTGGAAGTCGACTCTAGATGGTGGCAATGGCACAAGCAAAACCTCCTTAATATTGCTTAAAACCCCTTTATCATGTGGGTTTTTAGAGCCCACATAGCACTTTCGGAAATTCTCGTAAAATGTCTGTTTAAGATGCAGAGGAGACGAAAAAGAAGAGATCATCAGTAAGTCTAGTAGTTGTGAATTTTTTTGGACAAAGGTACAGAAGATCCATGCCTCGAAATTTGGTCATAGAAATTAATGCTAGGATCATCAAAGAAATTTAGTATAGGTACATCGAACCAACCTGATTTATGGCAATCAAATAGACATGGTAAGAAGCAAGGCAGCCCAAAAACCAAATAGCAGCAAAACTAAATGATGCCAATGCCACTGTTTCAGGGCAGTTCCTTAGCAAGCCAAGCAATCCTGTGCCAGCTTTGAACACTCTTTTATGGATTCTCCAGAAGCAGAATGCAAAAATGTAGGCAAAAAACACAAAGGCTGTGGCTAAAAATGTCAGGTAAAATCGATAATTTCTCAATCCAATGCATTGACCAATCCATGGACAATGGTGATCGAATTTCTCAACACAATTGTTGCAGATAGCACAGTGGCAACATCTGGGTGGTCGATAAATCTTACAAGTCCGACAATACTTCAATTTCACCTCCATTCCATTGACAGTTATCCTCTTTTTTCTGGTTCTATCACTTGTACCAACTTCTTCAACTGATGATTGATCATTTCTGGGAATAATGCCCGGATCAATCATACTAACCCCTATCAAGTTAACAAGAACCTGCATTTTCAAGAATTTAAACAAAATAAAAAAAAAATCATTAAAACATTAATTGAACCAAAGGAAAGTATTAAAGCAATATCTATAAATATAAATATGTATGTAATTGATGAAACAAAGTTGGGGTAAGGACTAACTATTAGGGTTAAAATTGTAGAAAAGATGATTATGAGACCGGGGCGATTTGGCAGATCTTGTGAAACATAAACAGAAAAAATCCAACTTGAAAGGCTAATAGAAACAGCAGTCAAGAGCAACCCTCTTGGATCCGGGCCACAAACAAGTAGTCCTCTGAAGAAAAATACCTGTGCATTAAACAACAATTGTAAAAAATTTCAACCAACAATTTAAAAAAAAATACAGGTATAATTTTGAGAAATCCTTTTTAAGTAAAGCAAAATTTGTGTACATTGTTTCCTGGCCAAACATGGTATGCTCTAGTTCTGTCGACATGGTCACCAGTGCAATGTTGTAGCCATTGATCCTCAGCAACTCTTTTCATTCTAATCAGACTTTCCCACAAAGTAACCAAAATGTTCTTGTTCTGTTCAAGAACAACAGTTTGAACATTATTTTTGTCATCATTTACCGAATGGTGTGGAGATTCGACTTTGGGTGGGTCAGAAAGGGAAATGGGTTCCATGACTTCTGAACCAATTTCATTTTCTGTCTGTTGTGGTTTGATCATGGAAGCCATCTTACATGATTTGCAGTGAATTCTTTGTTTTGGGAATAAAAGATACACAGGACAAAAAGGTAACCAACTTTTGAGAACTTTTTCTTTTTTTGGTCTGGAACTTTTGAAAACTGAAAAAACGGTTACTTTTCTTAGCCTCTGGGATTCTACCATTTAGGCCTCCGTATTCCAATTTCATTCTTTTGGTTGTATTTAATTTAATTTAATTTTGACAACATAACAATACGAGAGAACATGAAATGGGAACAAAAGATATGGCAAATTAACGACTTCATAGGTATATAGCACAATTATTTGACTGTCACAAAAAATAATGATAATCATACACATCAGATAACCCGCCATTAAAAGGATTGTTCTAATTATTTTGTTCAATCCAATGTTTTGAAAATTGGACTGCATCGGTCACTTCAACTGGTCCAAATTTCGATCCGGATCAACCCTCAAACCCAGACTAGTTTGAAAAGCTGCCTTTTTAAGCTAAACCGGCGGTAACGGTTTGTTATATATAGTCCAATAATGAAGAAATTGATGCCACAGAGAGATGAACTCAGCACTTCAAGCTTTAACGAGTATGAATTTTCACTATATCACCATGGCTCCTTGGTAATACATACGAGATATATAATATTTATTGTATTCAAAGTAATTTCTTCAAACACATGTATAATTAATATTTTTGCTAACAATATTAATATAAAAAATATATATAAACATAGAAATTTGAAAATATTTTAAATGAAAATATTTTAAATTATATAAATATTTTAAATGAATGTATTTTATTTTTTTTTAAATTATAAAAATATTTATAAAATAATTATGACGTCACGATTTGATTCTGGTTCAACCTGATAGTTGAATCAATTACCCGTCCACTCGATTCTTTTTTCGGTTCACTCATCGGTCCAGTTTTTAAAATATTAATTCAATCTATATTTTCTACCGTCAGTATTGTAATTGATTCTATGTTTATAAAATTTTTGATATATAAATTGTATTAATCGGGTATTATAGATGTCAATAATTACTGGACATGAATTACTTGATTATATATCTAAATCCACAAGAAGTTGGTAGAGTCCCCTTGCCCGAATTATGAAGTAAAGATTTTAGAGTGCATTATATAAATTTTATATTAAATTCCTAACAAACTGGTTTAGTTTAAATTTTAAATTTTATACTAATAATAATTTTATACGAGTTTGTTCCAAAATTCTTTGTTTGATTTCAGATATGTCATACTTGGGCTTACCAGTCCTCCCTTGGAGCTTCTACCCATTGGGCTCTCCATCCACTGGGCCACATAAACCTCTTGCCGCATACGTGGTCAACAACACATACTACCACAAAAATACACTACCTTCTTCCTTCCTTCGAACTGTGCTTTCAAGTTCCAGCAATCAAACACCGAGCAAGAGAGACTGTTTCAGAAAACAGAGAAAACAAAAACAGAATCAACAACAAAAAAAAACAGAAAAAACGAAAATGGAAAACAAAACGAAGATCAAAATCGCATTCACGATCGCGACAATCGCTTGCTTCGCAGCAATCTCCGTCTTCATCACCGCACAGTATCGAAAGCAACGAAAGCAAAAACAACAATCTCGAAACACTTGTTACTTGAAAACAGAACCAAAGCCTCAGGACGCTTTCAAGCGAGTCTTGGCTGATAACTCATTCTCTCCATTCAAACACCTCAACCACAACAAAGGTAAACTCATTTGCTTCTCACACTCTCTAAAACCCTCGCTAAATAGAGATTCGTTAAACCCTAGTTAAATTTGGTGGTGTTTTTAGCAGAGAATTTGAGTAGCGAACACCCTTACAAAGCCGAGATTGAGGCTCTATTGAAGAGTGATCGAGTCGAATTCGAATTCGTTGATGATGGAAATGTGGATTTGGAATTGAGCGATTCGTATGTTTGGATTGAAAAAGAGTCGCAGTTGCAGGAACTTGTTGATGTGTTGAGTAAAGAAAGAGTGTTTGCTGTTGATACTGAACAGCATAGCTTGCGATCCTTTTTAGGCTTTACAGCTCTTATACAGGTAAAAAACCTTAATTGTCTCTCTTTTTGGAGTGTATATGTTTGTTTGTCTATTTTATACATGTACTTATAGTATGAATTTTGAATAGATATCAACTCGGAGGGAAGATTTTCTGGTTGACACGATTGCTCTGCATGATGCAATGGGTATTCTTCGTCCTGTTTTTGCCAATCCTGCAATTTGTAAGGTAGTTTAGGACTACATTGTGCTTTGTCATGACTTCTGTATCTTGTTAAGTTATTGGTCCGTTAAAAATGCTAGGTATCATAACAAAACATATGAAAATCCAATGTTTTATCCCAGATAGGAAATATATTCAATTGTTATATCAGTTAGTATCATATTTGGCGAGACTGAGAAAAGAAGGCGATGCAGCAAATGCTAATTGACGATCGCTAATGTTAGAAGTAATTATATCTTGCTAGAAGGTATATATACACACTCGATGAGTGAGCGATACTATATTATATTCAACATTTAAAAGGAAAAAAAGAAATTTGAAAAAATATATGCTGCCAAATATACGTTTTTTTTTCCTTCTTTTCATCCATTTTCCATTGACCAATGAAAAGGTTGTGAAATTTAAATGTTTCACAAAATTGTAAGATCAATTCACCATCAAGAAGGATCCATAATTGGCAGAATGAACACAATGTATATACTAGTTATTACACCCTCACACTGTACTATCAAATCATCTAGATTAGGAGCATTACCTTCAAAGAAAAACCCCAAAAACATACCTTCAGCCACAAATACCATTAATGAAATTTAATGAACAACTGAACATAATAAGAAAAAACACTCACACTGCAATGTAATATTTAGCCTAACATGTCCAAGCTGTTTTTGGTTCATCAAATAATGAACAGTGCACTTGCCTTGAATGAATATAAAAGAAAAGAGGAGGGTAGTAATAGACTAATAGTACCTTGCAAGAATAGATTTCAGGGAGAATAGCACTCCATCCTTCAACACCATGACTGAAACTAACAATAACCTGAACGACATGATTTATGGCACCACTTCCTTTCCTTCTTCCATTTGTTGGTCTCCTTTTCCTTCTATTTACGGTTGAGTCATAGTTGTGAAAAAATAGAACTCTTTAGCAATTACCAAGATGTGAGCAGTTATTATAAATAAGATGTATGATGTTTCCCCTTATAAAAAGTCATTTGCTCGGTAAGAAAGTAATTTTTGTGTGGATAAATTTGGATATTAAAAACATTGACACAACTTCACTTTTCGGAAAACATCAAACTAATCTTCATACGCATATATTTGTGTACATTAGCATTTGGCCTCCTTCGTGTGGCTTCAGTGTGAACTGTATTATTTAATAATTCCGTTGGAATTTTATTCTTCCCAAGTTTTTTTTTCTTTTTTTTTTTGGATGTTATGATAATTTGGTGATTAGTGGGAATAAATTCTGCTGTGTAGGTGTTTCATGGTGCTGACAATGATGTTCTTTGGCTGCAAAGAGATTTTCATATTTACATTGTTAATTTATTTGATACTGCAAAGGTGAGATGTTAGTGCTTAATTATGCTTCTTGTTTTCTCACGCAATATGGGTTATTTGGATTTTCTCGTGATTAAATGAATTTTGCATAAAAACTGGGGGTATGGAGATGGGAGGCCTTGAAGGGGAGATGTTTCCTTCTTCTAGATATTTTATACTATCTACAACTTCTGAATATTGTGATTGTGTGGCATGTCATTTGACTTGGCTGTTGATGTAATTATATTGCAGGCTTGTGAGGTGCTATTGAAGCCCCAAAAATCATTAGCATACTTACTTGAAACATACTGTGGTGTCATCACAAACAAACAGTTACAGGTTTGGACTTGGGCTTACGTTTATGCATATTCTATCATCCGCTTTCAGTGATTGTATGATGTGTTATTTTCTTAGCTTATGTACTTTTGTATGTGAAAGGGAAAAGAAACTTGTTCTAGAGAATAAAATGTGTGTGAAGGAGGAAAAGGAATCATCCAAAGAAGAGAAGAAAATTCATCAAACATTAGCACAAAAATTAAGTAGAGAGCAGACACATTAATGAGGCACTACCACAATTTGTACCAATACACCAAATTTTATGATAGTAGGACGACATGGAAATAATGGGGACTCCACATCCTATGTACTGAAAAAGAAGTGTGTACAAAAGGGAATGTAGATGTTTTGCCTCCTTAATGTACCTCATTCTCTGTCCCCTTAATGTTATTGGTCTACATAATCACTTGTGATAAATAATGAATCCATTGTTAAAGAAACCTTCCTTCACACATGTTTTTATAATTATCCCAAATGATGATGCGGCCCAATAAAATTATGGGGATAGATAAGGTGATACCAAAGGACGTAGAGGATTTTGATTCAACAAAAAGTTCTAATATCTATTTTAGAAAGACACATTCATAAATAAATTCGAAGTGTTAAGCTATTTTTATAAATAAAAATTTTTAGGCTTTAGAAATCATAAATTAAAAGGCCTACGAAGTAATTAATGAGTATAAATTCACATTATTTGAAATTTAATATTGAATTTCCAGTCTTGTGACTCCTATGGAGATGCACTTGTGCTTTGTAAGTCTTGCTCTTGATGCATAAGCCTATTGGCATCTTAGGCTCTTTCAACAGGCAACAGATTAAAAACATGCATTTGGTTATTCAAAGTCTGTAAATAACACTGTTTTTTATCAAACAGTCATCGTGACTTATTTGTTCTCTCTTCAAATTGTAGCGTGAAGACTGGAGACAGCGTCCACTGCTGGTAGAAATGGTGCAATATGCTCTAACAGATGCCCATTATTTGTTGTATATTGCGCATTGTCTTGCTTCCGAGCTAATACAACAGGACAGTGGTATGGCTTGTATCTCATGTCTGTGTTTCTAGTAAAGCATTACAAGGTCTGCCTGCATTGGCAGTGAAATTTATTATGTGATTAGGCTGGTTAAGTTTTGGTTTAGTAAGTAGGTACATTTTTCCACTATTCTTGCAACATTGCTACTGAGAGGTATCCCTCAGAGATGGAAAAGAAAATAGTTATTGGCTTATTGCATGTAGGTTCGTGTGGTACACAAATTATTCTTGTTTTGTAGCGTTTTACTGAAAACAGTTGTATTGTTTGTTACCAACTTAGGCTCAAGCATAGTGTCTGTAGCATACAACCTTTTTAATTTGGTATTTTGTACTCTTCATAGCATCAAAATTCTAAATATTTTAGTTTATCAGAAAATTCAGCTTCTCCCGATGACAAATTCCGTTTTGTTCTCGAGGCCAGCCGGCGTTCAAATGCAATTTGTCTGCAACTTTTCTCTAAAGAGATTGAGGCTTCTCCAGGAGAGTCTGCTGCTTCATCAATTATTTCTCGTAATTTGAATGATCAAGGAGGTCTTTCATCACATTTTAGTGACACTCAGGTGTGCTTTCTAATATTGTGTCTTAGGTATTAATAAAAGCTACCCCGTCTAAATGTGCCTAATCTTTCCATGAATTTTTCATTCAGTTTCAGGATCTAGTGAGAAGATTGTGTACCTGGAGGGATTTAATGGTTTGTGTTATCTTAGCATCTTTGTAGCATCTTTAGTTCTTCTAAATTAGAATTAGTTCTTTATACAACATGCAGTACTATATATTTATTATGTTGTGTTTGGGGGAAATTGCAAATTTATTTATATGCACTGGGCTCATTTTTTTGTACTCTCCCTTTCAGGCACGCGTTCATGATGAGAGCTTGAGATATGTATTATCAGATCATGCTATTATTAGTCTTGCGCATAAAGTTCCAGCATCTGAAACAGAAATTTATGACTCCGCATCCCAAGCTGATTTAAACGTTGATTCTTCAAATCTTATTGTTTCTCTCCAATCTCCATCACCTGTTATTTGTAGTCATTTGGAAGACTTTGATTATTTGTTCCAAGACGAGATAAACAACCTGGAAGATATTTTTCAACTGATTCTTCAAAACCACCTGGGTCCGAATGGGAGCTGCCCTCTGACTGTTTATAATTATGCTTTGTTGTCTAGAAATAACCTCATACTAGCAAATAGGCTCGTTTCCAAACAAAACGGATTTAGAAATGCAAAACAACTTGGTAAGAAGGCATCTCGAGAGCTATTTGTTCAAAAATTTTCTTGCAAATCTCCTGTTTATCATAATTGTAGGATCTATGCAAATGATGGACGGTTACTATGCTATTGTGATCGCAGAAAGCTTGAGTGGTTAGTGGGATACTTCTTTTCCTATTGATTTAATTAAAATTGTGTTTGTACATGCATACAAATATTCCTACATAATTATTACCTACATAATAGGTCAATTAAATTTGTGTATAAATTTGTACTTTATTCATACATACATATATACAACATCTACATATGTCTATATTTATATACAAATGAGCTACTGAACTTCGAATTTGTTTAATCTACCTCCTGCAGGTATCTTCGTAGAGATCTAGCAAAAATTGTTGATGAGAATCCACCTGCCATTATGCTTTTATTTGAACCTAAAGGTCGTCCAGAAGATGAGGATAATGACTTCTACATTCATAGTAAGAAAAATATATGTGTTGGCTGTGGTGAAGGAAATCACTATTTACGCTACCGAATAATACCATCATGCTACAGAATGCACTTTCCAGAGCATCTGAAAAGCCATCGTTCTCATGATATTGTCTTACTTTGTGTGGACTGTCATGAAATTGCTCATGCTGCTGCTGAGAAGTATAAGAAACAGATTGCTGCAGAATTTGGAATACCACTTTTCGTTCGTAAAGTAGTTGATTCTAGACAAACCCAAGATGCATCTGGGACATCTGCATCTTATGATGGGACAGGTGTGTCTCCTCTACAATTGCGAACGGCAGCTATGGCTCTCCTACGCCATGGCCAGAGAATGCCATCCAATCGCCGTGAGGAACTGATTCAGGTGTTGAACTTTACTGCTGTTTCTTTTTCTTTTTTTCCTTTTTTGTAGTAAAGATGTTATATTTGTAATTACTTTCTGTTGTCGGACAATATGCATCTGGGCACTGTTTAGACAATATACATTTTCCCGTCAACCTTTATTTGTGCATGCATTGATTATAATGATGCTCATTGCCTGACAAGAGTCGGGAACTTGGCATTAGTAGCACATTCTTGTGGATTTTGCCCCTTCCTAGTGTTCTTCTCACTGTGTTTAAAGGAGGTAAACTGGTTAGGGTAACAAAAAACTTAGTCACTTAATGGAACATGATAAGAATGTCTTGGAGCCAGTATTGTAAGAAAGCTGGATGCTTGGTATAATTCTGTATTTGGAAGTGAAATATGCTACTATTTAAATAAACATAATTTGTGTCAGGAACTCCTTTTCTATGCATGTTTAAAATTGAAGAAAAATGCTATTACCTAATGTTTTCCATTAACTACATATTGGAACCTTTTTTATTTTCATGAGTTAAAGGGCAGTTGTAGTGCATGAGGTTCCCACCACTATGGAGTCTAGGGAGATGTATGTAGCCTTACCCCACGGACATCTTGCCGTTCCTAGACCCCCTGCTTTAGCGGGAGCCTCATGCACAGGGTCATGATTTTCTTTATCTTTTCATGAGTTTGAGTTTGGAAAACTTTTGGAGAGTTATTTAGTTGCTATTATTTCATGATTTCAGATTGTCATGAAGTATTATGGAGGGCGGGAAATATCAGAGGAAGATTTGGAAAGAGCTCTGCTAGTAGGAATGACTCCTCATGAGAGACGACGCCTTGTGAAAAAGAGGGGATCAGCATATAAAAAGTCTACTAAGAGTGTCATTTCAGAGGAGCAGGAGAGTTGTGATTCACTTGCTTCTACAGGAAAAACATGTAGCAAAGAAGATAGTAACCTTTTGGCAGCAGAGGATATGGATGTAAGCAGCTTCACCTTATGTTCTGATCTGGATGTTAATGCAGAAATCTTGGCTGATAATAACGAGGCCACTGACTCTGACAGAAGTAGAGTTTATGAGACTAAATGCATCTCCATTGTGGATACTGATGTTAATGAAAGTATAAGTCCATCGAATGGTACAGTAAATTCAGTTTCTGATGGAACTATCTCACCTAAACATAATCCAAAGCTATCACTACTGGGACATGGACCACATGGGAAACAAGTTGTGGATCATCTACTGAAAGAATATGGGGAAGATGGAATTAGTCAGTTTTGCCAGAGATGGAGACAAGTCTTTGTTGAAGCTGTCCATCCTCATTTTTTACCTGCTGGCTGGGACGTAATGCACAGGTATACTGCTTCTTGATTTTTCTTTTTATCCTCTGCATCTTCTTTTTATATTTTGGATAGTTATTATCAAGTCAGATGCATAAGAATGTTATGCTAAAAAATAGTAGGTCGAATTATGTTTTGGGGGTCAATGGGTTGCATTTTGATGTTCATATCTTGATTGAATTTGGAAGTGGGCTTCCCTTCCAAATCCATTTCTAGATGTGAATTTGGATTGTCTAATATCTTGGTCTTTGAAGTTTAGATTTTAAGGATTTTGTAGTCATTGCCAATACTGGTACTGCAGGACTGCAAGTCTGCAACTGATGCCTCCACCATATCTGCTTCTTTAGGTAAATGATTTAAATAACAGAGTCCACAGTTTTTTCATCTACAAATTTTATACAGACAGATATTAACCAATTGAGTTGTGAATGGAAAATGAACACTAGATATTTTGTTCTTATCACTCTCAGAAGACTGCTGAAAGGAAACTTTTTTTGTTCAGTATTTATGTGTAATTTTTGTAGAGTTGTATCCAAAACTTGCATCATGTTTATTTATGTGTAACTTTTTTTGTTCAGAAGTGCAATTTTTGTGTTTGGGGGGGAGTTGCAGAAACATAGGAAATATTGCTTCAAAAGGCTTAATTCTTGTTTATTGCATATAATTGGGTGTCATAACTAGTAGGCATAGATTCTCCATTGCGCACGGATTGGATATTGAATCACACACAGCTATTGATGCAAGTTTTAACTTCTTGACTATGCTCTAGGTTGTATCTTTATATTTTAGAAAAATGGATAAACATGTTTGACAACTGAATCTTTGCTGGTTTATGCAAAGGATTTGATGTTAGACAATTTTTTTTCCAGTGGTAGAAGAGACTTTGGCGAATACAGTGTGTACAATCCTGCCAAGAAAGTTTCTGCAACTGCTCAGGATTAGCTTCACACAATCAAGGTACTACTGCAGTTCAGAGATCATGCAAAGTTCATATGCCAGCATTACACATTGCATTCACATCAAACAATAGTTTTTTTCCTTTTTTTTGTTTTTGTGAATTGAGCAGAGAGAATTCTCAGTTTAAAGCTCCCATTCTGTTGTATGTTACTCAATTTTTTGTATTTTCAATCCTTTTAATCTGCAATAAGAGAAGTAATCTCCGCCTGTGACTATGATGTGGATCATCTGATTGCCTTATCCATTTGCATTTCATGTTCTTTTTCATATTTTTAAACTCTATTAAAAAGTTTTTATGGGTAACTGTGGTAGGGTCATGAATTTCCTTTTAGCAAGTGGTGTTAACATTTTGCTATATGATCATTGGATTACTTCCATTCTAGAGGTTACAAGCTCCTTCACACCCCATGTTCCATTCATGGAAGCTTTGAAATTAACTGACTGTAGTCTTTGCTATGTTGTTTTATAACCTCGTATAGCCTGAATACGTTGCAATCCTTGGTGCGTAAGAATGGTGTCAAATACATTGGGGCATTTACTCATTTTATTATGAGAGAGAGAGAGAGAGAAAAGCATAGTGCGTGAGGACCAGTATGACCCATGGGATTGTTTTTTGAAACAAAATGATCGACATTCCACACCTACTTAATAGCAACAGAAATGCTCTATACATATACGATATTCCCAACAAAATCATTCAAAAAAAAACATTCAGTATTTGAAATCTACGAATTAGATTCATCATTGTGAGGAGCCTCACAACATGTTTTCAAATCCATGTCAAATTCTATGACTAGATTGCCTTTTCCTTGTATTCTATTTAGTTTCTCTCTCATAGTTTTTTTCAAATGAAATAGTTACAAAAACTTTCAGAGGAGCCCATGTAACCTGCCCCACCGCTTAATAAAAGAAGAATCATTTGGATCTCATATAGCCTTGCCAAAACAAGACCATTGTTCTGCCAATCAAACTAAAAGAGTGAAGATCCATCAGTCTTGAGGGTTTAGGACTAAGTTGCACTGGTCCGAATGAGAAACAAAAGCTGATACGAGTTGCTTGTAAAGCATTTCCAACCCAAATACCCACTATAATGACAAAAGCTGAGACTTGTGGTCAATGCCGTTGAAGATGAAAGTTCCAGACATAGGAACAAATTGCCTCGTGATCAGCTGTAATGAAGACAACAAATGATATCTCAGATCACAATTAAAAATATATATATATATATACTAACTTCTTCCAGCAAAATTGCAAGAAATGACTGAACCACCAATACAACATAATTTTGCAAATGAGCTTATTGTGAAATCAAGATAGAAAATGCAACCTTGATAACTTCCTGCGATGCAATTCCCCCAATGAAAGCAGCAACTGCATGGAGCTCTGCAGCACCATATCTGCACATCTCATTGGTAAGGTCTTCTGTCAAGGTTGAGCCATTGCAACCCAAGTCACTAAGTAGGCCAACAGCTGTAATTTTCAATCGAGATATATCCTCATCCATCTCTCTGTTGAAAATTAGTTATGCATTTTCAGGTCATGAGCTAGGCAGAAAAGCTTTTAAAAAATACATATGGAAGTTGGTCTGTAGCATCAGGTGTTACCCATCAAATTGGCCAGGGAAACTGTTATAGTTTGTGGCAAACCGGTCAACAGCTCGAAGCAGAATATAGAACCCTACAGCGATACTGCCAACATAAAGAAGAAAACTAAAGATTGTGGACTTTCACAATTTAAATAAAACTGTCAGTGATAAGCAAGGCAACGTGCATTCATTTTTTTAACCGTATTTTTTCACGTTGGATTAATTTGAAAAATAAATTCCAGTAGTTCACAAAGTGACGGGAGTCAATAAAGTTAATACAAGCTTTCTCAGATTGACCGCCACTAACTACGAGATAATTCCAAACATATGACCCAAAACTACGAGACAAACCAAACAGATAAAACACCACTAACTTCTGATAACAACAGCTATCTGTAATTGAGATTGTAAATTAACTAATACTCCAATCAATTAATATAAAGACACAAAAATACAGCCATTTGTCTGTGCTTTTTCTCATCCCTTTTTATTATGTAAGGGATGATTGGTCCCTTGTTCTGAAAAATTGAGTGAGGGGAAATCAGGAAAATAAGTTTTTTCTTATTTTCATGAAAAAAATCAGAAAAATAGTAATCAATGGCAATTCATGTATAAAACAAAGTGGTAACCCAGAAAGACAACCAATGACACGCAGCACTGTTCTTCGAATCTCATAGCGCTTACGTCAAGTTCACAATGAATGGCAAGGAAATTTCTCTTCCAACCCATGAAGGATTCGTTCAGGCCCAATTGAATCAATAGATGTGGGATTACTGTTCTTAGGAGCAGCAGTGGGCAAATACCCTGGTCCCGAAGCGAATGGCTTGTTTGCTAGTGGAATCATAGGCTTTAGATTCAACAGTAGAGATGCCGCAGAAGTCACTTCAGGGCAATAGGGAGTATAATCAGTCCACGTGCAGATTCCAAAATAGGTTGAGGAAAAAGAAAAATCACAATCCCCTGGAGCAACTCCAGCAATGTAGTATTGGAGTGATTTTTTTATTTTATTTTTTTATTTTTTATTATTATTATTTTTTTTGTTGCTATTATAAGTTCATACCATATAACACCGCTACACCTAAATACTACACTGTTGGAGTTGCTCTTATGAATCGGCCTTTTAGTTATTGGCAAAAGCATCTGTCAGAACAGAGCTCAGAGTGCCAGGTCTCCCCTGTGAGCAGATGAGGAGCTTGAGATATCTTTAAAATCCCTTGATATAAGAGTCCAACAATAGACTCTATGTATGATTATGTCATAAATGATCACTGATACCAGAGCCAAACAAAAAAAGTCAGACCAACTATAACTAGCCACCTCAAATCAACAGCTCTCTCTCTCTCTCTCTCAAACTAATCTTGTAGATATCCAGTCGAAATTAAATGTTCCTGTCCACAGAACCCAAAAGAGATCGATTTCCAGGGGTTCGTTCTTTTGTTTTCCATCTATTGTGTTTAATAAACATTGTTAAGTGAATTACTTTGCTTTATGTAAATTTAAGCAGCTTTCTTTTGGCCAACGGTTTTGCACATCAGGAAGCTTTCTACATATTGAGTCTACACAAGCAGCTATTAACAGTTCAAATAAACATCACAAATTACTTTTCAAATCTGTAGGATGTAGTGCATTTTATTGATGGATGATTTCTGTAACTGTAAAAAGATGGCATCACATACCTGTAGTCTTCATCTGTTAGATACTTCTGCAACTCTGGTAGTACAGGAGAGTTGAATTCATCCTCAAGGAGACGGTACCTGCATACCTAAAAAGAAGAAATGAAATTATTGAAAGACTCCTACTCAAATATCTGGGTAATGATGTGGTGAGGGAAGAAAAAGTGTTGGATGAGGAAAAGAATTGAAGACTTTTGGAAATTTGAATTTATTAGGAATTATACTAATATTAGAATATTAAAGATTTCATTGGATGCCTATAGATAGGTATTTGTTGACATAGTAACAAACAATTTTTTTTGGTTAGGTAACATATAATCACAAATCACATAATGCTCTTTTTCATGCTGATATGTTCATATATATGGAAGCCTCTATCATAATTCATAAGGACTACCTCCACTTAGTCAGCTAACAACAACAATGCCGTAAAAACAAAAGACACAGAAATAATTGCATTGATTCAAGAAGAGAATTGATAATGAAGCTATGACCAGAGTATTAATGTGAAGATAGGATAAAGTAAAAGTGAGTTGCCCATAGTACCTAAAAGAATATAATTAGATAAGCTTCAACACTAAACAGTCACTTCGGGGAGGTGTACATCAATCATATAGTTGTTTTTTTCTTTACAACTTAGCATATGATATAAAAAAAAAAAAAAAAAAATAGAGTGGATATAACATCAACAATAAGGACAATTAGTTTTCTATTAAATCAGGGGAGATATAGCTGGTAGCATATTGAATTGGGGAAAAAAACTGTAGTAACAGAATGTGCTTACTGTGAGCTTTCTGGCATTTTTACAGAAGCTTTTTATCATTGTCTTAGAGATACTATCTGGATCTCTCCCAATTTTCTTTAGAATATTTCTGACGCTTTGCTCAATAACAAAAAAATCAGCCTCAGCCTTGGCTTGATAGATCTTCTGCAGGTTTACATATAACCTGCAAAGGAATAAAACAAACTCAAATTTCACCAAATTAGATTTCCTTTCTTAAAAAAGAAACAAGAAAAAAAGAAAATGAAAGAGGATGTCCTTGGAGAAAATGAAAGTCACAAACTCGGTAGAAGATGTCATATCCGGTATTGATCCCTCAAGAGGTGTCTCCCCCCGACCTTCATTAGCAATGAACTCCTGAAATGTAAAGAAAGCAAGGGAATTTTTTTTTTTTTTTTTTTTTTTCAACATTTAAATGAATGAATGCAAGTAACATTTTTATTTAACTCCTCAATTAACACAGGTATAGGGGGGAAAATCACAATTAATTAATCCTGATCCATCAAAAATATAAAACTGGTTTTGTTGATAATTCACACTTTTTCTGTTCAAGGCTTGTGCGCACACATAAACATACGAGAACAAAGAGATTGATTTTGGCATATGCTGGATAATTTTGAAAATTGCCATCTTTAGATCATCACAGGGTCATCTCCAGAAGACTGATCAGGATTCTAAAACTTAGGTTCTCAAGGTATTATTAACTGCTTGTACAGTCAAGGATGACTAGTACAGACACAATAACAAAAATATGCATGCAGGCAAGAGAGAAGGAGAACAAAAGAGGGACCGAGTTTTAGATGGAAAACACAGCATTATGAAAAAAGCAAGAAGCAAATCCTTTAAAATATCCATCAAAGAAAAGGTAAGTAAAAAGATGGGTGTCCTTAATATGGTCTACAAACAGGCTCAAAAGGTAGATAATTAACATGCAGCCATTAATAGTACTGATTGCCTACTCCAACCTTACTAGTTCCTTTTAATTGAGCCCCACACACACACACACACACAAAGGCACTTCCCCAATTGTAAAGGTGATCAGCAATCCACAAGGCTACATAGAGTATTGGGCATAGAGCACAAGTACTAAAAAACAAACCAAGAGCCCAAGTGATTTAAGTAGAGCAAAATACATGAGAATATTCACAAACTAAGAATCAGCCCCACAAACAATCAGGCTTCCAAAATCTGAGAAATTACCTTTAGAGCTGCCACCATCACCCAAAAATCAGATGAATTAGAATCAACATCAGCACGACTATCATTAATTATCCACTGTAGATTTGAACCTGACATGCCAAACATGAGATAAAATTAACCATCTAATTATGTGCTACAGGTATGATTCACAGTTAATTACAGTAGGATGGAAGCTCCATAAGCCATATTTGCCAACTACTTAAAATTACGAATTCTGCTCCTATAATATCAGGCTAAATTATAAAAATGTTACTTGCCCATAAAAATCAATTAAAAAGCATGCCCAAAAAAAATTCACATTTTCCTATCATCTTCAACTGCAAAGCGGACTGCATAATACACACAAAGATGCTCATTGCATACTTTGAATGCACTCGGGGGGTCTGAAAATCTTTATCTGCCACATATTACAATCATGATTGAAATCCCAAAGCTTCTTGATGATTGGACAAAACACAAGAACAGTCGAATTTAAATAGAATAAAAAACTGTAAGGTTGAGGGACTTATTGGAGGCAGACTTGCTAAACCAACTGAAAAAACAATGGTAGAAAAATATTTGATGAACCATGAGAGAAATGAAAAGTACTCAAGGTAGAATATAAACACAATTCCTTATCATTGCAACTGTAAAAAGGTAGGATTTATTCAAATAAGTTTAATTCTCATATTCATCCATAATCTATCAGTTCAAAATACCAAGACTTGGCCAAGTGACAGCTATTTTTCTCAATACTGGATTCCCCTAAGAGGGCTGATTGTCTATAGAAACAATGCAACAGGTTCACAATGACAGAGGTTATATAATATCTTCGCCATGCCTCAACAACTATGCATGAATTTCTTCACACTAGTATCGCTCCAAATAAATTAGACAACATCCCTTACCAGCAAGTTACAGCTTAGTCCAGTGTCCAGGTGGCATTACAGGCGATGACATGGCAACAGGCAGAGAGAACAAACCAACTCAACTCAAGTGGGTTTAGGTTTGTTTCAAAAATTGTATTTTTGTGATGTAGATGGATACATAAAATTGAAGAGGAATTTAGACCTTAAAATATTAATCTATGCCAGTGATCACCTTCCTTTCTCCAAGTCTTGACAACAGCTATGTGAAATATAAGGCACAAAATACAACACAGGTGTAGCTCTTTAACAAACAAGAGAATGAGCAAATGAGAAGAAAGGGAATACGAAAAATCAAACTAATGCAAGTGCAATCAGTCTAATAATCTACAACCACTATGTGTTTTGGGATTGACCAATACAAGAAGACATCAATTGATTTATTCCAACAAGACTGTTCTTGTAATATATCAGTGCCATAATATTTTTCCAACGGAAATGCTAAAAACAGCGTTGGAAAACATGTATAAAGTGCATTTAATTTTGTAAAGAATGAATAAAAATATGTAAAAGTGATTTGGGATATTTAAAATGTATGTTGGGATTATAAATATTTTGGCATTATGTAGTTCTTACTGACAGACCTTAGAGCTGTCATTAGCAAGACCCTTTTCCAATTCCAATAAATTTTTGCATCAATTATATGTACCATATCATGCCATTTTTTAAACCATTCTATAGCTGAATTCTGAAGATGTTAGATGTTCAGATCCTGATCTTTAATTAATTTCTTTGCCCTTGTGTGGAACAAGAAAACTGCCCAAGCAAAACCATTTGAAGTTTAGAGTTTTCTTTTGTGTTAGGCAACATTGATATTAGTTTCTCTAGTTTTTTTTTTTTTTTTTTTTTTTGAACCTCATTGGCATGGGCCATCATAACGACAGCAAATTCAGTGATCAGATCAGAGGCTCACACTGGGCTCGAGGTCAGTCCTAATTGAGAGCCATTGATTGGTAGATTACATGCTCATGCAGATAAACAAGGGTAACATGCATTAAAATCATGTACTTACTAATACCCCGAGGAGCAAATACTTTAAATGATGCCTCAACCGCTTCTTTGTAGTTGTCTTCATCCATTGCTCTCATCCTGGCTCTTATTAGTTCCTAAGATGTTCAACGTCCCAATCATCCCAATCAAGCCACCGTAGTATACAGCAATAGAACAAAAAGGATAAGATGAAATGTGCGACTAAATGTGCAAACCTTGAACTCCTTTTTCTCTTCCCTGGTTGATGGAAGGCTTCCACCATGAGTTTTGGCCCACTCATCTGCCACCTTCAAAAGAATGATAACATATGGTGTGTGTTTATGGACAACAGAATCAGCCACATTCAAGTCAATTGTTTCTGCAAAGCTATCATTGACAAACATGCAATCAGCTTCTCACTTAAGATGTAAGCTGCTTAGATACACGGTAAAAAATAAAATCCATTAGCTTTTACAGTTCAGTAACTGATGTGCCAAAATAAACACACAGAAAAGCCAAACAGAGAGAGAGAGAGAGAGAGAGAGGGGGGGGGGGGGGGGGGGGGACTTAAGACCCATACCTTCTAAGCTCAGGCCATGGGCTATTTAGCCGGAGATCATCTAGAAAATGATCAGGCTTTGACTCGATCACTGTATGCTCCTGCCTCACAGAAGCAAAGTAATATTAGCACCTCCATTCTAGAGAAATTACAAATCTGATATTTTCTTAGGGGTAAGGAAAGTTGAACCCATAACCTCATACCAAGTGAGGTATATGGACTCTGGCCTAACCCCAGTTGTTCCGCTAGGCTTAGTTTCTACTCTTGCATTTCTTTCAATTCAAAACAACCCTGAATCAAATCCCACCTCACCATGGAAAGAGCAAAGAAAATTTTTCATTCTTATATAAGCAAACAACCACATAAGACATCCGTGGTTGGCAAACCTAAGAAACTTCTGATAAGGAATCAAAATGTTTTCATCCATGTCATCCCTTCAATTTCTATAGCCACTACCATCCTGATACTAATTTTTTTAAATAGCAATTTAATGAGTGTTTGGTATTGTTTTTATTTTCTGTTTGGGTTCTCGAAAACAGAAAAAACAAACCTAACTCGAAAAACTTGTTTGGCAAACCAATTTTGGGAAATTTTCTAAATGCCCTTCTTTTAGTAAACATTTTAAAATTATTTTCTGAATTTTTTAAACTTGTTTTCACAGAAATTGAAATTTTCTGAACTTCTCATTGCTTTGACATTTTGTTTTCAATAAAAGAAAAGAAAACATCAAAAAGGAAACTATACCAAACCCAAAACAAAAAAAAAAAAAGCAATCATATATGTTCAGGCTCATTACCTTCACACTGACCCGAACAAACCCAGTAAGGCCATAGGAGCGTGCAAATATCAACATAACATTTGCTTCCCGACAGATTCTATCCAACTTCACCATTGACTCTTCCACTAGCTGACAGTACAATAAGACCATCCGCATCAAAGATGAAAGTTTAATAACCAAAAAAATTCAAATTGTATACAACCTTATAGAAAGGAGGGGGGAAAGGCATCAAAGCACCAAATAACAATGAACCAAAAATTAAACAATGGGGCATGAACTCACATGAAAAATCAACGTTAGAAAAGACAAACCAACACAACCAACCTCCAATTTTATTTGGATTTTCAGGATTCACTTTTCAGAAAATTGAAGGTTGCGTTTGGTAGAATTTTGTAAATATGATTTGAGAGTATGAGTTGTATTTTGAGTTTGTGAGTTGTGAAATTATGATTTGAGTGTAAAAAATTTATTTGGTTATGGTTTTTGAATAGAGTGTTGAGTTGATTTTTGAATTGAGTGTGGAATTGAGTTTTGAAAGTTTAATTTGACATGTGAAGTAAGAAAATTTGTTTGGTTATGAGTTTTGGAAAGAATTTTCAAAACTTAATTCAAATTGTTATAACTCATAACAAAACACACTACTTTCACACTATTGAAAATTCTGATCAACACTCATAACCAAACTCTTTTTAAAATTCAATTAAAAAAATTTATTATTAACAGAAAATAACATTAATCAAATTTTTAATTGAAAATACTACAAAGGAAATAATTTTTTTTCAAAATAAATATTCAAAAAATTTAAATCATAAATATTTAAATAATCTAAAAAATTTAATAAGTAAAAAATTAAAATAAATATTCAAAAAATTTAAATCGTAAAAATTTAAATAATTTAAATACTAAAAAAAATTAAATAATTTAAAATGTTAATATTTTAAATTTAAAAACAACTCTACACTCAAATCGTAACCAAACACATAAAACAAAACTCAATTAATAAATTATTTTTAAAACTCATAACCAAACACAAAACTCGAAACTTCATACTACTTTCACAATTCTACACTCAAATCGTAACTAAATACATAACAACAAAATTAAAATATTTAAAAACATTTTTATAAAATAGAGTTTGAATTTATTTTTATAAAATATTTTAAATTTTAAAAAATTAAAATCGTAATATTTTGAAATTAAAATATTCAAAAAATTAAAAAAATCGTAACATATTTAAATATTAAAATATTTAAAATCTTAACAAAATTAAAATATTTAAAAAATTAAAATATTGATTTGAATTGAGTTTTAAAAAGAGTTTTGAGTTATATGTTTGGTCATGAGTTTTGAAAAGTAATGATTATGTTTTGAATTTAGTTTTGAGAAATGGGTGTAGAATTATGATTTGAAAGTTCAAAACAAACAACACACTCAAATCAATGGGTGGAACTAAAATTCGAAACTCTTATCAAACAGAGCCGAAATTTTTTGTTTTCCGTGTTTTTTTGTTTTTCATTGAATTTTTTTTAAAATTTTAGATACACTTAATATAAAACACTTAAAAAGTATAATATTTGTAAAAAAAATCTTTAGAAAATTCACTAAATACCAAAAATATATATTAAAAAGATACGAGAATTCATTACATTTTTCGTATTCTAGTGTATTTATTAATTTTTTAAAAAAAATTAAAATATTTACTTTTTAGATACATTTAAGTAAGGTACATCTAAAAAAGTAAAAAAATTGTCCAAAATTTTAAAAATATTCACTAAAAACAAAAAACTCAATTTTCAGAAAATTTAATCTAAAAAATTGAAACCAAACACACTAATTTCTTTTCAAGACTAAATCCCTTGACCTATATTCCAAGAAGAAAAAAAGTAGCCCGTGATTTACAAGATCTCTATTGATATTTGCCTCAGAAAATCAATGTGCCACCAAAAAATCTTTACTTGAATCTAAATCACTAGACCACCAATTTCTCCAGCACCACCTCCGAAAGTTGAAATTTATTGCACTAAATCAAAAACCCTATAATTGTTTAAGATCCCCAATTGCTAAAACCTACAACGTAGATAATCACTGAACTCAACCCTCCACACCTAACATCCTTTCAATCTCCACCCAACCATCATCACATATCTGAACCCTTCTTGTGTAAATATGTAGACTACTTGAAAGAAGCTTCTGGGAAGTGCTGCAACCCAATAGTTGCTGATCAAAAAAAAAAAAAAAAAAAAAAAAGCAATACATTTTAATACAGTATCACAAACACAAAACAATGATGCCAAAAATCCACACCTGGGTGGCTACCACCAAGGTAAACTGAGAAAAGAATGATGGATTTGTCTCGATTAATGTCCCTGGATACTCTTCTATAAATTTGGCTTTAACAGCATCATTTAGCTCCTGAAGAAATGCACACACGCATTTTGCTTTTGATTTCCCAACACTTGACTCGTCCACTGCCAACACCACGAGTAAAACGTAAGAACAGATATATAAGAAGTGAATAAAATGCCATAGTCAAGGCACATACCCATGAAGTTATTTCCAAGATCACCCACTTCAACTTTAGAACCATCAATAACAGTGATACTTCCAATACCACCAAGAACAAGATTTTTTAAGGTTTCAGAACCGGTAGGGCCACAGTTAAGCAAGCATATACTTGCTTTTTCAAGGGCAGCCTGTCCTTGCTCACCCCAGATCCTGCAATAAATATTAAAACTTATGACTTTATTTATGTTTCTTCAAAGAAGTATTATCACAAGAAAAAGTAATTTAAGGGGAAAAAAAGAAGCAGAAGAAGAAATAAAATAATTTTTCGAATGTTTTTTCTGAGTCCATAACCTGCAGCCAGAGTAAAACTTGGTAAAAATAAGAAATAAATAATAAAAATGGATGGTCAACAGAGTCAGCTTCTACAAACTGATCAATCCTAAAAACTAACTCAATGAGGTCCTGAAATTCTTTCCTGAGCTCAACCAAGCAAAGAATTGCCCTAATGAGTACTGGGAAGTGGGCTACTCCCCAAAAATGCCCCGCCCATAAGTTTCACACTTCAGTACTAAAATAATATAATTTAGATAAATATAAAGAGAAATGTGTTTTATTTTAAATAAGTTTGAGAGCAAATTCCCCTAAAAAATGTCATACATATTTTCTCTGGATTCTATGAACTGCAAACAGGAATGTCACCCAAAAAATCAAGTGCCCAACGCATGGAAAAAACCCCTATAACTGTTACACAATCTCCTAATAATTTCATTACCATCAAGACCCATTTCATATACACACAATTAGACACCCACAAGCAAGCAACTATACACTAATCTACAATTCCTGTTTCTCTCTTGTTTCTTCACTCAATAACTCTATCAAATACCATTCATTAAAATAAAATAAAAAGTCAAAACACGAATTCACAAGCTCATCTACCCAAATCCAGTAACAAATATCGATCAATAACAATCAACAAAACAAATTTCCCAATCTTATGACATCATATTTGTTTTGGTTATTCGTAAAAATTGGAGAACGAACCTCCAACCAAGCCAAAGGCAATAAATATTGTTATATTGGACCTGAAATTTTAATTTCTATTTGTTTTCTTAATTTTTCTCTGGAACCAAACGGAACGCAATGTGAAAACGACTAGTGGAGTAGGAAGGTGAGTGTTTAGTATCAGAAGGTTAGGGCAAGGGGATGGGGTGGGAGAAAGAAAATAAGAAGAATGTTGGAGGGCAAAAGGGTCATTGAGAAGCAGAGTAGAGAGAGAGAGAAAGTACCTGAGTTGACGATCGTACTTCGTTTTGGGCTCCGCCATTGTTGGTGTTGGACGGTTGATTGTTGCGGTGGTGGTGGTCTGTAAAAGGAAAGCTATTTGTGTTTAGCTTACTTACTACGCCCACAGTGATACCGTGAGATAGCGTGCGACGCCGTTTTTGTGAAGGATTTTTACTTGATATGGAAAAGGAAATTCTCAGACATTTTTAAAAAAAAATTTAATTATTTACAATTAAAAAAATTATATAAAAAATAATACTAAGTGTTTCTTATTTTTCCTTTTTTTTTTTAACCAGCCTATTTTTTTAAAAAAAAAAATCAGAAGTAAATTTTGAAAACTTAATATAGGAGTCAAAAAAAAATGTAAGGCCTAACAATGCGCCCAGCCCAAATAAGAAAGTCCATGGGACAAATATCACGCCCACATCTATAAAAGGAAAGCAGGATATAGAAGGTACTCTCTCTAATCTTTGCAACACAAGACAGCACAATGAATACTCTTGATTTCTTTGTCTTTTTTTTTATTTTTTATTCAAGTTGTTAACTTTACCATTAGAGTGTCCCCGGCTGATAATCCCTATTAGGTGGCGCCAATTATGTTCATCTTTGCAGATTTATAGGCGTTCAGCTCATCTTTTCGTTGGATCTCTTCAACAATTCATGTGAGAGGATTTTTCTGGATCTCACAATTGGCGTCATATGTGAGAATCATCTAAGAGAGTTCAACGAAGTAAATGGCAAATATGTTATTGTAAGTAAAACTTCAACAACACTGTGATGGTGATTTGCCTTCTCTCTTATTAAACTTATTTTTTTAATTATTTTCAAATGGGTTCTTGAATCGAATATACATCTTTGTGTGCTTACAAACTCTATGGAAATTTTTGTTCATCATAAATTTTGATGAAAAGTTTTAACATAAAACGGAGCTCATGAATTTACTTTTACATCTTCATTTTCTCTCTCAAAAAATAGATTTCACACTTTCTTGGAAAGAGCATCTTTTCTGCAATTCAATAAGATTGCTCGGCCAAACTCACCCCTGAGTCTTTGTCTATTTATTTTTTTTTTTTTTGTCTTGTAAAGCTTGTTTTAAAGTTGATTCTTGACATACATACATGTACCTATCCTAACAATTTCTTTTGACTCCAAACTTGGGTCTTTACTTTCTCTCTGTAAAAGTTGTTTGGCTAGCATGACAACACAGGTTGCTAAGTACCAATAGCTGTTAGTCAGCACTTTATTTGGGTTGACCATAAGCTCAACAACAGTACCTCTTTATTGGTGACTTGTTTTTTTGGCTCAAACAAGATGTTCTAGGCTGACCACGACTCTCTCTTTCTAGCATTATTATCAGTAATCTTTAATTTTTGGTGAGCCAAAGGTGGAGTCGCTGACCAAGTGTTTCGGTAAATCAAAGAGCCAATGAGTTACCAACCATTGCCAACCAAGCTCTCAGCAAAGACAAAGAGGACAAGCCGAACAAGCAATTTCAGCAAGAGTTATTCAGCATTTGAACCCATGCATGTGCATTTCGGCAATACCGCAACTTATGAAAGATTGCTTAGCAAAGCTACAAAGCTGTTCGGCAATGCCATGCCTCATACAAGGATACTCAACATCTCTGCTGCCTCTCTTGGCATCACTTCTGCTCGACAACACCAAAACCAAATTACATCAAAACACAACGACTCCATAATTCGGTAACATCATTACACGGCAACTTGAATAAGCAGCCACTCGACTATTTTTCAATGCTCGGCACCACAACTTCATCATCAAGCTCATCAATAGTGATAATTGTCGTGGACGACAAGTATATATCTTTAATCATGTTGGCCACAACCATGATGCCGAGAACAGATTTATTCGTTCTCTTTTTGAAATCATGTCTCGACAACATGCTCCACAATATTGGACATTCTCGAAACAAAAACTACCATTATTAATTCATCTACGTCTTCGGCAAAAATCTCATGATTTAATTCTCGGAAATACAGCAACATTGCTCAGCGCTATTGTCTCGGCATAGAATTGGCATCTCGGTTTCAAATTTGTCAAAATTTCAGAGGTGCCAAAATCAACATCTGAATATACCAAAAGGTTCGTGTTGACTTGACGAGTACAAACCCACCAACTAGAGGAGCCAAAAATTAACCAACATCAGCCTATAGTTGCGCAGCAAACCAAATTTTCAACAAATTGAAATTTCCAAAGTTGTGAAAATCAAGTTTTGCACGTATCAATGTGAAATACTCATTGAGACGAGTCTAACACAACAAACCGTGTCAAAATCAGACTTAAAACGAAGGAGATATAAGGGCTCAAAGTCATGAGTCTGAATCTGAAAAATTCTGCCTTTCACGATGTGCTACATGAAGAAGATGACATAAGAATTTATTGGGCACTTCTCGGCACAAAGTGCCCTGTTGCATCTTATCAGATTTGGGTTAATTAGATGGTCCGATCACTTCAAGAATGCCTATCTTATAGTTTTTCGCCGTGTAGATTCCATTTTTGAGATCCAATTTTGCCAATTTCGAGTCTCACGTTGGGATCCTCAAACAGGCCGATCGAGGACATTAAATGATAAATCAACAATCAGATTGTGTCTGATCAGCATGCAATTTCAACAGTAGTCTCATGAGGCTAAGCCACAATCATCCATTTTCGTCGATCCTTCATTTATCACCTTGGCCATTTATCACCAACTGGGGCAGGACCCACAACTTGGATTTCTTTTACTTTCGACTCTGCAACATGAAATCTACGCCGTCTGAGGCCCTATCACAACAATCCAATAGTCGTTTCCAGTTATTTGAAGCATTCCAGACATATCAGTACGATTTGATTTTGCCAATTCCATACCCTAAATTTGCGCGTTTCAACAACTAACAAATATTTGATGACTTCCCAACCACCTGATAGCCCGCATCACTTCTCCCCAATGCGAAACATGCCCACTGAAATGCGTAATGCTGCAATTTTGGCTCGTATCCATTTCAAATTCCTTCTGAATAATAAATGTCATTTGAAAGCAATGAGGCAAATATATGTTGTATACAATGCAGGACTAGCTTACTCCGACTCAGCACAACCATAATTTATGCTAACTCAAGGGCAAGAAATCAACTTAACAATCCGCTTCAACTTGCTCCACTCGGCAATTCCTTACAATGAAGCGATGCTATTTTTTAATGCTTTACCATAGGAGTAAGTTTTTCAACTTTCACTTTTTTGTGCCTAACAAGTTTGTATTATCTTGTACAGGCAATCAACGACACGAGATGTATTATTCACAATCCTTGCAATGTCAGAAATTGATCAGCACGAAGAGCCATCACCAAAGCCTCCGAATTTGGAGCGCCTTTTGTGATCGGCACGATTAACCATCGAAAAAGCCTCCGAATTCGGAGCACCCTTCGTGCTCGGCAAGATTGGCCATCACAAAAGCCTCCGAATTCGGAGCGCCCTTCATGCTTGGTACAATTGGCCATCGCAAAAGCCTTCAAATTTGAAGAGCCCTTCTTGCTCGACACGATTGGCCATCGCAAAAGCTTCTAAATTCGGAGTGCCCTTTGTGCTAAGCACAATTGGCCATCGTAAAAGCCTCTAAATTCGGAGCACCCTTCGTGCTCAATACGATTGGCCATTGCAAAAGCCTCTGAATTTGGAGCGCTCTTCGTGCTCAACACAGAGAGCCATCAGCAAAAGCCTCTGAATTCGAAGCAAGACATACGTTAATACATTCAAACATACATTCATTCATATAGTTATTCATTCATTCATTTTATTCATTTATCAAAAGAGTTCTTTATTAAAAAGCTAACATCTATTCGAACAACGTAGTTCGGCAATAAAAACTCTCATTCCTTCTACCGAAGACAATGAAAGTTTTGAGACAATTGTGGGAGCCAAAAAAAAAAAAAAATCAGCTTACTGGGCTAACCCAAACAAGGCCTAACAATGGCCCCAACCAAATAAGAAAGCCCATGAGACAAATATCACACCCCTCATCTATAAAAAGAAAGCAAGACATAGAAGGTAGAGGGCTCTTTCTAATCTCTGCAACACAACACAGCACATTGAATACTCTTGATTTCTTCATCTTCTTTCATCGATTCAAGTTTCTAACTTTTTCATCAAAGTGTCCCCGGCTGGCAACCCCAGTTAGGTGGCACCGACTATGTTCATCTTCGCATATCTATAGGCATTCAACTCATCTTTTCGTTAGATCTTTTCAACAATCCATGTGAGAGGATTTTTTTGAGTCTCACACTTTTAACAAAGAGTTTTTGACTTTGTAGTCAAATTTAAATTTTGAATTTTTGAAATTAATTTTTTTGGGTCAAATTTCACCATATTTTTTGAACACCATCCTCACCAATCACCATACTATTTCCAATGACCTAACATAAAATCATTAATCTCACTCTCTTTACAAATCACAATTCTCTTAGAGCACCACATGATCATATCCCAAAACCACCAAATAACTTCTCCGTAAAGATGTTTTTAATTTCATTGTGTTTTCACTAGGAATTCAGAAGGACTACTCCATGAAGATGTTTTAAAGTTCATTGTATTTTCACTAGGAATTCAGAAGGGGGCAAAACACTTCTGTAGCATCACAAATGCTACTTAGAAATTGCAATCTGGTCTATAATATTCAGTTCTTCTTCGTATCTTGCTTTATGGAAATTGTTCACAATTTTTTTTCCTTTTCTAGTGTTCTGTTTAAAAACTAAGCTTATTAAAACACTGGCTACAACCACAAGTCTATTTTAAGCCAAGTGCCTGTTGTTGTCGAAGCTTATCCTGTTAAACTATTAAGAGCAAGCTTGGCTTTTTTAGGCAGGCGCACGATTTTAGTAACAAACAAAGCTTATAAATTGGTGATCAAAATGTTTGTCCACCAACTCTATAAAAGGCTAGATTTTAAAACATGCATAGTGCAATAGATAGAAATAAAATGAAAGTAGTTTTCTTTACAAACACGACCATATACATAGCATACTCTTTAAATGAAAGTAGTTTTCTTTGCGCCGTTTTTGTGAATGATTTTTACTTGATACGGAAAAAGAAATTCTCAGACACTTTTTAATCTTTTTTTAATTATTTACAATTAAAAAAAATTATATAAAAAATAATAAGTGTTTCTTATTTTTCCTTTTTTTTTTTTTAACCAGCCTAAATAGAAATAAATTTTAAAAACTTAATGTAGGAGTCAAAAAAAATATATATATCAGCTTATTGAGCTAACCCAAATAAGGCCTGACAATGCGCCCAACCCAAATAAGAAAGCACATGGGACAAATATCACGCTCACATCTATAAAAGAAAAGCAAGACATAGAAGGTAGGGGCACTCTCTAATCTTTGCAACACAGGACAGCACAATGAATACTCTTGATTTCTTCGTCTTTTTTCTTTGATTCAAGTTGCTAACTTTATCATCTGAGTGTCCCCGGCCGACAATCCCTGTTGAATGGTGCTGACTATGTTCATCTTTGCAGATTTACAAGCGTTCAGCTCATCTCTTCGTTGGATCTCTTCAACAATTCATGTGAGAGGATTTTTCTGGGTCTCACAATTGGCGTCGTCTGTGAGAATCATCTAAGAGAGTTCAATGAAGTAAATGGCAAATATGTTATTGTAAGTAAAACTTCAACAACACTTTGATGGTGATCTGTCTTCTCTCTTATTAAACTTATTTCTTAAATTATTTTCAAATGGGTTCTTGAATTGAATATACATCTTTGTGTGCTTACAAACTCTATGGAAACTTTTGTTCATGATAAATTTTGATGAAAAGTTTTAACATAAAACAAAGCTCATGAATTTACTATTACATCTTCATTTTCTCTCGCTAAAAATGAATTTCACACTTTCTTGGAGAGAGCATCTTTTCTGCAGTTCAACAAGGCTACTCGACCAAACTCACCCCTGGGTCTTTGTCTATTTATTTATTTATTCTTTGTCTCGTAAAGCTTGTTTTAAAGTTGATTCTTGACATACATACATGTACCTATCCTAACAATTTCTATTGACTCTAAACTTAGGTCTTTACTTTCTCTCTCTAAAAGTTGTTTGGCCAGCATGACAACACATGTTGTCAAGGAAAAATAGTGGAAGTGTCCAAACGGCTGGTTTGTTAATCAACACAGGTTGCTAAGTACCAATAGCTGTTAGTCGGCGCTTTATTTGGGTTGACCATAAGCTCAACAACAATACCTCTTTATTAGTGACTTGTTTTTTCAGCTCACAAACAAGATGTTCTAGGCCGACCACGGCTCTCTCTTTTTAGCATTATTATCGGCAATCTTTAATTTTTGGTTAGCCAAAGGTGGATTCGCCGACCAAGTGTTTCGACAAATCAAAGAGCCAATGAGCTACCAACCATTGCCAACCAAGTTCTCAGCAAAGACAAAGAGGACAAGCCGACCAAGCAATTTCGGCAAGAGTTATTCGTCATTCCTGCCTATGCATGTGTATTTCGGCAATACCGCAACTTATGGAAGATTGCTTGGCAAAGCTATAAAGCTGTTCGGCAATGCCATACCTCGTACAAGGATACTCGGCATCTCTGCCTCCCCTCTTGACAACACCAAAACCAAATTACATCAATAAAACCCAACAATGACTCCACAATTCGACAACATCATTACACGGCAACTTGAATGCACAACTGCTCGGCTGTTCTTCGACACTCAGTACCACAACTCCATCGTCAAGCTCATTGGTAGTGATAATTGTCATGAACGGTGCAAGTATATATCTTTAATCATGTTGGCTATAACTGTGATGCTGAGAACAAATTTAGCTGTTCTCTTTTTAGAGTCACGTCTCGGCAACATGCTCCACAATATTAGACATTCTCGAAACAAAAACTACCATTATTAATTCATCTACCTCTTCGACAAAAATCTCATGATTTAATTCTCAAAAATACAGCAACATTGCTCGGCGTTAACGTCTCGGCATAGAACTGGCGTCTCAGCTTCAAATTTGTCAAAATTTCAGAGGTGCCGAAATCAACATCTGAATATACCAAAAAGATCATGTCGACTTAACGAATACAAACCCACCAACCAAAGGAGCCAAAAATTAACCAACGTCTGCCTGTAATTGTGCAACAAACCAAATTTTCAACAAATTGAAATTTTCAAAATTGTCAAAATCAAGTTTTACAAGGGCCAATGTGAAATACTCATTGATACGAGTCCAACACAACAAACTGCATGAAAATCAAACTTAAAATGAAGGAGATATTGGGGCTCAAAGTAACAAGTTTGAATTTAAAAAATTCTGCCTTTCATGATGTGCTACATGAGAAAGATGACATAAGGATTTATCGAGCGCTTCTTGACATAAAATGCTTTGTTACATCTTATCAGGTTCGAGTTAATCGGATAGTCCGATCACTTCAAGAATGCCTATCTTATAGTTTTTCGCCATGTAGATTCCATTTTTAGGATCCAATTTTGCCAATTTCGAGTCTCACGTTGGGATCCTCGAACAGGCCAATTGGGGACATTAAATGATAGATCAACGGTCAAATTGTGTTTGATCAGCATGCAATTTCAACAGCAATCTCATAAAGATAGGCTACAATCATCTATCTTCGCCGATCCGTCATTCATCACCTTGGCCATTTACCACCAATTAGGGCAAGACCCGCTACTTGGATTTCTTTTACTTTCGGTTCCGCAACATGAAATCTATGTCGTCCGAGGCCCCATCACAATGATTCAATAGTCGTTTCCAATTATTTGGAGTGTTTTGGACATATCTGTGCGATCTGATTTTGCCAATTTCATACCCCAAATTTGCATGTTTCAACAACCAACAAATATTTGATGATTTCCCGACCACCTAATAGCCCGCGTCATTTCTCCCCAATGCGGAACATGCCCACCAAAATGCATAATACGACAATTTTGGCTCGATTCCATTTCAAATTCCTTCCAAATAACAAATGTCATTCGAAAGCAATGGGACAAATATATGTTGTATACAATGCAGAACTAGCTTACTCCGACTCGACACAACCACAATTCATACTAACTCAAGGGCAAGAAATCAACTTAACAATCTGCTTCAACTTGCTTCACTTGGCAATTCCTTACAACAAAACGATGCTATTTTTTAATGCTTTACCACTTGAGTAGGTTTTTCAGCTTTCACTTTTTTGTGCCTAACAATGCATTATCTGATACAGGCAATCAATGACACGGGATGTATTATTCACAATCCTTGCAATGTCAGAAATTGATCGGCACGAAGAGCCATCACCAAAGCCTCTGAATTCGGAGCGCCTTTCGTGATCGGCACAATTGGCCATCGAAAAAGCCTCTGAATTCAGAGCACCCTTTGTGCTCAGCACGATTCGCCCTTTGTGCTCGGCACGATTAGCCATCACAAACGCCTTCAAATTGGGAGCGCCCTTCGTGCTTGTCACGACCCAAACCTGCCCTTATGGGTTTAGCATCGTAACCGGCCAGTAATCCGTGATTACCAAAGGCCTGCTTAACAGTAATAACAATCATACAGAGTAACGAGGCTGGCGGAAGTCAAACAGTAAATAAAATATGTCCAATGAGCTGTGAAAACTTGAATGCATAAAGACTTTTATGCACAAGCCACATTCATAACCAAAACTTATATACATACATCATATACACATGACATCCGGGTTAGGGACCAAATCCCTAAAACATAACTGTACAGTCAAGTCTTATTCATCTATTACAAAATAGAAACAAAAGGGTGAATCTGAAACACCCCAAAATAACCGTGGCTTGAACGAACTTGGAACCTCGAAGTAAGGCGCGATGGTTGGCTTGACAAAACAAGAGCTTAACTTGACGCTCCTAGCCTCGATCCGGTGCCTGGACACCTACATAAAAATATAAACAGTGAGCTAAAGCCCAGTGAATAACAAATGCGTAAAGGGGTTTAGAATGAATGTCCTTCTTTAATTAAAACAGTCATTTGCATCAGTAAATCAGTTATTCAATCAGTGGCTCATATTTCATGGCATATCAGTCATTTAGAATTCATAACAGTCATACGTGGTACATCCAATAGCAAAACAGTACAGTAGGTCTTAATAAACCAAACAGCCAGTTGATGGCCATCATAACAGTAAACAATAGTAGTTCCAAACATTGGAACTGACAGAGATCTCTGTAACATAGCAGTAACAGTACAGTAACAGTAAGTTGATATGGATGTCACGAATACAGTTTACAAATAGGACAAACATTCATTCAGTAAGTAATGTCATTTCAGAAAGCGGTACAGTCAATCGTTTAGAAATAATTATAATTGAACGTATCTTTACAACATTGTTACTCACAGAGCACTGGGCTAAAGACAGGCTAGTCAGCGTCTTCGGGTGCCAACCCTATACAGTTGCAAAACGAACACACACTAAGTTACACACTTGGGATTAATAACTTAGCCCCTTAACTTGACTCGGTGTGGTTCTATAACATTATCCTCATTAAGATGCCTTAAACATGGCCTAGGAATACCTAGGAAGGGATGAGGATGCAAAAATGTACTTTAAAACACTTTTCAAAATTTGCTGAAAACAGGGGTCTCGCTCGAGCGTGGCTTTCTACGCTCGAGCGAGCTTATCAAAACAGAGGGGTCGCTCGAGCATAGACTCCCTCGCTTGAGCGATCTGTAAAAACATGAAAAGTACTGGATGTTGAAAATCCTCGCTCGATGCTCGCTCGAGCGTGAGACACAGCCCTTCGCTCGAGCGTAGGTCTCGTCGCTCGAGCGTGCGTCTGCGTGCACAAAAACCTGAGAGCTTGCAATCTACGCTCGAGCCAGCATTTCGTCGCTCGAGCAGAGCTCTGAACAAAAGATGGTCGCTCGAGCGTGGAAGCCAAAACCTGGAATTTCCAAATTTGCTCCCAAAGCTCAAATCAAGAATTAAACATATCAAAACTCAACCTTTTGGGCCAATTTTCTAGAAAACACTTGGAAACTCATACTACAACATGTTTAGAAGATCAATTTGTAAAATCAAGCCCAAATGCAAGAACATAACATACATGAGTTTTTATGAATTCCAATGCTCTAAAACATGATTAAATGCAAGATTGAGCTAAAAAATATGGTGAATTCATGGACTACAACCAAAATGTGAACTTGCATGTAAGAATTTTCATGAAAACAACCTCAAAATTCCATGATAGAGGCATGCATGCATGAATGGACTCTTAATTTAACACATTAAGCTAATTCTTGTCTCAAATCACTAATTTCTCATGAACCATGCATGTAACAACTCAAATTCATAATCAAGGGGGTGAATTCCTACCTTAGGCCTTGAATTCCAAGTATGTTAGCTCAATTTTGTAAATCTCTTCAATTCCTCTAATTTTTCCAAGCCAATTCTTGTTGAAATCAAGTTTTTCTCCTACTCTCCCTCTCTCTCTGGGTTTTGGTCTAGAAGATGAACAAAATGATGCATCAAAAATGTATGAGGTGTAATATAGGTTGGTCAATGAGTCAAGCCACTCAATGGCAAAAAAGTAATTACCAAGGTTCAATTAATCTAGCATTATTTAATCTAATTAATCATTTCAAATCAAATTTTAATTAAACTTACCATAAAATCACATAAATCCTAATTAGCATAAAACACTAATCAATTTCTGATTTGGTCGCCGATAAGGCCTTCAATTTGCAATTCGAAATTAAAACATGAACAGATCATTTAATGACAAATAGATAAAAATGCATTTCAAACAATACACTCATGCAACCAGATTAGGATTTCATTCTAATCAATTACTTATCATGCTCAATCACAGTTTAACACTAATCAGAGGTGAGGGTTGTCACAGTGCTTGGCACGATTGACTATCGCAAAAGCCTCTGAATTCGAAGCGCCCTTCATACTTGGCACAATTAACCATCACAAAAGCCTCCAAATTCGGAGCGCCCTTTGTACTCAACACGATTGGCCATCGCAAAAGCCTCTGAATTCGAAGTGCTCTTCATGCTCGACACGGAGAGCCATCAACAAAAGCCTCCAAATTTGAAGCAAGACATACATTTATACATTCAAACATACATTCATTCATACAGTTATTCATTCATTCATTTTATTCATTTATCAAAAGTGTTTTTTATTAAAAAGCCTAACATCCATTTGAACAACGTAGTTCGACAATAAAAACTCTCATTCCTTCTATCGAAGACAATGAAAATTTTGGGACAATTGTAAAAGCTAGAAAAAATATATATATATTAGCTTACTGGGCTAACCCGAACAAGGCCTGACAATGGGCCCAACCAAATAAGAAAGCCCATGAGAAAATATTACACCCCTCATCTATAAAGGGAAAGCAAGACATAGAAGGTAGAGGGCTCTTTCTAATCTCTGCAACACAACACAGCACACTGAATACACTTGATTTCTTTATCTTCTTTCTTTGATTCAAGTTGCTATCTTTATCATCGGAGTGTCCCCGGCTAGCAACCCCAATTAGGTGGCGTCGACTATGTTCATCTTTGCAGATCTATAGGCATTCAACTCATCTCTTCGTTAGATCTCTTCAACAATCCATGTGAGAGGATTTTTTTGAGTCTCACACTCTTAACAAAGAGTTTTTTACTTTGTGGTCAAATTTAAATTTTGAATTTTAAAGTTAATTATTTTTTGTCAAATTTCACCATATTTTTTGGACACCACCCTCACCAATCACCATACTATTTCCAATGACCTAACATAAAATCATGAATCTCACCCTCTCTACAAATCACAATTCTCTTAGAGCACCACTCCCAAAACCACCAAATAACTTCTCTGTAAAGATGTTTTAAATTTCATTGTGTTTTCACTAGGAATTCAGAAGGACTACTCCATGAAGATGTTTTAAATTTCATTGTGTTTTCACTAGGAATTCAAAAGGACTACTCCATGAAGATGTTTTAAAGTTCATTGTATTTTCACTAGGAATTCAAAAGGGGGCAAAACACTTCGGTAGCATCACAAATGCTACTTAGAAATTGCAATCTGGTCTATAATATTCAGCTCTTCTTCATATCTTGCTTTATGGAAATTGTTCACATTTTTTTTTCCTTTTCTAGTGTTCTGTTTAAAAACTAAGCTTATTAAAACATTGGCTACAACCACAAGTCTGTTTTAAGCCAAGTGCCTGCTGTTGTTGAAGCTTATCCTGTTAAACTATTAAGAACAAGCTTGGCATTTTTAGGCAGGCGCACAATTTTAGCAACAAACAAAGCTTATAAATTGGTGATCAAAATGTTTGTCCACCAACTCTACAAAAGGCTAGATTTTAAAACATGCACAGTTCAATAGATGGAAATGAAATGAAAGTAGTTTTCTTTACAAACACGACCACATACATAACATACTCTTTAGGTTGAACATGATAGCTATTTCCACATGAGAGAGAGAGAGAGATGAACAGGTGAACACATAAATGTTGGAATCTTTTTTTTTACTCATATGACTTGGTGGATGGATATGCACATTATAAATTAAAATCTAATGTCATCATATCATGAACGATTTTAGATGCAATCATACCATGAATAATTAAATGAAAACGGAAAATATATATACTGCAATATATATAAAGAATAGAGTAAGAGAACCTGGATATAGCATGTTACTTCTTAACTGGACACTTCGCAGCATGAATATGAGCATTCTGGAGCCTATTTGCAGAATAAAAAGGAATTCCTTATTCACAATTACAATGGTTCCAAAAGCACCTTCATGCTACATTTTGCCACCTAGATCAGAACCTTGACACTATAACTTTCACAGGCAACACAACCAGAAAGGCAACTAAAATCAACCAAATTCCTCTTAGGAAGCATTTCATCCTACAAGTTGGACAGCTTGAGCATTTTGCTCAACAAGTGTAAACTTGATGACAAACTAAATCCTCAATCGCATATACTAATTTCTGTACAAGCTGTAATCTTCTAGGCTTAACTTCTTTGGGCAGGACCGGAAGTGTTTTCAGAAAACAAGGAAATGAAAAACAAGATTGGACCAGTTTGAGTTCACTCACTTTCTGATTCATGTCTGGTCTTTTAATAAGCTAAACTCAAAACTCGACCGACATAACAGTTGAATTCCCCCCCCCCCCCCCCCAAAAAAAAAAAAAAAAGCCTTGAATGTTGAAACTATTGAAGCAGCATCATCATAATTTCAACAATTCAAACCGCAGGCATGCCAACATTATTAAACAAGGTCTCCGCTGATCAAACAACATACATACATCAAATTGGCTTACAAACTAAGATCACAACAGAAGATTGTAACTGACGGAATTGATTTTGAATATATATATATTATAGAACTTTCACATCATTATCAAGAGGTTCTATCTCAGCTACACTAACTGATCTATCACAAGATTCACAGCAATGCCAATGTCAGAGTAATACCATCTAATCAGCAGAGCAAGAGAATCTGTATGGTTTCCCTTCTACAAAGTGTTTATGAACAGAACCTATTCATCAGTTTCCTAAAAATAAATCAACTAAACAAAACAAGTTCAAAAAATGATATAGTTAACCAGGACAAACAGGAAAATAGCTTTTAAATACATCATACATATACCAATCAAAACAACACAACAGTGAGAGAACAGTGTCTTTTGGAAATTAAAGTTGGAGCAAGTGAAACTGTATCAACTACCAAAGCAATGAAACAATCAACTCAACACACAACATACCATTCTAGGAGGGACACATAACATGACACTTTGAAAAAATCATCATCTTTAGAGCACAATTTATACAATAATGAACTCAATAACATTCAACAAGAAGAACATGACACTATAATGACATGATGTGATGATTTATAACATTTACACACACAATTTACCAAGAGATGATACACAACTTGCAAGTGCAGTGAAAGTAACTACAATTCATTTAATTAACACTACAAACAGTTACATAATGCATAAATAAAGCATTGATTCAATTATAATGCATCACAAAAACAGAAATTTTTTGTCAAATAGATTGTGGACATATATTTGTCAATCTAAACAGCGCATCCTTGTCAATTTTTCACCGTCCATTGAGAATTACTTACTTCATAAACAATAGTTCTTAAATTCAAAAAATAAGTATGTATAAATTGCCAATTGGAAACGAAATCTAAAGCAAAATGAAGTATAAATCAGAAATCAACGAGTAAAAATGAACTATAATGGAACAACTTATTATTAATTTTTGGCCCTAAGTAACATATTTTTCACATATAGTTCCAATAAAGGCAAAAAAACTGTCATCCACTACAGAAGCCAATCTACAATAGGAAAAAGCAAATTCGCTTCACAGATTGAGTTCAGTCATTCAATGTGCAACAAGAATATCATTACTGAACAGATCAATGATCGAATCAGGCGAATCCGAGGTCGGACTCGATGGATTCGAACTCAGAAAGAACACTGACTTAGCCGCCACCAACTTCTTCCTCTGCGGGCATCGAGGACCGTAGATCCTCCCTGAAAAGCAAGGAAAACCGTCGATCTGAGCGTTCGCGGCCCGCACTGGCGACGAAGAAGGCGATGGCGTACGGCACAGAGAGATCTGAATCTGCAAGTCGGTTCGGTGAGATCTGGCACTGATTCGCGAGTCTCGAAGCTGAGCGAGAGCTCCTGGCTTGAGATATCGGAGGTAGCCTTCGTCTGAAATCTTCTTCGAAGATGGCCTTCGGACTCGGCGGTTCATGGCTGCCGAAGGTGGTGCGAGGGCAATGGGGGGAGAGAGAGAGAGAGAGGGGTTAGAGTGAGAGGGAGATTAGGGAAGGGCGTCCTTTAAAGAGGAGGGAGAGGCGGGAAGATAATGGAGGGAAGAAGGGTTAGAGAGAGAAAAATGGTGTTTCAAAATAGGAGAGAAGCGCGGAATATCTTAGGGTTCGGACTCGTGACAAATTTGACACCTCTCTCGCGCTCTCTCTCTCTCCCTCTCTCTCCTGTTTTGTATGCGAACTGTATGCGGTTTTATTCGAGCGAGCTCGAGCTTGATTTTTGAAGCTTGTCTAGAGCTTCGCTCGTCTTAGCTTGTTTGCAATCCTAATAAGAAATAGAAAAAATTTTATTTTCACACATTTAATTATCTCAATTCACACAGGCATGTTTGATTGGAAGGATTAAAGTATGGGATTAGGATTATTAATCCGTGGGCCCAATCATCCTATGTTTGTTTTGACATTTTGGTTTAGGACTATTAATCCAATGGATAATTAATCCAATAAATTTGTAGGATTATTAGTAATGGGGTAGGGGTGAGATAGTTAATACCACACTAATTTGATAGGATTATTAATACCTCACTATTAGTATTGTGAATCAAACATGACCTTAATGAAATAGAGCTTGAACATTCACTAGTAAGTCTACTTACACCACTAATCTAACTCCTTACACCCTCAAATTTATTTATTTAATAATTTATACAATTCATTTATTATCCTCATCTCTAAATCTTTCTCCTCATTCTCCTTCTCCTTCTCTTTACACTCAAAACCTAAAATGGCGGCCACTCAACCCAAAAACAATCTTATTGACCTAACTCCGTAACCTAACAATCCACACAGACCAAGAAAAGTCTACAACGTTATCACTACTATCTCTCTCAAACCACGATTCAAACCATACATTTTTTTTCGGTTTTGTTTTTTCTTATTTTTGTGATGTATAGAGAGAGAGAGAGAGAGACTAGGGTTTAGATAATTTGTGTATTTGATTGATAATTTGAATCGGAGGCAATGGATAAGGAGTTGATCGACGATATCATCCGGAGGCTTCTTGATGCGAAGAACGGGCATGTGCCGAAGCAGGTATAGATTACGGAGGCTGAGATTCGGTAACTCTATGTCTTTTCCAAGGAAATCTTTCTTAATCAGCCTAATCTTCTTGAACTCGAAGCTCCTATCAAAATTTGCGGCAATGGTTTTTCAATTAATTCACTACCTGTTTGTTTTTAATATATTTTGAATTTTGGAACTGCTTAAAGTTACTAATTGGCTAGGTAGAGTCAAAGGGTAGTGGAGTAGTGGAATAGTGGTGGCACCGGTAGTGGGCCGGTGGAGGTAGTAATGATGGGAGAGAACTAGGGTTAGGATTTTTTAGGTTTTGGATATAAATAGAAGGAAAACGAGGAAGGTTAGAGATGAGGGTAATAAAGGAATTGTATAAATTATAAAAATATAAAATACAAAAAATTAAATTTGAGGGTATAAGGAGTTAGATTGGTGGTGTAAGTAGAATCACTCAATGAAATATTATTTTAATGACAATTATACCCTAAATTAAAATGACTATAATAGACATCCACTAACACTCATAATATTATATCAAAATATTCTCTGTACTTTCTCAAATTGCAGAGCTTGTCAGGGCAACAGTGGAGTCTGTATACTATATTCTCTGTTCATAGTGCTTTAGGGTTGTGGTTTCTCAATCAAAAAAGAGTAAGGCTACGAAATTTTTTATTTTTTATTTTTTACCAAAATGATGTCATTTTGGCACCACAACACGGAGTGTCTCAAGTGTTAGTGTTTTTCCATAATAATACATGAAAAATATATAAAATAAATTAAATAAAAATGACAAAACATTTTTTTATTAAAATGATGAAATACAGAATAATCGACACAACCAAAAATACAAAAATAAATTAGATTACATTACTAATAGAATAAATTATTAATATGGATAACTAAAGATTAGAACTCATCTTTGTAAAATAAATATTAAAAAATTTAAGAACAAATGATTAAAAAAAAAAAAAGCATACCGAGCCTGCACTAGACAGTTTTCTTAAAAGAAATTCACCGCCTTCTGATGGATGCTGGAGGTACGCCGGTGTCTATCTCCCAGGATACGATGGTTGAAACCAACTAATGCAGAAGCACCTTCTGAATAGTTTTGGCGAACTTGACAATAGATGCACTCTCTCTAACAAGAACTAAAGAAGGGGCTAACAAAAGAAGATAGTAAAATTTTTCTTTGGTGTAAAAACTCATCTCTAACTTTTTTATCTCAAAACACCATCTCCATTCTCCATCAAAAATCTTTTAAAAACTCTTCTTCTAAATTGGGAGGGAAAGGCCCTTTTCATACTTGTAAGGAAGGGGTCTTAGCCATGAAGGCTACCATAAAACCTAGCATCAATGGCCATCAACTCTAACTATTAGGGCTAAAGTTACAAAGATACAAAACTTCCATATGCATATTATGATCATCAACTCTATCATCAAAAGATGAGAGTTACAAAGGTTGAATAAATAAAAATATACATATATAATGCTATTTAAATAATCCAACTAGATGGGTCGCAAAATGGATATAGGTGTTGGGTCATAACTCGATCCAAACCCAGTCTAAAACATATGCACAAGACAAGCCCAATCCAGCATAGCACAATCTAGCCTATGCCCAAGACTAAGTCTAACACATGCACATACACAAGCCTAGGCCAGTCCAAGTCCAAGCCAAGGCTCAAGCCCAACTTTTATTGATGCCCATTTTATGAGACAATTCTCATTCATAACTCAATGGTTTCGACCCATCATTTTTATATTATAATCTTTTTACTTGAGAGAATACAAAACCACTCAAACCTACCTCAACTGGCGGTTGGGTCTTACTTTAATTTCGAATTAAAGTTGCCGAAAAATTATTATTTTCTAACAACCCCGCACATGAATAAAATTGGCCGAATAAACAAAAACGGACAACGCTTAACAACAAAGACTCGGAGAGAGAGCACACAGAATAACTCTGTATTAGAAAAGGTAGTTGTTAGCCTTGAACCTTTTGTAGTGAAAGCCTATCGAATTTACTAGCTAACTAGTGAACATGATGTCTTGAACTATTCTGTCGTTTGTGGAAATCGAGACAATATATCTCACACAGGAGTTACTCCAACCATTATTCTTGTTCTCACTGGTGTGTCTAGTTTGGCCCTAGAATACTAGTCTGGTTCAGTGAGTGTTTTTAAAGAATTCAGCCTTATCAATTCTTAAAGAGGCGACCCACTACGCACTTACATAAGTGACCTACATAGGTATCTCGCTATACCACAGTTGACTATTCATAACACTTAGGTCATTAAAAGCATCAACTTAACCTCCCACCCCACAGGGTATCACTGTATACAAGAATGAACAGGAGGATTTACTTCCACAGTGACTCATCCATTGCACGCAATTAAGTTGTCCCTTTGAACCTAGATCTTGGGATCTCAGGTCAACTAGGTTGGGTTTTCCATTCCGATAACATTCGCTAAAGGCCTTAACCTCATTTCTCTTGACAACCTCTTACTAACTTTCGATTTAACCCTTAGATTAACGGATCAGTAATATTGTCTTTAAACTGTATATAACCTATAGTGACAACACATGAGATTAGTCATCGTATGGAATTATGCCTTCGACGAAAATGTCTAAATTTTCTATTATACGTATTACTCTATGCCCTACCAATACTTGATTGGTGGTCGCAAAGTATACAAAATTGTTAACATAAGTTTCGATCAACATGGAATATCCTTAAGAAAACGGAAAAGCCATTCAGCTACTTCGGTAGCTTTATCTAAATCACTGAACTCCGATTCTATCATTAATCTGGTGATACACATCTGCTTGAAAGATTTCCAAGACACAGCTGCACCTCTAATAATGAAAACAAATCCACTAATGGATTTGTAGTCTTTATATCAGATATCCAGGTGACGTCACTATACCCTTCTAGTACAACTGGATATATGGGATAACCTAACCCAGAATCCCGACTTCATTGTAAGTATCTTAGTACCCGTACAAACGCCCTCTAAAGATAGGCATTAGGATTACTCGTGTATTTATTTAGCCTGTCTACTGAGTAGGCTATACATGGCCTTGTACACCTTATTAAATACTTTAAACTTCTAATGACCCGAGAATATTCTAGTTAAAATACACTCTCACCATTATTCTCGGCCAAATGTAGACTCAAGCCTACGGTGTCCTCGACACACTTGTGTTTGATTTACTAAATTTCTCAAGTATGTTATCAACATAATGAGATTGAGAAAATACAATACTACCAGATGTTCTGGTAATCACATATGTAAGGCCTATGTCAGACTTAGAATTTAACAACTTCTTCATAATTACCAACTGTACAGACACAAACTGACGTATCTATTTGTCAGTGTCTTTGACATACACATATTTGTTAATCCCTATTTATTTAAAACTCTCTTGACAACATTGTGTTGTCAAATTTCTCATGCTAGTGTTACGGTACTTGTTTCAAATAATATAAAGATTTCCCAAGCTTACAGACTTTCCTCATCTTGGAACCGACAAACCCTTCAGGTTGTTCCATGAAGATTTATTCAACTAAATCTTCATATAGGAAAGCTATCTGACTATCCATCTTGAAGTATCTCTAGACTTCGCACAATTGCAATCACACTTACCATAACTGATGATCATGTATCAAAGTAATCCAGGTATCCTTTGATAACAAGACTATCTCATTGGCTTTTATTCACTTGCATTCTGCGGCTTACTACCTATGCAAGATAAAGTAAAATTAATAACTTCTTTCTAGAGAAATTATAACTTCAAAGAAGCTTTTAACCTCACTAGCCACCATATAGGTTTAAGAAGATTGGACAGAGGAACTTTAAAAGTCCTAATCTTTTAACATCTTCTAGACTTATCTTTTTTCTCATGAAAATTGTTTCCTCAATTCCATGATGGCATTCTTGTGTAAATTTGAAAATTAGATTTGTCCACAAGAAAACCAATATGCACTACTATATTTTGCATAACCATTGAGCACAAAGTCAACGAATTTTTAAGGCTATCTGTCTGCATGGGTTTAGGTATTGCCACATTTGTTGAATTTATACAAAGGCTTTCAGTCTTTCCAAAAATTCATGCAGGGTCTTTAAACAATTTCTTGTGTCACAATGATTATGAGACTCTCATAACCGAATTAGGTTTCTGAATTCAAGGCACCAAACAATTTTGGAACAACCTGTCACTCTAAAGCCAATAGACTTACTATTAGAAAACACAGGTCTAGTGTTCAATAGTCTACTGTTTCAAACTTCATAACATGGCCAGTAGTTTTATCACTAAGAATCACTAATTTCTTAGCATTTGGTCAGTAGACTTTCCATTACTAGGAATCACAATGCTTGACATGTGATCAGTAGTCATTCTACTACTAGAAATCACAACGTCTTGACATAAGATCAGTAGACCATTTCATAACTAGGAATCATTATGTCTTGACATATGATCAGTACACTCTTTTACTACTAGGAACCATAATGTCTTAATATATGATCAATAATTTATTTACTACTAGGAACCACAATCTCATAACTGTGTAGCTAGTGGTCTAACACCTCCTAGGAACCACTAGTTTTCTATCTCTGTGATCAGTGATCTTGCATTCACTAGGAGCCACCAATTCGAGAATATATTCAGAATTATAAAAATTCAAAAAATACATTCACCCACCCTAACAGGTTGTCTCATCTTTGCTCTTAAGCAAAGCCACATAACAATTATACGTGCTATAATTGACACAATGATAACATATTAATTGCCTTTAATAAATTTAGAGATATCATCATGCAATCTAATAATTTCTTTTAATCACACTTGATCTCTCTAAATCTTCCTTTAAGAACCTCACAAGGTTTACGGTTGTCAGGTGAAATAACATTTCTAGTTGTCACCTCTTGAAGCAATATTTGAAAAATCACAATAGAATTTCACTATTCTGTTTTTCCAAAAACTAAACTTAACACTAGAAAATCTCAAAGTCTGAAATTTAATTCAGAACTGATCTCACCACTTATCCTAGAATCAAATATGGTCAGAAAAGTTTCTCGAAGACTAGAGGGGTCACACCGATCCCACTTAAGACCCAGTTAAGCTCAAACAAAACTTTCAATATCATGTTGACTTCTAGTCCCTGAGAAACAAATTTAGAATTAAGTTTTTCAGAGGATAAATTAAGTTAAAACAAACCAAGTTTACAAACTAATATGCAATTAAAAATTGCTATTAGAATTACACCACTCATAAAAGTTAACTAGTACTCCCTGAACTGAATTTATTATTTCTAAATAAAAATCAGAAATATTTTAGCTAATGCTAAAAGTTTTTTTTTTCCCCCCAAAATAAAACACTTTGGAAATAATTAAATTATAACCAAAGACTTTCTCAAAACTTGATTTCCGGCCACTTTGGAAATAAAAAGATTAAACACAAAGATTTCCTCTAATCACAAAGGTTTGTGTTAATCATATTATTTAATTTTAATGATGTCTAAAATATTATTTGCAAAATGATGTCTAAAATATTATTTGACACAAAATATTATCTGTTTAAAATATATATATATATATATATATATTTGTTAAATATGATTTAAATAAAAATATTTTTGAAAACTCTACTATTCACATTTTGAAAATTTAGGCTGATCACTATTCACTTGTTGACAAAATTAAAATTGATTAATTATATTATTTTGACAAATTTGATATTGATTAGTTGTATTATTTTGAGAAATTTGGTATTAATGGGCTGTCTTCTTTTGACAAAATTGATATGGAGTGTAAGGTTATATTTAATTTAAAATCTCTACAACATAAAAAGAGTATATATGATCAAATCTATTATAAATATTACTTAAAGGAATTTTACTATATATGCAAATATTTGATTAGAATATTATATAGATTACATATAATATAAATAGAATACATCATGTGTGCAATTAAATTTTTTACACTACATTGATTATATCATATTATAATAAAATAAGAAGAAAAAAGATGGAGTTATATATTATAATAAAACAAGATGGAGCAAATCATTTGTTTGAAAGTTGTGAACTTTATGTTAAATTGTCTACAAAAACGGTGGCTCCATGTTTGAAAAAACAAAAAGAGGAAGAGGAAAAAATTAATCTTACTTTTATCTTTTTAACATTTGCTGACTATTTAAAATCAAGGAGCGTGTCTATGTAAGCCATGACGTCAGGAGCGTGCTTATGTAAGCCATGACGTCAGTAAGGAGCGTCCAACGGGTATATTTTTGTGTATAAATAGAAGTGTTGTGTGTGGAGAAAAATCAAGAACTTGAAGAGAAAAATTTCTGTGTGCTCCAAAATTTCTGAGTATATTGTATTTTACTCTTTTACTTTCAAATCTAAGTGTAGCCTTTGATCTTACACTTTCATATCTACTCTTTATGAGAAAATTATTGTAAAAGATAGTTTAAGTACCACTTATTTTTATTTATTATCTTTGTGAGAGATCTTGTAAGGGTGAGGCATTTATTGAGTGAGGCTAAAAAGATAAGGGTAAGTCTTGTGCCAAATCCACAAGCTTGGTGGTGTATTTATTTAATTAATAGTAAAGAAATTCTCAAGGAGGTTCCTTGGGGAGTGGACGTAAACCTGGCGTACAGAACCACTATAAATCTCAGTGTTTGATTTTCTTTCTCTCTCTTACTTTTATATTGATAATTATTATTCTGTTTTTTTTTTATTTTCTGAATATTGTGTTAATTTTAATATTGTGAAATTTTTAATAACCCAATTCACCCCCCCTCTTGGGTTGCCTACCTGGGATAACAATTGGCATCAGAGCCTAAACTCTAGTTTGTGTGATTTAACCGTCTTAGAGTAGATCATGGCAACCCCTAGTTATTCCTTACCCGAGGGACAAGCATCCAATAGGTCACCACTCTTTAGCGGCACAAATTTTAGCTATTGAAAAACTAGAATGACCATACATGTTCAATCTAATGATTATGAATGTTGGAAAATTATTTGTAATGGTCCAAAAATTCCTACCAAAAGCGTAGATGGACTTAGGGTACCAAAACTTAAAGATGAATGGGATGAATCAGATACTAGAATGACCCAAATTAATGTCAAAGCTACAAACATGTTGTACTGCGCCTTAGATGCCAACGAGTTCAACAGAATTTCCACATGTAAAGCCGCAAAAGAAATTTGAGACAAGCTTATAGTGACTCATGAAAGAACCGAACAAGTTAAAGAATCTAGAATCAGTTTGCTAGTCCATAATTATGAACTCTTTAAAATGAAGCCTGATGAGACTATTCCTCAAATGTTTACTCGCTTTACTGATATTATTAATGGTTTAACTTCTCTTGGAAAAATATATACTAATGTTGAAATTGTAAGAAAAATGCTTAGGTCATTGCCAAAAAGTTTAGAGACAAAAGTCATTGCCATTGCTGAAGCCAAAGATTTATCAAAGCTAAGTCTAGATGAGTTAATGAGATCTCTCTTAATTCATGAGCTCATAATGCAAGAAGGAAAGGAAGAGGAGGACAACAACAAGAAGAAATAAATAGCCTTCAAATCGACCTAGAAATATCAAGAGGATAAGGAAGATGATTCAGATGAGAATGAGGAAATGGCATTCATCACTAGAAAGTTCAAAAGGTTTGTGAAAAAGAAACAAGGCGTACGAAATTTTTTCGGAAAAGACTTCAACAACAGCGATTTTCAAAGATGAGAAAATCATAAAAAATCTGAAGTAACCTGCTACGAATACAACAAACCTGGACACTACAAATCAGAATGTCCAAAACTTAAGAAAAAATTCAAGAAGGACAAGAAGAAAGCTATGATTGCAGCATGGGGAGAAGATAGTGATGAAAGCGACACAGAAATCGAAGTTTGCAAAAATGAGGTTACTAACCTATGCTTAATGGCACTTGGAAACAAAAATGAGGTAAATGACGAATCATTTACATTTGATGAATTACATGCTAAATTTAAGAAACTTAGTTTAAAAAGTAATTGTCAAAAGAAAGTAATTTGAAGTTTATCAAAAGAAAATAAATCATTGACTTTCAAGATAAATGTTTTAGAAAATGAAGCCATGAAAATGAAAAAGGAAAATGAGATTTTAACTTGAAAAGAGTCTTCAATTTCTGAAAAATATTTAGTTGTATTGCAAAAAGAAAACGAGTCTTTAAAACAAGAACAAATTATTTTGAAAGAAAATATTGAAGACTTGAAAAATACTCTTTCAAAATTCACTCAAGATAGAGAAACGTTAGATAAAATTTTTAAAAATCAAAATCGTACTTTTGGTAGACCCGGAATTGGAGATAAACATTTTTCAAAAGTAAAAACTGTCAAAAATAACTTTGTATATGCATCTTCTAATCACTCTCATCTCACATGTCATTTTTGTGGTACAAAAGGTCATATTTCACATTCATGTCCTATTAAAAGAAATCCTTTTGCTAAAATAAAAAAGATGTGGGTCCCTACGGACATTTCAAGAGTATCAAATTTTAACTTTTATGGACCCAACAAAAAATGGGTACCAATAGAAAAATCAAATTTTTGTAGGTATGTTTCAAGACAAAATCTAGTAACGATAGATGGTATCTCGACAGTGCATGTTCGAGGCACATGACTAGAAATAAAGCTATGTTCACCACACTTCAACCAAAGGATGGCGGATATGTGACTTTTGGCGACAATAGTAAGGGTAAAATCATTGGTGTAGGAAGTATTGGTAAAAATCCCTCTCCTATTATTGAAAATGTTTTATTTGTTGAAGATTTAAAACATAACTTGCTTAGCATTAGTCAATTATGTGATAAAGGTTATAGAGTTATTTTTGAGAAAACTCATTGCATTATTGAAAACACCCTTGAAAACAAAACTTTATTTGTAGGTTATAGACATGAGAATGTATATGTCTTTGATTTGCATGATTTGTCTTCTCATTCTAATATTAAATGTTTATCTGCTATAAATAATAATGGTTGGCTTTGGCATAGAAGATTAGGACATGCACATTTTGATTTAATTTCCAAGCTTTCAAAAAATGAGTTAGTCATTGGTTTACCAAAAATTATTTTTGAAAAAGACAAACTTTGTGATGCATGTCAATTTGGAAAACAAACTAGAATTTCTTTTAAATCCAAAAATATCATCTCAACTACTAAACCGCTTCAACTCTTGCATATTGATTTATTCGGACCATCTAGAATATTAAGTTTAGGAGCAAAATCGTATGCTCTTGTTTGTGTTGATGATTATACTAGATATACATGGGTATTATTTTTAGCACATAAAAATGAAGCTTTTTATAATTTCTCAAGACTTTGAAAAAGACTTCAAAATGAATTTTTTTTTAATACTTGTAATATTAGAAGTGATCGTGGTAGAGAATTTGAAAATGATGATTTTATTATGTTTTGTGATACGTTTGGAATTGATCATAATTTTTCTGCCCCTAAAACTCCTCAACAAAATGGTGTAGTTGAAAGAAAAAATAGAACTCTTGAAGAAATGGCTCGTACTATGCTTTGTGAAAATAATTTGTCTAAATATTTTTGGGCGGAAACCGTTAACACTGCATGTTATGTTATAAATCGTGCCATGATTAGACCTATTCTTAAGAAAACTCCTTATGAACTTTGGAAAGATAGAAAACCTAATATTAGTCACTTGCGTGCTTTTGGTTGTAAATGCTTTGTATTAAATAACAATAAAGATAGCTTAGGAAAATTTGATGCTAAATCGGATGAAGTTATATTTTTTGGTTATTCTATGTCCAGTAAAGCTTATAAAGTATTTAATAAAAGAACTCTACTTGTTGAAGAATCTGTACATGTTGTTTTTGATGAATCTAACAACATTATTTCCAAGAATTTTGTAAGTAATGATATTGTAGAAAATCAACCAAGCATAGAGAGCATTTACATAAAAGAAAATAAAGAAAATCCATTACGCGAACATGAAGAAGAAATGATAATGGAGAATCTTTAAGAAATATATGCTCTTCCAGAAAGCGACTTAAATTTACCAAAAGAATGGAAGTATGCTTATGGCCACCCCAAAGACCTCATCATAGGTGATGCGGCGGAAGGTATAAAAACCCGTTCCTCTGTTAGAAATGTTTGTGGTAACTTAGCGTTTATTTCACAAATTGAACCAAAATCGTTTTTAGAAGCTGAAAATGATGAAAACTGGATTTTAGCAATGCAAGAAGAATTAAATCAATTTAAAAGGAACGAAGTTTGGTTTTTGACCCATCGACCTAAGAATCATCCTGTTATTGGTACAAAATGGGTTTTTTGAAATAAAATGGATGAATCCGGAGTTGTTACTAGAAATAAAACTAGATTGGTAGCTCAAGGTTATAATCAAGAAGAATGCATTAATTTTGATGAAACTTTTGCACCGGTTGCTAGACTTGAATCTATTAGAATGTTACTTGCTTTTGCATATTTTAAAGATTTCAAATTGTATCAAATGGATGTTAAAAGTGCTTTCTTAAATGGGTACATTTCGGAGGAAGTTTATGTTGAACAACCCCCCGGTTTTGAAAGTCATAAATACCTGGATCATGTTTTCAAACTTTCAAAAGCTTTATATGGTTTGAAACAAGCTCCTAAAGCATGGTATGAAAGATTGAGTAATTTTCTACTTGACAAAGGTTTTTGTAGAGGAAAAATTGATACAACACTTTTTATAAAAATCAAAAAGGAAGATATGCTAATTGTTCAAATTTATGTTTATGATATCATTTTTGGTGCTACTAATGACAATTTGTGCAAAGAGTTTGCTAAAGACATGCAGGGTGAGTTTGAAATGAGTATGATGGGGGAATTAAATTACTTCCTTGGTCTACAAATTAAACAAACTAATGATGGAATCCATTTAAATCAAATGAAATATATCAAAGATCTACTCAAAATGCTTGAAATGGAATCATCAAAGCCTGCAGCAACTCCAATGAGCACATCGATAAAAATCGACAAAGATGAGCAAGGTAAACCTGTAGATGAAAAGAAATATCGAGGTATGATTGGTTCTTTACTCTATCTTACTGCAAGTAGCCCGACATAATGTTTAGTGTTTGTATGTGTGCACGTTTTCAATCCGTACCGAAAGAGTCACACATCACCGCAGTCAAACGCATTTTCAGATATCTTGCCGACACTTCAAATTTCGGATTATGGTATCCTAAGGGAACCACCTTTGAACTTTTTGGTTACTCAGATGCCGACTTTTTGGGATGTAGACTTGACCAAAAAAGCACTAGTGGCACTTGTCATTTTCTTGGACACTCACTCACTTCTTGATTTTGCAAAAAACAAAACTCAGTGGCTCTGTCAATTGCTAAAGCAAAATACATTACTGCCGCTGGGTGTTGTGCACAATTGCTTTGGATGAAACAACAACTTCAAGATTTTGGACTTCACTATAATCATATTCCTATAAAATGTGACAACACAAGTGTCATTAACCTTTCAAAAAATCCTATTCAGCACTCACGCACTAAACACATTGAAATAAGGCATCATTTTCTAAGAGATCATGTACTCAAATGTGACATTGAACTCGAATTTTTGCCTACAAATTGTCAATTAGCTGACATTTTTACCAAGCCTCTAAATGAAGAACAATTTTGTTATATTAGAACTGAACTTGGTATGATGAATACTCCAATATAGTGTTTATATTAAAAAAATTATAAATAAAAACATAATAATAATTTAATAATAATAATAAATAATTAAATAAAATATTTCTAATAATAATTATAAATAAAAAATAATAATAATAAAATTATATACATATATTTTCTCTCTCTCACCGTTCCGTCTCTATCTCTCACCTGCTCTCTCCTTTATTCTCTCTTTTTCTCTTTCTCTTGCTATCTTGCTCTCCCCTTCTTCCTCATACCCTCAGCCGACTCCATCTCTACCCTCACCATAGCCTACAACCAACTCCACCATCCACTATCCACAAAATCATCAATCACTTTCATCACTATCACCATCCACCCAAATCCCTCACTAATCTTTCGAACTCCATCACTTCTCTACCCGAAATCTGCATCACCATCTTTACCGATTCATCAAGTTCTATCACCGATCCATCAAGATCCGTGACTGATCCATCAAGATCCATTGCCAATCTACACAAATTCATCACTGATCTACCCAATCTTCTCCATTTCTTCCGATCATCAAGGTCATCACCGATCAACATGTCAAAATTCTTGTTGCACTGTGTTATATTTTTTTACTTGTTGTATGTGCTCCAAATTCTCTTGGATTTAATAATGGTTGCTTCTACCTTGTCTGAAGAAATTGTTTTTATTTTTATTTTCTCTTTTTATGCTAGTGCACTTGGTGTATTTGTTTATGGCCGGATCTTAATGACCCTTAGTATTATAGATTGGTAATTTGTTTCTTCAAATATATGTAATTTTTAGTGCATTAATTCAGGGGGAGACTCATATATTTTGAGATTAACAATCATTATAAAAATATATTTTAAAAAAAAGGTGTGTGTATATTCTGTGCATAATTTTAGGGGGAGTATATATACATATTTTTTTTTTACTCTTTATTTGCCATACTCCTTATCTACACCAACAAACAAATTTTTTTTGTGCAAAGACAGAAATTAAAAAAAATTAATAATAATAATAATAAAATAAATAAATAAATAAATAAATAAATAAGGAAGAAATGCTCGCAATTTTATTTTAGAAAAAGAAAATATTACTCAATTACATGTAAATTTTCAGAAGGCTTCACAGATTTTTTCTTTTTCACTTCTCTCAACAATTTTTCATGAGCCTCTTTTACATGCTTCCATCGATTTTCGATTTCTGTGAGTCTTGGCATTATCACCGTTGCATAATAATGCACTGTATTCTCCAACTGTGCATTTTTCCTTTTTAGCTCTTTCTTCTCGTTACACATATTAACTACTTGTTATTTTAACAAGTACACCTCATCTCTCCATTGCTGATTTTCTTGTACTCTTGCTTGTAATCGTTGCGTCATATTGGACACTGCAGTCATTGCCTATGTACTAAGAGCCATAGTGTTATTAATAGCATCGATATCATTTCGATTATCAATAACACTAGGACCCTCATTTATAGGCATAGCATGTGCTTGCACCACTAGTATCCTCTCATTTGCCTGCATTATAGGCACCTCATGCAGGTCCGAACCATTGATGGTTAAGGTAATGAATGACATGATTACACAAGAAGCTAAAACAAATTTTTCTCTCCAACACTTGATGATTTCGTATCTTTGCCTATGATCTCTGTCACTTTTTATACACTCCATTGATCTATTACTCGATGCATATCTGCTTAAATCTTTTGTTTGTCAACATTTGATGTCTAAAATATTATTTGACACAAAATATTATCTGTTTAAAAAATATATATATATATATTTGTTAAATATGATTTAAATAAAAATATTTTTGAAAACTTTACTATTCACTTTTTGAAAATTTAGGCTGATCACTATTCACTTGTTGACAAAATTAAAATTGATTAATTATATTATTTTGACAAATTTGATATTGATTGGTTGTATTATTTTGACAAATTTGGTATTAATGGGCTGTCTTCTTTTGACAAAATTGATATGGAGTGGACGGTTATATTTAATTTAAAATCTCTACAACATAAAAAGAGTATATATGATCAGATCTATTATAAATATTACTTAAAGGAATTTTACTATATATGCAAATATTTGATTAGAATATTATATAGATTACATATAATATAAATAGAATACATCATGTGAGCAATTAAATTTTTTACACTACATTGATTATATCATATTATAATAAAATAAGAAGAAAAAAGATGGAGTTATATATTATAATAAAACAAGATGGAGCAAATCATTTGTTTGAAAGTTGTGAACTTTATGTTAAATTGTCTACAAAAACGGTGGCTCCATGTTTGAAAAAACAAAAAGAGGAAGAGAAAAAAATTAGTCTTACTTTTATCTTTTTTAACATTTGCTGACTATTTAAAATCAAGGAGCGTGCTTATGTAAGTCATGACATCAGCAGCGTGCTTATGTAAGCCATGACGTCAGGAGCGTGCTTATGTAAGCCATAACGTCAAGAGCGTGCTTATGTAAGCCATGACGTCAGTAAGGAGCGTCCAATGGGTATATTTTTGTGTATAAATAGAAGTGTTGTGTGTGGAGAAAAATCAAGAACTTGAAGAGAAAAATTTATGTGTGCTCCAAAATTTCTGAGTATATTGTATTTTGCTCTTTCACTTTCAGATCTAAGTGTAGCCTTTGATCTTACACTTTCATATCTACTCTTTGTGAGAGAATTATTGTAAAAGAGAGTTTAAGTACCACCTATTTTTATTTATTATCTTTGTGAGAGATTTTGTAAGGGTGAGACATTTATTGTTGAGTGAGACTCAATAGATAAGAGTAAGTCTTGTGCCAAATGCACAAGCTTGGTGGTATATTTATTCAATTGATAGTAAAGAAATTCTCAAGGAGGTTCCTTGGGGAGTGGACGTAGGCCTGGCGTGCCGAACCACTATAAATCTCAGTGTTTGATTTTCTCTCCCTATCTTTCTTACTTTTATATTGATAATTATTATTTTTTTTATTTTTTGAATATTGTGTTAATTTTAATATTGTAAAATTTTTAATAACCCAATTCACCCCTCCTCTTGAGTTGCCTACCTGGGATAACAGTTTGAAACCAAATCCATCTTAGTTTCCATTTTTGAACAAATCAAAAATACTCTTTAGCCAAGGCTAAACTTTGGTTTCTATTACAGAAAATCAAAACACTTTGGAAATTAAAATTAATCCCAAAGACTTTCTCTAAACCAGAAGGTTTATAATTTATTTCCTTCCCCTTTCCTTTCACTACGGTGAAACTATTACAAATTAGAAATTAAAAACCACCTACAAAGGAAAATGGAAATGCAACTGCTACAATTACAAATTGTCTAAATCTGCAAAACGGAGTTCATGGTTGCATCCGAAATTATCTGTTTAGCCAAAACCACACTTCTCCACTTGTAATGCTTTTCTTTGTATAAAATGCATTACAAAACTCTATCCTCATTGTCACTAAATCTCCATGGTCACTGTTCATATACATACTTGGATAGAAGATGAGTTAATGAACCAATAAAGTGAATGTTACACAAGTAATTTCAGTTATAACCCACAATGTGTAATTCAAAGGCTATAGATGCGTTGTAGTTACAAGAATGTCATGAGCTTCATAGCTATGAAATAACTACATATATAAGACTATTATGGTCATAATATTGACATTCCAACCATCTAACTATGAGCAAATAATCTTACAAACAATAAAGTTAAACTCCAACAATACACAATAATGTTTGGAGTAATTCACTTGATTATACACATCAAGACATGGAAAAACTCACAACTGAAAAACAATCAAGTATTAGAATTATAATGTAAAATTATTCCACCATGCACCAATTCTCTCTTAGGATCCATCCACCTTATAATACAACATAATCATAAGTGAACTCAGAAATAAGACTATTATATAGAAGGGGAAAAAAAATTGAAACTGTTTTACTAAATTTTCTCCCAAAACAAACCTGTTTGAAGATATTTTATACCGTCGAAAACCTCTCGATTAGCCAAATCTCTTAACATTCTCAAAATCCGGCTCTTTGTTTTCCCCAGATTATAATTAATCAAATTAAAACGAAATTATCACCATATTTTCAAAACAACATATAGAATAAATCTGAAATCAAACTAACTATAAAGTGAATAAATAAGTTTACTAAAATTCTGAAGGCCCAATATTATTCCTTATTCCACGCAAAGGTAATCCTGTTCAAATAAAAAATTAGTAGTCCAATTTACTAATTCCAATTTATTTTATTTATTCGTATTATCTATCATATTTTCTCATTGAAGTAAACCTGTAAAAAAAGTTAGTTACAAAAGAAAACAATCAAACAAATCAAATAAAATAGTAAGAATTTTACATAATAAAATTTTTATTTTATTCTTGTAAACTTCTAGCAACTTAATCAAATAACTCGTGCAATAACAACTAATTAATATAAAATAACTTGCGTGAATGAGAATTGTGAATGGTTTTGTATTCTCTCAAGTGAGAATATTATAATATAAAAATGATTGGCCGAAACCATTGAGTTGTGAATGAGCATTGTCTCATGAAGTGAATGAGAATTGTTTTATAAAGTGGGCATCAATAGAAGTTGGGCTTGAGCCTTGGCTTGGACTTGGACTTAGTTTTAGTTTTGGTCTGGACTGGCCTAGGCTTGTGTATGTGCATGTGTTGGACTTAGTCTTGGGTATGGGTTAGATTGTGCGATGTTGGACTGGCTTGTCTTGTGTATATGTTTTAGACTGGGTTTGGATTAGGTTGTGACCCAACATCCGTATCCATTTTGCGACCCATCTAGTTAAATTATTTAAATAGAATTTTATATATATATATTTATTTATTTATTCAACATTTGTAACTCTCATCTTTTGATTTGATGATCATAATATACACATGGGAGTTTTGCACCTTTGTAACTTTAGCCCTAGTGGCTAGAGTTGATGGCCCTTGATGTTAGGTTTTATAGTAGCTTTCATGGCTAAGACCCATTCCCTACAAGTATAAAAAGGGCCTTTCTTATCCAACTTAGAATAAGAGTTTTTGAGAGATTTTTGGTGGAAAATAGAGTTGGTGTTTTGACATAAAAAAGTTAGAGATGATTTTTTACACCAAAGAAAAATTTTAGGACAAACTTCACTTTACCCTTATGGTTTAGGCTATGTGCAGATTACCCCCCTAACTTTCGAATATCACTACATAACCCCCCTGTGGTTGATGGGGTAATGTGCACAATTAGCTTTTTCATCTATTCTAACCGGTTGTGCAGTACACGTGAGTGTGGTGCAATTGGGCATGAACTGATGATGTTCCCTCACAATGAAAAGACCAAAATGCCCCTAGGATTAAACATGAAAGCTTACCCAAGAAGATTGCTTTTTATATTGCCTTCTTGCTTTGTATGTTGAGTTGCAGGCTAGTATACCCAACAAAACTGTCATCTTCAAGCATTGGAGGTGGAGAAGGACAAATGTTGAGATTCATGAGCAAGAAATGTCGTTGTGGAAGAAAAGCAACCATTAGAATCGTGGAGTCCGAGAAGCCTTCAAAAGGTAGGTTGTACTATGTTTGTGAAAATACGGGTTTGGGGGGTTTTGATTTCTGGGCTTGGTGCAACCCAGTTGGATATGCTCCCATCTATGGAAGAGATGAGATTGATGATGAGAAGCCAAGAGTTGAAGAAGGTGTGCAGTTTAATGGAAGACTAATGAAGCTGGAGATGAAGATGGAGGCACTGAACATGATAATGAAGACATCTATGGTGGTTTTGCTTATATGTTTCATTTCCGCCATGTTAATGTTTAGTATGAAATGAATTTTTAAGAATTTGTAAGGTGCTTTATGTACTTGATGTATGTTTGCAAGTAATGAAATTATGTTTATGAAATTTGTGATTTTTGTATGTTCTTTTTTACTGCAACATGAAAATGCATTAAAAGTTATTCCAACACAAACCCTACTGAGTTTAATTGGAAAAAAATCAACAAATTTTGAACTTTTTTTACTGCATTCCAATGCAAAATATACAACCAACATTAAAATGATTCCAACACAAACAAATTGACCGTATACTTGAAGCAATGGTAACCCTGCTGAGTTGATTTGCAAAACAACTGGCCTCATTCCAAATCAATGCACTTGAAGGAATGGAACAAAAATGACAAGAAAAACTGAGATTGACAATGCTATTTAATACCAATCTATTTACAGAAGTATGTTGCATTTGACTACAAAAACCATAACTCTAAGTGTGTGTCTATCCTTCCTTAACTTAAATACAAACACAACACATCTCACAGTATTGTTTCATTTCAAAAACATAAATAATAACAGGTAATCCTAAAGTTTACTTTGACCCAGTTGCTAGTTATTTGTCTTGTCTCCTTGCTTTGATTGTCTGTAGTACAGAAGTTATTGAAGCAGCATGCCCTCTGACATTAGCATTCACTCCAGTTCTTTTAACATTGACTGCAGATATAGATGCATTAATTGGTCCCCTACCCCTCCCACCAACTGTGATTTCAAGTCTTTAGCTAAGACCACTTGATACCTTTCCACAATGGGTTGGTAGTTTTGTGGACTGCAACAATATTTTCAATTAACAAACTGAAAAGTTACAAAATAAAAAAGTTGGTTATATAAACAAGTGAGTTACCTGAGTGGATGACCTAGTAATCCTCCTCTTCAATCCAATAGAAGCAGTACTCATTGGTGGTTGAGATGCTGCTTGGCCTCCTCTTCTAGTTTGGCTCTTACTGTACATCTGAGGCAAAAAAATTTCCAATTAGGAACAAATTGGGCAAACTAATGTTAGTTTCCTACTTGAAATTACAAGTCAACATTAAAAGTTGGTTACCTCATTTGATGGGATGTTTGTTGTTTGAGTAGGAATAGGAGTTGATGCAGGTTGAGATGATTGCCCACTAGTAGATCTCTGCTACAACAAACAAATTAAGTATACAATAAATTAAATATACAACAAACAAATAACAACATGTGTACAATAAATGAATGCATAAGTATACACTAACCTTCACTGTTTTGGACTTAGGATGCAATTTGTTCTTGCATAACCTCTGATTGTGCCCCTTCCGCAGACACTTAGCACATGTCACATTGATGTTCTTCCTTGATGCCTTATGTGGATTTCTTGGCTCATTTGCTTGTCTGTTTCTTAACTTCTTTGGTCTGCCTGCTAACTTCTTTGCTTCTGGTGGATTTAATTTTTGGCCACCTTCCTCATACTCATGCATGTCTGGAACTGGGTGTATTATGAATGCATAAGTATCCAAGTACCTAGATTTGTTGTAATACTCATGCACATAGGCTTTTGGCTGCTCATGATTGATTTGAATGGCACTGATGGCATGACCACAAGGCAAACCAGACAAATCCCATCTCTTGCAACTGTATGTCCTAGTACTTAGGTCCACTATGTACCTCATTTGAAAATGATCAACCTCAAATTCCAATTGTCCACACTAGATTGCAAAGCATTTCCTTGATTCCATCTTCAACTTCTCAAGTTTGTCATGAATATTAGGACAAATCTGACCACTATATTTTGCCATTCCATCTTTTTTAATTTGAATCCTTTACATCAATTTTCTTCTGACCCATTCAAACATAGAGATTATTGGTAGCTCTCTAGCTTCTAGAATGTAAGAATTGAATGACTCATTCAAATTGTTCATAAGGATGTCACACTTGCTCCTTGGAGAAAAATGTGACCTTGCTCACAGAGTAGGGTCAGTCTCCCTCAACCACTCTACAGCTGTCTTCCTATTTCCAGTCTTAGGATCAGCTTTTTCAATCTTCTTCATCCAATAATTGAATTCATGCACATTTCCAGTTGATGCAGCTTTCCAAAACAGGTCTTTCAACACGCAACCACTGTATTTTGTCTTGAAGTTACTATACATATGTCTTAGGCAGTATATGTGATCTGCAGTAGGGTATAACTCTGCAAATGTTTTAACCAACCCCTTTCTTCTATCTGATATAAATGTCCACCCCATCTCCTCAACACTCTCAATATCACTCATCAATTCCTCAAGAAACCAAGAATAAGAGGCTTTACATTCTATCTCAACCAAAGCCACTGCAATAGGATACATGTTATCATTTCCATCTCTCCCAATAGACTAAGTAGTTGTCCTCCAAAAATCCCTTTCAAATGACAACCATCTAGTCCTATTATTGGTCTACACCCTGTTAGAAATCCATCTTTTTGTGCATCAAGTCTAAAATACATTATTTCAAATGTAGGCTCTGTCTTTTCAGGATTAGTTGTTATTGAAATGTGTGAGGTTGGATTTTTGCTAATAACTGTAGCTTCATAACCCCTAATCCTGTGATATTGCTCTGCCAAATCCCTTGCAATTATCTTCATTGTCTTTCTCTTTGCCCTGTATATTTGAAACCTACTTGCATCCACCATTATCTCTCTTCTCACTTTTTTCTTGAAAGAGGCTATGTTAATGGAGGGGTCATCTCTCACTTCATCTACAAAGTTCTTCCCCAAGTACTTAGAGTTGGCTTGTTTGTTGTTGTAATGCCTCTCACATGTGTGTTTCCCCTCTAGAGTTTTGATCTGAAAGGTTGTAGTTCCCCCAAATGGAGAGGCCTGTATCCTCTAAGTACAGCCATGCCTACAAACAACAATGATTCTAGCACTCTCATTTCTGATGTACCTTATATCATAACCATGCACCACATTAAACTCCCTCAAATACTCTCTGAAAACTTGGGGACTGGGAAATTTCATTCCAACTACAAGTATGGGATCCTTCATCATCCCTTATTTGTATTTTGGGTATCCAACATCATCTACCTCATTTGATGACCCTTTCAGACTAATCAATTCATCATCATCATCAAGATCTAAATACCAACCAACATCATCTAGCAAATTGACTTTAGGTGGTGGTCCTTCAGTTCTTCTGTGTGAGGTTTCATAAAAAATGTTATCATTTGGACCCTCTAAGTTTTCATACAACCAACTTTGGTCATCACTTTCCTCTGCACTATCCTCAGAAGTTTCAGTATCACTATATTCTTCACTAACTATATAGTCCAAGTCCTCAGAATCATCACTATCAATTCTCTCTTCATCAGCTTAAAATTCAGTCTCACTCTGTGCACTGTCACTCTCATCAGCCTCATTACCTTCTACAGACTTAGTCTCAGTAGTATGCTACAACCCCTCCTCATGTTGTGTATCATTACCCTCATGCTCCCTTCCTATTTGACTCTCCTTAGCCTGATTCTGACTTGATTTCTCACTACCCGCATATTTCTTACCCATATCCTCACCCTTAGCTACCTCAGACAAGTTTATATCAATAATGTCTGTGTCACCACCACATATGGCATTACCACCATGTTCTGTGTCACCACCACCTATGGCATTACCACTCTGTTCTACACCATTGGGATCTGACAACAACTCACCATTGAATGACAAAACTATAATAAGATCTACACACTTCTTTACATAAACTACTTCATAATCCAAACCCTTATAAGCCTCAAGCATTTTAATCACATCAGCATCGCTGTAAATTGTTTTTAACCCAACATCTAAGCTATAACCAGGCCATGTATAGTACATATCTATGTTGCTCCTTTTCCACCAACCAGGTCATAATAAAGGTCTCTTAACTCAAATATGAACATTTTGTCAGGGTCACAGTTAATTATTTCATTCACCCTACCACCCTCATAAACAACATATTGATGAAAGACAAAATGGCCCCCATGTTGCATTTGAACAGTTATGAATTTGTCTGACATTTTCAGCATTCACTCCTAAAGTAGAAAAAACTTTCATCAATACATTTTGGGACCATAACCCACAACGTACGACCCTAAACAAAGATATAGTCATGCTTGTAACCAACATAAACTAAAATAATAAATAATCCCTAATCCTCAAACAAATCACACAAAACAGAAATAGAATATAAAAGCATAAAATCGTACAATACAAATGCCTAAAGTATATGACAAACATAAAGTAATAGAATTAAAAAACCTATTCTTCAGGAATAAAGTTAAAAGTTAATTGAAGATGTTACCCAAAAAGTAACCTAAGAAGGGGGGGTGAATTAGGTTTCTACAAATTAAAATTAATAATACCCCAATAAAATTAACTACTAGTACAACAAATTATTAACAAACACAATGATGAACTTAGCAGTAAATGATAAAGCAAAATAACAATGAAGTATAACTATCATACATGGTAAATCAAATGATTAATACATAAATATTAGATAGCTATAGTAGTAGTAGGAAAGTAAAGAGATTAGGGAAGAGGAGACAAACAGATTGATAGTGGTTCGGTTTCAACCAAGCCTACATCTACTCCTAAAGCTTCACATGAGATTTTTCACTATCTTCTAGCTTTACTGGCGTGCTAGCAACCTCTTTACAAATGGAGCAATCCTCCACAGATTTTACATAGACTTTACAAGCCCAAACCCTTGCAAATCTTAGGTGATTCATAATCATTCTTAAGATTTCAAGAACACAGTGTTTGCAACACTTTTACAAGATGAAATGGTATTTTTGCTTTCAAAGAAAGCTTCCAATAAATATCTCTCAAAAATTGATATTGTAGACGTCCCCGAACATCCTGGGAGAGAAATCCCGTTTTGTTCATTTGGGGCTCACTACAGTTCGGACTCAATGTCACGGTCCTATATCTAATCTCGCAGAGTGTAATGCAAGACCGATGAATCATCAAAGAGTCCAAATCCGGCAAATTATTTTTGAAAACAGATTTTTCTTAAAAGAAGTGCCAAACATGGACTGCTTTGCCAGATACAGAGTCGCCACCTAAATATTTTATTTTGGAAAATTTAGGAAATCCTGACTCATTTGCCTAAGGCCACGTGTCTGTCATCACCAAAGTTGCCTCGGCTCGGGAACTTGGGTATGATTGGGGAAGGTCACTTCGTGAGAACCTCTGCTCACCCAATCAAAGATCGGCCTTTACTAACCATGATATCGAGTTTTGAAAACATTATGTGCTCTTATTCCGGTTTATTAGCCTAGAATTGCTACGTGGCGTGCACAACATACAAGTATAGACCGGATCGCCTGAATTGGAACAAAACATTTCATGTTTGTTTTTGAAAGCGGTTTGCTACTCGCAAGTAGACTTAAAATGTAGATTTTGCCACCCTCGGGTGGGCTTAGAAAACATGGTTTTGCCACTATCTAGTGGGCTTAAAACTCACAGTCAATGCATTATTCCAATTCAGATAACCTAACCTTCACCCGCAAGCACTCAGGCAGGTATATCACATAAGCAAATAACCTCATGGTAAGCATGCTATCATGGCAATCACTCACACGCATGCAAGGATGCTAAAGTATAAAACTTACCGAGTACTCCAAGCCAAAACAGAAGCTGATTAGAAATCATGCATGAATCCTAACTATACTGGAATGCCTAATGCAAAACATGCAAAATGCTACTAAAATAGGCTCGGCTATTCTACAATGGCATGTGAAATGCTACAACTAACACGTATTCAATTCGGAATTGAAATACAATGCAGTTAGTATGATGCGCCGAGCCCGGTGCATGCAAGACAGATAAATGAATGCAAACATGCGAGCATAAGTATGCTAATTGAAACATGCCCTAATCTAACCATCATAAGCTGGTAAATAAAATGGAGAAAGACGTGGGGCTGGAAGACATGCATCACACACACGCACACTTATTACAACATTGCCCTCACTCGGAGGGTCCGAATAAATAATACAATCCGAATAAATAATTACAGTCCGAATGAATGATTAAATATTACAAAACCCTAATTAATTAACAAATTAACTAGGAAAACAAATAAACTAGTACGCAAATTCATGGACCGCCTCAGCTCTATTCCGAATGATGAAAGATGCATGCTCGAGTTGCCTTGCGCAGAAATCCGTTGCGATGCCCTGATTCGCCTCTGTTTGCAATTAATCCCGAAATGCTGTGCAAGGCTTTTGAAAGTTGTTGATTTCTGATTTGCTGCAACAGAGAGCAAGAAAGGAGCATGACAAAGTATTTTCACATATGTATGCACACCTCGATCCTCGTGCCACCAATCATGCATCTCGATGCACGATGGCCGAGGAGTCGAATTGCACGACTCGATGTGAAATGAATGCACATATAAACACAACAAGGCCTAGACTCCATCATGGTTAATCCGGAGTGTCGGCGACCGGGAATTGAGACGCGTTTCGTCACTTGGAGTACGGAACGTTCCTCGTTTCCCGTGCTTGGGCTAACTCCTATCCTAAACACAATGCAAATGAGATGGCATACACAATGCGACTAACATGTAACCTAGCATACGCAATGCTATGGACTAAGATGGCATACACAATGCACGTGATGTAACATGGCATACACAATGCTCTAACATACAACCTAACATACGCAATGCTATGGAATGAAATGGCATACACAATGCACAATGGACTTATACCAACATGAGTGGACCTCAGCCACACTCACGTCAGTGGCCATATGATGGAAATAAAACAACCGAAACACATGCAGACATGCACGGATGCAAAGTATCGATCTTAAGGCATAACATGCAACTCTAACTAAGCATGGCAGAGGATGAAATATGGCATACAAACACACAAATTCCAGCTCTGAAACATGATACAAAATGGTCCCGAAACATGCAAACATGGCACAAAATGCAAGCTAGGGGGCCCGGGTACCGAAACTAGTGAAGTGCGTTACTCTAGAGGTACCCAAAACAATGCACTAATGGAAAAATCAACCCCAAACAGACCCTAGGCAGGTCTGAAACGGTGGGGAAATGGCCTAAAATGATCGCTCGAAATGCAACGAAATGGAGCTTATTCAATGGTCGGTAAACGGGGCATACAAGCCCGACTCTCAAACACATTTAAAGAGTACAAAACATGACAATATGACATTCAAACAAGCTCTGAAATATGATGTATAATGGCCCCAAAACAAGGAAATACCTCAGTATATGCATGTAATGGACCCCGAAATTCAAAGCTAAGCAACTGTATTGAACCACAAGCATGCAAAAAAAACATCATTCGACCATGAGACCCAAAAACAGAGCTAGGGTAGTCCAAAATATGCATAAAATCAGTTTAAGGCAAGGCCAAAAAGAGCTAAAATCAAGGGTCAACAAACCATGCGAAGTAAGCCAGTGAACCATGATTTGCACTACAGCTATATGAAGCACATGAGAGCTCACCAAACCAACCAAAAATAGAAGTATGCCATGCCAAATAATGCCCAAAAACCCACTGAAACTCAGTCAATGCATGCAAGAATGATGTGCTCCTTTAGAAGGTCATGCAATGGGTTGTTCAACACATACAAGATAGACATGCAACATGGCAAAACCACCTCTAGAAATTAGTTATGAGGGTCCTAAAACTCACCAAAAAGGCCCTGAAATGGGTCAATGAAGCATGCAATGAAAGGTCCCTTTGAAAGGCCTTGAAGAGGATTGTTCCACACATGCATGAGGGACACAAAATATGGCCAAAAGGGCTCCAGAGAGAGCTAAGGAAAACCCTAAAACTCACAAAATAGGGCCTGAGATGTGACTTCACAACATGCAAGTAGGGGCTCCTTTGTAAGGCCAAGAAAGCTAGTAAACAAAACAAGGGGTGAGAGGGTCACCCCTCTTTGATTTTAAGGCTCAAAAACACATGTTAGCCACTGAAAATCCGCTGGATTTCAGTAGCTAAAAGGCCAAACCAAGGCCAACACAAATGCTCTAATGCATAGCTCAAAACAAGAGGAAATGAAGCATGCAAGGGGGTAAATGACCCCCAACAGAAAAATGACTTTAAAAAAACATGTTTATACGCTCAAATTTTTTTTTTTAAAAGTTTATGACGAAACCCAAAAATGCTTGCAAGTAAGGCTAAACAATGAAGCAAAATAAGGGCCAAAAGAGGGAACTATTGTCTTACCCTTGTAGAGCAGAGGGCCAGCAGCTTCTGGACCAAAATAGGAACTCTCCAACCTCTGAAAATGAGCTCCTAGGTGCTTAGGTTGATAATGGACGTGTTGTGCTTGGAGGTGTAGTGCAATGGGACCAAGCACAAGGGTTTTTGGAGCTTGGAATATAGAGATATGGAGGGAAAGTGTATGTATGCTCAAAACAGGTTCTGAACCCTAGCAATGGAAGAGGGCCCTTTCCTTTATAGGGGAGAAGGTCTAAAGCTTCTCCAAAAAGCTTAAAAGCTAGCTTAAACATCCTCCATACACGTGTATGGAGGATGCATTCTGAGGCTTCCAGTTGGCACAACTGGCTTCAACTCATTGAGACAAAAAAGGAGAAAGCTAGCCGACCAGTTCAGGTGGTCGGCCGACCACTTTCCCTGGTCGGCTGACCAGGTCAAAAGGTTCAGGTGGTCGGCCGACCACATTTTCTAGTCAGCCTGCTACTTTTTCTGGTTTTTCAAGACAAAAAATTGGTCTGCCGGAAAGAAAGGTGGTCGGCCAGTGATTGGGAAGTCCAAAAGTGGTCGGCCAGGTGTCCAAATTAAAGCCCCAGAAGTTAGCTTTCCAATGGCACCAGCCTTGTATCAAATTCTTCCTGTGCAAAAAGTTATGCCTGTTTTAGTGAAGCCGCGCAGATTCGGTCCAACCGGAGTGATGCCCTACTTCAATCAACCATATCTCCCCCGTCCGGACTTGGCTTTAGGAGATTCTTGAGTGCAAAATGAAGCCTTGGAAGTAAGATTTCCAATGGTGGTGGCCTCATAGCTGAAATCCAAGTATGAAAATGAATAGGCCTGATTCAGCGAGGACTGCTCGTCCCTTTCTTAACGGTTCATTTCTCCCCCAATTGGGTTTCTTCCCCCTTCTCTTCTTTTCTTCAACTCCAAACCCCTAAGTAAGGTGTTTTGAAAGATTTTTCAAAGATCTCATCTCTCTTTCATTCATTTTCACTTTGTCCTTGCCCGGTTTACTGAAAAGCACAACATTTAACGAAATGCGAGCGTCGGAACATCGTAGGAACTTTATTTTCAAAAATTTTTGAAAGAGAGGGTTTCAAGGTCCAAAATCTTTTGATCAAGATTGTTTCGGTCAAAAAGGGGTGTGAGGTTGAGATTTGACTCTCTCATTGTTGAAGAAACTGAACCTTTGCCTTGCACACCTTTCTCCACCAAGTAAACCATCAGTAGTGCCCAAGTCTTAAGAGCGATCAAAAATGGGGTGTCTACAGATATATAAAATGAAGTTTTGATTTTTCTGTAAATCCCACACAGGAAAGATAGGCTTAAAGCTATAAGGCTTAGTATATAATTTCTGAAAAAAGATGTGAGTGATTATAGATCAAATAATATTTTCAGGTTTTTTGTAACTTGTTTACATTAGAGGCTTTGGTATATATAATGAAAATTATAGCCGTTTATAGCCATTTTATTCATTTGAATTTATAGCCGTTTATAGCCGTTATACTTCCATCATTACCAATTTGAATATCTTCCACTCCATCATTATAAATTTGAATATCTTCCACTTGAAACTTTTGAACCTTTTGACCTTTTGAACCTTTATAGCCGTTGAACTTCCATGTGAGTGATTTTCCGATCACACTGCCAACTTAGTATTTAGCTGGAGAGTACTGGCAGAATAGATGACACCTGGCTGACCTGCAACAGAAAGAGAAGATTTCGGCGGTGGTTCGTCCACCCGGGAGTACTCCGACGATCAAGTCAGTATATCTCTCAAAGATAATCAATAGTGCTAAACTCACTGTTCAGAATATAAACTGCGTACCTTAGACCCATCGGGGGTGCCTTTCTTTTATAGTTACCTCAATCCTAGTCCCCATAGAAGCCTAGCTTCAATGGACTTCTGTTCAGTGCTTATCCTGGACTCTCCAATAGATAAAGATAAACTCCCTAAGAGTGTTATCCTTATCCATGTTGAAGTCCTTCCTTATTCTAGGACTCTTGTCCCTTATCCACTTATCTCGGATTTCGATATCTTCGGAGATAACCTCGGCCTTGCCGAGATCACCTCGACGCCATGACCCGGGCACGTGGCACCTCAGCTGACACGTCAGCGTCTCCTTGGCCACGTGTTGGGACTCAGAAAATATATCCCCATAATTACTAATTTGAATATCTTCCATTTGAACCTTTTGAACCTTTTGGTCTGTTGCTATGCTAGGCTGTTTGAACCTCTCTTTTGGGTTGTTTGAACTCCTAATTTAATAAAATATTAAATACATTCTAACAACATTTAGGATAAAGGTTTAGGTGAGAAATAATGGGACAAAATAAATTTTGATTTTATTAAAACATAAAATCATCAAAATAAATGTTGATTCTATTTTTCTCTTTCAAATAAATCATCAAAATAAATGTTGATTCTATTTTTCTCTTTCAAATAAATCATCAAAATAAATTTTGATTCTATTTCTCTCTTCCAAATAAATTAAAACATAATTAAATAAATCATCAAAATAAATTTGGATTATATTTTTCTCTTTCAAATAAATCATCAAAATAAATTTTGATTCTATTTCTCTCTTCCAAATAAATTAAAACGTAATTAAATAAATTATCAAAATAAATAAGTCTAACAATCTCCCCCTTTTTGATGATGGCACACAATAATGTTTTGATTTGATTTGGAAGTAAGAAAAACTCCCCCTCAAGTCATCCTCCCCGAATTCATTTCTAAATACATAGGTTAGGACATGTATAATAAATAAGCTTTAATTAGAGACATGATATGAGATTAAAATATCAAACTATAAATACATAATCATCAGATTAGTTTTCAAATAATACCATAATTTGAAAATAATACCATAATACATAACATTATATAATTTCTCCCCATGTGACATTTTCAAAAGGAAATCATGGGTCAGAATTTGGAGAAGGGGGAGGAAAATGATAGTGATAAATGGTATCAAATATATATATATATATATCAATCAACGGTCAATTAACAAATATATATATATATATATTACATATACAACTCTCCCGCGTCGCTCTCGTTTTTCGCAAAACGCAGTTGCCACGCGGCCTGGATTTTGCTTCATTGACCGACAAAAGCAGCGCTCCTTGATTGCCGCTCGCCTCGGCTATCTCGCCCTCCTTGTCTTCTTCTCTTCAACCTCTTCTTTTCAGCCTTCTTCTAAATCACACACTCTTCCATTTTCTTCTTCACTATTCTCTTCGATCTCTTCTTCACTACTCTCGTCTGTTTCTTCTTCCTCATCGAGAGACAAAAAAACTGAACGGAGGAGGCCAAACCTCAGTCTATTCTCTTCTATTTCTCTGTAACTCATTTCGTTTACAGCTCTCACATCTAAACCATGGCTTCCTCATCTCGTCCCCTCACTCTATTTTCGGACCTGAACGATCCCATAAGCTCTGCTGGACCGAGTGCCTCTACTCCTACTCTTCCTGTCATTCCTCTACCTAACCTTCCTATGATGTCGATTGAGCAAATTATGGCAGCTTAATCTGACATAGAAGCCAATCATTTCACATTGATGTCCTGTATGGAGACGGTGACGGCAGTCACAAAATTGGCTCACCGATTGCAAAACAGGATGAGTGAGCTCCATCAGGTCAATGCCCAACTCGCTCTACTCCAGCGCATGTACAAGGATGGGCGAGCAGAAATAGGAGCATTGATGGCCGAAAACAAAGAGCTTAAATAGAAGACCACCTCCATGGCCCGATTTGGAACAACATCATTCTTGGCCTTTGATAGTCAGCGGGGAGCCGTCGCTCTCGACGAAAGAACGGGGGCAGGGGTGTCAAGGGTCGCCCAAGGTGATAAAAAGAAGAAGAAAACGATGGAAGAGGCGAGTAAGTAAGATCGGCGTATGGCCGGAAAAAAATGAAGGGTGTTTTTTTTTTATGTTTATTTTGATCGGCGTGTGGCCGTAAAAAAATGAAAGGTGCTTTTCTTCTTCTTTTTTTATATTTTTTTATGTAAATATGTGTATGTTGATCGGCATATGGCCCGAAAAAAAATAAAGAGTGTTTTTTTTTTTAATGTAAATATTTGTATTTTGATTTGTTTTTGTTTTTATATTTAAGTATTGAAAGATGAAATTAAAAAGTAGAAAAAAAAAATAAGAAAATTAAGTCCAAACAAAAAATAATAATGAGAGACCAAATTGTTAATGAGTATATGAGAAACATTTGAACATGATCTAATTCTCAATTTCTTAGCAAGAGCATACCAATCTCAAGACTATAATAGACATAACAGTGTATAGATCAAACAACGTTGCCAAGCAAGAGCATAAATATGGAGCTAAAGTTCAAATCACTCTTCCTTGAGGAAAACGATCTTCCTCTTATATTATCAACAACTAATCAGCTCACAGGTCATGTTGTAAGAATTAAGATACCAAAAGCATAGAGATACCAAAATAATCAGATATACTAAAACAATTAAGTCTCTTTTCCTCCTCTGATGACATTTTCAATAAAATCAAGCACAAGGAGGGAGTATGGTACAACATATAGGATGAAAGAATGTAAGTCTCATTATAGCACAAATAATCATCCATATCAAGGTAGCTCTATGATACCAAAAAATGATAGCACATAATGATCATACAATTGAAGCTCATACCATTTGAAATAATGAGCAAAAAAAAATAGTAACATGTGAAGGTGCAAGCCCATAAGTTTGATATCAAAAACAGAATAGAAACTGAGGGGATTTTAAAAAAATAATCAAGTTTAAATTCTTCCATTTGTTTCATTTGGCAAAATCAATAGGAGATATGATAAATGAAAACTTATTACTGAAATGTTCTCGTCAATAATATCAAATAGGATGCCAAAATGATACCTACATGCAATCTACCAAGGATACTAATATGCAATCTAGAAGATTTAACAATCATAGCTCAAGCATTATGTAGAATACCAAATATTGCTCATAATAGGTTACACTCAATATAATCTCATGGAGCTAATGTAATTCCAAATCGAACCGAATGAAATACAAAATAAAAAGCAATGATTGAAAGAATACCTTACAACTTATTCTTCGTGAACTTTTGGGCTTCGTTTGTTTCGTAAATCTCCAAATCAATGACAATCGAACAATTGAAGCCATACTTTCTCAAATCTATACACTAATTCATTCGATTGAAACCCTAATTTGTTCAATCGAACAAATTTAATTTGTTAAATCATACAACCTAGTTCTCTTCACTTTCCTCTTCTCAAATGCACAATTGTTGGAAGTGAAAATGGTAGGCAAGGTTAGATATATATATATATATATATATACAAGGGCAAATTGGTCTTTTTATGTAACGCCCCCAAAATATAACACCAATAAACCATTCATAAGATCCATGAACATAATAAAGTGGTATACTTTATTCATCAGAGTTTATATTACAAAAGAGATATCACATGCATTATACATTCATAAATGTTCATCTTGAATCTATAGCATGTAATATTAAGTTAACAACAACAAAGTAAATGCCCTACGGGCTTACATTTTTCCAAGTTATCGCTTGGTTACAACAAAAGAAAGAATCCTAACTCTTTTACATATAAAGCCCTCGGCTTGAATAAACATTAAAGCATAAATATAACAAAAATAGAGATTTCAGCCCCTGGTCCTCCCAAGCTATGTTCTTGGAGGTGGCATAACACCTGTACCTAAAAATGGTTTCCTAAGTAGGGTGAGTCAAAGCCCAATAAAGATAAATTTACACAATATATGCAATTTAACTAAAGTATGAGTATCAAGTAAATGTTCAATTTACATAACCAGCTTATATTTTTTCCAGGACCATTCAACGTAGATCATCGTATCTCAATTCATTTCCATCCTTTTTCTTTACATCAACTTATGAGTCAAGTTCATTTTTATTGAAATAGACCAAATGAAACTACAATTCATTGGTTCACAATTCAATAACCTTTCTTATTCAAAACATTTCAACATCTTTGCCATTTTATGGGATTCACATTCGAGGGAATCGGCACCCATAAATATAAGATTTCGGGACTTTCATCTTGGACACTCTGGCTAACTTAATTTTAAATGGAGTTCATCCCCTATCTCCTCATAAACAATAGAGTACATCCCCTATCTCCTCCCAAACAAAATACATATACAATGCATTAAAAGTATCGTTATATACAATGACTAACCACGACATATATTCAATATCTCAAACATACCACTATATTCTATGACATAAATTTAACGATGGTTCCAATTCACCTAATCCACATGCATTGTCTACAACAACCATAGTTATCCTTCACCGATAGTCCAAAACAGATATACAATCTTTTAAACAGATAATTTATCAAATTTTCATAAGCGAGTGATTTAACAAATCCAACTACACCATTCATTCATACACCTTTCCAATTTCATATTTCCCAGATCAATTCCATTATTTATACAAAATAATTTATTTAACTCAAATTAGGGCAAATCTCCCCCTTTTCTCAAGTTCAATCAAATGACTAGATTCCACCATTTAGCACTAGAGAAACATCATATACAAGGCCTATAGTCATTTTAGAGATCCACATGGAAAACGCCTCTTTAGTTTTTGATTTCAAACCCTAACTTCACTAAAACCTCCCCAAATCCCACCATTTATACAAAATGACAAATACCTAGGTTAAAAACCATCACAAGGTGTAGAATATCCCTACCTCAAGTGTAAAAGCTCAAAGGAAATGAAGAAGAAACTCAAAGGTGCCCAAACTCGATTTTACTCGGATCAAGAGGAAGCCCACAAGATGCTCTAACTCTTTATCAAAGGGAGTATGGTGGAGAGACCCTTAGATTATGGAGTATTTATAGAGAGAGAGACAACCGATTTAGGATTTTTAGCAAAAAGAGATTCAAAAAATGATGTAAAACTCCTCTGCTACGAACTAATACATGCGGTCTTCGCTCAAGCGAAGGAGTTATCGTTCGAGCGACCAGACACAACAAGTAACCTCGCTCGAGCGTAAAATGCAAAGATTCAGAAGTTTTATAGACGCACATGCTCGCTCAAGTGCAAGAAGCCTAGCTCGAGCGTAGAATACAAACCTTCAGGTATTTCACAGACGCACACCTTCACTCAAGCGCAAGAAACCTCGTTCGAGCGAAGGAACAAATAACACAAGGCTTGCTCGAGTGCAAGAAGCCTCACTCAAGCGAAGAACTTCATCTTCTCCAAAAATGCTGCATCTGGTAGGAAACTTGAGAACTCCTAATTCTCGCTCGAGCGCAAGAAACCTTGCTCGAGTGCAAGAAGTCTCGCTCGAGCGAAGAGGCCAAATCTAGGCAACAATAATCTAACCCAATTAAAAACCAACCTGTTCCAAACTCGCCCAATAAGTTCTAAAACTCAAATACAAAGGGTCAAAAGGGAAAAACAAGACATGGATACAATATTCAATTATGGAATCCGAGTCCGGAACACAATGAAGGTCGGGGCAAAACCGGGATCGATATATTTTACGTCTACCATTAACGGTGTTAACTGTGCACATTACTCTATCAACCACAGAGGGGTTATATGGTGATATTCGAAAGTCAAGGGGGTAATCTTCACATGGTCTAAACCATAAGGGGGTAAAGTGAAGTTTGTTCAAAATTTTACTATCCACTTTTGTTAGCCCCTTCTTTGATTCTTGTTAGAAAGAGTGCATCCATTGTCAAGTTTGCCGAAACTATTTAGAATGTGCTTTTGCATTAGTTGGTTTCGATCGTCATATCTTAGGAGATAGACACCGGCGTACCTCCAACATCTATCGGGAGGCGGTAAATCTATTTTGAGGAAACTGTCTAGTGCAAGTTTCGATTTGCTTCTTTTCTTATCATTTGTTTTTAAATTTTTCAATATTTATTTTACAAAGATGAGTTCTAATATTTAGTTATCTATGTTAATAATTTATTCTATTAGTAATGTAATTTAATTCATTTCCGTATTTTTAGTTGTGTCATTTATTCTGTATTTCATTATTTTAATAAAAAATTATTTTGTCATTTTTATTTTATTTTATATATTTTTCATGTATTATTATGAAAAAATAACAATAATAAGCTAGTCCGGCAAAGGATCTGGACTCTGTGGGACTCACCGTTTATGACACATATGGGTTTGGTCCTTTGTATTCCTAACATTGCTAATAGGAAAAATATATACACATATTATTTCCATTTATCTATTGCATGAATTATAGAAAGAGCATTGCTATACAAGTGTAAAAATTATATCCACTTTTTAAGTCTAATGATGTGGTAATCAATTAGAATATCTAAGCTATACTCCCTTTCATATATTCTCTAATCATTAATCAATCATATCACTTATATATCTTAAATTTATAAAATGAGTTTAGAAAATGAACTTATATATTATTTTCCTTATAAATCTAGTGTAGTATTCAAAAATCGTTAGAGGAAAATCAACGACAACAATGGCAAGGGATGAGAATCACATCACCATTGTGAGAGTAAAAATTAAAATTACATTATGGAGACTATGTCTAATACAAGTTGGTATGTATCATTTATGTCCTTGTTGCATGAAACCTATGACTCTTACTAACAAACACTAGGTGTGAAAAAAAAAAGGACCAAAAAAAATAATATATTAGACACTTTTAAATTCAATACACAATTATTGAAATGAATATACTTTTGACACTTTTACATATTCTTAATACACTAGTCAACATAATGCAATTATTAAAAACGTGCCTGAGGTCTTCTTTAACATTTTCCAAAAACAATTAAGCCTTCGTTTGGAAAATGGGTTGGTTTTTTGACTTATTTAATTATTTTAGCCTGAGGCTGAAAAGCATCGTTTGAGAAGAGCTTTTGTTTTTTTTTTTTTTTTTGAATTTTTTGTGAGAAAAAGAATGTAATAATTATGGATTGAATGTGATGTTTTATCTTATTAGACTAAAAAATCTATTTTATTTTTTATGATTAAAATAACTAAAAAAACCTAACTTTTGACTTCGCAAACGAAACTTAAGTAGTACTTTTTCACTATAAACTCTTTATCATTTTAATAGTTTAACACTCGACTCCTAGGACTTCAAGAGAACACGGATAGACCCATTATAATATTATGTTCATTCATATTGGCTCTATGCGTGGTTGAATCAAGGTAGCCCAAAGACAATTCTTTCATGGCTTTTGAGTACTCCAAACAAATTTGTTAAGAACCTACCAAATTCGTACCACATATAGAATATATAAAACTCTAATATATCTGAAGCTTTTAGCCAATGGAGTGGATGTTAGGTCAATTTTTGTAAAGCCTGTAGATATCCATTGCATGTATGTAGACAAGTCATACCATGCAAGTCTACCATTATTGGGCCTTCTCAACAATATTCAATTCTCACAACCTATTTAATACCCAATTATTGATTCTATCATAATTTTACTAATCAAATTATTTATTAAATCAAAGAGTAAATATCAACAAGCCCCCTTCAAATTTGTTATAGTATTTGGCCCTCAAACTTTTGTTTATTTTTTATTTAACCCTTCAACTTTTCATAATTAAGTCAATGTAGTATAGTCTATTAAAAGAAGTGCGAAGATTATATTTCTTTTGTAGTATATCATGTGTTTCTTAAATGAGGTAATTTTTTTTTTTACTTTTTTTTACTTTTCTATTTAAACAAGTATTTGGTTTGAGTTTTTTGGATTAAGTTTTTTGAAAACTGAATTTTTTTGTTTGAGTTTTTTGGATGTTAGGTCAATTTTTTTTTTTTACTTCGTAGTATATCATGTGTTTCTTAATTGAGCAAATTTTTTTTACTTTTCTATTAAAACAATTGTGTTTTTGTTTGAGTTTTTTGGATTAAGTTTTTTGAAAATTGAGTTTTTTTGTTTGAGTTTTTTGGATGTTAGGTCAATTTTTTTTTACTTTGTAGTATATCATGTGTTTCTTAATTGAGCTATTCTTTTTACTTTTTTTTTACTTTTCTATTAAAACAAGTGTGTTTTGATTTAAGTTTTTTGGATTAAGTTTTTTAAAAATTGAGTTTTTTGATTTTCGTATTTTTTTTTGTTTTTAGTAAATAATTTTAAAATTGTAAACATTTTTTTTACTTTTTTAGATGTACCTTAGATATATCTAAAAAGTAAAAAATTTGTGAAAAATATTATAAAAAATTAATAAATACATAAAAATACAAAAAAATGTACTGAATTCTTGTATTTTTTTTTGTATTTTTGGTATTTAGAGAATTTTTAAAAGGTTTTTTCACATTTTTTTTTTTACTTTTTAGGTATATTTATGTTAGGTATGTCTAAAAAGTAAAAAAAAAAATGCTTAAAATATTAAAAAAATTCAGTAAAAATAAAAAAATACGAAAAATAAGAAAATAGAATTTTCTGAAAAGTGTTTTTGAAAAAATAGAATCAAGCAAAGTGACTCTAACGAATAATTGAAAAATAGAGAGAAAATCACTACCAATTTGAGGTGAAATTTGAAATTCTAGGACAAGCGTTTTAAGATAAATTATCCTACGGTCATTAAATGATAAATAGTTTAGTCTAAAAAGTACTCTAAATCTTTTTATTTAATTTAACCAATCAGTTTCTTAGTTTATATATTAAAATTAACTCAATTAGAAAGCATAGGAGTACATGCTAATTTTTTCTGCATATTGACTACATTGAAATAATTATGAAAATATTTAAATAAAAATAAAAATGATAAATTACACTAACCTCTCATGAGTCATGACATATTGATAAAATACAATTAACCACATACTTTTGACTAACTATAATAGTCTATCTCAAGATTTTAATCTACATAACAATTAGACACCCGAACTATAAATAAATAAATAAATAAAATAATTAGACCATTTTCATCAATAATTCATCATTCGTTAGTGGTATAGATGATTAAATGATGTGGTCAACTATTTTATACTAAAATATTTTTTTTTATCTATATTTGTTTTAATGTTTGTCCACCATTTATATTATTTTAATCGTTTATAACCATACTAAAAGGGAGATTAGTATAATTATATCAAATTTGTGAAATTGGTTGTATTTTTTTCAAATATCAAGAAAAAATAAGTGTAATTTACCAAAATACTAATAATAATAATGATAATAAATTAAAGCAAAATTATTAGACGAGTGTAATTTACCCAAGTAAAGACTAATTTTATAAATTAAACTAAAATAAAACTTAAATAAATTGATTCACTTGATCAACCTAGAGTGGTAGCACCAAAAAGAGCTTTTGTTTTTTGATTATTCTTTTTTTTTTTTTGGTTGAATGGAACTTATATAAAAGAAATTATGAGTACACAAGTCTAGAGTACAACACCCCATTAGCATCATCGTATAATTGGTTTACAATAATCGATGGAGCAAAATGGAAACATTGTAAACCCAGCATTGTAGAAAAACATAACTTAGCTATAATATTCGCACATTGATTAGCTTCTTGATAGATATGATTAATTGCTTGAATCTCTAGCAGCTCCATGAGAAATCTGCAATCAAAAATAAGATTGTTAAGGTGGTGTTGCATGTTTGGAGTTCGTTGGAGCAGTGTTTGCATCATCTTCGAGTCAGTTTCAATTTCTAGTTGTGTGAAATTTTTTTCCCATGCAATTTTTAGACCATCTCTGAGCACCCAAAGTTCATCTTCGATTGCAAAAGCGGATCCAATAAATCTGTAGTAGCCCATTATCCATCTACCAGTAGCATCTCTGAAAATTCCCCCTCCACTGGCTTTACCGTCAGCACCTTAAGTTGCACCATTGGTATTGAGCTTGATGAAACCGGTGCTGGGAGCTTGCCACCCAACCTGTATGGTGTTGCTCCTTTTGGGTAGTTGCTTCTGGTTATGTAGGTGTTGCCATTCTATTGCAGTCGCAAGGATCAAGTTAGGTTTGAATGGACTAGGGTTTGGGTATACCTCCTTATTGGAGTGTGGGACCCAATTGGTTTTGGAAAAAGAGTTTAATTTGGTTTAGTATTAATTATAATATATTTTTATATATTATATTTAATTTGTGGAGACCCAATCCAATTTGAAAACAACTAAGATTTGATAATAAATCCTAAATTCACAATATTTTAGGGTTTTTGTTTTTTGCTCATCCCGAAAAAAAGAAGGAGCGGCTGCTGCATATTAGTATATCAATTCGGTGGGTTTGGTATATGCATAGCGCTTGGTGTATAGATTTTCAATTGGTGGCTACTGTAAGGTTTGGTCCTTTTTTCGGCTGGTGCTTGGGGATTCTTTGGATGCTTTGAAGAATTATTTGTGGGCATATTCGGTTGATTTGGAATATTATTTTGGGTCTTCTACAATTCTGGTTTTGAAGATTTTGGTTCTTCTATTTTATAGCGACCCCGGTCTTTTCCCTTTAGATTATTGTATCCGGACTTAGGTTCCGTGGATCCTGTCATTATATATTGGTTGTTGTTGTCCTTTAATCTCTTTGTATATTGAGTCGTGGGTTATGTTGGGAAGATTTGGAGCAGGTTGGTTGAGCTTAGGAACCAAGTCTAGTTGCCCAGATTTTGGCTTGTCCGCTCGAGCGGGAGTTTGGGCGCTCGAGCGGAGAATACACCCATCCAGTATGTCCTGTGTAGTGTTGGACGCTCGAGCGGGGGATTGGCCGCTCGAGCGGGAGGTTGTGAGTGACGCTCGAGCAGAGAGTTGGGCGCTCGAGCGGGGACCTGTCTGCAAAAACTTCTGGGAGTGTGCATCCGCAGCTCGAGCGGGAGTTTGGCCGCTCGAGTGGGAGTCTGTGAGTGGCGCTCGAGCGGGGGTTTCCACGCTCGAGCGGGGCGACTGTTATAAAAATCCGAGATCCGACTTTCTGGATCATTTTTCATCTCCCTTTTGATTCTAAAACCCTAGAACCGTCTTCTCCCTCTCCCTACACACCTTCTCTCTTAGGTTTGATCTACTTAGAGTGTATTTCTACCCTAAGTCCTTTGTTAAAAAGATAGAGTGGGTCGAGAGCTTCCGTTTAATCTGAACAATCTTGGGTTTGGAGCACTTTGGTTTTTCGTCATCTTCTCCATTCGAGTTCTTCGCTTCGAGGTAGGGATTTCCTACTCCATATTATAGGTTTTGTTCTAAGTTTTAGTATTTTGATATGTTGGGGGTTGTTTGGTAATTTTGGGAAAAACCCTAGTTGTTGTAATAAATTAATTTATATAATTAATTTAGGGAAAATTGGGGAATTTAGTTGAATTCATGGAATTAATGAATTTATTGATTAAGTGGTGTAGTTGGTAGTTTAATCGCTCACCTATGAAAATGTTGGAATTATGTTAGTTGATACATTTATTTCCTATTTAGAAATAACTGTTTTGGGCTATCGGTGGAGGATAGTCGTGATTGTTGTAGACATTGCATGTGGATTAGGAAAAACTGAAACTAATCGTATTGGTTAAGTCATTGATTTAGACTATTGAATTAATACAGAAAATACATGTATTGATTGTATGTTGTATATGACAAGTGTTTAATACATTGTATATGCATTTTTGTTTGGGAGGAGATAGGGGATGGACTCCATTAGCATCACTATTATGTGTGTTTATTGATGTTGAAGTGTTTTTACATGTTATGGATACAGCACTAAAATGTGTATCAAACAAGAAGTATAAAGTGTTTTGATATGAGCCTGGGTCTCATTTGTTTTGTTGATATTGAAAGTAATGTGGATATGATATATAGTTCACTGTTGTAAGTTTAGCCAGGTTCTGAGCCATGTTGATAATAATGGAAAGTGAAATGTGTCTTAGACATTAGTGTCATGAGACTGTATAATGATAAAATTGATTATCTTGGTTAACCATCTATTGAATGCTATTGCTTTATTCAATGCTTATATTTGGTTTAGTATATTTCTACTGGGCTGTGGCTCACCCTATATAGGGACATCATTTTCAGGTTCAGGTGATAAGCTACCTCCAAGGACTTAGCTTGGAAGGATTTGAATTTTGGATTTTGAAGACTATCTTCAGTTAGTTGTTTTTATTTGATAGTACATGTAAACATTCAAGCCTAGGGCTTTACTTGTATTTGAGTTAGAACTCATATTTTTGTGTCCAAGTGTTGGCTTGGAAAGATGTAAGCCCGTAGGGCATTTAATTTGATGTTACATGTAATGCTTTTATTTAGTAATACTCTGATGAATGAGATAATGAATTGTTTTCTTTAAATATTGCATGTCAATGATAAATATATAATGGGCTTATTTTGAGGACGTGACAACTTGGTATCAGAGCGTACCGGGTTTGAATACTTTCGGTACGTGGGAAGTGATTAGTATCACAATGGGTTCGTCTCGTTTGATAGAGACTTAGTGAAATGTTATATGCTTATATGATAACATGTTTATGTGATTATGTGGGCATGGAATGTAGTTTCTAGGATGTTAATTGGACCCTTGAGTTTCTAGTAGTCTTGTTGGAAAGGCACTTGATCAATGCTGCTTCCAACCAGAATTATAGTAACGCTTCGGGACTATTATCATCTAGGAATGAAATTCGTAGGTGCTTATGTGATTATGTGCTTACGTGGAATGAATTACTGTTGTCCAATGCATTAGGACGCTAGTGTTATAGCTTCGGCACATTTATTAATGTGCTAACGGCTTGTTTACCTTTATTAGGATGTCAGGACGAGGACGAGGACGTGGTAGGCGTGGTAGGCAGGATAGGCAGGAAGTGCCTATGCCGGAGGAGATTCCGGAGCAGCAAGAAGGAGTTGGCCAGGCTAATGTGGCCGAACCAATAGGCCAGCAGGCTATGGGCGCTTTGGCCCGAGAGATAGCAGGGGCATTCAGGGAGTCGGTTGGCATTCTTAGGGCTGAGAATCAAGCCCAGGTTGTTGTTGCGGATGCAGGACCTTCTTTTCTGAAGAGGGAGTTCTTCCGGTCTAACCCGGATGAATTTGTGGGTGATCCTAAAGAGCCACTTAAGGCAGATGAATGGCTCGAACAGACAACGAAGACGTTTGAGATGCTTGGCATCGAAGACGAGGGGTTGAAAGTGACCTTGGCATCGTTCCAGCTGAAGGGGGATGCGGGTCAGTGGTGGAAGTTCACAAAGGGTCGTATAGGAGGTACGTGGGAGGCTTTTGTAAATGCTTTTCAGGAGAAGTTTTTATCTCCAGCTGTCAGAGAAAAGCTGAGAGACCAGTTCTGTCAGCTTAAGCAGTCGAGTTCTTCAGTGGCCAAGTTTGAGGCTGCATTTACTAGTTTATCCAGGTTTGCACCTGAGTTGGTGGTGTCTGAGGAACGCCGTTGTATTGAGTTTGAGAAGAAGTTGAGACGTGGCCTCAAGCTGAGAGTTGGAGGAACTATGATTCGGGATTATGGGCGTATGGTTGATGCTGCAGCCCATATGGAGATCATGATGCAAGAAGAGGAGGAAGGGCAGAAAGGCTCCAAGAGGAGTCAGGATGGCCAGAGTGATGGCAGGAGACAGAGAGGTTTCACTCCTCAACAGTCTCAGAGTAGCTTTTCTAGATCAACTTTTCCAGTGCCGAGTGCAGGTTCGGGGAAAGGCAGTCAGGGAGACATTACCTGTTTCAAGTGTGGTCAACTGGGCCACAAGTCTCCGGTTTGCCCGCAGAGGGGAGGAGTACAGAGAGCAGCATCTTTTTCGGCTCGATCTTAGAGCCAGAGTCAGGGTAAAGGCCAGCCACTCTCGTGTTATCAGTGTGGTCATCCAGGACACTTGAAGAGGTATTGCCCGCAGTTGAGTGGCACATCTGGTGCATCTGGTTTGAGGCAGACTCAGAGTCATCAACAGTCGGTTCAGGCCTTGAAGGCCAATCAGGGGGCTTCATCGTCCCAGTCTGTGCAGCAGTCTTATGCTCCTAGGGGTGAGCAGGTTGATCAGAGACCAACTGGGCGCGTGTACGCTGTTACCGCGCAGGATCTTGTACCGGCTCCATCGGTTGTGAGAGGTATCTTCTTGTTTTGCAATTCGGTTGCTAGTGTTTTGATTGATACGGGTGCATCTCATTCCTTTGTGTCTGCTGCATTTGCATCTATTTTGGAGTTGGAGTTAGCACAATTAGCATCTCCTATTTGTGTAGTGTCACCTCTTGGGGGTGAATTGATCTTGAAACAAGGTGTTAGGAGTTGTGATATAGAGGTCGCCGATCATAGGCTTCCGTTTCCTTTTGTAGTTATGGCCATGAAGGGCTTTGATGTTATTTTGGGTATGGATTAGCTATCGTCATACCGGGCAGTTATCGATTGCTACCGCCAGAGGGTCACACTATGTACCTTAAGCGGGGAGTGTTTTCATTTTCTGGGAGACCGGGTTGGTAGTGTTTTTCCACCCAGGTATGATCCGCGAGGGCGGAGTGAGCTTAGTGGTCTACTTGCTAGCCTTTTGAGTAGTGAGTGTGATGAGACCCAGATTGTGTTGCCAAGGGTGGTTTGTGAGTACTCGGACGTCTTTCCCGAGGATCTTGTTGGTTTGCCACCGCATCGAGAGATTGAGTTCTCTATTGACCTAGTGCCCGGCACGGCGCCAATTTCTATGGCACCTTACCGTTTTGCCCCAGCCGAGTTAGTTGAGTTGAAGATTCAGCTCCAAGAGTTGCTAAATAAGGGCTATATCCGTCCTAGTGTTTCGCCGTGGGGAGCACCAGCCCTCTTTGTTAAAAAGAAAGGTGGTGCTTTGAGACTTTGTATCGATTACCGGAAATTGAATCGAGCTACGGTTAAGAATAAGTACCCTATGCCTCGTATAGATGATCTGTTTGATCAGTTGAAGGGTTCATGTTGTTTCTCGAAGATAGATTTGAGATCGGGTTATCATCAGTTGAGAGTCAGGGAGGAGGATATTCCAAAGACCGCATTCCGTACGTGGTATGGCCTCTATGAATTTTTGGTGATGCCATTTGGGCTCACCAATGCACCGGCAGTGTTTATGGATTTGATGAACCGGATATTCTGGGAATTTCTAGATCGCTTTGTAGTCGTCTTCGTGGACGACATTCTGATCTATTCACCTTCGGAGGAGGAGCACAAGGAACACTTGAGAGTGGTGCTTGAGTTACTTAGAGCCCATAAGCTTTATGCTAAGTTTGGGAAGTGTGAGTTCTGGCTAGAAGAGGTGAAGTTCTTAGGCCATGTAGTTTCTGGGGAAGGGATGTCTGTTGATACATCCAAGACGGAGGCAGTGCAAGATTGGGCACAGCCTAAGAGTGTGTTTGAGATACGCAGTTTTCTGGGATTAGCTGGGTATTATCGCCGGTTTGTGAAGGATTTCTCCAGGTTAGCTTCGCCTTTGACTAGATTGACTCGGAAGGGAGTCAAATTTGTTTGGAGTGAGACTTGTGAAAAGTCGTTCCAGGAGTTGAAAGTTAGACTGACCACCGCTCCAGTATTGATTATTCCGGAGAGAGGGTTGAGCTATGCAGTCTATTGTGACACCTCACGAGAGGGTCTGGGTTGTGTGTTGATACAAGAGGGGAAAGTGGTTGCCTATGGCTCACGTCAGTTGAAAATTCACGAGAAGAATTACCCTACGCATGATTTAGAGTTAGCAGCTGTGATATTTGCCTTGAAAATTTGGAGGCATTATCTTTACGGTGAGAGGTTCGAGGTATTCTCGGATCATAAGAGTCTGAAATATCTGTTCACACAGAAAGACTTGAATTTGAGGCAGAGGAGGTGGATGGAGTTTATTGAGGATTATGACTTTGAATTGCATTATCATCCAGAAAAGGCCAATATGGTGGCCGACGCCCTTAGCAGGAAACCTGTTGGTGACATAGCTAGTATAGTCATTCGGGAGTGGAAGATGTTGGGTGCACTTGGGGAGTTTGATTTGCTTCTGGGCGAATCCGTTGAGGCTGCGGCCTTGTTTTCTGTTGTTGCGCAGCCTACACTTATGACTCGAGTGTTAGAGGCTCAGAGGGGTGACCTTGAGGTAGAATCCCTCCGAGAGAAGATCTCCAGTGGGAAGGTTGAGAAGGGTTTGACGGTGTATTCTGACCTGAGTGTGAGATACCAAGACCGTCTGTTTGTGCCGGAGTCTTGCCGAGAGGAGGTACTCCAAGAGTTTCATCATTCACGCCTTGCGGTGCATCCGGGAGGTACTAAGATGTATAGGGATTTAGGTCGCCAGTTTTGGTGGCGGGGTATGAAGAGAGATGTGGCAGCTTTCGTGTCTAAGTGCCTTACTTGTCAGTAAGTAAAGGCCGAGCATCAGAGGCCAGCGGGTTTGTTGCAACCCTTGCCTATTGTCGAGTGGAAGTGGAAGCATGTCACTATGGACTTCGTTGTAGGTCTTCCGAGGACTCAGCGAGGTAGTGATGCTATTTGGGTGGTTGTAGACCGGTTGACTAAGTCGACGCACTTCATTCCTATGCGCGTTAGAGATTCAGTAGATCATCTTGCCGACTTGTATATTCGGGACATAGTGAGGTTGCACGGGGTTCCAATGACGATCGTCTCCGATAGGGACCCTCGTTTTACTGCCAGATTGTGGCAGAGCTTGCAGAGTGCCTTAGGCACTAAGTTGACCTTTAGCACAGCTTATCATCCTCAGACTGATGGGCAGTCCGAGCGTACTATTCAGATCCTTGAGGATATGCTTCGGGGTTGTGTTCCTGACTTTAGTGGGTCGTAGGAGAGGCACTTGCCTTTGGTGGAGTTTGCTTACAACAATAGTTTCCAGTCTAGTATCGGTATGGCACCGTTTGAGGCCTTGTACGGCCGACCGTGTAGGTCTCCAGTTTGTTAGGCTGAGGTGGGTGATGCACCTTTGTTGGGTCCAGAGTTAGTGAGGGAAACGACGGAGAAAGTTGAGCTTATCCGTAGGAGGCTTGTTACAGCCCAGAGTCGTCAGAGATCTTATGCCGACCGTAGGAGGAGACCCTTGGTGTTTGAAGTGGGTGATCATGTCTTTCTGAAAATATCACCTAGGCAGGGGTTGACGAGGTTTGGGAAGACTGGGAAGTTATCCCCTTGGTTTATTGGTCCTTTTGAGATCCTCGAGAGGATTGGCGAGGTTGCTTATCGTTTAGCTTTGCCGCCGCAGTTGTCTGAAGTTCATGACGTATTTCATGTGAGTATGCTTCGGAAATATGAGCCGGATCCATCGCATGTATTGGATTGGACCGATTTAGTAGTTGACGAGGATGTCTCGTATGAGGAGAGACCGGTTAGGGTCTTGGATAAGCGGGACCAAGTTTTGCGAGGCAAAACCATCCCTTTGGTAAAGATTCTGTGGAAGCATCACGGAATGGAGGAAGCCACTTGGGAACGTGAGTTGGAAGTCCGCGAGAAATATCCGGATCTGTTTGTAGATGCTTGAGCATATGTTGTTTATTTGTAATATTGAACCTCCAGTGTATTGAATATAACTTAGGTTGTGAAACATGGTTTATGTTTTTGGTTGATGGAAGTATTTTGAAACTTGCCTTATAATGAAAGTTTAATGGAATATTGTGTATGTAGAAAATATTGTTGAATTGAAAGGAAATGCATATTGATAATACAAATTGAAATATATGTTGTTTTATATATTGCGAAATGGCTCTTGATAAGAGATGAAATGGCTGGTGTTGGGTCAAGTTGTTTATTTTTGAGTTATCATATTGTTGGAATTTGAGAAAAACTTGTTTTCGAAACCTTATGCTAAATTTCGGGGACGAAATTCTTTTAAGGAGGGGAGGTTATAGCGACCCCGGTCTTTTCCCTTTAGATTATTGTATCCGGACTTAGGTTCCGTGGATCCTGTCATTATAAATTGGTTGTTGTCGTCCTTTAATCTCTTTGTATATTGAGTCGTGGGTTGTGCTGGGAAGATTTGGAGCAGGTTAGTTGAGCTTAGGAACCAAGTCTAGTTGCCCAGATTTTGGCTTGTCCACTCGAGCGGGAGTTTGGGCGCTCGAGCGGAGAATACACCCATCCAGTATGTCCTGTGCAGTGTTGGACGCTCGAGCGGGGGATTGGCCGCTCGAGCGGGAGGTTGTGAGTGACGCTCGAGCGGGGAGTTGGGCGCTCGAGCGGGGACCTATCTGCAAAAACTTCTGGGAGTGTGCATCCGCAGCTCGAGCGGGAGTTTGGCCGCTCGAGCGGGAGTCTGTGAGTGGCGCTCAAGCGGGGGTTTCCACGCTCGAGCGGGGCGACTGTTATAAAAATCCGAGATCGGACTTTCTGGATCATTTTTCATCTCCCTTTTGATTCTAAAACCCTAGAACCGTCTTCTCCCTCTCCCTACACACCTTCTCTCTTAGGTTTGATCTACTTAGAGTGTATTTCTACCCTAAGTCCTTTGTTAAAAAGATAGAGTGGGTCGAGGGCTTCCGTTTAATCTGAACAATCTTGGGTTTGGAGCACTTTGGTTTTTCGCCATCTTCTCCATTCGAGTTCTTCACTTCGAGGTAGGGATTTCCTACTCCATATTATAGGTTTTGTTCTAAGTTTTGGTATTTTGATATGTTGAGGGTTGTTTGGTAATTTTGGGAAAAACCCTAGTTGTTGTGATAAATTAATTTATATAATTAATTTAGGGAAAATTAGGAAATTTAGTTGAATTCATGGAATTAATGAATTTATTGATTAAGTGGTGTAGTTGGTAGTTTAATCACTCACCTATGAAAATGTTGGAATTATGTTAGTTGATACATTTATTTCCTGTTTAGAACTAACTGTTTTGGGCTATCGGTGGAGGATAGTCGTGATTGTTGTAGACATTGCATGTGGATTAGGGAAAACTGAAACTAATCGCATTGGTTAAGTCATTGATTTAGACTGTTGAATTAATACAGAAAATACATGTATTGATTGTGTGTTGTATATGACAAGTGTTTAATACATTGTATATGCATTTTTGTTTGAGAGGAGATAGGGGATGTACTCCACGGTTTAGGGAAAGATAGGGGATGGACCTCTAAACCGGATTTTGTTTGGGAGGAGATAGGGGATGGACTCCACTAGCATCACTATTATGTGTGCTTATTGATGTTGAAGTGTTTTTACATGTTATGGATACAGCACTAAAATGTGTATCAAACGAGAAGTATGAAGTGTTTTGATATGAGCCTGGGTCTCATTTGTTTTGTTGATATTGAAAGTAATGTGAATATGATATATAGTTCACTGTTGTAAGTTTGGACAGGTTCTGAGCCATGTTGATAATAATGGAAAGTGAAATGTGTCTTAGACATTAGTGTCATGAGATTGTATAATGATAAAATTGATTATCTTGGTTAACCATCTATTGAATGCTATTTTTTTATTCAATACTTATATTTGGTTTAGTATATTTCTACTGGGCTGTGGCTCACCCTATATTGGGACATCATTTTCAGGTTCAGGTGATAAGCTACCTCCAAGGACTTAGCTTGGAAGGATTTGACTTTTGGATTTTGAAGACTATTTTCAGTTAGTTGTTTTTATTTGATAGTACATGTAAACATTCAAGCCTAGGGCTTTACTTGTATTTGAGTTAGAACTCATATTTTTGTGTCCAAGTGTTGGCTTGGAAAGATGTAAGCCCGTAGGGCATTTAATTTGATGTTACATGTAACGCTTTTATTTAGTAATACTCTGATGAATGAGATAATGAATTGTTTTCTTTAAATATTGCATGTCAATGATAAATATATAATAGGCTTATTTTGAGGACGTGACATATTTGGTGAGGTCTTTCCTCTTGTTTATTTGTGATTATTTGGAATTCACCTAAGGGTGGTTTTGTGAGACCATTCGTGTCTCGTTTGTAATCGTTTGGAAACTATTTGGTTGATAGTGGAATCAGATTTCGATCCCGTGGACGCACCTCACGTTGAGGGAACCACGTAAAAATTCTTGTGTTGCTTCTGATTTAATTTTTTCGCATTAGTTTTTATTCCCATTGATTGATTTACTTGTGGGGAATCACATATTTTCCCTAACAACTAGTATCAGAGCTTACGATTTATTTGAGTTTATTTATTTGTGTAAATCAATGGAGGGGAATGTGGGTCGTATGTCTAGCTTCAATGGAAGCAATTGGGTAACTTGGAAAACTAAAATGGAGGACCTATTATTTTGTAAAGATTTGTATGGACCCATTGAGGGTGATTCTGGCAAACCCGAGAGTATGAAAGATGATGAATGGAATAGGCTTAATCGAAAAGCCGTTGGTATTATCCGTCAATGGATTGATGACAGTGTGTTTCATCATGTTGTTATGGAAACTTCAGCACATGATTTATGGAAAAAATTAGAAGGCCTTTATGATAGGAAATCAGCCACAAATAAAGCTTTTCTGTTTCGTAAGTTGGTTAATTTAAAATATAAAGAGGGCAGCCCTATTTCGGAACATCTGAATGAAATAAAGAGTATTGTTAATCAACTTGCCTCTATGAAAATTGTTTTTGATGATGAGTTGCAGGCTTTGATGCTACTTAGTTCTTTGCCCGAAAGTTGGGAGACTTTGGTTGTGACGGTTAGTAATTCGGCACCTGATGGAGTTGTCACAATGGGCCAAGTCACTAGTAGCATGTTGAATGAAGAAACTAAAAGAAAATCAACGGGTTCCTCTCATTCAGAAGCATTTGTTGTGAGAGGCCGAAGCAAAACAAGGGGGAGGAGTAAGACTCCTCATGGTCGTGATCAAAGCCGTGACAAATCAAAAGATGATTCTTTTTCAAAGAAAGACATTGAGTGCTATTATTGCCATGAGAAAGGGCACATGAAGCGGGAATGCCGAAAGCTCAAGAACAAAGAGAAAAGGCGTGACAAAAGTGTGGATAAGAAACAAGAAGGCACAACGGCAGTTACTACCAATGATCTCATGGACATTTGTGAAGATGATTGTATCAATTTTGTGGGCCAAGGGAGCAATTGGGTGATTGATTCCGGTGCTTCTTTTCATGTGACTTCTCGAGTTGATTTTCTCACTACCTACAGTGCAGGAGATTATGGTTCTGTTCGAATGGGTAATGAAGGTTTGTTCAAGATTATCAGCATGGGTGATGTTTACTTGGAAACAAATTTGGGCTGCAAATTGTTGCTTAAAGATGTGAGCCATGTTCCCGACATTCGCCTCAATTTGATCTCTACTGGGAAGCTAGATGATGAAGGCTTCAACGACAAATTTGATGATGGAATATGGAAGCTCACAAAGGGTTCTTTGGTGATGGCTAAGTGCAAGAAGACTCATACACTTTATTCGATGCAAGGAAAAATTTGTAAACGTGTTGTCAATGCACTTGAAGATGATACTTTTATCGAATTGTGGCATAAGCGGCTTGGCCACATGAGTGAAAAGGGACTGCAAGTATTGTTCAAGAAAGAGCTTCTACCCGGTTTGAAAGGTACACATCTTAAAACTTGTGTTCATTGTTTGGCGGGTAAACAACATAGAGTTTCTTTTCATAAAAATGTTGCTTCTAGAAAAGAAAATATTTTGGAATTGATTCATTCGGATGTTTGTGGTCCTTTAAAAGTTAGAACACATAGTGGTGCACTTTATTTTGTTACTTTCATTGATGATTATTCAAGGAAAGTTTGGGCTTTTCTACTAAAAACTAAAGATCAAGTTCTAGAAGTATTTAAGCATTTTCAGGCCACGGTTGAAAGAGAAACAGGGTAGAAATTGAAGTGCATCCGATCAGACAATGGTGGTGAATACATTGGGCCATTTGATGAGTATTGTTGCAGCCAAGGTATTCGGCATTAAAAGACAGTTAAGAAGACTCCTTAACAAAATGGAGTTACCGAGAGGATGAACCGCACCATTGTGGAAAGAACAAGGTGTTTGCTTTCACAAACTAAATTGCCAAGATCGTTTTAGGGTGAGGCATTGAAGACTGTGGTTGACATGATCAATTTGTCTCCTTCCTATCCATTGAATGTTGATGTTTCAGAAAGAGTTTTGACCGACAAAGATGTGTCTTATGAGCACTTGAGAGTGTTTGGTTGCCGAGCCTTTGTTCACATTCTAAAAGATGAGAGGTCCGAGCTTGATAGCAAGTCAAGACAATGTATTTTTCTTGGCTATGGGCGTGATGAATTTGGCTATAGATTGTGGGATCCGGTTGACAAGAAAGTCATTCGAAGCCGTGATGTTGTGTTTCTTGAAGACCAAACAATTGAAGATTTTGGCAAAGGTGATCAACCGGATCCAAAAACTAGTGATCTCATTGACATGGATTCATCTCCTTCATCTTCAGTTAATGATGAAAACATGGGAGATGTGCAGCCACCTATTGAAGATGTAGATGATGATGCTAATCCTAATGAAGTTGAGCCAGAAATTGAGGAAGAGCATCTAACTCAAGAACCGCCACCACAACTTGAGTTGAGGAAATCTACAAGGGACCGACAACCTTCAAGAAAGTATCCTCCCAATGAATTTGTGTTAATTTCTGATCAAGGGGAACCGGAGAGCTACCAAAAAGCAATTGAGCATGCAAAGAAAGGTGATTGGAAAAAGGCCATGCAAGAGGAGATGAATTCCTTACTTGAAAACCAGACTTATGATTTAGTGAAGTTGCCTAAAGGGAGGAAAATTTTGAAAAATAAGTGGGTTTTCAAATTGAAGAATGATGGCAAGAATCTAAGGTACAAAGCGCGTCTTGTTGTGAAAGGCTTTGGGCAAAGAAAGGTATTGACTTTGATGAGATTTTCTCGCCGGTTGTGAAGATGTCTTCTATTCGGGTTGTACTTGGCATGGCTGCAAGTATGAATCTTGAAGTTGAACAACTTGATGTGAAGACCGTATTTCTTCATGGTGACCTTGAAGAAAAAATCTACATGGAGCAACCAAAAGGTTTTGCAAAGAAAGGGAAAGAGAAATTTGTTTGTAAATTGAAGAAAAGTTTGTATGGCCTCAAGCAAGCTCCGCGGCAATGGTACAAAAAATTTGACTGTTTCATGATGAATAATGGTTTTTCTAAAACCACTTCGGACCATTGTGTGTTTGTGAAAAATTTTCCGGATGACAAATTTATTATTCTTTTGCTTTATGTTGATGACATGTTAATTGTGGGTCAAGATTCTACCATGATAAACAGGTTGAAATTAGAGTTGAGCAAGTCTTTTGCTATGAAAGATTTGGGACCGCAAAGTAAATTCTTGGTATGAAAATTGTTCATGATCACAAAAAGGGACTAATTTGGTTGTCTCAAGAGAGCTACATTGAGAAAGTTCTTGAGAGGTTCAACATGGAAAAAGCAAAGCCGGTTGGTTGTCCACTTGCGGGTCACTTCAAACTTAGTTCGAATCAATGTCCTACAAGTGAGAAAGACAAGGAAGAGATGCTGAAAGTTCCTTATGCTTCAGCAGTTGGTTCTTTGATATACGCCATGGTTTGTACAAGGCCGGATGTTGCTCACGCCGTTGGCGTGGTGAGTCGGTTTCTCTCTAATCCGGGTAAAGAACATTTGGGCAGCGGTAAAATGGATTTTAAGGTATCTTCGAGGGACTTCGAAGGTGTGTTTGTGTTTTGGGGATGGTAAGCCGATGCTTGATGGGTTCACAGATTCTGACATGGCCGGTGATATTGATTCTAGAAAATCTACTTCGGGGTATTTGATGACTTTTGTAGGGGGAGCTGTGGCATGGCAATCTAAATTACAAAAATGTGTTACTCTCTCAACTACCGAAGCTGAATTTATTACTATTACGGAAGCTTGCAAAGAAGAGTTATGGTTGAAGAAATTTTTGCAAGAGTTGGGTTTGAAGCAAGAAAAGTATGTGCTTTATTGTGATAGTCAAAGTGCTATTCACTTGAGTAAAAATTCTACTTTTCATTCGAGATCGAAACACATTGATGTGAGATACCATTGGATTCGTGATGTGTTAGATTCGAAATTGTTACAACTCGAAAAGGTTCACACAGATGATAATATTTCAGATATGTTAACAAAGACTTTGTCGAGGGACAAACATTTAAATTGTTGAACTTTGGCGGGTATGGTTGATTTCTCCACCTAAGTTGGTAGGGGGAGAATTGTTGGGTATACCTCTTTATTGGAATGTGGGACCCAATTATGTCACGCCCCCAAACCGCCCCTAGTAGTTTGGTGCCGTGATGGCCAGTAATCCGAGATTACCGAAGGCCGACTTACAAGAATCACACACAATCAGAGTATAAAATATGGGGCTTACAAGTGCGGAAGCAACATTTATACATATACTGAATCTAGATAGTCCATGAGAGCCGTGCTTAAGTCCAACGAAATGACATACATTTTTACAAAGTCTTACAACTTAGATACAACGAGGAAATGAGATACAAAATACATCTTGACCAAAAGGCTTCTCAAGCCGACATATACAAGTACACATGGAATATAGACTAAGAAGCATAATCTTCAAGATGGTACAAAAATGCTAATCCAAAACACGTCGGCAATGCACCCAAAAACACATCGGCTACACGTCTAGGCCTCATTGCCTTCTTGCTCATCACCTACATATATATAGAGAGGGTGAGCTTGGATACTCAGTGAATGATATTAGAAATAAAGGTTTTGTATGATTGATATCCAAGATTTCTTTCAAAACAATACATAGCATACTTTACTATTAAGTGGGAAATCAAGTTCATTGCCGGCCTTTCAAGTTCCTTGGATGTTATTACATCTACTTAATACAAGGGGGTGATGACAATTCCAAGACAAGAGTGCAGTTGCATTATAGTCCCCTGCAGCTAAGGACTTTTAAGACAAGAGTGCAGTTGCATTATAGTCCCCTGCAGCTAAGGACTTTTAAGACAAGAGTGCAGTTGCATTATAGTCCCCTGCAGCTAAGGACTTTCAAGACAAGAGTGCAGTTGCATTATAGTCCCCTGCAACTAAGGACTTTCAAGACAAGAGTGCAGTTGCATTATAGTCCCCTGCACCTAAGGACTTTCAAGACAAGAGTGCAGTTGCATTATAGTCCCCTGCAGCTAAGGACTTTCAAGACAAGAGTGCAGTTGCATTATAGTCCCCTGCAGCTAAGGACTTTCAAGACAAGAGTGCAGTTGCATTATAGTCCCCTGCAACTAAGGACTTTCAAGACAAGAGTGCAGTTGCATTATAGTCCCCTGCAACTAAGGACTTTCAAGAAATGTCATCAAAACAAGATAGTGCTTAATATACAAGTAGGGATAGTCATTCATGCTAGATCAAGTACTTTTCAAAACAAGGCAAGACGAGATTTATGAAAGCAAGTGTAACATAGCTTTATTAAAAATACCACTCACATAGTTCTTCAAACGTCGGGGTCGAGACAAGCCCAAGTCCTACAAACACATGGCAAGCCTATTGAATGCACTTTCAAACAAGTCTCTTATGTATGCAAATGATCTCGGAAAGCATGCTGGGCACTAACCAGGTCGAGGCCGAGGTTCCACACCTCCTTGCCGAGGTGTGTCCCCGAGGGCCACATGCAAGGAAAAGAGGTCGGGAACTCTGGGTTTCCCTCTGCTGATGAACATGAAGAACATGAGTATGAAAACATGAAAAATATGAATGTTCGATCACAATCTGTTATCACAAATCTGGGATTTTCATGCTACGAGTTTGAAAACATGGACCTGGGTACCCGTACTTGGAATTCTTGCGGAAATAAACACAAAAACATGATTCTTCATGCAAGCTTTCGGATCAAAACAAGACTTTCTTGAAGAACACATGAATGTCATTTTCTCTTTCTAAAATCGAACTTCAAAACAATGCATGGCTTACAAATCATATCCGATCATGCAATGCAATAACATGAACATAGAGAACATCATGAGCAGATCAAGAATCTAACCTTAGAACACGGATCTAACGGTTCGATCTCTAGGAATCAAGCTTGAAGATCTACTTCCTCACTCTAAAACTCCTTCTTCCTCCTAGAGCTTCTCTCTCTACAAGGCAAGGTTATGATACCAAATGATAGTTTTCTTTACCCGGTTCTGGGGTTAACCCTCTACTGAGACACGTGGCGGTGACTGGTTGGGTTTTCCCTGAAAAGGTGGCTGACAGCCCAGACAAAGCATGGTGGAAGGGTGTTCAACAAGTAAAGCGGTATGGGCTCTCTGACGAGGCAATGACATCGGCTAATAACAAGGCGTATTTAACAAGCTATACGGAATAGCACTCCGGCAAGGGGTGACATCGGCTAACGAAAGGACTTCGGCAACTATAGTGACAATGACTTCGGCTAGGAAGGACGACACTTGACTAAGCTGTGCCACATCTTGGCCTAGATGCGCCACACCTCGGTCTAGGTCATACCACTCCAGGACGAGATCACTGGGGTGCAGGGTAACATCTCGGCTAATGTGTCAAGGCGAGGACAGAGGTCAACAAGGGGTTCCAAGATACTTCTAGACTGAGGATGACCTCGGCTTGGAATAACATCGGCTAGCATAACTCAGGCAAGGCGTGACCTAAGTTTCACATCAAGGAAGGAACAAGACAAGCATACTACACTTAGACAAATCAGAAGGCTTCAAAACAAGGCATGGATCACACTCGCTTAAGCGAAACAAGTCACAAACATACACATGCAACTTAACAAGCCATAAACACACAGATGCTCATGAACATGACGAAGACATAAAATGTGGGTTCCTACAAATTAGTTTTGGAAAAAGAGTTTAATTTGGTTTAGTATTAATTATAATATATTTTTATATATTATATTTAATTTGTGGAGACCCAATCCAATTTGAAAACAACTAAGATTTGATAATAAATCCTAAATTCACAATATTTTAGGGTTTTTGTTTTTTGCTTATCCCGAAAAAAAGAAGGAGCGGCCGCTGCATATTGGTATATCAATTCGGTGGTTTGGTATATGCATAGCGCTTGGTGTATAGATTTTCAATTGGTGGCTACTGTAAGGTTTGGTCCTTTTTTCGGCTGGTGCTTGGGGATTCTTTGGATGCTTTGAAGAATTATTTGTGGGCATATTCAGTTGATTCGGAATATTATTTTGGGTCTTCTGCAATTCTGGTTTTGAAGATTTTGGTTCATCTATTTGGTGAGATCTTTCCTCTTGTTTATTTGTGATTATTTGGAATTCACCTAAGGGTAGTTTTGTGAGACCATTTGTGTCTTGTTTGTAATCGTTTGGAAACTATTTGGTTGATAGTGGAATCGGATTTCGATCCCATGGACGTACCTCACATTGAGGGAACCACGTAAAAATTCTTGTGTTGCTTCTGATTTAATTTTTTCACATTAGTTTTTATTCCCATTGATTGATTTACTTGTGGGGAAACAACTAGGTGAAAAACAAAGGGAATTTCTAGTTTTCCAAATATTCCAACAAACAAGAGGGAAGAGTGTGTTCCAGCTAATAGATGAAGCATGTGTAGCAGTAAAGCGACAGTTTTTCTCAAGGCAAGTAGGAAAATCAAGATCAAAGGAAGCAAGGCAATCCGGAGGGATACCCATTTCGGCCCAGCTGTTATGAGCTATAGTGCAGTCCCTAAGAACATAACAGGTAGTTTCAGGAAACATTTTGCAACCAGGGCAGAGGTTATCAGTGGTAATATTCCAATAGAAGAGTATGAGTTTGGTGTTGAGCTTCTGGTGTGCAGCCAACCAGATAAAAAGAACAATTTTAGGGGGGCTGGTGCGTGCCAAATCCATGACCAATCAGTAAAAAGATAGGAGGGAGAGCAAGATTGAGCAAGATTGCGCCCGAGTAAGAGATGCTTTGCTCGAGAAGATTCCATTGGTCGTAGCTTTCCAGATTTTGAGATCAGGCAAGAATTGAACCAAGGAATAGGTGTGCTAAAAATAGTGTGGAGAAGGTCAGTGGGAATTAGGTAGGAGAAAGTAGAGAGATCCTCTATTTATTGTGCCAACAGTCAGAGACTTTGAGTTTGTTTTCACCATTTTGAAGAGGGCCCTCCAACCGGTTTCTTAGAGGTCCCGTGCCAAGCCAATCATCAAGCCAAAAGGATGTGCTTTCTCCATTTCGTAAAATAACCTTGGATCCTTTAGAGAGGATGTCGTTGCCCTTTTTTAATCCTCTTCAAGTAGTTGAGGTTCTATTGGTACTAATACTGGAAGATGGGTACTTAGCTTTAAGAACACGGGCCCAAAGATCCTCTGTATTATTTTGAAGTCGCCACCCCAACTTAGCCATAGCCACTTTATTTGCCAACAAAATTTGACAGATACCCAATCCCCCGTTCATTTTGGTTTAGTGATTGTTTCCCAACCAACTGAATGCATTTCAAAGAAAATCACGATTGATTTTGTCTACAATTTTAGAGATGGAGGAAGGGAGGAAGTTACATTGTGTATGAGAGGGTTCAAGAACGTCGTTGGAAAATTTGAAGATCTTCGAAGATCTTTGAAGAAAAATTTGAATTCTCTAGAAAATGATGAGAGGCTTAGATTCTTCAATAGTCACAGCTAAGAACACAAAATCATTGAGATGATGGAGATAAAAGATTGGGTGAAGAAGAATGCAAAGTAGTTAGAGAGAGAATAATGGCAAGACGCTCCCATGGATTTCTCACTATCACTCTCAAGATTGATAATGAAGAAGGGAAATTAGTTCTTTCCCAAAAGTTATCTCTCAAAAATCCATCCCTTGTAAAACTATGGGTGGGTGCTATTTATAGACACCTCATGATGTAGGATGAAGCCCATGTGCAAGGCACATGGGGAATATTCTCTCTAACCACCTTGTCCGATGAGGTGACCTCTCCGAGGATGAGGAAAACCCTCAAAGAAGAGATCAACCTCTCGGCGAACCCTTCTTCTTAGCCACACCTAACCAATGATCCCCAATCATCCCAAAGGGTCAGGGGTAGTCCTAGAGGACGTCCTGCTGCATAAGGGTCAGGATAGTTCAAGAGAACGCCCTGCCGCAAATATTGCCGAGTCTCAAGGACCTCCTAGATCGTGCCACCTCAACCCGGATATAGGCTAGTTTAACTGAATAGTGAATTTATCTCCACTCACCGTCATTGGGATCGGGTCCTCTGTTCGGACTCCATTACGCCCATGGTTCTGGTACGTAGATCTCAGAAACCTCCGAGTCCGCAAGTGTTCTGGGACTCATTAATGGAGCGGCTTCTAGATTGCGTCTGAATCCGTTCGAAGCCAAGTGCTTCGGATCTCTAGGTTTGTGGATCCAAACCCTTTTGAGTTCGAGCCCGAGTAAGTCTCTAAATTCGTAGATCCAAACCCTTTCGAGGCTTAGAGCGATTCAGCCCGTTTGATGGCGATAAAATCCGGGCCCACCAATCTTGGACTTACGATAAATTTGGGCTTACCAACCTTGGACTATTGGACCTAATTAATTTAATGGGCTCAAATTAGCTCCTCTTACACATTGCATGATGTAAGAGGGGATGGCTAGGTTCACAGCTTTGACGAGGGTACAACGACCTGCAAAGGAGAGTAATCTGGATTTCCAACCACCAAGCTTTGTTTGAAGTCTATCGATGAAAATCACTCATTCCATGCCAATATTAAGTAAACAACTTTATGCTATGTCGTAGACATAAAAATGTCACATACTCAAATATTACTTGTCCTTGAAACTTCCCAACGCAACACAGTCCCCATTCTCCCACCATTGTTGTTAAAATTAAATGAAAATCTTGAAATTCCTCGAAGGCTTGCCTTATTTTAGACCCATATTTAGAGGGTAAATCCTGAATTTTGCAATTGAATGCAAATCATGTGTATATATTAAAATGGAGAGCAACATCCAAAGTACTTAAATTTAAGGCATTTAAATTTATGGTTCATTCTAAAATATATGTGGTGTGTTGGTTGTGTAAATCCATTAAATGAGAAATTATTAAGTGATCCTATTCTGGGAATATGGTTAAAAATTAATTTTTTGACTTTTTCGCTCTTTTGGGTCACATCATCTTTTTATTTTTTTATTTTTTTTAAAAAAAAAGTCAACAAAAAGTTAAAAAATAAGTTTTTTACCAACTTTCCAAAACAAATGTGGCAATAAATTATGCTAGATTTTTTAAAAAATGATTCTTAATGCTAGATTTTCAAAAAAATGATTCTTAGTCATTTTGTTTTAAACTATTTTTTTAAAAAAAAATTTACTTTTTGTATACATCTAATATAGATGTAACCATAAGTAAAATATTCATGACAAAATATGAAAATGTTCAATAAACATCCAAAAGTTATCTTTAAGAACTTTTTAAAGATTTTTCACAAATACTTACTTTTTAAATACATCTAAAAAAGTTTTTTCTAAAAAAAAAATTGACTAAAATATTTGTAAAAAAATTAAAGATTATTATAAAAAGTAACAAAAAAAACAAAACAAATAAAACATATATATAAAAAATAAAAAACTAAACTAGTGGTCCATGCAGTTCGGACCCATGTATGACATATTGGGGTATGCTAATTTGCCACCATTTACTTTCACACTTGCGACGACCAGCAGCTTGGCAAAAAAGTCTCCGAGCCGTTGCATCAAGACTTCCTCGAAGATGAATAGTTCAAATTTCTTCAAAAACAGTTGCAAAATTTGCATAAAAAACAGTTGCAAATTTTGCAATGAACAACGGGTCAAGTGTTCAATTCCAAGTTGCCCAATATCTAACAAATTGGCACTACTAAACATGTATATGGTCAAGTGAGAGTTCTTTCTTTTTAGTGATTTTTTAAAATTTATATCACTTTTTCTTTTTTAGGTCTATCTAGTGTACAAAGAGATGGATTTAGTTAGGGCTGAGTATAGAATTATTCGAACCGGACAACTCGCTCAATCCGAACCGATCCGCATACAAATGGGTAATTTTGTAGATACAATTCGGATGGATGTGGTTTGGAATATGGCATAATTGCGGATTACGGGCGGATTGCAAGTTTAACCCACACTCGCAATAACCCTCTTGCACTTAGATTTATTTTATTTTATTTTATTTTATTTTTATAAAAAAAACACTGAACCGTTGATTTCATTCATCCTATTCTAGATATTTTTCGCCGAAGCAACAAACCCTAATTTCATGATACAAAAAAAAATGTTGTAGAGAATATTATTTTTTAATGTTTTTGTTTTTGTTTGCTCAGTGAACATTGTAGGAAATTGAATCTACTTCTTCAGGGAGGGAAAATTGAATCTATTAATTACTTTTGAAATTGAAATTAATCTTATATTATATTGAATTTGGAAATTGAAAAAAGTTCAATCTGCAAAACTGCCCGCACATTCACGAACTCTATTTCGCACAAATCACAATCCGCACTGCGGGCGGTTGCGAATTGAATTTTTTCCAAATTGCATATATGCAGGCAGGTCCAAACCAATTCCCAAACGGTTCAAAACTGAACCGCGAACACTCCTAGATTTAGGGAATCTGAGGAGAGAGGTACGACCAGAAATTATAAAGACTATCTGTATTATATTAATAATAGTAAGATAATTTTAAAAACTGAGATGCTACATTTGTATTTGTCTCTTAAAAATTTGAATCTTGGATTCATCATTAATAGTGTAGAATAACTTTAAAAATAGTAATAAATTCAAAAAAAAAATCACTAAATATTAATTTTTATTATTATTTTGGCTAGCTATTTGTTTTTTGTTCCCCCCTAATCTGTCTGCTTGAATAAACCTAAAAATGTAAACCAAAAAATAAAAAAAAAATACTAAAAAAACTAATCCTAAACACACAACACAACTATTCCCAGTGGTCAACTTCCATGACCGCACCTAATATGGGGAATAAAAATAAAGAGTAATGTTACGTATCATGAAAAAAATATTATGAAAGTGTTCATGAAATTTTTTTCACCGTTAGATTACACATACAAGAAAATACCACACACTAATCAATGAATGAAAAATTTTCATGAAACATTTCATGTTATTTTTTTCATGACCTCTAATATTACTTAAAAATAAATTATATTTTGGTAATATTTGATTTTTGCATGCATATGCACGAGGCATTCAATGCATCAACAAAAACCAAAATATTTTTTGGAAAATGTCTCGTAGCTCAAATTTTGTGGTTCAAAAGTGGCTCAAATGGCCAAAACGAGAGGCACAAAATTTGAATTATATAGCATTGTCGATATTTTTTATACATAGAAAAGTAGTGGTTAGGGGCTATGGAAAAGTATTTTTTTTGGGTAAGTATGCTATGGAAAAGTCACATTACAAAATAAACGAAAAATGTTTAAAAAAAATATTATTATTATTAAAGATTAAAAAAAATCAATCCCAAAGCCCTCGTTTAGGAACAGGTTTTTTTAGTAATTTTTTAATTTTTTGACCAAAATATAATGTAAAAAAAAACTAATATGTTAAAGATGACCTTTTAGTTTTTTTACGAAAAGATGTGCAAAAAATAAAAAGAAAATAAAATCTTTGATTTTTTTGTAAAGGTTGTTGGCTTTTTATTTTTTTAGTAACTTTTTAACTTTTTGACTAAAATCACCACTTGCCAAACGAAATTAAGTGCATTTTTTGGTTTTCTTTTTTGGCTTATTTTTGTTTTTAGTAATTTTTTTAAAAAAAAATTCAAAAAATTTTAAGCATCTAAATTCAGTCCGACAAGATAAACTGAAAAATTATAATCTTTTTAAAAAAATCCAAAAAAGATTCAGCCTCCGTTTGACAAGTTGGGCTAGGGGTTTTTTGGTTATTTTAGTCACAAAAGACAAAATAGGCTATTTTAGCCACAAAAAATAAAACATCACATCCAACCCATAATCATTACACTATTTTCTCACAAAAAAACTAAAAAAAGCCAAAAAGTCTTTCCCAAACCAAACTTTTTAACCCATGCTAAAATAGCCAAAAAAGTTAAAAAGCCAACTCACTTCCCAAACCAACCCTCAGAATAGACAAAAATAAGCCAAACTAAAGAATTTTTTTTGGCTTACTTTTTTCAGTGATTTTTTTTGAAATTTTTCCAAAAAATATACTTTTTAATTTTTGACATAATTTTTTTTAAAAAAATACTAAAGATAAAAAAATTCAAAAAAATGTGACTTTTTTTATTTTTATACCAAAATGGACCTAAAAGGGTACGTGATGGAAGCGTTTATTTATTAGATTTGGCATTTGAGTTCAAGTAATGCAATTTTCAATCCCTTATTCCCTGAGTGGTGATACTACATCAATGTTTTGAAAGTTGGATAGGTAAGCGAACCAAAAAATGAATCGGATGAATGGATTATTGGTTCAACTATCGGGTGAAGTGGTCGAACCGTGACATTATAATTAATATTAAATAATTAAAAATATAATTATAAATTATAAATAAATAAAAATATGTATAATTACTTAAATAATAAAAAAAAAGTGTTGCATAATTTTTACTAATGATATTTAATAAATTCATAATTTATAAAAAAAAAAAGACACTAGTTTTAAAGAAATTAAAAAAATTTAACTTTCCTTCCAAACAAATTGATTGAACCCTAAATTTAATTTTGGAGAGAAATGAAATTTCAACTCTCCCTCCAATCAAATATGATTCAAACAATTTGATTGAATCCCACATTAAATTTTTAAGTTCTCTTTGAACAAGTTTTTCTAATAAATAACAATAGACTTTCATAACTTCCCAATGAGACTCATCCTCATGAGAGAAGACTTGAAGTAACAGTTCTTAGTCAAAATTTTGATATATATATATATATATATATATATATATATAAATATAAGAAAAAAAAAAGAAAAAAAAAAGTTGGTCGAGAATCGACACCGGTTCACCTGTTTTACCGGTTGAACCATCGATTTTTTCAGTTTTTACAAATAAGGCCAATTTTTGGCCTAGTCTGGGTTTACAGGGTTTTTCGGACCGGAAGAAAGGCCCAATTCCAGGTTTGACCGCCCGGGCCGGTTCGGGTTTGAAAATATTATACTACATGCATCAAGTAATATATCAATTAGTATATCAATATATGTTATAATATTATTACTGACTCTACTCATTATACAAATTATAAATACTCAAAACTTCCACATCATCTATTAGTAGGGACGGAACTAGGATTTCATCATCAGAGAGCCCAAAAGACAAATAAATTTTTTTACCACATACATAAGTACATATGTATGTACAGTATGATATATATTATATTTATACACATAAAAAAAAAATTCAAATACCATAAAAGCAATTTCTAATAGGATGAAAAAGTTTTTTTGGTACAAAATAAAAAAAGAATGTAAGATGGGAATAAGATATGTATTTTTCATACTAGGGTCATTTTATGCATAAAATGAGATATATATTTTGAAAATATCATGGCAAATCGTATTTTTCACAGAAACAATGAGTCATGGCCCTCCATAATATCCTCCTAGTTTTGTCTTAGTGCATATAACATTATTCATTCCATCTAACCAATTGTCATTGAAAATATAAAGGTCAATAATTTTAGGACATAATCAATAGTATTGTTTGGTACAATTTATTCTAGTTGTGTGTAATTTTTTTAGGTCTATAAGTCCGTGTCAAATTATTTATTGCAGTTTCTATTTACAATTTATTATATAAATTTAATTTAAATAAGTTAGAGAAAAAAAAATTCTTATATTAAAAGCTAAAAAAAATAATATTTTTTATTTTTATTTTTTGATTATTAATTATTAATTTATAATAAATTGTACAACATATATGAAAAAAAAATGGAGTCCATAAATTAGACTTAATTCCAATCAAGTTATATTGAAAATAAGTCTTAGTAAAATTGTCACTAAAAATAATTTTTTTGTGACAATTTTTTATAAATGTCGCTAAAAATTGACAATTAGTGACCTTTTTTGTCATAATTTTTATAAATTATCGCTAAAACTTACAATTAATGACTTTTTTTATGCAAAATTTTCTCATAGGGCCTATTAGACAATAAATCTACTTATTAGAACATCTATACGTAAACTACCAATAGGTTCTAATAGTTAAACTTAATTCCTATAAAGTCTTATTGAACATAAATCTTGGTAAAATTGTCGCTAAAAATAATTTTTTTGTGACAATTTTTTATTTATGTCGCTAAAAATTGATAATTAATGACTTTTTTTGTCATGATTTTTATAAATTACTGTTAAAACTTAGAATTAATAACGTTTTTATATGATAATTTTTTACCGTAAGACTTATTAGACAATAAATTTATTTATTATGACCTACACGTAGCACATAAGTACCCCTCTATTTTATTAATACGTTACAATCTTATGCGTGATTCGCCAACAAATAAAATAAAATAAAAATGAACAAGAAGCCAAGTCTCGCTTCCCCCTCCTTTCGCGGAAGCTTATTAGGAGAAGTTCATTCATCCAACTACAATCATAATTTCGTTTATTGAAAAGAAAATAAAAAGTTAACATTAATAAAAAGTAAATTACAACTGGGTCCTACGTTCCAAATTTTTAATATATTTTTTTTAATTCAGCACCCAAGGATCGAGATGACAATGTCACAAATTAGGATAATGCTACGAGGTACACACCCTCATACGCAATAATAATAATAATAATTCATTATAATCAAACATCATTGAGAGGGTAATTTTTGGAAAAAATTGGGCCGAGCTGAGAGTTGGGCATTAAGGCCCAAAACGCGTAGGACTGCGTAAAAAGGCCGTACTGAATACTCAGGCCTAGAGGGCAAGGTTACTCCGGCCTTGGGGAGACAAAGTTACTTCGGCCCAAGGAGGTAAGTTTATTCCGGCTCAAGAAGAGATAGTTGCTTCGGCCCAAGGAAGAGTAAGGCTACTCCGGTCCAGAGACAACTCGGAGTAGGGCCGGTCTTAGAGTTAGTCCGGTCGCAGTATGTTCTGGGAAGACCGGCTTCGGAGTTAGTCCGGTCATAACATACTCTGGCTAGGTCAGTCAGAACTTGTTACTTGGAAGTTTGATCTAAGCACACCAAGGTTGAACAGGGGCAGCCGAAGTAATGAGTTAAAGGGGAAGACCGAGCTAAGGATAGTTCGGCCTTCTCTGTGGCTCAGCATAGCCAGTGTTATTTCGGCCGTGTGGTAGTTCGGCTATGGAGAAAACCATCCCACTTGGTTTAAGCAGTGGGGGAGGGTGTAAAAGGATAAGCATTATCCTGAGGAGTTTGAATCCTAGGAGGACTCTGCATGGAGAAATACAAGTCCTACTAGGATTGTGCCATATGAAACTTATAAAAGCTCACAAGCATCACCTTGGAGGAGGTAATTGAACACAATCTTTCTGAGAACTTAGAGCTTTGTCTATTTGTCAAGTTTTCTGACTTAGGCATCGGAGAGGTTTCCGGCACACACCCGCCGGCTAGCTCACGTTTGTGTTTTCAGGTGACAAAGCGACGTCGTACGGAGGAGCGTGGACTTGGTCAACAGGATTATACGAGGAGAATTATTTCTTCCCCGTACAATTGGCGCCGTCTGTGGGAAGAACAGACAAGAACAAAAACCTCTTGACTAAGCTTCTCCTTTTCTCATTCAATGGCACACATTGAAGACTTGCCGCAGTCCGCCGTCGACGGACTAACTCCAGAAGGGGGCGCAAGGCGTGAGGGATTACCTGCTGTCCCTCCCATGGCGGACTTGGAGCCCCAACAACATAATTCCAGGAGGAGCGGCAGGGGAAGGCGGAATGGCAGCCCTCGTCACTCTCAAAGTCCAGACAGGCAAAGGAGGAGGATTGATCCTCAAGTCCTGGAAGATCGCGTAAAGGAACAGGATGAACTGATTCGAAGGATGGCGGCGGACATGGAGGCCTTGAAACGCCAGATGAAGACCAAAGATGTGGCGACAGGAGAGGGGCGCAAACACAAGACGCCCCCTCGCCACTCAGAGAGTCATAGTAGGAATACTACACCTTCCCAGAGAGAGAGCAGAAGCCTCAGGACAGGCGACACTCACTCCTTATCTTCAAGAACTCGTCACTCCAGGTCTGAAAGGACGAGATCCGAAAGATCATACACTGAAGGAAGCACGTATTGGCCTTCACATTCACACCAAACCAGATCCAGACAAACCGAGCTACCCAAGTCATCCGACTTACGAACCGTGCTAGAAGAAAAAGCACGATGCAAGGAGGATGCCAGGGCAAAGGATCCACACCGAATTTCGGCCCTACAACGGTTGGCTCCTCGAACGCATGGAAGCGTCGAGGTTGGAATGCCAATACCGCGACCGGCCTACGAACCAGCGGACAAGGCATTGGCAAGACTACAGACCTCGCCGTTTGTCCCAGCGATCGAAAACGCACCCCTGCCATCAGGCTTCCTTCAGCCGAAGTTCAATACATATGAAGGGAAGACGGACCCGTATTCACACTTGAGCCACTTTCGCCAAGTCATGGCCGTGTACAGGCGAAACGAGGCCTTAATGTGCATACTTTTCCCATCAAGTCTAGGCGACTTAGGCTTGACTTGGTTCGAAAAGCTCCCAGAGGGCAGCATAGCCTCCTGGGCCCAATTGGCAGAAGCGTTCGTGACAAGGTTTCGGACAAACACAAAAACACCGGTGGAGATAGACCAGTTACTCTCCATCGACATGGGTGAAAAAGAGACCCTCAGATCTTACAACAGTCGCTATTGGGAGACATTCAACCAAATTGGAGACTGCCCAACCAATCTAGCCATTGCGCAGTATAAAAGAGGTCTACCAGTAGGGAATAGACTAAGGGATTCAATTACAATGACGCCACCCCTCACCATGGAAGCCCTGATGGAGAGAGTGCATCAGCACATCAGGGTAGAAGAAGATGGCGCACGTTCCAAAGCCAAAACAAGTGCGGCCACGGTACCAGAAAAGAAAACCTCAGCAAAGGTTAATACGGTGGACCGAAGTAACAAAAACGGACGTGGCAGACGAGATAACGGAGAAGACCCAGACAAAAGATGGTTGAGAATCCGCACTGCCATAACAACGGTGTTCAAAAAACCAATATATCGGATTCTAAGCGAAATCAAAGATGAGCCTTTTGTCAAGTGGCCAGCCAAGCTCGGGGAAGCTCAGAAGAATTACGACGACAGATCACGGTGCACCTTCCACAAAGAAAAGGGGCACCGAACTGAGAATTGCACGCCCCTAAGACAGCATTTAGAAGAATTGGTGGCAGCAGGCCACTTGGACGAATACATTGAAAGAGGAGCGCAATCGGCCCCCAAGATCATGACCAACCCAACAGAATGCCAAACGATGCACCACCACAAGGCATTATCAATGTAATTCATGGAGTTTTTGAACCTGAGCGCGTATGCGAGCTTAGAGGTTCAATCAAGAAGGCTGAACACTTTAGGGAAGTATTAAGTTCCCAACCCGCCATCAAGAAGGGGAGGACAGAGGCAACAAACGTCATGTCCTTTTCGGATAAGGACTTAGAGCGAATTTACTGCCCCCATAATGATGCCCTGGTTGTCACTCTCCGAGTCAAGGATTTTGACGTCAAGCGGATTCTGATTGACCAGGGTAGTTCATGTGAGATCATGTATTACGACACATTCAAACAACTAAAGCTGCAGGACAAAGACTTGGCACCCGCAGTTTCTCCCCTGATTGGATTCAACTCCATGCCAGAGTGGCCTGTCGGCAAAATAATCCTTCCAGTCAGAGCAGGAAGTGTATCAAAACAGGTGGAGTTCTGGGTATTGAAGGTCCCCTCCACCTACAACATCATCCTGGGCAGAACATGGCTGCATGCCATGCGTTCGGTAGCGTCATCATATCATCAGGTAATGCGGTTCCCCAATGACGCCGGTATAATCGAAGAAGTTTATGGCGATCAGATCATGTCAAAACAATGCTTCGCCACAGCAAATGGAAGCCGAGCTGCCAAAGGATACGTTCATTCGGTGGAAGAACCAGAGAGTAATGAACTATTCGCTGACGTCGGCAAAGAAGCTGATCAGAAAGCGGTGGAAGACTTGGTAGAGGTAAAAATAGATGAGAAGAACCCGGATAAGTTCTTCTTGCTTGGCTCATCATTGTCCAGCGCTGAGAGATTAGAGGTCATGGAATTCTTGACCTCTAATATCGAAGTGTTTGCCTGGACACCGTACGACATGCCAGGCATTGATCCAAACTTCATCAGTCACCAACTCAATGTCCACCCATCCGCCAGACCAATCATTCAACGTACACGCAGATCGGCACTCCACCACGCCGAAATAGTGGCAGAAGAGGTGGGCAACCTGCTGGAGGCAGGAGCAATAAGAGAGGTGCACTACCCAAAATGGATCTCCAACACCGTCGTAGTGCCAAAAAAGAATGGTAAATGGCGTGTCTGCGTCGACTACAAAACAGTCAACAAAGCGTGCCCAAAAGATAGCTTCCCTCTACCAAGGATAGATCAACTGGTGGACTTAACAGCAGGACATAACCGACTTAGCTTTTTGGATGCATACAGAGGCTACCACCAGATCGCCATGCATGAACCAGACCAGGAGGTCACTTCCTTCACAACACCAAGGGGGTTATATTGCTACAAGGTCATGCCCTTTGGCCTAAAGAACGCAGGGGCGACATTCCAAAGGATGGTCACCAAGATGTTTGAACCATTGTTAGGCAGAACAATGGAGGCGTACATCGACGACATGGTGGTCAAAAGCAAGGATGAGAATGACCATCTGAAAGACCTAGGCGAGATGTTCCAGATCCTGAAGAAACACAAGTTGCGCCTCAACGCATCCAAATGCGCATTCGGAGTTGGATCTGGCAAATTCTTGGGCTTCCTGGTGACCAACCGAGGTATAGAAGCAGACCCCTCTCAGATCAGAGCAATCCAGGAGTTGGAGAGACCAAACTCAGTCAAAGAAGTACAGCATCTCACTGGTATGGCGGCTGCGCTAAACCGGTTCATAAGCAGGTCGTCAGACAGACTACGACCATTCTTCCAAGCTTTAAAAGCCAAATTTGAGTGGGATGAAGAATGCGACCGAGCTCTGGAAAGCTTGAAGGAATACATGTCTTCCCCACCACTACTTGTTACTCCAGTACCTGGTGAAGAACTCTTTTTGTACCTAGCAGTCTCTCAACACGCAGTCAGCGCAGTGTTGGTTCGTGCAGAAGGAATACAACACTTGCCCATCTTCTATGTCAGCAAGACATTGTTGGGAGCCGAAACAAGGTACTTACCATTGGAGAAACTAGCATTAGCATTAATGATGGCATCCAGGAAATTGGCGCACTACTTTCATGCCCACACCATAGTCGTCCTCACGGCCTTTCCATTAAAAGCTCTGTTTGAAAGGGCGAACTTCAGTGGGCGAATTTTGAAATGGGCAGTAGAGTTGGGACAATTCGATATCAAGTTCCAACCAAAGACCGCAATAAAAGCCCAATCCTTGGCAGACTTCGTCGCAGAATTCACCCCTGGAAGTCATCATATCTGCCCAGTCGACCTGACTAACACAACCGAACTAGGGACGGAAGTTGACGCCGGAAAAGCGCAACCCCTAGTAGAAGGTAGTCAATCAAGCACCAAGGCAGACCATGCTATGGATAGCAAGGAAGAGACAAACAAAGATTCACCAACAGTTCAAACAAAGGACGCAGAACAGATAGCCGACATGGACCTTGAAGACAACACCATTCTTGACCTCACGACATCATCTGATCCTTCCACTTGCTGGAAATTATTCGTTGGAGAGATGTGGAAGCTCTTTGTGGATGGAGCATCCAACCGACATGGCGCAGGGCTTGGCATAGTCCTCATCTCTCCAGACGGTCTGGTCATAGAACAAGCAATCAACCTTGGCTTCCCAGCATCCAACAATGAAGCGGAGTATGAGGCTCTTATCGTAGGACTCAAGTCAGCACACTTCATGAAAGCAGCCGAACTAATGGTATACAGTGACTCTCTGCTGGTGGTAAACCAAATTTCTGGCGAATACGAAGCAAAGGACGACAGAATGGCCAAATACCAAGAGTTAGTCAGAACAGAGATCAAGAAGTTTGATGTGGTAAGGATAGAACAAATTGGCAGGGAGGAAAACAGCCGAGCGGACGAGCTAGCAGGCCTGGCCTCAATGGCAGATACATCAATCCCTCATCCATTACTCATCGACTTCTTACCAAGACCAAGTATAGAAGACCCCGAAGCAGAAGAAGTATATTGCACCGAATTAGGCCCTTCATGGATGGATCCCATCATCCTGTTCCTAAAAGACGGCATCCTACCAGCAGAGAAAAAAGAAGCCAACAAAATAAGGGCAAAGTCGCAGCGATTTTGGCTATCTCCATCTTTGGCATTATACAAGAAGTCATTCTCTGGGTCTTACCTCAAATGCGTTCATCCCAGCAAAGTAGAAGCCTTCCTATTCGAAATACATGAAGGGGTATGTGGAAGTCATCAAGGGGGAAGGTCGCTCGCTTACAAGGCTATTTCACAAGGATATTGGTGGCCTTATATGCAAGCAGACTCAGAGAAATATGTGAAGAAGTGTGAAAAATGCCAGAAATTCGCGCACCAAATACATCAACCAGCAAGAGAACTCCTACCTTTAACTAGCCCATGGCCTTTCGCAATGTGGGGCTTAGACATAGTAGGACCACTTCCAACAGCATCCGGAGGCAGAAAATTCTTTCTCGCAGCAACAGACTACTTCACAAAATGGGTGGAAGCAGAAGCATTGGCATCAATCAAAGAAAAAGATGTGAAGAAGTTCGTTTGGCAAAATATTATCACTCGGTTTGGCATACCAAAAGCACTGATCTCAGACAATGGAACTCAGTTCGACGGCAGAATCTTCAGAAGCTTTTGTGAAGAATACAAGATAGAGTTCTACAATTCCACACCGGCGTATCCTCAAGCAAATGGGCAGGCTGAAGCATCAAATAAAGTCGTCTTGGATGGACTAAAGAAAAGGCTAGAGAAAGCAAAAGGCAAGTGGGCGGATGAACTTCCTCATGTTTTATGGGCCTACCGCACCACACCTCGGCGATCAACAGGAGAAACACCATTCTCCTTAGCATATGGAATGGAAGCGGTGATCCCACTAGAAGTTGGCCTCCCCACAATTCGAAGCGAAAATTTTGATCCAGACTTAAATGGAGAAGCCATAGCCTTAGAACTCAACCTTGCAGAAGAAAGAAGAGAAAGAGCGTTGGTCCACATCGCCGCATACCAACGAGAGTTAATCAAAAAATACAGCAAAAAGGTTCATCCAAGACAATTCAAAATTGGCGATTGGGTACTGCGCAAAGTAATGGGGAACACCTTAATCCCAGGAGACGGCAAGTTAGGCCCAAATTGGGAAGGTCCTTACAAGGTGGTTGGGTTAGCAGGCAAAGGGGCATACCACCTAGAAGACAAGGATGGCAAGGCAATCCCTAGGCCATGGAATACGGCCAATCTCAAGTTATTTTACTTTTAGCTTTTCTCTTTTTGAACATATGTAATTTTTTCTTTCCTTCAATAAAATGAGCAATTCTTTTTAGCACAAAATATTCTTTGTAAAAGTTAGTTTTAGAAACTATGTTTATTGCAAGCATTCTATAAGTTAGCTGGAAAAACTAACTTCAATAGTTGGCTGGATTAAACCAACACTTGTTACTCTTCAGCCGAAGTAAGCGTATGGCTGAAGAGTGGTTGGCTGGATTAAACCAACACTTGTTACTCTTCAGCCGAAGTAAGGGTATGGCTGAAGAGTGGTTGGCTGGATTAAACCAACACTTGTTACTCTTCAGCCGAAGTAAGCGTATGGCTGAAGAGTGGTTGGCTGGAATAAACCAACTCTTGTTACTCTTCAGCCGAAGTAAGCGCATGGCTGAAGAGTGGTTGGCTGGAATAAACCAACTCTTGTTACTCTTCAGCCGAAGTAAGTACAAGGCTGAAGAGTGGTTGGCTGGAATAAACCAACTCTTGTTACTCTTCAGCCGAAGTAAGTGCAAGGCTGAAGAGTGGTTGGCTGGAATAAACCAACTCTTGTTACTCTTCAGCCGAAGTAAGTGCAAGGCTGAAGAGTGGTTGGCTGGAATAAACCAACTCTTGTTACTCTTCAGCCGAAGTAAGTGCAAGGCTGAAGAGTGGTTGGCTGGAATAAACAAACTCTTGTTACTCTTCAGCCGAAGTAAGTGCAAGGCTGAAGAGTGGTTGGCTGGAATAAACCAACTCTTGTTACTCTTCAGCCGAAGTAAGTGCAAGGCTGAAGAGTGGTTGGCTGGATTAAACCAACACTTGTTTCTCTTCAGCCGAAGTAAGTGTATGGCTGAAGAGTGGTTGGCTGAAATGAACCAACACTGTGTACTCCTCAGCCGAAGTAATTATTTCGGTTAAGGAGTGGTTGGCTGGCAAGTATAGTTTAAACCACCTAAAACCGAAACAAAAGTAGGTGAAGGCATTATAAATTACAAGTATACATATCACAACCAGAATAAGAGTTGCAGTAAAATTTTCATTCAAAAAGAAGTCATTACAAGGGGGCTTAGTTCGGTTACAGAGAAAAGAGTACAAATTTAAGAGAAAAGTTCATCTATCTCGGCATCAAAGGCCGCATCAGTGTCAGCTGGAAGACCGGTCTCTGGGGGCAGGACTCCTTCAGTCACAATAGTGGCATCGACCGGAGCCACAGTTTCATTTGGCTGTTCAATAGTCAGATCTTCAACTCTAGACTCCGGCCGATCTATCTGATCCACGTTTTCAACCGGAGTATCCTCAGAAGCAGAATCTTCGTCAGTATCTGAACCCTCAAGGAATTGCTGCTGCATGGCATCCGCAAACCCCGCAAGGGACTTCGGTATAAAGTACTCTGGAGGGTTGAAGACCTCGGTCTGTTGATCATAACCGAGCTTCTCCACAGCCGCCCTCCAGCCGCACTTGAAGAAGAGCTCCTTGGCGGCATCGCATTGCTTGACGTAGGCCACTTCTGCCTCCTTGAAACCTCGCTTGTACCCCCCCTTGTCGACAGCCTCCATGTTCTCTTTTAGTTCGCTTATTTCGGCGTCCTTCCTCTTCTCAAGCTTCAACAACTCCCGCAAATACTTGTCCTTCATAACGATGGCAGCCTTCTGCTTCTCCGCTTCCGCCGAATTAACTAGATCGGCAAGACGACCGTTCTCCGCTTCTAGCTCGGCCATTCTCTTTTCGGCTTGTAGTAGTTCGGCCGACTTTGCTTCGGCTTCCGCCATCGCCTGCCTTGTGGTTTTGCGGAGTTCTTGGACTTTCCTATAAGTGACATTGTTCTTTTGCAAGGCCTGGCAAAACAAAAATCTCATCTCAGCCGAAGCAAAAGTTAGGAAAAATTTAGACAGGAAAAAAGCAGACAGAGCTACTTACCAAAATCATGGACTTGGAAGCAGACCGAATTGATTTCATTTCGGTGTTCAGTTGCTTCAAGTGGTGCTCCATATCCTTGGGGAGGCACACACTTTTGGCCAGGTTAAAGGCCAGTTGGTGGTCTTTTTCAGCCACGACCGAATCAGTGGCCTTGATGTTTCGGTCATTGAAGATCAAAGGCGGAGCCCACTTCGGAGAACGAGCTCGGTCAGTTTGCTCTGGTTGGGACGCAGGATGAGGACTTTGGGGGACGGATTCGATTTCATCAACAAGTTGTTGTTCGGCTGACGTAGATCGGGCGCGTTTTGAAGGGCGAGATGAAGAAGGCCGTTGTGAAGGAAGGGCCACGACGGCAGGCTGCACCTCGGTAGTTGGTGTTACGTCGGCTCTAGTTGTTGAAGTTAGAAGGGCCCTGACTCTGCTCTTCTTTGCCATTTCTTCCTCAGCGGTTAATGGAACAAGTCTTATCTCGGGCAAAGTTGGGTCCGGCTCCGGTGCTTCCTCGAGAAGAAAATCGGTTACCTTTGCTTTCCGTCGACCGCTGTAACGGTAGGTCGGTTCGAAATTTAAAAGCTTGGCCCAATCTCTTTCTTTAACCCGAAATGCGGCTCGCAAAACGCCGAGGTTAGGATAGCTATACAAGGAGTGGAGATGGGCGAAATCTGCAAAAAAGAGAAGTGTTAGTTCGGCTAGTAGACTAAATAACCGAGATAACACACAAAGCAGAAGACCGAAGTAAAATTACCAGGCTCTCCCATTTTCCAATTTATAGGTCGGCCAGGAATTTGAGCTTGAAAATCCTCAAAGTTCCCAGAGACCCAAAAGAAATCATCATCGTTAAGATCTTTGTCCGGAGTGTGCTTAATTATCTTCTCTCGGCGGCGGCGAATTCTAAGGTAATATACCCACCCAGCATTCTTTGAACCGATGGAATACTGATGGAATATTTCGGCTAGGCCGAGATTTAGTCCGGTTTGATGATTTAATGCGGCTATTCCCATTATGATACGATATGTATTGGTAGACAGTTGGGTGGGGCACAACCTAGTCTGTCTAAGAAATTCGCAGATTAGCGGTTGAACAGGAAACCGTAGTCCGGTTTCTATTATAGATTGAAGGGTAAAAGGGACGAAGCCCTCATTGTCCCAGGGAGTAGCATCTTTTTTTGCCAATACCAGTTGGACATCATCAGGAATCTGGTAGTCCTGCCTAAATTCGGCCATACCACCAGGGGTTTCGACTAAATATCTATACTTACCCATTTGTTGTATAAATTACGAATAAATTATTTCGGTACAAAAATTTGGCTCGGTAGCTCGGTTGAGCACACGCGGGAGTGCCTGGGCAACCTAAGTCTGCAAAGTAGAAAACAAAGGGGTTAAGCACAGATCGTTGGACCGCGCTGCAAATTACAAGCAAGATATACAAATCCTACTTCGGTTCAAAGGGGTTTGTTCTACCTCGGCTCATCAGAAGGTTTCTTAGCTCGGTTTCGAGCAGTTTAGACCGGCTTAACGTCTAGGGCCAGCTTTCTAAGTTCGGTCCAAAAAATCTAAGAAAGCTGGTTTAGTCCCAAGGCCTAAATCGGTTGCGATGTGAGGAAAGTTACTCCGGCTAAGCCCTAGGGGCGGCTTTCTGAGTTCGGTTTCAGAACTAAGAAAGCCGGCTTGGCCCCAAGGTCTTAGCTCGGTTGGAGACCGAAGTACCTAGTTCGGTATGTGCAAGCTTGTTCGGTAAATCTTATCTTGGCTAGAGTGGTTCAGAGGAAACTACTGACATTCCTACAAGTTCTAGTTCGGTTATTGACTACAGAAGTCTACGTATTAGGGGCAAACAGAATCATAGTTCGGTCGCAATGCGATTTTGGATCTGAGGCTTGTTTTTCTACATAACAGTTCATACACATACAAGTTCTACTGGTTTCTTCATAGAAAGTACTAAAGCAAATTAGAGATAGAAGAAAAATGTTTTGCAAAAACAAGCAGAGCATGGAAAACGAAATATGAAAGCAAAACAAAGGAAAGGAAAAAGGATTGCTTACCAGGAAAAGATGAAGCAGAGGACAGGAGCAACGGAACCAACGAAGAACACAGATTCGGGAGGCTCAGAGGCTGAAGAAGCAGAGGCACAAAGAGAGAAGAAGATGAAAACAATAGAGTAAATGATTCCAGAATCAAAAGGGCTGTTTTGTGTAAAGGGGAGAGAGAAAAAGGCGGCAAAAAGAGGCGGGAACAGTACGAAAATTCTGAAGGACGGCGTGACAGTTGGCCATAGCCTATCAGAGTTTGCCACGTGTCACGGGAATGGGAAGCGATACAGTCGCTGTGATTGAAGAGACGTTTTGACCGGACATAGTTGTACCCGAGGTAAACTTAGCTCGGCTGGAAAGGCTAAAGGGTTTTTAGCTCGGCTGAAAAAGTATGACAAACTCTAGCTCGGCCAGAAGACTGGTAATCCCAATCATGTTGCACAGATGGAATTAAGGGGCAATTGAGAGGGTAATTTTTGGGAAAAATTGGGCCGAGCTGAGAGTTGGGCATTAAGGCCCAAAACGCGTAGGACTGCGTAAAAAGGCCGTACTGAATACTCAGGCCTAGAGGGCAAGGTTACTCCGGCCTTGGGGAGACAAAGTTACTTCGGCCCAAGGAGGTAAGTTTATTCCGGCTCAAGAAGAGATAGTTACTTCGGCCCAAGGAAGAGTAAGGCTACTCCGGTCCAGAGACAACTCGGAGTAGGGCCGGTCTTAGAGTTAGTCCGGTCGCAGTATGTTCTGGGAAGACCGGCTTCGGAGTTAGTCCGGTCATAACATACTCTGGCTAGGTCAGTCAGAACTTGTTACTTGGAAGTTTGATCTAAGCACACCAAGGTTGAACAGGGGCAGCCGAAGTAATGAGTTAAAGGGGAAGACCGAGCTAAGGATAGTTCGGCCTTCTCTGTGGCTCAGCATAGCCAGTGTTATTTCGGCCGTGTGGTAGTTCGGCTATGGAGAAAACCATCCCACTTGGTTTAAGCAGTGGGGGAGGGTGTAAAAGGATAAGCATTATCCTTAGGAGTTTGAATCCTAGGAGGACTCTGCATGGAGAAATACAAGTCCTACTAGGATTGTGCCATATGAAACTTATAAAAGCTCACAAGCATCACCTTGGAGGAGGTAATTGAACACAATCTTTCTGAGAACTTAGAGCTTTGTCTATTTGTCAAGTTTTCTGACTTAGGCATCGGAGAGGTTTCCGGCACACACCCGCCGGCTAGCTCACGTTTGTGTTTTCAGGTGACAAAGCGACGTCGTACGGAGGAGCGTGGACTTGGTCAACAGGATTATACGAGGAGAATTATTTCTTCCCCGTACAATCATAATATAATGCATATAAATTATAATTAAAATAATATTATAATCAAATTAATCATACCATAAATCATAACTAAAGATATAAAAATTATGACCAAATGTGCATATAGAATTTCCTCACAAATTAATAAATAAAATGTCACATTTCATATTATCTTGTAATCATCATTTATAAAATAATTAAAAGTGATGGATCATGTGATACTTGCATATATCATCATTTTATTTCAAAAAATAAAATTATAAACTGTATGGTTATATTCAAAAACTAAAAATTAAAATAATTGTAGAAAAGTAAAAAATTCAAAGATCTAAAAAAAAAAATTAAACTTAAGACATAACTGCCCATATAACTGGTATATAAATATTTTTAAAAATTCAAAATATAATATATAAAACTACGAGAAAGCTTCACATTAAGCCCCCTATATTGAAAAATCATAACATCAATTTGTTTGGTTTTAATTTTTTAAAAACACTTTTCAAAAAATTATACTTTATTGATTTTTGTATTTTTTTTGTTGTTACTTAATTTTTAGACACACCTAATATAAATGCATTTGAAAAGTATGATTGTTGTGAAAAAAATCTTTAAAAAAATTCACTAAATACCAAAAATATAAAAAAAATATGAAACTTCAATATATTTTTCATATTTTTGTGTACTTATTAATTTTTAAAATATTTTTTCATAAATATTTTACTTTTTAGATATATCTAAGCCTTCATTTGGAATGTAGGCTGATTTTTTGGCTTTTTTATTATTTTAGCTTGGGAGCTAAAAAGCCTTGTTTAAGATAAATTTTCTTGACTTTTTTTTACTTTTGTGAGAGAAAAAATAAAATAATTATGATTTAAATGTGATATTTTGTCCTATTTGGTGTCTTATATGGCTATTTTAGCCCAAATGGGCATGCCAAACATAACCTAAGTAATGTGCATTTGAAAAAGTTAAAAAATACTTAAAATTCCAAAAGCATTTACTAAAAATAAAAAAAAAATACAAAAAATAAAAAATTCAATTTTTAAAAAATTACAACCAAACACATTGTTTGTTTTGTTTTGTTTCTTTCTTTGAGATACACACTTCAGTCAGCACATGCTCCTTAATTGGGGAATCGTAACTGTTAATTGTGCACCTAATCATCTACTTGCTACCAAAAGCATGCATAAGTATTCGATTCTCTTTGGAAAGTTGACGAGAGCAACATGGAATAACTTGAAAGAATCAAAGAATTTTATTTTTTAGGTAAATTACACTCACCTCCCCTGAGGTTTTTGACAAATACAGAGACTTTTCCTGTGATTTGAATAATTACATAAACTTCCCTTACTTTATCTGACATTCTCTAGGTTCCCCCATTCCGTCAAATTGGCACAAACGACGTTACTTACATATACTAAATGACCTTATTAGCCTTGCTTTGGAGTACAAAAAGATGATAATAACCTTTGTACTCTAAATCCCTAGTTTACTATCTATTCTGATTTTGATGGAATTTGTGAAAGAAAGAAGAGAGAGAGATGAAATCTTTGAAGAAAATCGATCAGTGTGAACAAACGACGAATAAGCTTGAGATTTTGGTTTGATCATCATTATCAGTGCAAAATGTGAAAGAGATCGATCAGTGAGAAGTTGGTTTTAGGACTTCTAGGTAAGATTTCAAACCTTTTATATTTCGTCTTCAATGGTTTTCTGGAGTAAGTCCAGTTCTTTCATACTTCATCTTGTTTGTTTTCTGGAGTAACAATCATCTAGCTCATGTTTGTTTTGATTTTGAAACTCTAGATTTGTAGTCCCTTTCGGATTCGTAGTTCCTTTCAGATTTGTATGCCTTTACAAACAGATGAGCAGTTTAGCTAGGAGATGTTGAGTGACCAGTTGTCCGTGGGGACGTCCTGCTGGACGTCCGGTCGATTAACCGGCCAAGCCTTTTTTTTTTTTTTTTTTACACGTTTGCCATTTTTATTTTTTTTGGGTCTTCTTTTTGTTATGATTTTTGATTTTATGCAATTATGATTATATTATATGAACTTTTATTTATGTTTGTTATGAAAGTTTGGATTTGGTTTTGTCAATTTACCATAAAAAATAGTTTCCTTCTTAATTTTCTTAGAATAATGATTTAAGGAATTTTATTTTATTTTTTATTGTTTTTGTTATGCAACTATGATTATATGAGTTTTTATTATTATTTTTTTTATGTCTCCTGCTTATGAATTTTGTTACATTTAGGTGAGTAATTGTTGAATGGAGTTGTTTTTTCTTGTAATTAATTGTTACTCATTGTGATCACAGTATGGCTGCATTTCCTTATTTTAATCTAATTATCAACTATAAAGGCAAGTAGTAGGTAGAGGTTCTGTGAGAGACAATTCAGTTGGAAGGGGCAGTTCATCTAGAAGAGGCACTTCATCTGGGAGGGGCACTTCAACTAAGAGCGAAAAATCATTTGGGAGAGGCAGAGGCAAGGCCAATGCCAAGCATGTTTGAGTGTAAGTTTTTCATATTTGTTTAGTCTACCTATTACATTACTTTAGCATGCACATGTAAGTTTTTGTTCACATAGCATGAATCTAACAGTGGTTCTTTTTGTTTGTTTCATTGTTTCTTGCAGATGAATTAGCTATGATGATGATGATGTTTTTGGTACAAGGTGTATAATACATATTGCTTTAGTGCACAATTAGTGATAATCATGTTCCATTTTTTGTATTTTTGTAGTGGATATGAAATAATAAGCATAGACCATGAAGACAATGTTCCACTTTTTGTATTTTTGTATTAGACATAGCAGCTAGTACAAAATGTAATGGCATGATGTATAGTGCACACTTGGTGTTTATATTTATATTTTAGGAATGTAATGGAATGATGTATAGTCAAAAAAACTGCATCATACTTATATATTGATGGTCACATAAAGTCCATTATAAAACATTCTTACAAAACATTATAAAACCTTTAAAGTCTTAGCAATTCCTATTACATTTTCAGAGTAACCATCAAGGAAATCAAACACAATACAACATTCATGATCATTACTATTTTCATAAACCCCATGTTTGCTTCAAGTACTTGCATTCTTGTTTGCATAGCCCTTATTTGGTTCATTAAATTCACTGTAGTGGTATCTTTTTCATAGGATAGAGTGTGTCTGTTATTAGTAGCTTCAGTGTCTTCCATCATCATTTGTCCTCCAACAGATGAGTTTACTGGTTTGCACCAGTCCCAGAAAAAGCATTTCCCATGTGGGCATAAATAATATAATTTGCCTCTGTTTTTCTCTGATTCAGCTACTTTAATTGTTACTTTGCTCCCACAATAACAGATCTTACTCCTATACTTGATCATCCCCCTTCATTACTTGATGATGACATATCCATATGATCTTACATTTCATGGAATATGAGAGTTATAATACATTTTTTAGAACATATATTGCATTATTGTGCTTGATTGTGCTATATTTGTGACTTGTGTTGGACTGTGGACTTGATTTTGTTTTTTTTAATTTTTTATTTTAAATAATTACTTAATGTGAATGTGAATGTGAATGTGAATGTGAATGGTAGCATACCTGTGTCGTGCTTGGTTATGAAGCTGTGTTGTGCTTGGTTGTGGAGCTCTGTCTTTTGCTTTATTTACTTTCAGTTCTGTGTGTTGTGCTTGGTTTTGAAGATGAGATATTTCCTTAGGTATATATAGCTGGGCTTAAGAGCCCTGAGGGCATTATTGATATTTTTGAGATTGTCTTTGATGACCTTAGCACTTTCTGTTGCTTGTGCTAATAGAAGTTACAACAGGGGAGAATCTGGAGAATGTCAGGTAAAGTAGGGGAAGTTTATGTAATTATTCAAACCACAAGGGAAGTTCTTATATTGGTTAGAAACCTCAAGGGAGGTGAGTGTAATTTATCCTATTTTTTTTATTTTTTTAGCTGAGGCTATAACCAAGAGTTTGAATAAATAAACTAGAAGTTTTGATGGAGAAGTTTGAAATTTAATTATTTCATGGAATTTTAACACAACAAGTATACGTGTTTTAATTATAAAAATATTTTTAAATTTAACCAACAGGCCAATGGGTGGTTTTTTTTTTTCCTCTTTGATAGAGTTGCCACACAGTAGCATAGGCGTTTTATTTATTTATTTTGTGAATATAGTCAGTCCAATTCATTTTTTTTAAATTTATTTTTTATGGATTTGTGACAAAGTAATATCCAATATCAATTATTTAGATATTAACTATCCAACAAAAAATTAGTTTAATACATAGCAGGTGTTTAGTATGTACTAAAAAAGTATATTTTTTTTTTACATAAATACACTTATTTAGGTCACATCAATCAACATCTCCTCTCTATTTTTCTACACATTTTTTATAAGAAATTAAAAAGTGCATTTATGTAGAACATCCCAAATGGTTTTTATTCGATAATTAATATAATTACTTTTTATTCAATAATTAATATCCAAATAACCAAAATGTGAGTTAATAAGAGCGTCTTCGATCTTTACTTAGACTTTTTATCAAATTTAAATTTGATGAAAAATATTCACTTTTTTTGCTCCAACGTTGGCATAAAATCCATATCAAATGAGGGGAAATCCAAAATTTTCATCAAATTGAGGGAGATTTCAATATTCATAAAATTCTGGCAAATAGCCATTGAAACTTCACATACATTGGACGAACAGCCGGTTGTCTTCCTGAACAATCATTCACTACAAGAAAAAGTAGAATTGGCAACTAAAAATAGAATTTTCGTCACTGAAAGTAGCAGAATTGGCGACTAAAATGGAATTAGTAGCCAAAAATGAAGACTTTTGGCGACTAAAATAGTTCAGTAGCCAAATGTATAGTTATTGGCGACTAAAAATCAGTTTAGTCGCCGATTATATGGGTTTTAGCGACTAAAAAATTTTTGATAGCCAAAAGTGAAGGTTTTTGGCGACTAAAAAAATTTAGTAGCCAAAAGTACAGGTTTTGGCGACTAAAAAATAGTTTAGTTGCCGATTATACATGTTTTACTGACAAAATTAAATTTTGTAGCCAAAAGTGAAGCTTTTTGGCTACTAAAAAAAATTTAGTATCTAAAAGTCTACAATTGGCCACTAAGATTCAATTAGTCGCCAAAAGTGGAGGTTTTAGGCGGGAAATAATTCTTTTAGCGACTAAAAAATAATTAGTAGCCAAAAGTATAGAATTGACGACTAAAAAACAGATTTAGTCGCCAAAAGTTGTCTCCTATTTTTTTTAGTAAATAATTTATTTTTTACATAAATTATATTGAATAAAAATAATTATGTTTATATATATAGTTTTATATTAATACGGGTCAATATACTATATAAATAATATATGTTGCATATATAATCATGTGGTGTTGTAGAGGCATAGTGGAGAGAATGTGTTGCTTAAGGTTTAGAACGTGGAAGGTTGGTGGTTTGAATCTCGGCGAAAGAAAAAGAAAAGTTTTTTTTTTTCACGGAATGAGCTTTGGCGACTAAAATTATTGGTCGTTAAAAGTGTTCCTTTTGGCGACTAAAAGGTTTGGTCAGCGATTCATTGACTATTGACGACTAAAAGATTAATCGGTAAATGTATAATTTTAAAAAGTGTAACTGACTATTGGCGACCAAAACTTTGGTCGCTAAAGACCTATTTTTTGCCGACTAAACTTTTTTTAGTCGCCAATACCTCCAGCGACCACGTTTCTGCGACAAAATCGGTGACTAAAAAATTTAGTCAGAAAAACTAAAAAGTCAACTTTTGACGACAAAATTTAGCCGTCAAAGGTATTTTTTCTTGTAGTGATTACTTACAAAGTTGCCTATTGTTGTTTGCAAATTTGCCCGTTATTAATTGTCCTGCAAGTTATCCTCTTGATCAACTGATTATTTGATGAAACTTAAAAAATTAGCATTGCAATACATGTGTCATATGAAAATTTTCATCAATTTTTTATTTAAATTTAATAAAAAATTAAAATAAACGTGAGTGCCACCCTAACCTAACAGGGGATTGCTGGTCTAGTGACAGAAAACTCACCTTTAGCACACGTGATAGTTTTCATCCCATGCAAAGCATGTGAAAACAAAGCGACGGGAGTATACTACTTCAGCCCAATGGTGGGCCCAAGTCATAAATAAAATTATTGATGGTGTTTGATTTTAATTTTTTGAATTTAATGTTTTAAAAATTGATTTTTTTAATTTTTTTTTTGTTTTTAGTGAATGTTTTTAAAATTTTCAGTAATTTTTTTATTTTTTTAAATATATCTTACTTAGATGTATTTAAAAAACAAAATATTTATAAAAAATCAATAAATATAGGAGTACAATAATACAAAAACGTATTGGATTTTCATTTTTTGTTTTTGCTTTTGTTGTATTTAGTGAATTTAAAAAAAAAATAACAAATATTATATTTTTTAAATGTATTTATGTTAGGTGTATCTAAGAATTAAAAAAATTTGCTTAAAATATTAAAAAAATTTAATAAAAACAAAAAAATACGAAAACCAAAAAATTTCAATTTTTTAAAAAGTTAATCCTAAAAAGTGAAACCAAACAAGCTGATTAATAGCTAAAGTAATAAATTAAAATATTATTAGTGTTAACAAAAATGTTGTGTGTGTGCAAAACATATATTTTTGCTGATTAAAATAATGTAATAAAATTAAAATTGAGCTCAAGTAATTGTATATTTAACATTCAATGAATTTATAATTTGAAATTTGAATTTATGAAAAAATATATCAACCTTTTCTTACGTGAAAGATTACTGATAGATGTACATTAATTAAACTCTCATTAAATTTAAATTCACGTGAAAGATGCACTATTCATTCACTTCTCTTTTTGTTTATGATTGCTCCTGAAAATGAAAGGTCAAGACATATTTTGAATTGGGCATGGCTTCTGTCCGGTCCTTAATCGGACTGAACCGTGTTATTGGGTCCGTGGAGCTCATCACGAGTCCTGTTTTGATAATCTGAATCGTTTAATGTGTAGAACTCGTCGAGTACTATATGTTTATAAAAAATCACGTTAATCAGATATCGATAGCTATGTGATCAAATTAGTTTTGTATAAAAAAATGGACAGTGAATAAATTAACGGTTGACAAAAATTTGTTTTGATCACATAGCTATCGATATTCGATCAACGTGATTTTTTATAGGCATATATTACTCGACGAGTTCTACACATTGAACGGTTCAGATTATCAAAACGGGACCCGTGGTGGGCCTCCACGGACCCAACAACATAATCCAATCCGATTAAGAACTGGACAGAAGCCATTCCCTTATGAATTAGACTAACTGAGGATATGCCACGACATAAAGTTATGATTCCATATGTATTAGTTTTTTTTTTTTTTTTTTGACGGAAGTCCATATGTATTATTTTAAAAGGACATTTGTCCATATTTTTTTGGACTCTTGAAGCTTGGATATTTGTCCCAATTTCTCTCTCTCTCTCTCTCTCTCTCTCTCTCTCTCTCTCTCTCTCTCTCTCTCTCTCTCTCTCTCTCTCTCTCTTCCATTTTACCTATAGAAACACTACAATCTACGATCTAGTCAAACCACATATTCCATTATTGTCATCTATATATATTGTATAAATATGGATATAGTGAGGGATCAAATGACTTCCTAAACTTTACCACCGAAAATGAGTTGGGTAAAAAATTAATAGGATGACAAAATATAGTTGTTTAATTTGGTTTGGGTTATGAACTCAATACAAATGAAACCTACCATTCCTCTTATGGATATGTATTCATACACATATATTGGTTTATGCATATATGTAGGCTTTTATGATATGTATATTTAATAAATTTTATTCCGATCTAATTTGAATTGCAAGGGGAAATATAACTTTGTAGGGGTGATTGTGAAGAGAGGAACGTGAAGTTATATACTTGATCTTTGGCCAATTGCGGATGTTTGGAAGAAAGATAGAAAAACTTGTCTTATTAAAATATTAGTCTTGTGTTGTTTTTGTGATAAAAAGGGTGTAATTTTAGCCCGGCTTGGTCTATTCGGGCTGGGCCCATGTCAAGCCTTGTGAGTTCCCGTAAAAAATCGGGCCGGCCTGGCCCGTCCCACGGACCAGAAAACTAGACCCATGCCCAAGCCAAGGCCCAGGGGTATTCGAGCTGTGGGTTGGGCCCCTGGGCTTGGGTATGGGCTCGAGCTTTTGGGCAGGCCTAAACAAATTTTAAATTATTTATTATTATTTTTTTCAAAATTTTATTATTTTTCATTAAAAATAACACCGGGCCGAGTTTCGGGCCGGGCTTTTGAGCGGGCCTTGAGGGGGTCGACGGGCTGAGCCACGGGTTGAGCCAATCGGGTTGGGCCCATAGGCCGGGCTTCAAAACGATGGCCCTGGCCTTGGGCTGGGTTGGACTGGCCCGGGCCTAAACGGACTGGTCCCACCTCGGGCCGCGAGCCAGTTGCTAGCCACCTGCGGATCACAGGTCAAAATTACACCCCTAGATAGAAAGAACAAGATGGAGGAAAAAGATAAATTAAAAAAGTATTTAAGAATATATTATCTTAATTGTTATTTTAATATTTTACAAAAATACATATAAAAAAGCACATATAGTGATGCAATTGAATATTTTAACTTATTAATTATTTTAACTCCAACCAATTTCACCAACTTATTAAACGGAGTCTAAATTTATGCCTCCGTTTGGGAAGTGGGTTGGCTTTTTGGCTTTTTGGCTATTTTAGCCTGGTTTGGGAAGGGCTTTTTGGCTTTTTGGCTTTTTTGACTTTTTTTGTGAGAGAGGATTGTAATGATTATAGGTTGGATTTGATGTTTTGTTTTTTGTGGCTAAAATAACCTATTTTGTTTTTTGTGACTATTTTAGCCAAAAAAATCTGGGTTTTTTCTTGCCAAACGGAGGCAAATTAAAACCCATAAAGTAATTGAGAGGCAATTGGGTCATTCTCAAAAAGTTGCGGAGAGTTATATTTTTGACCGCGGCATTAGTGGTTCTCTATTTATATTTTTATTGTATGTTTGCTCATGATAGTGTCTAACGCTTTTTTCTTGAATTACTTTTTGATATATGTTTATACATAACCATTCGATTTTGGGATAGCCCTATGAAAATGAAAAATATATTTAAATATTTTTTTAATATAAAAATAAGAGATAATTGCTATTTGGTTCGGCTCATTCATCATATTTTAGATTACTCTAGATAAATTGAATTATTTATTTTATAAGGTATATTGAATATATTATGTATAGAAAAAATATATTAATTGCACATCAATAAATACTTAGTCGGATTATATCTATTTGAAACTAAATAAATTAATTGTATAATTCGATCAAATGATTATTAATATTTAATTAACTAAATTTTTAATATAAATAATATGTTTAATAATTTATGTAAAATAAATAATTTAAATTATTAAAATGAGTTCATGATGAGTCTACCCCGCCTCTCTAATCCGATTGCATTCCAGAGAGGAGTCGCTTCATAAAAAATAGAAGGGTAAAATATAAATACACTGATTGAAGTTTGCTTAAAATACAATTTGCCATAATTTAATTTTAGAAATTATATCTCACCTTTTGAAAATTTTAATTTCATTACCAATTTTATTAATAAATCATAGGGCAAATTATGTTGAGACTATTTGTATTTTGTTCTGTGTGTCTTTTTCATTCTTGTGATTTTAAATGGCTTAATTTTGATAATGAATTTATAATTTTATCTCAATTTAGTCAAATTACTTACAATTATTAGTATTTTTTTAATAAAAAATATACATATAAGTGACACATGCCATATTTTTAAAGTTAAAATTATAGACTTTCTCAATTCAATGAGTTAACCTCAAGCAATTCAGTGATCAATTTTTGTAAAAAATACTAATGACGTTATCAATTAGATCAAATTGATATAAAATTTAAAATTAAGAGTAAAAATTGAGTTAATTGAAAGTGTAGAAACAAAAATGACATAAAAGACAAAATATAAGAATTATCAGTGTAATTTATCCTAAATCATAAAATTAATTAATATTTTTTAATGATATTTAAAATTTATTTTAATTAATAATTCATATAATTTTATCATTATATAAAAAAATAATTAAAAATTTTATTTTTCAATTGTTTTTATTAAATAAAATATTATGACAAAAGAATATTTATAACTTTTAAAATTACAAATAAAATTAATATTTTAAATAGTAAATTTTAAAAAATATATTTGTAATTTAATAATAATAAAAAAAAATTGAACTTCGGTGGGCCTAAATGGCCTTGTATTCCATTCCACTGCGAATTTTCTCCTCCGAAGCCAACGAATTAGGACTAGTCACATATTTTAACCAAGAAAAGCAAGGCAAAGCGCCAACGAAGCTTACCATTCCCAGTCCTCACCTCTCTCTGCGCAACCAGTAGTTGTTTCTTTCTTCTAGAACTCGGCACGCAGCCCTAAGTCTTACTTTTCCATACATATCTCACCTTCGCCCTCCACACGCCCTCTCTCTCTCCTTCTTCTCTAGCAGATCAATCCATTGACAACCGTTTCAAGCTCCATTACTCCGTTGTTTGCATTCAATCCTTATCTTCAAGCCTTTGAATGCGTGACAATCGTCATGTATATAACCACCTATTCCTCAGCTGCGCTTCGCAGAGCGTCACGGACTCGACCTTCTTCTTTCTCCTCATCTTTCTCTTCTCTCTCTAAACCCGTCTATTCTTCCTCTTCTTCGCCTGTTCTGTCCTCTCCTTCTATTTCCAATCAGTGCCGATCTTTCAGCTTCTCCTCCGCGTTTCGCAACCTCCGCTGCTCTGTTCCGCGGTGGAGTCACGGCGTCGATTGGAACTCCCCCGCCAGTCTTACTGCTCAGATCAGGACTGCTTCTCCTCTTATCGGTCGCTTCGAGCGCAAGATCGCCACCATGGGTATTTTTTTGGTGATTTTGATACGATTTATTCTTGGATTGTTCTGTTTGTGATTCTGTTTTCTGATGTGGTTTCGATTGATCTGGTTGTTGAACAAATGGAAATCAAATGCTATTTTTTTTTTAATGGGGATCGCTAGAGCTTAGATGTTAGTTTTCGCGGGTGTTGCGATTGATGGAAAATATATTATTAATATTTGAATTTTTGGCACATGATGTAGGCTGGATTGGGGGTTTTGTTGAGTGAAGAAAAGAAATTGAGAGAAAATAAAATCTCTCATCACTTGTTGAATGATTAAAGAGATGAGAGAACTATTGAGAAAATGATGAGAAAGAGCAATATTTTAAAACTTAAGTTTTATTGACACCAAAATTGCTCTTTATAATTTTTTTTACAATTATTCTAATACAAAATAAATAAAATTTTATGACATGTGTCCTTTTTATTTATTATTTATTTATTATTCATATGTTGATAATCAGTGCATATGCCAAAGGTTTAATGTCTACTAACTGGTTGTTGTTGTTGCTGTTTTTTTTTTTTTGTTTTTTTTTTTTGTTTTTTTGTTTTTTTCGGTCACAAATCACAATCATTTATTTTCTTTTTTCAAACTCATTTATGTTATTTTTCACTTTGCTATCCAATCGGGGCCTAAATGGTGCATTGATAATTTTGTTATACAAGAGATGAATAGTTTTTTGATTTTTTTTGGTGGATTTGGATTATATAAGCCCAGTAGCAGTGATTTGGTTTTAAATATTTGTCAGAAACAAAGGAATACATTACTTAACGTGGACTAAAGTTTATCATAGTTTTGTGCTGAATTTTCATGTTTTTTCTTTTTCTAGTTGCTTCAAAGTTATTGTACTCAAAGATTTTGGATTTTGAATTAGGTTATAATGGTACTGGTGCAAACCATTTTAGGTGGTATTTGATCTCATTTTCCTGCTAACCATTGGTTTTTTTAGTTTTGGTTCGAATGAGTCACTTTTAGAAGTTGTGATCGGCTATATGAATGCAATTTTTATGTTTTTACTGTATGTGTTCAGCATCTGAGAATGCTTTCAAAGGAATTCTGACCAGTCTTCCCAAGGCAGGAGGTGGTGAGTTTGGAAAGTTCTATAGCCTACCAGCACTGAATGATCCAAGGATTGGTAAGTTTCTTAATATCTTTTTAAGGTTTTGATCAATATAATATTTTTGTTTGGTTCCTTTGCTGATATTCACTGCATGAATAATATAAGTTGCTCATAAAAGGGGGGAAAAAAAATGAAAAAAAGGAAAAGAAAGAAAGAATAAGTAAATCTATACTATACTATATATTAAGCAAAAGAGAGTTTTTAACCCCAAGTCTTGTGGGAGCCCCAATCTCCCAATCTAAATTTCCTGTTTTTTTGATTTAAAAAAAAAAAAAAACTCTTAGCATTTATTAACTTCTCCCAACCCCCAAGTCTTACCCTCGCGATAACATTTTAATGCATTAAGAACAAGCATAAAAGAAATTCTTTGAAATCCAACACATATGAATTTCTTGAAAAGTCCCAACACATATGATTATTATCCCTCATAATAACACTTTAATGCATTAAGAACAAGCATAAAAAAAATTTCTTGAAAAGTCAAAAACATATGACTATTATCAAAATATTAAACTTTAATATAATATAATAAAAAAAAGACATTTAATTCCTTGAAAAGTCTAATACATATGATTATTGAAAAATGACTTGGACCCCCCAGTTGGGGGTGCTGGGGGTCGCCCATGATTGGGCAAAAAAAACAGTTTTTTTTTTTTTTTTTTTTAAGTTCCCGACCAATCCCAGGCTGACACGTGGCACTGGGGGGGGGGGTTCGGTGGGGGTCGTCCGTACTGGGGTCTGTAGCATTATTGATGATTATTATCAAAATATTAAACTTTAATATAATATAAAAAAGAAAAAAAAGAAGGCATTTAAAAAAAAAGAAAAAAGAAGACATTTAAAAATCGAAATTCATATATATAGATAATGGTAAACACAAAAATGCAAATCTCTCTCTTTTTTCTTTTTTTTTTTTCGTTTATCAAAATGGCCGTTGCTGTTAAAATATATTTTTTACTTTCCCCCTTGTCACCTAAATCAGCCAAAATCAAACATAAAATTTTTATTTGATAAAATAACCAATATATATATATATATCTATATCTATATTATATATTAAGCAAAAGAGGGTTTTTAACCCCCAAGGCCTGTGGGAGCTTCAATATCCCAATCTGAATTTTCTAAATTTTTTATTTTATATAAAAAAAAAACTTAGAATTTATTGATTTGGTCAAAATCCTCTGATCAGCATTTATTAACTTTTTTTAATCCACATGTCTTTCCACATACCTGCATTTATTGATCTGGTCAAAATCCCCTGATCAGCATTTAAAATCTCCTTATATAAATGATTATAGATACAATCCGGGTATAGTTACTGTAGTACCCTTTTCAACTTTTTCCACACATTATGGTTAGTGATAGGATTGTTAAATTATTTTTATAAAAAATCTTAAAAAACATAATTTATATATAGTGATAAGTTGTTAAATTATTTTTATAAAAAATCTTAAAAAACATAATTTATATATTAAAAAAATTCTAAAGCAAATATAAATATCTATAGTTATCCCGTGCATAGCACAGGTGATAGGTTAGTTACCTTTTATTCTAAAGTCAGTTGCCAACTTGCCATGTTGCATAAGATTTTATTTTTATTTGAAATGATTTTTTCTTTCCCTGTTTCATTGTAGTTTTATGTATAATTTTGAGCCATTTTTGGTATTGTTTCTGGATTCCCAACTAAAATTGATTATATTTATATAATAAGTCATAAGATTTATATAGAGCAATGAAATCTTTAATTAAATATACTTTTTAAGACACTTTCTCACAGTGTCTGGGTTATGAGGTCTTCTTTTTGTTGCACAAATGACTTACCAAACAATTGATTGTTGCCCCTGTATCCATAACAGATAAGCTGCCGTACTCTATTAGGATCCTTCTCGAATCAGCAATTCGTAATTGTGACAACTTCCAAGTTACCAAGGATGATGTTGAGAAGATAATCGATTGGGAAAACACTTCTCCAAAGCAAGTAGAAATTCCCTTCAAGCCTGCTCGTGTTCTCCTTCAGGTATTGGTCAACGATATCCCACATTGGCACATAGTGTTATCAGACATGTATTCTGGTTCTAAACTAAAGCTTCTGTTCTGTGTCAGGATTTTACTGGTGTTCCAGCTGTGGTCGACCTTGCTTGTATGCGTGATGCCATGAACAAGCTTGGCAGTGATTCTAACAAGATCAATCCTTTGGTGAGTGCCATTCTCATCAACTGCCTTTGTATTGTTCCCTAAGAATTAGTTATATTGAGTTCCTTCTGAAGATTTATCCCATGCACCCCCGCCCTTCTAATCCCAGGAGTGGTCTAGTACTACCAGTGTGGGTCAGGAACATACCGAATTGAGATCAGTAACTTGTAGGTCATGTTTTTACTGAATCCTTTTCTCTACTGCATCATGTGAGATAACAAGCACTGAACAATTTTTTGGTGATTACATTATTATTTGTGTAATATAATATGGTTGAAGTTGAACATTTTCTTTCCAGGTCACAATTTCTGTGGGAACCCTAGAAAACTCCATAAAACATAACCTTATTAGAATGATTTAGTGTCATACATACATCATTCATTTCAAGCTGCATTCCAAACTATCATGATCTGTCTCATTGGCATTTGTATTGAGCTATTAATTACCTTTTTTGTTCTTCCAATGATCTGTTTGTGTATATCCTGCATGCAGGTTCCTGTTGATCTTGTCATTGATCATTCAGTTCAAGTTGACGTCACTAGATCAGAAAATGCAGTTCAGGCAAATATGGAGCTTGAACTCCAAAGGAACAAGGAGAGATTTGCTTTTCTGAAATGGGGGTCGAGTGCTTTTCACAACATGCTTGTTGTTCCTCCAGGTTCTGGTATTGTTCATCAGGTATGGGAGTTAACATAGCTGCTTTGGCAAATTATAGTGTTTCAATATATTGAATTGCTTATCTATCTTTTTCTTCTTTTTTTGTTTTTGTTTTTCATGCAATTTTCTTTAAACACTTCCAGCTTTCCTTTTCAGGCTTTGTTTTTTTTTAAAAAAAGAAAACTTTTAAATTTTAATTCTTGTACAAAGTGAAGCAAGCTTTGATAATTTCAGTTGGCTTACTCTTTTAAGTTTTTCCTTTTCAGGCTTAGTTAATTTTTAGAGTGAAGTGAGTTTGTTAATTTGTTAAATTTTCTTGTATATAATATGATGTTACTAAGTAGATTGTCATGATGAACATTCAGGTTAATCTTGAATATCTTGGAAGGGTTGTTTTTAACTCTGATGGCATGCTCTATCCCGATAGTGTGGTTGGAACTGATTCCCACACTACTATGATAGATGGGTTAGGAGTTGCTGGTTGGGGAGTTGGAGGTATTGAAGCAGAGGCAGTGATGCTTGGTCAGGTAAATAATGCACTTGATGTGATGAAACTACAGGAAGGTTTTTCCCAGACCTATGATTGAATGTTGTATTTGTTTTGTTCTCTGAAAAGCATTATTTCATCATAACTACTTCGTTTATGGTGATTGTGCCTGTTTTGTTAGTACACTCATTTTCTTGCTTGTATGCTATTGAAGCGCCGGATGAGGCATCACCCCATCACCCCATGACATATGCTTATTATGGTCAATATTGCAGCTTCTGGATGCAGAAGCTTTAAGTTGTATTGTCCTGCATTCTGTATTGCATATAACGGAACTTAATTATCATATTCTCTACTTTAGTATTATTTCTTGGCCATGCCTCTTCCAATGGGATTGGGCCAGGGAATTTTTTTAAGCCTGGCTGGGGGTTCAGTATGGGGGACCTACTGTGATGCAAAGTTTTTAAAGGCGAATGTGCGAGATGTTTTACCCCTCATGAGGCGAGGCGTAAGCCTTAAGACATTGAGGCGTAAGCATTTTGAATTTTAAATTTTAATATTTAGTGAATAAATTAAATATTTTAACATAGTAAAAATAAATAAATATATAAAGGTGTAAATACTTTTCTCCTTAAGGTATTGAATATTTCATTGCAAAAAATGAAGTTTTCTTTCATTGAAAGTGAAATTAATATCCTTAGGTCTCATTTGGGAACCCTCCATTTTAGTCAAAAAGCCAAAAAGTTACTAAATTAGCCAAAAAGCCAACAACCCATACAAAAAAGTCAGAGATTCTCTTTTCTCTCTACTTTTTGCACATCTTTTCGTTAAAAGTCAAAAAGTCATCCCAAACATACTAGTTTTTTTTAGCTCATATTTTAGCCAAATAGCCAAAAAATTACTAAATTAGCCTGTTCCCAAACGAGGCCTAGTTTTAGTGATTGAGCTTCTCACTTGAGAATTAATTGTATTTTTTCTTGATTGGTCATTTACTTAATTTTTCTTTTACAATTTGCAAAATGGTGGTTTTTTTATTTTTATTTTTTGCTTTTTTATGTTTAAACAATTTGCTAGACTAAGTTTAACAAAAGCCTAAGGCGACCTCTTCATATGCATACTTCTCATATGCTTATGCGCAAAAGGTGTATAAGACGCACTCATGGCACATGTCTCAAGGTGTTACGCGCTAGCCTTTGGGGAGTAAAGCCTAAAAATCAAAGCTTTGTTGCACCTGAGCCTCGAGGCGAGGCGAGCATTGAGGCGAGCCTCAGTAAAGCCTTTTAAAACTTTGCTGGGATGTTATTTCTATATTAAGCTCGTTTCTTCTACATTTGTGCACCTTTGCATGTACTTTTCTTGTATATACATATTACACGTTTAAATAAGAATTATTTAATCACATGATTAACTATAGTCCCGTTTGGTAGAGTTGTGGAAAAGTGATTATAGATTATAGCTTAACAGATTATAATTTATAGCTGTGAATATAAGCTGTTAACCTGTTTGGTGTAGCTGTGGGAGTATGAATTTAAGCAAGAGAGTAGTGTTTGGTTGATAAGCTGGAAAATAATTTTTTGCTGTGTAATTGTCATTTTTGCTCTTATATGATATAAAAATGATTATTTTGTCATTTTTTCAGTAAAAGTTAATATAATTAGTATTACATAAATTATTATTTTCATTTTTTCATTATAAATTGATTAGTATAAAATTATTTCATTTTTTCATTATAAATTAATTAATGTCAATTAATGGCTTATTTTTATTTTTTCATTATAAATCAATTAGTATAAAATTGTTTTATTATAAATTGATTAGTGTCAATTAATGGCTTATTTTCATTTTTTCGTTATAGATTATTATTTCCATTCTTTCATTATAAATCAATTAGTATAAAATTATTTTATTTTTTCATTATAAATTAATTTGTGTCAATTAATGGCTTATTTTCATTTTTTCATTATAGATTATTATAAATTAATGGCTTAATAAATTAATTTGTGTCAATTTGTGTCTCACACACGCGCACACACCCAAAAAAAAAAAAAAAAAAAAACTGAAATCCCTAGCTTTGATAGGCACAGCGGCGGCGACGAACCGGCGCTAGGGTTTGAGATAGCCTCGCATGGCTGATTGCGATGGGGGATGGGGGACGACGACGGAGGCACACAGAGAGAGAGAGAGAGAGAGCAACAACAACGTAAATTGCGACGACGGCGTTGGTTTAGATCGCGATGGTGACGAACCAACGCCGGAGAGAGAGAGAGAGAGAGAGAGAGAGAGAGAGAGCGCCGAACCAAGGCTTCGTGATGAACCAACTCCGGAGAGAGGGAGACAGAGAGAGAACATCGCGACAAACCAAGGCTTCGCGATGAACCAACATCGAAGAGAGAGAGACAGAGAGAGAACAGCGCGACAAACCAACGCCGGAGAGAGAGAGAGGGAGAGATAGAGAGAGAATAGCTTGAAATCTTAGCCAGAAATAGTTGCCGGAAATCGCCTCTCAGGCCACCGGAAATCGCCTCTCACGCTTTCTCTTTCTCTGTGTGGACGTGAACAGTGTTTCATTGTCAAGTTTATATAGTGGTATTTTGGTTATTTTTGAATTTTTGAAGGGGCATTTAAGTCATTTCGCCCTTCCACAACGAGCTGCACGCATAAGCTAAAAGAAAAAGCACCTCTGAGGCAGCTTACAACTTTTAGCTCAAAATCAATTAATTTAAGTTATAATCTATCTCTCATAAGCTCAACCAAACACTCCAAAATGACTTATTTTAAGCCAAAAGCTGATTTGAGCTGCGTATAAGCTGTGCCAAACAGGCACTATATCTGGATTAGATGTAGGTTGGGGTGGTATATTCTGAAACCTGAAATGTGTGTTAATGTTAATATGATGCTATGCTGCCTTTTAATCTTGTCAAAGTCAGGCTTTTCCTTCATCCTCTCCCTTCTTCCAAGTTTTTGAAATCCACCCATTGCCATTCACAATCCTGAAAGGAACACATTTGAGCCTTTTGTTTTCATCAGATGCTTTTTAGTTTTTTTGCTATGGCCTCCCTCATACTTTAATAAAATAATGTAATGTAGGGACTCTGTGAGCCCATTTAACTGTTTAGACTAACTTCTAATTGCACGAGGTTCTTTGAACCTATGAGTCATGCAGCTTTTATACTGCTTTTGAAAATTAGTGCATTTAAGAGTTCTGCATTTTGGTTTTCTAATGCTATATTTTTCACAATGACAGCCAATGAGTATGGTGTTACCTGGTGTGGTTGGATTCAAGTTGTCTGGAAAATTAAACGATGGTGTCACAGCTACTGATTTGGTTTTAACTGTGACCCAAATGCTAAGGAAGCATGGTGTAGTTGGCAAATTTGTTGAGTTCTATGGTAATAAAAATTTAAGCCTTAGTAATTTTCAACTGCCATGATTTTGTCCACAACAGGTCCTAACTCACTAATATGTCCTTCATGTAGGAGAAGGCGTGGGTAAAATATCATTAGCTGACAGGGCCACTATTGCCAATATGTCTCCAGAGTATGGTGCAACAATGGGGTTCTTTCCTGTTGACAAGGTTACTTTGCAATATCTGAAATTGACTGGAAGAAGTGATGAAACTGTAAGTATTTTCAACCTTCATGCGTGTGCATAAATCTAATGATCATGATGTTTGATGTATGTCTCATCTTATTGCTTTTATTTAAATTTTCACGAGGTTGTACTTATTTGTGTTAAAATTCAGGTGGCAATGATTGAAGCATATTTGCGTGCAAATAACATGTTTGTTGACTATAATGAGGTAAGACTTTCTGTCTTTCTCTTCTCATAATTTACTCCTTTAAGTTCCATTTGGGATATAACTATTTGCCCCTAATTTCAGCCTCAACAACAAAGAGCTTACTCATCCTATATAGAGCTAGACCTTGCCAATGTTGAACCCTGTGTTTCTGGTCCAAAAAGGTGCGTGCTTAATGCTTCATCACACTCTCACTTATTGGCGGTGACAAATTTTGTTTAGTGTAGATCTAACTGTACTTGCTTTTATTGCCAGACCTCATGATCGGGTTCCTTTGAAAGAAATGAAGGCTGATTGGCACTCTTGTCTAGATAACAAAGTTGGATTCAAGGTGACTTTTTGAACCTAAAGAGATGTTGACTTCTTATCATATTGTTGCCTGATTAACCTACTTGTTTTTTTATGTCCGAGCAGTGCTGTTTTGAATTATTTTAGCAAGTTAGATTTTTCTTTTCTTCAAAATTTTTAATGCAAATATTTTCTTACCTTAACAACCTTGAATCAAAGGTTTCATTAATTGTATGTAAGACATTTAGTGATGATAGTATGCTAAAATATCATTCATTAACAAGGAAATATCAGATAACTTTAGGCTTGTAAAGTTGAATTTGTATATTGGTTGTGTTGCCAGCCGTGTCTAATGATAAATCCTGAAGATGAGTGTTCTTAATGTCAATTATGATATAGGGCTTTGCTGTACCAAAAGAGGCTCAAGACAAGGTGGCAAAATTTTCGTTCCATGGACAGCCTGCAGAGCTTAAGCATGGTAGTGTTGTGATTGCTGCTATCACCAGCTGCACAAATACATCAAACCCTAGTGTCATGCTTGGGGCTGGCCTTGTTGCGAAAAAGGCTTGTGAACTGGGTTTGCAGGTTAGCTATGGCCTAACGACTTATGTCGTAGGATCTGGTGTTTATTTTTTTATTTATTCCCCTATTTCTTTTCATGCTCAATTCTGATTGGATTTACCTCTTCTGTGAAATGATATTATTGGGCTTTGATATTTGCTTCTCACATTTGCTTAAATGATAATTTGCCAGGTCAAGCCTTGGGTGAAAACAAGCCTTGCCCCTGGTTCTGGCGTTGTTACAAAATATTTACTTAAAAGGTGTTGCTTGTTAATTTTTTACAGATTAAGTTGTATTATTTTTTTTAAATTTAATTTGATGTTCTGTTTGCCAATGAGATAAAAAGAAATTATGATTTTGTTTTTGCCTGATGCAGTGGGCTGCAGAAATATTTCAATGAGCAGGGCTTCCATATTGTTGGATATGGCTGCACAACTTGTATTGGAAATTCTGGGGACTTGGATGAATCAGTTGCTTCAGCAATATCAGAAAATGGTAGTGTTGCATTTTAGTACTTTGAGTTTGTAAATAAAATTGAGCATTCTCACTGCCGGCTTCTCACTTATTGCAGGATTATCATATTGACTGGCAAATGCCCATCTAATTTATGTGTGGTCTTCTTTCACAGACATTGTTGCAGCTGCGGTTCTTTCTGGGAACCGGAATTTTGAGGGTCGTGTTCATGCCCTGACAAGAGCTAACTATCTTGCTTCACCTCCTTTGGTGGTTGCTTATGCCCTTGCTGGCACTGTAAGTAACTAAAACAAAATATTCCAAGTTTTTGTGTTTCTTTGTTGCATGTTTTGAGAAATCTATTGCAAGTGGGAATAGGTGAAAGTAGTCAAAGCTGAAGAATTCTCTATTCTACACAATTTAAATAGATTCTGAGGATGGATGCTTGTCACTGTGGGAATTCACCCACATTCACCAAGCATTACCATCAACTTGAGATGGATGTTCTCACAGTTTTTCCTAGTCTTTACACCTATAGGCTTCGCAGCCTATAATTGCCTTCAAGTTGTCTGATATTGTAATCTTAGGGTGTAAAGCATATTAAATACCATTACTAAGTCCAGTTCCATACGAAAGAATCTTTGTGCCTCACCACAATGCTATATTCATACTTCATCTATCCTCTCAACAAGACCCACTTTCCTGTGGGAGAAGATCCTCTTCTATCTGGTCCATCTTCATTATATGTGCATACCTTCTAGCTATGGTTAACTAGCTATAAAATACTACTGTGGAAGCCCATTTTGTAACATTATCAAAATTTTAAATTGGGTAAGTTTGCTAGATATTTGGCTTTCATTGGTGTCCCAGTTTGCACTTGTAGCCACAGCCACATGTAAGGAGCCATATAGAGCTTGTCTTGGACATTACCAATCAATTCATCCAACAGTGTCAATTTTGCAGGAGACAACATGCACTTGACAATGCAATATGACCAAGAGACACTATCAATAGGCAACATTAGCTTAAGGAAGAAACATTCTATAATGCTTAAGGAGGCATAATTTGGAAGTACAAGGAATTAGAAAATGCAATCTGTGTCCGATGTGCAGGAATGATAGCTGATTGCATGATCAATGTATTTAATGTGTTCAATGTTCTCCTCAATATAACTGAAGCTACTATATCCAGTGGTTTGTGTACAGTTCTTGACAAGAAGTACTTAAATGTGGCGTCCTGGGGTTGGTCAGCTCATATAATAACTTCTCCAAAAACAGATGGAAGTGCTGTCCACTTTTTCCTACTTGTTTGTATTGGACTTGGTTAATATAATTTATTTGGTCAAATTAACCTGCCTTTCTCTTTATTGCGCGGATGTGGAGGTTAAATTGTATAATTTTATGGACACCCGTTGGGCATTTCTTACTTTGTCATGTGATAACCCTTCATGGTGCCGGTTTTGACTCTTTGCCTAAGCTTATGATGGTATAATTTTTTTCTTAATAGGTTGACATTGACTTTGATAAGGAGCCTATTGGAGTTGGGAAGGATGGCAAGAATGTCTATTTCAGGGATATCTGGCCTTCTACAGAAGAAATTGCAGAGGTACATAGCAATGAGCTTGTAGATGTTTGAGCTAAGTTATGTTATTATAAACTAACTTGGGCTGGAATGCTGTGTAGGTTGTTCAAACCAGTGTGTTGCCTGATATGTTCAAGAGTACATATGAGGCTATCACTACGGGAAATCCCATGTGGAATCAGCTATCAATTCCAGAATCCAAACTGTACTCATGGGACCCTAATTCTACCTACATTCATGAGCCACCATATTTCAAGAACATGACTATGGATCCTCCAGGGCCAAGTGGAGTGAAGGATGCGTACTGCATACTGAATTTTGGTGATAGTATTACAACAGATCACATTTCCCCGGCAGGAAGCATTCACAAGGATAGTCCTGCCGCCAAGTTCCTCCTTGAGCGTGGGGTGGAACGCAAGGACTTCAATTCTTATGGTAGCCGTCGGGGTAATGATGAAGTGATGGCAAGAGGAACTTTTGCAAATATCCGTATTGTTAACAAGCTATTAAATGGGGAGGTTGGCCCAAAGACAATTCATATTCCTACAGGGGAGAAACTTTATGTCTTTGATGCAGCAACGGTGAGTTTCATAATTCAACATCTTATTATTATATATATTTTTGCACTTATGTTCTTATCTTGCCTATTCATCCTGTGTCCTATGCCTGGGGTGATTTACTAGTTCTCTTTAATAAGATTGAACTCTTACTACTATTTTAAGCCAGGCAAATGAACATTTGTCAGCAACGTTGTGTAAAACAACAGAATTCGTTGATGGAAGCTGAAAGATTTGAGACGTTGTCATAATACGAGCCCTCTTTACATCTATAGTATTTTGTCAATTTTGCTCAATCAATCTGATTACATGCTTTGTCAATGTGAACCGGAAGCATTATTATTTTCATCATAGGAGTTTGTAGCTGTTTGTTTCTTAACCTCCCTTAGTGTGACATTTTCATTATATGAACATCAAACTCATTTTATGTAATTTTAATTTAGTGAGTTGGAAGTACTTTCCTGTAAACTACTGACTTGTAAGAATGATTGACTCATAACATGTCACTAACTGCAGACAGTCACAATGCCCTTCCAGAATTTACTAGTCATTACTAATTTTTGGGTTCTATCATTTCCCCTCCCCTTCTTCAGAGGTACAAAGCTGCCGGACAGGATACTATTGTCTTGGCTGGAGCAGAGTACGGAAGTGGGAGCTCGCGCGACTGGGCTGCTAAAGGTCCAATGTTGCTGGTGAGTCTTTGTATATGGGAATTCACTAGTTCTCACATCCTCTTCTATTTGGGCTTTATCTTGTTTTGTCTTCTGTCCTTTTTGGTAAACTATTGGCATGTAACAGGGAGTCAAGGCAGTGATTGCAAAAAGTTTTGAGAGGATCCACCGCAGTAATTTGGTAGGAATGGGAATTATTCCACTCTGTTTCAAGGCTGGGGAGGATGCAGACTCACTTGGATTGACAGGTCACGAGCGGTATACCATTGACCTCGCAAGCAAAATTAGTGAGATTAAGCCTGGTCAAGATGTTACTGTCAAGACTGACACCGGAAAATCTTTTACCTGCACTGCTCGCTTTGATACTGAGGTACTTCTCTTTTTTAAAGTTCTGTTTTCATGCTGTGGAATGGTAGTGTGGCATGTGATTCTTATTAGAAAAACATAAAAAAGAGAATCTGTGATAGGATTTGTTCATCGCATGTTTGGAAAGCAAGAATATTGATGTGTTGCATAGAATCAAGTTGTCTTCTGACGACTGTCGATTTTGATGGAAATCATTGTCTAGAATACATATTAATGTAATCAACGTATTTGGGCAATACCAGTTTGATGACAAAAAAAAAAAAAAAAAAAAAAAAAACGAAAATATTTTTCTACAGTTGTTTTAAAAGTTTCACACTTTCATAAACTATGATGTATTGCAGTTGAGTTTTTCATTGCTGTAAATTTCTTGAACCACACACTAGTTTTTGTATTCCCTGAAGCAATACATGAAATAAAGTATTATAAATGAAATATATATATATATATATATATATATATATGAATTAAGTACTAGACAATACTGTCAACATTCCACCTGTGCGTGTTGGTTTTTTCTTTTTTCTTGGGTCTATTGGGAAGTTGTTTTTGCAAGCATAAGCTCTGAATTAATACTGGACTACCCTTTAATTGCATTTACAGGTGGAGTTGGCTTATTTCAACCATGGAGGCATACTTCCTTACGTTATTCGGCAACTTGCTAAGCAGTAATTGATTGATTTTGAGTCAGCAGCCATGCTCTCCTCCCGTTGAGCTCTTTCAATTCCAACACGCGAGAAGGGAATAAAGTTTCTTAGATTCAAATTTCTTCCAGGTAAAAGGCAAGTTAGCTTGCCAACAAAAGGAAGAACAATTTTTTAATAATATGTCTTCCCTATGTACTATAAGAGGCTCTTCTACTTTGCTCTAGTGTTTTTGGCTTGTATTTTGGCTTTCTTTTTGGTCATATCCTTCACTACTACTAAGCTACGTATCATACTGATGAATACCAGTGAAGATGTTAATTTACCCTTAAGAAGATTTGTTCTCTCCTATGAGGTCTGGCTTATACTCTCTGACATAGGTTTATTAATTGTGATTTTAACTTTGTTGCCCATATGCCTTTGATACGTGTTGCTTTGTGAGGCAGACATCCATGTAACCTTTGTCCTATTTAATTTGAGGAAAAATTACTAATATTAAAAAAAAAAAAAAAATTCACAATTTAGAGTTTTATAGTTGTACCAATAATAATATAATAAATTATGTGTCCATTTACAAATTTAATCATGTAAAATTCAATTCAATTATTATGGATGAATTGTAAGATATAAATTATAAAGCATTTCAATGAGAAAACACCAACGAAATAAATTTGATGGGTTAATTGTACTTAGCTTAATCTAACTGAAGTTTCTCCGATTTCAATGGTGACAATCAACCTTTCACATTTTAAGTGGAGGCCAAGTTTGGGATATTTAAAAAAAATCAAAAAGTTACTTAAAAAGTTAATACTATTCATCAAAAGTCAATAATTACGGTTGCACAACTCTCAATCTTAATTTTTTTCTACAAATTAATTTTTATAATTTTTTATTATACATTTTTTCATAAAAAGTCGAAAAGTTAATCTAAATATTCATATTTTTTCCTCAATTTTTTAGTTTAAAAAGACAAAAAGTGCACTTATTTACGACACTCCAAATAACTCTTAAGTTATAATTTTACTATTTCATTCATCTACATTTTAAGTTAAGTTCTAATTTCACTATTTCATTCATCTATCATTAATACGGTTAACAAAAATTAAAGGTGTATGAATCAAAGTGAGAGTTAGTAAAAGTGTGAGGATCAAAGTAAAATTTTGAAAAAAAAATGTAGAGGTGCTAATGAGATAAAAAAAAAAAAGTCACGGTTAACTCGCATGATAATTTTAGTAAACCCTATTAAGCCTTGCTTGGGAAAGACTAAAATGACTAAAAAAGTATAAAAAAATAAAATAGGCTAATCTAATAAATAAAGATAAAATGTCACATTTAATTATAATTATTTTTTTCCCTCATAAGTATCACATTCAAACTGAAAAGTTAATAGTTTTTTTTTAAGCGAGGTTAAGTTAGGTTAAATTAGTTAAAAAGTTAGGTTGAATTAATAAAAAAAAAACAAAAAGTTAAGTTAAATTAACTCTTTCCAAATGAAGGCTAACATTAACATTACAACTTGACAGTGTTAAGAATTAATTGTTATAATTAAAAGTGAACGGACCAAGTAGAATTATCATGAAAGCGCACAATGCAAAATATAGTAACCCAATTTTTAATTAGAAAAGGGACATTGGCACACCATTTATTTATTTTTGGTAAGAATGCTACATAAAAGTAGAGTTTTCCTTGATGAAATTATCTCACATATGTTGGCCAATTTTGTCAACCGGGTTAAAAATCAATTTTTTGGATTTTTAACTTTTTGAGTCATCATCTTTTTATTTTTTTTTGCACATTTTTATATTCAAAAAAAAAAAAATTGACTTTTGAAAAAGGGAAAAACTATTTTGGGTAATTGGAATAGTGCTTTACATCATGTTATTTTTTTAAGAACAATATCACAAATCCACTCTTATCAATTTAGAATTTACTTAAAAGAAGAAAGCAATGATTCTGATTCATTTTATATGTGGATTCTACACTTTATTAATTCAATTTTTACCACACAAACACATTCGGGGTAAATTTGGGACCTGTAAGGGTGGATTCTTAGCATGTTTCTATTTTTTATGAATACCCTTAAGATACTTGTAAAGAAATTTAAAATCTGTACAAATAATCCATGAAAATATGTGTAACAAATAATACACAATCAATTCAAGCATTATTTACCAATGTCGTTAGACACTTGTTAACTAATAAATCTCTAAGAAAATATGATCGTCATAAACAGGGCTGACTCTGTATTTTTCGGGGCCCAAAGCAAATTTCTAATACGATACCTTTTATACATACATACATGCATACATACATACATACATATATATATATATACATATATCCCAAAGCAGAACTCTAATATGAATCGATTTTTAAATCATTTTTTGACAGAATCCGACTAGTTGGTAATTCAAATTTTATTTCTTTTTTAGACTTTCACATTTTTAATTGTAAAATTACTAATCAAGTTTGTTTTATCCAATTTATCAATCAAACTCATTCAATTACTTCACTGAATGTATGATTTAATCAATTTTAAATTTGAAACCTTTTTTTCCCCTAAACAATTGTATGTAATAACTATAATTAATACAAAAGTGTCTAAGACGCCATTTTTTTCCCACCCCTTTTGACTCACTCTCTCTCTCATCGGTTGGATTTTATTTTATTTTATTTTTTTTCCCCTTGTTCTCCAATCACCACTCGCCACGTGTGTGTGTGAGGTGGTAGGGTAGTGATTGGAGGTTCCATTTTGTTGGTCCACATTTCCGTTTTAGTCTATCCTAAAATGTTTGTCCCCATTCCAGGTTGAGATACTAAATTTTGTTAGATTTCCAAAATTACCCCTTATAACTCATTATAAACACATTTCAAAATTCAAATAAAAGGGCAATAATGGAAAAAATATTTCAAAATTTGAATTAAAATGTAATGATTACAGGTCTCCTTAATAAGTTAGATTTTTTATAATGGACAAACAAATTGAGACACAAAGAGCACAATTTATACATTTGAAAAATAACCATCAATTAATTTGTAATTCATCATGTTAATAAGTTTTTTTTAAGGGCAAGCAAATGTAATAGTAATAATAATAACAAAACTTATTTAATATGTTTTCAAATTTTTTGAGCCTTTTTTTCAATCAATTTCCGAGAGTCCAAAACGGTACTTGTGCCCAAAGCTGGCACTGTTATTGAACACTCCAACAAAGTTTTCAGTTGCCTTGTAATTCTTGTGTCTCAACAAACTGAGATTATACTCTTGGAAATATAAAAGTCACTTTCTTATGCATATTTGTTCTAATTGTTTCATAAGAAGAATTGACAGAACCTCAATGAGTGTTGAAAATTAACCCAAATTTTAATTTTTGGTATTATTTGAATAGATTAACATATTTTTATATCGCAATTCTGTGAGTATTCTAAGTGATTAATAATACATGTCTTCAAAAAAAGGTGTTTATAGAGTAACTTTCATCATTTTCCTTCATTTATTTTAATGTGTGATTCTATAAAATTTTATAAAATTATTATTTTTTTCATGCTGATAAAAAAAAAAAAAGGTACTAAATTTTTTCTTATATTCTAACTGAACCGGATTGCTTGTCTATGCCGATAGCCCGTGCCTTGCATAGGCATTTCATACTAGTATATATATATATATTTCACTTCAGATTATTGTCTATACTTGGTGCTTGAATTTGTTCCTTGGGATCCTATGAGTACGAAGATTAACTCTGTAGTAAAATTGTAATCTCATACCAGATAAGATACTGTTTTTCCTATCGATATGGTATATATTGGAATTGGGATGTTTTTCAGATATCGTTTTATATTTTTTGGTACAAATATTATATATTTATTAAAATTATTGCCCAATACCAATACACTCTTATAAGTTATACAAGTAAATTTCCATGAAAAAGGGGCTAGAGCAGGCCGCCGACAAATAGGATAAGGAACCTAGCAGAGCCTTTTACAATTGGAAATGTAACGGTTGACAAAGAAATTATCGTCATACTTAAATTGAAATTGTCGACATATGTAGCCGTTGTGCAAGCTAATGCCATTTGGTGCCGAATAATGCTATATGTATCAATTGGTATATTAACTAGTGTATTAATTAATGATGTGACACAATTTAAGAGGTTCTTGGAATTTGTAATGTGATTAATGAGTGAGGTCAATAATACGTCATAACTAGTGTTGGTACACTAGTTAATATACTAATTGGTACATGTAGCACTACCGTTTGGTGCCACCAGAGTGGTATGGAATGTGGATGTTGGCATTTGTGTATGCGAATTCACAAAGTGGTTTGTTCAATCACTGATACTGAGAGACATTAGAATGATTCCTGATGTCCTACTTTCATCTCCAAATCATTCTCAAGTAAATACATTTAAAAATAAGCAAGCAATGCAAATATCTTATGAAGCTAACCCAACAAGTCTTTTTGTACTCACCTCCAGCCGACAGAGAGAGAAATTGATTCCATATCTATAGAAAAAAAAAGGATACAGTTCTTTGTTTTTTTGGGTTTAACAAGAATAACCTTTCATATTCAAATCAAATCACTTGATCCAAACGGAGCAATGGAAAGTATCTTTAAATATCACTACCTTTTTAGTTTTGTTTAAGTTTGCATCTACTAGTGGGATCACCATACAATTGTTTATACATTTGATATAATCATAAAACTTGATCCCTAAGAACTTAGTTCAAAACAACTAAATCGCTTTTCTAAACTTTCTTGCTAACAATTGTTTCTAAATTTTGTTCACTTTTTTCCCCTCTCCTGCACAATTCTCTTTTCAAATCTTTGATTCAAACAAAATTTAGACATACAACCCAACTAACTGTTTCTAAAGTTGTAAAGCCAAATTAAAAATGTTGTGGAATCCACTGCTTAATTGAAAGTGAAATTGGTTGTACTCTTATATTCTAAATTCCAAGACATGAATTCTATGTCATAGCCTTCAAAACAACACTTCTATTTCCAAATTAAAGGTGTTTTATATATATGTTACATAATTTTGTGAGATTGCCAAGAAATTTACCATGATATAGAATAGATACAATAACAAAAGACAAGCATCCAATCAATCTTAAAATTAGTACCAATTTCAAACAAATACCATCATGGTGCCCAAACTAGCTTCACCCATTAAAGTCAAAACTTGTTTACAAATGAGAGAGAGACCATAACAAGACAAGTCAGTAAAATACATAATCTAAAGATCCAAGTTTAAAACTAAAGCAAAATGAAATCAAAATGCACATTTTTTTTCTTTTAAAAAAAAGGTCGCACTTCTTAAAACATCATTTTGCTTCAACTTTAAACTTAACTGTTAGTTAGAAAGATCATTGCAGAAGATCCTAATCCGGGCATTAATGGTCTTCTGGGATGCTCTCCAGAGCAGGCCTCCAACTGCCATTTGTGCCTTCATCGTCACTCGATCGGATTTGAGAAATCTTTCTGCTTTTCAGCTTCATTGCACTCAACATTTGCTCCACAGAAGAGTATTTAGACTTGGTATTCAAAATCTGAATCAACTCTCTTTGTGTCACCACAACTCTAATCCTCACTGCCCCACCTTTTGAACACCCTTGTCTCTCTTCGCCATTACCATCTTCTTCTTCTTCTTCTTCTTCTTCTTCTTCATGTAGTTTGAACCTCACACTCTTCTTCTTTCCACCATCAACATGCCTCACAGACCTTTCAATTGCTCTTTCTTCTCTTGGTTGCTCATCTTTCTCATCTTGTCCTAAAATCTTGTTACTTGTCACGCAATTTCCCATTATAGAGATGGAAAGAAACAAAGGAGGGGGAGAGAGAGAGAGAGGGAGAGAGAGATGAAATATAAAGAGGGAGGGGTGGTGGTTTGGGGTGCCTTGAGTTGTGTTTTTTAACACTGCTATTGGGGCCCGATATCGGTCCAAAACTGATTAAGGTGGCAGTCATGTATTGGCCGATGATGGGCCCCACTATAATCAATCTCCAACAATGTCGCGACACATCAGTCACTTTCGACTTCAAATTTGGATTACCAAAAAAAAAAATACAAAGGGTGGTGTGGTGGGGAGAGCACATGAGCGGCCGGTAATTACGCCGGAAAATGGGACGGAGGAAATGGGAGATACATTTGCTTTGAGACCCAAAACCAATGCATCATTTTTTTAATTGGTATTCATATGAGCTTGTATTTTAGAAAGGGATTCTGACAAAATGCTTATGCTAATGAGCCTGGTCCACAACATATAATTTTATGCCTTGGGTAGTTGCAGATGATCAAAGCAATCTTCTATTCAATTTCTAGCTTTTCATTACTTAAATTGGCTGTATTTGAATTAAAAATGTGAGTAAGAATTTATAGAGAAAAATGAACCTTGTTATCTTTTTCTTCATAAATGATGCTTAAATTTATAATTTAAACAAAGCCTAAATAAATCAATATGTATGGCTAGACTTCTATTAGATAGGCTGTGATGGTGGTTGAAGTTACTTTAGAGTAGAAAGCAATTATTCATTGTCTAAACAATATCACAAATCAATTCAAGTCATTTATTTGTGTGAAACCAATGTCGTATGGGACATGGAATAATTTTTTCGGTAGATGGTGCAATCAATATTTTTGAAACTGATTTGTGTCCCACCTCACTTCACTGTTACAAACTATTTCATAACTTCATCTAATTTTCATCTCATTTTGTTAAGTTATAATAATCACTCATGCTAGTACTCAATTGGTGCATGTATCACAAATTACATCAATGGTCCTTAAATAACAGATTTTGTGCACTGTAATTCTTAATTTTGGTCAATTTGCTTCTTACAATAAAAATATATGAGTTTGAATGGTCCTAACTCTTATGCCGTCAAATTTGACTAACGTGGGTAAGAAATTTTGGGACTTTACAAAAAAAAAATAAAAAAGGGCTACAATTTTTTTTTTGGTTACGAGTAGGATTACATTTTTTAATATATCACTTATATTTTAGCCTCTAATAAGGTGAAAGAGAGAAAAAATGAGGAGTAAGGAGTGGGGTCAATTTCACATCATTAGAGATGGATTAGAGGTACTCAATTAGAACTCCCAAGCAGAGTCGGTTCTAACTTTTTCGGGACTCAAAGTGAACTTTCAACATGGGGCCTTTCACCCATATTTAAAAAAAAAAATTTATGTGTCTAATTTTTTTTGGTGGATATTTGATAGTACTCGTGAAAATGTTACCTCCTGTGTACATCTATTAAAATTTATTTAAATATATATTAAAATTTACAATAAGAAAATTGACCAAAATAATTTAAAACCGAAGTACCAAATAAAAATTAAACAAACTGTAACAAAAACCACTTAAACATCATTCTTCTCACATTTGTAGCTGTAAAATTACTAATTCTAGTTCGCATAATCCAAATTATAAACTAAATCATTTTCGATGGATAAAATTGCTAATTCATCTAATATAGTTGAGCAAATGTAAGATTTAATCAACTTTAATTTGAAAAGAGAAATTGTAAGTAGTATAGTTAATCGTATTCTATACATAATCTATATATTTAGAAAATAACCATTAAATAATTTCAAACAATGCACGTCATCAATAAGTTTTTTAGTTTCTTTCAGTTAAAAATAACTATCTATTAGTTTTAATAATTTACCACATCAATTATCTATTAATTTTAAATCATTATTGAATTTTATTGAGACCCTTTAAATTCTAGTGAGATTTTTTATTTTATTTTATAAACTAATATAATAGTTAACAAAATTTTGAGTTCGATTTTTTAAATCAATTTTTCAGGGCCCAAAGTGGCGCCCAAAGCCAGTCCTGCTCCCAAGCATTTTTTTTGGGATACTTACGTATAGGTCTTAATAAGTAAATTTATTGTCTAATAGATCTTATGAAAAAAAATTGTCATAAGAAAACGTCACTAATTATAAGTTTTAGTGACTATTTATAAAAATCATGACAAAAAAAAAGTCACTAATTGTCAATTTTTAGCGACATATATAAAAAATTGTTACAAAAAAATTATTTTAGCGACAATTTTACTAAGACTTATTTTCAATAGGACTTGATGATAATTAAGTCAAACTATTAGGGCCTATTGGTAGTTTATTTTTTATTTTTTATTTTTTATAATATATATTTTGTAGAGATTTCATGTTAAATTCAGAAAATACCCCCAATTCTCGTCAATCAATTTAACTAGGGCAGAGTAAAATTCGTAATCCGATCCAGTCCAGTTCAATTCAGTAGGTTTGGATTGGTTTTTTGAATATGTGGTTCGGTTCCGGATTAAAGAATTAAAAATTCGTAGTTCACGGATTGGTTCCGGATTGAACCCCACGATTCCGGATTGGAACCGATCCGGACTGTATACAAATAGTCTATATTTTTATTATACACCCTCCTCCATAGTATCTTCTCTTATTTTATATAAAACTTAAATCCAAACCTAAACTCGCATAGTATCTTCTTTTATTACTTTTGTTTGCTAGTTTTTAGCGTTAATTTGTAATGGTCTAAATACTTATGGTGGAACTAGTTTTCTTATGATTGTTTAAATTCTAGAACAATATGTCGCTATTATGAAAAGACATGTTTTTATTGTGAAACTAATATGGTGTTATATTTATATTTTTATGAAATTAAGTGTTATATATATATTTTTTGTTATTTAATTATGTAAATCCGTGGTCCTAAACCGATCCAATCCGTGTTTAAATGGATTGGTTTGGATTGGTTCCACGATTTAAACAGATTGGATTGGTTCTAATTTTTCAAGAACCGTAGATAATGGATTAGTCCTGATTTTACCCCAATACAATCTAATCTGGACCATACTCACCCCTAAATTTGCATAAGCATTAGGAACTATTTAATCACACATGATATTGGGTTAAAAAAAAAAGAAAAAAAAGAGAAAAAGAAAAGAAAAAACACACACGATATAGTTTGTATATTAAATTGATAAAATTAAAGGCTAAAGTACAATAAAAGACATACTTTGACCATTAGTATTAATAATCCATGCTAATTTGCATCCCCACATCTGGTTAAAAAATCAAAAGAGGTGATGAGCAAATATATATTTTTATAGTCTTGGACTCTAATAATAAAAAAATATAAGGTCAATTACATTGACTTCTCTTAATATTTGAAAAAAAAAAATATATATTTTAATGATTTTGACAAAACTGTATCGATCAACTTTCTTTTTAGTAAAGCTAATGAGATCGAAATTGATATAAATAGTGTTAAAACACAATTATAAATGAGGGAAAAAAAATACAATTTAGTATATTATTTTTTCATCTACATAACTAATGAATTTTAATGAAAAAAAGGAGTGAGGAATTATGTGATCAAGATTAAGAAATTAAGTTAGAGGAGGCACTTATTAATTACAAATTTTTATTTTTAAAAAAATATGATCAATATTAAGATAATAATAATTTTATGAGCTAAATTTAAATATAAGAAATTAAAAATCATTATTAATAGGAACAAACTAAAATTCTATAATAGTGTGTAATAGCTCGGTGCGCGATGGTGATGTAAGTTTTTAATTTTAGCACAAAAAATTCTAGATCAAAATTCATAATTTTAGAAAATAAAAACACATCATTTATAGCACAAATTATTATAAAATATATTTAATTTTTATTTGATAGAAAATATTAAAGAGATGATATTGCTTATAAATGATGTGTTTTGAATGGAAATTATTAAATAGTCTTAGAGTACCATATCGCGTTGCCTATATGTGATGCTCAAAGCATGAAAAATCACAAATTACATTAAGTAATTTGTCAACTATTTGAAAATAATGAGTTAATTGTATTCAACTCATAAGATTTCTCACCACACTATTGGTTTAGACTACTACATAAACAATACCACATAGTAGTCCCAAAGTATCTGTAGGGGGGTTCAAGGTTAGGAAGGTGATTAGAAAGGCAAAACTATGTTGATGATTCAATAATGGTGGAATGACTGGAGGATGAGCTGCAGTAACTGTCAGGGAGGTTGGAGAGTGAGCAGCCGGGTGAGGGTGGAGCAAATTGCTCAAGAAGAAGTGTATGGCAATGCACAAATGGGCAGCATCTCCCAAAAATCTCCAAAATTCCTCTGCTTGGACCTTGGGAAATGGGTCATATTTATAGATTTTTCCTTAGTACCAAGATGACATCAAGTGGCCAAACAGAGAGAAGACATGTGTCCCTAAGGATCACACAAATATTCTGTCTTGAGCCACCAGGCTGAAGGTGTCACATATCCCTCTGCATGTACCGTGTACTATCTGTTTTCCTTCGCGACTATCTTTTTGAACCTCAGCAGGTGTAGTTGCGACGGTAGTGTTTGGCACTGCAACTCCCTTTTGAGCCTCAGCAAGCACAATTGTGGTGGGAGTGTTTATCGCTGCACTTGCCTTTTCAGCCTGAATCTCAACAAGTGTACTTGCAGCGGTAAACCTTGCTGCTGTACTTGACTTCTCAGTTCAATTTGGCCAGTACATGCATTCTCAGGACTCTATTAGCTTGCTATCGGCTATGTTCGTGTTCACCTCGGTGAAACCTCTACCCTTACCCATCTAACCACAAACTCCCCAATTTCCTAAGGCGAAAGCCACAACCAAACCTACTATCAGCCATGCTGTGCCTTAGTACCAAGCCCAAGGGGGCTTTCTTGATCCTGCCTGCGCAACCAAGACAGATTCATAACCTGGGTAAATGGAAAGAGAGTCCCTTGCGCTCGGGCTGTCCTGCTCCCATCTTCGCGGGGTTGTCTCGGTATACTGGTATCTCTGGGCCTGCTATCAACTCCAACTAGTAAGCCGTGGGGCCTTCTATTAGTGCCAAGTTAGTGAACTTTGGGGCCTGCTATCAGCCTTAGGCTAGAAATGCCTTGGAGCTTGCTATTAGCGCCAAGCATTAGTTTCTACTTGTAGAGGGGAAGCTTCTCCCAATGGCTGCTATCACCTTGGCGAGATATTTCCTCTGCAAGTCAGTTGCGGCGGCTGCAGTTGCTGTGGCAGTCATGTCCCGCAGAAAGTTCAAATGGTAAAACCAACAATATTGGAGATGGCGGCTCTGCCAAAAATGCCTCCGTAACTTGGGCGCTGCAAGTACTACCTCTGGAACTTAGTTGCTTCGGTTTTCTCATTCTCTCAGCAACTCCAGGCTGCTGTGGTACCGATAATACTTGGAATGGTGGCGGTACCGACAATACTTGGAATGTCGACGCTGAGACAAAGTGCCTCTGCAACTTGGCTGTCGCAAGTATGGCCTCTGCAACTTAGTTGCTTCGGCTTTTCTTTTTCCTTTAGTAACTTCAGATGGCGGCGGAATCGACAATATTGGGGAATGGCAACGCTGAGGCAAAGTGTCTCAACAACTGGACCACTGCATGAGTTGCCTTTGCAACTTGACCGCTGCATGTGTTGCCTCTGTAACTTCACTTAAGCATTTTCCTTTGTGGAGTCTGTTTGGATCCTTGGCGGGTCGGACCTGTTTCGGCTCACTGTTGGCCCACTTCCTTTGGGCTTTAGCCCATGCTCTTTTAGTCATTCCTGGTCGCCTTAAAGGGGCGACCTCAACACTTAGGCCCACACTTAATTCGGAGTTTAATTTTCTGACCCTCTACATTTGCCCCCTGAGCTCACGGGGACGCATTCCTTGTTTCCCGTGCGTGCATGACGTCATCAAGCAACCTAAGGGTTGCGTCGGTTGGGCTAGGAGTTACGTCAGTTTTCTATACAGTCATAATGGCTCTGAAAAGGTGCCTTTGATTGATGGTCATTATGGGTCTAGAGAAGCGTGTTGGTGCATTTTTTTCCGTTTTCCCTATAAATAGTGCCTCTTGGGTCCACTGATCCCCCACTTCTGCCACAACACACTTTCTTGTCTCCTTGTTTTCTTCTCTCTCTGGCCTCTACCTTCCAAAGTCTTCTTCACTTTTCTTTATTCTTCTTCATGGCCACCACCAGGTTTCTACTCGATAGGGCTGTCCTACCCAGTACTGAGTGGAGGAGGGCCCCATACTTTAGGGGGCTTGCTGACCTGTTCTGGAAGGCCATTGATTCTTTTGTTCCTGACGCATCTCCTCTAGAAGAGTTCTTCTCTTTCTTCGTGAGGCCTCTTTGGATGACGCTGACATAGTGAACCCAATCTCTGTGTTGCGGTTTCGTGTGGAACGCGGTGATTTTCTCCATTCGTACATCTATTACCACACTCACTCGGGCCCTTTAGTAGACTGGTCCCTTTGGGTTGATGACATCATTGCAGATGATGGTTTTAAGTAGCGCTTGAGGGATCCCCGTCTCTTCAATGCCATTTGGATTTTGAGGGAGTGGTTCGTGCGTAAGGTACAGACCAATACTGATACGGTTGTTTCTCGCTGGAGTAGCGACACTCACACCTTCGTTCTGGCTTGGGGGGAGATAATCCCAACTCTTGAAAATGTTATTGTTATCTTTTGCTTGAGCACCCGTGAGGACTACCCTTTTGATTCCGCATCCCTGACTGTTACGGAACAGACTGCCGTTACTGCTCTCCAAGGTGCCTTTCTGGAGGCACGAAAGTATGGCTCTTGGTACGATCTCAGACTGGGAAACTACTTCAAGAGAGGCTCAAAAGAGACAAAACCACCTACCTCTCCTGGCTGAAACACTTTTTCAAGGACATACAACTAGTTGTGGGTGACATTACAGAGGACAGTTGTGACTTCATAGTTGGCCCGGGTTACTGCGACAACTTGTACCTGGCTGCCTTTGTCAGTTATTTCATCTCCTTTTTTGTCCTCTCCAGCAACCTTGCTAAGAGCATCAATCCCTTGGTGTTCCCTCTTGGAGTCAAACTTTGCAGCGGCAGTCAGATCCCCTTGGCTCTTTTCTTCTTAGGGAATTTATACTTCCGTCTGGACCTCATTCACTCGGACATGGAGAGATCCATGGGCTGTTACGATGTATGGAGCTTCGTACATACTCAGTTTATGACCGCCTTTTTCTATAAGCGGTTTCTTGCTATAGGCCCCGTCCCTAAAGAGCATGAGCCCTTTTTCACCGATGAAGTCCTTGATATAGACGGTTGTCCTGTCCTAGATGCAGAGGGACGACCCGTCATAAGACATGTGCACCATTCTCTCCCTTGCATCTCTAGATGGTCTAATGTTAGTACTAATAGACCTTTCGTGGACTACATTGATCACTTAGAGGAGTGTGTGTTCCGCCTCTTTACCCATCTTCTTCCAGGCATCTCTGTAGTTCTGCTTTATTTCTCTGAGGCTTGTCATGTTGATTTCTTTCTTGACAGTGTCTAGGCCAACTCTCTTCTTGTTGCTGCTATGATACGCTCTAGGTTTCTGCCCGTATGGAACAAGGAGGGCATGTCCAGCGTCTCGTCTATCAACTGGAAATGGTCTTTAGATAGTTTGGTATGGATCAAAGTGTCCCACATGCTTCTCTGCCTTAGACAGATTTCCATCAGAGCTTCCAGCAGTTTGCTCGTGACTACACCGCTTTACTTGTGGAGGGTTTAGGCCTCATGGAGCTTCCCTCGCTTAGAAGGGAAGACACCTTCACCCCTAGTAATAAGTTATTCTAGCACCACAACCTCAACTCATTTTTCAATTTTTGCAACAGTGACCCAGTCGTCTCTGCAGTGGAACCCATTCCGCGACCTGACTTATCTTTTCGTCTCCCATCTAGTCGCGAGAAACAGACCAGTGTATTTTGTCGTTTCAAGCTTTTGTTCCTGCCTGTAGTAGAGGAACCTCATTTTTCTGGGCAATGTCTGTCTATCCTCTGCAAGTTATCCTCCCCCCAATCGGTATAACAGTGCGCATGACCCGCTCCTGACTGAGGGCAGTCTAGGAGGCAGCGGTATCAGTCGCTGAGGCTCGTGCCTCACAAAGTAGGAAGAGACTCCGGAAGGTACCCATACTTAGAAAATATTCTACATTTTTCATACTTCTTTGGGCCTTTTATCTTTACCTTAGTAGTCACATGATCTTTTTCCTTTTTAGGGCCTACTGGTCTCAGAGGGCGGTATTGTTTTGGCATACCATCTTCGGGCCTCGGAGGTCCCTTGGCTGCCATTGGAATTTCCTCAGATTCAGATGACGACGACGATGGCCTATTTTCAAGTTTAAGTGTGAAAAAGTGCATTTTTGGACTTAGTTTTCAAATTAGGAGTCCCGTGCTAGTTCCGTAAGTTTTCATAATCCACATTGCTCCCTCCCGAGGTGTTTGAGGTGTTTCTTAGGCCGTCTCGTGGCTGTTGCATGATTTTGGCCTCCGATGGCCTATTTTCAAGCTTAAGTATGAAAAAGTGCATTTTTAGACTTAGTTTTCAAACCGAGAGTTCCGTGCAAGTTCCGTAAGTTTTCACAACTCACATTGGTCCCTCCCGATGTGTTTGAGGTGTTTCTCGGGCCGTCTCGTGGCTGTTGCACGATTTTGGCCTCCGATGGCCTATTTTCAAGCTATAGTGTGAAAAAGTGCATTTTTGGACATAGTTTTCAACCGGGAGTCCCGTGCTAGTTTCGTAAGTTTTCACAACTCACATTGGTTCCTCCCGAGGTGTTTGAGATGTTCTCCGGGTCGTCTCGTGGCTGTTGCACGATTTTGGCCTCTGATGGCCTATTTTCAAGCTTAAGTGTGAAAAAGTGTATTTTTCGACTTAGTTTTCAAATCGGGAGTCCCGTGCTAGTTCCGTAAGTTTCCGCAACTCACATTGGTCCCTCCCGAGGTGTTTGAGGTGTTCTCGGGTCGTCTCGTGGCTCTTGCACAATTTTGGCCTCTGATGGCCTATTTTCAAGCTTAAGTGTGAAAAAGTGCATTTTTCGACTTAGTTTTCAAACCGAGAGTCCGGTGCTAGTTCTGTAAGTTTTCAAAACTCATATTGGTCCCTCTCGAGGTGTTTGACATGTTCCCCGGGCTGTCTCGTGGCTGTTGCACGATTTTGGCCTCCGATGGGCTATTTTCAAGCTTAAGTGTAAAAAAGTGCATTTTTGGATTTAGTTTTCAAACCGAAAGTCCCGTGCTAGTTCCGCAAGTTTCCAAAACTCACGTTGGTCCTTCCCGAGGTGTTTGAGGTGTTACCCGGGCTGTCTTGTGGCTGTTACATGATTTAGCCCTCCGATGGCCTATTTTGAAGCATAAGTGTGAAAAAGTGCATTTTTGGACTTAGTTTTCAAACCGAGAGTCTCGTGGAAGTTCTGTAAGTTTCCACAACTCACATTGGTCCCTCTCGAGGTGTTTAAGGTGTCACTCGGGCCAACTCGGGGTTGTTACACGATTTAGCACGCCGATGGCCTATTTTCAAGCTTAAGTGTGAAAAAGTGCATTTTTGGACTTAGTTTTCAAACCGGGAGTCCCGTGCTAGTTCTGTAAGTTTCCACAACTCACATTGGTCCCTTCCGAGGTGTTTGAGATGTTTCCTAGGCCATCTCGTGGCTGTTGCATGATTTTGGCCTCCGATAGCCTATTTTCAAGCTTAAGTGTAAAAAAGTGTATTTTGGACTTAGTTTTCAAACCGGGAGTCCCGTGCAAGTTCCGTAAGTTTCCACAACTCACATTGCTCCCTCCCGAGGTTTTTGAGGTATTTCCTGGGCCGTCTCGTGGTTGTTGCACGATTTTGGCCTCCGATGGCCTATTTTCAAGCTTAAGTGTGAAAACGTGCATTTTTGGACTTAGTTTTCAAACCGGGAGTCCTGTGTTAGTTTCGTGAGATTTCACAACTCACATTGGTCCCTCCCGAGGTGTTTGAGGTGTTCTCCAGGTCGTCTCATGGCTCTTGCACGATTTTGGCCTTTGATGGCCTATTTTCAAGCTTAAGTGTGAAAAAGTGCATTTTTCGACTTAGTTTTCAAATCGGGAGTCCCGTGCTAGTTCCGTAAGTTTTCATAACTCACATTGGTCTCTCTCGAGGTGTTTGACGTGTTTCCCGATCCGTCTCATGGCTGTTGCACGATTTTAGCCTCCGACGGCCTATTTTCAAGATTAAGTGTGAAAAAGTACATTTTTGGACTTAGTTTTTAAACCGGAAGTCCCGTGCTAGTTTCGGAAGTTTTCACAACTCACATTGGTTCCTCTTGAGGTGTTTGAGGTGTTACCCGGGACGTCTTGTGGCTGTTACATGATTTAGCCCTCCGATGCCCTATTTTCAAGCTTAAGTGTAAAAAAGTGCATTTTTGGACATAGTTTTCAAATTGAGAGTCCCGTGGTAGTTCCGTAAGTTTCCACAACTCACATCGGTCCCTCTCGAGGTGTTTGAGGTTTTACCTGGGCCATCTCGTGGCTGTTAAACGATTTAGCCCTCCGATGGCCAATTTTGAAGCTTAAGTGTGAAAAAGTGCAATTTTGGACTTAGTTTTTAAACCGGGAGTCCCGTGCTAGTTCCGTAAGTTTTCACAGCTCACATTGGTCCCTCTTGAGGTGTTTGAGGTGTTTCCCTTGCCGTCTCGTGGCTGTTACACGATTTTGGCCTCCGATGGCCTATTTTCAAGCTTAAGTGTGAAAAAGTGCATTTTTAGACTTAGTTTTCAAACCGGGAGTCCCGTGCTAGTTCCGTAAGTTTCCACAACTCACATTGGTCCCTCCCGAGGTGTTTGAGGTGTTTCCTGGGCTTTCTCGTGGTTGTTGCACGATTTTGGCCTCCGATGGCCTATTTCCAAGCTTAAGTGTGAAAAAGTGCATTTGTCGACTTAGTTTTCAAACCGGGAGTCCTGTGCTACTTCCGTAAGTTTCCACAATTCACATTGGTTCCTCTCGAGATTTTGAGGGGTTTTCCAGGCCATCTTGTGGTTGTTGGGCGATTTTGGCCTCTGATGGCCTATTTTCAAGCTTAAGTGTGAAAAAGTGTATTTTTTGACATAGTTTTCAAATCAGGAGTCCCGTGCTAGTTCCGTAAGTTTTCACAACTCACATTGGTCGCTCCCAAGGTTTTTGAGGTGTTTCCCTAGCCGTCTCATGGTTGTTGCACGATTTTGGCCTCCGATGGCCTATTTTCAAGGTTAAGTGTGAAAAAGTATATTTTTCGACTTAGTTTTCAAACCTGGAGTCTCGTGCTATTTCCGTAAGTTTCACAACTCACATTGGTCCCTCCCAAGATGTTTGACGTGCTCCCCAGGCCGTCTCGTGGCTGTTGCACGATTTTAGTCTCCGATGGCTTATTTTCCAGCTTAAGTGTGAAAAAGTACATTTTTGGACTTAGTTTTCAAACCGAAAGTTCCGTGCCTGTTCCGTAAGTTTCCACAACCCACATTGGTCCCTCCTGAGGTGTTTGAGGTGTTACCCGGGCCGTCTCGTGGCTGTTACACGATTTAGCCCTCCGATGGCCTATTTTCATGCTTAAGTGTGAAAAAGTGCATTTTTGGACTTAGTTTTCAAACCGAGAGTCCCGTGGTAGTTCCGTAAATTTCCACAACTCACATTGGTCCCTCTTGAGGTGTTTGAGGTGTTACCTGGGCCGTCTCATGGCTGTTACACGATTTAGTCATCTGATGGCCTATTTTCATGCTTAAGTGTGAAAAAGTGCATTTTTGGACTTAGTTTTCAAACCGGGAGTCCCATGCTAGTTCCGTAAGTTTCCACAACTCACATTGATCCCTCTCTAGGTATTTGAGGTGTTTCATAGGACCTCTCATGGCTGTTACACGATTTTGGCCTGCGATGGCCTATTTTTAAGCTAAAGTGTGAAAAAATTCATTTTTGGACTTAGTTTTCAAACCGGGAGTCCCGTGCTAGTTTCGTAAGTTTCCACAACTCACATTGGTCCCTCTCGAGATTTTTGAGGTGTTTCTTGGGCTGTCTCGTGGCTGTTGCACGATTTTTGCCTCCGATGGCATATTTTCAAGCTTAAGTGTGAAAAAGTGCATTTTTGGATTTAGTTTTCAAACCGGGAGTCCCGTGCTAGTTCTGTAAGTTTCCACAACTCACATTGGTCCCTTCCGAGGTGTTCGAGGTGTTCCCTGGGCCGTCTCGTGGATGTTTCACGAGTTTGGCCTCTGATGGCCTATTTTCAGGCTTAAGTGTGAAAAAGTACATCTTTCGACTTTGTTTTCAAACCGGGAGTCCCGTCCTAGTTTCGTAAGTTTCCACAACTCACATTGGTTACTCCTGAGGTTTTTGACAAGTTCCCCGGGCCGTCTCGTGGTTGTTGTACGATTTTGGCCTCCGATGGCCTATTTTCAAGCTTAAGTGTGAAAAAGTGCATTTTTGGATTTAGTTTTCAAATTGGGAGTCCCGTGCTAGTTCCGTAAGTTTCCACAACTCACATTGGTCCCTCTTGAGGTGTTTGAGGTGATCCCCGGGCCATCTCGTGGCTGTTGCATGATTTTGGCCTCCGATGGCCTATTTTCAAGCTTAAGTATGAAAAAGTGCATTTTTTGACTTAGTTTTCAAACCGGGAGTCCCGTGCTAGTTCTGTAAGTTTTCACAATTCACATTGGTCCCTCTCGAGGTGTTTGAGGTATTTCCCAGGCCATCTCGTAGCTGTTGCACGATTTTGGCCTCCGATGGCCTATTTCTAAGCTTAAGTGTGAAACAGTGCATTTTTGGACTTAGTTTTTAAACCGGGAGTCTCGTGCTAGTTCCGTAAGTTTCCACAACTCACATTGGTCCCTTCTAAGGTGTTTGAGGTGTTTCCTGGGCCGTCTCGTGGTTGTTGCACGATTTTGGCCTCCGATGGCCTATTTTCAAGCTTAAGTGTTATAAAGTGCATTTTTAGACTTAGTTTTCAAACCGGGAGTCCCGTGCTAGTTTCGTAAGTTTCCACAACTCACATTGGTCCCTCTCGAGGTGTTTGAGGTGTTACCCGGGATATCTTGTGGCTGTTACACGATTTAGCCCTCCGATGCCCTATTTTCAAGCTTAAGTGTAAAAAAGTGCATTTTTGGACATAGTTTTCAAACCGAGAGTCCCGTGGTAGTTCCGTAAGTTTCCACAACTCGCATTGGTCCCTCCCGAGGTGTTTGAGGTTTTACCCGGGCCATCTCGTGGCTGTTAAACGATTTAGCCCTTCGATGGCCAATTTTGAAGCTTAAGTGTAAAAAAGTACAATTTTGGACTTAGTTTTTAAACCGGGAATCCCGTGCTAGTTTCGTAAGTTTCCACAGCTCACATTGGTCCCTCCTGAGGTGTTTGAGGTGTTTCCCTTGCCGTCTCATGGCTGTTGCACGATTTTGGCCTCTGATGGCCTATTTTCAAGCTTAAGTGTGAAAAAGTGCAATTTTTGACTTAGTTTTCAAACCGGGAGTCCCGTGCTATTTTTGTAAGTTTCCACAACTCTCATTGGTCTCTCCTGAGGTTTCTGACGTGTTCCCCGAGCCGTCTCGTGGCTGTTGCACGATTTTGGCCTCCGATGGCCTATTTTCAAGCTTAAGGTTGGAAAAGTGCAATTTTGGACTTAATTTTCAAACCGGAAGTCCCGTGCTATTTCCGTAAGTTTTCACAACCCACATTGGTCCCTCTCGAGGTGTTTGAGGTGTTACCCAGACCATCTCGTGGCTGTTACACGATTTAGCCCTCCGATGGCCTATTTTCAATTTTAAGTGTGAAAAAGTGCATTTTTGGACTTAGTTTTCAAACCGAGAGTCCCGTGGTAGTTCCGTAAGTTTCCACAACTCACATTGGTCCCTCCCGAGGTGTTTGAGGTGTTACTCAGGCTGTCTCGTGGCTCTTACATGATTTAGTCATCCGATGGCCTATTTCCAAGCTTAAGTGTGAAAAAGTACATTTTTGGACTTAGTTTTCAAACCGGGAGTCCCGTGGTAGTTCCGTAAGTTTCCACAACTCACATTGGTCCCTCTTGAGGTGTTTGAGGTGTTCCCTAGACCGTCTCGTGGTTGTTGCACGATTTTGGCCTTTGATGGCCTATTTTGAAGCTTAAGTATGAAAAAGTGCAGTTTTGGACTTAGTTTTAGAACCGGGAGTGTCGTACTAGTTCCGTAAGTTTCCACAACTTACTTTGGTCCCTCCCGTGGTGTTTGAGGTGTTACCTAGGCCGTCTCATGACTGTTACATGATTTAGCCTTCCGATGGCCTATTTTCAAGCTTACGCGTTGGAAAAGTTCATTGTTTTACTTTGTTTCATGCTTACGTGTTGAAATAGTGCAAATTTCAAAGTAGTTTTTAAATTGGGAGCCACGCACTTCTTTCGTACGTTTGAACAACTTATGTTGCTCCGTCTCAAGGTGTTTGTGATGTTTCTCAGATTTTTACATGCATATTTCACTATTTTCCTATGACCTTTCACCCCAAAATGTCAAAGTTTTTTTTTTTTTATTCTACCCTAGTTGATTAAGAAATTTCTACTAAATTAACTTTGAAACATAATATACTAACAAAGCCTACTAATCCAATAAAATAAATTAGTAGAACGCACCGAGCTGTATACCCTGACCAGTATTGATTTTGATCCACATCAATGTTTTGTCTTCATTTGCAGCATATTATTCACATTAGCTAGTGATTGTTCCTACACAATTGAAATACCAATAACAACAAGAAAAGATAACATTATTAAGAAGAAACTTAATTTTTGACAATCAATATATATAAAACATTTTACCTTGAAGCTAGTCATTCACTATAATTTTTGACTATACCAGTCATGGAAAGTCATTCACTATATCTTTTTTCTCCCTATCCCTTTGTATTGGTATTGAGATATAAGTTTTTAAATAGTGAGTAGGAAGGGAATAAGTCAAAATGGAGTTGGGACACATTGTTCATATGGAAGAAATTAGATGGAGGCAGAAGGCAAGGGATTTATGACAAGAATATTCAGTTCTTTCACAAATTGACTAACACCCATAGGACACAAAACTATGTAAAAGTTTAGAAACTAAATGGGTGGAGAGGAGGGAGGGGATTAAGAGTGAAGTGATTCAGTTTTATGAGAGGCTTTATGCTGAGACCAATCATAAAAGGCCTCGTCTTGATGACTTGGCTTGGAGAGGCAGTTTACTGAAAAGGAAGTCATGGGAGTCTTGGAAGACTAATGGGGATAAGGCACCAGGCCTAGACAAGTTGACAATGCGTTCCATTTAGCCTCTTAGAGCTTTGTCATAGCGTTGTACCATCACTTTAATGAGTCTGGATATTTTAAGAAAAAGCTCAATACCTTGTTTATTTATGAGAAAATATAACAATTATGACTAGCAAAAACTACACATAGAAGGAAGAAAAATGTGAAGTGTACCTCAGTTTTGGACAAGGATGACAGCATTGGAATAAGAATCGTAGCGTCCTGCAAGAAAAAAAAATTCCATATCCTTAAAGTTTTCAAGCCTTTGACCAAAAATGGTTGAGTTTACCCACCAATAAGTCATCAAAAAGTATATCAACATAACAATGGCAATGAGAATACACTTCGATCATCAGTTTATTCCATTAAGAGGGGAAACAAACCTCTACAAGAGCAACAAATGAGGTAACCATCATGGCAAAGGCTTTACCCGCATCAAATGAAGGTGGTCCCTATTGAAAGGGATATGGAATGCTTATCCTGCCAATGGAAACACCAGTACCAAAATAAGTAACGTTCTTAGCATGTTATCTATCCCACCACACAGAGCCAACCTATATGCCTTAATGGCTTTTATTCCAACAATCAAGTTACCAAACAAAGAATTACAGTACACCATCCCTAAATTTATTTATTTATTTAACATTACACCAAAAAAAGACCACCATACATGTAATCTTACAACATAATGCACAAAGTTCTGCATTATAGAACCAGAATCTTCTTACGGAATTGAGTTGTTTGACCAATACAAAATCAATATATACCAAGAATTTATACTAAAAAAGAGACTTGGTAAATTGACATTATTAAGTCCCATTTAAACACTCAGAACAAGCATCCAAGTTAAACACTAAACTCCAAATTGAAAAGCCCTAAATTTTGAAATTGAAAAACCCTAAACCCCAATTTTCAAATTGAAAAGCCTCAAATCAAAATTCAAAACCCTAGTATCTGAACATGCACCTGAAATTGGGAGGTGGGAGGGAAGGTGCAAGAGCTCCGGCCGGAGGGAGAGTTGAGACGGCTCCGTTTGCTTCATTTGCGGGTCTTCGTTGATCGGAAGGAGAAGAGAAGACCGAAAGGAGAAGCGAAGACGAACGAGGCTGCTCTGAAGAACTACTCTGGTGACGCAATGGCCGTCACGAGCGAAACAATGGCTGTTGCTTATCTCTCTTCATGGTCTCTCTTCCCTCTTTCTCTTCTTCGTCTTCTCTCTCTCTCTTGAACACATCTCCCTGATAGTTTTTCTCTATTTTTTTTAAAATTTTTTTATTTTATTTATTTATTTATTTATTTTTTTGGGACTCTAGGGAGTTTAGACAAAATTTTAGGAGGAAATTTTGGAGGGCTTGTTTCAAAGTGAAATATGAATTTGGGACAAAATTTTGAAGTAAGAATTGATTTTAATTTATACTTTTTTAAGTTTTATTATTTATGTTTGTAATTTTACCTTTATTAAAGTTTAATTAATATTTTGAATGAAAAAATAAATTTAAGAAATTTTATGATTTTAATCAATAAATAATAATTCTATTACAAAATAATTACTATTATGTTCTTAATAAAGAGAAGAGATGAGATGACCTGGTAACCCTAGCAATTGATTCGGCCTTCATCATTATCAGAGAGAGAGAGAGAGATTGAAACTCTTGTGATGTTACACTTTGATTAGAGGAAGGCAAAATAGTTATTTTGGGGAAAAAAAATTCTAATATATATATATATATATATATTTTTGTGATTGGCTCCCCAAATTTCATTTTGGCGTTTTGTGGACGCGCCCCGAGGGCCCCATGCTACTCCACAGTTCGGACTCATTTGTGTCACGATTCTTAATCTGATCTTGTAAAGTGCAATGCAAGACTGATAAATCACCAAAGAGTCCAAATCCGGCAAATCGTTTTGGAAAACTAATTTTTAAGAAAGAAGTGCCAAACATGGACTGCTTTGCCAGATATAGAGTCGCCACCTAAATATTTTATTTTTGGAGAAATTTAGGAAACCCTGACTCGTGCCTGAGGCCACGTGTCCGTCATCACCAAAGTTGCCTCAGCTCAGGAACTTGGGTACGATTGGGGAAGGTCAGATATGAGCACCCTCGCTCGCCCGATTAAAGATCGGCCACTACTAAACATGATATCTTGTTTTTGAAAACACATGCGCTCTTATTCCGGTTAATTAGCTAGAATTATTATGTGATGCGCACAACACACAAGTATAGACTAGATCGCCTAATTTGGAACAAAGCATCGCATATCCGTTCGTTTGGAAATGGTTTAAAGTTTGCTACTCGCAAGTAGGCTAAAATGTGGGTTTCAATGAATTGTTCCAACTCAAGTAATACAACCTTCACCCACTGGCATTTAAGCAGTTATATCATATAAGCAATTAGCCTCATGGCAAGCATGCTGTCATGTTAACACTCACACTCATGCAAGACGCTAAAGCATAAAAGCTTACCTAGTACTCCAAGCCAAAACAAGAAAGTAGTTAGGAATCATGCATGATCCTAGTTCATGTTAAGATGGCTAATGCAACACATGCAAAACGAAACTAAAATAGGCTCGGCTATTCTAAGAATGGCATGTGAAATGCAGCAACTCGATACACGTATTCAAGTTGGAATTGAAATGCTATGCAATTAGTATGATGTGCCGAGCCCGGTGCGTACAATACGAATGAATGTATGCAAACATGTTAACATAAGGTATGCTAATTGAAACATGACCTAAAACTATCCATCAAAAACTGGTAAGTAAAAGGGAGAAAGACGTGGGGTTGGAAGACATTCACACACACACGCACACTTATTATAAATTTGCGCCCTCTCGACGGAGGGACTGAAAGAATAATACAAACCGAATAATAAATCAACTATTCTAGCTAGTTAATTATTACAAACTCTTAATTAATTAACAAATTAACTACAAAACAATCTAAGTATGAAACTAAAGAGGCCGCCACAGCTCCGCCTCGAGATGGTTGAATGATGCATGCTCAGTCGCCTCGCTCGGAAACCCGTTGCCATGCCACATGTTGCCTCTGTTTGCACTGCTTTGTACCTCTGAAAACTGTTCTAGCTTCTATGACGCTTGTGAACCACCTTGGGGACGTTCTGAAGAGTCCACCGACCAAGATATAAGGCCACCGGCCATGGAAAAATGGTCATCGACCAGAATCGGGGATCTCGGCCAGATATTGTTAGCCAGCCAACACTGAATGTGGCCGACCGGCCATCCCTTCCTGCAAAATTCTATTTTTGCTGCAGCAGAGGACAGACAGTGCATGGTAAGGAATTTACAAGACAATGTGTGCACGACCACCCTCCCTATCATGCTATGAACTCAAGGGAGCATGGCTCTCGTCCCTCGGGCCATCAATCACGTATTTCGATGCATGATGGCCAGAGGTGCCATGTGTGCAAATTAATGTAGAATGAATGCAACAAAGCAAATGACTGCTACACACTCTATCATGTTGGATCAAGAGTGTCGGTGACTGAGGATTTAGGCACGTCTCGTCACTTCAAGTACGAACGTCCCTCGTTCCTCGCGTTTGGTTTGACACCCCAAACCAAACATAACGCAATGTATGTATGCCAGATACAATGCAAAACAATGCAACTAATGTAATGCAACATGAGCAATGCAACCCAATGCAATCAACCTAAGCATACAAGCTAAGTCAATGTAACATGCGCATGTCAAGAATCATGCAAACAACCCAAACATGCAATCACCAATACAATGGAGGAAGCATGCAATAATACATCTTGGAGCAAGTATGCAATGGTAATGGACCATGTAAATGCAAAGCATGCAGATATCATGAAAGCAAACATGTTTAATGGACTTAAACAAAAAAGGGGGAAACGTCAACCATGCCCTAATCAGTGGCCAAAACACCCAAATCAAGGGACCAAAAGGGGAGGCATGCACGCACATACATTGGTCCATAAGCTAGACCACAATGCACAATCTTCAAACATGAGCAAGATGGGATAAACATGAGAATATGACGATGCAATAAGCTCTGAAATCATGTCAAGAGTGATGCCAAATCATGCACATAGGATAAGCATAGCATGCTAATAGACTTAAAGCTCAAAGCTAGCCAAGGAGCTTGTACCAAGGCCATGTCAACCAAGCCCCAAAGGGGCAAAGTGACCCAAGACAGTCCTAGGGAAGACCAAAACAAGACTAGAACACGCATGGGATGAGGCCAAACATGCTATAAAGGCGAGCACAAAACAAGACGCACACAAGGCCCAAAAGGGCAAATGCACTACACCTACTATAATCAATCATGGCATGAATTAGGCCAATAAAATCAGAGTTATAATACATCAAAATAAGCCCTAAAACCCAATGAGAAGGCCTCCCAAAGACCTAATCATGGAGGCACATACAATGGTCCAAACATGGAGCATAAGACAATAACTCTTCAAAGCGTTGAAAGGATGGCAAATACAAGCATACAAGCATGAAACATGAACTGAAATATCATGACAAGTGATTCCAAATCACTGAAATGGCCCAAGTAAAGCATGCTAACGACTCACACATCCAAAGCTAACAAGCTAGAATACATGGTGGCTATACAAAGCATGGCAAACATGACCAAGAAAACACCAAACAGAGCTCAAGCATGATAAAACAAGACTAAAAACTTCTCAAAGTTAAGTCAAAACATGCGAGCATGATGGTCTAAATGCAAGATACATATCATGAAAACATGTAAGATTACTCTACAAGTATGTGAAGCATGCAAGATGCCATCAAGCCAACATGGAATAGATTTAAGGCAGGTCCTAAAAGCCACTAAAAAGTGTTGAAATAGAACCAAGACATGCTAAGCAAACATGCTAATGTTATGAGCCATTTATGCTAGCAAGTGAGACACAAAGGGAGGGGGGTGTCCCTCCCCTATTCAAGACCTCAAAACCAATTCTCCACCACTGAAAATCCTCTGGATTTCAGTGGTGAGAAGGTCGAAACAAAAAGGGTTCCAAGGCCAAAAGGAAGAGGCACAAAATGAGGCCAAACAAGGCCTAAGGGGGGGTAGACAACCCCCAACACAAAAGTGACCTTAATGAAACATCTCAAGCATGAAAATACAGAACTTTTTTGTGTAGGACACCAAGCTTAAAACAGCATGCAAGTATTGCTAAAAGCTTAAGCAAAAATAGGGAACGAAAAGAGTAGTTTCTTACCCTTGAAGAACACTTCAAGAATACCAACTCCAGCACCTCTTTCTGATAAAAAACAACTCAAAAACTCTGAAATCAAACCTTTAGCACCTCAGTAACTAAAGGATAGTGTAACACTAGGTGTCTTAGTGCAAAAATATGAACAAAAACACCCTTTAGAACACTATTACACACACAAGTATAGAGAGAGAGAGGGAGATATAGAGAGAGAGTGATATATGTTCTCTCTTAGATTGTTCAACCCCTGGAAAGGGAGGAGAGGCCCTCCTCTTATAGAAAATCCAATTCCAAGCTTCCAAGGGAAGCTAAGTGTAAGGATCAAATCTCTCCATACATGTGTATGGAGGGCAGAGTTTGTGCTCACCAGCTGGCACAGCTGGCATGCACAATGCCTGAAAAAGGCAAAGAAAATACATCGGCCCGAAAAAGTGGCCGATCGACCAAAACAATGGCCGGCCGACCAACTAAAGTGCCGATCGACCAATATATTTGGCCGGTGGCAAGAAAACAAGGTCGGTGGCTTCAGGCCATTGCCGGTGGGTTGAGGGGATGGCTAACATGCCACCCTCTTCCCTCAGAAGCAAAAACACAAGTGTTTGGTTCACAACCAAGCACAAAACAAACTAGTTGAGAGATCTTGAGGCCAGGCGCGCAACCGAGACTTCCGAGAACTCAAAACGAACACAAGCGTGGATGATCATCGAGTGTTCAAACGATGACGTCCAAGTCTAGAGGATGGTCAAAAATGGGGTGTCTGCAGTTGCCCCTCTTTGACAGAACTCGAAAGTCATAACAATGACGGGAGTGAATGTCAAAGCCCAGAGATGACCCATTTTTGACAAGGCCGAAGACTTAGACAAAGCATACAAAATACAAATAAGGATATGCGCCCGAAGGCAGGGGCAAGATGCTGGAACAATGCACAAAGCCGAGCATAACTTATGATCATGCTAACAAAGCTGTAACGAAGCAAACATGCAACAGTTTTAAGCAAGCATATACAAGTCTAACTACATTACATGCAGAAAGGATGTAAGAGAATTATACAATTCTCGCTACGTCTCACGCGGAGAATACAATACCGTTCGGTTCGTCTGGTCTCGCCAGCTTCAAATGAACCGTACATACAATATCGTGCCTGAAAAAGAAAAAAAATTTAATAGGTACAATATTGTTAGAACCATGCATAGTAATGCAAGTGAAAAGTGCGTGACAACGCAAGCCGAGTAGGATGCATAACAATGCAAGGAGGTGGCATGCGCGACAACGCTAGTCGATGGTGGTGCATAACAATGCAAGGAGGTGGCATGCGTGACAACGCAAGCCCGGTAAGATGCATAACAATGCAATTTTGAAACATAAACACATGCAAGTAAAACATACGCGACAACGTATAGCAATGTGTGAAGCAAGAAAGGGATAAACACATGTAAGTAAAGCATACGCAACGACATATACAATGTGTGTAAAAAGCATGAACACATGTAAGTAAAGCATGCGCGACAACGCATACAATGTGTAACGCAAGAAAGATATAAACACATGTAAGTAAAGCACACGCGACAACGTGAGCAATGTGTGTAGCAAGGAATGAAATGTACACATGTAAGTAAAGCATGCACGACAACGCATACAATGTGTGTAACAATGCGAGAATGTGCATAAACACATGTAAGTAAAGCACACGCGACAACTCGAGCAATGTGTGTAGTAAGGAATGAAATATACACATGTAAGTAAAGCAGGCGCGACAACGCATACAATGTGTGTAACAATGCGGGAATGTGCATAAACACATGTAAGTAAAGCATACGCGACAACGCATACAATGTGTGTAACAATGCGGGAATGTGCATAAACACATGTAAGTAAAGCATACGCGACAACACATACAATGTGTGTAACAATGCGGGAAGGTGCATAAACACATGTAAGTAAAGCATATGTGACAACGCACACAATGTGTGTAACAATGCGGGAAGGTGCATAAACACATGTAAGTAAAGCATATGCGACAACGCATACAATGTGTGTAACAATGCGGGAAGGTGCATAAACACATGTAAGTAAAGCATACGCGATAACGCATACAATGTGTGTAACAATGCGGGAAGGTGCATAAACACATATAAATAAAGCATACGCGACAACGCATACAATGTGTGTAATAAGAGGAACTTGAACACATGTAAGTAAAGCACACGCGACAACGTGTACAATGTGTGTAATAAGAGGAACTTGAACACATGTAAGTAAAGCACACGCGACAACGTGTACAATGTGTGTAATAAGAGGAACTTGAACACATGTAAGTAAAGCGCACACGACAATGTGTACAATGTGTGTAATAAGAAAAACTTGAACACATGTAAGTAAAGCACACGCGACAACGTGTACAATGTGTGTAAAGCACACGCGACAACGTGTACAATGTGTGTAATAGGAGGAACTTGAACACATGTAAGTAAAGCACACACAACAATGTGTACAATGTGTGTAATAAGAGGAACTTGAACACATGTAAGTAAAGCGCACGTGACAACGTGTACAATATGTGTAATAAGAAAAACTTGAACACATGTAAGTAAAGCACACGCGACAACGTGTACAATATGTGTAATAAGAGGAACTTGAACACATGTAAGTAAAGCGCACGCGACAATGTGTACAATGTGTGTAATAAGAAAAACTTGAACACATGTAAGTAAAGCACATGCGACAACGTATACAATGTATGTAATAAGAGGAACTTGAAATTACAAAGTAAGATGAAGCATGCTAAATGCAAGAATGAAACAAAGTATAACCATTATGCGCTTATTATAAACATGACAATACATTGTAATGCAACATATTTAAAGCGATTTGCGAAACTCGCAAGATTCAAAAGGATATGAAAAAGGATACACCTTGCGCGTATTCAAGCGTCGCACATAGAAGGCACGGTCCGAGGTCAAAACGGAGGCCGGCTAAGTTTCAAAAATGCATTTTCTTGCACTGTCTTGAGGAATGGAGGTCCCAAACATTATATTTGACCCAAACAAGGGTGTAGGAGGTGCATTGGCCACAAAGGGAGGCCACCGGCCATCCATCGGCCATCAAATGAGACAATCAGCCACATATTTAGCTGACCGGCCAACAATTTGGCCGACGGGCCAAAAATGGCTGTGTCGGGGCAGTTTTGACATTTGGCCACGGGTCTTTAAATATAAGGTTCCAAGCCTTATATTTCCATTTTACCCTAGCTCGAAAATCACTCCTCTCTCCCCTTAGGTGATTTTTCTTCCTTCGATCCTCATTTTTCCTTGGTTTTCGGGCCCTTTTCGTCGTTTGATTCGCGAAACCCTTCCCGTTTCGCACACTTTGAACCGAACAAAACTCGGTTTCGGTGATTTTTCCTTGGTTTCCACCACTTGGGGCTTGTTTTTTCCAAGTTTGCCTCGGTCTTTATGCCTTTTCCCACACTCCGACCTTTTCTCCCATTTTCCACCTTCTCAGGGTTGACTTTTCAGTTGACTTTTTGCCTTCTCACCCATTTTACACATTTTCGGCCATTTTCGCACTCTTTCTGAGATGGCTGACGACATTCCACAGGGTAGGACTCCCCCAGAGATAGATGTGGATCCCGAGGTCGAGCTCCTACCTCTTTGCATTCGACCATTTAATCCGGCGACCTATAGGCCGGCGATACATGTGCTCCCTCCTGACAGCCTCCGCCACTTCCGGAGCTATGCATGAGGCGCGCCACTAGAGCTTCTACTGCGCGAGCCAGAGTCACATCTGTCTTACGGCGCTGCTGAGGTATATTTTTCCTCTGTTTCATTTTTTGCAATGTAGAACACATAACGGCAATAGTCGATTCTGTTCTTTAATTGCTTAATTCAGACACACTGATACATCACATGTCGTAGTTCACTGTGAGCACACCCACACCCAATATCTGTTTAAATCTGAACTCATGCACACACACTGCATTCTCATCAATTCTGAGCGTATTCAACACTGTATTTCTAACACTGCTTTGCGACCGTTTATTTTGAACACAGGGAGATTCTCATGCCTTCCGGGGGTATGGGAACATTGCCGCTAGAGGTTGGTACATGGAGCTGCCCGATACGGTCCGTCGTATTGTCGACCAGGCCGGCTTTGGGACCTTCTGCATGGGACTCTCGCGCCTCACTGCGAGTAGGCCCCTTCTTGCTGCTCTGGTGGAGAGGTTGTGGGACACCACCGACTCCTTCCACTTTTCTGCCACTGGGGAGATGACGATGACTCCCTTTGACTTCTCGATGCTCACCGACATTGGGGTGGGGGGTGATCCGATCCCCTTTGACACAAATATGGACGAGTGGGACGCCGTTCAGCTCTACTTACTCAGCATGCAGCCACCTCTTGCCCGGGCAGGGTTTGTTAGGTACTCATGGTTCGAGGATCATTTTCGGATCCAGGCGCCTACTACTTAGGAGGAGGAGGATGAGCAGTATGCCCGTGGCTTTATTATGTTCCTGCTGGGGACCACACTCTTTGCCAACCGGGCGAACACCATCGCCTTCTACCTGCTGAGCGCATTAGTGGACGTGACACGGATCCACCGCTACGACTGGGGTGGCGCATGCTTGGCCACTCTTTATGGATATATGAGCTCATTCTCCCGTTTCAGCAGACAGTTGCTTGGGGGCTACGGCGAGCTTGAGAGGTACATGTCCCCTTTTTTGTCTTTTCAATTCTGCTTTTCATTATCTGTACATCACATACACTGTGCGCACACAATCTGATTTGCACTAGTTGTACACTACACACACTGCACAATACACTACACATACTGCACTCTGCTTTTTCTGTATACTGCTTTACCTGATAAGCATACTTATATCTGTTCTGTCACACCACATAGTTGTGGGTGTACGCCTACTTCCCTAGGCTCGCCCCAGTGCCAGATGAGGAGATGCCCCTCGGCGTTCCATTTTCTCACCGCTTCGATGTGAGATGTGAGCAGAGGCCACGGGAGTTCCTCGTATTCTTTCGTCACTATTTTGGCACCATCACCATAGCCGGGGTATGTCAAACATTTCAGTTTATTTAAGCTTTGCTTTATTTCGTACTCTTAATATTAGTAGATAACAATTTGCGTTTTGTTTGCAGATTACCTGGCAGCCTTGGGCTTCGTTGCCTGACGCAGTTCGGGAGTGGTATGCCAGTGCTCGGGAGACTGCCCGATTCAGAGTTCTGCTGGAGGGCCTAGTCTGCCGCGCTTGGTACTTGGCTGAGCGCTTCTTGTGACAGACCCTCGGCTTACTGGAGCAGGTAGTCCTGAGGCCGCCTCCCACCCATATGAGGCATACTGAGAGGTATACTTTTGAGGAGATGATGGATTACACCATCGACTGGGACTTTGAGGGCTTTAGAGACGAGGGTGACTACGCGGAGTACGTCCAAACCTATATTATGTGGCCTCTGACTGGTGCCGGCTGAGTTGAGAGAGAGAGACCAGCAGCGCCCACGGCGAGAGCAGGAGCATTGCGGGCACCTCAGGCCCAAGGCAGGAGTGGGTCTCGGAGAGGGTAGGGAGTTGGATGGCTAGAGCTGCCCACGACGATCACATGCTGAGGACAGGGTGGGGAGACTTATCAGATTCCTTTCGCTCCTCCTCTGGCTGATTATGAGCTTGTCGGAGTCTATAGCTCGACCCTAGTATGTACTGCTAGACTTTGCATTCTGTACAGTCATTTCAATTCATTTGATATCCTACAGAATACTAATGACTTCAACCCTTTTGCAGGCTTCAATCGAGTACACTCGCCAGTCCCTGAAGTTGACAGCCTCAGCCGTAGGGATGCTGCAGCGGTGCATCGACTTGCTGACCATTTACAATATCTCGGTAAGTTCTTTTAACTGTAGTCTTCAAACTCTGCACAATCAGCTTCATACATAAACTGATACATCACACTATCAATACGGCACCTGATTCACAGCACTCACGGTCATTGATACACTATAACCCACATACTGCTCACAGTGTTGCTCATGGCATTCATACGCTGTACTCATACACTGCATTCTGTATCGATATACTGCTCACAACATTCATATACTGCACTCATACATTGTATTCGGCATTCATACCCTGCTTTGCGTAGCATAACTGATGCATTTGCCCTTTGTCCTTTTCAGGCCCCATTCCAGATTCCGGCCGCAGGAGGGGCTCCAGCTGGACCATCTGTTCCTGCTCGAGGAGGAGGGAGAGCTAGGCGGGGGATGACTATCCACAGCCGAGGCAGACATAGGCGCACCCGTGCTGAGAGGGGTTCACGAGAGCCTTCCTCCGATGATTCTGATGAGGAGATGGTGTCGTCTTCGGGTGAGGCCGGAGACAGCTCAAATTCATACTATGGAGCTGGCAGTGGTGATCCTGGACCTTCGTCCAGGAAGAGAACCAGGACGGATTCCCGTACTTGAGATGACTGACACTATTCCAGACACTTGCTGTTTTTCTTCTTTTTGCTTTGTTCAGACATTTTGTTGCTTTTCTTCTCTTTTGGTTTGCTTTATTTTTCTTTTTTACTGGTAGTTTGAGCACATTGTATTGTCTCAGGCAGGTTTTACTTTCTCAAAACTATGTACTTTTTGCAAAAGACATGATGAAATGAAACAGCTGTTTTGTTCAAAAAGTGTTACATTTGTACATTTTATGCATCGTATCGCATTACATAACAATGTAAATGAGATTTGAACTTTTAAAAATTAAGCATTTGCACCGTAATAATCAGGTAGTGAACTGAGCAACGACAAAAACAACTCGATAATCAAAACAAAGAACTCGAGAAGCTAACTATGTGTAAATACAACTCGATAAGCAAATCAAAGACTTTAAGAATGTGAAATACAACTCGATAAGCAAATGTACAACAACTCGATAAACAAATTGCAGTAACAGGCGCGACTTCGCAAAATCATCACCAAATGGTATTGGAAGTGGGATCAGTTATAAGTTCTTAGCATGTTCCATACATGATCAGCTCCGGGAACAAGAAGGAAGGCCACTGGCCAATGGGAAAGCCCACCGGCCATTTCTTATGGCCATCGACCATAACTTTTAGCCGATCGGCCAAAAGGGATGGTCGGTCTGCACTAATTTTGGCCGATCGGCCAAAAATGGCAAGCACCTCCAGAATGTTGACACCTGTCTTCCACTCACCACCTTATCCTCTACAAAAGCCTTAGCTTCGTAGTTTTCCCCATTTCAGCACTATTTTACAACAAAATAGAGGCATTTCTCATCCAAAATCTCACAACTTTGATTGCAACCTTAGATGGCTCGGAAAAGTTAAACTTCCGAGGCTTCGATATTGATGCACTATTCACACTGAGTCACACTCCGCTGCATCTTCCATTTCTCCATGCCGCGGCAAGATTTTGGAACCCGGTAACGCACGTCCTTAGCTTCGACGGGCAAGAGATGTGTCCTACCTTTGAAGACTTCCAAGCTTTGATGGAATTCGAGCGTGACGAAGAAGTCTTGCCCCAGCTTCGCTCTGGCCACGCCCAAGCCTTAGGACGAATGTGTGGGCTCACTATGGATAACGCTCGGTCATTGATTTGTGACGGAATGCTGGACATTCCGAGTTTGATCCGTCGATTTTTCGATGTCGGTGACTGTGGTGACCACCATCGGCAGAGCTTTCGGCGACATGCGCTTTGCTTGTGCATGCTGTCCCGTTTCTTGCTTTCCTCGGGCTCGGGAGGGTTTAGCACTCATTTGATCGAAGTTACCCAAGGCTTAAAAGAGGGTAAGAGCTGCGTTGCCATGACACTGGCCGAGACATTGATGGGTTTGGACGCTTTTCACCTTCGGGAGACGACCAAATTCGTAGGGCGCCCACTACTGCTGCAGGTAATGTTTCCCACCTTGTCTCACATATATATTGCTCGCATCACTCGACCCTCGGGCTCGATTTTTCTCTCAACACCCTTTTCTCACTTTTCTCTCATCGTACATCTCTCTATTCTTTAATCTCTCATTTTTCATCCCTCCCCAAGTGTGGTTGATGGATAAGTTATAGGTTGTGGACTCATGCCCAGTGTATTCAGCTCGCAGGTATTTCTTCCAACGACGTCTGGTCGATGCCCTTGATGAGGGATGGTGGTTCGACTAGATGTGCAGTTTGTCTATAGACTGTATTGTTTGGCGTTGTCCTTGGCTCAATCTACCGGTAATGAGCTACAGCATGTCCCGGCAGACCGGGATTCAGTTGATTGGCCTGACACACTGCGTGTTCTACTTCCCTTTCCGGTTCCAACGCCAGTTCGACCATGATCAGATTTGCCCGGCAGAGGGGATAGAGTACCCAACTACATTTCTGGTCCGAGGCGCATAGCTAGTTCGGCATGCCGCGGCATGGAGGACGAGAGAGCTTTTGGCCCCCACTCCCACTTTCAGTTACACCCTTTCTGATGAATGTATAGATTGACTCAATGAAGAGGCACAGATAGGGCCCACTTTGGCATTAGAGGCTTCGACCAGCTCTGGGAGGGGACGCAGGAACACCTGACTATGCCCTGGATTTATTTGCTTTAATAAGAACTTTCAAGTTTTCTTTATGAATGTAATGAAACGTAACTTCAATTTTGTATGCAAGAGCGGGAGAACTCTGTATTGAAATCAATAAAATTGAAGGTTGTGGGTACTGAAAAGTTTTCGTTTGGTCCAAAAATAGCAAAATCAACTTTTATTAAAACTTTTCAAAACCATTTTCGATATGGATCAGAACTTAGACACGCCTGAGATCTGTCACTGAGATGTACAACCGCGAATCCCGGCAACTGGAAAGTTGCCTCTAGTCCGAGTAGCACTGCACCAGAGATTATAACCGAGCTCTTGAACGCAGAATAGACAAAGATGACCAAACATGATCATATGGACAAAGTTGATTGGGGAAGTGTTTATGGCTGGACTTCAGGATGAAGTTGCCTATGTATCCCAAAGATGGGAATCAAGCCTTACGCAGTTCGGCTTGGGTTCACTCGTGTATTGACACTCTCCTTTTACGCTCTAACTTTTGCAAGGCCGCCCTTTACGGGTTTTCAACCTTGCGAGCTCAATTTTTATAATTTCAAATTTTCTATGCTCTAACTTTTGCCTAGGTCGCCCTTTCAGATTTTTGGCCTAGCGAGCCACTCAGGGAAAATATTTTTTCAACTTGTCCATGTTGATTGGTTGGGAGAACTCTAGGCCATCTAGGTCCATCAGAACGGCAGCTCCACCCAACCAAATAGACTTGATGATGTAAGGACCAGTCCAATTAGGCCTGAACTTGCCCTTAGAGTCGTTGATGGGAGCTCGGTTGTCTTTGAGCACCAAATCTCCTTCCTTCAAATTCCTAGACTTAACTTTTTTGTTAAAAGCCCTGGCAATTCGTTTTTGATAACTTTGAACATGGTACAGTGCTTTCAGCCTTCTTTCATCAAAGAGCATGAGTTCCTCAAACCTGCTCTGCTGCCAATCTGCCTCAGCTATCTGACACTCAGCCAGTACTCGTAATGACGGAACTTCAATTTCGATAGGTAGAGCGGCCTCCATCCCATAAACCAATGAATACGAAGTCGCTCTAGTAGAAGTTCTAATTGAAGTCCGGTAATCCCACAGAGCAAATGGTAGCCTATTTGGCCAGTCCCGATAGGTTTCCACCATTTTCTGCAGAATGTGTTTGATATTCTTGTTGGCGGCCTCAACTGCTCCGTTGGTCTGCAGCCGATATGTGGATGACTTATGAAAAGCCACGTTGTATTTTTCCAACAACTCAATCACTTCCTTCATGAAGTGGGAACCGTTATCTGAAATAATCTCGTTTGGGACCCTGTAGCGATAGATGATATTGTTCTTGATGAACTTCGCAACATGTGAAGCCTTCAACACCGCATAAGATTGGGCTTCAACCCACTTTGTGAAATAGTCTATCGCGACCAAAATGAACTCATGCCCATTGGATCCCTTTGGAGTGACAGCCCTGATCACATCAGTCCCCCAGACGGAAAATGGCCATGGCAAAGTCATGTTGTATAGCTTCAACAGCGGAATGTTCATGCGGTTTGCATGGATCTGGCATTTGTGGCATCGCCGGACAAAGTCGATACAATCCTCCTCCATGGTGGACCAGTAGTAACCCTGTCTGAGGATTTTCTGGGCTAAAATCACCCCGTTCATGTGCGCTCCGCACTCTCTTCCATGGATGGCCTCTATTAGGCACTTCGACTCTTCAGCCTTAACACACAGATTATGCATTCCCAGATGACCTTTCTTGTACAGTTTTCCCCCGCAGATGATAAACTGAGCAGCCATTCTTCGGGTTGCCCTCTTGTCTTTGAAATTTGCCCCTGGCGGATACACTTCTTTCTCCAAAAAGTTCCAAACATCATAATATCAGGGGTTTTCATCTTGAACCTCTTCTATGGCAGTAATCGACTCGTAGGCCGGTGCAAACTTCTGGTCAATGATGATCGGACGCATCCGGACTCCAAAAGGGATGTCTATCATAGAAGATAGAGTTACTAATGAATCTGTGAACCTGTTATTTTCTCTTAACAGATGAGCGAAGTTCAGTTTCTCAAACCGAGAAATCAGCAAGTCCAAGGTCTGGTGGTAAATCTTCATCTTTTCTTCTTTGACTTTCCAATCTCTTTTAGCTTGAGATACAACAAGGTTCGAGTCCCTAATAACGTCTAACCGTTTTGCCCCTAGTTCTAGGGCGACTTCTAAACCAGCAATGCACGCTTCATACTCTGCTTCGTTGTTTGAGACTTTGAATCGGAGTTTAAATGCTAGAAGGATACGGGAATTGTCGGGTGCTATCAGCAACACCCCTATCCCATACCCATACTGGTTTGACGCTCTGTCAAAGTACATCGTCCAAAATTCTTATTCGACATGCAGAATGGCCTCATCTGGGAATAGGTACTTAACTGCTTCATCCCCTTCCATTGGGTGATTAGCTAGGAACTTTGCTACCACTCTCCCTTTTACTGACTTGCGCGTCACATACTTCAGATCGAATTCGAAAAGCAGAAGCAACCAACGAGCTAGCCTACTCGTAAGTGCCGGTTTCTCGAAGAGATATTTGATGGGATCTAATCTTAAAACCAACATTACAGAGTGAGCTAACAGGTAGTGCCGTAGCTTCCTGGTAGCCCATACCAAGGCTAAGCAAGCCTTTTCTAGCGGAGTGTAACGGGTCTCGTAATCCAGCATCTTCTTGCTCAGGTAGTAGATAGTTCTCTCCACTCTGTCCTCAGACTCCTGTGCAAGCATATAGCCCATTGTAGTCTCAGTTACTAAAAGGTACAAAATCAACAGTTTTCTGGGCTCAGGCGGTGACAACACGGGTGGGTTCTGTTAGTATAGCTTGATCTGTTCAAAAGCAGCTTGGCATCAGCCGTCCCATTGGAACTTCGTCCCTTTCTTCAGGAGACCAAAGAGTGGTTCACAAGTCAAGGTTAATTTAGCGATAAACTGTCTTATGAATTGCACTTTACCTAGAAAGCCTCACACCTCCTTTTCAGTCCTTGGTGGTGGCATTTCTAAGATGGTCTTGATTTTGGAAGGTTCGACTTCGATACCTCTCTGTGTAATCAAGAACCCCAGTATTTTCCCTGCTGTAACACCGAACATACATTTATGAGGATTCAGCTGCAATCGAAATTCACTGATCCTTTGAAAAAACTTTTGCAAGGCGGTGTAGTGGCCCTCTCTTTCTTTGGACTTGACAATCATGTCATCCACGTACACCTCAACCTCCTTGTGGATCATATCGTGCAATATTGTGGTCGCGGCCCGTTGATATGTAGCTCCAGCATTCTTCAGCCCAAACGGCATCACTCTATGACAGTAGGTCCCCCACGGGGTGGTAAAAGTAGTCTTCTCCGGGTCTTTGGGTGCCATTACAATCTGGTTGTAGCTTGAAAAGCCATCCATAAATGAGAGCAATGCATGCCCCGCTGTGAAGTCCACTAACTTATCGATATGTGGCAGAGGAAAGTCGCCCTTCAGACTAGCTTTGTTAAGATCCCTGAAATCCACAAATACCCGAATCTTGCCATCCTTCTTCAGCACCGGAACTATGTTGGCTAGCCAAGTTGGGTACTCAGATACCAGCAGGAACCCTGCGTCGATTTGCTTGGTGACTTCTTCTTTGATCTTGATGGCCCAGTCGGGGCGGATCCTTCTGAGCTTCTATTTGACAGGTCGGGCCTCTGGGTCAAGAGGGATCCGGTGTTGTACAATCTCAGGATCGATTCCAGGCATGTCTTCGTAGGACCACGTGAAAACATCTTTGAAATCTTTTAATAAAGCGACTAAGCGCTCGCATTCCTCCGAAGACAATGTGGACCCGATCTGGACCAGCCGTGAGTCCTTCTCAGTACCAACATTAATTTGGATGATTTCATCGACCAAAGGTTTAACAAATCTCTCTTGCTCTTGATCAATTAAACGTTGTAAAACCAGAGGAATTTCTTCCTCGTCATTTTCATCAAAATTTTGAAAGTTTTGATTAATACAATAAGCCAAAGGCACAGAAAAATACTCGAAGGCCACAGCTGCTTCATTCTCATTAATTGTTCTATCCAGTCTAGTTGATTCTTCTGTTACAACAGACTCAAAAGAGAAAGAAAAAGACGACCTAGACAGGACTGTGGCATCCGGGTTATCACTCCTAGGAATATTGGACTCAGACTCAAACGAGCTGGAACCTGATTTTGACCCTACAGACTCGGTAGAATCAGATTCCGGCTCACTACCTAACCCGGTGCTGCTCGATAAGAAGCCTTCCTCGTACTGCCAGACGAGGGAAGGTGCAATGGATGCATCCAAAATGCTTGAAGGTGGGCTCGCAGCCGTTTCACTCCCGATCATGGATACCGAGAAGTTATCTCCCAAGCACTTCTGTACGATCGGAGGATCTGAAAGTAGACAAGCCAGTGCTACCCCCATTTCAATCTCGGTGTTCTCAGAATCCACTTTCCCACACTACTCAACTTTAGCTGATGGGTCTGTCTACTCCTCGGCAACATCATCTACGGATAACTGCAGGTCAAAGAAGATCTCAAACCCTGGCAAACGACGCTTCTCTACTTTCAACCATGGCTCTGGGAAGTCACAGAATGGAAAATCCCTTCCTTCCTGGACAAAACATCCGTTTAGGGTACCTTGGATGGGTCGGTGCATTAACTCATAAGGTTTCCCTACCTACTTTCCTCTGGCTCTCCCAGCTATCTCCCTGCCTTTCCTCACCCAGTCCTCTTTGGTGGGCAGATAACCCAAACCAAAGGTATGTGGGTTGTGCGGCACTTCGGCCGATACTGCAATGCCCTTCCGGCCACTTCTTCCTAGTCCCATCCTAGGGATGTGCTGGAGTTTGTTCATGAGGTATACTGACTGAGCGCTGACATGCATCCCTTCATCAAAAGCTAGGATACTCTGTACGACCTAGGCCTCGGGTAGGGTGAATCCTGATAGGAACACATCCTTCGTGGCATGCTCGATTTCCAAACCCGTGTAGACACTTCCGGCGGCGGATGGATTGATGAATTCCCAAAAACTATAGCCACCCTCTTCCCGTGGGGGTATTTCAATATCTGATACAGGGTAGAAGAGACCGCCTTCACCTGGTGCAGCCACGGCTGCCCTAAGAGTAGATTAAAGGTTGCGGGAATGTCCAAGACATGAAAGTCAATCTCGTGATGTCGTGGACCAACCTTGGTCTGAATTTGCACAGTCCCCATCACTTCTCTGCTAGTATTGTCATAAGCCTTTATTACCTGGGCAGTTGGCACAAAGTCCACAGGCTTCAACCCGATTGCATATGCTGTCCTTGACGGGCATACGTTAATAGCAGACCTTGTATCGACAAGAACCACCGGTACCCACTTGTCTCTGCACTCTATAGAGATGTAGAGCGGTTTGTTATGGTTTGCGCCCTCAGGTGGTAGTTCCTTGTCAGAAAAGGTCAACGTCGGGGAAGCTCCCCCCGGAAAAACCAATCATACCAGCTGCTCAAGCGTGGTATCTATTGAAAGTTTGGCTTTGTCCATTGCAGATAGGACGGCTTGTCTATGGACTCATGAAACCATAAGCAGTCCCCAGATGGAGATGCCTGCCTATATCTTCTTCAGCTGTTTCAGCACAGCCTCCTCTTCGAGCAATTTATCTTTCTACTTGTCTACCTCTCTGTCCTTTCCGGACGCTTCTGGCTGATCTAAGTGCGGGGTTTGAAATACTGTCCGCTTCTAGTTATGTGATCTACTTCGCCAATGTACTAGGTATCATCCGGCTGGTTATTCTCCCAGTTCTCATCTGTGTGGGCCAGACATAGATCATTATCTTCCCACTACATGCCATTGGCAGCCGACAGACACCTGTCCGGCTCTGTCACAACTATTCCGATGCTCATAGCACCTTCTGCTCCCGTGCTCGCAGCATGCTCTGCTCCTGTGCACACAACACATTCTATCCCCGCAGGGGCTTTGGCTTTCCTAACTCTCTCAGAATCCTCGATCCTTTCCCGCTCAGATTGCTTCAGTGCAGCTTGCTGTTCATCATCTCTCATTTTCAAATTGCCCAGATCCTGAGCGAAATTCTTAACACCGGTACTCTCCGGTGATGCATCCAGATTCCCGGCCCTTCCCCCCACAGTTGATGTCCCCGTCCCTGACGGACTCTGTTCTAGCTGAGGTTGTTCGAAAACATCCGGTTGGTCGTCAAGCCATCCAGTAGACTCCGCTGACTCATCAAACTAGTTGACTGCTACATTCCTTAAGTCTTGCTCATTGAAGAATTGAAGGTTCGCGATGTCCTCTTCCAGATCTGCTAAGTCGTCTAGCCCCTGGTTGAGTCCATCTTCCCAGACTACACAAATCCCTGCCCCTACTGGTAATTCCAGATTCGGCTTAGCCTAGCCTGCTGATGTAATATAACCGCTCGGGTTGTACATGAAGCTTGCAAACCTCTCAGGCTCTGTATTTGCATTCTCGTCTGCCTCCGCAATTGACCCACTTTTATCTTCGATAGTTACCACCACCGTTTCAGGTTGGGTTTGGGAGATGCCTAACATGCACAAGTCAGTGCTGTCAAGAATGAACACCTCTGGCTTGGGTAGGTGAGAAGAGGTGATATATATACTAGGGTCGTATGGCACAAACCCAGTTTGGATCATATTAATGTGTTTGGGAGGTGGAGCTTGGTTATGTGGTGGGAGAGGGTTGGTTGTGACATTCGGTTTTTCTGGAGGTATGATCACCCTGTTGTCGACGAGATCCTGAATCTCGTGATGCAATCTATAGCACTGGTCAGTGTCATGACCATGCTGTTGGTGAAACGCACAGTACTTCGCTGGGTTATGGGAGGGGGGAAGTTTTTCTGGCAATGGTCGCGGCTCTAAGGGCTTCAAGTGTCCTTTTCTGATTAAAACCCCCAGAGCTTTGGACAGCGGCATATAAAGTGGAGTGAAGGTTCTTTGGCCTTTGGGCGTATCTGGCTGTTTGCGAGCTACTATCGGACGCATCGGTGAATGGTGTAGCTGCAAGGGCTCTTGGGGTATTGGTGGCGGTAACCATACTCATATTTGAAGATCTAGCAGCTGCAGTACTGCTCATACCTGCATTCGCACTGCGGTTGAATGTTCTCTTCGGCTGTTCTCTCTCATTATCAATGAGGCCCTGCTTCATAGCGTCTTCGATCTGCACCCCAATCTCATGTAAATCTGCAAAGGTGGGGAGGAGGAGAACGATCATCTTCTGCATAAGCTTGGGTTGGAGGTTGCGCGCAACCATCTAGATTTGATCTTTGTCAACAGGCCTGATGGTCATCATCGAGGCCTTGGCCCTCCATCGGGTCATAAAATCGGAGAAGCTCTCCTTTGGTTCTTGCTTGGTGGTCTCGAGATCACGAGTTGTGACCTCGATCTGTGTATTGTAGGAGTATTGAGCTATAAAGGCCTCGGCCATCTCCTCCTAGTTTCTCTTGACGGAATCTTCTAGTTTTGCATACTAGATGGCCGCTACACCTGACAAGGTCCGGCCAAACAAGGAAAGCTTCTGCAATCTGGATAGGCCCATCGGCCTCAGTATGTTCGAAAACAATCGTAGATGCACCATAGGATCCCCAGACCCGTCAAAGCGGTCGATGTGTGGCATTTTAAACTGATCTGGCAGCGTCACGGCCGAGTCGGTATACCCATCCTCAATGTCCGGAATGGACTTCACACCTTGAGATTTCTTGAACAGCTTTTCAAGCTTGCTCACTTTTAATGCCGTGGGGTCTACCTCGAACTCAAAGGGGGAATCCGGTAGATTGATAGGCGCGGGTGCCTTGGATAGTTGAGGTAGAATCGGGGGCGGAGGTGGCCCCGTTGGGATGTCTGTATCCTCCTGGACATTCTGGACATTCACCGTCTCTCCGGGTATTGGGACTCTTGGTGGGGGAGGAGCTTGGTGTGAAGCAGATGCTCCGGTTTGCTGTTGTAGCCTGGCAATCAACTCTACCTGTTGAGCCATGACCTCAGCCTGTTGTTTGGCAAGTTTTGCTTGACGAACGGCGTCCTGCTGCATAGTTTTCATACTTTCTTGGAGTTGACGCATCATTTCCTCCATCCCTGCTATACTGCCTTGATTTAACTGAACTGCCAGTATATTTGCCTCTGCAGTAGACTCGGAAATCTCAACCTGACTGCTTAAGGACCACTGAACTGGGAACCGCGGTACCGATACGCTGTGCCTTACTGACCTTCGTTTAGGAACCGGGGGTAAAGAGTAGAACACTGGCTGTCCGTCTATCAGATCCTCAGATCGATGGAGTTTGCGACCTCTAGTCCAGAGTGCTTGGGAAATATCTGCTGGGTCAGAAGCAATTGTGCTAAACTACCTAGCAAAAAGATAAATAAAGCATGATAAGGAAACAAAAAAACGGACAGCACAACAGTTTAAATAAAGACAACACATAGTTGGCAAACATATGCTGAATGAACCGTTCTCAAACACTGATCATTGTTCCCGAATTACTGCCCCAAATCTGAATCTGATACCCGTGGATATAACTGATTCTCGAAACACTAATGCCCTCTGGCCTGATGCCCAGACTTGCAAACTGATACAGGCATTCCTGTAGAGAAGCACTCTAAAAGCACATAGCAAGCAAGTGAGAGCCAAAACACCCCTATGTTGGGGTAGGATTTCCCTGTCCTATTTTGTTAGGAGCTAAGGTTTCACTACGCACACAGCGGTTTCAAACAACCTACAATCGGGTAAGCAACCTGTCCTAGTTTGGAATGGTCACTACGGATTCCGAATATGCACTAGATCGAATGGTCAAAGAGGGTGCCCCGGTTAAAACCGGGGTTTGTGTTCCCATCGTGGCAGAGCCCGTAACCAGTCAGCCTTATGGTATGCATCTTAAAGCGAGCCTCTAGCAAATCGTTCAGGAATAGTAGATGGCAAACACGGTGCCCTAGGCGCACCAATGCAAATACAATGCAAAGAGACATATAACTGTAATCAAAACATGATATCATGAGTTCGAGTCAAGTTCTCTAAGTCCCCAGCAGAGTCGCCAGAAACTATGGATGTGCCCGGAGGGCCCCATGCTACTCCACAGTTCGGACTCATTTGTGTCACGGTTCTTAATCTGATCTTGCAAAGTGCAATACAAGACTGATAATCACCAAAGAGTCCAAATCCGGCAAATCATTTTGGAAAACTGATTTTTAAGAAAGAAGTGCCAAACATGGACTGCTTTGCCATATACAGAGTCGCCACCTAAATATTTTATTTTTGGGGAAATTTAGGAAACCCTGACTCGTGCCTGAGGCCACATGTCCGTTATCACCAAAGTTGCTTCGGCTCGGGAACTTGGGTACGATTGGGGAAGGTCAGCTATGAGTACCCCCGCTCGCCCGATCAAAGATCGGCCACTACTAAACATGATATCTTGTTTTTGAAAACACATGCGCTCTTATTTCGGTTAATTAGCTAGAATTACTATGTGATGCGCACAACACACAAGTATAGACTAGATCGCCTAATTTGGAACAAAGCATCGCATATCCGTTCGTTTGGAAATGGTTTAAAGTTTGCTACTCGCAAGTAGGCTAAAATGCGGGTTTCAATGAATTGTTCCAACTCAAGTAATCCAACCTTCACCCACAGGCATTTAAGCAGTTATATCATATAAGCAATTAGCCTCATGGCAAGCATGCTGTCATGTTAACACTCACACTCATGCAAGATGCTAAAGCATAAAAGCTTACCTAGTACTCTGAGCCAAAACAAGAAAGTAGTTAGGAATCATGCATGATCCTAGTTCATGTTAAGATGGCTAATGCAACACATGCAAAATGCAACTAAAATAGGCTCAGCTATTCTAAGAATGGCATGTGAAATGCGGTAACTCATTACACGTATTCAAGTTGGAATTGAAATGCTATGCAATTAGTATGATGCGCCGAGCTCGGTGCGTGCAATACGAATGAATGTATGCAAATATGCTAACATAAGGTATGCTAATTGAAACATGACCTCGAAATGCGTGCACACGGGCACGCAAACTGAGGCAATGGCGGAATGCGATGAAATGACATGAAAATGACAAATGGGCTTATACCAACATGAGTGAGCCTCAGCCACACTCACATAGGATGCCGTCGGATAAAAATGAAGTGCCTCGAAATGCGTGCACACGGGCACGCAAACCGAGGCAATGGCAGAATGCAATGAAATGACATGGAAATGGCATGCAATCATTCTAATGGAATTTCAGCACTAAAATATGGGGGAAAACAGTCCCGAAATGAGGCGAAATGACATGAAATGCAAGGAATTGTCCCGAAATGCGAATTTAGGCACCCGAAATGGCCTATAGCTATGCCAAACATGCACAATATGGACATGCAATGCAAAGACAGAAGCTAGACAGTCCCAAAAGATGCACTTTCACAGTTATAAACATGGCCAAACAGCAAGCATAGGTATGGAAAAAATGGCATGCAAGAAAAGGGGCCAAAAGAGGGGTAATGAAGCAAATGATATAAGCAAAACCCAAACTGAAAAATTTCCTTCTACAACACTGAAGAGGGACCAAAAATATGAACATTTACAGTATATGGCAGCCTCAAAATCAGTATAAAAACATGATAGAAATGTGATGCAAAATAAGGCTCAAAAATGGCTATAACATGAAGTATACAAAATAATCACCAAACAGAAAAAAAGTGTTAATGAAACATGAAGTATAGGCCAAAATAAGGCCACTTTCAGTTCGGACCAAGGTCCAAAAACAGAAGAAAAGGGGGCTGCCAATTTATGCAAAAATGGGGCCAAATAAGGGATATAACTACAAGTGACACATGGAGGCACCAAACAATGTTGAGCCCTTCTCCAATGTTGAAGAGAGGCTCAAAATAAGCCTAATATCAGTTTACAACATGCTCAAAAACAGATTGCTCATGGGCCAAAAAGAGTATGCAAAATCATGACATCTAAGAGGATCAATGAAGCAAGTGTATTATGGAGGGCTCAAACAGGGTTGAGCCCTTAATGAAAAGTGAAGATGAGCTCAAAAGAGGGCCCTTTTCAGTTAGGGCCGGAGCTTGAAACAAAAAGCATAGGGGGCTTGCAAATAGATCAAGAAAAAGGGTCAAAAAGGGTAAAAGTATCACTTACCCTGGAAGACTCAAACTTTTGTTGCTTCTTGGATGAATTTGCAGCTTCTTTGGCCTTTGAGAAACCTTCCTTGTTGCTGGAAATGAGATGGTGGTGGTAGAGCTTGGTGGTGTAAAAGGAATGATGGTTAGGGACTTAGGGTTTTTTGAAGAATTGAGAAGGATGAAGATGGAGTTGTGTATGGAGACTTGAAGAGCAATTTTTCTAACCCCTATAATGCATGTTGGCAGCTGGTTATATGGACCAAAAGGAGGGTGTAAAGGTGGGGCATAAAGGAGGAAAGCTTTCCCCACAAAATATCCCCCGGATACAGATATTATATGGGGGAAAGGGCCACACAGCTGTAAAGTGCACACAGTGAGGAAGCAGGCCGGCCAGGTACTTTTGCTGCAGGTGGCCGGCCGGCCACCCCCCCTAGCCGGCCGGCCAAGTGAAAAATTGGCCTGAACAATTAGTGGCCGGCCACCATTTTTTTGGGTTCTCCAAGGTGTGTAGATCACAGGTATGTGGTTGAAAGTTGGCAACACTAACCGTAGGGTATTCAACATTAGCCTCAAAGAGGAGGGGCAAAAATGGAAAGAACAATTAGTGGCCGGCCATAACTTTTTTGGGTTCTCCAAGGTGTGTAGATCACAGGTATGTGGTTGAAAGTTGGCAACACTAACCCTAGGGTGTTCAACATTAGCCCGGAAGTTGGAAAAACGGGCGCCGGGAGGCTCCGGAGGAGAGATAACTGGTTGCTGCAACAATTACTAGCCTTCCACCCTTCCATGACCTTCCTAGTGATGAAACAGAGGTACCTGCCAAAAATGAGCAAAAACCGATGCAAAACGAATGTTCGGGGGCCAAAACACGCAGTTCGGGATCCTGAAAATGGGCTGTTAAGCACCGAAAGTGGCGTTTAGCCACGAAGTGGTTTTCCGGGACCCCAGTGTCCCTCAAAAGGGAGAAAATAGGAAGTATGCCAAAAATTAGAGCAAACGGAGATGGTTAGGCAGTCCCGAACCGAGGCACACGGCCTGACGGCTCCGAAAACCGGAAACCGGACTTCGAAATGGGAAAAATGGCCTACGGCCACCAAATGTAGCCTACGGACATTGAGATATGGTATACGGGACCTCTCCTTCCCCTCAGGAAAAGAAACAGAGAAAATCGAGTCTGGTTCGCAAACCGAGACAAGGCACAGAAGAGGGTTCGGAAGTCCGGAGGTAGGGCTCACGGCCGCAACTCTGAAACTTCTGAACGAGCACATTATGCAACATCACCAAGCGCTCAATTAGTGACGTCTGAGTCTTAAGGTCGGTCAAAAATGGGGTGTCTACAATGACCTAAAACTAACCATCAAAAGTAGGTAAGTAGAAGGGAGAAAGATGTGGGGTTGGAAGACATTCACACACACACGCACACTTATTATAAATTTGCGCCCTCTCGACGGAGGGACCGAAAGAATAATACAAACCGAATAATAAATCAACTATCCTAGCTAATTAATTATTACAAACTCTTAATTAATTAACAAATTAACTACAAAACAATCTAAGTATGAAACTAAAGAGGCCGCCGCAGCTCCACCTCGGGATGGTTGAATGATGCATGCTCGGTCGCCTCGCTCAGAAACCCGTTGCCATGCCACATGTTGCCTCTGTTTGTACTGCTTTGTACCTCTGAAAACTGTTCCAGCTTCTATGACACTTTTGAACCACCTTGGGGACGTTCTGAAGAGTCTACCGACCAAGATATAAGGCCACCGGCCATGGGAAAATAGTCATCGACCAGAAGCGGGGATCTCGGCCAGATATTGTTAGCCGGCTGGCACTGAATGTGGCCGACCGGCCATCCCTTCCTGCAGAATTCTATTTTTGCTGCAGCAGAGGACAGACAGTGCATGGCAAGGAATTTACAAGACAATGTGTGCACGACCACCCTCCCTATCATACTATGAACTCAAGGGAGCATGGCTCTCGACCCTCGGGCCATCAATCACGTATTTCGATGCATGATGGCCAAAGGTGCCAAGTGTGCAAATTAATGTAGAATGAATGCAACAAAGCAAATGAATGCTACACACTCTATCATGTTGGATCAAGAGTGTCGGCGACCGAGGATTGAGGCACGTCTCATCACTTCAAGTATGAACGTCCCTCGTTCCTCGCGTTTGGTTTGACACCCCAAACCAAACATAACGCAATGTATGTATGCCAGATACAATGCAAAAGCAATGCAACTAATGTAATGCAACATGAGCAATGCAACCCAATGCAATCAACCTAAGCATACAAGCTAAGCCAATGTAACATGAGCATGTCAAGAATCATGCAAACAGCCCGAACATACAATCACCAATACAATGGAGGAAGCATGCAATAATACATCTTGGAGCAAGTATACAATGGTAATGGACCATGTAAATGCAAAGCATGCAGATATCATGAAAGCAAACATGCTTAATGGACTTAAACGAAAAAGGGGGGAACCTCAACCATGCCCTAATCAGTGGCCCAAACACCCAAATCAAGGGACCAAAAGGGGAGGCATGCACGCACATACATTGGTCCATAAGCTAGACCACAATGCACAATCTTCAAACATGAGCAAGATGGGATAAACATGAGAATATGACGATGCAATAAGCTCTGAAATCATGTCAAGAGTGATGCCAAATCATGCACATAGGATAAGCATAGCATGCTAATAGACTTAAAGCTCAAAGCTAGCCAAGGAGCTTGTACCAAGGCCATGTCAACCAAGCCCCAAAGGCGCAAAGTGACCCAAGACAGTCCTAGGGCAGACCAAAACAAGACTAGAACACGCATGGGATGAGGCCAAAACATGCTATAAAGGCGAGCACAAAACAAGACGCACACAAGGCCCAAAAGGGCAAATGCATTACACCTACTACAACCAATCATGGCATGAATTAGGCCAATAAAATCAGAGTTATAATACGTTAAAATAAGCCCCAAAACCCAATGAGAGGGCCTTCCGAAGACCTAATCATGGAGGCATATACAATGGTCCAAACATGGAGCAGAAGACAATAACTCTTCAAAGCGTTGAAAGGATGGCAAATGCAAGCATACAAGCATGAAACATGGACTGAAATATCATGACAAGTGATTCCAAATCACTGAAATGGCCCAAGTAACGCATGCTAACGACTCACACACCCAAAACTAACAAGCTAGAATACATGGTGGCTATACAAAGCATGGCAAACATGACCAAGAAAACACCAAACAGAGCTCAAGCATGATAAAACAAGGCTAAAAACTTCTCAAAGTTAAGTCAAAACATGCGAGCATGATGGTCTAAATACAAGATGCATATCATGCAAACATGCAAGATTACTCTACAAGTATGTGAAGAATGCAAGATGCCATCAAGTCAACATGGAATAGAGTTAAGGCAGGTCCTAAAAGCCACTAAAAAGTGTTGAAATAGAACCAAGACATGCTAAGCAAACATGCTAATGTTATGAGCCATTTATGCTAGCAAGTGAGACACAAAGGGAGGGGGGTGTCCCTCCCCTATTCAAGACCTCAAAACCAATTCTCCACCATTGAAAATCCTCTGGATTTCAGTGGTGAGAAGGCCAAAACAAAAAGGGTTCCAAAGCCAAAAGGAAGAGGTACAAAATAAGGCCAAACAAGGCCTAAGGGGGGGTAAACAACCCCCAACACAAAAGTGACCTCAATGAAACATCTCAAGCATGAAAATACAGAACTTTTTTATGTAGGACACTAAGCTTAAAACAGCATGTAAGTATTGCTAAAAGCTTAAGCAAAAATGGGGAACAAAAAGAGTAGTTTTTTATCCTTGAAGAACACTTCAAGAATACCAACTCTAGCACCTCCTTCTGATAAAAAATAACTCAAAAACTCTGAAATCAGACCCTTAGCACCTTAGTAACTAAAGGATAGTGTAACACTAGGTGTCTTAATGCAAAAATATGAACAAAAACACCCTTTAAAACACTATTACACACACAAATATAGAGAGAGAGGGACATATAGAGAGAGAGTGATATATGTTCTCTCTCAGATTGTTCAACCCCTGGAAAGGGAGGAGAGGCCCCCCTCTTATAGAAAATCCAATTCCAAGCTTTCAAGGGAAGTTAAGTGTAAGGATGAAATCCCTCCATACACATGTATGGAGGGTAGAGTCTGTGCTCACCAGCTGGCACAGTTGGTATGCACAATGCCTGAAAAAGGCAAAGAAAATACCTCAGCCCGAAAAAGTGGCCGATCGACCAAAACAATGGCCGACCAACCAACTAAAGTGCCGATCGACCAATATATTTGGCCGGTGGCAAGAAAACAAGGTCGGTGGCTTCAGGCCATTGCCGGTGGGTTGAGGGGATGGCTAACATGCCACCCTCTTCCCTCAGAAGCAAAAACACAAGTGTTTGGTCCACAACCAAACACAAAACAAACTAGTTGAGAGATCTTGAGGCAAGGCGCGCAACCGAGACTTCCGAGAACTCAAAACGAACACAAGCGTGGATGATCATCGAGTGTTCAAACGATGACGTCCAAGTCTTGAGGACGGTCAAAAATGGGATGTCTACACATTTATTTTTTATTTTTTATTATACAATTCACGACATACATTGTGCGTTGTAAAAAGGCAATACTTTTAACGGTAGGCGATGTGTGCGTCGTAAAAAGTGCAATACTTTTAACGGTGAGCGTTGTGTGTGCCGTGAAAAGCATTCACTTTTCACGGCTGGTGTATGTGTGTCGTGTGTAATTGATGTATTAATGGCACGCCATATGCACATCGTAGAAAGTTTTATTATTTACGGTGTGCATTGCAAGCCGTAAAAAAATCATCGTTATGACGATTCATGGCCTACGCAATAGACACGTCGTGGTTGGAAAAATATTTACGATGTGCAAAAAAAGCAAGTCGTAAAAGTGAGAAACTACGGCATGCATTTGTTGTATGACATTGATGTGGTGCCATAAAAAGTCAGTTTTGTTGTAGTGGAGGAGGGTAGAGGCGTGAGGCGTGAGAGAAGAGAAAGGGGGAGGTGAGGTCATGTAGGATGAGGTTTGGTGGTCAAATCTGTGTGTGAGAAGAAGAACTGATATATCTAAGGCGCCAATATATTCATTTCCCTCTAAAAACCTTTAGCAACTAAACCATTTATTTGGTGGCAAAATTATTTCCTCACTAAAAGATAAAATTATTAGCCACGAAAATAGTTTTTTCAATAAATAATATTAAAATATTAAAAATTATTGGTGACGAAAATATATTTGTCATTAATAGTTTTATTATTGGTGACCACTTTTTTCCTGACCAAAAGTCTGAAAATTTTGGCGCCATTCGAAAAATTAGCAGGAAAATTTTTAGTGACAAAAAATATATAAATAATGACGAAAAATAATTTCGTCACCTAATTTTTTTTTATTATGTATGCAGATTGGTGACGAAATTTTATTTTTGTCTCTAAAAATGGTACATTTGGAGACGAAAAACTATTTTCTTCACTAAAGGTACGTCTTTCGTGACAAAATTTATTTTCGTCATTAGTTTTCGTCTCCAAAGACACTTTTTGTTGTGCTTCTGCTCTCAAATCACACATAGAATATGCTTATGTTTTGTATCTCGATTGTTTATCTTGCATAGAACAAGCGGATAACAAAATGGACTATAGACTTGGACATAGAAATGTCTTTGTATACTAGAAGACGGCTGTAAGCAATTTGCCATTCATTAAATGCCTGTCTAATTGGTTCTGGAAAAACATCTAACTGTAAACCAAACTTATCCCACCAAACGAGAAACCAATTGGGGAGATCGGTTTTATGGACATCGGGAAGAACACGAAGAATCCAAGAATGGCTTCGTGGAGGATTCTGGTAATAGAATGCATAAGTGAATGCATCAATGTAATCCCAATAGCTGTAACGAGATTCCTCATTACGGATCTCAAGAGTTCTGGTGACATGAGGATGCATACCCCATGCAGCCATAGGCATGATTTTCTGGATAGTAGCTTTACTATAATTAATCGGACTGGCAGTTCGATTGGGATCATCCAAAATGTGTTTAAACTCAATCGAAGCAGTGCATTCTTAATGTATCGCATTCTTACTGTATCGCACTTGTTAAGTTTCTTTCTTACATAGGAAAATGATATTGTATGTACAGTTCATTCGAAGACATGCTCGATATTGTATGTACGGTTCATTTAGAGGAGTTCCAGATAAAATCATTCGTGCCATATTCGAATCACATGCTTTTTCCAATCGGTTAAAAACATTCGGGTGTGCCTGGTGTTCACACCATCCTTCCTTCTCTCCTGCGAGACGCGTTAGCATTGCAAATCAATTAAAAAAATTCCGGTGCGCCTGGTGTTCACACCACCTTTCCTCCTCTCACGTGTGACGTGTTAGGATTGTAAATTGGTTAAAAACATTCGGGTGCACCCAGTGTTCACACCACCCTTCCTCCTCTCGCGTGAGACACCGTTAGGATTGCAAATCGGTTAAAAACATTCGTGTGCGCCCCGGTGTTCACACCAGTCTTCCTCATCTCGCATGAAATGCGTTAGGATTGTAAATTGATTAAAAACATTCGGGTGCACCCGGTGTTCACACCACCCTTCCTCCTCTCGCATGCAATGCGTTAGGATTGCAAATCGGTTAAAAACATTCGGGTGCGGGTGTTCACACCACCCTTTCCTCCTTATGCTTACAACGCGTTAGGATCTCGGTCGAGACCTCGGGTATGCCCGACGATTACGTCGCCTTTCACCTTTCCTGCATGACGCGTAGTTTAGCTTGCATAATTTTCTTACATCCTTTCTGCATGAAATGTGGTTTGGTTCGTGAGTCCCACGCGAGGCGTGTTTATTTACTTACTTCTTTTCATGATTGGAATTGTTGTACCTTGTTTCGGTTTGTTTAAATTTGGCATTTTCTTTGCATTGTATTTGCATTCAAATGTTTCATTGCACAGAATCATTGCATGATTGTAAGTTATGTTCTTGCATCATATGTTTGCATTTTGCCCTAGAACTAAGCTGGTTTGATTCCTTGCAAAGGGATACATAGGAAGCCTGCTGGTGAAACCATTTATTTCTGTCTTCATTGTTTGTCCAAGTCTTACAGCTTTGTCAAAATGGGTCGTCTTTGGGCTTTGACATTCACTCACGTCATTTCATGACTCTGAGTTCTGTCAAAGAGAGGCAACTGTAAACACCCCATTTTTGACGGTCCTTACGACTTGGACGTCCTTGCAGGTGCACACGATGATGAGTCTGTTTGCTCACTAAGCGCTCGAAGTCCTCAGTGGAATGCTACAACTTTGAGCCTTTCAAACCCCCCATCATTTTTGTCTCATTTTTGGACCATGCCTTGGTCTTTCCAGCCTCCAACCTCTGGTGGCCTACCGGCCATCCCTAGAGGCTGTCGGCCATCATTTTTGGCTTACTGGCCATTGATGTGGCCTGCCGGCCACTAGTGATGGCCGACCGACCATCAGTGTTTTTTGCAGGTATTTTATGCCAACTGTGCCAGCTGTTTGCACAGATGCATGCATCTATCCACAAGTGGGGGGATGAATCTCCGTGTAGAAATTTTATGTTTTCTATATATAGGGACCCCCTCTCTTATGTTTTGGGGTTAAAGAATTTTAGTCTCAAAAATTTTCCTCTCTCTCTACAAATTCTCTACACTTTAGCCTATTTACACTACACCTTTGCCTATACACCCTTAACCAAATCCTCTTATCTTTGAGCTGAGGTGTTCTTGAGCTTGGTTTGAGCACTAGAGGGTGTACTTGCTTGGTTTTGTTACTTGGAGTTACTCTTCTCTTCAAGTGGTATAATACTTGCTTTATTAGCTTGCTTTGCATACTTGTTTTTTTGTCTTTTTTCCACTGTTTTGGGCTGTTTTTGAGCTATAAAAAACTCTGTTTTTGTGGGTTGAAATTGGTGTTTTTGGCCATTTAAGGTTAGGGGGTGGTTCACCCTTCTTCATTCCTTGTTTGTAAGGCCATTTCACCTTTGTTTACCATTTTTAAACCATTTTTTTTGGGCCTTTAAACACTGATTTTCAGAGTATTTTCAGTGATAAAAATCATGTTTTGAAGTCTAAATTTGGAGGGGTTAGCCTCCCTTCCTTGTGTCTTGTTTGCTAGCCTAGTTGGTGTCATACTTTAGCTTATTTTTCTAGCTTGTTCTAGCTTAATTCCAGCATGTTTTAGCCTCTGATTTGGTCTATTTTAACTTTATTTTGGGTTGGTTAAGTCATTTGGGTCTTATTTTGCATACTTCCAGTGTAATAGTCTTCACAAGCTTGGTATTTTAGGCCTTTAGACACCACTTGTTTGAGTTGATTGCATGTTTTTAGTGTTTTTCACACTTAATTTCAGCACTAATCATCTTTGCAACCTCTCTCCTTTCTTAGCTTTTAATTTTGCTTTGAAAGTGGATTCAAGTCAGTTGCTTGCCTAAGTGTGAAATTAAGGTTTTATACTTAATGGTTTAATCCCTTAGGGGGTACATTACCAACGGTATGATACTTCTTTTATACCTAAAGTAACTTGTGTTTTGAGCCCTCTTTCCATTAGAGAACTTTAATTCACCCAATGGATTTAAAAGTAAGATAAGTAACTAAAACTTGGGATTAAAGAATGGTTGGTAAAGTAAAATGAGTAACTAAAACTTGGGATTAAAAGTAAGCAAGATAATAACTTAGCGTGTTTAATCGGACGTTATTTGAGCATATAGAACTTAGACCATTTCATACTTATTAGTGATGAAATGGTCCAAGTCTCCAAGGTCACCTTTTTTCCTTGATCTTTTATGAAAGGGAGGAGATTTGTGTCTTGTTTTGCATTTATTGAGCTTGCACATATTGAGTCACAAGCCATCATGCAATGAAATTGCTTGAGTTGGTGGTTTGTGGCTTAAGTTTACAACTCCTTGGATTTGTTCATGAAAAGGAGGGGTGAGTTATGCAAACAATCCTTGAAAACACCCTGTGTATGCTTTATTTGTCCTCTGTTGCAGCAAGATGAACCAGTGAATTAGTAGTCAGCAGGCCACTTTCCATGGCCGACAGACCACCATCCATGGCTGGCGTGCCACTTTCATGGCCGGCACGTGGTCGGCAATTTTCACCAGTGGCCGGCTGGCCACTGATGCAAATCTCAGCAGAGTGTTGGTAAGGTGGAGCAAAATGGTTCTGGGAATGTTCAACTGTGCAAGCAGAGGCATTTGGGAGCAAAATGGAGGTCTTTTTAGGTGGAAACCGAGTATGCTCGTGCACATCTCTCATTTCCTGAGGCAGAATAATCGATTACTTAGTTTAATTATTAGTTGCAATTGTCCTGTAATTGTTTAATTAGTTAGTCAGCTAATTAGTTCATTTGTTGTTGTAATAATTAGCTTAATTAGTTTATTTAGTTTAGCTTAATTAGCTTAGCTTAGTTATTCATTCGGACTTTCCTTCGTGAGAGCGTAATGTAATAATATGCATGTCTTCCAACCCCACATCTTTCTCCCTTTTATTTATCCGCTTTTGATGGTTAAATTAGGAGTATCACGTTTCAAATAGCATACCTTATGCTTTGCATACATTCATCTTGTCTTGCATGCACTGAGACTCGGCGCATCATTCTAACTGCATTGTTGTTTAAATACATTCTTTGAATACGTGTTTAACCTCTTGTTATCAAATTGAATCACATGCCATATTTGTAGCTGAGTCTATTTAATTGCATTATTGCATGCTTTGCGTTAGACATTTAGCATAGTGAGGAATCATGCATTTTTCTAATTAATATCTTTTTGGCTTGGTATACTAGGTGAGTTTTTAATGCTTTAGCATACTTGCATGAGTGTGAATGTTGCCATGAGGCTAAATGCTTAATTGTTAAACTACATGAGTGCCTGTAGATAAAGGCTTGTTGCTTGAATTGGAATAATTCAATACATGTACGTTTAAGCCCACTTTGTTAAGTGGCAAATTCGCAAACTTTAAGCCCACCAGAGATGGAAAAATCAAACCCTTTTCGAAAAACAAACATGAAATTGAATTGTTCCAATTCTTACAATTTAGTTTATACTTGCTTGTGTGCATCATGTAGTAAATGCTAGCCTAATAAACTAGAAAAAGAGCATATAATGTTGATAAAAATCATATCATGATTAGTAGTGGCCAATTTTTGATTAGGCAAGCGGGGGTGCTCAATTCATGACCTTTCCCTCTCGTACTTATGTTCCTGAGTCGAGGTAACTTTGGTGATGACGGACACGTGGCCTTTAGCATGAGTCATGGGTTTCCTAGATTTTTCAAAAATATTTAGGTGACGACTTTGTATTTGGCAAAACAGTCCAATTTTGGCATTTTTGATTCAAAAATTGATTTTCCAAAAGATTTGCTGGATTTGGACTCTTCGGTGTTTATCAATTTCACATTACACTTGTGAGATTAGATTCAAAACCGCAGGAGTCCGAACTATAGGGCTTTCTTTCAAACCTCTGAAAGGGGGTGCGCAAAAGTCAAGCTATAGTAAGGAGTCTTGATGTTGTGCAGTTCAACTGCCAGTGCATGTATAAAGTTTCCAAACTTCTGGTAGGATTGGCATCTCCTTACAAAGTTTTTAGCATCTTCTTCCATTGTCGGCCAATAGTAGCCGAGGTGAATAAGGTGCCCATATAATCGCTGCGCTCCTTGATGTTTTGCCTTGTGGGCTTCCCTCAACACTTTGTTTGCCTCATCTTTTGATAAACACGCCAAAAGTTCCCTTTCAAAGCTTCTGTGGTACAGCTTGCCTCGATCAAGGAAGAAGCGGAGGGCCCGCCTCTAAAATCTAATTACGTCGGCTTTGTTCTCAAGCAGTGTGTCATTTCCAAGATAGTCAATGTACGACTATCTCTGTGAAGCCCCTGAAATATGTATTCACTATAAAGAACCCTAATGTTTGAATTATTTTCTTAAAGCCCCTCGGTCACTTGAATTAATTCGAATCTTGTCAGTTAGCATTACTATTTCTATTTTTATCAAAACAGAAATTTCCCTAGCCGGATTAGGTTCCCTAACCTAATTTAATTCTACATAAGTTACATGTATTTAACTCCAAGCCCTCACTCTTTATTTAAATTTAAAACTTACCCCCAAAAACTAGTACTTGTACCTTGTACCTTGAAGTACCATCAATCATGTAATATATATATATATACACCTTGAGGAGTGTGCCCTAGGACCAAAATTAATAAAAAAATGGCCCTTTCACCCTTCCCTATGGCCGGCCCTTCTAGGAGAAAGTGAGGAGACCATTTTCAAAATATATCATCATGAAATTCTAGAGAAAAACACAACCTAGTGCCCTAGACCTAGGATGCAAATTCCAAAAGTAGTTCTATTTTAACTAAGTGTTGCCTAATCCTTGAGTAAGCCCCCCCCCCAAAAAAAAAAAATCACTTCTATTCCTTTAAACTTCAAACAAATCCTAAACTTTCTATCCATTTCCAACTAATGGGCTTTTAGGACATTTTACATCAAAATTACCTATATATACCAACCTCCCCTAGCTTGGCAAAGCACAAGCACCACACCCACACAGACACATTCGGCTAGAGAGAGGGAGGAGAGCAAGAAAGAGAAGTCTAGAGGAGAAGAAGGATGAAGAAGATGGCCTTCTTGTGCAAAGTAGCAAGTAAGCCACAAACACAACATTCTCTTTCATTTCTTTTTTTTTTCAATACATGTTTCTAAGGCTTCTAAATAATGTTTTCAGATCTGTTATTAATGAGTTCTTATGTTAAAAATGCTAAGGGTTGAGTATTGATTCCATCTCTCTTGTATTTTTCCCATTTTGGCACAAAACCATCTTTTTTTATACCAATCTCTCAACTTTCCAAGGGCACTCTTTTAAGAAAATTTTCTGAGTTAAATATATGTTAGTTATCATGTTTTATTCACAAAAGAAATGAAAACTTTCCCTTGGTGGAACCCTTTTCTGATAAAACTTCTTGTTTTGGGCATAGTACCTTAGAATCTATTTTTGCAGCCCACTTCCAGAAATTCTAGAAAAATGGATAAAATTATTCTGGACCTATATTTTATGTCAAAACCTTACTTAAGGTGTTATCTTTCAACTAAAATTGGTTTCATCAAAAAACATTAAGCGGTTTGCAAGAAAATCAAATTTTTGTAACGGTCGACGGATTTGGACAGAATCTGGACAACGCTGAAATATTTTCTGAATAACTTAGAATCTGGAAAGCAATCCCATTTCCGAAAAATTTTCTAGAAACTAGATCAAATTCCCTATGAATCATAGGAAGACCAAGTCCGGTGAAGGATCTAAAATAGACCTTTCATTTTAATCTTTATGCGATACTAAATCTGGAAATTTTGTTATGTGTGGATGTTTTATACCCTTGAGTTCATGAGATTGCTTATTAGCTTATGATCATATCTTGGCATGATATTATATGTGTCGTGGTTATGTTATTTACCTTTTTCATCTTAAGAATGCATGCTTATGTGGATATTATTGTCTTATAAGTTGGACTAACCTTGATTTAAAACATTTAATTCAGCGGGAAACCTAATAGGGAGGGTATTGGGTTTTCGAACACTTGAGTAATGAAAAGATGAGAATTTGTGATATATGGTTTGTTGGGATGTGTTCCCTATTTGGAAGTTAAAGTCTTGCGCAAGTGGTTTTCAGGACCCTTGAACGAAACAATTGTATTCGGACCCTAGGTGGTTTGGTGTAAGGAGGGATTCGGACAAGGCCCTATTTTACCATCTCTTTTGAGGCCCTGTGGTTGGCGCTACGCGATACATAACCGTTGATAGGCATCCGAGGTTAGTTCTGCAACAAAGCAGCAAAAGAGGGGGCATACCGAATAATTCACGTCCGATTCTTGTGGTTGGGAGGACGAAATCTCTTTGGGGGATTTCTAGTTTACTGACATCTAACTTAACCATTTATTTATTTATTTATTTGAGTATCATGCTTTACTACTTGATGTTATAATTGTAATTGTGTATTGGACTAGGAAAAGAGGACAGGGTGTGTGTGTGTTTACTGGGCATTCAAAGCTCACGGCGTATCATGCCAGGTGACGAAGAGGAACTCATAGCTGGAGACGACAAGCTTGAAACCTTCGAAGACTTTTGGCTATCCTAGAAAAATTAGAAGTTTCTTTTTTGGATATTTGTAAGACCCATGTGAAGATTTAAGCTTTCTTTTGGGATGTAATGTAATGGAACCATCTTTTGGATTAAGTATATTTGTGGTTGTTATGTAATTATATTCTATGTATGAACCTTATCTTTACTTATGAGACCTTGTGTCAATACCTTTTAAGATCTGTCCAAAGGACAGTGCGCTGCCTAAGAAAGCTGAACTTAGAAGGGAGGCTAATTTGACTCCTTCGGCGATCTGGGATCTTACTTGGTTATTGACCATAGGACTCATTAGTGACTCTCCCTTGACTGCAACCAATAGTGTAGAATCGGGGCGTCACAATCTCCATTCTTCACTACTTAAGAAATGGGCTTCCTCTTTTTTAGGATGGCACTGACATTTGGCACATTACCTCTGTAACTCGGTACTTTCATTTTCTATCTCTGGCTAGAAATACCTTTGCCTCTGCGTCTGTCGGTATAGACTAATATCTCCATCTCCACAGGACTTAGCATGGATTTGTTTAAGTCTGTAAGTTGCTTCTTGTCTATCGACGCACCTTGTTAGCAGATTGTTGGGACCGCAAAAATACAACTCTCCTCTGAGGAGAAGGAATTATGCAAGTTCTACTGGTCTAATTGTCCCTTGCCCTGTTTTCAGCTACTAGATAATGTCTACTTTCCACCCCTCACACCTTGCTCTATATATCCTTTGGCTAACATTCTGGTGTTATTCTTTTCTCGATGACGATGGCTATACTATTATCTAGTATATCCACCTTTGCCCCCAGTGTAGCTAAGGTATCAGGGAAACGGTTATGTGTTTGATGGGTGTGCTGGATTTGGACATCATCAAACTGAGTGAGCAACTTTTGAACTATGGTGTGATATAGGGCCAACAAGGGCTTCTTCAAGGTGAAATCACCCATTGTTTACTTGACAACTAATTTGGAGTGACCCCAAATTTTCAACTTGCGGAGGCCTTTCTTTTGAGCAGCGACCAGACCCAGTATCAACGTCTCATATTTAGTCTTGTTGTTTAAACATTCAAAGTCAAGCTTATATGACAAATGAAACTTCTCCCCCCATTTTGACTAGTGAGTGTCATGCCAGCTCCACCTTTCTTAGCCTCAGAGGCTCCATCAAATTTTAAATCCCAATAAGTCTTAACCGTAGTTGTTGAGACATAGACTTCACCAGGTAGAGATACCTCTGCAGGTTCATGTTCACCAGATGGGAATTGGGCTAGTAAGTCTACAAGGGCTTGGCTCTTAATAGCCTTGGGCGTAATGCAAGTGATGCCGTATTCTGCCAGAGCCAAAAGCCATCTTGCCATTCTTCCAGTTAGAGCGGGCTTGCACAGTAAGTAGCGGACTGGATCACTCTTGGTCACAACCTGGATCGGGTGTGCCAAAAAATAATGGCGCAACTTCTGTGCTGTGAAGATTAAGCCAAACAATGCCTTTTAATTGGGGTATACTGTGATTCGGCACCATTGACTTTGTGACTGATGTAATAGACTGGCTTCTTAACACCATCTATGTCCTGGACAAGTAGAGCCCCAATAGACCGAGGTATAGAGGTAAGGTATGGTAGCAGAGGCTTTTTAGGTTGTGGGGCGATCATTGTAAGTGGCGAAGTAAGTGCTTTCTTTGCCATATCAAATGCCTGTTGGTGTTTTTCTAGTCAGTAAAACTTGTTATTCTCTTTCAGCGGTGTCCCAAAAAGAAAAGGTTATCTCAACAACGACTGGAATAAACCTCCTGAGGTATGACACTTTGCCTAGGAATTTCTTCAAGGCTTTTGAGAGTGTGGCGGTGGCATCTCCATGATTGACTTATTCTTATCCCCATCTACTTCAATCCCACATTGGTGTACCAAAAAACCAAGGAACTTGCCTGCAGTAACTTCGAAGGCACACTGAGGAGGATTCATCTTTAAGCAGAATTTTTGACAATGTTGAAAAACTTTTTCCAAGTCGCAAAGGTATCGATTTGCTTCGGTAGACTATACCATCAAGTCATCCACATACACTTTTACTTCGTGATGTAACATATCATGGAACACTGCAATCATAGCCCATTGATAGGTTGCCCCCGCTCTTTTTAAACCGAAGGGCATCATCGTATAGAAAAAATTTCCCAAGAGCGTTCTGAAAGCTGTCTTTTCTGCATCTTCTGGTGCTATTTTGATATGGTTATAACCACTGAACCTGTCCATGAAAGAGAACATCTGATAGCCCACAGTAGAATTGACAAGTGTGTCAACATGGGGCAATGGAAACTCATCTTTCGGGCAAGTCTTGTTCAGGTCGCGAAAGTCTACGCAGACCCTGATCTGGCCATTCTTCTTCACAGGCACAATATTTGCTAGCCAAGTTGGGTACTGTATAGGCTCAATGAACTTGGCCCTTTGTAACTTTCCTATCTCTTCCTTAATCTTTGCCTCAAGGTCAGGGTGATACTTTCGAGCATGCTGCTTTATTCACTTAGAGTTGGGAAAAGTGTCAAGGTGATGAGTGACAAGGGATAGGTCAAGACTAGGCATCTCGTTGTATGCCTAAGCAAAGACGTCACTGTACCGCTTTAGTAGTGTTATCAATTTTGCCTTAGCTGCTGGAGCCATTGTATCGTTGATAAACACGGGCTTGCTCTGCCTTGGTAAGTTGCTGAGGTTAGCCATAGCAAGTACTTCCTGTTGCGGTTTGGGTCTATTAGGCATCTCCACCAACCATTCTTCAGATTCATCACCATCACATTTATTTGCCTCGGGGCCATCCTTCCAAGGTATGAAGTCTGGCCCTCAAGACCGTCATAGGTAGTAAACTGTCTTGCCACCCTCGCACACCTTAACAATCTTGGGCGGAGGACTTGTGAACTTGCTATTCCTCTTTTGCCCACTACTTTCAGGAGTAGCCTCTGTATCTCAAATGTCTTTCCACTTCGACAACTTTACCCCTGCAACTTTACCAGTCCTCAGAGTTTCATCCGTTGATAGCTCAGCAAAGAAAACTGCATTAGAATAGTGTGCCTCCTCTACTCCAAATGGCTTTTCAGATGCATTTATGGTCACTGTTCGCTTCCCCAACTTTGCCTTTACGCATTGGTGATAACTCGTCGGGATAGCCCCATATTGGTGCATCGAAGCTTTGCTAAACTTAGTTGCGGAGCGGATCTCGCCAACTGCTAAGTCCACTACAACATGGCCCTTAGTAACTTTTTTCTCACCATCAAAACCCGTTATGGTAATGGGTTGGTAGACCATCTTGGACTCTGGGATACCGGCCTTTGCAAAGGTGTCAGTAATGATGATGTTTATGGATGCTGCGCCATCAAGGAAAGCACACTTAAAATCCACATCATTGATGTAAACTGTGACAAAAAGAGGACAATTATGGGGAAATGGGTATGCTCTGTCCGCTTTTGAAAAAGTAACAGCCCCATAGTCCTCCTGGACACGCCGAGGCATATACTCCTTAGCCTCAGCAACTTCCGTATGATGCATCTCAGAGATGTTGATGAGGGCCTTTGTTACTTCTAACCTGGCGGCTTGGTTCAGCCCTAGTTGGTCAAAGAAGGCATGAAAATTGACCGAGTTTTGCAAGGCTTGAGCATGAGTATTCTCTGCGAGTTTTGCCTCCGTAGGCACTGTTTCAAGGATCTGGCTAGTAGCGATTTCTTCTAACTCATCATAGTAGGACGCCACGAGCACTTGATCACATACGAGCCCAAGATACCCAATCTTATGTACATTCTTCTCATTTTTCTTGTGGTTAGGATAAGGGTCCTTCTTTACATCACGATTACCAGCATCTTTGAATTTCAGCTCATTCGCAGCAACTTTCATCTTAAAGATACTTTTCAAAGTCCAACAGTCCCTAGTAGGGTGTTTGGTGGCTCTGTGATTGATACAATAATCTGGGCTTTCTTTGTCCTTCTTGGTTGGGGGAACATCGACCAGAGGTAAAGTAAGTTCACTATCGGCTACCCATTCTTTAACTAAGGCTTTAACATTCTCAAGGCTGCAAGGATATGGGTTTTTGTCCTCATAACTCTTCCTCTTCCAAGAGGACAACGCCTCTCCTTGTGAGTTGCTCCCTCTTGCGGAGGTTACCACAACAACTTTGTTACTGCGGAAGTAGCGATAACTGTCGCGAGATCTATGCAAAGGACTAGTGGTACTGAGATTCCTAGCCGCCTCAATCAAGGCTGAAGATGTAGGCAAATTATGGTTCACCAAGAAGATTTTGTAGTCACGTATGGCACCTTTCACACATATGCTGACTAAGTGAGCCTCATCCACTGGTTCATAATTGTCAATAGCCTTATCCTAGAACCGCTTGACATAGTCCAGTATATCTTCGCCTTCTTTTTGGACATCTCACCCAAGTGTGAGGGTCGTAACTTTCTCTTGGACTTGAAAGAACTTTGTGTGGAACTTGTTCACCATCTCCTCACAACTCTTGATCGAGTTGGGAGCCAAGTTCACAAACCAGCTGTAAGCCCTTTCAGTAAGCAATTTGGAGAACTCCCAAAGGCACAGAGAGTGGTCACTACCATGGACACCAAGAGTTTCAATGAACCTCACCACATGTTCTCTGGCATTGCTTTGCTTCCCATCAAACTTGATAAACTTGGGTATTGTATACCCAGTTGGGTATGGCATAACCAATACCTTTTGAGAATATGGGGGCTTCACATCTGAGTCGGGGAGAGATGGCAGTTGTTTCTTGTTACACTATTGCTTAAGCGTAGCTTGTACATCAGCTAGAGTAATGAAGTGAGTGGGCTGGAATGGTCCATTCTGCTCTTAGGTAGTTGAACCAGCAGCCGTACTGTTCGCTTGGGGCACCACCGGAGGCACCTGGATTGAAGCCTGATTCCTAGGGAATGGATTAGGTACTGGGTTTGGGATTGTTACAAGCAGAGGTGCTTGCACTAGAGCTAGTCTAGAAGCTATGGCCATAATGGCCTCAGTGAGGGTTTGTAAAGCTGCCAGGATCTCCCTTTGTGTATCCTAGAGTGACTGGACTGCCTCAACCATGACACTGTGGTCATGGTCTTCAGCATGTACTGCTCTGCCATTGGAAGAGCCTTGCTTCCTTGGGGGTTGCTGAACTTCATCCTTTGTCATTTTTTCCAGTGAAATATGTAAATCACTGCAGGTATGAACCATTAGCAAAGCAGCCTCCCCAGTGGAGTCGCCAAAAATGTAGAGGGGTTCAAGGTTAGGAAGGTGATTAAAGAGGCAAAACTATGTTAATGATTCAATAATGGTGGAATAACTGGAGTATGAGCAGTAGCAACTGTCTGGGAGGTTGGAGAGTGAGCAATTGGGTGAGAGTGAAGCAAAATAGCTTAAGGAGAAGTGTATGGCAGTGCATAAATCGGCAATATCTCCCCAAAATTCCCAAAATTCCTCTACTTGGACCTTGGGAAATGGGTCTTATTTCTAGGTTTTTCCTTAGTACCAAGAGGACACCAAGTGGCTGAATAGAGAGAAGACATGTGTCCCAAAGGATCACATAGAATATTCTGCCTTGAGCCACCAGGCTGAAGGTGCCACGTGTCCCTCTGCATGTACCGTGTACTATGTGTTTGCCTCTACAACTATCTTTTTGAACCTCAGCAGGTCTAGTTGTGACGGGAGTGTTTGTTGCTGCACTTGCTTTTTCAGCCTGAACCTCAGCAAGTGTACTTGCAGCGATAAACCTTGCCACTGCACTTGCCTTCTCAGTTCTATTTGGCTAGTACATGCATTCTCAAGACTCCATTAGCCTGCTATCGGCTATGTTCGTGTTCACCTCAACGAAACTTCCACCCTTAGCCACCTAACCACAAACTCCCTAGCTTCCTAGGGCGAAGGCCACAACCAAGCCTGCTATCAGCCATGTTATGCCTCAGTATCAAGCCCCAGGGGGCTTCCTTGGTCCTGCCTGCGCAACCAAGGTAGGTTCATAACTTGGGTAAATGGAAAGGGAGTCCCTTGCGCTCGGGCTGTCCTGCTCCTATCTTCGCGGGGTTGTGTAGGCGAGCCCTCGGGCTTTGCTACTACAGTTCGGACTCAAATGTCACGGTTCTGAATCTAATCCCGCAAAGTGCAATGCGAGACTGATAAATCACCAAAGACTCCAAATCCGGCAAATCGTTTTGAAAAACTGATTTTTAAGAAAGAAGTGCCAAACATGGGCTGTTTTGCTAGATACAGAGTCGCCACCTAAATATTTTATTTTGAGGGAATTTAGGAAACCCTGACTCGTGCCTAACGCCACGTGTCCGTCATCACCAAAGTTGTTTCGGCTCGGGAACTTGGGTACGATTGGGGAAGGTCATGCAATGAGCATCCCCGCTCGCCCGATCAAAGATCGGCCACTACTAAACATGATATCTTGTTTTTGAAAACATATGCGTTCTTATCCCGGTTATTAGCTAAAATTTGCTATGTGATGCGCACAATACACAAGTATAGACTAGATCGCCTAAATTGGAACAAAACATTTCATGTTGGTTTATTTGAAAAAGGTTTAAAGGTGCTACTCACAAGTAGGCTAAGACGTGGATTTGCCATCCTCAAGTGGGCTTATAAAACATGATTTTGCCACAATCAAGTGGGCTCAGAACTCGCATTCAATGAATTATTCTAATTCAGGTAATCTAACCTTCACCCACAGGCATTCAGGCAGTTATATCACATAAGCAAATAGCCTCATGGCAAGTATGCGGTCATGTTAACACTCACACTCATGCAAGATGCTAAAGCATAAAAGCTTACTAAGTACTCCAAGCCAAAACAATAGCTAATTAGTAATTAATGCATGATCCTAGCTATGTTAAGATGTCTAATGCAACACATGCAAAATGCAACTAGAATAGGCTCGGCTATCTAAGAATGTCACGTGAAATGCGATAACTCGATGCACGTATTCAAGTTGGAATTGAAATGCTATGCGGTTAGTATGATGCGCCGAGCCCGGTGCATGCAATACAAATGAATGATGCAAACATGCGAGCATAAGGATGCTGATTGAAACATGACCTAAAACTAACCATTGAAAGCAGGTAAGTAAAAGGGAGAAAGACGTGGGGTTGGAAGACATTCACACACTCACGCACACTTATTACAAAATTCGCCCTCTCGACGGAGGGTCCGAATAAATAATACAAACAGAATAATTAACTAACTAATCAAGCTAATTAAATATTACAAAACCCTTAACTAATTTAAACAAATTAACTAAGCTATGAAATTAAAGAGGCCGCCGTAGCTCCACCTCGAAATGATCGAATGATGCATGCTCGATCGCCTCGCTCGGAAACCCATTGCCATACCACATGTTGCCTCTGTTTGCACTGTTTTGTACCTCTGAAAACTTCACAAGTCCCAAGGATGCTTCCGAACCACTCCCTGAACACTGTGAGATGTCACCGGCCAAGATATAGGAACATCGGCTATGTGGAATTGGTCACCGACCATTTGTGAGGATCTCGGCCAACAATGTTTAGTCGATCGGCACTGAAGATGGCCGACCAGCCATATCTTCCTGCAGAATGCTGTTTTCCTGCAGCAGAGGACAAACAGAGCATGGCAATGCATTTTCAAGGTAATGTGTGCACAAACACCCTCCCTATCATGTCATGAACTCAAGGGAGTATGGTTCTCGACCCTTGGACCATCAATCGCGCATTTCAATGCATGATGGCCAAAGGAGCCAAGTGTGCAAATCAATATGGAATGAATGCAACAAAAACATATGAATGCCTAGAACTCTATCATGCTTGATCAAGAGCGTCGGCGACCGAGGATTGAGGTACGTTTCGTCACTTCAAGTATGAACGTTCCTCGTTCCTCGTGTTTGGTTTGACACCCCAAACCAAACATAATGCAATGCAAGTATGCCAAATGCAATGCAACAAAGAAATGCAATGCAATGTATGCAACCAAGCATAATGCAACATGGAAATGCAAGGCAATGTAACATGAACATGACAAATGCAATGCAATGCAACCTAACATGTAAACAACATGATGTACAATAAGTATGCGATACGACTATGCAACCTAGATATGCAAACATACAATGTAATAGGCATGCAACAATGATACCAACAATAAGTACGCAACAACAGGCAATGCGATAAGCATACAACAATACAAAAACCGCATGATCCATGGACTTAAACTGAAAATGGATAGGCCTCAGCCATACCAAAACAGTGGCCAAAGTGACAAGAAATGGTGGAATGAAATGCAAAATGAGCATGCATGCCAATTGGCCTAAGAACTAGGCAACAATGTACAATCCTCAAACATTAGCAATAAGTGACAAACATGATAATATGGCAACAAGATAAACTCTGAAATCATGCAAGAAGTGGTGCCAAACCACTCAAACAAGTCAAGCAAAGCATGCAAGGAAGCTCAAGGCTTAAGGCTAGACAAGGTGCTTGTACTAAGGCCATATCAAGCAAGCCCCAAAGGGCCAAGGTGACCCAAAACAGTCCCAAGGCAGGCCAAAACAAGGCTAGGACATATATGGAATGAGGCTAAAACATGCTAGAAAGGTGAACACAAAACATGAAGCATGCAAGGCTAACAAAGAGGTGTTACACTACACCTATCAAAACCAAACATGGCATGATTTCACCAACTAAAATCAGAGTTATGGCATATCAAAATAAGCCCAAAAACCCACTTAGATGGCATCCTAAGGACCTAAACATGGAGATATACATAATGGTCCAATCATGAGACATAAGACACCAACTCTTCAAAGCTTTGAAAGGATGACAAGTGCAAGTATACGAACATGAAACATGGACTAAAATAACATATGGGATGATGCCAAATCATTGAAATGAGCCAAGTAATGCACTCATGTGACTTAGACCCTCAAAGCTAACAAGCTAGGGTGCCTTATGGCTATACAAAGCATGGCTTATATGATCAAAACAACACCAAACAGAGCTTTAGCATGCTGAAATATGACTAAAAGTTCCTTTGAGTTGAGCCAAAATATGCAAGCATGATAGTCCAAATGCAAGATACATGTTAAGGCAATATAGGGGATTACAAGGCAAGTGCATGATGCATGTAAGAGGCTATTAAACCAACTTTGGACAGAGGTATAACATGGAAAAATAAGGCCTAATACATGCTGAAATGAAGTCAAAACATGCTAACCAATCATGCTACCATTATGAGCCAATAACACAAGCATATGAGACACAAGGAGAGAGGGGTGTCCCTCTCCTATACAAGACTCCAAAACTACCTTTCTACCACTAAAAATCTTCTGGATTTCAGTGGTAGAAAGGTCATGCAAAGGCAAGAACAAAGGCCAAGAGAGGTGGCCCAAAATAATGCCAAACAAGGCCTAAGAGGGGGTAGACAACCCCCAACCCAAAAGAGACCTTAAACAATCATCTTAAGCATATAAAAATAGAACTTTTTTCAGTTTATAGTTAAGCTTGAAACAATATGCAAATAGGTCTAAAAGCTTAAGCCAAAATGGAGAAACAAAAGGTTAGTTGCTCACCCTTGAAGAACACCTTCAAGAACACAACTCCAGCCACTCCCTTGGATCAAAACCAACCCAAAAACTCTGAAACCAACTTCCTAGTGCCTCAGCAACCAAAGGAAGGTATTCTACTAGGTGCTCTAGTGCAAAAGTATGAACAAAAACACACTTTAGGTCACAAACACACACACAAATATCTAGAGAGAGAGAGATATAGAGAGAGAGATATATATGAACTCTATATCTATTTTGCTGAACCTCTGGAAATGAAGGAGAGGCTCCTCTCTTATAGGAAATCAAATTCAAAGCTTCTTAGAGAAGCTAAACTTTGGTTCAAATCTCTCCATACACGTGTATGGAAGGGAGAGTCTGTGCTCACCAACTGGCATAGCTGGCATGCACAATGCCTGAAAAAGGCAAAGAAAAGGCCTCGGCCAGAAAATATGGCCGATCGACCAAAATAAGTGTCGACCGACCAACAAAAGTGTCGACCGGCCAACATTTATGGCCGATGGCAAGGAAACAAGGCCGATGGCATCATGCCATAATCGATGGGGTGTGGGGATGGCCAACAAGCCACCCTCTTTCCTCAGAAGCAAAACTACAAGTCCTTGGTCTACAACCAAGCACAAAACAAACAAGTTGAGAGATCCTAGGGCAAGGTACGCAGCCGAGACCTTCGGAAAGCCAAAACGAACACGAACATGGATGATCATCGAGTGTTCAAACAATGACGTCCAAGTCTTGAGGACGGTCAAAAATGGGGTGTCTACAGGTTGTCGCGGTATACTGGTATCTCTGGGCCTGCTATTAACTCCAACCAGTAAGCCTTGGGGCTTGTTATCAGCGCCAAGTTAATGAACTTTGGGGCCTGCTATCAGCCCTAGGCTAGTAATGTCTTGGGGCCTGCTACTAGCGCCAAGCATTAGTCTCTACTTGCAGAGGGAAAGCTTCTCTCAAAGGTTGCTATCACCTTGGCGGGATATTCCCTCCGCAAGTCATTTGCGGGGTCTGTAGTTGTTGAGGCACTCATTTCTCGCAGCAAGTTCAAATGGAAAAACCGACAATATTAGAGATGGCGCCGCTGCCAAAGATGCCTCTGCATCTTAGGCGATGCAAGTGCTTCCTTTGGAACTTAGTTGTTTCGATTTTCTTCTTCCCTCAACAACTCCAAGTGGCTTTGGTACCAACAATACTTGGAATGGCGACGCCAAGATAAAGTGCCTCTGTAACTTGGCAGTCGCAAGTGTGGCCTCTGCAACTTAGTTGGTTCGGATTTTCTCCTTCCCTTAGCAACTTTAGATGGCGACGGAACCGAAAATCTTGAGGAACGACGGTGCTGAGGCAAAGTGCCTCAGCAACTGGACCGCTGCATGAGTTGCCTTTATAACTTGACCGCTGCATGTATTGCCTCTGCAATTTCACTTAAGCATTTTCCTTCGTGAAGTTTGTTCGGACCCTTGATGGGTCGGATCTGCTTCGGCCCACTGTTGGCTCACTTATCTTGGGCTTTAGCCCATACTCTTTTAGTTATTCCTAGTCGCCTTAAAGGGGTGACCTCAGCACTTAGGTCCAAACTTAAGTCGGAGTTTAATTTTCTGACTCTCTATAGTATCAAATAACTACTTGTTGTGAATAATATAATAAAGCCTTAGCCAAAGAATATGTTAAGAAAAAAAAAAGAATACATTTTATATATGACCACAGAATAAAAACAAAAAAAATTCAAAATTAAAGAGAGCACGTGACTCTCTTAAGCCTTCTTTGAATGTAATTATCCCATAACTATAAAACTTGCATTTTTTTTTTTTTGGTCGTAAACTTTAAGAAAAGTCAATAATATAATTGTTTTTAAAAATGTCAAATACGCATGTAATATTATAAACATAAAAAAATTTCATAGATAATATCAAGAACATGGTGCCTTCACTACATTATATGAATCATTATTATTTAGAAAAATTACAATTCAATGCATATTTAAATATATATATATATAAATCAATAGTTAACTTTATCAGTTATAATAATTAAAATTATAATTTTTTTTAATAAATTTATAAATATTTTATAAAAGTACCTCTATTATATAAATTTTCCATATTTTTTTGGTGCACTTAAATTTTCCATATTATTCTCCTTTGCATGGGTTGTAAAGGGGATGAGGGGTCACTGCGGTGGTGCCCCTGCTGTGCTGTTCAAAACGACACCGTTTTTTTTTTTCTTTTTTTTTTTTTTACATTAACTTCTTATTTCATTACCAAAAAAAAAAAAAAAAAAAGGAAGAAAAGAAAAGAAGAAGAAGAAGGGACACAGTTTCACCTTTTTTTTTTTTTCATATTCTCACTATGTTTTTCGGCATGATAAATTACACTTTATTCCTATAGTTGGTCACTTTTTTACTTTAATTCTTATATATATATATATATATATATATATATTTTAGGGTTTAGTGATTAATTTTTTTTTTATTTTTTTATTTTAGGGTTTAGGGATAATTTTTTATTTTTTATATTTTAGAGTTTAAGATTTAGGATTTAGGGTTTAATTCTTAAAATTTATTTATTTTATTTTAGGGTTTAGGGTTTAGGGATAATTTTTTATTTTTTATATTTTAGAGTTTAGGATTTAGGATTTAGGGTTTAATTCTTAAAATTTATTTATTTTATTTTAGGGTTTAGGGTTTAGGGATAATTTTTTTTTTATTTTTTTTTATTTTAGGGTTTAGGGTTTAAGATTTAGGGTTTAATTCTTAATTTTTTTTTTTATTTTAGGGTTTAAGGATAAAATTAATTCTTTTTTATTTTAGGATTTAAGGTTTAATTCTTAAAATTTATTATTTTTATTTTAGGGTTTAGAATTTAATTCTTAAAATTTATGTTTTTTATTTTAGGGTTTAGGATTCAAGATTTTTTTTTTTTTGGTGGCAAGAAATAAAAAGTTAATGTAATCCTCAAAAAGAGAAAAAAAAGAAAGAAAAAGGTACCGTTTTGAACAGCACAGCAAGCATAGCAGGGGCACCACCGCACTGACCCCTCATCCGTTGTAAAGGACACACCATTAATGCCTGGGTGGTTCATTGGTCCCTCTCCATGTGCGATGTAAAACAATAAGTTGACAGTCAGCTTTAAGCATTTCCAAATTTTGCATTTTATTATTAGAAAATTTGATCATTTATTATATTTGGTGATTTATTTAATAAAAAACTATAGATTTTAAATTTTTTATCTAATATATTACTAAATATCTAATATAGGTGTGAAATTTACAAAATTATGAACCCTATATTCATGTAAGATATTTAATACTTTATTTAGTAGAAAATTTGATATCCTTAATATTATTATTATTATTATTATTATTATTATTATGTCCCAATAGTTTAGTCTGGTGAGAGTTGAAATTGAAAGCAGGAGCGCCCAAACGGTTTCATTAAGGAGCATCTTTCACATGGGTTAGGTCCGTTTAAAAAGGGAAATTATTGAATGTTTCCAAAATATTATGTATTCGTATTTTTTAATTAATCATAATTTAATATATTTTATGATACTTTTCAATTACTTAACATAATATTTTACTTATTTTTTTTTTATCAATCACAATATTATAAAATATCAGGTGTCTATGTTTCAAAATTACAAAATAATTGCCCTTTTAAAATGGCCAGTTTAATTATAATTTCTTAATTACGAAAATGTTGGAGCCTTCTTCTTGTTGCATGTGAACGAACGTGACTATTTTGATTCTGTCTTTTTCTTCTTATTGTAATGGGTAGGTTACAAATACACTTTTAAAATACAAAATTATTCTCTCTAGAAATTCTAAATATTCTTTTATTAGAATTTTTTATTTAACATAATTAATAAAGAAAATTAATTTTTTAACTATTCTTTTATATAATAATAAAATTATTTAAATTATTAATTAAAATTTATTTATAATATCAATAAAAAATTATTAATTGGCTTGATAATTTAATAATAAATAGACCATTTGTAATATAATTAGAATTTGAAGAGGCAAAATGTAATTTTCAAAATTATAAAGACTAATTTGTATTTTAAACAAATTTTAAGGGGTGTGTTTGTAGTTTATCCTATTGTAATTGTGTAGACCCTCCTATAATTGCAACAGAATTGGCAAATAATTTTTAGTTATGATTGTTTGATTGAGTTTTCAAAACTTATTTTTTAAAATAATTAATTTAACATACATAATTATAAAAAATAATTCAAAAATTATATCTTCTCTGAAAAATAGAAAATCATATGAAAATAGTGTGTTTTTAATTTTTTTTATTAAAGTAATTTTTGTTAATTTTTCTAAATAAAGATTCTAAAAACTTCACCAAACGCGTGTGTCAATTTGATATTTGTAATTTCAAGTGTACCAATTTTTTTTCTTAATTTTTGCTACTATGTCAATTTAGTCCGGTTGATAAAATTCATTAAGATATTGGATATAAATTAAGGATAAAATGATTCATTCAAAATGGAATTAGATTTTAACTTCTTAATCAGAGTAAATAGACTATTTTTTACTTGATATTAGTTTAATTTTTAAATAAAAATTGTACTAAGTTGATAAAATACAAAAAATTTAAAAATAAAATTAATATAATTAAAATTATAAAAAATTACCGGTGTAATTTATTGTTTCAACTTTGATAAGTATTTTAACACGAGCAATGATACATCCCCTAATTTTGAAATTCTAATTGAACTCTAATGATATGGCAGGAAATAAAAAAAAAAAAAAATGTTTTGGAGCTCTAATAAAAGAGCTCTAATTGGGGGTGAGCCCTACTATGATAAAAAGAGCAATGATTCATAGCTTTAAATTTGGAGCTCTAATAATGGCTCTAATGATGTGGCATGGAGCAAAAAAAGAAAAGAAAAAGGCATATATCAAATCATTCATGATGGGGCCTACTGCCACATAAGTAGAGCTCTCATTAGAGCTTCACTTTAGTGCTCTCAAACATTTTTGTTTTTTTTATTATTTTTATTTTCCATGTCACTAGAGCTCATTGGAACTCCTTCATTTAGAGGGACATATCATTGTTGAAAAAAAAAAAAAAAAGCCAAGGTCAAAACATCACGTCATAATGGGGTCCACCTCCATTAGAATTCATTAGAGGTCTTTTATTAGAATTCCCAATCATTTTTCATTTTAACATATTGCCAAGATCTTGTTACTCACCTGATGATATTTCAACCATCGGATTGTATGTACTTTTTGACTTTTTAACTAAAAAAGTAGAGAAAAAAAAGATGGTTGTTTAAAATAACTTTTTAACTTTTTACTAAAATATATGTATTAAAATTTTGTTTAAAATACCAAAATTACCGAACTACCCTTCTGACATGTACATTTGCTTTCGGGCATGTTAGTGAATTGTGTCCATCACTATATAAGTGCACTATGTTTTTTTTAAAATTTTTAATTTTTTTTTTCACCTGTGCATGTCAAAGGAAGGAACAAAAGTAAGGGCAATTTTGTCTTTTTACCATATGATTTTAAGCCACAATTTTCCGCCCAATATTTGTGAATAGTATAATTTTTTTTTGCTTTTTTAATGACTTTTTAAATTTTTATCTTTTTAAAATTAGAGCAATACTTGGTAGCCTGAATATGAGGTTGGCTAAAATGACTCGAAATTCACCTTACCGGTTGTCCGGGCGGACGTCTGACTGGTCGTCCAGCCGGTCGTTCAGCGAGGAGGCTGACAGTCGCGGTCGACAAAGGTGATAACTGCGGTAGACAATCTTTCATCCGGTCGTTTAGGCGGACGTTCGGTTGATCATTCGGGCGGACAACCGGCGCCAACACCCATTCGAGCCATTCGAATCCCCTCCAATTCGAGCTATCACGCTTTTTCCTTTAAATTATCCCAAACAAGCACCAAAGTATACTGATACGAGGGATTTCTTCAGACTCCCCGGGTCTGAATATGTCCCTTTCTAATCAAACTTCTTATTAATTGTTTCATACAATAAAATAATTATGATCTATGGTTTTGCACACTTATGTTATCTAATTAATTCGTGAATGTTTCATGTTTATGTAATAAACTTTATATTTAATGGGAAAAAATTCATTGAACCTCTTGTGGTATGATTGCCGAGTATTTTATTCTTCACAAACTTTTGGTGCTTCGAATTGAGCTGCCTCGAATGACTTGAATTTGTGTTCACCAGTTGGATGATCGGGTGAACCACTTGTCCACTGCGGTTATCACCTTGTCGACCGTAACTGTTAACCTTTTTGAAGGACGACCAGTCGGATGTTGGAAAAATGGTTTAATATAGGCATAATTTTGAGCCCAAATTTGAGTGGGCCCCAAACGTCTTTTGGTGTGGGTCCGAAGAGGTGAAGTGTTGCTTGTCGCGTGGCAAGTCACACGGTAAAGACGGAACGTCAAAACCATTTATGAGTGAATGAGAAGTTGATGTCGTTTTCAGGTCTAATATTAATTTTTTAGATAAAATTTATTTGAATTTTTTCAATAAAAATTATTGTGAGAATTTAATTTAATTCTAAATTCAAATTTTGGATTCCTGTGTGATTACCTAAAAATTTGTAATTATGAGAATTTAATTTAATTTTAAATTCAAATTTTAAGTTCCTTAGTGATTTCTTAAAATTTGTACCTCTTCCTTTATTTATTAAACTATTCAAATAGTTCAATATATATATATATATATATATTTCAATAGTTTAAATAAATAAAGTTTTCAACAGGTTTGACTTTTCCACCGGAGGCACTATTTTCAAAGCAATCTGAAAAATAATGTTCCAAGGTGCTAACGGACAGAACAGGTATATAACTGCTGAATCTATTCAATTAGTTACAGATTTGTTTGATTTTTGAATCAAACCTGTTCAAATCTGTGTCACACCTGTTCGGGTCTTATGTTTGTCTATATATAGATCAATTTTCCTGCAGTCCTAGGGGGGCCGAATATCAGTCAGCAAAATTACTCTGTTGCTGTCCAATTCTCATCTAGTGCATATATTCTTCATATTAGATTTAGTATAAATTTCAGAGAGTTAGAACACAGGTTTTGTTCGCCGAATAAATTGTTTGGAGTGCTACTACAAGTTTGTGAAGATCATTGTATCCTAGGAGATAGACGCCACTCAACCGTAAGCACCGTATCGGGACGAATCTGTCTTAAGAACAGAGTGTCTCACACTCGACTTAGTCTTGTAATTTTATTTGGTTCGACAAAATAAATTCTGTAAGTTTTTATTTATTTTGTTTGAAGTTGTTTCAATTTATTTTATTTGCACAGATGATTGTTCCAACACCAAATGACCGGGTGGACGATTGGCAAGATAAAATTCGAACTGTTCCAGCTAAGTTAAAATTCAAGGTACATAGTATTACTCTTTATTTCTCTATGTTTTAAAAAAAGTCAATCACCCCCTTATTATTTTGATTGTTTTACAATTTACCTCTCCACCGTTAATATTTTCGTCCAAATTGACCAAGTCCATAAATTCAAATTCAAGTTGACAAGAAAGTAAATCAATTTAAAAGGCCAAATATGATATAAAAATACAGTTTTGCCCTTAACTTCATCTTTTTCCTTAAAAAACCCTTATTATCTTCGACTCTAATCATAAAAGCACCCCAATCACCCCCCAAACATCCAGCCACCTTACTGTCACTATCCGGTTGCAAATGTGGAGTCAAGCTGATTCCTTAATTCACTTGTTGAAATTTGTAGCAATTTACAAGTTGGAATTAAGCTGATTCCTTATCTTCACTTGTTGAAATTTGTAGCAATTTACAAGTTGGAGTTAAGCTGATTCCTTATCTTCACTTGTTGAAATTTGTAGCAATTTACAAGTTGGAGTTAAGCCGAGATTACTGTTTCTCTTCACTTGTTGAAATTTGTAGCAATTTACAAGTCGAAGTGAAGCCGAGGTTATAGTCTGCACACTTGTAGCAATCTACAGGTTGGTTAAACCAGAGAAGATGCTTAACACTTGTTGAAATTTGTAGCAATTTACAAGATAATGTTAAGCCGACATGTGATCATCTGTTGAAATTTGCAGCAATTTACAGGTTGAGGTAAAAGCTAAGTATATTGTTTAAACACTTGTTGAAATTCGTAGCAATTTACAAATAGATTATTGTTTAACACTTGTTATGTTAATCCTTGTTGAAATTTGTAGCAATTTACAAGTAGGCTAGACCGAGATCACCGTTTAAACACTTGTTGAAACTTGAGAAAAAGCTTGCAAAGTTAACATTGAGTAGTATATGTTTCACACTTGTTAGAATTTATGAAAAGTTTGCAGGTCAGTATCTTGCCGAAGTAAAAGTTTTGTAGCTATTATACCCGAGGTATGTAACCCCGAGAAGATTGCACAAAGGAGGCAAAGTATGAAAGGCATGCACAATATTCTAAGTATAGAATCTTGCAAGAGCAGTTAGAAGAAGATCAAAACAGAATTCGTCGTGATTGACACACCTTCACCTTATAACATCATCTTGGGAAGGCGATGGTTGCATGCAATGGGGGCAGTTCCCCCAACGTTGCATCAACTATTGCGGTTCTCCACAGAACATGGGATTGAAAGAGTCAGAGGGGATCAACTGCAGGCGAAGAATTGCTCCATGGCAGCAATGAAAACTACCTGCAACATTCGGGAACCAGGGAAGGCAGAGATTGAAGACGAGGACATGGAGGTCCTAGATGATGTCGGCAAGGAGCCAGCCAAAAAGAGTGAAGAGACACTGAAGAAAATCCTCGTCCAGGAGGGCGACGAAGAGCGCTTCATTCAGAGAAGGAAAGTTGAATTAGACATTGAAGAACAATGAGGCACATCGGCCATATGCAGAGCTTACATTATCTAAAGAACAAAAAGGTACAAGAGTACAAGCGACAAAAAAAAGAAAAACTTCAAAAACTGAGATCATGCTTAACCGAAGTTAAGCCGAGATGATGTTTAACCGAAGTTAAACTGAGGTGATGTTTGATTGAAGTTAAATTGAGATGATACTTAACCGAAGTTAAACCGAAATGATGTTTTGCACTTGTTGAAATTCTGAGAGAATTTACAAGTTAAAGAGTGCACAAAGTTAAATATCGGCAAAAGATTCGCCGGAGTCAAAACGTCGTTTTGATTAGAACCACTAAGTACACGCCAGAAGTGGTGACCAGAATTGTGAAAGGAATAAATGCTTCAAGAAACAGCGATGAGAGTTTGCAAAGGCCAAGAGAAAGAGGGTCTAAAGGGGGTGAATTAAATACCAGAAGTTTTAATACATCGGCGAAAGAAGAACACATCAGGTCTGTGACTACAGCACGAAGCCCACTTCCCTAATGTGATCCTAAGTACAACTTACGTTCACATTAGGGGGCAGGGAGAAGGTGTAGGGGGAAGGAATGATAATTAAGGAGCAAGGAATGTTAACACTTGTTGAAATTTTTGAGCAAATTACAAAATGAGTTAACCGAAGATTATGAAGTCTACCACTTGTTGAAATTTGTAGCAATTTACAAATTTGGTATAGTCGAGATAAACACTGAAAGACGTTTCTGAGATATGATCAACCGAGATGACCAACTAGCTTGTTAAGAGCTGAGAAGGTTGGCAAGTACAAAAATGAAGACCTTAAAGAACTAGGGACTGAAAGCAAGAACGTCGGACTAATCTACTTCGACGGACGACAATGGTTCAGCCTCGGCAGACAGTTGGAGGAGCTTTTCTACCGCTACCTCGGCATCAATTTTAAGAAGGAAGCAAACTACTCGGCATCAGCGGTAGGTTGTGTCTCACCCCCAGAAGACAGTTGGAAAGAACTTCTCAGCAGTCTTCTCAGCCACGAGCTCAGCATCAACCTCCTGAAGAGTTTGATCAAAGCTCTTCTTGGCGATTGGCACCTTAGAGTTTGAAGGCAAAGATTGAAAGCAAGAATCTGGAAAAAGACACAGAAAACAGAAACAAGAATATAATTCGTAATCAAGAATGGTGATGAAGCTATCAAGAAATCAAGACAAAAGATTGCACAAGTGTGTCAAGCCAAGAACAGTGGTAGAAATCAACAGATGTGTGAACAGTATGTATTCAAGAAGATGATTTGGAAATAACGGGTAAAACAAGCAATGGTGATTAACAATGAAGCAGAGTTTCTTGGAAAGCAACAAGAAATAAAATCAGGAGGAACAGTGGCTTACCAGAAAGAGGGAAGACGGAATGAGAATCGCCGAAGTCTGACGACAATGACAGAATGACGTAAAGCTTCACTGGAGAAGAGAAACGAAGACAGTTGCAGAAGCTTGAAAGCTTGGAACAAATGACGGATTTAAGCAAAAGAGCTAGAAAGAGAATAAGCCAGAGGATTAAATGAGAAAAGAGAAAAATAGTCAAGAAGACGACAAAGTTCAAGAATAAAGCCAAGTGCACAGGCACTAAGTAAGTATGTGAAAAATAAGAAAGTAATGACCCAGACACAATGCTAGCAACAGAAAGTGGATATGACAAGAAAAGTGCCAGGAATTCAAACAATTCAAAACTTGAAGACAAATGAAAATAGAAGGCAACAGATGGCAAATAAACAGATTCAAAGTAAATCAGAAGAGTTAAGAAAGATTGAGCTTAATAGTAAGTAAAGAGTTTATGAACCTACAAAGTGAAATGAACGCCGATATAAAAATCGCCGGAGTCAAATAGATGACTGAAAATCGGGAACTCACCAGAGAGTGTGAGTGGAGCAGTTGCAAAGCTCTTGGAGTTTACGAATTAATGAAACCAGAACCTCGGCTAGGAGGTGCGATTTCAAGCAGCTTGGAAAGCATGAAACTTGATTCTTGACACCAGTGGACAGCGAAGTCCAGGAAACTTTGAGGTCGGCAAGTTTGATCTCAGACAAAGGGGCACAGATGAACGAACAGTGTAGGTTCCATCACCTCAGAATGCCGAGGTAATAGAACCTAGGGGGCAGTTGTGGGGATATATTTTCTGAGTACCAACACGTGGCAAGGTGACGCCGACGTGTCAGCCGAGGTGCCACGTGTCTTGGTCGTTGTGCCGAGGTCATCTCGGCTAGGCCGAGGTTGCCTCCGAAGATATCGGAATCCGAGATAAGCGGATAAGAGACAAGAGTCCTAGAATGAAGAGGGAACTCAACTTGGATATGGACAAGAGTCCTAGATTGAGAGAAGACTTCAGTTTGGGTAAAGATAAAACTCTTAGAGAGTTTATCCTGATCCCACTGGGAGTTCCAGATTAGCAGTAATCCTAAGTCCATTAGGGCCAGGCTCCTATTGGGACTGGGATTGTATTGACTATAAAAGAGAGGCACCCCCATGGGTCTAAGGTATACTTTTGATACTCAAGCTTGTGAGTTTAGTACTTGATTTATCTTTGAGAGATATACTGACTTGATCGTCGGAGTGCCCCCGGGTGGTCGAAACCACCGCGGGATTCTTATATTTCTGTTACAGGTAAGACAGGGGCCATCTATTCTGCCAGTGCTCTTCAGCTGGTTACTAAGCGGGCAGTGTGGTCAGAAAATCACCCACACAATTATGTATATTATGAGTTAACTTAGTATAATCTTTTGTGTAAACGTGTGTATAAATAATGAGTTGACACATTAATTCAAGAGGGTAAAATAATAAATTTCTAATTTTGTTAACAAAGTTAGATGTTGCATTTTAATTTAAAACCATACGAGGGGGCAGACCGGGATGTAAAGTGCTATAGGGCTAAACCACAAGGATGAAATAAAATTTGCCCTATTTAATGAGGAAATTTATGTTTTAGAACTGGTTCTGCAGTGCAAGTATTATGTTTTTATTACTGTGTGCAAAAACTCTTATTTTGTTCTTTTACCATCATCACAAAGTAATTCCGTGAAGGCTGAGAAGTTACATTTATATCTTGTTTTGAATGGATCGCTCTGAGAGATCATTAGGTTTTTAATATTAATTGTGCAAAAATAACCCTCGCATTTAAAAAAATAATTCAAAAATAGAAAATCATATGAAAATAATGTGTTTTAAAATTTTTTTTTATCAAAGTAATTTTTGTTAATTTTTCTGAATAAAGATTCCAAAAACTTTACCAAACACCTGTGTCAATTTGATATTTGTAATTTCAATTGTATCAATTTTTTTCTTAATTTTTGCTACTATGTCAATTTAGTCGGGTTGATAACATTCATTAAGATATTGGATATAAATTAAAGATAAAATGATTCACTCAAAATGGAATTAGATTTTAACTTCTTAATCAGAGTAAATAGACTATTTTTTACTTGATATTAGTTTAATTTATAAATAAAAATTGGACTAAGTTTATAAAATACAAAAAAATTTAAGGGAAATTTATTGGAAAGTCCTAATTTGGGGACTGTTATACTATTTGGTTCCATGTTTTAAATGGTTCATTGGAGAGTCCTTATTAGGAGTAATGTGTGACTAGTAAATCCCTTTTCAAATATAGATGTGAGTTATTTAGACGGATATAGCCTCAATAGTTAAGTAGAAAAGTTTTTTTTTGGGAATATATGATAACACGATTTGGAGAGAGGGGAGTGAATTTCAGTTTACAAAGGGTTCGAAGGGGGGAATTAGGGTTTTGAATCTTTCTTGTTAACGAGGTGGGTGAGGAGTGTTCTATAGACGACGTGGACATAGTCAGCTGTGTTCAGGTATGGCACACTTTCGATACACCTTCACGTTTGGTTGCATCATGTGTGGCCATTCATCAACTGGCCATTTTTCGCAATCTGAAATTAATTATTTTCATAGGTCAATGGTGAATGCAATGGAAATTATGGCTATTGTCAGCATGCACAACATATATTTGGGGGTTTTGGTTGTTGTTGGGTGGCTATTATGTGAACATGACCCCCAGATTTATGTATACAGAAAACATGTTTGCAATGGGACTTATTTACTGTGTGCATGTTAACATCAATTACCGTTCACACACCACAACTTCTGATTGTCACGTTCTTCGACCCATTGCATCTATGAACCGCACAAAACATCATACAGTGTTAGCCGGTGTGGTTTGCAAACCTCGTCTGTTGGAACACCTAATTTCGAAGTGGGTGTCATTGAATGGGTTGGCTCAAAATGTACATGGGCAAATGGGTCACTATGCCCCACTACGTGACTACACACTTCAAAATGGGTCAAAATCACACTCATACATCATGTTCACACACACACATCTCCTTTGCCCATACTTTGAAACATTAAAACAGTATTCACTTTGCTTGGTTCCTATTTTTTAAAAATAGTTTTCAGAAAATTTTACACTCTTATTTTTCGTGTTTTTTTGTTTTTTCGGTAACGTGAAACACAGGCACCCTTACTCTCATAATTACATTAACAATTTTTTTTATAATAGTTTGACCAATGACAAATTAGTAAACAACCAGTCAAAAGGATTACATTGTTAACAAGAAAACATTTGGAACCATATGGATCACAAGACTGAAATATGGGATTTATTGGTCAATTTTCCAAAATTTAAAAATAAAATTAATATAATTAAAATTATAAAAATTACCGGTGTAATTTATCGTTTCAACTTTGATAAGTATTTTAACACGAGCAATGATACATCTCCTAATTTTGAAATTCTAATTGAAAATATATATATAAAAAAAATGCTTTAGAGCTCTAATAAAGGGACTCTAATTGGGGGTGGGCCCCACTATGATAAAAAGAGCAATGATTCATAATTTTAAATTTGGAGCTCTAACAATGACTCTAATGATGTGACATGAAAAAAAAAGAAGAAAAAAAAAGACATATATTAAATCATTCATGAGTGGGGCCTACTGCCACATAAGTAGAGCTCTCGTTAGAGCTTCAGTTTTAGTGCTCTCAAACATTTTTATTTTTTTATTTTTTTTATTTTCCATGTCATTAGAGCTCATTAGAACTCCTTCATTTAGATAGATGTATCATTGTTGAAAAAAAAAAACCAAGGCCAAAACATCACATCATAATAGGGTCTACCTCCATTAGAATTCATTAGAGCTATTTTATTAGAGTTCCCAATCATTTTTCATTTTAACACATTGCCAAGATCTTGTTACCCACATGATGATATTTCTACCGTCAGATTGTACATATAAGTGTAATTTTTGACTTTTTAACTAAAAAAGTAGAGAAAAAGAAGATGGTTGTTTGAAATAACTTTTTGACTTTTTACTAAAAAATATGTATTAAAATATTGTTTGAAATACCAAAATTATCGAATTACCCTTCTGACATGTACATTTGCTTTCGGGTATGTCAGTGAATTGTGTCCATCACTTGGTGGCGTTTGGTAACACTTACGTTTTCTGTTTTTTGTTTATATTTACAAAAATTTTAAAAACTCAAATAAAAACTTGTTTGGTAAAATTTTTGATTTATAAATCAGTAATCTCAGTTTATAAATTTGGTCAAAAAATGAAAACACAAAATGTGTTTCCATTTTGAGTTTTTAGTTTTTTTTTTTTTTTTTTTTTTACCACCCAACACTAGCCACCACCCGCCACCATTTTCCACCACCGTCTTCCGCCACCGCCACCACCACCCACCACCCACCCCCCACCACACCTGCCACCACCACTCACCATCCATCACCCACTAGCCACCATTATTCACCCCTCGCCACCACCACTACCACCACTACCCACTACCTACCTGCCATCCACCCGCCACCATCCACCACCCACCACTACCATCCACCGCCCCCCACCACCACCACCCGCCACCTACTTGCCACCACCACTCACCACCCACCTACCACCACCAGCCACTCACCACCACCAGCCACCTGCCACTCACCCGCCACCAACACCCACCCATCACCCACCTGCCACCACCCACCACCACTACCACCACCACCCACTCGCTACCACCTATCACCCGCCACCTGCCACCACCACCCCCCACCCGCCGCCACCACCACCACCACCCACCACTCGCCACCGTTACCCACCCACCCACCACCCACTCGCTACCACCCACTACCCGCTACCGTCACCCATCTACCCACCCGCTACCGTCACCCACCTACCCACCCACCACCACCACCACCACCACCACCCGCCACCACCCGCCATCTGCCACCCACCTGCCACCACCACCTACCACCCGCCACCACCGCCACCTCCACCCAATCGCTACGACCCACCACCCGCCACCGTCACCCACTCACCCACCACCACCAGCTATCCATCACCCACCGTCACCACTTTCCATCACCGTCTTCCGCCGCCACTTGCCATTTCTCACTCTTTTTTATATTTTTAAAATTTGTAAAACATTTTGTCAATTACCAAACGCGTTTGTAGTTTATGTTTTTCTAAAAATAAACAAAAAATAAACAAAAACCAGTTTATAAAATTTTTGTAAATATAAACTGAAAACGTAAACATTACCAAACCCACACATATATAAGTGCGCTTTGCATTTTTAAATTTATTTATTTATTTATTTATTTATTCTTTCCCCTGTGCATGTCAAAGGAAGAGACAAAAGTAAGGACAATTTTGTCTTTTTACCATCTGATTTTAAGCCACAATTTTCCATCCAATATTTGTGAATAATATATATATTTTTAATTTTTTAATGACTTTTTAAAATTTTATCTTTTTTGAATTATCCCAAATAAGCACCAAAGCATACTGATATCAGGGATATCTTCAGACTCCCCTGGTCTGATTATGTCCCTTTCTAATCAAACTATATATTAATTTATTTATTGTTTCATACAATAAAATAATTATGATCTATGGTTTTGCACACATATGTTATCTGATTGATACATGAAATACCGATACGAGGGATTTCTTCAAACTCCCCTGGCCTGAATATGTCCCTTTCTGATCAAACTTTTTATTAATTGTTTCATGCAATAAAATAATTATGATTTATGGTTTTGCACACTTATGTTATCTGATTGATTCATGAATGTTTCATGTTTATGTAATAAACTTTATATTTAATGGGATAAAATTCATTGAACCTCTTGTGGTAGGATTGCCGGGTATTTTATTCTTCACAAATCTTTGGTGCTTCGAATTGAGCTGCCTCGAATGACTCGAATTTGTGTTCACCAGTCAGATGACCGGGTTCACTAGTCAGATGACTGGGTGAACCACTTGTCTACCGCGATTATCACCTTGTTGACCGTAACTGTTAACTTTTTTGAAGGACGACCAGCCGAATGACTGGATGGACGATCAGCAAGATAAAATTTGAGCCGTTCGAGCTAAGTTAAAATTCAAGGTATATAGTATTACTCTTTATTTCTCTATGTTTAAAAATAGTCAATCACCCCCTTATTATTTTGATTGTTTTACAATTTACCTCCCTACCGTTAATATTTCCATCCAAATTGACAAAGTCCATAAATTCAAGTTGACAAGAAAGTAAAAAATCAATTTAAAAGGCCAAATATGATATAAAAATACAATCTTGCCCTTAGACCATCTCCAACGGTGAACCAAACTTGGCATCAAATTTAAATTTTGGTAAAAAAGTCACTTTTTTAAGCTCCAACGTTTTCACCAAATCGATATCAAATCCAGAATTCAGCAAAAATGGTACCAAACTGAGTGCAGGCGAAGTATTTCACCAAATCACTGTTCCTAACCGTTGGGATGAGACGAACGGGTCGACCATCCGGTTGACCAACCGGTTAACCAACCGGTCGCCCCGGAGAAAGTTCAGACAGTTCACAAAAAGGTTGAAACCAGTCAAAAAAAAAAAAAAAAAATTTTTTTGCCTAGGTGGTCGACCACCAGGTCGACCGGCCGGTTGACCACCCGGTCGAGCACCAAAAGTTCAAAAAGTTCAAAAAAAAAAGGTTCAAACCGGTAAAAAAAAAAAAAAAAAAAAAAAAATTTTTGCCGTTACCGGTTGACCGGCCGGTCGACTGGCCGGTCGACCAACCGGTTGCCCAGCGCAAATTTGATGAAACGGATTTGATGTTGAACCGTTGGAGCGCGAAGTATCAAATTAAGGAAATGACCCATTTTTGACTCAGATTTAGTGAAACATTTGGTACACCGTTGGAGATGCTCTTAGCTTCATCTTCTTCATTAAAAGACCATTATTATCTTGGACTCTAATCATAAAAACACCCCCCTAACATCCAGCCACCTTACTGTCACTATCCGGTTGCAAATATGGAAAGATGACGTCATGTGCTGCAACCATCGTCAGACATCTACCCTGCATGTTACTATGACCATACTTCAATCTCCACTTTTTGATTGTCGACGTGTCCACCATAGATGTTTGATGGTGAGAATCAGGGAGGGACGTACAATTTTGATCTTATTTTTTCTTTCAATTTTATCAATGGTTTCTCAGCAAACCAATTTGATTACGCTTAGCATTAATCAAATCAGGTGGAAGATCATGAACAAGATATTTTAAAATAAAGAATAGAGTGGTTGTTTTTTGTCCCGAACTTTCCCTATTGACTATGGTTATACTAATCAATACCCCACCAAATCAATACCCAATTGATTATATATATATATACATATATAAAAACTTGTGTATAAATAAACTTGTATATATATATATATATATGTATGTAGGGAAATTACATGTAAACTTGTGCATATGTAAATCTGTGTATGTGTACCCCAATTTGGTGTAAATATATAAATAATTATGTATATTATGATTTAACTTAGTATAATCTTTTGTGTAAACGGGTGTATAAATAATGAGTTGACACATTGATTCAAGAGGGTAAAATAATAAATTTCTAATTTTGTTAACAAAGTTCGGTGTCGCATTTTAATTTAAAACCATACGAGGGGCAAACATGGAAGTAAAGTGCCATAGGGCTAAACCACAGGGATAAAATAAATTTTGCCCTATTTAATGAGGAAAATTATGTTTTAGAGCTAGTTCTACAGTGCAAGTATTATGTTTTTATTACTGTGTGCAAAAACTCTTATTTTGTTCTTTTACCATCATCATAAAGTAATTCTATGAAGGCTGAGAAGTTACTTTTATATATTGTTTTGAATGGATCGCTTTGAGAGATCATTAGGTTTTTGATATTAATTGCGCAAGAATAACCCTCGCATAACTATATATAAATTATGATTCAAATTACTGTTAATTATAAATTATTTTGGTGACCAGTTATAGGCTATTATAATAGTGAGATTAATAAATTATCAAATTAGAATTAGTTACGTTAATGTTAATAATGACACCATTATAGTAACTTATATTACAATCAAAACAATCTTTGACGACTCAAATTTATTGTTCAAATTCAGTAATTAAAATAGGAATGTATATAATTTATGTTTTTTAAGTTGTGATTAATAAAATTTCCTTGTGCACATAAGCAAAAGAACATATAGTAGCTCATTTTATTTAGGATTAATTATTTTAAAAATCCTATTTACAAATGTTATAGTAATTTAGGTCCTATCTAAGTTTTTTTGGACCAATACATTCTACTTAGTAAAACTGAGAATATTTTTTTTCTTTCTAATTTTTAAAACTAAAGAACATTATTAATTTTGCATAGTAATATTTTAGATAATTATTTCACTAACTGAGGAAAAAAAAAACAGAATATGAAATTAAACGTTTTTACCCTTCTACTTATTAGTTTGATTCAACTATCCAATAAAACTGAGAATATTATCAATTCTTTCCAGTTTTAAAACTGAGAACGTTATTAATTTTTATTTTTATTTTATTTTATTTATTTTTTTATTTTTAAGTTTTGCATATCAATATTCCATCATCATCCTACTTAGATACAAAATTTTTAGTTTTATACAAAAAAATAATTCAGTTTTTTCAATTTTTTCAAAAAAAAATTTAATTTTTTTTGTACATAATTATTTTTTTTTATTTTTTTTTCAATTTGAAAGTTGATAATTTTAAAGTTTTAAAAATCAAAATAAATATTAAATCATCATATTCCTTTATAGATAATCATAAATGATGAATAATTATTATTTTAAAGAACAATTCCTATTATTAAAAATTTAATAAAATTTGAAAATTAAAAAAATCTTAATTAAGACTTAATAGAGTATAAATTTTAAAATTAAGACTTGTATGTAAAATTTATTATTTATTCATATCATTTTGGGCTCGATATAGTAGGCAGTCCACTTGAAGTTTCACTGGGTTGTCCCAAAAAGTGATTCATTTATCACCACATATATAAGATGCGTTTGTTTGTTTGTTTATTTTTTTTTAACAAGAAAAAAGGATACTCTATGGTGGTGTTATCCATGGGTCCTGATTTCAACGATTGTTAGTTAGATTTAACTTAACATATAGGAAGAAATTTACTATCAAAATACTAATAAAATTCAACCACACGTCATAAAAAAAATTTAGAATTGATTAGAATACAATGCGAAATCTCAAAATGAACCAAGCAAGTGAAATGCTAACCATTTTTCATACCTTCCAAAATTCAAACCAAAATCATCCCGTAGAAAGAGCCGCTTTTTCCACTATCCCACCAACCGGGTGGTACATCTATAAGATGAGTTGATGCAACCATTTCACCTTTTTCCACTATCCCACCAACCGGGTGGTACATCTAAAATTTGTTAAATTGTAATGTAATAGAGCCTTTGTTTGGCAAGTTGGGTTGGGCTAAAATAGCCACAAAAGACAAAATAGGTTATTTTAGCCACAACAAACAAAACATCACATTCAACCCATAATCATTACACTCTTCTCTCACAAAAAAGCCAAAAAGCCAAAAAGCCAAAAAGTCCTTCCCAAACCAAGCTTTTTAGCCCAGACTAAAATAGCCAAAAAAGCCAAAAAGCCAAAAAGCCAACCCACTTCCCAAACGGAGGCAGAAGTAAATTTTTATCTTTTTTGTCTTATCCAAACAAATTTTCTTTTTAGATAATGACATATGAATGGTCAATTTAAAAAATTCGTCTTAGAGCATCCACAGTGGAACTGTTAGAACATGTGTTAGTATCAGTTGTTATTTTTTACCTAGCCATTTTTTGTTTTTGTTCTCACAATGGAACTGCTAGTAAGTGTGTTAAATTTGTCAGTTGTTAACTTGTGTTAACTTATTCGTTATCTGCAGCGAGCGTTTTAGCTAGCAAAGGAGTGCGTTTTTTTGTCTTACCAGTTGACCGGTCAATGACAATTTTTTTTTTTACTTGTTGGGATTTTTTTTTGGACTTGAAATTTAATTCTGGATTTGAAATTTTTGATTAAACTAAATTATTTATTTATTTTATTTATTATATACATATATATATATATATATATATATTTAACACATATCTTAATACACCTCCTAACACATCTATTGTACCACCATTCATTCACTATTCACTCACTGAATTAATAAACTCTTAACACATATTTTTGAATCTTACTTTTAACATTTTTTATCATATAAACACACTTTAACACATTCACTGTAAATTCCCTTACATCCCTAATAACTTAGGGCCGGCGCTGATAATGATGGGAAATGTCCCTTTCCTCCAACTTTTCTTGGCAATCATGCAGCATAAACAACTATATGTAACTGTTTCTGTGTTTGTCATTATTTTCATCAATGAGATAATTACAACAAAATTTGACATAATTAAAATAAAAAAAAATTTACAAATAAAAAGATTATCCATAAATTATATTTTCAGAATAATGTATTAATAATATTTTTTTTAAAGAAAAATACTATTCATATATAATTTTTATATAAAATTTGTCAAAAATGATATTCTTGCAAAATTTTTTATATAAAATTCTTAATTAGAATGATGTAATAGTAACACTTTCAAAAATATAACCTAAGTTGATGGACCTTTTAGTGTAAAATGATAAAATTAGAGCTAGTCTCATTATTTGGTATTAATTTTTTGTATAATTTTTCTATTTATATAATACTAAAATTTATCGTCAAAATAATGTGGAGGGGATAAAACTATAATTAAATGTTATTCGCATGAAAAGTTTATTTTAGAATGAAAATTCTCAATGTCACGTCTAGATATATACTTCTCTATTTATATATCGTCATTCTTAATTATGGAGTGTTTTTAGAAACAAAATACTAATAAAAAAATTATATAATTTCATGTAAAAATTATGTATGAAAAATTTGTTGGTTATTATTACTCTAATTTTTTTAATTTTCATTTTCTCAACAAAATAAGTCTTTACTACTTCCTTTTTAACCTATAATCCATAACTAGAGTAAGATGGTTTTTCCATTTAGATGGTTTAAAGTAAGATTTTTCAATGTCACATCTCAAATATCACAAATTATTCTTAAATGAGAAATTTTCAAAATAAATTAGAGTAATCAAATGTAGCTGGATTATGACATATATTATTGGTTGTCAACCAGTCCTAATCGACAGTAAAAACTAAATTATAATGTAACTTGATCATTATTATTCGTATCTTACCAAAGTACACATCTTGAGGTGTTTACTACAAAATTCTCTTAATTGATTACAACCGAAAAAGAGAGAGAGAAAACCTAACCAAAATAAAGTAAAGTATAGGCTATTTTTTAATATTTGGAGAAATTATAAAAAAATCTCAAAATTTGATTTTTATAACAAAGTAAATCCCGAATTTTTAATTTTGCCAATTTAAACCATATATTTTTTATTTGTCTTCAATCTAAATAATTTGCTTATTTTCTTTAAGTAAAATCAACCGAAAATAGTATTTTAGTTATTAAACTCAATAAAAAAAGATATTTTGAACATTTTATATATATTTACATTGAGTTTAATGAAAAAAATTTATTTTTTCATTGGTTTAGCTTAATAAAAATAGGTGAATGGTTTAAATTAAAAATAAATCAAAAGATTAAAATTTAAATTGACAAAATTAAAAACTCAAGATTTATTTTATTAAATGACTCAAACCTAGTTATCGCTTTATATTTTCTTCCCACTCACTCGAATAGGGTTGTAAACTACACTAAACATTTCAAATCTTGGAGCTATTGGAGATTTGTTTGATTATTAATTTCAGAATTTTGGGATTAGTCGAGATGTATGTAAGTTAATTTGGACATCTGATTATAAAAAAAAAAATGATAAATTATTTAGTCCAATGTTATTAATGATTTTACAAATACATAAAGTGGGTGTTTGGGAAGTGGATTTTTTTGTAAATTTTTTTAGTTGAAGGTTTTTTTTTGTGTTTAGAAAAATAGTTAGATTTTTTTGTGATTGGATGTGATGTTTGTGAAAGAAAAAATGAAATGATTACGGGGTTTAATGTGATATTTTGTTTGGATTGATTTTTTTAGTTTTGTAAAACATTTGTCTTGTAATAAAAAAAACTAAAAAAAAAAAATCCAAAAATCAACTTGCCAAACACCGCCAAAATAAAATTAATTGAGTGTAAGTTTAACAAATTAATTAACTTAATATTCAACCCCCACACACACACACACACACAAGAACAACAACAACAAAAAAAATAGAAAATTTTGGGCAATTTGTGTTTAACTTGCGGGGTTGGATTTAAGTCAACAATTTCGGTTACAATTCTGATTTTGGCAGCCCTATACAGCTCTTAGCACAATTCGAATTGGATTTAGATAATCTTTCAAGCCGTTCAAGTTGGACCTGTGATCAAGTAGGCTAAACACTTATAAATTAGTATTATGTGCGTATAATATATTTTTTTTATCCAAAATGTATTGTCCATAAACCAAATGATGTATTAAGTAGTGAGTTTATTACTTTTAACATCAAGAAATTCCGTAATATGCATTTTATTTTAAAAAAGATAAGATGTTTTAGTAAAAACAATTCTCAAACTATTTTTCATATTTATTATCGAGTAGACTATAAAATCTGCTTGCTGTTATTATCATTGTCTATCTATTAATTTTAAAATATTATAGACAATTATAATTTATTCTCATTCTAAACTTGAGATTATTCTTTTATATTTTAGGGTAAATTTTTTTTGGTCTTTTTTTTTTTTTTTTTTTTGGTCTTTTTTTATCTTGCATCAGTTTACTACTACCTAGAAATTTGTTTTCCCGCCCCCCGGGAATCAAATCAGAAGCATCTTGCATGGAACACGAGGGAGGTGAAATGGGCATTTTAGTGAAGAACAATGTTAGAAATATCAAGAATTTTATTAATATTTTTATCAAATGTCTCATATGATTATAAGATACATTTTCATGTGAAACATTTATGTAGAATTCAAACTCATTGTGAGACAAGTAGTAATTTTTTTATACTGTATTTGGTTAAGAAATTTAAAAAGAGATTTGAAAAAAAAAAGAAAAATATATGCAAAAATAGATGAAATATACATATATATTATTTATATTTTACCTATTTTTTTCCTTTTCCTTTCTTAATCTCTTCTCAAATTTTTCATCCAAAGACAGCGTTAGCCTCGCTATCATTGCCCTTTAGTGTTTCCCAATCTTTCTGATGCGGCCACATGTTATTGGTCTGTCAGAAAATAATGTCACAGCATATTGTTAGTCTGTTGGAAAAAAAATGTCCCTATAAAGAAATATTGTATATAATATACCGTTCAATTACTCTGCGGCATTATCAAATATTTTTTATCAATAAAAGATCACTATGACCATTTTTAACATAGAATCAAAAATTTCATCAAATTTAAATAAATTTTAATAAAAAAATTAATTTAATATCATTTACTCTAATGCTAAAACTAAAATTTTTATTTAATTTTTTCACATCTTCGATTGTTTGAGAGATCTTCCGGATATAAACAAAAAATCTGTCAAAATTACTCATGGTGGACATCCGAGTAGACATCCCGGAGGATATTCGAGTGGACATCTGGCCTAATGTTAAATTTAAATTTGATGAAAGATGAAAGATGAAAGACTCACTTCATTTAATGAAAGTTTTAGTCTTACCTCTATTTGATATGAATTTAGTGAAAGGGTTAGAGCATCTCATTTGATGCATTTCATATAATTTCAAATTTTATGAAGTATCTGATGTTGGATTAGAGATGTTCTAACACATTAAATTTGGTAGTGTTATATCTCATAATTTTTTCCCTATAAAAACATCCTTCACAATTTGTAACTGGTAAGAATTTAACCACTCACTTTATGGTGGTAAACTCTTACCGATAAAAAATTGTGAAAGGTGTTTTTATAAGATAAATTTATGAGAATAAATCATTTTCTTATTAAATTTATCATTTTTTACAATTTTTTTCGTACTAAATAAAAATAAGTTAATAATTCTCAATTGATACTTTAACATTTGAAAAAGAAAAAACTAAAAAATAAGTAAAATGTGTGTGAAATATAATTATATTTTATATTTTTTTTATTTTTATTTCTAAATCTTTTCTAAAATCCATGAATAAAAAACGACCTCAAAAGAGAAATTACCAATAATTTCTAAAAATTATAATAAATTTATAATTTTAATTATTAAGAATTATAATATATTAATTATTTACAATTATTTTTTTCAAAACACCACTGCCCCATTATTTGTCCTATAAATTCATGATTGTCACTTTTTACTAGTCCAAACCCCTTCAATAAAGGCCTCCATTACCATTTTATTTGATCAGCTCTCCCACCACCACTCTCACCACCACCTCTGCGACCGCCGCCGCCATCACCACCACCTCCATGGCCGCCCCAAAAGGAGGTGGATATCCAAAGATGGAATCTTCAAGGAATGATATTCACCAACCCATGCTTCAACACCTACCCATTCTAACACCAGAAGAACCATCGGAAAATCGCATCGAATATAGTAGCGGAGAACTTGAGAGAGTGTTGTGTGACCGAAGCGTGCCGCTCTGGCAGCGTCTCTGGCAGGCCACGTGGATTGAATTGAAGCTGTTATTCTTCTTAGCAGCCCCTGCTGTGATTGTTTATTTGATCAACTACTGTATGTCCATGTCAACTCAAATCTTCGCCGGCCACTTAGGCAATCTTGAGCTCGCTGCTGCTTCACTTGGCAACAATGGCATCCAAATGTTTGCCTATGGTCTCATGGTACTTGCCAACCACTTCTCTCTCTCCGTGTGTGTTGATAAATAAACAATAATGCTAGGTATCATGAAGGAAGTATCATGAAAAGTTTTCATGAAGATTCTTTATTCTCTTCTTGAATTAGTTTGTAGTGTTTGTAGTATTTTATTGTATGTTATACAATTACTCTTAAATCAGTTTCATAAAACTTTTCATGACACTTCTAAAATGATTAGATTGTGTAGAACTGAAAAAAAAAAAAGGGAAATATTGTACGTAATAACAATTTTTTAAAGTAAATTTTCTCACTAATAGATGTGTTCTATAATAATAATGACATATTGAAATTTAAAATAGAATTTACTTTAATTATGTGGTATGTGTCAGATAAGTTAAAATATGTATTAGCTTATCCCATTAATAAAAGAAGCATGGATTTAGACTCTTTTCATTAGATGATTAGAATAGAGTTAGTATAAGCTTGCAACACATCATTAAAAATAAAAAATCAATAGTTTAGAATTGTTAACTGAACCCATCAAAAAAAGAAAAAAATAAAATTTGTAAGTGAATTTGAGTTTTGAATTTAAAATGGAGGATGTGTTCAAATAAAAAAAAAAAAAAATTAAAATGGAGGATAGATTTTTAAATTTTTTAAAAATATCGTAAATTTTTATTACACTTATTTTCATGAAGAATGTATAATATTTTAAAATTTTTTACCATATATTCTTAACACATTCATAATATCCCTCAAGTAATTTTAAATTTAAAATAAAATTATGTTAGATGTAAATATTTCACAACCATTTATCTTGAATTCAATTTGTGTACACTATATGTTTGATTAGAATTGTTGAATCACATACAAATAATAATACATAAAGTAAATGACAAATGTAAAGCAAACGAATCTAGCTAGGGAAATCAAAGAATCTTTTCATTTTTCAATGATGTACGCAGGAATCGAAAAGAAAAAACAATTGTGAGCTTTAATTGTGGAGCTTTAATGTTGTGTGTGGATCTTATAATGATATGATGTTTGTATCTTGTGTGTTTGTTTTTGTTTTTTCATTGTTAATTCATTAGAGTTAAAATTAAAAGGATGTATCAATTCTGATATGAAAAAATAGAAACAAAATAGGAAAGAATAACTCTATGGTCGAACACAGCCTGTCTTGCATACGGATCCGAAACAGCCAATACAAAAAAAGAATTGTTATAAAGATTCTCTCTAATAATTGACTGTCGTGTGTCATTTTGATTTTAAATATTCAAATTGTGTTAATTTAATTTTTAATGTTTAAATTGTGTCAATTTTATTTATAATGTATAAAAGGTGTGTTTTTATACTTATTATTGATTTTAATGGCATTTATTAATGGAGTTAGATTTGGGGACTATGAGAAGTTGGTTACAAGTTAATTTTTTAATTTTTTTTTTGTGACTTTTTGTGGCCTTTTTAGCTTAAAAAGCTAGTTTTTCGTGATTTTTTATGATTTTTTTGATTAAAAAATTAAAAAACTAAAAAGTTGATTTTTTTTATGAAATTTCCAAAATATTCCTAAATTAAAATATTTTTTTATATATTGAGAATCAAACTTACATAATTTAAACATTAATTACTAACCTGAAACATTTTCTGTATAGTGGGGATCAATTTGTTAGGATTTCATACATAATGATTATAATGATTTGACCTAGTGGTTGTGTGGCGTAAACTTATGGGTTGCGGGTTCAACTCATATTACGGGAAAAAGGAGGTTGATGCTCTTTGTTAATGGTTTTTTTTTTTTTATCTTTCTTTATTTTTTATTATGAGAGTTGTACGTAAATAGTGATTGTTGGACTTAAGTTTAGTAATTAATTATTACGTAGGCTCTAATTTTCTAATTATTTTTTGCTAGTGATTTGATTCATCATGAAATATTCCTTACACTTATAATTATTCTTTGATTAACAATATAAATATAAATATATATAGATATAATTTTTATTAAATTTGTAATTATCTTCCACAGATTGAAAAATAAAACCCCCAAGTATGGGGACTATTATGCACATAAATATTTTGGCCTATTCTGTAAAGTAGGTTAAGGGCAAGTTTGGGATCTCTCAAAAAAGATAAAAGACAGAAAGTTACTTAAAAAGTTAAAAAGTTAACACTATTCATCAAAAGTCAACAATTACGGCTGCACAACTCCCAATTCGAATTTTTCCTTACAAATCAATTTTTACAATTTTTTATTACATATTTTTTCATAAAAAGTCAAAAAGTTAACCCAAACATCTATATTTTCAACCTCAATTTTTTAGTCCAAAAAGATAAAAAGTGCACTTATTTAAGACACTCCAAACAAACCCTAAATGTTAGTTTTTTGATTTTTTTTTTGATTTTTTTTTTTAAAAAAATGTAAAAATAAATAGATCACGTGATTTAAAAAAAAAAAAAAAAACTAACAAACTGACATTTAACCCAATTATTAAAATAAGCCTTCATTTGCCCTCCCTAGACAAAAGGCATAATAAAAGCATCACTCATTTTAACTTCACAATTACTAAAATTTTACTTTTTTAAAAAATTGTTTTTACTTCATAAGTCTCATCATTTCATTCAAATGTGCAGCTCGGTATGGGCAGCGCAGTTGAAACTCTATGCGGACAAGCATACGGAGCACACGAATACGAAATGCTCGGCATTTACCTTCAAAGATCAACCATCCTCCTCACTCTCACCGGCTTCGTCCTCGCTTTCGTCTACATTTTTTCCGAGCCCATTCTCGTATTCCTCGGCCAATCCCCCGACATTGCCTCTGCCGCTGCCCTCTTCGTCTACGGCCTCATCCCCCAAATTTTTGCCTACGCTGTAAACTTCCCAATCCAAAAATTTCTACAGGCACAGAGCATTGTGACGCCCAGTGCATACATATCTGCAGTCACATTAGTCCTCCACTTGATACTGAGCTGGTTGGCTGTGTACATGATTGGGCTTGGGCTTTTTGGCTCGTCACTAGTGTTAAGTTTGTCTTGGTGGATTATTGTGATAGCCCAGTTTATTTATATTGTGAAGAGTGAGAGGTGTAAGTATACGTGGGCTGGGTTCAGTTTACAGGCCTTTTCGGGCCTGCCGGAGTTCTTGAAGTTGTCCGCAGCGTCGGCGGTGATGCTGTGCTTGGAGTCGTGGTACTTTCAGATTCTTGTTTTGCTGGCTGGGTTGCTTGAAAATCCTGAGTTGGCTTTGGATGCTCTCTCTATCTGGTAAGAGATTTTTTTTTTTTTTTTTTTTGGGGGTGGGGTGGTGTCTGTGTGTTAAATGAGGGGTTTTGGGCCGGGTGGATCTCATTGATGGGCCATGAATCCTATAAGACACATAATTAATTATTAAAACATATTAAAAATGTACGTGTCAACGCAATGAAACTCACATTTGATGAAAGAAATATGTTATAATTTTTAATAATATGTCTGATAAATTTTAAATTTTAATTTATTAAACATTCTATTATGTAGAGTCTAATCTCAATGTTACATCATTAAGGCAGTTTAAGAGTGATAAATTAGAAGATGTAGTATTATTTTTTTGATGAAAAAAAATGAGTAAATCAATGAATAAAAAAAATTCTTGTGGATCCCATCATATTGCCATAAAAATTCTTGGTATTTTTATTTTTAATTTTTTGTAATTTAATGATATGTATGTAAATTTTCTCCTCTAAAACGGGGTAAGAATACAATTTTTAATTTTTTAAGATACGTTTCAATAACCGATAATTGTAATCTTAAATAAATAATATATTAACGGATATGTTGCAAGACAAAAAGATACATACTAAGCAAAATACCCGTACTTTGATATATAATATAGGTTTAAACTTGGTGTGGCGCGTTATATCTAAGGATGAATCTGATTTAGATATTTAAAATTTAGATACTTTTTAATATATATATATATATATATATTATGTTTGAAGCATTGCTGAATGTAAAATATCGATTTCAATTTGATAATTATTAAGAAAATAGGAAATTATAATAATATATTGCTATGCAAGAGGAATACAAAATAGCGAAAAAAAGTGTTACATAGGATTCCACATTTTTTTTGCTCTCCAATAATATTTTTCATGATTAATGAAAAATAAATTTTTTTGGGAAAAAAATATTTCTTATTTTTAAAAGGCAAAAAATATTTTCTGAACTAAAATTTTACTAATGTCACCACGCTACTAGCACCACTCTCATCCCCATGCCACCATCACCGTCGCCATTACCACTGCCACCTCCATCTTCATTCCACCACCACTACCGCCACCAAATATAGAAAAATATTATCTTCTCTTAAATTTTTGTTTTCTTATTAAAAAATATTTTCCACCCCAAACAAATGGCATAGTAAGCTAATGAATCTTTTTGTGGGTGCTAATTGCAGCATGACGATTGTAGGATGGGTGTTTATGATCTCAGTCGGGTTCAATGCAGCCGCCAGGTCAGCCTTTTTAATCTTCCATTACTTCAATTACATAACATTTAGTGAAAATAAAATATTTATCAGTAGTTTGTTTTATCAATTGTAATGAGAATTTTGTTGATGTTATATGATTGAGCAGTGTGAGAGTGAGCAATGAGATTGGAGCTGGACACCCAAAGTCAGCTGCATTTTCGGTAGTAATAGTGAATACAATCTCATTCATCATCTCCGTCATCGCTGCATTGATCTTGTTGGCGTTGCGACATGTCATTAGCTATGCCTTCACAGACGGTGAAGCTGTGGCTGATGCTGTCTCCGATCTCTGTCCACTTCTAGCCGTTACCCTCATCCTCAATGGAATCCAACCCGTTTTGTCCGGTCAGTATCTGATATGCTAGTTGCACATAATTAAATTAGGAGAAATTACAAGTCAGTGTAGCTTCCCAAAAACAAAATTTATTTTTTATTTTTTGATTTAATGGCGGCCGAGGTCACAAAACTAAAAAAAATAAAAAATGATAGGGGGAACAGATCCTCCTTGCCTATCACTAACCAAAGCCAACTCCACAAACTGGAAGGGGCTGATATCAACAATCCATTCCCATTGCTCATACTAAGTGCTGCATTTGCTAATAAGTCAGCACAAAAGAAAACAAAATATAAATAAGGGGTAAATCATACTAACTTTAATAAATAAAATTATAGTTTTTTTTTATTATAAATTTGTAAATATTTTTTGAAAACGACACTGTTTTGTAATTTTTCCATAAAATTACACAATGAATAAAACAAAATATAAATAAGGTGTAAATCCCACATATATGTGAGGTCGATATTTGTACATTTTATCTTTGTTGTACAGTTTGATTATGTGCAACCAAACTTTTTCAGTAAACATCATTTCAAAAAATATATAGAAAAATTAATATATGATTCAAATTTATTTTGATTCACACTGAATAATTACACTTAGCTATTTTAAGAAATAGATTAAAAGTTGACTTTTGGATTTTTTTTTTTTGAAAAAAAGTGCAAAAAAAAAGAAAAAAGAAAAGAGAAATGATATGATATGATCTAAAAGCCAAAAAGTCAAAAAATTAACTTTAACCAACTTTTCAAAATAGTTAAGCGTACTTATTCACAGTGTGAATCAAAATAAATTTGAATCATACATTAATTTTTCTATATATGTTCTGAAATGATGTTTAGTGAAAAAGTTTGGTTGCATGTAATCAAGTTGATATATCATGTTTACTGAAAAAGCAAATTTTTAATCAACTTTCCAACTTCCCAATGAACATATTAATTTTTTTGTGCACTTTGATTTGTAAATATTTTTTCTATAACTAAAATAGCAATACTTTATCCCCACAATAAATAAATAATAAAAACTATTTAATTGATGGACTTCAAACAAATATGTGTGTGTGTGTGTGTTTTTTTTGTATATTTTAAATTTCATTCTCTTCTGGTAATTCGGTGCTAACCTTGAGACAAATATATATGTAAACCATGATGAAGGTGTGGCTGTGGGTTGTGGATGGCAATCGTTCGTGGCATACGTTAATGTGGGCTGTTATTACATAGTTGGAGTACCTCTTGGTGCAGTCTTTGGTTTTTACTTCAATCTCGGAGCAAAGGTAAATCCAAAATAAATAAATAAATCACATTGGTGGTCCAGTTATCCAAAAAATATATATATTGATTCAATAATAATAGTCATATAATTTTATTATGTTTAAGATATAAATGGCCTAATTTCAAAATTACATTTGTGGTCTATTATTTTGATGAATTAAATTTTTATATTAATGATATATATACAAATATTTATAAAAATAAATGATTCAAATTATTAAGGTGAATCCATGATGGGCTACACTACCCAAACAATAGTGTGCAATCCAGATTTGGATTGTTGTTTATCCTTCTTTTTTAAATTATTTAAAAAGTAAAATATATAGTATAAATTTAAATTTGATGTAGTATAGATAATATCAACAATAAATTAATCAACACATTTTACTTTCTGAATTTTTTAAAATAATTTTTTTCTGAACACTCTATTTGTGGTGGGTGTAGGGAATATGGACAGGAATGTTAGGAGGCACAGTTATGCAAACCATAATCTTGATTTGGGTCACAGTCCGAACCGACTGGAATAAAGAGGTAATCTGAATTAATAGACTCCTATCCTCAATTGTTCTTGAATTTCTTATCATCATGATTTTTTTTTTTGATTTATTTATTTTGGTTTAAACAGTATAGAGAAAAGCATTAGCTAAAAACGCTTGAAGCTAATCATTTTTAATTTTCATGTGCCATGAAGTGAAAAAAAAATCCAAAAAAGTCTTCTTTTTTTTTTTTTTTAATTTCTATTTTTCCATGATTTTTTTTTTCGGTGAACCACAATGAATCAAATGCATCAAACTTGTAACGTTTAAAAGTAAAAATTCGTTAAAAAGCCAATAAAAGTACAATGTTATATTTATAGTTTCAATTTGAATTGAAATTGCAGGTGGATGAAGCTAGGAAGAGGTTGAATAAGTGGGGAGACAAGAAGGAATCGCTTCCACAGGGTTAATTTATTTTCTAATAAAGGCCAAATTTAAACTGCCAAAACATCGATAAATGAAACCTAGCATAATTGTCTCAATCAACCCTCCAAGAAGACAGTTAAAGGGAACCATATTTTCCATGCAGGGTTACATTTCTCCTTTGATTAATCAAAATTGGAATTTATGATCCAATTAGTGCGGTCCTTATATATTTAATTTCCATTCTTTAAGGCTGAATATATTTTGGATTTGTGAAAAGAAAAAGTAAGAAGGTTCCAAACATGAGAATATAGACAAATCAAAGTAGTTACATAGAGAGACAGAGAGATGGCACAGCTAGAAATAGGGGTTTTAGAGGCATTTAAAAAATGCTGCTATAGGTCTCAAAAATGCTGTCAACTCTTTTTGTGATGTTTAGCACCAAACGCCGAAGACGCGGCCGTTGCTATAATTTTATGGTGCGTTGCTATATTATTATAGGTAGCGTTTTCTAAAAACGTCGCTAAAAGTTCTACATGACGATAAGATGACGTCACATGATATTTTAGCGACGTTTGAAAAACACCGTCATAGACATTTATACATTTTAAAAATCTAGCTGTTAGGATTGGGATATAGTGACGTTTAACAAATGCCGCCATAGCCTTTTTTTTTTAATTTTTAAAATGGTGCTAATTTTATATGGTTGAACTAAAAAAATATCTGTCGTAAATAATTATTAAGAACTAATAATTGATGTTTATTAAAATAATAAATAAACTAAGCTTGGAAACACAATTAAAAATAAGAAACAATATATTGCATACCCAAGAATAAAAACAATTCATGTTAAGACTTTAAATACATCAATTGAAATCAAAATGGTCAAGAAGAAGTCAAATTACTTAAACTTCAAGAGTAGCTCTCATCAGGGTGATATGAATAACATTTAAAAGAGGTGATTTGCGAAAAAAATGTGCATAGAACCCCATAAGTTGTTTTAACAATTACAACCTTCAAGGCTCTCATCTTAGCTGTTGTTTTAAAGTGACTTTCACAAGGGCGGGCTACAAGCCAAAACATTTTTGTGGCATCCAGGGTGAACCATATGGAGTAGTTGCCAGTTCTAACCAATAAGAAATATACAACTTTGCAGTAGCTTCCAAGTCTTCCACTGAGCACTAATATCAATTGAAGAAACAAGAATTGCAGCAACAAGAAAAAAATAAAAAAATAAACCAACCATTTCAAGCATTAAGAACAATAAGGGAGTGAAAACCGAACCAATATAAACAAGATTGAGCTAAGATTGAGATAAGAGAGCAAAGCATTAAGGAACTGTTGCTTTGAATGTCAAGACCGTGATAAGATTGAGATGCAAGATACTCTGCTCCAGATTTAGCTGTTTCCTTGATTATAGATTTAGGGTCCGTGTCGCTCACTTGAAGAGCCTTCTCTGTTACTTTCACTAAGGCAAGAGTTCCATCTTCATTTTCCTCACTAGTCTCTGATAACCCACATTCAAATATTTGAAATATTAGAAACATTAATTACATTTACCATGTTCCTGTACTATGTAGAAAAAAACACCAAAAAGGTAAATTTGGGTTATGTATGATTTTATCCGTCTTGCCTATAGAAAAACAGGAAATAAATAAATAAATAAGAGAGAGTTTTCCATCAAGTAAATTAATGGACACGAAAGCAAGCAGAAAAATAAATTATCACCTGGTAAAGATTTCCCCCTGCCTTTCGAAGAGTGTTTTCTAATCTAAAAACTAAAATGGCCATATCAATAAGGCAGGTGTTACACTTATTTATTTTGATAATTTATTTAATTATGTTTTAATTTATTTAAAAGAGAAAAATAGAATCCAAAATTTATTTTAATGATTTATTTAATTATATTTTAATTTATTTGAAAATGAAAAATAGAATCCAAAATTTATTTTGATGATTTATTTAATTATGTTTTAAATCCAAAATTTATTTTGATGATTTATTTAATTATGTTTTTAATTTATTTGAAAGAGAAAAATAGAATCAAAATTTATTTTGTCCCATTATTTCTCACCTAAACTTTTATCCTAAATATTGTTTGAATGTATTTAATATTTGCTTAAATCAAGAGTTCATTTCAACCCAAAAATAATGTCCAAATCCGAGGTTCAAACAGCCTAAAATAAAGGTTCAAATAGCCCAACACAATAGCAGACCAAAAGGTTCAAACAGCTCAGCACAGCAGCAGGTCAATAGGTTCAAGTGGAAGATATTCAAATTAGTAATGATGGAGTGGAAAATATTCAAATGAATACAATGACTATAAATGACTATAAATTCAAATGAATACAATAGTTATAAACGGCTATAAATTCAAATGATTACAACGGCTATGAACGGCTATAAGTTTCATTATATATACCAAAGCCTCTAATGTAAACAAGTTACAAAAAAAACCAAAAAATATTCTTTGATCTATAATCACTCATATTTATTCTCTGAAAAATTATCTGAGAAGTGTTCTTCAATTTTTGTTTACATCCTGTTTCAGAAATTATACACTGAGACGTATAGCTTTAAGCCTATCTTTCCTGTGTGAGATTTACAGAAAAACCAGAGCTTCATTTTTATATCTATCTTTGAGAGATAATTCTTGTAGTTTTCTGTGAAAGTAAAAACACCTTCTTTTCAACCTTGTAAAAGTGTAGTACACTCAGTGTTCTTAACTTAGAAAGTCTCTGTAAAATCCGTGGGGGATTGCTCCATTTGTAAACAGGTTGCTAGCACCTCCGTGAAGCTAGAGCATAGTGGAAAATCTCAAGTGAAGTTTGAGGAGTGGACGTAGGCCGAGTTGAAGTCGAACCACTATAAATTTGTTTGCCTCTCTCTCCCTTATCTCTTTATTTTATTTAAATTGCTGTAGCTATATTTCACATTTTTACTATACTAAAATCATTAACTGACATAGTTGTTTGAACACTTGTTTTTAATTATTTTTATTTCATTAACTATATTTATCTATTGTGCTAGTCATAATTTTTAGTAGGGTATTATTAATTTTTAATTGTAAAAACCTAATTCACCCATCCTTTTAGGTTGTCTTTTGGATAACAGCAGGGATAATCAATATAAATAATTACTGATTTGGGAAAGGGATATATTAAAGGAAACAAACAGCTAAATAATTTGAGGTATGAAGTGGGTTTCTGTGCGGGTTCTTTCTTTACAACCTAGAAGAACAAAATTGCCATATTGGCGAAAATAGGCGCATCAATATCCTCTTGTGGAAAATCATAAAAATACAATATAACTTTATCGACCAAAATCAATTGCCATTGCATATTCTCAAGGTTACAGTAAAAGATGCATCAATCTCCTCTTGTTAGAAAACCTGACCTCAAGGTTCGAAATTGCAGTTAACAAAAGTAAAATAAACAGTTCATTATAATCCATTATAAAATACAAAGCTCATATGTTCACAGAACCCTTTTTTTTTTTTTTATTTGAAAGCATCTTTGCAAATAAAAATTGAGCAAAAAATTTGAAACAATGTATTCATACTCAGTAAATTCTCATTCTTAGACCTACTATGGTACCAAAAAATGACCTGTCCTCTACAAATACTCTTGAAAATAAGAAGGAAAGAAAAGAAATCTAAAAGAGGAGAATCAATAATCAAAAATAAAATGAAAAACAGAATAATTCCAAGAGGGAGGAGACATTCTAGTCCCCTACTAATTTAGCTTAGCCAATTCAGATGCATTTGATGGCAACTTAAACTATTTTGCATGAGATAATTTCAAACTATGCCATCCTTTGGTACAATTTAGAAGAAATTTACTCTTTTATTCAAAAACATTATAAACTAAATAATAAGAAGTTTTACCAATCTTTTAATTGTTTCTCGCTCTCTAGCCAAGTCTGAATAGATCATGCATGACTCTACCATTGCTTCTCCTAATTATTTCCAAAAAAACTCATTACTACTACAAACAATGATGCCAAAAGAGCAAACAAAGTTACCTCCCAGTTCAAAATCTTCTATGTATCCACCTTGAAGGAATGAAAATCGTGCTTCTTCCAACTGGTCTCTTAATTCCATTGGAAATGAAGTCATCAAATTATGAAATTCCATCACATAAGCTCCTGTCCATTTCATAGATTTGTGGAACAAAGAAGTATCTAGGATAAAGATTTCTCACAAATTTGAGGCATCCAATCAGATTAAATTTGTGAAACATGATAGGTGAATTGAACTAAAATATCAAAATAGACATATTATAGATGATGTGAGTTTCAGCTTTGCAAGATGCTTATAGAAGGAAAAAAAAAATCAAATACATATCAGAATATGTGGTGGAATACTGACAATGCTTGGAAGCAAATTCTTTTTTGCATACACGTGCCTTTTGCAGAAAAAACTAGACTAGCAGAAAAGCCATGAGGCCAAACTGATTATAACAAAATGCTGACATTAAAAGCATTTCTTAGTTACATTGTCGACCAATATGTGCTACTTGGAAAGGTTAAGTTGCTTTTCTCATAAGAATACACAAAGAGCTATAAACAAATTTAAAGAAAGATCTAAAGTATAATGTATATTATGGATGATACTAACTCTGAAAGATTAGTAGATTACTAATATGATGGAAAATATCTAGATAAAACATCGGTGCATCTACTAATGATAAAATAAGACAAGTTACAAAACATGAATAAAATGTGTCTTCCAATTGGACAATCTGATTCCTTTCGTAAATAATTAATAGTATAAAAGCAACCAATATTCAATTGATATGCATTTCCATATAGAATACATAAATCCATAATACCATATGTACATACAAAATCTCTTATAATTTTGTAGAAAATAAAAACTAAATAAAAAATTAAAATTTCTTATAATTCCAAATTCAAAATCTCTTATAATTCCATATAGAATGCATTTCCATTTGTTTTGATCATGTAGTTAAATCAAAACTAAATAAAAAATTTCACTAGGGCTTACTATTGCTTAAAATTTCACTAAGGCCTCGTTTGGCAAGAGGCTATTTTAGCCAATTAGTCAAAAAGTTACTAAATTAGCCAAAAAGCCAACAACCCATACCAAAAAGTTAAAGATTCTCTTTTCTTTCTACTTTTTGCACATCTTTTCGTAATTAGCCAAAAAGTCATCCCAAACATACAAGTTTTTTTTACCTACCTTTTTAGCCAAATAGCCAGAAAGTTACTAAATTAGCCTGTTCTCAAACGAGGCCTAAATGTGTAGAAGCATAATCTGTAACAATAAAATCACTACAACTCTTCTATAATTCTGTTAATTATTAAAAAAGCTTTAAAAAAAAATTAAATAAGAAGGGTAGAGTTTTAAAAATTTTACACCTATGATTAGTAATTTTTTAGAAGATAAAGCAATAAAAAAAAACCTAAAAAATAAAGTGTATACAGAGATTTGAGCCACATCAGAGTTTAGGACGTGGTCGACTGACTTTCTTCCTTCTGACATTTCTATATCTAATTTGTAGGCCATTGGGGCTTCTTTTATTCAATTTTAGTTGTGGAACAAGCATGAAGGATATGATAGGATCGTTTCAAATCAAATATTGAAACCATTCACAGGATTTCACAGGATTGATTTCAACAATCAAATCGACATTGCACTATCAGTTTAGCTTGAGAGAGAGAGAGAGAGAGGGAGAGAGAGAGTGTGTGTGTGTGTGTCGCTCACCGATTTGAATCGCTAAGATGAACTTCGATTTCGATTTCGATTTCGAGAGAGAGCAACGAAATGATTGAATCACTGATCTGCAATGATCTGTGTAGACACTTAAATTTTCATGTGTCGTGATCACCGTCTGATTAATCAAAGCAAATAAATTTTCTTGATTAGTCGAAATTAAGATGGTCAAAATTTTCAAATGGATATAGGTCCTACTAAAATTGTGGATCTCAACCCATTTTAAATTATGGGTCATGCCAAAAAAAAAGTGAACCTATTTTGACAATTTGGTCAACCCAAATATGTGGGGCCCATGAAAATATTTTATCAAAATTTTAGTGGAATAATTCAAATTTAAATTCAATTTGAATGCAAATCATTCCATAAAATAATAAATAAATTGCTTGTTTCTTAAAAATTAGAGTCAATTTTAGAGTTTCCAAAATTAACCCTCTCCTCTTAAGCCTATAAATAGAGGCTCTCATTAGAGAGATGAGGACACATTTTTTTGGCTAAAAGTCTTGCAAGCTTCTAAGCAATCTGGAGACTTTGCCAAATCTTCTTCTTAAAATTCTCTATAAAGTTCTTCAAACTTAAAAGAAAGGATTATCAAGCACTCCAAACTTGTGGCAATCCTTTCAAGTTACAAATACAAGTTTGGTCTCTATTTTCAAAGAGATCATTTCAAGACTCATTCGAGATCAAGTCGTTCAAGCCCTCGATCAAACCTTTCTTCTCCAAGTTTCTCCATTCAAAGACTTGAAGAAATCCATCAATTTGTTCGATTCAATAACAAGCTTCTACAGCTGTTCAATTGCAACCTATTTTAGAGATCAAATAAGAGGATTTGTTCTTTTGTAGAAGAGCAAACCATAGAGGATTGTACCCATTTGTTATAATCAAATAAAATTAATTATTTGTCGTGTCTTAATTGCAGCTATGAAATTTGTGTTTGCAATCTGAATCACCAACCTGAAATGACCTGAACTTCGATTTCGAGAGAGAACTTCGAACTTCAAAATGATCTGAATCACCGATTTGTTTCCCTAAGACCGATTTGAATCTATGAATCTAATTAGGGTTTAGACAACACACACACACACACACACACACACACACACACACACACAAAAGAGCTCACCGATCTGAATCGATTTTGAGATGAACTTTGATTTTGAGACAGTGGAGCTCTGATGAACTTTGATTTTGAGACAGTGGAGTTCGAAATGGCTCTGAGATATTAATGGGGTTTAGATAACAGAGAGAGAGGAGAGAGATAGAGATTTGGAGATTCAAAATAAGGGTGAAAAGAGGGAGAGCGGGAGTGCGTGAGAGATAACCCCATTTGGAGATGTTTATAAACGTCTTGTATTTATGAAACGGCGTCGTTTTACTTAAAAAAATGCGACGTTTATAAAATGTCATTACATATTATAGACAATGATGTTTTAAAAAACGCTATTAAAAATATGCCACTACAACCTATATTTCCTGTAGTGTGGAGAGAAGGGACAATGAGATTAGGGGAAGAATTTGGGGGTTAATATTTTTTAGATGAATTTGAAATATGAGACTGGATGACGTCGTCCTTTTGATGAAGTAAAGAAACAAAACATTGCCATTTCAATGTTATTTCATTTTGTATCCCTGTATTCACAATGGATGTGGTCTGTTGCCAATGGTCTACACCTACTCAATTTATAGGCTTATTAGTGCATCACTAAGGTGAACCTTAAGCTTCTTTGTGTCACTGAAGGTGTACTTTTGACTTTGTTACAAAAGTATCAGTCATAAAAAATATTTTTTCTTGTAGTGATTTGAAAAAGGAAACTGTTGCTCCTCTCTCTCTCTTATCATTCATAATTTAATATTAAAAATATTATTTGATTGTAGAGTTTTATTTATTTATTTTTCACTTTACATAGCACTATCTTGGAAAATCTGGGCTGCTATGCTGCAGTGGTGGGGTATTTTTGGGGCATTACCGGATTCAGTGGAAGGGTTGCTTCATTGGTGGGATGGTATCAAAGTCAGGAAATCTGCGAAAGTGATTTGGAGAACTATTCCTCTTAACAGTTTTGTGGTCCATTTGAAAGCTCAGAAATGAGTGTATAATTAAAGACTGAATTCCTTAACTTGATGAAGTTATTGAGTTGGTCAAGACTAGAGTTGCTATTTGGGTGAAGTAACTCTTTTCGTAAAAAATTTCATATGGCGATTTATATTCACTCCTTCATGGTGCTCAAAGTAGCAACCAAGCAGGAACATAAACTAATAAATAAAGCCAATGATATAAAAGTGTTTTATTTTGATTATAATGTATTATATTATAAAAAAATTCAAATAAGTACAATGATAATGCATATCAAACATAATGCATTTTTATATTGTAAAAAAAAAAAACTCACAAAATGAGACATTTTTTTGAATTAAATAAGAATATTAAATATAATGGTGACATTGCATGATTGTATTATAATCTAATAAACAATCTCATTTAGTGGTGGGGACTACAAGATATAGTTGAATTAGTAGGAGATAAGACTTGTCAATTTAATTTCTTTTGTAGTTTTTTTATTAATAGATGACGTTAAATAAGATGGTATCATTGTTATACTCAATATTTTTTTTAATAAATAGACAAGATTAGTGATTAATAATAATGCCGATTACTTTTATTAATTAATATATTATGATAATGGGATTAGAATGATGACGGTGATTACTTTCGTCAAAAAAAAACAAAGAAGTAGGGGTAATATTTTAACAAAAGATAGTGAGTAATAGTGATACAGTGATAGTATGATAGATACTAAATGCAGAGCAATATTTTATTAGGGAAATAATTTAATAAAAGTAATAGCATTGGTGATGAGATTAGTGTTCTGTCTAATTAATTGGAGTAGTAATGAATGGACAAACCTCTGTTAAAAAAATTGGACCTAAAGCTAAGTAAAAGATAAGGAGTATAGCTAAGGAGTTGCAATCCCGTTCTTTCTATAATTGTGCACTCTTTCTAATTGCTTGTTTTTATGCACCTTGTTCACTCAATTTATTTGGCTCTTCATAAGATGGAATCGCACATATGAGAAAAAGAGTTACTTGATATTTTAAGAGGATTGGGAATGTAACAAAAATGGTGTTGTTTAGAGCGGAATATCACCTTTAAAGTGGAAATATTTTGTTCGATAGCATTGCAAAATTCAATTGCTATTACAGATACCCTTTGAAAAAAGAACATCCTGCACTTGTGCCCTCCATGTCATAAGCAGTAGCGAAAAGTGGTTGATCATTTATTGTTATGATGTGCTTTCGCTTTGTCTGTTTCATCTTCTTGCATTGATCGGCGGGGTTAATATAGGAAAATTATTCAGTATTTTTGAAACAAATTCAAATAGTATTCTAAATTAATAGCTCGGTCTAAATTATAAGATTCATTACTTTTGTGTTAAAAATTATAAAAAGAATAATTAGTAAATAAAATGGAATATTACTCTAAGAACCCTCAATAATTTTTTATTTGAATGGGCTTGTGTACCCCCCAATGAGTTATAGATGTCGTTGACTGGTGGTGTTGTACTTTGTATAAAGGGGTTGATAAGCTTTATGGGAGACAATTTTTATCATGTAGTATGAGAAGTTAGAAATGACTTGATTTTCAGCAAGAAAATGACTTTTTTTATTATGCAATAACGTGGAGTTAAAAATGATTTGGTATTTAATAAGAAAATGTTTTGTCTTCAGTCTGGGTACGAATTAGAACGATTTAAACTTTTAGAAGATGGATTTGGATTCTCTTTTATACTTTCTTTTCCAGCTATCATTTAGCACTTTATTTATTTTTTTGATAACAGAATGTCTGGATCAATTTATGCATACTTCGACTAATTTTGGAAGACTAATCCCACCACCCACTCGTAATAATAAACTCCTTGAGGCCATTTCTATACTGGAGGTTCACCTTGACTTTAAATAATTATCATATTTTGTGACTTTTAGATCACGTGTTGGATAATTAGAGGAGAAACAATGCCGTGGAGAAGAGATCCTCTTCCTCAAAAAAGACATTTCGACCAAACTTTTCAAACCATCAGTTACCATACGTAGCAACATAATTTGATTAATACCTTTCGCGTGCATCTCACATATAACCTTCTACGTAACTGTTTTTGAACTTACTAACACTTTGTGACACAAATACACCTTTAATCTAATCATGACATCACTCTTAACAAATTACTAACAGAATTCTGTTCTGTTATATATGTCTTCAACAAGGATGTTATGTCTCAAAACTGTATTGATCATCTTCATCTCTTTGTTATAAGGTGTTTTTAGTTAATTAGTTAAGTTGTCGTTTGACAATTAGCTTTTTTAGTTAGCTTTTTAGCTATTTTAACTTGGAACAATTTGTTTGATTTGACTTTTTTGATTTTTATGAGAAAAAAAGTGAAATAATTATGATTTGAATGTGTCATTTTGTTTTATTGATTTATTTAGCCTATTTTGTCTTTTATATTTTTTTAGCCAAAAAACCAATGCCAAATAGTAATTCTTTGCTTTCTCACCTTTGGTTTCACCCATGAAGCACGGGTACGGGTACGAGTACGAGTACTGGTACTGGTATTAATACGGGTACGATATGAGTACGTTGATAAAATCCAAAAAAGTAAGGTACACGGTTTGGTACGTTTGTAAAAAAATATTTATTTTTAATTTAGAGTAATGCAAAAATTAATTAAATGATTTAATTTGTTAAGATTCAACCAACAATTAACATTTAATGCCAAAAGTAAAGGTATAAATAAAAATTAAATGTCAATATATTAAATAACTTACAAACCATAGTTTAATTTTAAAAACATGCTAAGCATAAAACTAAAAATAAAAAAGAAGTCTTGTGAAAAGAGTTTTATTGTTTCAGCTGAGGTACGGTATCGCTTGGATACATAGTAGGTACATCTGGGTACTTCAAAAATTAAGAAAAAAAACTTTGGGTACGTGTTTTGTGTACCCGATACTTATCCAGAAGTATCATACGAGGTGCCATACATGGTAAGTACCCGATATGAGTACGACATGTCTTTCAAAATATCCATACTTCATAGGGTTTCACACATGATTTGCTGGGGTATATGCCAACATATAGTTGGGATTATGTGCTTCTTCCAGTTCTAATGGAATTTTCCTTCCCTTTTTTTGTTAATATTTCTCATGATGTATTTCATATCTACTCATTTGTTTTGCATTAATAAAATTTGTACAAGAAATTATTAAGAATGTAAACGTCTTAATATAAATTTTTAGCCACTAACAATTAAGATACGAAAATCTTGCTCTCTTTAAAAATTTTAAACGTCTCAAAATCGATGGAGGTAATCTTCTCATTTACCTGATCCCTTCCAAAAAACCAACTGTCGCCAAATTCAAGATTTTTTTTGAATTCAATCTAAATTTTTTCAACATCTAGGTTGATTTCCACTGTGCTATATGGTTTTATTTCGGGGAAATTACATTGAAATCCCATGAAGTTTTTGTTTAATACAGATTAATCACTACTAGAAAACAGGGTTTTTGAGTCGGCAGTGTGCCGTTGCAAATAGCATATTTGCCGACGTAAAAACTTTTTGCGACGGCAACTCAAGGGACGAAAATGGTGGGGTCGCAAAAGGTTTTTGAGTCGGCAATCTGCCGACGCAAAAAGTTTTAATTTTTTGAGACGGTAGATTGCCGACTCAAAAAGTGGTTAAATGTTTTAAAAAATTTAACCCATAATTTTCTCATTGAGGCTCCCAAGTTTCAAACCCACTCCATTTGGAAGATTTGACCCGAAGTCACCACACTAGGTCCACTTCACCACTATACCTCTATCAGATTTTAAATGAGATATATATTATTTATAGTATATACACTCAATATTAATATAAAAGTATATGTGTAAATAAATATATTTATTAAATATAATCAAGTAAATATATATATCTTGGCTATAAATTTTTTTTTTTTTGCTACGGCATCAGTTGCCGACACAAAAAGGTCTAATTTTTTGCGTCGGCACAAATTTGCCGACACAAAAGAGCTATGCCGACGCAAAAGGGATATCTTTTGCGTCGGTAAATTCAACCGACTCAAAATATTAATTTTTTGTGTCGGCCAACGGTGCCGACGCTAAAGTGTTGGTATTTGCGTCGGTAATTCTGTGCCGTCTCAAAAAGACTAACTTTTGCGACGGTAAAATTTGCCGACTCAAAAGACCGTTTCTTTAGTAGTGATTCTCCCTTCACATTTGAAAAATTATACTTACCTTCCTGTTAGATTGTTCCTTAGCTTTTATACATATAAAATAATAAAATAATACTGATATTTTGTTCATGTCATTTCAAGAGAAATAACAATAATTTTTTTTTGGTTTAGCTCACACAAAAAATTAAATTTTTTTTTCATTTTTTTAATATTTTTATTGAATTTTTAAAAATATTTTAAGTAATTTATTTTATTTTATTTTTTAGATACACCTAATCTACATATACTTAAGAAGTATAATATTTTTTTATTTTTTTTAAATTTAAAATTCACTAAATATAATGATACAAAAATTCAGTAATACTATAATAAATGTGAATGAGGATATTTGGAAATACTGTAATAAATGTGGGTGAATAGACGAGAAAGAAAAATGATGGTGGAAATAAAAATAAAAATTCTATTCATATATAAAAATTTATACAAAAATATCATAAAAATATTGTGATAATGATATTGTTGTAAATATAAATCATATTTATGGATATTTTGTTTTAAAGTAAAAGGTCACCATTGAACTATGTTATTGTATTTAAAAATTTTATATAAAATTTATGGTTGTATTTCATCACTCAATAAGAATATGTTTAAGAAGAATTTAATGATGAAAACTTATAGAATGTAATCATAATGATAAGAAGAAGAAATGGTAGGAAAAAAGGACAAAATGGTCATTTAAAAAATTTTAGAACATGACATCAGTAATTCATGAGGCATAATTTGTAATGAGATTACAAACCGCAGGGGAGAGAATGTAATTTTTCAAAGGTGAAAAAAAAATCTGTATTAAATAGAAATCTCAAGAGGTGTTAGTGTAATTTACCTTTTTATTTATTTATTTAATATTGGGCACTAATAATCTTTGATTTCTATTTTTCTAAGCGCACAATGTTATTTACCACACTTTCACCTATAATAAGGTGATAAGAGAGTTAGATTTCATTTTATTGAGTATGTAATAAATAAAAAATTAACACATATAATATATAATTATAGATATACGTTATGAGTATTAAACAATTTTCTTTTCTAAGCTAATGGTTATTATGCGGCACACGAGGACCACCCCCATTATTATATGTGTACTAAATGGAAATGCACGCACAACTCTTAAGAATGTCTATGCCAAAATGGTATTCCACCGTGGAATTTCCACGTACCAGCAATCCCTTTCAAAGGCTCCACAGTATGCTTATTTACAACCACCCCCCAAAAAAAAATATATATATATATATATTAGTTATATATATATATATATATATGGAGCAATAATTGAGATCCCATCCACACAAAACCTCCACAAGACCCTCACAAATCTGAATCACTCATGATGTGGACTTCACACATATATGAGTGGATCCCATACATACATGGAGGGTCAAGATCATTTTAAGGGTGCGGGGGTCATCTCCAAAGGAGATTTCAAACATTGTCCTATATATGTGGATATGAATCTCACACTCATATGTTTGGCTGTATACATATCCCCCAAAAAAAGACTTCAGTGTTACTAGATATTTGATGTAATGATAGATGAGAAATTTAAAGATTTTATTTAAATTTTAAATTTATAGAAAAATTAATGGGGGAGAAATTTAAAAAAAAAAAAATTTGTGAAAAAAATTTATGTTTTATTTTATTCACAAATCCATCCACGTGTGAGCAATCCTTTTAAAGGCTAGACCATGTGTTTATTCATAAAAAAAAATAAAAATAAAATACAAATAAAAAATATGAAAATGTTACAATGATATTTATTTATACACCTAAACACACATTTGTGAAGAAAGAAAATGTGTGATTCCTATATATATATATATATATATCTGTGCATGTGGATACACACTTTTTTGGATGTAAATGATGTGAATTTACATTTTCTAAAAAAAAAGAAAAGAAAAGAAAAAAAAAACTTCACAATATTAGTTGATATTTGATGGAACGATAAATGAGAAATTTTAAAATTGTATTTTAATTTTATATTTGTAGTGAAATTTTTTTAAAAAATATGTATTATTTCATTTACAAATCTATTATCTTTATATGTTCCATGCATAAATTTTTAGATAAATATAAAATCCAATCACACCATAAATAACAAGATGAAAAGGATCACTCAATGATTAGATGGAAAAAAAATAACAACAATGATAGAGAGAGGTCTAATTTTGAAGTTTTAAAGAAAGTTTTAGTGATATGATAAGAGAAATATATATATATATATATATATGTAACACATATTACATTACATGTGGGCCCTACTCTTTGCCACATCAGTAAAACTTTTTTTAGAATTTCAAAATTAAAACTCACAATCTTTATTCAAAAAATAATATTGCAAAATTATATGAGTAATTTTTAAGTGTGCAAATATATACCATATATACTTGTATAAATTTTCATAAATATATGTAAGTTATCTTACAAAATTGCTTAAATTTTCACAAATATAAGTAAGTTAACCCATGTAAATTTAAAAATCATAACTTATGTATATTTGTCAAAATTTACATAATTTTATGAAATAATTTATATATATTTATGAGAATTTACACAAATACATATTGTATACCCCTTATATTTATGTTTTATAAAGTATCACCACTATATTAGTAATAAATACAAATAATAAGACATTTTAAATTAATGCAACAATATGATAAATGGGATAATAAACATTTTTATTATAGAGATTGGAATTGAATAGTCCAGTTCCGGTCTATTTTAAATTCATCTCAATAATTCGAATTTATTATTTTGTAAAGTATATACTTGAAATGATCATTCATATAAAAATTAGTTTTATCGTATATTAGTAGTCTCAAATCATATTTATTCGAAACAAAATAAACGAATTATTTTAAAATTTATATTCTTTGCAAATTACGTATTCTAATCAAGTATTTATAAATACGAACTTTTGATTTTTTTATAAAAATATATGTAAAAAAATAAAGAGAATAATATAACAATTTATAATGACTTTTGACTAAAATTAAAAGTTGTGTCCAAAAAAAAAAAAAAAACCCTTACACAAAGATCGGTTTGGATAGTCGAGATTTGGACCGAATTGGGCAGTCAGCCTTCAGTCAATGTAGTATTATTAAAATAATAATAATAATAATTGATTAAATCCACTACTATGGTTCAGTATTTATTCCAACAACGTAACTTCTTCTAACTGTTTGTCGTCCCAAGTATCCGTTCATATCCTCCTCCTCCACCACCACCACCAACAACACTGACCTTATACCGCAACCACCGTACTTACCGACTGTTGTTGGACAGCCAAGATGGGATCGAAGCAGAACGATCTCGACCCACCTTCGCTGCAATCTGAATCAGCACCACCTTTATCACCTCAATCATCGGACAAACACATGGAGTTGAGTAGCAAACTTGAAACTATATTGTCCCACAAAGAGGTACCGCTGTTTCACCGCCTTCAAAGCGCTACTTGGATAGAATTAAAGCTACTGTTTAAACTCGCTGCTCCGGCGATTTTTGTATATCTGGTGAGCTTCGGCATGTCAACCTCCACCCAGATCTTCTCCGGCCACCTCGGCAACCTTGAACTCGCTGCTGCTTCTCTCGGCAACAACGGCATCCAACTGTTCGCTTTCGGTTTATTGGTATCAAATCGCTCTCTCTTTCTCTCTTTTTATATTACTCGTACGCGAACACGATATACGTATGCTTTGCTTGTACATATCAACTAATATTTACTAGCATGTATTATGATAATTATTTACAAGACTGGAATATATGAATTACACATACGGTTTGTAAAAAATTCATTCAGTGTCATTTTGGTCATTTACGTTTCTATTTTGTTAACTTTATCCTTCAAGTTTTCAGTTAAGTCAAATTGATATAATTTTAGACTATTACATAAATTAGAAACGAAATAATAATAATAATAAGAATAAAATTTAAGATTTTTAATTTTATCAATTTTGTTCAATTTTTTTTTTAATTTGAATTAAATTATTCCAATTTTAAATGACAGCATAAGTCATTAACAAAATAAAAATAAAAACACTTTCCTGTATTCCCTTTCCCACTTGCACTCTTTTGTGTTTTCAAATGAGTAATTGTCACATATTTTTTTTGGTCCTTTTTTTAATGTACAAAAACATTCAATTCAAAACTTTAGCAAACAAATGAAGAGGAAGAAAATACCAAAAAACTAGTATAGAAAGAACAAAAAATGGTCATTTTTTTGGAACTCAGGGCATTAATTTTGGCATAAGAAAATTAAAGATTAAATAATAATTCTAGCAATGAAAAACTTAAACATAAAAATACTCAAGAAAAATTTGTGTTTATTCCAATTTAACTCTTATATTGTAGAATTCACACTTAGAATAAATTTAAACTACACATTATTTTTTAAAATTTTATTTATTTTATTTTTTCATTTAACTTATTAGTCCATAACATTACTAATATTAAATACAGGGGAAGTGATGGTTAGCAAATATGAGTAGAATGGCAAAGGGCTTCCCCATACAAAACTATGTGCATATTTGTATAAGGGATAGGGTAAATTTGGGGTTCTTCTTAATAAGTGCTATAATTATTTTGAATTGTTTTAGTGAAACGTTATCTCTTTTTTTTTTTTTTTTTTTGGATCAACAAAAATAAACTTAAATCTTTTACGTCTTATATCAATAAAGATAGACAAAAATAGAAATAGTATCATAGTGAGCCTTACTCATCCTAACTAAGTTGACACAAGAAAAGCTACCCAATCATATTCTTACATTTGCAAAAAGTTAGTTGAGAAGAACTCAACCAGTAAACCCACAACAGACAGAGACCAAAACAAAGGAACCAAACAACAGAAAGAAAAAAAAGAAACTAACCACAATAAACCAAAGCAAAGACAATAAACAACCACTTCTCATAGCTCCCAGATAGACTTCAAATTATAAAGCAAATTATTGACTGAAAAATCCACCCCCCTGATATGGTACTTCACCAAAAGTGCCATGTGCAACTTAATAGACTCGCAAATTTCACACCAGTTAACCACTGATCTAACAAACTTGATTTTTGATAATGTAGTTTTGTCGGATGAGGAATGGGTCGGACAGGGTCCGGATGCTCCACAGGATGATTGAACATCGTCTTCCCAGTTGTACCTGCACCAAGTCCGTCGAAAAGGACCCCGGAGGTGGGGTTCCTTCTTGAGGACCCTCCGATGTTTAAGTTAGAGCAGTCTCTAGTAGAAAAAAAGGAAGTTTTTTGCTTAGAGAGGAAGTAGAAGGTCCTTAGAGAGAGAGAGAGTGATTACTTGTATACATTGATTTCTTTCATACCTTTTTGCCCTCTTCGCTTACCGTGCCCTATCAGTCAACCTGTCCTATCAGCCGTAAGTCTATGGTAGTGTTGTCATGCCGTGAACTTCACAGAAGGAGGTTGCTTGTCTCTTCTTCTTGTCTGGTCCCTAGGCCTAAGTTGGGTTAAGAATTGTTTGAATAACCCATTGGGCCACTTATTTAGGCTATGCCGATCAATTTCATTCCTGGCCTTCCACACAAACCACGTAACCACATATGACAAGACTTCCCACATACACTTAACATTTTCTTAAATCTTAAAGCCACTCCACTAATCCAACAGCGGATTAAAGCCACTCCACCAATCCAACATCATTTTCTTCTTTAGAAATTGTATGATGAGGACAAAAAATATATGTCACGTCTTGATTGTGCTCTTCCATTCTTTACTTTGCCAAAAGAAAAAAGAAAAAGAAAAACACTTAGATATATATAGGTTTATTTTGAAAAGGCGGTTAAAAGTCATTTTTTTGATTTTTTTGAGTCACATTATCTTTTATTTTATTTTTTTGGATATGTTTTTTCAATAAAAGCTAAAAAATATATTAAAAAAATAATTTTTTAATTTACTTCTCAAAATAGGCCGTGTAGATAATACCATTAATAAAGATGTGATCCCCACATCCCAACCTTCTTGTGTTTCTTGGGTTTTTGTTTGATCAAATTTGATTAATCAGTCTACCAATGTGAATTCAATAGTTAGGTTTGACCCATGGCCTTGGATTTCATTTCGATTATTTGTTGTGTTTAATTTTTTTGGGTTTCTATAGGTAGATTTATATTAATTTGATAACATCTCTCTGTAATTTATTATGCTGGTTTTTTTTTTTTTAAATAAAAAATAGATGGCAAGTAATTATTTCAAAAGTAGCCAATTTAATTTTTTAATAAAATCAAGTGATCTATAATTGTTGAATCAAGTTTTTCAAAAAAATTATTAATGATTTACACGCTGAAGCTTAAAAAATTAACGAAATAACTTATCAAAGTAGAGTACATAATGCACCTCATTGAGCAAGCTGGAATAGTACATTCTAAGTCCTGTTTCTTTCTTCGCTTTTATTTTGGGACCAATACCTTTACTCCAGTCTAGCAATTCGATTCGAGGGACCAGTTAAAGGGGCATTAGCCTACTCCCGTCCATTTTAGTAATTTGAATGGTTCATTTCTTAATATCTTTTGAATAGATCATTCATATAAAAAATAATATTAATCAAACATTTGTATCTATATAGTCGGATTGCATCTAGATTTTAAAAGCATACAATAAATATAATTTTAATAATAGATTGACAATGATTTTATTGTAAAACAAATTTAATCTAATTATACAACTAATTTGCTTGACAAATATTTAAAAATAAATAATTTGAATTAACAAAATGCCCCATGGGTAATCCAATAGATCGATGAATTGGCCCATTTTTATGTGGTTTGTTTGTTTGTTTGTTTGTTTGTCTGTTTTTTTTTCCCTGTCTTTTAGGTATGTGTGAAGTGGTATTTTTTGGAAGATTATTTAGTATTCCCAAATTTTCAGTATAATCTGCTCAATTATTTAGAGCTTTATATGTTACTCTCAATATATTCTATAATTTTTCTCAAATTACCTTCAAGGTACCTCTAAATCAGAACAAAATCACTATGTTCGGACTTACAATGCCAAACAATATTGTTTGGTTCGGACTTTTAGATCCGAACAAAGTGAATTTGTTCGGATTTAAAAGTCCGAACAATAATGACGTTAAACCAGCTGAATATTCATTTTTAAGAAAAAAATGCAAATGTGAATACTTACCTCCTTTTGATGAGTTGTTTCAAAAAACAGTTTTCATTATTATTCTCATATATTATTTGATTTTGTTCAAACGTTTTTTTATTCGCAAGGATAGGAAACAATGATATTGATAATAGTAAGTTTTGGTAGAATGGTTTGGAGATTTGGTGTGAGGGAGAAGAAGAAGAAGAAGAGAAAATAATTAAAACTTGGAGAAGAAGATGAAACATGCATATATAAGTAGGGTGTACCATGGGAAAAATTTAATATATGTTATCTTTATTTTAAAATTTAATATATGTTATCTTTATTAGTAAATTTACATTAAGAAATAATAGAGATTAAAATTTTAAAATGTTAATTAGAGATATTTAATTATTTTTTTGACGTAAATAGAATCCCGTATTTTTCAAGTAAGGAATGACTTTTCAAAACAAAAAATAAACAGATTTAAAAAAAAAAAAAAGGATGCGAAAATGCTGGGTAAGAAGTTATTATCAAACCGGAGGTTATCTGTCATGTTATGTCTTAATTTAATGTGATTAGTTTTATTACCTAACATGTTTTTGTCAAGGGCACATTCTGGTTGACCTATTGGTCACCCCTTCATAGTTAGAAGGCCAAATTTATTTATTTAAAAATATATACATATAATATATATATATATATATATATATTTAACGCAATACTATGGAAAATGGAGAGGGACCCGAAGTTACCATTAAACAGTAGGAACATGAGGTTCAAGTCCATAATTGCTATCAATCTTAAAATAAAATAAAAAAAAGTCCTTGATCGCTAGATGAATATTATTTCAGCCATTTAAGTCATTTTTCCAATAATTTTAATCACATTATTTTATCATATTTGTTTTAAAAATTAAATAACAAACTTATTTTTAAAAATAAAGATAAAAATAAAAATGTCATTCAATATTTATGTCACGACCCCAAACCGCCCCTAGTAGTTTGGTGCCGTGATGGCCAGTAATCCAAGATTACCGAAGGCCAACTTTCAAAATTCACACACAATCAGAGTATAAATATATGGGGCTCACAAGTACGGAAGCAATAATCTAAAATACAAGTGGTCCATAAGAGCAGTGCATAAGTCAAATGGAATGGCATACATCTTTACATAGCTTTACAACTTGAATACAATTAAAGTAAAGTACAGAAATACATATTACATCTTAACAAAAGGGCTTCACAAGCCGACATAAAACAAAATACATGAAATACAAATCAAGAAACATAATCTTCCAGATTGCCGACATCCTCACTGCCGACATAACATACATGCAAAACACACATCTCGGCGTAGCCGACTTCTTACTTGTTACCTACATATATACATAGGGAGGGTGAGCTTGGATACTCAGTGAATGGTACAAGTAATAAAGGGGTTAAATGAATGATTCCCGAGGTCTTTTCAAAACATACATATCATAGTATATCTTTATCAAAACCATACATAACATAGCTTAACTTGACTTGAAACAAAACATTAATCGAACCTTGGTCTTTCAAAACAAAAGCATAACTTCGGCATCGAGCACACCCGTTCATAGTCCGTCGGTGGCCGATATCTTAACAAGGGTGCTACCTAGGCTTAACGTCCCCTAGCACGAAAGGACGGTGCTACCTAGGCTTAAAGTCCCCTAGCACGGAAGGACCCTCAAAACAAGATGTGCAGTTGCATTATAGTCCCCTAACACTAAGGACTTTCAAAACAAGATGTGCAGTTGCATTATAGTCCCTTGGCACTAAGGACCCTCAAAACAAGATGTGCAGTTGCATTATAGTCCCCTGGCACTAAGGACTCTCAAAACAAGATGTGCAGTTGCATTATAGTCCCCTAGCACTAAGGACTCTTAAAACAAGATGTGCAGTTGCATTATAGTCCCGTGGCATTAAGGACTCTCAAAATGTCATCAAAACAAAGCTTATTTGATATATAAAAATAGGGGTAATCATTCATACTTGATTAAATACTTTTATCAAAGCGAAACAAGGCTTTATCAAATCTTTATGACATAACTGTATTAAAAATACCACTCACATAGATCTAGGGACGTCGGGGTCAAGGCAAGTCCAAGTCCTACAAATACATGGCAAAGCATACTGAATGCACTTCTCAAAACAAGTCTTACATGCATGCAAATGATCTCGGGAAAACATGTTAGAAGTCAAAACACTGTTTTACATGTCAGGAAGACATGCTGGGTACCAACCAGGTCTAAGCCGAGGTCCTACACCTCCTGGCCGAGGTGTGGCTACTTGGGCTTCGGCGTGAGGCTGCATGCCGAGATGCGCACAAGACAAACTAAAGGTGTAAGTGATCATGCAAGGTAGGCCAAGGTGAGATACGATGCTTGGCCTAAGTGTGAGGTCTAGGTAAGAGTGATTTCGGCGACTACACCTCGGGAAGTGAGGTCTGGAGATCTGGGTTTCCACCCGTGAAGAACATGAAAAACATGAACATGAAGATCATGAAGAACATGGATGCCAAAAGCATAACTTCTTTATTACAAAAATCTGGGATTTCATGCTATGGGTTCGAAAACATGGACCTGGGTACCCATACTTGAAGATCATGTGAAAACAAACACAAAAACATGGATTTTGGCATGAGCTTTCGGATCAAAACATGACTTTTCTTGAAGAACACATGAATGCTATTTTCTCTTTCTAAAACCGAACTTCAAAACAATCCATGGCTTACAAATCATATTCAATCATGCAATGCAATAACATGAACATGAAGGATGACAAGAGCAGATCAAGAATCTAACCTTAGAACACAGATCTAACGGTTCGATCTCTAGGGATCAAGCTTGGAAATTTACTTCCTCTCAAGAACTCTTCTCCCTCTTCTAGAGCTTCTCTCTCCTCTCCAAACAAAGATATGGAAATGATAGGTTTTCTCTCTCTATCGGCTGACTTAACACTCAGCTTGGATACGTGGCAACGACTGGTTGGCTCTCCTAAAAAAGGTGATAGATTGACAAGACAAGACTATGACAAAGTGTATCTAACAAGCTACTCGGTAAGGCACTCCGGCAAGTGATGACATCGGCTAAGGACAAAGCTTCGGCAACTAAGGTGACAATGACCTCGGCTAGGAAGGACAACACTCGACTAAGCTGTGCCACACCTTGGCCTAGATTTGCCACACCTCGGTCTAGGTCATACCACTCCAGGACAAGATCACTAAGGTGCAAAGGTAACATCTCGGCCTAGATAATACACATCTCGGCCTTGGTGATGAACACCTCAGCCTAGATAATGACATCTCGGCCAATATGTCGGGGCAAAGGTGGAGGTCAAACAAAGTGGTTCCAAGATAATTCTAGACTGAAGATGACCTCGGCTCGGAATGATCTAGGCTTAACATGACCTAGGCTTGACATAACCTAGGCTTAACATAATTTAGGCTTGAGACACCAAGGAAGGAACAAAGCATGTACACAACACTTAAGCAAACAAGACAAGACAAGATTCATGAATGCAAACTTAACAAGACAAAGTTATGTAAATGAACATGAACATGACTACAACATGAATATGGGTTGTTACAGCAAAACATATAAATGCAAGCAAATATAACTAGGACATGAATGTGGGTTATTACAATTTACTTGCAACCGAACAGTTAGATTGAAATAGACATTCTATTTCACTCCACTTTTTTTCTCATGCATAGTCTAATGAAAATTTTCTCATTAATTTTTATATTTATTTATTTTTGTAAAACTTTTCTTGCATATTTATTCTTGTAGTTAAATGGCTGTACTACCTTCATTATTGGAGATATCTGAGTAATAACTTTTATTCAACCTCTGTTATTGGGACTTATAATAATAATAATAATAAAAAAAAATTAAACAGATTTTTGGAGAAGGAATATTTTTGATGGGCCTTAGATAATGAGACTATTAGTCTTTTATTATTGGGCCTATGGGACAATCACGGTTTTATTTTGCAATGCTTTTAGACATTTTATTGCAGGCTTGGATAAGGAGGATATTTTATTTGTGACGGTTTTAACAAGGGAAAATTGCAAATATATGGAGTAGTGGAAAAAAAAATTATATTATAAATGGATTTTTTTTTTATTATATAATTTTGACATGTAGAAAGAGTTGTACAAAGCACATAAATGAATTTGCCCAATACACATAGAAGAGTTGTGTCATCATAAAAACGTAATTTTTTTTCTCACTGCTCCACTGAAAACCAATTTCATCTTTTAATAATAAGTTAAGTAAGGGATGCATTCCTTTTATTAATGATTTTTTTTATTCAATTTTTAATAGATGTTATGAATAGAAGTAAAGTGACACAATATGAAATGTCAAAACATAAAATTGATACCATTGAAATTATATAAGCCAAACTAACACAAGAAACAAACTACAAATATCACAAGTATAATTTGTCTCAAATTTTATTAAATTCGATTACTAGTATCATATTGACATCTATCATATTATTGCAATTGATTATTCTTTCGATAGTAAAATTTTACTATTACATGCGACGTCAGTGAATGAAAAAATTCGTAAAATTTGCAATTAATCCATGCTAGCAATGAACAGATGGGGATGGGAAGTGCAGTAGAAACACTATGCGGACAAGCATACGGAGCCCAGAAATACGAAATGCTGGGCATATATTTCCAAAGATCAACCATCCTTCTCTCTATAACCGGCATCTTCATCACACTCATCTACATTTTCACCAAGCCCATGCTCAAACTCCTTGGCCAATCCAACGAAATCGCTTCAGCTGCAGCCTTGTTTGTCCACGGCCTCATCCCCCAAATCTACGCATACGCCGTAAATTTCCCCATACAAAAGTTTCTTCAAGCTCAGAGCATAGTGTTACCGTGTGCACTCATTTCAGGTGCCACATTTGTGGTACACCTCGTGTTAACGTGGGTTTTTCTGTACAAGGTTGGGCTTGGTTTGTTGGGTGCTGGGTTGGTGTTGAGCTTGTCGTGGTGGATTATTGTTGTGGGTCAGTTTTTTTATATAGTGAGAAGCCCCAGATGTAAGCGCACTTGGTCTGGGTTTAGTTTTCAGGCCTTTTCTGGGCTTATGGAGTTCTTTAAATTGTCGGCTGCGTCGGCAGTGATGATATGTTTGGAGTCATGGTATTATCAAATTATTCTTCTTCTAGCTGGGTTGCTTCATAATCCTAAGTTGGCTCTGGATTCTCTTTCCATCTGGTAAGAAGAAGTTCCTATCATATTTTTTATATATAGAAAGTGATTTGTAAATATGAAAGTTATATAAAAAATAAGAGTAATTATTTACAAAAAAATTTATTAGTAAAACATGCCAACTTAGCTTATGATGATAATGTTGGGTATTTTTGGTAATGAAGGTACTATAAAAAGTCAATCACTCTACACAAACAAATTGAGCAATGCTAGGAATTCTAAAAAAATGTCAAAATTTTTACACAATATTCATATGAGTGTGAGATCCATATCATATGGGACTCAATCGTATGAATATTATGTAGGATTTTTAGTATTTTTTTTAAAATTTCTAAAAAATTTTAAAAAAATTATTTGTATATCATTGCTTAGAAAAAATAATTGCTTGAAAGTGATGTGCTTTTCTATAATTGTTTACTTGGTTTTAACTGCAGCATGCTAATTGGGGGATGCATAATGGTGATCCCAATTGGGTTCAATGCAGCGGCAAGGTTAGCCATATATTCAATTTATTCATTAATTTCTTTGTTAAAATATGATAATTAGAGGGTGTAAATCTGGCCTGGCCCGGCCCATGTCGGGTCTCGCGGCCTCTTGCCAAAATTCGAGGTTGGCCGTGCTAGTCCACGGGCCAAAAAATTAGGCCCGGGCCCAGGGATAATTGGGCCTTGGGTGGGCTAGCCCAGTGAGCTTGGGTCTGGCCTCGGGCTTAGGCCGAGCTTGACCATTTTTTTTTTTGTTTTTTTAATTTTTTTTATTAAAATTTTATTATTTTTCACTAAAAAAGACACTGGGCATCGGACAGGCGGGGCATCGGGCTGGGCTTTAAGTAGGCCTTAAGCGGGCCGATAGACTAGGCCACAAGCCACGGGCCAGGCTTCAAATTGATGGCCTAGGGGCTTAGGCTGGGCTTGGGCCTGGGTCCACCTGGGGCCGCAGGCGGGTTTCAGGCTGCCCACGGGCTGCGGGCCCTTTTTACACTCCTAATGATAATTATCGATATTAATTCTCAAACTTTTCTTCTTAGTCTTTGATACATACAAGACCATCAAATCCACAAAATATTTGGGAGTTATTTTTTTCACAATTATTTTTTATTTTTCGCAACTCAATTTCACAAAAGAATCACAACCAAGATACCATGATTAACTGTAAGTAATGTCATGGGTAGAATTAAAGGCTGTATTTGAATCCACTTTTTAATTTAAATGAGAGAAAAGACATTGAATGACAATGCTATTAGAAGTTACATGTAATACAAATATTTATGTTGATGATATATATATATATATATATATATGCTTAGCAGTGTGAGGGTGAGCAACGAGCTTGGAGCCGGACATAACAAGTCAGCAGCATTTTCAGTAGTAGTGGTGAACTTAGTCTCTTTCATACTCTGTTTGATAGCAGCAATTGTTGTCCTTGCATTGCGCAATGTCATTAGTTATGCCTTCACGGATGGTGAAACTGTGGCCAAAGCTGTATCAGAACTTTGTCCACTTCTTGCCTTCTCTCTTATCCTTAATGGAATCCAACCCGTCTTGTCTGGTAAGCTTTGCTTCAAAACTTAAATCAAAGCATTTTCCATTTCTGCAGTTGAATTCGAGAGAATTTTATGTCTTTATAAAAGCATCATGAAAGGGTTTTGTTTTGGTTTATGGTGTTTGTTTTGCAAATTGGTTCATTGGCATCTTTTCTCCCTATTTCTCTGCTTTTTCTGTGTGTCCTCCCCGGTCCTCTGTAATATTTTGTCCTGAAGAGAGTATTTTAGTCATTTTGTAACAAAAGTCTTATATTGGGATAAGTTATCCCACCTATTTCGGGACAAAATAGTTCCATTTATGCAGGATAAAAGAGCTATCAGAATAAGTTATAACGGGTCATAAAATCTGAATCCAGCACTTTATAATTTATTTCTAGATAAAAGAGTCTTCTCTTGCTTCCTATTTATGAATCAAACATGACCATAATCATTCAGATTCACTTATAAACGACTTCACTTTTATTTCATCTTCTAACTTTAATGTGACACGAGAGGAATGTAGGAGTTGCTGTGGGGTGTGGATGGCAAGCTTTCGTTGCATACGTGAATGTCAGCTGTTATTATGTAGTCGGGATCCCACTGGGTTCACTACTTGGATTTCACTTCAAATTGGGTGCTAAGGTTGGCTACTCGATAACTCATGTGCTTTCTTCTATTCTTGTAGTTGCATATATGCTCGATTTTTTTGTTAGTACAATAAGTTTTGAGATACAAAACTAAACACAAAAAAATAAATATAATATTACATATTCGATGGAAGGGTCCAAGAGTGGAGAGCAAATTTTTTTATTACACTTTTATGTCCCTAGACTTATTGTTTACATAAAGAGTGACAATACATTTTCAAATAACTATGTGTGGTGTTTGTAGGGAATATGGTCAGGGATGGTAGGGGGCACACTGATGCAAACCATGATTTTGGTATGGGTGACTTGTCGAACGGATTGGAAGAAAGAGGTGCTCCTTCATATTTGTCTTGACCTTTTTACAAATTTCTTACACCATGCGCATAATATAAAAAGCCAATCATTCGACATGCGGATTTTGATCCTCTCCATTACATGTTTGTGAAGATTTTCATTATAAATCTGATGGCTATAAAATAGGAAAGCAAAATTATAATTATTTTAAATTAAAAATTAGTTTGAATATATTGCAGGTGGAAAAAGCTAGGAAGAGGTTGGAAAAGTGGAATGACAAGTAAAATTCATTTTCAAAGGCTCTTCAAATTTTTGCTTTTAAGACTGTTTGGATGATTGATTTGAGTAAGAATTTGTAAAGTGGAAGGAAATGAAAAGAAAAGGAGATAAAAATAGAAACTAATTTTTTTGTCAGTTTTGCTTTCCCTTTTCTTTTTTTACTTCACAAATTTTTATTCAAATTTAAAATTCAAACACACCTGTGTGGATTTGTCCTTGAAAGAACATGAGTGATTGGATAAAAGACTTTCTTGCCAATAGATGTGAAATAGCTATTCTGTATGTTTAATTGTATGTAGTGACTATAACATTGGACAATGAATTGGTATAAGAGTCGAGGTACATTTATCAACTATTATTATTCTTAGACTTTTTCTCACGAATCCCGACTCAACCAAACCGCATACACCACTAAAACGCGTAACCTCAAGATAGAAGCATCAAAGCATCAAGGCATGTGCCACATCACTAACCTCATTAGGAACCAAGATAGAAGCATTAAAAAAAGAGAGAGGCATGCTCCAACTAATTAGCTTAGGGCACATGAGTTGTGCTCTTATTTTGTTCTGTTAGTCACCTTGTTTTTTTGGTCACATTGTTAGTTCCTCCCCAATACTCTGTTGACTTGGTCAAGATTAGAGTTGCTTTTTTCTTAAATTAAATTTTGGGAAAACCAAACATCAAAGATTGTTGAGTCTCAGATTTTTCAAATGATGAACTTCACTGCTGCTTCACAGCGTTTACTGATGTTGATCATGATCTTGGTCTTTTTTTTTTAATTTTATTAATCGATAGATTTAGTGCCATTTCTATAATGTTGATGATCTTGGTCTTTTATTAATTGCTAATTGCTGCTTATTTACTTTAGGGGAGTGCCTTTGATCAAGTGCCATATGTAGACTCCCTTGGGTGGCATGGCTTTTGGCTATGCTTGTATTGTTTTTTCTGTTCTGGGAAGAATGGAGATGTTATTATTTCTTTGTTTTTTTTTTTTTTGATTGCCAGGTTAGATTTCCTCTTTTGCTTTCTATTTTTCGGTGGGTTTTGGCGCTCCATATGCCAATGTGGTTGAGATATGTTTTCTAACTCATGATACATTTTCACCTCGGCCACTTTTTTTCATTAATTTAATCTAATTGTAATCATTGTAAGTTGATTTGCATCAATGTTATTGTTGATTTTAAAAAAAAATGCCAACCTGCGAACACTCCCTCCAAAAAAAAAAAATCAAGTAATAATAATAATGTCCAAGCCCCTGCCTTCTTGTGTCTAAATCACTAATGTTTTGAAGGGTGGTTTTAGCTAATTGAATTTTTCGCCAACCATTCCTATCGTTTATATCATGGTGAGCATGGTGATATACGATACGAATCATTCAAGCCGCCCCCTCTGGTGCACTATCCAAGTCACCCCCTCTAGTGTGCCAAGGGGTAGCTTGGGTTGTACGCCAAGAGGCGCACTATCTAGGTCGTCCCCTTTGGTGCACAATTCAAGCAGCCCCCCTTGGCGTAACCCAAGCCACCCCTTGGCGCATTTTCTCATAAGTCGTCACGCGCTACCCAAGTTGCCCCCTCTGGTACACAATCCAAGCCGCCCCCTGGCACACTTTCTCATAAGTCACCCCCTGGCGCACAATGTCATCTATTGCGATCACCATTCAGCATCACGTCATAAGTCACGTGTGTGCCACGTTTTCTGGTTCAACATCCAATTCTTCTTCAACGGTCCGACACGACCTTAAACTATCTTGGCATTAGTTCCAGCCAGTTTCTACAACGGTCCAACATGACCATAAATTGGTTCTCGACATTAGTTGTGACCTCTGATCTATCTCAAGTGCCCCTGTACTCCCGTTCAGACTTCACAATTTATTTACCTTTTATTTTATTTCATATTTTAGTTTCTCTCTCCAAACTCAAGTTGGTATCACTACTTGAGTTTGAAGGGAGATGTTAAATATAGTAACAATATATTCTGTCTATCATACATACCATATTATCCATTACAATATGAAAAATGCTTGGGAGCACTAATTAGTGCTCCCACTAATTAGGTGGCAGTGAGTCCCGCCATTAATGATGTGATGTTTTGGTCTTGGAGTTGTATTTTTTTTTTTTTACTTTTTTAATACATTAGTGCTATTAGTGGTGGTATTTTTAGTGAGATGAATCATTGTTGTTACAATATTTAGGATTACCATACATAGGTTTGTATACATCGTTATATAATTATTCAATACAATATTAAATGTACATATAATATAATATTTTCTTTTTCTCTGTCTTAGATATTGTAACAGTCTAGGAGCAACAAAATGCTTTTTTGTTTTGTTTTTATTTTTATTTTTTTGATAGAAAAACAAAATAAAATATAAGAACTCTCTCAGAAGTCATAAAAACACAAAAAAATAAAAAATAAAAAATAAAAATAAAAATAATTTTTGTAATTCAAATCAAACAAAAGTGGTTACTTTTGCTTTCTCACCTTTGGTCAGTGCATGATTACTTAGAAGTGTATATGCTCCGCTTGGTTTAGTTTTGAAATTATAATTTGAGTGTGGAGTAGTGATTTAAGTGTGAAGTTATGGGTTAAGTTTTGAAAGAGAAGATTTGTTTGGTTATAAGTTTTGAAAAAAAAATTTAAAAAAAAATTTGAAAACAATTTTTGAATTGAATTTTGAGTTATATCTTAAAATTTTTTGGATTTTTTAAAAATATTAAAAAATGTTTAAGGAAAATTTATTTTTTATTTTAAATAGATTATTTTTATTTAAATATTTTTTTATTTAAAAATTTTATTTTATTTTGTAAATATTTTAATTTTAATATTTCAAACTCAAAATACAACTTTACACTCAAATCGTAACTAAATACATAACTCAAAACTTAATGCAAAAATTATTTTTAAAGCTAATAGCTAAGCACATAAGACGAAACTTCACACTACTTTCAAAACTCCACACTCAAATCGTAACCAAACATAAAACAAAAAATTAAAATATTTAAAAAATAAAATAAAATATTTAAAATAAAAATTATATATTTAAAATAAAAATTGTACATTTAAAATAAAAAAATAAAATTTTAAATTTTTTTAATATTTAAAATATTAAAAAAATATAGTACAAATGTATGAAATATAATGTACATTAAAATAAATAAATAAATATTTAAAATATAAAATATTTACCCTAAAAAAATAAAATTAAGAAATTTTTTAAATATTAAAAAAAATAAATTAAAAAAATTTCAAAATACAAGTCAAAACTCAAAATACAATTCAAAATTTTATTATTTTTTTTTTTTCAAAACTCATAACCAAATAAATTTTCTTTTCAAAACTCAACTCAAAACTCATAATTCAAAACACAATTTCACACTCAAATCATGATTTAAAAAAAAAAAAAATAGTTTTTTGATTTTTTTAAAATAGAGTTTTGAAAAGAGTTTTGAATTGTGTGTTTGATTATGAGTTTTGAAAATAATTTTTGAATTGAGTTTTGAATTGTATATTTGATTATAAGTTTTAAATTTTGTTCATTGGAATCATAATTTCAAAAGGGGTTAAAGATAGATTAATTAGGTATCCACTTTTCAGAAGAGAAATTATAGAATGTTCACAGAATATTATGTGTCGGTATTTGTTAATCAATCATTATTTAATATGTCCTTTCATATTTTCTAATTACTCAACACAATACCACACTTACTCACCTTCTTTATCAATCAAAATATTATAAAATACCACATATTTATACTCCGAAATTACTAATAATTACCCCTTTCAGAATTGATCAGTATTTGTTCCCAGAATGTTACTTTGGGTGTCCTTCAAATTTTTAAGTACCCTCAACTTCATATTCACCAACACCATTACTCAACTCATTACATTTCCAAAATCGGCTACCACAACCACACCATACCATGGTTCTAAATACTGGCCGACACGTTACGTATCAGCCGATATGTATTGGAAAAATGGGGTGCCGCGACAGATATAGACCGGTATATCGCTGAGATTGAAAATAGCAAGAGTATCGGTCGAGTCCTAGTACGTATCGGCCTGTAACCGTTACACAAGCTGTTACACAAGCCGCGACGGGCCGATACTCATCGGTTCGGACCGGTACGGGAAAGAAAAAGCTGAAAAACCTGTAAAATGATTTTTAAAATTTCAGCGCCGCGACACCCGATTCCCGATACGTACCGATTAATACTACCGATATCGATACTCCGCGATCGATACCGTTACATTACCCGATACCGCAATTTAGAACCTTGCACCATACCTACGACTGGACAACAACATCCTAGATGGGATCACCACAGAGTTGATCATCTGGACCCTCCTTTGTTGCAATCTCAATCACCACCACCAACTTTATCAATTCAATCATCATCAGAGAGCAACATGAAGTTGAGCAACCAATCTCAGAAGGGGTTGTTAAGCAGGGCTATTGAATGAGGGTTGTTTGTTGTTTTGAAATGTTTGGTTAATTTGAATGGAATTCATGGTAGCATGTAGGATTGGATTGCTTAGTAGTGGCTGTAACTCATGGGTGAAATGCTCTTCTGGTTTGCTCATGGCTATTGTGAAGTTTTTGCTCATGCTCAGCAATGGTCTGCTTGCTGGTTTTTCTTTGTTTTTACTCTGTTTGTTGGTCTCTCACAAACTAGGAGGTTGGAGCTTGTCAAAGCTCCAAGCTCCTCCTTATTGATGTAATTCATCATACTTTGTATGTGTTTCATCAATAAAGTCTTCTTTTCGCTGATAAAAAAAAATTATATATATATATTGTCCGACAAAGAAGTACAGTTGTTTCACCGCCTTCGAAGCGCTACTTGGATAGAATTGAAGCTTATGTTTAAAGTCATTGCTCCGGCAATTTTTGTATGTGTGGTGAGCTTCGGCATATCAACCTCCATCCAGATCTTCTCCGGCCACCTCGACAACATTGAGCTCGCTGCTGCATCCCTTGGCAACAATGGCATCCAAATGTTCACTTATGGTCTCTTGGTGTCAAATCACACACTCTCTCTCTCTATATATATATATATATATCAATCAACATGTGTATATGGTTATATAAATATCAATGAATAGAATCTTGGAGGTCATATTAAGGTTCCAAATTTAAATGAGGCCTATTAGCTATTTTAGTTAGTGTCAACATATTTTAGTCATTTCAATGGATTGCTTTTATTGACACATTCTAGTGTTAAAAAGGCTTATTTTTATTAATGGTTTTACTACATTTTTTAATGTATGATTCTTATTTTTATCTCTAATGAGATAGAAGAAAGAGAATAGAGAGAGAAAGAATAAGGAGTGAATAGTAGAATCCATTTTAAATCATTAAAAATGAAATAGGGATGCTCAATTAAAATTCTCAAATATTTTTTTTGATTGTTATTTTTAAAAAAATTTTAAACACGAATCCAGAGGATCAGATCTTTAATTTCTAGACGGATCTTACTTCCATGATTTAATACACCACCACAGCACACCACAACACCGACAAGACAACAGTTGTATCTGCTCTGTCACTCGATTGTATTCTTCCCATTCACCAACCAAAGCAAGCACCATCAACCCAACCCAATGCCACGATTATAACTGTTCTCTCGATTTCTGCCGTCATGACTAGCGATCAACACCAACACCCGATTAGCGATCATTGCATGCAGGGCTGGTCCTAAGTTTTCGGGGCCTAAGGCGAAACAAAAACGGAGGCCTATATTCACATAGAAAAAAAAAATCACCCTGTTTCATACCGCTACCGTTGATTGATACCAAAATAGATATCAAAATATATTCATACCCAAAAAAAAAAAGTTACCAAAATTGGAAAAACTTTATTCAATTAAAATGTATTGGATATGTATTGAATTAATTGTTGTTTATTGAATATTTGAGTACCAGATGTCAAGGACACTGGCGGTTAGTGGATATAAGCGTAGTTACCATGTCCGTGTACCATTTAGGGTGGCATACATTCGCAGATGGTAAGTTTAGAATATTCCCCGATATATTAAAAAGACTAAAAGGAGAGTAAGGAAGTTACAATTGTACGATGAACAATTAAGGGACGTTAAATTTGATAATAAAAGTACGGCGGGATTGTTGAATGGTATTGAGTTGGGTAATAAAAGATGTGACTGTCAATTAGACAAGATCGTGGTTAGGGTATAAAATTAATTGGGAATGTTCAATTGGGACAAGAGGCGAAAGAGGAAGTTATGGTCCACCACGTTTTGTTTTTCATCATAAGTGATAATAGTCCGTCAGATTTCGTCTCCACACCTAAGAAGATATTTTTTGGAGTTGGTGAGGATAATCTTGAGACCTGGATTGTTGATCTTGACCAGTCCGACAGGTTTCGGATGCTAAAGAAAATGAGATTCAAGCTCGTTGGTAGCAAGGACAAAGAGTATGTTCATCGCGGAATAGAGGTTGTGGATCAGCTCTTCCTAGTTAATGTTTGGACGAACTACAAAGATACGCTTTTGGGAAATGTTAGAAGTGAAAAATCTAGAAATTCCCTAGATATTGATTTGTGATTATGTAACAATTTTAAGCAGTGTATAACAATCCCAATCAAACAATCAAGACAAATCAACACAACGATTTTAACGTGGAAAAAACCACAATTGGACACCTCCAACTGTGATTAAAAAACCACGGGCAACAGTCACAAAACAATCCACTAAGAAGATTTAAAGGAATTACACAGGCATACTCTCAATTACCTAGCGAATCCTCGCCTAATTGAACCAACCTCTATGTGCCTCTTTCAACCCGTCTTTACCTCGGAATTGTCTTTACGATGAGCCACCCCAGAATCCACCAAAGCTTCAGGCTCGAATTCTTCAGAATCCACCGAAGAACAACTTTCTCTTTTGTAGAACAAACAAAACCTTTGATGTGTACTCTTTAAAACATGAGTTGAATACTCAATCAAAACATCAAAGAAAACTCACAAAGTATCCCCAGATATAAACCGTAGAACCCAAAAAGAAGATCTGGAGTAGTAATCCTAAAATCTGACCCAACATGCGAATTTATAGAATCTGTCCCGCGATCTCCGCTCGAGCGCCCAACAGCCTGCTCGAGCGGCTTCAGCAAAATATGCGCGTGATATAACAGAGGTCTGCTCGAGTGCTAGAGAACCCGCTCGAGCGCGAAATTACACATCTCAGTACATTTACAGGCGACCAAAACTGCTGGAACCAGGAATTCTCCGCTCGAGCGGGGTAATGTCCGCTCGAGTGGACAGGCAACTTGGAATACATTTTTGCATTTTGCTTCGGGGGGCGCTGCCCCTCGACCCCGCCGTGGCGCTGCCCCGGACCCGCCAAGGGGCGCTGCCCCCTGGACCCCCGCCGTGGCGCTGCCTCGGACCCGCCAAGGCGAATGTTGATATTTGACATTGTGCCTCGACCAAAGCTGTTTCGATTCTTGCACAGACTATGTCTGTTGGTGTAAGAGAGTTGGTGTCATGGTGTTTTTAGGATTGTTTGTGATGACCATGGGTGGTAAAGGTGAGGTGGTGGCAGTGGCCATGTAAAGGATTTTGTTGGCTCCAAGTGGGTAATAATGGCTGTAAAGTAAGGGGGAGAGAGAGAGATGAGGAGTAAAGTCAGAGAGTCTTTTAAGTGTGGAACAATAATTTGGGGTGCATTTAGCGGCTCCCATTTGAAATTAATTTTTGTCCAATTTTTAATAGATGTTATTTGGATTAAATTGATATAATGTGAAAAATTAAATGAAACAATTAAAACTACATCGACCAAATTGACGCAGATACTACAACGATAACAAGTATAATTTTCTCCAATTGCCATAAAATTTTCTTACTAATGACATATTGACATCTATTATATTATTGCAATTGGTTCTGTTTCAGATTTCAAATTTCATTACTGAATACAACATCAGTGAATAAAAAATATCATAAAAGTTGCTACTTTATATACCCTTTTTCCTATCAAAAATTTTATTCCATGAACAGATGGGCATGGCAAGTGCAGTTGAAACCTTATGTGGACAAACATATGGAGCCCATAAATATGAAATGCCAGGCATATATCTCCGCTGGCATCTTCATTACACTCATCCACATTTTCACCAAGCCAATTCTTAAGTTGATCGGCCAATCAAATGAGATTGTGTCGGCAGCAGCATTGTTCTTCTACGTCCTTATTCCTCAAAATCTTTGCATAAGTTGTGAACTTTCCAATACAAAAGTTCCTTCAAGCTCAAAGCATAGTGCTACCAAGTGCACTCATTTCAAGAGCCACATTTGTGCTACACATCTTATCAACCTGGGTTTTGTGTACAAGGCTAGGCTTGGTTTATTGGGTGTTGGGTTGGTATTGAGCTTGTCCTGGTGGATTATTGTTGTGGGCTAGTTTGTTTACATAGCAACAAGCTCAACCTGTAAGAACACTTCGTCTAGGTTTCGTTTATAGGCCTTTTCTAGGCTTATGCAGTTCTTCAAATTGTCAGTTGTGTCGATAGTGATGATATGCTTAGAGTCATGGCATTATCAGATTGTTCTTCTGCTAGCGGGGTTGTTTCCTAACCCGAAGTTGGCTTTGGATTCTCTTTCTATCTAGTGAGAAAAGTTTTCATCATTGTTTATATATATCAACAATGTCATGATGATAGATAGCACAATAACAATACCTCTCAAGTACACAATAATTGTTTGAAGTGAATGCTCCTCCATAATTGCGGGATGCATAATGTTGATCTCAATTGGATTCAATGCAGCAGTAAGGTCAGTTGTGTTCAATTCATTCATTAATCTATTGTTAAAATATTATTTGTCAATATTAATTCTCTTTTTTTCGTCATATATCTAGATATATACTTGAAAATCAAATCTGCCATATATTTGGGAGTTATTTTTCCACAATTATTTCATTCTCTTTCACATGTAGTTTCTTACATGGTAGGGCTCCTCTTTTATAAAGAGGAGGGTTTTGAAATATTTGAAATGGGCTATGGAAATGATAATTTCTTATATTTTTAACATTGATCCAACCATTGTATCTAATCTAAACAATTATCCTAGTAAGGGTGTTTAATTTGAATGAGAGAGAGGATAGTGAACAACAATGCAATTAGAAGTTACATGTAGCACAAATATTAATGTTGTTGATATATATATATATATATATGCTGAGCAGTGTGAGGGTGCGCAATGAGCTTGGAGCCGGACATGACAAGTCAGCAGCATTTTCAGCAGCAGTGGTGAACTTAGTCTCTTTCATACTCTGTTTGATCACAACAATTATTGTGCTTGCACTGAGCAATGTCATTAGCTATGCCTTCATGGATGGTGAAACCATGGCCAGAGCTGTATTAGAACTTTGTCCATATCTTGCCTTCTCTCTCATCCTCAATGGAATCCAACTCGTCTTGTCTGGTAAGGTTTGCTTCAAAAAATAATGAAAGCATTTTCCATTTCTTAGAATTTTAAATGTCTTTACGAAAGCATGATGAAAGGGTTTTGTTTTGGTTTATTGCAAGTTGATTCATTGACATTTAGTTATTTCATTATGTGTATTTTTTTTTTCTATTCTTATTTTTTTCTCTGTTTCTGCCCATTTTTCGTAATGTTTATTTCCATTAACAAAATATTACTTCTTTTTTCCCTTTTATCCCTCAGTGATATAATGTTTAAAAAAAAAAATTCTAATTCTAGGACTAAGCCCTTATCCCTCATATGGGCAATTAAATAGAGGAATAAGTACTCTCACCCCCATGGATTAGTTATCCCCAATGTCCAAATTATCTTTCTTCTTTGATTCAATAGTTAGAAATAATTCTCTGTATTGACTGTGGGTGTGTGTCTACCTAGTTGGAATGTGTCTCTAAGTCTTGAAGCTCTTTTTTCATTCCTAATTTTCTTGAGGTAAGGTTTAATTTTGAGATAATAAAATTTTCTCATTTGTAGATCAAACAAGAAAAAAACAAAAGCTATATATTGGAAAACTAATCTCATGACTTAATTGCATCCACTAGCCCATGAGGGCAAAAGATCTTTTGCGATGGCCCATACAATGGCAAATGAGGGTCACAAATATGGGGGTGGCAAATACTTTTTGTGACCGCCAAACAACAGTCGCAAACTATTTGCGACTGCCTAACCTACTTATGGCGACTGATGTTTTACTGTCACAAAAAGTTCAAAAAATGCCTTACAATGTATTAGCGACCATCTTGTTACTGTTGCAAAAAATAAAAAAATCAAAAACAAAAAACAAGAAACATAAAAGTGTAACGTTAAGCACTTTAGGAATAGCCATGGCCAAAACACTATCCATTAAGCACTAACAAGAAACATAACAATGTAACGTTTGCTCAAGAGGTGAAATGGGACTTGGCAATAAAAAAAAATACTGAAAATAAAAAAAATAACAGAAAGAAAGAAAGATACACACCATGCCCCTTCCGAGCTCTTAAGTGACTTGCTCACAAACAATAATCAAGTGCCAATGCTCAAGAAGAGTGTCTCAGGAGCCTTATTAATCCATTAAGCTTCAAATAAAACCAAATAACTAGCTTCAAACAAAGCACAAAATACTATCTGAAAAACTCCATGCCAAGTGAAGATGTTCGATTAAGAGGCCCTGTGAAAATCCCATTCTCCCGCTGCTCATTCCACTTCTTAATCTGTAGTAATTAATGCAACAAGCAAAAAATAAAAGACAATTTTAGAACCTATACTAAATGAGGTGCCTTTAATATTAATTGGTTTTACAATAATCAAAAAATGATCGTATACATCAAAATGGTTACAAAGGATAGATTTGTCATTATGATTTTTCATAACAAAAATCCTGACAAAAAAAAATAGAGGATGTTACAAAAATATTTGAGGCCAAAACATTTTAATACAAATACTTTAGATTGGGTGGTTAGCAAAGCTTTTGGAAGTTCAAATTCACATTGAATTAACTGGATTTCACATGGTTGCACCATGTTGAATGGGTTTAACAGGCCAATCAAGTATGGTTTTTTTTGTATAATGATACTGAATTAGTTTCCAGAAAACACCCAAAAATTGTCATAACATGAGTTAAGATATCTGTTCTGCTCCAACATTGGTTCAAGTCCTTCAGAGCTTATAATTGGGTTCTCAGCTTCAGTTTAATGGAATGTTGTTTGGGTCAGATTTAAAAGATCTAGTGGAGTTTCACAAAACCAAGCATTGACTAGCTTTCTGGTTTCTTTGGTCACCAAGTTTCCTAGTGTTCAAGCTAGATTCTAACATAATTGGCATTGTGTAAAAGACATCTTGAATAAATTTAATGTTGAATGTCCTCAAGTATGATTTCCAAGGCATTTCCCTCTCATTGTTCTAGAGCCAAAAGTTTAAATTCCTAGGAACACTATACCAAAGTCCAAGAACCAAAAAAAATCTAGAATCTCACATTCCTACATCATCAATATAATGATTATTCGAATATAAAATTCAAATATCTGACTTTGATCCATATCCATGATAGACATCATCTTTTCATAGTTTAATTAGTAGTCCGCGGTCTTTGATGATACTAAAGCCTCTTTGCATAAAAATCGATACATAAGATTAAAATTTATTGTCTATAGCTTTGACATACAGATTTTAATCTGATGAAATCTATCTAAGTTGATTAAATGGGCAACCTCATTCCAAATATGCTCCATTTCAATAAGTGAGAAATCAAGTTGAACTATGTAATAATAACTAAAATGCCTTTATTAGAGATCCGGGGAACATATTATTATTTTGTGTGCATTAAGAATAATAGCAATAGGAGGGCATGAAGAAAAGAAAACATATTGATGAACCCATATCAACAATTAGTAGCCCATAAGAATCAAACAATAACCAGAACCTAAATAAAGAGGGAAGGGGAGAGAGAGAGAGAGAGAGAGAGATTACCTTAGGTGAAGCGAAATAAAATTCTTGCTTCTCATCCTTATTCGATGGATCAATTGTTCACCCATTTCAATTATAGGATCAGTGAACTTCAAGGCATGATAGTTAACTCTACATCTAAGCTTTTGTAAATATGTATCCAACCCATTTGAAAGTCTGTAATCAAATTTGTTGAGCTGAACAACCTTCATAAGAATGAAAACCATAAAGTATTAGTTTTATATTTTTTTCAAAACAACACTTGGAATGAAATATCCACCTCACATATCAATTGATTTTTTGTTTTGCTGTGAACTGCTCAAAAACTTATTTTTCTCCTCAGATGATCTACAAGTTTGTAGCTTCACACGTAGGAAACACTATAAATCTAACCTTTCTAGGCTTGTGACCATTCTCAATAAGCTCCCAGTGCTCTTTATCTAAACAGAGCACTTCCACATCTCCATCATCATATAGTACCTTTAACAAAAAATTGATTAGAGAAAATTTATATATTACAGAAAGTTTAAAGACTTTAGTCATGAAGCAGAGTATACAGACTATCTAAAAATGCAAGAGAAATTAGAGAACAAGAAACTCCAAAAGATTGTTTATCAACATTATCAGATTTAATGTATTGAAGTGTTGTACTTAATTTGAATTATGTTATGCCTCATTTTAAGTCATTAGAGCAAGCCAAGAATTGCCATGGTCCGATATGCAAGATTACTTTGGCATGGTTCCAAAATCTGTAACATGTATGAGATGGTTGAATATCATAAAGAGAGCTGAGAGCAAGGCAATTGAGTTTCCATGGTGGAAGGACATTAGGGGAAATAGGGGCAATTGCCCCTGTTGAGATTGAAAGGGGGAAAAAAAAATGTAGCCACTTATACTGTCATTCAACAATAGCTTGTGAGAAAATTTACCCCCACTCACCTCTGAATTTTGCCCCATTTTGATGAGTTATATGAATTTAGATGTACTGTAAGGTCTGAGTTTTTGGTATAAATTTGTTTAAAAATCTCGTGAGTCATGTAAATTTTTTATATAATTTTAGAGCTCTAAAAGCCCCTACCATAGACAGTAATAGATAGAATTATATATCATAAAATTTTAATAGAATGTGTAATGTTTAGAAATAGAATTGCATTCAAATCAATTAAGCCCAATTCATTTTCTCCCCCTTGTTTTATGTTCTTTAATGAACACTAAAATGACAACAAATATTAGAGTTCTCATGTTGTCAACATTTTAAATCATGCATTAGGATTGGAGATGCTCTATCTAACAGGGCATAAAGTTCTTTAACCAATCAATTTCTAACCACAAACAAAACCTAGCATTTATATTCAATTTAAACTAGAATTTATATACAAAACATAGCAAAACATTTTTCTTTAGATACAAAACATAAGAAAAATTAATTCAATCTATTTTAATGCAAAAAATTTCTTAGACATCCTAAGTTTTGTGGATAAAACACACAGATTGCTAAGATATATTCAAGCTCATCATTATTTCTATTCAATGACATCACAAACATATACGAAACACTAAAATTGCCTCTTATCAATTGTATGAATCTGAAACAATAAAAAGTGATTTTTTGCGACCATCAAGCAATCAGTTACAAAAAAAAAAAAATAGACGTAAAAAGCCATATTTTTAGTAGTGAAGGTGCTCTTCCAACCCCTCTTCGTAGCCTTTTTTTTTTTTTTTTTTTTTTTTTCTCTTGTTCTTCTTGTTCACAAGAATCTGGACAATAAAGGGAAAAAAAAACTAAAAACAAAAAAACAAAAAGGATAAGAACAACGAAACACACTAAGATTATCACCTTTAACATGACTAGGGGTATTTAACTTCCTAGAAACTTCTTTGTTTCAGCAAGTAGGCTTTGACACATTTACAACAGACTTAGTATTGATCATTGCTGAATAGGAACAACTTACATCTCGGTATAATAGCTCTGTTTTACTCAATTTCTAGAATCTCAATCCATCTTCCTTGACCATATTAAGTTTACAAGCTGCAAGATGGAGAGAAACTCGTTAGCATTCATCATTAACACATACGATTGAAGTTGAAATGTTTCATAGTTCTAATGTCTCCGAGACCCAGTATGCTAGCAATGATTTAACTGCAATCATAAAGCTATAAACTTTCAAAGTTTTGCTCCTATTTTCAATTGAAAAGTTGTAACATGAAGGTTTGAACTGTTAGAAAAATAGAACCAAACTATCGGGAAAATATAATTTAAAAATATGCAAATGTTTTTTGGGCAAAACCAAAACTGAAATAAATTGATATAATAACGTGATAAACTATAAATAGATAAAACCTGATCAAGTCGAGTGTGTGACACTCTCTCCTTAAGACAGATTCGTCCTCCCACCGGTGCTTAAGATTCAATGGGCGTCTATCTCCCAGGATACAACGATCAATGTCTTGCACTAGCAGCACTACTATTGCAAGCCTAGCGAACTTTGCTATGCATGAACTCTCTTTATAGGAAAATTTGACTCAGAAAATATGAAGAATAAATGCAAAGTGAAGAAGAAAGGCAATTCCCCTATCCAAAATGAAGTGAGGGAGATGAAATATAAAGACTTCTATGTGGCTCTTCAAAAAGGTTGTGATCCTTCAAAAAGACACACACTTTCATCTCAAGAGACACAACCATTGGAGTAAATTTAAATTCAAATTTTCCAACATGAACTCATTCAGCTAAGCAAATGATACAACCACAAAATAAAAGCTACTCAAGGAACTACTTCTCTACCAGAATTCTACAAATGATGAGACTAAGAATTTTGTTTAATTCCAAAATTTATGGCAAGTAAAACTAGGTGACAAGAATATCTTTAAATGAGACAGTAGAAAAATGATAGATAATATCAAAGTCACATGAACATCATCAACAATTAGGAAGAAATTTATTTAAATACATCAATAATCACTTAGCTGTTGGACTATGATCTAGGATAGCTCAATGTTACATCATTTTGTCAAGTGAAAGAAAAATACATTGGTTCATAAAATAAAATAAAATAACTGTTGAAATTTTAAGAAACCAAGAGGTTGAGTATTTGAAACATCAACAATTACCTACAAAAGATGTTTCATATGGTATGCCAATCCGTGCTCCTTCCAAACAATAGATCACCTGCTCTACACAATTACGAAGGTAAATATTAAAGAGAGAAACAATAATGAAAATAACACAGACAATTAAGCAAGCAACCAAAATAATCAAATTTACTCATTTGATCAACCATTCCATTGTCAAATACTATGACCGCTTCATTTATAAATTAGTTAAGCAATTGGGATCTTATTATTACTTCTTTTGGTTACTTGCCATGAAATAAATTGAATTACTTTCCTGGTTAAATTAATAAGAAAAGGCCTTCCATCTAGGTTTCAAACCTCAAACATGGGCTCTTAAGCACCGCATTCAATTTAGAAATGTTAGATCAATTACCACAGTGCATTATGCCATCAATTCACAGGTCAGAAATGCCATCAATTTGTGATAGTACACAATGTACTCAACTGCATTGATGAACATAGCACCAATTAAAGCACATAAGGGAATATCAAACTTCAACAAGCACATACATATTTTTTCACATGGTAACTGTGGCTAATATGCACTAGCATCCTTTATGCCTCCTAAAAAGAACCTAGGTTCTTAAATTACATGTTTGATATATCATATGCCTTTTCCAAATTATGTCTATAAAATGCTAACTGGACTTACATGTAGAAAAGCGTTTGCAAACATAGGCTTCAATATATTAAGCTCAAAATGGAAATTTCATCCACCCACTATAGTGACAACATGGTTTCTCACTATTGAGTTCTCCAGTTATTGTTTATCATGTAAGTAAACCAAAATAAGACAGTAAGCCTTACTTGAGCACAAACCATACTAAGGGCCTCACACTTAGGAGGGTTCAATTTCCCCTGAAATAGAGTGCTCAAACAAAATAAGATTTATCATGTGGAGGAATAGGACTTCAATCTTGAAGAATTGTACAAACTATTGTCTTGATCTAGCTTAACTTAAATTCTTTAGATTCTAAGTTCTTTCTCCACAATTCTATATTAAAGTTTACTCCTCTTATGTCATCAGCTAAAACTATACAGTTTACAAATAATACGATATCCTCTTAAATGTTCCTAATCGATTCATTTATAAATAATGCAAAACGATAAGAACTTAGTATTGGTTTTTTTATGTAAACCTATTACTATTAGAAATTCACATGTTTCTCCTCTGTTTAAATAATAGTTACAACTCAGATATACATATATATCTTTAATTACATCAACATATCTAACTAATACTCCTTTATTTTCCAAAACTATCCACATTATATCTATCTAGCAGCTCATAATGCTATCTAGAAAACCTATGATATACCTTATCTAAACCAATAATCACAATATAAGGTCTTGCAAATTTAAAAACTTCCATATTTCATGAGAATTTGCCAACAACTTTACTGCATATTTTTTTTTCTTTTCAAGCATTTTCTTAGCAAAAAAATAGAGACAAAAACTATAAATATCATCAGAAAAATGTACAGCATAAAAATGTCATCTTAATTTTCATTCCAAGGGACTAAAAACAAAGCTAAAGAATAAAAATTAATTTCTTCAATTTTAGTTTTTGACAATTTCTAAGCAGATAAACAAAGGCAAAATGAAGAAATATGATCAGACAAAACAAAGACATGCTAAATTTTCAGGCTTAGGAAGCAAAAAAAAAAAAAAAATCGAAATGAAGAAATAAAATTGAATTGCATTCATTGAATAATAGAAATCATCAAATTTGAATATTGCAAGGGTCATTTGTCGATCGAAACCCTAAGAGTAGATTCAAATAAAAAAAAATAAGAAGAAACGAAGAAAAATAGAAACAGAGAAAAGAACTTCCGATAGAGAGTACCTTGAACTCAATCGAAACCCTAGGTGCAGATTCAAAACCAAAAACAAGAAGAAACACACACACACACACACACACACACACACACACACACAGAACGTACCTTTAATGATCGAGTTAGAAAGAATCGGGGAAAAGCTAATTGTGTTTTTAGAATATAAAAATCAGAGAGAGCACAAGATTTAGGTTTTTATTCTTGGCAATCTCGTTTGATAAAACTCCTTTCAGTTGTAATTGTATTCGATCTTTTATTTCAGTGAGGTTATGAGTTTTAGATGCGAATCAACCCGAATTGTGCCTATGCAGAGGAGTTTGTGATCTTAATCCTATCATGTTTGCCACTTCACTGACTATGTTGGGGATCGAGCTATTTGCCTGCTCGAGTAGAGATTGCGACCTTTCAAAAATTTCACTCGCCTGCAAAAGTACTGGGAATTGTTTTTTTTCACTCGAGCGGCCATTCCTGTGCTCGAGCGGCCATTCTTGTGCTCGAGTGGAGATAGCAAATCTGTTTTCTATAAATATGTGTTTCGGTCCGATTTTAGGGTACGGCTTCCAGATCTTCTTCTTGGGTATTAGGGTTTTATCTGGAGCTTCTTTGCTAGTTTCTTTGATGTTTGTTTGAGTTTAACTCACGGTTTGAGAAGTATACATCAAAGGATTGTTTGTTTCATTCAATACAAAAGAGAGAGTTGTTCTTCGTTAGATTCCATGGAATTTGGGCCTAAAGCTTTGGTGGATTCTGGAGTGGCTCATCGTCGTGGATTCGACATCGACATTATGGATTCAACATTGGGCAAGACAATTCTGAGGTGAAGATAGGGTTAGAAGAGGCACATAGGGGTCAGTTCGATTCGGGCGTGTATTCACTAGGTAATTGAAAGTACTCTTGTGTAATTCCTTATGTGTTCTTAGTGGAATGTTTTTTGGCTCTGGCCCGTGATTTTTTTTTATCACAATTGGAGGTGCTCCAATTGTGATTTTTCCATGTTAAAATCGTTGTGTCTATTTGTCTTGATTGTTTGATTGAGATTTTTATTTACTATTTAAAATTGATACATAATTACAAATAAATATCTAGGGGATTTCTAGATTTTTCAGAGAAGAACAACAAGGAGAGAGAGAGAGAGAGAGAGAGAGAGAGAGAACGCGTACAAGAAAGAGAACGATCATTGTGAAGGGCTAGGGCAAATGTAAGGAAAATGGGAAATTAAATAGAAGAAAATAAGGAATAAATTAGTTATTTGCGACTGATAATCAGGTGGTCGCAAATTATATGGGAGCAAAAGGCCATTTTTCTAGTAGTGTGTGCTTCCTTCTATATTCTTCTAGCTGCATATACACTCGATTATCTTTTGATACAATAAGTCTAGGGGCACATAACTAAACACACAAAATAATTATAAAATTAGACATCTGATGGAAGGGCCCATGAACGAAGAGTAATTCTTCCTGATTGCACTTTTATGTCCCTAGATTTATTTTTTGTATAAAGAGTGACAATTCATTTTCAAACATATCAGATTGCATGGTCCATCATTAAAGGGACTACTTCTTTCATATCATTCTTCTATTGTTTGTATAAAGAGTCACTACAAGAAAAATGGCCTACTGCAACGTTTTTGTTATGGCTTTTAGGGAAACGCCATTATAGATGAATTCAACACAACATTTTCAAAACGTTGTCTTTGATTTTTGTTAAACGACGTCGCATTGGGTGTATATATTCACATTGTCTATACTCCGTCTCTCACTTTCTCTGTCTCCCACTTTCTTTGTCTGTTTTCTACAGCTCAGTCTCTCTCTCTTTCTCTCTCTCTCTCTCTCTTCCAAAGCCCTCGATTTGAAGCTCTCTCGCTTAATTTCAAACACACACACACTCTCTCTCTTGCTCACTCGATTCCAGATTTTGCATTGTATATTCATCGAACTCTCTAGCTGTCTAGCTGTTTTTCATCAATCTGTCACTCGAGGACTTTGCGCTAGTTGTTCTTTATCGAACTCAAACTCAAACTTGATCTGTTCTTCATCAAATCGTGAATCCAAAATCGATATCATTCTTGAACCAGATCGATCTCTGTTGCTCTTATCTCAGGTACATTTTTTTATTTTAATCGGTGTTTGAGTTTGAACCATATCGATCTCTGTTGCTCTACTTTCTCATTGTCAAATCTTCTGATTAACACTCTAACTTTTTCATTCTCAGATTAGATCAGATCAGATCGTTGAACCAGATCGATCTCTCTCGCACTTCATCTCATGTACATTTTTCAAAGTAATTAATTCTTTAGTAGTTTTGTTTGTTTTTCATTACTTTGTTTGTTTTTTTAAATCAATTAACTCTCTAATTTAAGATTTTGTAGGTTTGTTTGTTTTTCATTACTTTTGAGAGGGGGTGGTAATTGATTTGCAAGACAGTTGGGATTAGATAGTTCATACTATTGATGGTCTCATGATCTCAAAGTGACAATGTATGAGAGTATTTGGATGTTTGCAATTAATTATCTAGTTGGCAAGTGTGCTTGATCAATTTGGCTCAATTAGGAGTAAAAGCTCTTCTGTTGTGTTGAGTAGAAAATAATAAATTTGAAGCCTCACAAATTTTAGTTTCTTTCCCTTTTCATTTGAGTTCCTCAGCAACCAAACAAAGAATTATGTGAATTAATTTTTTTGGTTTCGAGGCAATGCCCATTCGGGAAATGAATTGTGTGTTTGACAGTCACTTGTGGATAGTTGTGCTGCTTGGATAGGATTTTTAGTTTTGCATTCTCTCTGCTATCGTTAGTATTACACTGTTATTCTTGTTATCAACTTTGTTCAATATAGCTTATGTTTCATTTTGCTGTAAACCTTCTCTGTTTGTCTTTGTTAGTTTGCTTAGCTGGTGGGTTACCAAATTCCTTTACCTTTTCACAGTGCCCACCTTGAGCAAAGGAAAAGAAGGCAACTGCCTTGGGCTTCCAAATTTTGACAAAATTTAAGGCCCCCTAAATAATTTCAATCCTTATAGTATTAGTAGACTAAAAAATAAGTCTCATTCCAACTTATCTAAGTTCACAATCTAAAACCAAAATGTTTTTTTTTTTTTTTTTTTTTTTTTGTCAATTGGTAGGAGATTACAAATATAAGATAATTACATCCAACCTAACAATCATAGCTAAACCATAATAAAACATATATTTGATATCCAACAACTAACCCAACAAAGAGCCTTATAATACAAGAGAAATCAATAACAGAACAAATAACCCAACAACCAACATAACAAAGAAAAGTTTTGGTCCCTCTATGCAATAATGGGAGAAAAACTATCTATGATTAAATATTAGTTCATCAACAATGGCACAAAAAAGATTAAACGGATTAGTCATAGTATCTACTAAAAATGATATAATAGATAGGCTAGATTATGTTAGCTTAATTAGCAATTGTATTTAAAAAAGCGAGATGTGTAATAGTTAGTTGATACAGTTGGTGTAATTTTTATTTCATAATGCCTTGATCCATGTAACTAAATTTTAGGGTTAATTACATTTTATGCCCTGTTAATTTTGGAAACTGATTAATTGTTTGTCCTGTTAATTTTGTAGTGTGGGTTTTTTGACTCATGATTTTGAATCTTTTATGTTTGGTTGTTTAGAAAATGGAGGAATGGACATGAAAATTTCCATCCCAGGGCTGCTATGATTTTTTTTCTCTGTAATGAACACTTTATTTTATTTTATTTTATTTTTTTATGTTGGATTTCATAATTACCAGAGGACACATTTGATTTCTGTGTGTCTTTTATATGCACGCTAATCATTTACCAACAATGCATAGACTACAAGGATGACATTAGTTTGGAAACTTGTAAATATAAATACTTGTTGTTTGATTAGTTCATATTTTTTTATGAACTTGTTGTTTGATTTTAATCTTCTTTTGCCATTGTAATGAGCCATCATGGAATTTTTTACTTTGTGATCAATCAGGATAATCTGGTTGTTCTTGTAGAATCTTCATTAGAGATACCTAGTCATATTTGATGAAGCTTTATATCATAATCTATCAAGAGCATTATAGAAACTTTTAGTTTCTTCATTGATATGCTTCATGCTAGAAATGCTTCTAGTATGCTTGATAGTTTTGATTCAAGTTGCACCACCAAGATGAAAAATCATGACAGTTGTTAATTTAGCAAGTAATTATCCATGAATACATAAATAGCCTTAGACCCGTCCAAGAATCTTCATTAGAGGTACCTACTCATCTTTGATGAAGCTCTTCTTGGATTGTCTAGTTTGGACAATTTAGGAGCACAAGTCTATGTTGTAATTAGTAGTTCTACCGCTTAAATGTAGTCCATCTCGTAGAGATTTCGAGTAGTAGCTTCTCATGTTCTTTGGGTGCATACTAGACAAGGTGTAGCAATACACCCAGTCTATGTTGTGTACTTGGAGAACCATGGGGAGATGCTGCCGAAATTTCGTTAGAGATGGATAAAGCGGTATGAGCTACTTTTTACAATAAAGACTGTGCATTCTTGAATGGGAAAGTAGGATGAACCAACCTATTAGAGAAGAGTTAGAGGTGAATGGTGTCATGTCGCATGCATTATAAGGTACTTAATTGAGGTTAAGAAAAATTAAAATGAAATGATAATTTTAAACTTTGTTGATTTGGCAGTGACATTTGTAGTGTAAGATGAGATCAGATGGATAAAAGTTGGATAAATCAGCATAGGTTACATCTAGAATATATAGAAGGGGTTAAGGAATTTTTTAAACTTGCATGCCAAAATAATCCTCTATCAAATGAAGTCACATGTCCATGTAAACGGTGTCAGAATGTCAAACTAGTAAAGAAAGACCTTTTGGGTGAACATTTAATGGTTAATGGGTTTCTTCCAAGCTACACCAGATGGATTTTTCACGGGGAAGATTTACCAGCGTCTGTGCCATTGAATGAGAATATCAATGATTCAAATAATGGCAATGAAGTCAATGAAATGATATATGAGGGGTTCGGACTTCCTCCACCAAGCTTGGTTCATCTTGCTAGTAATGAAACATGAAGTTCTAATATCAAACTAGACCCGAATAAGAAAACTGAAAGATTTTTTAATTTATTGAGGAGGCCAAAAGAGAGTTGTATCCAGAGTGTCACAAGTTTTCAACGCTCTTATTTGTTGTTCGATTATTGCATATCAAGTGCCTTAGTGGATGGAGTGACAAGTCTTTCATGATGTTGCTTAAACTTTTGAAGGATGTATTCCCAAAAGGTGAAACTTTGTCAAAGTCTTTCTATGCAACGAGGGTACTCCTTAGGGAATTGGGCCTCGATTATCACAAGGTACATGCATGCCCAAGAGATTGCTCACTGCATTGGAAAGAGATAGCTAGTATGGATGATTGCATAGTGTGTCAGACGCCTAGACACAAACAGTTTGAGAGTGAGAAGAATGATTATAAAAAGAAGCAACAAAGAATTACCCAAAAGATTGTGAGATACTTTCCTTTGATTCCAAGGCTTCAAAGATTGTTCATGTCATCCAAAACTGCTTCATTAATGAGATGGCATGCAGAGGGCTGAATTGATGACGACAAAATGAGACATCCTACTGACTCTCCTGTTTGGAAAAATTTTGATACTTTGTATCCCAAGTTTTGAGTGAGCCTCACAATGTCAAACTAGGTTTAGCAGCGGATGGATTTAATCCATTCAAGGCAATGAATGTTGCTCACAACAGTTGGCCAGTTATTGTGATGCCTTATAATTTGCCACCATGGTTGTACATGAAATAACCTCATATGATGATGATATTGCTCATTGATGGTCCTTCTTCACCTGACAATAACATTGATCTCTACTTGCACTTGTTAGTGGATGAACTGAATGAATTGTAGGAAAATGGTGTTCAGACGTACGATCCAGAAACTGATCAAATGTTCCAATTGCACGTGGTCTTACGAAAGACGCTTTAGCTTGTCCTTGTTGTAACATACATACTTGACATCGGTATTTGAAGAATGAAAGGAAAATTTGTTACATAGGGCATCGCCGCTGGTTGAATATGAGTCACAAATTTCAAAAAGATGGTGCGTCTTTTGATGGAACTTCTGAATTTAAACCATGTCAAACTCGATTATTGAGGGCTAATGTGTTACGACGGCTAGGGCCTAAGCATCAACCAACTAACCGACGAAAAAGAACTAGGAAAGGAAAGGAAAAAGAGGACAACGAGGAGGATCATAATTGGAGGAAGAGGAGTATTTTCTTTAGGCTTCCATATTAGGAGCATAGTTCGATTTGCTACAATCTTGATGTAATGCACATTGAGAAGAACGTCTGTGATAATGTATTATGGATGATATTAAATGTTGATGGGAAAGGAAAGGACAATTTAAATGCTCATCGAGACTTGCAAGATATGGAAATTCAAAAGGCATTACATCCTAAAAAAGGGGTTGGGAACATGTATTATTTTCAGCCTGCATGTTTCGCTATGAACAATAAAGAGAGAGGTTTGTTTTGTACACTCTTGAAGAATATCAAAGTTTCGGATGGGTATGCATCCTATATTTCTCATCGTGTTAACCTCAAACAACATAGCATATCTGGACTGAAAAGTCATGACAACCATATATTGATGCAACAAATACTTCCAATAGCAGTGAGAAATTTGTTACCGAAGAAAGTTGTTGAACCATTGATTGAGTTAAGCAATTTCTTCAGGCAGTTGTGCTCCAAAACTCTAGAGCCAAATGGGTTAGATCGTCTTCAATCCAAATTGCTCTTACACTTTGCCATATTGAGAGAATTTTTCCTTCATCCTTTTTCGATATAATGGAGCATTTGCCCATTCACCTAGCAGAGGAGGCCAAGATTGTTGGTCCAGTGCAATATCCCTGGATGTACTTTATAGATAGGTGTGCAATTATACTCTAATTTACATTTGTATTCATTTGTTTGTTTATAATTGAAAGTCATGTGTACATTTGTTTGTTTATAGGTGCCTTATGACACCTAAGTCATATATGCGTAATCGAAGTCATCCAGAAGGTTTAATTGCAGAGGGATACTTAGTTGAAGAGTGTATGACCTTTTGCTCAAGGTACTTAGATGATGTTGAGTCAAAGTTGAATCGACCAATAAGGAATTATGATGTTGGCGACAATCTTGGGATATTACTAGGTCATGCTTTAGGAAAAGGAAAAGGAAAAGGAAAAGGGTTTGCGCTTGATAACACATCATGGGTATAAGCTCATCGGTATGTGTTATTTAACACTGCTGTGGTTTTCCCATATCGAGAGTAAGATACAATCTTTGTTCCAAAATTTTATTGATACCATTAATAAGTATTTTGCATTTTATAAGTACTTTAAATGTATAGGGAGCATCGTGATTTTATTAAGCAGTCACATCGCGTCTCAAAGATTTTGATGTTGATTGCCATCGCAATGATGAGTTTCCTAGATGGTTTAATTCTTATGTAGTACTAATAACTTACATGTTTCTAATTTTCATTTCTCATGTTTTCAATTTTAATTCTCTGTTAGTTAATGTTTAATTTTGTTAACTTTTAAAAAATAGGTTGAAGAGCTTCTAGCTTTTGAAAATGCTGTGTTGTGTGATAAGATTAAAACTTTGGCATTGAGACCTAGTAAAAAGGCCACGAGATTCAGTGTGTATATAATTAATGGTACTAGGTATCATACGAGGAGTTGTGAGTGGAGAAGAAAAACTCAAAATAGTGGGGTTATGGTGAAAGCAGAGACTTGTAGCTATGCAAGTACCAAAGACATGAATCCTGTGAAAGGTGAAGTAGCATACTATGGATATATGACAGATATTATTGAATTGTATTACTCATACGACCGTAGAAATGTGCTATTCATGTGCGACTGGATTGACAACAACAAAGGTGTTACCCAAAAGACAACCTAAGAGGGAGGGTGAATTAGGTTTTTACAATTAAATTAATAATACCCTAATAAAAATTATGACTAGCACAATAGATAAATATAATTAATGAAATAAAAATAATTAAAACAAGTGTCTTAAAAACTATGTCAGTTAATGATTTTAACACAGTAAAAATGTGAATTATAGCTATGGAAATTTAAAATAAAATAAAGAGATAAGGGAGAGAGAGGCAAACAAATTTATAGTGATTTGGTTTCAACTCGGTCTACGTCCACTCCTCAAGCTTCACTTGAGATTTTCCACTATCTTCTAGCTTCACAGGGGTGCTAGCAACCTCTTTACAAATGGAGCAATCCTCCACGGATTTTACACAGACTTCACAAGCCCAAACCCTTGCAAATCTTAGGTGATTCACAATCACTCTCAAGATTTCAAGAACACAGTGCTTGCAACACTTTTACAAGATGAAATGATATTCTTACTTTCAAAGAAAGCCTACAATAATATCTCTCAAACATAGATATATAAAATGAAGCTTTGATTTTTCTATAAATCTCACACAGGAAAGATGGGCTTAAAGCTATAAGGCTCAGTGTATAATTTCTGAGAATAGATGTGAGTGATTATAGATCAAAGAATATTTTCAGGGTTTTTTGTAACTTGTTTACATTAGAGGCTTTGGTATATATAATAAAAATTATAGTCGTTTATAACTGTTGTATTCATTTGAATTTATAACCGTTTATAACTGTTGTAGTCATTTGAATTTATAGCCGTTTATAGCCGTTGTACTTCCATCATTACCAATTTGAATATCTTCCACTCCATCATTACAAATTTGAATATCTTCCACTTGAACCTTTTGAACATTTTGGCATTTTGAACCTTTATAGCCGTTGTACTTCCATCATTACTAATTTGAATATCTTCCACTTGAACCTTTTGGCCTTTTGAACCTTTATAGCTGTTTATAGCCATTGTACTTCCATCATTACCAATTTGAATATCTTCCACTTGAACCTTTTGGCCTTTTGAACCTTTATAGCCGTTTATAGTCGTTGTACTTCCATCATTACTAATTTGAATATCTTCCACTTGAACTTTTTGAGCCTTTTGGCCTGCTGCTGTGCTAGGCTATTTGAACCTTTGTTTTGGGGTGTTTGAACTCCTGATTTAATCAAATATTAAATACATTCTAACAACATTTAGGATAAAGGTATATGTGAGAAATAATGGGACACAATAAATTTTGATTCTATTTTTCTCTTTCAAATAAATCATCAAAATAAATTTTGGATTTTATTTTTCTCTTTCAAATAAATTAAAACATAATTAAATAAATCATCAAAATAAATAAGTCTAACAAAAGGATTGAAGCAGGATGGGTTTGGTTTTACACTTGTTAATTTCAATCGTTTGTTATATACAAAGAAACAAAATAGCGATGAACCATTCATCCTAGCATCTCAGGCACAAGAAGTTTTCTATGTTAATGATCCTGTTGGAGTTGATTGGGATGCTGTAGTCAAGATGAAACCTAGAGACTTGTATGAGGTGTGTGGAGAACAACCAGTTAATGATGGAGTACATCACAATGAAGTGGAACGATTTGCCGACCAAGAGTTAGATGCAACTTCGTTTGCTTGTGAAGAGGATATAAATTGGGTTAGGCAAGGTGAAGTTGGAACAACTATTGATGAAACTATTGGACCTCTTGGGATATCGACACAGACACAATCTGAAGATGATGAAGAAATGATATGATATTGTAATTTTGTGTCATATTCATTGTTACATTTGTGTTTTTAATATGGATATTCATATTAATGAAACCTTTGCTTTTATGATGCATCATTTGTTTGCTTTGTTAATAAAATCTTTGTTTTTGTATTCACTATTGTATCTATTGTACTTTATATTCATTTCTAACCTATAAAATTCTACATGTATGCTTGTGGTCTTCTATAAACTAGCATGATAGATCGATGATGCACTAGGCATAGGCAACTGTTGGACAATCTTCACTGTATTTAAAAAGATTTAATTCTGTTGTGTACAAAACAACAACAAGAATAAAAGAAATAGAGAAAAGGAGAGAATATGTTTGATTACAAAAATCAAACTCGAAATAAAAATAAATAAATAAAAAACAGATTTTATTTTGTTACAAAAACAAAATTAAAATCTGAATAAATAAACAAATAAAAACAACACTGAAAGTAATTAAATAACTTACTTGATTTAATTTCTTCGAATTATTTTTCTGATCAAGTCCAGTGTTTAACACTGTGTCCTTAAGACAGATTCGTCCTCTCCACGGTGCTTTCAGAATTCGGACGTCTATCTCCCAGGATGAAATGATCTTCCACAAACAATAGCAGCACTACTAATTGTTTGCCTTACGAACACACTAAGTGTTTACACTCTTTCTTTTGAAAATAAAATGCAGCAAGATGAAGAATAGAATTAACAGTGGTGAAATACGAAATTTCTGAATGCAAAACATCAAATGAGGGTGGTCCTATTTATAGATGTGAAGGTGGCTCTTGGATTTGAAATAAACAGGTATGTAGCTCTTGGTTTTGAATTGAACAGGTATCATACCTGTTGGGTTTTGAATTCAAACAAATTTGAATTAATTCAAACAGATAGTAAAACGGGAAGGGCCCTGTTTGGGTGTGCATTAATTCCAAAACAGTTTATTTCTGTTTGAAACCGGGAAGGGCCCTGTTTGGATAAACAAAAAATCCAAACTAATTTAATTTGAATTCTGGATTTTATTTTAATAAAAAATAAAATTAAATTCAAATGTTTTTGGCCCAAAAAGATTAGAAGCCCAACCCAACCACACACCACGCACCCGCGCCCAAGCCCAGGCCCAGCCCAGGCCGCCCGACCGACCGGACGGACGGCGGCGGCGACGCGCGCGTGGTGATTTTTGGGTCCAATGGGTCTAGCCCATTTTGCCCATAACCTCTCCCTCTAAAACACTTGGGTACCCCTTGGGGCACACCCCAAGTATCTCACCCTAAGCCTTATAAACCCTTTCAAAACTTCCCACCAAATCAATGTGGGACAAGCCAATTTACAACCTTAAGGAATTTCCACCAAAACTCCATTTCCATGGAGCACACTTTGGCTTCAATTTCCCATTCACTCGGTAATGGTTTTGAGCAACCAAATATACCACGTGAATCACAACGCGGCATAGAACGCGTTACCACTTTGACCCGAGTAAATCGACACTCGGGGCCCACCTAAAAAATAGACCAAACTTGAGGAAAAATTAACCATTTCCAACAATCCCCCACATGAATGGAAGTTGATGACAACGGAAATGCAACAATATGCAGACTTAACGAAAGAGTATAAGTCGAAAATATCTTGCATCAGGATAGGTAGTTTTCGGCTTTGAACCTTCCCTAGTGATAACCTATCGGACTTACTGGCTAACCAATGGACGCGATGCCTTGAATTGTTCAGCCGTTTGTGTAAGCCAAGACAATAGATTTCACACAAAATATCTTCTAACACATCGTGGTTCTCACTGTTGTGTTCATTTTGGCCTTGAACGCGCCTGGTTTTCATAAGTGTTTCTAGAGAATTTAGCCTTTGCATTCTCATAGAACCGGCCCCAGTTCAACACTCATATAGGTGATTCTTATTGTGAGTATCTCCTTATACTCGTCTTGATTTTATGTCTTAATCAAGATATAAGTAATCATTAAAAGCAAAGCTTATCCTTATACCTCTGCATACAACATATGTTGCAGATATCACTCTCACCATAGGAATGGGTAGGAATTTTAATCCCTTGGTGATTTCTGGCGAGCCATACATAACTTAGTTGTCCCTTTGAACTTAGTTCTTGGGATCTCCAGTCATATAAGTAGGGTTACCATTATGACGACTCTTATGTAATAGGCTTTAATCCCATCCCCTTCGATGAACTATACACTAGCTCTTTTGTCAAACCTTTTGTTAACGGATCCGCAATATTCTCTTTAGATTTTATATAATCTATTGAGATTATTCCGTTTGACAACAATTGCCTTACGGTATTATGTCGACGACGAATATGTTGTGACTTACCATTATACATATGATTCTGTGCCCTGCCTATTGCAGATTGACTATCACAATGAATGCAAATAGCCGGCATAGGTTTTGGCCACATTGGAATGTCTTCTAGGAAGTGACGAAGCCATTCTGCTTCTTCACCTACTTTGTCTAAAGCAATGAACTCGGATTCCATTGTGGATCGTGCGATGCACGTTTGTTTCGTGGACTTCCAGGAAACAGCAGCGCCTCCTAGAGTAAAGACATATCCACTAGTGGATTTTGAATCTTTAGTATCCGATATCCAATTGGCATCACAATAACCTTCGAGTACTGCTGGATATCGAGTAAAGTTCAAACCATGATCACGAGTAAATCTTAGATATCTAAGAACTCGAATGATCGCTTTCCAATGGTCTTCTCCAGGGTTACTAGTGTACCTACTCAATTTACTTATAGCATAAGCTATATCAGGACGAGTACAATTCATTAGGTACATTAGGCTTCCAATGATTTGGGAGTATTTTAACTGAGACACTGCATCACCTTTATTTTTCGATAAATAAAGACTGATGTCTACAGGTGTTCTAGCTAAATTCAAATCATCCTTAATAAATTTATCAAGAATTTTCTCAATATAATGAGATTGAGATAATGCATATCCGTCAGATGTTTTAGTAATTTTCATTCCTAATATAACATCTGCGACCCCCATATCTTTCATATCAAATCTTTTGTTAAGCATCTGCTTAGTTGATTTGATCATGTTTTGACTGCTTCCAATAATAAGCATGTCATCCACATAAAGACAAACTATGACATATCCTTGGTCAGTGTTCTTAACATAGACGCATTTGTCACATTCGTTTATCTTAAACCCATTAGTAAGCATTGCATGATCAAATTTTTCATGCCATTGCTTAGGTGCTTGTTTTAATCCATAAAGGGATTTTACAAGTCGACAAACTTTCTTTTCTTGCCCTGATACTACAAACCCTTCGGGTTGTTCCATATAGATCTCTTCATTTAGATCACCGTTTAAGAAAGCTGTTTTAACATCCATTTGATGTATTTCTAAATTAAACAACGCTGCTATAGCAATAAGCATGCGAATGGATGTTATTCTTGTCACAGGGGAATATGTGTCAAAATAGTCCAGACCTTCCTTTTGTCTGTAACCTTTAACAACAAGTCTTGCTTTATACTTGTCAATTGAACCATCTGCTTTCATTTTTCTCTTGAATATCCATTTATATCCAAGAGGTTTAGAACCTGGTGGAAGATCCACCAATTCCCAAGTATGATTTTGCATAATGGATTCAATTTCATTATTAACAGCCTCTTTCCACAAAGGTGCTTCAGGACCTGTCATTGCTGCCTTAAAGCTTTGAGGTTCATTTTCTAACAAGTATGTCAGAAAATCTGGACCAAAGGATTTTGATGTTCTCGCTCTTTTACTTCGTCTTGGTTCATCATTAGTTAAATCCTGTTGGTCGAGACTATTACTAGTCTCTTGTGTTTGATTGTCATTAGTCTCTTGACTTTGTGTACAATCATAAGTTCTTTTCTGTGAACTTAATTCTTGTCCTTTCTTGTAAGGAAAGACATGTTCAAAAAACACAGCATTCCTTGACTCTATAATAGTGTTCACATTTATATCAGGTATATCTGATTTATAAGTCAGAAACCGATATGCACTACTATTCTGAGCATAACCAATAAACACACAATCTACTGTTTTTGGTCCTATCTTAGTCTTTTTAGGAACAGGTACTTCAACTTTTGCCAAACACCCCCACACTTTTAAGTATTTGTAGGAAGGTGGTCGACCTTTCCACAATTCATAAGGAATGCTTTTGGTTTTCTTGTGGGGTATTCTATTAAGAACATAATTAGCAGACAATATTGCTTCCCCCCACAAGTTCTGTGGTAAGCCTGAACTTAGTAACATGGCATTCATCATTTCTTTTAGGGTTCTATTCTTCCTTTCAGCAATTCCATTTTGCTGTGGAGAATAAGGGGCTGTAGTTTGATGAATAATGCCATGTTGTGCACAAAATTCATTTAATGGTGCATCATATTCACCACCCCTATCACTTCTAACCATTTTAATGGTTTTACCAAGTTGATTTTCAACTTCTGTTTTGTAGAGTTTAAACATTTCTAAGGCTTCATCTTTACTTCTAAGTAAATAAACATAACAATATCTTGTGCAATCATCGATAAATGTTATGAAATACTTTTTGCCTCCTCTAGTTTGAATAAATTTTAAATCACATACATCAGTATGAATTAATTCTAGAGGTTCGGTTTTTCTTTCAACCGATTTAAATGGAGCCTTAGTTAGTTTCGCTTCTACACAAATTTCACATTTATGATTAGGATTAATTTCAAACTTTGGTATATAATCTAAACCAATTAATCTACGCAAAGCATCAAAATTCACATGTCCTAATCTACCATGCCATAAATTTGACTCAAGAATATAAACAAAAGATGTGTTATTCTTATTCATAGCAACTTTCGGTACAACTGTCATTACATTCAACTTAAAGAGACCATCACTCATGTATCCCTTACCAACATACATACCACTCTTTGTTAATACAAATTTATCAGACTCAAATACAAGCCTAAAACCATTTTTACTTAACAAAGACCCAGAAACTAAATTCTTCCGGATGTCAGGTACATGCAGTACGTTGTTGAGGGTCAGTTCTTTCCCTGATGTCATCTTCAAGATTACTTTCCCTTGTCCAGCCACAGCAGAAGTAGAAGAATTTCCCATGAAAAGTTGTTCACCATTTGCAGCCTCATTGTAGGTAGTGAACATCTTCTTGTCCGCACATATGTGACGAGTTGCTCCAGTGTCAACCCACCACTCTTTGGGATTTCCAACCAAGTTAGCCTCAGACACCACAGCAGAAAGGTTGATGTCATTCACTCCGTCAGAGATGTAATCCAATTCTGTTACATTGGCCTGATTGGTGGTCTTCTTACTTGTACTTCCATGATTCTTTTTAGGGCGGCGGCAGTCAGAAGCTCGATGTCCAGTTTTGCCACAGTTATAGCATTTTCCTTTGAACTTCTTGCTACTATCGCCTTGTTTAGGACCATCTCCAGTAAACTTCCTCTTTTTGTTATGTGGTTTATGAACTTGTTCAACCACATTTGCCTTGGACTCAATGGGATTTTTCCCATTCCTCTTTTCAGCCTTTCGGTTATCTTCTTCAATTCTTAATCTTACAATCAATTCATCCATAGTCATCTCTTTGCGTTTATGTTTTAAATAATTTTTGAAATCTTTCCAAGCCGGTGGTAACTTTTCCACTAAAGCTGCGACTTGGAATGACTCGCTAAGAGACATACCTTCTGAATGAATATCATGCAAAATTATTTGAAAACTTTGAACTTGAGATATCACCGTTTGGGAGTCTACCATAACAAAGTCTAGAAATTTACCGACGACAAATTTCTTCGTGCCGGCATCTTCTGTCTTGTATTTCTTCTCCAAAGAATCCCACAATTCTTTTGCTGTTTTCAGAGGACTGTATACATTATACAGCATATTGTCAAGGCCATTTAGGATGTAGTTTCTGCACAGGAAATCTGAATGTTTCCAAGCATCTACAGCGGCAACAACTTGCCGATCACTTTCACCCTCTTTAAGTGCTGGAGCCTCTTCATGGAGAAACCGTGCCAAATTAAGAGTTGTAAGATAGAACAGCATCTTCTGCTGCCATCTCTTAAACTCGGTACCATTAAATTTTTCCGGTTTTTCTCCATGATTGATTGGTACATGAACATGGTTCTGGATAGGGACCGATGTAGGTGTAACAATAGGAGTACCACTGCCAGATGCAGTTTCAGTTGTAGTAGCCATAATCTCTGATTACAAAAATCAGAAAATATTAAAACACAAATTAATTTTCTAGTTACTAAAACCAGAAAATAATTATAACAACAAAATAATTTTATTTTCCTTGTTACTAAAACTAGAAAAATAAAATATCACAAGAATTTTCTGTAATACCAAATAATATTCTGAATTGTTAATGACACCAGTATCGTACTACTAGTAGTTGTCAAAGAAAAGAGACAGTATATTACTATTATCTGTCAAATAGCATAAATCACTATTTGTTTTTCCAACCAGAATATTAATTTGAAAACACAGAAAATTAAATACAATGAAGATACCCAAAAAGGAGTCTGTCTTAAGATTGTTGGACAATCTTCACTGTATTTAAAAAGATTTAATTCTGTTGTGTACAAAACAACAACAAGAATAAAAGAAATAGAGAAAAGGAGAGAATATGTTTGATTACAAAAATCAAACTCGAAATAAAAATAAATAAATAAAAAACAGATTTTATTTTGTTACAAAAACAAAATTAAAATCTGAATAAATAAACAAATAAAAACAACACTGAAAGTAATTAAATAACTTACTTGATTTAATTTCTTCGAATTATTTTTCTGATCAAGTCCAGTGTTTAACACTGTGTCCTTAAGACAGATTCGTCCTCTCCACGGTGCTTTCAGAATTCGGACGTCTATCTCCCAGGATGAAATGATCTTCCACAAACAATAGCAGCACTACTAATTGTTTGCCTTACGAACACACTAAGTGTTTACACTCTTTCTTTTGAAAATAAAATGCAGCAAGATGAAGAATAGAATTAACAGAGGTGAAATACGAAATTTCTGAATGCAAAACATCAAATGAGGGTGGTCCTATTTATAGATGTGAAGGTGGCTCTTGGATTTGAAATAAACAGGTATGTAGCTCTTGGTTTTGAATTGAACAGGTATCATACCTGTTGGGTTTTGAATTCAAACAGATTTGAATTAATTCAAACAAATAGTAAAACGGGAAGGGCCCTGTTTGGGTGTGCATTAATTCCAAAACAGTTTATTTCTGTTTGAAACCGGGAAGGGCCCTGTTTGGATGAACAAAAAATCCAAACTAATTTAATTTGAATTCTGGATTTTATTTTAATAAAAAATAAAATAAAATTCAAATGTTTTTGGCCCAAAAAGATTAGAAGCCCAACCCCACCACACACCACGCACCCGCGCCCAAGCCCAGCCTGCCCGACCGAATGGACGGCGGTGCGCGCGTGGTGATTTTTGGGTCCAATGGGTCTAGCCCATTTTGCCCATAACCTCTCCCTCTAAAACACTTGGGTACCCCTTGGGGCACACCCCAAGTATCTCACCCTAAGCCTTATAAACCTTTCAAAACTTCCCACCAAATCAATGTGGGACAAGCCAATTTACAACCTTAAGGAATTTCCACCAAAACTCCATTTCCATGGAGCACACTTTGGCTTCAATTTCCCATTCACTCGGTAATGGTTTTGAGCAACCAAATATACCACGTGAATCACAACGCGGCATAGAACGCGCTACCACTTTGACCCGAGTAAATCGACACTCGGGGCCCACCTAAAAAATAGACCAAACTTGAGGAAAAATTAACCATTTCCAACAGCAACATTTAGCCTCTGCAAATTCCGAGACTTCTTATAGTGGGAGTGCATATGAGAGTTCTTATAGTGGGAGCTCAAATGAGAGTTCGGAGGAGAGTACACGCATCATACCTGATCCACCTATGTCATGGTATCCTCCAGGTTGCTTGCCTAGTACATTATCGAGTACTGGTTCAACACATAACACTATAGTTGGTATGAATTATTTTATTCAATTGCATTAATTCCATTAGATTTCTCTGTTTATGTTCTTTTTATTTTAATGTTTTATCACTCTCTAGTATCTTCTAACTTGATATTGATATTTGGATGAGTAGGTCATAGTTCAAGAGGCCTGACACTCATGCATGGTAGTGATTGGAACCCAAGTGGTGGCATTTTACATATTGTGCCTAAATGCCACCAAAAGTGGCATTTTTTGAAAAAAAAAACGCCACTAAGTGACGTCATTGTGACGTCACACGTTAGTTTTGGGACGGAAGGTGAGACGGACGCCAAAGAATTTGTGGCGTTTTAAGAAACGCGGTCTAATATTTTTAGCAATGTTTTTCGAACATTGGAAAGCTATTGCGGTGGCTGTATCAGTGACGAAAATATTATACGTCGCTATAATCTTTCATAGCGTTTTTCAGGCTTTTCGTGGTGTTTTAAAAACGCCGCTAAAAATCGAATTTCCTATAGTGAGTGATAATACATTTTCAAAAAACTATTTGTGATGTTTGTAGGGAATGTCAAGGTTGATAGTGGGCAAACATGACTGTGAGACTTTAGCTTCAGCTTCTTTAAATTGATATAATTATATAACAACAGATTTGGTCCGCATTAAGTAGCCACCGTTGATAAATTGTGGGCGAAAGACTTTTTTACTACTAATAATAATTTGTTAATTATGTAGAAAGAGAGTAAGCATGCTCTAAATATTGCAACTAACGCTCTGTTTGTTTTGATGTAATTAATTGGTTAAATAAAAACTATGAAAAATATTTTTGTAAAAAAATCAATTTTACAAAAAGTTCGTAAAATGACTTGTTTTCATGGTCCGAAAATTAATTTTGGGTCAGTGAAGACACTTTACTGAAGAGCTTCAGTTGCTGAAATGCCACCTACCAGAATTGATTTTGGGATGTTAATTTTTGAATACCAACCAAATATAAAAAAATATAATTGTTAAAAATTAATTTGAATGTATTGCAGGTGGAAAAGGCTACGAAGCAGTTAGAAAAGTAGGATGACAAGTAAAATTCATTTTCAAAGGGGTCTTCAAAAGTTTTTTTAGGTTGAGTTTGGATCATGAATTTTAAGAATTTGTGGAGAGAAAAGAAAAAATAACAAAAATATAAGTTAAATTTTTATGTATTTCTTTCCCATTTTCTATTTCTTCTACAAACCTTTATTCAAATTAAAAATCTAGTGGTGAAAGCATTGGCTTTCTCAGCAGAGTCAGGTTCCTCGGGGTGCGAAACTGTTTGATAAAATTTCAATGGTTGTCTGTAGAGATCTCGTGTTATACTCCGATCGAAACTTGACCCTGATAAGGGTGGTTAATGAGTTCTACTGATGTGTTTGGTAGTGGATTCCTTCTTATAAATTGGGTTAAATCACGTCTGTAACCGGTTACCTTGGCCCACGGATGTCATGATGACATTTTATAACATCCTTTTTTTCATAGTTCAAAAAAAAAAAAAAAAAAGAATTAAAAATTAAAAATCCAGATACAGCCTTAATGAGTTTAGACATTTATAATCTTATTATTTTATCTTCTACGTGATTTTTCCTGAAAGAGCTATTCTGTATTTCTAATTATATTGGACTATGAATTGGTATCTATGCTGTAAATTTATCTACTGTTGTCGTTGTTGTTGTTATTGTTATTGTTATTATTATTATTATTTTCTCTCAAGAGATTCCATACTCGTCTTAATTAATTTATTTCTGGATGTGAATTTTTTTTTAATATTTTATTATATAAATCTTTTTAGGTACTCTGTTTATAAATTTAAATTTGAATTTTGTTTGGCCAAAAATTAGATGCTGAAATACTCTGTTCAGGACAAGCTTAGATAAAATGACCCAAATACTCATATATATATATATATATATATACTAGTTTAAGAAAGCCTGTGTAAGGCACAAGTTATTATTACAGTATATTTAAATTTTGTATTTTGATAATTTTTTTAAAATTTAAATATTATTCTATGAAATTGAATAGAATAAATCATTAGATATATGATAGAATTATGTGGTATGATATGTATGATTTTTTGATTTGTTATAAAACTAATGATGTAAACTCCAATTCTATTACCATATCATTTTGAGTGAATTTATGGGTCTTTAACATTTTTTTTGAATTTATAAAAAGAAAAGAAAAGAAAAGAAATTATGGTGTGTAGCTTTTTTTATCAGATAAATATAAAACAAATACTAAGATAATTTTCCCATCTAAAAAAAACTACTAAAATAATTCACTGAACTAATAAAGAAACAAAAGAAACTACATATATACGTATATATATATACAAATAACTAATTTTATTAATACATAAATCATACTCGCATAAAGAATGGCTAATTTTATTAATAAGTAAATTATCAAGTAAATTAACAATTTGTAATGATATGAAAAATATTTTTCAATTAATCATTTTGTTAATAAATAAATCATTAAGTCAATTAATAGTTTTTAATGATATGAGAAATAAGTTTTAATAAATAATTTTGACAATTTATTATTGCATAGGACAATTAGTTTTTTTTTTTTTTCTCAGAGTATTGTGTTAAATGAAAATGTAAAACAAATGATAGTTGTAATTTTTAGTATTATAGAACCAATTCTTATTTTAAACAAACTTTATGGGTGTATTTGTAATTTGCTAAAAAATAAAAGAATTATGTTTCATAATTGATCAAAAATATTTGTGTAATTACGAAAAAACCTGTTTCTTGATTAACCAAGAATGTTCGCATAATTACGAAAAATCCTATTACATAATTAACTAACAATATTTGCGTAAGTACCCAAAAAAAAAAAATCTTTACTCAATATATAGGTCACCATTAATAAATTATTCAAAATAAAAAGATAAAATTGAAAAGAAAAAAAAGAAAAGAAAATGAAGCACAAGCAATATATATATATATATATATATATATATATATACTAGTTTACAAAGGCTCATGCAAGGCATGTACGATTATTACAATATGTTTAAGTTTTGTATTTTGGTAATTTTTTTTTAAAATTTAAATATTGTTCTATGAAATTGAATAGAATAAATCATTAGATATATGATAGAATTATGTGTTATGATATGTATGATTTTTTGATTTGTTATACAGCCAATAATGTCGATTCTAATTTTATTACCATATCATTTTGAATGAATTTATGAGTTTTAAATATTTGTACCGAATTCATAAAAAAAATAATTATGGTGTGTGTTCTCAACAGATAAATATAAAATAAATACTAAGATAATTCTCTCATCTAAAAAAAACTACTAAGATAAGTCACTGAACTAATAAAGAAGCAGAAGAATATACATATATATATACAAATGACTAATTTTATTAATACATAAATCATACTCGCACAACAACTAGTCAATTTCTTCTTTTCCTTGAGTACTGTGTTAAATTAAAATTTATCACAAACGATAGTTGTAATTTCTACTATTATATAACCGATTCATATTTTAAATAAATTTTATGGTGTATTTGTAATTTATTAAAAAATAAAAGATTTATGTTTCATAATTGACCAAGAATATTTGTGTAATTACAAAAAAATCTTCACTCAACATATAGATCACCATTAATAAATTATTTTTTTTTAAAAAAAATGGAGATTTATCAAAAATGAAAAGACAATTGTGCATATGGTAAAATAAAAGGAAAATAGAGGGTAAAATAAAAATAAAATGACAAGCCATCCTAAAGAAAAATAAAATGACCAAACAACACCCCCCACCCCCGAGTTCGGATCCTCGGCCGCCTTTTCCTGCGGCCATTCCTGCGGCGCCCCAAAACAACGTCGTTTTGAGGCAAGATTTCAATTAAAAAAAAAACACACACACACACAGAATAAGAGCAATCCAAAGGAGAAGAAGGAAGGAAGAAGGAAGAAGGAAGAAGGGAGAAGAAGGAAGATCAGGACTCCTCTTGTCATGACCCGAACCCGCCCCCATAGGTTAAGGACATAACCGGCCAGTAATCACGAGATTACCTACGGCCTTAAACCAAATCATATATATTTTAACAGAGTTAAGGGGGCCAAATGGAAGCAATTTCAAACTTTTGTCCATAGAGTTGTGCTTACATGGCACGTCACAACATTTCACAAACATACATTAATAACTCACATCAAGGAAAATTAACATATAAGCTTTACACAACAAGATCATTCAAGTCATGGTCAGCCAACCAAAACTATATACAACCGTAATCCAAAGTTCTCGCCAACATGGAAAAAAAAATATAACAAAAAAGCAAAAGGGCGAAAACAAGTCTCATGCGTGAGACGTATGGGCTGACTCTTCAAAACCTTGACTGTTTCACACAAACTTCACTGAGGCTAGGTTTGGACATCCCTTGGCTCACCTATATACACATGCATGAGTGTGAGCAAAAGCCCAGTGAATACTATCAAATAAAGAAGATACATGAACAAACTTTGAAACAGTTACATCAGACGACCTTAGGCCCAATTCATGTTTCTATTTAACGCATCAATCGACTAAAGTTCTGGATGTATCAAACGGCCTCGGGCCTAATTAACTCATACCCGACGGCCTTTGGCCCATCCATTCATGTCTAATGGCCCTTGGTTCGATCATTCGTATCTGACGGCCTTTGGCCTAATCGTTCATGTCTGACGGCCTTTGGCCCAATCGTTCACGTCTGACGGCCTTTGGCTTGATCATTCGTATCCGACGACCTTTGGCCCAATCGTTCATGTCCGACGGCCTTTGGCCCCATCATTTATATCCGACGGCCTTTGGCCCAATCGTTCATGTCAAACGGCCTTTGGCCCAATTACTCATGTCAAACGGCTTTCAGCCCAATTGTTCATGTCAAACGGCTTTCGGCCCAATCATTCATGTCAAACGGCCTTCGGCCTAATTGTTCATGTCAAACGGCCTTTGGCCTAATCATTCATGTGTGTCAAACGGCCTTCGGCCCAGTCAATTGTATCCAATGGTCTTTGGCCCAATCATATGGCATAGCAAATATTTGTCCCCAATTCAATGTAACAAACTTATAAGACTTATATGGAAGTAAGCAATTGGACAAATAACATACTTCAAATATTTTTATTAAGATATTACTCACAGTGCTCTGCCGGTGGATTTGCCCTAGAGCTCGACCCTACACATTACATAACACATATGGGTTATAATTGATTCAATCCGTTCTTAATTCATACATCCCTCTTAGGCTTCTTTATTATTCTTTTAATTCATTCATAATGCTCAATGCATGCCTAAGAGTACTTAGAAGTGAAAGAGAACAGAAAATGAAACACAGAACACCTTTACAAATTTTCTGAAACAGGGGTCTCCGCTCAAGCGTGGCTTTGGCCGCTTGAGCGGACCCCTTGGGTCTACAAAAATACTGATTGCCGCATTTTTGTGCTCGAGCGTGAAGTCGGACGCTCGAGCTTAAAGTCACACTACATGGCTCCTCGCTTGAGCGTGAATGTCCCCGCTCGAGCGGACATCACTGATTGTAAAATTGCTGGGAGCTTGTATTTCACGCTTGAGCAGCGCTCTCCCCACTCGAGCGGACATGCCAAAGTCTGGGTTTTTCCAGCAACCAGTTTGAACTTCAAACTTGACATTCAAAGGCCTTAAGCTCATGATTTTGGCTCAAACACATGGAAACACATTATATAGCATATGGATGTAAGCAATATGAGGCCAATCATTCAAAATCATGGTCCAAACTTCAAAATTAATCAACATTTCTTTTGTATAATCAAGGCTCATGCATTCAAACCTCATATAAGCTCCATATCTTCAATAATCAAACATGCATGTCAATTTTTGACTTCATTTCTATTTCACATCTTACAAATGACACTTATTATTATGAAACCCATGAAAATTATGCATGCATTTGAAGGTTGGTGCCCAATTCTCCATGTTCAACATTATTCATGCTAGCTTATGCAATTTCATGGCAATTCATGGTGATTCATAGTAATTTCATGCATGCATGTGCATTCTAACTTCATATTCAACTCAATCTTTGCCATGAGCTACCATACCACTTGAATTCACAAAATTACATACTCAACTCATAAATTAAGAGTTGATTACTCACCTAGGAGCTTCAATCCTCACAATTGAAGTTAATTCTTGAGCCCAGTTTTCCAATCTCACAATCCTTGAGCCAAAATACACAATTCTTCCCCTTTCTCTCTCTAGAGACGACCTCTCTCTCTCACTAAAGTGTAAACTCAGATTTTGAGCTCAAAATAAATGAATGTGAGTGTAAGTTGGCCTATTTATAGGCCATCTCTCAATCAAATTTGATTATAGCTAATTAATGGCACTTAATTAATCGTTATGAATCTAATTATTTTGATCCAAATCAATTTTCAATTAAACTTCACTGTAGGCTCTAAAAATTACGCTAATCACAATGGCGTAGTCCATTTTGGTTTCTGTGGTCGACAAGGCCTTCAATTTTCAGTTTATAACAGTAAGTTGAACAAATATTCCTACGGTGAACAGATAGAAATTCAAAACCACATATATTCATATAAATGGCACACAAAATCGTATCAAATACATAATCACAATCATAATTAAGATTAATTAGAATAATAAGGGACAGGGTTATCACAGTCTTCCATCCTTTAAGAAGTTTGGTCCCCCAAACTTATTTTACCTTCGTCGGGAAACAAATGTGGATAACGTAGTCGCATTTCATCCTCTTTTTCCCATGTGGCATCCGTCCCATAGTGTTCTTTCCATTCCACTTTCACCATTGGAATGAACTTGCTTCTCAATTGTTTTACTTGTCGGTCAATGATTCGTTCCGGCCATTCGGCGTACTCTATATTTTTATCAAGAGCTATCCAGTGATAATCAATTACATGAAACGGATCCCAAAGATAATCCCTCAACATTGAAACATGAAACACATTATGGATTTGTTTGAATCCCGGTGGTAGAGCGACTCGATAAGCAACTGGACCAAGCCTTTCTAGAATTTGAAACGGCCCAATGTAACGGGGCGACAACTTACCCTTCTTTCCAAACCTGACTTGGCCTTTCATCGGAGTCACATGGATGAACACATGGTCACCAACCTCATACTCAAGAGGTCTTCTTCAAACATCTGCATAACTTTTTTGTCGGTCCTGAGCTGTTTTGAGCCTTTGCTGAATAGTTTTAATTTTCTTGGAATTGTCTTGCACAATTTCAGGCCCAAGTAAAACTCTATCCCTGACTTCTATCCAACAAATCGGTGATCTACACCTTCTACTATACAAAGCCTCGTATGGTGCCATACCGATGCTGGAGTGGAAGCTGTTATTGTATGCAAACTCTGCCAATGGCAAATAATCTTCCCAACTCCTTTGAAAATCCAAGGCACACATTCTCAGCATATCTTCTAATGTTTGTATGGTCCGTTCTAATTGCCCATCTGTCTGTGGATGGAATGCAGTACTAAACCTCAGTTCTGTCCCCATAGCTTTCTGCAAACTCTTTCACAATCTAGATACAAATTTTGGATCTCTATCCGACACAATAGATACCAGAACTCTGTGTAAACGGACAATCTTATCAACATATATTGTAGCCAGTCTATAAGCATCAAATGTAGTTCTAACAGGTAGAAAATGTGCAGATTTGGTCAATCTATCAACTACAACCCAAATGGAATCCATACCTCGGGGGGTTCGGGGTAGACCAATAACAAAGTCCATAGTCACATGTTCCCATTTCCATTCCAGAATAGGGAGAGGCTGAAGCAGACCACCTGGTTTCTGATGTTCAGCTTTAACTTGCTGACATTGAAGGCACTTGGACACATACTCCGCAATTTCTTTCTTCATTTTGGGCCACCAATAGCTTTGCTTCAAATCCTGATACATTTTATTATTAGCCGGATGCATAGCAAACACCGATTTATGGGCTTCATCTAAAACTCTTTTCTTTAACTCGAGAATGTTTGGAACACACAATCTGTTTTGGAATTTCAGCACCTCATTTACCACATTATAATCCAGCCTCGGATTCATTTCAAATTCATTAACTATCTTTTTAAGAAATTCATCATCCTTCTGTTTCTGTTTAATCTCATTAATGATTGCTGGTTCGGCTGAAATAGCGGCTATCAATCCGCCTTGTTCACACATTATCACTTCAATCTCAGACTTCTCAAAATCTTGCAAAATTTCTTTTTGTTCAGTAAGCAAACAAGCCAAACTTCCCATCGATTTTCTGCTCAAAGCATCAACAACTGTATTGGCTTTCCCGGGGTGATACTGGATTTCAAGATCATAATCTTTTATCAATTCAAGCCATCTCCTCTGCAGCATATTTAGCTCATTCTGTGTAAAGAAGTACTTTAGACTTTTGTGATCCATGTAGACTTCACATTTCGCCCTATACAAGTAATGCCGCCAGATTTTCAGAGCAAACACAACTGCGGCCAATTCTAAATCATGTGTTGGGTAGTCCTTCTCATGTGGTTTCAACTGTCTGAGAAATTGGAAGCTCTCAACCAATTTCAAATATGAACCAAAAACTTTCAGAACAGATCAAATCTGATCCAATTTCAAATCTGAACCAATTTCTGAGAAATTGGAAGCTCTCAACCAATTTCAAATCTGAACCAAAAACAAATCAACAAAATCCACTAAGAGCGAAACCCAGAATTCCTAAACTGATTTCAAATTCTTTACTTTATCAAGATTCACAAATTAACTACACAATCCCAAACTTTTATGTGCAAATGCAACATACCCAGGTCACCAAAATAGACAAAGAAAAAGAAAAAACACTCAAAAAATAGTCTTACCTCTGTCTCTCTCTCTCTTACTCTCTAGAGTTGAAATCTCCGAAATAATACAAAGTATTTTTCCAAGAAGTTTTTCTTTTTCAGAGAAAATGGTAAAGGTGTACCCAAGAAATGTGTAAGGGAACGTGGGTTCGACTTCGAAAGTCCTCAGAAATTGGTTGAGAGCTTCTAATTTCTTCCTTCCTTCTTTTCCCTCTGATTTGCTCCTGTTCTGTGTTAATTTTTTATTTTTTAAAAAAAAATTGAAATCTTGCCCCAAAACGACGTCGTTTTGGGGCACCGCATGATGGCCGCAGGAGAAGGCGACTGAGGATCCGTACTCGCCCACCCCCTCTCTCTTCTCCTTCTCTCTACCCCTTCATTTTTCTCTTCATCTTCTTCAGAGTTCCTCTCCTCTATCCACCGCCTCTCCTCTAGCGGCGCCACTCCTCGGTCCACTGCCTCCTTCTTACCTACTTCAAGATCCACCACCAGAACCATTGCCCCTAATCTCTCTCAGATCGTGAAACCCTAGGCGGCGATCCATCCATCGCACTATTAGCTCCTCCTCCGTAACAGCCGCAGACGACGGCGACTGCGCCGCCTCTGTTGTTGGAAACCTCAAACCCGTCTTCGTTGAAAAATATTACCGACTTTACCTCATCAGCGTAACTCGATTGACGTCCACCGCAATCGCGGTGGAAGAGGAAGTGACCGATTTCTCTTCCACTGCCTCTCTCCACCCGTAGCTATCATCTAAGGGGTCGTGACCTACCAGATCTGGATCTGAACCCTAGATTGTTGTGTAGTATGTGCCACTGCAATATAGTGTGAATGGTGTGGCCTTGGGTTTTAGTGTGGTGGTTGTACTGTAAGTGTAGTGTTATGATGTATATCTACAATGGAGGATTGAAAGTGCAATTGGTACTGTGGCTGTAGTTCGTAGCAACGACTGGCTGTGTGGTAATGGCCATGATTGGCTGCTACTGGTGTTTGGGAGCAGGGGATTTGGTAAAGGAGAACTTTAGAGAGAGATATCTGTTGAATAACTCTGTGTGATTCATGAATGATTTCGATCTGTTGCGTTTGATTTGTTGTGGATCTCAGAAGAGGGTTTTCAAATTTTTTTTTTTGATCTGGTTTGTTGTTGTTGTTCATGATATGAATATCTGTTTTTTTCTCCTTTTTTGTTGTTGTTGTTGTTGTTGTCGTTGTTGATGATGATGATTCAAAAAATAGTGACAGAAAATTTGGTGTTGTTGAACAGGTTGTGTCTCTATATTCAAAAAATTAAACAGATAGGTCAAACATAGGTTTAAAAAAATTTGTCGTTGAACAGACTTGTTCAAAATTTGAACAGATATAGTGGTCTTGATTGGTTTGATTTTGGAATAATTTTTTTGGAAATGTACTTTACAAACACTTTTTTAAGAGTAATCAAATCGAACAGATTTTCTCAAAAAAAACTCTCAGAAATGTGTTTGGTTATCCAATTTCTATGATTACTTTTGAAACGTGTTTGCAAAAAAGGCAAACTAAACAAGTTTTTGTACTTTTATTTCAGAAACTACTCTACAAAAATGCAAACCAAAGAAGTTTTTGTACTTTTTATCTCAAAAACTACTCTACAAAAAAAATCAAAGTTATTTTAAAGAGAATATTTGGAAAAAGACAAACCAAACAAGTTTTTGTACTTTTTATCTCAAAAACTACTCTACAAAAAAAACTAAAGTTATTTTAGAGAGAATATTTAAAAAAAGATAAATCAAACAAGTTTTTGTACTTTTTTATCTCAAAAACTACTCTACAAATACAAACCAAACACACCCAGTGTCTTTGGTGTATTTCAATAGCAAAGATTTGAACAGATAAATAGCATTTAATGGAAAAAATTGAACATATAATAAAATTTGGATAGATATTTGAACAGATAAAGGGAAAAATTGATTAGATAGTCAAAAAGTTTGAATATATAATAAAATTTGGGTAGATATTTGAACAGAGAAGGAAAACAAAATGGACAGATTGTCAAAAAGTTTGAATAGATTGAAATAATTTAAACATATATATATATATATATATATATATATATATGAAATAGATAAAATAAAGGGTAAAATTGAAAATAAAATATATTTCAAAACAAACAAAAAGATTTTTCACCAAATTATTTTATAGGATTAATTGGTGATAAATTAGGATATAAGGCATTAGGTCAAAGGGATTTTTTTTTTATTATTTATTTATTTCTTTATTTAATTTTTTTGATGGAGAGGTCAATATTTTGTGTAATAGTTTGGTAAGAAGTTTTGGAGAATATTTTGTTTTCAATTTTACCGTTTTACTTTTTTGTTTATCTGTTTGACTTTTTGTTGATTGTGTGTTGAAAATTTTTATCTGTTAAAATTCCTATATGTTAATTTTTTTTATTTGTTTAAATTTTTTATCTGTTCAAATTATTTATTTGTTGAAATATTTATCTGTTCAAATTTTTTTATCTGTATTTTATCTATTCATTTTTTATCCAAACATAATCAAGACAACAAATGATCAAACTCATGAACACATATAATAGAAAAAATCAATGGATCTTGATTTGAACACATACAACATAGAAAAAAGAAGAAGAATAGGTTTGTTGTTATGTCATGTGATGTCGTACTACAAAAAAAGTGAGATTATGGTCTTACCAAAGCATTCTTATATGCTTAAACGTGGTACTCCCTCCGTTCAAAATATTAGTTTCTTATTTCATTTTTTATTGTCTCAAAATATTAGTACATTTTTCAAAAATCAAGTACAAAAATGACATGAATTTCCCATTTTACCCTTCTTTTAAATTCATTACTACTAATATACACAAAAAGTACATAATTATGACAATTGATATTTTCAAAAAAAAAAAAAAAAATTACTGTACTACTGTATTTCATTACATTTCAAAAGGAATATATACATCAAAAGGGAGCAAAAACAACAAAAAGAAGTGCTAATACATGGACGTAGACGCGCTCTCGGGCCTCATGCTACAGTTCGGACTCATTTGGTGTCACGGTCCTATATCTAATCTTGCAGAGTGCGATGCAAGACTGATGAATCATCAAAGAGTCCAAATCTAGCAAATCGTTTTTGAAAACAGATTTTTTTTGAAAGAAGTGCCAAACATGGACTGCTTCGCTAGATACAGAGTCGCCACCTAAATATTTTATTTTGGGAAATTTAGGAAACCCTGACTCGGTGCCAAAGGCCACGTGTCCGTCATCACCAAAGTTGCCTCGGCTCGGGAGTTTGGGTACGATTGGGGAAGGTCAGCTATAAGCACCCCCTCTCGCCCGATCCGAAGATCGGCCTCTACTAACCATGATATCCTTTTTTGAAAACGTTATGTGTTCTTATTCCGGTTATTAGCCTAGAATTACTACGTTATGCGCACAGCAAACAAGCATAGACCAAATCGCCTAAATTGGAACAAAACATTTCATGTTTATTTTCAAAATGGTTTGCTACTCGCAAGTAGGCTAAAATGCAGATTTTGCCACCCTCAAGTGAGCTTTAGAAAAGATGATTTTGCCACTATCTAGTGGGCTTAAAACTCACAGTTTTAATGCGTTATCCCAATTTAGTTAATTCAACCTCCATCCATAGGCATTCAAGCAGTTATATCACATAAGCAGCTAGCCTCATGGTAATCATGCTATTATGGCAACACTCACACTCATGCAAGATGCTAAGGCATAAAAGCTTACAGAGTACTCCAAGCCAAAACAGAAACTAGTTAGTAATCATATGCATGATCCTAGTTCATATTCAAAATGGCTAATGTAACACATGCAAGGATGCAATCTGGACAGGCTCGGCTAATCTACAATGACATGTGAAATGCTACACCTAACACGTATTCAATTTGGAATTGAAATACAAATGCAGTTAAAATGATGCGCCGAGCCTGGTGCATGCAAAACGGATGAATGAATGCAAACATGCTATCATAATGTATGCTATTTTGAACATGCCCTAGACTAACCATCGAAAGCTAGTAAATAAAAGGGAAGAAAGACGTGGGGTTGGAAGACATGCACACACTCACACACACTTATTACACAATTGCCCTCGCTCGGAGGGTCTGAATAAATATTACAAAACAAATGAATACTGCTAAATTAATTATTACAGACTTCTAATTAATTAACAAATTAAATGTAGAATTAAAGTGGCCACAGCCTCCGCCTCGAAATGTTTGGATGATGCATGCTTGACTCGTACTGCCCGGAAACTCGCTGCCATAGCATTGCTGCCTCTGTTTACACTGCCCAGCTCCTCTGAAGACTGCACAAGTCTTGGGTTAGGTTCTCCGCATACTGTGGAGCACCACCGGCTAGGAGTAATGACTACCGGCTATGGGAAATGGTCACCGGCCGCTGGTGAAGTTATCGGCCAAACATATTTTTCCGGTCGGCACCCAACACTGCCGGCCGGCCAATTCTTCCTGCTGAAACCTGCAGCTGGCAGCAGCAGAGGGCAAGCAGTGTATGGCATGGAATTTTCAAACAAATGTGAGCATGGACACACTCCCTATCATGCAAGGAACTCAAGGGAGCATGACCCTCGACCCCCGGGCCATCAATTATGCATTTCGACGCATGATGGCCTAAGAGGCCAAGTTTGCAATTCAATGTGAATGAATGCAACAAAAGAGATGAGTGCCAACACCCTATCATATTGAAGTCAAGGGCATTGGCTATCGAGGGTTGAGACGTGTTACATCACTTGGAGTATGAACACTTCTCAATCCTCATACTTGGTTTGACACCCCAAACCAAGCAAAATGTAATGCATGGATGCAATATACAATGCAAAGTGATGCAACTCATGCAAGGTAACATGAACATGCTAAGCTAATGCAACATGACACTATCTAATCCTACAAGCTAGACTAATGCAATATGGACATATCAAGCATACAACAAGACTATGTAATGCCATTAACTAAACAACATGCAAACATGCGAAAACGATACAATGTAAGCATACAACCAATGCAATGCAACATGCAAGCATACAAAATATGCAAAGATGGACTTATGCTGAAACGAGAGGACCTCAGCCCACCCCCAAAACAGTGGCCTAAGAGGATGCACAAGAGCACAAATGATGCATGCAAGCATGCACACATCAAGGTCCATCACCTAAGCATAAAAGGGGACAACTCTAAGCATACTTAAAGGCGATATATATGGGCATTAAACCAACATGCTAAGCTCTGAAAATGAATAGAGAATGATGCCAAATCAAACAAAACATGCAAGCAAGGCATGCAACAATGACCAACACTTGAAGCCAATAAAGGGGGTCAAACCGAAGCTATGTCAACCAAACCTTAATGGACCAAAATGACCTAAAGCAGTCCCAAGGGACTCCAAAACAAGACTAAAGCATACATAGATCATGGTCAAAACACGCCAAGGAATGAGTCCAAAACAAGGGCATTCAAGGCCACAAAAGGGAGCATTACTCAACACCTCCCCCAAGCAAACATGGCATGAATTTTTCAATACAAAACTGAGTTTTAGCATGCAAAAAGGGCCCTCAAAACCCACTGATATGGCAGCCTAATGTCTAAACACATAGGCATGCACAATGACCATTTCCAAGGCACAAAAGAACAACCCTTCAAAGCATGAAAGAGATGATGAATGCAAGCATACAAGCATGGATTAGGGACTGAAATGGCATGTGAAATGACTCCAAATCAACTGAAACAACCCAACTCAAGCATGCTCATGACTCACACACCCGATGCCAACATGCTAGAATGCAAAGGGGCTATACAAAACATATCAAATACGACCAAGCACCCAACAGACCTCAATCATGACAAACCATGACCAAAAGCTTCACAAAGCTAGGCAAGAATATGCAAGCATGATGGTCTAATGGCTAGATGCATTTCTAGGCAAAATAGGGGAATACAAAACAAGTGTATTAAGCATGAGAGAGGCCAACAAACCAACATGGGACAGAGGTAAAACATGCTAAATAAACACCAAATAACCTCTGAAATTAAGCCAAACAAAGCTAGGCATACATGCTACCCTTATGAGCCAAAACACAAGGATAAAAGAGAGACAAAGGGAGAGGGGTGTCCCTCTCCTATGCAAGACCTCAAAGCCCCTTCTTCACCACTGAAAATCCACTGGATTTCAGGGGTGAGAAGGCCAATATATGAAAGTCCCCGAAGCTTAGCAAAGAGAGCACCAAAAGGGCCAAACAAGGCCTAAGAGGGGGAGATCGACCCCCAACACCAAAACAACCTTAATGAAGTATCTTAAGCATGCAATACAAGACTTTTTTCAGTTATACACAAAGTCTAAAACAATGAGCAAGATAGGAAAAAGTCTCGTGCAAGATTGGGGAATCTAAAGTAAAAGAGTTACCCTTGAAGAACCCTTGATGAACAGCAAGTGCAGCCTTCTTCTTTTGATCAAAACCAGTCCAAAACCTCAAGAAGAAACCCTCAAAGTCTCTCAAATTCGAAGTATGGTGTAGTAGTGTGTGTTTGTGTGCAAAACTAAGAACAAACACACACTTTAGGCCCTCAAACACACACAAAATGAAGAGAAAGAGGGAGATATAGAGAGAGAGGATGATATATATCAGATATATATGTGTATAGCTCTCTTTTTTTTGCTGAACCAAACAAAGGAGCAGGAGGGGCTCCTATATAGGCAAGCTAATTGGCCAAAGCTTCTAAGGGAAGCTTCTCAAAAGGGTCAAGGCTTACAAGGGAAGCCAAGCTAAGGGTGCAAGGCTTCTTGAGGAAGCTAGAACGGCTGGCAAGCTTCTTGAGGAAGCTTTGACAAAGGGTCAAGCTTCCTCAAGAAGCTTTGACCAAAAGGGTGCAAAAAGGGCAAAACAGCCACAAGCATGCCCCGGGACAGGTTTGGTGCATTCCAGCTGGCACAGCTGGCATGCACCATGCCTGAAAGAGGTAAAAAGGTGCTACCGGCCAGAAAAGGAGGTCGCCGGCCAAACAGATGGCCGGCCGGCCATACTGAGTGCTGACCGGCCAATGGTATAATTCACCAATGGCCGGTAGCCTCAAAACATGGCCGGTGGCCTCAAACCAAGGCCGGTGGGTGTCAGGGGTAGCCAACAAGCTACTTTATACCCTCAGAAGCAAAAACACAAGTGTTTGGTGCAAAACCAAACACAGAACAGTCGAGTTGAGAGATCCTGAGGCAAGGCGCGTAGCCGAGACCTTCGGGAACTCAAAACGAAACACAAACATGAGTAATCACCGAGTGTTCGAGCGGTGACGTCCAAATCTTGAGGACGGTCAAAAATGGGGTGTCTACAATGGAGTTTTAATTCTCACCACCACTGCCATTTACATTTAGCATTTCAAACTCACAAATGATTTCTTCAACAACAACACCATCAAAAAAGCATTTAGTTAAGTAACAAAATTCACCAACAAAAATTGTTATCTGTCAGTAGAGTTCTTAACTAAGGAATTCACCCAAAAAATTCTGAAGCCTTGTGGAGTTAGGCCCCCGAAAAAAAAAATAGAAGCAAAAGAAAACTGAATCCTTCATGCTACATATAGACAAACAAAAAACAAAGAAAGAGATCCAAAAACTCACTTGGACTTAAATGGAGATGGGCCAAAGCATTTTCAACAACATGAGGTTCACATTGAATTTGGTAAGGCAAAGTACCATCTCTCATCAGTTTTCTCTTTGCCATATGTGGCAATTTGTAATTGTTTCCACCATTGATTTTCATCACCTCTAATATACATGCTTGCAAGGTTACAAATACATGATCAAGAGTTTCCCACGATAATTCTTCGAAAGATTTTTCTACAGCATAAACCAATTCATCAATATTTGTGGGTGTTTCTTGATATTGCAAAGATTGGATCGCTCTAAAATATTCGAGGGCTAAAACATTCATATTCGGGCTATTTGGGGGTTGATACGATAAACGAATATCAAAACCTTCTCTACTTGAAGCTTCAAGAAATCTAACATCAAATGGATCAACATGTGGTCTTGCATTATCTTGTTGAATGAATATAATGTTCATTGCACTGAAACGTGGCCATTTAGACCGAATTGCAAGTAGAACCTTCTCAATCAAACATGCACGAATAACATCTTTTGTTACCGATACAATTGCCTTTGTTTCAAGTGTACCAGCTGCACGATTTATACTGTTCTTTGTAGCTGGTTCATTGTACATGAATAGCCAAATTCCAATTTTACCTGAAAATTCTTCATTTTTATTTTCATCAAACTGTGGCCGAGCAACTGCTGCAAGGAACATTACCTTTGTAATGAGACGTTTACTTTTACAACAACGATGTGGTTCTTCTTCTTCAAGAAGAAGATAATACGTCTCTACTTCTTTGGAGATGTAAAACAACTTCTCATCAATGTGGACATAATCATACATGGATTTGAACATTGGCTGGCCTTGAAGACTATTAGGCTCAAGCATTGAAACACAAAATCGGAGTCTTGCTCTCTTGTTCTCTTTAGATAGATACTGCTTCAACGCATTTGAATGCGGCCAAATTTTGCCTTCTTTAATTCTACTATGAATTGTTGATTTTGGAAGATTCAATGCCTTTGACAATGAGTAGATATTGGTTCGATGACGAAGAGGAATTTCAGCGACTTTCCCAAAGTTAAGTTGAACTCGCTTGTGGCCAGAATTTGTTAATTTGCTAGATACATTGACCATTAACCCATTTTCCATACAAGCTATTCCTCTCTTCCGAAGACTCTGAACAGTTTTTATATGGACAGAGAACTTCGCAACAACCTCAGTTTGACAACCCTTTTTCAATATTCCACCCTTACTTCGTATTAGCAAAGTTTCAAAAATTGATTGGCGTAGATGATTTGTTAGATTTTTTTTTGTTCTATGATGAACACAAGAAAGAAAAATAGGGGAACTAGCAATAGAGGAAGTCTCAATTATAGAATCCATGATGGATTAAAATGGATCAACATTTAAAGATGAAAACATGAGACAATAAGCTCGAAAAGTTGATGAGATATAGGAAAGAAAAGAAGCAGATTTGGTAATGGAGCAAAATAAAAGAGTTTGCCTTTGTGAGAAAGAATGGAGTGGTTTCTGTAGTAACATGGAATTTTCAATTGAAAATGAAACTTTCAAATTTTATTTAGATACCTTACTCGCTTAAATTTGGTTCGATTCACAACAAATTGCCGCCAAAATTTTTGGACAGATTTTCTTATACGCTATTAGTAGTACTTCTTTGACCTTAATTTTAAAAATTTAAAAATTTTGAAATGTAATAATTGTACTATCAAAAAAAGTTGGATTCTCCAAAATCGACCAATATTTTGGGACGGAGGGAGTATATAATCCCAAGGATTATAAAAGATTTTCCAAATGGTGATCTTTCTCCATCATCATCATCATCATCATCATCATCATCAATAACAACAGAACCAGTAAGGTGGCTGTTAAGTTTTTATTCTTGGTAATCCCGTTTGACAAAACTCCTTTCAGTTGTAATTCTATTCAATATTTTATTTCAGTGAGGCTATTGTTGGAAAATTGGTTTTATTAGGCTTATTTTGGGCCAACTTTGAGCCCAAAATAGAGTGGCTCCAAACGTCTTTTGGAGTGGGTCCAAAAAGGTGACGTGTTCGTTGTTGCGTGGCAAGTCACACGGTGAAGACGGTTCGTCAACACCATTTATGAGTGAATGGGAACTTGACGTCGTTTTTGGGTTCGTGGAATGGACATTTAAAGAATGAAATGTGGGTTTCATTGAAATGGGTTGTCCCACATTGCAACTTTAAGAGAGTTTTGTTGAGTATATAAGCTCTAGATTACAACACTTGGGTTTGGCCCCAAGGGGGACCCCAAGTTTGTAGAAGAGAGGAGTTATGGACAAATGGAACCATGGCTCAAACAACCACACACTCGCGCGCACCGCCACCGCCGTCCGAGCGCGGGTGCGGGTCGGGTCGGTTCTTATATTAATTTTTTGGATAAAATTCATTTAAAATGTTTCCAAAAAATTATTGCGGGAAATTAATTCAAAATTTGAATTTAAATTTTCTGTCCATTTATTTCTAATAGATTAAACAGTCCATATAGGTTTCACATCTGTTTGAACCCGAACAGATTCAAATCTGTCTAGCAAATCTGTCCAGATTTTTGAATTGCATATGTTCATAGCAGTTGCATATCTGTTAAGCAGTTTGAACAGATTCAAACTAAGGTTAATCAGATTCAAACTGCAAGACAGATTCAGAATATTCCAGAAAGGTTTTTTAAATTGCTGCAGTTTAACAGATTTAACTGCCCAGCAGTTATCTGTTGAAACAGTGCAATATCTGTTCGGTTTAAATACTACACTTGTTCACTTTCTTGGTACCTGTTCAGGTCAGTTTGGTTGGCTATAAATACCAACATTTCCAGCAGTGTTCAATGATCCAAAACAGTCTGAAAATTACATTTTGCTGTCCTATTTTCTCCTTTGCATTATTTATTCTTCATTCTAGTTTTAGAGGATATTAAAGAGAGTATAGAACACAAGGTTCTAGTTCGCCGGACAAATTTGTTTGGAGTGTTACTACAAATTTGTGAAGATCATTGTATCCTGGGAGATAGATGCCATTAGTCCGTAAGCACCGAAGCGGGGCGAATTTGTCTTAAGGACAGAGTGTCACACACTCGACTTGGTCTTTGAATTTTTAAGTTCAGTTCGATAAATAAATTCGGTACATTATTTATTTATTTTTTTGGTTTTGTTTCAATTTATTTTATTTACACAAAAGATTGTTCCAACAATCTTAAGACATATTTGAATTATTCTATTTACAGAATTTTTCGTTTATTTTTTTTATTCTTTCTTCTTCTTTTAGAAATTGTTTTATGTGGATTTACAAAATAATATTCTGGTTGGAAAAACAAATAGTGATTATATACTATTTGACAGATAGTAGTAATATACTGTCTATTTTCTTTGACAACTAGTAGTAATATGCCGGTGTCATTAACAACTTAGAATATTTATTTGTGGAATTTTTTCAGAAATTAATTTTGGTTTTCTTATTTTATTTCTGATTGTTCATTAATTAAAAAATACTGTTCTAGTTTTTTTTTTTAATTATTGAAGTGTTACAGAAATTTAATTTTCTGTGTAGAATTAATTTGGTTAAACAAAATTTTATTTTATTTCCAAATTAATTGAAAAATAAAAGTTACATTTTTTGTTTCTTTTATTTTTACAGAATTTAATTTTGTGAATTTGGTTTAATTTTCTGTGTAGTGTAAATTCTAATTCTAATTTTGTTTTATAATTTAGAATTGATGGCTACTGAAACTAATGCCCAAACAAGTACTAGTGTGGTGGCTGCAATTGCGCCAACCCCCTCTCTTGTTGTGACAGTACCGGTAAATCACGGTGAGAAGACAGAGAAGTTCTCTGAAACTTATTTTAAAAGATGGCAACAGAAAATGTTGTTTTATCTTACAACTCTGAACCTGGCTCGTTTCCATCGTGAGAATGCTCTTATTTTGAAAGAGGATGAAACCAACCGGCAAGTAGTTGCTATGGTTGATGCCTGGAAACATGCTGATTTCCTTTGTCGGAACTACATCTTGAACGGACTTGACAATACATTATACAACGTCTACAGTCCTATCAAGACAACAAAGAAACTTTGGGAGTCTTTGGAGAAAAAATACAAAACGGAAGATGCCGGCTCAAAGAAATTTGTGGTTGGCAAATTCCTAGACTTTGTAATGGTTGATTCTAAGACTATGATCAGTCAAGTTCAAGATCTCCAACTTATTCTGCATGACATTCATGCAGAGGGCATGTCTCTCAGTGAATCCTTCCAAGTTATAACCTTAATTGAGAAATTATCACAACGCTGGAAGGAATTCAAGAACTATCTCAAACACAAGCGCAAAGAAATGTCTTTGGAAGAATTAATTGTGCGTTTGAGGATTGAGGAGGACAACCGTAATTTTGAAAAGCGGACTGGTAAGCATCCTATGGAGTCTAAGGCAAATGTGGTGGAACATGCTCCAAAAACAAATAAACGGAAGTTTTCTGCAGAAAGTTCATCACAAGGCTCTAAAAAAAGGGAAATTAAAACGTACAAGTTTAATGGCAAGTGTTACATCTATGACAAAGAGGGACATCGGGCCAAAGATTGTCGTAGCAAGGGCAAAGGCAAAAAGAGAACAAGCAAGAAGCCTGCTTAAGCCCATATGACCGAAGTGGACAATATTTTCCAATGGTGTAGATGACATCAATCTTTCTGCAGTTGTTTCCGAGGCAAATCTTGTTGGAAATCCTAAAGAATGGTGGGTGGACACTGGTGCTACTTGCCATATCTGTGCTGACAAAAAGATGTTCACATCTTATTCTACAGTGGACAATGGTGAACAACTTTTTATGGGCAACTTCTCAACTTCCAAAGTCGAAGGACAAAGGAAGATTGTTTTGAAGATGACATCTGGAAAGCAACTCACTCTTAACAATGTGCTGCATGTACCGGACATTCACAAGAATCTTGTTTCCGGATCTTTGTTGAGTAAGAATGGGTTTAGGCTAGTATTTGAGAGTGATAAATTTGTACTTACTAAGAATGAGATGTATGTAGGAAAATGTTACATGTCTGATGGCCTTTTCAAGATGAATGTAATGACCGTTGTACCTTCAGTTATTAATAAAAATACATCTTCTTCTTACTTGCTTGAGTCTTCAAATTTATGACATGGTAGACTAGGACATGTTAATTATGGATCTTTGCGTAGATTAATTAATATGGAATGTTTACCTAAATTTGACATTGATTCAAATCATAAATGTGAAATTTGTATTGAAGTAAAATTATCCAAAACTCCTATTCATTCAATTGAAAGAAGTATGAAACCACTTGAATTAATTCATAGTGACATTTGTGATTTTAAATCAATTTAAACTAGAGGTGGGAAAAAATATTTTATCACTTTTATAGATGACTATACTAGATATAGTTATGTTTATTTAATTCGAACCAAGGATGAAGCTTTGGAAACTTTCATTCAATATAAGAATGAAGTTGAAAATCAACTTGGTAAGAAAATCAAAAAACTAAGAAGTGATAGAGGTGTTGAATATGAATCACCTTTTGGTGCATTTTGTAAAGAATATGGAATAATTCATCAAACAACCACTCCTTACTCACCTCAGCAAAATGGAATTGCTGAAAAGAAAAATAGGACTTTAAAAGAAATGATGAATGCCATATTAATAAGTTCTGGATTACCACTGAACTTGTGGAGGGAAGTAATACTTTCTGCTAATTATATACTTGATAAAGTACCCCGAAAGAAAGTGAATCAAACACCTTATGAGTTGTGGCATGGAAGAGTACCATCCTACAAATACTTAAAAGTGTGAGGGTGTTTGGTTAAAGTAGCTATTCCTAGTCCTAAAAAGACTAATAGGTCCTAAGACCATTGATTGCATTTTCATTGGTTATGCTAAGAATAGTAGTGCATATCAGTTTTTGATTCATAAATCAAAACATTCCGAAATGCATGTAAATGCATCTTTCTTTGAACATGTATTTCCAAATAAGACTGGACAAGAGACTAGTACTAATAAAAGATCTTTTGATGCTATTACTAGTAATGATCAAGAACATGATCAAGAGTAAGAGTTAGGTCAAAATGAGGAAGAGGAACTTAGACGTAGTAAACGTGCTAGAACCTCAAAATCTTTTGGTCCAGATTTTCTAATATATTTGTTAGAAAATAAGCCTTTAACTTTTAAAGAGGCTATGTCCAGTCCTGAAGCTCTTTTATAGAAAGAAGCTGTCAATAGTGAAGTTGAATCCATCTTGCAAAATCACACTCGGGAATTGGTAGATTTGCCACCAGGTTGTAAACCTCTTGGGTACAAGTGGATTTTCAAAAGAAAAATGAAAGTGGATGGATCAATTGACAAATACCAGGCAAGACTTGGGGTCAAAGGTTTTAGACAAAAAGAAGGTCTTGATTACTTTGACACATACTCACCGGTTACTAGAATAACATCCATTAGAATGCTAATTGCCATTACATCTCTATACAATCTAGAAATTCATCAAATGGATGCGAAAATCGCTTTCTTAAATGGTGAGTTAGATAAAGAAATTTACATGGAACGACCAGAAGGTTTTTCTATTCCAGGAAAACAAAAGAAAGTGTGTAAATTGGTTAAATCATTATATGGTTTAAAACAAGCACCAAAGCAATGGCATGAGAAATTTGACAAGGCAATGATGTCAAATGGATTTAAAATTAATGAGCGTGACAAATGTGTTTATATTAAAAACGCAGACAAAGGTTATGTCATTGTATGTCTTTATGTAGATGATATGCTCATCATAGGTAGTAATAATGATATGATTAAAACTACCAAGAAAATGTTGAATAAACATTTTGACATGAAGGACATGGGCATTGCTGATGTAATTCTTGATATGAAAATTACCAAAACATCAGAAGGATATGCTTTGTCACAATCTCATTACATTGAAAAAATACTTGACAAATTCAGCAAAGATGATGATCATCTTGCTAGAATACCTGTAGATGTTAATTTGTCTTTATCTAAGAATGTACAGGAAAGTATTTCTCAATTAGAGTATGCCCAAATTATTGAAAGCTTAATGTACTTGATGAACTGCACTCGCCAGGATATAGCTTATGCAGTAAGTAAATTAAGTAGATATATGAGAAATCCAGGAGTAGAACACTGGAAAACAATTATAAGGGTTCTAAGATATCTCCGATTTACTCGTAACATTGGGATGAATTATACCATATATTCAGCAGTGCTTGAAAGATACTGTGATGCAAATTGGATATTAGATACTAGAGACTCAAAGTCCACCAGTGGGTATGTCTTTACTCTTGGTGGGGCGGTTGTATCTTGGAAATCTTCCAAACAGACTTGCATTGCTAGGTCTACAATGGAATATGAATTCATAGCTTTAGACAAAGCTGGGGAAGAAGTAGAATGGTTTCACCATTTTTTGGAAGATATTCCAATATGGCCAAAACCAGTGCCTGTTATATGCATACATTGCGATAGTCAATCAACAATAGGTAGAGCATAGAGTCATATGTATAATGGTAAGTCATGACACATTCGTCGTCGATATAATATCGTGAGACAATTACTCTCTAATGGAATTATTTCCATTGAATATGTGAAGTCTAAAGATAACATAGCGGATCCACTAACCAAATGGTTAGAAAGAGAGTTAGTTGAAAATTCATCGAGGGGAATGGGACTAAAGCTTATTAAATAAGAGTTACCACAAGGGCAACTCAACCTAGTTAACTGGAGATCCCAAGATCTACGTTCAAAGGGACAACCGAGTTGTGTATGACTCAGAAGGATCACTGGGGAGTCCAACTCTTACCCATTTCTAGGATGAAATAGTGATGTCTGCAGCGTTTTAGGTTAAGTAAAATTTTAATGATTCTTATATCTAGGTAAACCTAGTGGAGTATGGCAGGATACTTTTCATAAGAATCACCTACGTGAGTGTGAACTGGGCCAGTTCTATGAGATTTGTGAAGGGCTACAATTCTCTAGAGCACTCATGAAAGACCAGGTTGTTCAAGGCCAAAATGAACACAATAGTGAGAACTAAACTGTGCTTGGGGATATACTGTGTGAGCTCTATTCTCTTGGTTTACACAAACGGCTGAACAGTTCAAAACATCATGTTCACTGGTTAGCTAGTAAATCCGATAGTTTCTCACAAGGGAATGTCCAAAACCAAAAGCTACCTATCCTTTGTAGAATATTTTCAATTTTTGTACTCTTTGTAATAATATCATGTTGTTGCATTTTCTCTCCGTCAAATTCCATTCATGTGGGGGATTGTTAGAAAATTGGTTTTATTAGGCTTATTTTGGGCCAACTTTGAGCCCAAAATAAAGTGGGCCCCAAACGTCTTTTGGGGTGGGTTCGAAAAGGTGACGTGTTCGTTGCCGCGTAGCAAGTCACACGGTGAAAACGGTTCGTCAAAACCATTTATGAGTGAATGAGAACTTGACGCCATTTTCAGGATTGTAGAATGGACATTTAAAGAATGAAATATGGGTTTCCTTGAAATGGTTTGTCCCACATTGAAACTTTAAGAGAGCTTTGTTGAGTATATAAGCTCTAGATTACAACACTTGGGTTGGGTCCCAAGGGACACCCCAAGTTTGTAGAAGGGAGGAGTTATGGACAAATGGAACCTTGGCTCAAACCATCACACAAGCGCACACACCGCCGCCGCTGTCGTCTGTCCAATCGAGCCGAGCCGTGCCGTGTCGTGCCGGGTGCGAGTATGGGTTGTAGGTCGGGTCGGTTCTTATATTAATTTTTTGGATAAAATTTATTTGAAATGTTTCCAAAAAATTATTGCGGGAAATTAATTCAAAATTTGAATTTAAATTTTCTGTCCATTTATTTCTAACAGATTAAACAGTCCATACAGGTTTTACATCTGTTTGAACCCGGACAGATTCAAATCTGTCTAGTAGATCTGTCCAGGTTTTTGAATTGCATATGTTCATAGCAGTTGCATATCTGTTAAGCAGTTCGAACATATTCAAACTAAGGTTAATTAGATTCAAACTGCCAGACAGATTCATAATATTCCAGAAAGGTTTTTTAAACTGCTACAGTTTCAACAGATTTAACTACCCAATAGTTATTTGTTGAAACAGTGCAGTATCTGTTCAGTTTAAATACTACACTTGTTCACTTCCTTGGTACCTATTCGGGTCAGTTTGGTTGGCTATAAATACCAACATTTCCAGTAGTGTTCAATGATCCAAAACAGTCTGAAAATTACATTTTGCTGTCCTATTTTCTCCTTTGCATTATTTATTCTTCATTCTAGTTTTAGAGGATATTAAAGAGAGTATAGAATACAAGGTTCTAGTTCGCCAGACAAATTTGTTTGGAGTGCTACTATAAATTTGTGAAGATCATTGTATCTTGGGGGATAGACACCATTAGTCCGTAAGCACCGAAGTGGGGCGAATTTGTCTTAAGGACAGAGTGTCACACACTCGACTTGGTCTTTGAATTTTTAATTCAGTTCGATAAATAAATTCGGTAAGTTATTTATTTATTTGTTTGGTTTTGTTTCAATTTATTTTATTTACACAGAAGATCGTTCCAACAGCTATGAGTTTTAGATGCGAATCCAATTCGAATTGTACCCTTGCAGAGAAGTTTGTGGTGTTAATTATTTCATGTTTGCCACTTCGCGGACTATGTCGGGGATCGAGCTGCCTGGTCAGCTCGCGGGGGTCTAGGGGGCAGTGCCCCTGAAGCAAAAAGTAAAAATGCAGTTGAAGTTGCTTGTTCGCTCAAGCGGCCATTTGTGCGCTTGAGCAGAGAATCTTTGGTTCCAGAAGTTTGAATTGTTTGCAAAAGTACTAGAAGTTATGTTTTTACGCTCGAGCGGAACTTCCTATGCTCGAGCATCAGTCCGCTTGAGCGGTCATTCTTGAGCTCGAGCGGAGATCGCGGATTTGTGTTTCAGTCCAATTTTAGGGTACAACTTCCAGATTTTGTTCTTGGATATTATAATTTTTATTTAGAGCTTTTTTGCTTGTTTCCTTTGATATCTTTGAGAGATTAATCATGAATTGAGTGGATTATATCAAAGGGGTTGTTTAGTTTGTTTTATTCAAAAAGGAGAGAGTTGTTCTTTGGTGAATTGCATGGAATTTGGGCCTGAAGCTTTGGTGGATTCTAGAGTAGCTCATCGTCGTGGATTTGACATCGACGTTGTGGATTCAACGTTGGACAATACAATTCTAAGGTGAAGACGGGACTAGAAAAGACATATAGGGGTCGGTTCGATTCGGGCGTGGATTCACTAGGTAATTGAGAGTACACTTGTGTAATTTCTTTATGTCTTCTTAGTGGATTGTGTTGTGGCTTTTGCGCGTGGTTTTTTTTACCACAATTGGCTCCAATTGTGGATTTTTCACGTAAAATCATTGTGTTGATTTGTCTTGATTATTTGATTGGGATTGTTATTTTTCTTAAAATTGATATATAATCACAAATTGATATCTAGGGGTTTTCTAGTTTTTTCAATAGCAACAAAATTTACTAAACTTATTTTTTCTTTTATCTGTTGAAATTTACAGATATGTTTCATTATCATCAACAACATGGCATCATCAATAGATCAATAACTACCAAAAATGAATAAATAAATAATAGGGAGATCATTTGGCGTGAGAAAGATCATACGATTCAAAAAGAGATCACCATAGACTGCTAGTTCCTTATCGATCTGGATCTAGAGGTCGATGATCGAACTAGAGATGCTAGTGACAAAGATCTAGAGAGATGGCAATGAGCGATGGTGATGTCGAAGAGCGATAGTGAGGAGGCGAAGAAGAGAGAGATAGAGAGAGAAAGACAGGGTTGCGGAGAGCCTGACTGCAACATAACCAACTTGAACAATGAAATCGGCAGCGGCGGTGCCACCGCATTGCCGTCATTTCTAACAATTGGAGCTGATTCCTTATTGATATGGATCTGGAGGTTGATGATCAAACTGAAGACACTGGCGTCAAAGATCTTGAGAGACGACGAGGAGCATCAGTGAAGGCGAGGAGCGATAGTGAGGAGGCGAAGAAGAGAGAGAAAGAGAGAGAGGGAAAGGGGTTACGCAGAGCCCGACGACAACGCAACCAACCTCAACAATGAAACTGGCAGCATCGGTGCCACCGCATCGCTGTTGTCTCTAATAATCAGAGTAGGGACGAAGCGTTGGGGAGAGAGAGTAGAGGGAAGAAAGTGAGAGAGAATATGGGGGCTATAATGAGGGTTTGGAAATGGATTTTCTACAGTAGTTGTATTATCTATATGGGGGTAGTTTGGTTATTTTGTCATGTCCTTATAGACATACTATTTTTTAGCGTGAACTGTTAGGTAAAAGGAATTCAGATTTGGACTTTTGGCCTGAACACCCTATTTTATAAAGGTTGGAGTTTTCACTAACAAAAAATATCTATTAGATATAATGCCTTATCTTTAATAGGACTAGTTACGTTGAAAAATCTAATAATGATAAGGAATATACTTTAAATTAAGAGGGAAACATCATATAATGATAAAGAATATACTTTAATGCTGTGTTTGGTTGGGGAATTTGGGGAGGGATTTGGAAAGGGAAAGGGAAAAGGTGTGTAAAATTATGTGAAATATAAGTATGTTTTATTCATATTTCACCTACCTTTTCCATTTCCCTTTTCAAATCCCTCTTCAAATTCCCCAACCAAACACAGCATAAGAGGGAAAGAGTGAGAGTATAAAAGGTTAGTTGTAAGTAAAAACTTACGAAATTTCACATATGATAGGGATGCAATTTGGATGGTCAACTTGAACAGAGAGTTTAGATGAAAATAAATAATAATAAAAAAATCTTGAATAGAAATTTCAATTTAAAGGATTTTAGAATTTGATGATATAATCTTATAAATTTAATTTAAAATTTGTATATGTTAAGTAATTTTTTGCATATGTTAATTAAATTTGAGTTACTTCAATTGCTCAGATTATAAGGGCTAAAACAATTACAGTAATACTATAAATTCAGACTTAATTATTTAGAAATTACTCAAAATTATTATCTTGTGATTCAAATTCAGTCCACATAGATTTCACACTATATAAATTTAATTTCCATCAAACAAACACCCACCTAAAAACTTTTGGGAGGTTAAGTTTGGGTTTCTAAGTTTTCCAAACAATTATGACTTTAATTTGATGTTCGATGACAGAAATCTGTCAATAGGGGTGTTAAGAAAATGTTGGTGGTCTAAATTATACTATTGCTCTCTGTTTTTTATTTTGAAAAAAAAAATGATCTGATTTGAAATAATTAAAAATAATTAATTATGATTCGATTTGTAAATGAAGGCTTAAAAGAACTTAATAGTTCGAATTGAACAGTTCCTTCATAAGATTTTTGACAATTCACAATTCCATTTATTTAGTATTTATATATAGGGAAGTGATTCATCCCCCGAAAGGGGGACCCCCGAATCCCCCGAAAATCCATTTTAAGTAAAAAAAAAAAAAGAAAAAAAGAAAAGAAAAAGAAAACAGTTTCCAGAAAAGGAAATTAGGGGGATTAGGGAGAGGGATTTTAGGGCTCTAAATCATTTTCCTTATATATAATATGAAGATTTTGACGTGTTTTACGCATTTTTATAAAATTTAATATAATATAGAGAATTATGAAACGCTCAAGCATGTTTGTGAACATTTTTGAATGATTTTATTAGTATAATCAATTTTTGATTGAATTAGTAAAAGGAAATATTATTTTGTGCACTCTTAAAAAAGTGCATATGGCATGTCTGTCATAATAATATCACAAATTTTTGTAACATAAATTATAAAATGACATAATTTCTCATTACAAAAAATATATTTTTTTGGTTCACTATAAAAAAATAAAATTTTAGCTTAAAAGTACATACCATAAATTTGTCATTTGTATCTTATATTCACAAATTAACATAATACAATAACTTCTACTATAAACATTTATAATTTTTATTACATGGACCTTTTTCAGAACGTACAAAATTTTCCTATTAGCAAAACAATCTGGTTTAAGTGGAACAAATATGGAAATTGATTGTGCATTCTAAAATTAGTAGCTGCAGATTAGATTTGAACTCTAAACTCTTTTATTTCCAAACTATAATAAGTGATTGAAGGCACTAAATTCATCAGAAAATTAATGAAACATTCCTCTCTAACTTTTGGTAGTAGAAGATATTCAATATTTTTTTTTATTAGTTAAAATCCCTCAATAATATTAGGGAAAATTAATGTAACATCCCTCTCCAACTTTACAAGCGGGAAAGGTCCACAATATATTTTTTTGTAGTGTAAGGTTCCTAGATCCATCACCCGTAATTACAGACATCAAATTTCTTCTAAACCTACTCTCTCTCTCTCTCTCTTAGTAAAGCAAAGCAAAAACTCAAAGCAACAATGACTCTATGGATGGACAAAGGTTTAGAATCTTTAACCGAAAGTGAGATGGCCATCTTTCTATGATTTCGTTGTTCGTTGTTCCAGTGGAGTTGATTTTGAGTTGTTCTTCGTTTGTTGATTTCGATTTGATTTGTGTAAAGATTCTAATTTCGCATTAGGTTTTGGATTCAGATTTGTGGTTCTCATTAGGTTTTTTATTTTAATTTGTGATTTAGAGATTGAGTTTTTTGTAATTTTGTAGAGATTTTTGTTTTTGAAACATTATTCGAGTTGATTTGGGCAAAAAATCATAGAGGAGAATATGTGATTTGGCTAGAGAAAATCAACAAATTTCTTTGGCCATCACATAGAGAAATTTAGCCCAATATTTTAAAATGTTCACTGTAAAGAAAGAGAAATTCCATAACAGAGAAAATCAAGATGCTAAAGAAAACAATCTGCTTATTATGGGGGTTGTATGCAAATAGTGGTTGTTGGACTTGGGCTTAATAATTGGTTGTTAGGTAGGCTTGGATTTTCTAACTATTTTGCGCTAGTGATCTGATTGATCATGGAATATTTCTTACACTTGTAATTACTCTTCGATTAACAATATAAATATAAGTATATATATATATATATATATATTTAGATCTAATTTTCATTAAATTTGTAATTATCTTCCACAGATTGAAAAATAAAACCCCCATTACTAAGTATGGGGTCTATTATGCACATATATATTTTGGCTTATTTTGTGAAGTTAAATACTAATTTTTAAATTTTTTATATTTTTTATAAAAAAAAATGTAAAAAAATAAAGAAAACATGACTCAAAAAAGTCAAAAAATTAAAAACTTAACTTTTAATCTAATTACCAAAATAGGCTTTTGTGTGCCCTCCTTAGACAAAAGGCAGATTAAAAGCATCACTCATTTAACTTCATAATAACTAAAATTTTAATTTTTTGAAAAATTGTTTTTACTTCAAAAGTCTCATCATTTTTTTCAAATGTGCAGCTCGGTATGGAGCGCGCAATTGAAACTTTGGCCCCGTTTGTTTTGAGAGATAGAATGGAGGAGATTGATAGTGAGGGGGTTAATAGTGAGGGGATTGTTAGTGAGGGGATTAATAGTGAGGAATTGTTAAATTATTTTTATATAAAATAATAAAACAAATAAAAAAATATAAAAAAATAAAAATTATATTAAAAAAAAATTCCCAATATATAAAAAATAAAAAAAATTTCTAATCCCCTCACTATTTTTCTAATACCATCTCTACCTCGTCCTTACCAATCCCCCTTCCTCCTCCTTACTAATACCAAGGGATTACTAATCCCCTTCTTATCTCTCAAAACAAACACTCCATTCTCAATCCCCTCCTCACTATCAAATCCAATCCTCTCCCCATAACCCCAAACAAACGAGGCCTCTATGCGGACAAGCATACGGAGCACACCAATACGAAATGCTCGGCATTTATCTCCAAAGATCAACCATCCTACTAACTGTCACCGGCTTCCTCCTCGCTCTCGTCTACATTTTCTCCGAGCCCATCCTCATATTCCTCAGCCAATCCCCCTACATCGACTCCACCGCTGTCCTCTTTGTCTACGGCCTCATCCCCCAAATTTTTGCCTACGCCGTAAACTTCCCAATCCAAAAATTTCTACAGGCACAGAGCATTGTGACCCCCACTAGTGCATACATATCTGCAGGCACATTAGTCCTCCACTTGATACTGTTAAAACCTTCACCTACTCCACCCGCTTCACCTACTCCACCCACTTCACCTACTCCACTTCACCTACTCCACCTACTACCTATTCTTCTCTTCTATATAATCATTGTGAACATAATAACATAAATCAATCAATAATACATCAATTTTAACATGGTATCAGAGCAAGGTTAAGAACTTAGTATTTTTTCGCTTCACCGGCGGGCCGCAACCTCGCCTTGGCCGCCTGCCGGACCTCAACCTAGTCCGCTTATTTTCTACACATACCTTCCCATGCTACACATACCTTCTCATCATTGCCCAAATCCTCTCTCCTTCGGATGTGTAACCATTAATTTGCTCAACATCTTTGGCATCTGCTTCCAATGCCCTTCTCCTTGCAACATTGACGTAGTGGTCTCTGTGTGTAATTAACACCAGCCCACCCAATCCATCTTGCCTCGCACTCCTTCACACCCAGAAGAGCAGTGACTAGACCCCCACCGCTTCTCTCTAGTGCCCAGGACTCCTCACCTCTTCTAACTGCAGAGACCGGTCACCTATTGGCCACCACCAACAGTCTTTGCCTGAAGGGTCTCCCCTCTGGCCTTTCCCATCCTTCACCAAGCGCCTGTGCAGTCGCGGCCCCTTCCAAATATTGCTCCACATAGGAAGAAGCCCCACAGCTATCGCCTTCTCTCAAGCGCAGTTCAATCCCTTTGTTATTTTCAGTAGCCTCATTTGAATGAGAAGCCTTGTTGCTCTTTCTTATCTCTCTATCTCTCAAGAGCCTTTCTAACCTACTTGTGGGGATGGCTGGGTTGCCGTTGTACTTGTTCCCAGGCATATGCTCAGTCTACAACTAAACCTCCACCACCAACTTTAGTATGCATTCCAGGCTTTCTAGAGACAATGAAGTTCCCTCTCGGTTGCTGAACAATTTCCATACACCTCGTGGTGAACAATTTCCCATGAAAATCTGCCCTCAGCAAAGGCTCCTGCCCACATGGTCTTGTTCCCTTTTCTTATCTTCAATTCACACAAAACCAAAAAAAAAAAAAAAAAAAAAATACCCACGTGATCCCACTAACCAATGCACTTTAATCTCTCTCTAGTCCTTTTTTTTTTTCTCTCCACCAGACCCACTTTAATCATATCCATCATTTCCCTTAATTTATTCCACCCACGTTATTTCACTCTTTTCTTTTATTTTCATATATATATATATATATATATATATATATTTATTATAATATATTTCCCCTATCCCTACCATTGTTAGTGAGCATCACCCGTTTTCCATTATCTTATTATTATTATTTTTTTTTTCTATTCCACCGACAAAAAAAAAAAAAAAAAAAAACATCACACCGATGTTTTTCATATCACCCATCCCCAAATATTTTTATCTATTTTCTTTATCCATTGTTTTATTTTATTTTATTTTTATTATTAAACACAACCACAACACAAAATCACACCAACACCCTTCCACAACCTTGTCATTTTATCCATCTCGGGGATCAACCCCGAGCACATTTCTACAACCAAAAAAAAAAAAAAAAACCAACAACCAACAACCAAACCAAAACAAACCACACCCACAGTGGGATTTTCCCTTCTCTACTCTGCCGCCTGTCTCTTCTTCTTGCCTCCGTCCTGGGCGGCCCTTGCCGGTGCTGCCTCCGTGTTTCCCACGCCACCGAGCACGTTCACTCTCCCATACTCCTCCACTACAGCATATGGTGGACCTCCAAATCGGAACATCACGGTGGCCTTCCGCTTCAGCTCCTTGTTTCCGCCTTTAGCACACTTATCTCTGCTCGCGCATCCTTATACATGCGCTGGAGCAGAGCCAGCTGGGCGTTTAACTGCTGCACCTCATTTGTCCTACTCTGAAGCCAGTGCGACAAGTTTGTGACCGCCGTCATGGTCTCCACACATGACTTCAATGTATACTGATTGGCCTCAATATCTGTTTGCACTGCCATTTTTTGCTCCACAAACCGCATCGGAAAGTTCAACGGAGCAACACCAGAGGTGTTTGGTTGAGGTTCACGGGCCACCGCACCAGTTATCTCTCTTGTTGACTCGTTGAGGTCGGGAAAGAGAGTGAGCAGACCACGGGAAGACGAGGCCATTTTCTGTGTTACAGAGTGTTACAGAGTTTCTCTCTCGGAAACGGACGAGTTTTTCAAAGGCTTTTCGCAGGTTTTTTGTCTCAGCCTCTGCCTCGGCCTCAGCCTCCGTCTTGGTTAAATAGCCGAGGCAGACACGCGCATCGCGCGCCACTTGACGCCAGACGACAAAACGGGTGCGCAAGCCAAGGTAGTCACGCGTCTCGCCATCATGTCCGGCACACCTTTTTATGGATTGGGCACGCCTTTTGATGGCACGCCTTTTGAAAGATTGGGCACACCTTTTGAGGGTGCGACTTTTCCAACGGTCCGACATGACCCCATAAACTGTCCCGACATTTGATTCCGGTTAGCTTTTACCACGGTCTGACATGCCCTCGTCAACTGTTCAGACTTTATCTGCTACAAAGGTCTGCCACAACCATCCAGTGTCCTCTACAACGTTATGACACAACCATCCAGTGTCCTCTACAACGTTATAACACAACCATCCAGTGTCTTCACCAACGGTCTGACACGACCATACAGTGTCTCCTATCCTCTTTTATGTATTAGTCTATTTTCTTGTTTTGTTACTCTCTCCAAACTCAAGTTGGTTAGTTCCTATCCCCCTTGAGTTTGCGGGGGACTGTTAAAACCTTCACCTACTCCACCCACTTCACCTACTCCACCCACTTCACCTACTCCACTTCACCTACTCCACCTACTAGCTATTCTTCTCTTCTATATAATCATTGTAAACATAATAACATAAATCAATCAATAATACATCAATTTTAACAGATACTGAGCTGGTTTGCTGTGTACAAGATTGGGCTCGGGCTTTTTGGCTCCTCACTAGTGTTAAGTTTGTCTTGGTGGATTATTGTGGTGGCCCAGTTTGTTTATATTGTGAAGAGTGAGAGGTGTAAGTATACGTGGGCTGGGTTTAGTTTACAGGCCTTTTCGGGCCCGCGGGAGTTTTTGAAGTTGTCGGCAGCGTCGGCGGTGATGCTGTGCTGGGAGTCGTTGGCACTTTCAGATTCTTGTTTTGCTGGCTGGGTTGCTTGAAAATCCTGAGTTGGCTTTGGATGTTCTCTCTGTTTGGTAAGAAAAAAAAATGTTTTTTGTTTTTGTATTTTTTTAAGGTACATTTCAATAACCGATAATTGTAGTCTTAAATAAATAATACATTAATGGATATATTGCAAAACAAAAACGCTACATACTAAGAAAAATATCCATAATTTAATATATAATGTAGATTTGAACCTGGTGTGATGTATTACACTTAATGATGAATTTGATTTATATATTTTAAAATTTAGATACTTATTAAAAAATATATTTATATATTTTTATGTTCGAAGCATTTTTTATTGTAAAATATCGATTCCAATTAGATAATTATTAAGAAAATAGGAAATGATAATAATATATTGCTATGCAAGCGGAATACAAAATGGCAAAAAAAGTGATATATAGGATTCCACATTTTTTTTTTGTTCTCCAATTTATTATTTTGAGGGTGAATTGTAAGTTACACTCTGTTTGTTTCGGTAGAAAATATTTTCTGAATTTTTTTTAATGTTTGGTATAATAAAAAATGAAAGTCAATGGTTCGTAAACATTTTCCATAATCAAAGGAAAATAAGTTTATTTAGGCAAAATATATTTTCTACTTTTAAAAGGCGGAAAATATCCAGACTAAAAATTTCATCAATGTCACCACACCACTACCATCACTTTCATCTCTGAAAATCCTAAGTGATTCGTGATTAGATCAAGATTAAAATATTTTAATTCCCAATCATTCAAAACACACAATCTAAATCATCAAGCACTTACGAAAGTGATTTAGATTGTTGTTTTCCAAATAAATAATAAATCGACACAAACGATTTTTACGTGGAAAATCCACAATTGAAGAACCTTCAATTGTAATAAAAAATCACGGGCGAAACGCCACTAATCAATCCACTACTGAAGAAGGAAAGATTACAAAGATAACAAACAAATTACCCAACTCATCCAATTTGTCTTCAAACCTTCTGTAACTCTTTCACCAAGTCTTCGTCTCGGAACTGATTAATCTGAAGTTGAATTCACAACTTCACTTGTTGAATTAACGACTACGTACAGAATCAAACTCCTTTGAAACTCCACATTTGAATCTTCGGAATCCACCGAAGAAGACTACTCTTGTATGTAATCAATCAACCTCCTTGATCTATGCTTGTCAATTCATGAGTTTAATACTCATTTAAATTATCAAGAAAAACTCACAAAAAATACTCCAAAAGAAAACCGTAGAAAACCTCAAAGTAAATCCAAAAAACCTAATCCTAGTTTTGGAGTAAAACAAATACTTATAGAAATCCTGAACTGTGAAGCTCGCTCGAGCGAAGACTCTCTTGCTCGAGCGAGGAGCTTATCTCGTGTGATTTCCATAAGTGACTTCGCTCGAGCCATGCAACCTGTGTTCGAGCGTGCAATCAACTCTTTCAAGTTTTTATGCAGACGCAGCACTTTGCTCGGGCCATGCAAACTTCGCTCGAGCGCACATTTATCTCTTTCAGGTTTTTATACAGACGTACTCTTCGCTCGAGCAAGGACTCCTTCGCTCGAGCGAGGAACAGAAAACAGAATGAAAAATTACAACTCAATCAACTCAAGTTTGTTTGCAGGATTGACAAGACTAAGGGACCTAACAATCTCCCCCTTTGTCAATTTTCGGACAAAACTTTCCAACACAATGTCCTAAACAAACGAACGAACTAAACAAACCAACTATAAAACTAGAAAATGAACCAGCTACCAAACCAATCTTGATGGAAAAACAATCTGCACAAAATAAACGTGGAGAGAATTGTTATTCATCATAAGAAACCATCAAAACTTAAAAAAAAAAACAGAAATATCAACATCTATAAAACCCAACCAATCATATAGCCCATACACAAACCAATCCAGTGCTATCTGCAAAGAAAACATCATGAGTATGTAAAAAACATATGTTCGAAAAACATATAAACATCATGAGTATCCCATATTCATCACCCCAAAAAGATACACAATCCTGCCTGCAAAAACAATCTGAGTATCCCAAACAAACATATATACAATCCTGCCTGCAAAAACAATTTGGGTATCCCAAACAAACATATATACCCCCAAAATGCATACTCCCCTTTTTTGTCCGGGAGTGACCAAAAACAGTCAGATACACCATCATAAAACTATCGAAGAAAATAAACCAAAACTATCCAGAAAATCATAGGCCAAAAACTAGAAATGTGAGGAAGATGGCTGCTGCAACTGAAGTATGGAAAGAATCTGAGCAAGCATGGTACTCTGTTGATCAAGTCGGCCGTCAAGGGTATCGAGTCGGGCATCCAAGTGATTAAGGCGACGAGTGACTGACTGCTCAAACTGCTGCAGCTGGCCACAAAATGATCAAGGTCGCATCTTAGGTAGATCAGGTGGACCTGCTGGGGCTGCATCAACCTCCTCCTCCTCCTCCTCTGCGAGTGGATCATCACTTGTATCAGATATCCCAACCCCCGACACCCCCCTAACATGTGCTTGACTTTGAGAAACTGTTAACTTGGTGATGGGTTTAATAGGATGGGCAAACTTATCATCATCAAGAGTGGGAACACCAAGAGAAGAGAGAAAACGAGTGAGGAAACAGCCATGTGGAAGACCCAAAGACTTACGACCCTCATAAACCGCAATCATTTTGGAAACTATCATGGCCGGTAGATCAATGGGAAGTTTGTGATCGATGCAATACAACACATAACCTTAATCTTGGGTAATGTGAGAAGAATGGGTGGTGACATGAAGATTAGCACACACAATGATATTAAGGAGACAAAACCTAGGAATAAGATAATTCTGTTGAATGAGTGCCCCAGCGATCCAAGTCCGGGTACAACCACAAAGTTCAGACGTAACTTGATCAAAGTCAATACCAGAACGAGTAAGGAGAGGAAACCGAAAATCTGGGACTTCGGGAAGATCAAGAAATAACCGAAAAACATCGCCAGTGATTGTAAACACCCCATTTTTGACCGACCTTAAGACTCAAACGTCATTGATTGAGCGCTCAGTGATTGCGTATGTTGTGCTCGTTCTGAGGTTTCGGAAGTTTTAGCAGAGAGCCTTACCCCCGGACCTCGGGACCCTTTTGTGCTTTGCCTCGGTTTACGAACTAGGTTCCGTTTTCTCTTCCCGAAGGAAGGGAGAGGTCTCGCAGACCATCTCTCAGTGGCCATAGGCTACTTTTCATGGTCGTAGGCCACTGTTCCCGTTTGGAGACCAGTTTTCGATTTTCGGAGCCGTCGGCCGTGCGCCTCAGTTTGGGACCGCTTAACTTTCTCTTTTTGCTCTGATTTTTGGCACACACCTTGTTTCCTCTGCCTAGAGGGACACTGTGGCCCGAGAGACCACCTTTGGGGTCGCACGCCACTTTCGGTGCCTAACAGCTTGTTTTTGGGTCACCCGGCTACGCATTTTGACCCCCGAACCTTCGTTTTGCATCCGTCTTGGTTCATTTTTGGCATGGACCCTATTTTCATTGTTTGGGAGACCACCTTTTCTCCTTGGAGACCACTTTTCTCCCCGTTTGTCGATTTTCTGGCTTTCTTATCGGGAAACTGGTTTTCTTGGTTTTTGGGCCACATTTACTGGTCTCCCACCCCACCACTAGCTTGCATTCAATTAGGAGACCATCCCTAGAGGCCACCGACCACCCAAATCAACTTGACCCTTTTGACCCTGGTCGGCCAGCTTTCTGCAGATTTGTCTCATTGAGTTGCTTCCAGCTGGGCCAGCTGGGAGGCATTTGCTCCATCCTCCATACACGTGTATGGAGGATTGACCCTCTTGTTTTGGCTTCTTAAAGAAGCTTGACCCTTTGGTCCAAGCTTCTAAGAGAACCTTGAACCTTTCTTAGCTTCTTGAGGAAGCTTGACCCCTTTGCTCTAGCTTCCTCAAGAAGCTTGACCCTTTTTGCTTTAGCTTCCTTAAGAAGCTTGGCCCTTTGCTCCAAGCTTCCAAAAGAAGCTTGAACCTTTGTTCTCCTATAAGAGAAGCTCTCTCCCTCATTAGAAAAGGTTCAGATTTTTTGGCTAAGGCATATGAGAGGGTAATTTTTGGAAAAAATTGGGCCGAGCTGTGAGTTGTGCTTTGTGGCCCAAAGCACGAAGGACTGGGTAAAAAGGCCCAATAGAAATGTGAAAGTTACTCCGGTTCAAGAAAGATATAGTTACTCCGGCCCAAGAGAGGTAAAGTTACTTCGGCCCAAGATGATGTAAAGCTGCTCCGGTCCGGAGGCGACTTGGAGTTAGGCCAGTCTCAGAGATAGTTCGGTCATGATGTATTTTGGGTAGGTCGGTCGGAATGTTGCTATTCGGTAGATCGGTCCAAACACACCATGGTTCGTGCATGAGAGAACCGAGATATGGTGCAGCAAGAGGAAGAACCGAACTACTGTTAGTACGGCCTACTCTGTGGCTCAGTATAGCCAGGTTTATCTCGGTCGAATGGCAGTTCGGCCATGATGAAAACCATCCCACTTGGTTTAAGCAGTGGGGGGGTGTAAAAGGATAAGCATTATCCTTAGGAGTATGAATCCTAGGAGGGCTCTGCATGGAGGAGTATGAGTCCTATTAGGATTGGGACACACGAAACCTATAAAAGCTTACAAACATCACCTTGGAGGAGGTAACACACAACTTTGCTTTCTGAAAACTCAGAGCTTTGTCTATTTGTCAAGTTTGCTGACTTAGGCATCGGAGAGGTTTCCGGCACACACCCGCCGGCTAGTTCACGTTTGTGTTTTCAGGTGATAAAGCGACGTCATACGGAGGAGCGTGGACTTAGTCAACAGGATTATACGAGAAGGTGTATTTCTTTCCCGTACAGCATATATACACCTCTTCGTATATCTCTCTATTTCAACCTCCAAAGCTCCATTGTTCTTGGCCATTACACACCACCTCCTATCCTAACACCTCCACCATCACTCTAAGCACCTTGGAGCTGGTTTTCAGAGGTTGAAGGCTTGCTGTTTTGGTCCAGAAGCTGCTGGTCCCTTTGGCTACAAGGGTAACACTCTATTTCCCTCTTGTTGGCATTGTTTTGTTCCATCTCTCAGCCTAGTTTGAAGCATATTCGGGCTTTGTCATGAACTAAAAAAAGTCTTATTTTGAGCTCCTCTTGAAGTTTGTTTAATGTCATTTTTCTATTGGGGGTCATCTCCCCCGTTGCATGCTTGTTTTGACTTTGTTTTGAAGCATGCATCTAGGCCTTTGCATTGGAATTTGTTTGACCTCTTAGCCACTGAAATCCAGTGGATTTTCAGTGGCTAGTGTGCTGTTTTGAGCCCCAAAATCAGAGAGGGCTGACCCTCTCATCCCTTGTTTTCTTGACTAGCATTGTTGGCTTTACAAAGGAGCCCATATTTGCACACTTCTTGAGCATGTTTCAGGCTATTTTTGATGAGTTTTAGGACCTGCATGAACTCTGTCCAGAGTTGTTTTTGCCATATTAGGTGTCCCTCTTGCATGTGTAGAGTAACCCTCTTCATAGCCTTTCAAAGGAGCCTTTGCTTGCATGCTTCTTAGCCTCATTTCAGGCCCTTTTCAGTGAGTTTTAGGGTCTTCATAACCTCTTTCCAGAGGTGGTTTTGTCATGTGGGGTGTCCATCTTGCATGTGTAGAATAACCCTCTTTTTGGCCTTTCAAAGGAACATATCATTCTTGCATGCATTGATCTTGTTTCCATGAGTTTTTGGGCATTATTTGACATGGTATACTTCTGAATTTTTCTGGTTTGGTGACCTCTTGATTGCCTCACATACTTGTAGTGCAAATCCTCTTTACTAGCTTACATTGCATGCTATGTTGACCCTTGATTCTAGCACTTTTTGGCCATGCCTTAAACTGATTTTGTGCATATTTTGGACTTCCTTAGCTCTGTTTTTAGGTCTCATGGTCGAATGATGCTTGTTTTGCATGCTTGTAGTAGAATATCAATGCTTAGCTTTGAGTTTCAAGGTCTATTACATGCATATACTGAGGTGTTTTCATGTTTTGGGGCCATTGCACATCATATTTCAGAGCGTACATGTATGCCATATTCCTATGATTTTCACTCTTTAAGTGCATTAGAGAGTCAGGCTTGTATGCCTCATTTACCGACCATTGCATGGGCTTCATTTGAATGCATTCCGAGCCATCATTTTAGACCAATTTCTCACTATCTTGGACCTGCCTAGGGTCTGTTTGGGGTTGGTTTTGCCATTTGTGCATTGCTTTGTGTACCTCTAGTGTAACGCACTTCACTAGTTTCGGTATTCGGGCCATCTAGCATGCATCGGGTGAAGTGTTTGCATGATTCGGGACCATTGTGCATCATATTTCAGAGCTGGATCATGTGCCATTCTATGCCATATTTCATCTTTTGCCATGCTTTGTTAGAGTTGTATGTTGTGCCTTAGGATCAGTTCTTTGCATTCGTGCATGTTTGCATGTATTTCGATTGTCTCATTTTCATCATATGGCCGCTGATTTGAGTGTGGCTGAGGTCCACTCATATTGGTTTAAGTCCATCTTGCATTGTGTATGCCATTTGGTTCATGTTGTTGCATGTTTGACCATCGCATTGTGTATGCTTTAATTATGCCTTTGTGTATGTCCATCTTCGTATGTGTGCATTGTGTATGCCATATAGCTCATGTGCGTTGTGTATGCCATTTTAGTCTATAGCATTGCGTATGCTAGGTTGCATGTGTGCATATCATCCCTCGCATGCCAGCATGATTAGGTTGCATTGCATTTAGGGTTGCATGTTAGCCGCATTATGTATGCCATCTCATTGCATTGTGTTTGGAGTAGGGTTAGTCCAAACACGGGAAACGAGGGATGTTTCGTACTCAAAGTGATAAAACGTGTCTCAATTCTCGGTCGCCGACACTCTGGATTACCCATGATGGAGTTTGGGCCTTGTTGTGTTTATATGTGCATTCATTTCATATTGAGTCGTGCAATTCGACTCCTCGTCCATCATTCATCGAGATGCGTGATTGGTGGCACGAGGATCGAGGTCTACACTCCCTAGAGCTTGTACAATGACAGGGAGAGTGGTTATGCATACATATGTGAAATTACTTTGCCATGCTCCTTTCTTGCTCTCTGCTGCACAGATCATCAGTTCAACAGTCTTCGGATCAGCAGTCATTATCCATCTCACATGTGTGCAGTTGGGTTAAGATATCTATTTTCACCACAGAGACAGATATACCGATAGATCAGTTAGATCAGGGCAGTATGGCAGGAATGGAGGAGATGATGCGTCAGCTCCAAGAAAGTATGAAAACCATGCAGCAGGACGCTGTTCGTCTAGCCGAATTCACCAAACAACAGGCCGAGGTCATGGCTCAACAGGCAGAGTTAATTGCCAGGCTACAACAGCAAACCGAAGCATCTGCTTCACACCAAGCTCCTCCCTCACCAAGAGTTCCAATACCCGGGGAGACGGCAAATGTCTAGAATGTCCAGGAGGATACAGACATCCCGACGGGGCTGGCTCCACCCCCAATTCTACCTCAACTATCCAAGGCACCCACTCCTATCAATCAATCGGATTCTCCCTTCGAATTCGAGGTGGACCCACGACATTAAAAGTGAGCAAGCTTGAAAAGCTGTTCAAGAAATCTCAAGGTGTGAAGTCCATCCCGGACATTGAGGATGGGTATACTGACGCAGCCGTGACGCTGCCGGACAGATTTAAAATGCCACATATTGACCGCTTTGACGGGTTTGGAGATCCCATGGTGCACTTACGGCTGTTTTCAGACATATTAAGGCCGATGGGCCTCACCAGACTACAAAAGCTTTCTTTATTCGGCCGGACCCTGTCGGGTGTGGCGGCCATCTGGTACACAAAACTGGAAGACGATGTTAAGAGGAATTGGGATGAGATGGTTGAGGCTTTTGTCGCTCAGTACTCCTATAATACACAGATCGAGATCACAACCCGTGATCTTGAGACGACTAGGCAGGAGCCTAAGGAGAGCTTTTCTGAGTTCGTAACCTGATGGAGGGCCAAGGCCTCAATGATGACCACTAGGCCCACTGACAAAGATCAGATTCGGATGATTGTGTGCAATCTCCAGCCCAAACTCATGCAAAAGATGATCGTTCTCCCCTTCCCCGCCTTTTCAGATTTGCATGAGATGGGGGTACAGATCGAGGACGCTATGAAGCAAGGCCTTATTGACCAGGAGAAGGAGCAGCCCCGGAAGGCATTTTCCTACAGTTCGAATGCAACCACCAATGGTGATGCAGCTGCAAGATCTTCTGAAGTGGGCATGGTTACCACCACCGCATCAAAAATAGCTACCCCATTCACCGGTGCGTCCGGAAGTAGTTCACAAAAAACCAAATATCCACCTCGAGTCAAGAGAGTTTTTATCCTACTTTTTATGCCTTTGTCAAAGGCTCTAGAGGCCTTACTCCGGAAAGGATATCTGAAACCGTTGGAACAACGGCCTTTACCTGATCCTATCCCTCTAAAGCATGACCAGACTAAATATTGTGCCTACCATCAACAAACCGGTCATGACATTGACAGTTGCTTTCGTCTTCGCCATGATGTACAAGATTTGTTTGACAACAAGGTCATCGCCGCACCAGCTCAACAAAGTCTATCGCCACTGGATCAGTGAACTTGGGGGATAGTACGAATATGTGATTAGGGGATGAACCACCTGCGGGCGGCACTTAGTTTACTCCAGATGTGGCGTATGGCATGCACTGTTTTGAGCATTTGTGAATACTGGGTTTTGTACTTCCTGACTCGGGTATTGAGTCAGTTTTGTTATGTCGTTTAGAGTCTGTCCCGTTGTTTAGAGTCAATCTTTTCATACTGAGTCAGTTGGGTCTGTCTTGTTGTATCGAGTCAGTCCTGTTTTGTTAGAGTCGGGTGATCCCCGGGGCGTTGCCTCGGATATCACTATTTTGTTTTGTGTTTATCTTTTCGCTTTCTTTTGAGTCTGTTTCGGTCGGGGAGCCAGTTACACTAGAAGTTCTAATTGAAACAGCTATGGTTTTCATGCTTTTGTGCGTGTTTCTGCTTTGAGCCTGTTGTGCCAGCAAACTTGAATGAAACGACAGTGCTTTTCACCTGCTTTTCTATGCCTTTAAGTCATTACATTGACCTGAGTTTTTCAAAACATTTTGAGCATTGTGATGAAAATAAAGAGGAAGGAATTCCTCGGGATTTGTAAAAAAATTGATCAATTGAGAGAAAGAGAGACATGCTAAGCCCTTAATGAATGAGATCATGCTTGTTAGTGAGAGTACTAGGAAGGATCCTGGCTTGATCCAAATTGGTTCTACACTGTCTTCAGCGCAAGCGATTTGTCGCTTTCTTAAAAGATTTCAAAAAATATTTTACGCGGTCCTGCAAAGACCTGTGTGGAATCGCTCTTGAGATTGTGCAGCCTAGGATCATTCTCAGCCTCGAGACTCGACCCCTCACTTTCAAACCTTGAACTTCGATTCAGAATGTTCAACGGTCAACCACAATGTGAGGCCTGTGTGGCCAGATCAGAAGCAGCCCTTGAACTAGGGGCAAGAAAGTTAGATCAAGAAGGTCGGACGTCGTCAAAAGAGCGCTTGCAAAGCTGGATGAGAAGCACCCCTCGGATTAGGGTAAAAAAATGTCAGATGGGCTCGAAGAGTCAAAGATGAGTCTTTTTTGGCAAACCAAGGAAGACTGGAAAGAATGCCAAATCCCAAAAGGGGGAAAGAAGAAAGTATTGCTGAAGGACAACCAAGTTCCTATCCACAACACTAGGGGCAAATTCAGCCCCCCATTGGATGGACTCCTGCATCGTCAGCGAATAGCAGCCATTCTCCTGGATTCAGATGACTTCAGAATCTCAAAACCATTTGACATGGACAAAGCTACACTTTTACCCTTACGAGGCTTGCTGGGCCGAAAACCCGGAATGGCGACCCAGGCAAAAGTAAAAGCAAGAAAAAGAGGAAAAAAGAACAAAAAAAAAAAGAGAAGAAAAATGCAAAGAATGAAAAAAGAAAAAGAAGAAAAATGAAGAAAATGAAAGGAAAAGATGAAAAAGAAAAAAGTAGAAAGAAATGGAAAGAATTGAAAAGAAAATAAGAACGTAGCTTGCAAGGTTGAAAACCTGGAAGGGCGGCCTTGGCAAAAGTTAGAGCGCAAAAGGGGAGGTTAATACCCGAGTGTACCTTAACACCCCGAACTACGTAAGGCTTGATTCCCACCTTTGAGATACGTAGGCAACTTCATTCTGAAGTCCAGCCATAAAATACTTCAAATTCGACTGTGTCCATGTGATGGTTCTGATCATCGTTGTCTTCTCTGTATCCGAGAGTTCGATTGTGACCGCCACCTTGAAAACTGGTTACAGTGTGCTGTGGTGCTATTCAAACAAGGGGCAACTTCCCGTTACCATACAGCGCGCTGCGGTGCTATTCAAACAAGGGGCAACTTTCCATTGCCATGTAGTGCCGTTCAGACAAGGGGCAATTCTCCTTCGGATCTGAGGTTGTGCATCTAGAGAGTAGGTTCCGTGCTCGTTGAGCAGTGGCCGTTTGCAGAAACAGTTTTTGAGAATTTTTATTGAGGTTGACTAATTTTCTCAAAAAGTATTCTATTTTTCAAAACTGGACCACTTCTTGGACCCAAAAAAGGAAAATTTTCAGTGCTCATAACCTAACTTGCATGATTTTAAATCAGAAAATCGAACAAGCATGTTAATCTAACTCTCATGTTGGTCAAAATTGTTTTACCAGAACGTCATAAACAAAAAATGGTCAAAATAATGAACTAAGGGCAAAGTTAAGTCAGGTGTTTTGTCTTTACCCCGTTGTCAACATACTTGCCAGAAAAGGGCACTCTACTTGCCAAAAAGGGCACTCTGCCCGCTAGAAAAGGGCACAACTGAAGCTAACAACAAAGGGCTGAAAGCTCTCAACATTCTCCAAGCAACGAGGTATCAAGCCAAGTGCGAAGCATGAACTGGAATGGATCAAGATATTCCACTCCCTCGTCTGGATAGATTTGATCATGTCCAAACTTCCTAGCAGAACATCGTCAGCTGATGTCAGCTGCAGATTTGCTACACACCCAGTTGTAGCGCAACCCCTCTGCGGGAAAGTCCACTGTTGTGAGCAGAAGAAGAGAATCTAGTAGAATGCTAGGGGCAAGAGCCCGTAACTTCCTGTTTATCCATCAACCACCCTGGGGAGGGATGAAAAATGAGAGATTAAAGAATAGAGAGATGTGCGTTGAGAGGAAAAGCGAGGAAAGGGTTTTAAGAGAAAAACTGAGCTTGAGGGTCGAGTGATGTGAGAATCACAAATGAGAAAGGGTGGGAAATAATACCCAGAGAAACAGGCTCCCTGTGTATGTCTGCGTGTCGTGTCTTTTTGTTTTATCTCGATTCTTGTTTTGAGTCGTTTCGAGTGTTACTTGATTTGTTTAGGTTGTTTACCTTTTGTTTTCCGTTGTTGAGTAGTAGTGCGCTGTGTTCAGTCGTAGGCTCAATACCCCGGTCAAGAACTCATCTCTCAATTTAAAAAATAAAATCGTTTTGCGCTCCGAGTGCCGTGTTGTTCTCCACGTCTGTGCAAAACAAGATTCGTTCTTTCGTAAAACCGTAGGGTTCAACCCAGGTCATGCGGGAACAGTAAAACCAGGACGTATCTGAAGCTATATAGGTTCCAGACTGCAAAGAAAAAGAAAAGAGGGAAAATGTCGGGTATCTAAGTTTGTTTCAACTTCAGTAAGTTCCGAGATTGCATTTCGTGTGTACCTCTTCAGGTCTTACCAATGCTCCGAAGTATGAGTGTGCCTCTACCTCAAGTTCAAGATCAAGTCTGCTTCAAGCCAGGATGGCGATCAAAGGTGCTCTCCCTAAGTACCATTCCTTGCCAGAGGCATCTTGGCTGTGTTCGCAATGAGTTCCTAAGAGACCAACTGCGACGGTGAAAACTAGAGTTCGATTGGCTGTTGCCTAGAACGCAAAGGTTCAGGATTTCCGAGACTTAAGTTTGGTTTAAATACCTAGAGGCGTGTTCTTGGCTTGAAATCTGTATGGAAGCCCCATAGGTTGAGATAGCGTGTATGCACCTCAATTTTGGATACTGAACCAACCTAGTCTCTCACCCCATTGGAGAATAGGGAAAGTTATGAATATGATCAGGAAGAAAGGCAGCATCCAAAGTGTTCTACGTAAAGAACCCCTGTCAGTATTCCAGAGCCTTTGTACTGTCAGTTGAAGGTAAGTGTTCGAAGAGCACGAGGGGAGATCCCCGTCAGAGTAGAGCGGTTCATCGCCACTCACCCCATGAGGTGATTTCTAAAGCGCCGCTACGCTTGTTTATTGCGTTCCTTAAACATCATGCATTGTATTGCATTGTACCTATCAAGTTTCTTTCTCATTCATGCACGATATTATATGTACGGTTCATTCAAAGAAGTTCCGTTTGAGATCATTTATTTAGTATATCAATCACACTTCATTCAGTTAGTGTATTAATCACACTTCATTTATTTAGTGTATCAATCACACCTTATTCACCCTTAGTATATCTATCACACTTTCTTCATTCGCTTAGTGTATCAATCACACTTCATTTATTTAGTGTATCAATCACACTCTCTTCACTTAGTGTATTAATCACACTTCTTTCATTTTCTGTATCTATCACATATATTCACACTTTTCTATACCTATCACACATATTCTCATTTTTTGTATCTATCACACACATCCTCATTTTGTGTATCTATCATGCACATATTCACTTCATTTACTTTAGTGTATCCATCACACTTCATTATCTTTTGTGTATCCATCACACTTGTTCACTTAGTGCATCTATCACACTTTGTGTTCACCTTTTGTGTATCCATCACACCTGTTCACTCAGTGCATCTATCACACTTCGTGTTCACCTTAGTGTATCCATCATACTTCATTTACTTTTGTGTATCCATCACACCTGTTCACATAGTGCATCTATCACACTTTGTGTTCATTTTTAGTGTATCTATCATACCCTGTCCACATAGTGCATCTATCACACTTTGTGTTCATTTTTAGTGTATCTATCATACTCTGTTCACATAGTGCATCTATCACACTTTGTGTTCACCTTTAGTGTATCTATCATACTCTGTTCACATAGTGCATCTATCACACTTTATGTTCACCTTTAGTGTATCTATCATACTCTGTTCACATAGTGCATCTATCACACTTTGTGTTCATTTTTAGTGTATCTATCATACTTTGTTCACTTAGTACATCTATCACACTTCGTGTTCACCTTGAGTGTATCTATCATACTTGTTCGCTTAGTGCATCTATCACACTTTGTGCTCATCTTCTGTGTATCCATCACACTTGTTCACTTAGTGCATCTATCACACTTTGTGTTCACCTTTAGTGTGTCCATCACACTTTATTTACTTTTGTATATCCATCACACTTGTTCACTTAGTGCATCTATCACACTTCGTGTTCACCTTTAGTGTATCCATCACACTTGTTCACTTAGTGCATCTATCACACTTCGTGTTCACCTTAGTGTATCCATCACACTTCATTTACTTTTGTATATCCATCACACTTTGTTCACTAAGTGCATCTACCACACTTTCTGTTCACCCTTTGTATATCTATCACACTATACTCACTTTGTGTATCTATCACACATGCTTGTCCGCTTAGTGTATATATCACACTTTGTTTACCTTTATGTATCTATCGTACATGTTCATGAGAATTGCATAATTTTCTTACATCCTTTCTGCATGAGATGTGGTTTGGCTCATGTTTACTTGCTTTGCATAACATTCTCTTAAACTGTTGCGTTTATTGTGTATAATTGCTTCATTACAGTTTTCTTTGCATGATCATAAGTTATGTTCGGCTTTGTGCATACCCCTTTGCATTTTGCCCCTGCCTGCGGGCACATCTCTTTGTTTCTGTCGCCTGTTTGTCTAAGTCTTCAGCCTTGTCAAAAATAGGTCATCTCTGGGCTTTGACATTCACTCTCGTCACTTATGACTTTCGAGTTCTATCAAAGAGGGGCAACTGTAGACACTCTATTTTCGACTGACCTTAATACTCAGACGTCATCGATTGAGCACTCGATGATTGCGCATGTTGTGCTCGTTCTGAGGTTTCGGAGTTTTGGTTGAGAGCCTTACCCCCAGACATCGGGACCCTTTTGTACTTTGCCTCAATTTGCGAGCCAAGTTCTATTTTCTCTTCCCGAAGAGAGGGGGAGGTCTCATAGACCATCTCTCAGTGGCCATAGCTACTTTTCGTGGTCGTAGGCCACTGTTCCTGTTTGGAGATCAGTTTCCGGTTTTCGGAGCCGTCAGCCGTGCGCCTCGGTTCGGGACCACTTAACTTTCTCCGTTTGCTCTGGTTTTTGGCACACTCCTTGTTTCCTCTGTCTAGAGGGACACTGTGGCCCGGGAGACCACCTTTGTGGTCGCACGCCACTTTCGGTGCCTAACAGCTTATTTTCGAGGCACACAGCTGCGCGTTTTGACCCCCGAACCTTTGTTTTGCATCCGTCTTGGTTCATTTTTGGCATTGACCCTATTTTCATTGTTTGGGAGGTGGTACAAGGGTGGGAGACCACCTTTTCTCCTTGGAGACCACTTTTCTCCCCGCTTGTCAGTTTTTTGGCTTTCTTGTCGGGAAGCTGGTTTTCTTGGTTTTTGGGCCACATTTACTGGTCTTCCACCCCACCACTAGCTTGCATTTAATTGGGAGACCATCCCTAGAGGCCACCGACCACCCAAATCAACTTGACCCTTTTGACCCTAGTCGGCCGACCAGGGGGAGTGGTCGGCCGACCACTTGAACTGGTCAGCCAGTTTTCTGCAGATTTGTCTCACTGAGTTGCTTCCAACTGTGCCAGCTGGGAGGCATTTGCTGACCCTCTTGTTTTGGCTTCTTAAAGAAGCTTGACCATTTGCTCCAAGCTTCTAAGAGAAGCTTGAACCTTTCTTAGCTTCTTGAGGAAACTTGACCCCTTTGCTCTAGCTTCCTCAAGAAGCTTGACCCTTTTTGCTTTAGTTTCCTTAAGAAGCTTGGCCCTTTGCTCCAAGCTTCCAAGAGAAGCTTGAACCTTTGTTCTCCTATAAGAGAAGCTCTCTTCCTCATTAGCAAAGGTTCAGATTTTTTGGCTAAGGCATACATACACCTCTCCCTATATCTCTCTATTTCAACCTCCAAAGCTCCATTGTTCTTGGCCATTACACACCACCTCCTATCCTAACACCTCCACCATCACTCTAAGCACCTTGGAGCTAGTTTTCAGAGGTTGAAGGCTTGTTGTTTTAGTCCACAAGCTGTTGCTCCCTTTGGATACAAGGGTAACACTCTATTTCCCTCTTTTTGGCATTGTTTTGTTCCATCTCTCAGCCTAGTTTGCAAGCATATTCAGGCTTTGTCATGAACTAAAAAAAGTCTTATTTTGAGTACCTCTTGAAGTTTGTTTAAGGTCATTTTTCTGTTGGGGGTCATCTCCCCCGTTGCATGCTTGTTTTGACTTTGTTTTGAACCATGCATCTAGGCCCTTGCATTGGAATTTGTTTGACCTCTTAGCCACTGAAATCAAGTGGATTTTCAGTGGCTAGTGTGCTGTTTTGAGCCCCAAAATCAGAGAGGGGTGACCCTCTCACCCCTTGTTTTCTTTACAAGCATTGTTGGCTTTACAAAGGAGCCCATATTTGCACACTTCTTTAGCATGTTTCAGGCCATTTTTGATGAGTTTTAGGACCTGCATGAACTTTTTCCAGAGTTGTTTTTTTTCCATATTAGGTGTCCCTCTTGCATGTGTAGAGTAACCCTCTTCATAGCCTTTCAAAGGAGCCTTTACTTGAATGCTTCCTAGCCTCATTTCAGGCCCTTTTCAGTGAGTTTTAGGGCCTTCATAACCTCTTTCCAGAGGTGGTTTTGTCATGTGGGGTGTCCATCTTGCATGTGTAGAATAACCCTCTTTTTGGCCTTTCAAAGGAACATATCATTCTTGCATGCATTGGCTTTGTTTCCATGAGTTTTTGGGCATTATTTGACATGGCATACTTCTAACTTTTTCTGGTTTGGTGACCTCTTGATTGCCACACATACTTGTAGTGCAAATCCTCTTTACTAGCTTACATTGCATGCTATGTTGACCCTTGATTCTAGCACTTTTTGGCCATGCCTTAAACTGATTTTGTGCATATTTCGGACTGCCTTAGCTCTATTTTTGGGTCTCATGGCCGAATGATGCTTGTTTTGCATGCTTGTAGTAGAATATCCATGCTTAGCTTTGAGTTTCAAGGTCTATTACATGCATATACTGAGGTGTTTTCATGTTTTGGGGCCATTGCACATCATATTTCAGAGCTTACATGCATGCCATATTCCCATGATTTTCACTCTTTAAGTGCATTAGAGAGTCAGGCTTGTATGCCTCATTTACCGACCATTGCATGGGCTTCATTTGATTGCATTCCAAGCCATCGTTTTAGACCAATTTTCCACTATCTTGGACCTGCCCAGGGTCTGTTTGGGGTTGGTTTTTCTATTTGTGCATTGCTTTGTGTACCTCTAGTGTAACGCACTCCACTAGTTTCGGTATTCGGGCCATCTAGCATGCATCGGGTGAAGTGTTTGCATGATTCGGGACCATTGTGCATCATATTTCAGAGTTGGATCATGTGCCATTCTATGCCATATTTCATCCTTTGCCATGCTTTGTTAGAGTTGTATGTTATGCCTTAGGATCTGTTCTTTGCATTCGTGCATGTTTGCATGTATTTCGGTTGTCTCATTTTCATCATATGGCCGCTGATTTGAGTGTGGCTGAGGTCCACTCATATTGGTTTAAGTCCATCTTGCATTGTGTATGCCATTTGGTTCATGTTGTTACATGTTTGACCATCGCATTGTGTATGCTTTGATTATGCCTTTGTGTATGTCCATCTTCGTATGTGTGCATTGTGTATGCCATATAGCTCATGTGCGTTGTGTATGCCATTTTAGTCCATAGCATTGCGTATGCTAGGTTGCATGTGTGCATATCATCCCTCGCATGCCAGCATGATTAGGTTGCATTGCATTTAGGGTTTCATGTTAGCCGCATTATGTATGCCATCTCATTGCATTGTGTTTGGAGTAAGGTTAGTCCAAACACGGGAAACGAGGGACGTTTCGTACTCAAAGTGATGAAACGTGTCTCAATTTCTGGTCGTCGACACTCCGGATTACCCATGATGGAGTTTGGGCCTTGTTGTGTTTATATGTGCATTCATTTCATATTGAGTCGTGCAATTCGACTCCTCGGCCATCATGCATCGAGATGCGTGATTGGTGGCACGAGGATCGAGGTCTACACTCCCTAGAGCTTGTGCAATGACAGGGAGAGTGGTCATGCATACATATGTGAAAATACTTTGCCATGCCCCTTTCTTGCTCTCTACTGCAGTAAATCGGAAACCGACAACAAAAACTGGTCAACAACCTTCTAGAGTTTTGTACAGCATTTCGGGATCAATTGCAAATAGAGACGACTCAGGGCATCGCGAGGAATTTCCTGACGAGGCGGCTCGAGCACGCATGGATCTTTCATCATTCGGAATAGAGCTGAGGCGGTCCATTTAGCTTGCATGCTAATTTATTTGCTTTCCTAGTTAATTTGTTAATTAATTAGGGTTTATTAATATTTAATTAGCTAGAGCAGTTAATTATTTATTTGGACTGTATTATTTATTCGGACCCTCCAAGTGAGGGCACAATTGTAATAAGTGTGCGTGTGTGTGATGTATGTCTTCCAACCCCACGTCTTTCTCCCTTTTATTTACCAGCTTATGATGGTTAGATTAGGGCATGTTTCAATTAGCATACTTATGTTTGCATGTTTGCATCATTCATCTGTATTGCATGCACCGGGCTCGGCGCATCATACTAACCGCATTGTATTCCAATTCCAAGTTGAACACGTGTTAGCTGTAGCATCTCATATGCCATTCTTAGGATAGTCGAGCCTATTTCTAGTTGCATTTTGCATGTGTTGCATTAGCCATCTTAACATGAACTAGGATCATGCATTGATTACTAATTAGTTTCTGTTTTGGCTCGGAGTACTCGGTAAGTATTTATGCTTTAGCATCCTTGCATGCGTGTGAGTGACTGCCATGATAGCATGTTTACCATGAGGCTAACTGCTTATGTGATATACCTGCCTGAATGCCTGTGGGTGAAGGTTGGATTATCTGAATTGGAATAATGCATTGACTGTGAGTTTTAAGCCCACTTGAGAGTGGCAAATCATCTTGTTTTCTAAGCCCACCTGAGGGTGGCAAATTCGCATTTTAGCCTACTTGCGAGTAGCAAACCGTTTCAAAAGCAAACATGAGGTGTTTTATTCCAATTCAGGCGATCCAATCTATGCTTGTATGCTGTGTGCATCACGTAGTAAATCTAGGCTAATAACCGGAATACGAACACATAATGTTTTCAAAACTCGATATCATGGTTAGTAGAGGCCGATCTTTGATCGGGCGAGCGGGGGTGCTCACGAAGTGACCTTCCTAAACGTTCCAAGTTCCCGAGCTGAGGCAACTTTGGTGATGACGGACACGTGGCCTTAGGCAAACGAGTCAGGGTTTCCTAAATTCCCTAAAATAAAATATTTAGGTGGCGACTCTATATCTGGCAAAGCAGTCCATGTTTGGCACTTCTTTCAAAAAAATCTATTTTCAAAAACGATTTGCCGGATTTGGACTCTTTGACGATTCATTGGTCTTGCATTGCACTCTGCGAGATTAGATACAGGACCGTGACATTTGAGTCCTGAACTGTAGTAAGCCCATATGAACAAAACGGGATTTCCCTCCTGGGGCGTTCGGGGACGTCTATAGTGATGTCTAAAGGTTTCTTCCTAACCCAAGTGCGAAAGGAAGAAGGAATTTCTTTGCGAATAGAATGTATGTGGCAATAGAATTCACGAACTAAACTCAGATTTTGAGGCCCGGAAAAAACCAAAACTTGATCACCTCCTGAAGAGTCAAACAATGAGTGGATAGGAAGTAACTCAAATGCACTAGACAGGACATTTCGCTCAAGATGAACTTTTCTAGAAACATAAAATTCCTTAAACTATTTGGACTTTTCTTTGGACTCCAACTTTTCAGTATTGAAACTGGGGCGAGACACAGTTGTTTTGCGACGCTTTGTGGGCTCAGCCATGACTAAACAACCCACGAGAGATAGAAAACCCACCAACCCACATACAAGATACCCAAAGAAAAAAAATTAGAAATCCCCAAATCCAAACAACAGAGCACAGGCACATCATTAGTAATCCATCAGTAAAAAAAATAAGACTCATAACCTTAGCATAATATAAATGACATGGAAAGTAGCAACATTAATACAAATAAAAAAAAAAAATCCACATACATGAACATATGAAACATATCCTAAGTGAGAAAACCTAGCAAAAATGGTCCAAAACCACTAAACCTAGATGGAATAGAGAGATAGAAAACCAGAATGCACAATGAAGAACCCTAGCAGTATCAACACAGCAAATCAGACAGCAAAAAAAAAATAGAGTACGAACAAAAAACACAGTAAAGGAAAAGAAAAAAAAACTTACCAAAACAATGATAAAGATAGATGAAGGAAAAAGTGATGCCCCAAAAAAAATTAAACAGAAGAAGATGCCAGCAATGGAGACCAAGAAAACCCTAGGTGTGTGTGAGAGAGAGAGAGAGAGAGAGAGAGAGAGAGAATACGAAGAAAGAGGGAAAAAATGAACTGAAAAGACACAGTATCAGAAATTAAGTTGCGAAAGATTGCTCGAGTGAAGACTCTCTTGCTCGAGCAAGAACACTTATGCGTACGGGGTCGTTCGAGCCAAGGTCTTATCGCTCGAGTTGAAAAAGCACACTCTCAGGTCTAACTCAACAGCAGAAGCACGCTCGAGCGAGCACTCCTTCGCTCGAGCGAAGAAGGGAAAAAAAAAAGAGAGAAAAAAAAAACATTTTTTTTTAAAGCAAAAACCAATACTCACATATGAAGTGGAACCTGAAACACAAGAGAGTGAGCACAATAGCATGAGGTGAAACTAAGATGAAATAATCCACAAACCATGAAGCCCACAAACTTGCAATTTTTGACAATATGAAACAAATAATCATGCACAAATTAGATAAAATATAATCAATGATCACAGCTACAAGAGAATGTACAACTCATAAACCAACATGAGAGCTCACAAAAATGATGTGAGTGTGTGCAATCCATGAGAGGCCACAAAACTAGAGTTAATCCTCGTAGTGATCGGGGGACTGGACCTCCGCAAGAGTAACTGAGCATCACAGAGAAAAGTCAAACCACTAGGAATCACGGTGTATTTGTTGAGTAAACGCGGAAGCTCCCCCTCAATCAATGATTTTTTTTTTTTTTGTTTTTTTTTTTTCAACTTTTCTTTCTTGCGGGCACTCACTGGTGGCATGCACGCTTAAGAGTATAGAGACCAAACCAGAGAAGAATGAAATAAAAAACGATGGCCTGGTTGGTGCCTCTAAGGTAGCCTTTTCCTAATGCCGAACTTCAATGAGCGGAGGGAGAAACTGTGGAAATGAAAAAAGATGGTAGATGGTTAAGAGATTCAACATCACCCATGATATACTAGTATAGGTCAATTCCTCTGAAAAAGTACAAGAAACATTGTTAGTGGTTCATAGAGAACTTTGATCACTTGTGCGGAAACCCCTGCAACAGTTTATCTCAAGGATGTGTACAAAATGAGATCATGAAGTAAATGAGCATGAACATTCAAAATGAGCTATGAATAATGACAAATGAGATCTTGTAAGCAACATGAGTAGTGTTCATGGATTTCTAGATGCAAAGATAACAGGAATCAATGACAATGAGATTATAGCATCCCAGCACACAAAAACAATCACTCACTCCCCCTCAAGTAACAGGTAACACCCTAATGACTGAGCATGACACCCAAGGTCTTTCTGAGGACCTCAAACCGAAGAAGATCCAGGGATTTTGTAAAAATATCAGCTTTTTGATACTCAGTGGGAACATGTTCAAGAACAACAAGGCCTTCTTCCACTAACTCTCGAATAAAATGATGACGAATGTCAATGTGTTTGGTGCGAGAGTGTTGGACAGGATTTTTTGAAATGTTTATGGCACTTGTATTATCGTAGAAAAGAGTGAGAGTGTTCTATTATATCCCATAATCATGAAGCATTTGCTTCATCCACCGCATTTGTGCACAACAACTCCCTGCAGCAATATACTCAGCCTCAGCAATCGAAAGAGAGATGGAATTTTGTTTTTTACTATGCCAAGAAACTAGATTATTCCCAAGGCAAAAACATCCCTCGGATGTACTCTTCCTATCATCAGCACACCCTGCCCAGTCAGCATTAGAAAAATCAGTAATTTCAGTTATAGAATCAGTAGAAAACCAAACCCCATACCCCAATGTCCCATTAACATATTTGATGATGCGTTTGACTGCAAGAAGATGAAACTCTTTAGGACTGGCTTGGTAACGGGTACAAACATATACACCGAAGGCAATATCAGGACGATTGGCTGTGAGGTAAAGAAGACTCCCTATCATACTCCTATAAAGGTTAGAATCTACATTAATACCAGAGGAATCTTTGGAAAGGTGAAGACTTGTGACAATCCTCACCACTGATTACTACTAAACTATGACTAAATATGATAAGTAACTGATTAGACTGGAATTCTGAACTGATTGATTGAGTGTATTGGTTTAAATGCAAACCTATCTGTTTGATTGCTAAATGATCTGTTCATGTTTTATGTTTTAAATTGCAAATTGAAGGCCTTCTCGGCGGCCGAACCCGAAACTAATTAGTGTTATGTGTTAATTAGAATTTATGTGATTTTATGGTAGATTTAATTGAAATTTGATTTGGAATGATTAAATCGGATTAAATAATGTTAAATTACATTAGTTGCTTTAATTACAATTTTGCCATTGAGTGGCCATTTCCCTATACACTTGTTTGGGACTTAATTAATTCATTCCATACATCATTTCATCATCCTTCTTGAGGCCAAAACCGACTAGAGAGAGAGAGAGAGAGAGAGAGTTAGGAGAGCTTTGGTTTCAACAAGAATTGCTTGGAAAATTAGAAGAATTGAAGAGTAGATTGCATAACTGAGCTTCTAGACTTGAAATTGAAGACCTAAGGTAGGAGAATCATCTTCTTGAACTTGAATTCTAGTTGTATGTTGCATGGTCCATGAGCCATTAGTGATTTAAGTCTAGAATTGGTTTTAAATTGTTGAATTGAAGCTTGAATTATGCATGCATGTGCACATTTATGAGTTTTGACGTTGTTTTCATGGAAATTCTTGCATGCAAGCCTACATTCTTGTTCTAGCCCATCAATCCATCATATTCGTGACCTCCATCTTGCTTTGGATAATGTTTTGGAGCATTAGAAGTCATTAGAATTCATGCATGTTACATGTACATCATGTTCATGAAGTTTTGTTTGAATTTATGTTTAATTGAACTATTTTTGGGCTTTGATTTTGCAAATTGATCTTTGAAACATGTCATATTATGAGTTTTAAAGTGTTTTCCAGAAAATTGGCCCAAAGGAATCGAATTTGATGCTTTAAAAGTTGATTTTGAGCTTGGAGGTTCAATCTGGAAATTCCAGATTTTGGACCCGCGCTTGAGCATACACTCTGAGTACATGCATCCCGCTCGACTGGGAAAAGTAACGCTCGAGTGTGAAATGCGTGTATCCAGTACTTTTCTTGTATTTACAGTCCGCTCGAGCGAGAGAGTTCACGCTCGAGCGAGGACCTGTGTCTCACGCTCTATCGTGGATCGAGCGCCCATCGAGCGTAATTTTTGTGCATCTAGTACTTTTACTATAGTTTACAGTCCGCTCGAGCGAAGGAAGTCACGCTCGAGTGGAGATCCTTTATCTGCATGTCCGCTCGAGCGTAGAAAGCCACGCTCGAGCGAGACCCCTATTTCAGCAAAAATTTGAAAAGTGTTTTAAAGTGCATCTTTGCATCCACATTCCATCCTAGGTATTCTTAGGCCTAGTTTAAGGCATCTTAATGAGGATAATGCTATAGAACCACACCGAGTCGAGATAGGGACTAAGTTATTGTTTCCTAAACGTGCAACTTAGTGTGTGTTCATCCTGTAACTGTGTAGGGTTGGCATCCGATGACGCTCACTAGCCTATCTGTAGCCCAGAACTCTGTGAGTAACAATGTTGTAAAGATATGTTCAATTATAATTATTTTCTAAACAAATGACTGTACTGTTTTCTGAAGTGACATTGTTTATCGAAAGAACGTTTGTCCTATTTTATGAACTGTATTCGTGGCGTCCATAGCAACTGACTGATACTGTTACTGTTACTGCTACTGCTACTGTACTGTTACTATTGTGTTACTGTTACAGAGATCTCTATCAGTTCCTATCCTTGGAACTGCTGTTACTGTATTGATGTCCATCAACTGACTGTTCGGTCTGTTAAGACCTACTGTACTGTTTTGCTATGGGATGTACCACATATGACTGCTATGACCGAATGGCTGATATACTGTTATAACTGACTGTTTTAAATACTGAAGGGACATTCATTCTTAACCTTTTTACGCATATGTTATTCACTGGGCTTTAGCTCACTGTTTTTATTTATATGTAGGTGTTCAAGCACCGGAGCGGAGTTAGGAGCGTCGAGTTAGCTCCCTTTTTGTCAAGCCAACCTTCGTGCTTCACCTCGAGGTTCCATGCCTGTCCAAGCTAAGGCTGCATTGGGGTGTTTTAGATTCACCCTTCTGTTTCTATTTTGTATAGACTGTACGAGACTTGTATTGTACTGTTCTAATAGGGATTAAGTTCCTGTCTTGGAAGTTTGTATATATTGTACATAAGTTTGGTTATGAATGTGATTATGTTCTGAAAAGTCTTTTTGTATACAGACTGCCACAGCTCATTGGACATCTTTCATTTACTGTTTTGGCTTCCGCCAGCCCTTGTACTCTGTATTACTGTCTTTACTGTTAAGTAGGCCTTTGGTAATCACGAATTACTAGCCGGTTACGGTGCTAAACTCATAGGGACGGGTTTAGGGTCGTGACAGAGTGGTATTAGAGCGATATCAAACCACGAGTTATACCGCACACACGTGGCCAAATGAGCTATAGGATGTCCTAGAAAAGTAATTAGGGCGTTACATGAACATGAAAATGTATGTGTGGCCATGACATGAATATATGTGCTAATGTATTAATGTGTTTACGTATGCAACTGCTTATGTTTCTTATTGCCACAATTGCCTATAGTGAAATGGATAACGCAAGAAATGCTGATGAATCTGAATCATCTGAGGCCAGAATGGAAAGATTAGAAAGAACAATTGAGCTGTTGACTGAGGCCTTGAGGCTACAATAGAACAAACAGCCCCCACCTCCTCCAGTTCAACCCGAGTAGAATGTTAATGATGATATAATTGCTCTGACACAGAAGTTCAGCAAGATGAAACCATCATCCTTTCAGGAAGGCCTTGAACCACTACAGGCCGAAGCATGGGTTCTAGAGACTGAGAAACTATTTGAAGTGTTTCCGTGTTCTGAGGCACACAAGGTATTGCTGGCTACCTTTACTTTACAAGAAGAGGCCAGATGGTGGTGGATGCTTGTCCGTGACACCGACAATGTTATGACTTGGGCTCAGTTTAAGGGAGCCTTCTTTGAGAAATATTTCCCTCAGTGTATCAGGGATCGTAAAGTAACTGAATTTGAGCAATTGAAACAAGGTACTATGTCAGTGGCAGAGTATGAATCAAAGTTTACTGAACTCGCCAGATATGCACCACACATGGTGGACACCGATTACAAAAAGGCCAGAAAGTTTGAAGGTGGCCTTAATGTTGAGATCCTTGACAGAATCAATGTTCTGAAACTACTGAAATATGTAGATGTTCTTGACCGAGCAATAATGGCTGAGTCGAACATCGAGGCACTGAAACAAACTGAAACATCGGCGACCGAGTGGCGTGGTAAGAGACGAGGCTTCAAGTTTAAGAAAGGCTGGAACAGTTCATTGAATAAAAAGCAAAATACAGGGTCAACAACTAGTTCTAGTCAGGGAAGTGGTTCCATACCGCCCTGTTCTGAATGTGGTAAGAAACATAAAGGGGTTTGCTATAAAATATCTGGTGCTTGTTACAGGTGTGGAAAGGTGGGCCACATGGTTAAAGATTGCCCTTCCACTCCTCCGGGCAATAGTAAAGCTGCACCAAGCGCAGCAGCATCAACTGCTCCACCGAAACCCAACCCTAAAGCTACTGGAAAAGAGCCTATGAGGCAAGACCGAGTGTTCGCACTCGTACCGGGAGATGTACAGAATACCAAGACCGTTGTGTCAGGTATACTCTTAATTTGTACTCAGAATGCTTATGTTCTGATTGATTCGGGGTTTACACATTCATATGTCTCGCATGTTTTTTCACAAAAATTAAATAGACCACTGGAACCTATGAACTATTTCTTAGCTGTATCTTCATCTGTTAGGGGATCCATGACTTGTGCTTATATGTACCCTGCATGTGAAATTATTGTTGGAGATGCGCATTTGTATATTGATTTACTGCCATTGAACATTAACCATTTTGATGTAATATTGGGAATGGACTGGTTAACAAAATATTATGCTACAATAGACTGTGCAACGAAACAAGTTATTTTCCGTCCACCTGGATTGCCTGAATTTGTGTTTAGTGGAATTGGTGTAGTACCTCCCCCGTATCTGATTTCATCCATGAAAGCTTTTAAACTGATTAAAAAGGGGTGTAAAGGGTATCTGTGTTGTGTATTGACTATACCTACTGATGCTAAACTTGATGTGAACAGTATTCCTATAGTCAGAGAATTCCCGGACGTTTTTCCAGATGATTTGCCAGGGGATTTGATTGATAGGGAGATTGAGTTCGCTATTGATGTGATTCCGGGTACACAGCCAGTATCTAAAGCTCCCTACAAAATGGCACCGACTGAATTGAAAGAGTTGAAAGTTCAGTTGCAAGAATTGCTAGACAAGAAGTTCATCAGGCCCAGTACTTCACCATGGGGTGCACCGGTTTTATTTGTAAAGAAGAAAGATGACTCACTGAGACTTTGCATCGACTACCGTGAACTGAATAAGGTAACAGTGAAAAATAAATATCCATTGCCTTGTATTGATGACTTATTTGACCAGTTACAGGGTGCCCAAGTGTTTTCCAAAATTGACCTTAGATCTGGATACCACCAATTGAAAGTCAAACCAGAGGACATTGAAAATACTGCCTTTCGAACGAGGTATGGACATTATGAATTTCTTGTTATGCCTTTCGGAGTTACTAATGCACCTGCTGCATTTATGGACCTTATGAACAGAGTTTTCAAGCCATTCCTTGATGAATTTGTAGTCATTTTTATTGATGCCATTTTGATTTATTCCAAAAGCATAGAAGAACATGAACATCATTTGAGAATTGCTTTGCAAACCCTAAGAGAACAGAAACTGTATGCTAAACTGACAAAATGTGAATTTTGACTTGATAATGTTATGTTTTTGGGACATGTAATCAGTAAGGATGGAATTTCAGTTGATCCGCAGAAAATTGAAGCAGTAGTGAATTGGCCCAGACCGTCCAATGTTACTGAAGTCCGAAGTTTCCTAGGCTTAGTCGGGTACTACAGAAGGTTTGTCAAAGACTTCTCCAAAATTGCCTTACCACTGACTTAATTGACTCAAAAGGGAATATCATTTGACTGGACCGATTAGAGAGAATCAGCCTTTCAAGAATTAAAGACTCGACTTGTGACTGCACCGATTCTTACCCTACCCTCAGGTACGGATGGTTATACTATATTTAGTGATGCTTCTTATAAGGGTTTGAGATGTGTTTTGTTGCAAAATGGTAAAGTTATTGCATATGCTTCTCGACAACTGAGACCGCATGAAAAGAACTACCCGACCCATGATTTAGAACTTGCCGCAGTAGTGTTTGCATTGAAAATCTGGCGTCACTACCTTTATGGGGCAACATGTGAAGTGTATACAGATCACAAGAGTTTGAAATATTTCTTTACGCAGAAAGAACTGAACGTGAGGCAGCGGAGATGGTTAGAATTGATAAAAGACTATGATTTGCAAATTTTGTACCATCCAGGGAAAGCTAACACCGTTGCCGATGCACTGAGTCGGAAATCAATTGGAAATTTGGCCTGTTTACTCACCGGGCAGAAAGAATTGCTATATGACCTCGAAAGATTTAAAGTTGAGATCGTTTTGTGTGAACAAGGTGGAACGGTAGCTACTATTTTTGCTCAACCGACACTTATTGAAGAGATTAAAGAGAAACAGCAACAGGATGACTTCTTGAAGAATATCATCGACGAACGAAAATCTAAATCGAAGCCAGGTTTCAAATTTGAGAACAATGTATTGAAATTCCAGGAAAGATTATGTGTACTGAGTAATTCTGAACTGAAAAGAAGAATTTTGCAAGAGGGCCACAATTCGAAACTGTCTATCCATCCAGGAAATACGAAAATGTACCAAGATTTGAAACTGAATTTCTGGTGGCCGGGAATGAAGAAAGAGATTGCCGACTTTGTATCAAAATGTCTTCATTGCCAACAAGTTAAAGCCGAACATCAACGACCCGCAGGCTTACTACAGCCCTTACCGATACTGGAGTAGAAATGGGAACATATCACTATGGATTTCATTGTTGGTTTACCTCGCTCCAGTAAAGGTATGGACTTAATTTGGGTTATTGTTGATAGATTGACTAAATTTGCTCACTTCTTACCTGTCAAAACAATTTATAATGCGGAAAAATTGGCTATAATCTATATTTATGAGATTGTTAGATTGCATGGAGTGCCTGTGTCCATTGTTTCTGATAGGGACTCGAAGTTTACATCGAGATTTTGGCAAAGTCTGCAAACTGCATTGGGTACTGAACTGAGACTAAGTAGTGTATACCATCCTCAGACGGATGGCCAGTTAGAAAGAACCATCCAGACTCTGGAAGATTTGCTGCGGATGTGTGTTCTTGATTTCCAGGGAAATTGGGAAAGTCATCTGCCTTTGGCTGAATTTGCCTACAATAACAGCTTTCATTCGAGTATTGGTATGGCGCCATTCGAGGTTTTGTATGGCAGAAAATGTCGATTTCCGATTTGCTGGGCAGAAGTTGGAGATGGGCCTTTGTTTGGGCCCGAGATTGTACAAGAAACCACTGAAAAAGTGAAACTGATTCAACAAAGATTGAAAACCGCACAAAGCCGACAAAAAAGTTATGCGGATGTCCGAAGGCGAGACAGAGAATATGAAGTAGGTGATCAAGTTTTTGTTAAAGTGATACCGATAAAAGGCCAGACTCGTTTTGGAGTCAAGGGTAAGCTAGCGCCGAGGTATGTCGGACCGTATGAAATCATCGAAAAGATTAATCCGGTGGCGCATCAAGTAGCGCTTCCTCCTGAAATGGAGCATATGCATAATGTCTTCCATATTTCAATGTTGAGGGATTATCTTCGGGATCCCTTCCATGTGATTGAGCCTACCCGTGTAGTGCTAAGTGATGACTACACTTATGAAGAACGGCCTATTCAGATTGTAAACAGACGGATCAAGAAGTTAAGGAACAAAGAAATTTCGTTAGTGAAAGTTGATTAGCAAAACCATGGTGGCGTATATGCCACTTGGGAAAGGGAATACGATATGATCAAGAGATATCCTGAACTGTTCCCTCTGGATCTTGTATTCTTCCAAAATGAAGGTAATTCGAGTTTGGAGGACCAAACTCTTTGTAAGGAGGGGAGACTGTGACAACCCTCACCACTGATTACTGCTAAACTGTGACTGAATATGATAAGTAACTGATTAGACTAGAATTCTGAACTGATTGATTGAGTGCATTGGTTTAAATGCAAACCTGTCTATTTGACTGCTAAATGATCTATTCATGTTTTATGTTTTAAACTGCAAATTGAAGGCTTTATCGGCGGCCAAACCCGAAACTGATTAGTGTTATGTGTTAATTAGAATTTATGTGATTTTATGGTAGATTTAATTGAAATTTGATTTGAAATGATTAAATCGGATTAAATAATGTTAAATTACATTAGTTGCTTTAATTACAATTTTTCCATTGAGTGGCCATTTCCCTATACACTTGTTTGGGACTTAATTAATTCATTCCATACATCATTTCATCATCCTTCTTGAGGCCAAAACCGACTAGAGAGAGAGAGAGTTAGGAGAGCTTTGGTTTTAACAAGAATTGCTTGGAAAATTAGAAGAATTGAAGAGTAGATTGCATAACTGAGCTTCTAGACTTGAAATTGAAGACCTAAGGTAGGAGAATCATTTTCTTGAACTTGAATTCTAGTTGTATGTTGCATGGTCCATGAGCCATTAGTGATTTAAGTCTAGAATTGGTTTTAAATTGTTGAATTGAAACTTGAATTATGCATGCATGTGCACATTTATGAGTTTTGAGGTTGTTTTCATGGAAATTCTTGCATGCAAGCCTACATTCTTGTTCTAGCCCATCAATCCATCATATTCTTGAGCTCCATCTTGCTTTGGATCATGTTTTGGAGCATTAGAAGTCATTAGAATTCATGCATGTTACATGTACATCATGTTCATGAAGTTTTGTTTGAATTTATGTTTAATTAAACTATCTTTGGGCTTTGATTTTGCAAATTGATCTTTGAAACATGTCATATTATGAGTTTTAATGTGTTTTCCAGAAAATTGGCCCAAAGGAATTGAATTTGATGCTTTAAAAGTTGATTTTGAGCTTGGAGGTTCAATTTGGAAATTCCAGATTTTGGACCCACGCTCGAGCGTACACTCTGAGTACATGCATCCCGCTCGAGCAGGGAAAGTAACGCTCGAGCGTGAAATGCGTGTATCCAGTACTTTTCATGTGTTTACAGTCTGCTCGAGCGAGAGAGTTCACGCTCGAGCGAGGACCTGTGTCTCGCGCTCTATTGTGGATCGAACGCCCATCGAGCGTAATTTTTTGTGCATCCAGTACTTTTACTATAGTTTACAGTCTGCTCGAGTGAAGGAAGTCACGCTCGAGCGGAGATCCTTTCTCTGCATGTCCGCTCGAGCGTAGAAAGCCACGCTCGAGCGAGACCTCTATTTCAGCAAAAATTTGAAAAGTGTTTTGAAATGCATCTTTGCATCCTCATTCCATCCTAGGCATTCCTAGGCCTAGTTTAAGGCATCTTAATGAGGATAATGCTATAGAACCACACCGAGTCGAGATAGGGACTAAGTTATTATTTTCCAAATGTGCAACTTAGTGTGTGTTCATCCTGTAACTGTGTAGGGTTGACATCCGAGGATGCTCACTAGCCTATCTGTAGCCCAGAACTCTATGAGTAATAACGTTGTAAAGATATGTTCAGTTATAATTATTTTCTGAACAAATGACTGTACTATTTTTTGAAGTGACATTGTTTACCAAAAGAACGTTTGTCCTATTTTATGAACTGTATTCGTGGCGTCCATAGCAATTGACTGATACTATTATTATTACTGCTACTGTACTATTACTGTTGTGCTACTGTTACAGAGATCTCTGTCAATTCCTATCCTTAGAACTGCTATTACTGTATTGATGGCCATCAACTGACTGTTTGGTCTGTTAAGACCTACTGTACTGTTTTGCTATGGGATGTACCACATATGACTGCTATGACTGAATGACTAATATTCTGTTATAACTTACTGTTTTAAATACTGAAGGGACATTCATTCTTAACCTCTTTACGCATATGTTATTCACTGGGCTTTAGCTCACTGTTTATATTTATATGTAGGTGTTCAAGCACCGGAGCTGAGTTAGGAGCGTCGGGTTAGCTCCCTTTTTGTCAAGCCAACCTTCGTGCCTCACCTTGAGGTTCCATACCTGTCCAAGCTAAGGCTGCGTTGGGGTGTTTTAGATTCACCCTTCTGTTTCTGTTTTGTATAGACTATACGAGACTTGTATTGTACTGTACTGTTCAAATAGGGATTAAGTCCCTGTCCTGGAAGTTTGTATATATTGTACATAAGTTTGGTTATGAATGTGATTATGTTCTGAAAAGTCTTTTTGCATACAAACTGTCACAGCTCATTGGACATCTTTCATTTACTGTTTTGGCTTCCGCCAGCCCTTGTACTATGTATTACTGTCTTTACTATTAAGTAGGCCTTCGGTAATCACGGATTACTGGCCGGTTACAGTGCTAAACCCATAGGGGCGGGTTTAGGCTAGTAACAAGACTGGTGCTCATGGGAGTACGTGCATGTTTGGTAAACTCAAGACCAAACTTTGACACAAGATTTTTGGCATACTTAGTCTGAGAAACAGACATTCCAGAAAGAGACTATTTAATTTGAAGACCCAAAAAATAGGACAACTCTTCCATCATGCTCATCTCAAACTCATGTGTCATACAATCCGAAAAATATTTCACAAAATGATCAGCAGTGGATCCAAACACAATATCATCAACACAAATATGAGCAACAAGAATATGAGACTTAGTATGTTTCACAAATAAAGTTTTATCCACACTACCCCTTTGAAAGTCATTATCAAGAAGAAAGGTAGTAAGTCTATCATACCAAGCCCGAGGGGCTTGTTTCAACCCATACAAAGCCTTGTCTAACTTGTAGACATGGTTTGGACATTTAGGGTCTTCAAACCCTTTTGGTTGCTCAACATAAGCCTCTTCTTTCGAGTATCCATTCAGAAAGGCACTTTTCACATCCATTTGATACAATTTGACACCAAGAAAACATGCAACACCAAGTAAAATACGAATAGAATCGAGACGTGTAACTGGGGCAAACGTCTCATCATAGTCGACACCCTCTACTTGTGTATAGCCTTGAGCAACCAACCTGGCTTTATTCCTAACCACAGTACCATTCTCATCAGATTTATTTTTAAAGATCCACTTGGTACCTATCACATTTATGTCTCTAGGTCTAGGAACTAAAGTCCAAACATTGTTACGTTCAAATTGACCTAATTCTTCATGCATAGCATTGACCCAACTATCATCTAGCAAGGTCTCTTTAAAATTCTTAGGTTCAATTAATGAAATATAACACATATATGATACCTCATCCCGAATCTATCTTTAGGTTTTCATTAAATCCGATACACTTCCAATCACCTGTTGAGCTGGATGATTCAGTTTCACCTTTGCTAATGGTTTGAACTCAGGACTTGCGGTGACAGAAGCATCAGGAGTGATGTCTCTTTGTGCACTCTTTGGACTTTGACTTACCTGTGAGGATGGTACTGTCTCAATTTCTTGTGATTGGACCTCAGCTTCTCTTTGACTTTGTGGTTCAGTATCCAAGATTGGAGACTCACCATTTTCATCCTCATTTGTTGCTGAAGTAGGAGAGCCCGTGTCATCTATAACCACATTGATTGATTCCATTAAAGAAGAAGTTCGCAGGTTATAGACTCGAAAAGCCTTACTAGTGGTTGAATATCCTAGAAAAATACCTTCATCACTACGGGAGTCAAATTTGCCCAATGGCTTTCTATCTTTGAAAATGTAACACTTACTCCCAAAAGTTTTGAAGTATTTTACATTAGGTTTTAATCCCTTCCACAATTCATATGGAGTTTGTAAAGTGACGGGCCTTAAATACACGCGATTTATGACATAAACAGCAGTATTTAGGGTTTCAACCCAAAACTTTAGAGGAAGTTTCTTACTAAGGAGCATGACCCTAGCCATCTCTTGAACAACCCTGTTCTTCCTCTCAACAACTCCATTTTGTTGTGGAGTAATAGGTGCAGAAAATTCATGCTTAATTCCATGCATATCACAAAAATCTGAAAACGAACTATTTTCAAACTCACGACCATGATCAGTTCGGATTCTTATGATACGCCCAATGGAAACACCCTGTTCATTTTGGATTTTAAGGACTTAGGCCTGGAAAGCATCAAACATATCAGGTTTTTTCCTTAAAAAATTTACCCACGAAAATCGAGTAAAATCATCAACAGTTAAAAAAATATATCTTTTACTTCAAATGCTTTCAGTGCGAGTAGGACCCATTAAATCCATGTGAACCAATTCAAGAGGACGTTTGGTTGTAAAGTTGTTCACCTTTTTATGAGGGGCACGGGTTTGCTTTCCAAGTTGACATGGTCCACACACATGGTTCAGATTCTTACCCAGTTTAGATACTCCTCTCACAAGCTCTTTGTTGGCTATCTTAGTTAGGTCTTTGAAATTCATGTAACCTAATCTTTGATGCCACAAATCAATGTTACTTATGATGGCAGAGTGACAAGTGAGATCATTAGTAGTGACAATCCCATAGCAGTTATCAGATGTGCGAACCCCATGCAAGACAGTATTTCCCTTTTTATCCAAAATTTCACATTTATTTTTTGAAAACAATATTTCATGGTGGGAATCACACATTTGACTAATGCTCAAAAGATTTTCTTTAAGACCATCAACAAGTAAAGCATTTTCTAGCTTGGGAAGACCAGCAACACTTATAAAGCCCTTACCAATGACTCCAGAAGTGCCGCCATCTCCAAAGGTAACAATTCCTCCTTCATATTTTTCAAGGGAGGTGAAGTAGGATTTGTTACCAGACATGTGACGAGAGCACCCATTATCAAGATACCACATGTGTGAGTCACGTGCTTTTAGAGCAGTGTGAACAAATAAACAAGTCAAATCATCTTTTCTCACCCAAATCTTTTTGGTCTTAACAAAATCAGGTCTTGCGGTCTTGGTAAATGTCTTGGCGTTGTGAACACCCTCATGAATCTTGGTATTCCGCCTAGACATGTAAGGTTGTCTCCTAACCCAAAAAGTATTCGAATTTCTACCCTTTTCAGACACCTTACCAAACAATTCAAAACAATAAGGATGAATGTGGTCATACCTACCACAGTGATGACACATAACAACAGGTTTTACCTCCCTTTTGTTGATCTTACCCCCTTTAGGTAGATGAAGAGAGGGATCACCCTGGTCTACCTTCAACTTTCCCTTTGCTTGAGTCTTCAGGTCATGTGATATAGAGGCATGTCCCTTGTGAGCTGTCGCACCATAGCCTAGCCCACTTTTGTCACAACCCATTTGTTGAGACCCGAGGATGTCTTCTAACGATTTGGAACCTTTGTTCCACATGGCAATTGTGGCTCTAGCAATACGGAGTTCTTCATCTTTCTGACAGACTATCTCTTCCAATGTAGCTTGTGACATCTCAAGACTTTCAAGCTTCTCTTCATATGTGGAATACACTTTCAGAAGTTTATTCCTTTCAGTTTCATAGGATAGAAGTTTTCCACATAGGTCTTGCCTGTCACTTGAGATCTTGATGACATTCTGCTTTGCTGCTACAAGTTCTGCTTTTAGCTTGACATTCTCGCTTTCACATGCTTTGACTTGAGAGTGAGTTTGTCATTGATTTTAGATAGGTTCAGAGATTCATCGTAAAGCTTGTTGTAGATCATCACCAGTAATCTCATCATTGTCTTCTGATGTTTCATCATCATCTTTTTACTCCTCATTCTCCTTGACCTCATCTAGTCGGGCAACTAAGGCAGAAAATGTGATGGATGGTGGTGAAGATGACTCTCCTCTTTCATGAAATTGGCTCAGAATGTCCCATGCATCTTTAGCCTTTGTGCAGTGAGCAATCCGTTGCTGTTCTTCATCAGAAATAGCTCCACGAATAGTAGTCAGAACTCTCTGATTGCTTGGATTGTCAACACTTTCAACATCCTCTTCAATGGCTTGCCAGCCTTCTGGATTGCAAGCTCTCAGAAACGCCCTCATTCTAATCTTCCAATACAAGTAGTTACTCCCATCAAAGGTGGGAGCATGATGCAGGTTCTGACCATGAGCTAATTCCACTAGCTTTGGAAGAGGTTGAGTGAAAGTGGACCAAAATCCCACGAAAGCACTATCCCCGTCTTCACCGGATTCAGGTTCTTCGGGTTCTTGCTCCGATCCGCTTTCATCATCCCAAGTAACTGTGTAGACTTTCTTTCGATTCTTTTTTGAAGGACATTCAAGGGCAATATGGCCAAACCCTTGACATTCATAGCACTTGACCCCTTGCCACTTTACAATATTCTTTTCAGTTTTTGGAGCAAGTTTTGGTGGAAAATTTTTGGGTTTTTCATTACTCTTGTCTTTTGAAATAGGTTCTCTGAAATTAGGTTTCTTTTTCTTCAAATTTTTTTTAAACTGTTTAGTAAATATAGTTGTCATCTCAGACTCTAAATCAAACTCAGTCTCCGAAGTTTTTGCAGTCTCATGAGCACTAGTGAAAGCCACACTATCTTTTTGTTTTTTCTTAGAAATCTGGTGGGCTTCATAAGTCTGCAAGTTTCCAACCAACTGATCAAACTTGAGGGTATCAACATTTTGAGCCTCCTCAATGGCTGTCACTTTTGAATGGAACCTCTCGGGTAAATACCTCAAAATTTTTCCAACAACTTTAACTTCAGGGATTTTTTCACCGAGTGTGAAGCAGGAATTCACGATGTCACTAAGTTTTGCATAAAAATCATCAAATGTCTCATCATCACGCATAAAAAGGGTTTCAAAGGCAGAGGTGAGACATCAAAGTTTTGACCTTTTGACAGGAGTAGTACCTTCGTGAATTGTTTCAAGAATGTCCCAAGCCTCTTTTGCTACCTCACACGTGCAGATACGACGAAACTCTTCAGGTGTGACGGAGCAAAAAAGGGAATTGAGAGCCTTGTTGTTCAAACTCGAGTTTTGATAATCGGTTATATCCCATTTATCAAGAGGTTTGGGAATCTCAATACCATCAATGGTGACAGTAGGTTCACTCCACCCATAGAGCACACAGTGCCAAACTTTCTCATCGATGGATTTTAAAAACGCTCTCATACAAGCTTTCCAATAAGAATAGTTTGTATCATCAAGTAATGAAGGTCTATGGGTCGAGTTACCTTCACGAATTGAATCCATATCACCAATCACACAAAATCACACCCCTATAGTTTTGATAAAAAAACAAAGAGTGGCCTGTTCTGATACCAATTGAAAATCCTAAGTGATTTGTGATTAGATCAAGATTAAAATATTTTAATTCCCAATCATTCAAAACACACAATCTAAATCATCAAACACTTACAAAAGTGATTTAGATTGTTGTTTTCGAAATAAACAATAAATCGACACAAACGATTTTTACGTGGAAAAACCACAATTGAAGAACCTTCAATTGTTATCAAAAATCACAGGCGAAACGCTACCAATCAATCCACTACTGAAGAATGAAAGATTACAAAGATAACAAACAAATTACCCAACTCATCCAATTTGTCTTCAAACCTTCTGTAACTCTTTCACCAAGCCTTCGTCTCGGAACTGATTAATCTGAAGTTGAATCCACAACTTCACTTGTCGAATCAACGACTACATACAGAATCAAACTCCTTTGAAACTCCACGTTTTAATCTTCGGAATCCATCGAAGAAGACCAATCTTGGATGTAATCAATCAACCTCCTTGATCTATGTTTGTCAATTCATGAGTTTAATACTCATTGAAATTAACAAGGAAAACTCACAAAAAATACTCCAGAAGAAAACCTTAGAAAACCTCAAAGTAGATCTAAAAAACCTAATCCTAGTTTTGGAGTAAAACAAATACTTAGAGAAATCCTGGACTGTGAAGCTCGCTCGAGCGAAGACTCTCTCGATCGAGCGAGGAGCTTATCTCACGTGATTTCCATAAGTGACTTCGCTCGAGCCACACAACCTGCGCTCGAGCATACAATCAACTCTTTTAGGTTTTTATGCAGACGCACTTCTTCGCTCGAGCCACGCAAGCTTCGCTCGAGCGCACATTCATCTCTTTCAGGTTTTTATACAGACGTACTCTTCGCTCGAGCGAAGACTCCTTCACTCGAGCGAGGAACAGAAAACAGAATGAAAAATTACAACTCAATCAACTCAAGTTTGTTCGTGGGATTGACAAGACTAAGGGACCGAACAATCTCCACCACCACGGCCACCGCCACCATCAGCGTCGCCATAACCGCTGCCGTCACCCCATCATCATACCACCACCTCCACCTCCACCTCCACCACCATCTTTATTCCACCCCACCACCGTCGCCGCCACCAAACATAGAAAAATATTATTTTCTCTGATATTTTTTTTTCCCATTATAAAATGTTTTCTGCCCTAAACAAATGGAATAGTAATGAATCTTTTTATGGGTGCTAATTGCAGCATGACAATTACAGGATGGGTGTTTATGATCTCAGTTGGGTTCAATGCAGCCGCCAAGTCAGCCTTTTTAATCTTTTTAAGCATTCACTTCAATTACATAACATTTGTTGTGCAATGAAGTGAAAATAAAATATTTTATCAATAGTCTTGTTTTATTAATTGTAATGAGAATTTTGTTGATGTTATATGATTGAGCAGTGTGAGAGTGAGCAATGAGATTGGAGCTGGACACCCAAAGTCAGCTGCATTTAATAGCGACTTCAATCTCATTCATCATCTCCATTATCGCTGCATTGATCTTGTTGGCGTTGCGACATGTCATTAGCTATGCCTTCACAGATGGTCAAGCTGTGGCCGATGCTGTCTCCGATCTCTGTCCACTTATAGCCGTTACCCTCATCCTCAATGGAATCCAACCGGTCTTGTCTGGTCAGTATCTGATTTGCCAGTTGCACATAAAAAAATTAGGAGAAATTATAAGTCAGTGTAGCTTTCTAAAAACAAAATTTTTATTTTATTTTTTGATTTAATGGAGGTCGAGGCCAAAAAACTACAAAGAAATGATACGAGGAGCAGATCCTCCCTGCTTATCACTAAGCAAAGCCAACTCCACAAACGGAGGGGCTGGTATCAACAATTCATTCCCATTGCTCATACCAAGTGCTGCTTTTGCTTATAAGTCAGCACAAAAGAAAAATTCAAATCAATGGTAAATCATACTAACTTTAATAAATAAAATTATAATTTTTTTTATTATAAATTTGTAAATATTTTTTTGAAAACGACACTGGTTTGTAATTTTTCCATAAAATTACACAATGAATAAAACAAAATATAAATAAGGTGTAAATCCCACATCTATGAGGTCGATATTTTTACATTTTATCTTTGTTAAATAGTTTAATTATGTGCAATCAAACTTTTTCAATAAACATTATTTCAAAAAATATATAGAAAAATTAATGTATGATTCAAATTTATTTTCATTCACACTAAATAAGTACACTTAACTATTTTGGGAAGTATTAAAAATTGACTTTTTAATTTTTTTTGACTTTTTTTTTTAAAAAGGGACAAAAAATAAAGAAATGATGTGACCAAAAAAGTTAAAAAGTCAAAAAAATGACTTTTAACTAACTTTTCAAAGGAAAATGGCTCATACACCCACTGGGGGGTCGACCCCCCAGTGAGGTGGCAGTACATACACTACAAGAATTTACACATTTGGCGACCACTTTTGGCGACCAAAAAAATTTTGGTCGCGAAAAAATGACATTTGGCGACCAAATATTAATTAGTCGCGAATGATCATTATTTTTGGCGACCAAATATTATTGGCCGCAGAAGGTTATATTTTAGCGACCAAAAAATGAGTTGGTCGCAGAAAGTGGTATGATTTTGGCGACCAACTACAAATTTGGTTGCGGAAGGTCACATTTTGGCGACCAAAAAATAAGTTGGTCGCGTAATATCAAAAATAAGTTGGTTGTGGAATTGGCGACCAAAATTTTGGTCGCCCAAAAACTTATTTTTAGCGACAAAAAATATTTTAGTTGCCGTATGTTGAGTTTTGGCTACTAGAACAATGTAGTCGCCGAATGGAAAATAAAAAATTATTTTTTATCTTTTGGCGACCAAAATTTTGGTCGCCAAAAAACTTATTTTTAGCGACTAAAAATATTTTAGTCGCCGTATATTTAGTTTTGGCTACTAAAACAATGTAGTCGCCGAATGGAAAATAAAATTAAAATATTTGTCAAAAAAAATTAAATTTATGTCAAAATTTAAAATTTAAAATTATTTGATATTAATATTTGTCAAAATCAAAATTAAATTTATGTCAACAAAAATTTAATCACCAAAAAATTTAGTTCAAATTTAGGAGGATTTATAAAATTACAACTCCCTCTCTTTCCATGATTTATAAAATTACAAATTTTGGAGGATTTGGAGGGATACATGTTTTCCCCCTTATTTTGGAGGGATCTTTGAACTCGTTCATCCCTCTCTCTCGTCCCTCTCTCTCATCCCTGTAAAGAAATCGGAGCTGCGATTGAACACTTGAAAACTTTCTCTCGCTCATCCCTCTGTCTCATCCCTGTAAAGAAATCGGAGCTGTGATTGAACTCTTCAAAACTTTCTCTTGCTCATCCCTCTCGTCTCTGTGTTAGGTGGAGAAGTTGGAGCCGATTAAACTCTTCAAAACCCTCTCGCTCATCCCTTTCTCATCCCACTCGTCTTTGTGTTGTGTAGACAAGCAAGAGTTGACTCCTCTCATACGCTAAAAACGGCGGTCAGAAACTCCTGTAACGACGGCGGAAACTCCTCAGGTAAAACCAAGATTGCAAAACTAGGGTATGCATTTTGCCTTTAATTGCTATTAGGGTTACGATTTTGCCATCAATTTTCTGTTACGAGTTGTATTTTGCCTTGAAGATTCTATTGCGATTGATTTGAAATTTTTTGGGGGGCTTATGAATTAAATTAAGGATTGTGTGTTTGATTTGACACTTGGATTCTAAATTAAGGATTGTGTGTTTGATTTGAGACTTTGATTCTATTAATGAATATTCTATGAATTTAGGATTGTTGTTTTTTTTGAGTCAAAGTTAGGATTGTGATTCTATGAAATTAAACAATGACTGATATATTGGTTAGATCTTTCAATGCATATGGTGTTGATTTTTGTTCAAGATTACTAAACTATTTGAACATTCTTTTTGGAACTAAGATCACTTAAGTTGGAACTAAGATCATTGATTAATAAAGTGAAAATAAAACTGTAAATTTCGAAATTCCCAAACTCTGTCAATGTCTTAATGAAGAAAGAAAATAGTTGCTGATATTAGGACTTTGAATGCAGTTTGTTGCGAAAATGTTGTTCTCGCTTCATTCATATGAATAACGATTTTTAAGGATAGCCAACCTTTCAGGCTCTCAGCTTATAGCGATTTAGCACAGTCGCAGTTAATTATTTGGAATTTCACTTAATTGATGAACTCTTGTACACCGCAAGATGGTTATTTTCTAGATTTCTTCTTCTGACTTGTGCATTGAGGATCGGAATGTAGCCTTAGCTTAGTGAGCATTGCAGTGAAATGTCATGGCTAAATTAACCTTCTATCATTCACAAAAAATATATATATATATATACCACAAAAGTTATGCTCACATAGTTATTCATTCTTGCTTTTGGTGACTGATTTAGTTTTACTGTTTCAGCCTAACAATCTACAGTTTGTATCAAATTGTAGCATACAAAAGGTGAATGGGGCTCTGGTTTTATTCCCATTGCCGAGTATGGAACTGAGTTTCATAAGGGTTCAAGAAAAGGAAAATCAGGGAAAGTTGTGAGGCTTGTGTATAGTGGCCTTGCGCTTGTGCTTCATTATTGTAAGCATATTTAAATTGATCTTTCCTACCTATATATTTTCATTGTGGACCTTCAAAACTGGTTGATCAAACATAAACTGCTGTGTAGGAGTTTTGGACAGTTCTTCAACATGATCATGGGATTAGTTTTGCGGGGCCATGACTTGAAACACATAAAACTGAATTCCATTGGGTGGATAATTGTAAAAGAGAAATGTTTTAGTTGTGGACAAGTAACAAATTTTTTTTCTTTTAGTTTTGGTGCGGGGAAATTGATTAGATTTATCTCACATTTGTCTTCATTTCATGTTAACATTAGGAATGGTGTGAAAAACAAATGGAATTCTCTCTACTGTTTGGCCGGTATTGCTCGCCATGCAGCACTTGAGGAAGAGGTATGCTTTTGAACTCTAAAGTAGATATCATTTAAATTATTTGATATTCTCAGCTTATCCAGAAAAATATTAAATTCTTTCATGTGAGCATACTTTTTGTTGACAGTAACTATCAAAATTCTTATCTATGCTTGTAAAATAGTTCTTTTATGAGGTTTAGTGCTCATTTGTTGGGAGTTCAACATCCTTGTAAAACCAAACTGAAACTGGGGACAGTCTTCTCTGGTACTGAATTTCATATTTTAAGTCAATACTCTATGTGGCTACTTAAAAAAGTCAAGGAAGTTTTGAACTTATCATCAATCCAGTTCTAGTCCACTTTACTCTCAAGACTATTGTCACCGGTCACCACTAACGTATTTAAAGTGAATAAATTTAGTTGAATTTGTTAATCACTGGTTAAGGAAAAATTGCCTTCTTGATTACATAAAATGCTTTGAATTTAAAAAAAGAACAGTCACAATCATCCATTCATGCTTTTAGAATTTTGGGTCGAGGTAAAATATTTTTATAGTTTATTGTTTTTTCTATTCTGTCATTGACCTGGTATATAATCTGCAATGACCTGGTGAGCAGCAACAGCATTGGTTTGGCCCTAGCTCTTGTTCTGCTGTAGTGTGCTTTTGGTGCTTAGTATGAAATGTGAAATGTTTGATTTGTGCATAACAACCAAATTAATGTTTCAAGTAATTATTTTATTTTTTTGACTTATCATTTTATGTCAAAATTAACCCTCATCTCCCTTTCAAAATACATTTTGAAGTAATCTTCGTGTAACTATTATGGTCTTCTATCAATCTCTTTCATGTCTATTTTTTATTCAATTGTGTTTGATCATCAATTTGATTTTAAATTTCTTGTTGGGTTTGTACTATTTTAATGATTTGAGGTAAATCTAGGATTAATAGAATGAGACACTTTAAATGATAGATATTTTATGAACTGTGATACATTTTGTCATTGATGATTCATGCAAGTATTGAATTGTTAGGGCAATAAATGGTTTCAAATTTGGTTGGGTTTTGGTATGTATGGTGTGGCCTGCTTAGATGCAACTTGTGTGACATTTTTTCTCTTTTATTTGTAAAATATTGTGGGGAAATTGTGTTGGGTGCATGTGAATGTTTGAAAAAGGTAGATGTGAAATAGTTTTTAATAATTACAATAAAAGACTTGTTACTTGAATTTTTGATGGTGCAATAGTTGAATTTTTGTGTTGGGTGCATGAGAATTTTTAATAATCCTCCTCTTCTCTTTTTAATAATTACAATAGTTTTTCACATGTTTTCTAACTTTTTGATGGTGCACACACCACATCTCTGACTTTATAATTTTATAAAGACTCTTATTCTCATTAAACCATTTACACCCTATCTCATTTATCCTTTCTGAACAGAGCCTTGTCCCAACTGTTTAGAATTGGCTATCTGACTGTACATTTCTAGGGCCACATGTTTTATTAAGTCCTAAGTCAAGATTAACTTGTATCAATTTCACTATCCTCACTATCACTACCCTCTGTCCTGGTAACAACTGAAGTTAATCACATTGATTTATGCAACTACTAATTGTCGTTGTGCACCTGCTGCCAGATGAATTTACTTAATTTCATTGATGTTAAAAATTGCATGTATGCGATACTATTTCTCAAGTTACAATATGATCTTATCTTGTGAATTGATAAGTTTCAACTAACATATTCTATTAATTGATATGTTTCAACTAACATATTCTACTGGAAAAAATTAGATCATATTTCTAGAAAATCATCTTCTAAAAATTAGATCACATTGGTTTGTTCTATTATTTTATTATTATTATTATCATAAATTTCAAAAAAGAAAAGTTGTTTACTCCTTTTGTGAGCGTAATTTTGATGCTTTTGTGGTCAATTCTCCTACAGTGTCCAAGTCTGGAATAGTGGAAATTCTTATTATGTTTCTATTCCTAAAGTATAAAAGGAAAGAGAATTAGAAATGGATATATTCATGAAATGGTAACCAATTGAAGATAAGTGAAGTGAGAACATACTAAGATGGACTGCTTGTATTACTGTACTCTCTCTCTCTCTCTCTCTCTCAATGGACTACTGCTCTTTAGAATATTTGAAGCCTTATCTAAATTTTCAAGGTCATGTATCTAGTTGCTGTTGGTGGTGTACATATCTATCACAATTTGTATTTTGATATTAATGTTTTCATAATAATTTATCTTTCTATTCATTACTTTCTTTTTTTATGTTTTTCAACTTAAACCTCTAAAGTCAATAAATCAATGCTTGCATTTCTGATAGATTCTATATTCAATGAAACAGGCCCCTGTACTTTTCAAAGGGATTGGCCATTCATTAAATTCTGCCAATAACTTGGTAAGGTTAAAGGTCTTTTTGTTTGTCTTTTGCTTTATCTAGTTTTGTGTCCTAGTTAGAAGCATGCACATAGAGTGACTCAAAGTGTTCGGTGGATTTGTGTTGAGGAATTCACTTTTGTGATATCTTATGTAATTTAGCTATGGAAGTTCTTGGAGCCTCTCCTTCTGCATATTCTGCATATTCTCCTTCTGTAATTTTTAGGCACAACCTCAAAGAGTGGCTGTCCTTATACTTGAGGTGTGGAAGTGGAAGTGGAAGTGGAAGAGTTATGTATGGAAGTGGAAGAGTTATGTGTGGCCTACTAGATACCTATATTATATAATTTTCTTTGTTCCTTGGGAAATGACCTAAAATCAATGGTTATTACTACATTAGAGTTATCAGCAGAAAATAATTTCGTGATTCAATGTTGTGTTTGGTCCCAAGGGATACCAAATTCATAAAATCGTCTTCCAAAAGCTCATGATACAAGTGTCAATGTGGATAGTGGATTTATGCTTTTTTAAAAGAGTTCTATGATCCTTCATAATTGTGGAGGGTTTCACATGAAAGACCCCCAAACTTATTCATCAATGGTTTAGGAAATTTCTACAGAAAACTGGGTATTGTTAAGGAAGAAGGATGATGTTATTTTTTCAAAATATAAGTCTGAGGGGAATTATTTCTTTGTTTTGGATTAATGGGATGAGATATATATATATATATATATTTTCGTAAGTCAAATTATGTGTCGTTTTTTCTTTTTTTTTTTGGGGGGGGGGGGGAGGGGGGTTAGAACTGGTGCAATATATAGATAAAATAATAGAGTTACTACAACATTCTAGGACTCCTCTAGCATCATCTGCTAGTTGGATGGAAATACAGGGGGGTGCAATATATAGAACATTCTAGGACTAGGACTAGGACTCCTCTAGCATCAACTGCTAGTTGGATGGAAATAAAAAAGTGGGGGAGAATACACGAAAACTTTCAGCAAAAAACACTCTTTGATTTGTTAGAATATCCGCACAGCTATTGGCTTCTCTATAGATATGATGAAAAGTCACCACACCAAAACTTTAAGCAAAGAACACTCTTTGATTTGCTAGAATATCTGCACAGCTATTGGCTTCTCTGTAGATATGATGAAAAGTCACCACACCCTACCTTCTCAACAGGTACCTGCAGTCAATTATAAAATTTGTGAGGTGGTAATTTTCTGTGTTAGACCCAAAAATGAGTTGTTTTAAGAGCACTGCATCAGTTTCCGCTTCCAAATTCATTATGTTGTTGTCAAGGGCTAGCTTGAACCCATCCCTCATGGCCCAAAACTCAGCCATGATGCTTGAGCAAATACCAATGTTTCTAGTAAAACCACAAATCCATCGGCCCATATGATCTTGAATTAAACAACCAGCAAAGGCCTGTCCTGGATTCCCTTTAGATGCTCCATCCGTGTTGAGCTTGAAGGAGCCCAAACTAGGGGTTGTCCAGCTAACAGTAATGGGAGGAGTTTGGGTTTTGTTGGGACAGAGGTTGGCTATGAACTGCCATTCAACAGTCTGAGCTACCGCCCTAGGAGTGAGTAAAGGAGGGTGGTTTGGGTCAAAAGTGCAAGTGCTTCTGTTCTTCCATATGTACCAACAAGAGATGGGGAAAAGGATAGACCAGGGTACTGTTGAAAGATTATGACAGTGGGATGAACAATTGGAATTAACCCAGCTGATAAGGTCGACCGAGAAAGAGTCTAGAACAGAACTAGGGATGTCCAAAGCCTCCCAGAATTTTTTAGCTTCCAAGCCTTCCATATGTCCTTGTTTTTATCTATTTGTTATTGGAAATAGTTTATAGATTTAACGGTGTTTTGCTGAAGACCAAAGATTCTGATGTAAATAGAAATTGTGACAGGTACGAAAAATCGGGTAATGAGCAGTTTGTGACTGAACTTAGCAAATGGGTCTTCCATGAAAGGGGTCATCTGGAGGTGAGGAACAAACTTGCCTGATATCTGGTTATCTTTGTATCTGATTACGACTGTATATTTTATCAACTTTGGCCAAGTTAAGACTTAAAGCTTTAAGGGATAAAAATGCTACCAGAAAAGGACGTTCTCATAAGATTTTTCAAACTTCCACATGATTATGATGTATTGCACCCTCTGTTGGTGTGTAGTATTAACTTGTATTCTTGATCTTCAGGCTGTTAATGTCAGACATCACAAAGTTGGGGAAATAGATGAGCCTGCAATTTATAGGATTAATGATGACCTGGTAATGCCACCTCATATTCATTATGTCAAGATTTGGTTGCTGTGAGATTAAATTACAAATAATGGAACTTTTGTTGCCACATTCTTACAAATGTGAATATTTTGCAGGAATACTCTATTTTTGAGTGGTCTGGAACAAATTGGGAACCATACGTGTCTAATGATGTTCAAGTGCAGTTCTACATGATGAGCCCTTATGTGTTGAAAACCTTATCAACCAATCAGAAGGTAGTTACCAAGGCCACCACTGCATGTTATCTTAAAATCTTATGTTTTATTAACATCTCATTTCATATACACATAAATATTCCTGATATTGCAGGGGCTGTACATCCTGATAATCTTAAAAGAGATGATTAAGATTATCAACCAATCATAAATATTCCTGATTCATGGAGGTTTGTTCACTTCTGTAGAGTTGATTAATTACTTTAGAGTTTAGGGCACCAAACCAAACAACTTGTTTGTTAAGAAGAACATAAATACATGTTTACATTAGATTTGGCTGTTGAGAGACTACAGTAATTGATATACAAAAGGTTGCTGTGACAACTTCTGGTCTCAGCTGGCCAAAAGGTTGCTGTGACAACTTATTCTGTCACAGAATATTCTGTCTCAGCAACCTTACTATATACATGCTCCAACTTATTCTGTCTCAGCTGGTGCAGAAGAAGTTGATATACATAATTAAGGTTGCTGAGACAGAATATATTTAGTTGTACAATATATCAAGCTGTCACAGAATATATTCTGTATATCAACTTATTCTGTCACAGAATATTCTGTCTCAGCAACCTTACTATATACATGCTCCAACTTATTCTGTCTCAGCTGGCCAAAAGGTTGCTGTGACAACTTCTGGTCCCATAGGTCCAGGTCAGTACCTTTAATGTTCGATGTGATTTATGTAAATATAAATACTAACTCTCGTCAAGTCATCCTTTTCCCTTTTGTTATCTGTTTCTTATCCTTTGAGCTAAAATGGTCATGACCAAGCCATCTAATTTTAGTTTTTTTTATGTTTGGTGCTCATCCCTAATTTGATGTGTACAGAAAGTTGAATATTGATCTGACTTTAAGTTGTTTCCAACAGCTGTGGGATTGGCCAGTTATGTGGAGACGCTTTTACGGAAACCCAACACTGAATTTAATGTATGTTACTTTATTTCTTTGTCATATTTCCACTTCTAACAAATTATTTCTATCACGTGCCAAAATTTTACACCATGTATTTATAAGTTTATATTTTCATGTGGACTGCTTGCTTTTCAGTCTTATTCTCTCTGGTTAGTAGAGGTATTTGTTCTCATGTCACCAAGTCAGCACTGTTGGATCATATTTTTATACTCCTTCAGATTTTTTATTCTTGATGATTTTAATTACACTCCATCAATAGGGTCTCTGGTAATTTTTTGGTACTGATTGTCACGAGATTAGGGAGTAATGGTTTTGATGACATAGTTGTTCTGGAAAAGGACCAACTCTGGATTATTTCTTTCTTTCGTTTATTTGTCTTCTTTTGGGCAGTAGCTAAAATGCCTACATGGATACTTCAAAAATGTGTACAAGAAATACTTTTTGTTTCTAACCCCTACTGCCAAACACGTTAGAAATATAGGCAAACAAATTCAATATGTGATAGATTCATTAAGGGTGACCTAAATGAATGTCACTCATAATGAATTTAGATCAAACAATTATATATATATATATTTTGTGAGTTGGAGGTCATAGTCTAGGAAGGAGAAATCTTCCTTGACTCTTAACAAGGCAATTAACAAGGCACAAAATTTTGATCAGCCCAATTAGATCCACTTGGTTCACAAAATTAATTTTTTTATGCTTCTTTTTTACCTTATATATGCGTAACTGTTTTAAATCACATATAGTAGGTTTAACATATATGACTCTTGGGACATGCACGAGGAAATGATAACGAACTCAGAAGAGTTTTACAAGACGGTATAGAGCTTTCCTGCCCTCAGAATTGTAGGGGAATGATGTGTATAATTTTTGGTTATTTCTTCGTTATATTCATTTTTTTTTAATTTGGAGATGCTTGATAATGTTTCTTATACTACTCATAGATTATCTTGCCAGGTTTTGTAATGTCATGTAAGATGAGTGATTTTGGAATTGGTTGTTTCGTTTGGTTAATGCTAAAAAGTCTGCCACTTGACGCCAGAGAAATTCGAGGGTCCTATATATGGGCTCTTGCTGATGACGAATTGATTTTTCTCTATTTAATTATGCAAAAATTCTTTCCTACAAGTATGACATAATTCTCTCTATTGCAGCTAAAACTACCCTATCAAATTGTGGCTATTGTTTCCGGTGCTTTGAATGATACAGCTGCAAAGAAGTATGATTTGGAAGGATGGTTTCCTGCGTCCAGCACTTACAGAGAACTTGTTTCCTGTTCAAACTGCACTGACTATCAGTCCAGGAGATTAGAGATTCGATATGGGTAGAAAAAGGGTAGACTAGTAGTAATATTTTTAGATACACTAGTAGTTATATTTTTGGATGGGTGTGTATAGAAAATATTTAGTAGACTACTAGTTATATTTTTCGGTTGATGTACATGGATAAAAATTTTAAACATAATAACAAGTATTTGTTATGTCTTAAATTTTTATGTTAGATGAAATATATAGTTTGGAATTATTTGTGGATGAAAACTTATAATAGTTGCTGATTTTAATTAAACAGGTTCAGAAATGGTTGATTTATGTATTTTGTTGAATGTTCATGATTCAATTTATTTGTTGGTTTGAATGATTTTTGCAAATTACAGATTATATTGAATAAATTGGATGGATTATTATAAATTACAGGTTTATTTTGTTGGATGTTGGCGACCAAATGTGACAATTGGCGACCAAACTAATTTTGGTCGCAGAATGTCACAATTGGCGACCAAAATTTTTAGTCGAGGAATGTGATAATTGGCGACCAAACTAATTTTGGTCGCGAAATGTCACAATTGGCGACCAAAATTTTTGGTCGCGAAATGCTACAATTGGCGACCAAACTAATTTTGGTCGCAAAATGTCACAATTGGCGACCAAAATTTTTGGTCGCGAAATGTCACAATTGGCGACCAAACTAATTTTTGGTCGCGAAATGTGACAATTGGCGACTAAGAAATTTGGTCGGTAAAAGGCAACTTTTCGCGACCAAAATATTTTAGCGACAAAATGGATTAGTCGCAGTAAATAAATATTTAGCGACCAAAAATTTAGTCGGCAAATGTAACTTTTCCCGACCAACGAAAATTTTGGTCGCGAATTACTTTTGCCGACCCTCAATTGGCGACCAAACTAGCGACAAAAAAAATTGGTCGCGGATAACTTTTGCCGACCAAAAATAGACTTTTAGCGACCAATTTTTTTGTTGCCAAAAGTGTTAATTCTTGTAGTGATAATTGGACCAAAAAAAAACTGTTTTTTTTTTTTTTTTTTTTTTTTGGGTTTCGGCCAGTGGGGGCGCGGCACCTCACTGGGGGTGCGACTTCCACTGGGGGTATGTATCACGGTTGCTTTTCAAAATAGTTAAGGCTTCGTTTGAGAAACCAAGTTTGGGGGGTTTTTTTTTTGGCTATTTTAACCACAAAAAACAAAATAGCCTTTTTAGCCTAATAAAACAAAAATCACATCCAATCCATAATCATTAGATTCTTTCTCTCAAAAAAAATCAAAAACCCTTCCCAAACGAGACTTTTTAACTCCAGGCTAAAATAGCTAAAAAAAATAAAAAAGCCAAAAAACCAACTCATTTCCCAAACAAATTCGAAGTGTACTTATTCAGTGTGAATCAAAATGAATTTGAATTTTTGAAATGATGTTTATTGAAAAAGTTTGGTTGCATGTAATCAAAATGAAATTTTTTGAAATGACATTTACTGAAAAAGCTTTTAATCAACTTTTCAACTTCCCAAAATGAATCTGAATTACACATTAATTTTTTTGTAAATATCTTTCCTATAACTAAAATAGCAATACTTCATCCCCACAATAAATAAATAAATAAAAACTATTTAATTGATGGACATCAAACAAATGTGTGAGTGTTTTTTTTTTTTTTTTTAAATTTCATTCTCTTCTGGTAATTCGGTGCTAAACTTGAGACAAATATATATATGTGAACCATGATGAAGGTGTGGCTGTGGGTTGTGGATGGCAATCGTTCGTGGCATACGTTAATGTGGGCTGTTATTACATAGTTGGAGGTAAACCCAAAAAATAAATAAATAAATAAATAAATCACATTGGTGGTCCATCTGTATGAGTTATCCAATATATATATATATATTGATTCAATAATAATAGTCATATAATTTTATTATGTTTGTTTTTAAAAAAAAAAAATGGCCTAATTTCAAAATTGCATTTGTGGTCCATTATTTTGATGAATTAAATTTTTATATGAATGATATGTAAACAAATATTTGTAAAAATAAATGATTCAAATTATTAAGGTGAATCCATGATGGGCTACACTACCCAAACAATAGTGTGCAATCCAGATTTGGATTGTTGTTTATCCTTCTTCTTTAAATTATTTAAAAAGTAAAATATATAGTATAAATTTAAATTTGATGTAGTATAGATAATATCAACAATAAATTAATCAACACATTTTATTTTCTGAATTTGTTAAAATCATTTTTTCTGAACACTCTATTTGTGGTGGGTGTAGGGAATATGGACAGGAATGCTAGGAGGCACAGTTATGCAAATCCTAATCTTGATTTGGGTCACAGTCGGAACCGACTGGAATAAAGAGGTAATCTGAGTTGCTAGACTCCTATCCTAAATTGTTCTTAAATTTCTTATCGTCACGATTTTATTTTTTATTTATTTTTTTTGGTTTAAGCAGTATAGAGAAAAGCATTAGCTAAAAACGCTTGAAGCTTTTGATGACACAACCACTTTTAATTTTCATGTGCCATGAAGTGAAAAAAAATCCAAAAAAGTCTTCTTCTTCTTTTTTTTTTCCGTGAATTTTTTTTTTCTTTTTTGGTGAACCACAACAAATCAAATGCATCAAACTTGTAACGATTAAAAGTAAAAATTCCTGTAAAAAGCCAATAAAAGTAATATTTATAGTTTCAATTTGAATTGAAAGTGCAAGTGGATGATGCTAGGAAGAGGTTGTTGGAAATAGTTATAAATTCTGGGTAAAATCAGAATTTTATCCTAAGTTCGGTCTATTTTTTTGGTGGGCCCCGTGCGTCGATTTTCACGGGTCAAAGTGGTAACACGTTGTGATTCACGTGGTATATTTGGCTGCTCAAAACCATTACCGAGTGAATGGGAAATTGAAGCCAAAGTGTGCTCCATGGAAATGGAGTTTTGGTGGAAATTCCTTAAGGTTGTAAAATGGCTTGTCCCATATTGATTTGGTGGGAGGTTTTGAATGGGTTTATAAGGCTTGGGTTTAGTACTTCGAGTGTGCCCCAAGGGGTACCCAAGTGTTTTAGAGGGAGAAGTTATGGACTAGACCCATTGGACCCAAAAATCACCACACGCGCTTGCACGCTGCCACAACCGCCATCCGTCCGACGGGCTGGGTGGTGTGAGGTTAGGTTGGGTTTGTTCGGCCCAATACTAATCTTTTTGGGTCAAAAACATTTGAATTTAATTTTATTTTTGGTAAAATAAAATCCAGAATTCAAATTAAACTGGTTTGGTTCTTTTTGAGTCAAAAATATTTGAATTTAATTTTATTTTTGGTAAAATAAAATTCAGAATTCAAATTAAACTGGTTTGGTTTTTCTGTACATCCAAACAGGGCCCTTCCCGTATTAAACCGGAAATAATCTGATCCGGATTTACTGTACACCCAAACAAGGCCCTTCCCGTTTTTGTTATCTGTTTGAATTGTAACCCAACAGATTCAAATCTGTTTGAATTCAAAACCAACGGTTTCATACCTGTTCAATTCAAAACCTAGAGCCACCATTTCATCTATAAATAGGACAACCCTCATTTGGATTTAGAGAACTCTAATTTTCGTCCTTCATAATTCTGCAAACATCCTCTTCATTTTACTGCATTATTTTCTTGTCAGAGAGAGTATAAACACTTAGTGTGTTCATTAGGCAAACAATTTGTAGTGCTGCTATTGTTTGTAGTAGATCATTTTATCCTGGGAGATAGACGTCAAAATTTTGAAAGCGGGAGAGGACGAATCTGTCTTAAAGACACAGTGTCAAACACTGGACTTGATCAAATTAAAATTCAAACAAATTAAATCAAGTAAGTTATTTAATTTATTTTTAGTGTTATTATTATTTATTTAAATCATATTTTAATTTTGTTTTTGTAACAAAATAAAATCTGTTTTTATTTATTTATTTTTATTTCGAGTTTGATTTTTGTAATCAAACAAATTCTCTCATTTCCTTTATTTCTTTATATTCTGGTTGTTGTTTAGTACACAACAGAATTTAATTTATTTAAATACAGTGAAGATTGTCCTACAATCTTAAGACAGAACCCGTATTTTGTTTTTGGTATCTTCATTGTATTTAATTTTCTGTGTTTTCAAAGTAATATTCTGGTTGGAAAAACAAATAGTGATTTATGCTATTTAACAGATAGTAGTAATATACTGTCTATTTTCTTTGACAACTAGTAGTAATATACTGGTGTCATTAACAATTGCAGAATATTATTTGGTGTTACAGAAAATTATTTTGGTATTTTATTTTTCTAGTTTTAGTAACAAGGAAAATAAAATTATATTATTTTCTAGAATTAGTAACAAAGAAAATAAAATTATTTTGTGTTTTAATTTATTTTCTGGTTTTGGTAACTAGAAAATTATTTAGTGTTTTTTTTAATTTTTGTAATCAGATAGTTTTGTGGTATTTTACTTTCAAGTTTCAGTAACAAGGAAAATAAAATTATAGTATTTTCTAGTTTTAGTAACAAGGAAAAAAAAATGATTTTGTGTTATAATTTATTTTCTGATTTTAGTAACTAGAAAATTAATTTGTGGTTTGTTTTCTGATTTTTTGTAATCAGATATTATTTCGGTATTTTATTTTACTAGTTTAAATAACAAGGAAAATAAAATTATTTTATGTTATAATTTATTTTCTGGTTTTAGTAACTAGAAAATTAATTTTGTTAATTTATCATAGTTCTTTTGACTTTATCGTAGTACATGGGAGAATTTGTTTCTGGAGTAAAATATTAATTTACAAACAAATTTCATTTTTATTACAAAGAAACCTTTGTGGCAAGTTTAGTTTCTTTATTGGTTTTTTTAATCATTTTTACATTTCTGTGTGTGGATCTGTAGTCGTGAATAGTTTCTGCATATGAGTCGGAATAATATATATATATATATATATTCACAAGGACTTTTGCATGCAAATTTAATTAGTTTATTTATGTACAAATCAAACTTATTAAATGAAGGTATGTTTTGTCATTTTGGAGTTTAAAATTCAAAACGATTGAATTTTATTTATGAGTTGAGAATCTTTTTATTTCATGATGCAAATTTTGGGATCATGCATGAATTAATTTATTTTGTTAATTCATTATTTTCAGTTGATGCGTTTGATATGCATGTATGATGTCAACTCAAGTTATTTCTTAACAAAAATTTCATGTGATTTGGAATGTTAAATTGATATGTTGATTAATTTGAGTTTTTCCAATCAATTTTGAATGGGTGTTTAAACATCAGAGAAATTTAATCATGAAAATGTATGTAGTTATATCGTTCCATTTAATTGGAAAGTAAATTTAAGAAATCTTTTATGTTGATTTTTAGTTTATTTTGAATTATGTGACATGAGATGTCATTAATAATTATTTTACTTGCGTAGTAGAATTTGTTAAACCATGAACCATTTTATTAATATGGGGGTGTATCTCTTGCATTAGTTGAGATAATTTAATTTTCTTCTGTCACAAATATTTTTATGACAGTGACATTTATTTGTTATTGAGTTACAAGAATGTATACAATGAAATGGGTTTTTGAATTGTTTGATTCTTAGGTAAATTTTTTATGAGGATATGATTTTGTCAAAACATTAATTCTGACTTGAGTAGTCATAATTATTTTGGTTTTTTCTTGAATTTGTTTTGAAATTCATTGATTTATATTAGAAGTGATAGGGGTGGTGAATATGATGCACCATTAAATGAATTTTGTGCACAACATGACATTATTCACCAAACTACAGCCCCTTATTCTCCACGGCAAAATAAAATTGCTGAAAGGAAGAATAGAACCCTCAAAGAAATGATGAATGCCATGTTACTAAGTTCAGGCTTACCACAGAACTTGTGGGGGAAAGCAATATTGTCTGCTAATTATGTTCTTAATAGAATACCCCACAAGAAAACCAACAGCACTCCTTATGAATTGGGGAAAGGTCGACTGCCTTCCTACAAATACTTAAAAGTGTGGGGGTGTTTGGCAAAAGTTGAAGTTCCTGTTCCTAAAAAGACTAAGATTTGACCAAAAACAGTAGACTGTGTGTTTATTAGTTATGCTCAGAATAGTAGTGCATATCAGTTTCTGACTTATAAATCAGAAATACCTGATATAAATGTGAACACTATTATAGAGTCAAGAAATACTGTGTTTTTTGAACATGTCTTTCCTTACAAGAAAGGACAGGAATTAAGTTCACAGAAAATAACTTATGATTGTACACAAAGTCAAGAGACTAATGACAATCAAAACACAAGAGACTAGTAATGGTCTCGACCAACAGGCTTTAACTAATGATGAACCAAGACGACGTAAGAGAGCGAGAACATCAAAATCCTTTGGTCCAGATTTTCTGACATACCTGTTAGAAAATGAACCTCAAAGCTTTAAGGCAACAATGACAGGTCCGGAAGCACCTTTGTGGAAAGTGGCTATTAATAATGAAATTGAATCCATTATGCAAAATCATACTTGGGAATTGGTGGATCTTCCACCAGGTTCTAAACCTCTTAGATATAAATGGATATTCAAGAGAAAAATAAAAGCAGATGGTTCAATTGACAAGTATAAAGCAAGACATGTAGTTAAAGGTTACAGACAAAAGGAAGGTCTGGACTATTTTGACACATATTCCCCTTTGACAAGAATAACATCCATTCGCATGCTTATCTCTATAGCAGCGTTGTTTAATTTAGAAATATATCAAATGGATGTCAAGACAGCTTTCTTAAACGGTGATCTAAATGAAGAGATCTATATGGAGCAACCCGAAGGGTTTGTAGTATCAAGGCAAGAAAAAAAAGTTTGTTGATTTGTAAAATCCCTTTATGGATTAAAACAAGCACCTAAGCAATGGCATGAAAAATTTGATCATGCAATGCTTACTAATGGGTTTAAGATAAACGAATGTGACAAATGCGTCTATGTTAAAAACACTGACGAAGGATATGTCATAGTTTGTCTTTAAGTGGATGACATGCTTATCTTTGGAAGCAGTCAAAACATGATCAAATCAACTATGCAGATGCTTAAAAGATTTGATATGAAAGATATGGGGGTTGCAGATGTTATATTAGGAATGAAAATTATTAAAACATCTGACAGATATGCATTATCTCAATCTCATTATATTGAGAAAATTCTTGATAAATTTATCAAGGATGATTTGAATTTAGCTAGAACACCTGTAGACATCAGTCTTCATTTATTGGAAAATAAAGGTGATACAGTGTCTCAGTTAAAATACTCCCAAATTATTGGAAGCCTAATGTACCTAATGAATTGTACTCGTCCTGATATAACTTATGCTATCAGTAAATTGAGTAGGTACACTAGTAACCCCGGAGAAGACCATTGGAAAACGATCATTCTGGTTCTTAGATATCTAAGATTCACCCGTGATCATGGTTTGAACTTTACTCGATATCCAACAGTACTTGAAGGTTATTGTGATGCCAATTGGATATCGGATACTAAAGATTCAAAATCCACTAGTGGATATGTCTTTACTCTAGGAGGCGCTGCTGTTTCTTGGAAATCCACGAAACAAACTTGCACCGCACGATCCACAATGGAATCTGAGTTTATTGCTTTAGACAAAGTAGGAGAAGAAGCAGAATGGCTTCGTCACTTCTTAGAAGACATTCCAATGTGGCCAAAACCTGTGCCAGCTATTTGCATTCATTGTGATAGTCAATCTGCAATAGGCAGGGCACCGAATCATATGTATAACGGTAAGTCACGACATATTCGTCGTCGACATAATACCGTAAGGCAATTGTTGTCAAACGGAATAATCTCAATAGATTATATAAAATCTAAAGAGAATATTGCGGATCCGTTAACAAAAGGTTTGATAAAAGAGCTAGTGTATAGTTCATCAAAGGGGATGGGATTAAAGCCTATTACATAAGAGTCGTCATAATGGTAACCCTACTTATATGACTGGAGATCCCAAGAACTAAGTTCAAAGGGACAACTAAGTTACGTATGGCTTGCCAGAAATCACCAAAGGATTAAGTTCCTACCCATTCCTATGGTGAGCGTGATATCTGTAACATGTGTTGTCTGCAGGGATATAAGGATAAACTTTGCTTTTAATGATTACTTATATCTTGATTAAGGCATAAGATCAAGACGAGTATAAGGAGATACTCACAATAAGAATCACTTATATGAGTGTCGAACTGGGGCCGGTTCTATGAGAATGAAAATGCTAAATTCTCTAGAAACATTCATGAAAACCAGGAGCGTTCAAGGCCAAAATGAACAAAACAGTGAGAACCACGATGTGTTAGAAGATATTTTGTGTAAAATCTATTGTCTTGGCTTACACAAACGGCTGAACAATTCAAGGCATCGCGTCCATTGGTTAGCTAGTAAGTCCGATAGGTTATCACTAGGGAAGGTTCAAGGCCGAAAACTACCTATCCTGATGCAAGATATTTTCGACTTATACTCTTTCGATAAATCTGCATATTGTTGCATTTCCGTTGTCATCAAATTCCATTCATGTGGGGGATTGTTGAAAATGGTTATAAATTCTAGGTAAAACCAGAATTTTATCCTAAGTTCGGTCTATTTTTTAGGTGGGCCCCGTGCGTCGATTTTCACGGGTCAAAGTGGTAACGCGTTCTATGCCGCGTTGTGATTCACGTGGTATATTTGGTTGCTCAAAACCATTATCGAGTGAATGAGAAATTGAAGCCAAAGTGTGCTCCATGGAAATGGAGTTTTGGTGGAAATTCCTTAATGTTGTAAAATGGCTTGTCCCATATTGATTTGGTGGGAGGTTTTGAATGGGTTTATAAGGCTTGGGTTTGGTACTTGGGGTGTGCCCCAAGGGGTACCCAAGTGTTTTAGAGGGAGAGGTTATAAGCAAAATGGGCTAGACCCATTGGACCCAAAAATCACCACACACACGCGCGCGCGCCGCCGTCCGTCCGTCCAGGCGAGCTGGGCTGGGCCTGGGCCTGGGCTTGGTCGCGGGTGCGTGGTGTGAGGTTGGGTTGGGCTAATCCGGCCCAATACTAATCTTTTTGGGTCAAAAACATTTGAATTTAATTTTATTTTTGGTAAAATAAAATCCAGAATTCAAATTAAACTGGTTTGGTTTTTCTGTATATCCAAACAGGGCATTTCCAGTATTAAATCGAAAATAATCTGATCCGGATTTACTGTACACCCAAACAAGGCCCTTCCCATTTTTGTTATCTATTTGAATTGTAACCCAACAGATTCAAATCTGTTTGAATTCAAAACCAACATGTTTCATACATGTTCAATTCAAAACCTAGAGCCACCATTCCATCTATAAATAGGACAACCCTCATTTGGATTTAGAGAACTCTAATTTTCGTCCTTCATAATTCTGCAAACATCCTCTTCATTTTGCTGGATTATTTTTTTGTCAGAGAGGGTATAAACACTTAGTGTGTTCGTTAGGCAAACAATTTGTAGTGCTGCTATTGTTTGTAGTAGATCATTTTATCCTGGGAGATAGACGTCCAAATTCTGAAAGCACCGTGGAGAGGACGAATTTGTCTTAAGGACACAGTGTCAAACACTGGACTTGATCAGATTATAATTCAAACAAATTAAATCAAGTAAGTTATTTAATTTATTTTTAGTGTTATTATTATTTATTTAAATCATATTTTAATTTTGTTTTTGTAACAAAATAAAATCTCTTTTTATTTATTTATTTTTATTTCGAGTTTGATTTTTATAATCAAACAAATTCTCTCCTTTCCTTTATTTCTTTATATTCTGATTGTTGTTTAGTACACAACAGAATTTAATTTATTTAAATACAGTGAAGATTGTCCTACAGAGGTTGAATAAGTGGGGAGACGAGAAGGAGTCACTTCTAAAGGGTTAATTTATTTTCTAATAATGGCCAGATTTAAACTGCCAAAACATCGATAAATAAAACCTAGCATAATTGTCTCAATTAACCCTCCAAGAAGATAGTTAAAGGGAACCATATTTTCCATGTAGGGTTACCTTTTTCCTTTGATTAATCAAAATTGGAATTTATAATCCAATTAGCGTGGTCCTTATATGATTTCCATTCTTTGAGGCTGAATATGTTTTGGATTTGTGAAAAGAAAAAGTAAGAAGGTTTCAAACATGAGAAAAGAGACTAATCATAACAGTTGCATAAAGAGACAGAGAGATGAAGAGAAGGGACAATGAGATTAGGGGAAGAATTTGGGGGTTAATATTTTTTAGATGAATTTGAAATATGTGTCTGAACGACATTGTTTTTTGATGAAGTAAAGAAAAAAAGCATTGCCATTTCTATGTTATTAACTGATAACATTAAGGACAAATACATTGTTTTGTATCCCTGTATTCACAATGGATGTGGTGTGTTGCCAATGGTCTACACCTTATCAATTTATAAGCTTATTGGTGCGTCACTAAGGTGAACCTTAAGCAACTCCTTTGAGTTGCTAAGGGTGTACTTTTAGCGACGTAATTTTGACTTTTTTTCAAAAATCAGTCATAACAAATATTTTTTCTTATGGGGATTCAGTACAACAAAATGCATCTTTGGCGATAAAATTTGGCAACTAAAACATTTTTGGTCACCAAAAGTTATACCTTTAGCGACTAATTTTCCTATTGGTCGGCAATGTTGTGAATTTTAGCAACTAAAATTTTTTTAGTAGCCATATAATACTTATTGGCGACTAAAACAAAATTTAGTCGCTAAAAATATGCACGATAGGCGACTAAACAGTTTCTAGTCAGCACTTGTCAAAATTTTAGGCTACTAATTCTGCTTTTAGTCGGTGTACACTGCCTTTTGCCGACTAAAAAACTTTCATCGCTAAAAAATAGGGTTATTTATTCGGGAACTCTTTGCTGACTAAATAATTTAGTCGTTGATTAATTATTTTTTGCCGACTAAATAAATATTTAATCGCTAAAGGTAGGAAATTTGTTTTGGAGGGAAGCGTAAATATTGGCGTCCTCCTCTTTGTTTCATACGCACACACAGACCACATGTCACGACCCAAGCCCGTCCTTATAGGTTTAGCGCCGTAACCGGCTAGTAATCCTAAGATTACCTACGGCCTGTGAAATAGAATCACAAAATAAGGGGGTTAGCAGAAGCAACAACATAAATATAATTGTCCAATGAGCTGTGCTGACTTATATGAAACAGAATATTTAAAACTTTATATATATATATATATATCCAAAAGTCATTCTTGCATTATACCTACGCACCTTATAGCATCTTAAGTACAACAAACAAAAACAAACAGAACACAAAAACAACCAGAACTTATAACACGTGACACTTCCAGAACCTCTACATGAGGCACAATGATTAGCTGACAACAGAACACAGATCCAAACAAAAGTCTTCAGACTTGATCTCCATAATGCTCACCTATACATATATATACACATAGTGAGCTAAAGCCCATTGAATAACATTAAGGTAAAGGGGTTAGTGAACGAATTCCGAACATTTCATAATCATAAAACAGATCATAACATAATCATTCTCATATCTGAACATAATAATGATACATCCCATATAACACATCACACATCGTCTTCCAATTAGAGCAATCGGTTTCGGATACCGATTAAATATAGGGATGGCAATGGATAACCTATCCTGTGGGTATCCATGGAGACCCAATCTATATACATGGGTTTTCCCCTTTTTTTCTTATCCGTTGGGTAGGGTAGGTGATATTCTTTAAATCTCCACTGGGGATGGCGCAGGGATGGATACCCATTAATTTCCCCATGTCTTTTTTCTTTTTCTTTTTTTTTACATCGGAAAATAATTTCTTCATATGTTTTCACTAGGGATGACAATGGGAGTCAATGGGGTATGTATTAATTTCCGTCTCCATTCCCCTATAATTATTTTTCCTCATTTCCTATAGGTACTACCCTCCACATCTCCTAATGGGTTTGGACCAACCTAACTTGATTTTTTTTTTTTTTTTTTAAGATTCACAACCAAAGCTAAATATACATTCAATCTTATCTTATTTTATTTTATTTGGCTCAACAACAAGTATACATTAATTAACATTGTCACATTATTCTTGTCAAATTTTATGTATATTTAGAATTTTTTTAATTTATTTAGAAAGATTCTATTCCTACAAAAAAATTCCATCTTCTTTTTTAATTTTTAATTTTATGTATCTCATTCTCCTCCCTATTAATTGATCTTCAATAATTTGATGGTGAGTTGTTGCTCTCGTTTCCATCTTCTTCTTCTTCTTCTTTTAATTTTTATTTTCATTTAAAGAATATCACTTACCCTACCCGATGAACAAGAAAAAATGGGAAAACCCATATATCTGGGTCGGGTCTCCATAGATACCCACAGAGCAGGTTATCCATTGCCATCCCTAGTTTTCATTACTCTGTTTACAATTATGCTGTGTTTGGTTGGAGGATTTGGGGAAGGATTTAGAAAGGGAAAGGGAAAAGGTGTGTGAAACTATGTGAAATATAGGCATGTTTTATTTAGATTTCACCTACCTTTTCCATTTTCCTTTCCAAATCCTTCTCCAAATCCCCCAACCAAACACAACATTAGAGTTCTAATTCTCACTCTCTCTCAACCTCTCACTACAGCAACAGCAATTTGCGATAGCGACAATCTAGCAGCGATAAGATTGTGACTATCGATAAAAAACGTGTAATTAATCATAACCAAAACATGAAAATTGAAAGAAAAAAAAAATTTACAAAATTTCAATTAAGGTGATCACTAGATAAGATGAAAATTGGGAAATTCAATCTAAGGTTACCATCAAATCAGAGAGAAATCCAACAAAACAATTGCCAGAGATATTGAAACAAGAAAATTCATTCTATAAATGTAAATAAAAATTTAAAAGAAGAAGAAGAAGAAGAAGAAGACGAAAACGAGAGTAAAGCTTACCTTCAGATTATCGAAGATCAATTAATAAAGAAGAGAAGGAGATACATAAAATAAAATTAAAAAATTAAAAAAGATGAAATTTTTTTGTAGGAATAGAATTTTTATAAATAAATTTAAAAAATTCTAAATACACATAAAATTTGACAAGAATAATGTGACAATGTTAATTAATGTGTATTTGATTTTGTTATTGAGCCAAATAAAATAAAATAAGATTGAATAAAAAAAATTGCTTGTGAACTGGGGGAAAAAAAAAGAAAAGAAAAGAAAAAGAAAAGTTGGGTTGGAGAAAATCCAAACCCATTAGGATATGGGAAGGGTAGTACCCATGGGGAATAGGGAATGGGGAATGTGGAAAAATAATAATAGGGAAATGGGGATGGAGAATTAATATCTACCCCATTAACCTCCATTGCCATCCCTAATTAAACACATATCACCACAATGAAGTGACTAACGAGATCTCGTAATCACATATATGTCATGGACCCACATTAACATGCCATCTCCCACGACTTGGGACTATCTATAGATGCCATAATAGATTTCAAACATAGGACATTTGTTCACGTAAACAAATATTATTTCAGAAATCATAACTTATCAAATCACATTTGGAACATGATTCATATAGACATATCTTTACAATAACGTTACTCACAGTGGGCTCCCGTAAACGGTCAATCAATCTTCGAGTCTTGACCTACAACAACAAAGTACATAACACAAACATATCTTATCATTACACATGCACTTGGCCATCACGGCTTAGCGACATTGGTTTCTTATTTTCTAATTCTATTACTCATGTTATTTCTTAGCTTAATACTCTTTAATCACTCATAATTCATCTCCAAATATGAGTAGGAAAGGATGTGAACAAAAATATGAACACAAAATGTCTTTCAAAAATATGCTGAATTTGGCCTGGCCGCTCGAGCGCACCCTTGGTCGCTTGAGCGAACCACTCTGCCTGCAAAAGTACTGGTTGGTCTCAATCTACGTTCGAGCCACAACTCCTACGCTCGAGGGGTTCAACAAAATACAAAGGGTTTGCTCGAGCCACCAGGTGGTCGCTCGAGCAGTCTGTAATAGACTGCAAAACTACTGGATGCTCGAAATGTTCGCTCGAGTGGCAAATCCTTCACTCGAGCGACCTACAAAAATTTTGGGTTTCCAAAATAGAGTCTTGAGCTCCAAACATGCAATTTCACTGGTAAACTCATGCATGGCTTGTTCAAAAACTTAGAAAACTTATCCACACACATAAATACATGATCCTTTACAAACCGTTAGCTCAAAACTCATGGATTTAACCAAAATTGGGTTCAAAACCTCAATGCATGTAAGTTTCATAAACTTTTTTTTTTTTTTTTTTTTGCAAAGTCCATATTTTTAGCAAAATTGAGCTTTAAGGCTTCTAACATATACAAAACTCTTTTTCAAAACATGATTTAAGAGGTAATATGTGATGATTCAAACATGCATCTACCAATTATTCATAATTTCCTCATGAATGATCAAAATCAAACTTGACATAGCAAAACCCAACATGTTTACGCATGCAAGTAGAATTCTCTTCTTAATTCTTTCCTAAGAACCCTCAAACATGGAATTTACTTACAAAACTTGATCTAATATGCATGCATGTTAATTTCATGGTCTCAATTCAACATAATAATAAAGCTTATGATCAAAATGATGACATAACACTCATACTTCCATGCATGTAAGAATTCTAAGCAAATCTTTCATCTTCTTGCCAAACTCATGTGAGATACATGCAAATGATTATGATAACTCCATGAATGCATCTCTACAACACACAATCTTCATGAATTATGGATTAGATACTCACCAAAAGCCTTCAAATACACAAGATTCTTGCCAAACTTGAGCTACTCTAGCACAATCCTCAACTTCTACCTTGAATCTACACTTTCTCTCTCTAAAATGTTGATTCAGATTTGGGAGCTCAAAGTGTTGGAGAAATGAGCTCAATTGAGCTTAATGTGTTATATTTATAGTTATAATGCCATAATACAGAATATAAGGCTTGCGAAACGCAATTTAATTAATTAGACTGAATTAATTTTTAATAAAATTTGCCATAACATTCTAAAAATTTGAAATAACATATTGATGTAACCAATTTTAGTTTCGAATATCGATAAGGCTCCCAATTTTCAGATCAAAGTAGAATTCCTGACAGATATTACTGCGAGTAATAGATAGAAAGCCAAATAACATACAAAATGCATAATAATGCATAATTTATTTTAATCCCTTCATTAGCATCCTTAATTACGAATTAGTACTTAATTACAGATTGGGGTTGTTATTATCTTCCCACCTTAAGAAGCTTAGTCCTCCGAACTTGAGTTATCTTATATCAAATACTGATCAGATGTCATAGGTTCACACTATTTCCATTTTCATAAGTAGTTCCCTTGCCATGCAGCTTGTTATAGAGATTTGATTCGTTTCCCAATCATTCAACAGTTCATTATTCAATTCGGTTTTCGATTCAGCAATCCACCATAGTTGTTCAAAGTCATTCAGAAGTTATCAGGTATCCAAGGCCAATTCATATATTAACCCCATAGTAATAAACGTAATTCTAAAGTAATTATTCACATACCGTTCATTAGCCTCAATTCCCACAGATTCAATTGTATTACACGTTAATACAGAAGCAATCATTCACATAACGTATTGATTACATATACTTCTAAGTAGTCAGGGTTTACAATCAAACTAGTTTGCTGTCAACAAGTCCTATAGCATCAATTTCGAAATACAGTAACACAAAAACAATCATTCTCTTATTCAAACAAGTTCATGGTAGTAACGGTAATACCAGAGCGATACAATATTCTTATATTTCCAGAGCATAAGTTACAAAATCTTATAATCCCATTGACGTGTGTTCCCAATCAGTTATACGCATATGGTTAAAATCTATTTATAATCACATAGTCTGTTATTGACGGTTCACATTCTTCATTAAGTGTTCAAAATTGATTCAAGTTCTCAGTCGGTTAGTTCCATTAGCAACATAACCCGGTCATTCAATCATAAGCAATTCGCAATCCCCCATAACGTAATCAAACCAAATCATGGTTCTCAATTTAGGTAAAGGTCTCCTCAAATCAAATCAAATGAAAGTTCTGTCAGGTCATATCAGTGTTCCATCAGGTTAGACCCAACAAAAGTTTAAAACGTGTGTCATCAAATGAAAGTTCTAACAATTCAAACAAAGGTCTCATCGAACCAAAGTTCTATTAGATCAGATCAGATAAAAGTTTTGTACCCATCAATTTCAAACGAAGAACATTTGGTTCTATAGCTCATACTCCATTCGCTTAGGTACATAATCAATAGTTCCACAGTTGTTCTAAGTTCATCAGTTCTCAAAATCACATCAAAGTCATACATCATAATGGCTCACATCAAAGTGCTTCAGGTCATGGCATTTTACAAATAAGTTCACGTGTAGGTGTACGGGTATGCGGTTGTTCATAACATAGAATTCCTCAGTGGCACATCATAGCGAGTTTGTGATGCAGAAGTTTCAAATCAGTCATGCAGTCACAAAAGCATAGGCGCACTAGTCTAGTTAATTTTTAGCAATCATAGTACATAGTCTTACAGAATATAGAGTTCATCATTTGGGGTGCCCACCTTAGTCACACAATCCAGAGTCATAGTCTCGATGGTCTAGTTAACAAAACAAATAACATGACAAATCATTCCGAGCAAAGGTATAGTCATATATGTGCATGTCCAGAATCTCATAACATTCCCAGTACGTATTCACAAGTCTGATGTGCAGATGAACACAAAACAAACTCCCTAGATAGAATAGTTAAGGCAATGATTTCATGATACAGTAGGTACAAAAGAGTGTGTCAAGTTCGAATCAATTTACGTCCCAAGTAAAGGTATATATATATATACAAGTCCAAACATTTTCCATAGCACAGGTAATTTGTCAAATCCATAGAGCTTCAAAAATGTTCAATAATTAGAGTTCTATCCCATCAGTTCTAACAATATTTCACACATTAGTAAAAATCAGGGCAAGAAGCATAAATTCATGATTCTAATAATTCAATTGATTCAGTCAACATATTAATAATTCATCTCATGCCAAAGGTCATACGAATTCTCAAATCGATTTTTACACATACATTTGCACATAATCAAAATGGTACCTGCGTCAATCGTCTCAATGTTCTGGACATTTTCTGGAACTAGGGTATAAACTCTTCCTTGCCTAAGGTTGCTTCCCTCGGGAATAGAAATTGCTTCTGTTCTTGGTATTGAAGGGGAATTAGTCATACTAGCATTCGGTCTATTGTTGTTCGGATGGGCTTGTGGGCAAGATTTAGCCAAGTGTCCTTTCTGTCCACATCTAAAACATGCTCCAAATAGGTGGCGACAAATGCCCCAATGTTGTTTTCCATATTCTCTACAAATAGGTATATCATTGTTCACATTGCTTCCCCGGCTTACATTATCAAAAGTTCTTGCCTTAGATTTTTCATTCGTGGAAGTCAATAAATTACTAGTTAGTTCAACTTTTTGTTTCTTTTGCTTCTTACTCTCCCATTCAATTGGTGATGACGACTTTGATATTTTCAAGGCTGCTATGTTTGCCTTAGACATCAAGGCCCTATCAAGAACATCCACATACGTTGACAATTTTAAAACACCAACTCGGTCAAACATATCCAAGTCAAGTCCACCTTCAAATTTTCTAGCCTTTTTGTAGTCAGTGTCTATCATGTGTGGTGCATATTGGGCTAGTTCAGTAAATTTTGCTTCATATTTGGCCACAGTCATGTCACTTTGTTTTAGTTGTTCAAATTCGGATACCTTCCTATCTCGGATGCATTGGGGAAAATATTTTTCAGAGAAAATCTTTTTAAATCTATCCCATGTCATACCCTCATTATCATTCTGTACTAACATCCGCCATCTCCTAGCTTCTTCTTTGAGTGTAAATGTTGCCAACAAAACTTTATGTGCCTCAGTACACGAAAATACTTCAAATATTTTCTCAGTCTCTAAAACTTAAGCCTCATCTTTTAATGATTCAATACTCCCCACAAATTCTGATGGCTTCATCTTATTATATCTCTGTGTCAGTGTTATCATATCACAATTAGTTGGTTCAGGTTCATGTATTTGCTTTTGTTGTTATTGTCCCAAAGATTCGATTAAGGCTTCGACCATTCTTGTTAGCTAGTTAATTCTAGCATCAGAAGATTCAGATCCATCTATGTTTCTCATTTCTTCCATTTGTTTATACATAAACAGGGTAATCATTAACATTGGAATAGTTCTCACTGATTTCATGTTTTATTTTCACTTCAAATCAAACAGTTCGTCATTTTATTTCAACTCAAATATATTCACATAGGTCACGTAGTCTTTCACGTTTATGTGGTCATGTTCACAAGAATTACACATTCAATATTAAAATCAACATTACATGTTATTTCACATAGCTTCTTTGTTTATGCTCATAGTTTTCATTCTCATTTTCTTATCAAACATGTACAGAAAAATTTACACATGATAATACAATGCCCCTATTTCTTTTCTAGGACATCCTATAGCTCATATGGACTCGTGTGTGCGGTATAACTCGTGCTCTAATACCATTCTATCATGACCCAAACTCGTCCTTATAGGTTTAGCGCTGTAACTAGCTAGTAATCCTAAGATTACCTATGGCCTCTGAAACAGAATCACAAAATAAGGGGCTAGTGAAAGCAAAAACATAAATAGAATTGTCCAATGAGTTGTGCTAACTTATATGAAACAGAATATTTTAAACTTTATATACATATCCTAAAGTCATTCTTGCATTACACCCACACACATTATAGCATCTTAAGTATAGCCAACAAAAACAAAAAAGTCTCATATACAGAAACAACCAGAACTTATAACACATGACACTTTTGAAACCTCCACGTGTGGCATAATGGTGGGATGACAACAAAACACAGATCCAGACAAAAGTCGTCAGACCTGATCTCCAAAACGCTTACCTATACATATATATACACATAGTGAGCTAAAGCCCATTGAATAACATTAAGGTAAATGGGTTAGTGAACGAATTCCAAACATTTCATAATCATAAAACATATCAAAATATAATCATTCTCATATCTAAACATAATAATGGTACATCCCATAGAACACATCACACATCGTCTTCCGACTAGAGTAATCGGTTTCGGATACCGATGAAACACATATCACCACAATAAAGTGGCTAACGATATCTCGTAATCACATATATATCATGGACCCACATTAACATGCCATCCTCCATAACTTGTGACCATCTATAGATGCCATAATAGATTTCAAACATAGGACATTCGTTCACGTAACAAATATTATTTCAGAAATCATAACTTATCAAATCACATTTGGAACATAATTCATATAGACATATCTTTACAGTAACGTTACTCACAGTTGGCTCCCGTAAACGGTCAATCAATCTTCGAGTCTTGACCTACAACCACAAAGTACATAACACAAACATATCTTATCATTACACATGCACTTGGCCATCACGGCTTAGCGACATTGGTTTCTTATTTTCTAATTCTATTACTTATGTTATTTCTTACCTTAATACTCTTTAATCACTCATAATTCACGTCCAAATATGTGTAGAAAAGGATGGCAACAAAAATATGAACACATAATGTCTTTCAAAAATATGATGAATTTGGCTTGGCCGCTCGAGTGCACCCTTGGTCGCTCGAGCGGACTGCTCTGCCTGCAAAAGTACTAGTTGGTCTCAATCTACGCTCGAACCACAACTCCTGTGCTCGAGTGATTCAACAAAATACAAAGGGTTCGCTCGAGCCACCAAGTGGTCGCTCGAGTGGTCTGTAATAGACTGCAAAACTACTAGATGCTCGAAATGTCCGCTCGAGTGGCAAATCCTTCACTCGAGCGACCTGCAAAAATTCTGGGTTTCCAAAACAGAGCCTTGAGCTCCAAACATGCAATTTCAAAGGCAAACTCATGCGTGGTGTGTTCAAAAACTTAGAAAACTTATCCACACACATGAATACATGATCATTTACAAACCTTTAGCTCAAAACTCATGGATTTAACCAAAATTGGGTTCAAAACCTCAATGCATGTAAGTTTCATAAACTCTTTTTTTTTTTTTTTTTGTAAAGTCCATATTTTTAGCAAAATTGAGCTTTAAGGCTTCTAACATATACAAAACTCTTTTTCAAAACATGATTTAAGAGGTAATATGTGACGATTCAAACATGCATCTGCCAATTATTCATAATTTCCACATGTACAATCAAAATCAAACTTGACATAGCAAGACCCAACATGTTGAGGCATGCAAGTAGAATTCTCTTATTAATTCTTTCCTTAGACCCTTGAAACATGGAATTTATTTACAAAGATTGATCTAATATGCATGCATGTTAATTTCATGGTCTCAATTCAACATAATAATAAAGCTTATGATCAAAATAATGATGTAACACTCATACTTCCATGCATGTAAGAATTATAAGCAAATCCTTTATCTTCTTGACAAACTCATGTGAGATACATGCAAATGATTATGATAACTCCATGAATGAATCTCCATAACACACAATCTTCATGAATTATGGATTAGATGCTCACCAAAAGCCTTCAAATACACAAGATTCTTGCCAAACTTGAGCTACTCTAGCAAAATCCTCAACTTCTACCTTGAATCTACACTTTCGCTCTCTAAAATGTTGATTCAGATTTGGGAGCTCAAAGTGTTGGAGAAATGAGCTCAACTGAGCTTAATGTGTTGTATTTATAGTTATAATGCCATTATACATTAATTAGAACGTAAGGCTTGCCAAACGCAACTTAATTAATCAGACTGAATCAATTTTTAATAAAATTTGCCATAACATTCTAAAAATTGTAAATAACATATTGATGTAACCAATTTCAATTTTGGATATCGATAAGGCTCCCAATTTTCAAATCAAAACAGAATTCCTGACAGATATTACTACAAGTAATAGATGGAAAGTCAAATAACATACAAAATACATAATTAGGCATAATTTATTTAATCCCTTCATTAACATCCTTAATTACGGATTAGTACTTAATTACGGATCGGGATTGTTTCACCTCAGACCACTCACAATCCCACAGACCACCAAACTTGACGCCGGCTCCACCATCGTATGTCGCTGGCCACCGTTGCTGGTCGCCACTGCCACCGCTGGAAATCACCATCGCCACTGCTCTAAATCACAGGTTTTTGTCTCTCTCTTTCTCTCTCTCTCTCTCTCTCTCTGTGTGTTGCTCTCGGTCTTCTCCCTCTTTGTCAATCTGCGTCTTCTCTCTCTCGAGCCATCTCTTTATTTCTCTCTCTCCCTCCCTTCCCATATTTCCCCATCTCTCACACTTTATCTAGGGTTTATTTTTGTGTAGATTTCATAAATGGGTTTGGTTGAAGTGTTTGATTTGTATGAAATTAATTAAATCTTGATGTCCAAAATGGGTTTGATTTTAGTTTTGTGGGTTTGATTTTAGTGTTATGAAATTATGGGTTTATTGTGTTTGAATTGAAACTATGCATTTTAGTTTTATGGGTTTATTGGGCTTTTTGTGGGTTTGATGCTGTGACTTCACACACACACACACACACTCTCTCTCTCTCTCTCTCTCTCTCACTCTCTTACAGTTCCAGTCATTTCTTCCATGTGCACTGCCGTGCCAATCAAATAAAGACTCTGTTTCTCAACCTCTCTCTGATCTGGTAGATTCATTTAAGGAATGATATACGTACACTACATACTCTCACACAAATATTTAAAAAATAAATAAAATAAATTAGAAATAGCTCACAGAAGTCAAATAAACAAATAAAATTTTGTACAAGAAGGTTGAAAGACTGAAACTCATGCTCTTCTCTAATTTTGGTGTGGATGAGAGATATTTATGTTGGTTTCCCCATGTTGGTGGGTCACAACCTGTCTCAATTCTTGTTCCTTTGTGTTTGTGTTTGTATGACAAAAAAATGCTATCAATCATGAATATTTGAGGCATGGATTTATTTTACAAATCATGTGTTTAATATGAATTTAAAATTAGTAACATGTAAATCAGACTCAAATTGCTTGTGACGCCATAAAGAATTATTTTTTATTAATTTTTGAAAATATATAATATTATTTGTTTTGAGGAAGGATGGTTTAAATTTTGAAAGAAGTGTTCCCACAGTTGAGTTGTGACCATCCCTCACCAAAGTAAGATTTATAAAAACAAAAATCAAATGGGTAACATGAAATGGGTAACATCATAAAAATTTATGAAAACAAAAATCCTATGCAATTAGAATTTTGTTTAGAAAAAGTTATTAGAAAAGAAAATATGTAGACTAAATTTATTCTGAGTATATCCAAGCTATATTAAATTTACATCTATACCTTATATTGCATTTTCTACACACTATTTTAATTAGTTATTTTTTATTGCATAGCTTTTCGGCTGTGTATAAAGCTTATCTTGTTGCAAAAGAAAGGATAAAAAGCAATGATATGGTTGATGTAAATTACAAACATGTAAATTATATAAACAAGTACATACACAAAAATATGAACACATATGAACCCATCACATACAAAATAAATTTAAAATGAAATTTAAAAAAATATATATATATATACATATAGTGTTATATTGGCAAGTAACTTTGACTTTTGCAATGTAGGTTGGGAGTTAGAGCCGAAAACGCATTAAACTTAACCGAAAAAGGGCGTTAATGGGGCGAAAATGCGAAACAGCCCCCGAACCACCATACGGATGTCGCTAACACCTTCCCTATGAAAAATAGAACCTGTGACAACAGACGGAATGTAATTAGCATGTGTAGGTTGGGAGTTACAGCCAAAAAAGCATTAAACTTAACCGAAAAAGGGCATTAAGGAAGCGAAAAAGCGAAACAGCCCCGGAACCACCATACGGATGTCACGGACACCTTCCCCATGACAAATAGGACCTGTGAAAACAGACAGAATGTAATTAGCACATGTACATTGGGAGTTAGAGCCGAAAACACATTAAACTTAACCGAAAAAGGGCGTTAAGGGGGCAAAAATGCAAAACAGCCCCCGAACCATTGTACCGATGTTATAGACACCTTTCCCATGAAAAATAGGACCCGTGAAAAAATACGAAATGTAATTAGCACGTGTAGGTTGGGAGTTAGAGCCGAAAATGCATTAAACTTAACCGAAAAAGGGGCGTTAAGGGGGCAAAAATGTAAAACAGCCCCGAACCACCGTATAGATATCACAGACACCTTCTCCGTGACAAAAGAGACCTGTGAAAATAGACAGAATCTAATTAGCACGTGTAGGTTGGGAGTTAGAGCCGAAAACGCATTAAACTTAACCAAAAAAAGGCGTTAAGGGAGCGAAAAAGCAAAATAGCCCCGGAACCACCATAAGGATGTCATGGCTAGATTCCCTGTGACATATAGGACCTGTGACAATAGTCAGAATGTCATTAGAACACATAGGTTGGAGTTAGAGCCATAAACGCCTAGAACTTAACCGAAAAAGGGAGAGTTAACATCCAATAACTGTTCAACATTTTCATTGCAAATGATGCCATTGTTTCATCATATACAGTGGTCATTTGGGTGGTAAGTGTATTAAGAAAGCATGATATGGTTATGGAGATAACCCCGTAGATTACTCATTCATTTTACTTTGATTAGGAAAATGAGAATAAAGAAGAGTTAAAATAAATTTACAACCAAAGCATTATACTCATAAAAATTTATTTTATGAAGAGGTATGCTCCTAAAAATTGTATTTCTTGTAAATTAAAATCAAGTCTGGAATAAATCTTTCATGATACATACATATGATTGTATTTCGAAAAAATGTTTTTATAGATTATTCTACCTTAAATGCATGTTATTACAACCTTTTTCCTATGTCTGAATCAATTGATATTTTGTAATGGGTGCAATTGTTTTTTTTTTTTTGTTTTTTGTAGATGGCTTTTGGTATGAACTTGTGGATAGTCAACATTTTTGTTTATGGAGGACACTTGACACTTTTGTATAATCTTGCTAACTATGTGTTCCTCTGTTTTTGTGTAGTTTAGCATTATTGATACATATAACTTTCGTAATCTAACTGATAATTGCTGGCGTGGCATATAGATCACCTTTTGTCATGGTACAGTTTACGATTGTAATTTGTACCACCCCAAATGGCCATATTGCATGTTACTAAATATCTTTTTGTATATGGAGGGTTGGATTTTTGTATGGAACTATAATTTTAGTTTGGACAATAGTTGGTTTGTATAAAATATATACATTTAAAGTTATTCATTTTTGGATGGTTGGAAGTAATATGGGCTGTGGAATGATTGATAATTTTACGTTGTGAAAATGATTGATAAAATATGTATTGTTTTGTTTATATACATACTACAGGTTGCACGGAATAGACAGGTTATGGATAAATTACAATTTTCTGATAAAACATAAGATCATTTTTTTGGCAACTAAACAATTCGTACTCAAATAGGAAGTACATATTTCAGTGACTAGAATGTTAGTAGCTAAAACTTAATAACAAATTTTGAAAACAATTATGGCGACTACAGAGCTTAATGCCAACAAAAAGAAGACATTAGGTGGCTAAAACTTAAAAAAAAATTAGACATTTGGTGCCTAAAATATTTTGTAGCCAAAAAACCAAAAACATTTGCCGACTATAAGTTTAGTAGCAAAAATGTGAGACTTTAGCCGACTAAATGTTTAGTAGGCAAAACACAAACTATTTGGTTACTAAAAGATTATTAGCCAAAAATGTAAGACTTTTAGCGACTAAAAAATTGGTAGACAAAAAGAAAACCAGGCTTTAAGCGACTAAAATGTCAGTAGCCAAAAACAATCTAACATTTGGCGAATAAAATATTTTGTAGCCAAAAAAATTTTGATGAACAAGAAAAACACTTTTGCCAACTACAATTTTAGTAACAAAAAGTTGTGACACTTTAGGCGACTAAAGTTTTAGTAGCTAAAACACAATCACAGTTTAGGTGACTAATATATTTAGTAGCTAAAAAAATAATACGAGAAACCAAAAAAAAATTTGGCGACTAAATCTTTAGTAGCTAAATATAAGCAATGTTTTTCGCGACAAATATTTTTAGTCACTAAAAAGGTTATATTTAATTTTTTTCCAACACTTTTGGCGACGAAAAAAATACTCGGCATTGCATTACTTTTGGCAACTAAAATAATTTTAGTCGCCAATTACCTTCCCTGACAATGCTTCACTGACTACTCTTGCGACCAAAATATTTAGTTGCTAAAGACTTTTGGCAACTAAAAGATAGTTTTTGGCGACTAAAAATTTAGTCGCCAAAAGTGTAAATTCTTGTAGTGATTTGAAAAAGAAAAAACTGTTGCTCGTCTCTCTGTCACACCATTCATGATTTAATATTAAGAGTATTATTTGATTGTAAAGTTTTATTTATTTATTTTTCACTTTACATAACACTATCTTGGAAAATCTGGGCCGCTATGCTGCAGTGGTGGGGGTATTTTTGGGGCATTACTGGATTCAGTGGAAGGGTTGCTTCATTGGTGGGATGGTGTCAAAGTCAGGAAATCTGAGACAGTGATTTGGAGAACTATTCCTCTAGCAGTTTTGTGGTCCATTTGAAAGCTCAGAAACAAGTGTATATTTAAAGACTCAATTCCTTAACTTGATGAAGTTATTGAGTTAGTCAAGACTAGAGTTGCTATTTGGGTGAAGTCATCACCTAAACTAGCTCATTTTTCAGTCAATGACTTCATTTTAAACATGAAGCAAATCAGAGTTTGCATTGGTGGCAAAGTGCTAATGCGATTCTTGTTGTGTTGTGCTTGTTGGGTGTTACTATGAGGCCATGATTGTTTCAGTGTGCTTCCCCTCCTTTGCTTTTGTTTGCTTTCCTTCTCGTTGGTTAGTGTCTCACCTACTCGTTACGCTAGTATATGATTGGGCTAGTTACGTAATGCTAACCTAGTTGGGATGGTTTAACTTTGCTATGATACCCTTTGCATCCACCCAGTGGCGGAGCTATGAAGGGACTGGGGGGCACGTGCCCCCTCTCAGGTTTTGCTATTTTTTTATTTTTTATTTTTATTTATTTATTTTTTTTGCATATAAGGAAAATAATTAACCAATAAAAAATTTATATAGAAATAACATTTAGAATGATTTCTTAATGACATTTTTCAAATTAGGAAAATAACGATGGCTGCTTTGATTGAAAATGAAAAAATTACAACAAATCACATTATTAAAAAAATTTAGTGCAACAGTGATATCAAATCATCACTTACATGTAAACATAGTTAACCCCACTACGAAAATGAGAAAATATTGAATTGTTAATTATATTTAACAAGTGTGATTGACCTTCCATGCGTTATTTTACTATTGATTAGTGATATCATATATTGATGATAATGTGGTATCATTATTATTTATATATTATTATATAATCTATTATAAGACATACAAAACTCTTTTGCATTACCTATAATACACTAGTTACAAGTAATTCCATATATTTCCAATTCTAATTTTTCACAAGGTCAATTGTAAAAACAAAAATTTTAAAAATTTTATATTAAATATTTAAGATTTTGTGCGTAATATTAATTTAAAAATTATTATCTATTGTTATTGATTATGAGGAAAAAAAATTCAAAATTTTAATTAACAAGTGTTCCTTCTAAACTATTTTTCTGGCTCCACCACTGCATCCACCCATCTTTATTGGTGTCTAATCTTATGCTTGTTCATAATCTTTCCATCAATAAAGTCTTTTTTTGCCTATCAAAAAATAATAGGGTAAATTACATTGACACCCCTTGAAATTTATGTTTATTACAGTTCCTCCCTTCACCTTTTGGAAATTACATCTCTCTCCCTGAGATTTAAAGTTTCATTATAGATTGCTCCCTCCAGTAATTTAATTTTTTTAATACCAATTTTGCCCTTACTGGGTAAATTACATTGACACCCCTCACACTTTAGAAATTACAATCCCCTCCCCAAGGTTTAAAGTAGCATTGCCAATTGCCCCCTCGGTTAGTATTAGTTGAAAAAAAAAATTTCATTGAAAAAAAATTATTTGAAAAAAAAAAAATTTAGTCAAATTTTTAAATTTCAATTTAAAAACCAACGTAAGATAACAATTACACTGACACCCCTTGAGGTTTATGTTTGTTACACTCGAAAGATAAAAATTATATAAAAATGATAATTATTTTTTATTTTTTATTAACCAAATTAATTTTAAATTTTTAAAAAAAATTTCTAAAAATCAAACCATACATAGCCTAAGAATCTTTTGATAAGTCCTTTCTTACGTTAGTAACTTATTTAATTATTTGTTAATTTTACAATATTTTTATCATTTGAGGCCTGTTTGGTAACCATTTCATTTTCAGTTTTCAATTTATATTTACAAAAATTTTAAAAACTATCATAAAAACTTGTTTGATAATTTTTTTTGGTTTATAAATGGTTGTCTCAATTTGTAAATTTGAGGAAAAAACATAAATTCAAAAAATGAGTTTACGTTGGTTTTTAAACAGAAATTTAAAAATTTGACTAACAAAATTTTTTTTCAATTAATTTTTTTTCAAATGATTTTTTTTTCAACTAATACTAACCGAGGGGGCAATTGGTAATGCTACTTTAAACCTTTGGGAGGGGATTGTAATTTCTAAAATGTGAGGGGTGTCAATGTAATTTACCCAGTGAGGGAAAAATTGATATTTAAAAAAATTAAATTGCTGGAAGGAGCAATCTGTAATGAAACTTTAAACCTCAGGGAGAGGGATGTAATTTTCAAAAGGTGAGGGGAGAACTGTAATAAACATAAACCTCAGGGGGTGTCAATGTAATTTACCCAAAATAATAATAATAATAATAATAATAATAATAATAATAATAATAATAATAATAATAATAATAATAATAATAATAATAATAATAATAATAATGCATGCACAAATCTTGTTTAATGATCTATATTAAATTTTAGGTTTTGTTTTCTATTTTCGGTAACATGGAATAAGGAAAGATTAGTTTGACTGGTTGAGTAGTACTGTAGTAAATCAATTCGTAGAAACGTTTCATATCGCGATTTACATTCACTCCATGGTGCTCAAAGCAGCAACCAAGCAGGAACATAATGTTAAATAAATATAGCCAAAGATATAGAAGTGTTTTATTTGGATTATTGTTAATGTATATGTGGTATTCCTAAATATATTAGATATTGATTTCCTAGATATATTTAGGAATAATCATAGTTAGGTTTCTAGTAGGATACTTTTTCTCATAATTAGGTTTCTAGTAGGATACTCTTTCTCAGCCTATATATACAGGCCTTCTATTGTATATACATTCAACTCTACAAACATTCAATACAATTCATTCAATACAATACATATTATTCTCTCTCTCTCTACTATTCTAACATGGTATGAGAGCTAGGTTAAGTACCTAATAATTTTGCTTTATCGGCGGGCGGCAGCCTTGCCTTGGCCGCTCGCCGGACCTCAACCTATTCCGCTGTCATGTTTTTCTTTTAGTATCGCTTCGTAGTGATCTCTTCCTCTATCCGCTGGTTTACTCGTATTTTTTTTCTCTCCATTCTATCTTTCCCTCCGCTTCAACCTCAAATTTGTTTCTATCTTCCAACCTATTTGAGTTTAAGGGAGGGTATTATATCTATCTCATGGTGAACATGGTTATACACCATGCAAACCACCTAAGCTGCCTTCTTTGGCGCACAATCCAAGCCGCACTCTCTAGCGCACAACCCAAGCCGCCCCTCTTTGGTGCACAATCCAAGCTGCCCTCTCTTAGCGCACCACCAAACTCGCCACCTGGTGCCCCATCCAAGCCGCCCCCTAGCGCACTCAGTCATCTGTTGCCATCATTGTTCAGCACCACGTCATAAGTTATATGTGTGCCACGCTTGTTGGTTCAACATCCATTCTCTACATCGGTCCAGCATTACCCCTTTAAACTGTCTCGACATTGATTTCGGTTAGCTTCTACATCAGTCACTATCCCGACATTGATTCTGGTTAGCTCCTACATCGGTCCGGCATGACCCTTTGAAACTGTCCCGACATTGATTCCGGTTAGCTCCTACATCGGTCCGGCATGACCTCTTCAAGCTGTCCCGACATTGATTCCGGTTAGCTCCTATAACGGTCCAACATGACTATAAACTGTCTCTCGGCATTAGTTCCAGCCAGTTCCTCCAACAGTCCAACATGACCTTAAACTGTCCCGACATTAGTTTAAGCCAGTTCCTACAATGGTCCAACACGACCATAAACTGTCTCTCGACATTAGTTCCGGCCTCTGATTTATTTCAAACGCCCTTACGCTCCCGTTCAGATTTTGCAATCTTTTTTCCTTTTATTTTATTTAGTTTTATTTCATGTTTTAGTTTCTCTCTCCAAACTCAAGATGTTTATCCTCCTTGAGTTTGAGGGGGGATCTTAATGTATATGTGGTATTCCTAAATATATTAGGTATTGATTTCCTAGATATATTTAGGAATAATCATAGTTAGGTTTCTAGTAGGATACTCTTTCTCATAATTAGGTTTCTAGTAGGATACTCTTTCTCAGCCTATATATACAGGCCTTATATTGTATATACATTCAACTCTACAAACATTCAATACAATTCATTCAATACAATACAAATTATTCTCTCTCTCTACTATTCTAACAATTATAATGTATTATATTATAAAAAATTTCAAATAAGAACAATCATAATACATATAAAACATAATGCATTATTATATTGTAAAATAAAACTCACAAAATGAGACAAAAAATTTTTTGAATTAAATAAAAATATTAAATATAACGGTAATATTACGTGACTGTATTATAATTTAATAAACAATCTCATTTAGTGGTAGGGACTACAAGATATAGTTGAATTAGTAGGAGATAAATCTTGTCAATTTAATTTCTTTTACATTTTTTTTTATTAATAGATGACATTAAATAAGATGGTATCATTGTTACACTCAATATTTTTTTTAAAATGGACAAATTAGTGATAAATTATAGTGCCGATTAACTTTATTAATTAATATATTATGGTAAATTCAACTGTCGGCAAATTCAAGATTGTTTTTTAATTCAATCTAAATTTTTTTTCAACATCTAGGTTGATTTTCACATTGCTATATAGTTTTATTTAGGGTAAATTACACTGAAACCTCGTGAGATTTTTGTTTAATACAAATCCTTCCTTCACGTTTGAAAAATTACACTTACCATCCTGTCAGATTAAAATGATATATTTGTCCTTTGGCCTTTATACATATAAAATAATAAAATAATACTGATATTTTATTCATATCATTTCAAGAGAAATAACAATCATTTTCTTTGGTTTAACTCACACAAAAAATTGAATTTTTTTTTATTTTTTCGTATTTTTTTTACTAATTTTTTTTAATATTTTAAGCAATTTATTTATTTATTTTTTAGATACACCTAATCTAGATATACTTAAGAAGTATAATATTTTGTGTGTTTTTTTTAATTCACTAAATACAAAAAAAAAATACAAAAATACAAAAATTCAGTAATACTGTAATAAATGTGAATGACGGTGTTTGGTAATACTGTGAAGAAAAACTGAAACCAACATGGTCTTCTTATTCAACCTTACATTAGAGAATACATCGGCCATATTTATATACAAAGTAATAAGAAACTCAACTAATCATCTAGAACAAAATATCTTCTAACAAACTAACTGTCTTCTCAACTGTGTAACTAACTCCTAAATTGGTGAACTTCTTGAACTGCAATCTGAGTCGTAGCCACCTACGCTGGCTGAACTAATGAGCCTGAGCTGGTTGAACTATATTCCTCAACATACTGTAATAAATGTGGGTGAATATATGAGAAAGAAAAATGATGGTGGAAATAAAAATGAAAAATTCTATTCATATATAAAAATTTATACAAAAAATATCATAAAAATATTGTGATAATGATGTTATTGTAAATATAAATCATGTTTATGAGTGTTTTGTTTTAAAGTGAAAGGTCACTGTTAAGTTCTGTCATATTGTTTGAAAATTTTATATAAAATTTATGTTTGTATATCATCACTCAATAAGAATATGTTTAAGTAGAATTTAATGATGGAAAGTGGTAGAATGTAATCATGATGATAAGAAGCAATGGTAGGAAAAAGGGGCAAAATGGTCATTTAGAAAATTTAAGGGCATAACATCAACAATTCAGAAGGTAATTTTTAATGAGATTACAAACCCTAGGGAGAATAATGCACTACAAGAAAAGTGGGCTTAAAAGACGGAACTTTTTGCGACGGCACATTTGCCGTCGCAAAAAATGACTTTTTGCAACGGCACACCTTGCCGTCGCAAAAAATGTGACTTTTTGAGACGGCACACCTTGCCGTCGCAAAAAAATGTGACTTTTTGAGACAGCACAGCCTGCCGTCTCAAAAAATGTGACCTTTTGAGACGGCACAACTTGCCGTCGCCAAAAAATGTGACTTTTTGAGACGACACAGCTTGCCGTCGCAAAAAATATAACCTTTTGAGACGGCACAACTTGCCATCGCAAAAAAAAATGTGACTTTTTAGACGGCACAACTTGCCGTCACAAAAAATGTGACCTTTTGAGACGGCACAACTTGCCGTCGCAAAAAATAGAGTTTTTGCGACGGTACCAGCTGCAGTCGCAAAAAAAAAAAAGAAGAGTTTTTTGCAACCGTAATAGGTACCATTGCACACAAAAAAAAAAAGTAAAAAATATAAATATATATATATATATATATATCTATTGTGGCTTTGAGATGACTTCATATATATCACAAAATGGTTTAAATAAATGCAACGGTATTTTTCTGTCACCAAAAAAAAAAAAAAAAAAAAACGACGTCGTCTTACTCTTTTGAACATTTCTCTTTTCACTCATTTTTTCATCTTCCTATCTCTCTGTCTCTGTCTCTCTTCTCTCTGTCTCTCTCTCTCACTCATCACTCTTCTCTCTCTGTCTCTCTCTCTTTCTCTCTGTGTCTGTGTCTCTGTCTCTCTTCTTTTTCTCTCTCTCACTCATCACTCTTCTTTGTCTGTCTGTCTATCTCTCTCTCTCTCTCTCTCTCTTTCTCTCTGTGTCTCTCGTCCATCTCTCTTCTGTCTATCTTTCTCATCTCTCTCTGTTTCTCTTCTCTCTCTCGCTCATCTCTCCATGTCTCTCTCTCGTTTATCTCTTTTCGCTCTTTTTTGTTCTCTCTCTCTCTCTCTGTCTGTCTATATCTTTTCACCCATTTTCTCATCTTTCTCTCTCTCTTCTCTTTCTCTCTCTCACTCATCACTCTTCTCTCTCTCTCTATGTGTCTCTCACTCATCTATCTCTTCTCTCATCTCTTTTCTCTCCCTGTTTCTTTCGCTCATCTCTCTTCTCTCTATCTCTCTCATTTCTCATCTCTCATCTCTCTCTGTCTCTCGCTCATCTCTCTTCTCTCTATCTCTCTCTCTGTTTCTCTTGTTCATCTCTCTTCTCTCTATGTCTCTCTCGCTCATCTCTCTTCTCTCTATCTCTCTCTCTCTGTCTCTCTCGTTCATATCTCTTCTCTCTCTGTCTCTTTTTCTGTCTCTCACTCTCTATCTCTTTATCTTTTTGTCTCTCTCTCCCTCTCTCTCTTATCTTTCTCTCTCTTTCTCCCCCACTGTGTTCGTGTTGCTCACTCTCTCTCTTCCATCTTCTTTATTTACTGAGGTCCCTCTCGATTTATCTATTTACTACAAGAAAATGCACTTTTAGCGACCACTTTGTCTCTCTCTCGCTCATCACTCTGTCTTTGTCTCTCTCATCTATTTGTCTCTCACTCATCTCTCTATCTTTCTCTCACCACCCATCTCCTTTACCACCTTCAGCACTACTGCAAATGTCATTCCACTACTACCATTACTACCACTGTCGCCACTTCACCTCTACGACTGCCATTACTACTACCATTGCCACCACTCCACTACCACCACTACCACTACTACTACAATTACCTCTCCTTCACCCCTGCCACTCCATCTACTCTACCACTACCACAACTTCACCACTAATCTCCTTCGCCATCACTACCACCACCACCATCATCTCTTATCCACCACCTTCACCACTACTGCCGCTTCCTTTCCTCTACCACAAAAAATTAGTTCATGATTTTTAATAACAAAAAAAAAAATGGGCTGCAGAAAAATATTTTTCATTGACCACAGAAAATTAACTTTTATTTTAGTAGAAAATATTTTTCATTAAAATATTACCCATACTTCTACCAAATAAAAAATAATAATATTTCTTTTCATTAAAATAAAAATGAAACAAATAAATTTTCAATCTTAGTAACTAAAAAAAAAAGAATTTTTTTTAAAAAAATTCATTAACTACAAAAAATATATATATTTTAACAAAAAATAAATTTTTTTGAGGATGGAAACCCTCGTCTCAAAAAAAAAAAAAAGAATTAAACGGGATTATTTTGTTATTTAAATTTCATTTCTGACCAAAAGAAAATTTTATTTTTATTTTTTACTTTTTATTCCCGCCCTTTTGTTTTTCCATTCCCGCCCGCCCCCCAATCTCAAATCCAAAAATCCCTAATCTCTTCTTACCCCCTCTCTCTTTCTCTATCGACGGCGAGCGGCGGAGGAGCAGTGTCGTCGTCAGGAGAGGAGCAGCATCGGAGGAGGAGAAGAAGCGTTGGAGCAGCAGCAGATCTTCTGATGTTGCCTGGCCTCACCAAGTCCTACCCTGTCACTCCTTCTCGTTAAAATCTACAGTCTAGATTCTTCAAAGAAGAAGCAGTCGTCGCACACACCATTAAGAAAAGTCTGAAGAAGTAGGGCTTTCTGGTTTTATATATATAACCCTAAATCGCATCTCTGTGCTGTTTGGTTGGAACAGAGCTCTCTCTCTCTCGATTCTGCGTTTTTTGGTCTCTATTTCTGCAGGAAATCATGGCCAAAGGTCCTGGTCTTTACACTGAAATTGGCAAGAAAGCACGAGGCTCTCTCTCTCTCTCTCTCTCTCTCTCTCTCTCTCTCTCTGTATACGTGTATGAATCATGTATCTATGTTTCTTGTTGAGTTATTGGTGTGTTGATTGTATATTTTGAGTGATTTAATTGTTTAATTTTTATGCTAGATCTTCTCTACAAGGACTACCAGAGCGACCACAAGTTCACTGTCACAACCTATTCTCCAACTGGAGTTGTGAGTTTTTTGCTCATTTTCCTTTCTCGGATCTTTTTACTCACTTCATGAAGCTAGTGTATCTATCTCTTTTTATGTGATTATATTATACGTGTGTATGTATGCTGTTATTTTCAGTTTATGCTGTATAGATTTGTATTTGTATATTTGTATGTATGTGTGAGCATCTGATGCTAATTGTCTCAATAAAGCCAAGTGCATTATTGAATGGGGTGGACCTTTTTCATTTTAAGTGTGATTTTGGTGCTTTTGCTTTTTTGTAATTGACTTTTTTAAAAAGGAAAAAGAAAAAGAAAAAGTGAGACCATGAATTTTGATAGGTTTTATGTGGTGTCTATTAGTATCATCATCTTATATAGTTGGCATCGCGGGCGATTTTTGAAGTATTATTATGCATTGATGCTTAGCCAATATACCTTTTTACCATATGTTTCATGATCTTGAACAGTTCTCTTAAACTAGTATAATTGACAATTGACAATGGGAATTGGTAGCATCATTGCTTGTGCATTTTGTTAGTGGTTTTGGCTTATCTTATTGTCTATGTTACTGGTTTTCTTTCAGTTTGGTTCATTGATTGAATTTGGAAAGAGCTATTAGTTTATGGGTTTTCAATACATTTTAGGCATTAAATAAATTGATGACTATGCTTTTTTTACTTTTGCTAAGATGCTGAATGACAGAGGAATTGTTCAACTTAGAGCGTGTTTGGTTGTGCAACATGAATTATTTTATTTTTAACTAAAACATTCAAAATCTGCAAGTTCATAGCTGAGTTGGTTCTAAATTTGTTTAGGTTTTGAACATAATAAATTTTGAATCTTCCAATTCTCAATAATCTGCAAGTTCATATATGGGTAATTCAAAATTTGTCCAATTTTTGAACAAAATAGATTTGGAGTCTCTTAATTTTAGATGTTTTGCAAGTTCATAAATGAGTTAATTCAAAACTTGTTCAGTTGTAGAACTATATAGATTTTGAATCTCCTAATTTTAGACACGATGCACAAAATTGCTTCCTTCTTCTGCTGCAGAAATCCCAATCTAGGTTTTTTCCCCCTCTCTTCTTAGCCTTCCTCTGTTTTGGAGTTGTTTATGCGAATCGTATATGTGAATTGTATCTGTAATTGGGTTTTTCTTACAAAAAATCTAACATTGGAATTTAGTGTTTTTTTTTTTTTTTTCATCAATGTGATCTGGGTTTTGCTTTATTTTTCGTCTTATCCCAAATGTTGTTTTCCTCTCACGTTAAGCATTGGATTTGACGTAGCTGAGCTATTTTATAACTGTTATTCATGCATCCACCTCCATTATTGGGTTTCTTTACACTGTCATTTGCCTTGAGTTTTAAAAAAGGGGAAAAAAGAGGAAAGAGAAAGAAAGAAAGGAAACAAATCTTGTGAGATTATTGTAAGAAAGAAAGAAAGGATTGGGGGGATACCTGCTGCCCTTAGGGACATTAGTTACTGCTACACCTTTGAACTGCCAAGGTATGTATAAAAAAATTTAACTTAATTTTAATACATAATAGAATTTGTATTTGATTTCTTAATGGGTTTGAATTTTGTTTTTTTATAAATAAATCTTTGGGTTTAGTTTGATTATTTGATTAAAAAAAGGTCAATTGATGTTGTTTGATTACAATTCTAGATTATAGATTATTTGATTTTTTTCAGCTTATTTAACTTAGAAAAAGTGAGATTACTTGTAATTTTTTTCAACTTAGGAATGTGCCTGAATTCATTTAAAATTAAGTGGAATAGGTTTGAATTTTCCACAGTGGTGGAGGTTGTGCCTCTTTGAGTTGGTTCAGACCATGGTTGTTTTGTTGTGGTTATGCCTCTAATTGGGTTGCTTTAAGCCATGATTGTTTAGTTTGGTTGTTAGGTGGCATGAGAGGTGTCACTCTTCATGGTTTTGAATTGAGAATGATACCAATATTAGGCACTTCAGAAGGCAATTTATACACAGCATTACACTTCCTAATAATACATATTAACATATTAATACATAATTATATTGTCATTAATTATTTTTATTTTATTTTTCAGATATTTCCGGAGTGGGAGTTTGCTTCTTGTGGATTTCAACCTGTGAAGAATGTCACTAATTTTTGTTTTTGTACCATGGAGAATGCGGTGGAAAACTTTTAATTTTGATTTATGTTATTTTGAATTATAAATAACATTATGTATTTAAACATTATATATGTGTTATGGAACATTATGTACTGGGTTAATTTTGTTAATGTATCCTTATGAATGCAAGAATATGTTTATTATCGAGAAATTATTATTTCTATATAAGAATTTTTATATTATTATGCAATTATTGGTTTTTTTTAAAATTATTTTTCATTGAATACAGGTAATTTTAATATTTTTTAATTAATTTACAGTAGGTTTTTTAGGTTTTTTTTTTTTGCGACGGCACCAAACCGTCGCTAAAAATAGATATTTTATAATTTTTAATAATTTTTAATAAAAGCCTTTTGCGACGGTACTATTTGCCGTCGCAAATAATCTTTTAGCGACAGCTCATTGTGCTGTCTCAAATATTTTTTTAACGATTGTAGGTATTCTCGTCGCAATAAAAATTCTTTAGCGACGGCATTTTTGTTGTCTCAAATAACACCTTTAGCGATGGCAACATAATGCCGTCTCAAAAAATCTCAAATTTTTTCATATTAATGGCGACGAAAAATTTCCGTCGCAAAAAGGCCACTTTGCCATCGCAAAAAAAAGGCGACGGCAACGTGCTGTCACTAAAACCTTTTTGCGACCCCCCACTTGTCGTCGCTAAAAGTCATTTGCCGTCGCAAAAAACCTTTTGAGACGGCATTTTGAGTATTTGCGACAGCATTTTACCGTCGTAAAAAGTCAAATTTTTTGTCAGCAGTGCTGCATACCCCCAGTGGGGGTCGCACCCCCAGTGAGGTGTCGCGCCCCCACTGGTTGAAACTTTAAAAAAAAAAAAAAAAAAAAAAACAGTTTTTTTTTTGGCCAATAATGGAGTGCCACCTCACTGGGGGTCGACCCCCAGTGGGTGTATGAGGCATTTTTCATTTTTTGTAGTGATGTAAGTTTTCAAATGTGAGTGAGAATCTATATTAAATAGAAATCTCGGGGATGTCAGTGTAATTTACCCTTTTATTTATTTATTTAATGTTGGGCATTAATAATCTTTGATTTCTATTTTTCTAAGCAACTGATGTTAGTTATTTACACTTGCACCTACAATGATAGGATAAGAGAGTTGGACTTCATTTCATTAAGTATATAATAAATCAAAAATTAACACATATAATATATAATTATAAATATACTTTTATGAGTAAATATTTCTTTTTCTAAACTAATGGTTATTATGCGGTACACAAGAACCACCAACATTATTATTGTTGGGGATCCGGAATCCAACCCAAAACTTTTTAGAAATCATACCAAATAGAAAAACACACACACCCAAGAAGAGACAATATTTAACATGGTTCAATCTCAATGCCTACGTCTATGAGAGAGTAACCGGTTATCACTATAACAACGGAGATTACAATAGAGGAAGAGAGCACTCTCACTCAACTTCTACTAAGCTCTCCCTCAACTCCCACTCAGATCCACCTCTCATATAGAGGGAGCTCCCCTCTCTCACACAAAGGGACTCTATATCTCACTCTTTACTCTTTACGGTAACGTTTGATAGAGTTTTATAATTATGAGTTGAGAATAGACTTGTATTTTGAGTTTGTGAGTTTTGGAATTATGATTTAAAAAGAGAAATTTTGTTTGGTTATGAGTTTTGAATTGATTTTTGAATTTTTGATGTGACATATGTTATTTGATTGAAAAACGTACAACTCTTAACCAAATACACAACTCAAAATTCTATTCAAAAGTTATAAAAAATTAAAAAAAATTCAAAAATACTTTTTATTTAAAATATAAAAAAATAACAGGTGCTAATTGTCTTAAAAAAAAAAACAAACAAACAAACACTGTTTCGCTCAACTGGCCAAACGTCTAGAGATGTCTAGAAGAATAACCGGGTAAACGTGTTTCAAAAATAAATATAAAATTAAATTTTAAAAATTCTAACCAAATACAGTATTTAAACACGTGTGTGGAATCATAATTTCAAAACCAGACCAAAGGCAACCCATTTTTCCACTCTCGGTTTGCTCCCTTCTAGCTCTCCCCCTTAGCTTCACTATACACCGAAAAGAGAAGTGTGAAAGCCACCATTCTTGACTTCCATCAGCCTTCAATCTTGACTTCTTGAAGCTGCTTTCGGTGGAGAATAATCACCCCTCACATGGGGTGATAGATGTCCAACAATTATATGTGACTAATAAATGGAAATCCAAGCAGTACTCTTGAGGAAGTCTATGCCAAAATGGTATTCCACCACGGAATTCCCACATACCAAAAATCCCTTTCAAAGGCTCCACAATATGCTTAATTACAAAAATAAAAATATTAGTTATATATATATATATATATATATGAATCCCACATTCATATGTTTGGGTGTATGCATATCCCCCCCCCCAAAAAAAAAAAAAAGACTTGTGTTACTAGATATTTGATGTAATGATAGATGAGAAATTTAATGATTTTATTTGAATTTTAAATTTATAGAAAAATTAATGGAGGAGAAATTTTTTTAAAAAAAAATTGTGAAAAAATTTATGTTTTATTTAATTCACAAATCCATCCACGTACGAGCAATCCTTTTAAAGGCTCAACCGTGTGTTTATTTATAAAAAACAAATATATATTTGTGAAGAAAGAAAATGTGTGATTCCTATATATATATATATATATATATATATATGTATCTGTGCATGTGGATACACACTTTTTTGGATGTAAATTATGTGAATTTACATTTTCTAAAAAAAAAAAAAAAAGCAGCAAAAAAACAAGCAAAAAAAACTTCACAATATTAGTTGATATTTGATGGAACAATAAATGAGAAATTTTAAATTTGTATTTATGTTTTATTTTATTTACAAATCTATTATCTTTTATGTCCCATGCATAAATTTTTACATAAATATAAAATCCATTCACACCATAAATAACAAGATGAAAAGGATCACTCAATGATTAGATGGGAAAAAAAATAATACTGCAAAATTATATGAGTAAGTTTTAAGTGTGTAAGTGTATACCATATATACTTGTATAAGTTTTCACAAACATTCGTAAGTTATCTCACAAAATTATTAAAAATTTTACAAATGTACATGAGTTAACTCATAAAAATTTAAAAATTACAACTTACGTATATTTGTGAGAATTTATGTGATTTTGTGAAATAATGTATATATATTTATGAAAACTTACGTAAGTACATATTATATACACCTTATATTTATGTTTTATAAAGTATCACCGCTATATTAATAACAAATATAAATAATAAGACTTTAAATTAATGTAACAATGATAAATGGGATAATAAACAATTTTATTATAGGGATTGGAATTGAATAGTGGTCTAACATCTCAATAATTCAAATTTATTATTTTGTATAGTACATATTTAAAAGGATCATTCATATAAAAATTTGTTTGATCGTACATTAGTAGCCTCAAAGCATATTTATTTGAAACAAAATAGATGAGCTATTTTAAAAATTATATTATTTGCAAATTATGTAATCTAATCAAGTATTTATAAATAGTAACTTTTTAATTTTTTATAAAAAGAAATATGTAAAAAAATAAAAAAAATAATGTGATAATTTATAATAATTTTTTTTTTTTTCACTAAAACTGAAAGTTTTGAAAAGATAAGTGTCCTTCATAAAAAAAAAATAATAATAATAAAAAATTAAAAAAAAAAACGTTACACAATGATCTGTTTGGATAGTAAGGGTGTACATGGTCCGGATTGGTTCGGTTCTGAGAAAATCTAAGAACCGAACCAATTCTAACGGTTTTGTGATTTTAAAAATCAAACTAGACCATTACACTTGTAAAACCGAACCAGAATCGAACCGAAATAACGGTTCGGTTTCGGTTTGGTTCATGGTTCCAAAAATTTCTATTTATAAAAATAAATTGTTAATATTAGCAAAATAATTACTCAAACTAATTACATTTAACTGATGATAAAAACTAATAATATTAAGGCATTACTCAACATTACATATCTATATCATCCTAATATCATTAAAATTAAAAAAAATCAATTAATAAAAATAAAACTTGATATTATATATATATATATCTATATATCTTTTAAAATTCAGTTCAGTTCGGTTCGGTTCGAATTATGATTTTTTTATAAAATTTATTAACCGAGCCGTTTTTACGATTATCATATTTCTTAAATCGAAATCGAATCGATTCTTAATAGAACCGAATCAAATCATATAAATTAATCTGATTCGGTCCAAATTACCGATTTGAATAAATTTTTGAACAGTCCTATTGGATAGTCCAGATTTGGACCGAATTGGACAGTCAGCCTTTAGTCAATGTAGTATTATTAAAATAATAATAATAATAATTAATTAAATCCACTTCTCTATAGTTCAGTATTTATTCATTTCATGTTCTCCTCCAAAACCATCACAATCACCATACTTACCACCATTACCGTCACTGACTTTATACTGCAACCACCATACTTACCGACTGTTGTTGGACAGCCAAGATGGGATCGAAACAGAATGAACTCGATCCACCTTCGCTGCAATCTGAATCAGCACCACGTTTATCACCTCAATCATCGGACAAACACATGGAGTTGAGTAGCAAACTTGAAACTATATTGTCCCACAAAGAGGTGCCGCTGTTTCACCGCCTTCAAAGCGCTACTTGGATCGAATTAAAGCTACTGTTTAAACTCGCTGCTCCGGCGATTTTTGTATATCTGGTGAGCTTCGGCATGTCAATCTCCACCCAGATCTTCTCCGGCCACCTTGGCAACCTTGAACTCGCTGCTGCTTCTCTCGGCACCAACGGCATCCAACTGTTCGCTTTAGGTTTATTGGTATCAAATCGCTCTCTCTCTCTCTTTTATATTACTCGTATGCAAACACAACATACGTATGCTTTGCTTGTACATATCAACCAATATTTACTAGCATATACTATGATAATTATCATAGTAAAGTTACAACAAGACTAGAAAATATAAATTACACATATGGTTTGTAAAAAAATTCATTCAGTGTCATTTTGGTTATTCACATTTCTATTTTGTTAATTTTATCCTTCAAGTTTTCAGTTAAGTCAAATTGATATAATTTTAGACAATTACATAAATTAGAAACAAAATAATAATAATAAGAATGAAATTTAAGATTTTTTAATTTTATCAATTTTGTCCATAACTTTTTTTTATAATTTGAATTAAATTATTCCAATTTTAAACGACAGTCTAAGTCATTAACAAAATAAAAATAGAAGTCCACGGTGATCGTTCAATCTTAGAACTAACTTTGCTGTATTCCCTTTCCCACTTGCACTCTTTTGTGTTTTTAACTGAGTAATTGTCACATATTTTTTTGGTCCTTTTTTTAATGTACAAAAACATTCAATTCAAAACTTTAGCAAACAAATGAAGAGGAAGAAAATACCAAAAAAACAACTAAAGAAAGAACAAAAAATGGTCAATTTTTTGGAACTCAGGGCATTAATTTTGGCATAAGAAAAAGAGAAATGATCCAGACACCCAACACCCCCACACATTTGTGAGAGAGAGGAAGGAGAGACAGAGAGGAGAAAAAAAAGAAAAAAAAAAGAAAGAAAAAATATAATGTATGGTCACAAATCAATTGGGGTTGTGGGGGTCTCAAGTATTTTTCAAAATTAAAGATTAAATAACAATTCTAGCAATAAAAAACTAAGTAATTGTTTGGAATGAACTATATAAGTGTACTTTTTGACTTTTTAGCTAAAAAAGTAGAGAGAAAAAATATGTATGTTTGGAATAACTTTTTGACATTTTATGAAAAAATGTGTATTAAAATATTGTATCAACTAACAAAATTACTTTGATACCCTTCTGAGCACTGTCTGTGCATGTCAGTGAGTGTGATGTGCTGCACTGTGTGCCAGCCGCATTAGTGCACTGCGTTGCACTATTTTGAATTTTTTTTTTTTACTAAAAAGTGCACAGTTAGAAGGGGAGTGTACCAAGGGCATATATGTCTTTTTACCCTTTGTCTATTCAGACTTTTATTTCCTGCCCAAACATGTGAATAGTGTTAATTTTTTAACTTTTTTGTGACTTTTTTACTTTTTGGTGTTTTTAAAGGATGCCAAACACCTACTTAAACATAAAAATACTCAAGAAAAATTTGTGTTTATTCCAATTTAACTCTTATATTGTAGAATTCACACTTAGAATAAATTTAAAATACACATTATTTTTTTAAATTTTATTTATTTATTTTTGAGTTAATTACCTAAAAGTCCTATTTACAAATGTTATGATCCTATCTAAGATTTTTTAAACCAATAAGTCCTATTTAGTAAAACTGAGAATACTATCAATTTTTCTCAATTTTTAAAACTAGGAACATTAGCAATTTTGCATAGTAATGTTTCAAATAATTGTTTCACTAACTGATGAAAAAAATAGAGTGTGAAATTAAACGTTGTGCCCTTCTACTTATTGGTTTGATTCAATTATCCAATAAAATTGAGAACATTATCAATTTTTTCCAGTTTTAAAACTGAGAACAATATCAGTTTTTTTTTCATTTTTAAAGTTTTTTTTTTGCACATCAATGTTCCATCATCATGCTCCGTTATAGACACCAAATTTTCAATTTTGCACAAAAAAATAATTCAGCTTTTTTAAAAAAAAAAATTAGTTTTTTTTTCCACATAATTTTTATTTTTATGTTTTAATTTGAAAGTTGATGTTTTAAAGTTTTAAAAATCAAAATAAATGTCAAATCATCATGTTCCTTTATAATTAATCATAAATTATAAACAATCATTGTTTAAAGAGCAATTTTGATTATTAAAAATTTAATGGGACTTGAAAGTCTAAAAACTCTTAGTTAGAACTTAATGAAATATAAGTTCATAAATTAAAACTTGTGTAAATGTCTTTTATTTTTTCATTTAAATTATTTGTCCATAACATTACTAATACTATTAAATACAGGGGAAGTGATGGTTAACAAATATGAGTAGAATAGCAAAGGCCTTCCCCATACAAAACTATATGCATATTTGTATAAGGAGACTGGGTAAATTAGTAAGTGCCATAATTAGAATTCTTTTAGTGAAACGTTATCTCCTCTTTTTTTTTTTTTATTGTTATTATTATTAACAAAAATAAACTTAAATCTTTTACATCTTACATCAATAAAGATAGACAAAAGTAATGCTAATGACATCATAGTGAGTGTTTGGGAAGTGAGTTTTTTTGTAAGTTTTTTTTAGTTGTAAGATATTATTGGAGAAATTTTTTTGGTGTTTTAGAAGATAGTTGAGTATTTTTGTGGTTAGATGTGATGTTTATGAGAAAAAAATAAAATGATTATTGAGTTTGATGTGATATTTTGTTTGGATTGATTTTTTTTTTTTTATTTTGTAAAACATTTGTCTTGTAGTAAAAAAAAACAAAAAAAAAAAAACTCAAAAACCAAGTTTCCAAACACCACTATAGTGAGCCCTACTCATCCCAACTAAGTTAGCACAAGAAAAACCACCCAATCATATACTTACACTTGCCAAAAGCTAATTGAAGAGAACTCAACCAACAGACTCACAACAAACAGAGACCAAAACAAAGGAACCAAACAGTGAGAAGAAAAAAAGAAACTAACCACAATAAACCAAAGCAAAGACAATAAATAGTAGCCACTTCTCATCGCTCCCAGATAGACTTCAAATTAAAAAGCAAATCATTGACCGAAAAGTCCACCCCCTTAATATGGTACTTCACCAAAAGAGCCATGTGCAAGTTAATAGACTCACAAATTTCACACCGGTTAAAAACTGATCCAACAAACTTGATTTCATTCCTTGCCTTCCACACAAACCACATAACCACATATGGCAAGGCTTCCCACATAAACTTGAGCATTTTGTTAAATTTAAAACTACTCCACTAATCCAACAGCGGATTAAAGCCACTCCACCAATCCAACATCATTTTCTCCTTTAGAAATTGTATGATGAGGACAAAAATATATGTCACGTCTTGATTGTGCTCTTACTTTCATTATTTTGTCAAAAAAAAGAATAGATATATATAGGTTTATTTTGAAAAATTAGTTAAAAGTCATTTTTTTGAATCACATGACCTCTCTATTTTTTTATTTTATTTTTTGTATGTTTTTTCAATAAAAGCTAAAAAAATATATTTTTAAAAAATGATTTTTAACTTACTTTTCAAAATAGGCCGTGTAGATAATACCATTTATAAAGATGTGATCCCTACATCCCAACTTTCTTGTGTTTCTTGTGGGTTTTTGTTTGATCAAATTTGATTAATCAGTCTACCAATGTGGATTCAATAGTTGAGTTTGACCCAGGTCTTGGATTTCATCTCGATTATTTGTTGTGTTTAATTATTTTGGGTTTCTATAGGTAGATTTGTTAGTATTTTTTCATAATAATACAAGAAAAATATATTAAATAAATTAAATAGAAACGACAAAATAATTTTTTTTTTTTATTATCTAAAGAATCAAATATAGAATAAACTACACAACTAAAATTACATAAATGAATTAGATTACATTACTAATTAAACAAATTATTAGCATGGATAACTAAAGATTAGAACTCATCTTTGTAAACTAAATATTGAAAAATTTAAGAACAAATGATAAGAAAAGAAACAAACTGAAACCTGCATTAGACAATTTCCTTAAAACAGATTTACCGTCTCCCAATGGATGCTAGAGGTATACCAACATCTGTCTGCCAGGATATGACGGTCGAAATCAGCTAATGCAGAAGCACCTTCTGAATAGTTTTGGTGAACTTGATAATGGATGCACTCTCTCTAACAAGAACCAAAGAAGGGGCTAACAAAAGAAGATAGGAGAATTTTTCTTTGGTGTAAAAAATCATCTCCAACTTTTTTATCTCAAAACACCATCTCCATTTTTCATAAAAAAAATCTCTCAAATACTCTTCTTCTAAGTTGGAAGGGAAAGGTCCTTTTTATTCTTATAGAGAAGGGGTTTTAGCCATGAAGGCTACCATAAAACTTAGCATCAATGGCCATCAAGTCTAGCCATTAGAGCTAAAGTTACAAAGGTGCAAAACTCCCATGTGCATAATATGATCATCAACTCTATCATCAAAAGATAAGAGTTACAAATGTTGAATAAATAAATAAATATATATATATACACATATGTATTGTTATTTAAATAATCCAACTATATGGGTGGCAAAATGGATACGGGTGTTGGGTCATAACCTGATCCAAACCCAGTCTAAAACATATGCGTAAGACAAGCCTAGTTCAACATAGCTCAATCTAGCCCATGCCCAAGATTAAGTCCAACACATGCGTATACACAAGCCTAGGCCAGTCCAGACCAAGACTAAAACTAAGTCCAAGTCTAAGCCTAGGCCCAAGCCCAAGCCCAAGCCCAAGCCCAACTTTTATTGATGCCCACTTTATGAGATAATTTTCATTCACAACTCAATGGTTTCGGTCTATCATTTTTATATTGTAATCTTCTCACTTGAAAGAATACAAAACTACTCAGACCCACCTCAACTAGCAGTTGGGTCCTACTTTAATTTCAAATTAAAGTTGCTAAAAAACCATTATTTTCCAACAATCCTCCAAATGAATAATATTGGCCAAATAAAGAAAAACGGACAACACTTAACAACAAAGACTGGGAGAGAGAGCACACAAAATAACTCTGCATCAGAAAAGGTAGCTGTTGGCTTTGAACCTTTCGTAGTGAAGCCTATCAGATTTACTGGCTGACCAATGAACGTATGTCTTGAATTGTTCTGCCGTTTGTGTAAACCGAGACAATAGACCTCATACAGGAGTCACTCTAACTATTGTTCTTGTTCTCACTGGTGTGTCCGGGTTGGCCTTACAACACTAGCCTGGTTTAGTGAGTGTTTTCAAAGAATTTGGCCTCGTCAATTCTTAAAGAAGCGGCCTCACTTCGCACTCACATTGGTGACCTATACAAGGTATCTCGTTATACCATGGTCGACTATTCATAGCTCTTAGGTCATTAAAAACATCAGTTTAACCTTCCACCCCATAAGGTATCATTGTATAAAGAATATGCAAGAGGATTTACCTCTTCAGTGACTCACCCGTTACACATAATTAGGTTGTCCCTTTGAACCTAGATCTTGGAATCTCCAGTCAACTAGGTTGGGTTTTCCGTTCTGGTAACATTCGCTAAAGGCATTAACCCCATTCCCCTTGACGACTTTTTACTAACTCTCAATTTAACCCTTTGGTTAGCGGATCCGCAATATTGTCCTTAGACTTTACATAGTCTATAGTAACAACACAAGAGAGTAGTTATCGTATGGAATTAGGTCATCGACGAAAATGTCTAAACCTTCCATTATAGATATTATTTTGTGCCCTACCAATACTTGATTGGTTATCGCAAAATATACAAAATTGCTAGCACTAGTTTTGATCATCATGGAATATCCTCATAAAAATGGCGAAGCCATTCAACTATTTCGGTAGCTTTATCTAAATCACTGAACTCCGATTCTATCATTGATCTCGTGATACACAACTGCTTGGAAGATTTTCAAGACACAACTGCACCTCCAATAGTGAAAACAAATCCACTAATGGATTTGTAGTCTTTATATCAGATATCCAGGTGACGTCACTGTACCCTTCTTGTACAACTGAATATCTGGGATAATACAACCCATAATCCCGACTTCATTGTAGGTACCTTAGTACCTGTACAAACGCCCTCCAAAGATAGGCATTGGGATTACTTGTGTATCTATTTAGCCTATTTACTAAGTAGGCTATACACGGCCTTGTACACCTCATCAGATACTTTAAATTTCCAATGACTCGGGAATATTCTAGTTGAAATACACTCTCACCATTATTCTTGGCCAAATGTAGACTTAAGCCTACTAGTGTACTCGACACACTTGTATTTGATTTACTAAATTTCTCAAGTATCTTATCAACATAATGAGATTGAGAAAGTACAATTCTACCAGATGTTCTGGTAATCACATTTGTAAGGCCCATGTCAAACTTAGAATTTAACAACTTCTTGGTAATTCTGAACATCTTCTCATAATTACCAATTGTACAAACACAAACTGACATATCTATTTGTTAGTGTCTTTGACATATACATATTTGTTAATCCCTGTTAATTGAAAACTCTTGACAACATTGTGTTGTCAAATTTCTCATGCCAGTGTTATTGTCCTTGTTTCAAATCATATAAAGATTTCCCAAGCTTACAAACTTTCCTCATCTTAGAACCGACAAACCTTTCAAGTTGTTCCATAAAGATTTATTCAACTAAATCTTCATATAGGAAAGTTATCTGACTATCCATCTTGAAGTATCTCTAGACTTCACACAATTGCAATCACACTCACCACAACTGATGATCATGTATCAAAGTAATCTAGGTATCCTTTGATAACAAGACTATCTCATCGGCTTTTATTCACTTGCATTCTACGGCTTGCTACCTATGCAAGATAAAGTTAAATTAATGACTTTTTTCTAGAGAAATTACAACTTCAAAGAAGCTTTAGCCTCTCTAGCCACCATATAGGTTTAAGAAGATTGAACAGAGGAACTTTATAGTCCTAGTCTTTTAACATCTTCTAGGCTTATCTTTCTTCTCATGAAAATCGTTTCCTTAATTCCATGATAGTATTCTTGTGTAAATTTAAATATCAGATTTGTCCACAAGGAAACCAATATGCACTACTGTATTGTGCATAACTGTTGAATACAAAGTCAACAGATTTTTAAGGCTATCCTACCTGCTTGGGTTTAGGTATTGCAACCTTTTGCATGACATCCCCACATTTGTAGAATTTATAAGAAGGCTTCAGCCTTTCCAAAAAATCATGCAGGGTCTTTAAATAATTTCTTGTGTCACAATGATTATGAGACACTCATAATCATATCACAGAAAACACATTCCCAGACCGTCATCAACCGAATTAGGTCTTTTCCGAATTCAAGGCACCAAACAAATTTGGTCCAACCTGTCACTCTGAAGCCAATGGCCTTACTATTAGGAAACACAGATCTAGTGTTCAATAGTCTATTATTCGAAACTTTATAATACGGCCAGTAGTCTTATCATTAGGAATCACTAATTTTTTAGCATGTGGTCAGTAGACTTTTTACTATTAGGAATCACAATGTTTTGACATGTAATCAGTGGTCACTCTACTACTAAGAATCACAACATCTTGACGTAGGATCAATAGACCATTTAATTACTAGGAATCATCATGTCTTTGACATATGATCAATAGACTCTTTTACTACTAGGAACCATCATGTCTTAACATATGATCAGTAATCTATTTATTACTAGGAACCACAATCTCATCACTGTGTAGCCAGCGGAACATCAGTTTTCTATCTCTGTGATCAGTGATCTTGCACTCACTAAGAGCTACCAATTCAAGAATATATTCAGAATTATAAAAATTCAAAAAATACGTTCACACACCCTAATGGGTTATCTCATCTTTGCTCTTAAGCAAAGCCACATAGCAATCATACGTGCTATAATTGACACAAGGATAACATACTAATTGTCTCTGATAAATTCAGAGATATCATCATGCAATCTTATGATTTCCTTTAATCATATTTGATCTCTCTAGATCTTCCTTTAAGAACCTCGCAAGGTTTAAGGTTGTCAGGTGGAACAACATTTCTTGTTGTCACCTCTTGAAGCCATTTCTGAAAAATCACAACATAATTTCACTATTATGTTTTTGCAGAAACTAAATTTAACACTAAAAAATCCCAAAGTCCGAAATTTAATTCAAAACTGATCTCACCACTTACTCTAGAATCGAACATGGTCAGGAAAATTTTCAAGAAGACTGGAGAGGTCACACTAGTCCCACTTAAGACCCAGTTAACTTTAGACAAAACTTTCAAGAGCATGTTGACTCCTAGTCCATGTGAAACAAATTTAGAATTAAGTTTTTCAGTGGATAAACTAGGTTAAAATAAACTAAGTTTACAAAACAAATAAGCAATTAAAAATTGCTATCAGAATTACACCACTCATAAAAGTTAACCGGTACTCTCGGAACTGAGCCCATTATTTCTGAATAAAATCAGAAATATTTTAGCTAATGCTAAAATCTGGTCCCCCCCCCCCCCCCCCCCCACCAAAAAAAAAAAACAAAACACTTTGGAAATAATCAAATTATAACCAAAAACTTTCTTAAAACTTGGTTTCCTACGACTTTGGGAATAGAAAGATTAAACCCAAAGACTTTCTCTAATAAAAAGGTTTGATACCAAATCCATCTTAGTTTCCATTTCTTAACAAATCAAAAATACTCTATAGCCAAGGCTAAACTTTGATTTCTATCACAGAAAACTAAAACACTTTGGAAATAATAAAATTAATCTCACAGACTTTCTCTAAATCCGAAGGTGTATAATTTTTTTTCTTCCCCATTTCATTTCACTATGGTGAAACTATTACAAATTAGAAATTAAAAACCACTACAAATAGAAATGGAAATGCAACTATTACAATTACAAATTATCCTAATTTGCAAAACGGAGTTCATGGGTGCATCCGAAATCATTTGTTTACACTTCTCCACTTGTAATGTTTTTCTTTGTATAAAACACATTACAAAACTCTATCTTCATTGTCGCTAAATCTCTATGCTCACTGTTTATATACATACTTGGATACAAGATGAGTTAATGAACCAATAAAGTGAATATTACACAAATAATTTCAGTTATAACTCACAATGTATAATTCAAAGGCTATAGATGCATTGCAGTTACAAAAATGTCATGAGTTTCATGGCTATGAAATAACTACATATATAAGACTATTATGGTCATAACATTGGCATTCCAACCATCTAACTATGAGGAAATAATCTTATAAACAATAGAGTTAAACTCCAACAATACACAATAATGTTTGGAGTAATTCACTTGATTATGCACATCAAGACATGGAAAAACTCACAACCGAAACAACAATTAATTGATAGAATTATAATGAAAAATTATTCCACCATGTACTAATTCTTTCTTAGGATCCATCCACCTTATAATACAACATAATCATAAGCAAACTCATAAATAAGGTCATTATATAGAAAAAAAATCAAAACTGTTTTACTAAATTTTCTCCTAAAACAAACCTGTTTAGAGATTATATCGTCGGAAACCTCTCGACTAGCCGAATCTCTTAACATTCTCAAAATTCAGCACTTTGTTTTTTTCAGAATTTAATTAATCAAATTAAATCTAAATTGTTACCAAACTTTCAAAACAACAAACGAAATAAGACCGAAACAAAATTGAACTATAAAGTGAAAAATTAAATTCACTAAAATTCTGAAAGTCCAATATTATTCCTTATTCCACGCAAAGGTAATCCTGTTCAAATCAAAAAGTAGTAGTCCAATTTATTATATTTGTTCGTATTATATATCCTGTTTTCGCGTTTAGGTAAACCTGTAGAGAAAACTAACTACAATAAAAAACAAATAACAAACAAATTAAATAAATTATTAAGAATCTTAAGAAATAAAATTCTTATTTTATTTTTATAAACTCCTTTAGCAACTTAAGCACTAACAATCAAAAAACTCATGCAATAACAACTAATTAACATAAAATAAATTGTATGAATAAATTACTTGAAACAAACAACTCAAATTCCAATAACTCTTGGCAATTAAATTAATTTTAATTCCAAGAGTCACTAGAATAAAATTATAATAAAAACTAATTGTTTTATCGAAACCTATTTATAAAAATTTGTTTTAAGATTGTTGGTATTTTTCCATAATAATACAAGAAAAATATATAAAATAAATTAAATAGAAATGACAAAATAATTTTTTTTTATTATTTAAAGAATCAAATACAGAATAAACTACACAACTAACATTACAGAAATGAATTAGATTACATTACTAATTAAACAAATTATTAACATGGATAACTAAATATTAGAACTGATCTTTATAAACTAAATATTGAAAAATTTAAGAACAAATGATAAGAAAAGAAGCAAACCAAAGCCTGCACTAGATAGTTTTCTTAAAACAGATTCACCGCCTCCCAATGGATGCTGGAGGTACACCGGTGTCTTTCTCCCAAGATACGACGGTCGAAACCAACTAATTTAATAGCTTCGGTGAACTTGACAATGGATGCACTCTCTCTAACAAAAACCAAAGAAGAGGCTAACAAAAGAGTATAGGAGAATTTTTCTTTGGTGTAAAAAATCATCTCCAACTTTTTTTATCTCAAAACACCATCTCCATTTTCCATCAAAAATCTCTCAAAAACTCTTCTTCTAAGTTGGAGGGGAAAGGCCCTTTTTTTATTCTTGTAGAGAATAGGTTTTAGCTATAAACGCTACCATAAAACCTAGCATCAATGGCCATCAAGTCTAGCCATTAGGGCTAAAGTTACCAAGGTGTAAAACTCTCATGTGCATAATATGATCATCAACTCTATCAGCAAAAGATGAGAGTTACAAAGGTTGAATAAATAAATAAGTATATGTATATATATATATATATATATGTAATGCTATTTAAATAATCAAACTATATGGGTCGCAAAATGAATACGGATGTTGGGTCACAACCCGATCCAAACCCAGTCTAAAACATATGAACAAGACAAGCCTAGTCCAGCATAGCACAATCTAGTCCATCCCAAGACTAAGTCCAACACATGCACATACATAAGCCTAGGCCAGTCCAGACCAAGACTAAAATTAAGTCCAAGTCCAAGCCTAGACCCAAGTCCAACTTCTATTGACGCCCACTTTATGAGACAATTCTCATTCACAACTCAATGGTTTCAGCCCATCATTTTTATATTATAATCTTCTCACTTGAGAAAATACAAAATCACTCAAACCCACCTCAACTGGCGGTTGAGTCCTACTTTAATTTCAAATTAAAATTGTCGAAAAATCATTATTTTCCAACAAAATATATATTAATTTGTGAATCATCCCTCTATAATTTATCAACAATGCTATAGAGCTCTAAAAAGAGCTCTACTGAGCTGGCAGTCCCAAAAAAAAAAAAAAATTCAAGCTAAAGCATCACATCAAACTGGACCCCACACACCTCCATGTCATTAGTGCATGGTTTAGAGCTCATTTCCTAGAGCTCTCAAGCATTTTTCATAATTTATTATGCTGGTTTTTTTAAATAAAAAAAAAAAAAAAAAAAAAAAAAAAAAAGAGATGGCAAGTAATTATTTCAAAAGTAGCCAATTTAATTTTTTAATAAAATCAAGTGATCTATAATTATTGAATCAAGTTTTTTTTAAAAATTATTAATGATTTACACGCTCAAGCTTAAAAAATTAACGAAATAACTTATCAAAGTAGAGTACATAATGCACCTCATTGAGCAAGCTGGAATAATACATTCTAAGACCTATTTCTTTCTTCGTTTTTATTTTGGGACCAATACCTTTACTCCAGTCTAGCAATTCGATTCAAGGGACCAGTTAAAGGGGCATTAGCCTACTTCGGCCCATTTTAGTAATTTGAATGGTTCATCTTAATATTTTTTTGAATATATCATTCATATTAAAAATAATATTGATCAAACATTTGTATCTATATAATTGGATTGCATTTGAATTTTACAAGCATACAGTAAATATAATTTTAATAATAGATTGACAATTATTTTATTGTAAAACAAATTTAAATCTAATTATATAACTAATTTGCTCGACAAATATTTCAAAAATAAATAATTTGGATTAATGAAATGCCCCATGGGTAATCCAATAGATCGATGAACTGGCCCATTTTTATGTGGTTTGTTTGTTTTGTTTTGTTTTTTTTTTTTTTTTTTTTCTGTCTTTTAGGTATGTGTGAAGTGGTATTTTTCGGAAGATTATTAAATACTCCCAAATTTTTGGTATACTTTGTTCTATTATTTAGAGTTTTATATTACTCTTAGTATAATCTATAATTTTTCTCAAATTACCCTTCAAGGTACCTCTAAATAAAAACAAAATCACCATGTTCAGACTTACAATGCCAAACAATATTGTTTGGTTTGGACTTTCAAATCCGAACAAAGTGAATTTGTTCGGATTTGAAAATCCAAACAATAATGACGTTAAATAAGCTGAATATTCATTTTTAAGAAAAAAATGCAAATGTGAATACTTACCTCATTTTTGATGGATTGTTTCAAAAAACAGTTTTCATTATTATTCTCATCTATTATTTGATTTTGTTCGAATTTTTTTTTATTCGCAAGGATAAGAAACGATGATATTGATAATAGTAAATTTTGGTAGAGTAGTTTGGAGATTTGGAGTAAGGGAGAAGAAGAAGAGAAAATAATTGAAACTTAGAGAAGAAGGTAACATGTTTAATGTGACCAGTTTTATTACCTAACATGTTTTTGTCAAGGGCACACATGGGCACATTCTGGTTCAAGTCCTTAATTGCTATCAATTTGAAAAAAAAAAATGTCCTTGATTGCTTAGATGAATATTATTTCAGCCATTTAAGTCATTTGTCCAATAATTTTAATCACATTATTTTATCATATTTGTTTTAAAAATTAAATAACAAATTTATTTTTAAAAATAAAAATAAAAATGTCATTCAATATTTACCTGCAACCCAACAGTTAAATAGAAATAGACATTCTATTTCACTCCACTTTTTGTTCTCATGCGCACTCTACTGAAAATTTTCTCATTGATTTTTATATTTATTTATTTTTGTAAAAATCTTCTTGCATATTTATTCTTGTAGTTAAATGGTTGTACTACCTTTATTATTGGAGATATCTGAATAATAACTTTTATTCAACCTCTATTATTGGGACTTATAATAAAAATTAATTAATTTTAAACAGATTTTTGGAGAAGGAATATTTTTTATGGGCCTTAGATAAGGAGACTATTAGTCTCTTATTATTGGGCCTACGGGACAATCACGGTTTTATTTTGCAATGCTTTTAGGTCATGTTTGATTCACAATACTAATAGTGAGGTATTAATAATCCTATCAAATTAGTGTGGTATTAACTATCCCACCCCTACCCCTTTACTAATAATCCTACAAATTTGTTGGATTAATTATCCATTGGATTAATAGTCCTAAACCAAAATGTCAAAACAAACATAGCATGATTGGGCCCACGGATTAATAATCCTAATCCTATGCTTTAATCCTTCTAATCAAACATGCCATTTTATTGCAGGCTTGGATGAGGAGGGTATTTTATTTGTGACGGTTTTAAGTAGGGAAAATTGCAAATATATGGAGTAGTGGAAAAAAAATTATATTATAAATGAAATTTTTTTTTCGATATAATTTTGACATGTAGAAACAATTGTACAAAGCACATAAATGAATTTGCACAATACATAGGAGAGTTGTATCATCATAAAAATGTAATTTTTTTTCTCACTGCTCCGTTGAAAACCAATTTCATCTTTTAATAATAAGTTAAATAAGGGATGCATTCCTTTTTTTAATTCAATTTTTAATAGATGTTATGAATAGAAGTAAAGTGACACAATATGAAATGTTAAAAGATAAAATTGATACCATTGAAATTATATAAGCCAAACTAACACAAGAAACAAACTACAAATATCACAAATATAATTTGTCTCAAATTTTATTAAATTCAATTACTAGTATCATATTGACATCTATCATATTATTGCAATTGATTATTCTTTCGATACTAAAATTTTAAGATAAATTACAAATACATCCCTGAGATTTTTTTAAAGTACAAATTTTTTCCTGTGGTTTGAAAAATTACAAATACCTCCTTGTTAATATTTTTTATTTAACAGAATTAACTAAAAAAATGAAATTCATAATTGCTCTTCTATACAATAATAAAATTATCTAAATTATTAATGGAAATATATTTCTAATATCATTAAAAACTATTAATTGATTTGATGATTTATTAATAAAAAAAGAGATTTGCTATGAAATTAGAAACCTCAAAGGGGTGGAATGTAATTTTTAAAATCACAGATAGCAATTCCTATTTTACCTCAGGAGGAGGTGTATTTGTAATTTACCCAAAATTTTTACTACATGTGACGTCAGTGAATAAAACAATTCGTAAAATTTGCAATTAATCCATGTTAGCAATGAACAGATGGGGATGGGAAGTGCAGTGGAAACACTATGCGGACAAGCATACGGAGCCCAGAAATACGAAATGCTGGGCATATATTTCCAAAGATCAACCATCATTCTCTCTATAACTGGCATCTTCATCACTCTCATCTCCATTTTCACCAAGCCCATACTCAAACTCCTCGGCCAATCCAACGAAATCGCTTCAGCTGCGGCCTTGTTTGTCCATGGCCTCATCCCCCAAATCTACGCATTTGCGATAAATTTCCCCATACAAAAGTTTCTTCAAGCTCAGAGCATAGTGTTACCGAGTGCACTCATTTCAGGTGCCACATTTGTGGTACACCTCGTGTTAACGTGGGTTTTTTTGTACAAGGTTGGGCTTGGTTTGTTGGGTGCTGGGTTGGTGTTGAGCTTGTCTTGGTGGATTATTGTTGTGGGTCAGTTTATTTATATAGTGAGAAGTCCCAGGTGTAAGCACACTTGGTCTGGGTTTAGTTTTCAGGCCTTTTCTGGGCTTATGGAGTTCTTTAAATTGTCAGCTGCGTCGGCGGTGATGATATGTTTGGAGTCATGGTATTATCAGATTATTCTTCTTGTGGCTGGGTTGCTTCATGATCCTAAGTTGGCTCTGGATTCACTTTCTATTTGGTAAGAAAAATTGCCATCCTGTTCTATATATGGAAAGTTATTTGTAAATATAAAATTTATATAAAAAAAACACGAGAAATTGTTTACGAAAAATTTTAATCGTAAAACATGCTAACTTAGTTTATGAGGATAATGTTGGGTATTTTTGGTAATGAAAGTACTACAAAAAGTCAATCATTCTACACATAAAAATTTGAGCAATACTAGAAACTCCAAAAAAATTGTTAAAAATGTCACACAATACTCACACGAGTGTGAGACCCACACCATGTGGGACTTAATCATGTGAATATTGTGTAGAATTTTTAGTAATTTTTTTTTAAAAAAAAATTATGCATATCATTGCTTAGGAAAAAAAAAATTAATAATTGCTTGAAAGTGATGTGCTTTTCCACAATTGTTTACTTGGTTTTACCTGCAGCCTGCTAATTGCGGGAAGTGTAATGGTGATCCCAACTGGGTTCAATGCAGCGGCAAGGTTAGCCATATATTCAATTTATTCATTAATCTTCTTGTTAAAATATGATAATTATTGATATTAATTCTCTAACTTTTCTTCTTAGTCTTTGATACATACAAGACCATCAAATCCACAAAATATTTGGGAGTTTTTTCTTTCACAATTATTTTTTATTTTTCATAACTCAATTTCACAAAAGAATCACAACCAAGATACCATGATTAACTGTAAGTAATGTCATGGGAAGGATTCAAGGCTGTATTTAAATCCACTTTTTAATTTAAATGAGAGAAAAGACATTGAATGACAATGCTATTAGAAGTTACATGTAACACAAATATTTATGTTGATGATATATATATATATGCTAAGCAGTGTGAGGGTGAGCAATGAGCTTGGAGCCGGACATGACAAGTCAGCAGCATTTTCAGTAGTAGTGGTGAACTTAGTCTCTTTCATACTCTGTTTGATAGCAGCAATTGTTGTCCTTGCATTGCGCAATGTCATTAGCTATGCCTTCACGGATGGTGAAACCGTGGCCAGAGCTGTATCAGAACTTTGTCCACTTCTTGCCTTCTCCCTCATCCTCAATGGAATCCAACCCGTCTTGTCCGGTAAGCTTTGCTTCAAAACTTAAATCAAAGCATTTTCCATTTCTGCAGTTGAATTTGAGAGAATTTTATGTCTTTATAAAAGCATCATGAAAGGGTTATGTTTTGGTTTATGGTGTTTGTTTTGCAAATTGGTTCATTGGCATCTTTTTTTCCCTATTTCTCAGCTTTTTCTCTGTTTCCTCCCCCATCCTCTGTAATATTTTATCCCGAAGAGAGTATTTTAGTCATTTTGTAACAAAAGTCTTATATCGGGATAAGTTATCCCACCTGTTTCGGGACAAAATAATTCTACATAAGCAGGATAAAAGAGCTCTCAGAATAAGTTATAAAGGGTCATAAAATCTGAATCCAACACTTCATAATTTATTTCTAGATAAAAGAGTCTTCTCTTGCTTTCTATTTGTGAATCAAACATGACCATAATCATTCAGATTCACATATAAACGGCTTCACTTTTATTTCATCTTATAACTTGAATGTGACATGAGAGGAATGTAGGAGTTGCTGTGGGGTGTGGATGGCAAGCTTTCGTTGCATACGTGAATGTCAGCTGTTATTATGTAGTTGGGATCCCGCTGGGTTTGCTACTCGGTTTTCACTTCAAATTGGGTGCTAAGGTTGGCTACTCATAACTCATCTGTTTTCTTCTATTCTTGTAGTTGCATATATGCTCGATTTTTTGTCAGTACAATAAGTCTCGGGACACAGAACTAAACACAAAAAATAAATATAATCTTACATATTTGATGGAAAGGTTCATGAGCAGAAAGCAATTTTTTTTTATTACACTTCTATGTCCCTAGACTTATTGTTTACATAAAGAGTGACAGTACATTTTCAAATAACTACGTGTGGTGTTTGTAGGGAATATGGTCAGGGATGATAGGGGGCACACTGATGCAAACCATGATTTTGGTATGGGTGACTTGTCGAACAGATTGGAAGAAAGAGGTACTCTTCATATTTCTCTTGACCTTTTTACAAATTTCTTACACCATGCACATAATATATAAAGCCAATTATTCGACACATGTACTTTGATCATCTCCATTACATGTTTGTGAATATTTTCATTATAAATCTGATGGCTATAAAATAGGAAAGCAAAATTATAATTATTTTAAATTAAAAAAATTATTACACCCACTTTTGTTAAAAATTAGTTTGAATGTATTGCAGGTGGAAAAAGCTAGGAAGAGGTTGGAAAAGTGGAATGACAAGTAAAATTCATTTTCAAAGGTTCTTCAAATTTTTGCTTTTAAGGTTGTTTGGATGATCAATTTGAGTAAGAATTTGTAAAGAGGAAGGAAATGAAAAGAAAAGGTGATAAAAATATAAACTAGATTTTTTTTTTAATCACTTTTGGTTCCCCACCCTCACCATTTCAAGTGAGTGTACACGTGTGTGGATTTGTCCTTCAAAGAATAAAGAGTGATTGGATAAAAGTCCTTGTTGCCAATAGATGTGAAATAGCTATTTTGTATGTTTGAATGTATGTAGTAACTATGACATTGGACAATGAATTGGTATAAGAGTTGAGGTACATTTATCAACTATTATTATTCTTAGACTTTTTCTCACGAATCCCTGACTCAACCAAACCGCGTACACCACTAAAACGCATAACCTCAAGATAGAAGCATCAAAGTATCAAGGCATGTGCCAAATCACTAACCTCGATAGGAACCAAGATAGAAGCATAAAAAAAGAAAAAAAAAAGAAAAAAGAAAAAAGAGAGGTATGTTCCAACTAATTAGGTTAGAGCACGTGAGTTGTGTTGTTATTTTGTTCTGTTGGTCACTCTGTTTTTTTGGTCACACGGTTGGTTCCTCCCCAATAAGCTGTTGATTTAGTCAAGATTAGAGTCGCTTTTTGGGTTAAATTAAATTTCGGGGAAACCAAACAATGTTGAGTCTCATATTTTTGATGTTGATCATGATCTTGTCTTTTTTTCATTAATCGACAAATTTTGTGCCATTTCTATAATGTTGATGATCTTGGTCTTTTATTAATTGCTAATTGTTGCTTATTTACTTTACTGAAGTGCCTTTGATAAAGTGCTATATGTAGATTCCCCTGGGTGGCATGGCTTTTGGCTATGCTTGTATTGTTTTTTCTGTTCAGGGAAGTATGGAGATATTATTTCTTTGTTTTTTTTTTGGTTGTCACGTCAGATTTCCTCTTTTGCTTTCTATTTTTGGTTGGTTTTGGCGTTCCATATGCCAATGTGGTTGAGATTTGTTTTCCAACTCATGATGCATTTTCACCTCGGCCACTTTTTTTTTTTTTTTTTTTCATTAATGTAATCTAATTGTAATCATTGTAAGTTTGATTTGCATTGCATCAATGTTATTGCTGATTTAAAAAAAAAAAATGCCAATCTGCAAAAAACCAAAAAAGAAAAAGAAGTGGAGTCTTTGAATCACACCCTTCTTTTCTGTCCTGCTGTGTGGAAAATCTGGTCAAATATACTGCAGTGGTGGGGGTTGCCATGGGTAGTTCCAGGGTCATTGGAAGGGCTACTACAATGGTGGATGAGTTGGAAATTTAAGAAAAAGGAAAGTCAAGTTTGGAGAGTTATCCCAGCAGCTATGATCTGGTCAATTTGGAAATGTAGGAATGATTGCTTATTCTCTGGTATACAACCTAACCTAGTCGAATTATGTGAACACATTAAAGTCAGGGTAGCTCTTTGGTGGAAATCTTTTGATCCAAACTGCTCATTTTCTATTACGGATGTTGCCTTTAATATGCAGTAGGTGAGAAGTTGCCTCTAAGAACAAGGTGAAAATGAGTACCTGTGAGGAGTATCTGTTTGCTGTTTAAGCTGTTTGGGCAGTGATCCAGTTGAGACTGCTGCTTCTGCTTTTGTTGATGGTCTTTTTGATGCTGTTTGCTGGTCTTGTTGACTGTTGCTGCAGAGATGCATTTTACCAACCATTGTTGCTACTGATTTTGATTTTGTATTTGTTGATTTTGGTTTGTATAGCTTTTATTGGGTGTGGTTGGGTTTGGTGTTTGTGCTTGGTTACTTACTAATTTTGGATGGTGTGCTAGCATATGATTGGGCGGTCTTATCAGTGGCAACCTAATTGGGACTGATTTGTTTCGTTATAATATTTTTTGCACTCATTCTCCCTTTTCCCTATAATTCTATCTTCGTTCATCAATAAAGTATCTCTTTTTTTACTGATCAAAAATAATGTCTAAGCCCCTGCCTCCTTATGTCCAAATCACTAATGTGTTGAAGGGTGGTTTTAGTTAATTTAACTTTTTGCCAACCATTCCCATCGTCTAGGAGCAACGAAATGCTTTTTTATTTTTATTTTTGATAGAAAGACAAAATAAAATATAAGAACTCTCTCAAAAGTCATAAAAACACAAAAATAAAAATAAAAAATAAAAAATAATTTTGGTAATTCAAATCAAACATAAGTGATTACTTTGGCTCTCTCACCATTGGTTCAGTGCATGATTACCGAGAAGCATATATAGTTTCTCAACTTCAATTTTGAAAAATAATCACCTGTAGGAATATGACAACACGGTTGGGATGCATTTTTTTTTTTCGAATAAAGACTGGTAGCTCGAAAATCGTGAGTCGAAATCGGCTCGAATTGCAAAACGACGTCGTTTTGCAATTCGATTTTTTTTTTTCTTTTTCTTTCTTCCTTTTCTTCTTCTTCATTGAAACCAGAAGAAGAACAGAGAGGAAAAGGAGAGAGGGAGCCTCCGCCGCCTCCGCCTGCCGTCCTCGTCGCAAGGAGCTCGTCGTCTCCGCCGCCTTCGCCCGTCGCAGAAGCTCCGATCGTCGCAGCCCCGCCGCAGCTCATCGCAGCCCTGCGCAGCCCCGACTCCGGCCCCGACTCCTCCTCCAGCCATTTTTATGGCCCCCTCCCCTCCCTCCTCCTTCTTCCTCCTACTGAAAACAAAAATCGAGCCACTCTCGAACCACAAGATTCGGGCTACGAATCACTGCCGTTTTTTTTCAGCGTGATAAAACATTTGCTTGAACATGTACTTTCTTTTTCTTTAATTTTTAATTTTTTTAATTTTTTATTTGTTAACGTACTATTATTTAGATCTATGAAAAAAGAGAAATGGAATTACCACCTAGGGTTTGGTTATGGTGTGCAACTTACACCTTACACCTTATACCTTACACTTACACCTTACACTTACACCTTTTATAAAAAATTAAACCTTACACTTACACCTTTTTTGAGGTTGCACACCATGTGCAACCCACTTACACCTTACACCTTACACTTACACCTTATACTTATACTTACACCTTATACTTACACTTTTTGTGTAAGTGGCACATGGTGTGCACTTGCACACTTAAGAAAACTCCTACCACCTATGGCAAATAGAGGAACCTATAACTTGTACTATAGGGGTTGAAGATAGATTAATTGGGTATCCACCTTTCAGAATTGATCACTATTTGTTCTCAGAATGTTACTTATGCCTTGTTTGGAACAGACTAATTTAGTAATTTTTTGATTATTTAATTAAAATATGAACTAAAAAAATTAATATGTTTGGAATAAATTTTTAAATTTTTTACGAAAAAATATGTAAAGAAATAATATAAAAAAAAGAAAAGTCAGGAACTTTACAATTTTGCCCTTCACGAAACTCGAAATGTGTGAAAGTCAATGTTGCAGAGCAGACGTGCAGAGTAACGTGGGAGGGGCGTTCAGAATTTTGGAATTTTGTTTTTTGTGTTTTTTTTTTTTTAAAGGAATTTAGAACTACTGTGGAGTTGTTGACTAATGTCAAATGGCATGTATACTACAACACATGGCAATATTCAACAATCACTATTCCGGATCGCTTTTGTGTTTTTTTTTTTTTTTTTTTTTTTTTTTTTTTTTTTTTTTTTTTTACTTTCTGGATTTTCACTCCAAAACATATGCAACAATATGCCGGCCTTGTTTGGTTTCATTTGGAAAAATAAATTTTAGAGAAAATTTTTACAAATTTTATTTCGATTAGTGATTTTGAAAAAAAAAAATTCAAAATCATTTTTCATCTTCTACACATCAAGGAGGGGCACTTTTTCTTTCTCCTCTCTCTTTTTGAATCACTTTTGTCTCTCACACACATCTACTTAATTATAATAAAATATCAAATCTGTTTAAATTCTCACACTTCAAAACTATTTTCAAAATATACAACCAAACAAACCAAAAAAATTTCTAAACGGTTTCCCGAAAAAAAAATTAAAATTTATCTCTCAAAACCAAACCAAACACACCCATACTCTTTCGTCCCCAAAAAAATCTTGAGTTATGGCATGGATTTCAAATAAATTATCAATTTGTTTGTGAAAACTTTCACATAGGTGTAAGATCCACACACATGGTAATTTATTTGGTGTCCATAATATTTTTTAAAAAAAAGTATGTAATGAATAAAATTCACCTTTTTGTGTAATATTTGTGGTATTATGAATGAAACTTGTATAAGAAAATTGAAATTATATTCAATTGGGCAATATTGCAAGTTGTTTTGTTTACATTTTCAAATACATCTAGCTTATTTATTTTATTTGTGCAATACTGATTTGTTTGTTTTAATTGGTTCAAAAAAATGTTGGTCCATGTTCTTTACGTGATCCAGTTGGACACTACTACGAACTATACATAAATGGCCAAAAAAACAAAAAAAAAGTACACGAGTATTATCTAATTGTAGTTGGAGAGTATTACCCAATTGATAACAAAAACAAACAAAACGAAAAAACAAAACAAAAAGAAAAGAAAAGCCTCCCTGAACTGAGCCAAGTTGGTGAAAAAATTAGGTGCATTTGAATTCCTGTTTTATATTTGAGTCACCTACCTGGACAATAGTAAAATTGTTAGCCAAGCTGTAATTGTTAATTACATCTGAATACAGTTAATGCATGTAATATGTATGAAGAAATCCTTTACGACAATCCGTAAAATATAAAATTTGAATTAACCATACATGAATGCAAAATACGACAATTGCATAGCACGTTTGTGAATGTCGTAAGTCAGCTTAAAATATGTAAACAGTTTAGTAGGGTATGCATAAATCCTTACAAACCAAGAACTTACAACTACATTTCCCAAAACACATATTACGAAAAACATTTATAAGCAGTCATACTAAACAACCTTGTCCGACTGCCTACCATTTCGTCGAATTTGGTATAACTCTGCCCTTATCCGATGACGCACTTGCGCCATTTTAACGTCCTCATCCGTAGGCATGACGTCATCGTCTAGGGCAGGCAAATCTGCGTGATCGGGAATATCGTCATATGTGTACTTCGCCGCATTTCTGGCAGCAACAACTAACGCATCATCCTCGCAGTTTCGGCATATGAAATTGTGTAATGCCATAGATGCAGCCACCAACAGCACCTGCACTCTACGAAAATCAAACCGCGACATGTTGTGCAAGAATCTCCACTGCGACTTCCAAGTGCCAAATTTTCGCTCAATCACACTCCGCAAGGAATAATGGGCATGGTTGAACAACTCATCACGATTCCTCGGCTTGTGACATTGAAAGTGTGGTTGGTGGTAGTGGCTGCCCTTATATGATGCAAGAAATCCCTTCTTATTACTGTATCCACTATCCACTAGATAATAGCGACCTATCAATGTGTACATGTTAATACATATTGCTTTCACGTGTGGGCAAAGAAATTGAACATATTATGGCATTGAAAAAATTAACAACTATGTATAAAAGTCATAAGCAAGGTCTTTATATTGTTGCAATTGTTACATGTTTTTTTTTCTTTTTTGCTAGTTTACTGAGGTACACAGGACATTCGTTATGCATATGGAAATGCGCATATGTTATGCCACGATATTAATTTTTGGACAATTCAAATGTACATTACAGAGGCAGAAGGGTGTACCAATGTGTGCACATAAAATGTTCTGTGCGTACGTACCATCCACTGCAGTTGGAAAATTATATTGTGGATCCTCGGTGACAATGTTTAAAATCTGACTGTCATGCATGCTACCTTCCCAACCGCATGACACAAAGACGAAACACATATTGAAATCACACACTGTTAGAATATTTTGAGTGTGGCAACCGTTTCGGCTAAAATACGGGGCTGCTTCCGACTCCCTTATGCACGCTAGCACGTGTGTCCCATCCAAGGCACCTAAACAATCCTACACAATTCGAACAAGTAGGCAACCGAATAGTAGCATCAACTTATTGCATTTTTTAACTCACATCTTTGTAGAATTTGACCATGCAAATTGATTTGAAAAAAAAAACTGCGCACCTTAAACGGAAAATACTGTGGTTGGGTCTGCAGGCGGGGATCTCTCCTATTTTGGAAATCTGCAGGCGGTTGACAATGCGCGACGGTGAACTTTTTCATTGCTTTCAAAACATTATGAAAATGCCGTGATATTGTTTCACCGAAGTGTTGGAATCTTTCTTGGAGCTCTCGGTTAGGCAAGTTTTTGAGAACATGAATGAAGATTGCAACACTCTCCTCAACGTGCAAGCCGTGGTCCTGCTCAGGTACATGCAACAAGAAGTCGTTCACTAGTGTGGCACATAAACATGTAAAAACATGTTTCGGCATGCACAATTCATAGCGAAATTTGCCACTGTGCCCATTATACATTTCTGCTATCCATGCCCTCCCCGTCAAGATGGACGTGCGACATGGGATTTTAAGCACGTGTGCCTTGTAGTAGTCGGAGGCTATTCTATACACTTCAACATAATTATTATTCACTTTAGTCTGCACTCGATTGCGAGCGCAGCGACATCATGACACATTTCCTCTATCCGTGCATCGCTGTCATCGTCGCTTTCCCTGCCTAAATCACATAACTTCAAATTAAATGGGAAAATCACTAAATAACATGGTAGACTACTACTCTGCAAAATTAAACATGGCAACATTAAACATCAGTCACAACTAAAGGTTGTCAATAAATGAAATATTATGTATAAAGAATCAATTACAGTTCGTTTGACACCAAATGAGAGCTTCTATTGTATAACTTATGTTCTATTAGCAGTGGTGAAATCGTAAATATTTAAATTGCACTTTCCTTGATACGTTAACACATCATATATATATATATATATATATATATTTTCTACCTTACAAAGGGTCGAACTTGTAGTATCTTTTTTTTTCTGAATAATAAAATATACAAATACCAATGAAATATACAAACAACAATGTTCAAATAAAATATACAGAAATAAGAACTTCAAATCTTTTTTTTGTTTTTCTTACCTTACAAAGGGTCTAACTTACACTTTTCACCTGAAGCCTTCAGTGAACTTCAATGTTCTCTCTACAAATAGAAACTCTTTTGTTCAAATCGTCGGGTATAGCAGATTTAGAACCACTATTTACATAATTATGAAGCTGCTAATTGGAAGAGTTTGATCAGATTCATGGTTTATTCAAATTTAAAATTTTCAAATCCAAGCATAGCCAAACTCAAGCAATGCACATCCATAAATTTAAAACCAGGCAAACCTTGCACATGCATAACCATCTCCCTAGCGATTCTCCTTACAACATGGTCCAAACAAAGCATAGTTAAAAAAGCAGGTCCTTACCAAATAGAAAACCAACATATTCACAAACAACAAGTCCAACCAAAAGCATAGTTAAAAAAGCAGGTCTTCAAGAAATACAAAAACAACATATTTAGAAACGAAGTCCTTCATTGCGCAATATGCTTGCAAGAGTTAGAACACTTGTCGTCCTCTCTTTGTCATGTTGCTTCACCTGGAGCCAGCCAATAATGCCTTCATCCGAAGGAATACTCATCACCATCTCCCTATTATTGGGCACCTCCATAAGCGAAATTCTAAAATGGAGCAGTGGATTAGTTTGCTCAAGTCCCTGAATTTCATAAAGACGTCCAACTACTTCGGCCATAGTTACACTATGGCCACTGACAACATGGTTTACAGTGAGTTCCTTGCTTTGGGTCTTCACCGAATTGACCAAATCATCCATGCTTGTTGCCAATGCTTCTGCCCCGGTGATTTGTTTTTTTTGCACGGTTGTGACAGATGAGTGCCTCTTTTTGCTGCCACTACCTGATGCGTTAATGGTTGCGGATTTAATCAAGTTAGCCATTTTAGCTGCTCCCAATTCGTTGCTGTCCGTAGAAAAGTCAACACCGTCGGACTCCCCTTCCACCTCCAACTGGTTCCACGTCTCGCCAGGCGTCCAAGCATTTTTACCCGTTGCCGCAACCCCAGTGAATACGCGACGCATCAACTTCTCATGATCCAACCGCTTTGTTCTGAACTTGCAACTTTCTTTATCAACCTGTAATACGATAGAATGCGAGTACACAATTAGCGAAATGAATAACTTATGTACATGGAGTATGCACAAGAGTAATGAACAGTATAAGCATGAACAGTCTATGTGCTGATAGAAAAAAAAAAAAGTAAACCAAAATATGTTAGAATTATCATGGCATGTTTCCTGTTTATTTCAATGTTGTAGGCATGAAAAGTATACATAAATGCTGTGACATGTTTATGGAGCTTAACATCTGTTTATGGCATAGTTGGCTCGTTCGACGCCTGAGAGGGTAATTTTTGGGAAAGAATTGGGCCGAGCTGTGAGTTGGGCCCTGCGGCCCAAAGTGTGAAGGAATCGATAAAAAGCCGTAGTGTAACTTCGGCCCATAGAGGTGAGATTACTCCGGCTCAGAGAAGAAATAGTTACTTCGGCCTAAGGAAGAATAAAGCTACTCCGGTCGGAGGCAACTTGGAGTTAGGCCGGTCTCAGAATTAGTCCGGTCGCGATATGTACAGGGAAGGCTGGTTTCGGGATTAGTCCGGTCGTCACATACTATGGTTAGGTCGGTCAGAACTTGTTACTGGGAAGGTTGACCTAAGCACACCAAGGTTGAACAAGGGCAGCCGAAGTAATGAGTTAGAGGAGAAGACCGAGCTAAGGATAGTTCGGCCTTGTATGTGGCTCAGCAGAGCCAGTGTTATTTCGGTCGTGTTATAGTTCGGCCATGAAGAAAACCATCCCACTTGGTTTAAGCAGTGGGGAGGGTGTAAAAGGATAAGCATTATCCTTAGGAGAATGAATCCTAGGAGGACTCTGCATGGAGAAGTGCAAGTCCTACTAGGATTGTGCCACGGGAAACTTATAAAAGCTCACAAGCATCACCTTGGAGGAGGTAATTGAACACAATCTTTCTGAGAACTTAGAGCTTTGTCTATTTGTCAAGTTTTCTGACTTAGGCATCGGAGAGGTTTCCGGCACACACCCGCCGGCTAGCTCACGTTTGTGTTTTCAGGTGACAAAGCGACGTCGTACGGAGGAGCGTGGACTTGGTCAACAGGATTATACGAGGAGAATTATTTCCTCCCCGTACAATTGGCGCCGTCTGTGGGAACAACAGACAAGAACAAAAACCTCTTGACTAAGCTTCTCATTTTCTCATTCAATGGCACACATTGAAGACTTGCCGCAGTCCGCCGTCGACGGACAAACTCCAGAAGGGGGCGCAAGGCGTGAAGGATTACCTATCGTCCCTCCCATGGCGGACTTGGAGCCCCAACAACATAATTCCAGGAGGAGTGCCAGGGGAAGGCGGAATGGCAGCCCTCGTCACTCTCAAAGTCCCGACAGGCAAAGGAGGAAGATTGATCCTCAAGCCCTGGAAGATCGCGTAAAGGAACAGGATGAACTAATTCGAAGGATGGCGGCGGACATGGAGACTTTAAAACGCCAGATGAAGACTAAAGATGTGGCGACAGGAGAGGGGCGCAAGCATAAGACGCCCCCTCGCCACTCAGAGAATCGTAGTAGGAATTCTACGCCCTCCCAAGGAGAGAGCAGAAGCCTCAGGACAGGCGACACTCACTCCTTATCTTCAAGAACTCGTCACTCCAGGTCTGAAAGGACGAGATCCGAAAGATCATACACTGAAGGAAGCACGTATTGGCCTTCACATTCACACCATACCAGATCCAGACAAACCGAGCTACCCAGGTCATCCGACTTACGAACCGTGCTAGAAGAAAAAGCACGATGCAAGGAGGATGCCAGGGCAAGGGATCCACACCGAGTTTCGGCCTTACAACGGTTGGCTCCTCGGACGCACGGAAGCGTCGAGGTTGGAATGCCAATACCACGACCGGCCTACGAACCAACGGACAAGGCATTGGCAAGACTACAGACTTCGCCGTTTGTCCCAACGATCGAAAACGCTCCCCTACCATCAGGCTTCCTTCAGCCGAAGTTCAATACATATGAAGGGAAGACGGATCCGTATTCTCACCTGAGCCACTTTCGCCAAGTCATGGCTGTGTACAGGCGAAACGAGGCCCTAATGTGCATACTCTTCCCATCAAGCCTGGGCGACTTAGGCCTGACTTGGTTCGAAAAGCTCCCAGAGGGTAGCATAGCCTCCTGGGCCCAATTGGCAGAAGCGTTCGTAACAAGGTTTCGGACAAATACTAAGACACCGGTGGAGATAGACCAGTTACTCTCCATCGACATGGGTGAAAAAGAGACCCTCAGATCTTACAACAGTCGCTACTGGGAGACATTCAACCAGATTGGAGACTGCCCCACCAATCTAGCCATTGCACAATATAAAAGAGGCCTACCAGTAGGAAACCGATTAAGGGACTCGATCACCATGACGCCACCCCTCACCATGGAGGCCCTGATGGAAAGAGTGCATCAGCACATCAGGGTAGAAGAGGATGGCGCGCGTGCTAAAGCAAGATCAAGCACAACCGCAGCACCGGAAAAGAAAACCCCTGCCAAAGTCAACACGGTTGACCGAAGTAACAAGAACGGACGTGGCAGACGAGATAACGGAGAAGACCCAGACAAAAGATGGTTGAGAATCCGCACTGCCATAACAACGGTGTTCAAAAAACCAATATATCGGATTCTGAGCGAAATCAAAGACAAGCCTTTTGTCAAGTGGCCAGCCAAGCTTGGGGAAGCTCAGAAGAATTACGACGACAGATCACGGTGCACCTTCCACAAAGAAAAGGGGCACCGAACTGAGAATTGCACGCCACTAAGACAGCATTTAGAAGAATTGGTGGCAGCAGGCCACTTGGACGAATACATTGAAGGAGGAGCACAACCGGCCCCCCAAGATCATAATGACCAACCCAACAGAATGCCAAACGATGCACCACCACAAGGCATTATCAATGTAATTCATGGAGTTTTTGAACCTGAGCGCGTATGCGAGCTTAGAGGTTCGATCAAGAAGGCTGAGCACTTTAGGGAAGTATTAAGTGCCCAACCCGCCATCAAGAAGGGGAGGACAGAGGCAACAAACGTCATGTCCTTTTCGGATAAGGACTTGGAACGAATTTACTGCCCCCATAATGATGCCCTGGTTGTCACTCTCCGAGTCAAGGATTTTGACGTCAAGCGGATTCTGATTGACCAGGGTAGTTCATGTGAGATCATGTATTACGACACATTCAAACAACTAAAGCTGCAAGACAAAGACTTGGCACCTGCAGTTTCTCCCCTGATCGGATTCAACTCCATGCCAGAGTGGCCTGTCGGCAAAATAATCCTTCCAGTCAGAGCGGGAAGTGTATCAAAACAGGTGGAGTTCTGGGTATTGAAGGTCCCCTCCACCTACAACATCATCCTGGGCAGAACATGGCTGCATGCCATGCGTTCGGTAGCGTCATCATACCATCAGGTAATGCGGTTCCCTAATGACGCCGGTATAATTGAAGAAGTCTATGGCGATCAGATCATGTCAAAACAGTGCTTCGCCACAGCAAATGGAAGCCAAGCTGCCAAAGGATACGTTCATTCGGTGGAAGAACCAGAGAGCAATGAACTATTCGCGGACGTCGGCAAAGAGGCTGATCAGAAAGCGGTGGAAGACTTGGTGGAGGTAAAAATAGATGAGAAGAACCTGGATAAGTTCTTCTTGCTTGGCTCATCTTTGTCCAGCGCTGAGAGATTAGAGGTCTTGGAATTCTTGACCTCTAATATCGAAGTGTTTGCCTGGACACCTTACGACATGCCAGGCATTGATCCAAACTTCATTAGTCACCAACTCAATGTCCACCCATCCGCCAGACCAGTCATTCAACGCACACGCAGATCGACACTCCACCACGCCGAAATAGTGGCAGAAGAGGTAGGCAACCTACTGGAGGCAGGAGCAATAAGGGAAGTGCACTACCCAAGATGGATCTCCAACACCGTCGTAGTGCCAAAAAAGAATGGTAAATGGCGTGTCTGCGTCGACTAAAAAACAGTCAACAAGGCGTGCCCAAAAGATAGCTTCCCTCTACCAAGGATAGATCAACTGGTGGACCTAACGGCAGGACATAACCGACTTAGCTTTTTGGATGCATACAGAGGCTACCACCAGATCGCCATGCATGAACCAGACCAGGAGGTCACTTCCTTCACAACACCAAGGGGGTTATATTGCTACAAGGTCATGCCCTTTGGCCTAAAGAACGCAGGGGCGACATTCCAAAGGATGGTCACCAAGATGTTTGAACCATTGTTAGGCAGAACAATGGAGGCGTACATCGACGACATGGTGGTCAAAAGCAAGGATGAGAATGACCATCTGAAAGACTTAGGCGAGATGTTCCAGATCCTGAAGAAACACAAGCTACGCCTCAATGCGTCCAAATGCGCATTCGGAGTTGGATCTGGCAAATTCTTGGGCTTCCTGGTGACCAACCGAGGTATAGAAGCCGACCCCTCTCAGATCAAAGCGATCCAGGAGTTGGAGAGACCAAACTCAGTCAAAGAAGTGCAGCATCTTATTGGTATGGCGGCTGCACTCAATCGGTTCATAAGCAGATCGTCGGACAGACTACGACCGTTCTTCCAAGCTTTAAAGGCCAAGTTTGAGTGGGATGAAGAATGCGACCGAGCTCTGGAAAGCTTGAAGGGATACATGTCTTCCCCACCACTACTTGTTACTCCAGTACCTGGTGAAGAACTCTTTTTGTACCTAGCAGTCTCTCAACACGCAGTCAGCGTAGTGTTGGTTCGTGCAGAAGGAATACAACACTTGCCCATCTTTTATGTCAGCAAGACATTGTTGGGAGCCGAAACAAGGTACTTACCATTAGAGAAACTAGCATTAGCATTAATGATGGCATCCAGGAAATTGGCGCACTACTTTCATGCCCACACCATAGTCGTCCTCACGGCCTTTCCATTAAAAGCTCTGTTTGAAAGGGCGAACTTCAGTGGGCGAATTTTGAAATGGGCAGTAGAGTTGGGACAATTCGATATCAAGTTCCAACCAAAGACCGCAATAAAAGCTCAATCTTTGGCAGACTTCGTCGCAGAGTTTACTCCTGGAAGTCATCATATCTGCCCAGTCGACCTGACTGACTCAACCGAACTAGGGACGGAAGTTGACGCCGGAATAGCGCAACCCCTAGTGAAAGGTAGTCCGTCGACCGAACTAGGGACGGAAGTTGACGCTGGAATAGCGCAACCCCTAGTGGAAAGTAGTCCATCAAGCACAAAGGCAGACCACATTAAGGACGACAAGGAGGAGCCAAACAAAGGCTCACCAGCAGTTCAAACAGAGGACGAAGGGCAGACAGCCAATATGGACTTTGAAGAAAACACCATCCTTGACCCCACGGCATCATCTGACCCTTCCACCTGCTGGAAACTATTCGTTGGAGAGATGTGGAAGCTCTTTGTGGATGGAGCATCCAACCGACATGGTGCAGGGCTTGGCATAGTCCTCATCTCTCCAGACGGCCTGGTAATAGAGCAAGCAATCAACCTTGGCTTCCCAGCATCCAACAATGAAGCGGAGTATGAGGCGCTTCTCGCAGGACTCAAGTCAGCACACTTCATGAAAGCAACCGAACTATTGGTGTACAGTGACTCACTACTGGTGGTAAACCAAATTTCTGGCGAATACGAAGCAAAGGATGACAGAATGGCCAAGTACCAAGAGCTAGTCAGAACGGAGATGAAGAAGTTTGATGTGGTAAGGATAGAACAAATTGGCAGGGAGGAAAACAGCCGAGCGGACGAGCTAGCAGGCCTTGCCTCAATGGCAGATACATCAATCCCTCATCCATTACTCGTCGACTTCTTACCAAGACCAAGCATAGAAGACCCCGAAGCAGAAGAAGTATGTTGCGCAGAATTAGGCCCTTCTTGGATGGATCCCATCATCCTGTTCTTGAAAGACGGCATCCTACCAGAAGAGAAAAAAGAAGCCAACAGAATAAGGGCAAAGTCACAACGATTTTGGCTATCTCCATCTTTGGCATTATATAAGAAGTCGTTCTCTGGGCCTTACCTCAAGTGCGTTCATCCCAGCAAAGTAGAAGCATTCCTGTTCGAAATACATGAAGGGGTATGTGGAAGTTATCAAGGGGGAAGGTCGCTCGCCTACAAGGCTATTTCACAAGGATATTGGTGGCCATATATGCAAGCAGACTCAGAGAAATACGTGAAGAAGTGTGAAAAATGCCAGAAATTCGCACACCAAATACATCAACCAGCAAGAGAACTCCTACCTTTAACTAGCCCATGGCCTTTCGCAATGTGGGGCTTAGACATAGTAGGACCACTTCCAACAGCACCCGGAGGCAGAAAATTCTTTCTCGCAGCAACAGACTACTTCACAAAGTGGGTAGAAGCAGAAGCATTGGCGTCAATCAAAGAAAAAGATGTGAAGAAGTTTGTTTGGCAAAATATTATCACTCGGTTTGGCATACCAAAAGCACTGATCTCAGACAATGGAACTCAGTTCGACGGCAGAATCTTCAGAAGCTTTTGTGAAGAATACAAGATAGAGTTCTACAATTCCACACCGGCGTATCCTCAAGCAAATGGGCAGGCTGAAGCATCAAATAAAGTCGTCTTGGATGGACTAAAGAAAAGGCTAGAGAAAGCAAAAGGCAAGTGGGCGGATGAACTTCCTCATGTTTTATGGGCTTACCGCACCACACCTCGGCGATCAACTGGAGAAACACCATTTTCCTTAGCCTATGGCATGGAAGCAGTGATCCCACTAGAAGTTGGCCTTCCCACAATTTGAAGCGAAAATTTTGATCCAGACTTAAATGGAGAAGCCATAGCCTTAGAACTCAACCTTGTAGAAGAAAGAAGAGAAAGAGCGTTGGTCCACATCGCCGCATACCAACGAGAATTAATCAAAAAATACAGCAAAAAGGTTCATCCAAGACAATTCAAAATTGGCGATTGGGTATTGCGCAAAGTAATGGGAAACACCTTGGTCCCAGGAGACGGCAAGTTAGGCCCAAATTGGGAAGGTCCTTATAAGGTGGTTGGGTTAGCCGGCAAAGGAGCATACCACCTAGAAGACAAGGATGGCAAGGCAATCCCTAGGCCATGGAATACGGCCAATCTCAAGATATTTTACTTTTAGCTTTTCTCTTTCGAACATTATGTAATTTTCTCTTCCTTCAATAAAATGAGATTCTTTTTAGCACAGATTACTCTTTGTAAAAGTTAGCTTTCAAGACTAAGTATATTACAAGCATTCCATCCTAAGTTAGCCGGAAAAACAAACTTAGAGGTTGGCTGGATTAAACCAACACCCTTCCTAAGCCCAGAATAAGGATCCAGGCTGCAGGACATTTGGTCGGAATAACCAAATACTAGAAGTTAGCTGGAAAAACTAACTTCAATAGTTGGCTGGAATAAACCAACTCTTGTTACTCTTCAGCTGAAGTAAGTGTAAAGCTGAAGAGTGGTTGGCTGGAATAAACCAACACTTTGTACTCCTTAGCCAAAGTAAGTGCATGACTAAGGAGTGGTTGGCTGGAATAAACCAACTCTTGTTACTCTTCAGCCGAAGTAAGTGTGAGGCTGAAGAGTGGTTGGCTGGAATAAACCAACTCTTGTTACTCTTCAGCCGAAGTAAGTGTGAGGCTGAAGAATGGTTGGCTGGAATAAACCAACTCTTGTTACTCTTCAGCCGAAGTAAGTGTGAGGCTGAAGAGTGGTTGGCTGGAATAAACCAACTCTTGTTACTCTTCAGCTGAAGTAAGTGTGAGGCTGAAGAGTGGTTGGCTGGAATAAACCAACTCTTGTTACTCTTCAGCCGAAGTAAGTGTGAGGCTGAAGAGTGGTTGGCTGGAATAAACCAACTCTTGTTACTCTTCAGCCGAAGTAAGTGCAAGGCTGAAGAGTGGTTGGCTGGATTAAACCAACACTTAGTACTCCTCAGCCGAAGTAATTATATCGGCTAAAGAGTGGTTGGCTGGTAAGTATAGTTTAACCAACCAAAAACCGAAATAACACTTGGAGTAATAGAAGACATTACAAATGCAAGCATACACACAATAACTGGAATAAGAGAAGTAAAATTTTCATTGCAAGAGAAGTCATTACAAGGGGGCTTAGTTCGGTTACAAAGAAAAGAGTACAAATTTAAGAGAAAAGTTCATCTATCTCGGCATCAAAGGCAGCATCAGTGTCAGCTGGAAGACCGGTTTCTGGCGGCAGGACTCCTTCAGTCACAACAGTGGTATCGACCGGAGCCACAGTTTCATTTGGCCGTTCAATAGTCACATCTTCCACTCTGGACTCGGGCCGATCTATCTGATCCACATTCACAACCGAAGTATCCCCAGGGGCAGAGTCTTCATCAGAATCTTCATCGTCTGAGCCCTCAAGGAACTGCTGTTGCATGGCCGTGGCATATTCCATCAAGGAGCTAGGTATGAAGTAGGCTGGAGGGTTGAAAACCTCGGTCTGAGGATCATGACCGAGCTTCTCAACGGCTCCCCTCCAGCCGCACTTAAAGAAAAGATCCTTGGCAGCATTACATTGTTGGGCGTAAGCGTCCTCTGCTCTCTTGAAGCCCTGCTGGTCAGCCTGTTTTACCTTCTCCTTTATTTCGGCATCCTTCTTTCTTTCAAGTTTTAGCAACTCGCGCAAGTACTTGTCCTTCAGCACAATGGCAGTCTTTTGCTTTTCGGCCTCGGCCGAACTAACCATTCCGGTCAAGCGACCGACCTCACCTCGGAGTTCGGCCATTTCCTTTCTGGCCGACTCTAGTTCGGCCGATTTCGCCTCTGCCTCGGCCGCCGCTTGCCTTGTCACTTTCCTCAGCTCCAGTACTCTCCTGTGGGTGATTTGGTTCTTTTGAATGGCCTGACAAAGCAAACAACTTCCCTTTAACCGAAGAAAGAGTTAAAAAGAAAAAGAAACATAAACAGAAAAGCAACCGAAGTCACTAACCAGAATCATGGATTTAGTAGCAGACCGGATGGACTTCAGCTCGGTGGTTAACTGTTTTTGGTGATGTTCCATGTCTTTGGGCAGACACACGCTCTTGGCCAGGTTGATGGCCAACAGGTGGTCTTTCTCAGCAACGACCGAGTCTGTGTCTAGAATGACTCGGTCGTTGAAGGTTAGTTTCGGTGCCCAGCAGCCGATAGTTCGGTCGGAAGACTCCGGTTGGGGGCTCGGTGGTAAGCTCGGCTGAATAGGAGTTTCTTCATCAATCAGAACTCGTTCGGGTTCGGAAGTTCGGGCACGTTTGGTTCGGCGGGAAGAGGATGGCTGTTGGGAAGGAAGGGCGACAACAGCAGGTTGCGGTTGGCTGGGAGGCGCCACTTCGGGCCTAGCTGTTTCGGTAAGAAGGGCCCTGACCCTGCTCCTTTTCGCCATCTCTTCTTCTGCGGTTAGAGGGACAAGTCTTATCTCGGGCAAAGTTGGGTCCGGTTCCGGTGCCTCTTCAAGAAGGAAGTCAGTCACCTTTGCTTTCCGTCGACCGCTGTAACGGTAGGTCGGTTCGAAATTTAGAAGCTTGGCCCAATCCCTTTCTTTAACCCGAAAAGCGGCTCGCAAGACTCCAAGGTTAGGATAGCTATACAGGGAATGGAGATGGGCAAAATCTGCAAAAAAGAGAGAAGTGTTAGTTCGGCTGACAGACTAAACAACCGAGATAACTTACAAAGCAGAAGACCGAAGTAAAATTACCAGGCTCTCCCATTTTCCAATTTATAGGTCGGCCAGGAATTTGAGCTTGAAAATCCTCAAAGTTCCCAGAGACCCAAAAGAAATCGTCATCGTTAAGATCTTTGTCCGGAGTGTGCTTGATTATCTTCTCTCGGCGGCGGCGAATTCTAAGGTAGTAGACCCACCCAGCATTCTTTGAGCCGATAGAGTATTGATGAAAGATCCCGGCTAGACCAAGATTCAGTCCGGTTTGGTGGTTTAATGCGGCTATCCCCATGATAATACGGTATGTATTGGTGGATAGTTGGGTGGGACATAACCTAGTCTGTCTAAGAAATTCGCAGATTAGCGGTTGGACAGGAAACCGTAGTCCGGTCTCTATTATGGATTGAAGGGTAAAAGGCACAAAGCCTTCATTGTTCCAGGGGGTAGCATCTTTTTTGGCCAACGCCAGATGGACATCATCAGGAATCTGGTAATCTTGCCTAAATTCGGCCAGGCCACCAGGGGTTTCGACTAAATATCTATACTTACCCATTTATTGTATAATTTATGAATAAATTATTTCGGTACCAAAACTAGGCTCAGTAGCTCGGTTGAGCACACGCGGGAGTGCCTGGGCAACCTAAGTCTGCAAAGTAGAAAACAAAGGGGTTAAGCACAGATCGTTGGACCGCGCTACAAATTATAAGCAAGATATACAAATCCTACTTCGGTTTAGCGGGCTGATTCTACCTCGGCTCATCAGAAGGTTTCTTAGCTCGGTGTCGAGCAGTTTAGACCGGTTTAACGTCTAGGGGCAGCTTTCTGAGTTCGGTCTAAAAATCTAAGAAAGCTGGTTTAGTCCCAAGGCCTAAATCGGTTGCGATGTGAGGAAAGTTACTCCGGCTGAGCCCCTAGGGGCGGCTTTCTGAGTTCGGTTTAAGAACTAAGAAAGCCGGCTTGGCCCCAAAATCTTAGCTCGGTTATAGACCGAAGTACCTAGTTCGGTATGAGCAAGCTTGTTCGGTGATCCTATCTTGGCTAGAGTGGGTCAGAAGAAACTACTGATATTCCTACAAGTTCTAGTCCGGTTATGTTCTGAATCTATTCACATACATGACACAAACAGTATCCAAGTTCGGTCGGGACGTGATTCTGGATCAAAATCGAAATTTTTTCTCTAGGGTATATGACATATACATAGAGTTCTAATAGTTTCTCCGTAAAAGTACAAAAGCGAATCAGAAATGGACAAACTGTTTTCAAAAAACATACAGAGCATGGAAAGCAAAGTACGAAGACAAAGAAAGCAAGAAGGATAGGCTTGCTTACCTGTATAAGAGAGAAGCTAGAGATGGAGGCGGTGGCAGCAATGGAGGCACGTACACAGCAAACTCAAAGACTCAGGAAGCAAGGGAGAAGAGAAAGTGAAGAATAGAAGGTGAAGTGATTCAAGAAAGAGAAAGGCTGTTTTGTGAAAAGGGAGAGAGAAAAAAGGCGGCAAAAAGAGGCGGGAATTGTACGAAATTTCTGCAGGACGGCGTAACAGTTGGCCACGGCTTATCAGAACCTGCCACGTGTCACTGGAATGGGAAGCGTTACAGACGCTATGATTGAAGAGACGTTTTTGACCGGACAAGACGGGGCCCGGAGTAAAATTAGCTCGGCTTGAAAGTTCAAGAGTTTTTAGTCCGGCCGGAAAAGCTTCGAAACGACGCCAGCTCGGCTGTTGGACAGGTAATCCCAATCATGCTATGCAGATGGAATTAAGGGGCAATTGAGAGGGTAATTTTTGGGAAAGAATTGGGCCGAGCTGTGAGTTGGGCCCTGCGGCCCAAAGTGTGAAGGAATCGATAAAAAGCCGTAGTGTAACTTCGGCCCATAGAGGTGAGATTACTCCGGCTCAGAGAAGAAATAGTTACTTCGGCCTAAGGAAGAATAAAGCTACTCCGGTCGGAGGCAACTTGGAGTTAGGCCGGTCTCAGAATTAGTCCGGTCGCGGTATGTACAGGGAAGGCTGGTTTCGGGATTAGTCCGGTCGTCACATACTATGGTTAGGTCGGTCAGAACTTGTTACTGGGAAGGTTGACCTAAGCACACCAAGGTTGAACAAGGGCAGCCGAAGTAATGAGTTAGAGGAGAAGACCGAGCTAAGGATAGTTCGGCCTTGTATGTGGCTCAGCAGAGCCAGTGTTATTTCGGTCGTGTTATAGTTCGGCCATGAAGAAAACCATCCCACTTGGTTTAAGCAGTGGGGAGGGTGTAAAAGGATAAGCATTATCCTTAGGAGAATGAATCCTAGGAGGACTCTGCATGGAGAAGTGCAAGTCCTACTAGGATTGTGCCACGGGAAACTTATAAAAGCTCACAAGCATCACCTTGGAGGAGGTAATTGAACACAATCTTTCTGAGAACTTAGAGCTTTGTCTATTTGTCAAGTTTTCTGACTTAGGCATCGGAGAGGTTTCCGGCACACACCCGCCGGCTAGCTCACGTTTGTGTTTTCAGGTGACAAAGCGACGTCGTACGGAGGAGCGTGGACTTGGTCAACAGGATTATACGAGGAGAATTATTTCCTCCCCGTACAACGCCTAACAAAATTACGTAAACATAAGTTAAAATCGTTACCTTCTCCATTCTAGCCCACCATTCATCTGACGCATTGATCAACCCTGTCTCTTGGTCGAACCCAATTCCAGTGGGGCCTTTGCAGCTATCCATTAGCTTCGACCATGCACGCCACTCCACCTTAAGTTAATTGTACCTATTTTTAAGTTGTCTCATGGTATGCGTCAATCCAGTTGCTGCCTCATAAGTCTTAGACAAAGACCAGTACCCATTCTGAGTGATTGACATGTGCGGCCTGTTACCTGCGTCTATTTCCTTAACAACAAGTTCCAAAAAGATACGTGTGTTCTCCTAGTCGCAATTTGCTTTGTGATGAGGTTTTGGGCCCTTCCCTTTGGCGGAAAGGGTAAGAGAACCGGATCGAGTTGAGGCCATGCGACTATAAGTACATTATAATTTGCGTAAATTGCAGTGCATTAGTTGTTGCAAAGATGTGAACCATATATTATTATGTTTGTATATTACGTATCGCATTATTAAAATCACAAAAGAAACGCAACATGTTGATGCTCGCAAGTTGTACAAATGTTTTGTTTTGGAACGGGATTGTCGTGCACACATTTATGAACATAGAATTCAGAAACTACAACTTCGCAAACAACACTGAACACAGGGAACACAGATGATAAGTAATATATTACATATGGAAAGCATAGTACGGTAACCATATAAACACGGATACATATATTACATACGGACAGCATAGTACGGTAACCATCTAAACACGGATACATATATTACATACGGACAACATAGTACGGTAACCATCTAAACACGGATACATATATTACATACTGACAGCATAGTGCGGTAACCATCTAAACACGGATACATATATTACATACGAACAGCATAGTACTGTAACCATCTAAACACGGATACATATATTACATACAGAACAATAAAATAATGACGATGATGGACAGAAAACATGTCACAACTTTAAGTACACGCAGAGTCTGTTCTATGTCAATCAAACGCGCCTCAAAACAACGAACATTGTCTCTGTCATTCTCAAAAGGCATTTGTCGGCCATATTCGTCACACCACCCAATCCAATTGACACATGGCTGAGGTTAAAAAAATTATTAATTATTAGTGACGATTTGACAAGGTAATAATCCCAAACAAGGTAGGTGCTTGTACTCACTACTCCACGAAGGCATTGGTAGCACACACGTCCTGGATTTTCGGCAGACCGAGAAATCTTGACCGCACAATGCCCGTACCCACAAGCACACATAGGGCCTGGTTGTGTTGATGTCGCAGTCAACATAAATGAGGCCATATAGTCTGTGATGACTTGTTTGATGACATGACAAGCACAACAAAACAAGTAAACGAGTGTGACACTTATGGTGTGGGATAAGTTTATTATGTAAACAAGTTTCTTTTGTTAACAACTTTGTCAGTGCACGTCATTTGTTATGTCTATTAGAAATTATGAAATGATTAATTGAAAAAAGAAGTGTATTGAAAAAATGAACCAAAATTAATTAACGAAAAAAAAAGGAAAACAAATTTAATTGGGAACAAAACTATTTCAAAAAAAGATTAATTAAAAAACAATTATTTGAAAAATAATTAATTGAAACAAAAATTAATTGAAAAACATTTATTTGGGAAAAAGGTAATTGGAAAAAAATTATTGAAAAAAAATTATTTGGAAGAAAAGTAATTGCAAAAAAAAGTAATTGAGAAAAAATTATTTGAAAAAATAATAATTGGAAAAAAAAATAATTGAAACAAATTTATTTGGAAAAATAATAATTGAAAAAAAAATTATCTCCCAAAACAAATAATTGAAAAAACATTAATTGAAACAAAATTATTTGAAAAAAATGAAAAAATTTAATTGGGAAAAAAAATTATTTGAAAAAAAATTAATTGAAAAAAGACCAAATACACACCAAATGTGCAAATACACAGCAATTGTCCATGTGGATATACACACCAAATGGTCCTTCTTCTTTTTTTTGTTTCTGTTTTCTTTTTTTTTTTTTTTTTTTGATTTACTTGGTGCACAATTTCATAATCCCTATTCGTACAATTATATTTCTAACTGGGAAAGAGTAAAAACCAATTGTTATATCTACAAGAATTAACACAAACACACCAACATACAACAAAATGTTTTATCAGACTCTAATAAATTATGTTTTTCCTAGCTATTCATGTCAGGTTTACTTGTTTTCTGTTAACTTTCTAACTTGAGTAAATTTGTACAAGAATTAACACAACTAACCAACATAGAAGAAAAGATTTCACCAATCTGTAAATTATGTTTTTCCTGGATATTCATGTCAGGTATACTTCTCTCAATGACAAGCTTTTTATATATGCAACTGTTTAACTTGTAAGAAGCTAAAACCCATTAGTAAATTTCTAGATTGTACACTATCCCTCCATTGGTAACCCATGGGACTAATTTTTTTTGTTATCAAAAATTCCATTTCCAGCACAACTTTTAATTCAAACAGACAAATTTTAGACAAACTCAACCCATGCGGTAAAGGATCCCATACCAATCTATAAAATGATAGCAAATAAATAACTACTTTCAAAAAAACTAGAAACAAGATTCTTCAAAGAACATGAGCATAGAAATTTTTTATCCTTGCCTATTAACAAAGAGAATAGAGAGTGGTTTGGTGACTGAAAATGATTCAGGTCTTGGTGACTGCTCGTATACTTTTTGCTGATCGCACCAACTTAGTTGGTTCTCTCTACGGATGCAGCTAGGGCTTCTTCTATTTGAGTCTCGGATTTACGATTTTATAGGTGAAAAATATAGATTGTCGCATTTTAGGATTTTAATATTGAAAAATATTGAAGGTAAAAATAAACAAAAGTAAAAAAAAAAATCTGTATCCAGAAGCCTTGATGAATGATAAATACACATGTTTAAGGAAAAATGATATCCATTACTTGCACTACATATACATCACTTGAAAATGCAGACACTATTGGAAAATAAATAAATTAAAAAAATAATTCAGGAATTGTTAACAAGGAGCAACATATATAGTTTTTGATCTGCTACAAGGAGCAACATATTAGCACATAAGTGTTCAAAAATAAGAAAACATCAAGCAAAAAAATCAAGACCTTTAAGTAGCTAATTTCACCAAATTTACAAGATTAGTATAACTGATAATTTCATGTCAACGTATTCAAAAATTATAACCACAGAGAGAGAGAGAGAGAGAGAGAGAGAGAGAGAGAGTAATTGGAAAGATTATACTGACAAATAGCCAAAGTTCTCTCCCTTTGTCTTCTTAGATTTTCAATTATCTTACACCGGAGAAAAGCTATCATCAGAATACTTCCAACTTGTTGAATTCAACAACTATAAGAACTGAGGACCATAAGGGGATGCTATTTTAAACATATCCACATAGTTTCTCATGGGTGACAACCTTACCAATAGCATAAACAATGAGGCTTATATGAAAATGAGGAATTCTATTTTGGCTGAAACAGATAAGAACGAGGAGCTAAAGATAATGCACATCCATAATGTCTTTGGTCTGTCTGTGTTGTATGTGAAGGATTTGTATTGAAACATATGTGAGGATCAACCATTCATGAATGGTATAACTGAATAACTTCACTTCTGGTGCAAAATGTGGGATCCTATTTAGGGGACTTTCTTGTTAATTACCCAAATGCGTTGTAATTTTTTTTTTTACAACACATAATGTGTTCAAATTGGCAAGTGGTGATACACACACACACACACAGAGACAAAGACAAAGAGAGAGCAAAAGCGAGAGACAGAAGAGTTCATACATATACAAAAAACAGAGCATACAAGTCATGGTTATGAGATCCACACTCCCCCACCAACAAACAACTCGCATATTGCTAAACTGCTCTCGGTAGGTGAAAGGAAGCCCTAAAACCCCCAATATGGCAGTATATAGGCGACTTTCTGCAAAAATTCACCCAACTTTGAATTTTGAAGACAAATTCAAATACGAAAATGGTCAGACAGAGCGACAGGCACACACACACAAAGACAGAGAGATCACGAGAGAGAGAGAGAGAGAGAGAGAGAGAGAGAGAGAGAGAGAGAGAGAGAAAGAGTTCATACATACATACAAACCAAACAGAGCATACAGCTCATGGTTACATAGCGAAATAGAAAGAAGAGAGGCTGAAAAGAGAGAGAGAGCGAGAGCATACCTGCAGTTTGGGGAATCGTCGGAGGAGGGACTGCTTTTTCGTTCGCCTTGGTGGACTATCGTCGTCGCTTGGTTCGTCTTTCTCTTCAGATTTGAGCTTCTACAATGATCTGGCCTTGAACGAAGGGCCCTCTTCATCTTCACTCTTTGATGTAGCTGAATAGCTCTAGCTACTACACCCTGTGTGATAATAGCTCTGCAGATATTCCCATCAATGTTTGACATAAAGCGAGGGATGAAAACGATATAAACAAAATCAAGGAGGGGCAAAATGGTCATTTTACACTACAGCTGGCAGACTTCACGTGCAGCTACTGTACATAGATTTTTAGGGTGGCTTTTTGGCTTTTTTAATAACTTTTTGGCTTTTTGGCTAAACTGGAGGGTTCCCAAACGAGGCCTTAATTGGGTGTCCTCCAAATTTTTAAGTACCCTTAACTTCATATTCACCACCACCATTACTCAACTCATTACACTTCCAAAATCTGCTACCGCAACCACACCATACCTACGACTGGACAATGACATCCAAGATGGGATTACACAGAATGATCATCTGGACCCACATTCGCTGCACTCTCAATCACCACCACCACCTTTATCAGTTCAATCATCATTAGAGAAACACATGGAGTTGAGCAGCCAACTCGAGACTATATTGTTCGACAAAGAGGTACCGCTGTTTCACCGCCTTCAAAGTACTACTTGGATAGAATTGAAGCTACTATTTAAACTCGCTGCTCCGGCAATTTTTGTAAGTATGGTGAGCTTTGGCATGTCAACACTACAAGAATTTACACAATTTGCGACCACTTTTGCCGACCAAAAAAATTTTGGTCGCAAAAAAATTCCATTTGCCGACCAAAACTAAATTTGGTAGCTAAAAATTCAGATTATTACCGACTAAAATTTTTGGTCGCAAATAGGTAATTTTTGGCGACCAAATTACACTAGTTGTCGCCAAAAATATGGGCGGAGAATGACATTTAAAAGGGAGCTGTGTATGCTACTTTAGCGACTAAACAATTTTGGTCGCTGATACCAAAACGACGTCGTTTTGGTATCGAAATTCATTACCCGACCATCAGTTTGGTAGGGGATAAATTTACTAATTCAAACACACAATGAAAAAATGGTATTTACGCGCCTCTTTCACACCTCAGGCGAATTCGATCAAACCTCATTCGCGCCAATCACCTCACTTTACCCTCAACCTTGCCGTCCTCAGTCAGCGCCTCCCCACCATCTGCGCCTCCGTCCCTCTTCGCCATTTCTGTTTCGTCTTGGGGATTTCTGATTCATCTAGGTATTTTTTTCAACTTATAATAGTTTCTGTCTGTTTATATATCTGTGTCTCATTTTTTCTCTTTGATTCCTCATACGCGTCTTGTTCTACAATCACTCACCCACCAGGGCCCTCACCATCGCGATTTGTCGGAGGATCTTCTACTCGCCCTAAAAATCAATTTCAGGTATAAATCCTCTGTATCACTCTCATGAACTCAGTCTCTGCCTGTGTCTCCCTCTCACTGTCAATGTTTGTGTTGATGTTTGGTACTGGGATATGTCGATTATAAGATTTCATGTTGTTGTTTGTGAACTCCCCCAATCTGTGATGTTGTAGTGTTTTTTTGCTGCTATTTCTTTAAGTATCCCTGTTTAAAATATACCTAATGAGAATATAATTTTTTGGGTGCTTTTGTAAGTTATTTGTAATTTGATTTCAGAACAAATTAGTTGGTTAATAGGATTTATTCCTGAGATTTTTTAAGTACCCTTAAATGAGGCACAGGCTGTACAAGGACTTACCGTATATACCATCCTTTAGAAGTTGGAGTTGAATTTTTAAGAAGAGACAGGGTAGCACATCTTATTTTAGCTTATTAATTTCCATCTGATACAACCCCAATTCAACCCTTTCGCAGTAGTTGTGGTGGTGGCAGAAGAAGCAGAAGCAGTGCAAAATGATCCATTAATTGGTAGAGATATATTCCTGTAAATACAATGTAAAAGATAATAATTAATAGTTCATTTTTCATGTTAATCAAATCACACCAAAGAAAAAGCATTTTACGTATAAAACTCGAATATATAGAAAACACAAACCTTGCAACATTTGGAGGTTGAGTGACACTCAAGCTCTTGCTACAGTAAGGATTACCACTAGCAAACCAATTCCCATTTTTGTGGTTTGATTTAGATTGAGCCAATGATATGACAATGTCTTGCTTATTCAACTGGTGTTCCCTTTATTTGATCAGTAATTCCTTGAAATATGCTTTCACGAACCGCGGCACTGTTAAGACTATGATAGTTACTCTCCTTGAAATTTACTTGGCTTTTCCTTTACTTTTCAGTCATATAGAAAAGGAAAACTGACTAAAAGTTTGAAACAAGGCTTTGAATAAAGGCATGATTGGTAGACGAATCAATATTGAGAGTCGCAATGAAAATATGAGGAGTATCAAGTATTATGTATCTTAATCGGGTGATGCAATGATGAATTTTAAAAAATTCATCAGCCATGAAGAAAGTGTTTTATAGCAGCCAAATTAGCTATGATTGAGTTGCTAATAAGTTATGAACATGAATTGGCTGATATGAAAATAATTTAAATCCCATATCAGTATCAAGAGACCAAAAAAAATAAACTAATAATATCAACCTACATGTCTATCGCTACTCTAAATTTGATCTTATAAAACAATAATTAATGTAGGGGTTGATTCTTGTTTTTCTTAAAGATCAGTGAATGGTTTAGGGTTTAATAGATTGTTAAAACAAGACTTCTTTACTAGCTAAAATTGTTGCCTCATGAGCAACCACTTCCCTAAATTATCAAACTTCTAGTGATCGAAAAATTGTGATGACATTTAAGGGGGGAAAAGGACTAGGACACAAAAGGTGTTAAGTAAATAGTGAAAATCAATAGCTATTAAGTTGTTGATAACATGTAAACCTGTAAGGACTAATCCAAGGATCAAGTTGCATTAAAAGCTGCCTAGAAGGAGGGCTTTTTGGAACCCAACTCAGATCCCTTCCATCAATGTAGCATGAAAGTGGCATACCGCCTTGGTTCTCCATCTCCACCTAATCAAGATTGATGTTAGATGTAGTATAATAAATTATAGTACAACAAAATTTACGCACCCAAGTAGAAACCATAATTAAAAGATGATGGTGCAGTGCTCAAATTTATAATTTGCACCTGAGTGTTGGGTTGGCTTTGTAAGGAAGAATAGCTACCACTCAATGCATTCTGGCGAAAAAAGTAGACAAAGAATCAATTGCAACATTCTGAACAAAATTTGACTAAGTGGTATCATATGAACAAATATTAGATGTAATGCTGACACCATCCTACTTGGTATCATAGGAGATTAATGTGCACGAGCAATGGAAACTCACTTTTCTTGCTACCACTTTTTCCAAAGACTGTTTCAAGTTTCTCTCGCACCACATGAGTTGATGTAGATAGGGTTCTTGCTCTGGGAGCAGTTCATAATCCCTACAGAACATCGAAAAAAAGAAGGGATCAATATCACAATATTAAAAGAAATGGAAAAAACAATTGTTAGAATATCTACACAGAGAGGAACCTAGTTCTGATGAACCTCACCTGATATTAGCCTCCAAAATCTGTAATTCTAATGTCCTTTTTTTATTTGTAGCTCAAGGTTCTAAAGTAGAAACACAATCAGAGTTAGTATTGAACAAGTTTATCCTAAATTAAAGATATTGTGTGTATATGTGTGTGTTGTAATGTTGTATGTATATATGTTCTGGTGAAGATTTACTTACTTCAACTCTACATTCAGTAGATTGGAGAATCCATTTGGTACAAGAAAGCAACAATGCAACATAAGCCCATAAAATTTAATTAGAAAATATTCATTTAACAAAAACAAAACAACACAAAAGTGATTTACAAATATGAATCATAAGCAACATATTAAACATCAACAAGATTTGAACTGACCCTTGGACATCATAACTACCGAATATTATAAAACAAAATCCAATTTCCAACCCTAACATAAAAATTGGAACACAAAACAAAACTAACATAAAAATCCTAGCTACCTTTGCCAATTTTTTTCAAAAGTATTATTATTATGTAGCTCTCTTTTGGATCCCAGAAAATGGTTGGGTTATGTGTCTCATTAAGAGCTTTGGGAAGACAATTGTAGCAAGATTTAATATATATATTATGAGCCATTACTTTACATCTCATTTGGGACATCTAGACAAGATATATAGTTATTATTTATTTTGCCTCATAAGTAAGAGTTCAACTTAGACCATTTTGTCGTGCTTTGAACCGGATTTGACATATTTATATATTTGTATTTTTCATAGCCATTCATAATCTCGTGCTCTTGATTGGTTGTTTTTTATTTTTATTTAATGTGTCGCTCTTCATTTCTAAGTTCAAATAAAATGATACGAAACATGATACCAGCAAATTAAGTGTTATGAAGATAATTTTTTATATGCATATTACCTATTTACCTCTTGTAAACTCTCTCTATTGTGAGTGGGAGTTTTGTACACTTATAAAGTAATTAGCATCTATGTTTTTTTTTGCCTATTATGCAAATCGGCACAACAAACACCATGTACACACCATATTTACAAAAATTTATGCTAATGATCACCCAATGATTAGTATTAGTCTTGATATACGTGCTAAATATGTATCAAAATATGTAAAAAGTGCTTAGTATTCTAACTATTTTGGTATTACCTCCCCCTAAAGACAGACCATAAGTTGTCGTTAGCATGATCCGTTGAAAAATAAGAGTGGATCTTATTATTTTATATATATGATAGGTCCTATATTTATACATATGGTTCGTACGTAGGAGGTAAAAAGAAAGGGGGGTAAATATTCATGTATCATTGTCTTAGTCATCAAACCAAGACATACTCTATGAGGATGAACTGTCTAGTACAAAATCTGACTCCATTTTCATTTGGCAGACTTAGCTCTAACAGCATTACACTCTGGTATGTTGATCTTCCACTATTCTGTTCTGCTGATCTGTTGTGGCAGTCCAATCTTCCACTATTGTGGCAGTCTAAATATTCTGTTCCACTATTCTGCTCTAACAGCATTAACTCTTCCACTATTGTGGCAGTCCAATCTTCCACTATTCTGTTCTGCTGATCTGTTTCCCCTGCTGTTGGGTTCCTCTGCTATGTTGATCCATAAAAGAAAATAAAAAAAAAAACTCAGATTATTGCTGCTACCTTTGCTAGTCTGTTAAAAAGAGGGTCTGAGGGTTGAAGCTGTTAGTCCTGGTAATTGTCTGCTAGTCTGCTAATAGTGTTGTTGATCTGTTAGTTTGCCAATATTCTTGGAATTACTCTTCCATTGAGTGTAGCTGGCTGCTTTTGTTGGGCTACTTGAACTAAATTCTCGACATACATTAAATGTGTTTAGTCTAATTATATGAAATTGCTGAGATATGTTGTATGTTTTCCAAATTAATAGTGTAATTTATTTATTTACAACTCAAATGTTGTTCATGTATGTAGAATAAGCTCTTTTACTCTGCTGATTTTCAACTATTCGCTGTCCCTTGTTGGTCCGAATCTGTCCTTCCTGTTACTGTTAGCATATTTCATTTTGTAGTTTCTAACACTTTCTGTAATATTATGTACTTATTGTAATGGTTGTCTTTAACCTTTCAGATGGCCCAAATAGACAAGGGTTGGATGACAATAAAAAATAGATTAAGTAGTAAGGAGTATCAAGAAGGGGTGAATTCATTTATTGAATTTGCGATGAGAAATGTAGGCTTGGAGGATAAGTTTCGGTGTCCATGTATTGATTGCTTGAATGACAAAGAACATACGATCCACGTTATTAGGATTCATTTGATTCGAAGAGGGATATCTCTTTCTTACAAGACCTGGGTGCACCATGGGGAACTTGTTCCCGTGGTTGAACCTCTCATACCGAATGAAGGTCTCCATGACATATATAGTGAAATTGTAGGCGAAGATCAGGATGATGGGGATGATTTGGCTACTATGTTGGAAGAGGTTTGTAGGGGTTTTGCATTGGATGATGAACGGGATGAATTACCTGCTACTTTTGAGAGTGTGGATGGGCGAAACTTTGATAAGTTATTTGAAGATGCTCAACGTAAACTATACCCGGAATGCACAAGGTTCACTGTGTTGTCATTTATTATTAAGATGCTTCACATTAAGATGTACAACAAGTGGAGCAATAAGTCATTTGATATGGTTATGAAAGTTTTCAAGGACACACTACCTGAGTGTGATGAGATTGTTCCATGGACCATATATGCTGCGAAAAGATTCTTACGTGACTTGGGTTTGGGCTACGTTCCCATTCATGCTTGTAGGTATGATTGTGCACTATTTTGGAAGGAGCATGCAAATCTTGAAAATTGCCCCAAGTGTGAAGAGCCTAGATACAAGTTGGACAACGGAAAGGGTAAGAAGATCCCTCACAAGATATTGAGGTACTTTCCATTGACACCAAGATTGAAGAGATTGTATATGTCCAAGAAGACCGCTACAGATATGAGATGGCACAAGGAGAAACGTGTGGATGATGGAATCTTGAGGCATCCAGCTGATGCTGAGGCATGGAAAGACTTTGATCGACAACATCCTATGTTCGCCATGGATCCACGAAATGTAAGGCTAGGGCTCGCCACCGATGGTTTCAATCCATTCGGAAATATGAGCACATCATACAGTATGTGGCCCGTTATCCTAATGCCTTACAACCTCCCACCATGGAAGTGTATGAAAGAGCCTTTCTCCATGATGTCATTGCTTATTCCTGGACGATCGGCTCCTGGAAGAGATATCGATGTTTACTTACGGCCATTGATTGAGGAGTTGAAGGAGTTATGGGGGGATGGGGTGCGAACTTATGATGCGAAAAACGAAGAGTCATTTAGAATGCATGCTGCACTGATGTGGACCATCAACGACTTCCCTGCCTATGGGAACATGTCCGGGTGGACTACTAAAGGTTATTTGGCTTGTCCCACTTGTAATGAGGACGCATCATCACAAAGGTTAACAAGTAAGATAGGGTACATAGGTGCTCGTCGTTACTTGCCCGAGAACCATAGATGGCGAAGGAGCAAGTTGTTTAACGGACAAAGTGAGGTTAGGTGCAGACCGTTGGAGTTATCAGGGGAGCAAATATTAGAGCAAATTCAGACTGGGACATACAAGCCGTTTGGAAAACATCCAAATAACAGGAAAAGACAAAGGGACGAAAATCCAGTGCTGAATTGGGCAAAGAGAAGCATTCTGTTTGAATTGCCTTACTGGAAGACGCTTAAGCTTCGACACAACCTTGATGTCATGCACATAGAGAAGAACATTTGTGACAATTTGATAGGGACACTATTAAATGTGGATGGGAAGAACAAGGACACAGAAAAAGCACGGATTGATTTAGCAAATTTAAAAATTCGGAAGGAGTTACACCTACAGAGTCGTGGTGATGGGTCATTTGTGAAGCCTCCAGCTGTGTACACATTATCCACGAAAGAAAGACAAGGCTTTGGTGCTTTTTTGAAATCAATCAAGTATCCTGATGGTTATGCAGCAAACATCTCCAATTGCGTGAATATTGACAGTGGCAAAATCTCAGGCCTCAAAAGTCATGATTGTCATGTGCTTGTACACCGACTACTTCCGGTTGGGATGCGCGGGTATCTTAACAATGAAATTGGTACGACTTTGTTTGAGTTAGGAAATTTCTTCCAACAATTGTGTTCAAAGACGTTGAAGGTGACCGATTTACAGAAGCTAGAGGATCAAATCATACTTGTACTTTGCAAGCTTGAGAAGATTTTCCCTCCAGCTTTCTTTGATGTCATGGTTCACTTGGTTGTTCATTTGCCGCGCGAGGCAATACTGGGAGGGCCAGTGCAATATCGATGGATGTACCCAATTGAACGGTAATTATTTATGCTCTTACCATATCACTGTCTTCAACCTTTAATGGTAGTCTATATTTTGGCAATGTAGTATGGACATAGTAAGAATGAATCACCATATACTAACAATGAATCGTGTTACACATTAGTTGACAGGTTCATATGAATATGTCTATCAGTGTAGCTGGGCCTAACTTATGAATATGAATATCTCCTGATTTAGACATAATTGGTCTAATGATTATATTAAAGAAAATAAATCCAAAAAAGGAGAAAATGGCATATGAATATAATGTCCAAACAATTTAGCGCTTGTACACGTATACAAAACTCAACTTCTTGTGACTGATTAGAAGGTCTGTGTTATCTGTGCTCTTTAATCGATTTAGCGTTCAAGCAAATAACTTTTCTGGACTGCTCTACCCTTAGTATATAAAGTATGAGATTTAGACTAGGATACACTGTGGTTGAATACACTGTGGTTGACATAATTTTGCATCCATTCTTCCGTGTTTGATTGATTTTGGTAAATACCCTCTTTAGAGCTTTCGAAATTCCATGTTCCAGAAGCTAAAGCATACAGTTCAGGATTCACACGTCCAATGCTGTAAATAAATTAATTATTTTAGAAAGATAAATTTCATAATGTCAAAGAAAAGTGCAGTAATGCAGTGGCATGGTAGCAAGATATAGTTTATACGACATTCTCAAATGTAACTACAAATTTAAATATCAAATAGCAAAGCAAGCTCTTAAGAAAATGAAATCAAAGACATAACTTTTAGATGTTCAAATACAATACCAGTGAAAGCAAAATGAAAAAGTTAAATCATACCGGAAAAGGATTTTATTTCCAGAGTGACGGTGTTTGCTATACCAACAATGCAAAACAGTTCTACAAAAACTGGCAATAGAATGGAAACAAAATTCTCATGGTCGACAACTTCAATTTCTGAAAAGTCTGATTTTTCATTTATTTTTTGGCATGACAAAAACATAACCATCCAGATGTTTAAAACAAATCCAACGAAATTGCAACACTGGTCATGTAGTGATATCAATAAACTTCATGCCACTGTGCTTCATTTCATTTGATTGCCAGTAACTACTTAAATTATATTATGTCCACTGAATATTAGCACCCAAAAAAAAAAAAAAACCCTTCATGTGTAGAAAATAATGATACACTAGAAAAGGAAAAGAGGCATATGGATAAAGATGTGGAGTGCACATGAAGAAACTAGCTCCGTATCTTCTAAATTCACCAAGGAAAATCATATGAAGCTATAAAATTTCAACTTTACCATCCTCAACTCTAATAAATGATTGAGCACATGGAGACCCTTTTAGAAATTTCACATCTCTGGATAGAAATGTTTCTACTAATTCAATGGTCCACCATCACTAGTGAAGCATATTATCTAAAAAAAAAATTTAATATAGCTAATATAGGAATGCTTTATATGCCAGAAACAAACACTACTGACTTGTCTACAACATATCAAGAAATTCATCTAACAATTAATTTGAAAAATCATGCAATGAAAATGATGATTCAAAAGTTAAAATTCACAGAATGCGTACACTGCACCTTCCAAAAGGAAAGGGAACACCAAGCAATGCTGACACTGTCACCGCAAAGTCAATCTGCAAAGATTGGCTTGAGTAAGTGCAAATCATAAAAGAAGCATATAATTCATTTGTTTTGAGCATAAAAACTCAACAAATCTACTATCCAAAAAGGAATGACAGTCCTAACCTGTTGAATGGAACTAATGCACACTAGTCTTCCATCCTGAAATTCAGAACACGAAAGAAAATACAACAATAGTGATAACTGTTAAAATAAAACCAACTCATACTAGGCTGATAAAAAATCAATTATCATTTAGTCTGCCAATTCATCAAGGTGTTTCTTCTATTGACAATCATCAAGGGATATTAGGAAGCACAAAGTCCACAACTACAATCAAAATATTTGTATAAGAGTTGAGACATGTCTTATTAGGTTCAATGTCATTGAGAAACAAATCAGGCATATGACTGGAAACGTTCTATGGTCATTGGAGGTGAGTCAAATGGCTGCAGAAGCCTTCTAGGAAGTAGGGTACATATGTAAGGGGTGACAAACCATTATAGGTAGGCAAGGTGCCAACTGAGGCAGCCTTAAGAATATAGAGAACAACAATATTGGAGAACTAAAGTCTAAAATTGGATGACCAAAGCCTCCAACTAGTTTTAGAGAGATGGATAAGATTTACTTGGAGATGGAGGTGGCCTTCACATAGAGGCACTTGCTGAGGCACTTGCTTAGGCACTTCACATAAATTAGGATTTCTTAGTCTTGATCTTAATTAGTTAAGTTAAAGCAAGGAAATTAACCAACTAATGAACTTTCCAACTCTTGCCCTATTTTACCAAATAAAAACTTAGGACCAAAGCCAAACAAATAGAAGAAAATCTGCAGCAAACGTTAGAAGAAGCTAGAAAAGAGGAGAAGAAAGGAGAAGAAAAGAGAAAGAAGAGAGAAAAGAGGGAGGACTCAAGAACTTCAACAAATCTAACCTAAAAAGTGTTCTAAGGTATGATTTCTATCCTAAATCCTATAGCAGACCTTCCTAACATCTAAGATTGAAAAGAAACTAGGATCAATTTGGTTTAAGAATGAAGAAATTAAAATGAAGGACTAGGCATGAAGCTTAGGAATTTCAATCTTGATATACGTAATTTTTGATGATCTTGATACATTTGGATCCTTACTTCCATATCTTCTTTTGATTTCAAGATATTTACATGTTTGAAATCATGTTTTAAAGACAGAGCAGATTTTTGAAGATGAGTTTAAAGGAAACTATATTCAAGAATTTCATAACTTGAACCATGGATTTGATCTTTGAATCTTAGAATTTTATTGTGTTTTGATGTTTTGATTTGGAAAACAATCATATTTTCATATTCATCATTGATTTTACATGTTTTAGGTCAAGTTCCATAAGTCCCAACTCAAGAAAAATGGAAGAAAACAGCCTAGGAACTTGCTGAATTTTGAACAGATAATTTGTGCCCAGAACCGCACGTGCGGCGATTTCCCTAGTTCACAGTTTTGATTCTGAAAAAAAGGCAGGTGCAGGTTGCACCTGCCGTAACCATCCCACACGTGCGGATTGGCTCCTGCACATGCAAAAAACCCCGATTTTGTCTATGCTTTTGTTTTGTAACCTTCTTTCACATAGGACTCTTCTTGTATGCATTTGACATTTAGTTAAGGTTTGAATTAGACCTAGAACAATGCTAGAACACTTGAGAGAATTTAAGGAAAACATTTAACGAAGCTTAGACAACTGATTTGTTATGTGTATACATGTAAGTTAGGGATTTCAATGCTTTGCTCTTGTTTGTTATGTGTAACCATCCCATAATGGGAACAAGCTCCACATTCCAATCAAACTCAGGGCTGCTGCTATGAATTAGCTCACTCAAACAGTGGTTCTTCATGAGGATCCCAGTTCTGATGTTGTGGCCTGCTGCTGTATAGAGTTAGAAATGTTGCCTATTGCTGTTCTGTTGCCTACTGCTGTGTGTCACAGGGGAGTTTTGAAATGCCTGCTGCTGGATTGTTTTGGGGGACTGCAGCAGAGGGGTTTCTTGCTGAATTGTGTTGGTTCAGTATTGTTTTCCTGTTGTGGATATTTTAATAGTGCAAGGGGTGATTGTTGCCATTGCTTGATCCTTAGGAATGTGTTTTGTTGTGGATTTGGGTTTTTGCAGTCCTTGGGAGGACTTGTTTAGAGATTGGTTTTTTTCTTTAAATATCATAGATAAATTTTGCACCTAAGGTTTATGAAGTGATGTTCTTTCTTTTTCATTAAATTTTGCACCTAAGGTTTATGAAGCGATTTTCATTATTTAAATGTGTTCTTTCGTTTATGAAGTGATGTTCTGTTTCATTAAATTTTGCACCTCGCTGTAATTAAATATCACTGTAACTACATATTTTTAGCCTTCACATTACATAATTGCAAGTTTCTTATTTGGTTTGCATTGATTATAGGATACATTTGAAATAGGGGATAATTATGAGGACAATGCACTATCCCAGCAAGTTGTGGAAAAGAAGTGTAACGTGTTACATAAAGATTGGAAGTGCAGAATGAAGAAGAAATGGGAGAAGCTTGTGGATGCGGGAACTAATCCCTATGCTCATCCATACAAAGGAATCAAATTAGATGATTGGAAGTATTTGATTGACGAAGTATGGTTAGATCCTGCAAACAAGGTATGTTATGATTTAGTTATATAATAATAATGTATTAATAACAAGCTCTGTGAAATCATATAGAATGAAGGATCAAATTATCTACCTATAAAAAATAAGTATTTGACCACCTTCACAAGGCTTCTTAGTACTGTTATCATTGTTTAACTATATATGTCACAAACACCAACAATGTGGATTTTTGTATGTAACCATGACCCAAAAAAAATGACTTAGTAATTTAACTATATATGTAATAACCCGTACAATGTGGATTTTTGTAGCGTCGCTACGACGCCGGCAAACAAAATAGGAGCAAGCTACCCTACAATCACACAAGTGGGTCGCGATCTTTTCCGGCAGCAATGAGTATTGCGGTGAGATGTATTTCATTGATTTTATTACCTTTATCCACACTTGTTTCACGAATTAACCATATTACTGAAGGAGTGTTCTATGTGGTGTTTGGCAAATAACAGGTGAAGGAAAATGGTGGAGTGTTGCCAGATCTTTGTAATTTCTACAAGCACACTCATCAACACAAGAGGACAAAACAGTGGATTGATCCTATATGCGGTGATTTACATGCAAGTATTCCAATCATTTGGACACTTATACATGCAACTTTTGTGTTTGTCTTATACTAACAATATTTATATTTTACAATTATAGGAGCAAATGACAAGGGTGCGGGATGAGTCTATCGAGGCTGGAACGCCGATGAGGCAAGAGGATATATCAAGAGTGGTTCTTGGTAAGAAGAAGGGATACTTAAGAGGATTTGGGGTTGGACCAAAGCCTTCTTCTTGTGATTCTGGGTTCTCGGCTGCATCACAAGCACGTGACGAGCAATTGAAAAGGCTTACATCCGAGTTGGAGATACTGCGTGCGGAGCAGTAGAGCAACCGTGAGGAGCAACAAAAAAAAGAAGAGGAGCAACAAATGAAAGAGGCAGAGAATACAAGACAACGTGAGGACATGCAGCAGCAGCTTTTTAGACTTCAGAGCATGTTGGCACAAGTTTTGGAAAATCGCAATCCACCAAATTCTCGACAATAGATGGCTCAGTGGTAATTGGTAAGTGTGTTAAACCATATTTGATTATATTTATGTTCAAATTAAAGGCAAATAAACGTTTGATGAGAATATCATATAGAAATAGTTGTCTTTAAACTAATTTTAGTTCTAAATTTGAAAGATGGAATTTACAGAATAGTTTATGTTGACTAGAAAAGAAACTTTAATGCATTGTAATGTTCCACTGATCGAAGGATGAATAGTTAAACCAAAATTTGTGAATGTTCCACGGAAACCAAAATGTGAGAAAAAAGGAAAAAACGAGCCGGTTGGGGCAATATTGTTGGAAACAGCCTGGAAACAACCAGAGATCGTAGCGGTCACCTCGGCCTAGATCAAACAAACTTGTGAAAGCAAGCAACTATTCGATAGGACGCATGATTGGTTATGTAGGACATAAACGTGTGACAAAGTAGGCAAAATTGGGGCGTTTGGGGTCCAAAACTGCTCTGAATTGGCTCTTCTCTATTTATTCTTTTTCCTTCTTTTCTCTTCCTTTGATGGTCATCATGGTGAAGTATTGCATCAATAAAATCTGTCAGTTGGCTGCTGTCTTCATCAGCAGCAGATTGGTGCATTGTGCTGTGTTGCTGTGTAACACTGTGGCAGCAGTGTGGGTCTGCTCCTCTCTATTTCTTCTTTTTTATTCTTTCTTTTCCTCAAGTGGTTTGCATGATCTGTCTGGCTTCATAAAGATCATCCTGATCTGTCTGGATGGGCAGCAGATGGATCTGTCTGGCTTCAGTGTGTGCTCCAGCTCTGTCTGGCTTTTTCCTGAGCTGTCAATCATCCTGATCTGTCTGGATGCTTGTTTTTGGAGCAAACTGGTGGTCTATATTCTGAAATTATATATTTTTACAATTTTTGTTCGAAGAAATGTCGAATTGCACATGCTTTGAAATTACAATGTTTAAGAAACTGCAAAAGTGCACACTTCCTGTAGTGAAATTGAGAAACTTCTTGATTTTTAAATATTGCCTAATTTCTAAATTTCTAATGCTACACATTAGCAACTCTCCCAAAAATACATTACAAATCATATATCATGGATTGTGGGCCTTTTTCAAGATAATATATGACTGAGAACACCATGCATTATGTTGTATGCAAATTGTAGTGTTTGTATTTATTTTGATGGAATATGATCTTCAGGTAGTGATGTTAAATGGCATCGTTACAGAAGAAAGAATACAAATTAAACGTGAACTATATATGGTGGTGACTATCAACACCAATTAATAGTTTGTATATAGATTAATCATCGATGCATCAAATTTATTAGAGAGCTGCTATAAATTATTTTTTGTTTGCTTGCAAGTTTTTCTATCACTGATCAATACATGCATGATAAATATAATATAATATATTAGTGGTTGGTTTAGGATTGAAATCCAATTGTCACATGAAAGGTTCATTGAGGATTTCTCGGAGTTATTGATAATATGGATCAATTCCAGTTGCCATGTTGGTTTCTGTTGTGTGGCATTATTTTGGATCTGGAATGGTGGCTGATCCAATTTATTCTATACACATAAGAATGGTATTGTTTTATTTACAATTTGATAATGATAGTCATTGAATTTGCTAATGTGACCTTTGCTTTCATGGACATAATTTGTTATTTGTCCAATTTTACCTGACATTATTTCTCTTATTTTATGGTACAGATGGATGAACTCGTGCACAAAGCTGAATTGTACAGGACAAATTGGCACTTTTTGGATTTTTAGAAGGATTATATATTTTTGTATAGATGTATATAGAAAATATATTTTTGGATACACTACTACTTATATTTTTGGATGGGTGTCTATAGAAAATATTTGGTAGACAACTAGTTATATTTTTGGGTTGATGTACATGGATAAAAATTTAAAACGTGTTTAATTTTTATGCTAGATGAAATATGTAGTTTCGAATTATTTGCGGATGTAAACTTATAATAGTTGCTGACTTTAATTAAACAGGTTCAGAAATGGTTGATGTATGTATTTTGTTGAATGTTGATGATTCAATTTATTTGTTGGTTTGAATGATTTCTTTTTTTTACAGATTATATTGAATAAATTGGATGAATTATTATAAATTACAGGTTTATTTTGTTGGGTATTGGCGACCAACATTTGGTTTTGTTTTTATAGTTTTGGCGACCAATTTTTTGGTCGCAGAATGTCACAATTGGCAACCAAAAAAATATTGGTCGCAGAATGTCACAATTGGCGACCATAATTTTTGGTCGTGAAATGTCCCAATTGGCGACCAAACAAATTTTGGTCGCAGAATGTCACAATTGGCGACCAATTGATTAGTCGCGAAATGTCTCAATTGGCGACCAAAAAAATATTGGTCGCAGAATGTCACGGAGGGCGACCAAATTTTTTGGTCGCGGAATGTCACAATTGGCGACCAAAAAAATATTGGTCGTAGAATGTCACAATTGGCGACCAAAATTTTTGGTCGCGAAATGTCACAATTGGCGACCAAACAAATTTTGGTCGCGGAATGTGACAATGGGCGACCAAATTTTTTTGTCGCGGAATGTGACGATTGGCGACCAAAAATTTTTTGTCGCGGAATGTCATGATTGGCGACAAAAATTTGTGGTCGTGGAATGTCACAATTGGCGACCAAACTTTTTGGTCAGGAAAATTTCACTTTTGGCGACCAAAGTGTTTTGGTGACAAAATAAATTAGTCGCGGTAATTAAACATTTAGCGACTAAAAATTTAGTCGCGAAATCCAACTTTTGCCGACCAACCACAATTTTGGTCGCGAATTACTTTTGCCGACCCTCAATTGGCGACCAAAGTAGCGACCAAAAAAATTGGTCGCGGATAACTTTTAGCGACCAAAAATTGACTTTTAGCGACCAATTTTTTTGTTGCCAAAAGTGTTAATTCTTGTAGTGCAACCTCCACCCAGATCTTCTTCGGCCACCTCGGCGACCTTGAGCTCGCTGCTACATCCCTCCGCAACAATGGCATCCAAATGTTTGCTTACAGTCTCTTGGTACACTACCAAAAAAAAAAAGCACTTTTAGATACCTTTTTTTTAAGTCACCAAAAGTGTAATTTTGGTTGCTGAAAGCATCTGCGACACCAACAAAATTGGTCGCTAAAACCCTGTCACTAAATGATTTGGTGACCAAATAAATTATTGTCGCCTTTATAAATAAATTGGCGACCAAATATTTTAGTCACCAAAAGACTAAAATTTTGTCGCCATAAATTAACATTTAGTCACTAAAAGTAACCTTAAGCGAATGACATGTTAGGTTTTAGTGACATATAAATGCGTCGCTAAAAATATCTTTCAGCGACTAAATGATTTGGTTGTTAAATGTTGAAACTTTGGCGACCAATCAAGTTTTTGGTCGCTAAAAAAATTATTCACAAAGACTTTCAACAACAGAAACAAAGTGTCACCAAAAGTAAATTTACAACTGAAAAACCTGTCACCAAAAATTTATTATTTTTATATATATATATATATATATTTTTACAATTTCCCTCTTCAATACATAATTCATGAACTTATAAACATAAGCAAAATATAATTCAAATTAACACATTTGTGCAAAGCATCCAAAATATAAACTTAATTCAAAAGTAGTAGCATATTAAACATAAGCAAAATATCAAATCCAAAACATCCAACATAAGTTCAAATCCCTTACAATCCCAAACTTCAAACATGTAATTTCAAAAAAACTTCAAAGCTTGCAAATTCATAACAAAAACATATTACAAAATATATTCAAAAATTCAAAATGTAATCATTTGATACTCCCCGAACTATGTTCCATCCATTGCCAATCTGTCAAACATATGAAAAATATTTCAATATTAAAATGTTAATAATAAAATTCTTGGTCTCAAAACATTGGTTTCACATTATAGATGAACAAATTAGGAGCAAATTTTCCTTCGATGAATTACAAGTTTTCATTATACCAAAACCAAAAAGTAACACGTGATTCACCAGTTAAAGCTTGGCATTTATGAACTAATTACAAGCAATATTTCTACAAGTTTGTAAATCAGTCTCATATTGTCCAACCAAAATCTAGCTCAAATTTTGTCATAATGGAATATTGATAAAATCCAATTTCAAGGTTCCAAAACAAGAGCAAATATCAACAAAGTAGGAGCTACCAATGGAATGAGATTTCATCCAAAGTGCTACCCTTACTTTCATGACTAAATTGAAATCACAAGGACCTAAATCTTAAACTTGAGATTTCTTTCACTTACATTAAAGTCAAAAAATTGCTCAAATAAAAACTAGAATGAATATGAATAGTTTGATAGCATTGTGCCCACAAATGATGATATGACAGCAGGATGCTATGACAGCACCCACCCCAATCCCTACTAATATATACCTTTAACTCAATTACACATATGTAATTTATTGACAAGTTGTATTAATAATAATAACTGATAAATAAGAATTACTATTCAAGTAAAGCATGCAATGTAGAGTAAAGGGTGAAAAAGAATCCTACAGTAAGTGATGACATTGATATATAAATTAGAATTGCTATATAAATTATGGTCTTCAAATTGTTACATATTAGTTTAGTTATTTTTGTAAAAGCATATTCGTCTATTTTGGCAATTTGACTTGTTTATTTGTTGAGTTAGACATGGAATTGGGATTTTTGAAGCAAAACACAACAGCCACCCCCTGATTAGCATATTTGGTCTTATTTTATTTACATATCAAATAGTTCCTTGGGTCATCTAATTGTTTGTCATATCATGAATGCTCAAAACATTAGGATTCCATATTTTTATGTATGTATGTGTTGTGCTACATTCGCAGTAGTAAAAACAAATTAAGAATGCAATAAGTGAATCCTCTAATAGTCACAAATTTAATAAAAAAAAGTGCCAAAATTCTCTAAATAAATTAAAAATGCCTTAACAAATAGTCAAAGATTACCTGATGTAGTAATTGCCCCCAACGAACGAGTGCAACTTTTTTATCTTTCTGCATTAACTAATAACCTATAACCGTGGCAATTGTAAACCAAAGTTTAAATTAAAATCGCACTATACATGAAATTAATAGAGTTATGGTAATGAAATGAATGTCAAATAACATATAAGGATACTCATGTCATGTCTTCAATTTTTTTAATTGTCTACCGTATTTGTCATACTTACTCGCCATGGATATGTGCAAAATAAACAATTTGATTATGTTACTATATATCGAACCAAAATGTGATCTATACATCTAAATAAATTATTGTACTTCTAATCTAGACAACAATTGAATCAAGTATTCCCAACCAAAGCGCCAAAAGCATGTTTCTAATTTCGTCAGTTTAGTGTCATGTACATAGATTGGAAACTTGGATTGAAGCAAAAATAAATATTAATTAAAGCAATGTCATGGCATGGCATCATACAAGTCAAAACGTACACACGAAAATTATAAGTAAAAATCACAAGCAAAAAAAACAAAACTCTGTTTGTATATAAAAAGCACAACTTCTATGAATTTAAATATTAATTTTAAACTCTCATATGACCAATTTCAAATTGTTTACGAATTCCTCATAGGGAATAATAGTACACATCATTATTTTTTAAAAACCAATTAAATAATAGTACACATCATTATTCGTCATTAATCCTAATATTAAAATAATTGCATATGCTGATATTCCAAGAATAACCAATACAAAACCTACATATCAGAAGATACTATATGAAAATGTTCTAGCTATAGTGAAAATTTTAATTTGAAATCCTAATTGTCAACTATAGTAACAAAGTGGGAAAAAATAGTGCTTAGACATTTCCAAGGAGGTCACAAAAAATTTAAAATAAATTCAATAAAACAGTCACTTTGTTGACCATCTGTCAATAAAACATTCACTTTATCACGATTCACTCACAAGAAGAAGAACAAAAAGGAGAATATCAACAAATATACTTTTAACATCCAAATGGCAAGAATGAGTCATGACAACCAATACAATGATGTCCCAATAGTTCCTACAAAACTACCAATACAAATGCATATCAAACATAAAAACAAGATGTTGCCAAACAGAGAGTAAGCTACATATATAACACTTAGAAAATCCTGTTATCGACATAAAACTAAGAGCATAGATACTATCATATGGGATTGGATTAATTATCTCAAGTCCAAAACCCCCTCCCCTTACCTAAAAAAACAAATAGAAAATGAAAAAATATATATATTTATAAATCACAGTCATTCTAGATAAGATTCACATCATACTAATTTTAAATGTATATCATATAATTCATTTTCAGATAAAATTTCAGATACCTTTTTTTGTGTATATCATATATCATATATCGGCAATACTAATTTTACAGCAATACTAATTTTATTCACAGATTCTTTCACAAAATAATTCTTTCGCACAATTTTATTCACATATTCATAAATCACCAACCATATAATTCTTTCACAAAATTTTTAGATAATGTCTCCAACAATTCTACTCAAAAGTTAAACAGGAAAAACAAACAAAGAATCAGATCCTAGTTTCTGTTAGGTATGGAAAATGTAATTGGTGCATTTATGTCAATCTGTTAATAAGCAAAGCAATCTTTTCTCCAAAAGAATAGAGAGGGAAAAAAAAAAATCAGATTTGAAGGGAAAAAAAATGCAGTAAGAGAAGAAATGAAGAAATTTGCATTACAAGATTGAAAACTCATATTTGAATATATCTCTTAAAAACCCATTACAAAACTCAGATATGAACAAGATTGAAAACCCATTACAAAACATCTGTCCAATACAAGGGAATATATATATCTTCTCTTTCCAGCCCTAGAAAACACAGAAACACCAAATCAAGAAGCAAAAGGTCCCAATCTAGAGACCCATTTCGTAAAAAAACACTGCAAAAAAACCCAAAACAGAAAATAAGAGAAAGAGAAAGCAGAAAAAGAGCAAAGAAAAATCAAGTACCAAATCGGCGAGCGGAGAAGATGCGGCGGTGACCGACAACGCTACTAGTGGAGGCAGCGACCGGCAAGGCTAATAGAGGTGACGGCGATGGTGATCGGCGTGATGGAGGAGCAAGAGGTGAGACAAATGTCGTTTACTAATCTGTGAATACGATGAGATGTTAGAGGAGTCAGGGTTTAATTTGAGAATTGATTATGTGTGTGTGAGAGTGAATGGAAGCTGTGATGTGTAATGTGTTACTGTCACACACACAATCAATTCACAAAGAAGATATCAGAGACAGAAAAGAGAAGAGGGTAGCGACCCAAAGAGAGGGTCGCGATTAGCGCCGCCCAATGCTGCTGCCACCCAGCGCTGCTGTGCCTTTCACATTCGGCGACGCGAGAGAGCAAGAGAAAGAGGGAGAGGGAGAGAGAAAAAGAAGAAGAGAAGAAAAGCATGCCTATGCTGTGTCGTTTCTGGTGGAGTGAGAAAATGGCATCCGAATCCTCTAGAGTTATCCTCTGAAGTGATCTCCTAGAGTGGTCCCTTAGGGTGCAACACGTGTCTCATTAATGCATCTAACGGCTGAGATGATCCCTCACCAAAACGGCGTCGTTTTGGTGAGCCAGACCCAAAAAAAATAAAAAATAAAAAATTGCAGAGCTGCAGATCTAGTCAAGAGGGAGGAGGAAGAAGAAGAAAATGGATTTGAAAGGAGGAGGAAGAAGAAAATGTAAGAAAACTGGAAGAAGAAAATGGATTTGAGGAAGAAAGAACAGTTTTTTTGCTGTGTTGGGTTAATGGGTTTGGTTTGGTCGCTCAAGAAGTTCATCACCATGGATGAACTTCCATTTTCTTCTGTGAGCCAGACCAAAAAAAAAAAAAAAATGCAGAGCTGCAGATCGAGTCGAGAGGGAGGAGGAAGAAGAAGAAAATCTATTTTTATTTCTTCCTCAAATCTATTTTCTTCCAATTTCTCTCAATTCCATTTTCTTCCAATTTCTCTTAAATAAACAAAACCCAAAAAATAAAAATAAAAATAAAAATGAAACCCTAATTGGCAAAATAAGTGTTGCAAATTTGTAATTTGTATACATTCTTTGCAACAGCACTGAAGGCGTCTCTGTGGCTAATATCTGGATTTCTTGCTTTAATGCGTTGAATTTCATCCCTGTAGATTGATACAACTTTGATTCAGCAGATAGAGAGAGAGAGAGAGAGAGAGATTGTGTGTGTGTGTTATTGAAAGTAGTGCTTGATGATTACTCACTTGATGAAGCGATTGTACGCAGAGGGAACTCTCTGCCTCTTCTCCGAAATAGATTTAGACTATTTGCGTCTTCCTCAAATCTATTTTCTTCCAATTTCTCTCAAATCCATTTTCTTCTTCCAGTTTTCTTACATTTTATTCTTCCTCCCCCTTTCAAATCCATTTTCTTCTTCTTCCTCCTCCCTCTCGACTCGATCTGCAGCTCTGCAAATTTTTTTTTTTTTTTTTTTTTTTCGGTCTGGCTCACCAAAACGACGCTGTTTTGGTGAGGGATCATCTCATCCGTTGGATACATTAATGGGACACGTGTTGCACCCTAAGGGACCACTCTAGAGGATCACTTCAGAGGATCACTCTAGAGGATCCGGACGCGAGAAAATGTGACTGAAGTGATGATCAATTGTTTCTTTATTCACCCAAAATGTTCAGTCAATTATTTTTTGTAATAAAAAATTAGGACAAAGATAAATAATTTATTTTGGTAAGGAGGTTTGGGGCTATTTTAGTCGCAAAAGATAAAATAAGTTATTTTAGCCACAACAAACAAAACATCACATCCAACCCATAATCATTACACTCTTCTCTCACGAAAAAAGTCAAAAAAGTCAAAAAGTTCTTCCCAAACCAAGCTTTTTAGTCCAGGTTAAAATAGCCAAAAAATTAAAAAGTCAACCCACTTTCCAAACGGAGGCTTAATTTGATTGTCATAAATATCATTTAGATTTTCGGCAACTAAATAATGTTTGTCGCCAAACAAATATAATTGGCGACTAAAATTTTCGTCGCCATAAATTAGTTTGGTCGCCGAAAATTTTTTAGTGCTCCCTCGTAGAATTTTCACTTAGCACCAAACTCAACAGCGACCAAAATTTTAAATTCGCCACCAAAAGTTTAGTTTTTAGAGACCATAAATATTTTGTCGCCAATTATGTATCTTTGGCAACTAAATTTTTGTTTGGTTGTTAAAAAATATTGCCAAAAATACTTTTTGTTATAGTGGTATCAAATCACTCTCTCTATATCAAATCAACATGTGTTTGTGGTTATATATATATATATATATATCAAGGAATAGAATCTTGGAGGTCTATTAAGGCTCCAAATTTAACTTGTAACTGTCATTTCGGAGCAGGAAGTAATGTGTTCCAAATCCTTGTTATAAATTCGGATGTCCACTCTTCAAAGTCGGCCTTGAGATTTGTGAGGTCTAAGGTGAACTATGAAAATGGGACCCCTTTAATATATATATATTTTAATAAAAAATTTATGCATAAAATTATAAATATATATCAATAAATTTTTTATTTAAGTTTACTTGCACATATAATCATTAAAATTATAAACTAAAATTTACTTTCATATATTTCGATAGGAAGAAATTAGTACAATGATTCTAAAACATTAAAAACTGGTTTTGTTGCTCTATAGTTTAGCAATATCCAGTTTACAATTGACCCAACGATCATTTAAATACTACTCTTCTTGCATTTTTAGCTATAAAATCGCTAATTAAGTTTGTATAACCTAATTTATCTACCAAATCCCTTTTCAATAGACAATATAGCTAATCCATTCAATCTTTCTTGTAACATTGTTGATCAAAGGTAGGATTTGATTAATTTTAACTTTGAAAAACTTCTTTCTCTAGAGGTAACGGTAACTAGAATAGTCAACAATATTTTATACACAATCTAGGCATTCAGAAAACAACCATCCCTCAATTTCAAATAATTCATCACTTCAATTGGCCTATTGATTTCTTTATTATTCCACTAACTGATAAAGAAAGAATGTAGAAAAAATTAGGATAACTTTATTTGATAAAATCTAATAGTGAGAGAGAGGAGTTACTATGAGAGAGAGAGAGTGTGTGTGTGTGTGTGTGTGTGAGAGAGAGAAAGAGAAAGAGAGACTCGTCGGAGGAATGCGTGAGAGAGAGAGAGAGTGTGTGCGTGTGTGTGAGTCATCGTCGTCGATTCGCTCAGTGCTCTCTGCGTGTGTCTGCCCTGCTTTATGCTTGCTTGGTATATGCTTCCTTCTTCATCACTTCGTGAGAGCAAGAGAGAGAGAAAGAGAGAGAGAGAGAGAGCACTAAGCAATGTATTGTATCATTGTATATATTGTTCTTCTTGGGTCCAAATATATATATATATATTTTTTTTTGTATATATTTTCATTTTAATAAATATGGATCAAACCACACTTATAAATAAATATGGGCTAAACCATACTTATAAATAAATATAGGCTCAATAAAATATTTTGAGGCCCTTTAAATTGGTCCTATAACACTTTATTAAATTTGGGGTCCAATTTTAAGCAAAATTTTGGGGCCTAAGGCACAAGCCTTACTGGCCTTAGGCTAGGGCCGATCCTGACACTCTTTCTTGCAACTATTCTAGGACTTTGGCCAAGTATTTATCTTAAATATGTAAGATAGCAAATTATATGAACTGAAAGAATTAGTGGGGCGAAGTTTGGACACCCTCATAATAAAATGAAATAAAAATCAAATTATGAAAAGAATTCACATGTAGGTAACATCAAGAACATTATGAAAGTATAAAAGAAATGATGCGACGGTGTACCAAATTAAATGTTGAAACAATTTTGAGAAAAACACATACATTATACCTCCTTAATTACATTTAGCAGCAATACTACGAGTTATGAAAAAAGTTTCATGAATTTCATCTATAAGTCTTGATGGTCAGCCGACTGCATATTTTAAGATGATTTTTGTAAAATATTTTTTGTGATCCTCAACATTTTGGTTACATTTAGTGGTACAATACGAATTTTCGTAGTGAAAAGTATAACTTAAATTTTAAGTGTCCCACTTCATCTAAAAATCAAACAAAATAATATATAAAGGTTTTAAATTCTAAAATTGAAAATCTTATTGAAAAAAATATTAAGAAACCAGTTCTAATCATTGTGTGAGTTGTCACTAAAACATCGTTTCGAAAAGTTAAAAAATGCACCTTTAGTGACAAAATTTTAAAATGACACCAATAAATGTATTTTTAGAGACAATAATAAAATTATAGTTCCAAAAGGAGTAATTTGTTACTAAATGTCTAATTTTATCTCTAAAAATATAATAACAATATTTTTAACAATTAAGATATTTAGTGTCTAAAAAGTAATTGGGTGAATTACACTAATAGTCCTTATAGTTTGATACTTGTGTCACTTTGTTCCTAACTTTTCAATTATGATACATTTGACCCTGAATTTTGAGTCTTGTTCCAAATAAGGACTGTTAGACTTATTTATTTTGATAATTTATTTAATTATATTTTAATTTATTTGAAAAAGAAAAATAGAATCCAAAATTTATTTTGATGATTTATTAAATTATGTTTTAATAGAATCCAAAATTTATTTTAATGATTTATTTAATTATGTTTTAATAGAATCCAAAATTTATTTTGATGATTTATTTAATTATGTTTTATTTTATTTGAAAAAGAAAAATAGAATCAAAATTTATTTTGTCCCATTATTTCTCACCTAAACTTTTATCCTTAATATTGTTTACTTAAATTAGGAATTTATTTCAACCCAAAAATAATACCCAAACCAGAGGTTCAAATAGCCCAGCACAGTAGCAGGCGAAAAGGTTCAAACAGCCCAGCACAGTAGCAGACCAAAAGGTTTAAACAGCCCAACACAGCAGCAGGCCAAAAGGTTCAAGTGGAAGATATTCAAATTAATAATAATGGAGTGGAAGATATTCAAATGAATACAACGGCTATAAACGACTATAAGTTTCATTATATATACCAAAGCTTCTAATGTAAACAAGTTGCAAAAAAAAAAAAAACATAAAATATTCTTTGATCTATAATCACTCACATCTATTCTCTGAAAAATTCTCTGAGAAGTGTTCTTCAATTTTTGTTTACATCTTCTTTTAGAAATTATACACTGAGACGTATAGCTTTAAGCCCATCTTTTCTGTGTGAGGTTTACATAAAAACCAGAGCTTCATTTTTATATTTATCTTTGAGAGATAATTCTTGCAGTTTTCTGTAAAAGCAAAAACACATTCTTTTCAACCTTGTAAGAGTGCAGTACACTTAGTGTTCTTGACTTAGAAAGTCTGTGTAAAATCCGTGGAGGATTGCTCCATTTGTAAAGATGTTGCTATGGCACCCCTGTGAAGCTAGAGCATAACAGAAAATCTCAAGTGAAGCTTGAGGAGTGGATGTAGGCCGAGTTGAAGCCGAACCATTATAAATTTGTTTGCCTCTCTCTCCCTTATCTCTTTATTTTATTTAAATTGCTGTAGTTATATTTCACATTTTCACTGTGCTAAAATCATTAACTAACATAGTTGTTAGAACACTTGTTTTAATTATTTTTATTTCATTAACTATATTTATTTATTGTGCTAGTCATAATTTTTATTAGGGTATTATTAATTTTTAATTGTAAAAACATAATTCACTCTCCCTCTTAGGTTGTCTTTTGGGTAACAATTGGTATCAGAGTCTAAACTCTTGTTTGAGATTTAACCATCTGAGAGTTTTAATCTATGGCAACCTTAGCTAGCACTGCTGAAGGACAAGCCACCCATAGGCCACTACTATTTGATGGAAACAACTATAGTCATTGGAAAGATAAAATGACTCTATACCTTCAAGCCACTGATTATGCCATGTGGATTATTGTCACCAAAGGTCCAAAAATTCCTACTAAATTAGTAGACAATATTAGTGTACCTAAAACAGAAGATGAATGTGATAAGAGGGATCACAAATTATTGCAAGCCAATGCTAAAGCCAAACTCACTCTTGTTTGTGGATTAGACTCTAAGGAGTATAGTAGAATTTCAAGTTGTGATTCGACAAAAGAAATTTGGGACAAACTAGAGGTAACGTATGAAGGTACAAACCAAGTGAAGGAATCTCGCATTGATATACTTGTTCATAGTTATGAATTGTTTAAAATGAACTCTGATGAATATATTTCAAGTATGTTTACTAGATTTATTGAAATTGTAAGTTCTTTGAAATCTCTTGGCAAAATTTATACTAACAGTAAGTTGGTGAAAAAAATTCTTAGGTGTTTACTAAAGAATTGGGAAGCAAAGGTCACTACCATTATAGAAGCCAAAGATCTCTCCACACTTGGATTGGATGAGCTTATGGGTTCCCTTATGACTCATGAGATCACCATGAAAGGACATGAAGATGTTGAAAACAAAAAGAAAAGTGGAATTGCATTCAAAGCCTCGTCAAATGAGGAAGAACATGAAAACTCCAGTGAGGATGAAAGCTATGCCATGTTTAGTAGAAATCTCAAAAAGCACTTCAAGAAAAACAATTATGGAGGAAGAAGAACTTTCAAGCAAGAGTACAACAAAGATAACAAGAAAGAACCTATTATTTGCTATGGGTGCAAAAATCCTGGACATATGAAGATGGATTGTCCAAAATTGAAAAACCATGGAAAAGACTACAAAAGAAATAAGAAGGCCATGGTGACAGCTTGGGGAGAAAGTGAAGATGAAAGCTCAAGTGATGAAATTGAAAATGAAGTAGCCAACTTGTGTCTCATGGCTCTTGAACATGAAAGCTCTACTCAAGATGAGGTAACTACTCTTTATGAAGAACTTGAAAGTGCATTTCATGAACTACAAGATGAATTTTGGAAAAGTTTGTGCCAAAAATAATGTGCTAAAAAAATCTGTTGCATCTTTATCTAGTAATGTAGAATAATTAAAGAAAGAAAAAATTGTTTTGAAAAATGATTTTGACACCATCTCTAATAAGAAAACTGCTTTAAAAAACAATGTTGATGATTTAACAAAAACACTTGAAAATTTTGTAAAAGGTAGAAATAATCTCAACATGCTTCTTGGAAATCAAAAATGTGTTTTCGATAAAGCGGACATTGGATATGACCCTATTAAGAAACAAAAGAATCTCAATACAATTTTTGAAAAGGCACCTCTCATGACACATCCTCATATTACTTGTCATTATTGTAGAAGAAAGGCCATTATATATCTTATTGTCCATTCAAAAAGAATATGAACATGGGAATTAAAAAGATTTGGATTCTTAAGGGATCTAACAAAACTAACCAAGAATGACCCAATAAATTATGGGTACCAAAAACCAACATTTGATTGTCATCTTATAGGTTTGTTTTAAGTCCAAAGCTAAAGAAGGGAAGTGATACCTTGATAGTGGATGTTCCAGACACATGACCGGAGATAAACCCTTTTTTACTAAACTATCATTGAAAGATGGAGGATTTGTTACTTTTGGAGACAACAAAAAAAGAAAAATCATCGGTATTGGTAGCATCGGTATTTCTCCTAACCCTTCTATTGAAAATGTTTTACTTGTTGATGGACTTAAGCATAACCTACTTAATATTTGTCAATTATGTGATAAAGATAATCGAGTTATTTTTGATAAATCACATTGCACAATTGAAAGCACAAATGATCATAAAGCTTTATTCATTGGTAATCGTCATGATAATGTTTATATTTTTCATCTTAACGATCTCTATGCTAGTGATATTAAATGTTTATATGTTAATAATGAAAATAGTTAGTTATGGCATAGAAGACTTGGTCATGCTCATATGGATTTAATTACTAAACTTTTGAGAAATGATTTGGTCATTAGACTTCCAAAAATTAAATTTGAAAAAGATCATCTTTGTAGTGCTTGTCAACAAGGAAAACAAACTAAAACATCATTTAAATCAAAATCTCATATTTCTACAACTAGACCTTTACAACTATTGCATATGGATTCATTTAGTCCCTCAAGGACATCTAGTCTAGGCGGTAAACATTATTGTCTTGTTATAGTTGATAATTATTCAAGATTTACATGGGTTATGTTTTTAGCACACAAAGATGAAACATTTTCTTCTTTCACAAAACTCTATCGTGGAATTCAAAATGAAAAAAAGCTTTCTTATTACTAATATTCGAACCGACAATGGTAGAGAACTTGAAAATGAGAAATTTGAATTGTTTTGTGATGAGCATGGTATTGGACATAATTTTTCAGCACCTAGAACCCCTCAACAAAATGGTATAGTAGAAAGAAAGAATAGAACTTTAGAAGAGATGAGTAGAACAATGCTTTGCGAAAATAATCTTCCTAAATATTTTTGGGCCGAAGCCGTTCACACCGCATGCTATATTTTAAATTGTGCATTGATTAGACCAATTCTTAAAAAGACTCCTTATGAACTTTGGCATGATAGAAAGCCCAACATTAGTCACTTGCATGTTTTTTGTTGTAAATGTTTTGTGCATAATAATTGTAAGGATAACTTAGGTAAATTTGATTCAAAATATGATGAAGCAATTTTTCTTGGCTATTCCTTAACTAGCAAAGCTTATCATGTTTTTAATAAAAGAACTCTTGTTGTGGAAGAATCTATACATGTGGCATTTGATAAAACTAACATCTCTGCTCAAAAGCAAATTGTTAGTGATAATATAGATTTGGAACCAAATGTGGAAGATTCAAGTATCTAACAAAGAAGAGAACCAACCATGTAAGTTGAACAAAGAGATTGAACAACCTATTCTCCCACCTCAAGAAGAAGGAGGAAACAATGATGATTTGTCAAGAAAATGGAAGTTTATTCATAATCACCTTAAGGACTTAATCGTAGGTGACCCTACCAAAGGTATCGAAACTCGCTCTTCACTTAGAAACATTTGCAATAACCTAGCTTTTCTCTCACAGATTGAGCCTAAAAACTTTCAAGAAGTCAAATTCGATGAAGATTGGATGATAGCTATGCATGAAGAGCTTAACCAATTTGAGAGAAACAAAGTGTGAGAACTTGTGCCAAAACCTAAAGATCATACCATTATCGGTACCAAATGGATCTTTCGAAACAAGCTTGATGAATCCGGCACAATTTTAAGAAACGAGGCTAGACTTGTTGCACAAGAATACAATCAAGAAGAAAGTGTTTATTTTGATGAAACCTTTGCTCTGGTTGCTAGATTAGAAGTGATTCGCATGTTACTTGCATTTACATGTTTTAGAGATTTCAAACTTTATCAAATGGATGTAAAAAGTGCCTTTCTAAATGATTTTATAAATGAGGAAGTTTATGTTAAACAACCCCCAGGTTTTGAAGATCATGCTTTTCCAAATCATGTTTTTAAACTATCAAAAGCTTTATATGGTTTGAAACAAGCACCTCGTGCATGGTATGAACGATTGAGTAAATTTTTGATTGAAAATAATTTTTTAGAGGAACGATTGACACAACACTTTTTGTTAAAACTAAAAATGATGATTTACTTATTGTGCAAATATATGTGGATGAGATTATATTTGGTGCTACTAATGAAACCTTGTGTAAGGAATTTGCTAAGTGTATGCAAGGTGAGTTTGAGATGAGCATGATGGGGGAGCTAAATTATTTCCTTGGACTTCAAATCAAACAATGTAAGGAAGAAATTTTTATCAACCAAGCTAAGTACACAAAAGAACGACTCAAAAAGTTTGGTATCTATGACTCAAAAATAGCTGGAACACCTATGAGCACATCCATTAAGCTAGACAAGGATGAAAAAGGTAAGTCCATTGATCAAACAAAATATCGAGGTATGATCGGCTCACTTCTTTATTTAACCGCAAGTAGACCCGATATTATGTTTAGTGTTTGTATGTGTGCTGGATATCAATCAAATCCTAAGGAATCACATCTTAGTTCTGTTAAAAGAATTTTTAGATATCTTATTAGCACTTAAAACTTGGGACTATTTTATCCTAAAGGTGTTGCATTTGATTTAATTAGTTACTCGGATGCCGACTTTGCCAGATGCAAACTTGATAGAAAAAGCACTAGTGGCACTTGTTACTTCCTTGGTAACTCATTAGTATTTTGGTTTAGCAAAAAGCAAAATTATGTTGCTTTATCAACGGCCGAAGCTGAATCTATAGCTTCCGAAAGTTGTTGTGCTCAAATACTTTGGATGAAACAACAATTGAAGGACTTTGATTTGCATTATGATCATATCCCTATTAAATGTGATAATACTAGCGCTATCAATTTAAGCAAAAATCCGGTTCAACACTCACGAACAAAACATATTGAAATTCGACATCATTTTTTAAGAGATTATGTTCAAAAAGGGGATATTGTACTTAAATTTGTAAACACCGACAAGCAATTGGCAGATATTTTCATAAAACCCCTAAGCGAGGATCACTTTAATTTTATTCGTAGCGAGCTTGGAATGTCGATTTCTACTTAAAAAGTTTTGTTATGACTGTGAAACTTGAATTTTTTGTTAAAATGATATATGTGTATTGCTATATTGATATGGAAACATTTATATCAGTTGAATGCTCTCAAGTCCTTCATACATTTATTCTCCTTAACAGTTTGCTATTCACAACTGTGTAATTTTTTTTGGATTTTGCATCTTGAGGTAAAATTAACTTTGCATACATTGATTGTCTTTAAAACCCTCATGGTATTTTTTTTGCATTACCCTTCCAGCAACACCAACGTCCCATTAAGTATAATTTTATTTTAATTTATTTTTTATTGCTATTAGGCTTAATATCTTTTACTTTTTTATTTTTTTGTTGTTTTACTAATAGGCTTCATTTCCTTTATTATTTTCTTCTTCTTTTTTTTCATTATTTTTTATTTTATTTGTTTTTGTTGTTTTGCCGTGAGGCTTAATTTTGATTTTTTTTTTCTGCACTTTACTTTCATCTTCAAGTGATTATATTAAACATAAAAACAAACACAAATCAAAATACAAATATTTACATAAAAAATTAAAAAAAAAAAAAGACCCTTCATTTTTTTACGATCATACACCGATCAAAATAAACATATTTACATTAAAAAAAAAAAAACACTCTTCATTTTTTTATGGCCATATGCCTTTCAAAATAAACATATTTACATATAAAAAAATAAAAAACCTTCATTTTTTTACGGCTATACGCCGATCTTACTTACTCGCATGTTCCATCGATTTCTTCCTCTTTTTATCACCTTGGGAGGCCCTTGAAGGTCCTACCCCCATGCTTTCGTCCAGAGCGACGACTCCCTGCTGACTATCAAAGGCCAAGAACGACGTTGCTCTAAATCGGGCCATGGAGGTGGTCTAACGTTTAAGCTCTTTATTTTTGGCCTTCAGTGCGCAAATCTTTGCTCACGCATCCTTGTACATGCGCTGGAGCAGCGAGAGTTGGGCGTTGACCTGGTGGAGCTCACTCGTCTTGTTCTCTAGTCGGTGAGTCAATTTTATGACTGCAGTCACCGTTTTCATACAGGACGTCAGTGTGAAATGATTGGCTTCAATGTCTGATTGAGCTGCCATTATTTGCACAACTGACATCATAGGAAGGTTGGAAAGAGTAGGAGCCAGGGCACTCGGCCCAACAGCGTTTATGGGATCATTCAGGTCTGGAAAGAGAGTAAGGGGACGAAACGAGGCCATGACGTAGAAGAGAGAGATGTAATCGACATGAGGGTCATTTTGACAGCCCTTCTGCTCTACTCTGCTCAGTCTCTCTGTTCTATCTCTCTCATGTAGAAGAAGAAAGAGATGGAAGCGAATGAGAAGAAGAAGAAGAAGAAGAAGAAGAAGAAGAAGAGAGTGATTAAGAAGAAGACGGAGGAGAAGAAGACAAGAGGGAGAGAGAGCCGAGGTCATTAATTGACCCATCTCACTTTTGTCGGTCAGCTGATGCAAAAAGCAAAAATGAGGACGCGTGTCCGACGCGCTTTTCGACGGAAAAGAAAGAGGCACGCGATTCATATATATATGTGTATATATGTTTTGATAATCTATTTTTTATGCCATTTATCACTATCATTTTCCTCCTCTTCCTCCAGATTCTGAGCCATGATTTCCTTTTGATAATGTCATAGGGGGAGAAATTATATGATGTTATGTATTATGGTATTATTTTGTTATGATGTTATGTATTATGGTATTATTTTCAAATTATGGTATTATTTGAAAACTAATCTGATGATTATGTATTTATAGTTTGATATCTTAGTCTCATATCATGTCTCTAATTAAAATTTATTTATTACACATGTGTTAACCTATGCATTTAGAAATGAATTCAGGGAGCATGACTTGAGAGGGAGTTTTTCTTACTCCCAAATCAAATCAAAACATCATTGTGTGCCATCATCAAAAAAGGAGAGATTGTTAGACTTATTTATTTTGATGATTTATTTAATTATATTTTAATTTATTTGAAAAAAAATAGAATTCAAAATTTATTTTGATAATTTATTTAATTATGTTTTAATAGAATCCAAAATTTATTTTGATGATTTATTTACTTATGTTTTAATTTATTTGAAAGAGAAAAATAAAATCAAAATTTATTTTGTCCCATTATTTCTCGCATAAACTTTTATCCTAAATATTGTTTGAATGTATTTAACATTTGCTTAAATTAAGAATTCATTTCAACCCAAAAATAATGCTCAAGCCAGAGGTTCAAATAGCCCAAAACAAAGCTTCAAATAGCCCAGCACAACAGCAGGCCAAAAGGTTCAAACAGCCCAGCACAGCAGCAGACCAAAAGGTTCAAACAGCCCAGCACAGTACCGGGCCAAAAAGTTCAAGTGGCAGCTATTCAAATTAGTAATGATGGAGTGGAAGATATTCAAATTAGTAATGATGAAATGGAAGATATTTAAATAAATACAACAGTTATAAACGGCCATAAATTCTGATGAATACAACGACTATAAGTTTCATTATATATACCAAAGTCTCTAATGTAAACAAGTTACAAAAATATATATATATATATATATATTATTTGATCTATAATCACTCACATCTATTCTCTGAAAAATTCTCTGAGAAGTGTTCTTCAATTTTTGTTTACATCCTCTTTCAGAAATTATACATTGAGACGTATAACTTTAAGCCCATCTTTCCTGTGTGATGTTTACATAAAAACCAGAGCTTCATTTTTATATCTATTTTTGAGAGATAATTCTTGTAACTTTCTGTGAAAGCAAAAACACATTCTTTTCAACCTTGTAAGAGTGTAATACACTCAGTGTTCTTGACTTAGAAAATCTGTGTAAAATCTGTGGAGGATTGCTCCATTTGTAAAGAGGTTACTAGCACCCCCGTGAAGCTAGACCATAGTGAAAAATCTCAAGTGAAGCTTAAGGAGTGGACGCAGGCTGAGTTGAAGCCGAACCACTATAAATTTGTTTGCCTTTCTCTCCCTTATCTCTTTATTTTATTTAAATTGCTGTAACTATATTCACATTTTCACTGTGCTAAAATCATTAACTAACATAGTTGTTAGAACACTTGTTTTAATTATTTTTATTTCATTAACTATATTTATCTATTGTGCTAGTCATAATTTTTATTAGGGTATTATAAATTTGTAATTGTAAAAACCTAATTCTTTTGGGTAATAAGGACAATTGAAGATACCATTAGATTTTTCAAGGGTAAAATCATCAATTTTATAAAATATAAACTAATTTGACAAAAATAAATGTCAAAAAAATACTTTTGAATTTTTTAAAATTAAAACTATCCACTAAAAATAAAATTATGTAAAATTGATGAATCTTTTAGACATTTATTTTTTTTTATCAAATTAATTTTATTATGTGTTTGGATGATGATTATGTAATCTGTGATTATTTTTATTTTCATTAAATTAGTTTCTATTTTTTCAATAGTCAAATATGGTAACAACCTTGATATCATTATTAAACTAATCTATTAAATCAAAAAATCCAAAACTAAAAACTTTTCATATATTAAATATATCGATTACACATTAAAAACCTAACAACCATCTATTACATGATCATCATCCATACACATAATAAAAATTAATTTTGTAAAATAAATAAATAAATGTCAAAAAAATTTATCAATTTTACATAATTTTATCTTTGGTGGGTAGAAATAATTTTTCAAAATTCAAAAAAAAAAAATTTACATTATTTTTGTCAAATTAGTTTATATTTTATTAAATTGACAATTTTGCCTTTGAAATTAAACAATATTATGTTCAATTGTCCTTATTTGGAACAAGATTGAAAATTCAGGGTCAAATGTGTCACAATTGAAAAGTGAGGAACCACAGTGACATGACCCCCAAACTATAGAGACTGTTAGTGTAATTTGCCCAAAGTAATTTTATCTATAAATTTTTGTCTTTAAAATTGTAATTTATTATACTGTTAGAGAAATAATATCTTTTAAATTTTTGTAATAATTTCTTTATATCTTGATTTATATAGTCATTATATTTGAGTAAATTTATTTTTATTTTTGTGATTATGTATAAAGAGTGCTATTTCAAGAATCCGTCCAATCCCTAGTAGCTCTGGGCCTTTACAATAAACAAGTCAAAAAAATTTCAAGTGTTGATTGTTCTTGGAAAATTTTTTTCAATCGATTGGTAAATAATTATAAATATGGAAGGTATTTTATGAGATTGGCTACTAATCTAATAATAATTAAAAAGTCAATAATTATAAAGCCGAACTTAATAATTGAGGAAACATAAACATTGCAAGTATCAAAGTTCTATAAATAAAAGTTGAACTTGCATTTCACATTATAAAATAATGCAACACAATTAAATACTTTGATTTGAATAAGTGATGTTAAATCCATACATATTCATTTGGTGAAACACTTAAAATTTAAATGTAACAATTATTATGTTGAATATCCTGATTTCGATAAGTGAATAAGCTTATTTAAATGTGATTAACTTTTTTATTTAATTTATATACCATATTACAATGAAATTGATAAAATACAATCATAATAATGAAAATTAAACAAAACATATAATTAATATAAAAAAAACTCACAAAATAGAAGAAAGCCTAACATAACCCAATAAATATATGGGAGAGGATCCACAAGTAGATGAGTGATTTAAAAGCAAAACTCCGTGAGATGGATGAGTTTTAAGCAACCAATTGGAGAATTTTTTAAAAAATATAATTAATTTAGATGAGAAAATTCGATACTTTTTCATATTAATATTTTATTTAACAAATTAAAAATAATAATAGTTATTTAGAATATCTCCAAACGATTATTTAAACGAGGGTTGTTAGTTATTTTAGTTACCATCAATATATTTTAATCATTTCAATGGCTTAGTTATTATAATAGTTACATTGGAAGAGTCTTGGGAGTTGCTTTAAACAATTTATGTATATAAATAGATAAAATAAAAGAATAGTATTGAAATACATAGATAAAAAAAGAATTAGACAAAATAAAAAAAAATACTATTTTTATATTTTAATTAATAAAAAATAAAAAGTTGTATAGTTATCGTAACCTAAAAGATTGTTTTTATTGACACATTCCCGATTTTTATTAGTGGTGTTATTACATCTCCTAATCTATGATTTTTATTTCCACTTCCAATGATATATGAGAAAGAGAATAGATTTTTATTAGTGGTGTTATTACATCTCCGAATATATTATTTTTATTTCCACTTCCAATGATATATGAGAAAGAGAATAGAGAGAAAGGATGAGAAGTTAATAGTGAAATCCATTCTACATTATTAAAAATGAATTAGGATGAATTAAGAGTGCTCAATTAAAATTCTCAAATATTTTTTTGATTATTATTTTTAAAAAATATTAACACCGATCAAGAGGATCAGATCCTTAATTGCAAGACAGATCTTACTTGCATGATTTAATACACCACCACACCACCAGCAACAGTTGTATCTGCTCTGTCTCTCGATTGTATTCTTCCTATTCACCAACCAAAGCAAGCACCATCAACCCAACCCAACCCAACCCAACCCAACCTAACCCAACGCCACGATCACAGCTCTTCTCTCGATCTCCACCGTCATGACCAGCGATCAACACCAATAGCCGATTAGCGATCACCGCATGACCTCAGCCCTTCACTGTCACGACCAACGATCAACAACGATCTGTGATCAAATATTAGCACTTGGGTTTGGCACTGTCTTTCATGTACTAGGGTTTGGCTTCCATAACCACTGGTGGATGGCTCCCACTAGTAAGTTGATGATTTGGACTTTTATACTAGGCCTTTTCTCAAATTAAGGCAAAATAGCAACTTATTTCCCAAATTAGGCCTAGTTTGAACGGAATTTCCAAACTAGGCTAAAACGGAGTTGTTATTTGACCCTCTTGTCAAAAATTTCTAAAATCATAAAAGCGTGGTTACAAATCACGCTTTTAAGTTTTTTTTTTTTATAAAACGTGGTTTCAAACCATACTTTTAAGTAAAAAAATTTTTTTGAGAAAATGTGCACGCTTTTGAGTGTTTTTTTTTTTTTCATAAAACGTGGTTGAAACCACGCTTTTAAGTAATTTTTTTTTTGAAAAAACGTGGTTTCGAACCACGCTTTTACTGTTGAGGGAAGAAAGCGTTGATCATAACCACGCTTTTAACCAAAATTTTTTTTTTGAGAAAGCGTTGATCAGAAAACACGTTTTCAATAATACATTACCAACACTCACTCTTCTTTCTCACACACACTCACTCTCTCTCTCTCTCTCTCTCTCTCTCTCTCACACACACTCACATATATAATTTTTAATATATATGAATTTTATTTTATAAAATTGAGACCAATATTAAATATATATAATAATAATTTATAATAGCAAATAATAATTTTTATATAATTTTTATAATTTTTATCTTTCGAGTGGTTAGAAATATTTTTTTATAAATTAAATTGAAACAACCATACGTATCTATATAACCTGCCCAAAAGTTAGAATAATAATTATTTTTTACCCTTAAATGATAATTATTTTTTATTTTTTATTTCTTAAATAAATTAATTTTTAATTTTTTTAAAAAAAAATTTAAAAATCAAACCATACATAGCCTTAAAATCTTTTGATAAGTCATTTCTTACGTTGGTAACTTATTTAATTATTTGTTAATTTTACCACATTTTTACCATCTGAGGCATGTTTGGTAACTATTTCATTTTCAATTTTTAATTTATATTTACAAAAATTTAAAAACTATTATAAAAACTTGTTTGATAATTTTTTTGGTTTATAAATGGTTGTCTCAATTTGTAAATTTGAGAAAAAAAACGTAAATTCAAAAAATGAGTTTACGTTGGTTTTTAAACAAAAATTTAAAAATTTTACAAACAAATTTTTTTTTCAATTAATTTTTTTTTGGAATAACTTTTTTTTTCAATTAATTTTTTTTTAAAGGTAAGGGAGGAACTGTCATAAATATAAATCTCAGGGGATGTCAGAATAATTTACCTAAATAAAAAATAAATAAATTTTAAGAGTTAAAGTAAAAAAGTAATCATTTTATATAGTTGATTATTATTTGCTATTATAAATTATTATTATATATATTTAATATTGATCTCAATTTTATAAAATAAAATTTATATATATTAAAAATTAGGGGTTTTTTTTTAAGATCTCTGGTATTATGATTTTATAGCATAAAGGACACTCAATATTTTTATAATGTCTAAGGTCTCTCAACATCAATCCAGAGAAAATTCAATCCAGTGAAATTCTTTGGTCCAAACCCAGAGAAAATTCAATTTAATCCAGAGCAATTCTCTAGTCCAAACCAGAGAAAATTCAATTCAGTGAAATTCTTTGGTCCAAAACTAGAGAAAATTCAATTTAATCCAGAGAAATTCTCTGGTCCAAACCAGAGAAAATTCAATTCAGAGAAATTCATGCAATTCACTTGGCATTCAAATTTGTGGTGTTTATACAGGCTGACTGTCTCTCGGCTATTGCGCTACAGCTACTTCTGAAACTAAAGAGGCATCTAAAAATTGTGTATGGTCTAAATGATACATGATGTCAGGTAAATCTTCTTTGGAGTGGTTTTTGTTGTCTTGTATCTTAGATTTGTTGCTTTACAGTGGCATATATGATCCTAATTTTTGTGTAATATCTTACTGTCTTTAACCAAGAATTCGCTCCAAATGAACCCCTAAAACTGGGGGTGGCTCTCTCAAAGCAGAACATTCCCTTCAACACCAATGAAACACTCATTGATCTGCCTATCAATCATCAAGAAGTGTTGCAAAGATATCAGATATAGTGTTTAGCTCTCTCACAGTTATAAAACTGAAGTTGATGACCACCGGTTAACCAAACCAGAGACCGGAACTAAAAGCCTTCCCGAGAACTCCATCTCCGACGTCTCCGATCATCTCCGACGATCTCTTCCGCGACAATGGTCACCAGAAGTTTGATTCCGTCGCTGGAGATAGACTAGGGTTCTGAGCTCCTTCGTTCTCGTCGGAGAATGCACCGGCACCTTCGTGATCGACGGCAGATTTTACGGAGAGGAGAGAGAGGCCGTCGGAGGAGAGAGAGTGTGTGAAGTTGAGATTTTGGATGTAAATGAAAAAACATAATAGGAGCAGAGAGAGTTGAGACATTTTGAGAAAACAGAGCTGAGCTGAGCTGATATATGTTTAGAGAGACAAAGAGTCAAATTTATTTGATATATGTTTAGGGATCTTAGATATCAAAAAATAATTTTGTGGATCTCTTCCATTACAAAAAGTGGGAGAGGGACCCTAGACTAATTTTTCCTAAAAATTATATATGTGAGTGTGTGAGTGTGTATGTCACACGGAGAGAGAGAGAGAGAGAGAGAGAGAGAGAGAGTGAGTGAGTGTGTGTGTGTGTGAGAAAGGAGAGTGAGTGTTGGTAATGTTGTTAGGTTTTTATTCTTGGCAATCCCGTTTGACAAAACTCCTTTTAGTTGTACTTATTTTCGCATTTTTTATTTCAGTGAGGTTATGAGTTTTTAGATGCGAATCCAACCTGAATTATGCCTTGCAGAGAAGTTTGTGATTTTAATACTTTCAAGATTGCCACTTCGCTGATTATGACGAGGATCGAGCTGCCCAGTCAGCTCGCGGGGGTCCAGGAGGCAGCGCCTCTTGGTGGGTCCGGGGCAACGGCCAGGCGGGGTCGAGGGGCAGCTCCCCCAAAGCAAAATGCAAAATTGCATTCAAAGTTGCCTGTCCGCCGTTGCTCGCTTGAGCGAAGGAGTTCTCGCTCTAGCGAAGGCTGCGTCTAGCAAAAAATCTGAGAAGGATGAATGTACACTCGAGCAAAGGTTGTGTGGCTCGAGCGAAGCCACTTATGGAAAACACGCGTTTTTGGTTCCTCGCTTGAGCGAAAGAGTCTTCCCTCGAGCGAGCCTTGCAGTTCCAGATTTCTATAAGCACGGGTTTCTGTCAGATTTTAGGATTATTGCTCCAGATCTTCTTCTTGGGTTATAGGGTTTATATTTGGGGATATTTTGCTAGTTTTCTTTGATGTTTTGATTGAGTATTCAACTCATGGTTTAAAGAGTATACATCAAAGGATTATTTGTTTGTTCTACACAAAAAAGAGAGTTGTTCTTCGGTGGATTCTGAAGAATTTGAGTCTGAAGCTTTGGTGGATTTTGGAGTGGCTCATCGTCAAGACAATTCCGAGATGAAGACGGGGTTGGAAGAGACACATAGGGGTTGGTTCAATTCGGGCGTAGATTCGCTAGGTAATTGAGAGTATACCTATGTAATTCCTTTTATATCTTCTTAGTGGATTGTATTGTAGCTGTTGCCCGTGGTTTTTTATCACAATTGGAGGTGCTGCAATTATGATTTTTCCACGTTAAAATCGTTGTGTCAATTTGTCTTGATTGTTTGATTCAGATTGTTTTATTGCTTTAAATTGATACATAATCACAAATCAATATCTAGTGGGTTTCTAGATTTTTCAAATGTATTATTGAAAACATGTTTATGATCAATGCTTTCTAAAAAAAAAAATTGGTTAAAAACGTGGTTATGATCAACGCTTCTTGTAAAAGCGTGGTTCGAAACCACATTTTTTCAAAAAAAAAAAATTTACTTAAAAGCATGGTTTCAAACCACGTCTTATGAAAGAAAAAAAAAAAAAAAAAAAAACCTTAAAAGTGTGCACGTTTTCTCAAAAAAAAAATTTTTTACTTAAAAGCGTGGTTTGAATCCACATTTTATGAAAAAAATAACTTAAAAGCGTGGTTTGTAACCATACTTTCTTAATTAAAAGCGAGGTTTGTAACCACGCTTTTACGATTTTAGAAATTTTTGGTGAGAGGGTCAGATAAACGGTGAAGGCGTGGTTCACAACCACGTTTTAGCCTAGTCTGGGAATTTCATCCAAACTAGGCCTAGTTTGGAAAATAAATTGCTATTTTGCCTTAATTTGGGAAAGGGCTCATTATATTATGGGTTTTTATTTGCGTGCTTTGATTTATGTGTTTTTTTTTTATTAGTTTAAATTGGTCTTTGATTTGTGTATATTTTGTGTGGCAATTGAGCAATGCTGATGGGTCGTGGTGATTTTTGTGAAAAGAGGGGACACTGTGTAAGGGATTGCATTGAGGAGTGAAGTAAAATAGTCTTTTAGGCTCCGTTTGGGAAGTAAGTTTGGGTTAAATAGTCATATAGGACAAAATTGGCTATTTTATCTAAATAGAACAAAATATCACATCCAACTCATAATCATTTCATTATTTCTCTCACAAAAAAAAAAAAAAAAAAACACTATCCCAAACAAGGGTTTTTAGCCCCAAGCTAAAATAGTCAAAAATTAAAAAAATCAATCCATATCCCAAACGAACTCAAGGTGTCGAACAATAATTTTGGGGTGCATTTAGCAGCTCCCATTTGAAATTAATTTTTATCCAATGTTTAATAGACGTTATCACGATTAAATTGATATAATGTTTAAAATTAAATGACACAATTAAAATTACATCGACCAAATTGACTCAAGATAGTACAACGATCACAAGTATAATTTTCCCCATTTTTCATAAAATTTTCTTACTAATGACATATTGACATGTATTATATTATTGCAATTGGTTCTATTTCAGATATCAAAATTTCATTACTGCATACAACATCAATGAATAAAAAATATCATAAAAGTTGCTACTTTATATACCCTTTTTCCTATCAAAAATTTTATTCCACGAACAGATGGGCATGGCAAGTGCAGTTGAAACCCTATGTGGACAAACATATGGAGCCCAGAAATATGAAATGATAGGCATATATCTCCAGAGATCAACCATCCTACTTGTTGCCACTGGCATCTTCATTAGACTCATCTACATTTTTACCAAGCCAATTCTTAAGTTGATCGGCCAATCAAATGAGATTGCGTCGGTAGCAGCATTGTTCATCTACGTCTCATTCCTCAAATCTTTGCATACGTTGTGAACTTCCCAATACAAAAGTTCATTCAAGCTCAGAGCATAGTGTTACCAAGTGCACTTTTCAGGAGCCACATTTGTGCTACACATCTTATTAACCTGGGTTTTCGTGTACAAGGCTGGGCTTGGTTTATTGGGTGTTGGTTGGTATTGAGCTTGTCTTGGTGGATTATTGTGGTGGGCCAGTTTGTTTGCATAGTGACAAGCTCAAGGTGTAAGAACACTTGGTCTAGGTTTAGTTTGTTGGACAATCTTCACTGTATTTAAAAAGATTAATTTTGTTTGTGTACTTAACAACAAACAGAATACAAAAGAAATAAAGGAAAGAAGAGAAAAATGTTTGATTACAAAAATCAAACTAGAAATAGAATTAAATAAATAAAAACAGATTTTATTTTGTTACCAAAACAAAATTAAAATCGGATTTAAATAAATAATAATAAGGCCTCGTTTGGTAAGAGGCTATTTTAGCCAATTAGCCAAAAAGCCAACAACCCATACCAAAAAGTCAAAGATTCTCTTTTCTCTCTACTTTTTGCACATCTTTTCGTAATTAGCCAAAAAGTCATCCCAAACATACAAGTTTTTTTTATTTATCTTTTTAGCCAAATAACCAAAAAGTTACTAAATTAGCCTGTTCCCAAACGAGGCCTAAAACAAAAAATAAATAAATAACTTACTTGATTAATATCTTGAATATTATTCTGATCAAGTCCAGTGTTTGACACTGTGTCCTTAAGACAGATTCGTCCTCTCCACGGTGCTTTCAGAATATGGACGTCTATCTCCCAAGATGAAATGATCAACTACAAATAAATGCAGCACTACAATATACTTATTCAACGAACACACTAAGTGTTTACACTCTTTCTCATAAAAATTAAATGCAGCAAAATGAAGAATAAATTTGCAGAGGGGAAGTACGAAATTTCTGAATAAAACATCAAATGAGGGCTATCCTATTTATAGATGTATTGGTCTCTGTAGGTTTTGAATTAAACAGGTGCAAACCTGTTTGAACAGGTATAGTACTTGTTGGGTTTTGAATTAGAACTGATTAGGTTCAAATTTGAGCAGATAAAAAACTGAATAACCCAGATTTGAATCTGTCCGGATTATTTGAATTTTAAACAGTCAATTCTGTTAGGGTGGGAGAAAATCGGACCAGATTTTGAATTTAAATTCCGAAAATCAAATTGGAAAAATTAGAATTTAATTTTAGAAAATAAAATTCAAATGTTTTTGGCCCAAAAAGATAGGTATTGGGCCGAACAAACCCAACCGACCGGACGGACGGATGGTGGCAGCGCGCGCGCGTGTGGTGATTTTTGGATCCAATGGGTCAAGCCCATTTTGCCCATAACCTCCCTCTCTACAAAACTTGGGTATCCCTTAGGGCACACCCCAAGTTCCAATCCCATGCCTTATAAACCCGAGCAATGCTAGGTATCATGAAAAAATTTTCATGAAAATGATCATAAAAGATTTATAACCTTTGGATTACACTTAAAATAAAACACCACACACTAATCAAGGTAACCCAAGGATCATAAATTTTTCATGATCAGTTTCATGAAAATTTTTTCATGATTCCTATCTTTTCTCTATAAACCCATTCAAAACTTCCCATCAAATCAATGTGAGACAAGCCATTTTCAAACCTTAAGGAATTTCCACCAAAACTCCATTTCCATGGAGCTCACTTTGGCTTCAATTTCTCATTCACTCAATAATGGTTTTGAGCAACCAAATATACCACGTGAATCACAACACGGCATAGAACGTGTTACCACTTTGACCCGCCAAATTTGACACTTGGGTCCCACCAAAATAATAGACCAAAGTTAGGAAAAAATTCTGGTTTTACCCAGAATTTTCCAACCATTTCCAACATAGTTTACAGGCCATTTCTGGGCTTATGCAGTTCTTCAAATTGTCGGCTGCGTAGGCAGTGATGATATGCTTAGAGTCATGGTATTATCAGATTGTTCTTCTACTGGCTGGGTTGCTTCCTAACCCTAAGTTGGCTTTGGATTCTTTTTCTATCTGGTGAGAAAAGTTTTCATCATTGTTTATATATATCAACAATGTCATGATGATAGCTAGCACAATAACAATACCTCTCAAGTACACAATAACTGTTTGAAATGAATGCTCCTCCATGATTGTTTACTTGGTTTTAACTGCAACTTGCTAATTGCGGGATCCATAATGATGATCTCAATTGGATTCAATGCAGCAGTAAGGTCAGTCGTGTTCAATTCATTCATTAATCTATTGTTAAAATATTATTTCTCTATATTAATTCTCTTTTATTCGTCATATTTCTAGATATATACTAGAAAATCAAATCCACCAAATATTTGGGAGTTATTTTTTCCACAATTATTTCATTCTCTTTCACATGTAGTTTCTCACATGATAGGGCTCTTGTTTTATAAAGAGGAGGGTTGTGAAATATTTGAAATGGGCCATGGAAATGATAATTTCTTATATTTTTAACATTGATCCAATCATTGTATCTAATCTAAACAATTATCTTAGTAAGGGTGTTTAATTTGAATGAGAGAGAGGATAGTGAACAACAATGCAATTAGAAGTTACATGTAGCACAAATATTAATGTTGTTGATATATATATATATACGCTGAGCAGTGTGAGGGTAAGCAACGAGCTTGGAGCCGGACATGACAAGTTAGCAGCATTTTTAGTAGCAGTGGTGAACTTAGTCTCTTTCATACTCTGTTTGATTGCAGCAATTGTTGTCCTTGCACTACGCAATGTCATTAGCTATGCCTTCACGGATGGTGAAACTGTGGCCAGAGCTGTATCAGAACTTTGTCCAGTTCTTGCCTTCTCCCTCATCCTCAATGGAATCCAACCCGTCTTGTCTGGTAAGGTTTGCTTCAAAAAATAATGAAAGCATTTTCCATTTCTTCTATTGCAATTGAGAGAATTTTAAATGTCATTACGAAAGCATCATGAAAGGGCTTTTGTTTTGCTTTATGGTGTTTGTTTTGCAAGTTGATTCATTGACATTTAGTTATTTCATTTCGTTTTTTCCTATTCTCAGTTTTTTCACTATTTCAGCCCCCGTCTTTTGCAATGTTTTATTTCCATTAACAAAATATTACTTCTTTTTTCCCCCTTATCCCTCGGTGATATAATGTTTAAAAAAAAAAAAAAATTCTAATTCTATGACTAAGCCCTTATCCCTCATATGGGCAATTAAATAGAGCGATAAGTACTCTCACCTCCATGGATTAGTTATCCCCTATGTCTTAATTATCTTTCTTCTTCGATTCAACAGTTAGAAATAATTCTCTGTATTGACTGTGGGTGTGTCTACCTAGTTGGAATGTGTCTCTGAGTCTTGAAGCTCTTTCCTCATGCCTAATTTTCTTGATGTAATGTTTAGTTTTGAGATAATAAAATTTTCTCATTTGTAGATCAAAAAGAAAAAAACAAAGCTATATATTGGAAAACTAATCTCATGACTTAATTGCATCCACTGGCCCATGAAATCATTCATCCCATGGCAGTACTTATCCTCTTAATTAATCTATTCATTTTTTATTTGCTGATATGATTTTGTGGGATAACTTGTACTAGGATAAGTTATCCAGATAGGAGTATTTTAGTCATTTTGTGACAAAAGTTCTATCTTGGGATTAGTTATCTCTTGTATTCCTGGACAAAATAATGTTGGATCATCCCATGTGAGCTCCCATTGGAGAACCCACTTTCTCCACCCAATGGAAGTGGCTCTCCCACTCTACCAACCCCACTAGAGAGTGGAAGAGGGTAGGTGGTGACCAATGAGGCTCTCCCTCTTTGGTGTATAAATAGAGGTTGAGGGGAGAGTTGAAATCATCAGAAATTGAGTGTGAGAGCTGTGAGTTGAGTGAGTTTTATCTCCTCCTCTGTATTTGTATTTTTGCTCCATTTTAGTGATAATTCTCATTTCTGTCCGTGGATGTAGGCATTGGGCCGAACCACGTAAATATTGTGTTCTCTGTGTGTGTGAGATAATTCTCTGGGTGTGTTTGATCCTAACAAAGTGGTATCAGAGCCAGGTTGTACGTTTTTCGGAAAAACAGAGCGTTGTTTCGAAACTGCCCAGAAATCGTATTGCTCGAAATCAGATTTTGAGCATACTAGGAGCAAGGGCTCGACGAGAGGAGTCCAGAAACATAAAGCACACACCCAACGGAGGCCGGACGCGCCCTCACGCGCCCCTGGAAGTTGGCGCGTGAGTCCCAGTCTCGCCACGCGCCACCACGCGCCGATCAGGCAGACGGCGCGTGATCCCACTCTCACCCACGCGCTCCACGCGCGGACGAGGGAAGAAGACGCGTGAGTTCACGCGCGACACGCGCCGCACGCGCGCGCACCGAGCCGCTCGAGCCGGAGCTGCGTTGACCGAGTTTGAGCCGCTAACCGAGCCGCTGACTGAGCCGATGACGTCAGCCTGACGTCAGCATAACCGGAGGAGTAATCTGGTGCTTCGCAGGCGCACCAGATTCTGCCGATCTGAACCGTTAAAATTGTTTTGGCTACATCTAAGCCATTTGAGGTCCGATTTGGGTGATCCAATAGTACTTTCCAACTATTTGGAATATTTCGGACACATCCGTACGGTCAGATTTTGCAAATAAACTTTCAAAAATTTGCAGTTTTTATTTTGGCAATCCGAAGTGCTTTTCCGGCTAATTTGAGTAGTCCGGACTTCACAGCAAAGCCTGTTTTTCAAACAGAGATTATTTTCTGGATGATGGGGGAATCCACATCAGTTTCAGGGCCGATGATTCGGTTGAACGCTTCTAATTATGCGATATGGAAGCCGCGGATGGAGGACATCCTGTATTGTAGAGATTTGTTTGATCCTATAGCGCTAAAGGGGGTCAAACCAAATGGAGACAAGGATGTGGACTGGATAAAAAATAACCGGAAGACTGTCGGTCAAATCAGATAGTGGATTGACCACAGTGTGTTCCACCATGTTGCCCAAGAGACAGACGCCTATGCCCTATGGATGAAATTGGAGGGCATGTACCAGTCCAAGACCGCACGGAACAAATCCTTGATAATGAGAAGGCTTATAAACCTGAAGCTGAAGAATGGTGTGTCTGTTGCTGAACACACCAGTGAATTCCACAGCCTTGTGAACCAGCTTGCATCTATCAAAATGGAGTTGGAGGATGAGATGCAAGCATTATTATTACTCAGTTCCTTACCAGACAGCTGGGAGACGTTGGTGGTTTCTCTCAGTAATTCTGCACCCGAAGGGAAGCTGACCATGGGGATGGTCACAGACGCCTTATTCAACGAGGAGGCAAGGAAGAAAGAGATGGACGGAGAGCAGTCTCATGCCCTTGTCACAGAAAGTAGAGGCAGAGATAGAGAAAGGGGCAGAGGTAGAGGAAGAAGTAAAAGCAGAGGGCGTTCACAGTCCAGACAGGACAACACGAGGAGGTGTTTTTACTGTGATCAAGAGGATCACGTAATAAGAGATTGCCCGGAGAAGAAGGCGGACATACAAGCCAAAGAGAAGGCTAAGGGACACGGAGGTCCCTCAACTACAGCAGTTGCAGTGCATTCCTCTGACGATGAAGAGGTGATGCTTACAGTCTCGTCAGAGTTGAAAACACCCGGCTGGATTTTGGATTCAGGGTGTACGTTCCACATATGTGCGGATAGGAAGCTTTTCTCCACTTACCGAAGAGTCAGCGGTAGCATTATCCGGATGGCCAACAACACAGTGAACAGAGTTGTCGGCATAGGGACAGTGCGATTCCTTACTAAGGATGGAAGAAAAGTAATTTTATCTGAGGTCCGACATGTGCCAGGAGTACGGAGGAATCTAATCTCCCTGAGTATGCTAGATCTAAAAGGAAATTGTTTCTCATCTAGTGGCGGGGTTCTTCATGTACGCAGAGGTGATAGAGAAATGTTGCAAGGCAAATTGTGCAACAAACTGTACAGACTGGAAGGAGAAGTTTTGACAAAGATGAGTGTTGTCAAATGCCAGTCGAAGGGTACAAAGAGAGAACATACGCAACCAAAGCGTATGATTGAGCAAGGCTTTCATCAGGAATGGCGAAAACGGTGCACGGGAACGCAAAGAGGCAGTTCAAAGGTGCACAGATCTGAGCCAGTGAAGCCAATCTTGAAGAAAGTTCAGAGCAAAGAAACCAAGTCTGTAGAGACTATGCCAGTGAAGAAGAGAGTTTCTTTTGCTTCCGTGTTAGAGACATTTTGCAACCTCTCAAAAGATGCATGGAAAGGAGGGATGCAATCTCGAGTCGCAAAGTGAGCGTTGCAATGCACTCCAATAAGGGGGTGCGAGCACTATGCACGGAGTTGCATAGTGATACCTTGTACAGACCGATGGAAGTTGTCTTGGCAGAAGGGCTAACTGTCAAACATCAGTACGGACGTACAAGTGAGACTAAACCGAACATCAGGGATTGCAGCACAGACAACGGGCATATGAGATCGCTGGGAAGTTGTTCTAAAGTGCAGAAAGCAAAGGCTGGTTGTTCAGAAATAAGCTCCGAGCAAGGAAAATTGAGGATATTGATGTGTCACACTCTGAAGTTTTCTAGTTGCTCCCGTGTTCATCATGCAAGGAGTTGCACGGTAATGCAAGGGTATCCCGAGCAGGGGGTGCAGGACATCCAATCAGGGGGTGTCAAGATATTTTGGTTGCGCAAGTTCAAGCATAGCAAGTGAAGATATCCGAGACAGGAAGCGTGGAAGAGATTTGTGGGAGATAGGAGCAGAGGCTCTCTCCAAATCAGAGAGTGGTGTGAGTTGAGTTGAGGATGTAGGATTCCCTCCTCCTCTTGTATCTCTGGTGTATTATCTCTAGCTTTCAGGGGATGCAATGTCTCAGTGAGGAGATGAAGATTCTGTTGGTCTTTTGGGCGTGACAAGATTAGCAGCAGTGTGTGGACTGGATCACCTCACATGAGTTGAGGGGGTGATTTGTTGGATCATCCCATGTGAGCTCCCATTGGAGAACCCACTTTCTCCACCCAATGGAAGTGGCTCTCCCACTCTACCAACCCCACTAGAGAGTGGAAGAGGGTAGGTGGTGACCAATGAGGCTCTCCCTCTTTGGTGTATAAATAGAGGTTGAGGGGAGAGTTGAAATCATCAGAAATTGAGTGTGAGAGCTGTGAGTTGAGTGAGTTTTATCTCCTCCTCTGTATTTGTATTTTTGCTCCATTTTAGTGATAATTCTCATTTCTGTCCGTGGATGTAGGCATTGGGCCGAACCACGTAAATATTGTGTTCTCTGTGTGTGTGAGATAATTCTCTGGGTGTGTTTGATCCTAACAAATAATTCCACATATGCGGGATAAAAGAGCTCTCGGGATAAGTTATTACGGGTCATAAAATCTGATTCAAATGTTGAATAATTTTACATAAAATAATCATCTCCTGCTTCTTATCTGTGAATGAAGCATGACCATATTGATTCAGATTCACTCTTAGATGGCTTCACTTTTCTTTCATCTTCTAACTTAAATGTGAGATGAGAGGAATGAAGGAGTTGCTGTGGGGTGTGGATGGCAAGCTCTCGTTGCATATGTGAATGTTGGCTGTTATTATATGGTTGGGATCCCATTGGGCTCACTACTCGGTTTTCACTTCAAATTCGGTGCTAAGGTTGGCTACTTGATAACTCATGTGCTTTCTTCTATTCTTCTAGTTGCATATACACTCGATTATCTTTTGATACAATAAAACTAAACACAAAAAATAATTATAGTATTAGATATCTGATGGAAGGGTCCATGAGCGAAGAACAATTCTTTCCGATTAAACTTTTATGTCCCTAGATTTATTGTTTGTATAAAGAGTGACAATTCATTTACATACATATCAGATGGCATGGGTCCATCATTAAAGGGACTGTTTCTTTCATATCATTCTCCTATTGTTTGCATAAAAAGTGATAATACATTTTCAAAAAACTGTTTGTGGTGTTATTTATCAAAAAAAATCGTTTGTGGGGTTTGTCGGGAATATGGTCAGGGTTGATAGCGGGCACACTGATGCAAACCATTATTTACCAAAAAAACTGTTTGTGGTGTTTCTCTTGACCTTTATACCAATTTCTTACACCATGTCTATAATATATAATGCCAAATATTCAATACACCCACGTACCATAACCCAAACATAATTATTTTATTTTATTTTATTTTTTATAAGTAGAATTAAAGTTTTTGAATTGAGTAGGACGAGCTCATATATGTTGTCATTAAATATCACCAAGGTTGTGTTTGTGAGGGATTTGTGAAAAAGAAAATTGAGAATTTTTTTTTTAGTTGTACTTTACAAATTCAAAATCCAAACATGACTGCCAAACTTTAGCTTCAGCTTCTTTAAATTGGTATAATTATATAACAGCAGCTTTGGTCCCCATTAAGTAGCCACCATTGATAAATTGTGGATAAAAGACATTTTTACTACTAATAATAATTTGTTAATTATGTAGAAAGAGAGTCAGCATGCTGTAAATATTGCAACTAATGCTCTGTTTATTTTAACGTAAAATATCTTTTCTGAAAATATTTTACGTAATTACATTAATTGGTTGAATAAAAACTATGAAAAATATTTTTGTAAAAAAGTCATTTTTACAAAAAGTTCGTAAAATGACTTGTTTTCATGGTCGGTAAGCTAATTTTGGGTCAGTGAAGACTCTTTACTGAAGAAGAGCTTCAGCTGCTGAAATGCCACTGGGCACACCAGATTTGATTTTGGGATGTTATTTTTTGAATACCAATCAAATATCAGAAAATATAATTGTTGAAAATTAATTTGAATGTATTGCAGGTGGAAAAAGCTACAAAGAGGTTGGAAAAGTGGGATGACAAGTAAAATTTATTTTTAAAGGGGGTCTTCAAAAGTTCTTTAAGTTGAGTTTAGATCATGAATTTTAAGAATTTGTGAAGAGAAAAGAAAATATAACAAAAATATAATTTAAATTTTTATGTCTTTCTTTCCTATTTTCTTTTTCTTCTACAAATCTTTGTTCAAATTAAAAACCCAGTTGTGAAAGCATTGGCTTTCCCCAGAAGAGTCAGGTTCGACTCTTGCGGGTGCAAAAATGTTGGATAAAATTTCAGTAGTTCTCTGCGGAGATCTCGTGCTATATTTCGATTGAAACTTGACCCTACTAAGGGTGGTTAATGAACTCCACTGGTACCTTAGTAGTGGGTCATTTCCTATGGGTTGAGTTAAATCACACGGACAACCGGTTATCCGGAGCTTAGGCTCCCAGATGCCATAATGACACTTCATAACATTCTTTTTTTTCACAATTCAAAAAAAAAAAAAAAAAATGAAATTAAAAATTAAAAATCCAAATACAGCCTTAGTGAGTTTAGACATTTATAATCTTATTATTTTATCTTCTGTGATTTTTCTTGAAAGAGCTATTCTGTATTTCTAAGTGTATTGGACTATGAATTGGTATAAGAGATGAGGTAAATTTATCTACTGTTATTATTATTATTATTATTATTATTATTATTATTATTATTATTATTATTATTATTATTATTATTATTATTATTATTATTGTGGGGACATAATTTTTGAATGACAACACGTGGCCGAGGTGTCACCGAAGTGCCAGCCGAGGTGCCACGTGTCCTGATCATGATGTCGATGTGATCTCGGCTAGGCCGAGGTTATCTGCGAGAATACCGGAATTCAGGATAAGCGGATAAGGGACAAGAGTCCTAGAATGGAAGAAGACTTCAGTTTGAGTAAAGATAAGACTCTTAGAGAGTTTATCCAAATCCTACTGGGAGTCCAAGATTAGCAGTAATCCTAAGTCCATTGGAGTTAGGCTTCTATTGAGACTAGGATTGTGTTGGCTATAAAAGTGAGGCACCCCCATGGGTCTAAGGTATGCTTTTTATGCTCTGTCTAGTGAGTTAAGCACTATTGGTTATCTTTGAGAGATATTTTACTGACTTGATCGTCGTAGTGTCCCCAAGTGGACGAACTACCGCCGGAATCTCTTCTTTCTATTGCAGGTCGTTCGTACTTAATCTATTCTGCCGGCGTTCTGCAACTGAGTACTTAGTTGGCAGTGTGGTCGGAAATTCACTCACACAATTATTATTATTATTATTTCTCTCACGAGATTCCAAGAAAGATACTCGTCTAAATTAATTTATTTCTGGATGTGAATGTTTTTTTTTTAATTTTATTATATAAATCTTTTTAGGCACTCTGATTATAAATTTAAATTTGAATTTTGTTTGGTTAAAGATTTAGGCGTTGAAATACTTTGTTCAGGACAAGTTTAGATAAAATAATCAAAATACTCATGTATATATATATATATATATACACTAGTTTAAGAAGGCCCGTGTAAGGCACGGATTATTATTACAGTATATTTAAATTTTGTATTTTGATAATTTTTTAAAAATTAAAACATTGTTCTGTAAAATTGAATGGAAAAAAAATTATTAGATATGTAATAGAATTATGTGGTATGGTATGTATCATTTTTTGATTTGTTATACAACTAATGATGTAGACTCAAATTTTATTACCATATCATTTTGAGCGAATTTATGAGTTTCTAACATTTTTTTCAAATTTATAAAAATAAATAAATTATGGTGTGTAACTTTTCTCAACAATAAATATAAAAAAAATACTAAAATAATTCTTCTATCCAGAAAAAATTACTAAGATAATTCACTGAACTAATAAAGAAGCAAAAGAAAATACATATATATACATATAACTAATTTTATTAATACATAAATCATATTCGCATAATGAATGACTAATTTTGTTAATAAGTAAACCATTAAGTAAATTAACAATTTGTAATGATATGAAAAATATTTTTCAGTTAACCATTTGTTAAAAATAAATCATTATGTCAATTAATAGTTTTTAAGGATATGAGAAATAATTTTGATAATTTATTATTACATAGGAGAATTGGGCTCTTTTTTTTTTTTTTTTTTTATCTGAGTACTGTGTTAAATAAAAATTTAAAACAAATGGTAATTGTAATTTTTATTTTAGGGTATTTTTTTAAGGTCCCTGGTATTAAGATTTTATAGTATAAAGGACACTCAATATTTTCATAATGTGTAAGGTCTCTCAACATCAATCCAGAGAAAATTTGATCCAGAGAAAATTCGATCCAGAGAATTTCTCTGGACACATCACAAAGAAAAATCCAAATTTCTCTGGACACTACTCTGCTTCTTAATATTAGTCCTCCGAAGGTGGTGATATAATCCAAAGATCTAGTACTTATTAATTCAGTACCTATTAATTCAATCTACACTCTGTAATTCATGGACTAAAACATGGATTCCAAATTTCAATCCAGAGAAAATTGAATGAACACCCAGAGAAAATTTCAATCCAGAAAAAATTGAACATTTCAATCTAGAGATCAGTACCTATTAATTTCAATCTACACTCTGTAATTCATGAGGGTAGTGATATAATCCAGAGATCCAGTACCTATTAATTTAATCTACACTTTGTAATTCATGGACTAAAATATGGACTAAAACATGGATTCCAAATTTCAATCTAGAAAAAATTGAATGATTACCTAGAGAAAATTTCAATCCAGAGAAATTTGAACACCTAGAGAAAATTTCAATCCAAAAAAAATTGAACATTTCAATCTAGAGATCAATACCTATTAATTTCAATCTACACTCTGTAATTCATGGACTAAAATATGGATTCTAATGACACAACCTTGAGATCCACAGCTTGATGACTGCCCAGGTTGCAACTTCCTACAAATCACAAAGAAAGATTCTATGTATCCGAGGAGCAAAATAATTTTCCCATTAAAGAGAGAGAGACACACACAAAGATAGTGCACTATTTATATACAGAGAAATAGAGGAGCAAAATGGTTCAAATAATTTCACCAGAATCTCACATTTCAACTTCTGAATTGGTTTAATCATCTATTCATTGTTAATTGTTAAACCAGTAAAAATTGTGAACAAAGCACCAAAGAGCCACACACACAAAAAAAAAAAAAAAAGAAGAAGAAGAAGAAGAAGAAGAAGAAGAAGGTGGTTGTTAACAAAGACTACAAAATTCCAAGAAAAGAAAAGAAAAGAAAAAAAAACTTGCAGAAATTAGTAAAATTTGCCTCCAAAAAACAAAAAATTACAACAAAGTGGAAAAACAAAAACCCATTATCAATCATATATACCTGTCTATCTTAAATTCATTTTTGTTGAAAGCATTAATTAGTTTTTGAGAAGAGCTCGATAATTAGGCATGAGCTGACTAACTTTACCTTCTTCAACAATCATATTCTGCTCAGAAACTCTCAACCATATACACACAGCACTAAAACTGAGCACCAAGCTTAACAACCCACTTCCCAATCCAATCCCCTCAAATCGTTGTAATCGAAAGGCCTTTACTCTTCAATGGCGGCAATGGGTATCCATAGAGATCCTTATTCCCCATATACGAGTTGGTATTGAACCTCACCAAATTCCCAGTCCAGTTCCCCAGTGCCACCGGAATCGGACTCGCCAACCGGTTATTCGACACATCGAAAACCGATAACAGCACCAGAAGCCCCAGTTGCTGCGAAATTAGACCCGTGAGAAGATTATTGCTGAGATCGATGACGTTGAGGTAGGCGCAGAAGGCGATTTGGGGTGGGATTTGGGTGGAGAGGAGGTTGGAGGAGAGGTTTAGGACAGTGAGGTTGACCAGGAATTGGAGAATAAGAGGTTACAGGAGAATCAGATTGTGTGAGATTGGAGAATTTGCTTGGGGGTAAAGAAATGGAGGAAGAAGACAACAGACAGGTTGAATGATGTGTGTGTGTGTGAGAGAGAGAGAGAGAGAGAGAGGGAGATATGAAATAGAGAAGGTAGAGAGAGAAATGAGGTTTGATAAAATGAAGATCAGAAATAAAGAGAGTTAAATTTCTCTGATATGATATATGGGTGTGGGTTTAGGGACCTTAGACATTAAAAAATAATATTATGGATGTTTTTCCATTACTAAAAATGGAAGAGGAACCTTAGACTAATTTTCCCTTTATTTTAAACAAACTTTATAAGTGTATTTGTAATTTGTTAAAAAATAAAATATTTATGTTCCATAGTCGATCAAGAATATTTATGTAATTACGAAAAAACTTGTTTCATGATTAATTAAGAATGTTCGCATAATTATGAAAAATCTTGTTATATAATTGACTATGAATATTTGCGTAAGTACGAAAAAAAATCTTTACTCAATATATACATCACCATTAATAAATTATTCAAAATAAAAAAAAAATCGAAAAAAAAGCACAAGTAACTAGGCGGTTCTTTCACAGACCAAAGCCCCCCTTCCTGCTCCTCTTCCCCTTCATCTTCTTCAGAGTCCCTCTCCTCTGTCTGCCGCCTCTCCTCTACCGACATCATTCCTCTGTCCACTGCCTCCTCCTCACCTACTTCATGATCCACCACCAGAACCATTGCCCCCCCCTCTCTCTCTCTCACAGATCATGAAACCCTAGGCAGTGATCCATCCATTGCACCATTAGCTCCTCCTCCGTAACCGCCGCAGACGACGGAGACTGCGCCGCCTCTTCTGTTAGAAACCTCAAACCCGTCTTCTTCGTAAAATATTGCCGACTTTACCTCATCAGTGTAGCTTGATCGACGTCCACTGCGATCGCTACAGAAAAGGAAACGACCGGTTTCACTTCCATTGCCTCTCTCCACCTGTGGCTATCAGAGAAAATTTTGCACGCGCGCATGCGCACACAGTTGCCAAAGTTATGTCACATATATATATGTTTGTTCATATGAGTTTGTTATTATACTTAATTTAACTACTCCAATAGATAAACTCAGATTCAAACATAAATTTGAGTAAGACTGTTGGCTTTTTGGCTTTCGAAGGTTATTTTTGTAATTATGAGCATGCCATCAAGGATCAATCAGTCCTTATAGAAAATTAATTGCCAACCAATTATCAGACGATTATGTTTTAGTTCTTTCAGCCTCAATGAAGAGGACTTTTACTGGTGGCTTGATTTAGGAGAATTAAACAAATAACAATTAAATGAAGAATAATTGAAGCATTTCATTAAAATGAAAAAACTTACAATAATCCAAACTTAGCCTCGTAGAGGTTTACAGCAACAATCTACTTGAGACTACTCCTATGAACGAAGTGCAGTGCAGGAATTTCAAAGTACAGAATTGTAAAGAACAGGAAATGTAAAACTGGAAAGGAAATAAAGTAGAATAAGACTGGTTTTTTGGATTTGAGTCTGGGGGCTTTTTCTGGGGCCTTCTCTGTTATTTATACTTCTCAAGGATGACCATCGAACTGCATTTCTAACTGTCGAACTGCTCCTCCATGATCGCTGATCATGTTGCCTTATAATTAGCTCCGCTATTCCATTACTTGCAGTTAGGCTTCCCTCCTAATTTTGAATCTGAATGTGAGTAACCGTTGAAACCACGTCACTTTGCATCTTCTTTGCTGATCCAATGCTACTCAGATCTCGTAATAACCAATACTAACTGTCACGTGTACGATTATGATTGAAGACTTGAATAGTCTTCCTGTATTACCCCTATTCTGCCACACGTCGAATTATAATTGGCTTATACAAAACATGTAGCCAACATTACCCCCCGCACTAATATACCCAATACTTTGTGATATTAGTGGATCAAGGTCTTTTATCCACGTCTTAGAACGTGCACGGGCTTTGCATTCTTCCAGAAATGCAACTGTCATTTATCACTTGCATTAAACTCTCCTTCAATCTTTTGAACACCCCCACCACCTTAGTATTCGGACAGACTGATATATTGTTATGGCCGAATCGATTTTCTCCTCCATTGATCGAGCATACGAAGAGTCATCTGATGATGTTGTTCCTCCTCGAAAGAACCTCCATGCATTAATTAGTCACCTTTACCCACCTTTCTATATTCAAGTCATAGAAGCCTTTGCAAACTATCAACCCTTGGACTACGAACACATTGCCCTTAATCCTTTGATTCAGAAAATTACAAACATGGACATGGGAAGTTCTTCTTCTGATTCATCCTCGGACTACGAACAAACTACCCTAAATCCTTTGATTCAGAAAGTTACAAATATGGACATGAGAAGTTCTTCTTCACAATCCTCTGTATGGGATAAGGCTGTGGCTTCTTCTTCCTCTGGGGCTTCTGATTGGGCAAGCTGGTCGAAACCTAAGGCCTGTGATTTAAGGGAGCAAATTAACCATCATTTTGTCAAGTTCACTGACCCTTTAGAGTTCCCTTCCTATGCGCAAAGCTCGGTGGCTTACCCTTACGTGCCCATCGACCGACGACGTAGTTTGGAGGACAATTTGCTTGTAGCATGGTACACATCCTCCATGCCTACGAAGATAGTGCATGCTACTCGACGCCCAGAAGAGACACAAGGATACAATCCATCATTCTTAGCCCAGAAGGTGAAGCTTTGCTCTTCTGATTGGCTCGATTATATTAATGCCCTTGTTCCTTCTACCCTTGCTCCTTATCCTTAAGTGGAAGCTTCCATATCTCCTCCTCCACCAAATCCTTGCTGGACAGAGAGACTGAGGCTTGCCCTCTTTGCGGATAAGGTCTTTCCTTCTTACAAGCCTCCACCTTCTCCTACTCCAGCTGAGCGGAGGCAAGCCCAACTTCTGCTTGCAGCCTTTTCTCACTTGCCTTTCAATATTCTTCAGGATGACATCCCTCTCAAGAACCTTCGATGGGCTTGTGGCATTTTGACTCGGGATCATGTCCTCAACCCCCTCGCCTAAGCAGAGCTTCACATGTTTTTGGACCAACTCCCATTGCTTCATCACTGGCATCGAACTTCTGTGGTCACCATTCAATCTTTGGACCAACTCTCATCCCTTCGAGTTCATGCCCAATACGAAGCGGAGAACCTTGTTGAAGAATTTGATAGCTTCAAGAATAAAGACTCTTTGTATTGGGATGACTTGGATATGGACGAGTTGGAACAAGGATTGAGAGAAACAGCGTTCGAAATAAAGGTTGAAGAGCTCTTCTACGAAGTGAGAGCACATCAACTTCAGCAGCCAATCCTAGAAGAAATAGAAGATAGAATAAAGAAAGAACAGAAATTCATTGATTATAGTTGGACCAAATTTCATGATCTTGTTATTTATTCTATTCCTTATTTTTATAAACTTGAATTTGTGCCCAAAGAGGGCCATTCGATGTAATTGCTATTGCATTAATACAACTAAGACTTTTCTCTTTATTTGGCATTGTTTGATCTTGTCCCTGTTTGTCTTTAAAAGCAAATTTAGGACTTCGAACTGAATAATCTTATCCTTCGAATCCAAATTCAATCGTTTTAAATGAAACGCTAAAAAAAACCAACATGAACTTTTTCAATTTATGGATTACAGTTGACAGTTTTTGCTGATTTTCATTTAGAATCAGTGCTTCGAATTTAACAATCTTGTCTCTTAAAGCTTGTTTTAATCATAACCAAAATATGGTCATGGTTAGTACAATCAGTCAGTTTTAAATTGACCATTTTTGCTTCGAACAACAGTCCATACTTTCAAAAATATGGAAACCCCATTTGAGGGCAACACTGTTTTAGTCCGAAAAGACAGTCCTTTCTGTATATATAAACCAACTATTGGTTTTGATGTTTTGAACATCAATTCCCACCCTTAAAGGGTATCAAATTTTGCTTCGAAGGACATTACTCTCATTGAGAAACCTAAAACAGGTCTTTAATTCCTTTGAAGTAAACAAATATTTGTGCATTCATACATCCTTAGCAATGGAATGTGCTTCGAAGCCGGCTTCTCCATTTCAAAGCCACTGTTATTTGACTTTTGGTGCCAAAATCTGGTTTCGAAGCCAAATATTTTATTTCGAAGCTGGCATCAACATCTGGGATGTGTTTTTTGCCTCCAAAAGTATCAATATTGAAGGAAACTCTTCGTATCTGTACCTTTAGTACTTTACGAATTACATGATATATTTCTTAGACACAAAGGTTTTTTAAAACCCTTTTATTTCGTGTTCTGAAATCACTCGCTCATTTAACACACAAACCCTTTATCTCTATTGACCTTCCACTTCTCTTTACTCTCTTTTCCAACTTTGTCCTCTGAGAAAGCTTTCTATCAATGGCTTCTTCTTCATTGAAAGTACCAGTTATAGACTGCGTGAGCTCGTTTGTAACCCTGAAAAGGATCATTGAGGCAGAATGTGAAAAGTACAAGGCCGGTGAGAAAAGCGCCATCGACAGACGCATCTTCATCTCTCGACGTCATAAGCAACAGGACTATGTGCTTGGGCCCATCTTCAAGGAGATTCTTACTGAGCTTCCAGCGTTATACCCACGTCTAGAAGACCATTGTCTCCTTTACGAAGGTGGTCTTGACTGGGGAACCTGGAGGATGAACCGTCCCCACCAATGCTGGCCCACTGTGAGACCGGAGTGGCAAGAATGGTATGATCGGGTTGTTCCTGATAAGACTTTTGACCTTTAAGAGCTCTGTCTTCTCGATGCCCTCCAACTATCCAGGTTTACTATCTCAGAGGACCCTTTCTTAATTCCAGAACCTGCTGCCATTTGCTTCTGGAATTCTACCTTTAATTTCTTCCAATTCAGATGTGGGATGATGGCCCCTACTGTTCTTGATATTTGCCATCTGTTAGGATTGTCCCCTATTGGTACCCCCATTGGACCAGATTATCCTGACTTACCAATCCCCTTTTCCCTCCCCTCCCTTAACTCATCCTACAATGACTTTGTCAAGGCTGAGAATAGAAGGGATGGCCCTGCAACTGATAGAGAATTCTTTTCTTTCATACTATATTGGCTTTGCAAATTCCTTTTCTGTACTTCTTCTCAAAGAATCATATCTGAATTTGCCCCCCTTGCCAAAGCCCTTGTCCTATAGAAAAAGGTGGCCTTAGCTCCATACGTTCTAGGCCATGTATACAGAGCTTGTTCTCTTTTTTGTGAGAAACCCTTGGATGCCAATCAAGGGGGTCCATTTTGGATACTTCAGCTCTAGCTTTTTGCTTATTTTGCTGAGCTACAATCTAAGTGCCTTAAATTTTTTGAGCCAAACCCTCTTACTCATGGCATGAGGCTAGTCAATGCTTCAGTTTATCCTTCTACCTTTGCTTTTTACTTCTCTTTCTTCCACCAGCTTCCAACTTCCCTTCATTCTTACAACTTTCGTCCCTTCAAACCCATTACTATTGGCCCATCTTGGTTGAAGAATTTTCTAAGTGATAGGTTCTGTGCTTCACCTCCTCACAGGGATATATGGGCTTCTATTCTGATCCCTAGAGAGTTATTTATTGGGACTATGAACCCCAGAGCCTACAAATGCATTGCTGAGCCTTATTGTCCTGCTCAATTTGCTGGACAATTTGGCTTCTCACAAGGGGTCCCAATACCTCTCTGCAGTAACACCAACCTAAGTCTGACTAGCAGGGATTTAAAGGTTCGAAGGTCCAGACTAGAAGAGGCACCTTCTAAGTTTATACAGGACTTGATCGATTGTGAATATATCCCTTTCATTCCTCAAGGTAACCTATTGAAGAGGTACCAAAACTAGTGGGTGAACAATATGGAAGTATACTTGGTCATTGCTCCTCGAGACTTATTAATGGTGTTGGATGTGCCCCAATCCAAGCCTCAAAGAGCTGGAGGTATCACTTTTTTCACTACTCTTACCACTTCAGCTTCTGTGCCTGCCACCACGCAATTTACTCCTGCTGCTTCCACTCCTCCTAGAGTTACTCGGGCTGCCTCGAAGAAAGGTATATACCCTTGTTTCTTCTCCTTTTGCCTTTTTTTTTATAATGCTTTTTAGCCTTATCTTTAGTTTTTCTTTTGTGAAGGTGGTGTGGGTGCTTCTCAGGAAGATTCTCCTCAGAAGACCCAAGTTTTAAATCTTCTTAGGAGCAAACAGCAAAAGAAGAAAAGGAAACTTTTGCTTGATCTTGACAAGGAAGCACCTAAAGTTCAGGCAACAGAAGAAGAAGAAGTAAAGCAAGAGCAAGAGATACCCTTAGAAAGAAGAAAGAGAGTGACTATCTCTTCTTCTGATTTGGTTCAAGATCCCACTCATGAGACAACTGCCAGAGTAGTAGAAGAAGAACTTACTTCTGAAGAATCTGAATCCCAGATTGAAGAGAGAGAAATTGAGAAGGAACAGAAAATACCAATATAGAGAAAAAAGAGAAGGAAGATGACTGTCTCCCCTTCTAATTTGGTCGAAGACCCTATTCATGAGGCAGCTGCGAAAGCAATAGAGCAGGAACATTTTAAAGCCATAATTGTTTTTCAAAGAGCTGAAAAAAGACGGCAACAACAACTGTTAAGGGATGAAGCTTCTCCTGCTGCTGCAATCCAAAGAGAAACTGCAAGGATGCAGCATCTTGCTGAGCACTATTCTCTTCGCAGTCCTCCCAATGTTGCTACCACCTCTGAAACAAGTAACTTCTTTCAAGTCTCTATTCTTTTCCCTTGTCAATTCCTTGATATTGAGACTTGATATTACTTTGTACTTCTTCTTTTGCAGCAACAACTACTGAGTCTATTCTTCCAATAAGGACTTCCTCAGTTTCAGTTGAAGTGGAACAAACTCGAGATGTGGAGACCATTCAAATAATTCTGCCACTTCCAGGCCCTATGTTTTCTATACCCTTCCTAAGACCAAGTATTCCTGCTCCTTTTCCTTTTAGCTTAACCCCATATCTCCCTTATTTGTCTTTTGATTTTTCTCAATTTAGTTCTCTTTTTAGCCTTGTTTTTCCTTCCCCTCCTAAGGAAACTCCAGCTACTACTTCCTCTTTGATGGTAGCCGATTCTTCTATAGAGGGTACTAGTAGCTCTCCAACTCATGGTTTATCACCTTTACCTAGTTCCAGCCCCTCTTCCCTCGACTTGCTGGTAGCTAGAACTATAGAGACTGCTGAAGATGCCCCACCCATTTCTCTTATTCCTATGTAGTCCATCGTGCCCTCCACCAAAGCTCTTTCTGCACCTTTCATGTCCATGGACGAGGTAGACATCTTCGAAGCAAGACTAGCCAGTCTCTTTGACATGCCTTCCACCTCTCCAATGGCTAGTGATGAGACTGAGCCATTAGTTTTGGCTGATTCCCTACTAGAAATTTTTAAGAGCTCTTCCTTCAGTAGTAAGCCTTCTTCACCTCTCTAAGGCCTCGAAAGGAATCCTCGAAATGGCTTTTTCGAGGATTCCTTTCGAGGCCTTAGAGAGACCTATAATGAGAAATGGCTTTCTTCAATGCTGCAAAATTGTTGAGCAATCCGGCATGAATGTCTCAACTCATTTATCTCAGACAACAGTCACTATTAACTTTTATATCAACATTTGCCATGCTACCAAGGCTGCAGAGGAAAAATTGGTTGGAGACCAGAGCTTTGTTTCCAAAGCACATACTGAAGTATCAGAGCTAAAGGAACAACATTCCTCTGTCTCCCAGTTTCGAACTCAACTACTGGAGAAGAAAGCTCAACTTGAGGAGGAACTATCTGTAGTCAATTAGGCCTTAGTTCGGACTGACACCAAGTTACTGATTACCAATCAAGGACTGGCCGATCGAAAGCAAGAAATGACCACAGCCATCCAGTTGTTTTCATCATTTAAGAATAGAACATCTGTTGTAAAAGAACAACTGAGGCATTGTACTAATTTCTGGACCAATTTATGGCAAAATGTATTCAACTCTCTATGAAAACAAATTCTTATTTATCATTTGACTATTCTTATATTCTTTTATTTAGCATTTATTTTATTCCTTGTATTTCCTAAATGGTTAGAAAATAAGGCTTCAAATATCTGTCATTAATCTTTTTGGGATGTACATACCCATTTAAATTTCTCAAATGGTATGCTCCAAAAGGCAGGACTCTATAAACTTGATATGGTCCTTCCCAGTTAGGTGACCATTTACCAAATTTATGGCTATTGATCCCTATTGGGAGTATTGTCTTCCATACCAAATCACCTTCATCAAAGCCAATGTGTTTGACTTTATTATTATAGTTTTTGGCTGCTTTCTTCTTTTGAAAAAGAATGCTATTTAATGCCAGAATTCTAGCTTCATCTATATTTTCTAACTCCAAGCACATACTCTGATGATATTGCCCAAGATCTAACTGGTCTTGGCATCTTACCCTCAAGGACTTAACATTAATTTCCACAAGTAACACTGCATCATGCCCATATACTAAGGCATAAGGAGTGACTCCTGTGCTTGACCTTGAGGAAGTTCTATAAGCCCACAATACATCCAACAATAAGTTATGCCAATCCCTAGGATTGTCTTCCACAACCTTTTGTATTCCCTTTTTCAAGGATTTATTGGATGATTCAGCTTGACCATTGGCTTGTGCATAATAGGGGGTGGAATTAACAAGGCTAATTCTAAACTCTGCCACAAAAGACTTTACCATTTTCCCATCGAATACAGTCCCATTATCAACGGTTATAGTCTGTGGGATATCAAATCTATGGATTAAATCCTTAATGAATCCAATGACCTTAGTTTGGTCTACAGCTTTGTATGGCTTAGCTTCAACCCACTTAGTGAAGTAATCAGTGGCCACCAAAATGAAACAATGATGCTTCGAAGAAGGTGGGTGTATTTTCCCCATCATATCCATGGCCCATCCTCTAAATGGTCAAGGCTTCACTACTGCATGTACGTCAGTTATGGACACATGCCTTATTGTGCCATGCTTTTGACATGCCTGGCAACCTCTTGCATATTCTATGCAATCTTTAAGGATAGTTGGCAAATAGTAGGAATGCCTTCGAAGCAACCATCTCATCTTCACACCAGGCTAATAAGCACCGCAGATACCTTCATGAACCTCAGCCATAGCTATCAATGCTTCTTTTGGGCCTAAACATTTCAGCAATAGACCATCTCCCCCCCCCCCCTTTTGTAGAGAGCATTACCATATATCATGTATTGCATAGATTACAATTTAATTTTTCTACTGGCCTTTGAAGATGGGCCAGCCAAATACTACATTATTGGATGCCTCCAATCTTATTCTTGTAAGTCATTATGATTGACTTGCAGGACTACATTCCTTTTATTTAAGGGTGGTATTAATTTCTGAAATGTTGTTTGGCTTATGTCCCTTTGAACATTATCCCTTCTCTTGAAATTCGAAACTTTCTGAGCCACATCATTAGCTCTATTATTCAAGAATCTTAGGATATGAGTTACATTTGGTATTTGAAATTGAGAAAGCAGATGTAATGCAACAACATAATATGGCAACATGCTTATACTTTGACATTTGAAAATCTCTTTCATTTGATTAACCACCAATTGAGAATCTCTAACTATGTCAACTGCATGAACTTGTAACCCAATAAGAATTTCCAGTCCCACTATTAAGGCTTCATATTCAGCTTGATTATTAGAACAGGTAATTTCATCCACTCTGAAACTATGTGTGGTTTCTACTCCTTGTGGTGACTTAATCACTATACCAATTCCAATTAGGCCATTGGCTTTTAATCCATCGAACCACATTTGCCATGGCTCAACACTAGCCATACCAAGTTCCATTATTTCTTGGCTTTCTGTTTGAGATGGATGGTCTGCCAAGAAATTAGCTAAAACTTGTCCTTTTACTGCCTTTTGGGGAACATATTCTAAATGAAATTCTGATAAGGCTAGTATCCATTTGCCAATTCTTCTCATCAACATGGGTCTAGATATCATATACTTAACCAAATCTGTGGTTGCAATTACCAAGACAGTTGTAGGCAAAAGATAGTATCTTAATTTCATTGCAACAAAATACAATGCAAGGCACAGCTTTTCTACAGCTGAGTATTTACATTCACAAGAATTTAAAAACCTACTAAGGTAATAAACAGCTTGCTCCTTGCCTTCTTCATTGTCTTGGGTGAAGAAAGCTCCCAATGAATCCTCTGCTGCAGCTATGTATAACTTCAAGGGCTTCTCACCCTTTGGTGGTATCAGCACTGGAGGGTTGGCCAAGTAGGCTTTGATTCCTTCGAAAGCAATTTGATGCTCTGTTGTCCACACAAATTCCTCTTCATCTTTTAGCCTTAACAAGGAAGAAAATACTTTAGTTTTCCCTACAGTGTTAGAAATGAATCTTCGAAGAAAATTAACCTATTCAAGGAACTTTTGTAATTCTTTCTTACTTGATGGAGGTCTGGCTTCAATGATGGCTTAGGCTTTATTCTGGTCAATCTGTATTCCTTTCTTGTGTACTACATAGCCCAAGAAGTTTCTAGATGATACGCCAAAAGCACACTTAAGAGGATTGAGTTTCAACTTGAACTTTCTCATTCTTTCAAAAGCTGCTTCTAAGTGAAACAGATGCTCCTCCATGGATTGAGATTTAACTACAATGTCATCGATATAACACTCTAAATACCCTCCAATGAGGTCATCAAAGATAGTGTTCATAGCCCTCTGATATGTAGCCACAGCATTCTTCAGACCAAATGGCATTTTAACCCATTCGAAGGTGCCAATATTTCTAGGACATCTGAATGCCCTCTTGTGGACATCCTCCTCTGCAATGCAGATTTGGTTATAACCAGAGTGCCCATCTATCATTGATAAAATTTGATGCCCTGCTAAACTGTCTACCAACAAATCTACTATAGGCATAGGATACTCATCTTTTGGAGTTGCTAGATTTAAGTTTATGAAATCAATGCAAACCCTCATTTTATCATTCTTCTTAACTACAGGTACAATATTGGATAGCCACTCAACATACCTGGCTGTCCTAATAAAGCCTGCCTTGAGTAGTCTAAGAATTTCCTCCTTACCTTTCTGAATCACTTCTGGACTCATTCTTCTTGGTTTTTGCTTGTATGGCTTGAAATTAGGTCTCATAGGGAGCCTATGTTCTACTAATGACCTATCCAATCCTGGTAGTTCATTATAAGACCATGCAAAACAATCTTTATATTTCTTAAGAACAACCAACAACTGGTTCCTGTCAAGAGCATTCAACCAGGCACTTATATAGATGGGTTGTTGTATAGAACCTTCCCCTAAATTTATTTCTTCTAAGGGGTCTTGTATCTGAGAACTTACTGAAGCTCCTTCTTTGATTCCTTCTAACTTCGAAGCAATCTCCTTGCTTTGTTCTGCTCCCAGGTTCTTTGATTTAACATCTTTACCCTTCTCCTTATAGACAAAGTCTGTCCATAAGGCTTCTTCTTCCTGTATCTCCTAGACTTTTGTTTCAATGTCCAATGCACAGAATTTATCAAGGGCCAAAACTCTGGCCTGTTGCTGCTCCTGCTCGCAGCCAATTATCATGGCTTCTTTCTCTTGCTCTTGCACTTTCTGGACTATTGATTTTACATCCAATACTGAGAACTTAATTAGAGCCAAAGACTTGGCTTCTTGGGCTTCATTTCTTTGCCTACAACCAAGCATCATTGTCATCCTTAACGACAACCTCTTCATCAGCACTCTCCTGAACCGAGTGCTTCAGGTGTGTCACTTCCTCATCAGATGTCACTTCGGCTGAGCCATTAGGTTTTCTCAGTATACCGAATGGTGTCACTCCCTCAATATACAATTTAGCCTCCGCAAAGTCTGCACAGGCTATGAAAGGTTGAGGATCTGCATCAATTTCCTCTGTCTCTCCATTGCCCAAGGCCATCATTATTTTCTGATGCAAAGAGGAAGGCACACACTTGTTAGTGTGAATCCAATCTCTACCAAGTAAAGCATTGCTGTCGATAACGAAGAATGCCGTCATGCAGTCCCTGGTTCCCACACTCAGGTTGATGGGCAGAATTCCCTGAGCCATTTGTTTGTCTCCAGCGAAGCCAGCAATGGTTGCGCTGGTTGGGATTAACCTGAGGTTCCTTTTCCCTAGTTTCTTCAAGAAAGATTTCGGTAGTAAGTTCACTGCTGCCCCTTTATCCACCAAGACTCGGTTCAATTATATCCCATCGAAGAAGGCCTTGATATACAAAGGCTTGACATGCTGTGTCATAGAGTTTGAGGGATACTCAAATGGATGTGAGAGGTTGATACTCACCTCTTCTTCACTCTCGTATTCAGTTTCCATTGGGGTAGCCATTCCGGATTCATCTTGCACCATACTCACTTGTGAGTCTTCATTAGAGACTGGAATTGGGTCCATTTCTTGACCCTCTTGGTTCTCATCTCCAGCTTGGAATTCATGCGGTAGTATATGTACCATATTTACTGATACTGGGGGAAACGAACCAAATTGGATGGCTGGCTGTGCCTGTTTCTCCTCTTGGCCACCTTATTCAGTTACTTTAGAAGCATCTTCCATGCTGCATTCTGGCACTTCATCCTTCGATGGTATTTTTTTACTGGTTTTTCAACCAAAAACGTCTGTTTAGTCATGAAGGCTTCGAACATTTCTTCCTCAACCACTTCTTTCTTTTGGCCTAGGCTATTCTCCATCAAAGCCTTCTCCAATCTTGCTAGACTGGACTTCTCTTTGGCTTTTAGTTCAGAGTGAACTTTGGCCAATTGTTCTCTGCTACAACCCATTTTGTCTTGTAGAGTTATTTTTGGAGTATGGTCTGACTTTGGATTCTTCTTTCCTTCTGTCTGGATCAATGATGAGCTTTCTCCACTTTCTTTCAGGTCTTTCTAGCACTGAGTGTACCTACGCTCAATCTTCCTCATTTGTGATCTAGAAATTACGGGGACCATATCTGGTTCCTTCGTTTTTGGGTGTTTAAGTAATACCCAATTGTTTGGAGCCACCAAAGGAGGCTTGACCATCCTACCTTGGTTTCCAACAACATCTCTTTGGGTAGACACTTCTCTAGGTTTGTTCTGCATCACAAACCAATCTGGAACTCCAGGTACCCACGAACTTACTGACTCAGCTGTTGAACTGTTTCTTTCCTCCTTCGAAGCCATCTTTGAAGTTGGCTGTGAAGGCCACTGCTTAGCCCTGACTTCATGTTTTGGGCCTAACTCAGGCCTTTGATGAAGGTAGCCACTTTCTGTCCTGCGTGAGGCTGGTCTAGGGAGCCAATTTCTGGCTTTGATCCCATAACCTGAGCTTATTTCAGTCCTTCTTTTAGGATGATTGCCTTCCACTTTGTAATAGTTGGTAGGTCTGGACTCATGTATAGGCCTCTTACCCTTGAATTGCACTCTAGTAGCTGCTGATTCAGCCATGAATGGCTGCTGCCTGGGAGCAGTCGGATATGGCCTTTTGTTATAAGCACTGATTGGTTTAGGACATCTCTACACATCCCTGTAGTATTGCTTCCCATCAATCGGAAGCCCCTTCAGCCACTTATAGCTCAACCTACACCTGGGACACATTCTTTGGATAACTACTGCCTTTAAGGAATCATCATCTAGTGCTTCTTCATCAGAGTCTTTTCCCTAGCTTGTAGAGCCTTGTCTAACAATTGGCAAACTTCTAGTGTCTTTCTTAACAGTAGCCTGGCTAGCAACATGCATTTGCACATTGACCTCTTCCAATTCCTGCGGAGACAAATTCTGGAAGTCTGGTGCAACAACATTAAATGCACTTTCTCCAACTTTTGGGAATGGATTACTGTCGATCCCCATGGCCTTTTCTACTTTAGCTGGGAATTTTAGACTTCCTTTTCGAATTTGTTCTTGGATCCGGTCTCGAAAAACAATACAGTTTTTAGTCGAGTGAGACCAACAATTATGCCATTTACAATACACTTTTTCTTTAAGTTCATTTGGAGATGGAATTTTGACTCTTTTTGGTAACTTAAGGAAGCTGGCTGCAAGCAAATGATCAAAAATGTCATCTGCCTTAGTTAAATCGAAAGAGTATTTCCTATGAAGGTCTTTCTTTTTAAACTGCTGGTCAATTGTTGTATCCTTATGAATTAATGCCTCACAGATCACAGGTTCTTTCCCCACAATCTCTGCTACATCAATCTCATAATTAGGATCTCTATAATATGTCTTGTACGATGCATTATTTCAATCTTGTTCTTTCTCTAATAATGCTTCATACCTAGACACCTTATACGTTAGTTCCACTAAGTCTCTGAACTCAGTCGAGTCAAACTTCTTTCGAAGCCTAAACTCTAAGCCATTTTGACCCAATCTTACGAATTCTGGCTCTGGCAGGATAACCCTACATTTTTTTCGTGCTCTTTTAAATCTGGCAATAAACTGAGTAGCCTTTTCATCAGGCCTTTGACTCAATCTTGCCAAGTCTGCCATGGAAACCTCTGGCTTCGATTGGAAGAATTGGGCATGAAATGCCTCTTCTATTTGTTGCCACGTTTGGATAGAGCCAGGTGTAAGGTTAATATACCATACAAATGCTCCCCCAGTTAGAGAATTTGGGAATAATCTTAATTTCATATAGTCATTATTAGTAAATTCACCGCATTGAGCAGCAAACTTAGCAATATGCTCCACTGTTGACTGGTTTCCATTCCCATAAAAAAGGGCAAAATCTGGTATCCTGAAACTTCTTGGGTATTCATGTACCCTGTCTACCCATTCTGGGTACGGTTTCCTGTACACAGGAGTCTGGACCCCCCGAGCCATCAGTCCACACATCTCTCTAACAATATCAGCAATTTGGTCCCTAGGGACCATATTTTGTGCCTGCTGAACCATTACTGGAGGAACAAACACAAGGTTTGGTGGACAACCTTGTGTCTGGGGTCCTCTTGGTCCATAGGGTGGTATATTTGGGACTGGTTGTCCCTGTGGTGCCGGTTGCTGTTGGGGGTGTGGGTAACCCCTTTGAGCCTGTCTTGCGAAAGGACCTGCGAAAGGTGCTGGAACAGGTGTTGTGTCTCTTCCATTTGTAGGAAAACCTTCCAACCCCCCGGGCATAAATTCGAATAAAGGATTAGTAAATCCCCTTGTGCCAGGTATGGCTTCGAACATGGGGTTTGGGATCATTCTTATACCATTTTCTTGTACTAAGCCCGATCCACCAACTTGTATGGCTTCACTGTTAAGTACTGATGCATTTTGACCTGCCATAGGCCTCGAAATGGGTTCATACCAAGACTGGGGTGATGGTCTTTCATAGTTTTGATTACTAGTTTGACCATTAAAATGTCCAGTAATTTGCATAGGCTGTTTATCTTTAGCCAATCTTTGCTGAGGGACATTTGAAATTTCCTCCATGTCTCGTGTTTGTTGGTTGGTGGGTATTCATTTGATCCAAAAAGGATGTTGTCCATCTTTCCATTGTGTTTATTAACTGCTGTCCCATAGCATCTACTAGGCCACTCCATGGATTCATTGGCTGAGTAGATGGAATAATGGATGGTCCAATTCCTTGGCCTCGTCCAATATTCTGAACATGTGGTAGTTGTTCCAAAGTGCTGGTCTATTCGACCATAGGTTCTGATGAACTGGATGCTTCCACAGGATGTGTTATCACATTATCCTCTGGATTAGGCATTTCTACCTCTCATTCCACGCCTTCTTCCAAGCGTTCATTTGCTCCTTATCTCCTACGTCTAGCCATTTCAATTAGTCCCACTGGGCATGCCAAAAATATATGTTGACTTTTGGCTTTCGAAGGTTATTTTTGTAATTATGAGCGTGCCAGTAAGGATCAATCAGTCCTTATAGAAAATTAATTGCCAACCAATTATCAGACGATTATGTTTTAGTTCTTTCAGCCTCAATGAAGAGGACTTTTACTGGTGGCTTGATTCAGGAGAATTAAGCAAATAATAATTAAATGAAGAACAATTGAAACATTTCATTAAAATGAAAAAACTTACAATAATCCAAACTCAGCCTCGTAGAGGTTTACAGCAACAATCTACTTGAAATTACTCCTATGAACGAAGTGCAATGCAAGAATTTCAAAGTACAGAAATGTAAAGAACAGGAAATGTAAAACTGAAATTACTCCCATCGCTTGGGACCAATGGCATAACCCGGTTGGCAAAGCCCAGGACGGCTGGAGGCCATCTAGACATGAAGGGCCAATGGCATTTGGGCACATGGCAGGTGGGACACGAGCCACATCAGCAGACAAAGATCTGCAGAGTTATTATCACAACACATCACCATTAATGCATCCCATCACAGCATTTATTACGACAGCACACCCCGCCGGAACAGAGCCTCCATCACCCTGAACAAGGTAAGCTACGGCACAGGCTTTCGGCAAAGAAAGCACGTCACAAAAGACAGGAAAAATGATAACAAAAGAATATAAGCAAGGATAGGAGGACAAGAATAAGGTTAAGCTATCTCTCTCTCTCGATCCCTCTCTACACAGTTTTTCTCACACTCTACTCTACTAATTCTCACACCGGAGGGTTCACTGGGGGACTACCCCGTTCCCCTCTGGGCTTGCATGCAGGTCACCTGACAGAGTCATCACCCTGAGCCGGAGTCTGAAGAGCCTGGACCAGTCCGACCCATCCACCCGGGGAGCAGAACTTATCAGTTGGCGCCGTCTGTGGGAACTCACTGGTTTATTCGCGCGCTAGTTGTGTTCACTACCGCCGGAGCCCTCCCTTCTCACCATCACATTTTCCTTTTTGCCTGTCTAGGTGTATGGTCACGACTAGGTCCATGGCTTCTCACCACAACGCCGCCGATCACCAAACAAATCCCTCCCACCCAACCAACCCACCACAGTACATCATCGAGCTCACCAACAGCATTAACCGCATGGCCGAGCAAAACCAGGCCCTGATCAATGCGTTACTCCAAAGAAGCCCCCCCGTTCCACCTCCAAACATTCCACCCAACCAAGGGACAACCCCAGGCCATACTGCTCCACAGCCCCCTCCGCCTAACCCAGAAGGTTCGCAGCTCCTTCCTCCCCAACATGAAAACCTACCACCTCCACCTCCACGCCCGCCAGTCGCAGCACTGACCCCTGAGGGGGATGCTAGCAGTGTCCAGCCTCCATTGGCCGACCATGGTGACAACACTCCCCTCTGGGACACTGAAATCCGAGCTATGAAACTCCAACTACAAGGGGTCATGCAGAACATTCAGCACAAGCCCTCAACCACCACCAACTCACCTTTTGTTGCCTCCATCCGCGACAAACCATTGCCTGCCAAGTTCAAGATGCCTACCATTGACTCCTTCGATGGCACGACGGACCCAGTCGACCATCTGGAAACCTACCGCACCCTCATGGTCCTCCATGCCTTCCCTGACGAGATCATGTGCCGAGCTTTTCCAGTAACACTAAAGGGATCAGCTCGGCTGTGGTTTAGCCAGCTACCGGCGGACTCCGTCTCCACCTTTCAACACCTCAGTGACTCCTTCCTGAGCCATTTTATTGGAGCCCAGCGTCAGAGGCGCCCAGCCACCCAGCTCCTTAACATTCGTCAGACCGAGGGGGAGTCGCTCCGCAGCTTTGTCACCCGCTTCAACACCGAAGCCCTTCAAGTAGCGGAGAATGACGACAAGGTCATCCTCACCGCCTTTATGGCCGGCCTGCGGTCGTCTGATTTCCTTTTCTCCCTCTCCAAAAACCCTCCAACCACCATGGCAGCTCTACTGTCCAAAGCCCAGAAATACATGAATGCTGAAGATTCCCTGGCCGCTCGGCGAGAGCCGACTCCTAAAAATCCGACTCCCAGAGAAAAGAGGAAAGACTCCGAGCCCAGAACCGCCCAGTATAATAGCCAAACACCCCACTATAATGACCGCCCCCCCCCCGAACTGACCGGTCGACTCCGACCCGACCGCCCGGTCGGTTCGAGCGATACACCCCTCTCAACTCCCCCATGGAGCACGTCCTCAATCAGATCCAGCGGGACTATCCCCTCAAATGGCCCCTACCGTCCCGAAACCCTTCCACCCGGAAAGATCAGTCCAAATACTGCCGCTTCCACCAAGACCATGGCCATACCACCGACGAGTGCGTTAACCTCAAAGACCAGATCGAGACCTTCATCCGCCAGGGCCGCCTCAGCCGATTCACAGACCCCCGTCCCCCACAGAGACAAAGAACTGACCATCCCAGGAACAATCGCCGACGCACACCGCCCCGCAATCAAGCCCCACCAAACGAAGGCCACGATCGCCCCCCACCACAGCCTCGGCCTCCGGGCAATCCCCCTCCACCAGTCGGAGAAATCAGAGTCATTTCGGGGGGCCTTGCTTGCGGGGGGCCATCCCGCTCGGCTCAGAAGGCAGAACTCAGAAAAATCAGGCAAGGCTCAGACAAAGCAGTGGCGACGGTGGACCGACCTCCCAAACAGTCAAAACAATGGATCGAACCCATCACCTTCACCGATACCGACTGTGCAGGAGTCCGTTACCCACATGATGACCCCCTTGTCATTTCCGCCATCCTCTCCAACTACAAAGTCAGACGAGTCCTCATAGACAACGGCAGCTCCTCAGACATCATCTTCCCCAATTGCTTCCGCCAACTCAAGATTGGGGAAGAGAGCTTGTCCCCTCTCCAAACCCCTCTGGTCGGCTTCACCGGCGACCGAGTGACCTCCATCGGCTCCATCGATCTGCCTATCACCATCGGCGAACACCCGCGGCAGACCACTAAGCTGTTCACCTTCCTTGTGGTCGATTGCCCCTCCGCTTACAACATTATCCTTGGCCGCACAGCCCTAAATGCCTTCCAAGCCATCACTTCCACATACCATCTGGCCATGAAATTTTCCACCGATCTCGGCGTCGGAACTGTCAAAGGCGAACAAACCGTAGCCAGGGAGTGTTATGTCGCCTCGCTCAAAGAAGTCAAGCTAAAAGAGGCCATGATCATCGAAGGACTTGACGTCCGAGACGAGGACGAGCTGGTCAGAGGTGAACCTGTAGAGGAACTTGTTGAAGTCAACATCGATCCCACCAACCCAATCAGAACCGCCAAGATCGGCAGTCAATTACCCGCTTAAGCCAAGGCCGACCTTACTGCTCTCTTAACCGAATACAGAGATGTATTCGCCTGGACTCATTCTGACATGCCAGGCATCGACCCCTCCTTCATAACCCATTGCCTCAGCATCGAACCCCATTTTCGACCCCACCGCCAGAAGGAACGCATTTTCCATCCGGAGCGCAACACCCTTATAGCCGCCGAAGTTAACAAACTCCTCGAAGCCCAATTCATCAAAAATGTGGACTATCCTAGGTGGTTGTCCAATGTGGTCCTCGTCCGAAAACACAATGGCAAATGGCGGCTCTGTGTCGACTACTCTGACTTGAACCGTGCTTGTCCCAAAGACAGCTACCCCCTTCCTCGCATAGATCTGCTGGTCGACGCCACCGCCGGTCACCAAATGCTCAGCTTCATGGATGCCTTCTCTGGGTACAACCAAATCCTAATGCACACATCTGACCAGGAGGACACATAATTTATTATTGACCGAGGTACCTACCACTACCGTGTAATGCCGTTCGGATTGAAGAATGCTGGGGCCACTTATCAGCGGCTGGTTAACACCGTTTTCCATCACCAAAAAGGCCGGAATATGGAAGTCTACGTCGACGACATGCTAGTCAAAAGCAAATACTCCTCCGATCACCTTACTGATTTACGAGAAACCTTCGCCACCTTGCGCAAGTACCAGATGAAGCTCAACCCAGAGAAGTGCGCCTTCGGCGTAGGATCTGGCAAATTTTCGGGCTTTATGGTCAGCCAACGCGGCATCGAAGCTAACCCTGAGAAGATCAAAGCCTTGGTTGAGATGCAGTCACCTCGGACGGTCAAAGAAGTTCAGAGGCTCACCGGCCGAGTGGCGGCCCTTAACCGCTTCATCTCCCGCGCGACAGATAAGTGCTTGCCCTTCTTCAAAGTTCTTTGGCAGACGTTTGAATGGACAGCTGAATCCGAAGAGGCTTTCCAACAGTTAAAACAATGCATGGCCAACCCCCCCTTCTCTCCCAAGCAATCACGGGCGAGCCCCTCTTTCTCTACCTAGCAGTATCAGGAACCGCAGTCAGTGCAGCTCTCCTCCGAGAAGACGGCTCAGTCCAACGACCGGTCTATTACATTAGCCGAGCTCTCAGGGGCGCGGAGCAGAACTACCCCTTGCTGGAAAAACTATCCCTGGCCTTGGTCATTGCCTCTAGATGACTCCGCCCATACTTCCAAGCCCACTCCATAGTGGTCCTCACCGACCAGCCCCTGAAGAAGGTCATGCAGCAACCAGAACTCTCAGGTAGACTGATGCAGTGGTCAGTAGAACTCAGCCAGTTTGACATCTCTTACCGCCCTCGGACAGCAATCAAAGGGCAAGCTATAGCCGATTTCATCATGGAGTTCACTAAGCCGACCCCGACCACCAAACCCCCGCCCTTACCAACACCAACAGAGCCAGAAGATCCTCATTCTTGGACTCTCAATGTTGATGGGTCGTCCCGAAGAGAAGGAAGCGGTGCCGGCCTCATCCTCACCTCTCCTGAGGGCGGCCACTTCAAATGTGCCCTCCGTTTCCTGTTCGAAGCAAGCAACAATGAAGCCGAGTACGAGGCATTAATAGCAGGACTCCACCTCGCCAAGGACATAGGGGTTAGCCACCTCCGAGTTTTCAACGACTCCCAACTCGTCGTCGGTCAAATGACGGGGGACTTTGACGCCAAGGACGATACGATGCGAGCTTACAGAGACCTGGCACTCCCCCTTGCTCGCCTCTTCAATACCTTCCACATCAGGCATATTCCTCGTGCAGACAACTCCAAAGCAGACGAGATGGCTCAGTTGGCTTCCGCTGACCATCCTACTCTCAGTCATGATGTCCGCGTAGAATATCTACACCACCCGGCCGTTTCACCTAATCTACAAGCTATACAATACATTCACAATGAACCTATCCCATGGGCATCCGACATCCTCCTATTCTTGACCACAGGAGCACTCCCAGATGATTAGCAGCAGACTGCCAAAGTCCGATCCCGAGCGTCCAATTACGTCATTGTCGACAATATATTGTACAAACGCGGTTTCTCCCGGCTATATCTACGGTGCCTCAATCCAGTGCAAGCAACTTACGTAATGCAGGAGATCCATGAGGGGATTTGTGGCAACCACTCAGGAGGCAGGTCCCTTGCCCAGAAGGTACTCCGTACTGGGTATTTTTGGCCAACACTCAATCAGGATGCGACTGACTTCGTGCTCAAATGCGACAAATGTCAACGCTTCGCCAATATCCCTCATGCTCCTCCTACAGAGTTAATCACACTCTGCAGTCCTTATCCGTTTGCCAAATGGGGGATTGACCTGGTCGGTCTGCTTCCCACCGGTCGAGGTCAGACCAAATTCGCGATCGTTGCCATTGATTACTTCACCAAGTGGGTCGAGGCTGAACCCCTTGCCACAATCACCGAGCGGAACACTACCAGGTTTATCTGGCAATCGATCATTTGCCGATTTGGCATCCCTCAAGCCATCATCTCTGACAATGGCAAACAATTCGATAACGCGAAGTACAGAAAATTTTGTGCAGATCTCCAGATCCAACCGTGCTTCTCCTCCCCCGGTCACCCCCAAGCAAACGGCCAAGTTGAGGTCACCAACCGTTCCCTTCTAAAAATCATCAAAACCAAGCTCCAAGCCGCTAAAGGCCTTTGGGCTGAGGAACTGCCAAATGTACTCTGGGCTTACCGAACCACTGCTCGCACTCCCACCGGCGAAACCCCTTTTCGCTTAACATATGGCGCTGAGGCAGTTATCCCGGTAGAGGTCGGCCTGCCCACTCCTAGGGTTTTACATCCGGATCTGGCCTCAGCCGAAGAGCTCCATCGAACAGACCTCGATCTAGTCGAAGAGCTCAGAGAAACCGCTGCTGTCAGATTGGCTTCTTACCAGCAGAAAATGAGAACACACTACAACCGCCGAGTCCGACCTCGAGAGTTCTCTGTGGGGGATCTTGTCTTACGAGAAGTGACTCTCGCCACAAAGAATCCAGCCGAGGGCAAACTGGCAGCCAAATGGGAGGGTCCCTACGTTGTCAAAGCCCGACCACGACCAGGCACTTACCGACACCAAGACATGGAAGGCCGAGACCTGCCCCATCCCTGGAATGCAGAACATTTGAAGCGTTACTATCAATAAGTTCATACTTTTGTATTACCAATATTGTTGTATTCCCCTTTTTTAATATATATAACGCAAATTCCGATTGCAGATCTACGCTTTCATAATTCAAATGTTTGTATGATGACCCCATAACATTGTCACCGACAGCAATTCAAAACTTCAAAGCCTCAGCCAGACTGAGCACTTCAAGGCCTCGGCCAGACCAAGCACTTCAAAGCCTCAGCCAGACTGAGCACTTCAAAGCCTCGGCCAAACCGAGCACCTCAAAGCCTCAGCCAGACCGAGCACTTCAAAGCCTCGGCCAGACCGAGCACTTCAAAGCCTCAGCCAGACTGAGCACTTCAAGGCCTCGGCCAGACTGAGCACTTCAAAGCCTCAGCCAGACTGAGCACTTCAAAGCCTCGGCCAGACCGAGCACTTCAAAGCCTCAGCCAGACTGAGCACTTCAAAGCCTCGGCCAGACCGAGCACTTCAAAGCCTCAGTCAGACTGAGCACTTCAAAGCCTCGGCCAGACCGAGCACTTCAAAGCCTCAGTCAGACCAAGCACTTCAAAGCCTATTGCCACATCATCCTCGCCTATTGCCACACTACTCAGGTCCAAGTTTGGGAACAGCTCCTCAGCTCTACACCTGAACATTTTCCAACCGCTGTCCCAGAACTCGGCCATTTCGTGCTTATAGAAGTCGGACTGCTGGAAGCTTTCAATCACCTCTGATTCCGTCCTACCTCCAGCAGTCTTCCTCGATGGGCCCACCCCCCCAGGCTCTTGACCAGCCAGACTCCTGACGACGGCAGCATCCACCACCATCTGGAATTCGGGGGACCCTTTATACTGCTCCACTGCTGCGACGCATAGATCAGGGTAGGCCGCCTTTTCAGACGCCGCCTTCGCCCTCTCCTCGTCCAGCTCCCTTTGCAGGGCCACCCTTTCAGCAGCTGCCGTCGCCCTCTCCTCTTCCATCCCCTTCCTCAGACTCTCCAGCTCCGCCGCCACCTTCGCCTTCTCCATCTCCCATTCCCTCAGAAGCCTCCCCTTGTCCTCCTCTGCTCTGGCGCGCTCCTCCCCCAGCTCCTTCAACAGGTCTCCATTTCTGGAGTCCGCTTCATCCTTCTGCCTGACCAGCTCTTCATTGCTGGTCATAGCCTCTTCGTGCCGGTCGACTGCCACGGCGCAGGCCCTCTCAGACTCTTCCAACTTTTTCTGTTCACCAGCCAGTTGGAACTCCATCGACACAACCTTACGGCGTGTGTCCTCCAGTTCCAACTTGACTGCTGGCAGATCGGTATAGGCAGTCTCCCAGTCGGCACTGTCCTTCCTTAATTTGGCCAACTGGGCCCTGGCCTTCTCAGCCTTCAACTTCGCGGCCCCAGCTTTCCTGAGAAGAGCCCCCGCCAGGGTGGTTACCTCCATTTGGGCGGAGCATAACCCCCTCAGCAGGTCGGCCTCACTATACCCAGATGCCGCGCGCAAAGCTCCCTCATCCACAATCTTCACCAGGCGGTCGGCTCCCGCCCTGGCTATGGCCACACGAACCCCTCCTTCTTGGGGGTCGGGCCTCCTCTGGACCTGTTCCCTCCCGCTCGGCGCCGCCTCACCCACCCCAGCCTCCACTTGTACTGGTGGAGCCATCTCCACAACCTCCATCGTTGGGATGATCTCCACCACCTCTGGGACGTCCTTTGCCGCAGGGACCTCCGCATCCGTTGGGGCCACCTTCGCCCTTTTGGCCCCAGACTCCTCTGCAGCCTCCTCTGGGGCTCCCCTCTTCTTCTTCTCCTTCTTTTTCTTCATAGCCGCCACCGCCTCTCTGGCCTTTTCTTTTACAAGGTCTACAGGCGGCGGCCGCGGCTCAAAGCTGCCTAAGTCTTTTTCCCCCAACGGCCTGGGGCGCGGTCGGATCCTCTCCCGCGAGATCGGTTCAAGCGGTCGGTCCCTCTGCGCCTCTATCAACTTCGCAGCCTTGGCTATAATGGCTCGATCCTCTACCTCCTGTGCTCTTCTCCTCTCCTCCAACTCCGCCCAGCCGAGGTCTCCACCTTTCGGCTGCGGTCCCAGCCCCGCCTCAAACAGTGCAGACGGCTGGACAAGATCGTCCCATCTGGCTTTCTCTCTCTCTTTCCACTCCCTCACTCTCTTCACCCTCTCTTCCGCCACCGCCCCCAGCCTAGACTCCATCGACCGAGTTGGCACCTTCCAGATGGTGCGCACACCCATCCCCTTATTAACTGACACGAAGAACCACCGTGGCCGCCACCCCTTGATCGACGTAGGTAGCCCTGCCACCAACCCCCTGCCCATCACCGCCTGTAGGGTGACCCAAGTTTCTTGCTGCCCCGACGCTTTGTAACATGAGAAGAACTCGTCGATCGTCATGGCCTCCCCTCCATTCGCCTTAGGCCACGCACTCGCACAGGCCATCAGAATCTTCCACGCATTGGGCATCAACTGCCCCGGCGCTACCTCCAGGCGGTTTAGCACATCAACCACCACCTGAGGCAATGGCAGCCTCAGCCCCCCTTTCAGCGCCTCCTCGTACAGGGAAAACTCCCCTGGCTTCACCATAGACGGCCTTTCCTCTGGTGTTGGCAACCGTAAATCTACCTCCGCCGGAATCTGGTACCGCTCCCTAATCGCCTCCAAATCCGCCACCGTGAGTGTGGATTTGTCCGCCTTAGTGTGCCACTGCTCCGACTCCACCTGGTTTAATGGCTTTGGGGCCAATATCAAGGCCGACGCCTCCGTCCTGTACTGCGCTGCTAACTCCTCCCCATCATCATCGCCTAACGGGTACACCCTCACATTAACTACTTCTTCTTGTGCCATTTCTAGGGCTTGCTCACAAAATACTTCTGACGCAGACGCAAGGAAGTTGAGAGAATGCTACACAGATATGTCGCACGCCGTGAAGGAGTTGACACTTGGATATTTTGAGTTTTTGTACCAAGGTAGGTGAAACGCATTATACCCAAAACCTACGGTTTTACCCGTATTCCATGGATCCACATTAATTTTTGCCCGTTTCAAAACCTTTCAAATCAACCGCCAAAACCGCCTTTTCAAAACCCCCCGTGACCTATCGTTTCATTTTCTGCTCCAACGCTTCATTTCCCCCCACAATACTGCCACGTGTGTGGCCACGATGCACTGACCCCTCCCCTTACCCTGTCCTTTCCATTTTCACATCAGCACATTTTTGAGCCCCACATCGTCCTGGTCGGCACGCCTCACGGTCGACCCCTCCCGCTCGGCCACCCTCGCGGTCGGCACGCCTCACGGACGACCCCTCCCGCTCGGCCACCCTCGCGGTCGGTGCGCCTCACGGACGACCCCTCCCGCACAGCCACCCAAGCGGTCAGTTCCTCCCGCCCAGTCACCATTGCGGTCGGCACACCTTCCAGTCGGCCTCTCCACTCGTTTCATACTTCTCTTCCTTCTTACTATTCCCTTCGTTGGTCTAAAGCTGCACTCGAAAATGGGGGACTACTGACATGGATAGGCCCACAAGGCATACGGCCCACAGTAAACCACCCCAAACCCATCGCTTGGGACCAATGGCATAACCCGGTTGGCAAAGCCCAGGACAGCTGGAGGCCATCTAGACATGAAGGGCCAATGGCATTTGGGCACATGGCAGGTGGGACACGAGCCACATCAGCAGACAAAGATCTACAGAGTTATTATCACAACACATCACCATTAATGCATCCCATCACAACATTTATTACGACAGCACACCCCGCCGGAACAGAGCCTCCATCACCCTGAACAAGGTAAGCTACGGCACAGGCTTTCGGCGAAGAAAAGCACGTCACAAGAGACAGGAAAAATGATAACAAAAGAATATAAGCAAGGATAGGAGGACAAGAATAAGGTTAAGCTATCTCTCTCTCTCGATCCCTCTCTACACAGTTTTTCTCATACTCTACTCTACTAATTCTCACACCGGAGGGTTCACTGGGGGACTACCCCGTTCCCCTCTGGGCTTGCATGCAGGTCACCTGACAGAGTCATCACCCTGAGCCGGAGTCTGAAGAGCCTGGACCGGTCCGACCCATCCACCCGGGGAGCAAAACTTATCACTTTTTACTATGGATGTTTCTGTTATCATTTTTGCTTTTCTTTTTAGATTTGGAGTTTAGATGTAAACTTTAGCTACTAATTTTTAAAATTCACAATCAATTTACTCATTCGTTAATGATCTGTTTCTTCTTCCTCTGTTATTGTTCTTGTTTTGTGTGTGTGTATTTTTTTTTTTTTTTTGTATATTGGGAGAATTAAATAAAGAGCTGCTTGCCTCCGGTTTGAGATCGGACTGGATAGTACTGTTCGGCCTGTGGGGCCACCACATGTCCTGTTTTGATAATCGAAATCGTTGATGTGTAAAACTCGTCGAGTACTATACGCTTGTAAAAAATCACATTAGTCGGATATCGATAACTATGTGATCAAACAAGTTTTGTATAAAAAAAATGGACGGTGAACAAATTAATGGTTGACAAAAAACTAATCCGATGAGATAACTATCAATATCCGATCAACGTGATTTTTTACAAGCATATAGTACTCGACGAGTTATACACATTGAATGATTCGAATTATTAAAACTGAACCAGTGGTGGGCCCTCACGGGCCGAACAGTACTGTCCAATCCGATCTCAGACCAGAGGCAAGCTACTTCCAATTAAATAAAAGTAACTGGGAGCACGAGAAAGTGGCTTTGAAATGAAGAGGTGTGTTTGGTTTGTGTTTGTAGAGTAATTTTTGAGATAAAAAGTACGAAAACTTGTTTTGGTTTACTTTTTTTCAAAAATGGTTTTGGAAAATTGTTTTGGGGAGAGAGTTTTAAAAAAAGTGATTGATTTGATGTGTATGAGAGAGAGTGTGATTTTGGAAAGTATCACCAAACAAAATTTTGAGATTTTTTTTTGAAAAAATTTGCTTGGTTTGGTTACTCTTGAAAATTTATTTGTAAAGAATTTTTCCCAAAATTTTTTCGGAAAAACAAACCAAACAGGTATGTTTTCCGAAATTGGTATGTATGTGCAGTGTATTTTAGGGAAAGTGGGATTACATTAATAAAACCTTATTGAAAATTGAGATTTAGGCTCCCTTTGGATGAGTGAATTTCAAATTAATGGATTTGGGATTGAATTTTATAAAATTATAAGAAGATATCTTATTGAAGATAGATTGATGACTTTAAAGTAGAGGATTTAATAAAAGTATGAGACTTGTAATTGTTGTACGAGTAGAATTTTTGTGGTAGGATTTCACATCACTATTTTACAAGTTATTTGAAATCCATCATTATAAAGTTCAAATTCTTGACATCTAAATCTAAAAAAATTTAGAGCATTTCTAACCCTTTACTATTTTTTCTCATATAATTTGATTTCAAATTTGAGTAAAAAAACTTGATTTGATATGAAGCACTCTAACCCTTTCATTAAATTTGATGAAAAATTATCTCTAATGTTTTATTTTTTTAAATTTTCATCAAATTCAAATTTGATAAAAAAATGTTTCTCTCATGAAAGAATTGGAGATGCTTTTACATTGGATTAAATGCTATACTCCTCAAATTCTTAATGTCAAATCTATTCATTTAACTGTGATTGATTCATTTTCTAGAGTACGAGTAAATCTTAATTCTATTTTCGAGGCTTTTTCCTTTTAAAACTTCAATTCTTGATTTAATATTCTATTTAAAAATATTTGGGCTAATTACACGGTTCCTTGAAGTATTTAACAATTACAAGAATTTCTCACGTTGTTTCTATTTAAAAATATTTAGCCTATTCTCATTTTTCAACAAAAGGAAAATATAATTTTCCAGATATTTTTTCACAGAATCATACTGTATACATTTTGTATTTCTATATTATTATTATTATCCAATAATATCAAACTAAGGCAGTCCCTTCTGTTTCATCAACCAAATGTGAACTAATACATGTACTTCTTCCTATATAATTTACATTTTAATCTTTGTTAAATTAATTAGCTTGTACTAGTTTTTTCATTTGTTTCACACAACGGAGTCAAGGCTATTGCCTTGTAATTGAAAAGAAAATATAAATAAAATCTGAAACTTTTGAAGCCAAAGTTTTGTATTTTTATTTATTTATTTACAACAGTTAGTTGTGGTTATTAATGTTGTACCCTTTTGTTTTCCTCAGCAATTGAAGAGGGAGAGATAGACATAGAGAAAAGGAAAAAGGGGAAGAGAAGGAAAAACAAAAATGATTTGTTTGCCCCAAATCCTTAATAAATGCTCGGACGCAATCGAAAAATGTTGCATAACAGCTTGGCATCACATGGGCTATGTGATTCACCACAAGAAGAAAGGGTTAAGAGAGCCAAAAACAACGGTGAAATCCCTAAGGCTGATGTTCTGGAATGGATAGAGTCAGCAAATGAGATGAAAATAGATGTGGACGCATTTCTAGAAGAGGGAGAAAACAAATTGTGCTTCAATTGGTGTCCGAATATTTATTGGCGTTACCGGCTAGGCAAGGATTCCAAAGAGAAGACAGATCGTGTTATTAGTCTCAAAGACGAGGGTGACAAGTTTATGGCATTAGAAGCGTCACACCACGTACCTCATATGAAATTTGGGTATGATTTCTCTCAAGGTTACGAGGATTTTGATTCGAGAGCAGAGATCTTTAAAGAGATCATGAAAGCTTTGGAAGATCTGCGCATTAAAATGATTGGTGTATATGGAGCAGGCGGTGTTGGCAAGACCACTATGGTGGTAGAGGTAGGCAATCTAGCAAAGCGAAATGGGCTTTTCGATGATGTTGCCATGGCAACTGTTTCACAAACTCTCGATGAGAAAATTGTTAAAGAAAAGCTTGCATCACTAACACTGAATGGAATTGCAGGTCAACTATATCGTAGATTGAACAATGGGAAAAAGAACCTTGTAATATTGGACGATGTTTGGGAGAAATTTAATTTTGCAGACATTGAAATTCCAATTACAAATGGCAACAACAGCTGCAAAGTTGTCATAACGTCACGGAAAAAAGGTTTGTGCCAAATGATACTGTTGGCTTTTTGGCTTTTCGAAGGGTATTTTTGTAAATGTGAGCGTGCCAGCAAGGATCAATCAGTCCTTACAGAAATTGTGATTGCCAACCAATTATCAGACGATTGTGTTTTAGTTCTTTTCAGCCTCAATGAAGAGGACTTTTACTGGTGGCTTAACTTAGAAGAAATTAAGAGAAATAACAGTAATATGAAGAACAATTGAAGTATTTCATAAAAATGAACACTTACAATGGTCCAAACTCAGCCTCGGAGAGGTTTACAACAGCAATCTACTTGAATCTACTTGAAGCTACTCCTATGAATCGAAGTGCAGTGCGGGTATTTAAAGTGCAGGTATTTAAAGAACAGGTATTTAAAGACTGGAAATGTAAAAGACTGGAAAAGAAAATATATGAAGTAAATGACTGATTTGTATGATCTGAGTCCTCTCTTTCCTGGGGGTCTCTCTGCTATTTATACTTGTCAAAGATGACCTTCGAACTGCTCTTCGAACCGTCGAACTGCTCCTCCATGATCGCTGATCATGTTGCCTTAGAAGTAGCTCCATTATGCCACTATTTGCAGTTAGGCTTCTCTCCTGTATTTGAATTTGAATATGAGTAACCGTTGAAGCCACGTCACCTTGCATTTCTTTACTGATCCAATGTTGCTCAGACCATGTGAGAACCAATTTATCATCTCTACGTGTACGATCAGGATTGAAGACTTGAATTATTTTCCGATAATACCCTTATTCTGCTACGTGTCGGATTGTAACTGGCTTTTACAAAATATATAGCTAACATTACCCCCCGCACTAATATACCCAATACTTGGTGATATTAGTGAACCAAAAAGCTTTTCCTGCGCTTTTGGATCGTGTATGGAATTCATCTCCAGGAAACATAACCGTCACCTATTTGATGATTATTTGCATTAACTCCATTCTGTTGGATATCCCAACACCTTAGTATTCGAACAGACCATGGCTAAACCAACTCCCCTTTCTACTGATCAAGCATACGAAGAGTCATTGAGTAATGCTGATCTCCCTCGAAAGAACCTCCACGCATTCATTAGCCACCTCTATCCACCTTTCTATATTCAGGTTATGGATGCCTTTGCGAATTATCATCTTTTGGACCACGAATATATTGCCCTTAAGACTTCGATTCGACAAACTACAGCCATAGATACAGGAAGTTCTTCCTCTGATTCTTCCTTGTACTTCGAACAAACTGCTTTCGATTCCTCGATTCAGCAATTTGCAGCCATGGATTTAGGAAAAAATTCTGCATGGGATGAGGCTACGACTTCTTCATCTCCTGGGGCCTCTGGCTGGACCAACTGGTTAACACCTGAGACTTATGATTTGAGGGAGCGAATCAATCATCATTTCGTTGAATTCACTGACCCTTTGGAATTTCCTTCCTACGCTCGAAGTTCAGTAGTCTATCCATATGTGCCCATTGACCAACGACGTAGCTTGGAGGAGAACTTGCTTGTGGCTTGGTATACATCTTCTATGCCTACGAAGATAGTGCCTGCTATCCGGCGCTCAGAAGAAGCACAAGGGTACAGCCCGTCATTCTTAGCCAAGAAGGCGAAGATCTGCTCTCCTGACTGGCTTGCTTATATTAATGCCTTTGTTCCTTCCGCTTCCGCGCCATCTCCTATAATGGAAGCATCCACACCTTCTTCTCCATCTTTTGAAGCTGAAGCATCTACATCTTCTTCTTCACTGTTTGAAGCAGAACCGTCCACTCCGTCTCCTCCTCCTACTTTGTCCTGGACGGAGAAACTAAGGCTTGCCCTTCCAATGGACAAAGTTTTTCCACCTTACCAACCTCCGTCACCCCCTTCTCCAGCCGAGCGAAAGCAAGCTCAACTTTTGCTCGCGGCTTTCTCCCACCTGCCCTTCAATGTTCTTGAGGATGACATTCCTCTTAAGAACTTTCGATGGGCTTGTGATATCCTGACTAGGGGTTATGTCCTCAACCCTCTTGCCCAAGCAGAGCTTCATTTGTTTTTGGACCAACTTCCAGTGCTCCTTTATTGGCATCGGAATTCCATGGTCACTATGCAATCTTTAGACCAACTTTCGTCTTTGCGAATTCAGGCCCAGTATGAAGCAGAAAACTTCACTGAAGAATTCGATGACTTCAAGAATAAAGATTCTGCATATTGGGATGATTTGATTGTAGATGAATTGGAACAAAGATTGAGGGACGAGGCTTTTGAAATAAAGGCTGAAGAGCTCTATTATGAAGTGAGAGCACATCAGCTTATGCAGCCAACTCTTGAAAAAATAGAAGATATAATAAAGAAAGAACAGAAATTTATTGACCATTGCTGGACAAAATTTCATGACCTTGTTATTTATTCTATTCCTTATTTTTATGAACTTGAATTTATACCCAGATAGGGTTACTTAATGTAATCGTCTTGGCTTTAATATAAACAAAGTCTTTCGGTATTTAACACTGTTTGACTCTGTTTCCTTTTATCTTTAAAAGCTAACTCATAACTTCGAATTGAACAATCTCATCCTTCGAGTCAATTGTTTAATGAAGTACTAAAAGAACCAACATGTCTTATTCCAATTTATGGAGTAAAATTGACAATTCTGGCCGATATCGTCTGGAATTAATGCTTTAAATTTTAACAACATTACCCCTCAAAATCAATTACAACCAACATATGGTCATGGTTAATATAATCAATCAATTTCAAATTTACCATTTTTTCTTTCGAAGAGTAATATGTATAAAAAACCAACAATTGGTTTTGATGCTTCGAACAGTGTTTCTCATACTCAGAGAATACTAGGGTTTGCTCCGAAGGTCGTTACTTTGATTCATAATCCCTAAACAGGTCTTTAAACCCTTTGAAATAGACCAATAATCAAGCAATTTAGCACCTTTAAGCATATAATAGGCTTTGAAGCCGGCTTATGTATTTCGAAGCCGTTGTTATTTGATTTTTTGGCGCCAACATCTTGTCTTCGAAGCCAAATATTTCATTTCGAAGCTGGCCCCAATTCCGGAATAAGCTCTTCCCTCCAAAACTATCAATATTGGAAGAGATTCCTCGCATTCGTACTTTTAGTACTTGACGACTTACGGGGTATAATTTCGGACACCAAGATTTTAAAACCCTCTCGTTTCGTGTTCCGAAATCTCTTGCCTTTTACAAACCCTTCTCTCTACTGGTTCCTCTTTGCTTCGGTCTTCATCTTCTGAAGAGTGTATCATCAATGGCTTCTTCTTCACCAAAAGTGCCAGCCCCAGAGCGCGTAGGCTCATCTTTAGCTTTGAAGAGGCTTATTGATGCAGAATGTGAGAAGTACAAGGCTGGAGAGAAAAGCGCTATCGATGGGCGTATCTTCGTCCCTCATCATCATGAGCAGCAGAACTACGTGCTCGGACCAATTTTCAAGGAAGTCCTTACTGGGCTCCCAACCTTTTATCCGCGTCTGGTGGACCAACGTCTCCTTTATGAAGGTGGCCTTGACTGGAAGAACTGGAGAAGCAATCGTCCTCATCGATGCTGGCCCACGATAAGACCGGAATGGCAAGAATGGTATGATCGGATCATTCCTGCTAAGACACTGGACCTCCAAGAGCTCTGCCTCCTCGATGCCCTTCGACTATCTAGGGTAACTATCTCGGAGGACCCTTTCCTAGTTCCTACTGCTTTGTGCTTTTGGAACCCCGTCTTCAATTTCTTTCAATTTAGATGTGGGATGATGGCCCCCACTGTTCTTGATATTTGCCATCTATTAGGAGTATCCCCCATTGGTACCCCCATCACACCAGATTTTCCTGACTTAGCAGTCCCTTTCTCCCTCCCCTCTCTTAATTCATCTTACAGTGATTTTGTTAGAGCCGAGAACAAAAGAATGGGTCCAGTAACTGATAGGGAATTCTTCTCCTTTTTATTATATTGGCTTTGCAAATTTCTTTTCTGCACCTCCTCCCAAAGAATCATGCCTGAATTTGCTCCTCTTGCCAAAGCCTTGGTTTTGCAGAAAAGAGTAGCCTTAGCCCCATACATTCTGGGTCATGTATATAGAGTTTGTTCCCTCTTTTGTGAGAAACCCTTAGATGCTAATCAAGGGGGACCATTTTGGATCCTTCAACTTTGGCTCTTTGCCTATTTTACTGAACTACAATCCAAATGCCTTAAATTTTCTGGGCTACACTCTCTCACTCATGGCATAAAACTAGCCAATGCTTCACTTTATCCAGCTACTTTTGCCTTTTATTTCTCCTTCTTTCATCAACTACCAGCTGCTCTTCCTGATCACCGTTTCCGTCCCTTCGAAGCTAGCATAGGTCCAGCCTGGTTGAATCACTTCCTCAGTGACAGGCTCTGTGCCTTGCCTATTCATAAAGATATGTGGGCTTCCTTACTGATCCCTAGAGAATTGTTTATTGGGACCACCAACCCCAGAGCCTATAAATGCATAGCTGAGCCTTATTGTTCTGCTCAATTTGCTAGACAATTTGGCCTCACACAAGGAGTTCCGATACCTCTCTGCAGCAACACCAACCTAACTCTGACCAAGAGAGATTTGAAGGTTCGAAAGTCAAGGCTAGAAGAGGCAACCTTCAAGTTTATGGATGATCTGGCCACTTTTGAGTACATCCCTTTCATTCCTCAAGGCACCTTTTTGAAGAGATATCAGAGTTGGTGGGTGAGTAATATGGAAGTTTATTTAGTTGAAGGTGATCAGAAACAAAAGAAGCAGAGACTGCTTGAGCCTGAGAAGAAAACAATTGAGGTGCAAGAAGAAGAAAAAGAAGATGCAAAAGATCAAGAGCATGAGTCACCCTTGATGAGGAGGAAAAGGGCGATTGATTTGTCCCAAAAAGAGACAACCACTAGGGAAGTAGAGGAGGAGGTTATTTTTAAGGAATCCGAACCTCAAGCTGAAGGAGCTGAGAAAACAATTGAGGAGCAGACAATGCCAATTCAAAGAAAAAAGAAAAGAAAGATTACTGTCTCTTCTTCTGAGTTTGATATCTCCCCTTCCAACTTTGATGAGGATTCTGATTCTGAGACAATTGCCCAAGCAATAGGAAAGAGAAGGAAAATGACTGCTTCAACTACTGCCTTGATTGAAGATCCCCTTCATGAGGCAGCCGCCAAGGCCGTGGAATAAGAACATTCCAAAGCCATAGTCGTCTTTGAAAGGGCTGAGAAAAGACGGTAGCAACAAATTTTAAGAGAGAGAGCTGCTGCTGCTGATGCATTGCAAAGGGAACTAGCCAGAAAACAACGGACTGCTGGACACTATTTTCTCCGCAGTTCTCCCATCAGTACCAGTGCCTCTGGAACAAGTAATTTCTTTCATACCTCTGCTGTTTTTTTTTTTTTTTTTTTTACTTTGTCAGCTTGTGGTGTTGAAGTTTAACATTGTTCTGCATTTCTTCCTTTTGCAGCGATAACTACTGCACTCACCTTTCCAATGAGGCCTTCCTCAATTTCGGTTGAGGTTGATCAAATGCAGAATGTCAAGGTTGTTCGAATCGTACTTCCACTTCCAAAGCCTATATTTGACATACCTTCCTTAAGTCCCAGTATTCCTGCATCTCTTTTTCTTGGATTAAAGCCATACCTCCCGTTTTTGGCTCGTGACCTACCTCAGTCTACTTTTCCTTCGAGCCTTGCTCTTTTTCCGTCCTTTACAGAAACTCCAACTGCTGCTCCATTCCCAGTGGCAGTTGATTCTTCCACAGAGGACACTGGTAGCTCTTCAATTCATGGCTCATCACCAATGCCCACTTCCAGCCCCTCTTCACTTGATTTGCTGGTGGTCAAGACCATAGAGGCTGCCAAAGATGCTCCATCCGTTTCTCCCATCCCCATGCAGCCCTTTGTGTCTTCCACCACAACACTTTCTATGCCCTTCATGTCAAGGGACGAGGTAGACATCTTTGAAGGAAGACTAGCTAATCTCTTTGACATACCTTCTATCTCTCCCACCTCTACTGCTGAAGCTGAGCCATTAGCCTTGGCTGACTCCCTACTGAAAATCTTCAAGAGTTCTCCTTCCTCCAGCAACAAGCCTTTTGCACCTTCAGTAGATTTGGACACATGCTTGCAACTGTTGACTTCTTTTTCAAGGATCCCCTTCGAGGCTCTACAAAGGCCTATCATCAGGAATGGGTTCCTTCAATGCTGTAACATTGCTGAGCAGTCTGCCATGAGTGTCTCAAGTCATCTATCTCAGGCTGCAGCTACTATTGATTTTTATCTCAACATTTTCCATGCTGCTAAGACTGCGGATGAGAAGCTGGCTAAGGACCAGAGTTTTGTTTCTCAAGTGCATACTGAAGTCTCAACTCTGAAAGAACAACACTCTTTTGCCTCCCACTTTCGAGTCCAACTTCTGAAGAAGAAATCTCAGCTTGAAGAGGAGTTAGCCGCAGTAAACCAAGCCTTGGTTCGAACTGATAAGAAACTGCACATCACCAATCAAGGGCTGGCTGATCGAAAAGAAGACATGGCTGCAGCTATTCAATTATTTCCTTCCCTTAGCAATAGGAAAGCTATTGTACAAAAACAATTAAAGCATTGTAATGATTTTTGGGCCAAGTTGTGGCACAATGTACTTGATTCTTTATGAAAGCACAATATTTGGTATATCATTTGAGCAAGCTTGTGTTTTTGCATATGGTGTTCACTCTATCCCTTGTGTTTCCCAAATGGTTGGAAAATAAGGTTTTAAATATCTGCCATTAATCTTTTTGGGATGTACATAACCATTCAAATTTCTTAAATGGTATGCTCCAAAAGGCAGAACCCTATGAATTTGATATGGTCCTTCCCAGTTAGGTGACCATTTGCCAAACTTATGGCTTTTAATCCCAATTGGGAGTATTGTCTTCCATACCAAATCACCTTCATCAAAGCCAATGTGTTTGACTTTCTTATTATAATTCTTGGCTGCTTTCTTCTTTTGGAAAAGAATGCTATTTAATGCCAAAATTCTGGCTTCATCTATGCCTTCTAATTCTAAGCACATACTTTGATGGTATTGTTCAGGATTCAATTGATCTTGACATCTTACTCTCAAAGATTTAACATTAATCTCTACTGGTAAGACTGCATCATGTCCATACACCAAGGCATAGGGAGTGACTCCTGTGCTTGACCTCGGTGAGGTTCTATATGCCCACAGAACATCCAATAATAGGTTATGCCAATCCCTGGGATTGTCATCCGCAACCTTTTGTATTCCTTTTTTCAAGGACTTATTGGATGACTCAGCTTGACCATTAGCTTGTGCATAATAGGGTGTGGAATTAACAAGACTAATTCTAAATTCTGCCACAAAAGACTTCACCATCTTCCCATCAAACACAGTTCCATTATCAACTGTTATGGTTTGCGGGATGCCAAATCTATGGATCAAATCTTTAATAAAACCAATAACCTCTGTTTGGTCTACAGCCTTGTATGGCTTAGCTTCGACCCATTTAGTGAAGTAGTCAGTGGCCACTAGAATGAAACAATGATGTTTCGAAGAAGGTGGGTGTATTTTTCCCATCATATCCATGGCCCACCCTCTGAATGGCCAAGGCTTCAATACTGCATGTAGGTCAGTTATGGGCACGTGCCTTATTGTGCCATGCTTTTGACATGCCTGACACCCCTTTGCATATTCTATGCAGTCTTTAAGGATGGTTGGCCAATAATAGGAATGCCTTCGAAGCAACCACCTCATTTTTACACCAGGTTGATGAGCACCACAGATGCCTTCATGAACCTCAGCCATGGCTGTTAATGCTTCTTTCGGGCCTAGACATTCTAACAATAAGCCATCTCCCCCCCTTTTGTAGAGAGCATTACCATATATCATATATTGCATAGACTGCAATTTGACTTTTCTACTGGCCTTCGAAGATGGACCAGCCAAGTACTGCATTATTGGATACCTCCAATCTTGTTCTTGTAAGTCATTATGATTGTCTTCCAAGATCACATTCCTTTTATTCAAAGGTTGTATTAATCTCTGATATGTTGTTTGGCTTATGTCCCTTTGGGTATTATCCCTTCTCTTGAAGTTCGAAGCTTTCTGAGCCACATCATTGGCTCTATTGTTCAAGAATCTTGGAACATGGGTTACATTTGCTATTTGAAACTGAGAAAGCAAATGTAATGCAACAACATAATATGGCAAGATACTTATGCTTTGACACTTGAAAATTCCTTTCACTTGGTTAACCACCAATTGAGAATCTCCGAATATGTCAACTGCATGTACTTGTAATCCAATAAGAATCTCTAGTCCCACAATTAAGGCTTCATATTCAGCCTGGTTATTGGAACAGGTAGCTTCATCCACTCTAAAACCATGGGTAGTTTCTGTCCCCTGTGGAGACTTGATTACAATACCAATTCCAATTAACCCATTTGCTTTCGACCCATCGAACCACATTTGCCATAGCTCAACACTGGTCATACCAAGTTCCATTACTTCTTGGCTCTCTGTTTGAGATGGATGGTCTGCCAGAAAATTGGCTAAAACTTGCCCTTTTACTGCCCTCTGAGGGACATATTCTAAATGAAATTCTGATAAGGCTAGTATCCACTTGCCAATTCTTCCCCTCAACATAGGTCTAGATAACATGTATTTAACCAAATTTGTGGTTGCAATTACCAAGACAGTTGTAGGTAAAAGATAGTATCTCAATTTCATTGCAGCAAAATACAAAGTAAGGCACAGCTTTTCAACAGCTGAGTATTTACATTCACAAGAATTTAAAAACCTGCTAAGGTAATAAACAGCTTGCTCCTTGCCTTCTTCATTGTCTTGGGCCAAGAAAGCTCCCAATGAATCTTCTGCTGCAGCTATGTACAACTTCAAGGGGTTGTTCCCCTTTGGTGGCATCAGCACTGGAGGGTTGGCCAAGTAGGCCTTGATACCTTCGAAAGCAATTTGATGCTCTGCTGTCCACACAAATTCCTCTTCATCTTTCAGCCTTAACAAGGAAGAAAATACTTTAGTTTTCCCTGCAGTGTTAGAAATGAACCTTCGAAGAAAGTTAACCTGCCCAAGGAACCTTTGTAATTCTTTCTTACTTGATGGGGGTTTGGCTTCAATGATTGCTTTGGCTTTATTCTGATCAATCTGTATTCCTTTCTTGTGAACAACATAGCCCAAGAAATTTCCAGATGATACACCAAAAGCACATTTAAGAGGATTGAGCTTCAACTTGAACTTCCTCATCCTTTCAAAAGCTGCTTCTAAGTGAAGCAGGTGTTCCTCCATGGACTGGGATTTCACTACAATGTCATCAATATAACATTCTAAATACCCTCCAATGAGGTCATGAAAGATGGTGTTCATAGCCCTCTGGTATGTAGCTCCAGCATTCTTCAGGCCAAATGGCATCTTAACCCATTCGAAGGTGCCAATATTTCCAGGACATCTGAATGCTGTCTTATGGACATCCTCCTCTGCAATGCAGATTTGATTATAACCAGAGTGTCCATCCATCATTGATAAAACTTGATGCCCTGCTGAACTGTCTACTAGCAAATCTACTATGGGCATAGGGTACTCATCTTTTGGAGTTGCTAGATTCAAATTTCTGAAATCGATGCATACCCTCATTTTACCGTTCTTCTTGACTACAGGCACAATATTAGATAGCCATTCAACATACCTGGCTGTCCTAATAAAACCTGCCTTGAGTAGTCTGAGGATCTCTTCCTTGACTTTCTAAATTACTTCTGGACTTATCCTTCTTGGTTTCTGCTTGTAAGGCTTGAAATTAGGCTTCATGGGGAGCCTATGTTCCACTAATGACCTATCCAATCCTGGTAGTTCATTATAAGACCATGCAAAGCAATCTTTGTGTTTCTTCAGAACAACCAATAGCTGGTTTCTGTCCAGAGCATTCAAACAAGCACTTACATAAGTGGGCTGTTGTACAGAACCTTCCCCTAGATTTACTTCTTCTAAAGGGTCTTGTGCATGAGAACTCCCTCTGGTTTCTTCTACCTTTGAAGTGATCTTCAAGCTTGGTTCTGCCCCCAGGTTCTTCAATTCAATATCTCTGCCCTCCTCCTCATAGACAGAATCTGTCCACAAGGCTTCCTCTTCCTGTATCTCCTGGACTTTTGTTTCAATGTCCAAGGCACAGTACTTACCAAGAGTCAAGACTCTAGCCTGTTGTTGCTGCTGTTTGCAGCCAATTATCATGGCCTCTCTCTCTTGCTCCTGAACTTTCTGGACTATTGCTTTTATATCCAATGCTGAAAATTTAATCAAAGCCAAGGACTTGGCTTCTTGTGGTTCCTCTCTTTGCCTATAACCAGGCATCATTGTCATCTCTAAGGACAACCTCTTCATCAGCACTTTCTTGGACTAAGTGCTTCAGGTGTGTCACCTCCTCATCAGCCGTCACTTCGGCTGAACCGTCATCTTTCATCAGTATACTGAGCGGTGTCACTCCCTCAATATATAATTTAGCCTCCGCAAAGCCTGCACAGGCTATGAAGGGTTGAGGATCTGCATCGATTTCCTCTGTCTCTCCATTGCCTAAAGCCATCATGATTCTCTGATGCAAAGAGGAAGGCACACATTTGTTGGTGTGGATCCAATCTCTACCAAGTAACGCATTATACTTAGCATGGCTGTCAATTACGAAGAACGCAGTCATGCAATCCCTGGTTCCCACACTTAAGTTAATGGGCAGAATCCCCTGGGCCATCTGTTTATCTCCAGCGAAACCAGCAATGGTTGTGCTGGTTGGTATCAACCTGGGATTCTTTTTTCCTAGTTTCTTCAAAGAAGATTTCGGGAGTAGGTTTACTGCTGCCCCATTGTCTATCAGGACTCGGTTCAGCTGTATCCCATCAAAGAAAGCCTTGATGTACAAAGGCTTGACGTGCTGCGTCATCGAATTCGAGGGGTACTCAAATGGATACGATAGATTGATGCTTACCACTTCCTCGCTCTCATATTCATCTTCCATCGGGGTAACCATTCTGAAATTATCTTGCACCATACTTGCTTGTGAGTCTTCACTAGAGATCTGAACTGGATCAGCTTCCTGCCCCTCTTGATTCTCATCTCCCGCTTGGAATTCCTGTGGTAGTATGTGTACCATGTTCACTGATACTGGGGGAAACGAGCCAAACTGGATGGCTGGCTGTACTTGTTTCCCCTCTTGGTCACTTTGGTCGACTTCCTCAGAAACATCCTGCATGATGCATTCTGGTATCTTATTGCTAACTGATCCCTTCGAAGGATCTTTCTCAACTGGCTCTTCAGTCAGAAACGTTTGTTCAGCCATGAAGGCTTCGAACATCTCTTCTTCCATCATTTCTTTCTTTTGGCTTGTGCCAATCTCTTCTTTTGTCTCACTATCACTCTCCATCAGAGCCTTCTCTAATCCAGCTAAACTAGACTTCTCTCTGGCTGTTAGTTCGGCATGAACCTTAGCCAATTGTTCTCGGCTGCAGACCACTTTGCTCTGTGGAACCGGCTTTGGAGCATGGTCTGACTTTGGGTTCTTCCTTCCTTCCGTTTTGACTGGCGAAGAATTTTCTTCACTTTCCTTCAGATCTTTCTGGTACTGGGTGTACCTGCGCTGAATTTTTCTCCTCTGTGATCTTGACATGACTGGGACCATGTCTGGTTCCCTCGTCTTTGGATGTTTAAGCAGCACCCAGTTATTCGGAGCCACCATAGGAGGCTTGATCATCCTGCCTTGGTTTACAACATCTCCTCGAACAGGCAATTCTCTAGGTTTGTTTTGCATTACAAACCAGTCTGGGACTCCAGGTACCCATGAACTTGCTGACTCAGACGCTGAACTGCCCTTTTCCACCTTCGAAGCCATCTTCGAAACTGGCCGTGAAGGTAAGTGCTTGGTTTTGTCCTCATGTTTTGAGTCTGATTCAGACCTTCGATAAGGGTGACCATTTTCTGTCCTGCGTGAAACTGGTCTAGGGGGCCAATCTCTGGCTTTGATTCCATGAACTGAGCCTCTCTCCAGTTTTCTTTCAGAATGGCCACTCTCCATTCTATAATAGTTATGTGGCCTGGATTCATGCAAGAGCTTCTTGCCTTTGTCATGCATTCTGTTCACCACAGGCTCAACCACTGGTGGTCTCTGCCTATCACTAGCCGGATACGGCCTTTTGTTGTAAGCATTGGTTGACTTAGGACGTCTCTGAACATCCCTGTAGTATTGCTTCCCATCAGTTGGAAGCCCCTTCAACCACTTGTAACTGAGTCTGCACCTGGGGCACATTCTCTGCATCACCGCTGCTTCTAAAGAATTATCATCCAGTGATTCTTCATCAGAGTGTTCCCTCTGGTGCGAGAAACCCTGTTCAATAACTGGTGGGCTTCTAGTATTCTTCTTGATGTTGGTTTGATTAGCAACATGCATCTGCACATTGACTTCCTCCAATTCTGTCAAGGACAAGTTCTGGAAGTCTGATGTAATGACATTGGCTGCTGCCTCTCCAACTTCTGGAAAGGGATCACTGTCAATTCCCATGGCTTTTTCTGTTTTAGCTGGGAACTTCAAACTTCCTTTTCGAATCTGTTCTTGGATCCTGTCTCGAAAAACAATGCAGTTTTTAGTCGAGTGAGACCAAGAATTATGCCATTTACAGTATACTTTTCCTTTCAGTTCATCTGGAGATGGTAGTTTTACTCCTTTTGGTAACTTAAGGAAATTAGCCGCGAGCAAATGATCAAAGATGTCATCTGCTTTTGTTAAATCGAAAGAGTATTTTCTGTGAAAGTCTTTCTTTTTAAACTGCTGGTCTATAGTTGTATCCTTATGAATTAATGCTTCACAGATTACAGGTTCTTTGCCTACAATCTCTGCTGCATCTATTTCATAATTAGGATCTCTATAATATGTCTTATATGATGCATTATTTCGATCTTGTTCCTCTTCTAATAATGCTTCATATCGAGACACCTTATAGGTCAGTTCGACCAAATCTCTGAATTCGGTTGAATCAAACTTCTTTCGAAGCCTGAATTCTAAACCATTTTGAGCCAATCTGACGAATTCTGGCTCTGGCAGGATGACTCTACATCTATTTCGAGCCCTTTTAAATCTGGCAACAAACTGAGTAGCCTTTTCTTCAGGCCTTTGACTCAATTTAGTCAAATCTGCCATAGATACTTCTGGCTCTGATTGGAAGAATTGGGCATGAAATGCCTCTTCCATATGTTGCCAATTTTGAATGGAGCCAGGTGTAAAGTTGATGTACCATACAAATGCTCCCCCCGTTAGGGAATTTGGAAATAATCTCAGTTTCATATAGTCATGGTTAGTAAATTCACCGCATTGAGCAGCAAACCTAGCAATATGTTCTATCGTTGATTGATTTCCAGTCCCATAAAAAAGGGTAAAATCTGGTATCCTGAATCCCCTTGCGTATTCATGTACCCTATCCACCCATTCTGGGTATGGTTTTCTGTATACAGGAGTCTGGACCCCCCGAGCTATTGGTCCACACATCTCCCTAACAATATCAGCGATTTGATCCCTAAGGACCATATTTTGTGCCCGCTGAACCACTACTGGAGGGGCAAACACAGGATTTGGTGGACAAACTTGTGCTTGTGGTCCTCTTGGTCCATAAGGTGGTAAATTTGGGGCTGGTTGTCCTTGCGGTGCAGGTTGCTGTTGAGGGTATGGGTAACCCCTTTGAGCATGACCTGCGAAAGGACCTGCAAAAGGTGCTGGAACAGGTGTTGTGTCTCCGCCATTTGTAGGAAAACCCTCAAACCCCCCGGGTGTAAATTCGAATAAGGGATTAGTGTACCCCCTTGTGCCAGGTATGGCTTCGAACATGGGATTTGTAACCATTCTTATGCCAGTTTCTTGTACTTGGCCAGGTCCACCAACTTGTGTGGCTTCATTATTAAGTACTGAGGCATTTTGGCCTACTATAGGCCTTGAAATGGGTTCATACCAAGACTGAGGTGATGGTCTTTCATAGTTCTGATTACTAGTTTGACCATTATACTGTCCATTAACTTGCATAGGCTGTTTTTCTCTAGCCAATCTTTGTTGGGGGACATTTACAACTTCCTCCGTGTGTCTTGTGTTTGTTGGTTGGTGGTTATTCATTCGATCCAAAAAGGATGTTGCCCACCTTTCCATTGTGTTCATTAATTGTTGTCCCATGGCATCTACTAAACCATCCCATGGATTTGTTGGTTGAGTAAATGGCACAGTGGATGGTCCAATTCCTTGGTTTCGTCCAATAATATGAACATATGGTTCTTGTCCAGAAGTACTGGTCTGTTCGACCATAGGTTCTGACAATATAGGAGTTTCCACAGGATGTGTTACCACATTATCCTCTGGATTTGGTATTTCTACCTCTCCTTCCACGCCTTCTTCCAAGCGTTCATTTTCTCCTTGTCGTCTTCTTCTAGCCATTTTTAATTAAGTCCCACCGGGCGTGCCAAAAATATATGTTGGCTTTTTGGCTTTTCGAAGGGTATTTTTGTAAATGTGAGCGTGCCAGCAAGGATCAATCAGTCCTTACAGAAATTGTGATTGCCAACCAATTATCAGACGATTGTGTTTTAGTTCTTTTCAGCCTCAATGAAGAGGACTTTTACTGGTGGCTTGACTTAGAAGAAATTAAGAGAAATAACAGTAATATGAAGAACAATTGAAGTATTTCATAAAAATGAACACTTACAATGGTCCAAACTCAGCCTCGGAGAGGTTTACAACCGCAATCTACTTGAATCTACTTGAAGCTACTCCTATGAATCGAAGTGCAGTGCGGGTATTTAAAGTGCAGGTATTTAAAGAACAGGTATTTAAAGACTGGAAATGTAAAAGACTAGAAAAGAAAATATATGAAGTAAATGATTGATTTGTATGATCTGAGTCCTCTCTTTCCTGGGGGTCTCTCTGCTATTTATACTTGTCAAAGATGACCTTCGAACTGCTCTTCGAACCGTCGAACTGCTCCTCCATGATCGCTGATCATGTTGCCTTAGAAGTAGCTCCATTATGCCACCATTTGCAGTTAGGCTTCCCTCTTGTATTTGAATTTGAATATGAGTAACCGTTGAAGCCACGTCACCTTGCGTTTCTTTACTGATCCAATGTTGCTCAGACCATGTGAGAACCAATTTATCATCTCTACGTGTACGATCAGGATTGAAGACTTGAATTATTTTCCGATAATACCCTTATTCTGCCACGTGTCGGATTGTAACTGGCTTTTACAAAATATATAGCTAACAGATACCAATGCCAGTTGCTCAGGAAGATTCCTTGATTGGAGTGCCAGAAGCATCGACAAAGGAGATCCTAATCGGTGTCTTAGCAGAGCCTGAAGCATGGACCCTATTCAAGAAAACAGTGGGAATTTCAATTGATTCTGAAATCCCTTCTGAAGCGAAGGAATTGTGTGACAAATGTGGAGGCTTGCCAGTTGCTATACGTGCAGCTGCAGCAGCATTAAAAGGTAAGGGCAAGCATGCGTGGAAAGATGCATTTCGACAACCAAAAAATTACAAGCTGAAAGAAATTGCACGTATTTGTTCATCTCCTTAAAATGGAGTTATGATCGTTTAGAACCAAAGGATGCACGGTCATGCTTCTTGCTTTGCTCTTTGTTTCCGGAAGATGCTGAGATTTCAATTAATGACTTGGTGAGATACCCTGTTGGGATGAGATTGCTTGATCAAAATCTGAATATATTTGATGAAGTAAGAGACAGAGTACTTGCCATGGTTGATGTCCTCAACGAATCTTGTTTGTTGTTAGATGGCATGAGCGAAAATGTGGTCAAAATGCACGATGTTATTCGAGATGTTGCACAATTGCGGAAGAGGAGAAAGGATATCTCGTGAAACATGTTATCAAAAAATGGCCAGAGAAAGACACATATGAACATTACTCGGCAATCTCATTATGGTTCACCACAAATATTCAAGAGCTTCCCGATGTGTTGGAATGTACAAGACTCCATACCTTGGTGTTGAAATGCAGGGACTCTTCACCCACAGATGTTAAAAATAGTTTTTTCAATGGGATGGAGAACAATCTTGAAATCGTAGATCTGAGCGAAATGTCATTAAAGAGCTCCCCGTCATTGCTTCCAAGGTTGGTTAAGCTTCGGATGTTATGTCTAAATGGCCTATCAAGGGACATAGCTCTATTGGGGAGATTAAAGAACCTTGAGATACTTAGCCTTCATGGGATTGAGGAGCTGGCACCAGAGATTAGAGAGTTGACTAGTCTATGGTTGCTAAATTTGGAAAATTGTACCAACTTAAGAGTAATTCTGCCAAATTATACATTTTAGATACCTTTGACCAATGGGAAGTTGAAGGAACTGACCAACAGCGAGAGAACGCAAGCCTTCTTGAATTGAATTCGCTGACACTATTAAAGACTTTAAAAGTTCATATGCCAAGGTCAATGTCATTGCCCAATTTGACTAGATTTAGCATATCAATTGGGGAAAATATTAAATATAAGGAAAATTACTCCTCAACAAGGATCTTGAAACTCTGCGGCATTCCTATAGAAAACAAGTTCCGAGATGTGTTGGAGAAAGTTGAAGTGCTATATTTGAATAAATTGCCGGGTCTGAAAAAGGTTCTGCTTCATGACAGAGATGGAGGGGGGTTTCTTGAATTAAGGCATCTTGAAGTTATAGAATGTAATGATGTTGAATGTCTTCTTGGAATGCCTGCAAGGCGTCTAAAAATTCAACCACAAAGTCTGCCAAGTTCTTTTTCTAACTTGCACGAGTTACATGTTCGAAATTGTGGATTCAAATGCCTCTCCTCACTCTCCATTGCAAGAGTTCTTGCGGGCCTCATGCATCTAGAAATTGAAAACTGTGAAGATATGGAAGAAATTGTTGGAAATGAAGAGCAAGAAAATGATGAGGAAATTATTTTTCTTCAACTAAAAATAATGACGTTGCGCAACATACCCAAGCTCTGGAGCTTCCTTTCGAACAATTCTAACACTCCGCAACCTCTCTTTTGTGGAAAGGTGAGTTTTTTCCAGTAACTTTTTATGTTTATTTGTCAATTCTTGGTAATTAACAGAGCATAAGTTGATATGTCAAATTTTGCAGGTGGCATTCCCTGCTTTGGAGGAATTGGGAATTTTCGATGTACATTATATATCAGTGGTATGGGACAAACATTTAGAACCCCTTGTCCAAGAAGAGAGAGAATCCTTTTGTCAATTAAGAAACCTAGCGCATCTTCGACATCTATATATACACAGATGTGCAAAATTGAAAACAACAGTAGTGGCCAATAGGAAAGAGGAGATAACGATGACCCTCTCGTGTTCCCTCAACTGTATTCTATAGAACTAAATGAGTTGGAGAATCTCAAGAGTTTCTATGGCAGTTGTGGACCTGAAGAAAAAGAAGAATCAACAAAGCATGAGCTCAACGTGGAAATTCTCGAACCACAACCCCTCTTTAACCAAAAGGTACGATTGCTATAAGTTTTATGAGTTTTTAGAGATACTAAATTTCGAATTATTCAGCTAAAATCATGAACCTCTTTCAGAAAATTGAAGGTATTAGTAGTAACTCTTTTTCGAAAATAAAAATAAAAATTTCTATGTAGCGGTGAATTCATCTTGCGTAGTGTCACCAACCAATAAAAAATGACGGATGGGATTAAGTACATGAGTCTTGTCTGTTATTAACCCAACCATATTGTTTTGGTTGTCTCAATTTTGCTTAGTTAGAAACTTTCTACCAATTATTCCTTTTCTTTTAGTTCCCAAACAAAGTAAGATCTACAATGGTAGGTGTGCTGAAATAACACAGAATTTATATTGTGGTTGAGATTTATTTAAAGTATGGCTTACATCACATTCCTAATAAATTTCAGCTATACAATATATTTTCTGTGTACTTTTTGTATTCTAATTTTGTGCACTTTGCATTTTTGAAAGATTGATAGCTTCCAAAAGGTCTTGAAACCTAAATAACATAGACTCTAATAAACCAAAACCTTACACTTAAAATTTTGCCCCATTACAAGACATAATATTATTTCCTACCCTAAATCCTAATCACAGTACCTATGAACTCTAACACTATGTTTGTTCACTTGCTTAGGAAATCAAAGCTCTGCTCTTTTATTGGTCTTTCTTAAATAAAAGGTTAATAATTTTCTCATTATTCCTTTTGTTATTATCAATAATACAGGTTGTGTTTACTTGCTTGGAAGTCTTGGAAATTTGGAGTTTGGGCAACATCAAAGAGATATGGCATAGCACACCTCCAACCAACTCCTTCAACAACCTAAGACATTTGGCTGTGTTCGATTGTCAAAACTTATTGAATATTGCACCATCAAAACTACTTGGAAGTTTGCAAAACCTACAATTCCTCTATGTCGACGATTGTGGCTCCCTAAAAGAGGTATTCAAAACCAGAGGATCAAATGTTGAAATCAATCCCGTGCTCTATCAATTAAAACAAGTTATGCTGTTAAATTTACCACTCCCGATAAGATTTTCCTTTGGGAGTACATTGCCACCCTCGGTAACACAGGATAATAAAAGATTGCCCCTCCTGGAGACCTCTATAGATCCCGACATACAAGAAATGTGAGCGAAGATTGGTGAATCTTTTTCCTTTTCAATGAAGAGGTATGTATTTGATTCATATTGTAGTTATGGAAAATCTTCTGTTCATTATTATTTACTTTTGGTAGCATATACTTAGCTGATTAATGATAATAATGTACAACACTAATTCAATCGAGGTTGTACCTTTGATGGTGCAATATAACACTCATCAATGTGGTAGTTTCAAATTTTTATTAATGTCTTATTTATGTTTGACTCCCTGTAGTTGGTTGTTGCTCATAATTGCATACAAGTGATTCAATCTTGTGCTACGTTCCACCAATGTTTGCTCTGCTTTTGTGTGAAACTCCAGATTACCAAAGAAAGTTGGGTCCTATGTGGAGGTATAAAAGATGGTGGAAGGCAAAAAATATGCTGGATGGTGATTTTTTTTTATTATTTATAATTAGGATCAATAAAAAGTAAGAATTTTTTTTTTTTTTTTTTTGGTAAGTCCCTTGATTTGGACTGTATAATATTATTTATCAAGTCTTTATTCATTTATTTATTTTTCCAGTGTGTACATCCTTAACAACCAATAGTTATCTAGGTGGTCTTGTGTTCTGTACGTATATATGCTTTGTTTAAGTTCGCTGTTTTTTGGATTGGAACTATTGGATTTCTATATGTGACATTAGCCACTCAATTCCTTTGCCAGAAACCTCTAACTTTGTGTTTGATTGAGAGATTTGAAAAATGATTTGGAAAGAAAAAGGAAAATGGTACGTGAAATGGTAATAAAATATAATTATATTTTATTTAAGGCCTTGTTTGGGGTACTCTAAAAAAGTCAAAAAGTCACTATCTTATTTAAGTCACATTATCTTATTTAAGTTACATCACCTCTCTACAACATCACTTCAAACCTAATTCATATTTCATAAAAAGTCAAAAAATACATTTATTTAGATCATCTCAAATTACTCCTTACTTTCACACATTTTTTCCTTTAACGCTGTGCTTAGTTGAAAATTTTAAACAAGGAAAGAGATTTGTGTTGAATTCACCCCATGTGAAGGGGAAATTGTCTTGTGAACACACCTTGGTTGGTCAACAAGGAAGTAGGCTACCAACCATGTCAAAGAAGGAGGCTGCCGAAGTCAAGCATGGAGGCTACCCAATGGCACTCCCACCTACTCCAAGGTGTATAAAATGGAATGGTGATGGTGAGTTGTAGACAAGGGCAAATGGCAAAACACATTGCTGAGAGGAAGGTACAAAACAGAGAGAGCTAGTGAGAGCTATTTTCTGTTTGTCAGAGAGTGTGAGTGAGTGTGTTATATAGAGAGACAGTGAGTTGAGAGTGTGTAATCTCCTCCATTTGTTGATATATAACAACATCGCTCCCGTGGACATAGGCCGGTTTGCCGAACCACGTTAAAACTCTTGTGTTTTTGCTTGTGAGTGTCCCCTGGTGTGCCCACGATACGCAACAATTGGTATCAGAGCCCGGGTGGAGAAAAATCGAGTTTTTTCCGAAAGTGTCCAGATTTCGAAGTGGTCGAAATCCACTTTTGAGCATACCAGGAGGAAGGCCAGGAGGAGAGGAGTCCAGAACAGCAAAAACAGAGCCCAGAAGCCTCTCCACGCGCCCTCACGCGCTCCTAGAAGTTGGCGCGTGAGTCACAGTCTCGACACGCGCCAACACGCGCCGTTAAGGCACCCGGCGCGTGGTCCCACTCTCATCCACGCGCCACACGCGCTGACGGAGGAAGAAGACGAGTGGGGGAAGGCGCGTGTCATACACGCGCGTACCACGTCAGCCGACACGTCAGCCACGTGTCAGACACGTGTCAGCCACGTGTCAGCCCAGTCAGCGTGAGCCGCTGACCAAGCCGGGTTGACCAGCCGTCAAGCCGCCGTTGACCGCGCCGCCTGCGCCGTTGACCGAGCCGTTGACCTGCAAATCCGGAGGAATTATCTGGTGCTTCTCAGGCGCACCAGATTCAGCAAATCTGAACCGTTAAAACTGTTTTGGCTAGATCTAGGCCATTCGGAGTCCGTTTTTGGCGATCCAATAGTGAGTCCCAACTATTTGGAGTATTCCGGACACATCCGTACGGTTAGTTTTTGAATCGGAGGCATTCAAACTCTTTTGGCTAGATCTAGGCCATTCGGAGTCCGTTTTTGGCGACCCAATAGTGCGTTCCAACTATTTGAAATATTCCGGACCCATCCGTACGGTCAGATTCTTACATCGAAATTTCTTTAAAAAGGGAAGAAATTTACAATGGCAGGAAAAGGCGCAAGTTTCATGATTGAGCCTTTTAATGGTAGTAATGACTTTACCCTGTGGCAGCAAAGGGTGAAAAACATTTTAACACGAGAAGGTCTGGTGAAAGCTCTTCTCAAAAAGTCCAACAAACCGGAAGACATAAAGGATGACAAGTGGGAGGAGTTGAGGGAATTGGCAAACAGTACAATTCAGTTGTATCTCGGGAACAACACACTCCGGGAAGTCATCAGTGAAGTAGATCCGGCGGAGCTATGGGCAAAGTTAGAGATGAGGTACAAGTCAAAATCTTTGACAAACCGGTTATCTCTAAAGAGGCAGCTATATACACTTAGAATGCCAGAAGGTGCGAACCTCACAGAACATCTGGACGAGTTCAATAGGATCACAATGGAATTGGACACCATTGGAGACAAGACCCAGGAGGAAGATAGGGCTATGATCTTGCTGGTCTCTCTACCTGCATCATATGAGCATCTTAGGACAACTCTATTGTACGGGAAGGATGCTCTTGGACTGGATGAGGTGATTGCTACGCTCATTTCTCATGAGTCGATGAAGAAACAGGAAGGTAGCAGTAGCAAACACCCAGAAGGAAATGCCATGGTTGCCTCAGAAAATGAGCAAGGCAGAGGTAGGTCCAATGATAGACGGGGTAGATCCAAATCAAGAGGACGTTCGCAATCAAGGTCAGGCTTCAGGAGAAAGTGTTATTACTGTGATCAGGAGGATCACCTCATAAAAGACTGTGCAAAGCTCAAGGAGGACAAAGCACAAAAGGAACAGGCGAGCTCATCAAATGTCGCTGCTGCAGTAAATGCTAAGGATGAGTATGCATTTACAGTTTCGTCGAGTATGACGAAACCTGACTGGATCTTAGATTCCGGAAGCACATATCATATATGCATGGATAAGAAACTTTTTTCTACATACCAAGCCAAGGATGGAGGTATTGTTCGAGTGGCTAACAACACTGTGAGTAAGATTGTTGGCATGGGAACAGTACGGCTGAGAATGGAAGATGGAAAAATTTTCACGTTGGATGGAGTCCGACACGTGCCAAGACTGAAGAAGAATCTAATTTCCTTAAGTATGCTAGACATGAAAGGTTATAGCTTCACATCTAGCAAAGGAAATCTCAAAGTCATCCATGGAGATACGGTGATGCTACATGGACGACTGGAGGGGAATCTGTACAGGCTTGTGGAGAAGGTTGTGACAGACGGAGCTACTGTCACTTACCGGGCAAGACGTACAAGACATGCACAGAAGAGACATAGGGCCCAGCAGACATGGCAACCAAAGTGTACAAGAACGCATGGAGGCAGTTCGGAGGTGCACAAGACGGAGCCATTGCGGCCAATTTTAAAGACAGCTCAGAGCAAAGAGACCAAGACAGCAAAGCATGTCCCAGGAAAGAAAGTTTCTTTTGCTCCTGAATTAGAGACATATTGGGATCTCTCCAAGACTGGATGGAAGGGAGAGATGCCATCTCAAAGAGTTGCAAAGTAAAGCTTTGCATGGCACCCCAGTGAGGGGGTGCCGGGCACTCCAGGCAAGGGGGTGCAAGCATCTCAGTGAAGAGATGCAGACTTTGTTGAATTTGGGCGTGACAAGATTAGCAGCAGTGTGTGCAGTGGATCACCTCACATGGGTTGAGGGGGTGATTTGTTGAATTCACCCCATGTGAAGGGGAAATTGTCTTGTGAACACACCTTGGTTGGTCAACAAGGAAGTAGGCTACCAACCATGTCAAAGAAGGAGGCTGCCGAAGTCAAGCATGGAGGCTACCCAATGGCACTCCCACCTACTCCAAGGTGTATAAAATGGAATGGTGATGGTGAGTTGTAGACAAGGGCAAATGGCAAAACACATTGCTGAGAGGAAGGTACAAAACAGAGAGAGCTAGTGAGAGCTATTTTCTGTTTGTCAGAGAGTGTGAGTGAGTGTGTTATATAGAGAGACAGTGAGTTGAGAGTGTGTAATCTCCTCCATTTGTTGATATATAACAACATCGCTCCCGTGGACGTAGGCCGGTTTGCCGAACCACGTTAAAACTCTTGTGTTTTTGCTTGTGAGTGTCCCCTGGTGTGCCCACGATACGCAACAATTTGTTCTCGGTCCCTACCTTTTCCTCTTTCTTTCTTGGATTTATTTTTCTTTCACCGTGGACCACACCTCTACTTCTTCCCATCCTTCTCACCTTCAGCCACACACTGACCCACCAACCTGAACATCTATTGAATCACATATGTAAGAAAATTGGTGGATTTTCAGAACGGTAGTTATTTTATTATATGGTTTTGTAGTTTGTTATTTATAGTTCATAGAATCTTTTTGTGTGGCGCTTTGAGACTTTGTTATTTGGAAAAATTATTATAAAAAATATATATATATAGGGTTTGACCCTTATAATAAAGTAAATATTGAATTTTTAATTTTTGTCAAATTAAATCTTTAATTTTTTACCCTTAATTTTTAATTTTTTTTTAATTTAAATTATTTTCTATTTTCATTAAATAAAATGGACCCAAAAAAATGATATTATAGTCATTTAACTCAATGAAAAAAAGTATTTTAAACATTTTATATAAATTTACATTGAGTTTAATATTAAAATATTTTTTTTCGGTTTTAATCAACAAAAATAGATAAATAATTTGTATTGAACACAAATCAAAATATTGAAATTTAAATTAACAAAATTAAAAATTAAAAATTTATTTTATTATAAAATTCAAATCTTGAAATGTTTTTGTAACTGTCCCTGTTATTTTTTTTCTTTTCTTGTTCGATATGTTATTTATTTCTATTTTAATATAATGTAACTGCAGTAAAATTTTTCCTTTGCTGATTCATGTTACAAACCTCTGAAATCAAGAAGCCACTTAAAGCTTCTACCAACCGGCTACATCTTCCAATCAAGAGGCCAAGATAGATCCTCTTGCCAGGACTTTATTGCTTTCACCAAAGTGAGAGACTCCCAATCAATATGAATGCATCTAATTTCCAAATCCTATAGGCCAAATCTCAGTTTTTGTTGAGTTTTCAAATATATATATATATATATATTTAAAAATTATTTTCTTCACCTCTTATCGTCTTTAGTTAACTTTTTTTCATATCTAGTCAAATTATTTTACCTTTCAAATGTACCTAATCTAGATTTTTTTTTTTTTTTGAAAATAATTTAGATGTATTTAAAAAATAAAAATATGTATGAAAAATTTCAATAAATAGACAAAAGATACAAAAATGTACAATTTCTTCTTCTTCTTCTTCTTCTTCTTCTTCTTCTTCTTCTTCTTCTTCTTCTTCTTGTCTTTAGTATTTTTTTAAAAGATTTTTTCATAAATATTTTACTTTTTAAATACAAATAAATTAAGTGGATGTAAAAAGTAAAAATATTTGATTAAAAAGTTCACTAAGGCTGTGTTGGATCATGAATTTTAGATTGGAATCCTCTATCTGTTAAATAAAATTGAGTTTCTAACCATGAGATTCCAAGAGCTCCAAAACTTTAACCCAATTATGTTGAATTTTCAATTTTAAAAATAAATAAATAATTTGTAAGCCCACAATATTTCTCCTACAATTTTACCTTTCCTATAATGAAAATGGTAATTTTTCTCACATTCTCCTATTTCTCTATAATAAAAATAAAATAAAATAAATTGGTGAAAAATCCGTTCAAACAAATGTCTAAGGCATTAATTCGAGTGAATTTTTTTTGTTGATGAAAGATCCACACTTTATGAAACAGTTTGGTAAGAAATCATAAAAGATATTTTGTTTTCAATTTTACTCCTGACTTTTTTTATCTATTTGATTTTTCATTGACTATCTGTTCAAATTTTTTATTTATCTGTTCAAATTTTTGTCCAAATTTTATCTGTGCAATCTCTATGCAATTTTGTTTTCTATCTGTTGAAATACCAAGCCAAATCAAATTCTATCTGTTCAGATCTTTGTTTTCTCTGTCTCTATCCCTATCTGTTGCATTGTGTTTCATCACCATTCTGTTGCAATTTTTTTCTTCATCTTCAACAGTAACAATAACAATCAACAACTAAAAAAATAAAAATAAAGATCTGATTTGAAATCTAACAACAATCCAGATATACCACCACAACAACAATAATAATCTAACAACTAAAAAAAGTAGAGAGAGCTTCTCCGCAGATCCAATCTACAACAACAACAATAATAATAACTAAAAAAAATAGAGAATGACTGCGATCTGTGACACAGATCTATGGTTTCATGCTTTTCTTTGCAAACTTGCAAATGTTCTCTTCAACCTACAAAATCACAAGAAACATATAGAGCGAAGGATGTAGATATATAGAAAATAATTTCAACATGTATTTGAAAAGTCCAATCTCTCTCTCTCTCTCTCTCTCTCTCTCTCTCTATATATATATATATGTATGTATATACACAAACTTTGAGTGAATATCAGTGAGTGAATTTGTGTATATTCGTATATATCAGTGATTCAAGTTTTGTGTGTATGTATACGTATAGATCAGTGAGTGAATTTCTAGATCAGTGAATTTCAAGTTTTGTGTGAATTTCTATATACGGCGGAGAGAGAACATGGAGGAGAAGAGATCCAACAGATCTCCGATCTCCGATCTCAACTCTCCGACCTTACCTCCCTTTTCTCTGCCGTCCGATCTCTTCTCCTCCTTCATGTTCTCTCTCCGCCGGCGCTGCAATCTCCAGTTTCTACTCAGATTCCGACAGCCGAAACCCCAAAGAGTTCGCCGGAATCTGACATCAACGCCGGTTGCATCCATGTTTTCTGAAAACCCGATCGCGATCATCGGAGATCCGACAGATCTGAGATAGATGACGGCGCTGATCTGAGATACACAGAGGCGCCGAAGAAGACGTCGGAGACAGAGGTCGAGGGGGGAAGCTCAGGCAGCCATGGAGCTCAAGCAACCATGAAGCTCAGGTGACCACTCTCCCAACGAGGAGAGAGAGAGAGAGGGAGGAAAAAGATGATCGGAGTCACCGTGATGGAGCCGGACAGCGGAGGAGGAGACGCCAACGGCGGCATGGTTGTGTGGTTGAATCGAGATGGAGAGAGGGGGAAGAGAGAGTGACGGTTTGTTTTGGCTCTGTCTACATAGAGGAGAAGTTGATAAAATTTAATTTTTTTGATTTTTTAAATATTTTTTTAGTGATTTCTTTAGTAAAAAAATTGATTTTTTTAATAATTTTTTTGTGACCTTTTGGAAAAACTTATTCAGTGTGTTTAGTTTGAGTTTTTTGGATTAAGTTTTTTAAAAATTGAGTTTTTTAATTTTTTAATTTTTTTATTTTTAGTGAATATTTTTAAAATTTTAAACATTTTTTTTTTACTTTTTTAGATGCACCTTACTTAGATATATCTAAAAAATAAAAAATTTGTGAAAAAATATTTTAAAAAATTAATAAATACATAAAAATACAAAAAATATACTGAATTCTTGTAATTTTTTTATATTTTTGATATTTAGTGAATTTTTAAAAGATTTTTTTTTAAATTTTTTATTTTTTAGGTATATTTATATTTGGTGTGTCTAAAAAGTAAAAAGATTGCTTAAAATATTAAAAAAATCAGTAAAAATAAAAAAAACACGAAAAATAAGTAATTAGAATTTTCTTAAAAATATTTTTTAAAAAATGAAAATAATTTTTTACCAACTTTTCCAATTGCCCCATAATATATATATCCATGGCTACTTCGGTCTTTTTCAATGAACTTGTCTATATGGCCAATGAAAAAAAGAGCCTAAACTTTTAGGCTCTGTTTGGTCAAATTCTGGCGCGTTAGCTCCATAACTTCATTTGAATATAATGTTTGTTTAGAATTTTTAAAAATTAATTTTACACTTACTTTTGAAAGCGCGGTTTGAGGCGGAAAAATTTGGACTATCGGTTGTCCCACCGGTCGTTCGGCCGATTGACCGGAATAGTGCAAATTTTTTTTTTTTTTTTTTTTTTTTTACAATTGACACGCGTTAATTTTTATATATTCAACAAAAAATATTTTCTAAATTTTTTAAAATATTTTGTTAATTTTAATAGAATTTTAAGCTGTATGTTTAGTTATGAGTTGTAACTTTTTGTATCAAATATCATATGTCACATCAAAAATTTCCCACTCTTTTCAAAACTCTTTCACCAAATAAATTTTCTACACTCAAATCATAATTTCAAAACTCACAAACTCAAAATATAATTTTATTCTCAAATTATATTTAGAAAACTCTATCAAACACACGCTTATACTTTGAAATTTTGATTTTAAACTTTTAGTCAGAGTGTTTTTAAGAAAAAATATTTTGTCTAATATCTTTCTCACTCACATGTACAGTTTCTTTTATCAATTTTAAAAATAAATAAATAATCTATTAACTCACATGTCTCTCCTAAAATTTTATCTTTTTAAAAATAAAATAGTAATTTCTCTTATATTTTCACATTTTCTATATAATTAAAAAGGTAATTTTTCTCACATTCTCATATTCTATAATAAAAAAATAATAATTTGTCTTAACATCTCTTACTAGGGGTAGGCGCGGGTCGGTTGCGGCCAAAGAACCTCCAATCCGTCATCCGTCCGCCAGATTGACGGATTGGAGAAAATCAATCTGCATCCGTCAGCCAATCCGGCGGATGTGGATTGAGCGGATTGGCGGATGGATGTGAATCGGTTTGGCGGTTTAAAATTTTATAAATTTTCAACATAATTCAACTTGTGTATTTTCTCAAAAAAAAAAAAAAAAAAAGAAGAAAGTATTACAGTTAATGACTTAAAAAAATATTACAATCACTGCATGCCTTATCCACATAAAGTATTACAATCTGTGGTTCTTAAAATATAAAAGCAATTCAAACCACCAAAACCATGAACAGAGCAGTAATAGAGATTGTATGTCTCTGTATTGTTACATCTATATCTGTTTTTGAAAATAAAAACCAACCAGCATATATCATATTTTCAATTTATTATTTTTAGAGATAGATTTAAAAATGAAAAAATATAGATAAATAATACGTTTATTTTTTTTAATTCAAAAAAGATATTCAAGTTTTTTTCAATAAAATATTTAAACTCTTTTTTAATTGAAAACACAAACAGAATATTTAAACAAACTGAAAACACAAAGTCTTATAAATTATTAGAGGTGTTCGCCGTTTGGCGGTTCGGTTGCGGCCAAAGAAATCTCAAATCCGCCATCCGTTCGCCAAATTGGCGAATTGGACAAAATCAATCCGCAATCGTCTGCTCTTCATCACGCATCCGTCCAAAATGCAACGGATGGGCTCGGTTCGGTCGGTTTTGACGGATCGATATATCCGCTGCTCACCCCTATCTCTTCCACTTATATGTACGGTTTCTTTTATCAATTTTAAAAATAAATAAATAATCTATTAACCCACATGACTCTCTTAAAAATTTACATTTCTTAAAATAAAAAAGTAATTTCTCTTACATTTTCACTTTTTTTTTATATAATTAAAAAAATAGTCTTTCTTATATCTCTAAGACTCTCATATACATATATGATTTCTCTTAATATAATGGTGATTTCTTTCAAAATAATCTATCATATATCTCTCACTTTATTGATATATTATATGAAACATTAATTTCCTTCCACTACCGGTGGCTATGGCTCCGGTGGTTTGCCCAACCCAATATTTTTAAATTTTTAAATAAATATTTTGCTAAGTCTTTTACAACAACTAGGGGTGTTTTGGCAATATAATAAAAAATTAACTGTTTTGACTTTTTTAGATACATCACCTCTCTATTTTTTAACATAAAAAATTATAACAAAATCAAAAAATTAATTTTTTACCAACTCTTCAAAACATCACCACTATAACATAAAGGTCAAACCTCTATTGAGGCCATTATATTATTAAAGTATTAAACACTAAACCCAGAAACACAAGAAGGACAAAGGGGAAAAAAAATGAAAAAAAGGAAAGAATATTTATATATATTTTTTCTCCATTTATTTGTTTTTTTTGTAAGAAAAAATTTTCATTTTAAAAGCTGTAAGATTCTTTCCTTTTTTTTTGCATATCTTTTTTCCCACCTTTCTTGGTTATTTATTTAATCTTTAAAAAAGAAAAAAACTTACGAAAAATTTGTACTATGCACAAATAAATTTATATAAATTCAATTAATATATCAATATAATATAGGGTAGCATTAATAAAACTTAAAAACTTGATCTTATGAACTGTTTAGTCTTTTATTTTTTCTTATGAACCCAAAGGTCTCATTAAAGTAAAAATTATACAAAAGGATAGTCACTAACATGTTTGGATTTAATTTTCTAAGGATAAAAGTGTGTTTCTCTAAATATAAAATTATACATTTAGACAATTCACATTATAGATATTTCGGATTTTTCCACCTAGAACAAATCTCATATTACGAAAAAAAAATATAACACTCTAATGTAACACTAAAGTAACATCCAATGTAAAATACTAAAAACTCTTTGGTACACTTTTTCCAAACGTAACAACGTAACACTTTTAAAAAAAAACTCATTAGTGTACTTTTTCCAAATGTAACAATCCAATGTAACACACATAAAAAAACTCCTTAGTGCATTTTTTTTTTCTAAACGTGACACATCAATTAATGTAACACTAAAAAACAAAACTCATTAGTGTATTTTTTCCAAACGTAACACTCCAATCAATGTAATCCCAAATGTAACACTCTAATGTAATACACACAAAAATACTAAAAATTCTTTAATGTAATTTTTCTAAACGTAACACTCACAATTTGAAATTATACATTTGTTCAAAATTTACTAAGAAATTTTTGTACTCCTTTTGGAATGGTTTGAAGAATCTTACATGTTTTTGAAATGGTTTGAAGAATTTCATATATGTATATATATATATATATATATATTTAGAGTGTTACATTGGAAAAAATACATTAAGAAATTTTTTTGTGTGTTATATTGAAATGTTACGCTAATAATTTTTTTTGAAGTGTTATATTGGAGTGTTACGTTTAGAAAAAGTACACTACGAAATTTCTTTTTTAGTGTTACATTGGAGTGCTACTTTTAAGTGTTATACGAGAGTGTTATAGTTTGAAATTATACATTTGTCCAAAGTTCACTAAGAATTTTTTTTACTCTTTTTGAAATATTTGAAGAATCCCACATCCTTTTGGAATGTTTGAAAGATCCCATATTTCAAGTTATTTTTGTACTCATTTTGAAATATTTTCCAAATAAAAAAGATTCTTATATAAAGATTCATCCCAAATTGATTCTCATAAATTGTATACACTACCTTTCTATCACAAAAGGAGAAAAAAAAAGAAAAAAAGAAGATAAGGAAACATAATAAGGGTATAACTGTAAATTTAATTTCTAAATAATATATTAAGTAGGTGTTTGGCATGTGCTAAAATAGCACATGATTTTTAGCATATTATTCTATTTGGATCACAATTATCTTATTTGGGTCACATCACCTTTCTGCCACATCACTTCAAACCCAACCCATATTTCACTTTTTTCATAAAAAGTCAAAAAGTATACTATTCTAGCACTTCTCAAACAAATCATCATCTTTCCAAAATCAATGGAACTAATTGGTTTATAAAAAAAAATCCTTGAGATTAAATGAATTATCATTCATCAAAATGAGATTTATAGGTAAATTTTTCTATAATATATGATATTTTTCTCAATCAATATCATGAACAAATATAAATTATTCATTTTGCCGTTAGACATTTAAGAATCTTTAAGAATTTCATAGTATTCATCTGAATTTCTTATTCATTTTTTTTTTTAATTTTACAAGTTAGAAACACACGTGGCATGAAAAAATTGCTCCATCTTACCATATAAATAATTTAAAATTTTAAAAATCTTCACATAGAAAGTAAAAAAAAAAGAAGGATATTTAGCTATATCTAAGTCACATCTAATTTAAAACTTAAAAATTTTTAAAAGAAAATTCCAAATGTAATTTTAATTTTATATAATTTAAATTTTAAAAATATTTATTTCAAAATACTAAAATTTATCAGCAGAACCAAAAAATTACATTAAAAAATGCAAGTCTTTTCAATAAAATATGGTGGGAAAATGGAGAAATTAAGGATGGGAAGGAGAGAAAGGGAAAGCAAAAGTTAAAGACCCCCCCCCCAAAAAAAAAAAAAAAAAAAAAAAAAAAAAAAAAAAAAAAAACCTTCTTAGGATTACAATTATGGTCTAGACAATGTAATTTCTATAATTTACTCAAATTTATTTGCTTTAATTTTACCAATTGAATTATAACACATGTATTTATCACACAATACTTAAAAAAAATATTATTGGCAACACATATTGACACAAAACACATTTTCGTGTAATTTTTTTGCACATGTAATTTCCATAAGTTAAATTTAAGTAGGAACCTGAAAACTACGAATAACTTGAATTCTTAAATACTGTAAAAATTTAACATTAAATCTAAATAGTAATAATGAAAATTCTAATTATTGAACATGTGGAGTAAACATATTTAAATAGTAATAATGAAATTTATAACTTTTGATCTCACCCAACAACATGCTCAAATACTACTTTAATTAATTTTTATTGTTTGAAAGTAAAGTTTGATATTTCAAAATTCAAGCAGCTTGAACCTTAAAAGAAAAAAAATAAATAAAAAAATAAAAAATTGAAGTATCATGTTGATGATTTATTTAATCATCTAACGCATTAGCATTAACAAAAAACTTTTTTAAAAAAGGACAATAATATTCACACTTATAAAACAAAAATAAATGATTTAAAATGAAGTATAAATATCATTTAAAAAAAAAATTAAGATAAGCATATTTTAAGCTAAAAATTATGTCTACTTATTTTTTTTTTAGTATAAAAGAAATTCCCATGCATATAGCACGGTTATACTACTAGTTTAGGAAGATAAAAAATATAAGTGAAATGTCAATAAAATATATTTATATTTTACACATGTTTTACACATTTTACTTTCTCTTTCTAAATTTCTACCTATATTCATAAACTAAACACAACCCAAAGACAAAACAAAAAAACCAAAAAAAAAAGGAAAATTTACCCATAAGTCCTAGTTTTTGAAACGTTGAACCATTTAGTCTTAAACGTTGAACCAACATGATGTGAATGATGTAAATAATCTGATGTTTCATTCTATAATTTCAAAATTTATTGAAATCTGATGAACATTAGATGTTTTTCATCCTATATTTTCAAACATTATTAAAATTTGATGAACATTAGATGTTTGAAATCCAATGTTTGTAACATGACTCTGATGTTATTAACATTGTATCTGATGTTATTAACATTGTAATGGGACCTTTCAGTCTATAAGAAAATTTTTAGGACTAAACAGTGCATAAATTATTAATTTGAGATTTATTGGTGCATCCCAAAAAAAAAATAATAAAACTTGAAATTTTAAAAACGTAAAACCAAAGTTGCTTTTAGTTGTTCAATACATGCACCAATAATTTAATAAATTATTTAAGGGTTTATAACTTGAGAGACTGTTTGGTTTTGGTAGACTCATTTTAAGATTGATTTCGATAATCTAAACCGTTTACTTTTTAGATGCAAAAAATCAAAATGATTAGGTATTGGTAGCAATATGTTTGAATCATATATATATTTTTTTTTTTACAAAAATGGATGATAAATATAATTTCAAGAATAACTACTTATTTTTTAGAATGCAAATTTGATTCAAACATTTAGTTATCGATATTCGATTATATTGATTTTTTACATTAATATTTTACACGGCGAGTTTTAAAAAGTGGATGCTTTCAATCACTGAAATTAATTTCAAAATAAATGTAGCAAACTCGAACACTCTTTCAAATTAAAATGACCAATTTAGAAGAACACTAGTTATTACCCATGGTCACTCAAAAGCTCCATCAAAGTTAAATGTAAACATTAACGGTTCCGATTCGTAGCTCGAATTTTCCGTGGCTCGAGTGGCTCAAAATCCCAAAACGACGTCGTTTTAGGATGTTTTTTGATTCTCTTACCGGTAAGATAATATTTTTCGTACCATTCGAGCTATTCGAGCCTCACTTTCTCGAGCTACGAAGCATTTTCCAAACATTAATTGAGAGGCAGTTACACCAAGAAAGCTTGCCAGCACTTTCGGGTTAATACACCATTCAACACCATCTCTTTATTTGTTTTAGTAAAAATATTTTCTTCAGAATATATATATTTTTCCTGATATTTATTACGAAAATAAACGTTTAACCAAAAGTAAATTTATTTAGACCGATATTTAAAGTATTTTTCAAATTTCACTTTTTTCCAATATCATTATACTGTCACAGTTACCAACCCCACCTCATCATCATTAGTTTACCACTACCCTCACTAATATAACGACAATGCTACGTAGCTCAAATTTTGTGGTTTAAAAGTGACTCAAATGGTCAAAACGACGTCGTTTTGAGTACAGAACAACATAAAAATGGCCAAAACGACGTCGTTTTGGCCATTTGAGCAACTTTTGAGCCACAAAATTTGAGCTACGAGACATTTTCCCTAATATAATCCCATAAACATTAATTTCAAGATTTTAACTAAGGGATTGTTTGGAATGACTTAAATAAGTGTACTTTTTGTTTTTTTATAAAAAAATGTGCAGAAAAGTAGAGATGCGATGTGATGAAAAAAAGATAAAAAGATAAAAAGATAAATTATTTTGTAATAGGCAAACTTGACCTAAATATACAAAATATTTTTATTAAAAATTATTTTGCGCCGAAAGCGCAGCTGATTTGTAATTTTCGATAAAGTCCAAAAGTAACATACCCCACCATGTGTGACACTCGCACGACAGCACACTTTCTATGAAAAACCATATAAAAGTAGCGGGAAATAATAATTCAGTATAAATTAATATAAACTTTACATATAAATATGAATAAATAAATTTTAAAAATAATTATAAATTAATATAAACTTTACATATAAATATGAATAATTAAATTTTAAAAATAATTATAAATTAATATAAACTTTACATATAAATATGAATAATTAATTTATAGAGATTGTACTTTTCTATTGATAAATTTTTGTTTTTATCGATTTGTAATAATTTTTTTTTATAATATCACTCAATAATAATTTTCTCTAAAAATAGAAAAGTTTTGTGGTGTGCATTCTTTTAAGAGTATATATCCTGCGTACTCTATTATAAAAATATATAATTTTATTACAAAATTTAATAATATCAACTATAAATACGTAATTTTGTGCTAGGGTGAACAGAGACGTTCGTGAACAGTTTTGAGCGCGGCTCAGTAAGAATTCATTTGAACTCGGTTCGTTAAATTTTATTAACTTCAAGTTCGAACTCGTTAAAATTTTAATAAATAAGGCAAAACATATTATACTCGACTCGTTAACTAGGTTCATTTAACATTTATTTAAATAGTAAAATAAATATATTATTTATATATTAAATAATCTAAAAATAGTATAAAAAATAAGATAAATATGTTATTTATATATTTAAATAATATAAATAATAACTAATTATAAATAATACATTTATATAATAATGGTGACAAATATTATTATTTTGATAATATATTAACTTTTCTTTTAGTATGTTTATATATATTGTATATATAATTATAGAATTAAAATTTCAATTGTAACTTTAATTTCATATACAAGTATAAATTTGTAATTTCTTTAGTTCATTAAGACTCCTAAATAGATTCAAACTCAATTCAAACATAAGTCAATTTGATTTGTTAAATTTTTATTAAATTTGAATTCAAACCGCTAAAATCTTAATAAACAAATCTAAATTATTTACAATTCTAAAAGTGCACGCCATACAATTTCCCGTAGAAGTGATATATGCTTGATCCTTGGTGGGATGATTGAAGATTACTTTCAAATAAAGGACAAATAGCATAGCATGGGTCCTTCAGAATTCCTCTCTCCAATAATAACAAGAGAGGGGCAGATGTGCTTTCTCTTTTTTTTTGATTCGGGGGAAAGACAGATGTGCTTTCTCACCTTGCTAACCACCCCAAGAAAATTAAAAACCCTTGGTGGAGCAACATCTTTTCAAAAGAAGTGTTCTCCCTTTTTTACTGATTGCGCTTGATTTTCATATTTGTAGAAGTTATTTGAAAATTATGTAATATGGACCATTCAGCATTGCATAACTCCCTCTGTAATAACAGCAAAATCCCTGTATTTGTGGCTTTTGATTTTCAGTTGATTTGTATCATTCACATGATTTTGAAAAGCCTCCAAACCAAATCGCCAACCTACATAAGATAGATTGAATTATTTAATTGCATCGCGGGTAAATAATCATATGAATCAGGAAGACTATGTGACCGTATGTTCATCCAATATTATTCTCTTATTTTTTCATTATTTTCCTAGTTAACAGGACGAATAATTCTTTAAGTCTCTACTATTAGTTGAACACACTGTTAATATAAAATTCTCAAACATATTACTCTCTAATGTGCTCAAAATTGACATGTTCAGTTCAGTGAAACTTGTCCTTTTTACTCAATCAAATAAAACCAATTACATGCCTAGTTGAGAGTATATTTGTCAAAAAATAGCCTCCAAAATGTTATTGGAGTTGAGAAACTTTTTTATCTTGACAAATGCTATTTGGTATTGAATTTATTCTACATATATTTAAAAAAATGTGTTTAATAAAATTTAGTTAAATTATCTATATCCATGTCTATATATAAATACATATAAAATTATTTATAAAAAAATATGTTGTGATTATTGAATTTATCCTCCTAAACTTTGATCTCTATTATAGTAACAACACTATAGAAGCAGTAGATCTATAATTTCACACAATCTTACTTCTTATGTTAGATAATTATAAAATGCTAACCAGTTATTCCATTAACTCAGAAAAAATTGTCTAAATTTTTACTTAGAATAAGAATGCATGATTGAGATTAAATTTATATAGTGTAAAATTTATATATAAAATAAATTTGAATCACAATATAAATTTTTTTAATAAAATTTATAAATCGATAATATTAATGATGAGCTACACGACCACGTTGAAGTATAACCAAGGGTAACTTGGAATTATTATTGTTTGTTACATGCCAGCTAATGATGAGATACATGCCAACTAAAAATCTCAATTGCGAGACAAATAAATAAAAAATAGCTTGACCCACACGGTATGGTCTCACTTTGTATTTATTTATATCAATTGGTTGGACCAAAAAGATAGTTTGAACCATTACAGTCCAACAATCATAGAATCTTAGCAATCACAAAAAAAAAAAACAAATAATATAACAAAAAGTCTCGTAGAAAGAGAAAAATAATTAATATTTATATTTAAAAATGATTAATTTTTAATTTTTTGAATAAAAATATACAATAATAATCAACAAATCAGCCCAATTAGGTCCAGCTGTCGGAAAGAGATATGTTCAACCCTCCACTACTTATTCTTCTAGATCCAAAAAAAAAACCAACAGTGTTACAGACCTCCGGTGGGGGTGATCTTCAGTGACCCTAAGTGCCACGTGTCGGCTTGAAATTGACTAAAAACTAAGAAAAAAAACTATTTTTTAGACCAATAGAAAGGAACCCCCAACACCCCCCGGAGGTCCAAACCTTTATTCAAAAAAAACCCTTCATTACTTGGAAACCACGTTGAAAGTTCAAATGTGAAAGTAATTACGGAAGAAAACTTAAAAATGGAATAATAAAATATAAAGAAAACTTTATTTAAAAGGAGATGGAATGACGAATTAAGGTTGCCTTTTTCTTGTACATGTGGTGGTGGTCTTTTATTATTATTATTATTATTATTATTTTTATTTTCAAATTTTAATTGAACTTCATGAAAATATATATATATATATATATATTTTTTTTATTGTTCAATTCCACACTGATGAAAGCATCTTTATTAAAGTTTTAACTTTCTGCAACGATGTCCCTCAATCTTTTCTTTATCTTTTTTTATTTATTGGGAGGTATCTTACTGCCAATAGATTCCCTGACAATGTTTGGTGATAATTAACAACAATGTTAAGGGCATGAAAAACAATTTACATAACATTTTTTTTTTTGTCGTGGGATTTAAATATGAATATTGTGTAAAAATTTTGATAATTTTTGTGAGATTTTTAACATTTTTATCATTTTGTGCCATAACCAAAATCAATTTCAATTATATCTAAAGGGATTGAGAGGGTAATTTATATGAGAATTGGGCCGAGATAAGCAATGGGCCGTCATGGGCCACAATACGAAGGGCTGAGTAAAAAGGCTTTGAAGTTAGTCCGGTCAGAGAGCCCCGAAGTTAGTCCATTCCGGAAGAGACTTGGAGTTAGGCCGGTCTAAAGACGATTTGAAGTTAGTCCGGTCTCAGAGTTAGCCTGGTCATGGCGTATTGTGGTTAGACCGGTCAGAACCTTACTATTCGGTAGCTCGGTCTAATCACACCATTCTTTGTACATGAGAAACCGGGATAAGGAGTAGTGAAAAGAAGAACCGAGCTAAATATAGTTTGGCCCACTATGCGGCTCAACATAGCCATAATTGCCTCGGTTCGATTAGAATCCGACAATGATAGAACCATCTCACTTGGTTTAAGCAGTGAGGGGGGTGTTGAAGGATAAGTGTTATCTTTCAGGAGTATGAATCCTAGAAGGACTCTACATAGAGGAGTAAAAGTCCTACTAGGATTGTGCCACGCGGAACCTATAAAAGCTCTAAACATCACCTATGAAGAGGTAACACAACTTTGATTCCTGAATACACAGAGCTTCTGTCTATTTGTCTGTTTTGCTGACTTAGGCATCGGAGAGGTATCCGGCACACACCCGTCAGCTAGCTCACGTTTGTGCTTTCAGGGAATAAAGCGACGTCGTATAGAGGAACGCAGACTTGATCAACAGGATTATACGAGAAGGTTTATCTCTTTCCCGTACAATTGGCGCTGTCTGTGGGAAAAACAGACAAAACAAAACCTCTTGATCAAGTTTCCCTCGCTAGTTGAATGGCGCACAACGAAGACTTACCACAGTCCGCCATTGATGGACAAACACCAGAGGAGGGTGCAAGACGCGAAGGCCTACCTTCTGTCCCTCCTATGGCGGACTTGGAGCCATAGCGACAGAATCCCAGGAGGGATGCAAGGGGGAGGAGGCGGACTAACAGCCCCCGTCACTCTCGTTCACAAAGTCCTGACAGGCAAAGGCGGAGGATTGATCCTCAAGTTCTGGAGGACCGCGTGAAGGAGCAAGGCGAGTTGATACGACGGATGGCGGCGGACATGGAGATTATGAAGCGCCAAGACGCCCCCTCGCCACTCAAAAGACCATGGTAGGCATACCACACCATTACAAGCAGAAAGTAGAAGCCTCAGGACAGGCGATAGTCAATCTAGAACCTCCAGGACTCGTTGCTCCAGGTCTGCGAGAACAAGGACATAGAGGTCGAATACTGAGGGAAGCACCTATCGACCCTCACGCACACACCAAACATCATCCAGGCAGTCGGAGATGCCTAGATCGTCCGACTTGCGAACTATGCTAGAAGAAAGGGCACGCTGGAAGGAGGACACCAGGGCATGCGACCCTCACAGAGTTTCTGCCCTTCAACGGTTGGCTCATCGGACGCATGGAAGCGTCGAGGTTGGAATGTCATTACCACGCCCTGCCTACGAACCAACGGACAAAGCATTAGCAAGGCTGCAGACCTCGCCGTTCATTCCGGCAATTGAAAACGCGCCCCTACCTTCAGGCTTCCTTCAGCCCAAATTCACCACGTACGAGGGGAAGACGGACCCCTACATTCACCTAAGCCACTTCCACCAGGTTATGGCGGTATATCGGCGAAACGAGGCTTTAATGTGCATCCTCTTCCCGTCAAGCCTTGGCGATCTAGGCTTGACTTGGTTCGAAAAACTTCCAGAAGATAACATAGCCTCCTGGGCGCAATTGGCGGAGGCGTTCGTCACAAGGTTCAGAACGAACACCAAAACCCCGGTGGAGTTTGACCAGCTACTCTCCATCGACATGGGCGAAAAAGAGACATTAAGATCCTATAATAGTCGCTATTGGGAGACATTCAACCAGATTGGGGACTGTCCCACCAATCTCGCCATTGCCTAATACAAAAGAAGCCTTCCAGTCGGGAACAGACTAAGGGACTCAATCACCATGATACCACCCCTCACCATGGAGGCCTTGATGGAAAGAGTGCATCAGCACATCAGGGTGGAAGAGGATGGCGCCCGTGCCAAAACAAAATCTGGCACCATCGCAGTACCAGAGAAAGAGGCCTCAACAAAGGTCAACGCGGTAGACCGTCCGAGCAGAAACGGACGAGGCAGGCGAGACAATGGAGAGGACCAGAATAAAAGATGGTTGAGAGTCCGCACTGCCATAACCACGGTATTCAAGAAACCGATCTATTGGATTCTGAGCGAAATACGCAATGAGCCTTTTATCAGATGGCCCGCTAAGCTAGGAGAAGCACAGAAAGACTACGACGAAAGATCGCGATGCACCTTCCACAAAGAAAAGGGGCACCGCACTGAAAACTGCATGCCATTGAGACAGCATCTGGAGAAGTTGGTGGCAACCGATCACCTGGATAAATACATTGAAGGAGGGACGCAACCAGCCCCACAGGACCACAATAACCCCAATGGAATGCCAATTAACGCCCCACCTCAAGGCGTGATCAATGTGATACATGGAATATTCGAACCTGAGCGTGTATGCGAGCTCAGAGGGTCGATCAAGAAGGCTGAGCACTTAAGGGAGGTACTAAGCGCTCAACCTACCATCAAAAAGGGAAGAATAGACCCTACGAATGTCATCTCCTTTTCAGACAGAGACTTGGAAAGAATATATTGCCCTCATAACGATGCACTAGTCGTCACCCTCCGCATCAAGGAGTATGACGTCAAGCGAATTTTGATAGACCAAGGTAGCTCGTGCGAGATAATGTACTACGACACCTTCAAACAACTGAAATTGGAGGACAAAGACTTGGCCCCAGCTATATCCCCCCTGATCGGATTCAACTCAATGCCGGAGTGGCCAGTCGGCAAGATTATCCTTCCAGTTAGGGCAGGAAGCGTGACAAAACAAGTGGAATTTTGGGTGTTGAAGGTCCCTTCCACTTACAACATAATCTTGGGAAGAACATGGCTGCATGCCATGCGAGCGGTAGCTTCATCCTACCATCAAGAATGCGATTCCCCAACGAAGCCGGGGTAATTGAGGAGGTCTATGGGGATCAAATTATGTCCAAACAATGCTTTGTCACGGTTAATGGCAGCCGCGCTGCCAAGGGATATGTTCATTCGGTGGAAGAACCTGAAAGCAATGAAATGTTCGCAGATGTTGGCAAAGCAGCTGATCAAAAAGTGGTGGAAGACTTGGTAGAAGTAAGAATAGATGAAAAGAACCCGAATAAATTCTTTTTGCTCGGTTCGTCGTTGTCCAGCACTGAAAGATTAGAGGTCTTGGAATTTTTGACCTCTAACATCGAAGTGTTCGCCTGGACACCATACAACATGCCAGGCATTGATCCCAACTTCATCTGTCACCAACTCAATGTCTACCCATCAGCCAGACCAATCATTCAGCGCACACGCAGATCGGCACTCCACCACGCCGAGATAGTGGCGGAAGAAGTGGGAAACCTGCTGGAGGCAGGAGCAATCAGAGAAGTACACTACCCCAGATGGATTTCCAACACAATCGTGGTGCCAAAAAAGAATGGCAAATGGCGTGTCTGCGTCGATTATAAGACAGTCAACAAAGCATGCCCAAAGGACAGCTTCCTCCTACCACGGATAGATCAACTGGTAGACCTAACGGCGGGGCACAACCGACTTAACTTTCTTAATGCGTACAGAGGCTACCATCAGATCGCCATGTATGAACCAGACCAGGAGGTCACGTCCTTTACAACTCCAAGAGGACTGTATTGCTACAAGGTCATGTCATTTGGCCTAAAGAACGCAGAGGCAACATTCCAGAGAATGGTCACCAAGATGTTTGAGCCATTGTTAGGCAAAACAATAGAGGCTTACATCGACGACATGGTGGTCAAGAGCAAGGATGAGAATAACCATCTAAGGGACCTAGGTGAGATGTTCCAGATTCTGAAGAGGCACAAGTTGCGCCTTAATGCATCTAAGTGCGCGTTCGGGGTAGGATCTGGCAAATTCCTGGGCTTCCTGGTGACCAACCGGGGTATTGAGGCAAACCCCTCCCAGATCAAAGCAATTCAGGATCTGGAGAGGCCTAACTCAGTAAAAGAAGTACAGCATCTCACCGGCATGGCAGCTGCACTCAACCGATTCATTAGTCGGTCGTCAGACAGACTATGACCATTCTTTCAAGCATTAAAAGGCAAGTTCGAGTGGGACGAGGAATGTGACCGCGCTCTGGAGAGCTTGAAAAAATACATGTCTTCTCCACCACTGCTTGTCACCCCAATACCTGGAGAAGAACTCTTCCTGTACCTGGCAGTCTCTCAGCACGCAGTCAGCGCAGTGTTGGTTCGTGCGGAAGGAATCCAACATCTGCCTATCTTCTATGTCAGCAAGACATTGCTGGGCGCTGAAACAAGGTACTTTCCACTGGAAAAACTGGCATTGGCCTTGATGATGGCCTCAAGGAAGTTGTCGCACTACTTTCACGCCCACACCATAATTGTCCTCACAGCTTTTCCATTAAAAACTTTGTTTAAGAGGGCAAACTTTTCTGGGCGAATCTTGAAGTGGGCAGTAGAGTTAGGACAATTCGACATCAAGTTCCAACCTAGAACCGCAGTAAAGGCCCAAGCTTTAGCAGACTTCGTCGCAGAGTTTACCCCAGAAAGTCATCATATCTGCCCAGTCGACCTGACTGACACAACCGAACTAGGGATGGATATTGACGCCAGAATAGCGCAACCCCCGGTGCAGGATACTCAGCCAGACTCCAAGGCAGACCAGAGTAAAGAAAGCATGGAAGAAGCAGACCATGCCTCATTAAGAAATAAAGACTTGGTACAATCAGATAGCGAGGGGCAGACAGTAAGCATGGACCTTGAAGAAAACACCAGCAACATTCTTGACCCCACGGCATCATCTGATCCCTCCAGTTACTGGAAGTTGTTCATTGGAGAGATGTGGAAGCTCTTCGTGGACGGAGCATCTAACCACCATGGTGCAGGACTTGGCATAGTCCTCATCTCACTAGACGGCCTGGTTATAGAGCAAGCAATCAACCTTGGCTTCCCAGCATCAAACAACGAAGTGGAGTATGAAGCACTTCTTGCAAGACTTAAATCAGCATTCTACATGAAGGCCACCGAACTAATGGTCTACAGCGACTCACAGCTGGTGGTAAACCAAATTTTAGGCGACTACGAGGCAAAGGATGACAGGATGGCCAAATTCCAAGACTTAGTCCGCAAGGAGATCAAGAAATTTGAAGTAATGCGGATAGAACAGATTGGCAGAGAGGAAAACAGCAGAGCAGACGAACTAGCTGGCTTTGCTTCAATGGCAGATACATCCATCCTTCATCCGTTGCTTATTGACTACTTACCAAGACCAAGCATTGAAGACCCCGAAGCAGGAGAGGTATGTTGCGCGGAACTAGGCCCTTTTTGGATGGATCCCATCATAGCATTCTTAAAAGATGGCGTACTACCGGAAGAGAAGAAAGAAGCCAACAAAATTAGAGCAAAGTCGTAGCGATTTTGGCTCTCCCCTTCTATGGCATTATACAAAAAGTCATTCTCAGGACCTTATCTAAAGTGTGTTCACCCCAGCAAAGTGGAAACATTCTTGTTCGAGATACACGAAGGTGTGTGCGGAAGCCACCAAGGAGGAAGATCATTAGCTTACAGAGCCATTTCGCAAGGATACTGGTGGCCATACATGCAGGCAGACTCGGAGAAGTATGTGAAGAAGTACGAGAAATGTCAGAAGTTGGCACACCAAATACATCAACCAGCCAGAGAGCTCCTACCATTGACCAGCCCATGGCCCTTCGCAATGTGGGGCTTGGACATAGTAGGACCACTCCCAACAGCACCCAGAACACAGGAAGTTCTTTCTTGCAGCAACAGACTACTTCACAAAGTGGGTGGAAGCAGAGGCACTGGCATCAATCAAGGAAAAAATATGTGAAGAAGTTCGTCTGGCAGAATATCATCACTCGGTTCGGCATACCTAAAGCCCTAATATCAGACAACGACACTCAGTTTGATGGCAGAATCTTTAGAGACTTTTGTGAAGAATACAAGATAGAGTTATACAATTCTACACCGGTATATCCCGAAGCAAATGGCCAAGCAGAAGCATTAAACAAGGTCATCTTGGATGGACTGAAGAAGAGGTTAGAAAAAGCGAAAGGCAAATGGGCTGAGGAACTTCCTCATGTTTTATGGGCTTACCGCACCACACCTCGACGGTCAACAGGAGAAACACCATTCTCCTTAGCTTATGGCATGGAAGCAGTAATCCCACTAGAAGTTGGCCTCCCCACAATTAGAAGCGAGAATTTTGATCCCGACTTAAATGAAGAAGCCATAACATTGGAGCTCAACCTCGCCGAAGAAAGAAGAGAAAGAGCACTAGTTCACATTGCCTCATACCAACAAGAGTTATCCAAGAAATACAACAAAACAGTGCATCCAAGGCAATTTAGGATCGGAGATTGGGTACTACGCAAAGTGATGGGAAACACCTTGGTACCAGGAGATGGCAAGTTAGGGCCTAATTGGGAAGGACCTTACAAAGTGGTCAGATTAGCTGGCAAAGGAGCATACCACTTAGAAGATAAGGACGGCAAAGCAATCCCCAAGCCATGGAATACTGCCAATCTCAAGTTATTTTATTTTTAGCTTTTTTTTTTATTTTTTATTTATTTAAGTATGTGTAATTTTTTCCTTTCTCAATAAAACAAGTAGTTTCTTTTCAGTATAGACGTTTCCTTCTGTAACAGTTTGTTTTAGTGAGTTAGGTGAGTTAGGGGTATTAAAAGAAGTTGGCTGGATTAAACCAACACCCTTCCTGAGCCCAGGATAAGGATCCAGGCTGCAGGACATTTGGTCAGAATAACCAAACACTTCACTCTAGGTTGGCTGAAAAAACCAATCTAGAAGTTGGCTGGATTAAACCAACACCCCTCGTAAGCCCAGGATAAGGATCCAGGCTGCAGGACGTTTGGTCGGAATAACCAAACACTTTACTCTAGGTTGGCTGCAAAAACCAATCTAGAGGTTGGCTGGATTAAACCAACTCTTAGTACTCTTCAGCCGAAGTGAGGATCTCGGCTAAAGAGTGGTTGGCTGGATTAAACCAACTCTTAGTACTCTTCAGCCGAAGTGAGGATCTCGGCTAAAGAGTGGTTGGCTGGATTAAGCCAACTCTTAGTACTCTTCACCCGAGGTAAGGATCTCGGCTAAACAGTGGTTGGCTGGATTAAACCAACTCTTAGTACTCTTCAGCCGAGATAGGCATCTCGGTCAAAGAGTGGTTGGCAGCTGTAATAAATTTCCAAAGTATAGGACCAAGATGCTTATTTCGACAGGAAAAAGTTAGTTTGTGTACAAAAGTGAATGCAGCAAGTATAGCACAGATCGAACAGAAAGATGCAAGGTTTTTTCATTCAAAGCAAGGAAAAGGTACAATAGTTGGGGACTCAGCCCAGTTACAAACTTTTTTGTTCAACAAAAAGAAGAAAAAACAAAATCAGTCAAACAGATTATCAAGATCAGCATCAATATCAACACGGAGCCCGGTTTCAGACGGTAGCACGGCCTCGGTTGAGAGCTCAGTGTCAGCTGGAGGCACGGTTTCATTAGGCAGCTCGCTGGTTAGGTCTTCCACCGATGGCTCCAACCGAACTGATTGTTCGACAGGGTCACTGGCAACCGGAGTATCCTTTGGCGCAGCTTCTTCTTCATCATCATCTAAGTCCTCAAGAAATTGTTGCTGAAGAGCAGCAGTATATTCTGTCATAGAGCCCAGAATGAAGTATGCTAGAGCATTGAAGACCTCGGTCCCTAGACCGTGACCGAGCTACTCTACAGCCGCCCTTCAACCGCACTTGAAGAAGAGATCCTTGGCAGCTTCACATTGTTTAATATAAGTCGCCTCCCCCTCCTTGAAACCTCGGAGCTCGGTGTCATCAGCATCCTTCTTCAGCTGCTCTATCTCGGCCTTTTTCTTGCGCTCAAGTTTAGCAAGTTCGCGCAGATATTTATCTTTGATAACGGCTGCAGCCTTTTGTTTTTCTGCTTCAACCGAGCTGACAAGTCCGGTCAGACGACCGTTCTCGGATTTTTGCTCGGCTATTTGCTGCCTGGCTTGTTCCAGCTCGGCAGTTTTTTCTGTTACTTCGGCCAACGCTTTCCTTGTAGTCTTACGGAGTTCAAGCACTCACTTATGAGCAATGTGACTCTTCTGCATGGCCTGCAAAAAGAGGGGGACTTGAAGTCAAACCAAGATAAAAGTAGTGCAAATCAGAAAGATTAAACAGAAACAGCTACTTACGAGCACCATGGATTTGGTAGCCGAGCGGATGGCCTTTAGCTCGGTCAAATTTTTGTGATGCTCCATGTTTGCTGGAAGGCAAACACTCCTGGCAAGGTTGAATGCCATCATGTGATCCTTCTCAGCGACCACAGAGTCAGTATCCTGGATATCTCAGTTCTGGAAAGTCATTTTTGGAGCCCACTTGGAGGAGTTAGCCCGGTCAAAACGCTCCGGCTGAGGGCTCGGTGGAGGGCTCGGTGGAAGAATGGTTTCATCTTCAGTAACAAGGCGTTGCTCGGTTTGGGTAGTCCGGGCGCGCTTGCTTGGGCGTGATGAAGAGGGTTGTTGAGATGGAAGGGCCACCATTATTTCCTGAGTCTGGTTGGATGGTGGTACTTCGGCTCGGTTGGTTTCGGTTAGGAGGGCCCTTACTCTGTTCCTCTTTGCCATCTTTTCTTCGGCTGTAGTTCGGACCAGGTTGATTTGAGGCAAGGATGGATCCGGTTCTGGAGAACCTTCCAGCAAGAAATCTGTTACTCTGGCTTTACGTCGGCCGCTATATCTGTACGTCGGCTCAAAATTCAATAGTTTGGCCCAACTTCTTTCAGGGTATCGTAGTGCGGCGCGAAGTGTGTCTAGGTTGGGGTAACTATATAATGACTTAAGGTGGGCTGAATCTGCATAAAGAAGGCAACTGTTAGTTTGGTTCAGAAATAGGAGACTGAAATAAAGAGAAGCATGCAAAAGAGCTGAGGTATTTATACCGGGGGTTCTTTTTTTCCAGTTTATTCGGTCACCAGGGATCTAGGCTTGATGGTCTTCAAAATTCCCAGATACCCAGAAAAAATCATCATCGTTTATGTCTTTGTCCAGTGTGGCCTTTATTATTTTCTCACGCCGGCGTCGTATTCTTAAATAATAAACCCACCCGTCTTCTTTTGAGCCTATAGAATATTGGTGAAAGAGTTCGGCTAAGCCGAGGTTAATACCAGCACGGCGGTTTAGCTCGGCTATACCATTTATTATGCGGTATGAGTTTGTGGAAAGCTGAGTTGGGCATATCCTAGTTTGCCTAAGGAATTCACAAAGTAGAGGCTGTACAGGGAATCTTAGTCCGGTTTCTATTATGGACAAAAGGGTAAAGGGTACAAAGCCACGGTTTCCCCATGGTGTGATATCTTGTTTGGCTAAGGTGAGATGAACATCGTCAGGGATATTATAATCCCTTCGGAATTCGGCCAAGACACCAGGTGTATCTACTAAGAACCTATATTTACCCATTCTCTTTTAAGTTATGAATAAATTATACTTGTGATTAGTCAGTCGCAGAAGTGGGCTGAGTAGCTCGGTTGAGCGTTCAAAGGAGTGCCTGGGCCTAAAGTCTGCAAAGTGAAAAAACAAAGGTGTTAAGCACAGACCGTTGGACCGTGCTAAAGAGAAATAAAGGCAAGATATATCAAATCTTAGCTCGGCTATGTGAAATGCTACGTGTCTTAGCCCGATTTTGAGCAAGGGTTTGGTTATCTCGGTTTGCACTAGGGATTTGGTACCTCGATTTATACAAGGGGTTCGTTATCTCGGTTCGTGCAAGGGTTTGGTTATCTCGGTTTGCACTAGGGATTTGGTACCTCGGTTTATACAGGGGGTTCGTTATCTCGGTTCGTGCAAGGGTTTTGTTAAACCGGTTGAGCCTCTAGGGGCAGCACTCGTAGTTCGGTTGAACTACGAAGGCTGGTCTAGCCCCAGTCATAGCTCGGTCGTGGTCGAGGCTTTCAAACATAGTATTGCATAGACCTAATACGGTTCAAAAGATCGGCTAGTCAAATCACAAGGAGGTTTTATTTCTTGAAACTAATGGCATAGCATGGAGTTCTAGTTCGGTTAGTTCATCCGGCTGGTTTAACGTAAACTACAAACTACTTATTAGTTCGGTTACATTGTGATTTTGGATCAACCACAGTGTCCTACAGGTTTAATGAAATTCAAGTGGTTCTTATGAGTTTTTCAGAAGACGCAAGGCAAAGCAAAAATGAAAAAGAGTGTGTTTTACAAAAACACACAAAACAAAATGCAGTGGATTGAACAAGTACGAAAACAAGAAAAATAAAACATATTTATAATGCTTACCTGATGAAGATCGAGTAGCCTAGAGGATGGGAGCAAACGACAACAGCAAAACACGAGCTTCACAGTTGTGAGGTTGAAGGACAGTGGAGGTTCGAAGAGAGAGAGAAGGAGATGAGTAGTGATTCAAAATAGCAAGGGTTTGTTTTGTGTAGATGGAAGGACGAAAAGACGGGAACTGTTCAAAAAACGCGAGACACGAAGGCGGCGTGACAGCTATACCTGGCTAAATAGACTTTGCCACGTGTATACGGAATAAGAAGCGATTCAGTTGCAATGATTCTGAAGAGATGTTTTGACCGGACATGCAGAGCCCGGTACAAAATTAGTTCGGCTGGAAAAGCTTAAGAGTTTTAGCTCGGCTGGAAAAGCTAAAGGGTTTTAGCTCGGCTGGAGAGGCTTAAAAACCTTAGCTCGGCTGGTAAAACAGGTAATCCCTATCATGCTACGTAGATGGAATTAAGGGACAATTGAGAGGGTAATTTATATGAAAATTGGGTCGAGATAAGCAATGGGCCGTCATGGGCCACAATACGAAGGGCTGAGTAAAAAGGCTTTGAAGTTAGTCCGGTCAGAGAGCCCCGAAGTTAGTCCGGTCCGGAAGAGACTTGGAGATAGGCCAGTCTAAAGACGATTTGAAGTTAGTCTGGTCTCAGAGTTAGCCCGGTCATGGCGTATTGTGGTTAGACCGGTCAGAACCTTACTATTCGGTAGCTTGGTCTAATCACACCATTCTTTGTACATGAGAAACCGAGATAAGGAGTAGTGAAAAAAAGAACCGAGCTAAATATAGTTCGGCCCACTCTGCGGCTCAGCATAGCCATAATTGCCTCGGTCCTATTAGAATCCAACAATGGTAGAACCATCTCACTTGGTTTAAGCAGAGAGGGGGGTGTTGAAGGATAAGCATTATCTTTCAGGAGTATGAATCCTAGAAGAACTCTACATGGAGGAGTAAAAGTCCTACTAGGATTGTGCCACGCGGAACCTATAAAAGCTCACAACATCACCTATGGAAAGGTAACACAACTTTGATTCCTGAATACACAGAGCTTCTGTCTATTTGTCTATTTTGCTGACTTAGGCATCGGAGAGGTATCCGGCACACACCCGCCGGCTAGCTTACGTTTGTGCTTTCAGGGAGTAAAGCGACGTTGTATAGAGGAACGCAGACTTGATCAACAGAATTATACGAGAAGGTTTATCTCTTTCCCGTACAGGGATTATAATAAAAAATCACATGAGGCATTATAACTAAAATAACAATCACAATACATAAAAATTAAGTTATAACTAAAATCATAATTGATTATAATCAAACCATACAAATTCGTAATTAAGAGTGAGTTTTGTTATATTCAATAATTTTTTTAAAGATTTTTGTACAATTTTTTTTTTATTTTACTTTTTAAGTATATTAAGATTAAGTGGATCTAAAAATTAAAAAAAAATGATTAAAATATTTATAAATATCATTAAAAATACAAACACACGAATTGAAAACTCAAAAAACTGTTTTTGAAATCTCAAAGCCAAACACCTCAAAGTATTATTTTGTTATAATTAACCCACTCTATTAGGATTCTGTTAAGAATTTACACAAAGTCAGGTCATATATGAAGCATATGACAAAGTTATTGAATTTTAATGACAATAATGTTTTTATCTGATAATCCCGTTTCCACTTTAATAAGATAAGAAAAGCAAAATGCAAATAAGATCACCAAATAAGGATATTATCGTTCTTAAAAATCAATTAGTGCATCATGTGCTTCATACATTAACTGATTTCGTTTAAATCCGTAATAGAATTTTTACAAAAAAAAGGTTTAGTATAATAAGATAATACTTTGAATAATGCTTGAGACACTTAATTTATCACTTTTTAAAACCATCTCTAATCAATGATGGATCTAGGGGGCCTAGGGGGGGCTGCCACACCCCCAAAAATTTGAAAAATATCATATATTATATTAGAAATTTTAAATAACTTAAAACTATAGGAGTTCGCACCCTCAAATTTTTTGTAAATAATTTCAAAATTATATAGAGTAGTCCTCCTAATTTTTTAAACTATAGAGTAGCCCTCCCAAAGACTTAATCCTGGATCCGTCCCTGTCTCTAATGATGTGTCTGACAAGTGTCAAATTTTAATTTGTCAAACATTTTATCATGTCGTGTGATGACCGGGTATGTAACCCGTCTCTTTCTCCTTTCATTGTGTTTATCTTGCTCATGGTGGGAGTGTCGGGAATTAATCTAAGGTCTCGTCGACCATTTGGGTTCATCATTCTTGAAAACCTTCCTCTGATTCCCTTTTCTTGGTCCTATTTTTCCCGGGGTTGAGTTTTACTTGTCTCGGAGGGCGTGAAATTTGATCTGGGTTGTTCAGGACTCACTAGTGCAGTTTGCAGGCGAAAAGGAAAAATTGCACGTGCGGGGGCACGTGCAGGAATGGGGCCGCACGTGCGGTGAGGAAGGGAAATTCTGGGTTGGCTATTGCATTATATGCACGTTCGGAAGGAGGTGCAGGAGAGAGTGTCACACGTGTGGGAAGTACGTAACGCACGTACGGGAAAAGAGGGGCACGTGCAGGAAAGCGCTAAGTTCGAATTTTTTTTCCTTTTCTTCTCCTTGGGCTGAGTGTATCTCACTTTAACACATCCCCCCCTCTCTCTCTCTCTCTTTCTCTCTCTAAAACACTTTTCTCTCCCTTCTCTCTACATTTCATACACTAAATTAGATTAAATCTTTGATTTCTTGAAATCCATTGGAGTTTTGATCCTAGTCCCTTCATCAAAGTTGAAGAACTTCTCAAGGGCTACGTTTTGTGCGATGGAAATCAAGTTTCAACACCGTTGATTTTGGGAGTTTCATCTCATTTCTTCTTCAAAACTTGAGGTAGGGATTTTCTTAGAGTTATATATATATATATATATATATATTTGCAAGATTATGTTGATTTGGAACTCTCTTTGGTGGTATTAAATTTGATTTTTAGGCTCAAGTGTGTTGATGGTTTACACCTTGTTTCTTTGTGAGGAAAAATGCTTTGAAGAGATTCTTTCAAAGAGATGAGGAAATGTCTAGTTTTGGTGAAGACCTAGAAATTTGAGATTTTTGAAAGAGAATGTTGAGAATTCATGGGTGTTTACATATTATAGTGTTAAATGAATAAATGATTGGGAATTTAATATTGTTGTATACAAATGAGAAATTCCATGGAATATGAAAAATAGTTGGTTTTGAAGTTTATTAATAAAAAATATGGGCATAGTCATGAAATAACTAAATTGTTGAGAATGCATGAAATGTAGAAATGTGCCACTCTTTGATAGATATAAATGAATACACGTTTATCTTGTGAAATAGCATCGGAAAAAGAAACGGGAATTTTGATCACAATGGAAAAATTGTGTGGAAGAATTGAAAATGGAAGAATGTTATATCACATTGATATATGTTGCATTGGCATTTCAACTCATTTTGCTGTTACAAATTTTGAATTGAGATTTGGAAACATTTGCATTGAAAAAGGAAACGTTTGTGAAACAAGATCTCATTGATTTGTTTTTGGGGTAAATACATTGGCAAGTTCGAATAGAGGGTGTAGTTGGAAACGATTAAGTTGGCCTGAGTATCTAGGGTGAAAGACTGAAAACACACGCGGAGGAGGTACCATGTGCCTTCCGGTTAGCTACCGGTAAAGTGGGGTTTTGGTAGTGCTTGTTATGCCTACTTGCAGACACCAACCTAGGGATTGCCTGAGTTGTATTTACCGCCCCTTGAACCTAATTTAAAATTATTGAATTGTTGAATTTTCAAGATTTCACTGTGCATGATTTTTTTTTTAAAAAAGAGGAGGATGTGACTTTCCTTTAAAGGCATAGCATGGCATATGCATTTCGTCTCATGAAAATTGTATAAAATGTATATACTTTGTTAAAAATTTCCTACTAGGCTTTATGCTCACCCTATGAGATTTTGTGCAGGGAAAGATGTAGTGATTCTGCCAAATTAAGGGTGTGGTACGTGTTTTGGGAGCACAAGGCTCTTGTTTTGTTGTGTTTATTTTGCAAGCCAAGGGTTATATGTGTATGGGTTCGAGCAACAATTTTGTGTAACCGGGCTTAAGCCTTCGACTTTGTAACCCTTGAGGGCATTTATTTACTCTTGACTGGTTATTTCACATGCTATTGACTCATGTACTAAGGTTGTTGAATGTATGTTCGCATGTGAGACTTTTTTGTAAATCGTTTATGATTATGAATGTTAATGTTGGAAATTTGGGATTGATGTGGTTATTGAAATTTACCTATGTTTATTGTAAGGATGGGTAATTGGTACATCTTTATTATGTAATTTTGTTGGGGCATTATATGTGGGGTCTAACCTCAATGTCATATCATTAGGGATCATTTAGAGGTGATAAATTAGAGGGATGTAGCATTGTTGTAATACTTTAAGTTGATTTATTGTTAAATTTTAAAATTTAAAGAAACAAAATACCAATGAATTATAATTTAAGGGAGTTTAATGTAATTTTCCCAAATAAAAATAGAATAAGGGCAATTTCGAAAGTTAAAACTTCGGTACCTATTACAATGTGCAACACCTTAAGGGTTGCACATGATAAGCAACTTCATTATTGACCATTGTATTACACAAATAGATCCTAACCATTGAATTCTTTAATTTTGGAAAATTAGACACCAAAGCGACCTGTTGACCCATTTCCAATAACATATTCTTTGTTCTTTGTTCTTTGATAATGTATTCTCTCTTTACTTTCACTTTCGTCTCACTCTCTCGCCCCTCACCCTCTGTTTTGTTGGAAATGGTTTGGAAAAATCTGGGTATATAACATAATTTTTCCTAACTTTGGTCTATTATTTAGGTGGGACCCGTGCGTCGATTTTGGTGGGTCAAAGTGGTAATGCGTTCTATGCCGCGTTGTGATTCACGTGGTATATTTGGTTGCTCAAAACCATTACTGGGTGAATGGGAAATTGAATCCAAAGTATGCTCCATGGAAATGGAGTTTTGGTGGAAAATCCTTAAAGGTTGAAAAGTGGCTTGTCCCACATTGATTTGGTGGGAAGTTTTGAATGGGTTTATAAAGCTTAGCATTGGAACTTGGGGTGTGCCCCAAGGGGTACCCAAGTGTTTTAGAGAGGGAGGTTATGGGCAAAATGTGATAGACCCATTGGACCAAAAAATCACCACACGTGCGCGCGCCGTCGTCGCCGATCGGTTGGGCAAGCTGGGCTTGGGCGCAAATGTGAGGTTGGGTTGGGCTTGTTCGGCCCAATACCAATCTTTTTGGGCCAAAAACATTTGAATTTAAATTTTATTTTTTAAAATAAAATTTGTTCAAAAATTAATTCCGAATTTTAGTCCAGATTTAAATTTTAAATTCAAATTGTTGCACCTCTTCACAGACAGACCCGAATCTGTTCAGATTCAAACCCAAAACCAAATTTGTTTTGTTCAAATTCAAATCCACCCGAATTTCAAACCAAACAGTGCCTTAAACAGATTTGTATCTGTTTAATTCAAATTGAATAGGTACATTACCTGTTTAATTCAAAATGGAAAGCCACCAATCCATATATAAATAGACTAGCCCTCATTTGTTATCAGATTCACTAATTTTCATCCATAAAATTCAGCATTCATACTCTTCATTTTGCTGCATTATTTTCTTATCAGAGAGAGTATAAACACTTAGTGTGTTCGTCAGGCAAACAATTTGTAGTGTTGCTATTGTTTGTAGTTGATCATTTCATCCTGGGAGATAGACGTCTACATTCTGAAAGCACCGTGGAGAGGACGAATCTGTCTTAAGGACACAGTGTCAAACACTAGACTTGATCAGAATAATATTCAAGATATTAATCAAGTAAGTTATTTATTTATTGTCTGTTTTTATTATTATTTATTTAAATCAGATTTTAATTTTGTTTTAGTAATAAAATAAAATATGTTTTTATTTATTTAATTCTATTTCCAGTTTGATTTTTGTAATCAAACAAATTCTCTCATTTCGTTTATTTCTTTTATATTCTAGTTGTTGTTAAGTACACAACAGAATTAATCTATTTAAATACAGTGAAGATTGTCCAACATGTTTCCCCTTCATTTCATCTCTTCCCCTACTCCTTTCGCTCTCTTCTCTTTCTACTCTGCTCGTTCCTCTCTCTTCCTCTGGCTCGACTGACTACAAGCTGACATGGTTGTCCTATTTAAAGCCCTAATCTAACCCAGTGAGCCTCTATTTGGTTTCTAAGAAAACAAAGGATTTTTTTTTTTTTTGAAGAGCAATCAACAAGGTATTCTTCTCTCTGATTATTTCTGCAACCCTTCATCTTCTAAAACTCTCTTCTTCTCCATTTTTAACTCTATTTTCTCTTTCTAAAATTCTATTCCAGTCTCTCTTGGCTCACACTGATTCAAAATTTGTAAAAATGAAGCAAGGCTTGGTAAGGATTTTATTCTATTTTGCTTTATATATTTCGGTTGACATTTGTAATGAAATAATCTATTTTTACGTTAATTAATGTAGTATTTTGTAACCATTTTGTTGTTTCCATGACTTGTTCTTTATTTGTTGCAAAATATTTCATCTTATTTTGGCATTAAAATTATAGGGCTAATTATGTTATTTGAATTTTGATTGCATTTAAGATGTTCGTAAAAATGCTTAGTTTGTTGGCTATTTAAACAAAAGTATTTTGGAACTATATTTTCATTGTATTTAGATATTTTTGAAAACTTATGATTGATTTAACATGTTCTCTGAAGATTTATCCCAAAATATATTTAGTGATATTCACATGAAGCAGCTATAACTTGTGGTTAAGACCTCCCAATTTGTAAGTTAGGGCAAATAGTTATTCCAAATGTTTTTGGTAATGTGTAGTAATTATTGTTCTAGTTGAATTAAATAGCCATCTCAATTCAATCTTTTGTTTGATTGGTTTTTAAATATATATATATATATATATATATATGTATATACATTTTGAAAAGCGAACGTAGTTCACATACAATAGAAATACTTCTAAAAATGCTAATCAAATAGTGCTTGAACTTCACTTGTATCATTCTTTAAGCATGAGTAATTGACAAGATAACGGGAAAGTGACTCTAACCAACAAAACAACTGTGAAAAACTAAAAAGAATTGAAGTATATGATTTTAATTTTAGTTAAAAAGTAGTCGACATGAAGCTTATGTTTAGTAAAATAAATTTCCACTTCCTTTTTCCAGTATATTGATGCTAAGAGAATCCATGAATTATTATATTCCCTCCAAGCGTGGAAGCTTTCCTAGCAACCATGAAAGATTGGTGCAAAACTTTAGGATTGACATAGTGGGTAGTGTGAGCAAGGGAAAATTTTGAATTTTTCTTCCCTTGTTTGTTTGCATGATAAATTTATCATGATAATGTTGGAAAACGTAATATTGTTAAATTTTGTGTACAATCTGTAGCAACATGGTAAGTTGCTTTTCGATTTCTTGCAAAATATACATAAATGTTTCTTGCAAAAAATAAAGATTTTTTTCCCCCACTATTTTGTCACTTTTGATTTCCTATCTAAATATGCAGCTTTTTATACTTGGTTAATTTGACCTAACGAACTATACTTTGTTTTTTGTGTAACTTTCTTATGATAGGGGATGTGCATAGTAGCATTTCCTTTATATATGTATATTATGTACTTGGAATTTTTTTTCATATAAATGCTATATTTTTTGGGACAAGTATCTTAGATGATTGGTTTTAGTTGGATTGTTTATATGCATATGCCTAAGAGGAGGGACGGATATCATCAAGATATTGTAATTTAGTAATTTCAATTTGGGAACTATATCCGAAGGACATTAGGGCTCAATTAATAAATGAATGAGAATTGTTTTAATAAATCAATGAGAATTATTTTATAATTACAACTAAAATGAGAAGGTGAAAAGTAAATATAAAGAGGCGGCAATTGCATATTTGATTTGCCAAAATATCCTTCTCTTTTCCCTTTTTTCTTCCCTTTGCTTTGGAAACTGAGTCTAATACAACCAATTTCCTCCTACCCTGACCAACCCCAACACCTTGCCTGCCATCACCAACCCCTCACTCACCCATCCCTTTTCTCTTCCACTACTTGAAACCCCTCCCCCACCCATTTCTATCACTTCCTCATGCCACTCTCGCCTACCTCTTCTACACAAGCCCCTTCCAACCCCACCCAACCTAACACCCTAATCAACCCAAACCCAAGCCATTGGAACCCCCTAAACTTCTCCAGTCCCTCTCCATCTCTACTCTGCAGCATCTCTCTCGTCATTATTGTTAAAAGATACAAGTCCAAACTATACAAGGTGGGGATGATCTACTCCCAATGTTTTGGCCTGATAATTACATGATATATATGGAGTGGGAAAATTATATGTACCCAAGAAATTAGTCCGAGCAAGGCCCGACACTCTGGTGACCCAAAAAAAAAAAAAAATCATGAAGGAATATGTATCAAACTTTTAAAAACAAAGAATGAAATAGAGAATATTTGCGTTATGTATTTCTATAAATGGTTGAACCAAAGAGTAAAATGATGAAGTACGTGACCTTTGTCAAGATCGATTGTTTGGTATCCAAATGTTTTGACTTGTGCATAAAAATCCATACAAAAATTGCTTGAGACGTAGACTGCTTATGTGCCCCACTTCAACGTAACTTTCTACATTAATGGCTAGACTCAAGAGTTGGTGTCCATTCACATTTTGAAAAATCCATGAGAAAAGGTTAGCTCTATCGTGAAATCTTATGCAACGCCCCCAAAAAAAAAAAAAATACAAATGACCCAACTCATAAGAGAAGTAAGCATAATTGAATTTGTATATTTCCATTCATCATGCGATATACATTCATAAATGTTCATCTCGAATCTATAGCATGTAACATTAGTTAATAACAACAAAATAAATGCCCCATGGGTTTACATCTTTCCAAGACATAGCTTGGTTACATCAAAAGAGAGTCATAAGCTCTGTACAAATAATAAGCCCTTGGCTTGAATAATCATTTAAACACAAACACAAAAATAGAGCCTTCAACTCCTAGGTCCTTCCAAGCTATGTCTTTGGAGGAGGCATGTCACCAGTACCTGAAAAAGGTTTCCCAAGTAGGATGAGCCAAAGCTCAGTAGAAACAATCTAACACAATATTTGAGATTTAACTAAAGTATAAGTGTCAGAGATATATTCAATATTCATGACTAACATACATTCTTCACATGATCACACAGTACCGATATTCGCATCTCAATCCATTAACATATATTCATTTCAAGTTATTTCATTTCATTTCAATTCTTATGCCAAGTTTATAATTCTTCGAATAACCCAACTGAGACAACAACTCAGTGGTTCTAATTCCACATATCTAACATACAAGCACTTTAATCTTGCCATTTTACAGAAATTTCGTCCGCGGGATCGGTATCCATGTATACATATGATTTTGGGACTTTCACTCTGGACACTCCGGCCAACTTAATTTCAATGGAGTCCATCCCCTATCTGCTCCCAAAACATGGAGTACATCCTCTTTCTCCTCCCAAAACATTATACATATACAATGTATTTAAAAGTATCGTCATATTCAATGACTATCAATCATACACATTCAATGTCTTAACACACCGTCACATTCAATGACATAACTTGAATGATTAGTTTCAATTTACCTAATCCTCATGCAATTTCTACAACAATCATAACTATCCTCCACCGATAGCCCAATACAGATATTTCTAAACAGATATACAATCTCTATAACAGATATTTCATCAAATTTCCAAAAGTGAGTGATTAATCAAATCCAACTGCACCATTCATTCATATATCCTCCTAATTTCACGTTTCTCATATCGATTCCATTATTAATACAAAATAATTATTCCAAACATTCTAGGGCAAAACTCCCTATTTTTCCAAATGTTACCCAAAGACCAAAATCAACAATTTAAACACAAGATAATCTCCTATCCAAGACCCCATAGACATTTATGTAACACAACATAAAAACCCCTTTTTTTAATTTGAACCCAAACCCTAGGTTTTCTCAAAATACCCCCAAATCTCACCATTTATTCATAACAACATATAACTAGGTTAAAAATCATATTAAAGTGTAGAATATCCCTACCTCAAGTGTAGAAGCCCAAAGGATAAGTGGAGGAAAGTAACGAAATCAACTTCCAATCGGATGAAAATGGAGCTTTCAAGATGCTCTACCCTTTATCCAAAAGCACTAGGGTGAAAAGATCAAAGGATCTTGGTCAAAATGTTGAGAGAAAGTGGATTTTAGAGAGAGAGGGAGCCAGATTAGGGTTTTTGAGTGAAAAGATCATAAAAAGTGATGTAAAAATAAGCTGCTGTGAACTAATATACGTGAGGCTCGCGCGAGCAAAGGAGTTGTCGCTCGAGTGACCAGACATAATAAGTGTCCTCACTCGAGCGCAAGAAGCATTGCTCGAACGTAGAATACAAATCCCCAGAAGTTTTGCAAACAAAAGATGTGATGACCGGTTCGAAAAGTCGTCCCGTTTCTTTCGAGTTGTGTCGGGTAAGTAGTTGTGGTTGCAAATTTCTCTCTTAAATATTTTCTGCTGTAGTTGTTTTGAATAAGAGTTTTCACTCGTTCCGGAGGGTGCGGGGTCGACTCCGGGGTGTCGGGGGTGAAGCCGAGAAATTTTTCGGGCTGGAGGCTAGGGCCGCACGTGTGGGGCCTTTGGCCTCACGTGCGGGAAACAGAGGAGTGTGTTGTGTGCACACTGAAATAAAAGCAGGTGCGCGAGTGGAGGTGCGGGGATAAGAGCCACATGTGCGGGAGAGGCTGCTCCACATGTACGGGGAGGTGCGCCGTACGTGTGGCGAAGCATGTTTCGGCCTCATTTTTCATGCAAAACAGCTATGTATTGAGTTTTTACTCATTTTTCTCTCATTTCTGATATATCTCTCTCTATACAATATTTCTTTCTTTTTCTCTTATCTCTCTCTCTACTCAAACCCACAAACATTTACATCTTCCTATATCTCAAGAAATCTATAGAGATTTTGATACTAGTTCATTATACCAAAATGATGAGCGTGTCGATGGCTTCGTCTTGACTGGTGGAGATCGTTTTTCGGCGAGGTCGGTTTTGGGCTCTTCTTCTCTTCTCTCTTGAGGTAAGGATTTCCATGGTCTCTTTTCAATACTTCCGTTATAGATAGATGTGTGGTATGTTCTATTGCATAAAAATCATATTGTTATGGTTTTGTTGAAAATCATGAATGGGGTTCAAGATGGGTTGTGTGAGGTTGTAAATTTGGAATTTATTGTTTGTTGGATTAATCTTGAGTAGTAGTTTAGCTTGTCTATGTAAAGAGGGAAGTGAAGCAAAAATTTTAAATAATTTTCTCCTTTGACAAAAAAGGTTTTAATTGTGGGTTAAACATGTTATGAGATTAGAGATTTAAATGATGAAACTTGTTGATTTATTAAAGACAAATCGAACTTTATGAAATTTTTAATATTGGATTGGCATTGTGAATGAGAGAAGTTGATTAATGACTTGGTTGTACGTTTGCGATTAAACCAGTATTATGATCCTTAAAACCTATTTTGTGATTAGGTTGATTACAATTGAAGATAATGAATTGATAATTTGATTAATTGTTAAAAAGGGATTTAGTTATGAGATTTGAATATTGTGGTGTTATATTACCGTTAGGGGGGAAATTGAGTGAATATTAACCTTGTTAGTTATGATTGAAATCATTTATGTAAAATAAAAGAATATGAATTGGTCATACTCTCTTGTGACGAGAAAATAAATGAATTGAGGCAAAGGGGGAGGAAGATTAATGTAGATGGAAAGACAATTGATTTTACAAATGGATGAATGAAATGCTAATATTGTGGAGTTTCGGAAATTGACTTGGGGATTGAATCATGAATATTTAATTTCATTATTGTTGTAATTGGGTCTAAAGTCCCATGGGAATTGTTGTTGTTAATGTGTATGTTGAATACATTTTGGCTTAGAGGTTTTGTCCTTGGTCATCGATGGAGGATGACATTGTTGTGTTGATTAATTGTGTGTATGTGTTACACTAGTTGGGTGTACTTTATCATGTGGTGATGGTTTATGTATGTGTGTGCTGTTGCGCTGATAATCAGAGATACCACTCACTTCTAGCTAGCGCTTGGTAAATTGGTTGTGTGAGATGCGCTAATAATCAGAGGTACCAGCCCCTTCCAGCTGGCGCCTGGTAAATTGACATGTTTTGTAGAGAGATGTATCATTGGCTTACTGTGCTTCTGGCAAGTAAAGCGGAGATTATTTACCATTGTTGTCTCAGTTGACTGTGTATCATGTGTTACGGTGATTATGAAATTGTAAGATTAAATTGTCTCTTGCGTAGAGTAAGTGTTTTATATATGTTTGGACGTGTTGAGAGTAGTTGAAGGAGTTGCCTACCAATAATGAATTATCAATAATATCTGTTTAACTTGAACTTAAGATTGAAAATGTGATGAACGTGTGGGGTCAGACTTGGGTTATAAATGATGGAAGGGAAATCGGAATTTGGTGATCGCGCTTTCAAGAAAAAGTAATAAAACGAATATTATGGGCTATTTTGTCACAAATGGGAAATAAGGTATTGTGTAAGAATTGTTCATATGGGAAATGGGTAGTAAAAGTGGAACTTGGTGTTGTTAAATAAGTGAATGGTTTTTTTTTAGAAAAGTACGTATGTATGTTTACTTGGCTTATGAAATGTCACATTATGTATATGGTATGAGATTAGCATTTATGATCATAGCTATCTGTAAGTTGTTATTGACAAGGATCATGTTGAGATCCCTACTGGACTTTATGTTCATCCCACTTTGTTGAATCTTTTTCAGGTTATTATCAAGATAAGCAACAAGATTTCGGATCTTCTTTATTTGTTGGCCACGGGGCCTCTTTATGTGTAAGCGGAATACCATTGATGTAAAGGGTTATACCCTTCCTCTTGATTTAAATAATGTAAGCCTACGGGCAATTTATTTAGATATAAATTCATGTGCATTCATTTTATATTTGAATGAGAGAATTCTTACTTATGTACTCCTTGTAAGTATAATGAGCTTCTGTATGCTAATTCTGAAATTAAACGTATAATAATGGCTTGGTAATAGTAATCCGAGTAATAAAAAGTGGGGCGTGACAAAAGACCGTTGCTTGAGCGCAAGAGTTCTCGCTCGAGCGAAGAATGATACCCTCCCAGAACTCTGCTCGACTGAAAGAAATACTGGGAGCTCACCAAGCTCGCTTGAGTGAGGAAAGCTTAGCTCGAGCGAAGAAGCTAAAAACTGGGCAACTTCATTCTAGAACAACTAACAACCCATCTGTTCTAAACATGCCCAACACATTCCAAAATTCAAAATCAAAGAATGGAATGGAGAGAAAGACATAAATAAGAATATTAAACCACGAGACCCGAGTCCGGAATATAACAAAGGTCAGGTCAAAACCCGGAATCGCTATATCTTAGCTCTGTTGTGACAGTAAAGTTACAAATCTTAACACTTTGGAATCTATCAAAACTTCACACCCAAGTTTTCCGAAATCTACCGAAGAACGCCTCTCTCTTTTGTGAATGAAATAATAAAAACAAATCCCTTGATGATGTCAATATGAAACTCATAGATCCATCGATTCAGTGCACAAATGACCGTTCGAGCGGTCAAATAATTTTGACTTCTTTTTGGCGTCGAGGGTGCTACCGCTCGACCCCACCAATCCCCTTACATAGTCAATACAAACTCCTTTATTCAAGCACAATTTGGGTTGGATTCACATCTACACTCTCATAACTCACATATAAAATAGAGTGAATAAAAATACAACTAAATGGAGGTTTATCCAACGGGATTGTCAATTACAAAAACCTAACACAATGTATATGTAAATACATCATATGTTTCCCAATTTTCTCAACAATTCAATATTTCATCCACACAATTTTTCCATTGCGATCAATTACTCAAATCTCTACTCAATATATATATATATATATATATATTCCAAGAGTTAAATAACAACTCATCACATGCATCTCTTTTCTCAAAAATCAAATAATTCTCAACATTATAATCATCATCCTCAAACCTCATCCTTAAAAGACAATTATTACAATATGACTTTCACAATTGCTCATTTTCAAAACTTTCGTTTTCTCATGGAATTTCAATAATAGGTATACACATATCAATCCTCCATCATTTCTCAACAATGAGACTCAACGAGGCTCAATTTTATAATACTCCAACTTTTCCCAAATTTCTGCAATATTTAGGTGTGACGACCCCGCCACGTATAATATTTTATATTTGATTAAGGACATTTAGATTTTAATTAATCGTTATTCTGATTTAATTTGGGATTCATGAGAATGGCTGAAGGAGGTAATATTGAGGAGGAAAAGGGAATCGAACTATATAGGATTGATATGTTTGTGAGAATGGCACGGGTGATAAGTTTGTGAGAATGGCACGGGATTTATGAGAATGGCACGGGTGATATGCATAGCACGGGTGAATCCAATGTGCATATTTAACTTTTATTTTACAATCTTACACTGAGAAAAAAGAAAAAAGTGAATTGTTTCACTTATATGAAATGAATTTTATGCTCCCATTATATAAGTAAAAAAATATTTTTAGTGAGAAGCCCTATAATCGATACCTTTTTTTTTTTTTTTTGATTTTCTTAATTTTAAACAATTAAGAAAATCTCTATTGGTTAGCTTCCATTTAACTTTTATTATACAATCTCACATAGATATTTTGATCTTAAAAATAATTTTGTATGAGATTTTGAAACTCTCATAATATTTAACTTTAAAATAATTACAATCCCACATCGAGAAAAGAAATAAAAAATGAGTTGTTTCACTTATATAAAGTGAATCTTATACTCTCATTTAATATAACAGTATTGTGCATATTTCAATTCAAGATGGTTTAAATTTTAAAATAAAATTTAAATGTTTTAATTAATTAATTTTGTTATAAATTGGTTGGTCTTTTGACTTAGCCGATTAGGCGGAATTGTTTTCGGTTTGACTGATTCACTGGTTTAACCACGGTTTTAGTTGTTTTATCAAAATATATTGCTTAGATTTATTTGATTTGGCTAACTTTTATTTGATAATCCCGCATCGAGAAATGTAACGCCCTCAAAATAAAGAAGATATAACGCCCTCAAAATAAAGAAGATAATCCAACCCAACAGAGTCATAGGCATAATAGGAAAAGCACTACTTTCATTCGTCAGAGTTTATATTACAAAAGAGATTACATGCATTATACTTTCATAAATATTCATTTTTGAAACTAGAGCATGTAACACAAATTAATAACAATAAATAAATGCCCTACGGGCTTACATCTTTCCAAGACATCTCTTGGTTACAACAAAAGATAGAGTCCTAGCTTTATACATTTAAAGCTCTTGGCTTGGAATAAACATTTAACACAAAAGAAATAACAAAAAAAAAAAAAAAAGTCTTTAGCCCCTAAACCTCCCAAGCTATGTCCTTAGAGGCGGCATGTCACCTGTACCTGAAAATGGTTCCCAAGAAGGGTGAGCCAAAGCCCAGTAGAGATATGCTAAAACAATATATGAGATTTAACTAAGATATAAGCATCAGATAAATGTGTAATATTCATAACCAACACATATTCTTTCCAAGACCATTCAATATAGGTAACCATACCTCATTCCGCTTTCATTCATCCATTTCGGATTTATTTATTCACCAATTTCATTATCATCTAATCAACTAAAATGAGATTTCAACTCAAGGGTGTACAATTCAATACATTCATCATTCCAACACTTCTATTTTCTTGCCATTTTACGGAATTCACATCCGAGGGAACCGGCACCCATAAATATATAAGATTTTGGGACTTTCACCCTGGACACTCCGGCTAACTTAATTCTCAATGGGTCTATCCCCTATCTCTTCCCAAACAATGATACATATACAATGTATTTAAACACGTTGTCATATACAAGGACTAATCAAATCACATATTCAATGGTTTAATCGAACCGTCATATTCAATGACATAATTCAATTGATTAGTTTCAATCTTCCTAATCCTCATGCAATTTCTACAACAATCATAACTATTCTCCACAGATAGCCCAAAACAAATATTTCTATACAGATATTCAATCTATCAAACAGATAATTCATCAAATTTCCATAGGTGAGTGATTTATCAAATCCAACTACACCATTCATTTACACATCCTCCCAATTTCATATTTCATGTACCAACTTCATTATTTATACAAAATAACAACCACAAATCTAAATTTCATCATTTTAACCCATATAATCCCATCTTCAATACCCAACATATATTTTCATAACTCAAATAGTAAACCCCTCTTTCAAACCTTAAGTTCAAACCCTAGTATCACCCAAATGCTTCCAAATCCCACCATTTATACAAAATGACAAATACCCGAGTTAAAACTCATAACAAAGAGTAGAATATCCCTACCTCAAATGTAGAAGCTCAAAGGAGAAGAAGGAGAAACTTTGAAGATGCCCAAAACTCAACTTTCTTGAATCAAATGGAAGCTTGCAAGTTGCTCTACCTTTTTAATAAATGGAGTAGAGTAGAAACTCTTTGATCCTAGGGGATTTATGGAGAGAAGTCGGATTTTTAGAGAGAGAGACAGCCGATCTAGGGTTTTTAGCACAAGAGATTCAAAAAATGATGTAAAACTCCTCTGCTGCGAATTGATATATGTGGTCTTCGCTCGAGCGAAGGAGTTGTCGCTCTAGCGATTAGACACAACAAGTGAACTCGCTCGAGTGCAAGAAGCGTCGTTCGAGCGCACAATGCAAAGCTTCAGGTCTGACTCAGACGCATACGTTCGCTCGAGCGTAAAAGCCTCGCTCGAGCATAGAATACAAACATTCAGGTCTTACACAGACTCACACCCTTGCTCGAGCACAAGAAACCTCGCTTGAGCGAAGAACTTCACCCTCCCCAGAAAACCTACATCCGGAAGGAAACCTAAGAACTCCTAATTCTCGCTCGAGCACAAGAAACCTTACTCGAGCGAAGAAGCAAAATACCCAAGGCTTGCTTGAGCGCAAGAAGCCTCGCTCGAGCGAAAAGGCAAAAATCTGGGCAACAACAATCTAAACCAACTAACAACCAACCTGTTCTAAACTCGCCTAACAAGTTCCAAAACTCAAATACAAAGGGTCAAAGGGGAAGAACAAGACATAGATACAATATTCAATCACGGAACCCGAGTCCGGAACACAATGAAGGTCGGGGCAAAATCGGGATCGTTATAGAAAAAGAAGGAAAAAATGAATTGTTTAGGTTGGAATAGTTTAAGTTGGAAGCTTTTATCATAGTTTAAGTTGATGGTTCATCAAATTGTACGGTGAAAATATGCCTCTCTAATAGGAGGCCAACTTATATAATTTAATGGCTTTTTTTTTATAATTAATAAAAGGGTTTCGAAATTTGGAGACCGTTACCCATCCCCCCCAATTGGGTCCATCTTGTTGCATGACTACAATTAATTATATTTTTAAAACAATATTTTGCTCCAAATACAATGATGCAAATTTATTCCACAATTATGGCCACATGGATGACAATGTAACAAGGCACATGTCGAAGAGGAAAAGAGGTTAGTTAGTTGACTTTGATTTATTTTTAGTTTTTATTAACAACGTTCTGAACAAATTAAAGTTCGATTTACTTTGAGCGAGACTATCATTTATAATCACGTAATTTTATTATATTTAATTTTTAAAAATAAATAATATATATAATTTTATAAATAGATCATATATTTTTATTAAAGATAAATACATTGAAATCACATAAACATAACTTTAGAATGAATTTGATTTTTATTTTTTTATTTTTAATACGTATATGAGTTTACAAAACAATCGAGTATGATAAATTCACAAATCTAAACTATGCCTCTCTAATTCCTGTTGGCTAACTTCCATTTACCTTTTATTTTACAATCCCACATCGAAAAAAGAAGGAAAAAGTGAATTGTTTCACTCACATAAGGTGAATCTTATGCTCCCATTTATATAAGCAAAAGAAGATTTTTAGTGAGAAGCTCTATGATCAATATCTCATACTCATTTTTTTTGATTTTCTTAATTTTAAACAATTAATAAAATCTCCATTGGCTAGCTTCCATTTAACTTTTATTTTATAATCCCACATAGTTTTGATTTTAAAAATAATTTTGTATAGGATTTTGAAACCCTCATAATATTTAACTTAAAAATAATTATAATCTCACATCGAGAAAAGAAAGAAAAAATGAGTTGTTTCAATTAGATAATGTAACGCCCTCAAAAAAATATAAATAAATCATTTATAAGACCTATAAACATGAATATAAATGTTATATTCTCATTCATCAGAGTCTACATTACAAAAGATATCACATACATTACACTTTCATAAAAGATATAACTCTAATTGCGAACAACAAAAATAGGTGCCCTACGGGGCTTACATCTTTCCAAGTGATAACTTGGTTACAACAAAAGAGAGTCATAAGCTCTTTACAATTAAAACCCCCAGCTTGAATGAAAAACACATGAACATAAATAAACAAAGTAGAGCCTTCAGCCCTGTCCTCCCAAGCTATGTCCTTGGAGGCAGCATATCACTTGTACCTGAAAATGGTTTCCCAAGTAGGGTGAGCCAAAACCCAGTGGAGATATGCTAACAGAATAAATAAAGTTTAACTACGATATATGCATCAACTAAATGTTCAACTTTTACGAATAATTCACATACTTTTCATGATCATGCGGCATTGTTATTAACATTTCAATCTGTTTCCATCTATTCACTTTCAATCAATTCATGAGTATAATTCATTTTTATCAAATCAATCCAAATTAAGACTACAACTCAATGATTCACCATTTAACATACATTCATCACTCCAACACTTCTATCTTTGCCATTTTACGGAATTCTCATCTGAGGGAACCGACACCCATATACACAAGATTTCAGGACTTTCACCCTAGATACTCCGGCCAACTTAATTTCCAATGGAGTCCATTCCCTATCTCCTCTCAAATAATGATACATATGCAATGTATTTAAATGTCATGTCATGTACAATGACCAACCAAACCACATATTCAACAATTCAGCCAAACCGTCATATTCAATGACATAATTCGTGTGATTAGTTTCAATTTAACTAATCCACATGCAGTTTCTACAACAATCATGGCTATCCTTCACCGATAGCCCAAAACAGATATTTCTAAACAGCTAAATAAATCTATCAAACAGATAATTTATCAAATTTTCCATGGGTGAATAATTTAACAATCCAACTATACCATCCATTCATATAACCTCCCAATTGCACATTTCCCACATCAATTTCGTTATTTATTAAAAATAATTATTCAATCCAAGCTAGGGAAAAATTTTCACTTATCGCAAAATATCAACCCATATGTCTAAATTTCATTATTTCAACATTAGAGAACATCATACACAAACCCCATGGTTATTTTGTAAATCAACATGAAAACCCCTCTTTTTAGTTTAGAACCTCAAACCTTAACTTTGCCCAAATCACTCCATATATTCAAAATGACAAATACCTAGGTTAAACAATGTAACAATGTAACGCCCCCAAAATAATATAATAAAGATAATTCATATGCGGAATAAATATGAGAAACAACATACTTTCATATATCAAAATTCATTGTTTAACAACCAATTAAATGCCATGTAAGCTTACATCTTTCCAAGTTATTGCTTGGTTACACAAATTGAGTCTCACTCATTACATCTTAAGCCCTTGGCTTTACAAATAACAAACATACACACATAAGGCATAAATAAGAAGCTCTTGCTTCCCGAAAGTCCATCCATGCTATTGCCTTGGAGGAAACATCTCATCTGCACCTGAAAATGATATTCCCGTATAGGGTGAGCCAACAGCCCAATAGAAATAATCTAACACAATTTATGAAGTTTAGCGAAGGTATAAATACCACGTACATAAACAATACCGATATGATAGTATCCACAAGGCCTGCATATCCATATGCCACTAAGACCAAATTTTATTTCATTTTCCCTCAATTCATTTCCAGTTCCTATACGCTACTCAATTCATGAGTTAAATTCATTATCTTTCAACAACTAACATGAGACTACAACTCAATAGTTTTCCAATTATGCATAACATACATAAACACTTCAAACTTTGCCATTTTACGGATATTTCGTCCGAAGGAATCGGCATCTTTGTATATTTTCTTAAATATGCCATTTTACAGATATTTCGTCCGCGGGAATCGGCACCCATATATATTTATGATTTCGGGTCTTTCACCCAGGACACTCTGGCCAACTTGCTTTAAATGGAGTCCATCCCCTTTCTCTTTCCAAACAAACATACACATTCAATGTATTTATAACATGGTCATATTCAATGACACCAACAATGGATTAACATTTAAATCGCCTAATCCTTATGTAATCTCTACAACAATCATAACCATCCTCCACCGATAGCCTAATGCAATTATTTCTAAAGAAATGTTCAACATCGAAATAAATAGTTTATTCAAAACTTTCATAGGTGAGATAATACATATCCAATATCACCATTTACAACCACAACCTTTCAATTTCACATTTTCAATACTAATCCCAATTATTTATACAAAATAATCATTTTATCAAATTAGGACAAAAATCCCCCCTTTTCCAATATTGACCCAAACACCCAAAATCAACTATTTTGGTACACTAAGATCTTATATTCTAACCTTATACTCATTTATCTCTTACACATCAAAACCCCTCGTTTCATTTCACACTCAAACCTTAGATTTGTCTAAACCATAACCAAATCTCATCATCTATACACAATAGCAAATAATTAAGCTAAAATCCATATTAAAGTGTAGAAAATCTCTACCTCAAGTGTAGAAGCTCAAAGAAGAAGAAAGGAGTTGAAACCCCAAAATCAACGACGATGAAACTCAATCTCCACCGTACACAACGAAACCCTCGAGAAGCTACACAACTTTGACGAAGGAACTATGGCAAAAATCCCAATGGATTTGGAGAAATCAAAGAGAGAAGATGATTTCTAGAAAGAGAGGCTCTAGATCTAGAAATTTGGAGGCTTTTAAAGAGAGAGAGAAAACAGAAAATGATCTGAAATGTCACTTTCATGATCTGTTATAACACGGTCCGCTCGAGCGTGGAAAGCCTCGCGCGAGCGTAAGACACAGACTCCCGCTCGAGCGTGAAGTACACTCTCCTAGTATTTCTGCAAACACAGTCCCCGCTCGAGCGCCTGAATGTCCGCTCGAGCGTAGAGCAAAATTTCAGAAGCCCGCTCGAGCATAAGAATGCCCGCTCAAGTGGAAGAGCCAAATTCTGGGCAACAAAGGCTTGGAAAAACAAGCAACCAACCTGTTCCAAACACCAAGCTACAACCCAATAACCAACATTAAGGGGAAGACAAATGAAGCAAGACATGAACCACCATCCAAACCATATAAACCCGAGTCCAGAACACCACAAAAGATGGGTCAAAACCAAGGTCGCTATAAACAAGGTGTAGAATATCCCTACCTCAAAGCTAGGAGACCAAAGGAGATGATGAAGAGCTTCAAGAATGCCCCAAATCCGGTTTTGCTCGGATCAAAGAAAAGCCCTTGAGATGCTCCAACACTTTAATAAAGGGACAAGGGTTGAGAGATACTTAGATCTAGGGTTATTTGTAGAGAGAGAAGGTGTTTTAGAAAGAGACAGCCGATCTAGGGTTTTTAGGAAAAAAGAAATCAAAAAGTGAAGTAAAATCACTCTGCTGCGTACTGATATATGCAGTCCTCGCTCGAGCGAAGGAGTTGTCGCCCGAGCGACCAGATAGAACAGTGACCTTGCTCGAGTGCAAGAAGCATCACTCGAGCATAGAATGCAAAGCTTCAGGTCTGCCATAGATGCAGACGCACCCTCGAGCGCAAAAAGTCTCGCTCGAGCGAAGAAATAATTTCACAAGGCTCGCTCGAGCGCAAGAAGTGTCGCTCAAGCGAAGAACTTACATCTTCCTAGAAAAGATGCATCTGGGAAAGAAACCTGAAGACCCTCAATTCTTGCTCGAGCACAAGAAGTCTCGCTCGAGCGAAGAGGCCAAAATCTGGGCAACAACCATTTGAACCAACTAACAATCAAATTGTTCCAAACTCGCCCAACAAGTCCTAAAACTCAAATTCAAAGAATTAAAGGAAGGGAACAAGACGTAGACAACAACATACAATCACGGAACCCGAGTCCGGAACACAATGAAGAACGGGGTAAAAATCGGGATCGCTATAACCTCCCCCCATTAAAGAATTTCGTCCCCGAAATTTTGTACGAGTTTCAAAACCATGATTTTCCAATTTTCAAAATGATTACAATTCAATTCTCATTATCATGAACCACCCACCGGTCATTCCATCCCTTCTCAAGAGATCAATTTTACAAAATATAGCTCAACATATATTACCAATATGCATATTCCGAATTTTAGCAAATTTCAAGTTTTTCCCAAACACCTTCAATGTTTATAATATATTTAGATTTCCAAAACTCAAACAACATATACAATGCTTATATTAAACTTGCATTCTTGAAACGCATTCAACATTTACAATGCCTTCAAAATCCAGAACATATACAATGTTTTTATGGTTCATAAACAAAACTAAAATTTCAACATACACTCAAACATCAACAAATAAGTCCGGATATTTCTCACGGACTTCCAACTCATGCTCCCAAGTTGCTTCCTCAACCCCGTGATGTTTCCACAATACTTTGACCAAGGGAATTGTCTTGCCTCACAAGACTTGGTCCCGCTTATCCAAGACTCGCAACAGTCTCTCCTCATACAAGGCATCCTCATCTACCTCTAAGTCGGTCCAATCCAACACATGTGATGGATCCAGCTCATATTTCCGAAGCATACTAATATGAAACACGTCATGCACTCTGGAAAGTTACGGAGGCAACGCCGAACGGTATACAACCTCCCCAATCCGCTCAAAGATCTCAAAAGGACCAATAAACCGAGGGGATAACTTCCCACTCTTCCCAAATCTCATCAAACCCCGTCTAGGTGATAGTTTCAAAAAGACATGACCACTCACCTCAAATGACAAAGGTCTCCTCCTACGGTCGGCATAGCTCTTCTGACGGCTCTAGGCTGTAACCAACCTTTTACGGATAAGTTCCACTTTCTCCGTCATTTCTTGAACCAACTCTGGACCTAGAAAAGGTGCATCTCCCACCTCAGCCCAACACACAGGAGATCTACACAGTCGGCCATATAAGGCCTCGAACGGTGCCATGCCAATACTCGATTGGAAACTGTTGTTGTAGGCAAACTCCACTAAGGGTAAGTGTCTCTCCCACGACCCCTTAAAGTCAAGGACACAGCCTCGAAACATATCCTTAAGGATCTGAATAGTCCGCTTGGACTGCCCGTCAGTCTGAGGATGGTAATCCGTGCTAAAAGTCAATCTAATGCTCAAGGCACTCTGCAAACTCTGCCACAACCGAGCAGTGAAATGCGGATCTCTATCTGAGGCAATTGTTACTGGGGCCCCGTGCAATCTCACTATGTCCCGGATATACAAGTCAGCAGGGTAATCTACCGAATCTCTTACGCGCATAGGGATAAAGTGTGCCGACTTGGTCAACCGGTCAACTACCGCCTAAATGGCATCACTACCCCGTTGAGTCTTCAGAAGACCCACCACAAAATCCATCGCGACATGCTCCCACTTCCACTCAACTATAGGCAAGGGTTGCAACAAACCCGCTGGCCTTTAATGTTCGGCCTTCACTTACTGACAAGTAAGGCACTTTGATACAAACACTGCTACATCCTTCTTCATACCCCTCCACCAAAACTGGCGACTCAGATCATGATACATTTTTGCACCTCCCTTACGCACCGCAAGGCGTGAATGGTGAAATTCTCAGAGTACTTCCTCTCGGCAAGACTCCGGCATAAACAAACGGTCACAGTACCTCACACTCAGGTTGGGACACACAGTCAAGCCCTTCTCTACCTTACCGCTGGAGATCTTCTCTCTGAGGGATTCCACTTCAAGGTCATCCTTCTGTGTTTCTAACACTCGGTTCACAAGTGTAGGTTGTGCAACCACTGAGAACAAGGATGTAGACTCAACAGACTCACCTAGATGCAAGTCAAACTCCCCAAGAGCACCCAATATCTCCCATTCCCGGATGGCAATACAAGCCATACTGCGGATAGATTTCCTACTCAATGCGTCGGCCACTACATTGGCCTTTCAAGGATGATAATGTAACTCGAAGTCATAATCTTCTATGAACTCCATCCACATTCTTTGCCTCAAATTCAAGTCCTTCTATGTAAACAAATACGTCAGACTTTTATGATCAGAAAACGCCTCAACTCTCTCGCCATGCAAATAATGCCTCTAAATCTTCAAGGCAAATATCACCGCTGCTAACTCTAGGTCGTGAGTAAGGTAGTTCTTCTCGTGTGTTTTCAATTGCCGTGAGCCATAGGCTACTAATTTTCCCTCTTGCATCAATACACAACCCAAACCCTCTCGTGAGGCATTACAATACATTGAATAGCCTAAATCCCTCTCCGGAATAATCAGGACTGAGGCAGTGATAAGTCTAACTTTAAGCTCTTGGAACGACTTTTCACAAGTCTCACTCCACATAAACTTAACCCATTTCCTCGTCAATTTAGTCAAAGACGAAGCTAATCTGGAAAAATCCTTCACAAACCGACGGTAATACTCGGCCAACCTCAAGAAACTACGGATCTCGAAAATATTCTTAGGTTGTGCCCAATCCTACACTACCTCTATCTTGGATGAATCTATAGTCACCCCTTCCCCGAATACTACATGGTCTAAGAACTTAACCTCTCTTAGCCAGAACTCACACTTTCCGAACTTAGCATACAAGTTATGGGCTCTAAGTGACTCAAGCACCACTCGCAAGTGTTCCTCATGCTCATCCTTAGAGGATGAGTAAATCATAATGTCATCCACAAAGACGACTACAAAACAGTCTAAGAACTCTTGGGAGATTCAGTTCATCAAGTCCATAAACACATCAGGTGCAGTGGTTAGCCCAAAAGGTATCACCAGAAACTCATAATGGCCATATCGCGTAAAGAATGCCGTCTTCGGAATATCCTCCTCCCTTACCCTCAACTGATGGTAACCCGATCTTAAGTCTATCTTAGAGAAACAACTGGACCCTTTCAACTGGTCAAACAGATCATCTATATGAGGCATAGGGTATTTGTTCTTAACTGTAACACGGTTCAACTTTCGATAGTCAATACAAAGTCTCAAGGCCCCATCTTTCTTCTTAGCAAAGAGGACCGATGCTCCCCAAGGTGAAGTACTAGGGCGAATAAAACCCTTATCTAGTAATTCCTGGAGTTGAATCTTCAACTCGCTCAACTCAGCTGGTGCAAAACGATACGATGCCATGGATATCGGTGCCGTGCCAGGCACTAGATCAATAGAGAACTTAATCTCTCGGTGAGGTGGTAAACCAGTAAGGTCATCGGGAAAGACATCCGAATACTCACAAACCACTCTTGGTAACTCAACCCGAAGTTCATCACTCTCACTACTCAAAAGGCTAGCAAGAAGACAACTAAGTTCACTCCACCCACGCGGACCATAAACCGGTGGTAAGACTCTACCAACCCGATCCCCTAAGAAATAAAAACAATCTCCATTCAAGGTACATACAGTAACCCTCTGATGGTAGCAATCTATAACAGCTCGGTATGACAATAACCAGTCCATACCCAAAATAACATCAAAGCCAGACATATTCATCAATACAAAAGAAAAAGGAAGCCAACGATCGACGACCTTTATATCACAGCCCCGACACCCCTGTTTCAAGACCATCTCGCCCCCAATAGGCGACACTACACAAATAGGAGATGCTAACTGTTCCAACTCCAACCCCAAAATTGATGCAAATGCAGAAGATACAAAAGAATGAGATGTACCCGTATCAATTAACACACTAGCAACTGAATTGCAAAACAAAAAGGTACCTCTCACTACTGATGGAGCAGGTACGAGATCTGGCACTGTAACAGCATACACGCGCCCCGTAGGCCTTTGATCAACCTGCTCACCTCTCGGAGCATAAGACTATTGCACTGACTGAGTCGAAGAGGCTCCCTGATTGGCTCTCAAGGCCTGTGCTGACTGTGCTGGCTGGTGACTCTGTGTCTGCCTCGAACCAGACGTACCAGGTAAACCACCCAACTGTGGGCAAAACCTCTTTAGGTGCCTCACCTGTCCACACTGATAACAAGTGAGCGGCTGGCCTCTACCTTGACTCTGGCCTTGAGAACGAGCCGAAGATGATGCTGCTCGTTACCCTCCTCCCTTCTGCGGGCAAGCTGGAGACTTGTGGCCTAACTGACCACATTTGAAACAAGTGATGTCTCCCTAACCGCCTCTCTAGAACCCGAACTTGGCACTAGAAAGGTAGATCTCGAATGTGCTCCTTGGGACTGCTGAGGGTTAGAACCCCTCTGCCTCTTACTGTCCCCCTGACCATCTTGACTCCTCCTGGAGCCACTTATCATCTCCTCCTCTGCATGCATAATAGTCTCAAGATGGGCTGCAACCTCCACAAGGCACCCATAGTCTTTAATCATGGACCCGATAACTCTAAACATGAGTCCGGTTCTCAAATTCATCTCAAACTCCAAATACTGACGCTCCTCGGTTGCCACTAACTCTGGTGCAAACCTCGATAAACTAGTGAAAGTAGCTTTAAACTCAGCCACAGGTGTGTTCAACTGTTTGAGCTGAGAAAACTGATCCCTTAGCTTCTCCCTCACTGTAGCAGGTAAGTACTTGTCCTAGAAAGCTTCAACAAAGGCCTCCCAAGTCCCTCCAATACACCCTCGCGGATACTTTCACCACTGACCCGCGTCTCCTTTCAGCTGGAAAGACGCCAAGGTCACCCTCAAACCTTTGTCTTCCATGCCAAGCATCTCAAACGTCTTCGTCATTTGTTTCAACCACTCGTCAGCCTTCAGTGGTTCCTTGAGATCACCCAAAAACTCGTCCAAATTCAACCAAAAAAACTCCTTCTTCAGAAAAGATGGCCCTTCTTCAGCTACTTGGGCCTGGACTTGATTCTCAGCCCTAAGAACGTCCATAGATTCCCTCAATGCTCTTGCTATTTCACGGGCTAAGGCGCCTATGGCCTGTTGACCTACTGGCTCGGCCACGTTGGCCTGACCAACTTCCTCCTCCTGTGTCGAAATCTCATCTGGTATAGGCATCTCATGCCTCCTAGGCCTACCACGCCTACCACCACGGCCTCGTCCTGACATCCTAATAAAGGTAACAAAAGAGATTAGCACATTTACAAATGTGCTGAAGCTATCTCACTTGCGTCCTAATTCGATGGACAACTGTAGTTCACTCTACATAATCACATAATCACATAAACACATACGAATTTCATTTCCGGATAATGACCGTCCTGTGGCATTGTTAGAGTTCCAGTTAGAAACGGCGCTGATCAAGTGCCTTTCCAACAGGACTCCCAGAAACCCATGGACCCGATCAACATCCTAGAAATCGAATCTGATACCCATATAATCACGTAGACATGTTATCATATAAGCACATAACATTATACTTGAGTCTCTAACAAGGGAGACAAACCCATTGTGGTACTAACCACTTCCCACAAACCCAAAGTATTCAAACCCGGCACGCTCTGATATCAAGTTGTAACGCCCTCAAACAAATATAAATAAATCATTCATAAGATCTATAAACATGAATAGAAATGTTATATTCTCATTCATCAGAGTCTACATTACAAAAGATATTACATGCATTACACTTTCATAAATGTTCATCTTGAAACTTTAGCATATAACTCTAATTGTGAACAACAAAAATAGGTGCCCTACGGGCTTACATATTTCCAAGTGATAACTTGGTTACAACAAAAGAGAGTCATAAGCTCTTTACAATTAAAGCCCTTGGTTTGAATGAAAAACACATAAACATAAATAAACAAAGTAGAGCCTTCAACCCTGTCCTCCCATGCTATGTCCTTGGAGGCGGCATATCACTTGTACCTGAAAATGGTTTTCCAAGTAGGGTGAGCCAAAGCCCAGTAGAGATATGCTAACACAATATATGAAGTTTAACTAAGATATATGCATCAACTAAATGTTCAACTTTTACGAATAATTCACATACTTTTCATGATCATGAGGCATTGTTATTGACATTTCAATCTGTTTCCATCCATTCGCTTCCAATCAATTCATGAGTATAATTCATTTTTATCAAATCAATCCAAATTGAGACTAAAACTCAATGATTCACCATTTAACATACATTCATCACTCCAACACTTCTATCTTTGCCATTTTATGAAATTCTCATCCGAGGGAATCGGCACCCATATACACAAGATTTCGGGACTTTCACCCTGGACACTCCGGCCAACTTAATTTCCAATGGAGTCCATTCCCTATCTCCTCCCAAACAATGGAGTACATCCCCTATCTCCTCCCAAACAATGATACATATGCAATGTATTTAAATGTGATGTCATGTACAATGACCAACCCAACCACATATTCAACAATTCAGCCAAACCGTCATATTCAATGACATAATTCGTGTGATTAGTTTCAATTTACCTAATCCACATGCAGTTTCTATAACAATCATGGCTATCCTCCACCGATAGCCCAAAATAGATATTTCTAAATAGATAAATAAATCTATCAAACAGATAATTTATCAAATTTTTCATGGGTGAGTAATTTAACAATCCAACTACACCATTGTAGACGCGCCCCGAGAGGGCCTCGCTACTACAGTTCGGACTCGATTTTTGTCACGGTTCTTAATCTGAACCAAAGAGTCCAAATTTGGCAAATTGTTTTGAGAAAACAGATTTTTGAAAGAAGTGCCAAACATGGACTGCTTTGCCAGATACAGAGTCGCCACCTAAATATTTTATTTTGGGGGAGTTTAGTAAACCTTGACTCGGTGGCCTGCCAAAGGCCACGTGTCCGTCATCACCAAAGTTGCCTCGGCTCAGGAACTTGGGTACGATTGGAAAAGGTCAGCTATGAGCACCCCCTCTCGCCCGATCCGAAGATCGGCCTCTACTAACCATGATATCCAATTTTGAAAACGTTATGTGTTCTTATTCCGGTTATTAGCCTAGAATTACTATGTTATGCGCACAGCAAACAAGTATAGACCAACTCGCCTAAATTGGAACAAAACATAGCCTGTTTGTTTTTAAAATGGTTTGGTACCCGCAAGTAGGCTAAAATGCAGGTTTTGCCACCCTCAAGTGGGCTTTAGAAAAGATGGTTTTGCCACTATCTAGTGGGCTTGAAACTCGCAGTATTAATGTATTATTCCAATTCAGGTAATTCAACCTCCATCCACAGGCATTCAAGCAGTTATATCACATAAGCAGCTAGCCTCATGGTAATCATGCAATTATGGCGACACTCACACGCGTGTGGTATGCTAAAGCATAAAAGCTTACCTAGTACTCCAAGCCAAAACAGAAACTAGTTAGCAAACATGCATGACCCTAGTCCATGTTAAGTGGCTAATGCATCGCATACAGAATGCAATTAGGTTAGGCTCGGCTAATCCTAAAATGGCATGTGAAATGCAATCATTTGATGCACGTATTTAAGTTAGATTTGAAATACTTATGCAGTTAGTATGATGCGCTGAGCCCGGTGCATGCAAGACAAATGTATGGATACACGCATGCATAGCATAAGGTATGCCAAATTAAACATGTCCTAATACTAACCATCAAAAGCTGGTAAATAAAAGGAAGAAAGACGTGGGGTTGGAAGACATACATCACACACACGCACACTTATTACAGTTGTGCCCTCTCTCGGAAGGTCCGAATAAATATTACAGTCCGAATGAATAATACTAAACTAATTATTACAGGACTTCTAATTTAATTAATCAAATTAAATGCAAAAAGAGAAAGGCCGCAGCCCTGCCTCGGAATGCGCGGATGATGCATGTTTGAGTCCGTCTCGCCTGGAAAGCCCGCACCATACCACTGCTGCCTTTGTTTACACTGCCCTACTTTTCTGAAAACTGCCAAAATCCTGGGACAGGTTCCCTGAACCCTGTAAGACACCATCGGCTGAAGAGAATACCCACCGGCCATGGAACTTATCCATCGGCTAGGGTTTCATGCCATCGGCCACCAATCCATGGCCGGTCGGCACTCTACACTGTCGGTCGGCATAAACTCCCTGCAGAAACTGGTTTTTGACAGCAACAAGGACAGACAGTGTATGGCATGGCATTTCAAGCAAATGTATGCGCGGGCACACTCCCTATCATGCAAGGGACTCAAGGGAGCATGGCCCTCGACCCTTGGGCCATCAATTGTGCATTTTGATGCATGATGACCTAAGGAGCCAAGGTTGCGATTCAATGAAAATGCATGCAACACACGAATGAAGACCAAGACCCTATCATGTCAAGGTCAAGGGTCTCGGTGACTGAGAGTTAAGGCGTGTTACATCACTCGTAGTATGAACACTTCTTAACCCTCACACTTGGTTTGACACCCCAAACCAAGCAATGCAATGCATGTTATGCAAACATGGCTCGAAAATGCAACATATCACAAAAAAAAGCAAGGCATGCCAAATGTAATGCAACATATCATGGCAGGCATACAATGTTCCGAATATGCAATGCTACAATGCAACTCATCACGTAATGCTAATATGGTACAATGCACGCATGCAATTAGAGGCAACAAGTCAAACATACAACCATGTCCAAGAAGGGACTTAGACTGAAATGGGAGGCCTCAAACACCCCCAAAACCAATGGCTAAAAGTGCCTCAAGTGATGGACAAAATGCACTACAAACATGCAAGCCAAAAGAGGGGCCAAAGCTAAGGCATAACAAAGGGCATTCTACCACCACTAACCCAAACAAGCATGGCATGAACTATACAACCAAAAACAAAATTTTAGCATGCAAAAAGAGCTCTAAAACCCACACATATGGCATCCCAAATGAAACAAACACCTAGGCATACACAATGCACGTTTCAAGGCATAAGAGGGTACAACTTCAAAGCATGAGAGAAGCGATGAATGCAAGTATACAAGCATGGTTTAGGCACTGAAATGATATGCTAAGTGATTCCAAATCACCGAAATAGCCTAACCAATGCATGTTCATGACCCATACCCTTAAGGCTCTCAAGCCAAAATGCAAAGAGGTGACACCAAACATGGCAACCATGACTGAAACAGTGGCCAACAGACCTTGAACATGGCAAAATGATGCTAATACTGTCATAATATTAGGCTAGATCATGCGAGAATCATGGCCTTAATGTATGGCATACCTCTAGGCAACCTTGAGGAGATATAAAGCAAGTATAATATGCACGAAAGAGACCAACAGACCCACATGAGACAGAGGTAAAACATGTTGTACAAACACCAAATAAGCTCTGAAATGAAGCTAAACAAAATTAGACATGCATGCTACCACATTGAGCCAAATATGCAAACAAGAGAGAGACCAAGGGAGAGGGGTGTCCCTCCCCTATGCAAGACCTCAAACCCTCTTCTTTACCACTTTTCAGTGGTGAAAAGAACCAAACACTCAAGCAAACAAAGCCTAACAATGGAAGCACCAAAAGGGCCAAACAAGGCCTAAGAGGGTGAGTTCGACCCCAAACCACAAAACACCCTTAATAAAAGTTCTTAAGAAAGAAAATATAAGACTTTTTTATGTTATACTCAAAGCTTGAATCAACATGCAAGATAGGTCAAGAACCAATGCAAGATTGGGGATAATAAAGTGAAAGTCTTACCCTTGAAAAACACTTCAAGAACAGTTGGTCTAGCCATACTCTACTGAGCAAAATCAGTCCAAAATCTCAAAAAAACAACCCTCAATGCCTCTCAATCTCGGAGCAAGGTGTAATGGTGTGTGTATTAGTACAAAAGTAAGGTCAAAATGCACTTTTAGGCCAAGAAAACACACACAAGGGAGGAGAGAGAGGGAAATATAGAGAGAGAGAGAGTGTGTATATATCAGATGTATATGTATATAAGCTCTGGTTTTTTATGTTCAAAACTCCAACCCTAAACATGGTGGAGGAGAGCTCTTTATATAGGCAAAGGCAAAGGCAAAGGCTTAAGCTTCTCAAAGAAGCTAAGTAAAAAGGGGCAAAGGGTGCAAGGGGAGTCAAGGCTTCTTGGAGAAGCTATGACAAAGGGTCAAGCTTCTTAGCTTCTCCAAGAAGCTTGACCAAAGGGTTCAACCATCTAGAAGGAAAAAGGGGGTCAAAGGCTCAAAGTGGTCATCTCTGTGCATGGGAAGGAGTGATGGTGCATTCCAGCTGGCACAGCTGGCATGCACCATACCTGAAGGGTGCAAAGGGTGCAGATCGGCCAGCAAAAGAGGTCACCGGCCAAAACAAAGTGCCGGTCGGCAAAATATAGTGCCGATCGGCCATTGGTTTTAAGAAAACACTGCCAGTGGCACCAAGAAACGGCCGGTGGGGGGATGGGGACAGCCGGTGGGGTGATGGGGACAGCCGGTGGGGTGTGGGGATGGCCAACAAGCCATTCCCTGCCTTCCAAGGCAAAACACAAGTTTTGGTGTAAAACCAGACATCAAACAGTCGAGTCAAGAGATCCTGAGGCAAGGCGCGCAGCCGAGACCTCCGGGAACTCAAGACGAACACAAACACGGATGATCACCGAGCGTTCAAGCGGTGACGCCCAAGTCTTGAGGACGGTCAAAAATGGGGTGTCGACAACCATCCATTCATATAACCTCCCAATTGCACATTTCCCACAGCAATTTCGTTATTTATTCAAAATAATTATTCAATCTAAGCTAGGGAAATTTTTTTCCTTATTCCAAAATATCAACCCATATGTCTAAATTTCACCATTTCAACATTAGAGAACATCATACACAAACCCCATGGTTATTTTGTAAATTAACATGAAAACCCCTCTTTTTAGTTTAGAACCCCAAACCTTAACTTTGCCCAAATCACTGTTAAATCCCTCCATATATTCAAAATGACAAATACCTAGGTTAAACAACATAACAAGGTATAGCATATCCCTACCTCAAAGTTAGGAGACCAAAAGAGATGATGAAGAGCTTCAAGAATGCCCCAAATTCGGTTTTGCTCGGATCAAAGGAAAGCCTTTGAGATGCTCCAACACTTTAACAAAGGGACAAGGGTTGAGAGATACTTAGATCTAGGGTTATTTGTAGAGAGAGAGGGTGTTTTAGAGAGAGAGACAGTTGATCTAGGGTTTTTAAGAGAAAAGAAATCAAAAAGTGAAGTAAAATCACTCTGTTGCGAACTGATATACGCAGTCCTCGCTTGAGCGAAAGAGCCGTCGCTCGAGCAACTAGAAACAACAGTGACCTCGCTCGAGCGTAGAATGCAAAGCTTCAGGTTTGCCATAGACGCTGACGCATGCTCGAGCGCAAGAAGTCTCGCTCGAGCGAAGAAACAATTTCACAAGGCTCGCTCAAGCGCAAGAAGTCTCGCTCGAGCGAAGAACTTACATCTTCTTAGAAAAGCTGCGTCTGGAAAAGAAACGTAAAGACCTCAGTTCTCGCTCGAGCGAAGAGGCCAAAATCTGGGCAACAACCATTTGAATCAACTAACAACCAAACTGTTCCAAACTCACCCAACGAGTCCCAAAACTCAAATTCAAAAAATTAAAGGAAGGGAACACGACGTAGACAACAACATACAATCACGGAACCCGAGTCCGGAACACAATGAAGATGGGGGTAAAAATTGAGATCGCTATATATAAAGTGTCACAATCCCACATCGGGAGAAGAAAGAAAAAGTAAATTGTTTCATTTATATAAAATGAATCTTATAAAAGAGTTTTAAAGGAGAAACCTTCGAGAAAGTCTAAACCCTCATTCTAAAATTATTGAATTTTCTAAATTTTAAACAAGTAAGAAAATTTCCATTGGCTAGCTTCCATGTACCTTTTATTTTACAATCCTAAATCGGAAAAAAGAAAAAAGAAAAAAGAAAAAAGTGCATTGTTTCATCCACATGAAATGAATCTTATGCTCAAATTTACATAAATTATTGAAATTTCTTAATTTTAAACAATTAAGAAAATCCCCCTTGGTTAGCTTCCATTTAACTTTTATTTTACAATCTCACATAGGGAAAAGAAAGTAAAAGTGAATTATTTTACTTATATAAAGTGAATCTTATGCTCCCATTTATGTAAGTAAAAGAAGATTTTTAGTGAGAAGCCCTATAATTCCTTTTTTTTTTTTTTTTGATTTTCTTAATTTTAAACAATTAAGAAAATCTCCATTGGTTAGTTTCCATTTAACTTTTATTGTACAATCCCACATAGATGTTTTGATTTTAAAAATAATTTTGTATGAGGTTTTGAAACTTTCATAATATTTAACTTTAAAATAATTACAATCCCACATCGAGAAAAGAAATAAAAAGTGAACTATTTCACTTATATAAAATGAATCTTATACTCTCATTTAATATTGTAATATTGTGCATGTTTCAGTTCCAGATGATTTAAATTTTAAAATAAAATTTAAAGGTTTTAATTAATTAATTTTGTTGTAAATTGTTGGTCTTTTGGCTTAGCTGATTAGGCTGAATTGTTTTCGGTTTGACTGATTCACTGGTTTAACCATGGTTTTAGCTGTTTTATCAAAATATATTGCTTAAATTTGTTTGATTTGAAATAAACTCAGATTGACCTTATTAAAAATTGAACGACTAAGATTGATTGATTAGAAATAAACTTCCCGTCCAAACAACTGTTAAACTTTTAATATTTAACAATCCCACATCAGGAAAATGAGAAAAAAAAAATGAGTTGTTTCACGATATAAACCTTATGCTCCCATTTAATATTGTAGTGTTGTGTATATTTCAGTTCAATACAGTTTAAATTTTAAAATTAAAATAAAATTTAAAAGTTTTAATTAATTAATTTTTGTATAAGTTGGTTGGTCCTTTAACCTAGCCGATAGGGTGAACCGTTTTGGTTTGACTGATTCACTAGTTTAACTGCGATTTTAGTGGTTTTATCAAAAATATATTGGTTAAATTTGTTTGATTCGAAATTAATTGAATATTGACTTAATTAAAGATTAAACGGCTAAAATTGCTTAATTAGAAATAAACTTTCCACCCAAAAAATTGTTAACTTTTAAACAATTAAGAAAATCTCATTCACTAGCTGTCATTAATTTTTATTTTATAATCCCACATCGAAAAAAGAAGGAAAAAATGAATTATTTCGCTTACATGAAGTGAATCTTATACTCCCATTTATATAATCAAAATGAGATTTTTAGTAATAAACCTTATAATCAATATCTCATGCTAATTTTTTTTCTTAATTTTTAACAATTAAGAAAATACCGATTGGTTAGCTTCCATTTAACTTTTATTTTACATAATATAAAAAAATTAAATATAATTTTCTTTAAATAATATTTTATTTTATCCCGTGCATAGCATATCACCTATGCTATGCACGGGATTGGATTTAATTTGATTTTCTTAATTTTAAACAATTAATAAAATTTTCATTGGATAGTCTCCATTTAACTTTTATTGTACAATTCCACGTAGACGTTTTGATTTTAAAAATAACTACCATATCACCCGTACTATGTACGGAATAAAATAATATATTATTTATTAAAAATATGATAATTATATTTAATTTTTTTTATAGTTTTTCTCTCACAAATAAAATGTTATATATAAATTTAAAAGTTTTATTTTAAATGTTCCTTTACTATAATATATAGTATAGATAGATTAAAATTGTTGTATTGACAATTAATAATTAAAATTATGCTTTGTTATAAAAAAAAAAAAGTTACATACTTCTAATACTTCACTATTTTAGAATAAAAATATATAAATTTTAAAAAATTATCATATTAGTTTTTGAAAGAGAAATAATTAAAGAAATTTTAAAAACTAAATGAGTAAGAATCATCGTAACATGTAAAACTACTAAAATCACGGTTAAACCAGCAAATCATTCAAACCAAAAACGGTTTAGCTTAATCAGCTGGTCAAAAGACCAACTAGCTTATACAAAAATTAATTAATTAAAACTTTTAAATTTTATTTTATTAAAATTTAAACTATCACTAAATATGAAAAAACAATCTATTAATTTAAATTTAAAATCGACACAATATAAATTTAAAATTATAATAATCTATCTCATAATTTATAAGTTTTAAATACAAATATAAAATTATCATAATTATCTCATAATTTTTTTTTATTAAGGAGCAGTAAAAGTGACATTGAAACATATTGAATTGAAACATGTACAGCACAACAATTATCATAATTATCTCATAATTAATTAATTAAAATTTTAAAATTTAAACTATATTGAATTGAAACATGCACGATACAGTAATATTAAATGGGATGGAATATAAGATTCACTTTATATGCGTAAAACAATTCATTTTTTTTCCTTATTTTTCCGATGTGATATTATCAAATAAAAGCTAACCAGTAGAGATTTTCTTAATTGTTTAAAATTAAGAAAATCAAAAAAATTAATATGAGATATTGAAATTCTCACATGGCTTTCCACTAAATGAGATGGAAGTATAAGATTTACTTTATATGAGTAAAACAACTCATTTTTTCCCTTCTTTTCTCAATGTGGAATTATCAAATAAAAGTATGAAATCGCTAAAATCGCGGTTAAACAAATGAATCAATCAAATCAAAAATGATTTAGCCTAATCGGCTAGGTCATAATTAATTAATTAAAATTTTTAAAATTTAAACTATATTGAATTGAAACATGCACAATAATACAATATTAAATAGGATGGGAGTATAAGATTCACTTTATATGAGTAAAGCAACTCATTTTTTTTTCTTAATTTCTCAATGTGGGATTATCAAATAAAAGCTAGCCAATAAAGATTTTCTTAATTGTATAAAATTAAGAAAATCAAGAAAATTAATATGAGATATTGAAACAGGGCTTCTTATTAAATGGGATAAGAGTATAAGATTTATTTTATATGAGTAAAACAGCTCATTTTTCTCCTTCTTCTCCCAATGTGGGATTATCAAATAAAAGTTAGCCAATGAAGATTTTCTTAATTGTTTAAAATTAAGAAAATTAAAATAAGGATTTGGAGTTCCTACAAGGCTTCTCACTAAAAGGTCCCTTTTCTTTATAGGAGTATAAAATATGGATAGATAGATAGATAGATGTTAAATACTATAAATAAAAAAAAAATTCAAAATTTATACATAATAGTCATATGCTGTATGAGTCTCATATTGTCACGCCCCAAAATTTGGACAATTAAATATTAAATTAAGACTAAACCCCAATCAATATTCTATTATCCAAATTCTAGGGGTGAAACAAAATCTAAATGTTCTCGTCTCCAAAGGATTTAAGTAAATTCTCATACTCAAAAGATAACAAGGGATTTAAAAAAAAAAACTAGCAAAACGCTAACCAAACCATCCACCATAATTTCATAACTATCAACTACTTCCAACATTTAAGTAGCAACAACTAGTCATAACAACTTAAATAATGTAACGATGAAAAACAACCCACAATGTCAAATTGTAAAAAATACTAAGGTAAAAAAAATGATAAATACATAAACTAATATCAACGCTAAGCTCAAGAAAACTAAAAGAAGTCCAAAAGACATGTACTACGATCATAGCTATTTCTTGTCACCACCATAGTCCCAATTAATCCTGCAAAGGAAGTTCAGCTGTGCTCAAACAGAACGCACCCAAGCTGTCAAGAGACAAAACGGGTCAGTATACAGGTATACTGGTGTGAGTACAAGATTTAACACCCACGTGTCCACCAGACACAAACAAAAAAAAACATTTAATTCTTGTTATGGGACAAGACAAGTAGTTCCATCCGCACCAAGACAAATGGGTAGTTTCCCGAGATCCGGTGGCATTTAATTTCTTACCTGTACACAGCGAAATATAAATTGAGTATAAAATAAACAAAATAGAAATAAAAATATGGTGGGTCAGCCCTGCAAAAAAAAAATAGTAAGACCCACAATCCTGCAAAAAAATTAAGTTAGTATAATTTAATTATAAGTAACTTGCTAAAGAAATATCAAAATGCATCGTTTCATACTTAAATAATTCGAATTGACCAAAACTCAATGAACAAAAGTTGTACAGAATCAAATTTTCTAAAAGGCAACGTGAACGAATTTAGTAGAAACTGAACAGGTTGAAAGAAAAACTTGATAGAAGAATCTTGACGGAATTCAACCGAAAAATCTGAAGCTGAAAACGAACAGAAACTGCCCTAAGATGATTTTTTTCGGAAAAGTTCACAACACAAAAAGTGTCCCGAATAATTTTTTACTTCAGCTTTTGCGAAACCAATAAAAATGAGCTTGTTCCGTGGGTTAAAACAGCATCTAAAGTCTGTCCTGCTAAAATGAATGAAAACTAAAATGAATGAAAACTATTGTAACCAAAATCATTCGATTACAATCATTCGATTACAAGTTCTAATCGATCTTTTTAATAAAAAGTTGAAACACAAAAATTTTCTAGAATCATGTATACATGCCTCTACTCAAATTTCATAACTTATCAAGGTCGTTTACTATTTTTCAAGATGTACAATACAATACAATTTACATTATACCAATAAACTCATAATTAAATTCTTTGTCCCTTAAGTCCACCACTTCGGCCTCCACTTCCGACCTACACATATATCCCATGTGCCTCCCGTATACCTAACACCGCTCCGAAGTCAAACTTGCACAGGGATATTGTCCCGAGTTTGACCCACACTCCCTGGATGATTAGTATATACGTACGCGCGTAAATCAAAGCACTCGTCTACTCATGAGAACGAGGCAACAATATATATAAACACAAGCTCTCATCTACTCATGAAAATAAATATAACAATGCCAAGTCTAAGACATTCAAATAAATCTCATAATCTCACCTTTTTTTTTTTCTTATATACTCTTTCTCACCATTACTCACATAAAACAACAATCCATGGAGTCATGGTGGAGTATAAAAAATTTATTTATGGGTTCCAAGTTTATTTTAATTTCATATATCCATGAGTGTGATTATAAGCATAAAATAAATCCATATAAAAACCCTAAACATGACAAACACAACTAATCAAAATAATTAAAATCAATCCATCCTCTACATACAAATACAAAATCAAACCAACATTAAATAAATAAATAAATAAAAATAATAAATTAAACATAAATCAAAGAAAGTAAATTTTGAACTCACAATATTTTTTAAAGATCAAAAAATTATTTAAAAAATTAATAAAGTCACCAAAACAAAATTTTAATCTTTTTTTTCCTTCTCCTTTCACTCCCGCCGTCTTTACCTCTCCTCTTTTTCTTTTCCTCACGTCGCTGCTGTTGCTTCAAAACCCAAATCACAAAAGTCTCTCTTTCTCTCTTTCTCTCTTTCTCTCTCTGTCGGCTGCACACTGCTCTCTCTCTCTCTCTCTCTCTCTCTCTCTTTTTTTTTCCTTTGTTTTCTTCTTAACTTCTAAACCTAAATACTATATTATAAATCTAAGTCTACATATATAATAACTTAATTTTCTATTATATTATATTTTACAAATAAATCACAAATATAACATATATAAATATAAATATCTTATATAAAATCTATATCAATAATTTCATATATATATATATATAATTAACTAACATATTAAATTAATTAAATACCACATTAAATTCTTATATAACTACGTAATTAATAAAACTAAAAATAAAATCAAGTAATAACAAATAAATAAAGACTTACGAAAAAATCAAGATCGCTGCACATATAGTATCAGTTCTATTCATATAATTATTGTATAAAATATTTGATAAATCTGTTTAGACTTTTAAAAAGTTGTTTGAAAAGTAATTTTTAATAATTTTTTGACTTTTTAATTACAGTATGAGGTGAAAAAATTAATTAAAACTTTAGTAATTAATTATTTTAAAATGATAATTTTTGTTAATTAATTAATTATGAACTTTTAAAGTTTAAATTATATTAAATTGAAACGTGCACAACACTACAATATTAAATGAGAAGGAGTATAAGATTCACTTTCTATAAGTTAAACAACTAATTTTTTTTCTTATTTTCCCGATGTGGGATTATTAAATAAAGTTAGCCAATGGAGATTTTCTTAATTGTTTAAAATTAAGAAAATCAAGAAAATTAATATGAGATATTGAAACTCTCACAGGGCTCTGTAGCGACCTTGATTTTTCGTAAGCTTTTATTTATTTGTTTATTTATTTATTATTATTATTATTATTTTTACTTGATTTTATTTTTGGTTTTATTAATTGAGTAGTTATATAAAAATTTAATGTGATATTTAATTAATTTAATGTGTTAGTTAATTATATATAATTAATCTAAATACATATATGTTTATATTTTTTTTATATATAAAAAAGGTGTTTTATATATTAATATATATATATATATATCATATTTAAGAATGTTATAATTATGTCGTATTATATAATAAAATATATATTAAATTAGATGTGCCATTAGGTTATCTAGCAAAACAAAGAAAAAGAAGAAAAGCGGGCTGTGTACAGCCGAGAGAGAGAGAGAGAGAGCGAGAGAGAGAGAGAGAGAGATGTGATTTGGGTTTTGAATCAATGGCAGCCGCGTGAAGAAAAGAAAAATAGTAGAGGTAGAGACGGCGGGAGTGAAAGGGGAAGGAAAAAAAAAAGTTAGGATTTTGTTGCGGTGGTTTCATTAGTTTTTTAAATAATTTTTTGATCTTTAAAAAAAAGATTATGAGTATAAAATTTACTTTTCTTGATTTGTATTTAATTTGTTGTTTTTATTTATTTGATGTTGAATTGATTTCATATTTGCATGTAGATGATTGATCGATTTTAATTATTTTGATTAGTTGTGTATGTAAAGTTTAAGATTTTTAGATGATTGATTGATTTTAATTATTTTGTTTAGTTGTGTATATAAGGTTTAGGATTTTTAGTTGATTAATTGATTTTAATTATTTTGATTAGTTGTGTATGTCAGGTTTAGGGTTTTTATATAGATTTATTTTATGGTTGTAATCACACTTATGGTTATATGAAATTAAAATTAATTAGGAATACATAGATAAATTTTTTATACTCCACCATGACTCCATGGATTCTTGTTTTATTTGAATGTTGGTGAGAAAGAGTGCATAAAAAAAAAGTGAGGATTATGAGATTTATTTAAATGTCTTAGACTTAGCATTGTTATATTTGTTCTCATGAGTGAGATGTTTTATATATGTATATTGTTGCCTTGTTCTCATGAGTAGACGAGTGCTTTGATTTACACGCGTACGAATATGCTGACCATCCGGGGAGTGTGGGTCAAACTCAGGACGATATTCCCATGAAAGTTTGGCTTCGGAGCGGTGTTAGGTATACGTGAGGCACATGGTATATATGTGTAGGCCGAAAGTGAAGGGTCGAAGTGGTAGAGTTAAGGTACAAAGAATTTAATTATGAGTTTATTGTTATAGTGTTAATTGTATTGATTTGTACATATTGAAAAAATAGTAAAAGACCTCGATAAATTATGAAATTTAAGCAGAGTGTGATGACCGGTTTCATTGCGTGTATTCCCATTTTGTCCTCTTTGAGTTGTGGTGTTTGATAGCTTACTTTCAAATTCCGGTTCTTGTTTAACTCCGGGTTGAACGTCACTTGTTTCGCAGGATGCACAGTCGAGTCCAGAGTGTCCGGGAGCGAACCAAGGAAATTGTGGGCTGGAGGGCCAAGACCGCACGTGCGGGGCCTTGGGCCGCACGTGTGGGATGGGGGCCGCACGTGTGGGATGAGATGCAAGAAAAACTGAAAAAACCGATCAAATCGATTGAACCAGACCAAACCGGCTATATTTGGTCTGTTTTTTAACAAGAATCAGTCTGTGCAGTTTTTAAATTTGAATTTTTTCAGTTTTCGGTTTGATATCGGTTTAAGCACCTTGTGCACCGATCTAATCCGTAACCGACCGCTTCAACATATTGTATTTATAATATATATATATATAATCTAATAATCTAATGATATTAATAAGTATAATAAATTATTAACCTAATTAATTAACCTTATCATCTTTATAACCAAAGTTTGTAAACTTATATTATATATAATCTTAACTCTAACTCATTATTCTTGAAATCTTAGTATTTTTAAACTTTTTTTTGTTTTTATTTTTATTAATTTAGGAATTAAACAATATTTATTAAATGGATGGATTGGATATATTTGAAATGGTAGACAAATAACTAATTTAATATTTTTATATAGATTAATGATTATATTTAAAAGTGACTCAAGTTTGAAAAATTCTAAACCGATTAAATCGCACAAAACCGAACCGTTTTAATTGGTTCGGTTCGGTTCGGTTTGATGTGAGAAGCGGTCTGTATCGGTGTTCAAAATAATAAAACTGACATTATCGGTTCTGTGTGACTTTTTACCTAAATACCGACCGTACCGAACCGATTACATCCCTACGTACAGGGGATGAGGCCGCACATGCGGGAAGGATGAATTTGGGAGGGTTGCACACTGCCTAATATGCAGGTGCTGGAGGAGGTACAGCATGGGAGGGCCGCACGTGCGGGGTTGAGGGCCGCACGTGCAGGGGCACGTGCCGCACGTGCGGGACGCTATGAGGCCGAAAACTCTGTTTTTTTTAATCTCATTTTGGCTGAGTTTGTATCATTTTCTAACCCTCCCTTCTCACTCTAAAAAGGCATTTTGCTCCTCCTTCTCTTTAAAAACCTTCACCAAACACCCAAAAACCTTGATTTCTTATAATCCATGGAGTTTTGATCCATTTTCCTTCACAAATCTTGGTGAGCAAACCAAGAACTACATTGTGTGCGATGGAGATTGAGTTTTGGCATCTTTTGATTCTAGGGTTTCTTCTCTTATCTTCTCCAAAACCTTGAGGCAGGGACCGCTTTGAGTTATATATACATGTTTTGCAATTATTGATGTTGATTTAAAGGTTTTTTTGAAATTATTATGTTGATTTTGATTTTGTGACCCCAAATGTAGAGATTTTCCAAAGTGGGTTTTAAAAATCTCAAATCCTTCTAAGATAGCATCTTGAGAGTTGAAAATATCTTAGGCAAGGAAGGTGGTATGATCTTGAGGGTCCTTTTCATGTGTTTTATAGCAATCCCAGTTTTTCCTTTTTGTATTTGCTGTATACTGGACCTTGGTTCCGTGGAGTTGGTGGTGGTATACCTCGTTGTCATCCTTTAATTCTTTTTGTTCAAATTTTAGGATGTGTTGAGCATGTTTCGAGCAGGTGGGTTGAGCCTTGGTCTAGATCCTTGTTGCCTAGGTTTTTGGTTTTACGCTCAAGCGGATCATTCTGCGCTCGAGCGGAGTTTTGTTTTTGGTTGTACGCTCGAGCGGGTGTTTTGGAGCTCGAGCGGAGATTGCACACTCCCAGTATTTCGTATCCCTGCAAAACTTCTGCAGGTGTGATTTCTATGCTCGAGCGGGTTTCCTGCGCTCGAGTGGGTCGCGCTCGAGCGGGTCGCGCTCGAGCGGGTTTGTTGGAGCTCGAGCGGGTAGTACTGCCTTGGTGAAATTTCTAGAAGAGGAAAATTTGCGCTCGAGCGGACTGGTTTTCTCGCTCGAGCAGATGTACTTTATTCTTGTGTCTTGGAGCTCGAGCGGGCCTTCTTGAGCTTGAGCGTACCAAATTTTTGTTCTTGACGCTCGAGCGTTGTGTTTTTCCGCTCGAGCGGGAACGTCGTATATCAATTGGCTGTGGGGCTTTTTTTTAAATCACTTTTACACATTCTTTCTCTCTCTTACTTTTCCGAAAAAGCCATTAGAGAGCACCTCACTCTAAAACTCAAACTTCTCTCTAAGTATTGATCTAGTAGGAGTTGTTTCCTCACCTTTGGCCTTTGTAAAAGTTGGGTTGATCGTCGAGGGTTACATTTTGATCCGAGAAACTTGTGATTTGGAGCAACTTCGTTTTCGTCTTCTTCTTCGTTGGGTGTCATCTTTTGAGGTAGGGATTCCTACTCACTACTATGGGTTTTGACCTAGATATTTGGGCATTTTGTTAAATGGTTGATTTTGGAAAGTTGGGGTTTGAAAATGTTGAAAGGGGGTTTTGTTATTTTGATTCAAGAATATGTATTTTGGGTTTCAAAATAATGATGTTGTTGTTAGTGGTTGATATATAGGCCATTGGGTCAATATTGGGAAATGAGGTAGAGAACCCTAATTTGTTGTATAAATTAATTAGTATAATTAATTTGGGAAAATTGTGGATTTATGGAATTGAGGTTGAAATAATGAAATTGGCTCATTATATTGTGAAATAGTGGAGCTGGATTTATAAATCGCTCACTTTTGAAAACATTGATATTGTATCTGTTGGAGCTTTTATTATCTATTTAGAAATAATTGCTTGGGCTACCGGTGGATGGTAGTTTTGATTGTTATAGACAATGCATGACGATTAGGCAAACTAAAACTAATCAATTGGATATATCATAGAGTGTGACGGTTGATAGAATACATTAACGTTATGTATTGATTGATTGCGTATATGACCTATGTGTATATACTTTGTGTGTGTGGGAGGAGATAGGGGATGTACTCCACGGTTTAGGGGAAGATAGGGGATGGACCTCTAAACCGGATATTGATTGGGAGGAGATTGGAGATGGACTCCACTGATACAGCTCATATGCTTGTCAGACAATGTGGTGATACAACTCATATGCTTATCTATGGAATTGTTGATATAACTCATATGCTTATCTGTTGAAGTGTGGATATAGCTTGTATGCTTATCTGTTGAGATATTGATATAGCCAGTGGGCTTATCTATTGTGTAATGAGAAACGTTTAATATGAGTCACTGTCTCATGAAAATTGTTGGCCAGGTTCTGAGCTGTCGTTGTAAATGGGAAATTGGATAGGAATGGAAAAATGAAATGAAACATGGACATAGTGATCATGTAATGGAAATCGGTTATGAATTGATTCATGGGAATTAAACATTTATCATGTGCTAATGTCTTAGTTATTGCTCATATTGTGTTTAGCATATCTCTACTGGGCGTTGGCTCACCCTATATGGGACATTATTTTCAGGTACAGGTAGCATGCCACCTCCAAGGACATAGCTTGGATAGATATGGGAGTTGAAGACTCTTTTTGATTACTTTATTTGTATTACATGTATATCAAGCCAAGGGCTTACTTTGTATAGAGTTAGTACTCTTCTTTTGTGTAACCAAGTGTTGACTTGGAAAGCTGTAAGCCTGAAAGGCATTTGCTTTTGTTGTTAACATGTAATACTTTTGTAAGAACTACTCTGATAAATAGAAATGGTTGATTTCGTTTGTATCAATACATGTCTAAAGTGATGGAATTTATGTATTATTTTGGGGGCGTAACAACTTGGTATCAGAGCGTACCGGGTTCGAATACCTTGGGTACGTGGGAAGTGATTAGTATCACAATGGGTTTGTCTCGCTTGATAGAGACTTAGATGTAATGTTATATGTTATGTGTTTAATTGATAACATGCTTATGTGACTATATGGGTATGGAATGTAGTTTCTAGGATGTTGATTGGATCCTTGGGTTTCTCGGAGTCTTGTTGGAAAAGCACTTGATTAATGCTGTTTCTAATTGGAACTCTAGTAACGCCTCGGAACTGTCATTATCCGGAAATGAAATTCGTAATTGCTTACATGACTATGTGCTTACATGGAGTGAATTACAGTTGTCCATGCATTAGGACGTGAGTGTTATAGCTTCGGCACATTTGTGAATGTGCTAATGGTCTTGGTTACCTTTATTAGGATGTTAGGACGAGGACGTGGTAGGCGTGGCAGGCAGGAAATGCCTTTACCAGATGATATTCCGGCACAGCAAGAGGGGGTTGGTCAGGCCAATGTGGCCGAGCTAGCGGGTCAGCAGGCTATGTGTGCCTTGGCCTGAGAGATAGCGGGAGCTTTGGGTATTCTCAGAGCTGAGAATCAGCTTGCTGAAGCAGGGCCTTCTTTCTTGAAGAGGGAATTCTTCCGGTCTAACCCGGACGAATTTGTTGGGGATCCGAAAGAGCCACTTAAGGCTGACGAGTGGTTGGAACAGATGGAGAAGACTTTCGCGATGCTTGGCATCGAGGACGGAGCTTTAAAGGTGACCTTGGCATCCTTCCAACTGAAGGGAGATGCGGGTCAATGGTGGAAGTACGAGAAGGGCAGCGTCGGGGGTGCATGGGAGACTTTTGTGAATACCTTCCAGGAGAAGTTTTTATCTTCAGCTATTAGAGAGAAGCTGAGGGAGCAGTTTTGCAAGCTTAAACAGCAGGGCTTGTCAGTGGCCGAGTTTGAGGCTACTTTTACTAGTCTATCCAAGTTTGCACCTGAACTAGTGGCGCCCGAGGAATGTCGTTGCTTTGGGTTTGAGCGGAAGTTGAGGGGTGGACTCAAGCTAAGAGTTGGAGGGTCTTTTATCCGAGAGTATAGACGTTTGGTGGATGCTGCAGCTCATATGGAGCTCATGATGTAGGAGGAGGAGGAGGGGCAGAGAGGTTCCAAGAGGAGCCAAGATGGTTAGGGTGATGGTAGGAGACAGAGGGGTTCTAACCCTCAGCAGTCTCAGGGAGGTTTGGCTAGATCGACCTTCCCAGTGCCGAGTGCAGGCTCCGGGAGAGGTAGTCAGGGAGGCTTGACTTGTTTCACATGTGGCCAGCTGGGTCACAAGTCTTCGGTTTGCCCACAGAAGGGAGGGGGTTAACGAGCTACTTCTTCTTCAGCTTGACCTCAGGGCCAGAGTCAGGGCAGGGGCCAGCCTTTGTCTTGCTATCAGTGTGGTCAACCTGGGCACCTGAAGAGGTTTTGCCCACAGTTGAGTGCCACTTCGGGAGCGTCTGGTTCTAGGTAGACGCAGAGTTATCAGCTAGCTCAGTTTGTGCAGGCCTCGAGGGCCAATTCGGGGGCTTCGTCATCCCAGTCAGTGCAGCAGTCTTTTGCTCCTAGAAGTGAGCAGGTGGACCAGGGGTCTACAGGGCGCGTGTATGCTGTTACCGAGCAGGACCTAGTACCGGCTCCATCAGTAGTGAGAGGTACCTTTCTGTTTTGCAATTCGGTTGCTAGTGTATTGATTGATACGAGTGCGTCCCATTCTTTTGTATCTGCTGCATTTGCATCTGTGTTGGAGTTGGAGTTGGCATTGTTAGCATCTCCCATTTGTGTAGTATCACCCGTTGGGGGTGAATTGATTTTGAAACACGGATGTAGAGGTTGTGATATAGAGGTCACCGCCGTAGGCTTCCTTTTCCCTTTGTCGTTATGCCCATGAAGGGTTTTGATGTTATTTTGGGTATGGACTGGTTATCGTCATACCGGGCTGTTATTGATTGCTACCGCCAGAGGGTCACAGTTTGTACCTTGAGCGGGGAGTGTTTCCATTTCTTGGGGGATCGGGTTGGTAGTGTGGTACCACCAATGTATGATCCGCGAGGGCAAAATGAGCTTAGTGGTCTACTTGCTAGCTTTATGAGTGGTGAGTGTGATGAGGCCCAGATTGTATTGCCGAAGGTGGTTTGTGAGTATTCGGATGTTTTTCCCGAGGATCTCGTTAGTTTGCCACCTCACCGAGAGATAGAGTTCTCTATTGATTTAGTGCCCGGCACGACGCCGATTTCTATAGCACCTTATTGTTTTGCCCCAACCGAGTTGAGTGAGTTGAAGATTCAGCTCCAGGAATTGCTAGATAAGGGTTTTGTTCGCCCTAGTGTTTCGCCGTGGGGAGCACCGGCCCTCTTTTCTAAAAAGAAAGATGGTGCCTTGAGATTGTGTATCGACTACCGAAAGTTGAATCGGGCTACGGTTAAGAATAAGTACCCTATGCCCTGTATAGATGATTTGTTTGATTAGTTGAAGGGTTCCCGTTGTTTCTCTAAGATAGACTTGAGATCGGGTTACCACCAGTTGAGAGTCAGAGAGGAGGATATTCCGAAGACGGCATTCCGTACGTGGTATGGCCATTATGAGTTTCTGGTGATGCCATTTGGGCTTACCAATGCACCGGCAGTCTTTATGGATTTGATGAACCGGATCTTCCGGGAATTCTTAGATCGATTTGTGGTCGTTTTCGTGGACGACATTCTTATCTATTCGCCTTCAGAGGAGGAGCACGAGGAACACTTGAGAGTGGTGCTTGAATTGCTTAGAGCCCATAGGCTGTATGCCAAGTTTGGGAAGTGTGAGTTCTGGCTAGGAGAAGTCAAATTCTTAGGCCATGTGGTATTCGGGGAAGGGGTGTCAGTTGATACATCCAAGGTAGAGGCAGTGCAAGATTGGGCACAGCCTAAGAGTGTTTTTGAGATCCGCAGCTTTCTGGGATTAGCCGGGTATTACCGTCGATTTGTGAAGGATTTCTCCAGGTTAGCTTCGCCGTTGACTAGACTGACTCGGAAGGGAGTCAATTTCGTATGGAGTGAGACTTGTGAAAAGTCGTTCCAAGAGTTGAAGGTTAGATTGACCACAGCTCCGGTTTTGATTATTCCGGAGAGAGGGATGGGTTATGCAGTCTATTGTGATGCCTCACGAAAGGGTTTGGATTGTGTGTTGATGTAAGAGAGGAAAGTGGTAGCTTATGGCTCATGTCAATTGAAAATACACGAGAAGAATTACCCTACACATGACCTAGAGTTAGCGGCAGTGATCTTTGCCTTGAAGATTTGGAGGCACTACCTTTATGGTGAGAGGTTCGAGGTGTTCTCGGACCACAAGAGTTTGAAGTATCTGTTTACACAGAGAGATTTGAATTTGAGGCAGAGAAGGTGGATGGAGTTCATTGAGGACTATGATTTTGAGTTGCACTATCACCCGGGAAAGGCCAATGTTGTGGCCGATGCCTTTAGTAGGAAATCCATTAGTGATGTAGCTAGTATAGCCATCTGGGAATGGAAGATGTTGGGGGCACTTGGCGAGTTTGATTTGTTTCTGGGCGAATCTGTTGAGGCTACGGCCTTGTTTTCTGTTGTTGCACAGCCTACACTTGTGACTCGAGTGTTAAAGGCATAGAGAGGTGACCTTGAGGTAGAATCCCTCCGAGAGAAGATCTCCAGTGGGAAGGTTGAAAAGGGCTTGACGGTGTATCCCGACCTGAGTGTGAGATACCGAGACCGTTTATTTGTGCCGGAGTCTTGCAGAGAGGAGGTACTCCGAGAGTTTCACCATTCACGTCTTGCGGAGCACCCGGGAGGCACTAAGATGTATCGTGATTTGGGTCGCCAGTTTTGGTGGCGGGGTATGAAGAGGGATGTGGCAGTTTTTGTGTCTAAGTGCCTTACTTGTCAGCAAGTGAAGGCCGAGCATTAGAGGCCAGCGGGTTTGTTGCAACCCTTGCCTATTGCCGAGTGGAAGTAGGAGCATGTCACTATGGACTTTGTTGTAGGTCTTCCGAGGACTCAGCGGGGTAGTGATGCTATTTGGGTGGTTGTGGACCGGTTGACTAAGTCGGCGCACTTCATTCCTATGCACGTGAGAGATTCGGTAGATCATCTTGCCGACTTGTATATTCGGGACATAGTGAAGTTGCACGGGGTCCCAGTGATGATCGTCTCAGATAGAGATCTTCGTTTTACTGCTAGGTTGTGACAGAGTTTACAGAGTGCCTTGGGCACTAAGTTGACCTTTAGTACGGCTTATCATCCTCAGACTGATAGGCAGTCCGAACGTACTATTCAGATCCTTGAGGATATGCTTCGAGGTTGTGTCCTTGACTTTAGTGGGATGTGGGAGAGGCACTTGCCCTTGGTGGAATTTGCCTACAACAACAGCTTTCAGTCGAATATCGGTATGGCACCGTTTGAGGCCTTGTATGGCCGACCGTATAGGTCTCCAGTTTGTTGGGCCGAGGTGGGTGATGCACCTTTGTTGGGTCCGGAATTAGTTAGGGAGACGACGGAGAAAGTTGAGCTTATCCGTAAGAGGCTTGTTACAGCCCAGAGTCGCCAAGAGAGTTATGCCGACCGTAGGAGGAGGCCTTTGGCGTTTGAGGTAGGTGATCATGTTTTCTTGAAAATATCACCTAGGCGAGGTTTGATGAGGTTTGGAAAGAGTGAGAAGTTATCCCCTCGGTTTATCGGTCCCTTTGAGATCCTTGAGAGGATTGGGGAGGTTGCTTATCGTTTGGCTTTGCTACTACATGACGTCTTTCATGTTAGTATGCTTCGGAAGTATGAGCCGGATCCGTCCCATGTGTTGGATTGGACCGACTTGGAGGTAGATGAGGGTGCCTCGTATGAGGAGAGACCGGTTCGGGTCTTGGATAGGCGGGATCAAGTCTTGCGAGGCAAGACCATTCCCTTGGTAAAAGTTTTATGGAAGCATCACGGAGTGGAGGAAGCCACTTGGGAACGTGAGGCAGGTGTCCGTAAGAATTATCCGGGCTTGTTTGTTGATGTGTAATCATGTATTGAAATTTGTAATATTGTGGAACTTTAAGAGCATTATATATGTCTTAAGTTGTAAAACATGGTATATGTTTTGATTTATGGAAGTATGCTATAGAACTTGCCTTATGATGGAAGTTGATTTTAACATTGTATATGTTAATGATGTTTAGAAATGCAAAAAAAGAAGAAGATGTTTTGGCATTGAAAATAAGTTGAAATTGGTAAATTTCAAAGGAATGCATGTTGATAATGCAGGTGGTTATGTATAATGAGAAATGCCTCTTGGAAAAGAGAGGGGATTGACCGGTAATGGGTCGGAATGTTCAATATTATGTTGTAATATTGTTGTAAATAAAGAAAACCTGTTTTTGAAAAACTTGTGTTTAATTTCGGGGACGAAATTCTTTAAGGGGGGGAGGTTATAGCAATCCCAGTTTTTCCTTTATGTATTTGCTGTATTCCGGACCTTGGTTCCGTGGAGTTGGTGGTGATATACCTCGTTGTCATCCTTTAATTCTTTTTGTTCAAATTTTAGGATGTGTTGAGCATGTTTCGAGCAGGTGGGTTGAGCCTTGGTCTAGATCCTTGTTGCCCAGGTTTTTGGTTTTACGCTCAAGCGGATCATTCTGCGCTCGAGCGGAGTTTTGTTTTTGGTTGTACGCTCGAGCGGGTGTTTTGGAGCTCGAGCGGAGATTGCACACTCCCAGTATTTCGTATCCCTGCAAAACTTCTGCAGGTGTGATTTCTATGCTCGAGCGGGTTTCCTGCGCTCGAGCGGGTCGCGCTCGAGCGGGTTTGTTGGAGCTCGAGCGAGTAGTACTGCCTTGGTGAAAGTTCTGGAAGAGGAAAATTTGCGCTTGTGCGGACTGGTTTTCCCGCTCGAGCAGATGTACTTTATTCTTGTGTCTTGGAGCTCGAGCGGGCCTTCTTGAGCTTGAGCGTACCAAATTTTTGTTCTTGACACTCGAGCGTTGTGTTTTTCCGCTCGAGCGGGAACGTCGTATATCAATTGGCTGTGGGGCTTTTTTTTAAATCACTTTTACACATTCTTTCTCTCTCTTACTTTTTCGAAAAAGCCATTAGAGAGCACCTCACTATAAAACTCAAACTTCTCTCTAAGTATTGATCTAGTAGGAGTTGTTTCCTCACCTTTGGCCTTTGTAAAAGTTGGGTTGATCGTCGAGGGTTACATTTTGATCCGAGAAACTTGTGATTTGGAGCAACTTCGTTTTCGTCATCTTCTTCGTTGGGTGTCATCTTTTGAGGTAGGGATTCCTACTCACTACTATGGGTTTTGACCTAGATATTTGGGCATTTTGTTAAATGGTTGATTTTGGAAAGTTGGGGTTTGAAAATGTTGAAAGGGGGTTTTGTTATTTTGATTCAAGAATATGTATTTTGGGTTTCAAAATAATGATGTTGTTGTTGGTGTTTGATATATAGGCCATTGGGTCAATATTGGGAAATGAGGTAGAGAACCCTAATTTGTTGTATAAATTAATTAGTATAATTAATTTGGGAAAATTGTGGATTTATGGAATTGAGGTTGAAATAATGAAATTGGCTCATTATGTTGTGGAATGGTGGAGCTGGATTTATAAATCGCTCACTTTTGAAAACATTGATATTGTATCTGTTGGAGCTTTTATTATCTGTTTAGAAATAATTGCTTGGGCTACCGGTGGATGGTAGTTTTGATTGTTGTAGACAATGCATGACGATTAGGCAAACTAAAACTAATCAATTGGATATATCATAGAGTGTGACGGTTGATAGAATACATTAACGTTATGTATTGATTGATTGCGTATATGACCTATGTGTATATACTTTGTGTGTGTGGGAGGAGATAGGGGATGTACTCCACGGTTTAGGGGAAGATAGGGGATGGACCTCTAAACCGGATATTGATTGGGAGTAGATAGGGGATGGACTCCACTGATACAGCTCATATGCTTGTCAGACAATGTGGTGATACAGCTCATATGCTTATATATGGAAGTGTTGATATAGCTCATATGCTTATCTGTTGAGATGTTGATATAGCCAGTGGGCTTATCTATTGTGTAATGAGAAACGTTTAATATGAGTCACTGTCTCATGAAAATTGTTGGCCAGGTTCTGAGCCGTCGTTGTAAATGAGAAATTGGATAGGAATGGAAAAATGAAATGAAACATGGACATAGTGATCATGTAATGGAAATGGGTTATGAATTGATTCATGGGAATTAAACATTTATCATGTGCTAATGTCTTAGTTGTTGCTCATATTGTGTTTAGCATATCTCTACTGGGCGTTGGCTCACCCTATATGGGACATTATTTTCAAGGACAGGTAGCATGCCACCTCCAAGGACATAGCTTGGATGGATATGGGAGTTGAAGACTCTTTTTGATTACTTTATTTGTATTACATGTATATCAAGCCAAGGGCTTACTTTGTATAGAGTTAGTACTCTTCTTTTGTGTAACCAAGTGTTGACTTGGAAAGCTGTAAGCCTGAAAGGCATTTGCTTTTGTTGTTAACATGTAATGCTGTTGTAAGAACTACTCTGATAAATAGAAATTGTTGATTTCCTTTGTATCAATACATGTCTAAAAAGATGGATTTTATGTATTATTTTGGGGGCGTAACATGTTTAGTGTGTGTGTGTGTGTGTGTGTGTGTGTGTTGTTTGTAAAAAGGAAAATTAGAAATTGGGGGTTTTCAAAATAAATGATGAGAACACTTGAAGTTTTATTATTTATGCATTATTTTGTATATCAAAAGAGTTAAGAAATGAAGGATTCTTACTTATAGTTACAATTGGTGAATCTCATAAAATAGAGAAAAATGTTGGTGTTGGAAAGAAATTATGATTCAATTGTTGCTATAGTCTTGAAATGATGATGTTGTTGGAATTGCTTGATAGGTGGGCATGTGGCTAATTGTCAATGAAATTAAATGGGAACATGGTTCCATTGTGAAATAATATGGAACGGAAAGAATGAAAGCTCGTTTATTTGAGATTATTGTTGCAATATATAAGAATGAAAAAGAATGATTATTGTAGCATTATCAATTGTCATTTGCATACACTATTGTTTGGTTATCGCATGGTTTGAATTGAAATTGATCATCTTGCATTGAGAAAAGAATTGTTGAGAAAAGAGAATTAAGAAAATGTTTTTGAGGTAAATACGTTGGTAAGTCCGGATAGGAGGTGTAGATGGAATTGATAAGTTGGCCTGAGTGTCCGAGGTAAAAGATTGAAAACACGCGCGGAGGAGGTACCACTACCCTTCCGTTTAGCAACCGGTAAAGTGGGTTTTTGGTAGTACTAGTTGAGCCTACTTGCAGACACCAACCTAGGGATTACCTGAGTCGTATTTACCGCCCCTATTGAATAAAATTGTAAGTTTTGAAATTGTTGAGATTTCAAACTGTTGTTAAATGTGGTGATTTTTCAAAAGAGCATGTAAATGAAATTCTCTATAAATTGGCATTGCATGGCATTTGCATTATTGGAAACCTTGCATAACTATATATACTTTGTAAGGATTCTCTACTGGGCTTTATGCTCACCCCTATAGGATTTTGGTGCAGGAAAAGATGCGGTAATCCCGCCAAGTTGAGGGCGTGGACATATTTTTTTGTGAAGAGTAGATGGCTCTATTTTTGTTGTGAATCTAATTGCTAGCCAAGGGCTTTAAATATATGGGTTCGTGAAACCATTTTTGTGTAACCGGACTCAAGCCTTGGAATGTGTAAGCCCTTAAGGGCATTTTTGAGATTTGATGCTCTACATGCTATAGATTCATGTGTTTTTATACCGTTGAATGTATAATTCGCATGTAGAACTTTTGTATACACTTTATGGACTAATGATGAAAAGGGTTGGAGATCTATCTTTATTCCTTAATGGATGTTGGTTAATGTATTTAATTTGTGTTGGGATATTTTCGGGGTGTTACACAGAGGCAGGTATACGTGATTCTAGATAAATTTTGTATTTTAACTTTTTATTCAAAAAATCAATTAAAACTTATAATCGAATGATCTTGGTTATTGTAGTTTTGATTTATTTTAGCAATGCAGATTTTCGAGGCTGTTTTAACCCACGGAACGAGCTCATTTATATTGGTCTTGTGCAAACTGAAGTAAAACATTATTCTGAACACTTTTCATGTTTTGAACTTTTCTGAGAAAAATCATCTTAGGATAGTTTCTTTTCGTTTTTAGCTTCAAATTTTTCGGTTGAATTCCGTCTAGGTTCTTCTATCAAGTTTTTCTCTCAACTTGTTCAATTTATATTAAATTCGTTCGCATTGGCTTTTAGGAAATTTGATTATGTACAACTTTTGTTCTTTGAGTTTTGGTCAACTCGAATGATTTAAGTATGAAACGGTGCATTTTTATACTTCTTCAGCAAGTATTTATGATTAAATTATACTAACTTTATTTTTTTGTAGGATGATGGGTCTTACTAACTTTTTATGCAGGACTGACCCACCATATTTTTATTTTTATTTTGTTTATTTTATACTCAATTTATATTTTGTTGTGTACGGGTAAGAAACTAAATGTCACCGTATCTCGGGAAACTACCTATTCGTCTCGGTGCGGTTGGAACTACTTGTCTTGTCTTGTCTTGTAACAAGAATTAAATGTATTTTTGTTTGTGTCTGATGGACACATGGGTGTTAAATCTTGTACTCATACCAGTATATCTGTATACTGACCCGTTTTGTCTCTTGGCAACTCGGGTGCGCTTTGTTTAAGCGCAGCCGAGCTTCCTTTGCAGGATTAGTTGGGGCTACGGTGGTGACGTGGAATAATTATAGTTGTTGGACATGTCTCTTAGATTTCTTTTGTTTTCTTGAGCTTAGGGTTGATATTAGTTTATGTATTTATTATTTTTTTTTATGACTTTAGTATTGGGATAATTTGGCATGGTTTGTAACCGTACATTATTTAAGTTATTTTGACTATGTATTGTTACTTTAATGTTGAAAGTATTGGTTAGTTATGAAATTATGGTGGATGGTTTGGTTGGCATTTAGTTTTTTTGTTTCACCCCAGGATTTGGATGATGGAATATTAATTAGGGTTTAGTCCTAATTTAATATTTAATTGTCCACATTTTGGAGCGTGGCAGGCTCCTTATTAAATGGGATGGGAGTATAAGATTTACTTTATATGAGTAAAACAACTCATTTTTTTCCCTTCTTTTCTTGATGTGGGATTAATAAAAGTATAAAATCACTAAAATCGCAGTTAAATCAACGAATCAATTAAATAAAAAATGATTTAGCCTAATCGGTTAGGTCATAATTAATTAATTAAAATTATTAAAATTTAAACTATATTGAATTGAAACATGCACAACAATACAATATTAAATGGGATGAGAGTATAAGATTCACTTATATGAGTAAAACAACTCTTTTTTTTTTTGGGATTTTTATTGATAAGTCCAATTTAGAAGTGTTTTAACCTAAGAAGTCCATGAAGGAATTTTTTAACTCATTTAGTCCCATGTATGTATAGTTTTATTCCATAAAGTCTATTTTCTTGATTTACACTATTTTCTTGGACACTTATGCCCTTATATTTAATTTTGATACCCTTATAAATATTTTTTCAACGACTAGCAATTTAATGATGTGAAAATTCATATTTTAAAATTCACATTTGTAAGAATGTAAATTGGCCCGTGGGCGGCCCGAAACCCGCCCGCGAGCCAGGGCGGGCCCGGCCCATTGACAATGTGAATATTCACATTGACATGTTAAAATTCACATTAATAGGAGCGTAAAATTAGCCCCCGTCCCGTAGCGGCGCGAAACCCGCCCGCGGCCCATGGGCGGCCCGGGGCGGGCCCGGTTCGGCCCGTTGACAATGTGAATATTCACATTGACATGTTAACATTCACATTGATAAGAGTATAAAATTGGGCCGCGGCCCATGGGCGGCCAAAAGCCCGCCCGCAGCCCGGGGCGGGCCCGGCCCGGCCCGTTGACAATGTGAATATTCACATTGACATGTTAACATTCACATTGATAGGAGTGTAAAATTAGCCCGCGCCTCGTAGCTGCCCGAAACCTGCCCACGGCCCGTGGGCGGGCCCGGCCCGGCTTGTTGACAATGTGAATGTTAACATTGACATGTTAACATTCACATTGATAAGAGTATAAAACTAGACCGCAGCCTAGGGCGGGCCCGACTCAGCCCGGCCCGGCCCGTTGACAATGTGAATATTCACATTGACATGTTAACATTCACATTAATAGGAGTGTAAAATTGGCCCCCGTCCCGTGGCGGCGCGAAACCCGCCTGCGGCCCATGGGCGGCCTGGGGCGGGCCCAGTCCGGCCCGTTGACAATGTGAATATTAATATTGACATGTTAACATTCACATTGATAAGAGTATAAAATTGGCCCGCGGCCCATGGACGGCCAAAAGTCAGCCCGTTGCCCGGGGCGGGCCCGGCCCGGCCCGTTGATAATGTGAATATTCACATTGACATGTTAACATTCACATTGATAAGAGTGTAAAATTGGCCCGCAGCCCGTGGGCGGCCCGAAGCCCGACCGCAGCCCGAGGCGGGCTTGGCCCGACCCGTGACAATGTGAATATTCACATTGACATGTTAACATGCACATTGATAGGGGTGTAAAATTAGCCCGCGCCCTGTGGCTGCCCGAAACCCGTCCACGGCCCGGGGCGGGCCCGGCCCGGCCTGTTGACAATGTGAATATTCACATTTACATGTTAACATTCACATTGATAAGAGTGTACAATTGGCCCGTGACCCGTGGGCAGCCCAAAGCCCGACCTCGGGCCAGGGCGGGCCCGGCCCGTTGGCAATGTGAATATTCACATTGACATGTTAACATTCACATTGATAGGAGTGTAAAATTAGCCCGCAGCCCGTGGGCGGCCCGAAGCCCGATCGCAACCCGAGGCAGGCTTGGCCCGACCCGTGACAATGTGAATATTCACATTGACATGTTAACATTAACATTAACATTGATAGGAGTGTAAAACTTGTCCGCTGCCCGAAGCTCGCCCGCGGCCCGGGGTAGGCCCGGACCAAACCTGAGCCACCCCAGGCCGCCCACGGGCTTCGGGCCGCCCATGGGACGCGAGTCAATTTTACACTCTTATCAATGTGAATATTCACATTGTTAACAGGCCGGGCCGGGCCCTCCTCGGGCCGCCCACGGGCCGTGGGCGTGTTTCGGGCAGCCACGGGGCACGGGCTAATGTTACACTCTTATCAATGTGAATGTTAACATGTTAATGTGAATATTCACGTTGTCAACGGGCCGGGCCCGCGTCGGCCCGGGGCCGGGCTTCGGGCTGCCCACGGGTCACGGGCTAATTTTACACTCTTATCAATGTTAATGTTAATATGTCAATGTGAATATTTACATTGTCAACTAGCCGGGCCGGGCCCGCCCTAGGCAGCGTGCGGGCTTCGGGCCGCCCACGGGCCACGGGCCAATTTTACATTCCTATCAATGTGAATTTTAATATGTCAATGTGGATATTCACATTGTCAACGGGCTGGACTGGGCTGAGTTGGGCCGCCCATGGGACGCGAGTCAATTTTACACTCTTATCAATGTGAATGTTAATATGTCAATGTGAATATTCACATTGTCAACAGGCCGGGTCGGGCCCGCTCCGGGTCGCCCACGGGCCGTGGACTAGTTTCGGGCAGCCACGGGGTGCGGGCTAATTTTATACTCTTATCAATGTGAATGTTAACATGTCAATGTGAATATTTGCATTATCAACGGGTCGAGCCGGGCCCGCCCAGGGCAGCCCACGAGCCGCAGGCGGGTTTCGGGCCGGCCATAGGCCGCGGGCTAATTTTACACTCCTATCAATGTAAATGTTAACATGTCAATGTGAATATTCACATTGTCAACGGGCCGGGCCGGGCCGGGCCCGGGCTTCGGGCTGCCCACGGGTCATGGGCCAATTTTACACTCTTGTCAATGTTAATGTTAATGTTAATATGTCAATGTGAATATTCATATTGTGAACGGGCCGACCCAGGCCCGCCCAGGCCCCGGGCGACGGGCTGGTTTCGGGCCGCCCACGGGCTGCAGGCCAATTTTACACTCCTATCAATGTGAATGTTAACTTGTCAATGTGAATATTCATATTATCAACGGGCCGGGTCGGGCCTATTTTTTTTTGGCTTATGGGCCGGGCCGGCCCGACTCGAAATTTTTCGGGCACCCACGAGGATCGACATGAGTCGGGCCCCTACACATTGACGATATAAATATTTATATTGACGGTGTGAACATTCACATTAAGGGTATTTTGGCAATTATGTCACCCATAGAACTTATTGAAACATAAGAAAATAATGTGAACTAAATGGAGCATAAGTAGATGAAAAGGGTATTTTGGTCTTCCTATCTCAAATTGGACCTAATGGAATACTCAAAAAGAATATGGGTTGGATGGAATAAAACTCTTAAAAAATGGATTTATCAAAAAAGCTCCCTTTTTTTTTTCCCCCTTATTTTCTCAATATGAGATTATCAAATAAAAATTAGCCAATGAAGATTTTCTTAATTGTTTAAAATTAAGAAAAATCAAGAAAATTAATATGAAATATTGAAACTCTCACAAGGCTACTCACTATTTACTTTATATGAGTAAAACAACTCATTTTTTTTCTTCTTTTCTTGATGTGAGATTATTAAATAAAAATTAGTCAATGGAGATTTTTCTTAATTGTTTAAAATTAAGAAAATTAGAATGAAGATTTGGAGCTCCTAGAAGGTTTATTACTAAACAATCCATTTTCCCTATTTAATAGATTTTGTATGAGATTGTAAAACTCTCATAATATTTAAATTTAAAATAATTACAATCCTACATTGAGAAAATAAATAAAAAATGAGTTGTTTCACTTATATAAAGTGAATCTTATACTCGCATTTAATATTATAGTATTGTGCATGTTTAAGTTCAATATGGTTTAAACTTTAAAATAAAATTTAAAAGTTTTAATTAATTAATTTTGTTGTAAATTGTTGGTCTTTTGACTTAGCCGATTAGGCTAAATCATTTTCGGTTTGACTAATTCACTGGTTTAACCACGGTTTTAGCCATTTTATCAAAATATATTGCTTAGATTTGTTTGATTTGAAATAAATTAAGATTGACCTTATTAAAAATTAAACGACTGAAATTGCTTAATTAGAAATGAACTTCCCGTCCAAACAACTGTTAACTTTTATTTTATAATCACATATCAAGAAAAGGAGGAAAAAATGAGTTGTTCACTATATAAACCTTATGGTCCCATTTAATATTGTAGTGTTGTGTATGTTTCCGTTCAAGACAGTTTAAATTTTAAAATTAAAAAAAAATTTAAAAATTTTAATTAATTAATTTTTGTATAAGTTGGTTGGTCCTTTGACCTAACCAATAGGGTGAACCGTTTTTGGTTTGACTGATTTGACCGCATTTTTAGCGATTTTATCAAAATATATTGGTTAAATTTGTTTGATTCGAAATAAATTAAAGATTGACCTAATTAAAGATTAAACGGCTAAGATTGCTTGATTCGAAATAAACTTCCTGCCAAATAATTGTTAACTTTTAAACAATTAAGAAAATCCTCATTGGGTAGCTTTCATTTAACTTTTATTTTATAATCCCACATCAAGAAAAAAAAGAAAAAAGTGAATTGTTTCACTTACATAAAATGAATCTTGTACTCCCATTTATATAAGCAAAATGGGATTTTTAGTGAGAAGCCTTTTGATCAATATTTCATGCTAATTTTTTTGATTTTCTTAATTTTAAATAATTAAGAAAATCTCAATTAGCTAGCTTCCATTTAATTTTTATTTTCAATAATATAAAAAAATTAAATATAATTATCATATTTTTATTAAATAATATATTATTTTATCCTGTACATAGCACGAGTGATATGTTAGTATAATATGTATGAGAGAGAGAGAGAGAGTTCTGTGGTCACTCCCATTCGTGCTAGTTCTTATACTGGAACCCTTGCTTCCACTACTATTTCCACTTTCACCACAAACGGAATTGAAAGGAAAAAGAAAAACAGAAGAAACCGAGAGAGAGAGAGAGAGAGAGAGAGAGAGAGAGAGAGATTTGTGCTGGAAATTCTATGGAAAGAAGAAGAGAAAGAAAAGCTCAAGAAAATTGAATGAGAGTAAGGGGATCCATAGAAAAATCAATCATAATTTTTGAAATTAATGTTTAAGGTATGAAATTTATCCTTGATTTTTGTAGAATCTTTGTATAATACTTGAAATTAAAAAAGTTATGGAATCAATTTTATGGAATTTGTAAGGAAATGAGTTTGAAGAAGCAAATTAAGTTAGGTTCATGGTTTATGGAAATAAACTTAGAAATTAATTATTTTGGTTTGATTTTGTAGAATCATCTTATAATATTTGAGATTGAGAAGGATTTGAGATTATTTTCATGGAATTAGAAAGAAATTAGGTTCAATTGTATATAATTTGGATGAATTGAGGAATTGAACTTGAAATTAAGAAAGTTATGGAATTAATCTTTATGAATTTTGTAAGAAATTGGATTTTGAGTAAGATATTGAAGCTTAGATTTTATAAATGATTTGGCTAAAAGATGAAATTAAGAAATAATTGGGTTCAATTTTATGTAATTGGAAAGAAATAATGAAAAGATGAAGTAATTTGGAGATTAATTTTACAAATTGATGGAAATTGGGTTTTGGATATTAAATTAAATTAGGTTGAAGAATATGAGTTATGATTCTTTAAATTTGTTAAGTTTGTATTCAATTTTGAGAATTATTTTTGAATGAAGCTCTATAATTACATGCAACAAAAATTGTTTGAATATTTGATCCATGCAATAGAGTATATGAATGGCTTTGAAGAAAAGTTTTAAAAAATTATGAGTCCATGAAAATTGAGAGTTTGATCTTTAAATTTAAAAGAAGTTTTGATTTAATTGAGATGAAGATTGATCATGAATCATATTTTATTTTCATGTTTAGATGAAGTTTTACATGAGCTTGAGGCACAAAATTGGGTTTTGAAAGTTTAATTCACATTTTAGAATTTGTGGGTTTAAAATTGGGTTTGATATGAAGAAAATGAATTAAATTTAAATTTGGATAAATTTAGAAATTGAGAATAAAAAATGGTTTAATTTTGAATTAAATTTCATACATGCAAATATTTTCCTAAGAGCTTTATAGCTTTAATTTTATGTTTTACAAAACAAAAGAAGAAAAATTTTGAATCATTGATTTAGTAGTAATTAATTAAGAAGCCAAGTAAGAAATCAATCTATCTGGAAAAGAAGAATTTGGTAATGAAAGAATATGTGAAATGAGAATCTGATTCATTTGAATAAAAAAAAGAATAAGCGTAGTAGAACTTCAAATTACTTAAACAGCAAAAAGACAAGAAAAGTCAAGTTTGACCAAGGAAGTGATATTGTGTTTCAATGTGTATCTATTATGTGTTTGTGTAGGTTATGCACTACGGCCCGTCTAATCTGTCTCTAGAGCTACCTATGAGTAACAACCTTGTAAAGATATATTCAATTATGAGTATTTTCTAACTTACATTATACTCTGTTTTATGAGATGATAATTATGTTCAAATGAATGATTGTCTTGTTTTCCTGAACTGTATTCGTGGCATCCTTAACATTTGTTTACTGTTATTGTTACAGATATCTCCGCCAGTTCCAATTTTTGGAACTTCTGTTTACTGTATTGATGGCCAGCATATACGTCTGTTCGGTTTTCATGACCATTTGTACTGTTCTGCTATTGGATGTATCACGCATAACTACTATACTTTCTGTATGAAATATGGATCTGTTAAGCATATGATTATGATTTTCTATTTACTACTAAAATTGATCGATTTGGATTACAGTAAGGACATCATTCATAACCCCTTTGCACTGTTGTTATTCACTAGGCTTTAACTCATTGTATATGTATATATATGTAGGTGATCAAGCACGTGACCAGGCTTAGAGGTGTTTGTTTGGAACCTGTTTTTGTCAGCCAACCTATGCGCTTCCCCGTGGAGGTTCTGGATATGTCAAGTGCCAAGGCTATGTGATCAAAGTTTAAGTTTTTGTTTATTTTGTATATAGGGCTAAGTACCTTTTGTCTCATTTGTATTTACATGATGATGCAGGAATGATATGATAATATATGTATATAAAAAAATAAAAATAAAAAAAGTTTAAATATTTTTTGTCTTATGTACATCTGCTCAGCTCAATGGACAATGTATGTTTGTGTTTTGCTTTCGCTAGCCCCCTAATAATATGTATCTGTTTAAGAGGCCTTCAGTAATTTTAGGATTACTGGCCGGTTACAACCCTAAACCTATAGGGACAGGTTTAGGTCGTGACATCAAGATTTCTCATTTTTTGAAAGATTTTAACCCAAATAGAGTTCCCATTATTTCTTCACTCAAATATTTTGAAAGTTTTAAAAAAAATTCACAAAACTCTGTTTTAAAAACCCCTCATAACTCCATAGCTTAAACCTAACCCAATATATAATAAATCAACCTTAAAACAAACATAGACTTACAAATATATATATATATATATATATATAACTCAAAGAATATAACTACCTCAAGCTTTGGAGATGAGAGGAGACAAAAATTTCCAAATTTACGTTGACGAAAATCGATCTCCACCGCTGTAGACACCCCATTTTTGACCGTCCTCAAGACTTGGACGTCATCGTTTGAACACTCGATGATAATCTATGCTCGTGTTCATTTTGAGTTCCCAGAGGCCTCGACCACGCGTCGTGCCTCAGGATCTCTCAACTTGCCTGTTTTGTGCTTAGTTGTGGACCAAGCACTTGTGTTTTTGCTTATGAGGGAAGAGAGTGGCTTGTTTGCCATCCCCTCAACCCATCGACAAAGGCTTGAGGCCATCGGCCCTGTTTTCCTTCCATCAGCCAAATGTTTTGGCCGATCGGCACCTTTTTTAGTCGGCCGGCCATTGTGTTGGTCGATCGGCCTTTTTTTGCTGGCCGAACCCTGTTCATCTGCTTTATGCAGATATTTTGTGCCAGCTGGCTGGCACCGATTATTCACTTCCTCCATACACGTGTATGGAGGGATTTGTTCTTTGCTTAGCTTCTCTTGGAAGCTTTAGGAATTGAACCTCTATAAAGAGGGAGCTCCTCCTCCCTTCTCCAGGGTTCAGAAGATCTGTTCTTGAGAGAATAAATATACCCTTGTATCTATATTTCTTGGTTTAGCCTTGTTTTGTACTCAAAAGTGTGTTTTGTGCTTACTATTGCACACAAACACCTAGTGGTACACTATCCCTTAGTTACTGAGGTGCTAAGGAGTTGATTTCAGAGTTTTTAAGTTGGTTTTGATCAGAAGGAGGTGCTGGAGTTGGTGTTCTTGAAGTGTTCTTCAAGAGTGAGAAACTACTCTTTTATTCCCCATTTTTGCTTAAGCTTTTAGCCTATCTTGCATCTGTTTTTAAGCTTAACTTATAACTGATAAAAGTTCTATTTTTAAGTTCTTAAAATAGTTGTTTCAGATCACTTTGGTGTTTGGGGTTGTTTACCCTCTCTTAGGCCTTGTTTGGCCTCTTTTTTTGTGTGCCTTTTTGTGAGCTTCGGGACCACCTTGTATTGGCCTTCTCACCACTGAAATCCAGAGGGATTTCAATGGTGGGGATGATGTTTTAAGGTCCTAAGAAGGAGAGGGCCATCCCCTCTCCTTTGTGTCTTCAACACATGCTTCATATGCCTCATGTTTGAGCACCTTTACTAAGTGTGTGTTGGCCATGTCCTAGCTTGTATTTGTGGTTATTTTGCTGAGGCATGCAACTGTTTTTTTGCTTAGTTTGGTCACCCCTTGCATGGTTAATACACTTGTAGTGTTAATCACACAGTCTAGTCTTGTATGCCTCATGTTTGAGCATGTGTTTCTAGCTTGTTTTCGAGCCATCTCAGTGGGTTTTTGGTGATGTTTTAACATGCCTTAGATCTGTTTTGGCTTGATTTGGTTGGCTCTTATATGCCTTATACACTTGTAGTGTAAATCCCTTAAACTAGCTTTGTATGTTTCATGCTTTGACATGTCATTCTAGCTTGTTTTCTCCCCATTTCAGCAAGTATTTGGTGTTATCTTGGCATGATATACCTCTGTTTTAAGTTGGTTTGTTGGTCTCTCGCATGCACCATGTACTTGCCTTGTAATCCCCTTGTTTGCCTCAACATACATCTTGTGTTTAGACTACCATTCTTGCATGTTTTGGCTTAGCCTAAAGAAGATTTTGTTCATGTTTTATCATGTTTAAGATCTGATTTTAGTTGTATTAGTCATCCATAACTTACCTTGTATAGCTTTGGTTCAATCTAGCTCGCAAGCTTTGTGTATTGAATCCCCTAGTATGCATTACTTGGCTTATTTCAGTGGTTTGGCATCACTTGTTATGTTATTTCAGTCCATATAGTATGCTCATATACTTGCATTTGTCACCCCTTTAATGTTTTAAAGAGTTGATGTTTTATGCCTCATGATTAGGTCATTGTGTATGCCTCCATGATTAAGTCTTTGGGATGCCATCTCATTGGGTTTTGGGGCTTTTTTTGACATATTATAACTATGTTTTTCATTGCATAATCCATGCCATGTTTGGTTGTGATAGGCGTAGTGTAATGCTCCATTTGTAGCCTTGCATACCCCTTATTTGTGCCCATCTTTTTAGTATGTTTTGGCCTCATTCCATACATGTTCTAGCCTTGTTTTAGCCTGCCTTGGGACTGTTTTGGGTCACCTTGGTCCTTTGGGGCTTGGTTAATATGGCCACGGTTCAAGTCCCATGGCTAGCTTTAAGCTTTAAGTCCATTAGCATGCCTTACTTGTGTTATATGGTTGATTTGGCATCACTCTTAACATAATTTCAGAGCTTATTGCATTGTCATATTCTCATGTTTATCATACCTTCCTCATGCTTGATGAGTTTGCTTTGTTGCATAGTTTATGGGCCCATATGTGCGCATGTGTGTTTCGCCATTTCGGTGCCTTAATTCATTACTATGGCCACTGATTTGGACCTATTCGAGAGCTGTTGTAGATGCGCCCTCGGGCTTTATGCTTCTACAGTTCGGACTCACGATAGTCACGGTTCTTAATCTGATCTTGCAGTGTGCAACGCAAGACTGATAAATCAGCAAAGAGTCCAAATCCGGCAAATCGTTTTGGAAAACAGATTTTTAGGAAGAAGTGCCAAACATGGACTGCTTTGCCAGATACAGAGTCGCCACCTAAATATTTTTTATGGGGGAATTTAGGAAACCCTGACTCGTTTGCCTAAGGCCACGTGTCCGTCATCACCAAAGTTGTCTCGGCTCGGGAACTTGGGTACGATTGGGGAAGGTCAGCTATGAGCACCCCCGCTCGCCCGATCAAAGATCAGCCACTACTAAACATGATATCGAGTTTTTGAAAACACATGCGTTCTTATTCCGGTTTATTAGCCTAGAATTACTATGTGATGCGCACAGCAAAACAAGTATACACTAGGTCGCCTAATTTGGAACAAAGCATCGCATATCCGTGTGTTTTGAAAATGGATTGAAATTTGCTACTCGCAAGTAGGCTAAAACACAGGTTTCGACGAATCATTCCAATTCAAGCCACCTAACCTTCACCCACAGGCATTCAGGCAGTTAATCAACTAAGTAGATAGCCTCATGGTAAGCATGCTATCATGGCAACACTTACACACATGCAAGGATGCTAAAGTGTAAATGCTTACCTTGTACTCCAAGCCAAAACAAGGAACATGTTAGTAATCAAATGCATGATCCAAGTCCATGTTAAGATGGCTAATGCATCGCAGGCAAAATGCAGCTAGAATAGGCTCGGCTAATCTATGGATGGCATGCGAAATGCAACAAATAACATGTATTCAAGTTAGATTTGAAATACTATGCAATTAGTATGATGCGCCGAGCTCGGTGCATGCAATACGAATGAATGGATGCACGCATGCATAGCATAAGGATGCTAATTGAAATATGCCCTAATACTAACCATCAAAGCAGGTAAGTAAAAAGGAGAAAGAAGTGGGGGTTAGAAGACATGCATCACACACACGCACGCTTATTACACAATTCGCCCTCTCTCGGAGGGGCCAAAAGAATAATACAAATTTGACTAACTAACAAGCTAATTAAATAGTTACAGATCACTTAACTAGTTAAGCAAATTAACTAAGCTAAGAAAAGCAGTAAAGAGGCCTCAGGGGGAGAGTCCAATGCATGCATGCTCGACTCTGCTCGGAAATCCACCACCATGCACAAGCTGCTTCTATTTTCACTGTTTTATGCCTCTGAAAATTGTGTAAGTCTCAATGATGCTCCAGGATCACTTCCTGATCACTGTGGAAGGTCACCGACCAAGAGGAAACACCACCGGCCAGGGGAAACTGGTCATCGACCATTGGTATGGCTCTTGGCCAAAGATATTTAGTCGACCGGCACTCAATATGGTCGGTCGACCATATCTTCCTACAGAATCCTGTTTTGACAGCAGCAGAGGGCAAACTAGGCATGGCAATGCATTTTCAATCAAATGTTTGCACCACCACCCTCCCTATCATGTTATGAACTCAAGGGAGTTTGGTCCTCGACTCTCGGACCACTAATCGCGCATTTCAATGCATGATGGTCCGAGGTGTCAAGTTGTGCATTTTGATGTCAAATGAAATGCACACAAACACCTAAGGAGCCTAACCTCAATCATGGTGATTCAAGAGGCAAGGCATGCATACCAAATGCAACCTAAGCATGTAAGCTAAGCATGCAATATGAACATGAGGGCAAACATGCACACATGCAAACATGTAACAACATATCAATGGCAAAACATGCAACAACATGTTAGGCAACTAAAAGAGAGAATGCATACCAAATGCATCACAACCTAAGCATGCAACAACATGCCATATAGCTCAAGCAATGCAACAAAATGCAATATAGCTAAGTATGTATCAATAATGCAAGCAATGAGCATGCAAAACACTATGCAACCAAAACATGCAAGCATGAAGCAATGTAACAACATTTGAACAACATGCAAATGGTGGACTTAAACTAATATGGACAAGCCTCAGCCATGTCTAAATAAGTTGCCAAAATGCTATGGAAATGAAGGCAAATTTACATACAAACATGCATGCGAACATGGTCCAATACTTAAGCACAAAGAGAGGACTTTTAAGCACACTTAAAAGGAGATGATCATGGACCAATGACAAGCATGGAAAACTCTAAAAATCATGTTAAGGATGGTGCTAAACCAACTAAACAAAGCAATCAAAGCATGCAACCAAGGTCCAAAGCTCAAAGCTATCAAAAAAGGGGGGGGGGGAGGGGTTAACCCATGGCCATGCCAACCAAGCCTCAAAGGGCTAAAGGGACTCAAAACAACTCCAAGGTAGACCAAAACAAGGTTAAAGACACACCTAGATGGCATCTAAATGGCCTAAGTCTAAGGCATGCATAAAAGTCCAAACATGGAGCATAAAACATAAACCTTTTGAAGCATCAAAGGAGCCATAAATGCAAGCATACAAGCATGCTATATGGGCTGAAATGACATGATAAGTGGTTCCAAACCACTAGAATAGTGCAAGTAAAGCGTGCTAGAGGATCCAATACTCAAAGCCTACAAGCTAGGTTGCATGGTAGCTATACAGAGCAAGTCATGGACGACCCAAATAACCGAAATCAGACCTCAAGCACATCAAAACATGCATAAAAGCTTCACAAAGCTAAGCCAAAATCAGGCTAGAAACAAGGCTCAAGGCTCAAAGCACAAAGCATGTTAAGGCAATTTTATGGCATTACAAGACAAGTATGCAAAGCATGCATGGTGTGTCTAAACCAACTTGAAACAATGCTATATCACAACAAAATAAGCACAAATACCAACTAAGACATGGCCAACATGAACTTAAAAAAAAGGTGCTCACACATAAGGCTAAAATGACAAGTTTTGAAGACAACAAGAAGAGGGGATGGCCCTTTCCTTCTTAGGACCTCAAAACACCATCCTCACCACTAAAATAGCACAAAAAGGAGGCCAAACAAGGCCTAAGGGAGGCAAACAACCCCAAACACCAAAGCAACCTTAAACAACTATTTTAAGCAAGTAAAATCAAAACTTTTATCAGTTATACACTAAGCTCAAAAACAGATGCAAGATAGGTTAAAAGCCTATGCAAAAATGGAGAATAAAGGGGTAAGGTTCTTACCCTTGAAAACCTTCTTCAAGAAGAGAGCTCCAGCACTTTCCTTAGGTCAAAACCAGCCCAAGAACTTTAAGAACAATCCTTTGGCACCTCAGCAACCAAGGTATGGTGTAATACTATGTGTCTTAGTGCAAAACTAAGAACAAAACACCCTAAACACACACAAATATGCAAGGAGAGTGAGATATAGAGATAGGATAGATACAAGACTCTTAACCCTAAAATCAGACCTCTGGAACTTCTTGGAACCTTTGAGGAGGGAGGAGAAGCCCTCCCTTTATAGAGATTCACTCTTGCAAAGCTTACAAAACAAGCTAAGCAAGAGGGAAATCCCTCCATACACGTGTATAGAGGGGGTGCATTGTGGATGCCAGCTATCACAGCTGGCATAAAATATCTGCCAAAAGTAGATGAACAGTGATCGGCCAGCCAAAAATGACAAATTGACCAAAACAATGGTCGGTCGACCATAAAGAGTGCCAGCCGACCATTACTAATGGCCGGTAGCAACAAAACATGGCCGGTGGCCTCAAGCCATGGCCGGTGAGGTGTGGGGATGGCCAACAAGCCATTCCCTACCCTCAGAAGCAAAACAACAAGTGTTTGGTGCAAAACCAAACACAAAACAGGCAAGTCGAGAGGTCTTGAGGCAAGGCGTATGGCCGAGACCTCCGAGAACTCAGGACGAACACAAACATGGATGATCACCGAGTGTTCAAACGGTGACGTCCAAGTCTTGAGGACGGTCAAAAATGGGGTGTCTACAGCTGTCCATTTTGGTTTAAGACCATCCCCGCATGTTGTTGCATGCTTGCCTTGCATGTTGTAGCATGCTAGTTAAATTGTTCCTTGTTGTATACTTAGTCCATGACATGTTGTTGCATGCTCAAGTCGTAATGCATTTGGCATGCATTCTCTTTTTTTTAAGTCGCTTAACATGTTGTTACATGTTTTCCTCACATGTTGTTACATGCTTGAATGTCGTCACATGCCTTGCATGTTAGCATGTTTGTTAAGTTACATGCTTGTTTGCATGCTTGTCCTTGCATATGGTTACATGCTAATTGCCTTGTATAGCATTGTTGCTTGTATGCTCATGTTGCATTAGTTTGCTTACATGCTTAGGTTGCATAGCATTGTGCATGCATCCCTTTCCTCTTGATCAACCATGATAGAGGTTGGGGTCCTTTATGTGTTTTGTGTGCATTTCATTTGACATTTAAATACACATTTGGCTCTTTTGGCCATCATGCATTGAAATGCGTGATTGGTGGCCCGAGAGTTGAGAACCATACTCTTTTGAGTCTTAAACATGATAAGGAGGGTGGTTGTGCAAACATTTCATTGAAAATGCATTGCCATGCTCTGTCTGTCCTCTGTTGCAGCAAAAACAGCATTCTGCAGGAAGAGATGGCCGGCTGGCCATCTTCAGTGCCGATTGGCTAACAACATTTGGCCGAGAGCCATATTTTTGGTTGATGACCAGTTCACTTTGGCTGATGGCCCCATTTTTTGGCCGATGGCCTTACAGCATGCCCACAAGGTGGTTCCGAAGCATCCTTGAGACCTGCACAGTTTTTAGAGGTGCAGAGCAGTGTAAACAGAGGTAGCATGAGCATGGCGATAGATTTCCGAGCAGAGCCGAAGCATGCATGCATTTGTCCCTCTTCCCGAGGCCTCTTTACTGCTTTAGTAGCTTAATTAATTTGTTTAATTAGTTAAGTGGTTTTGTAATTAATTAATTAGCTTGTTAGTTAGTTGATTTGTATTATTCTTTCAGGCCCTCCGTCGAGAAGGCGAATTTGTAATAAGCGTGCGTGTGTGTGATGCATGTCTTCCAACCCCCAGTTCTTTCTCCCTTTTACTTAACCGCTTACGATGGTTAGCTCTAGGGTACGTTTTTATTAGCATCCTTACGCTATGCATGTTTGCATCATTCATCTGTATTGCATACACTGGGCTTGGTGCATCATACTAACTGTATTGTATGTCAATTCTAATTTGAATACGTGTATCGAATCGTCGCATCTCATATGCCATTTTAGATTAGCCGAGCCTATTCTAGTTGCATTTTGCCTGCGATGCATTAGCCATCTTAACATGGACTTGGATCATACATTTGATTACTAACATGTTCTTTGTTTTGGCTCGGAGTACACTGTGAGTGTTTATGCTTTAGCATCTTGCATGTATGTGAGTGTTAACATGACAGCATGCTTGCCATGAGGCTAAGTGCTTATGTGATATAACTGCCTGAATGCCTGTGGGTGAAGGTTGGATTACTTGAATTGGAACGATTCATTGAAATCTGTGTTTTAGCCTACTTGCGAGTAGCAAACTTCAAACCATTTTCAAACAAACGGATACGCGATGCTTTGTTCCAAATTAGGTGATCTAGTCTATACTTGTGTGTTGTGAGCATCACATAGTAAGATTAGCTAATTAACCGGAATAAGAACACATGTGTTTTCAAAAAAAAAAAAAAAGATATCATGTTTAGTACAGACTGATCTTTGATCGGGCGAGCGGGGGTGCTCATTGATGATCTTCCCCAATCGTACCGAAGTTCCCGAGCCGAGGCAACTTTGGTGATGACGGACACGTGACCTTAGGCAACGAGTCAGGGTTTCCTAAATCCCCTCAAAATAAAATATTTAGGTGGCGACTCTATATCTGGAAAAGCAGTCCACGTTTGACACTTCTTTCTTAAAAATCAATTTTCCAAAATGATTTGCCGGATTTGGACTCTTTGGTGATTTATCGGTCTCGCATTGCACTTTGCGGGATTAGATTCAGAACCGTGACATTTGAGTCCGAACTGTAGAAGTAAAGCCTCGAGGGCGCGTCTACAGTTTCTAGCGACTCTGCTGGGGAGTTAGAGAACTTGACTCGAACTCATGATATCTTGTTTTGATTACACTTATGTGTTTCTTTGCATTGCATGTGCATTGGTGTGCCTAGGACACTGTGTTTGCCGTATGCTATTCCTGAACGGTTTGCCGGAGGCCCGCCTTGAGAAGCGTGCCGTAAGGCTAACCGGTTGCGGGCTCTGCCACGACGGGAACACAAACCCCGATTTTAATCGGGGCACCTTTTTGACCATTCGACCTAGTGCATATTCGGAATCTGTAGCGACCATTCCAAACTAGGACAGGTTTCTTACCCGATTTTAGATTGTTTGAAACCGCTGTGTGCGTAGTGAAACCCTAACTCCTGACAATAGGATAGGGAAACCCCACCTCAACATAGGGGTGTTTTGGCCCTTACTTGCTTGCTATGTGCTTTTTGAGTTGACCTCTACAGGAATGCACGTATCAGTCTGCAAGTTTGGGTATCAGGCCTGCGGGTATCAGTATCAGCACTTTGAGAATCAGTTATATTTGCGGGTATCACGTTCAGTTTTGGGGCAGTAATTTGGGGAACAGTGATCAGTAGTCTAATACAGTTATTCAGCTATGCTTATGTCTGTTATGGTGAAATTGGGCTGAGATGCTACCTGTTCTCTCTTTCAGGGGGGGTTCAGAGATTCGGTTCAGAATAGCCAGTGTTCTCCTCTGCTGAGGCAAAGCAGGAAAAGACTCACCGATTCATCAGATCCGTCGGTCACCAGTTACACCACCTCTGTCCAGTTCAGTAGACTTATGACGTCCCAGAATTTAGAGGAAATTATGGTTATAGCAGCCGCACTAAACCAAGGAATCATCTTGCAGGGTGAGACCGATGTTGAGGTACCACACCCGCCCAGGTTGCCTGTCGCACATCCGATCTGGGAACCCCAGTTATTTCAAACCCATGAGCCCACCACCTTTGACCTGATGGAAATGATTGGCGACCTTCAGAGATCTGTGGCTGATCTAGCCTATGGAATGTCGGCCCCGCCACCAACTGCATTGTATGCCGGGAACTTCATGCCGCAAGAGCCCCCGCTACTGGGATGAATTGTGATTGAGCTCAGCCAACCTGAAGCTGTCTCAAGCTCCGGCAATGATATGTCGATGACAATAGGGCTTCGCACTGAAGTAGCAACCCAAACCGTCCACCAAGCTAAGGCTAGTGGAAAGAACAAAGTGAAGATGGACACTGATCCCTACGAACAACTCCAGCAGGCTGTTGAGGATCTGAAAGCCGCGTGGTTGAATAAGCAACAAGCACTTGCAGTTATGGCTAAGACTGTGGATGACATCTTCCCCACTCAGACTGAGAGCAGTTCAAGCCAAAGGAAAAATCAGGATAGGGATCGCCGCACCAGAACAGTTCCTTCCAATTCTAATCCTGCACCTGGAAAAGATCAGAGAGCCAGGGCAGCACTTGCCGATCCTTTTGCTAATGTGTCTAACAAGAGTCCACAAACTTCAAAGTATCTACCCCGAGGTCGCAGAGTTTTTCATGCCCTCTACATGCCTTTGTCCAAAGCTCTCCGAATCCTCACTGAAAAAGGTCATCTCAAACCTCTCGCGCCGTGGCCTCTCCTGAGTAACCTCCCTCTCTCATACGATGCTACCCAGTACTGTGCGTACCATCAACAGACTGGTCACACCACCGACAACTGCTTCTGACTTTGCTACGAAGTACAGGATCTGTTTGACGATGCGGTCATCCTCCCACCAAGCTCAGCAAAGTCTGTCATCACTGAGTTCGTGGACTTCGAGGATAATACGAGTATGTGATCAGGGGGTGAACCACCTGCGGGCAGCACTTAGTTTACTCCGGATGTGGCGTATGGCACGCACTGTTTTGAGCATTTGCGAATGCTAGCTTTTGTAGTTTCTGACTTGGGTGTTGAGTCGGTTCTGTGTTTTATTTTCAGTCTGTCTCTTTGTTTTGAGTCAGTCTTTTGTGATTTAAGGTCTACCTTGTTATATCGAGTCAGTCCTGTTGCATAGGAGTCGGGTGATTCTGGGGTTGTTACCTCGGACATCATTGTTTTGTTTTGTGATTGTCTTTTCCTTTCTTTTTAGTCTGTTTCTGCTGTGGAGCCAGTTGCAACCAGGAAATCTGAATGAAACAACTGTGGTTGTCATGTTTTGTGCTTATTTCTGCTTTGAGCCTGTTGTGCCAGCGAGTTTAGATTGAAATGGCAGTGCATTCCACATGCTCTTCTGTGCTTCGAAATCATTGCATTGACCTAAGTTTTTCAAAACTTTTTCTAAACACTGTGGTGAAACCAAAGAGGGAGGAATTCCTTGGGATTTGAAAAAAAATTTGATCAATTGAGAGGAACAGAGGCGTGCTAAGCCCTTAATGAATAAGATCATGTTTGTTAATGTGAGTACTGAGAAGGATCCTGGCTTGACCCAGACTGGTTCTACACTGTCTTCAGCGCGAGCGATTGGTCGCTTTCTTAAAAGATTTCAAAAAAAAATATTTTGCGCGGTCCTGCAAAGACCTGTGTGGAATCGCTCTTGAGATTGTGCAGCTTGGGATCTCTTTCAGCCTCGAGACTTGACCCCTCGCTTTCAAATCTTGAACTCGGATTCAGAATGTTCAACGGTCAACCATCAAATGAGGCCTGTGTGGCTAGATTCGAAGCAGCCGTCGAACTAGGGGCAAGAAAGTCAGATAAAAAAGATTAGATGTTGTCAAAAAAAGCTTGCAAAGCTAGATCAGAAGCACCCCTCGAACTAGGGGCCAGAAAAAATGCTAGTTGTGCTCGAAGAGCCAAAGATGGATCATTCCGCAAATTATTGAAGATCGGCAAGAATGCCAAATCCCAGAAGGGAGGAAAGAATAAGAAAATATTGCTGAAGGACAACTGAGTTCCTATCCACAACATTGGGTGAAAATTCAGCCCCCATTGGATAGACTCTTACATCATCAGTGAACAAAAGCCATTCTCCTGAATTCAGATGGCTTCGAGATTTCAAATCATTTGACATGGACAAAGCTACACTTTTACCCTTGAGAGGCTCGCTGGGCCGAAAACCTGGAAGGGCGACCCAGGCAAAAGTTAGAGCAAGAAAAGAAAAGATTGAAACAAAAGAAGAAAATTAAAAAAAAAAATGAAAAGAAAAGAAAAATAGAGCTCGCAAGGTCGAAAACCTGGAAGGGTGGTCTTGGCAGAAGTTAGAGCGCAAAAGGAGAGGTTAAATACACGAGTATACCTTAATCGGAATTACGTAAGGCTTGATTCCCATGTTTGGGATACGTAGGCAACTTTATCCTGAAGTCCAGCCACAAACACTTCCAAATTGATTGTGCCCATGTAGTGGTTTAGATCATCTTTGCCTTCTCTATATACGAGAGCGTTTGGTTGTGTTCGTCACTCTGAGGATCGACTACAATGCGCTACGGTGCCTTTTAGACAAGGGGCAACTTTTCATTGCCCTACAATGTGCTGCGGTGCTATTCAAACAAGGGGCAACTTTCCGTTGCCATGCAGTGTCCTTCCGCAAGGGGCAATTTTCCATTGTTATGGATCTGAGGTTGTGCATCTCAAGAGTAAGTTTCGTGTTGGCCGAGCAGTGGACGTTTGCAAAAACAGTTTTTGAGAGTTTCTTACCGAAGTTAATTAATTCTCTTGAAAATTATTCCATATTTTCCAAAACTGGACCATTTCTTCGACCCAAAAAAGGAAAATTTTCAGTCCTCATAGCCTAACTCGCATGATTTTAAATCAAAAAGTTGAACAAGTATGTTAATCTAACTCTCATATTGGTCAAAATTGTTTTAGTAGAAAGCCAAAACAAAAAAAAAATGTTCAAAATGATGAACTAGGGGCACAATTGAGTCAGGTGTTCTATCTTTTCCCAATTGTCAACATACTTGCCAAAAAGGGCACTCTACCTGCCAGAAAAGGGCACAACTGGAGCTAACAGCAAAGTGCCGAAAGCTATCTCATCCTCCAAGCAGCGAGGTATCAAGCTAAGTGCGAAGCACGAACTGTATTGGATCAAGATATTCCACTCCCTTGTTTGGAACATCTGATCACGTCCAAACTCCCCAGGAGCGCATCATCAACCGATGTCAGCTGCAGATTGGCTACATATTCAGTTGTAGCGCAACCCCTCTGCGGGAGAAACTAACTAGTTGTGCGCAGAAGAATGAGAATCCAGCAGAATGCTGGGGACACGAGCTTGCAACTTCTTGTTTATCCATCAACCACCCAGGGGAGGGATAAAAAAATGGAAGATTGAAGAATAGAGAGATGTGCGTTGAGAGAAAAAGTGAGGAAAAAGGCTTTTTCAGAAAAACATAGCCTGAGGGCCGAGTGATGTGAGAACCACAAATGAGAAAGGGTGGGAACCAATACCTGAAAAAAACTCGCTCCTCGCGAACCGAGAGGTCTCTTACCTTTGTAATACGTCTAAGTGTCGTGTTTGTTGTTTATCTCAATTTCTTGTTTTGAGTCGTTTCGAGTGTTACTCGATGTGTTTAGGTTGTTTATCTTTTGTTAGTCTTTGTTGAGTCGTTTTGACTGTGGTCAGCTGTAGGCTCAATACCTGGTTAAGAATTCATTTCTTAATTTCAAAAATGATTTGTTTATGCTCAGAGTGCTGTGCCGTTCTCCACATTTGTGCAAAACAAGATTCGTTCTTTCATAAAACCGCAGGGTTCGACCCGGGTCATGTCAGGGTAGTAGAACCAGGACCTACCTGAAGCTATATGGGTTCCGGACTGCGAAGCAAAAGAAAAGAGAAAAATTCAGAGCACTTGAGTTTGTTTCGACTCCTGCAAATTCCGTCTTTCCATCCAGCGTGTTCAAAATGAACCAAGCACTGTGTTATGGGCTCTATGTTCAGGAATGAGCAGTGTGCTGTAGAAGCTGTGTGCGGAATAAATCAAATATTGTGTTATGCGCTGTAAGTTCAGAACGAGCGGTGTTCAGATTGGGCTGTGTGTTCAGAGTAAGTCGTGCGCAGAATAAATCGAGTACTGTGTTATGAGCCGTGGGTTCAGAGTGAACAGTGTTAAGAATACGCCCTATGCAGAATAAAACAAGTACTGTGTTATGAGCCATGGGTTCAGAGTGAGCAGTGCGTTGAATAAGCCGTGCGCAGAATAAACCGGGTACTGTGTTATGGGCTGTGTGTTCAGAATGAGCAGTTTGCTATAAGGGCAGTGTGTTCGAAATGAACGAAATATTATGTCAGCTGTTTCCATGCCAGAATGGTAATCAGAAGTGCTCTCCCGGAGTATCAATCTTTGCCAGAGGCATCTTGGTTGTGTTCGCGATGAGTTCCTAGGAGATCAATTGCGACGGTAAAAACTAGAGTTCGAATGGCTAATGCCTAGAACACAAAGGTTTGGAATTTCTGAGAGTAGAGTCTGGTTTGAATACCCAAGGGTGTATCCTCGGCTTGAAATCTGTATGGAAGCCCCATAGGTTGAGGTAGCAGGTACGCGCCTCGATTCTGGATACTGAATCAACCTAGTCTGTCACCCCGTTGAAGAATAGAGAAAGTTGTGAGTATGATCAGGAAGAAAAGTGGCATCCATGGTTTCCCCAGCAGATGTTGCTCCTTGTCAGCATTTCAGAACCTCTTCGTACTGTGAGTTGAAGGTAAGTGTTCAAGCAACACAATGCAAAGGGAGATCCTCGTCAGAGTAGAGCGGTTTGTTGCCACTCACCCCGTGAGGTGCTTTCTAAAGTACCGCTTTGTTTGTTTCTTGCATTCCTTAAACATCATGCATTGTTTTGCATTCTACCTGTCAGGTTTCCTTCGTGAACCATATTGTATGTACTGTTCATTCAAAGAAGTTCTGGTCCAGTTTGACTGGTATCTTTCCTCTCTAGCGTGTGCTACGCTAAGAGGTTTTCTCTTTCCTCTCTAGCGTGTGCTACGCTAAGAGATTTTCTCTTTCCTCTCTAGCCTGTGCTACACTGAGAGAGTTTTCTCTTCCGCCTCTAGCGTGTGCTACGCTAAGAGATTTTCTCCTTCCCCTCTCGCGTGTGCTACGCTGAGAGGTTCTTCTTTTCCTCTCCCACGTGTGCTACGCTAATAGATTTTTCCTTTTTCTTTCTCGCGTGTGCTACGCTGAGAGATTTTTCCCTTCTCCCTTCTCGCGTGTGCTACGCTGAGAGGTTCTTTTTCCGAAACACAGGGATACGTCCCTATGTTTCCTTCTTTTTTAGAGACACGGGGATACGTCCTTATGTCTCTTCTTTTTTTTTTTGAAACACGGGGTTGTCTCCCTCTGTTTCTCCTTCTCTGGTTACGAGCATTTGGAATACGTTCCGATGCTCGTGCCATTTCTGAAACACAGGGATACGTCCCTATGTTTCCTTCTTTTTTAGAGATATGGGGATACGTCCTTATGTCTCTTCTTCTTTTCGAAACACGGGGTTGTCTCCCTTTGTTTCCCTTTTTCTGGTTTAAGAGCATTTGGAATATGTTCCAACGCTCGCGCCATTCTGAAACAACGGAGATATGTCCCTATGTTTCTCTTTCCTTCCGAAACAGTGGGAATTTGTCCCTATGTTTCTCCTTTTGTTCCTTTTTCACATGATTGCAGCGTATTTGGAATTTGTTGACCTCTTCTCACGAATTCAGCGTGGTTAGAGTTTTGTTCCTTCCTAACATGATTTCAGCGTGTTTGGAATTTGTTGACCTCTTCTCACGAATTTAGCGTGGTTAGAGTTTGTTCCTTCCTCACACGATTGCAGTGTGTTTGGAATTTGTTGACCTCTTCTCACGAATTTAGTGTGGTTAGAGTTTTGTTCCTTCCTCACACGATTGTAGCGTGTTTGGAATTTGTTGACCTCTCCTCACGAATTCAGCGTGGTTAGAGTTTTGTTCCTTCCTCACACGATTGCAGCGTGTTTGGAATTTGTTGACCTCTTCTCACGAATTCAGCATGGTTAGAGTTTTGTTCCTTCCTCACACGATTGCAACGTGTTTGGAATTATTGACCTCTTCTCACGAATTCAGCGTGGTTAGAGTTTTGTTCCTTCCTCACACGATTGCAACGTGTTTGGAATTTGTTGACCTCTTCTCACGAATTCAGCGTGGTTAGAGTTTTGTTCCTTCCTCACACGATTGCAGCGTGTTTGGAATTTGTTTTCCTCTTCTCACGAGCTCAGCGTGATTAGAGTTTGCCCTTCCTCACACGATTTCAACGTGTTTGGAATTTTCCTTACCTCTTCTCACGAATTCAGCGTGGCTAGAGTTGTTCCTTCCTCACACGATTTCAGCGTGTTTGGAATTTGTCTCCGGTTGCATTGTGTACGCACCTGATTGTTCGTTTTTCCTCCTCTCATGATTCCAGCATGGTTGGAGTTTGTCACCCTTTTGCATTTTGCATTTTGCATTTTGCATAGCATATCATTCGCGCTATTTTGCGCATCGCGCTATTTTGCACACCCCATATGCACCTGTTAGTGCATAGCAGCATTCGCACTATTTTGCATATCGCGCTATTTTGCGCTGTGTCCATTACTTGCATTTTACATGCATTTTATCGCGCTATTTTACGCATCGCGCTTTTTTGCGCTGTGTCCATTACTTGCATTGTGCATGCATTTTATCGCGTTATCTTGTGCACCTCAATCGCACTGTTTTGTGCATTGTATTTAAAATCGCGTTATTTTGCGCATCACACTGTTTTGTGCATTGCATTTCATTCGCGCTATTTGCGCATCGCACTGCTTTGTGCATTGCATTTTATTCGTGCTATTTTGCGCATCGCACTATTTTGTGCATCTCATTGCATTTTGCATGCATTTCAATCGCGCTATTTTATGCATCGCACTGTCTTGTGCATTGCATTTCATTTGCGCTATTTTGCGCACCCCATTTGCACCTGTTAGTGCATTACATTGCATTCGCGCTATCTTGCGCATCGCGCTATTTTGCGCACACCTTACCCGCACTTGTTAATGCATTGCATTGTTGCGTATACTCTCATTGCATTGTTATGCTTGTTTCAAATCACATTGTTATGCATCCTACCCGGATTGCGTTGTCGCGCATGCCACCTTCTTGCATTGTTATGCACCACTGTCGGCTTACGTTGTCGCTCATGCCCTCCTTGCATTGTTATGATTGTTTCAAATTGCATTGTTATGCACACACTTAGGTTGCATTGTTATGCACCTCTTCCACCCACATTGTCATGCACCCCCTCACTTACGTTGTCACGCACTTTTCACTTGCATTGCTATGCATGTTTCTAACAATGTTGTACTTGTTAAGTTTCTTTTCTTTTTCAGGCATGATATTGTATGTACGGTTCATTTGAAGCTGGCACGACCAGACGAACCAAACAGGTATTGTAGTCTCCGTGTGAGACGTAGCGAGAATTGTATAATTCTCTTACATCCTTTTTGTATTTAATGTAGTTAGATTCGTGTTCTCCTGCTTAAAACTGTTGCATGTTTTGCTTCGTTACAGCTTTCTTTGCATGGTCATAAGTTATGTTTGGTACCGTGCATGTCATTTGCATTTTGCCCCTACCTTCGGGCACATATCTTGCTATCTTGTATACTTTGTCTAAGTCTTCGGCCTTGTAAAAAATGAGTCGTCTCTGGGCTTTGACATTCACTCCCGTCATTGTTATGACTTTCGAGTTCTGTCAAAGAGGGGCAACTGTAGACACCCCATTTTTGACTGTCCTCAAGACTTGGACGTCATCGTTTGAACACTCGATAATCATCCATGCTCGTGTTCGTTTTGAGTTCCCGGAGGCCTCGACCATGCACCGTGCCTCAAGATCTCTCAACTTGCTTGTTTTGTGCTTGGTTGTGGACCAAGCACTTGTGTATTTGCTTCTGAGGGAAGAGGGTGGCTTGTTTGCATCCCCTCAACCCACCAGCCAAGGCTTGAGGCCATCGGCCCTGTTTTCCTTCCATCGGCCAAATGTTTTGGCCGATCGGCACCTTTTTTAGTCGGCCGGCCATTGTGTTGGTCGATCGGCCTTTTTTTGCTGGCCGAACCCTGTTCATCTGCTTTATGCAGATATTTTGTGCCAGCCGGCACAGCTGGCACCCATTATTTACCCCTTCTATACACGTGTATGGAGGGATTTGCTCTTTGCTTAGCTTCACTTGGAAGCTTTAAGAATTGAACCTCTATAAAGAGGGAGCTCCTCCTCCCTTCTCCAGGGTTCAGAAGATCTGTTCTTGAGAGAATAGATATACCCTTGTATCTATATTTCTTGGTTTAGCCTTGTTTTGTACTCAAAAGTGTGTTTTGTGCTTACTATTGCACACAAACACCTAGTGGTACACTATCCCTTAGTTACTGAGGTGCTAAGGAGTTGATTTCAGAGTTTTTAAGTTGGTTTTGATCAGAAGGAGGTGCTGGAGTTGGTGTTCTTAAAGTGTTCTTCAAGGGTGAGAAACTACTCTTTTATTCCCCATTTTTGCTTAAGTTTTTAGCCTATCTTGCATCTGTTTTTAAGCTTAACTTATAATTGATAAAAGTTCTATTTTTAAGTTCTTAAAATAGTTGTTTAAGATCACTTTGGTGTTTGGGGTTGTTTACCCCCTCTTAGGTCTTGTTTGGCGTCCTTTTTTTTTGTGCCTTTTTGTGAGCTTCGGGACCACCTTGTATTGACCTTCTCACCATTGAAATCCAGAGGGATTTCAGTGGTGGGGATGATGTTTTAAGGTCCTAAGAAAGAGAGGGTCATCCCCTCTCATTTGTGTCTTCAACACATGCTTCATATGCCTCATGTTTGAGCACCTTTACTAAGTGTGTGTTGGCCATGTCCTAGCTTGTATTTGTGGTTATTTTGCTGAGGCATGCCACTATTTTTTTGCTTAGTTTGGTCACCCCTTGCATGGTTAATACACTTGTAGTGTAAATCACACAATCTAGTCTTGTATGCCTCATGTTTGAGCATGTGTTTCTAGCTTGTTTTCGAGCCATCTCAGTGGGTTTTTGGTGATGTTTTAACATACCTTAGATCTGTTTTGGCTTGGTTTGGTTGGCTCTTGTATGCCTTATACACTTGTAGTGTAAATCCCTTAAACTAGCTTTGTATACTTCATGCTTTGACATGTCATTCTAGCTTGTTTTCTTCCCATTTCAGCAAGTATTTGGTGTTATCGTGGCATGATATACCTCTATTTTAAGTTGGTTTGTTGGTTGCATGCACCATGTACTTGCCTTGTAATCCCTTTGTTTGCCTCAACATGCATCTTGTGTTTAGACTACCATTCTTGCATGTTTTGGCTTAGCCTAAAGAAGATTTTGTTCATGTTTTATCTTGTTTAAGATCTGATTTTAGTTGTATTAGTCATCCATGACTTACCTTATATAGCTTTGGTTCAATCTAGCTCGTAAGCTTTGTGTATTGAATCCCCCAGCATGCATTACTTGGCTTATTTCAGTGGTTTGACATCACTTGTTATGTTATTTTAGTCCATATAGTATGCTCATATACTTGCATTTGTCACCCCTTTAATGTTTTAAAGAGTTGATGCTTTATGCCTCATGATTGGGTCATTGTGTATGCCTCCATGATTAAGTCTTTGGGATGCCATCTCATTGGGTTTTGGGGCTTATTTTGACATATTATAACTCAGTTTTTCATTGCATAATCCATGCCATGTTTGGTTGTGATAGGCGTAGTGTAATGCTCCATTTGTAGCCTTACATACCCCTTATTTGTGCCCATCTTTTTAGCATGTTTTGGCCTCATTCCATGCATGTTCTAGCCTTGTTTTGGCCTGCCTTGGGACTGTTTTGGGTCACCTTGGTCCTTTGGGGCTTGGTTGATACGGCCATGGTTCAAGTCCCATGGCTAGCTTTGAGCTTTAAGTCCATTAGCATGCCTTGCTTGTGTTATATGGTTGATTTGGCATCACTCTAACATGATTTCAGAGCTTATTGCATTATCATATTCTCATGTTTATCATACCTTCCTCATGCTTGATGAGTGTGCTTTGTTGCATAGTTTATGGGCCCATATGTGCGCATGTGTATTTCGCTCTTTCGGTGCCGTAATTCATTACTATGGCCACTGATTTGGACCTATTCGAGAGCTGTCCATTTTGGTTTAAGACCATCTCCGCATGTTGTTGCATGCTTGCCTTGCATGTTGTAGCATGCTAGTTAAATTGTGCCTTCTTGCATACTTGGTCCATGACATGTTGTTGCATGCTTAAGTCGTAATGCATTTGGCATGCATTCTCTTTTTTTTTAAGTCGCTTAACATGTTGTTACATGTTTGCCTCACATGTTGTTACATGCTTGAATGTCGTCACATGCCTTGCATGTTTGCATGCTTGTTAAGTTACATGCTTGTTTGCATGCTTGTCCTTGTATATGGTTACATGCTAATGGCCTTGTATAGCATTGTTGCTTGCATGCTCATGTTGCATTAGTTTGTTTGCATGCTTAGGTTGCATAGCATTGTGCATGCATTCCTTGCCTCTTGATCAACCATGATAGAGGTTGGGGTCCTTTATGTGTTTTGTGTGCATTTCATTTGACATTTAAATGCACATTTCGCTCATTTGGCCATCATGCATTGAAATGCGTGATTGGTGGCTCGAGAGTTAAGAACCATACTCCTTTGAGTCTTAAACATGATAAGGATGGTGGTTGTGCAAACATTTCATTGAAAATGCATTGCCATGCTCTGTCTGTCCTCTGTTGCAGCAAAAACAGCATTCTGCAGGAAGAGATGGCCGGCCGGCCATCTTCAGTGCCGATTGGCTAACAACATTTGGCCGAGAGCCATATTTTTGGTCGATGACCAGTTCACTTTGCCGATGGCCCCATCTTTGGTCGATGGCCTTACAGCATGCCCACAAGGTGGTTCCGAAGCATCCTTGAGACCTGCACAGTTTTTAGAGGTGCAGAGCAGTGTAAACAGAGGCAGCATGAGCATGGCGATAGATTTCCGAGCAGAGCCGAAGCATGCATGCATTTGTCCTTCTTCCCGAGGCCTCTTTACTGCTTTAGTAGCTTAATTAATTTGTTTAATTAGTTAAGTGGTTTTGTAATTAATTAATTAGCTTGTTAGTTAGTTAATTTGTATTATTCTTTCGGACCCTCCGTCGAGAGGGCTAATTTGTAATAAGCGTGCGTGTGTGTGATGCATGTCTTCCAACCCCCAGTTCTTTCTTCCTTTTACTTAACCGCTTACGATGGTTAGCTCTAGAGCACATTTTAATTAGCATCCTTATGTTATGCATGTTTGCATCATTCATTTGTATTGCATACACCGGGCTCGGTGTATCATACTAACTGCATTATATTTCAATTCTAATTTGAATGCGTGTATCGAATCGTCGCATCTCATATGCCATTTTAGATTAGCCGAGCCTATTCTAGTTGTATTTTGCCTGCGATGCATTAGCCATCTTAACATGGACTTGGATCATACATTTGATTACTAACATGTTCTTTGTTTTGGCTCGGAGTACACTGTGAGTGTTTATGCTTTAGCATCTTGCATGTATGTGAGTGTTAACATGACAGCATGCTTGCCATGAGGCTAAGTGCTTATGTGATATAACTGCCTGAATGCCTGTGGGTGAAGGTTGGATTACTTGAATTGGAACGATTCATTGAAATCTATGTTTTAGCCTACTTGCGAGTAGCAAACTTCAAACCATTTCCAAACAAACGGATACGCAATGCTTTGTTCCAAATTAGGTGATCTAGTCTATACTTGTGTGTTGTGAGCATCACATAGTAAGATTAGCTAATTAACCGGAATAAGAACACATGTGTTTTCAAAAAAAAAAAACAAGATATCATGTTTAGTACATGCCGATCTTTGATCGGACGAGCGGGGATGCTCATAGATGACCTTCCCCAATCGTACCCAAGTTCTCGAGCCGAGGCAACTTTGGTGATGACGGACGCGTGGCCTTAGGCAACGAGTCAGGGTTTCCTAAATCCCCCCTAAAATAAAATATTTAGGTGGCGACTCTGTATCTGGCAAAGCAGTCCATGTTTGACACTTCTTTCTTAAAAATCAGTTTTCCAAAATGATTTGTCGGATTTGGACTCTTTGGTGGTTTATCAGTCTCGCATTGCACTTTGCGGGATTAGATTCAGAACCGTGATATTTGAGTCTGAACTGTAGAAGCAAAGCCTCGAGGGCGCGTCTACAACCGCATACAACATAGCCCTTGATGAGCTATCCGAAAAAGTCTTAAAAACACCAATCTAAAACTCTATAGATTTTGCTAGATCAAAGGATTTATGAGTGTTGAAGAGAGAGAGAATGGAGAGGAAAGAGTGATAGAAATATTTTAGAGAGAGAGAGTTGTTTGAAATGGGAAAAAAATGAGAAAAGAGTCAAAATAAGGTTGAAATCATGAAATTCGGAGCTACCTGACGCGCTTTGCAGCACGTGCAGACCCTTTGGCCGCATGAATGGAGCCCTCTTCTCGCACGAGCAATGGCCTTTTCTCACACGTGCGGTTTCACCCAGCATAAAAAGCCCTTTAGTCTTCTCAATCCGTACTTGCGGCAACCACCCCCGCATGTGGGTTTAGCCTCATCTCCCGCACATGCAAAAACCACCTCCAGAAATGAAATCCTGGACTGCACAAATCTGCACGTGCAGAACTAGAACTTGGACATAATCTGTTTCTAGGGCATTTCTCACTTCCCCGATTCTGTTCCCATGCCCAAAACTCAAATTTTAAATCTAAGAGATTTTAGAAAAACTCAAAACGAGGAAGATATGAAACAAGGTGATGACACATGACCGACGAGGTCCTGTATTAGAATAAAAAACTCACAGTATAAACTCGAATGAAAACAATTAGAAAGATAGTTGGATTTAAAACCTGAAACATCACAATCCTTCTCTCCTTCCGGTGAAGATCAGTCGATGAGCCTCCGATGAAGATCAGGGAGGTGAAGATTAGAGGGAGAGAGAGTGAAAGAAATCGATGAGCCTCAGTTTCTCTCCATCTCTTTTGGTTTCTCTCATAGTCTCCGGTGAAGATCAGTTGATCACAACAATCTCACCTACCCCCCCTTTTTGGATCGTTGATCACAAACTTCATCTTCATCTTCTTCACCAAATAAAAAATTCAAAACCCTCTGTTCTATCTCTCTCTAAACCCTAAACCCTTTATCTTCGATCTGTCTGTGAGAATCTAAAACCCTTCAAATGACTTGAAGAACCGAAATTCTTCCAAATCGACTTTCTAAAGAAGATGAAAATGAAGAAGATGACGTTGAAGCTTCAGAATGTTAAAATTGTCTGAAATCGATCAACCATCTTCAAATACAGGTATTTATTGTTTGAGATTGCTCAATTGCTTGATTGTTTGAAATTTCTCTATAAATTTGTTTGAGATTGCTTAAAATTTATTTGAAATTGGATAGCTGTTGTTGTTGTTGTTTCGGTATGATTTTGTTTAAAAATTTGGTGAAATTTGTTTCAATTTCTATTGAACGGTTTGGTTGTTTTCTCACAATTGGTGAATTCTGTTTTAAAAAAATGGTGATTTTTTTATAAAAAGATTTGATTTGTTTTAGGAAGTTTTTTTTGGGAAAGGATGAGAAAGGAGGGATGGAAGGAAAGAAATCAATTGGTTTTGAGTCAGTTGGCAGATTTTGGCATTTATCAAATTTGGCAACTGTTATGTGAAACCATTAGAGAACCCCTTTTTATCCAAAGCTGTTATATTATAGTTTTGACTGCTCCAGTAACAAATCAGTGAAGATGCTCTACAGACTAAAAAATAACTTTGACAAAGCTTTGTTAACTGAGGCTATTGGAGATACTCCCACATTTTACAAAGGAAGAGTCTCTCTTTTTTACTAATTGCACTTGATTTTCATATTTGCGCAAGTTATTTCAAAATTAATCACAGCAAAATCTGTGCATTAATATGGGTGAGGATGTAGTTGTGGAGTGAGAAGCCAAAGAAAAATTAATGAGGTAAATTATAAATATATTCTTTGAAATTTATTTTAAATATAAATTATTTTTTGTAATTATAAATATTCATTTGTTATTATTTTATATTTTAACAGAATTATCAGAAAAAATAAAATTTTTAACTGTTCTTCTATAAAATAATAAAATTACATAAACTATTAATTGAAATATTATATTAACATTATTAAAAATTATTAATTAATTTGATAATTTATTAATAAAATGAATCATTTGTTATGTGAATAAAAATTTGAAGGAGTGGGATGTAATTTTCATAACTACAATAGACAATCCGTATTTTGTGAATAGACTATTTTAGTAATTTTTTTTGACTTTTTACGAAAATATATATAGAAAAGTAGAGAGATGATATAATCTAAAAAAAGATAAAAAGATTAAAAAAAAAATGTGTTATTTTAGTAGCATTCCAAACAACCCCTACAATATGGCTTCGTTTGTTTGGCAAATTAAGTTGGATAGGATTATGAGTACAGCAAGATTGAGTAAGGAGATTATTAGAGTGGTGGTATTAGGTTGTAGATATAAGATAAAATATGTTTGTTTTGTATTAGAGCTCGTTTGGGATGTGACTTGGCTTTTTGACTTTTTGGCTAAGACTCCGTTTGGCAAGAGCTAAACGGAGCTTTTTTGGGCTATTTTAGCCACAAAAGACAAAATAGGCTATTTTAGCCATAAAAAACAAAATATCACATCCAACTCATAATCATTACATTCTTCTCTCACAAAAAAAACCAAAAAAGTCAAAAAGCCAAAAAGTCCTTCCCAAACGAAACTTTTTAGCCCAGGCTAAAATAGCCAAAAAAAGCCAAAAAGCCAAAAAACCAACCCACTTCCCAAACGGAAGCTTAGTATGGGGCTAAAAAATTTCATTTGGAATAAACTTTTTGACTTTTTTGATTTTTGTGAGAGAAAAAATGAAATGATTATGGGTTGGATGTGACATTTGTCTTATTTGGCTAAAATGGTCTATTTTGTCTTATATGACTATTTTAGCCAAAATGTTCTTCCCAAACAAAGCTTTAGTGTGGTGATATTAGTTAGATAGGATTAAATTTATAAAATTACTTGAAAACCCTCCTTCCATATAATATACATTTTGTTAGTTTTGTAAAATGAAGGTCAAAATAGTAAAAAAAATGCCTCAGACCCCCAGTGGGGGTCACTGGGGGTCATGAATGGAGACCTCCCATTGGTAAAAAAAAAAAAAAAACTGTTTTTTTTTTTTTTTTTTTTTTGTGATTTGGATGAATAGGGGGCTGGTCGACCCCCAGTGGGGGTCTATAGCAAAGTTGAAATAGTAATTTAGCTATCAATTTGTGTGAAGGGATTAGTTATCTCAACCCTCTCATGGGAATGCTAATCCCACCAAGAAAGGAGATTTATAATTCCATGACATTTTTTTGCTCACAAACATGGATTTGATAGGTCTCACGGATTGATAATCCAATCCACCCTCCCAAACCCCCAATCAAGCATGGCCTATAGTCTTACATAGGCTTACAATATTCCTATTTCTATAAAATGAACAAACAATAATATAAAATATAAATGATATATAAAAACAAGAAAAATATAAATATATAAAACAAGAATAATAACAAATAAAAACAAATAGAAAAATATAAATAACTTTAAACAGAGAAATATAACAAATAATAATGATAATAAATAAAATATATCGATTTTTGATAAAATTAGATTTATAAACGATTTAAAAAAAATAATATAATAAAGATAATAAATAAAATAGATCAATATTTGATAAAATTAGATTTATATACTATTTTACAAATTTTGTAATACGAATAATTTAGAGAGCAAATTTTTATAATTTTGAGGATGCAAATTATTGAAAATTTGAAAGTACAAAATATTCTAATTTAAAATTATTTTATTAATTATTAATATAATATACATCATTTTTTAAAATTTTGAAAGAGTGGGAGGCAATCGAGGGAGTGGTTTTCACCGGTTACAGCGATTTCCCTTTCCAATTATTAAAAAATTCAAGGGTCAGGATGAATTTGTTTTAATCGAATGGCTGACAATTAATTGCATATTGTATGCAACTCTCAAGGTGTTCTCTACCATTATTTAGTTCTCTCATCTGCTTCTTCTGAATAGATCTGAACCTCAATCCCCAACTCTTCATGTCCAAATTTTGTTAGCTGTGTGGAGGGTGAATTGGTGACAGACAAGAAATGCGGTAATACTATTACTCTCTTTTCTTTTTACTGTAGATGTTGCTGCATCATTGCTTTTCAGATTTTGATTACTATAAGTGCATTTCTAATGGTTATTATTATTATTTTTCAGATTTTGGGTTAAAATTTTTATCAGATACTAAACATTTTAATGTTAAATTTTTAATTTTTATCAAACAACAGGTCGATCGAAAGGACGATTGAGAGAATGTCTGGACGGTCATCTATCAACGTGTAAATTTTCTTTAAATTTTCTCTAATTTGGCTATCCACCCAGTTGTTTGACCGGTCATTCGTCCGGTTGACCGGCCAATCATCCATCCGGTTATCTACCAATGATTACTTGAGAGATTTAATGAAAGGTTAAACGTTCATTTTATTTGATGAAAAATAAATAAATAAATAAGACTCCTTTCATTTGATACCAATTTAGTAAAATGGTTAGAATATCATTTTTATCAAATTTTCATTAAATTTAAATTTGATGAAAGATTTAAATCTAGTTTGAAAATGATCTAACATATAATTTTCCCTTGGATTTGCTGGAATTAAATGTAATGATCATTTTTTTAGAATGATAAATGATGATTACATTTATGGTATATTTTTATTATTTTTTAACTAAATAAATATAGGAATAAATATTTTGATAGTATGATTATTTATTTTAATTAATCAAATACTACCTTAAAGTTGGAGTTCAGATATGTGCTTCAGCTATTATTTTGAAAAAAATAAAAAATAAAAAAAATAAAAAAATCAATTCTCAACCAAACACTATCTAAGAATTTGGAGTTCAGATCTATACTTCAGCAACCATTTAAAAAAAAAAAAAAAAACATTTTCAACCAGACCCTACCTAAGAGTTTTGAGTTCAGATCTATACTAGAGCTACTATTTAAAAAAAAATTATAAACGCATCTCTAATGTTTGCTTAAAATATGAATTACTTCATGTAATTTTGAAAATTACATCGCGCTTCCTTAGGTTTCTAGTTTCATAATAAATGATTATTTTTATTAATAAATTATCAAGTTAATTAACAATTTTTAATGATGTAAAAAATTATTTTAATTAATAATTCATGTAATTTCATTATTGTATAAAATAACAGTTAAAAATTTTATTTTTTAAGTTAATTATGTTAAATAAATTTTTTTGATAAAGGAATATTTATAATTTTTCAAACCACATGAGACAATTTATATTTTAAACAAATTTGAAATGCCAAACACCACCTAAGAATTTGGAGTTTGGATCTGTACTTCAGTTCAGCTACTAATTAAAAAAAAAATAATAATAAAATCAGTTTTCAACCAAACACCGGAAAGAGTTTGGAGTTCAGATCTATACTTTAGCTACTTTGAAGAATTGTTTGGGATGACCTAAATAAGTGTAGTTTTTACCTTTTTATGAAAAGATGTACAGAAAAGTAGAGAGGTGATGTAATAAAAAAAAAATAAAAAGATAGATTATTTGAAGTACGCCAAACTTAGCCTTAAAAGAAAAAAACACATACACACACAACACAATAGTTTTCAATACTTCAGCTACTATTTAAAAACAAAAAAATCACAATCAGTTCTCATATTTGTTCTATGTAAACTAGATTGTTTTATTAAGACTGTATTTAGATTAGAATTTTTGAGGTTTTTTTTCTTTTTTCTTTTTTCTTTTTTTAAATCTATATTCAAATTCATAATCTAAATAGAACTTAAATAATTCATGTTCTGTTTCTTCCTCCTCTGCTCTTGTTCTTATTTTGTGCGTAATTTTTTCCCCTTATTTTTTTTTATCTTGGAAGAATTACATAAAACAAAAACAACATAGGAAGAAGAAACATATCATTAACCATTTAGGCTCAGTTTACACACAAAATTAAGTGGAATTGAAGACGTACTGGTTTGGTTTTGTTGCTAATCTATATCTATAGTTCAAGTTATGGGAACTTCCATGATATACATTTTTTACTATATGCATTTTTAAGTTATGAAATTTTCTTTTTTAGTCATTAGATTTTTAGTTATACCTTATATGTTATTTGGTTATAATGTTTATTTTAGTTACGATTCAAAAAATATGAAATTATGTCATTTTTTTCATTAATTATAAGATACATATGATGTACTCCATTTAAGAGGTGTGAACCACAGCCTTTTCCCCAAATTATTAGTATTTTGAATTTTTACTTTTTCATGTCATATTTTTTTAAATATATATTTATATATTGAATTTTAATGTGTTAATTTAAGGAAAAATTAGTGAAACATCCCTTTTCGACTTTGTGCAGTAGGAAAGGTCCAAGATGTTTTTTTCATTAGCTAAGGTCTCTCACTATTTTCACAGAGAAATTTTGCCCGACTCTGAGAAATTTTGTCTCAACTCTAAAAAATTTCATCTAACTTAGAGAACTTATGGCCCCGACTCAGAGAAATTTCAAAATTTCTCTTTGAAAATTAAAATTTCTCTGAGTCAAATTTTCTATATAGAAATGTTAAGGAACCTTAACTATTATGAAAATATTGTAAGTCTTTTATCTTATAAAATCTTAATATCATAGATATTAAAAAAATTCTCCTTAATATAATTTATTTATTTTTTAATTCAATACATATTGTGATATTTATACTTTTACGTCTATTTTTTTTTTAAAAAATTTATTTTAGGGCTCGTTTGGTTTGATTTTCTGAAAAAAATTTGAGAAATTTTCTCTACAAATAAGTTTTTAAAAATAATCAAACCAAACAAATTTTCCCAAAAAAATTTCTTAAAACTTGTAAACCAAACAAGTTTTCCAAACAAATCTCTCTCACACACACATCAAATCAATCACTTTTTCCAAAACTCTATCTCAAAATAATTTTCCAAAACATCTTTTAAAAAAAACCAAACCAAACATGTTTTCGTACTTTTTATCTCTAAAACACATCTCTCAAACACAAACCAAACATACCCTTAGTTACTTGAACTGCACAAATAAATGAAAAGTAATATTTTGTTCAAAATTTTTAGGAGTTTCACAGTATTAATTAAAACTGTTCTATTTTTTTATTTTTAAAAATTGAGAAATGCACAGGCAAAAAATTATCAGCTTTTTTAATCAAATTTATATTTTTTAAATTTTGAATTTTTTTTAGATAGAAAGTCAAAAATGAATTTTAACCATATTTAAGCCACATCTAATTTAAATTTGTATTTTTTTTACAACAAAAGTTCAAATTGAATTTTAATCATATATAATTTGAATATACTTATTTCAAAATATTAGTAAAAGTGACATAAAATATACACAGTACAATACTCTTGATCTATCTAGCTATATCTATTTTTTAAAAAAAATTTAAAAACTATTGATGGAAATCAAAATAAATTTTTAACCATATCTAACTCACATCTAATTTAAGATTTTAAAAAAATCAAATGAAATTTTAATTATTTATAATATAAAAATATTTAAATAAAAAATATGAATGAAAATTTTAGTTATAAATTATAATTTATCAAACAATCTAATCCTAGCGAGGAAAACATTACATGAAAATTTGATAAAATTTAAATTGATAATTTTGAAATAATTTTAAATTGAGCCATCACTTCTTGGATCACCTTCTAATTTAAAAACATAATCTATGGCTAGCCTAATAGAAATTAGATGTAAATATAAATAAATATTGATATAATAGATATTAAATATATTTTAAAAATAAATATATAAATTCCTTAATTAAAGTTAAAATGTGTTAATGAAAATATCAAAAAATATATACACATTTCTTATTTATTAATTTAAAAAATAAATAAATTAGTGAACCAAGTAACTCCTGAGTTGTGCAATGAACTAAACAAATTTTCAAGAACTCAATTAGAATTGAGATTTGTTCACGTACAAAGTGACGGAAACCCAATTTTTGACGGAAACCCAATTTTTCTGGCCTCGCTTGAGAATATCACTTTTTAATTTAAAAGTTAAAAAGTCATTACAAAAGTTAAAATTCTAACAGATTATACTAAAATGTCAAAGATTTTCTCTTCTCTTAACTTTTTATACATTATTTCGTAAAAAATCAAAACGTTATCCCAAACATCCTAAATTTTTGTATCTTATATTTTAAACAAAAAAATAAAAAGTTATTAAAATAATATATTTCCAAACGAGATATACAAAAGGTGCCTGACACAACTTCATAAATCATAATATAATTTTAAAAAATATAAAGTTTAAATTAATTGTTATTAATATGTCTATTAATTGACCAATTAATATTTTAAGTCAAGCCCAAGGTTAAGGCTAGACCATGGCTCATAGTATAAGCTGACTCGGTCTTGAAAAGTTTTTTATTGCAAATATATCTAAATTTTTTACCCAAGCCTATATATTTTAATTATAAAAATACTAACATATATGTATTTACCAATTTAAAATAAATGCCTAAATAAAAGGGTCAAATGGTTGATAGGTTGGGAATAAACTAGTGTACCATATTTTGATCACAAATTATGCTTTTCAATGATGAACTTCTTCATATGTTTATTTTTTTTTCGTTCTTGATTATTTATTTGTTTATTTTGTTGAACTCTTATAGCAGAGTTCCAGATGAGAGATAGTAGATAGAGCTGCAAGTTTTTGACTACTCCGACAATTCCGGGTAAGTTCTTATGTTCAAAAACTTCATTAATTAAAGTTGCATTGGTGGTTAAGTTTCCCCTCCCATGAGCATCAGAACTTATCTTATGTAGTTGTAACAATTTACTATAACAGAGCTGAGGATCTTCTACTCCTCTCATTATCTTCTCTGCAAAAGATCACCTACAGGCTACAGGTTAAATACATTACCACATTCTCTCCAATTATTTGTTTGCTTTCTAGATCTTACGACTACAAGCTATAAAATTAATCTAAAGCCAATTAAAATTATAGAAAATAGTAAAAAATGACTTAGCAAAAAAAATATCACCCACCCTTCTCAAATCACAAAAAATATTTTTATACTAGAAGTGCTAGAAAACATTTGTTGTAAATGACAAAATTAGCTTTCTATATATTGTTCTTTGTAGAAATGTTATTTATCACTACATCAACTTCACTCTTTTACTTCTTGTGTATTTATGCAATAAATGAAGGGAAATACTATGGTAAGTTAGGCCATTTGTAAGTTTAATTATCATAAATTGTATAACTCAACACTATGAGAGTCATAATTTTTTTTAAAAAAAATTGAGTTATAATTGAACAACACATGAGGTATATCCAAACAACTCTTAAATTATAATTAAAATAATGTCATAACTAACATCATAATGTATCACAACTACCAACATATTAGGTTATAACTAAATACAAAAATCGTAACTAAAAGTGTATATGGTATACATCCTATAAATTTCCCCATTAGTCGAGGCCCTTCTGGCCGAGTGGCATGTAGCCGCACCTCAGGGTGCGGTAAGTGGAAGGTTTGGATTCGGGCTGATGAATCAGCGATGGCCCCTTTAAATTGTAACTTAATTTTAATAACATACTAACATTCTATCTTTAACACGCACAAAAAAAAAAAAAAAAAAAAAATTCCCCATTAGGTTTGGGAAAATATTATAATACACACCATTTTGAGATCTATCTATCACTTTCTAGGACTGTTTACTGACTGATTTATTTTGGTCTTGAGGTGAATTAAAAAATATATGTATATATATATATATATTAATGAGTCTTGTTTTGCTTTCGAAATTATTATTGCGTTTCAATATGAATAATTAAGTTCTATTTATCATATTTTCAAAAGATTCATTCCTCCATAATGAAGCATTTGGCACCCATTTTGAAAGTTCAAATGTGAAAGACCTTATTGGGCTCTTATTGAAAGACCTTAAGTTCAATATGATTTAAGAGCCCAATAAGTTAATGGGGAATTTTGATATTGAAAGACCTTATTGATCGACCTTAAGACCTTATTCATAATTCTCATATTTTCAAATGTGAAAGACCTTATGTTCAATATGAAAATGTTTTCTGTTTTTAAAAAGTGAAAATATTTTTTGCCTACATAAAATTATTTTCTTTTGATTTTTATTTTTGATCGTACTAAATATCAAAAATATAAATAAAAATATTTTTTAAAAATATTTTCTGCTTAAAAAAACCAAACGTAAATGTATAAAGCAAATGATAAGGGAAGGGCACTAAATATTGATGCTTTGTTTGGCATCATACGTTAGAGTTAGAATAGTCACAAAATGACAAAATAAATTAAAAAATTAATAAAATAAAATGTCATATCTATATCATAATCATTTCAATTTTTTTCTCAAAAAAATTTAAAAAGTCAAAAAAATTATCTTGAACGAAATTTTTTAACTCAAACTAAAATAACTTAAAAAATTGAAAAACCAAAAATCAACCCACTTTCCAAACCAAACTCAAACCCCCAAGTTAATGCAAGTCAACAACAGTGTAAGTGGAGAGGTACTACAAATTATAGCCACACAACACATCGTTGTAAACTTTTCATTGGTCTCATCTACCAATAGGAAATCTATAGGTCTGCTTCTTTGAATCTCATCCCAACTCTTCATATTCAAATTTTGTTAGCTGTGTGTGGATGATGAATTGTTGACAGACAAGAAATATAAGGTAATAAATATCGAGACGTGAATAAAAGTAATTGGGAGCAGGGCAAAGTGTGATTCAAGACATGCTTATTTGGTTTGGTTTTCAGAATTTATTTTAGGATTTTTGTTTTTTTACATATATATATATATATATATATAAAATTAAAATTTCACCTAATTCACTTGTAAAAGTGAAAAAAATTGGAAAAAAGTTTTCCAAAATAATAATAATACTAATAAAATTTAAAAATGTGCAGACTTTTTTGATCTTTTTGTTTGTTTTGTACATATAAATTATAATTTACTTTTTGTGTGTATCTAAAATGTTTAATTTTGTTTTTCGTCAAAATAAAAATAAAAATCACCAAAAGACCTAGACATGTGATAAGTCCACGAGACAACGTTCTCTAACGGAAAGGAATCAAACGTGATCACATTTTCAGGAAAACGCAACTTTTATTCTTCATTTAATCTTCTATTTGAACATATTTGGCTAATAGCACAGCCCTCAAACCTCTCCAATGGTTTCTATTTAGTGCCATTTTGGGAACATGGTAAAAAGCCACGTTTTTAGACAAAATCCAAAAACGCCAAAAAAATCATTTGGCAAGTGCTAAAAATGCAGCCCTAAAATTACAAATTAGGGCCTATGAAAAATAAATAAAAAAATAACTCTCTTATGTTAGGTAAGGGTATTTTGGTCATTTTAATTTGATTTGACACCATAAATAAATATTAAACTAAAAAGCAAAAAGCCAGCTTTTTACCAACTTCCCAAATCACTTTCAAAAAAGCCAAAAAAACTTGGTAAAAAGCCAAAAGCCAGCTTTTTACCAACTTCCCAAAACAACAGTTATCTTTTTTATTTTTTTATTTTTTTAATATCAACAAAAAAATATTCTTTCAGAATTATCCACCAAACTGGCATGACAGTGATTTTTTTATAAATAAAAGATGGGTACTGATGTCCTTAAAAAATTTTGATATAATTGCACAATCTATTTTTTTAGTAAAATTAAAAGATACACGAGGTAAGATAAAATTTCAGTGTAAAAGAAAGGGCAATTTACGTTGGTAGTCCCTCTATTTTAGTCATTATGTCATTCTGGTCTTTGTAATTTCAATTGATTCAATTTTGACTCCGAATTTATGACTTTTTTTCAATTTAGTCTAATTACATAAGTGATGTGTCATATTTTTAGAAACAAAATTATAAATTTGGTTAGTAAGTTAATCTTAATCAATTTCGCGATTATTTTCTATTAAAAACACTAACAATATTATCAATCGGACCAAATTGATGTAAAATTTAAAATTAAGGGTCAAAATTGAGTCAATTGAAAGTATAGGGACTAAAATAACATAAAGAGTAAAATGTAGGGACTACTAGAATAATTTACCCTCAAAAAAATGATAACATAATTTTTTATTTTTTTATATAACTAACAAATTTTTGATAAAGGATGGGCCAAATGTTATATAAATTAAAATGTTGACAGAAAACAATGTAATTATATCAAACTTATAAAGTTTACTATATTTTGAAACAGCCAAAGAGGAAATTTATTGATAAATGATCAAGCAAAAACATTGACAAAATCAATAAAAAGACAAGAAGAAAGCATAGAACAGTTAAACTTCCCTAACACCATACAAGCAACCCCGAACAGAACCATGTTGAATTCACCCCATGTGAAGGAGGTGATGCTCTTCCATGGGAACACACCTTGGTCAACAATGGAAGGCCACCAACCATCTTGAAGAGTCAAGGATGGAGGCTGCCCAAAGGCTCTCCCACCTACTCCCTCACCTATAAATGGAGGTTGAGAGGAGAGAGCAAAATGTGAGCAAACCGTGAGACAACAAAGAGTGCGAGAGATGTGAGGCGGAGAGACCGTCTCCCTCGGTGTGAGCGAGGGAGACGGGAGAGTGGCTGAGTGAGGAGAGTGTGAGCTCCTCCTCTATTGTAATCTTTCTGTAATCTCCTCATTGGTATAGTGATAACCGGTTACTCTCCCGTGGACGTAGGCATTGGGCCGAACCACGTAAAATATTGTGTCTCCTTGTGTGTGGGTGTGTTTTTCTGCTTGCAATGATTTCTATAAGGTCTTGGGCGGGATCCCAGATCCCAACAAGTGGTATCAGAGCCTCGTCGGTGGCGTTTCGGAACAAAAACAGCGTGTTGTCCGAAACTGCCCAGAAATCAAGTTGCTCGAAATCAGGTTTTGAGCATACCAGGAGCAAGGGCTCGAGAAGAGGAGTCCAACCATATAAAGCAGACACCCAGAGGAGTTGGCACGCGCCCCCACGCGCCGCCTGAAGAAGGCGCGTGAGGCCCAGTCTCTCCACGCGCCTCCACGCGCCGTGTAGGCAGCCGGCGCGTTGGCCCAGTCGCAGGCACGCGCCCCACGCGCTGATGAAGGAAGAAGACGAGTGGGGGGAGGCGCGTGCATGGCACGCGCGTGCCACGTCATCAGCCACGTCAGCTGCCACGTCATCCGCAGGAGGAAGGATCCAGTGCTTCGCGGCTACGGTGCAGCCGCAGATCTGAGGCGTACAAAATGTTTTGGCTAGATCGAAGCCATTTGGAGTCCGTTTTTGGTGATCCAATAGTGGTTTCAGACTATTTGGAGTATTCCGGACACATCCGTACGGTCAGATTTTGGAGATGAAGTTTCTGTAAAAAGAAGGCAGATTAAAGTGGCAGACGGCGTCAGGGCAGTGGACGGAATATTCTGTTGGAACACGGAATATTCCCTGAACTTCTGAAAATTGCAATTTGGCCCAGAATTTTCAGAAATTGTGGTGTGGCCCAGCTTTCGGGATAGTTTTCAGTGAGGTCCCTGGAAGTGCAGCGAAGGTTGGTTCTAGCTAAACGGACCGCTCCGGACGCAACCGCGAGGTCAGAATAGTGAAATTCTGAACGGTTTGGAAAGATTGTCAAAACATTGGAGTTTGTCATCTTCAATACTCGAAGGAAGGTTGCCGGATATTGTGGAACGCTGCGGATTCACTGAAGAGGTTAGAATGGGCAGATTCTGACCCGATTGGACAACCAGATACAGATTGAGATAGATCATTGAAGACCAGAGGAGATCAGGCTTGATCAAATGGCAGATCGAAGGAGATCAGGCTTGATCAAATAGCAGATCGAGGGAGATCAGGATTGGTCAGGGGCGATCAGAGGTTTGCAGACATGATTATCTCAAGATCAAAGGTCTAGGAAAGTTCTGTCAAAAAGACACTGTCTAAGGAGACTGGTTCTTAAGTGGGACCGGTTGTGACCCCACCAGTCTTTCCTGGGAACTTTCCTGGTTGTTGAGGTGATCGGAGGATCTGGTTCAATCAAAAGAGAAGACCATTCATCGACGGATAGATGATTTGGCAACCAGTACAGGCTCAGGGAAATACTGTGGCTGTTGGAGCTACTGTATACGAGAAGGTACTAATGGTATGTTGACATGTAGAACAATAGTTGCAGAGGAGCATACTAAGCGCAGAAGTACAATTGCAGACGTGCAACAGTGCAAGGGTACGCTAGAGTGTCGTACAGAGGCGCGAGAAGAGTGTGCAGCAGCGGGTTGTTGACAGTTCACAGGAACTTCCAGACAGAGAAATTGAGATAGGTAAAACGCAAGAGTGCGTGCCAAGGAGTGGCAAGTCTTATTTCTCTATGGTGGTTTCTTTAGTTCCATGGCAGTGGAGGATAGAGTTGATGCGGATCTCTCAGGCGAGCTCGACGCAAGGAGACCAGAAGCCATAGGTACGGGCACTATGCAAGGAATTGCATAGCTGACGATGCTTTGACAGATGGAGCTACTGTCAACCATCAATCTACTGGACAGCAAATCAGGGATTGCAAAGGCACAGACAACAAGCGTATGTGGAAACGCCAGGAGGTTGTTCAGAAGTGCAGAGGGCAAAGGCTGAAAGTTCAGAGGAAAAGCTCCGAGCAAAGAAGACAGAGGACGTTGATGAGACAAACAACGAGTTTTCTATTGCTCCAATGACTGGTCCTGCGAGGTAATGCATGACAGTCAAGGGCATTCCAGCAGGGGGTGCAGGACATCCAATCAGGGGGTGTCGGATATCTTGGTTGCGCAAGTTCAAGCATAGCAGGTATAGACATCCGAGACAGGAAGCATGGAAGAGATCTGTGGGAGATAGGAGCAGTGGCTCTCTCCAAATCAGAGAGTGGTGTGAGTTGAGTTGAGGATGTCGGATTCCCTCCTCCTCTTGTATCTCTGGTGTTTTATCTCTAGCTTCAGGGGATGCAGTGTCTCAGTGAAGAGATGCAGACTATGTTGAATTTGGGCGTGACAAGATTAGCAGCAGTGTGTGCAGTGGATCACCTCACATGGGTTGAGGGGGTGATTTGTTGAATTCACCCCATGTGAAGGAGGTGATGCTCTTCCATGGGAACACACCTTGGTCAACAATGGAAGGCCACCAACCATCTTGAAGAGTCAAGGATGGAGGCTGCCCAAAGGCTCTCCCACCTACTCCCTCACCTATAAATGGAGGTTGAGAGGAGAGAGCAAAATGTGAGCAAACCGTGAGACAACAAAGAGTGCGAGAGATGTGAGGCGGAGAGACCGTCTCCCTCGGTGTGAGCGAGGGAGACGGGAGAGTGGCTGAGTGAGGAGAGTGTGAGCTCCTCCTCTATTGTAATCTTTCTGTAATCTCCTCATTGGTATAGTGATAACCGGTTACTCTCCCGTGGACGTAGGCATTGGGCCGAACCACGTAAAATATTGTGTCTCCTTGTGTGTGGGTGTGTTTTTCTGCTTGCAATGATTTCTATAAGGTCTTGGGCGGGATCCCAGATCCCAACAAACCATACCAACAAAGAACAGAACCATCCCATAACAGATGCAACCAGCCCTGCATGATACAGTTGTACAACCCCAACTCCATCCCAGCAGCAGCCCAGAGCAACTTTAATGTTAAAGATCGACAACATCCCAGCAGCTCAGTGTAATTTACCCATAAAAATATATTAATGGGTTATAGACCAATAACATAACACATAATTTTTGTTTGTATATGAGTATAATAATGTCAAACTAATGCAGTTCCTTCTGTTTCATCAAACAAATATCAACTAATGTATGAACTTCCTCCTGTATACTTAACATTTTATCTTTGTTAAATTAATTATAGCTTATTGTACGTGTATTTTTCAATTTGTTCCACAGAGCAGAGGCAAGGCTATTCGTCATCGAATCTCATCCTCCAATCAATTTATTATTAGAGACAAGGTGCATTGCTGTCTCATGATTTAAGAGCCCAATAATTATAGGGAAAATTACAAAAAGAAAATTGTTGAATAGAGAGACTACAAGAAGTTATTGGATACTCCTATGGAGCACGGCTACGTGGTGCTCCAGGATATTATGATTGATGGAGAATGTAAGACTTATAATTTTGTGTTAGGTGATTAAGGAATATGAGGAGATATGATAAATGATGATTAGTGAAGAAATATAAGCACGCGATCCTCCAAGAATATCCAATAATTTACCTAGAGAATACACCCTATACCCAGGTCTTGACCACCTTGGGATTAACTTGAAACTACATACTCACCTTTCTCTCTCTATGTCATGATAACAAATTATCCTTTCAACCAATAACTTCTTGATATGTTCATTTTTATTTTTTCTTCTTGATTATTTATTTGTTTATTTTGTTAAGCTTACTTTTCTTGAAGTTATAGCAGAGTTCCAGAAGAGGGTTAGTTTAGTAGAGCTGCATGTTTTTGACCGTTGAACTACTCTCACATTTTTCCAAGGTAGTTTTTTTGTTCAATATCCTCATTAATTAAAGTTGAACTAGTGGCTTAGCTTCCCCTCCCATTGAGCGTCAAACTCATCTTATGCAGTTGTAACAATTAACTACAACAGAGTTGAGCATCTTCTACTCCCCTCATTATCTTATCTGAAAAAGATCACCTACAGGCTACAGGTTAAATGCATTACCACATTCTCTCCAATTATTTGTTTGCTTTCTAGATCTACCATTACAAACTGTAAAATTAATTTAAAGCTAACTAAAATTATATAAAATAGTAAAAAATGAATTACCAAAAAAATATCACCGACCCTTCTCAAATCACAAAAATTATTTCTAAAGTGCTAGAAAACATTTATTAGTAAATGACGAAAATAGCCTCCTATGTAGATATGTTATTTATCACTGCATTAGCTTCACTATTTTGCTTCACTTTTTTTGTGTATTTTATGCAATCAGTGACGTGTATAAGTGAGATTTATCTATCATTTTTAGGGGTGTTTACTGACATATTTATCTTTGGTTTTGAGCTGAATTAAAAATTGAATCTATCTTTAGTTAAAATAGTCAATAAAGACAAAGTCTTCGTTTGAGAAAAGCTAATTTAGACTAACTTTTTGTCTAATTTAGCCTGGCTTAGCTCCATTTGGAAAAAACTTTTTGTTTTTTTTTATTTATTTTAAAGTTTGGATGTGATGGTTGTGAAAGAAGAAGTAAAATAATTATAGTTTGATGTGACATTTTGTCTTATTAACTAAACTAGTCTGTTTTGTCTTTTTGTACTTATTTAGTCAATTTAGTCCTTCCAAACAAGTCTAAATAGACTAAAATAAGTAATAAAACAAAATGTCACATCTAAACTATAATCATTTTATTTTTTGTTTTACAATCATCAAATCATCTAAAAAAAAGTCAACTATCATCTCAAACATAATTTTTTTAATCAAGCTAAAATAATTAAAATGTCAACTAAAATAACCAAGTTCTCAAATGAGGAATCAAACCAAGTGAGAATCAGGAAATTTGGCAAGCAAAGCTTCTGGTTTTTTTCTTTGAAAAGCAGGGCCCAAAAGAAAAAATGAACTCCTGAAGCTAAAACCTCATGTTCTTTTTTTTTTTCTTCCAATTATCAACGTTGTGCCCTTTTGTTTTCAGAAATTGAGAGAAAAGAGACCAAAAGGAAAGGAGGGAAAAAATATAATACAAAAATGAGTATTGGTGTGGGCGACATCTTTAAAATATTATGTTCGGACGGTGTCATAAAAACCTGCAAAGCTGGCTGGTCTCACGTTGGCTATGTGATTCACTATAAGAAGAACATTCAAAAACTTGAAGATGAAATTGATGGACTTGATGATGAGTGGAGAAGGATCGATGGAAGTGCCCACAGAGCCAGGGATGATGCAGGAATCGTTGAGAATGATGTTTGGAAGTGGCTAATGTCCGCATATGGGATGAAAGCAGAAGTCCAGGTGTTTCTACTAGACATGGTAAGGGAAAACAGGTCCTGCTTCAAATGCTCGTGTCCAAATATTCGTTGGCGTTACCAGCTAGGCAAGGAGTCCAAAAAGAAGACTGCTCGTGTTATTATCCTAAAAGAGGAGGGCGCCAAGTTTATGACATGCCCAGTGTCACACCGCGCACCTCTTCCAGACGCTGGATTCACATTCTCTGCAAAGTATGAAGCATTTGATTCAAGGAAACACATCTTCGAGGAGATCATAAGATCGTTGAAAGATCCTAGCATTAAAATGATTGGCATTTACGGACCAGGCGGTGTTGGCAAGACGACAATGGTGGAAGAGGTTCGCCAACTAGCAAAGAGAAATGGGCTTTTTCATTCCGTCGCAATGACAACTGTGTCCAAAGCTGTGGAAAAGGAAAAAGTTCAAGGTGAACTGGCAAGTCAATTGGGACTAAAGCTAGATGAGTATGGACGAGCAGGTCAACTATTGAATAGACTGAGGAATGGGCAAAAAAACCTTGTAATATTGGACGACGTTTGGGAGCCACTTGACTTGGCAGATATTGGAATTCCAACTACAGATAGTGGTAACAACGAGCCACTTAACTTGCCAGATATTGGAATTCCTTTTACAACAGGTAGTGATATGGGCTGCAAAGTTGTGATAACTACACGGAAACAACGTGTGTGCAAAATGATGCAAAAGTCTAGTGAACTAAAAAATTTCCCGATTCATGTGTTAACAAAGACAGAAGCATGGAGCCTATTTACGAAGGTGGCTGAAATTTCTGTGGACTCTGAAATCCCTTCTGAATCAAAGGAAGTGTGTGACAAATGTGGAGGCTTGCCAGTTGCTATACGTGCAGTTGCAGCAGCATTAAAAGGCAAGGCAGAGCATGCGTGGAAAGATGCACTCCGACAACTTAAAAATTGCAAGATAGAAGAAATTGCGGATATCGATCAAAATTTGTTAATCTCATTAAAATGGAGCTATGATCATCTAAAGCCCAAGGATGCACGGTCATGCTTCTTGCTTTGCTCTTTGTTTAAGGAAGATGCTGAGATTTCAATTGACGAATTGGTGAGATATAGCATTGGGATGAGGTTACTTGATCAAAACCTGAATATATTTGATGAAGTAAGAGATAGAGTACTTGCGATGGTTGATGTCCTCAAAACATCTTGTTTGTTGTTAGATGGCAGAAATGAAAGTGTGGTCAAAATGCATGATATTATCCGGGATGTCGCTATATCGATCGCCGAAGATGAGAAAAGATATCTAGTAAAACATGGTATCGAAAAGTGGCCAGAGAAAGGCAGGTATGAACGTTACTCGGCAATCTCATTAAGGTTCACTGCAAAAATTCACGAGTTTCCTAATGAGTTGGAATGTAGAGGACTCCATACATTGGTGTTACAGTGCAGCAATGACTCACCAACAGATTTTCCAAACAATTTTTTCAATGGAATGGAAAACAATCTTGAAGTCCTAGATCTGAGTCAAATGCCTATAACGAACCTCCCATCATCACTTCCAACATTAGTTAAGCTTCGGATGTTATGTCTAAATGGCGGTCCACTGATGACAGACATAGCTATATTTGGGAGTTTAAGGAACCTTGAGATACTTAAGCTTAAAGGTATGGACAAGGTTCTGTTTCCCGGCGAAGATGGAACGGGATTTTCTGAATTACAGTTTCTAAAATCTCAACCACAAATTCTGCCAGGTTCTTTTTGTAACTTGTGTGAATTGCATGTTAAAAATTGTCAATTTAAATTTCTCTTCACATACTCCATTGCAAGAGGTTTGGAGCAACTCCAACGTCTAGAAATAAGTCACTGTGAGGATATGGAAGATATTATTAGAAATGAAAGACAAGGAGACGAAGAGGAAATTATTTTTCATCATTTAAAAAAAATGGTGTTAAAGAACTTACCCAACCTTAGAAGCTTCTATTCGAGTATGAAAAACACTTCAACAACAGAGGCAAACAATTCTAACCCTTCACGACCTCTCTTTTGTGAAAAGGTTTGTTTTGTTGTAACTTTTTCTGTTGATTTGGAAATGCTTGATTACTGAAAGAACATAAGTTTGATCTATTAAATTTTGCAGGTGGCATTCCCTGCCTTGGAGGGCTTGACAACCGAATGTGTAGGAAACATATCAGGGATAATAGGGGACAAACAATTAAAACTCCCAGTCCAACAAGAAGAGAATGAATCCTTTTGGAACCTACCGCGTCTTCGGGATCTGAGTATAGTTGGTTGCTCCAAATTGAAAGCAATAGTAGTAGCTAATAAGGAAGGAGGGGGCCACGATAAGCCTCTCATTTTTCGTGACCTGCATTCTCTATTTCTTAGGGGTTTGAACAATTTGAAAAGTTTCTACAGCACTTGTGGATCTAAAGCAGAAGAAGAAATTTTCAAACCACAATCCCTCTTTAATGAAAAGGTATGACTGTCACACGTTTTATGAATTTTTAAAGGTATCAATACTACCATGTGATTAACAATTCGATAGTGCTACATATCTATAATATTTACCCCACAAATTTACTCAAAAACTTTAATAAATGTCTAAATGCATTTTATATATGAATCCACAACACATAAGTTGAATTTAAGCCAGCTATCTTCATTTTGGATAAATTTCTAGTTCAATTTTTTTGAGTTCAAAGATTTATTATTAAAAATCTTCTACCCATATTACCTTTAATCGTAAGGAAGTATACTGATTTTTGTAGGGTTAGTTATTATTGAATTTTGTGGTTATATTATAAACATTAAAAAAACTAAGATTTTTTTTTTTGGATGAACAAACGTATGTTTTGTTGTGATTTTATTACTATTAAATATGGTAAAGTTATGAAATATGGTTCGGAGTGTGTATGAAAAATTTTCCTTTATTCATTTCCAACCAAAATAAGATTAATAGCACCCAAAAGATCTTGAATTGAAACCTAATTAAAATATATTTTGAAATCGAAACATTAGACATAAAATTAATTAACCACCTCATGGAGATAATATTATTTTCTGACCCTAGGTCCTAATCACAATGCCTATGAATTCTGAAACAGAAATATTAGACATAAAATTAATTAACCACCTCATGGAGATAATATTATTTTCTGACCCTAGATCCTAATCACAAAGCCTATAAATTCTTAGGGTACGCTTGGTTGTAGGATTTGTTTAGGGAAGTGAAAATAAAAAATAAAAAGATAAGAAAAGAAAAACTTAAGTGAGATGAACCAAATGTTCTTACTTTTGTTGAAAATATAAAGAAAAATAAATAGCTCTCCAATATATCTATATGTTTTTTTTCCCTTTTTTATGCCAAAAGAAAAATAAAAAAATGAACAAGTATAAATATTTTCATTTCTAAATTCTAGATCCAAATATAACATAATTGTTTAAGCTTTTAAAAACAAGGCCTTAAAACAGTTGGTATCAGAATGAAGAAAAAAAAATTATCCTAAACCCAAGACAATATTTGATAATAGAATGATAAACTCTGTTTAAACAGGAATTTGGAGACTGATGAATCATAAGCCCTTATTAAGAACAATATTTACAATGACACATTTTATTTTATTTGTCATTTGATGAAGTTTTTTTTTTTTTTTTTTTTTCAAAGGCAAATTTACAGCATGAGCAAAGAGTTTGAATACAAGATTGCAATTATTGTGATTACAGTTTAATGGGTTTCTTCAAGAACTAAACAAAGAATCTTTTTCTTATCCAAAAATACAACATCAAATGCAAATTAATTTTAAAAAGTAAGTTTGATCTATTAAATTTTGCAGGTGGCGTTCCCTGCCTTGGAGGGCTTGACAATCGATTGGGTAAGAAACATATCAGGGATAATAGGAGACAAACAATTAAAACTCCCAGTCCAACAAGAAGAGAATGAATCCTTTTGGAACCTACCGCGTCTCCGAGATCTACGTATAGTCAATTGCTTCGAATTGAAAGCAATAGTAGTAGCTAATAAGGAAGGAGGGGCCCACGATAAGCCTCTCATTTTTCGTGACCTGCATTATCTATTTCTTAGGGGTTTGAACAATCTGAAAAGTTTCTACAGCATTTGTGGATCTAAAGCAGAAGAAGAAATTTCCAAACCACAACCCCTCTTTAATGAAAAGGTATGACTGTCACACGTTTTATGAGTTTTTAGAGGTATCAATACTACCATGTGATTAACAATTCGATAGTGCTACATATCTATAATATTTACCCCATAAATTTACTCAAAAACTTTAATAAATGTCTAAATGCATTTTATATATGAATCCACAACACATAAGTTGAATCTAAGCCAGCTATCTTCATTTTGGATAAATTTCTAGTTCAATTTTTTTGAGTTCAAAGATTTATTATTAAAAATTTTCTACTCATATTTCCTTTAATCGTAAGGAAGTATACTAATTTTTGTAGTGTTAGTTATTATTGAATTTTGTGGTTATATAATAAACATTAAAAAAACTAAAATTTTTTTTTTGGATGAACAAACTTATGTATTTTTGTGATTTTATTACGATTAAATATGGTAAAGTTATGAAATATGGTACGGAGTGTGCATGAAAAATTTCCCTTTATTCATTCCCAACCAAAATAAGATTAATAGCACCCGAAAGATCTTGAGTTGAAACCTAATTAAAGTAGATTTTGAAACGGAAACATTAGACATAAAATTAATCACCTCGCGGAAATAATATTATTCTCTGACCATAGATCCTAATCACAAAACCTATGAATTCTTAGGTTATGTTTGGTTGTAGGATTTGTTTAGGGAAGTGAAAATAAAAAATAATAAAATTAGAGAAGAAAAACTAAGTGAGATGAACCGAATGTTTTTACTTTTGTTGAAAATATAAAGAAAAATAAATAGCTCTCCAATATATCTATATATTTTTTTCTTTTTTGTATAGAAAAAATGAACAAGTACAAATACTTTCATTTTTAAATTCTAGATCTAAATATAACATAATTGTTTAAGCTTTTAAAAACAACACCTTAAAACATTTGGTATCAGAACAAAAAAAAATTTATCCTAAACCCAAGACAATATTTGTGTTAGTTTCATGTGTAGAGAAAGAGAGAGAAGATTATAATGTTGTAAATCTTATGTATGAATTGTGTACAAAGAGCTCCTATATATAGGAGATAATACATTGGTAGTAGTGTAGTATCTTATGTATGAATTGTGTACAAAGAGCACCTATATATAGGAGATAATACATTGGTAGTAGTGTAGTAGGTATGGTAGGTATAGTAGGTGTAGTGGTTGTGGTAGGCGTAGTAAGTATGGTAAGTGTATTGTAAATACATTATACCAAATATATACACTAACAGAATATATACACTCACAGCCTCCCTCAAACTCAAGGTGGATAGATATCAACCAACATGAGTTTGGAAACTAAGGCACTGAAACGACCAGGGGGATGAGCCTTGGTGAAGATATCAGCAAGCTGATCAGCAGAGGCAATAGAATGGAGTTGGACTGTGCCACGAATAACATGATGGTGGATAAAATGACAGTCGATCTCAATATGTTTAGTACGATCGTGGAAAACATCATTATGAGCAATTTGAATGGCACTTTGGTTGTCATAGTAGAGAGAGGTCGCATCAGCAGAAGCGACACCCATATCAGTAAGAAGCCAGCGGAGCCATAGAAGTTCCTGTGTAGTATCTGCAAGAGCTCGATATTCGGCCTCAGTACTAGAGCGAGCAGTCAGTGAGATCCCCAGCCTAATCAGCATCAGAATAAGCATGAAGCTTAAGAGAAGATAGAGAGGAATAATGAAGACCATGAAATAGAGTACCCTTGAGATAACGAAGATTGCGAAGCAGGGCAGCATAATGAGGTGTGCGAGGAGCTAACATATACTGATTGACAATATGGACAGCATATGAAAGATCAGGTCGAGTAACAATAAGATAGATAAGACTGCCCACCAACTGCCGGTAAAGGGTAGTATCAGGAAGAAGAGTGCCATCAAGAGGAGTAAGACGAGTCTGAGGATCAATGGGAGTAGAAGCAGTTTTGCAATCAGTAAGTGCAGCTTGAGTGAGAAGATCAGAAGCATATATGGCTTGAGAGAGAAAATAGCCAGATGAATCATGAGAGATTTCAAGACCCAAGAAATAATTGAGAGTACCAAGATCCTTTATCTCAAAGTGTTGGCTAAGAAACTGTTTGAGGTGAAGAATACTAGCCTCACCATCTCTGGTGATAATCATATCATCCACATATAGAAGAAGGAGAGTAGTGCCTTGAGCAGTAGTGCGAATAAATAAAGCTGAGTCATAGGGGCTAGAAGTAAAGCCAAAGTCATGGATAGTAGCACTAAACTTAGCAAACCAAGCACGAGGAGCTTGCTTGAGTCCAGATAAGGCTCGTTGCAGTTTGTAGACTTTATGGGTCAGAATAGTAGACCTAGGAGAAGGTTGCATATAAACTTCCTCAAGAAGATCACCATTGAGGAAAGCATTTTTTACATCCATTTGAAAAAGGCCCCAATTACGAGTAGCATCAACAGCAATCAAGCTACGGACAGAAGTGAGACGAGCAACAAGAGCAAAAGTCTCTTCATAATCAACATCATATTCTTGTGTGAATCCCCGGGCAACCAAACGAACTTTGTAGCGCTCAATAGATCCATCAGAATGAGTCTTGATTTTATAGACCCATTTACACCCGATCGCAGTCTTACCAAGGGGAAAATCAACAATATTCCAAGTATGAGTTGTGTCTAAGGCTTGTAATTCATCAGTCATAGCTTGCTGCCAAAAAGGGTTAGAACAGGCTTCACGATAGGAGGAAGGCTCATAAGTAGAAAAGGCAGTAGAACCAACAATATAATCACGAAGACGAACATTTGGTTGTGTTACCCTTTGTGGACGACTGGAAGAAGGAGGCTAAAGAGGTGAGGGTAAAGACGCAGCAAGATGCGAGGGAGCCACAGAGATATCATGAGAACCATCAGGGAGAACAAGCTCGATGGGACCAGACGGAAGCAATGACGTGTCTGGAGAAGGAAGACCTGCATCAAAATCAGCTGGAAATAAATCTATAGGGGGATCAATAAAGTGGAGAGTGGAATCTGGAGAAGATAAGTGAAAGGAAGAGAGGGAGGCAAACATTTTATGTTCCCAAAAGACTACGTGGCGAGAGATACGAAAACGTTTAGAAATCGGATCCCAACATCGATAACCTTTATGTTCAATACCATATCCCAGAAAACAACATAGACGAGAACGAGGTTCTAGTTTGGTGAATTCATGAGGTTGGAGAAGAACAAAACATGCGGACCCAAAGACCCGAAGAGCAATGTAAGAGGGAGAGGTACCATATAATCGCTCATAGGGTGTGTGATTATGAAGGACTGGGGTTGGAACATAATTGATGGTGTAAACTACAGTAAGAGCAGCTTTCCCTCAAAATTTTTCAGGACAAGAGGAAGAAAAGGGAAGAGCCCGAGTAGTATCAAGAATATGCCTATGTTTTCGTTCAGCACGCCCATTTTGTTGGGACGTACTGCACAAGAATGATGAAGCTGAGTACCATGACGTTGAAGAAAAGATAAAAAGTCAGAATCCCTGTATTCCATAGCATTATCAGAATAGAAGATTTTTATAGTTTTGGAAAATTGCGTTTGAACCATTTTGGCAAAATTGTAATAAAGTTGTTTGAGTTCTGAACGATTTTTCATAAGAAATCCAAGTATAACGAGAAAAATCATCAACAAAAATAACAAAATAGCGTGCTCCCCCCATGGTGGGTGTAGGAGATGGGCCCCAAATATCAGAATGTATAAGATCAAAAGGAGCGCAAGAAACAAAAGTACTGTTATTAAAGGACAAAATCGGTTGTTTGGCAAGTTTACAAGAAACACAATCCAAAGTATCTGAAGAGAAATGACCTAACTGACTACTAGAAATTAAAGATTTTAATAGATTAACAGAAATATGACCTAACCGACAATGCCAAAGATTAAAAGGTGATAATGTAGAGACAGAGGAAGTAGACGTATGGGCAGCCAATGGAGTGGAGACTGGAACATGAAGCTGAATGAACTCGTAGAGACGTCCATGCTTACGACCGATCCCAAGGGTCTATCCTGTCCAAGGGTCCTGCACCAAACAACCATGAGCAGAAAATGTGACAGTTAGACCATGTTTACATAATTGACTAATGGAAATAAGGTTTAAAGTGAGAGCAGGAATAAGATAGACATGGGATAAGGACAAGTGAGATGTAGAGACAGAACCAATATGACTCACAGACATAAAAGAACCATCAGCAGTATGTATAGAAGGAAGATGAAGAGGAGAAGATGTGGAAGAAAAAATAATAGAGTCAGAAGTCATATGGTTACAACATGCAAAATCAAAATACCAGGAAGATGTACCTGAGGTGACAGACAAAGTAGTAGAAAAAAGAGTACCAAAAGTGGAAAGAAACTGTTTAATTAGGGTTTCAACATCTGTTTGAGAGAAGACCGAGGTGGAAAGATTCAAAGGATCAGATGAGGATAAGTCCTCAGAAGCAGCAGCAGTAGTGTGTTGGGTAGGCATAGACCGAGACTGATTCCTCGAATGTTGAGAACGTCCCCGTGAGTGAGATCCACGAGAGGATTGGCCAGTAGAGGATGCACGTGATGGATTACGAAAAAAATCTTGCTGGAGATGGCCGGGGGCAATTTTGTAACAGTAGCAGCAAGATCGGACTAAACAGTGAACCAGAAGATGAGCAGAAGGGAGCCCGCGATTCTGACAATAACTGTATTGAGGAGGCTGTAGGAGAGAAGAGGAGCTCCGTATCTAAGGAGTGGCAAGAACGGAGTCTGTATGTGGAATAGAAGAAGGACCAAGACGAGTTTCCTCATATAAAAGTTCAGATATTGCTTGCTCAAGAGAAGGCAAGGGAGTGCGATGCAGGAGAGATACACGTACTGGCTCAAAATAAGGGGTGAGAGCCATGAGAAATTGAACCAACCATTGCTGATTGCGATACTCAATAAATAAATCAGCATCTTCAGAATGAGGCCAGAGAGGTTTAGAAAGAGCAAGCTGATCGCATACAAAATATATTTGAGACAAAAAATCATTAATAGACTGACCAGGCTCCTGTCGCATGCGATGGAGGTGACTCTGAAGCTGATACTGATGTGCAGGTCCAATAGTTTGATACTGTTCTTTGAGAAAGTCCCAAATATCTTTAGCAGGGGTAGCAACTGAGTCAAGTTGAAAGCGACCGAGCTGAAGACTGATAGATGTGACAAAGGTATTTCGAAACCAAGTGATGATCTGATAATTTTTGCTGTCCCAGTCTTCCAAGCAATCGGCAAAACTGGCTGCAAGTTCCTCAGCCCCCTTTGTAGGTTTAGGTATATCCCCAGTAATAATACGCCATAATTTGCGGCCTTTCAGAATTCTAGACATGGCCTGGGCCCAGAGAACATAATTAGATCCATCAAGGAGTACTGAAATGGGATGAGCAGAGTCGAAGCGATCCATGATGGTGTGGAATGTTTAGGGCTGACGTCAGCGATCACAGAGACGCGCATGGAGGCGCGTTGGCGAGTGGCAACGGAATGCAATGACATGTGGTGACGGAGGCGGCACGTGAGAGGCCCTTTGATGATGGGTGTGGTGGTGTTGGAATCGTGAGGCGATTCTGAGCAAGATGATGGTATGGTTAGAGGAAAAATATGTAGAGAGCTTGATAGTGTGTAATCAGTATTCAAAAGGAAGTACTAGACACAACAAGATGTATTCTGGTGATAAACAAAAGAAAAGAGTGAAGAGAAAATTCATAGCTCTGATACCATGTTAGTTTCATGTATAGAGAAAGAGAGAAAGAGAGAGAAGATTATAATGTTGAAAATCTTATGTATGAATTGTGTACAAAGAGCTCCTATATATAAGAGAGAATACATTGGCAGTAGTGTGGAAGGTGTGGTAGGTGTATTGTAAATACATTATACTAAATATATACACTAACATAATATATACACTAACAATTTGATAATAGAATTATGAACTCTGTTTAAACTTCAATTTGGAGACTATGAATCATAAGCACTTATTAAGAACAATATTTACAATGACATGTTTTATTTTTTGTCATTTGATGAAGTTGTTCTTTTCTTTCAAAGGTCAATTTATAGCATGAGTGAAGAGTTCGAATACTATATTGTAATTATTGTGATTATAGTTTAGTAAGTTTCCTCAAGAACTAAACCAAGAATCTTCTTCTTATCCAAAAATATAACATCAAATGCAAATTAATTTTAAAAAGAAAAAGAAAAAGAGAAAGAAGTCTGTAAATGATTCGTTCATTCATTTTGAATCCTTCGAAATTAAATTTGAGAAAAAAAATTATTGGTTTGTTTATTAATTTCATGCCACTGGACTTGCTTAATAGCAAATTGGAGGGTGTGTGAGTGTGATAATTAATTAATATGCCATTGTATATGCATGAATCTTATGTTAAAAGTAAAGGAATTGTATAAAATGTACAATTTTACGCGAAAAATCAAATAACAAAAATTATTACACTATCTAGCCAACAATCTTACATTAGTAAGAATAAAATACAAGTTTGAACTTATAACTCAATTTCAGTCGACTACACGTCTCAGTGTTTGTAAAATAATTAAGGGGTAATTAATTAAGCCTAACACTACAGAAAATTAAGGTTTTAGAGATCAAAATTTAGGGACAAGATAATTTTTTGGGGATCAAATATTTTTGTTGCGAAAAGTGTTGTCATTATATTTTTAGTAATGAAAATTGGACATTAATAAATTATTATCCTTTTAGGACCAATTTTTTTTGTCTAAAAAAATAAACCATCTTGAAATCAAATTATTTTGTCCCTAAAAGTCTATTTATTAGCGACTATCCTCACAACGATAGAAATTTGTCCCTAAATGTCTTTTACAACAAAATTTTCACTTTTAAAGATAAAAAAATTTGGTCTCTAAAACTCTTATATATTGTAGTCTAATTAACTAGACTAGTTGAATTGATCATTTTTTTATAATTCTATATGGGGAGAAAAAAATTTGAATATAAGGGTGATACCATGTCACTGGTATCCACAACTAATTATTTATTATCTTTTACCCTCTATGTATATGTGGCAAGGTAATTGTTGAGTTGATCCTTTACATAATGCACATTTATTATTTGTTGGCGATACCACGTCATCAGTATCACTGTTACACTAAATTTTTACTCTAGTCAGGAAGGTTTTTTTTTTTAGATTGGGAAAGCACAATGTATTGCACATCTGATAATAAATCGTCAATTAAAGTATATTGAAGTACAAAATAGAATTTTTACTCTGGTCTGGAAAGCTAAGGGTGTTAATTTTTACCAAAGACAGATTGATTATCTCTCCATCACTATATTGTTATTTTTTGTTTCCATTATGGGCTTTTTACTGTGGTATTTGTTGGGCTTAAGTTGTTTCTTACTTTCTTGCTTTTGGGTTTTTTTAGTGGTATTTGTTAAGTGTTTGAGAATTAATTTTTTTTTATAAAAGGACATGTAGTGAAGTAGAGAAAATGATTTGATAGGTTATTAGCTAAAAATTAAGGTTTCCAAACAAATTGATGTAATTTGTTGAGTTGAGTTTTTGGATTATAATTGTTCAAATTGATCAATTGGCAAAATATAAAATAAAATAAAATAAAATTGTTCAAATTGATGCAATTATTTTCATATTTGTAATTAATCTTTTATCAATTGACAAAATATAAAATAAAACTAACTAAGCCACTATTAGAGACTCAAAATTAAAAAATAAATAAATAAATAAAAAATTGTCTAACGCAAAATTAACTAAGAGTAACTAAGATGTTTTTCCTCTTAACGTTATTTACACATTTTTTTGTTACTCCCCTAGTTTTAAATTGTTCTATTTTCACAATTTCAAACATCTCAAAAAATAGTCTATATTTTCTTATTTTTTTCAATGATTTTGAAAACTTTATCTACATGAATTAATTGATATATTTTAATTTGTGGAAAAAAGTTGAATTTATAAAAATATATTATTTACTCGATTAAGGTACACAATTGTAAAAAAATAAACAAACAATTTGATATAGATAGAGTATATCTTAGATTTTAGTCAAAAAGCTAAAAAGTCACTATAAGTTGTTACATCACACTCTCTACTTTTTCTGTATATTTTTTTGTAAAAAATCAAAAAATTATTAAAATAATATGTTTCCAAACGAGGCTAATTTTCTACTTCATATTGAACAACCCTTTCCAATCCCAAAATTATAATGAGGTTGTTTCTCTATCACTAATAAGTGGGCATTTGGAGACTTTAAAAAAAATTCATTTTGGTTACAAAAATTAAAAGTCAAAAAATTATTTGTTATGAATTAAAAAAATAATTAAAAAAAAGTCAATCACAGACCCACCCTATATATAAGTTGAGGAATTTAAAAAATGAAATATATTAAATATTTGTCTACCAAATTTATGCAAATTATAGTGGAGATACTCATACTGATAGTAGTACAGGAATCAAGAAACTTGGTAAAAAGACGCAATTATGTTTAACATATATTTGAAGTGATGATTACAACTTTGATAGGATTCATGAAAATGCAGCATCATAATGATACCAAATAATAGATCCATTTCGTTGCTCTGATTGGAAAAGTCAAATATACTTTTGTATGCGTAAATTTTTTTTGAAAAAAAAGTGAGTTTGATCTATTAAATTTTGCAGGTGGCATTCCCTGCCTTGGAGGGCTTGACAATCGAACTTGTAACAAGCATATCAGGGATAATAGGGGACAAACAATTAAAACTTCCAGTCCAACAAGAAGAGAATGAATCCTTTTGGAACCTACCGCGTCTCCGACATCTACGTATAGGCGATTGCTACAGATTGAAAGCAATAGTAGTAGCTAATAAGGAAGGAGGGCCTCCCGATAAGCCTCTCATTTTTCGTGAATTGTGTTCTCTTCTTCTTCGAAGTTTGTATAATTTGAAGAGTTTCTACAGCATTTGTGGATCTAAAGCAAAAGAAGAAATTTCCAAACCACAACCCCTCTTTAATGAAAAGGTATGACTGTCATACGTTTTATGAGTTTTTAGAAGTATCAATTTTCTAATTGGGTACCTACCAAAAATTTTCTAATTTGGTAAATTATAAATACATTATTTGAGATTTATTTAAAATACGAATTGTCTCTATTTTTTTTTTTTAGAAATTTCATCCCGCTTCATGAGATTTCTAATTTCATAACAAATTAACTCTTTTATTAATAAATCATTAAGTTAATTAACAGTTTTTAATGGTATTAAAAATTTATTTCAATTAACAATTTATGTAATTTTATTATATTGTATGAGAGTAGTTAAGAATTTTATTTTTTTTAGTTAATTATGTTAAATAAAAAATCCTAACAAAGGTGTATTTGTAGTTTTTTAAAACACCGGAAGCAATTTATATTTTAAATATATCCCAAAAAATGTATTTGTAATTTACCATTTTCTAATCAGTCAGTCAACGCATAAACCACTTTGATAAAATTCACGATACAATACTACCTCATTTGATTTTTTTTTTTTTTTTTTTTTTCAGAGGGGTACTTCATGTGATTCAAATTACAAATTATTGTGATTGCGTAATGAATTTTATAGTTATATGCTATAAACATTAAAAAATTATGATTTTTTTGTGAGCAAAGTTATATATTTTTGTGATTTTGTTGCGACTAATTATGATAAAGTTATGATTGATAGCATCCAATGATCGCAAAATGTAATTAACCACCTCAAGAGATAATATTATTTTTCTGACCCTAGCTCCTAATCACAAAACCTATGAATTCTTACATTATGTTTCGTTCTAGTATTTGTTTAGGGAAGTGGGGAAAAAAAAAATAGAAAAGAAAAACGAGGTGAGATGAATTGAATACTTTTATTTTTTTTTGTATTTTTGGTATTTAGTGGATTTTTAAAAGATTTTTTTAATAAATTTTTTACTTTTAGGTGTGTACGGGGAGGAAATAATTCTCCTCGTATAATCCTGCTGACCAAGTCCACGCTCCTCCGTACGACGTCGCTTTGTCACCTGAAAACACAAACGTGAGCTAGCCGGCGGGTGTGTGCCGGAAACCTCTCCGATGCCTAAGTCAGAAAACTTGACAAATAGACAAAGCTCTAAGTTCTCAGAAAGATTGTGTTCAATTACCTCCTCCAAGGTGATGCTTGTGAGCTTTTATAAGTTTCCCGTGGCACAATCCTAGTAGGACTTGCACTTCTCCATGCAGAGTCCTCCTAGGATTCATTCTCCTAAGGATAATGCTTATCCTTTTACACCCTCCCCACTGCTTAAACCAAGTGGGATGGTTTTCTTCATGGCCGAACTATAACACGACCGAAATAACACTGGCTCTGCTGAGCCACATACAAGGCCGAACTATCCTTAGCTCGGTCTTCTCCTCTAACTCATTACTTCGGCTGCCCTTGTTCAACCTTGGTGTGCTTAGGTCAACCTTCCCAGTAACAAGTTCTGACCGACCTAACCATAGTATGTGACGACCGGACTAATCCCGAAACCAGCCTTCCCTGTACATATCGCGACCGGACTAATTCTGAGACCGGCCTAACTCCAAGTTGCCTCCGACCGGAGTAGCTTTATTCTTCCTTAGGCCGAAGTAACTATTTCTTCTCTGAGCCGGAGTAATCTCACCTCTATGGGCCGAAGTTACACTACGGCTTTTTATCGATTCCTTCACACTTTGGGCCGCAGGGCCCAACTCACAGCTCGGCCCAATTCTTTCCCAAAAATTACCCTTTCAATTGCCCCTTAATTCCATCTGCATAGCATGATTGGGATTACCTGTCCAACAGCCGAGCTGGCGTCGTTTCGAAGCTTTTCCGGCCGGACTAAAAACTCTTGAACTTTCAAGCCGAGCTAATTTTACTCCGGGCCCCGTCTTGTCCGGTCAAAAACGTCTCTTCAATCATAGCGTCTGTAACGCTTCCCATTCCAGTGACACGTGGCAGGTTCTGATAAGCCGTGGCCAACTGTTACGCCGTCCTGCAGAAATTTCGTACAATTCCCGCCTCTTTTTGCCGCCTTTTTTCTCTCTCCCTTTTCACAAAACAGCCTTTCTCTTTCTTGAATCACTTCACCTTCTATTCTTCACTTTCTCTTCTCCCTTGCTTCCTGAGTCTTTGAGTTTGCTGTGTACGTGCCTCCATTGCTGCCACCGCCTCCATCTCTAGCTTCTCTCTTATACAGGTAAGCAAGCCTATCCTTCTTGCTTTCTTTGTCTTCGTACTTTGCTTTCCATGCTCTGTATGTTTTTTGAAAACAGTTTGTCCATTTCTGATTCGCTTTTGTACTTTTACGGAGAAACTATTAGAACTCTATGTATATGTCATATACCCTAGAGAAAAAATTTCGATTTTGATCCAGAATCACGTCCCGACCGAACTTGGATACTGTTTGTGTCATGTATGTGAATAGATTCAGAACATAACCGGACTAGAACTTGTAGGAATATCAGTAGTTTCTTCTGACCCACTCTAGCCAAGATAGGATCACCGAACAAGCTTGCTCATACCGAACTAGGTACTTCGGTCTATAACCGAGCTAAGATTTTGGGGCCAAGCCGGCTTTCTTAGTTCTTAAACCGAACTCAGAAAGCCGCCCCTAGGGGCTCAGCCGGAGTAACTTTCCTCACATCGCAACCGATTTAGGCCTTGGGACTAAACCAGCTTTCTTAGATTTTTAGACCGAACTCAGAAAGCTGCCCCTAGACGTTAAACCGGTCTAAACTGCTCGACACCGAGCTAAGAAACCTTCTGATGAGCCGAGGTAGAATCAGCCCGCTAAACCGAAGTAGGATTTGTATATCTTACTTATAATTTGTAGCGCGGTCCAACGATCTGTGCTTAACCCCTTTGTTTTCTACTTTGCAGACTTAGGTTGCCCAGGCACTCCCGCGTGTGCTCAACCGAGCTACTGAGCCTAGTTTTGGTACCGAAATAATTTATTCATAAATTATACAATAAATGGGTAAGTATAGATATTTAGTCGAAACCCCTGGTGGCCTGGCCGAATTTAGGCAAGATTACCAGATTCCTGATGATGTCCATCTGGCGTTGGCCAAAAAAGATGCTACCCCCTAGAACAATGAAGGCTTTGTGCCTTTTACCCTTCAATCCATAATAGAGACCGGACTACGGTTTCCTGTCCAACCGCTAATCTGCGAATTTCTTAGACAGACTAGGTTATGTCCCACCCAACTATCCACCAATACATACCGTATTATCATGGGGATAGCCGCATTAAACCACCAAACCGGACTGAATCTTGGTCTAGCCGAGATCTTTCATCAATACTCTATCGGCTCACAGAATGCTGGGTGGGTCTACTACCTTAGAATTCGCCGCCGCCGAGAGAAGATAATCAAGCACACTCCGGACAAAGATCTTAACGATGACGATTTCTTTTGGGTCTCTGGGAACTTTGAGGATTTTCAAGCTCAAATTCCTGGCCGACTTATAAATTGGAAAATGGGAGAGCCTGGTAATTTTACTTCGGTCTTCTGCTTTGTAAGTTATCTCGGTTGTTTAGTCTGTCAGCCGAACTAACACTTCTCTCTTTTTTGCAGATTTTGCCCATCTCCATTCCCTGTATAGCTATCCTAACCTTGGAGTCTTGCGAGCCGCTTTTCGGGTTAAAGAAAGGGATTGGGCCAAGCTTCTAAATTTCGAACCGACCTACCGTTACAGCGGTCGACGGAAGGCAAAGGTGACTGACTTCCTTCTTGAAGAGGCACCGGAACCGGACCCAACTTTGCCCGAGATAAGACTTGTCCCTCTAACCGCAGAAGAAGAGATGGCGAAAAGGAGCAGGGTCAGGGCCCTTCTTACCGAAACAGCTAGGCCCGAAGTGGCGCCTCCCAGCCAACCGCAACCTGCTGTTGTCGCCCTTCCTTCCCAACAGCCATCCTCTTCCCGCCGAACCAAACGTGCCCGAACTTCCGAACCCGAACGAGTTCTGATTGATGAAGAAACTCCTATTCAGCCGAGCTTACCACCGAGCCCCCAACCGGAGTCTTCCGACCGAACTATCGGCTGCTGGGCACCGAAACTAACCTTCAACGACCGAGTCATTCTAGACACAGACTCGGTCGTTGCTGAGAAAGACCACCTGTTGGCCATCAACCTGGCCAAGAGCGTGTGTCTGCCCAAAGACATGGAACATCACCAAAAACAGTTAACCACCGAGCTGAAGTCCATCCGGTCTGCTACTAAATCCATGATTCTGGTTAGTGACTTCGGTTGCTTTTCTGTTTATGTTTCTTTTTCTTTTTAACTCTTTCTTCGGTTAAAGGGAAGTTGTTTGCTTTGTCAGGCCATTCAAAAGAACCAAATCACCCACATGAGAGTACTGGAGCTGAGGAAAGTGACAAGGCAAGCGGCGGCCGAGGCAGAGACGAAATCGGCCGAACTAGAGTCGGCCAGAAAGGAAATGGCCGAACTCCGAGGTGAGGTCGGTCGCTTGATCGGAATGGTTAGTTCGGCCGAGGCCGAAAAGCAAAAGACTGCCATTGTGCTGAAGGACAAGTACTTGCGCGAGTTGCTAAAACTTGAAAGAAAGAAGGATGCCGAAATAAAGGAGAAGGTAAAACAGGCTGACCAGCAGGGCTTCAAGAGAGCAGAGGACGCTTACGCCCAACAATGTAATGCTGCCAAGGATCTTTTCTTTAAGTGCGGCTGGAGGGGAGCCGTTGAGAAGCTCAGTCATGATCCTCAGACCGAGGTTTTCAACCCTCCAGCCTACTTCATACCTAGCTCCTTGATGGAATATGCCACGGCCATGCAACAGCAGTTCCTTGAGGGCTCAGACGATGAAGATTCTGATGAAGACTCTGCCCCTGGGGATACTTCGGTTGTGAATGTGGATCAGATGGATCGGCCCGAGTCCAGAGTGGAAGATCTGACTATTGAACGGCCAAATGAAACTGTGGCTCCGGTCGATACCACTGTTGTGACTGAAGGAGTCCTGCCGCCAGAAACCGGTCTTCCAGCTGACACTGATGCTGCCTTTGATGCCGAGATAGATGAACTTTTCTCTTAAATTTGTACTCTTTTCTTTGTAACCGAACTAAGCCCCCTTGTAATGACTTCTCTTGCAATGAAAATTTTACTTCTCTTATTCCGGTTATTGTGTGTATGCTTGCATTTGTAATGTCTTCTATTACTCCAAGTGTTATTTCGGTTTTTGGTTGGTTAAACTATACTTACCAGCCAACCACTCTTTAGCCGATATAATTACTTCGGCTGAGGAGTACTAAGTGTTGGTTTAATCCAGCCAACCACTCTTCAGCCTTGCACTTACTTCGGCTGAAGAGTAACAAGAGTTGGTTTATTCCAGCCAACCACTCTTCAGCCTCACATTTACTTCGGCTGAAGAGTAACAAGAGTTGGTTTATTCCAGCCAACCACTCTTCAGCCTCACACTTACTTCGGCTGAAGAGTAACAAGAGTTGGTTTATTCCAGCCAACCACTCTTCAGCCTCACACTTACTTCGGCTGAAGAGTAACAAGAGTTGGTTTATTCCAGCCAACCATTCTTCAGCCTCACACTTACTTCGGCTGAAGAGTAACAAGAGTTGGTTTTTTCCAGCCAACCACTCCTTAGTCATGCACTTACTTTGGCTAAGGAGTACAAAGTGTTGGTTTATTCCAGCCAACCATTTTTCAGCCTCACACTTACTTCGGCTGAAGAGTAACAAGAGTTGGTTTATTCCAGCCCACCACTCTTCAGCCTCACACTTACTTCGGCTGAAGAGTAACAAGAGTTGGTTTATTCCAGCCAAGCACTCCTTAGTCATGCCCTTACTTTGGCTAAGGAGTACAAAGTGTTGGTTTATTCCAGCCAACCACCCTTCAGCTTTACACTTACTTCAGCTGAAGAGTAACAAGAGTTGGTTTATTCCAGCCAACCACTCTTCAGCTTTACACTTACTTCAGCTGAAGAGTAACAAGAGTTGGTTTATTCCAGCCAACTATTGAAGTTAGTTTTTCCAGCTAACTTCTAGTATTTGGTTATTCCGACCAAATGTCCTGCAGCCTGGATCCTTATTCTGGGCTTAGGAAGGGTGTTGTTTTAATCCAGCCAACCTCTAAGTTTGTTTTTCCGGCTAACTTAGGATGGAATGCTTGTAATATACTTAGTCTTGAAAGCTAACTTTTACAAAGAGTAATCTGTGCTAAAAAGAACCTCATTTTATTGAAGGAAGAGAAAATTACATAATGTTCGAAAGAGAAAAGCTAAAAGTAAAATATCTTGAGATTGGCCGTATTCCATGGCCTAGGGATTGCCTTGCCATCCTTGTCTTCTAGGTGGTATGCTCCTTTGCCGGCTAACCCAACCACCTTATAAGGACCTTCCCAATTTGGGCCTAACTTGCCGTCTCCTGGGACCAAGGTGTTTCCCATTACTTTGCGCAATACCCAATCGCCAATTTTGAATTGTCTTGGATGAACCTTTTTGCTGTATTTTTTGATTAATTCTCGTTGGTATGCGGCGATGTGGACCAACGCTCTTTCTCTTCTTTCTTCTGCAAGGTTGAGTTCTAAGGCTATGGCTTCTCCATTTAAGTCTGGATCAAAATTTTCACTTCGAATTGTGGGAAGGCCAACTTCTAGTGGGATCACTGCTTCCATGCCATAGGCTAAGGAAAATGGTGTTTCTCCAGTTGATCGCCGAGGTGTGGTGCGGTAAGCCCATAAAACATGAGGAAGTTCATCCGCCCACTTGCCTTTTGCTTTCTCTAGCCTTTTCTTTAGTCCATCCAAGACGACTTTATTTGATGCTTCAGCCTGCCCATTTGCTTGAGGATACGCCGGTGTGGAATTGTAGAACTCTATCTTGTATTCTTCACAAAAGCTTCTGAAGATTCTGCCGTCGAACTGAGTTCCATTGTCTGAGATCAGTGCTTTTGGTATGCCAAACCGAGTGATAATATTTTGCCAAACAAACTTCTTCACATCTTTTTCTTTGATTGACGCCAATGCTTCTGCTTCTACCCACTTTGTGAAGTAGTCTGTTGCTGCGAGAAAGAATTTTCTGCCTCCGGGTGCTGTTGGAAGTGGTCCTACTATGTCTAAGCCCCACATTGCGAAAGGCCATGGGCTAGTTAAAGGTAGGAGTTCTCTTGCTGGTTGATGTATTTGGTGTGCGAATTTCTGGCATTTTTCACACTTCTTCACGTATTTCTCTGAGTCTGCTTGCATATATGGCCACCAATATCCTTGTGAAATAGCCCTGTAGGCGAGCGACCTTCCCCCTTGATGACTTCCACATACCCCTTCATGTATTTCGAACAGGAATGCTTCTACTTTGCTGGGATGAACGCACTTGAGGTAAGGCCCAGAGAACGACTTCTTATATAGTGCCAAAGATGGAGATAGCCAAAATCGTTGTGACTTTGCCCTTATTCTGTTGGCTTCTTTTTTCTCTTCTGGTAGGATGCCGTCTTTCAAGAACAGGATGATGGGATCCATCCAAGAAGGGCCTAATTCTGCGCAACATACTTCTTCTGCTTCGGGGTCTTCTATGCTTGGTCTTGGTAAGAAGTCGACGAGTAATGGATGAGGGATTGATGTATCTGCCATTGAGGCAAGGCCTGCTAGCTCGTCCGCTCGGCTGTTTTCCTCCCTGCCAATTTGTTCTATCCTTACCACATCAAACTTCTTCATCTCCGTTCTGACTAGCTCTTGGTACTTGGCCATTCTGTCATCCTTTGCTTCGTATTCGCCAGAAATTTGGTTTACCACCAGTAGTGAGTCACTGTACACCAATAGTTCGGTTGCTTTCATGAAGTGTGCTGACTTGAGTCCTGCGAGAAGCGCCTCATACTCCGCTTCATTGTTGGATGCTGGGAAGCCAAGGTTGATTGCTTGCTCTATTACCAGGCCGTCTGGAGAGATGAGGACTATGCCAAGCCCTGCACCATGTCGGTTGGATGCTCCATCCACAAAGAGCTTCCACATCTCTCCAACGAATAGTTTCCAGCAGGTGGAAGGGTCAGATGATGCCGTGGGGTCAAGGATGGTGTTTTCTTCAAAGTCCATATTGGCTGTCTGCCCTTCGTCCTCTGTTTGAACTGCTGGTGAGCCTTTGTTTGGCTCCTCCTTGTCGTCCTTAATGTGGTCTGCCTTTGTGCTTGATGGACTACTTTCCACTAGGGGTTGCGCTATTCCGGCGTCAACTTCCGTCTCTAGTTCGGTCGACGGACTACCTTTCACTAGGGGTTGCGCTATTCCGGCGTCAACTTCCGTCCCTAGTTCGGTTGAGTCAGTCAGGTCGACTGGGCAGATATGATGACTTCCAGGAGTAAACTCTGCGACGAAGTCTGCCAAAGATTGAGCTTTTATTGCGGTCTTTGGTTGGAACTTGATATCGAATTGTCCCAACTCTACTGCCCATTTCAAAATTCGCCCACTGAAGTTCGCCCTTTCAAACAGAGCTTTTAATGGAAAGGCCGTGAGGACGACTATGGTGTGGGCATGAAAGTAGTGCGCCAATTTCCTGGATGCCATCATTAATGCTAATGCTAGTTTCTCTAATGGTAAGTACCTTGTTTCGGCTCCCAACAATGTCTTGCTGACATAAAAGATGGGCAAGTGTTGTATTCCTTCTGCACGAACCAACACTGCGCTGACTGCGTGTTGAGAGACTGCTAGGTACAAAAAGAGTTCTTCACCAGGTACTGGAGTAACAAGTAGTGGTGGGGAAGACATGTATCCCTTCAAGCTTTCCAGAGCTCGGTCGCATTCTTCATCCCACTCAAACTTGGCCTTTAAAGCTTGGAAGAACGGTCGTAGTCTGTCCGACGATCTGCTTATGAACCGGTTGAGTGCAGCCGCCATACCAGTAAGATGCTGCACTTCTTTGGCTGAGTTTGGTCTCTCCAACTCCTGGATCGCTTTGATCTGAGAGGGGTCGGCTTCTATACCTCGGTTGGTCACCAGGAAGCCCAAGAATTTGCCAGATCCAACTCCGAATGCGCATTTGGACGCATTGAGGCGTAGCTTGTGTTTCTTCAGGATCTGGAACATCTCGCCTAAGTCTTTCAGATGGTCATTCTCATCCTTGCTTTTGACCACCATGTCGTCGATGTACGCCTCCATTGTTCTGCCTAACAATGGTTCAAACATCTTGGTGACCATCCTTTGGAATGTCGCCCCTGCGTTCTTTAGGCCAAAGGGCATGACCTTGTAGCAATATAACCCCCTTGGTGTTGTGAAGGAAGTGACCTCCTGGTCTGGTTCATGCATGGCGATCTGGTGGTAGCCTCTGTATGCATCCAAAAAGCTAAGTCGGTTATGTCCTGCCGTTAGGTCCACCAGTTGATCTATCCTTGGTAGAGGGAAGCTATCTTTTGGGCACGCCTTGTTGACTGTTTTGTAGTCGACGCAGACACGCCATTTACCATTCTTTTTTGGCACTACGACGGTGTTGGAGATCCATCTTGGGTAGTGCACTTCCCTTATTGCTCCTGCCTCCAGTAGGTTGCCTACCTCTTCTGCCACTATTTCGGCGTGGTGGAGTGCCGATCTGCGTGTGCGTTGAATGACTGGTCTGGCGGATGGGTGGACATTGAGTTGGTGACTAATGAAGTTTGGATCAATGCCTGGCATGTCGTAAGGTGTCCAGGCAAACACTTCGATATTAGAGGTCAAGAATTCCAAGACCTCTAATCTCTCAGCGCTGGACAAAGATGAGCCAAGCAAGAAGAACTTATCCGGGTTCTTCTCATCTATTTTTACCTCCACCAAGTCTTCCACCGCTTTCTGATCAGCCTCTTTGCCGACGTCCGCGAATAGTTCATTGTTCTCTGGTTCTTCCACCGAATGAACGTATCCTTTGGCAGCTCGGCTTCCATTTGCTGTGGCGAAGCACTGTTTTGACATGATCTGATCGCCATAGACTTCTTCAATTATACCGGCGTCATTAGGGAACCGCATTACCTGATGGTATGATGACGCTACCGAACGCATGGCATGCAGCCATGTTCTGCCCAGGATGATGTTGTAGGTGGAGGGGACCTTCAATACCCAGAACTCCACCTGTTTTGATACACTTCCCGCTCTGACTGGAAGGATTATTTTGCCGACAGGCCACTCTGGCATGGAGTTGAATCCGATCAGGGGAGAAACTGCAGGTGCCAAGTCTTTGTCTTGCAGCTTTAGTTGTTTGAATGTGTCGTAATACATGATCCCACATGAACTACCCTGGTCAATCAGAATCCGCTTGACGTCAAAATCCTTGACTCGGAGAGTGACAACCAGGGCATCATTATGGGGGCAGTAAATTCGTTCCAAGTCCTTATCCGAAAAGGACATGACGTTTGTTGCCTCTGTCCTCCCCTTCTTGATGGCGAGTTGGGCACTTAATACTTCCCTAAAGTGCTCAGCCTTCTTGATCGAACCTCTAAGCTCGCATACGCGCTCAGGTTCAAAAACTCCATGAATTACATTGATAATGCCTTGTGGTGGTGCATCGTTTGGCATTCTGTTGGGTTGGTCATTATGATCTTGGGGGGCCGGTTGTGCTCCTCCTTCAATGTATTCGTCCAAGTGGCCTGCTGCCACCAATTCTTCTAAATGCTGTCTTAGTGGCGTGCAATTCTCAGTTCGGTGCCCCTTTTCTTTGTGGAAGGTGCACCGTGATCTGTCGTCGTAATTCTTCTGAGCTTCCCCAAGCTTGGCTGGCCACTTGACAAAAGGCTTGTCTTTGATTTCGCTCAGAATCCGATATATTGGTTTTTTGAACACCGTTGTTATGGCAGTGCGGATTCTCAACCATCTTTTGTCTGGGTCTTCTCCGTTATCTCGTCTGCCACGTCCGTTCTTGTTACTTCGGTCAACCGTGTTGACTTTGGCAGGGGTTTTCTTTTCCGGTGCTGCGGTTGTGCTTGATCTTGCTTTAGCACGCGCGCCATCCTCTTCTACCCTGATGTGCTGATGCACTCTTTCCATCAGGGCCTCCATGGTGAGGGGTGGCGTCATGGTGATCGAGTCCCTTAATCGGTTTCCTACTGGTAGGCCTCTTTTATATTGTGCAATGGCTAGATTGGTGGGGCAGTCTCCAATCTGGTTGAATGTCTCCCAGTAGCGACTGTTGTAAGATCTGAGGGTCTCTTTTTCACCCATGTCGATGGAGAGTAACTGGTCTATCTCCACCGGTGTCTTAGTATTTGTCCGAAACCTTGTTACGAACGCTTCTGCCAATTGGGCCCAGGAGGCTATGCTACCCTCTGGGAGCTTTTCGAACCAAGTCAGGCCTAAGTCGCCCAGGCTTGATGGGAAGAGTATGCACATTAGGGCCTCGTTTCGCCTGTACACAGCCATGACTTGGCGAAAGTGGCTCAGGTGAGAATACGGATCCGTCTTCCCTTCATATGTATTGAACTTCGGCTGAAGGAAGCCTGATGGTAGGGGAGCGTTTTCGATCGCTGGGACAAACGGCGAAGTCTGTAGTCTTGCCAATGCCTTGTCCGTTGGTTCGTAGGCCGATCGTGGTATTGGCATTCCAACCTCGACGCTTCCGTGCGTCCGAGGAGCCAACCGTTGTAAGGCCGAAACTCGGTGTGGATCCCTTGCCCTGGCATCCTCTTTGCATCGTGCTTTTTCTTCTAGCACGGTTCGTAAGTCGGATGACCTGGGTAGCTCGGTTTGTCTGGATCTGGTTTGGTGTGAATGTGAAGGCCAATACGTGCTTCCTTCAGTGTATGATCTTTCGGATCTCGTCCTCTCAGACCTGGAGTGACGAGTTCTTGAAGATAAGGAGTGAGTGTCGCCTGTCCTGAGGCTTCTGCTCTCTCCTTGGGAGGGTGTAGAATTCCTACTACGATTCTCTGAGTGGCGAGGGGGCGTCTTATGCTTGCGCCCCTCTCCTGTCGCCACATCTTTAGTCTTCATCTGGCGTTTTAAAGTCTCCATGTCCGCCGCCATCCTTCGAATTAGTTCATCCTGTTCCTTTACGCGATCTTCCAGGGCTTGAGGATCAATCTTCCTCCTTTGCCTGTCGGGACTTTGAGAGTGACGAGGGCTGCCATTCCGCCTTCCCCTGGCACTCCTCCTGGAATTATGTTGTTGGGGCTCCAAGTCCGCCATGGGAGGGACGGTAGGTAATCCTTCACGCCTTGCGCCCCCTTCTGGAGTTTGTCCGTCGACGGCGGACTGCGGCAAGTCTTCAATGTGTGCCATTGAATGAGAAAAGGAGAAGCTTAGTCAAGAGGTTTTTGTTCTTGTCTGTTGTTCCCACAGACGGCGCCAATTGTACGGGGAGGAAATAATTCTCCTCGTATAATCCTGTTGACCAAGTCCACGCTCCTCCGTACGACGTCGCTTTGTCACCTGAAAACACAAACGTGAGCTAGCCGGCGGGTGTGTGCCGGAAACCTCTCCGATGCCTAAGTCAGAAAACTTGACAAATAGACAAAGCTCTAAGTTCTCAGAAAGATTGTGTTCAATTACCTCCTCCAAGGTGATGCTTGTGAGCTTTTATAAGTTTCCCGTGGCACAATCCTAGTAGGACTTGCACTTCTCCATGCAGAGTCCTCCTAGGATTCATTCTCCTAAGGATAATGCTTATCCTTTTACACCCTCCCCACTGCTTAAACCAAGTGGGATGGTTTTCTTCATGGCCGAACTATAACATGACCGAAATAACACTGGCTCTGCTGAGCCACATACAAGGCCGAACTATCCTTAGCTCGGTCTTCTCCTCTAACTCATTACTTCGGCTGCCCTTGTTCAACCTTGGTGTGCTTAGGTCAACCTTCCCAGTAACAAGTTCTGACCGACCTAACCATAGTATGTGACGACCGGACTAATCCTGAAACCAACCTTCCCTGTACATATCGCGACCGGACTAATTCTGAGACCGGCCTAACTCCAAGTTGCCTCCGACCGGAGTAGCTTTATTCTTCCTTAGGCCGAAGTAACTATTTCTTCTCTGAGCCGGAGTAATCTCACCTCTATGGGCCGAAGTTACACTACGGCTTTTTATCGATTCCTTCACACTTTGGGCCGCAGGGCCCAACTCACAGCTCGGCCCAATTCTTTCCCAAAAATTACCCTCTCAAGGTGTATTTATGTTAAGTGTGTCTAAAAAGTAAAAAAATTGCTTAAAATATTAAAAAAATTCAGTAAAAACAAAAAAATACGAAAGTAAAATTTTTTGAAAAGTGTTTTTGAAAAAATGAAACCAAGCAAGCTGAATAGCTCTCCAATGTATCTTTTCTTTTCTTTCTTTGTCTTTTTTTAATGTAAAAAAATGAACAAGTACGAATACTTTCATTTTCATTTTTCTACTTTTCCTAAATTCTAGATCTAAACATAGTATAATTATTTAAACTTGTAAAAACAAAGTCCTAAAACATCTGGTATTAGAACAAAAGCAAAAATTTATCCTAAACCCAAGACAACATTTGTTAATAGAATTGTTAACTTTGTTTAAACGTCAATTTGGGACTGGTGGTCAATTTGGGGACGGGTGGATCATAACCCCTTATGGTAAACAATATTACAATACATAGATATTGAAATAGTTATATAATTATTTTTTGTCAAATTGTTCAATTTTTTCAAAGGAAAATTTACAGCACGAGTGAGAATATTAGATTGCAATTATGGTGGTTACATTCCGATGGGTTTCCTCAGGAACTAAACCTAGAATCTTCTTCTTCTTATCCAAAAATACAACATAAAATGCAAGTAATATTAACCAAAAAAAAAGTGGATCTCACAGAATTGAAATTCTAGTTTATTCATCATGAATACTTAAAAATTAAATTTGAGAAAAAAAAAATTTATTGCCTTGTTTGTTGATTACGTAGGATTGGACTTGCTGAATAGCAAATTGGAGGGTGTGTTAGTGTGTTAATTTGTTAATTAATATTCCATTGCATGTGGATGAATCTTATGTTAAAAATTTAATTTTTATGTGGAAAATTAAATAACAAAAAGTTAATTTTTAATTGAATGCACACGTCTTAGTGTCCACAAAATGACTAGGGCATAATTAACTAAGGTCTCATTTGGAAACATGTTATTTTAGTAACTTTTTTATTTTTTAGCTAAAATATGAGTTAAAAAAACTAAGATGTTGGAATGACTTTTTGATTTTTTATGAAAAGATGTACAAAAAGTAGAGAGAAAATGAAATCTTTGATTTTTTGTTATAGGTTATAGACTTTTTAATTTTTTTAGTAACTTTTTAACTTTTAGACTAAAATTGTTACATGCCAAACGAGACCTAAGCCTAGTTAATCGGGCTAGTTTAATTGACCATTTTTTTACACTTCTATCTAAAAAGTTAGGGGGTCAATTTTTATGAAAAACTCACGTTGTATTGTGTTGTTTATTGTTTCTATCATGGGCTTTTTATTATAGTATTTGTTGAGCTTGAGTTGTTTCTTATATATCGAATAGACGGGGCCTTAGCCTAATAAGAACCAGACATTCAACAACCACCAAACCTAACACAGCCAATCCCAAGCCCGACAACTACTATCTACATTCAAACCCTATAACAAGGGACAAACAAACACCATCACAAAAGGTATCAAACTCCTATCTATAAGAGTTGAAGCTAAAATATCACACCACAAAAGGTGCCACATAATCAATAAGTAAAATGTTAATTAATCATTTATCAATTGGTAAAATAGAAAATAAAATAAATAAGCCAAGCCTAACTATTACGCCGTGTTTGGTTTGAAGATTTGGAGTAGAATTTGGAAAGAGAAAGGGAAAATATAAGTGAAATATGAATAAAATATAATTACATTTCACCTAATTTTACATACATTTTCTCTTTTTTTTTTCTAAATCCCTCTTCAAATCCTCCAATCAAATATAGTATTAGAGACTTGAAATTTTCCAATAAAATTGTGGTCTCAAAAATAACTAAGAGGTAAATAGACATTTTTCTGCTTAATTCTATTTACTCATTTTATATTACTCTATTTGTTTTAAATTGTTTGCTTATTTTCATTATTTCAGACATCTCAAAAATTCATATATATTTTTTAATTATTTTTTTCAATGAAATTCTATCTACAAGAACTAATTGAGATATTTTAATTTGTGGAAAAAAATTACAAACCCACTCTGAGGCCCTATTTGGCAAATTGTCTTATTTAGTAGCTTTTTGATTTTTCAATGCAGTGAAAAAATTAGTATGTTTAAAATGAGTTGAATAGAGAATTGTAAGAAAAAAAAGCGAATAATTGATATGTATATTGTGAGGTTTTAACTTTTTTGGCTTTGATTTTTTTGTGATTTTTTTTACTTTCTTAACTAAAAAAATCAGTAACCAATTAAGGAATTTAAAATAATAAAGCTTCTGTTTGGGAAGTAGGTTGGCTTTTTGACTTTTTTGGCTATTTTAGCCTGGGCTAAAAAGCTTGGTTTGAGAAGGACTATTTGGCTTTTTAGCTTTTTTGGCTTTTTTTTTGTGAGAGAAGAGTATAATGGTTATGGATTGGATGTGATATTTTGTTTTTTGTGGCTAAAATAGCATATTTTGTCTTTTGTGACTAAAATAGCCAAAAAAAACCCCAAATAGCTCTTCCCCAAATTCATTAAATATTTCTCTACCAAGTTTATGCAAATCATAGTGGAGATACTCATAGTTGTAACAGAATTAGGAGACATGCTAAAAAGACGCAATTAGGTTGGTGAACTAGAAATTCACGAATATGCATGATAATAATACCAATAAATCGTCCATCTCGCAGTGGTGATTAGAAATTCAAATGTACCTTTTCATGTGAAAATTTCTATTGTGAGAGAGAGTGAATACTTACTTTTACATTCAGTCGTGGTCCTCATTAGATAGAGAATTTTCACACTTTCAAAGGGTGACTAGTTCTAATTTGTTTGTTTGTATCTTGTTATTAAACAAAAATCAAATCAGGCCTATTGTTGATTGTGGTCAATGAGAGGAAAGTATAAAAAATTAAACTGCCAGTAACAATTTTTTATACAACTTATTGTTGGTTCACTTGTTTGAGAGATTGAAGCTCTTCCTTTTTATCTGTCTTCTTCTTTTTAATAGAAGTTAATTAATTTTTCTTTATTCCTTGCGTTATTATCAATAATACAGGTTGTGTTTCCTTGCTTGAAAGAGTTGTTTATTCGGGACGTGAACAACATTAAACAGATATGGATTAGAACACCTCCAACCAACTCCTTCAACAAACTAACAAGATTGTATGTGAACGAGTGTAAAGAATTACTGTATGTTGCTCCATCAGAACTACTTGGAAGTTTGCAGAATCTACAATCACTTGAGATACAAAGATGTTGGTCTATAGAAGAGATATTCAAAACTAGAGGATCAAATGCAGGGGAAGGAATAGTTTCAAGAGATGAAGCAACAAGTGAACAAGTTGAAATTCCCGTGCCCCCTCAATTAGATATGGTTTCCCTTGAAAAATTACCACGCCTGATAAGCTTTTGCTCTGGGTGTAAATTGCCAACATCAGTAAAATTGTCAATACAAGAATGCCCTCTTTTAGACCCTGATGTAAGAGAGAAAATCAATAAATCTTTCCATTCCAATGAAGAGGTATGTCATTGACTCTTATTTATAGTCATCCAAAACCTTCATATTCATTATTATTAACTTTATCTAACATAGACTTACTAATTAATGTTAGTAATGTGCAGTAGTAATTCGTACTTGTAATTCTAATGGTGAAATATAAATTGAAAGGGTTTCTACTAATTTATAGAATTTGAAATAGCACAAGAATTAATTACATGAAGTTTGGTATTGGAGACTAGTTCGCACTATAATATTGGCCGCCGACACAGCGAAGTATTGTGATTTTAGTGATTTGTTGGAAGTGTTAGCTAATTCTTCTCAACCTTACGTTATATGAACTCAAGTATGAGTGTCCAACGTAAGTATACATCTAAGTACCATATTCATGTAATTCTTATATTCATATCACCGGATAGATTTCATATGTTTTAAACATTAATATTTATATTATTTGAGTAAAATGGTATTTAAAAGTTAATATAGACCATGTCTTATACATAGTTATATAACCAAATCAAAGGAAATGCTAGTTAAGTATTTTTTAAGTAAACGACATGAATTTTTGTAACAAATGTTACATAATTTGTTTTTGTAGTGTTAAGACAAATTGTGGTTTTTAAAATGAAATTACAATAATTTGTAATACAGTTACATATTTTATGGTAGTATAATGTTTTTTTTTTTTTCCCGAAATGTTACAAAAAAAAAAAAAATGAAATATAATATGATCTATTATTGTTGAGTAACATCTCGATGAAAAAGTGTAACACTATAAAAATATGTAACTGTACAGTTATTGACTTGGTTTAGTTGTTCAAATTGCTTACAGGTGATTCAATATTGTGATATGTTCAACCAAGGTTAGCTCTGCCTTTACGTGGGAGTTCAGATTATCAAAGAAAATTTGGCTCATTATCATTATGTTCGCTAGTATGTCACAAATATGCTGAATGATGGTTATTTGTTCATTTGGATGTGTCAACAATGATTTTATTTTTTTAATTTAAGATTTGCTTGGTTTGGGCTGCATATTAAGTACGTAGATCTAAGAGACCATTTGTTTATGTGTATATATATTGTTATGAACCATGGTTGTGTATACTGCTGTTGGATTTGAAAAATATTATTGTGTGGACCAATATCCATCTATAGTTGTTTTTAATAGTTAGATGTCATGTCTTTTCCTTTGGTAAGGCTGTGATTGATTTTGAATTAGTGTATGTACAGTAGGATATATATAGACTCTGTGTTTAGAAGCAAAAATGTATACCCTTTCATGTTAATAATTTATTTTAAAATTCCTAAATTGTTAAGGCCTTACTCTGGATGGAATTATCAAACCAGACAACTAAGCCCTTATTCTTGCCATTGAACGCAAGCATTCTTCTAAACTATGCATGGACCATTCCTTTCTTTGTCGAAGCCTTGATTTTGGAAGGCTTAAGGATAAAGAATTACCTATCCTTTTTTACTGGACTATGTTTTCATTCTCTCATTTGTGTTAGAGTAACTTTACGGCCTTAAAACTATATTTCACTGGATAAATCATCAATAATATTTGGGGGATTTGCCTGCCATTTTTGTGAAAGAGATAAAGATTTATGCAATAAAATAATTGTGGAGGATGGATTTGTTTCCACATGTAGGTAGTGAAAAGGTGTGTCCAAGCTTTTGTCTATCCTGCAAAATAGCCCAAAGTTAGATATCTTTTCAACATACAATGGTCGGGAAGACTCTCCAATGATCGAGTCAAATATCTTGATCATACATAAGGTTACTGTCACGCTCCCAAAATAATACAAAAATATAACTCCAAACATATATTAATAACTGCATAAATCAAAGTAAATAGTCTTTTCATTACATAAAGTTAATAATACAAAGGAGTTTAACATAAATAAATGCCCTATTGGCTTACACCTTTCCAAGTCTTGGCTTGGTTACAACAAAAATGAGACTAGCTCTTACAATTAAAGCCCTAGGCTATACAAGTAATAAAACCAAAACATAGAAGCCCCTTGCTTCCCAAAAGAAGTCCCTTCGATGCTATTGCATTGGTGGAGGTATGCCATTATTACCTGAAAATGATTTTCCCAAATAGGGTGAGCCACAGCCTAGTAGGAACAATCTAACACAGTATATGAAGTTGAACAAAGATATAAGTGCTAGGAATAAAACATTCACGTTTTATATAGTCATAAAATATCAAGTCCATGTTCCGTTTCATTTCCTTTCAATACATGAGCCAACTTCATTATTTTTCAGCAGTCCAAATGAGGCTGCAACTCAATGGTTTAACAATTTCGCATTCAACACAAAACATTTCCAATTGTCATTTTATGGATATTTCGTCGGTGGGATCGACATCCATGTATAATTTCAACTTGCCATTTTACGGATATTTCATCCTCGAGATCGACACTCATGTATAAATTTCAGGACTTTCATCCAGGATACTCCAGCCAACTTAATTTTAATGAAGTCCTTCCCATTTCTTCTCCCAAACAATCATACATATGCAATGTATATAAATACATAATCACACATGGAGTACATCCCTTTTTTTCTCCCAAATAATCATACATATACAATGTATTCACAACATGATCATATTCAATGATAATCAACTATGGACTAGTTTTAATTCACCTAATCCACATGCAATTTCTACAACAATCAAAACTATCCTCCACCGATAGCCCAACACAGATATTTCTAAACAGATATACAATCTGAAAACAAATAATTTAATCCAAATTTCCAAGGATGTGAAGCATTTCATTTTCAATTCCAATACTCACTCAATTCCATGTTTACAACACCAATTTCAACTATTTATACAAAATAGATATGATAGTCATTTTAGGGCAAAAATCCCCCTTTTCAAAATATCAACCCGAGTACCAAAATCACCCATTTTGACACCACAAGACTTCATTTTCAAATCCCATGTTCATTTATTTCATTTCCACCAAAAACCCCTCCTTTACATTTCACCCAAACCCTAGGTTTGCTCAAATTACTCCGAAATACCACAATTGTTACACAATTACAAATAACTAAGTTAAAGCCCATAACAAAGTATAGAAAATCCCTACCTCAAAGAGAAAATATGAGCCAAGCAAGGATGAAACTTCAAAAATGTCGAAATCCAACTTCAATTGGTTCAAAATAAAGATCTTAAGAAGCTCTACCTTTTTATCAAAGGAAGTAGGGTAGATAGATCACTAGATCTAGGTGGAAATCTAGAGAGAAGGTAAGTTTTAAAGAGAGAGGGTCTCACTTTAGGGCTTTTTTTGAAGAATAGATCTAAAAAAGTGATATAAAATGATGTTTTCGCAATCTGATATACGTGCAGTCCACTCGAGCAGAGAAGTTGATGCTCGAGGTCAGACACAAGGTTTGGTTCCGTTCCAGCGCAAGAAGAGCCCGCTCGAGCTTGCAGAATACCAACATTCAATATTTATGCAAACAGCAGACAACAGACAACCCGCTCAAACACAAGAAAAGTCGCTCGAGCATAGGAAACACTGCTCCAGCGTGAAAAACATCCCTCTAGTACTTTTGCTGGTGTGCACAGTACTGACAGTTTGCACATCCCGCTTGAGCGAAAGACCAAAATTCTAGACAACATAGGTTTGGAAAAACAAACAACTAACCTGTTTCAAACACACAATCACAACCCGATAACCAAAAATAAAGGGAAGATAGGGGAAACAAGATATGAATCACTATTCAAAACCACACCAACCTGAGTTCGAACTACCCCAAGAGACAGGTCAAAACCGGAATCGCTATAGCTACAAATGAACCGAACTGTTCATGAACAGGCTCAGTTCAGCTCGTTAAGGGCTTGACTCGTTTATCTTTATTTAAATTAGATAGTAAATATACTATTTATATATTAAATAATAATATAAAAACAATATTTATATATTAAATAATATACATAATATTTTTTATTTAAATAATATAAATAAAATCCTATTGAGCCGAGTCGAGCTGAGCTTGAGTTTCATTAATATTAACGAGCTGAGCCAAGCTCGAATCCAGTTACTTATCGAGTTGAGCTTGAGCTCAATAAATGAGCTCGATAAGCAAACGAACCGAGCTCGAGCTCAGCAAAACTCAACTCGGCTCGTTTGCAATAGGAAAATATAATGAATTGTTTGTTTTGTATGTCTGTACATAGAATGTTGCTTAGTTCTCTTTTTATAGTCAAGCGGTGTTCAACTTGCAATTGTCGTATGGCGTTGAATATCTCTTCTTTCATCAAACAAATGGCCCTCATTAGAAGTCACTTCTTAAAGATCAACTAGATCGTGCCTTTTATGGCTAATCATAATGATCGACTACATTGTGTTTCTTTTAGCCAATCATGCTTTGGGCTTGTCATTGTGCTAGGTATTTTTCTTCTTATCGTATGTCGTTGGATATCTCCTCTTTCATCAAACGGATGACGCTCATCAGAGGTCACTTCTTAGAGATCAGTTAGATCATGCCTCTTATGGCTGATCATAGTGATCGACTACATTGTGTTTCGTTTAGTCGATCATGCGTTGGGCTTGTCATTGTGCTGGGTCTTTTTCTTCTTAGGTTGTTTGGGCATAAGATATTTGGGCCAAACTTTTACTCCCCACAATAATATGTCTAACATTATTATAGGGGTGTTTGGTGGGGATTGTACAAGTAGGCTTATAATTTATTTTAATTTAAAAATTTGTGACAGACTGTTTGATACAACTTTTGTTTATAGCTTATTTGGTATAAACAACTTAAATAAACTGAAAAATTTTAATTTTTTAGAAATTGAGGAAGGAGTTCTATTAACTGATGCCTTCTAATTATCAGGCTTTAACTTAAAATAATCGCTACTAAACACCCCCATAAGGTGCGGCAATACCATATTATTATATTGTTTATTTGTAATGTGACTTGTTATATTTATAGTTTATTGGGCAAATAGAGAGATTTTATTGAAAAACCATGTTATGTATAAATATATATTTTTATCAATAGCCACAAAAACATAGCAATCACGTTAATATGGATAGGGATAGAGCAAGTTTTGATCAGTGGAGGGCCCAGAAAGGCGACATTAGGCTGATTCTAACAGGAAGACAGGTCTGGTCGGATTCGAAATAGATTTTTATTTCATTTAGATCTCGTTTAAAAATATACTATTTTAATAATTTTTTTATTTTTTTAGTTAAAATATGAAATAAAAAAATTAATATGTTTGAAATAAATTTTTAATTTTTTATGAAAAAATATGTAAAATGTAAAGAGAAAATGAAATTTTTGATTTTTTGATATATGTTGTTAGCTTTTAATTTTTTTAGTAACTTTTTAACTTTTAAACTAAAACAGTAAGTCACCAAACGAGAAACCCTTAAATTTTTTATGCTATCAATTGGAAATTAATAATAGGGAGCTTTTTTGATAAATCCATTTTCTAAGAGCTTTATTCCATCCAACCCATATTCTTTTTTACTATTCCATTAGGTCCAATTTGAGATAAGAAGACCAAAATACCATTTTCATCTACTTATGTTCCATTTAGTTCACATTATTTTCTTATGTTTCAATAAATCCTATGGGTGACATAATTACCAAAATACCCTTAATGTGAATGTTCACACCGTCAATATAAATGTTTATATTGTCAATGTGTAGGGGCCCGGCTCATGTCGATCCTCGTGGGTGCCCGGAAAAATTCGAGTCGGGCCAGGCCGGCCCACAAGCCACAAAAATAGGCCCGACCCGGCCCGCTGATAATATGAATATTCACATTGACAAGTTAACATTCACATTGATAGGAGTGTAAAATTGGCCTGCGGCCCGTGGGCGGTCTGAAACCAACCCGTCGCCTGGGGCGGGCCCGGGCCGGCCCGTTCACAATATGAATATTCACATTGACATATTAACATTAACATTAACATTGACAAGAGTGTAAAATTGGTCCATGACCCGTGGGCAGCCTGAAGCCCGGGCCCGAGCCCGGGCCCGGGTCGGGGCGGGTCCGGGCTCGGCCCGACCCGTTGACAATGTGAATATTCACATTGACATGTTAACATTCACATTGATAGGAGTGTAAAATTAGCCCGCAGCCCGTGACCGGCACGAAACCCGCCTGCGGCTCGTGGGCTGCCCTGGGTGGGCCCGGCCCGACCCGTTGATAATGCAAATATTCACATTGACATGTTAACATTCACATTGATAAGAGTATAAAATTAGCTCGCGCCCCGTGGCTGCCCGAAACTAGCCCACAGCCCGTGGGCGGCCCGGGGCGGGCTCGGCCCGGCCTGTTGACAATGTGAATATTCACATTGACAAATTAACATTCACATTAATAAGAGTGTAAAATTGACTCGCGTCCCATGGGCGGCCCGGGGCGAGCCCGGTCCGGCCCGTTGACAATGTGAATATTCACATTGACATATTAACATTTACGTTGATAGGAGTGTAAAATTGGCCCGTGGCCTGTGGGCGGCCTGAAGCCCGCCCGTTGCCCAGGGTGGGCCCGGCCCGGCTCGTTGACAATGTGAATATTCACATTGACATATTAACATTAACATTGATAGGAGTGTAAAATTAGCCCGTGACCCGTGGGCAGCCCGAAGCCCGGCCCCGGGCCGGCACGGGCCCGGCCCGTTGACAACGTGAATATTCACATTGACATGTTAACATTCACATTGATAAGAGTGTAACATTAGCCCGTGCCCCGTGGCTGCCCGAAACACACCCACGGCCTGTGGGCGGCCCGAGGCGGGCCCGGTCCGGCCTGTTGACAATGTGAATATTCACATTGATATGTTAACATTCACATTGATAAGAGTGTAAAATTGACTCGCGTCCCATGGGCGGCCCGAAGCCCGTGGGCGGCCCGGGGTGGCCTGGGTTTGGGTCCGGGCCTACCTCGGGCCGCGGGCGAGCTTCGGGCAGCGGACAAGTTTTATACTCCTATCAATGTTAATGTTAACATGTCAATGTAAATATTCACATTGTCACGGGTCGGGCCAAGCCCGCCTCGGACTGCGATCGTGCTTCGGGCTGCCCACGGGTTGCGGGCCAATTTTACACTCCTATCAATGTGAATGTTAACATGTCAATGTGAATATTCACATTGCCAACGGGCCGGGCCCGCCCTGGCCCGAGGTCGGGCTTCAGGCTGCCCACGGGTCGCGGGCCAATTGTACACTCTTATCAATGTGAATATTCACATTGTCAACAGGCTGGGCCGGGCCCGCCCCGGGCAGCCCACGGGCTGTGGACGGGTTTCGGGCAGCCACGGGACGCGGGCTAATTTTACACTCCTATCAATGTGCATGTTAACATGTCAATGTGAATATTCACATTGTTACGGGTCGGGCCAAGCCCGCCTCGAGCCGCGGTCGGGCTTCGGGCCGCCCACGGGTTGCGGGCCAATTTTACACTCTTATCAATGTGAATGTTAACATGTCAATGTGAATATTCACATTGTCAACGGGCCGGGCCAGGCCCGCCCCGGGCCGCGGGCAGGCTTTTGGCCGTCCATGGGCCGCGGGTCAATTTTATACTCTTATCAATGTGAATGTTAACATGTCAATGTGAATATTCACATTGTCAACGGGCCGGACCGGGCCCACCTCGGGCCGCCCATGGGCCGCAGGCGGGTTTCTCGCCGCCACGGGACGGGGGCCAATTTTACACTCCTATTAATGTGAATGTTAACATGTCAATGTGAATATTCACATTGTCAACGGGCCGGGCCGGGCCGAGTCGGGCCCGCCCTGGGCTGCTGTCTAGTTTTATACTCTTATCAATGTGAATTTTAACATGTCAATGTGAACATTCACATTGTCAACAGGCCGGGCTGGGCCCGCCCACGGGCCGTGGGCGGGTTTCGGGCAGCTACGAAGCGCGGGCTAATTTTACACTTCTATCAATGTGAATGTTAACATGTCAATGTGAATATTCACATTGTCAACGGGTCGGGCAAGGCCCGCCCTGGGCTGCGAGCGGGCTTTTGGCCGCCCATGGGCCGCGGCCCAATTTTATACTCTTATCAATGTGAATGTTAACATGTCAATGTTAATATTCACATTGTCAACGGGTCGGACCGGGCCCGCGCCTGGGCCGCCCATGGGCCGCGGGCGGGTTTCGCGCCGCCACGGGACGGGGGCCAATATTACACTCCTATTAATGTGAATTTTAACATGTCAATGTGAATATTCACATTGTCAACGGGCTGGGCCCGCCCTGGCTCGCGGGCGGGTTTCGGGCTGCCCACGGGCCAATTTACATTCCTACAAATGTGAATTTTAAAATATGAATATTCACATCATTAAATTGCTAATCGTTAAAAAAATATTTATAAGGGTATCAAAATTAAATATAAGGGCATAAGTGTCCAAGAAAATAGTGTAAATCAAGAAAATGGACTTTATGGAATAAAACTATACATACATGGGACTAAATGGGTTAAAAAATTCCTTCATGGACTTCTTGGGTTAAAACACTTTTAAATTGGACTTATCAATAAAAATCCCTTAATAAAATCTTGTTAAATTTTAATCAAATATTTAGTATAGCAGTGATATATTGACATCACTAACAAATGAAAGTTTGGTATTTTGGGAAGTTGGTAAAAAATGATTTTTTTGATTGTTTTAGTTTATTTTGTCTTTTTGTGGGTAAAAAATATGAGAAATAATATAACCCAAAATAAGTAAAAAACTAAAACTGACTTTTTTTTTACTTTCCAAAAATGGTTAGGTTAATGAGATTTTTCTGTTCCTATATATATATATATATATATATATATATATGTATATATATTGAGATAAAAATTCAAAAGGGAGGATCAGATTCTTTGACGCCTACAACATGACTCCTTTGATCCTTCTATCCAAATATTGATTTAATATAATATTTTTTTTCTTTTTTCCCATTTTTTTCCCTTTCTTTTCACTCAAAAAAATTAAGATCCACGTACAATCTAACTGTTTTTAAAATAGGGGTATTTTTTTTAAGGTCCCTGATATTATGATTTTATAGTATAAAGGACATCAACTATTTTCATGATGTCTAAGGTCCCTCAACATCAATCCAGAGAAATTTCAGTCCCAGAGAAAATTCGATCCAAAGAAAATTCAACCAGAGAAAATTAAATCCAGAGAAAATTTAATCCAGAGAAATTCTCTGTTCCAAACCAGAGAAAATTCAATTCTGTCTAAAATTTACCTCTCATTCTAGCCAAAATGAGGTGTACAGTTCTAGAAACTAAAGAACGAGAAAATGAAAAACATGAGTTGCAGAGATAAATCTCTCAACAGCAACGATATACGGACACAGCTCATTGCCTTGAAGGTGGCATGCACATAATCACCAGGATGAGTATGAGAACAATCAGCATAAGAGTTGACTTGATATCTGGAGCTTCGTCTTCACCTTCTGCCATGATCAACACTTCTTGTAACGACCCAATCTTGGCAAGGCAAAACCCTGCCAAGAGGGTGCACCTCAAACGCTATAGCACCTTTCAATTGCCTAACATATATGAGATGATCTATTCAAAGACAAAAAAATATTATCATGCTACAAGATAGTTCCCAAGCATTTCCTCCCAAAAAAATATAATACATACTAATCACGAATCCATCAATACATCCAACTTCATAAGCAATTTTTACAATCAACCTCCTTCATAAAAAAAAGGGTAAGCTTACATCCTAGAATGACCCTAAGCAAAACCTCAACCACAAGATGCCCACCTGTGATCCTTCAAAAAAAAATTCTAGTCTTCCAAGTTGAGGCGAGCCACACAAAAGTCTATGAATCTGAAAAAAAAAATTATTTAAAAGAATGAGCTAAAGCCCAATGAGTATACCAATACCATGGAGTTATAAAACTTGCTCCTACCAATAGGGTTCAAAATAAAGATACTAAACATAAGAGCTTAATTGGACTTCAATTTATACAAAATAAAAATAAAAATGATGCAATACAATTTTCATAAAACGTTATCAAGATTTTTCCAAGGAATCTCATAAGGCAGAAAAAAAAACATACATTTGGATAATGAAAGTAAACAAAAATATAACTTTTCAATACATTAAGATTTCCTGTCCATCATACAATCCACTACATAGCCTTAGGGTCGCGTTACCTCGCGACTTAGGTGGTGACGGTACCGTTACCCAGAACATAACCATAGGAGCATAGCTCATGTCATCGTAGCACTTCAATTCTTGTTTCAATGTTTCGGTCCCCAGGACCCCTTATACATACAACGACCCTTATGGTCCTTAAAACATTTCGGTCCCCAGGACCCCAAAGCATTTTGGCCCTTGTGGCCCCAAAGGCTATATTCGGTTATATGATCAATAAAATAAATACCCTCACATAACATTTCACTGTCATTCAATCATCATCATCATAAAATTTGAAAGACTCAACTTAAATAAATTCTCATAAAAAAATTAATGCTTCATTATACAAATGAAATCGTATCTTTATTAAAACTCAACCCTTGGCCTCAATAAATTTATAGATTTTCTTTTTATACATATATCATGATGAAATGTATCATTCACTTCCTTTAATTCAAAAATTATTTTCAAACTTTGTAATAAAGATAGAGGTAAGGTAATTTCCATGGTAAGTATACTCACCTCCAAAAATAGCAAAAGTGTAGATTTGAAACTCTACAAATTAATTTCCAAGAGGTGGAGAGATGCCTTCCTCCAATCCTAACAATTAGTAAATAGGATCTCAAATTAGGAAAAGCTTTCAATGAAAATTACAACATCTACAAAAATGATCCTAAATAAAATTATGCTAAGGAATGGCAAGCTAAAGAACTCCTCCAACTTTAAATCACCCAAACAAATAACTTATCCAATCTCCATAACACCCATCCTTTGAACATCTTTGAGTTAGTAACTTTTTAAATATCCAATCAATTTATATGCACAATACCACCATCAATTTACTACAAAAGTCAAAAATCAACATTTTTGTATAAACTCAACAACTTAAGTAAAATCTCTTCAATCACTTATAAAATTCCTCCATAGAACATAGAGATACCCAATCCATCATTTATCAACTCAATTTCAACATATAAATTCCCTAACACCAAAATCCCCAATTTTTACATCACATTCAAACCCTAGATTAACCCAAAAATCTAAATCTCCAAATCAACCATCAAATTGACCATTTTTTTTTTTTTTAAACATGTAAAACATTCATGGAAACTAATTGAGAGTATAAAATTCAACAAGCAAACCCCAAATCATAATAGATCTAAAACACAAAAATTTCATCATCTCTAACTCAAAATATGTAAAACCTTCAACTAAACTTTTAGAGAAAGATTCTTACCAAGTACAAGCCTCTAATCCATCAAGAAAATAAATCCCATGCTTTGATTCTTCAAAAGATTAAGAAAAATCTAGAGTTTGTGCTTCTATTGTGTTATTTTCGGATGGATTCAAGGAGTGCCGACCGGACCCATTTTCCGGCGAGATAAGGTGGCCGGAGGTGGTGGAGATGGTGGGTCAAGGTGGTGGTGTAAGGGTGGAGCAAAGGTGTGGTGTTTGGCCTCCAAGAAAGTAAAGGAAAATGAGAGAGAAAGTAGAGAGAAGTTAGAGAATGAAGAATGAAGAAAAAAAAATCTGCACTTCTAATTTTTTTTTTTTTGTGTTGAAATGGGGTGTTTGGTTACACCTACCATCAAGTTTGGAGTTGGGTTTAGATATCCTAAATGGAGTTTAACATAGGAGTGTGTTTGGCTCTAGATGAAAAGTTGGGAATATTATAATTCTACCCCCCTAAAGGAAAATTTCGTCCACGAAATTTATTCGTTTGTTTAGTCTAGTTCATACCTTGAAAAAGATGTGGATATCGAATTTTCATATTATCCTCCCGCTCCCAAGTAGCTTCCTCCAAAGCATGATTTTTCCACAATACCTTTACTAGTGGTATGGTCTTGGAACGTAGTACTTGATCCTTCATGTCCACAATCTCTATGGCTTCCTCTTCATAAGACAAATCATCCTTGAGTTGGATTGGTTGGAAATCTAACACGTGTGATGGGTCAGGCATGTACTTCTTCAATGTGGATACATGAAACACATTGTGAATGCGAGATAGACTAGGTGGTAAGGCCAAACGATAAGCAGTCTTGCCAATGCGCTCTAATATCTCAAATGGCCCAATATACCTTGGACTTAGTTTGCCTTTCTTACCAAATCACATCACTCCCTTCCATGGCGAGATTCGTAAAAATACATGATCTCCCACTTGAAATTCCAAATCTCTCCTTCGATTATCTGCATAGCTCTTTTGTCTACTTTGAGCCGCCTTCAACCTTTCTCGAATAATATGCACTTTATTGGTAGTAATTTGAACAATCTCTGGCCCTAACAATTTTCTCTCTCCAACCTCATCCCAACATACTGGAGTTCTACATCTTCGCCCATATAAAGCTTCATAGGGAGCCATCCCAATACTTGATTGATAACTATTATTATATGCAAATTCTATTAAGGTCAAGTGTTCATCCCAACTACCTCGAAAATCTAGGACACAAGCTCTCAACATGTCTTCTAAAGTTTGAATTGTCCTCTCGGATTGCCCGTCGGTTTGGGGGTGAAAAGCTGTACTGAATCTCAGTTTAGTACCCAAGGCATTTTGAAGACTAGGCCAAAAGTGGGATGTGAAGCGCGAGTCTCTGTCTGAAACAATAGATACCGGCACACCATGCAATCTCACAATTTCATCCACATAAATTTTTGCTAATCGATCAAGTGAAAAGTTTTTCTTAGTAGCCAAAAAGTGTGCAGATTTGGTCAACCTATCCACAACAACCCAAATAGAGTCATGCCCCTTCTGTGTGCGAGGCAGGCCCGAAACAAAATCCATGGCAATATGCTCCCATTTCCATTCAGGTATAGGAAGAGGTTGAAGTAAACCAGCTGGGCATTGATGCTCTGTTTTAATCTGCTGACATACCAAACACCTTGACACGAATTCTGCTATTTCTCTCTTCATATTTGGCCACCAATAACTTTCTCTTAAATTTCGATACATCTTTGTACTCCCCGGATGCATTGCATAAGGTGAATTATGGGCCTCATCTAATATCTCCCTTTTTATCTCGGGCTCATTTGGAACACATAACCGATTTTTAAACATCAACACACCATCTTCTTTAATAATAAAGTCTAACAGAGTACCATCTTTCACTCGAGCTCGGGTCTTCTCCAAAATTGAGTCTTTCCCTTGGGCTTCTCGAATGCGATCCACTAACAAAGGTCTCACTTTAATTGTAGCTAACAAGGATCCCGACTTCCCAACTGCTAGATCAACTCCAATAGATTTTATTTCATGTAAGAGACTAAATTGAATGCCCTGAATGTGAGTTAATTTCCCTGTAGATTTTCGGCTAAGAGCATCGGCCACCAAATTAGCTTTTCCTGGGTGATAATTAATGGTGCAGTCATAGTCCTTAATCAGTTCAACCCATCTCCTTTGCCTCAAATTTAAATCCCTCTGTGTGAATAAATATTTCAAACTCTTATGATCAGTATATATCTCACATTTTTCCCCGTATAAATAATGTCTCCACAACTTTAAAGCAAAAACAACCGCTGCGAGCTCTAAATCATGGGTGGGATAATTGCGTTCATGGTTCTTCAATTGTCTAGATGCATAGGCCACTACCTTTCCATGTTGCATCAACACACAACCGAGCCCTTGATGAGAGGCATCACTATAAACAATAAATCCTTCACCACTTAACGGAATAGTAAGCACTGGGGCAGAAGTTAATCGCTTCTTTAATTCTTGAAAACTCTTTTCACAATTCTCCGTCCACTCAAATTTGGTATTCTTACGGGTCAAATGTGTTAATGGTGCCGCAATCAATGAAAACCCCTCTACAAATCTACGGTAGTAGCCTGCCAACCCTAAAAAGCTCCTCACCTCGGTCACGTTAGTAGGACGATCCCAATTCACCACAGCCTCTATTTTCTTCGGATCCACAAAAATACCTTCACCCGAAATCACATGCCCCAAAAATACGACACGATCTAACCAAAACTCACATTTGCTAAACTTCGCATACAACTTCTTTTCTCGTAAGGTCTGCAATACCACCCGCAAGTGTTGTTGATGATCCTTTTGACTCCTGGAATAAACAAGTATGTCATCAATAAATACAATCACAAATTGGTCAAGGTATGGTTGGAACACTCTATTCATAAGGTCCATAAATGCGGCGGGGGCATTAGTTAGACCAAAAGACATAACAAGAAATTCATAATGGCCGTAGCGAGTTCGAAAAGCAGTTTTCGCTATGTCTTCTTCCTTAATCTTAAGTTGGTGATACCCTGATCTGAGATCGATTTTGGAGAACACACATGCTCCCTGAAGTTGATCAAACAAATCATCTATACGCGGCAAAGGATACTTATTACGCACCGTGACCTTATTCAACTGCCGATAGTCAATGCACAATCTCATGGTGCCATCTTTTTTCTTCACAAATAACACAGGTGATCCCCAAGGCGAGACACTTGGCCTAATGAAGCCTTTATCCAATAACTCTTGCAATTGTATCTTAAGCTCCTTAAGTTCCATTGGGGCCATACGGTAAGGTGCACTAGAAATTGGGGCAGTTCCAGGAATTAAGTCAATAGCAAACTCAATTTCTCGATCTGGGGGTAATCCAGGTAGTTCATCAGGAAAAACATCTATGAAGTCACACGCAATTGGTATATCCTCCAATCTTGGACCACTCAATTCGGAGTCAATCACATAGGCTAAGTATCCTTGGCACCCCTTCTTAAGCATTTTTCTAGCGGTAATAGCAGAAATAACATAAGATGGGGACGCACATCGATCTCCACAAAATCTAAATTCTGGTTCCCCAAAATTGGAAAATACTACCTCTTTCCTATAACAATCCACCGAAGCATGGTAAGAAGCCAACCAATCCATTCCCAAAATCAAATCAAAATCAAGCATCTCTAAAGGCAATAAATCCGCTACCATCTCCCTATCTCCCAACTGTAATACACAACCTCGATATACCTCCTCAATTATAACACAATCCCCAATAGGAGTAGTAATGGATAAGCAATAGCCTAGAGGTTCAATAGGTTTATCAGCATGCAAAGAAAATGATAGAGATACAAAAGAATGTGTAGAACCCGGATCAATAAGTACATGTGCCTCCCTACTGAACACATAAATAATACCTGTTACCACCTCCGGATTAGCCTGAGCATCCCGCTGAGTCAAAGCAAAAACTCTCCCCTGCGAGGTTTGTCTATCGGATTGAACACCTCCTTTATTCTGCTTGCCAAATCGAGTCCCAACCTGACCTCCTCCTCCGCTTCCCCCTCGGCCGGCACCTGAAATTTTATTACTACCAACTCCAGTACTAGCAGATAAAGCAGTTCGTGTGCAATCTCTAGCCAAATGTCCGGGTTGTCCGCAATTGAAGCAAGCTCGTGTATCTCCCAAATTAGTCATTTTAGGAACTGTGCAATCTTTCACCAAATGACCCTTCTGGCCACAACGAAAACACAAGTCGGTACCAGCATGACAAACACCTGTATGTGCCCGCCCACATTGCTTGCAAACACTTCGAGTAAACTGAGATGATGTCCCACTAGACTGTCCATGACGCTGATTAGAAATGCTTTGGGTTGGGGTGGGATGCTCTCTATTTTTTTGATATGCACTAGAGCTCTTGACTGAACCATAACCATGACCACCTCTTTTTGACGGTCTATTAAATGTGTTCTCATGATGGGATGAACTAAGGTGGCGCTTCTTCTGTTGTTCCGCTAACTTCATTTCTATGACATCTTCCTCAACTGTTAAGGCTTTATCAACCAAGGTTGAATAGTTAGTTATTCCCAATACTCGGATACGAGATTTGATGTCCAAATCCAACCCATCTGTAAAACGACGACATTTGACCTCCTCATCATCCACAAACGAAGGGGCAAAACGAGATAAAGAAATGAACTTAGCTTCATATTGAGCTACAGTCAAATCCCCTTGCTCTAGCCGAAGGAACTCTCTTTCTTTTTCATACCGATAGGTAGCTGGAAAGTACTTGTCATTGAAAACCTTAGTGAATTGGTTCCAGGTCAATCCTCCGGTGCCACTTGCCGTAAGTAGGCGTTGCGTGGCCTCCCACCAATATTCAGCCTCCTCCACCAGCATAAAACTAGCAAGTGCAACTCGCTGCTCGTCTGATACTTCCATCACAGAAAATATCTGCTCTACCCTCCTTAACCAGGCCTCTGCCTCCATAGGATTGGGCGATCCAGAAAATGATGGAGCCCCCAACTTCTTGAACCTCTCAATTGCGGTGAGGCGGTTCTCTGTAGGTTGCACAAATGGCCTTGACTGTGCTGCATTCTGTTGTTCAAGGATGTGAGTCTGCCTCTCCGCTAGGCTAGCCATTGACTCTAAAAGGCGCTGCACACTAGGGTCTAAAAATGCTGGAGCTGTGTCAACCCTTGGTGGTACGACTCTATCTGAATGTCCCACTTCTGGATTGGCACTTGACTCTTGAGTTTGCTCATTATGCGATTCATGTTCAATCTCTTCTTCCTGAACCCGAGGTGGAACTTCATTTCCAACACTAAGATGTGGCTCTCGCTCAGCCTCAAGTACTTCCATAAGGGGGCGACTCTTATGAACTCTTCGCCTTGCCATACGCGCCTGTATAACAAGACAATTAAAACTTAGAATACTAGATCGCTATTAAACATCATCACTAATCGAATTACTAACTACAATGTCCTATCAACTTTAATTCTAAAATAACTAGTCTACAGATTCATAACCAAATGCTCTGATACCAAAAATGTAACGACCCAATCTTGGCAAGGCAAAACCCTGCCAAGAGGGTGCACCTCAAACGCTATAGCACCTTTCAATTGCCTAACATATATGAGATGATCTATTCAAAGACAAAAAAATATTATCATGCTACAAGATAGTTCCCAAGCATTTCCTCCCAAAAAAATATAATACATACTAATCACGAATCCATCAATACATCCAACTTCATAAGCAATTTTTACAATCAACCTCCTTCATAAAAAAAAGGGTAAGCTTACATCCTAGAATGACCCTAAGCAAAACCTCAACCACAAGATGCCCACCTGTGATCCTTCAAAAAAAAATTCTAGTCTTCCAAGTTGAGGCGAGCCACACAAAAGTCTATGAATCTGAAAAAAAAAATTATTTAAAAGAATGAGCTAAAGCCCAATGAGTATACCAATACCATGGAGTTATAAAACTTGCTCCTACCAATAGGGTTCAAAATAAAGATACTAAACATAAGAGCTTAATTGGACTTCAATTTATACAAAATAAAAATAAAAATGATGCAATACAATTTTCATAAAACGTTATCAAGATTTTTCCAAGGAATCTCATAAGGCAGAAAAAAAAACATACATTTGGATAATGAAAGTAAACAAAAATATAACTTTTCAATACATTAAGATTTCCTGTCCATCATACAATCCACTACATAGCCTTAGGGTCGCGTTACCTCGCGACTTAGGTGGTGACGGTACCGTTACCCAGAACATAACCATAGGAGCATAGCTCATGTCATCGTAGCACTTCAATTCTTGTTTCAATGTTTCGGTCCCCAGGACCCCTTATACATACAACGACCCTTATGGTCCTTAAAACATTTCGGTCCCCAGGACCCCAAAGCATTTTGGCCCTTGTGGCCCCAAAGGCTATATTCGGTTATATGATCAATAAAATAAATACCCTCACATAACATTTCACTGTCATTCAATCATCATCATCATAAAATTTGAAAGACTCAACTTAAATAAATTCTCATAAAAAAATTAATGCTTCATTATACAAATGAAATCGTATCTTTATTAAAACTCAACCCTTGGCCTCAATAAATTTATAGATTTTCTTTTTATACATATATCATGATGAAATGTATCATTCACTTCCTTTAATTCAAAAATTATTTTCAAACTTTGTAATAAAGATAGAGGTAAGGTAATTTCCATGGTAAGTATACTCACCTCCAAAAATAGCAAAAGTGTAGATTTGAAACTCTACAAATTAATTTCCAAGAGGTGGAGAGATGCCTTCCTCCAATCCTAACAATTAGTAAATAGGATCTCAAATTAGGAAAAGCTTTCAATGAAAATTACAACATCTACAAAAATGATCCTAAATAAAATTATGCTAAGGAATGGCAAGCTAAAGAACTCCTCCAACTTTAAATCACCCAAACAAATAACTTATCCAATCTCCATAACACCCATCCTTTGAACATCTTTGAGTTAGTAACTTTTTAAATATCCAATCAATTTATATGCACAATACCACCATCAATTTACTACAAAAGTCAAAAATCAACATTTTTGTATAAACTCAACAACTTAAGTAAAATCTCTTCAATCACTTATAAAATTCCTCCATAGAACATAGAGATACCCAATCCATCATTTATCAACTCAATTTCAACATATAAATTCCCTAACACCAAAATCCCCAATTTTTACATCACATTCAAACCCTAGATTAACCCAAAAATCTAAATCTCCAAATCAACCATCAAATTGACCATTTTTTTTTTTTTTTAAACATGTAAAACATTCATGGAAACTAATTGAGAGTATAAAATTCAACAAGCAAACCCCAAATCATAATAGATCTAAAACACAAAAATTTCATCATCTCTAACTCAAAATATGTAAAACCTTCAACTAAACTTTTAGAGAAAGATTCTTACCAAGTACAAGCCTCTAATCCATCAAGAAAATAAATCCCATGCTTTGATTCTTCAAAAGATTAAGAAAAATCTAGAGTTTGTGCTTCTATTGTGTTATTTTCGGATGGATTCAAGGAGTGCCGACCGGACCCATTTTCCGGCGAGATAAGGTGGCCGGAGGTGGTGGAGATGGTGGGTCAAGGTGGTGGTGTAAGGGTGGAGCAAAGGTGTGGTGTTTGGCCTCCAAGAAAGTAAAGGAAAATGAGAGAGAAAGTAGAGAGAAGTTAGAGAATGAAGAATGAAGAAAAAAAAATCTGCACTTCTAATTTTTTTTTTTTTTGTGTTGAAATGGGGTGTTTGGTTACACCTACCATCAAGTTTGGAGTTGGGTTTAGATATCCTAAATGGAGTTTAACATAGGAGTGTGTTTGGCTCTAGATGAAAAGTTGGGAATATTATACTTCTTGCTCAAGCTTTCTTCTTCTTTAGTTTGTTTCTCTGTAAACTGTCAGTTTGATGCTTTTGCTTGTTCTTGTACTCTGCCCAGAATAAAATGTGAAGTTGTGGTTAACAACCAAGTTGACTTGTTAATTGTTTAGTGCCCGAGTTGGGAGCCTACATTGAATTTGCATTTAGTTTCTTTGAATATTTGACCTAAAATTCAGTTCAAATGAAAAAAAATATTCGAAATAGACGTTTTGTGAGCTAAATTACTAGAGAAATTCTCAACCCAGAGAAAATTCTCAACCTAGAGAAAATTCAGTTCCATTGCGAAATACTCCTGGAAGCTTGAACCCAGAGAAATTTGAATTTTCTTTGGATTGAATCCAGAGAAATTTGAGAAATTCTACTACTAAGAAGGTGGAGAATTTTTAAAAAAAGAAAAAGAAAAAAAACCTATTTTAACCTCCTTCACTTGTGCATGTGTTTGGTCTCCGAGAAACCATGGGAAAATTACTGAAAATTTTCAGATTTAGTGTTGTATTTTGGTTGTAAGTGGCTGTACTGATGTTTCAAATTTTCAGATTCAAAGCATCAATCGGAGCTCCATTTGACGGGGTCTGGTAACCCTTTTACATTGATTCCCTTTCCAATCTTCTTCTTGCCCAACAAAACCACCCACCTGAAATCGAGACAGAAACTTGATTTCTAGAGAAAGAGAGAGAGAGAAAGGGAGGGACAGAAGGGAGTAGAGAGAGAGAGGGAGAGGAGAGAGATGTGGGTGTTCTATCTGATCTCGCTACCTCTAACATTGGGCATGGTGGTATTAACGCTGTGGTACTTCGCTGGACCATATGTGCCTCGCTACGTCCTCTTCACCGTCGGCTACACCTGGTTCTGCTCTATCTCTGTATGTATGTATGTATGTATGTACATGTCTGTGTGTGTACGTGAGAGTAGACAAAAGGAAGGGGGCTGAATTTCTCTGTGATAGATGAGAGGGACCTTAGATATCAAAAAAAAATTTTGTGGATCTCTTCCATTATGAAAAATGGGAGAGGGACCCTAGACCAATTTTTCCTTTAAAATAAATATATAAATAAATCTTAACTAAATTATAGAATTTTTGTTTTTTTTTATCAACCACACATATGATGTAGGGGTTTGCATTCTATATCTATGAGTTTAGTTGATAAAAAAAATCAATAACAACATATGAATGTGTAACAAAGTTTTGTTCTTTTTAATCTAGGCCACCGGATGAATAAGGCCTTGTTTAAGACGCAATTTTTTGACTAAAATAATTAATAAAGATAAAAAAATAAATAAAATAATTAATAAGATAAAATTTTACATACAAATTATAATCATTTTATTTTTTTCTCACAACTAGGGGTAGGCGTCGTGTCATGTTGGGTCGTATTCGTGTCGTGTCATCTCAGGTTCGTGTCAGAATTATCTCAACACTAACCTGACCCATTTATTATTTCGTGTTATCGTGTCATGTCATTTTCAGTCCATGTTCGGTTCATATTATATTCATGTGTCATGTCAAAAAATTTAACTATTAACTAAACTACCAAATGTATGAAAAAAATTAAAAATTTCTTCACAAGTTAATTTAATGAAATTAATCTCTATTAAATAAAATTATTTATAAAAATATTTAATTTCAACCTAATTTTATTTTCTTAATTTATAAAAATTATATTTTATTATTATATTTTTTACTAAATTAACTCAAATAATAGACCAAAAAATATATTAAATTCAACTAAAAGCAAATAGAAACCTATATTAAACTCTATTTTTTTTTTTTTTTTAGATAACCTATCTTAAACTTAAAATCATATTTTATATACTTTTTAATAAATTGGATATAATTCCGTAAGAGATTAAAAAAAAAAATGTCATGATACTCTTTACTGAAAATAATATTAAAATATGTAACTAATTCTTTATTATATGAGTTATCCGTGTCAATTTTGTGTTATACAAAATTGACACTAACCCGACCTGTTTCATATTCGTGTTATTGGGTTGTGTCATATGCGTGTTTGTGGCAAGAAATAGTCAACATAATCCGCTAATTTCGTATACGGTTTGAATCGTGTTATCGTGTCGCATCGCAATTCTCACCCCTACTCACAATCATCAAATCAATTACCCAAAAAAAAAAAAAAAAAATCACCCCAAATACAATTTTTTAGCCAAATTAAAATAATTAAATAGTTAAAAAAATCATGCAAAAAAGTTTATCCCAAACAAGGTCTGAAGCTTCTACTGTATAATTAAGTTATTAGAATATGTTTTTGAAAAAATTTACAAAAATTAGTTGGTGAAAAAATTAATAATCATTATTTTCTATGTTTTTCCTTATTTTTTTCAAGATGAAAATAATTTTAAAAATATCTTGTTTAATATTTATTTATTTTTAAGAAATTAAATTATAAATTTAAAAACTCAGCCAATATTATCGTATTGGACATTCGAGGCACCGGAGAGAAGCCATCGTCGCCTGTTAGACGTTTATCGGAAAACCGTGTAATATGTATATCACAGCAATCAACGTCAACACTCACTCGCTGTCCTCCGTAAACTTCCACCACAACATTGGGTAAATTACTACGATACCCTCAGTTAACCACGCGCCAATCCTTTGAAGCGAGTGTCTTCATTTTCCAGCAACCGCGAGTGCTCTCTTTCTTTCTCTCCCTCCGTAACTGCCACGACCTCCATCATTCCTTCCCGGTAAAATGAAAAACAAAATTTGCATCTGAATGTCAATTTCAATTTCATTCCATTTCACAACCACAACCCTCCTCCCCTTATAAATAACCGCAACGCTTCACTACTCTCTCACGTTTCAACACTTTCCGAGTTTTGAAATTTCGAATTCGTCTCTCACTCTCCAAGTCTCTCAGTTTCAGAAGATCACACCATGAAAGGACCGAAAGCCACCTCGATTGCTCACAAGAAAATTGACTCAGAGTCAAGGTTCTGAAAAGCGGTTGCAGTTGCCGTAACGGTGGCGGTGACGCGGTTGCGGTTGCGGGGTGTAAAGGCCGTAGTGTAACGGTTGCGATAACCGGAACCGTGAATTTTTTTATTTTTCGCACAATTTGAAAAAACTTACCGATACGCATATTTTTTTTCCATGATCATATTTATTGGGTTAAAAATAAATATTGATCAATTTTTATAAATTTTTAAGTATGATCCAATATATTTCATATTTTTAAATCACTATAAATTGAGTTTTTTATATTTTATTTTAATAATTAATGGCTTTATATTATACAAAAAATCAATCACTAACTATTATATATAAGATAAACAATGACAAAAGTAAGAGAATAAATAAGAGTCTAAATATATATATATATATATATACATATTTTAACCAAGCCAAATAGATAATGACCACACTTATTAGTATTATTATTTCCAAACAATATATAGATAGACACACACAAACAAAATGGTTTAGTGATAGCAGCTGAATAGAATAGCATAGGTTTTATAGCTTCAACAAATCAATAACATATTCTTTATCTTCCCTCTTCTCTCTCTCTATCTCTTGCTCCTTCATTTTCTCTCTTTATCTTCCCTCTTCTCTCTATCCCTCTTCCTCCATTTTCAGCTTTTTTTTTGTGTTTTTTCAAAAGAAACTGTTTAGAACCGTTACGTAACGGCATGTATCAGGCCGTTACGACCGCTACGGTAGCCGTTACGGCCGACACACCTGTGAATCTCAATCACACTGCAAAAGCGGCCGTAACGGGTGGCGGTAACCGCCAAAACCGTTACGTAACGGCGTTACGTAACGGTTGCGGCCGCTTTTTAAAACCTTGCTCAGAGTACAGTTTTTGTTTTCTGATTTCGTTCAACTGCTTTTGATTTTGCTTTTATGCTTGTGTATCGAAGAATGGTGAAGAAACGGTAAGGCTGATGCGAGTGCGAAGAAGGAAAAAGCGAGCAAGAAGAACTCCGGTGCTCCGAAGCGTCCTTCGAGTGCATTCTTCGTCTTCATGTGAGATTTTACTTCGCATTTTCGTATTGATTGATTTTCTCTTTGTATGGTGATTTTTTCTGTTGTGTTCGTTGTTTGTTGACGCTGTGTGTGTGTTTTTTTTCTTCTTCTTCTTCTGGTGATGGTGGATTAATAGGGAGGAGTTCAGGAAGTCGTTCAAAGAGAATTTTCATAATAACAAATCGGTTTCAATTGTGAGATATCGATTTATAAGCCTCGTTTGATATTTACTGCTTGTTGAACTTTCTCAACTTCTGTTTGGTTATAGAGAAAACGAAGAAAAATTACGGATATTGAAATGCAGTATTTAAATGTTTTCTATTTTTTGGTTTTGAAAGTTTTGTAAACTTGATCTAAACTTGGTTGTTTTGTTGGATCTGTACTATTGAGGTTTAGTTCCAAGAGATGCAATAAATCGAAGAATTAGAAATCAGAATTGTTTTCCTGTAATTTCTTTGCAACCAAACGGAAGTTTACTCTTCACTATTACAAATTTGTTTTCGGAGATCTGTGAGTTTCAGGTTGGGAAAGCTGGTGGAGTGAAATGGAAAGAAATGTCTGAATCTGTAAGATCTACTTTCACTTGTGATAACCAAAATTAATATTCAAAGTTGTGATCAATGTTACTATGTTCTAAGTCACAGTTATCCATGTTGAGTTACTTCATGTTAATTTAGCTGATTAATGTTGTAGTGTTTTTTTTGGTTTATATGAGAACTATTTTTATTTGTTTTGTTTTGTGTTTTTGGAATCATTTTCTCTGTAAACATGTTCTTGTTGTAGTGTTTTCTTTGTTGATATTGCTATGTTCTTGTTGCGTATAGGAGAAAGCTCCTTCCGTGGCAAAGGCTGTAGGAAAATATTTTAGAAGAACAATTTAATGCAAATAAATATTAAAATAAAATATAAAAAATTTCTTATAGAAATTTTGTAAAAGTTAGAATAAAGTTCTCCTAAGGAATATTTCTGTGTCTGTTATTTTAATTCTAAAATGGAAGTGACATAGACTAATGTGAAGACTTGCCTATTGAAAGGCTGAATATCATAAAATTTGCTCTGAGTTGTAAGTATTGTTTGAGAATAATATAGTGAATCCACTAACATTTAATGATATATAAAACAAAAGGCATGGAAAATAGCGGTCGCTGATAAAAGATTTGACTAGAGAACAAATTATGAAAAGTTCATGAAGGAAAATGTGATTAAAGCCTATTAATTTTAAGTCGTCATAATGACAATCCAACCTAATTAATTGGAGATTTCAAAATCTAGGTTTGAAGGGACAACTGAATTATACATGGCTCACTAGAACTTACTAAGGCCCCATTTGTTTTCAGAAGTAGAAATAGAGGGATTGTTAGTGAAAGGATTGATAGTGAAGGGATTAAGTAAAATTGTGTTTGTTTTGATGATAATTGTTAGTGTAGGAATTATTAAATTATTTTTATATAAAATAATAAAACAAATAAAAAAATATAAAAAATTAAACATTAATGTTTTAAATTTTTTTTTCCAATATGTAAAAAATAAAAAAAAATTCTAATTTCTTTACTATTTTTCTAATATTACCTCCACCTCCACCTCCTCCATCCAAATCCCCCTTCCAACTTCTATCTTAATCCCCTCCCCCATCCTAATCCATTTCCCAACTCTACAAACAAATACAACACTAAATAATCTCACATCCATCTTAATCCTCTCACATCCATTACACCCCAAAACAAACGGGGCCTAAGGGAATTTATCTTTTACCTATTTATATGATAAGAGTGATATCTGCAACACATATTATATGCAAGAGCCGTATGATAAGTTATGTTTTTAATGATTACTTATGTCTTGGAAAACCTAAAAGAGTATCTTCTAAGAGGAGTATTTAAAATTCTCAAAATAAGTATATGAGTGTGAATGAGGTCACTTCTATAAAAATTGATAAAATTAAATTCTCCAAAGCACTTAAAAAATTAAAATTTGTCGAATGCCAAAATGGGCACAACTGAAAGAACCAAGTTGTGTTCGAAGATATTTTGTATGAAATTTATTATCTTGGCCTACAAAAGTGATTGGACAGTTTAAGACATCACATCCACTGATTAGCTAGTAAGCCCTATAGTCTTTTACTAAGGAAAGTTCAAGGAAAGTTCAAAGCCAAAAACTATCTATCCTGGAGAAGAACGATTCATGTAACCAATTTCATTTGATGGGACTTAAGACTTAGTTTAGTTTGTACTCTCTTTGTTTGTGTCTAAGTTTCATTTGCATTGTGTTGTCAATTTTATTCATGTAAGAGATTGTTGAAAAATTTTAAAAGTAAATTGGAATTAACTTTATTCAAATAGAAGGGTGCAACTTTTCATGGTGCCTCTTCGGATGAAAATGTTCAGCCCAAGAGTTATGATTCTTTAGAATGGTCTCAACTACTTTTATAAATACCATCCTCCTAGCATTCATTTGGATAAGGAGTTTTAGGATTCATACATATATCATAGTAGAGTATAAAAGAGAGAGTGCATAACACAAATTAATTTGTTGTGCATATAGCAAGTTGTGCAGTTTCTGTGTATGGTAATTGTTGTATCCTAGAAATAGACGGCCATCAATTGCAAGCGCCAGAGGTGAGGGTGAATTTCAGTATTAAAGACACAGTATTTAAACACTATATTCAGTCACAAACTGCTATTTTTACTTGTCTTTCAGTTTTGTCCTAAACAAAGAATTGAGATTCTTTGTGAACTTCTATTGGAACGAAAAAATAAAAATAAAAATAATAAATAAATAAATAAAAATAAAATAAAATTTCAAACACTCCCACATTTCAAAGTATTCAAAAAAATGTCTTCCGCCTTTTCACAAATCAACAAGTTTCTTGTTTAAACTTTCCATTTTTATTTTATTTTTATTTTTTTTATAGATAACTTGTCATGAATCATTATTGACAGACAAACAATTCAATTTTTTCTCTTCCACATTTGTGGCAATTCATAAATTAGTACAAAAAATATTATTATTATTCATTTTTGGACAAGTGTTATTGTCACAATTAATAACTCATTTTTGATAAATTTATATTTTATCCATTCAAAAAATATTTGTGATAAAATAAAATAAAATTCTCTCTTCAAATCCAATAGAGAAATTCCCACAAAAGTAAATATTTACTCATAAATATGACTTGACAAAATATGTTATAAAATAAAAAATTACTTTTAATTAAATGGATTTGTTTAAACAATCATTTTTAAACTATTACGGTGTTGATGATCGCTTTAACAATGCAAAGATACTACCATCACATTCAGTATAGAATATTATTTATACATAAATACATTCTCTATCTCTAAAAGCATTCTAAAAAAATCTATTAATGAAAACATCGATGTCTTAAACACCACTCCAAATTAATTGAAATATATTCTTGTGTCAAGAGACGTAAGGGCAGGTGTTTATCAACAAAAAGTGATAAACAATTTGCTATAATACTATGGAGGAGGATCCTTCCGTCCAAATTTTGGATTAGAGGGTACTATTTGGACTCGTGAGATCTAGTATAGGTTCTATTTTGATAATTTAAATCGTTCATTTTATCAGACACTTTATATATTACATCTATATAAAAAATTAAATTAATTCGATAATTCACTATAAGAAATAACACATTTGCCAACCAAAAAATTGGTCGCTAAAAGTCCATTTTTGGTCGGCAAAAGTTATCCGCGACCAATTTTTTTGGTCGCTACTTTGGTCGCCAATTGAGGGTCGGCAAAAGTAATTCGCGACCAAAATTTTGGTTGGTCGGGAAAAATCGTATTTGCCGACTAAATTTTTGGTCGCTAAATATATTATTACCGCGACGAATTCATTTAGTCGCTAAAATATTTTGGTCGCGAAAAGTGATATTTTTCCGACCAAATATCTTAGTCGCCAATTGACACATTTCGCGACCAAAAAGTTTGGTCGCCAATTATCACATTCAACGACCAAAAAGTTTGGTTGCCAATTGTGACATTCCACGACCAAAAAATTTTGGTCGCCAATTGTGACATTCCACGACCAAAAATTTTGGTCGCCAATTGTGACATTCCGCGACCAAAAAATTTTGGTCGCCAAAAGTCAAGGAATCGCCGACTAACAATTTAGTCGCCAAAAGGTAAGGAATTGCCGACCAATGATTTTAGTTGCCAAATCTCTATTTTTTTTTCCGGAACATTCAATTTTTGTTTTTAAACATTCAATCCAATATCAAACAAAATTCATTCAATCCAACCACAATTAAGGAACAATAACATTTAAAAAATTAAAAATTGTTCACAGTTTCGGTACCACAATTAAAGAACAAAATTCATTCAACACAGCCAAAGAATTTAACTAAGAAGAAAAATTGAGAATTTAACATGTATACAAGAGCAATAGTATGTACAATCTGTGTTTTGGCAAAAACAATCACTAAAAATTCAATCTCAAACTACACTTTGCTCTCACCAAAAATTAAAAGAACAAAAAAATCAAAGAAAATAACAAGGTATGAGGCTATTACAATCTGCTACATTCCAAGGGGGCAATAGTGGAGCCAGACCAGCTTCCAACTTCCAACAGAGCAGACAGATCATTCCAATGGAGCAACACTGGAGCCAGATTACCTTCACAGACAGAACAGACCAGCTGCCTACCTCAGTGAGACTACCAATCTGCAAAGCCCAGCTTCCACCTCCAAATATTGGTGACAGATTTACCTGCATCTCAGTCCTAATGCCAAGAATAGCCTAAACATATCTGAACAATTATTACAACACAGCAGAAACCAAGACTGTATTTGAACATATCAGAAATCAGCAGCATAGCAACTATGTTCAATAGGCAGCAGAGCAGACCTATGCAAACCATGGCTTCAGGGCACCAGATCAACCCAGAATCAACCTCCCTTTTCAGCTCAGATCAATCAGCATAGCAGATCTGCTCAACAGCCTCAGCATACCAGCAGAGACCTCAGGGCACCAGTTCAGCCCAGAAACAGCCCAAAATCTGGTCCAATAATCACAAGAACTTCTATAATAAAGCATAATTTGCAAGACACCTATGCAATGTTCATAACTAGTTAATAGTCACATTTATAGAAAGTCCCCAACACATCATTTCATACATTACTTTAATAATCTTGCCAGCAACCCTTAGCAACGAATAAATAAAAATCAAAGAGCATAATAAAGCACATGCATTTCAAACAGAAGCATGTGTTCACAAAAATACCTAGTATGGATCACAATTGTCCAAATCTGAGCCTATAAAACCAACAAATGACTAATTATCGGCATCCCTAAGGAAAATGTAGATTCCAAAAGAAATGACCACCAATTCAATTTTTAAATAACTCCATTACAGATCCAGGCAAGACAGAAGAGCCAAGACACTTCAAACAAGGACAATAATAGGCTCCACATCTCCCTTGACATACACAAATTCAAAAACATATGCTGTAAGCAATACTGTCCATGGTAAGCACCATCCTTTAAAAAGATATATGAAGAGAGTTGTTGAAAGGACCAAGAATACAATTCAATAGGTAATGACTCCCAAAAATATATATATTAGCGGTGGACAAAACTTAAGAAAGTCCATGGTCCTGTAAATCAAGTTTAAGAAATTAAATCACAAAACCCTACAGCCATCAATTGCAAGGAAGTTTTAGTCAGGAATTTTTTTTATCAGTTCATAATTAAGACGAAGAGCCAACAGGATTGACTAGTGCATGAGTTAAGAAGACCATTCCCAGTAGTGTTCCTATCTATTGAGCATTTTGCCATTGACATGATTATTAAGAAATAATTATGGTAGCCGCACAATAAACAGGAAGCAAGCAAGAGTTTAATATACTTTCTTGGGACATCCTCTAATAGCTTAAGCTTTTGGGACAATTGATTACCTAACATGATATCAAAGTTTCACCCAAAAAAACATGATACCAAAGTTTTGGTTCCATGAGACATCACTTTAAACCTTGCTTGTGTAATTGCCACTACATTTGTTTGTGCACTTCGTTTCCTGTCTATTTGTGCTCCTGGTTCAATTGAATTTATGTTTTAGTCACATGCAAGAAAGGATCACACATGGGGATGAGGGAAGGTGTGAGAGTTTGATATACACAGTCAGGTCATTACCTAACATCCTGAGTTTTTGAGTTATACTGCCATCAATAAATATTAAACTCAGATGCATTTATGCATTATCACAATTAGAATGATAAAATGTGGTTATAAATTGGGTGTTTAACATGAAAGTTCATGAAAAGTCAGATCAGACCAACTGACCTATCCAAATTGGTCAAAATTCGACCATAAAGTTGAAATATTTAGCAAAAATTAGAAAATTTGGAATTCAGATTTCCGGGAAATATGGATTTTTAGTATTTTACATTAAATTGACGAATTTCTAGAAACTCGATTGACATTCAACAAATTTTGGTCAAAATATTAAACATTCAAACTTTTCAAATTTGGCCATAAATTTGGAAACTCGGAAAAATTTGGACTCAAGATATGTTCACCAAATTCGATGTATGTAAATCTGCGTTCTTATATAACCATTATGTAAAATAATCAGGAAAAAGGAAAAAGCTTTAGGTTTACAAAATCTCCTTCTAATGGGGAGTGGATGGAAAGTGGAAGCTAAATTTACGATAACATAAGGCATATGGCAACCTAAATAAATAACCCTATGTTGTTCCCACAAAACCAGCTGCTCAGAAGGGTAGACTGGTATTTTTTGCACAAAGTGGCTACCCTCATATTCAAACATGTGTTCTCACTCACGCCTGGCAACCCCGGATCTTACAACTACCACAAGCAATGGCCACAGGGACCCTATCATTCAAAAACTGCAGCCCCTTTTTTTGATAAGCATAGCATCTAAAAATCAGTTAGAACAAGGAATTTATGAAGAAGCTGAGGACAAGTTCTACAAGTTACTCCACATCCAAATCTTTGATGTATTGTAAAAACGTGTAGCTTATGCATTGAATTCAACTAATATCAACAATAAGAATATATAGAGTTCTTTTATTAACAAAGTCCACTTAAAGTAAATTTATAATTTCTATTATAAAAATTTAAATATTCTATACTAAATTATCCAAACCTAGAACTAAGCTTTTGACAACATCATTAACCCATCCTTTTTGTTAAATTACCACCAATCCTCCTCAAGGTTAAGATATCAGCTTTTCATGCCTCATGTATGTCAAAAAACTGGTGACTTCAGTTCAGTTACTTGGGGGAAGGAGGATTTTGTGTTGACAAATGACTCAAGTCATACACGTGTTCCAATAACAAGTGAGCAGCATCCAGAGAAAGAGAAGGTGCCAAAGAGGCCTAACAACATTTACTTAAGGGAAGAGCAAAAATTTGGATATCAAGAAACCAAGACATAAATAGAGCACAGCACAGTAAAAGCAATAGAATAAAGGTACAAAACTCTAAAACTTAAAATACCAGATTTCACACTCACTAAACTACAATAAGAATAGAAATCAATCATTTAACTACATAAACAGAATGCATCATAGAAACATTTAACTAAGGCAAAAGCAAAATTTTGGATATCAAGAAACCACGATGTAAATACAGCACAGTGAAACCAATCAAATCAAAGTTCAAGACTCCAGAAATCAAAGCACTAGGTTTCACACTGGCTAAACTACAATAAGAATAGAAATCAATCATTTAACTACATAAGCACAACACACTGTTGAATGATCAATTTGATTAGTAAGGCAAAATTTTACTGTCATGACTCAAGCTTTAATACAAAACAGTCAATGGAACTGGAGCTTTGACACATAACACTCGTCATAAGGGCATCCATCCATCCTTGCGAGAGCAGTCTCTTTACTTTCTCCAAAGTGCCTAGAATTATGTTACAGGGACACCTCAAAATGCATAATCAAACTCTGTTGAACACAACATGACACTGATACTATCTTAATATGTTCATTTTCCTAACATATTGAGACTTTGAGATGAATGAGGTACTCATATTAAGTGCCTGTAAGCTAAGAACACAAGTTTTACCCTAGGGTATAGGAGAACAAAAGTTGGAAACTCTTGGATTTGTAGAGGAAAAAGAAAAAGGGAAGGGAAAAGTGAATGAAATAGAAGCAAAATTTTTCCACAAATTTCTTCCCTTTCCTTTTCCCTTCACAAATCCAAGATCCAAACACAACATTAGTGTTATGTATCCTTGTGTCCAAAGGTTTATAAATTCGATGGATCCTTCACCAAGAGACCCCATTTCTGTCGAGTTCCATTAAACATAAACCTATATCAACTAGAAAGATAGGAACCATGTAAGATGCACAAAGTGTGTCATGTAACAATGGATGTATTGATTTGTAAATGAAACTGAATAAAAATCCAAGTTATTCAGAATCATGCATCTAGAAGACAAGATTAAGAAAGGAAACATACTTAATATTCGAGTTACTCCTTGAGTTACATCTCCGTGTCCCTCTTGTGAAATTGTAGCCAAATCAACCTTTTGGATTTCCATATTCCCAACAAAGCAGTGGAGAAGGCAAGAAGCAAGATACCTCTGGCCAGATCTGGGGCTTCCAGAAATCAGCATGCGGAATCCTAACTTATTTGCTGATGCATAATATATATTCTGCAACAAACTAGGTCGAGTACCTATTTGCTGATCTTTTGGATATTTGTACTTCAAACTGTCATCATTAGTACTGAGAGGGTAATTTTTGGGAAAATTGGGCCGAGCTTCGAGTTGGGTTTTGAGGCCCAAAACGCAGAGGACTAGGTAAAAAGGCCGTACTGAATACTCCGGCTTAGAGGGCAAGGTTACTTCGGCCCAAGGAGGTGAGTTTATTCCGGCTCAAGAAGAGATAGTTGCTTCGGCCCAAGGAAGAGTAAGGCTACTCCGGTCCAGAGACAACTCGGAGTAGGGCCGGTCTTAGAGTTAGTCCGGTCGCAGTATGTTCTGGGAAGACCGGTTTCAGAATTAGTCCGGTCGTGACACAATCTGGTTAGGTCGGTCAGAACTTGTTACTTGGAAGTTTGAACTAAGCACATCAAGGTTGAACAGGGTAGCCGAAGTAAAGAGTTGGAGGAGAAGACCGAGCTAAGGATAGTTCGGCCCTCTGCGGCTCGGTATAGCCAATTTTACTTCGGTCAAATGGAAGTTCGGCCATAAAGAAAACCATCCCACTTGGTTTAAGCAGTGGGGGAGGGTGTAAAAGGATAAGCATTATCCTTAGGAGAATGAATCCTAGGAGGACTCTACATGGAGAAATACAAGTCCTACTAGGATTGTGCCATATGAAACTTATAAAAGCCTACAAGCATCACCTTGGAGGAGGTAATTGAACACAATCTTTCTGAGAACTTAGAGCTTTGTCTATTTGTCAAGTTTTCTGACTTAGGCATCGGAGCGGTTTCCGGCACACACCCGCCGGCTAGCTCACGTTTGTGTTTTCAGGTGACAAAGCGACGTCGTACGGAGGAGCGTGGACTTGGTCAACAGGATTATACGAGGAGAATTATTTCCTCCCCGTACAAGTACCTTCACCCCAATCATCAAAATTGGAATCACTAGCCTGTCCAATTAAAATGCCACCACGTGAAAGGTTAATCTCAATCTCTCTCAAAACATCTGTTTCTTGAAGCAAGTCATGAACATGGAACCACCAATGATCACTCGGCACTTTCTCCTTATCCAAAGTAGAAACAATTACACTTTTGACGAGTGTGGCAGCTTTATAAAGATGAGGAGGCAACAAGAGACATTCATCAAGATAAAGGGAAACAAGCAATCTGGACAGCGGTTGCCGCAGACAAGGAATAAGATGGCTGCAAAGAGGTGAGGATACCACATCATTTGCAGCCATTCCTGCTCCCCGTTGAGAGGATAGAGGTGGTGCATATGCAAGAGACTCCAACCAATCCCTCTCCTCCACCGCAAAGGTGGGAAGAGAAGGACGTTTACCATAAGAAGCTTTCTTTTCAGCTACAGACAATATTTCTTGCAAGGGGCAGTTCCTCCTCAGGGCTATAATGGCTGCTTGGGTACAAAGAGCCTGCAGATCAGCACCAGCAAAACCTACAGTTCTTCTAGCAATCCAATTGAGCACTGATCCAGTGACTGGCTTTGGCCAACTTTGTGTGTGAAGCAAGAGAATAGCTGCTCTGTCCTCAACTGATGGAAGTGGGAAATAAATCTCCCTAACAAATCTACCAGGTCGTCTTAAAGCTGGATCAACAGCATCAGGACGATTTGTTGCGCCTATTACTACAACTGAGCCTCTAGATTTTAAACCATCTAATAGAGCAAGCAAGGTGGAAACAATTGAATTATGTGTCTGATCTTGCTGCCTAGTGCGGCAAGGTGCCAACCCATCAATCTCATCAAAAAAAATTATAGATGGTTGAATTTCTCAGCAACCTGAAACAAAAGTCTTAGCTGGCGCTCAGCATCACCGACATATTTTCCTAAACAATCTGCTCCTTTGCAAGCAAAATAGGCTATTCGTTTATCACCACGAGCACAAGAACCAATTAGCGCACGCACTACTAACGTTTTACCTGTTCCAGGATAGCCGTGCAAAAGAACACTCCTAGGTGGTGTAAGTCCCATATTACTAAAGAACTCAGGATATAACAATGGTAAAATAACGACCTCCTTCATGCATCGGATGACATCTTGAAGCCCAGCAACAGATTCCCAACCCTAAAATTGTTTTTCATTTTCAGAGTTTGAGCCTCCAATGTACACAGGTGCAATTCTCAACAAATCACGATGTAGCCTCTTGCTCTCACGTTTCAAAATTCTTCATCCTCACCACAATTCTCTAGCCATTTTTCTTCTGCTTCAACATCCTTCCGCCAAGCATCATTTGACAGCTTTCTCATTTCCAATTTCATTTTCTTAGTTTTCATTTTCTTTACCTTGTAAAAATAATAACTTCCCTGAGGTTGGAAGAGATACCGATGATCTGTGCAGGCTATGAGAAATTTGCAATGATAAAAAATGCAACCATTAGCTTGTGCACAAGGCTGCAAAGAGGGCACAAGCCAGAAAATGAGGATATCAAAACCCATAAGTTTGAGAAAGTTGACTTGAAACTCCATGCTACAAAGATGACCGCAAAAGAAAGGAAAGAATAAAAAGAACAAGAATAAAGAATGCTTTACAATTAAAAAGATGTCGGTAACCAACCAAGTGGTATGTTTTTGTACAACATTCAACACGGCATCCAATTGTTGCCCCTCGCCTCCCACAGCGGGTGCATTTCAATACTCTTCCTCTGCAAAGAGCTGCCCTAACATTTTTTAAGCATCCCAAACCAGCAAAATAAACCTGAAAAACACAACAAATCAGAATGAATGTTGACTGAAGCGAAACCAAAAGAAACAAAAATGTAATTGAAGTGTAAATCAATTCAGGTGGTAAAATTCAAATCACAATTAGCAAGTATACTAAAAAATGTGTCACAATTAGCTGTTAAGATTGTTTCTTACTTCCTAGTAACAAGGCCGATCATATAGCAAGACTCAAGATGGTATTATGTTGAACCCTGATAATCTTATGAAAACACAATATCAGTAAAACATAATAAAACAAGCACTAGGCCCACCTAGATCTAAGCTAACCAACTCAAATAAAAACAAAGAACTAACCGATATCTTCATCAAAAGAAATTCATTTTAAGCAGACCATTAAGAAAATAATGCAACGAAAAAAACAAAAGGAACACGAATTGTAAACTCCAAAGTTTAGCACAAACTTCAATAGTACCAGCATCTTGATATAAAAAGATGGAATTTTTAAAGAAAAAGAAAATGAAAAATTCAAAAGGAAATCCCTCCCTCCGTCCCCCTATGCATCTCCTTTGAATGTGGGGAAAGGAGGGCTTGAGGAAAATAGAAACCATGACAGCTACCAACAGTAATATGGACAATCAAGACTTTGGCATGTACATGTAGAATTTGACCAGCTCAAGTGACTCTAGAAGTGATAGACCACAGTGACCAGCAAGATAGACAAGAAATATACAGCTCAGGAAAAGGAATCAATTTAATGTGAATGAGAATCTAAGTATGTGCACTCTTCCTAAGAACTTGCTGAACCATGAAACACTAAGGGTGTGTTTGGTTTGTGTTTGTAGAGTAGTTTTTGAAATAAAAAGTACGAAAATTTGTTTGGTTTGCTTTTTTTCAAAAATGGTTTTGGAAAATTGTTTTGAGAAGAGAGTTTTAAAAAAAGTGATTGATTTGATGTGTATGAGGGAGAGAGTGATTTTGGAAAGTAAGTAACCAAACAAAATTTTGAGATTTTTTTTGAAAAAATTTGTTTGGTTTGATTACTCTTGAATTTGTTTGTAGAGAATTTTTCCCAAAAAATTTTCTGAAAAACAAACCAAACAAGGCCTAATTCTTTCAGAAACTCCAGCACCTACAAGATAATATCTATTTCCTATGGGCCACCCATTGGCAAGTATTTACTCTATCCCAATTACTAAACTCAAACCCTCCAAAAAAAGATTTCTTATCACAAGCCCTGGAGGTAGTAATACTCAGATTCATAGTGATACACATTAAGTTGCTAACAATCATTAAAGACTTAGTTGCAATTTTCCACAGGACTACAAATTTACAACCATGATTCATGCCACCAATAGTGCCATCACCTCATCGTCAAGAGAGGCTTGAGGTCAGTAAGGGTGACTAGGTGTGATTTGGAGCCACCTTTGGGGTGGTGAGGAAAGGCTTGAGGTGGCTTTCCCTTCTCTAGCTCGTATAGCAATTGATAGGAGTGCAGTGGTTGCAGATTATTTAAATGTAGAAGGGCAGCAGATCTTTTGAGACATTGCTTTTCACAAGCAGCTTTATGACTGGAAATAGGAGAGTTTGCGGAGTTTCTGGGCTGCTTGTATGTTTTGCATGGCATAGGGGGTGAGAAGAATGGGATGAGATGGTTGGGAGCCAAGTCTAGGAAGTTCGAAATGAAGTCTTATTATGGGATGTTGGTAGATAATATGCTACGAATTTCCTGTGGAGGGTGTTTGGGGATTGAAAGTTCCCCCACTAAAGTAAGCATTTTTTGTGTGGATGGCAACTCATGGGTAGATCCTCACCATTGATAATTTAAGGAAGAGTATACAAGTCCACATAAATTGGTGTTGTTTGTGCAAGAAAGATAAGAAGTCCATTAGCCATCTTCTTATTCATTGTGAAGTAGCTCATGATCTGTGATCTTTGGTTCTTGATTTGGTTTAGGTTAGCTGGGTTCATCCTAAGGATGTGGAGGCTCTCCTTCTCTTGGAGTGGTGCTAGGGTGGGTAAACACAAAAGGAAGGCCTAGAAATTTGGTGCCATTGGTTCTCATGTGGATCATATCTAGAGATAAAAAATTGCACATAATGTCAAACCACACATTTTAAAAAAATTACACATAATGTCAAACCACAGTACCAAACATCTGCACTGATAAAAACGCACCACAGTACCAAACATCTTCACTTCCATTGACAAGAACCAATGGTATGACAGGCATGTACCTGAATGAAAAGCAAAAAAATTTAGACATCTGCAAAACCTTCATCATAATATGTTTATTTGCCACTGATAAAAAAACTTACCAGATAGGTTCAATAGATTGCCCATCTTCATTCAAGTAATCAAGAAGTATACCATCATCCTTGGGGAACATGAACCGTGTGATAGGAGAAAGCCGAGTGTATATGTACCTAGCACTCGCATGATCTTTGCCTCCCTTTTAAGATACAACCATACATGTAAGCATAGGAAACAAATTTAAAACAAAACAACTAACTCCAATATGTTTGTTTGAATTTGATTAAGTGATATTTTTCTCTCCTCACCTGATGACGAGTGCCAAATTGACCGTTTGGTTGATTAATAAATTGATGTCATTAATAAATTGAAGCATTTCCAAGAGTACAAAAATAAATAAAACAGAAGGGACTGCATGGAAAGAAGTAGTTCAAGTCCCACAGCTTTCATGTATTCATAAATTTATTACAATAGTTATAATTTACAATCAATAATACTTTCATTACGGAAAACAATAATAAGTAACAACTCGATCACCTAGTTCAAAATGCTTCCAACTGAACGAGTAAATTCAATACCAAGACCAAGGTTCTGAAAAGCGGTTGCAGTTGCCGTAACGGTGGCGGTGACGCGGTTGCGGTTGCGGGGTGTAAAGGCCGTAGTGTAACGGTTGCGATAACCGGAACCGTGAATTTTTTTATTTTTCGCACAATTTGAAAAAACTTACCGATACGCATATTTTTTTTCCATGATCATATTTATTGGGTTAAAAATAAATATTGATCAATTTTTATAAATTTTTAAGTATGATCCAATATATTTCATATTTTTAAATCACTATAAATTGAGTTTTTTATATTTTATTTTAATAATTAATGGCTTTATATTATACAAAAAATCAATCACTAACTATTATATATAAGATAAACAATGACAAAAGTAAGAGAATAAATAAGAGTCTAAATATATATATATATATATATATACATATTTTAACCAAGCCAAATAGATAATGACCACACTTATTAGTATTATTATTTCCAAACAATATATAGATAGACACACACAAACAAAATGGTTTAGTGATAGCAGCTGAATAGAATAGCATAGGTTTTATAGCTTCAACAAATCAATAACATATTCTTTATCTTCCCTCTTCTCTCTCTCTATCTCTTGCTCCTTCATTTTCTCTCTTTATCTTCCCTCTTCTCTCTATCCCTCTTCCTCCATTTTCAGCTTTTTTTTTGTGTTTTTTCAAAAGAAACTGTTTAGAACCGTTACGTAACGGCATGTATCAGGCCGTTACGACCGCTACGGTAGCCGTTACGGCCGACACACCTGTGAATCTCAATCACACTGCAAAAGCGGCCGTAACGGGTGGCGGTAACCGCCAAAACCGTTACGTAACGGCGTTACGTAACGGTTGCGGCCGCTTTTTAAAACCTTGACCAAGACCATCCAAAACAGCATAAATATTACACATCATTGGATAATCTAAATCTGGAATAGAAATAAAAAGGAAAAAATTGAAAAGATAAGGAATGAGAAACTTGAGACCTACCTGCACATCAAAATCTAACACCAATATTACTGGTTCTCTGTTTAGACACTCTTCCTCTTCAACTTCACGGGCTGCTTCAAGTATTAGTTTTAAGGCCTTCTTGGACAGACTTTCAACTCCATCACTTGTATCAGCATATGTTCCCCACCTCTCTTGATTACAATATCCCACTCCATCTATGAAACACCCTTTGTTCAGAATTAGCTGCAAAATGCTTTCTTCTCTTTCACATATATGCTTACCACCTCCTGTAATAACTTTAATCAGGCTCTCATGTGCGTCCACTTTACATTTAACTTTCAGATTATGCATGAGTTTCTTTTGTGACACCTGGTGCTCACAACCAGACCACTCCCCCAAAAGCAAGAATTGTACAATTGGACCAAACCATGAGTCTTCCAAATCCCTGAGTCATGAAGGCATAAAATTGTGAAATTACCAGCTAATATATTATTTTGGAAAAAGAACCACACAACTAGTATTACATGACAGTAAAGACCTTGTTATGATCTGGTTGCCTTCAAATTGCTATCAATAAGACAATCTGTCACTAGCTACTGATTGCCTTTGATAAATGTGACACATAATGTACAATTTTGTGTAGATATTAAAATGGAGAACAGTAAAGTAGCAGGAGAGATCAATCCAATACGCATCGTATTGAAGGAAAGACCAACCTCAAAATTTTGCCAAGGCGCTGATCAAGACTCTTTCTTTGCATCCACCGCAATGACCTGTTCTTTTTTGTATCTTCTAAGGGTTGCATTGATGATGATAAGCAATTCTCCTCCAAAATCAGTCTAAAGACTAGGGCTATGTAATCAACCATAGTAGAACCCCAAGGACAGTGCCAGCGTTTAACACAAATTTTGTCTTCAAAAAGAATCCCAGAACCAGAATTTGTATCGTTGTCCGAAGCATCTGATCACATTATGCAATAAATTTTAGTGAATTGAACCTCCTAAACATGAATACAGGAGGAAGATTTATAACTTTTCCAAGTCAAAAATGGAAGAGAAGTTACCTTCTAAAATTGAATCCAAAACTTGGGCTTGTTGGTCTGCCCTCTCAGATTGCTTGCCCAAAAAAACATTTAACATACCCACATTTCCATTATCAAAAAAACCATTCGAGAAGTTATCAAACTTTTAACATGCCCACATTTCCATTATCAAAAAAAATAGCAATTCACAATAATAACAAAGTATTTGCACTTCAATTGAGGCAAAATACAAAAAAGATAGAAAAACAAATTACAACAAAACCAAGCTCCACAACAGTTCATGATTCGAAATAACCCCAAATACCCCATTTCCATACGGAAAAAATTAGCAATTTGATTTGGAAAATGCAAAACATTATGCCTAGTCAGTGACACACAATAAACACCAATGTCCGACACAAATATATGACATGATGATTACCGGAATGGACAGCTCGATTGAAGAGTCTCTGTCTGCGAGAGAGAGGAACATTGGTGGATCCAAAGAGAGAAGAGAAACCATTGTTGCCAAAGAAATCAAAAGAGCAAAGGCCTTTGGAACTGTAATACTGATCGCAGGACTCGAAAGGCAAGTAAGCGGACATCAAACCCTGAATGCCCGATGAGATTAGGCGACCCTTGGGGATTTCAGAACAACCAGCTCTGCATTTAGATAAAACCCTCCTCTTCCGAGCCCATCTGCTAAATCGCTTCGACGAAGATTGACTCATCATCATCATCATGGGTTGTCGTTAACGTTGTTGGTCTTTTTCACAAGCAACGGACATGCAAGCGGCGACGAGCCATGTACACACCACGGAAGAAGCCGCCATAGTTACTACTACGCACAATAACACTCCGAGAACCCAAAAACCCAGTTCAGAACTACAATCAATCAAATCAATTTTTATATGAAAAACAAAAAACGAAATCAATATGAATTTGAGACCAAGAAAACCAAGAAAATTGTCTACACTATTGAGAAATGGGCATTTTGGAGATGGGTTTGTTTGAATCTGGGAGAGATGAACAGCAATCAAGAAGGGTATCGAAGTTGTGTCATCGTCTTTTTGGATCTCTGTTTCGAAACCGTTCGAGACGCCAAGTTTTGGGCAAGCAATCTGAGAGGGCAGACCAACATAGACACAGAGAGCGGGCTAGATACAGAAGAAGAGATTAGGGCTTTTTTTTTCTTTTCTTTTTTTTTTTCTATTTTCCTAGTACAAAACGACGTCGTTTTTAAAATGGCGACCAAATTTTTTTGTCGCAAAAAAAATTCAATTCCCGCTTGGACAGACTTTCAAATTTGCCTCCCAAACTTTTGGCGACCAAAATACCATATTTGTCTCAGAAAATGTACTTTCGCCGACAAACTTCTTTAGTCGCCAAATCTTAATCAACGGAGACTAAAATATTTGTTGCTAAAAATACTCATTTCGCGACTAATTTATTTTTGGTCGGCAAAATGTGACATTCCGCGACCAAATTTGTAGTTGGTCGCCAAAAGCATACCAATTTCTGCGACTAACTCATTTTTGGTCGCCAAAATGTGACCTTTTGCGACCAACTCATATTTGGTCGCCAAAAATATTGATCATTCGCGACTAATTAATATTTGGTTGGCAAATGTCATTTTTTTGCGACCAAAATTTTTTTGGTCGGCAAAAGTGGTCGGTAAATGTGTAAATTCTTGTAGTGATAACTTATTCAATTTATCACGTTTTTAACCAAAAAATTTTATATTTTTAGAAATAAATCATACATTTTTTTGGGGTTAAAAACACAACAAATTGAGTAAATTATAATTATCACCACACATACATAAATTGCACAACTTATTATGTGTACAGAAAATTAATTTGTGTTATGTATTCTTTTTTATACTCAACTATGACATATATATAAATCTTAAAAGTCCTTATCCAAATGTATGGTAGGAGGATGGTATTTATAGAAATGGTTGAGACCATTTTAAAGAGACATAACTCTTGAGTCAAATCTTGGATTAATCATTTTCATCCGAAGAGATACCATAAAAAATTATACCCTTCCATTAAAATGGAATCAATTTTCGTTTACTTCTAAAAAACTTTCAACAAAGGCTACGAAGAAGAAAGCAAAAGTATGAGAAAACAATGGAAGAATTTAACAGCAAACTCGTAATACTTTTATCAGTATCTTAGATCATCATCGTCCAGCTTGTTACTTCATTTCACTTCTTCAAACGGGGAGACAACGCTGCTGTGCTGTTGCATGCGGTTGATAGGTGTCACGTTGGTGACTTGCCACGCATCTGAACTACAAAATAAAGAATTCATGGGCGTAACAGAGAATTACTTCACTCTCTAATCTCCATTGTCGTTTTCCCTTCCGTCTCCACTTTAACCTGTTGGCCCTCTTCCTTTCTACCAAGCCCTCTGCCACAACAACCTCCGATGACTACCTCTCTCGTCTTCCACCATCACAACCACACCCAACACACACAATCCAAGTAGTCCAACCACGATGATCCATCTGACACCCATATACGAATTTCTCCATCATTCCAATTCAATAACACATACAGAACCAATTCAGTCTCTTTCAACGGATTAATATTCAACTACACAATCATCAAAGCCTCCGTTTGAGAAGTGGGTTGGTTTTTTAGTTTTTTTGGCTATTTTAGCCTGGGCTAAAAAGTTTGGTTTGGGAAGGACTTTTTAGCTTTTTGACTTTTTTTGTGAGAAAATAGTGTAATGATTATGGGTTGGATGTGATGTTTTGTTTGTTGCGACTAAAATAACATATTTTGTCTTTTGTGGCTATTTTAGCCCCAACCTTCCTTGCCAAACAGACCCAAACTAAATTATGAAGTCACAACACATACACTAAATTAAAACCCACCAATTATTATCATACCATAATAAAGTAACAAGCCTTCATGAAGTTAAAATGATAGTTGAAACTTTTTTTTCCGAGAAATGCCTCATCTCCATTTCATCACCTCCAATTACACCTCTAATAAGGTGACAAACAATACCAACTAATTATTTTTCTTCAAATTTTTCTCTCATTTCAAAATAATTTGTAATTAGGGGTGATGAAATAGATGAAGTGGCAATTTTTTTTTTTTTTTTTTTTTTTTTCAGACAGCCATTGAAAATTACTCGTATTCCAATTTACCCTAAAACACAACTAAATTCAAAATTTTCAGTTTTGCGTGTAAAATTACAATACCTTGAATCAGCAACACACCTCCTTACCTCCTCAGATTCTGCCCAAATTATAAGAGAAAATGCATAACCCAAACAAATCACAGACCAATCCAAGTTCATGAAAACACAAAAAAATATTCAATAGAAAACTATCAGATATACATATACATGCACTTCAGCATTGAGGGGATCCTTGCCGTGGGCGATTGCGGCTATCTTGCGAGCGTGTTAGAAGAAGACATTGGATCGAAATCGTTCGATTACAGACACAATATTGAAATTTTTGCAGTGTAAACACACTACGAATAAGGGGTTTAGGGTTTCGACGAGACAAGAGAATGTAACGAAATCAGGGAGGCAAGTGAGAGGCGGCTTCCTCCACAAGAGAGAAATAAAAGACCGAACTGGCTTAAAGCCCATCGAGGCTGTTTTCGTTTACCAATAACTAGCCGGTCAGCGGGATAATTATAAATATTTATATTTATTTAAAAAAATTTTTAATATATAAATTATACTTTTTAAGATTTTTTATAAAAATAATTTAACAATCTTATCACTAACCATCGTGTATGTGAGAAGTTAAACAGGATACTGCAGTAATTATGCACGGATTATATTTATAATTATTTGTATGAAGAGATTTTAAATGCTGATCAGAGAATTTTGATCAAATCAATAAATGCAGACATGTGGAAAGACATGTGAATTGAAAAAAAGTTAATAAATGCTGATCAGAAAATTTTGACCAAATCAATAAATATTGAGTTTTTTTTTTTAAATAAAAAATTCAGATTGAAAGATTGGAGCTCCCACAGGCTTTAGGCCTCAAGAATTTTTTAACTTAAAATTTTATTTGATAAAAATTCAAATACTAAAGCTAAATTTTCAATGCTAAAAAATTATTTTCAAAAAACACGTGTTGAAATAAATGATTTTTTGATAAGTAGAAGTAAGTTTTCAATTTTGTTTGTTTTTTTTTTTATTTTTTTATGATTTTTATAATGTTGTGGCGGTGAAGGTAGCGGCACCGTTAATGGTGATTATAGTAGAGCATAAGTAAATAGATTTTTTTTTTTTCATATTGATTAATAAATAGAATTTTTTAAATTTAGAAGGAAAAATAAAAATTAAATACAGAATAAGTAAATATATATTTTTTAAATTCTATATTAATCAATGAATAGTATTTATGAAATTTAGAAAATAAAAACAAAAAAATTATACCAACTAATAATACATTAACATGTGTATTTTTTGTATTTTAATAACTAAAAAAATTGAGAAAAATATTATTACATTAAATAGCTTTACAACTTGAAACATGCCAAGTATGATAACAGGTGAGAGGACCAATCTAATGAAGCTCATCATCATGGGGAGAGATCCCAATTCCTCAAGTATATAGTAAAGTACTGGCGGGATTTCGCTTCTGGATTAAAATAGTTAGGAAAAAAAAAAGTTCAAAATCAAAAATTAAAATTTCAATAGCAAAGACATAAATTGTTCATATCAATCAATATTTTTTGTTTCTTGTTTGAGCTTTACTATGGCGGGGTCCATTAGTTTTTTTAACAAATTATGGTATGCCTCAAAACTCAAAATTAACCGGACACATCAAAATTATCGGCTTGAATTTTATTATTGCTCTGTTTGAGCTCTGCTTTTGTTTTGTTTGTGCTCTGTTGAGGGTTTCATTTTTGGGTAAACTATCAATAGGTCATAATAATTAGATTTAATTCTTATTAAGTCTTATTGAAAATAAGTTTTGGTAAAATTGTCACTAACAAAAAATTTTTTGTGATAATTTTTTTATATATGTCGCTAAAAATTAACAATTAGTGACTTTTTTTGTCATAATTTTTATAAATTGTCACTAAAACTTACAATTTGTGACTTTTTTTATGAAATTTTATTCTCTTAGAACCTATTAGACAATAAATTCATTTATTAGGATCTACACGTAAGTAGCCTTTCATTTTTATACTCATTTTCTTTTAGTATCTTGCTTAACAACTTGTCTTTTATTACCAGTGTTGGCTTTGTAGATAGATGTACATGAATTTACTTGCATTCTAGTGTTAACTTGATTGGAATGTGTCTTGCTAAGCTATGATGCAACTCTCACCTTGGCTCTGTTTTTTTTTGTATCCTGTATCCTTTGATGCATAATTTACACTTACTCATTTTGCCAATCAAAAACAAAAAAGAAAATGTACAAATGATCATATTATTATGAACTTTTTAGACCTTCATTAATTATTTTGTGTTTAATATAAAAATTTAATGATGTGACTCTTGCCTAGCAATAAGGAAAATTCTATTACGTCCATCTCTAAATAGAGGCGCATCATAAGAAAAATATGGTGAAAGTTATAATTTTTTTTGTAGTGTGCATTATGTCACTTTGTTGTAAAAATTATAAATAATAAATTTATGTTGTACGCCTAAAGTTACAAATGATAAAGTTATACAATTTTATCGTAAAAATTATACTTTTATGTGATAAACAAAAATTATATTTTTATGGTGACAAAGGTTATATTATTTCTTGGGTTATTTTGAGAAGTATATTAAAAGTTGACTTTTTGACTTTTTTAATTTTTTTTTTTTTAAAAAAGTACAAAAAAAATAGAGATGTGGTGTGACACAAAAAAGTCAAAAAGCTAACAAGCTAACTTTTAACATTATTCTCAAAATAGGCCAAAAGTTACAAATATTATTATAAGGTGCATATCATACATAGCCTATTAAGGACGCACATATTTGCAATATTTTTCTCATTAATTAATTAATTTTTTATTTTTATGGGAAGAATTGTGTAGGGGTGTAAATTTGGCCCACCGGCCCTTGGCCTAACTGAAGCCCATTCGCGGACTGGTGTGGCTTGGCCCAGCTAGGCCCTGCCCCAGGCAGAGACTGTAGGCCTGAACCATTTGTTTCGAAGCCTGATTTGGACCGTGAGCTCAACTCGCTAGGTCCGGCCTAAAGCCTGACCCATTGGCCCGCTCAAGGTCCACTCAAGGCCTGGTCCATCCATGGCCTAGTATCGTTTTTGGTAAAAAAAAATAAAATTTTGGTTGAAAAAAAATAGAAATAAAATAAAAAAAATGGTCAGGCCCCGGCCTGCCAACCTGCCTGAGACTCGAATACCCTTGGGCCTAAGCCTAGGCCTACTGTTCTAGCTTGTGTCCTAGCCTGACCCGAATTTCGGTGGGAGAGCTCAGGCTTGAGTGGGCTCGGTAGGGCCGGGCAGGGCCGTGCGATCCCTAGTTTGTAAATGATATGTCATTCTACAAAAATAAATGATACTAGATTTGGTGAAAGTACAATAAATTTTATAATTTTGACATAATTATATAGAATTATTTTATTAAAATTAATTGAAAAAATGTGAAAATATAGGAATAAAGAAAAATATATATTTAATATAAAAGATATAAACAATGAACATACTAATTTTTTTATCCATATGAAATTGATAAAAAGATAACCAAGTGTTATGTGAATTAAAATTTTAAGAAAGTCTAATGTAATTATATCAAAATTACAGTTAAGGTTTAATGTAACTAAGTGCCATTTTTTTTGTCTAATTTTGAACAGAAGTTACCTTTAAGAGTAAATTGAGAAAAACTTGAAATATGAAAGGCCAAAGTGTGAAAAAATAAACTGTAGACACCCCATTTTTGACCGACCTTAATACTTAGACGTCATCGATTGAGCGCTCGGCGATCGCGCATGTTTGTGCTCGTTTCGAGTTTCCGAAGTTTTCGGCTAAATGCCTTGCCTCCGGGCCTCTAAACCCTTTGTGTTTTGGCTTGGTTTGTGGACCATGCTTTGTTGACCTCGCTTGGAGGGAGAGAGAGGTTTGTAGACCACTTTTCCCTTTTGTAGGCTAGTTTTCGGTTTCCAAAGCCTTCGGCCGTGCGCCTTGTCTCGGAACCTTTTAACATTCTCCTATTGGCTTGGTTTTTGAACCATGCCTTGTTGCCTTTGCCTAGAGGGACACAGAGGTCTTCTAGACCACTTTTTGTAGTCGTAGACTACTTTTCCCTCGTAGACCACTTTTTGTGCCCGTAGACTAGTTTTCGAGTCTTCCGGCTGCGTGCCTTGTCCCGCGGACTCTTGTCTTGGATCCTTTTTGGTTTGTTTTTGGCACAAACCTTGTTTTCCTTGCTTGAAGGGTGGAATAAGGGTTGTAGACCAGTTTTTCTCCCTAAAAACCACTTTTCTTCCCTGCCAGCCAGTTTTCTGGTCGGCCAACTGGTCTTAGTGGTCTTTGGACCACCAAAAGTGGTCGACAGCCATGTCACCACCTTGCTTTCATTGTGTAGACCACTCCTCCCCCCCTGCCGACCACTTTTCATTCTTGCAGACCACTTTGCCTGGTCGGCCGACCAGTGCAAGTAGCCGGCCGACCACTTCAACTGGTCGGCAGCTTTCCTACAATTTCTGCAGATAGGGGTGAACAACGGATATACCGATCCGCCAAAACCAACCGAACCGAACCGATCCGCCGCATTTTGGATGGATGCGTGATGACGAGCGGACGGTTGCAGATTGATTTTCTCCAATCCGCCAATTTGGCGGACGGATGGCGGATTTGAGGTTCCTTTGGCCGCAACCGAACCGCCAAACCGCGAGCACCCTTAGTAATTTATAAGACTTTGTGTTTTTAATTTGTTTAAATATTTTGTTTGTGTTTTCAATTGAAAAAGAGTTCAAATATTTTGTTGAAGAAAAGTTTTCAACTTAAATATATTTTTTGAATTAAAAAAAATAAACGTATTATTTATCTATATTTTTTTATTTTTAAATCTAACTCTAAAAGTAATAAATAGAAAATATGATATATCCTAGTTGATTTTTGTTTTCAAAAACATATATAAATGTAACAATACCGAGACATACAATCTTTACTATTGCTCTGTTCATGGTTTTGGTGGTTTGAATTGTTTTTATATTTTAAAAACCATAGATTGTAATACTTTATGTGGACGAGACATGCTGTGATTGTAATATGTGGATGAGGTATGCAGTGATTGTGATAATCTAAAGTTTCAAACTTTCTTTCTTTGGATGAGGCATGCAGTAATTGCAATACTTTTTTAAGTCATTGACTGTAATACTTTTTTTTTTTTAGAAAGTGCACAAGTTGAACTATGTTGAAAATTTATAAAATTTCAAATCGCCAAACCGATTTGTATCCATCCGCCAAACCGCCAATCCGCTCAATCCGCATCCCCCGGATTGGCGGACGGATGCGGATTGATTTTCTCCAATCCGCCAATCTGGCGGACGAATGGCGGATTGGAGGTTCCATGGCCGCAACCGACCCGCGCCTACCCTATCTGCAGATATTTTCTTGCCAGCTGTGCTAGCTGTTGGGCACAGAAAGCATCCTCCATACACGTGTATGAAGGGATTACTTGGAGCTCCTAGCTTGTTCAACAAGCTTGAACCTTGAAATTCTATAAAAGGAAACCTCCTCCCTCTTGTCTTAGGTTCAGATTTTGCATTGGAGTGATACATACAATCTATCTCCATATTTCTCTCTTGCTCTTTATATTTGTGCTTAAAAGTGTAGTTTCTTCACATTTTTGCACACAAACACCTACTCAAACTCCATACTCTTGGAGCTGAGGCACCTTGAAGTTGGTTTTGGAGTTTTTAGTTTGCTTTTGATCAGAAAAGGTTGCTGGAGTTGCTGCTTTGAAGTTGTTCTTCAAGGGTGAGTTTCTAACCCCTTAAACCTTTGTTTTTTATTAAGCTTTTGGCCCTATTTGCATGATGTTTTAGGCCTAACTTTCAACTGCAAAAAGTTCTGATTTTAAGTGTTTGAAATATTTGTTTAAGGTCTCTTTGGTGTTGGGGGTGATCTACTCCCTTGCATGCCTTATTTGCTAGGCTTTTGAGCCATCCCTTTAGGCTTTTGTTTTAGCCCTTGCATGACCTTTCTACCACTGAATTTTAGAGGAATTTCAGTGGAGGAAAGTGTGTTTTGAGGTCTTAAATGGGTGGGGGTTGTCCCCCATCCTCTTCTCTTGTATGCTTGTGTTGATGGCTCATCAAAGTAGCATGTTTGTTAAGCTTATTTTGGCTCCATCTTAGCATGTATTAGGCCTTATTTCAGTATGGCATACCACTGTTTTGGCTTGGTTTGATCACCCCTTGCATGCTATTTACACTTGTAGTGTAATCTTTACAAACTAGCCTTGTGTGCCTCATGTTTTAGCATGTCTTGCTAGCCCGTTTTGGCTCTATCTCAGCATGTTTTTGGTGTTGTTTTAGCAAGCCTTACCTCTATTTTGGGTTGGTTTGATAGCCTTTTGCATGCTCCTTGCACTTGTAGTGCAATTCCACTAATTAGTCGAACATGCATCATGTTTTTGACCATCATTTTAGCATGTTTTTGGCTCCACTCCAGCAAGCTTTTATTCATGTTTTACCATGCTTAAGCTCTGTTTTATGTTATTTTGGTCATGCATGCCTTACTTTGTATAGCCACAGTGCATTATAGCTCACTAGCTTTGAGTTTCCAAGTCACTAGCATGCATTGCTTGGGCTATTTGCATGATTTAGCATCATTTGATATGTGATTTCAGTGCATGTAGTGTGGTCATACACTCGCATGTGTCACTCTTTCAATGCATTGGAGGGTTTGTGCTTTATGCCTTAAATGTGAGCCATTATGTATGCCATCATGCCTAAGCTTGTGGGCTATCATTTCAGTGTGTTTTTTGGTGTTATTTTGCCATGATACAACTCTGATTTTTGTTGTTAAGGTCATCTCATGCTTGGTTTTGGTAGGTGTAGTGTAATCCTCCTTACTGGCCTTGCATACTCTATGCTTCATGCCCTTCATGCTAGCATGTGTTAGCTTTAGTCCATGCATGTTTTGGCATCATTTTGGCATGCTTTAGGACTATTTTGGATCATCTTGGCCTTTTGGGACTTATTTTGTATAGCTATAGTGCAAGTGCCTATGCTAATTTCAAGCTTTGAGCCTCATAGCATGCTATGCTTGTGTTGTTTGAATGATTTGGTACCATTTCATACCTGATTTCAGAGCTTATAGTGTTGTCACACTTCCGTGTTTGTCATTTCTTAATCATGTTTGAGAGTTATGCTCTTATACCTAGTTGATGGGCCAATACATGAGCATGCATTTTCTAGCCTTTCATGCCATCTTTTAAGAGTGTTTTGGCCATTGTCTTGGCATGTATGAAGTCTATTTGGGGTTGGTTTAGTCCATTGTGCATTGCATTGTATAGCCTTAGTGTTGTGTGCCTCAATGCTTAAGGACCTTGTTTTGACATGCTTATGTTGCATTGCATTGTGTTTGGCATGCTGTTACATTGCATGGTGTTTGGATTGAAAGTTAATCCGAACACAAGAAACGAGAAACGTTTCATACTTGAAGTGATGAAATGTGCCTCATTTCTCGATCGCCGACTCTCTTGATCATGCATGATAGAGGTAAAGGCTTTTATGTGTTATTTGTGCATTCATTGACATTGAATTGTGCAAACTTGGCTTCTCGGCCATCGTGCATTGCGATGCTCGGTTGGTGGCCCGAGGGTCGAGTACCGCACTCCCTTGAGCTTAAGAAATGATAGAGAGGGTGGTTGTGCACACATATCTTGCAAATACACTGCTGTGCCCCTTCTTATTCTCTGTTGTAGCAAAATGGAGTTGGGCATAATTTTCTGGTCGGCAGACTAGAAAAAGTAGCTGGCCGACCACTTTTTCTGGTCTGCAGCAAACTTAAGTGGTCTACAGGTGGTCTACAACACCATCAGGTGGTCGGCAGCCTTCCTAGAGGTCTCCATGGTGGTGCAGAAGCTATCTAGAGGTTTGTACAGTGTTCTGAGAACAAATGCAAACAGAGGCAAGTTGGGGCATAGCGATGGATTTCCGAGCGAGGTGACCGAGCATGCATGCACTTCTCGCCCCGAGGACCTATTTTACCTGCTTTGCTTAGCTAGCTAATGCTTTGGTTTGTACTTAAGTAGTTGATGCACTTAGCTTCTCATTTGTTTTGTAATAGTTAGTTAACTAGGAATAGTTAATTAGCTTCGTTTTGTAATAATTAATTTAATTAGCTTAGATTAACTAATTAGATTATTATTCGGACCCTCCGTCGAGAGGGCACAACTATTGTAATAAATGTGCGTGTGTGTGATGCATGTCTTCCAACCCCCATTTCTTTCTCCCTTTTACTTAACCGCTTTCGATAGTTAGTTTAGAGCATATTTCAATTAGCATACTTATGCTTCGCATGCGTGCGTCATTCATCTGTCTTGCATTCATCGGGCTCGGCGCATCATACAAACTGCGTTGTATTTCAATACCAATTTGAATACATGTTATCAAGTTGCATTCACATGACATCTTAGAATAGCCAAGCCTATCTTAGTTGCATTTTGCATGTGTTGCATTAGGCATTTCAAACATAGCTAGGATCATGGATTGATTTCTAACATAGCTTCTGTTTTGGCTCGGAGTACACTGTGAGTATTTATGCTTTAGCATCTTGCATGAGTGTGAGTGTTGCCATGATAGCATGCTTGCCATGAGGCTATTTGCTTAATTGATTAACTGCATGAATGCCTGTGGATGAAGGCTTCATTGCTTGAATTGGAACAATTCATCAAAATGTGTGTTTTAAGCCCACTTTGCGGAGTGGCAAAATCATGTTGTTTTCTAAGCCCACTTGAGGGTGGCAAATCCACGACTTAACCTACTTGCTAGTAGCAACTTCAAACCATTTTCAAACAAACAAACATGAGATGTTTTGTTCCAATCTGAGTGATTGAGTCTATACTTGTATGCTGTGCGCATCACGTAGTAAAGTTAACTAATAAACCGGAATAAGAACGCATGTGTTTTCAAAACAACATATCATGTTAGTAGAGGCCGATCCTTTGATCGAGCGAGCGGGGGTGCTCATTTCAGGACCTTCCCCTCTCGTACCCAAGTTCCTGAGCCAAGGCAGCTTTGGTGATGACGGACACGTGGCCTTAGGCACGAGTCAGGGTTTCTTAAATTTTCCAAAATAAAATATTTAAGTGGCGACTCTGAAATCTGGCAAAGCAGTCCATGTTTGGCGCTTTTTGATTAGAATCGATTTTTCAAAATGATTTTCCAGATTTGGACTCTTTGGTGATTTATCAGTCTCACATTGCACTTTGTGAGATTAGATTCAGAACCGTGACATGAGTCCGAACTGTAATAGCTAAAAACAACGATTCGCGCCCTTGCGCGCGGAGCGAAGTTACGGGCGGTCTACAGTTTCTGGCAACTCTGCTGGGGATTTAAAGAACTTGACTCGAACTCATGATATGTTATTTTATCTACACTTATGTGTTTCTTTGCATTTCATTTGCATTGGTGCACCTAGGACACCGTGTTTGCCGTATGCTATTTGTGAACGATTTTGCCGGAGGCTTGCTTTGAGAAGCGTGCCATAAGGCTGACCGGTTGTGGGCTCTGCCACGACGGGAACACAAACCTCAATTTTTGCCGAGGCACCCTTTTTGACTTCGACCTAGTGCATATCGGAATCCATAGTGACCATTCCAAGCTAGGACAGGTTGCTTACCCGATTGTAGGTTGTTTGAAACCGCTGTGTGCGTAGTGAAACCCTAGTTCCTGATAAGATAGGACAGGGAAACCCTACCCTTCCATAGGGGTGTTTTGGCTCTTACTTGCTTGATATGTGCTGTCAGAGTGTGTCTCTACAGGTTGTATGTATCAGTTTGCAAGTCTGGGTATTATGCCTACGGGCATCAGTATTTGAAGAATCAGTTTTACCTGAGGGTATCAGATTTGGGGCAGTGATTTGGGAACAATGATCATTGTTTGAGAATAGTGTGTTCAACTTATAATTGCCAACTGTGTGTTGTCTTAATTTAAGCTGAAGTGCTGTCCATGTTTTTATTTATTGTCTCCTTATTATGTGTTATTTATCTTTTTACAAGATAGTTTAGCATCATTGCTTCCAACCAGGAAGATATTCCCCAAGCACTCTGGGTTAGAGGTTGAAGGCTTCATCGATCTGAGGATCTGATAGACGGACAAACAATGTTCCTTTCATTACCTCCAGTTACTAGACGGAGGTTAGTTAGGCGCAGTCCATCAGTACAGCGGTTACCAAATCAGCGGTCCTTATCTACCCCACCAGTGAGTAGTCGGGTTGAGGTTTTCGTTTCTACCGCAGAGATAGATATACCTGTTGTTCAGTTAGACCAGCATCTTATGGCAAGTATGGAGGACATGATGCGTAAGCTCCAAGAGACTATGCAAGCCATACAGCGAGATGCTACTTGTCAGGCAGAGTTTGCCGCACGTCAGGTCGAGGTTGTGGCTCAACAGATTGAGCTGATTGCCAGACTCTAGCAATAGCAACAACCACAGCAAGCCGGAGCATCTGCTTCACACCCACCTCCTCCCCCGCCTAGCGTTCCAACACTCGGGGGGACTACAAACGTCCAGGAAAATACGGACGTCCCAACGGGGCCAGTTCCACTCCCAATCCTACCTCAGCTGTCCAAAGCACTGACCAATCTAGTGGATACACCGTTTGAATTTGAGGTGGATCCAACAGCGCTGAAAGTGAGCAAGCTAGAAAAGCTGTTCAAGAAAGCTCAAGGTGTGAAATCCATTCCGGACATAGAGGATAGATACACCGAATCGGCCGTGACTTTGCCGGACCGGTTCAAGATGCCGTACATAGACCGTTTTGACGGTTTTGGGGATCCCATGGTACACCTGCAGCTGTTCTCGGATATCTTAAGGCCGATGGGCCTCTCCAGATTGCAAAAACTTTCCTTCTTTGGCCAGACCCTGCCAGGTGTTGCGGCTATTTGGTACGCAAAGCTGGAGGACTCTATCAAAAGAAGTTGGGAGGAGATGACTGAGGCCTTTATAGCTCAATACTCTTATAACACGCAAATCGAGATCACAACTTGTGATCTCGAGATAACCAGGCAGGAGCCGAAAGAGAGCTTCTCCGCTTTGTAACCCGTTGGAGGGCCAAAGCTTCTATGATGACCATCAGGCCGGTCGACAAGGATCAGATTCGGATGATTGTGTGCAACCTCTAACCTAAGCTGATGCAAAATATGATCATCCTACCCCTTCCCACCTTTGCAGATTTACACGAGATTGGGATGCAGATTGAGGACGCCATGAAACAGGGTCTGATTGACCATGACAGAGAGCAGCCCAAGAGGGCATTCACCCGCAGTTCAAATGCAGGCACGAGTAATGCTACAACTGCCAGAACTTCAGATGTGGACATGGTCACCACCACCGCTCCAAAAGCACTTATAGCCACACCCTTCACCGGTGCGTTCGAAACCAGCTCACAAACAGCCAAATATCTACCCCGAGGCCAGAGAACCTTTTCTCCACTATACGTGTCTCTGTTCAAAGCTCTGGGGGTTTTGATCAAGAAAGGGCACTTGAAGCCCCTGGAGCCGCGGCCATTACCAAGTAATCTCCCACTAACCCATAACTCGGCTAAATACTGTGCCTTTCACCAACAGCATGGTCATGACACCGACCAGTGCTATAGATTGCGTCATGAGATTCAAGATCTCATTGACAACAGGGTGATCGTGCCTCTAGAGAAACTGAATGTCACCACCAACCCACTCCCACCATATAACCAAGCTCCACCATCCAAACGCATCAACCTGATCCAAACCTCGGCAATTCCATATGACCCGAGCATATACATCACACCCTCCTACCTACCCAAGCCGGAGGTGTTCATTCCAGACAACACGGACTTGTGCATGGTGAGCATCTCCCAAACCCAACCTGAATCGGTGGTGGTGACTGTCAAAGACAGAACTAGGATAACTTTGAGAGCAGATGGGAATGATGAATTAGAGCCTGAGGGGCCTACGAGTTTTGCGTACAACCCGAGTGGTTACATCACAGCAACAAACCAGGCTAAGCCGTGGGTAGAGCTGCCGGTTGGGGCAGAGATCAGTGTGGTTGAAGAGGATGGACCTAGTTAGGGGTTAGATGACCTAGCAGAGCTGGAAGAGGATATTGCCAACCTTCAGTTCTTCAATGAACAGGATCTAGGGGACGTGACTGTCAACTGGTTCAACTTGGAAGGGTTAGTAGAAGCTACTGGATGGCTCAGCGACGAACCAAATGTTGTTGAGGTACCTCAGCTAGAACAGGGGTAATGAGGAGCTGGGATATCAGCAGTGGCCGGAACGGCCGAGAATCAGGGAAAATGGCCGAAGAGCACCGGTGTAAAGAATTTTGCTCAGAATACAAGCAGTTTGAGTACAGTAGATATCGAACAACAGGCTGCACTGAAGTAGTTTGAGCAAGAAAAGATCGAAGATCTTGAAAAAGCTAGAAAGGCCAAAGCCCCTGCGGGGACGGAATGTACTGTGCGCACAGAAGCAGTTGCAACGGAACCGGACAACTGTCTATCAGTTACTGATGGCATGTGGTGGGAAGACGACGACTTACGTCTTGCCCACACTAACGAAGATTGGGGGCAGAACCAACTGGATGATACCTGGTATGTTGAAGAGGTTGACCACATGACCAGGAGTGGGCGGTACTTCAAGCCCCCACACTTGGATCAACTAGAGGCGTCCGGAAAGGACAAAGAAGCAGAGAGGCAGAAGGAAAAACTGCAGGAGGATGAGGCTGTGCTGAAACAACTTAAGAAAATCCAAGCAGACATCTCCATCTGGGGACTGCTTATGGCCTCAAGAGTTCACAGACAAGTTATCCTTTCTGCGATGGACAAGGCCAAGCTTTCAATTGATACCACTCCTGAGCAGTTGGTAGGGTTGGTTTTCCAGGGAGGAGCTTCTCCAACATTGACCTTCACTGACAAGGAACTGCTGCCTGAAGGCTCAAATCATAACAAACCTCTCTACATCTCTGTGGAGTGTAGAGAGAAATGGATACCAGTGGTCCTTGTCGACACAGGATCTGCTATCAATGTGTGCCCGTCAAGGACGGCATATGCAGTCGGGCTGAAGCCCGCGAATTTTGTGCCTATTGCCTAGGTGATATAGGCATATGATAATACCAGCCGAGAGGTGATGAGGACTGTACAGATTCGGACTCAGGTTGGTCCGGGGAAACATGATATTGACTTTCATGTCTTGGATGTTCCCGCAACCTTCAATATACTCCTAGGACGGCTGTGGCTGCACCAGGTAAAGGCAGTCTTTTCCACTCTGCATCAAATGCTGAAATGCCCCCACGGGAAGGGGGTGGCCATTATCTTTGGAAATTCTTCAATACATCCGCCGCCAGAGGTTTCTACACCAGTTCTGGAGATTGAAAATGGTGCGGAGGATGTGTTTTTGTCAGGATTCACCCTAGTTGAGGCCCGAGTTGTATAGAACATATTAGCTGTTGATGAGGGGCTATACGTCGGCGCACAGTCTATCTACCTTATGAACAAGCTTCAGCACATCCCCGGGATGAGATTAGGGTGAAGTGGCCTGAAAGGCGTTGCAGCATCGGCCGAAGTGCTGCATAACCCACATACCTTTGGCTAAGGTTATCTGCCTACCAAAGAGGATTGGGCGAGCAAGGGAAAAGAGATGGCCGGAAGAGCCAGAGCAAGACAGGCCGGGAAGCATTATGAGTTGATGCACCGACCTATCCGGGGGACCTTAAACGGATGCTTTGTCCGGGAGAGGGAAGACTTCCCGTTCTGCGGCTTCCCAGAGCCATGGCTAAATGCAGAGAGGCGGTGGTTGCTGGGGTTTGAGATTTTCTTTGACTTGCAATTGTCCGGGGATGATGTTGCCGAGGAGCAGACAGACTCACCAACTGAGGCTGAGCAGTGCAAGGAGGAGGATTCTGAGAGCATAGAAATCGAGATGGGGGTAGCACTGTCTTGTCTACTCTCAGATCCTCAGATCGTACAAGAGTGCTTGGGGGATAACTTCTCAGCTTCCATGATTCAAACATTCCAGATGCATCTATCGCACCCTCCATCGTCTGGCAATACGAGGAGGGCTTTTTATCGAGCAGCACCAGGTCAGGTAGTGAGCCGAAATCTGATTCCACTGAGTTTGTGGAGTCGGAATCAGGTTCCAGCTCGTCTGAGTCTAAGTCCGGTATTCTTGGGGGTGATAACCTGGATACCGGAGTCCTGTCTAGGTCGTTTTTTTCTTTTTCCTTTGAGTCTGTTGTAATAGAGAAATCAGGCGGACTGGATTTTATTAATGAGAATGGTACGATTGTGGCTTCCGAGTACTTTTCTGTGCCTTTAATTTATTGCATTAATCAGGATTTTCAAAATTTTGATAAAAACGACGAGGAAAAAATTCCTCCGGTTTTGCAATATTTGCTTTATCAAGAGCAGGAGAGGTTTGTAAAACCCTTGGTTGATGAAATCACCACAATTAATGTTGGTACTGAAAAGGACCCGCGGCTGGTCCAGATCGGGTCCACGTTGTCTTCGGAGGAGCGCAAGCGCTTAGTCGCTTTATTAAAAGATTTCAAAGATATTTTCGCATGGTCCTACGAAGACATGCCTTGAATCGATCCTGAGATTATACAGCACCGGATCCTTCTTGACCTAGAGGCTCGACCTGTTAAGAAAAAACTCCAAAGGATCCGCCCGGATTGGGCCCTGAAGATTAAAGAAGAGGTCACCAAGCAAATTGATGCAGGGTTCCTGCTGGTATCTGAATACCCTACTTGGTTGGCCAATATAGTTCCGGTGCCGAAGAAGGACGGCAGAATTCAGGTATGTGTGGACTTCAAGGATTTGAATAAAGCCAGTCCGAAAGATGACTTTCCTCTGCCGCATATCGACAAATTAGTGGACTTCACTGCTGGGCATGCGCTGCTCTCATTCATGGATGGGTTTTCAGGCTACAATCAGATTTTGATGGCCCCCAAAGACAGAGAGAAGACTGCTTTCACCACCCCGTAGGGGACCTATTGTTTTAGGATGATGCCGTTTGGGCTGAAGAATGCTGGAGCTACATATCAACAGGCCATGACCACGATATTGCATGACATGATCCATAAAGAGGTTGAGGTGTACATGGACGACATGATTGTCAAGTCCAAGGAAAGAGAGGGGCCACCACACTGCCTTGCAGAAATTCTTCTAACGGATCAGAGAGTATCGGTTGCGGCTGAATCCTCAGAAATGTACATTTGGTGTTACAGTAGGGAAAATGCTGGGGTTCTTGATTACACAGAGGGACATCGAGGTCGATCCTTCTAAAATCAAGGCCATCTTAGAAATGCCACCACCGAGGACTGAAAAGAAGGTGCGAGGCTTTCTGGGTAAAGTGCAATTCATTAGACGGTTTATTGCTAAATTAACCTTGACTTGTGAACCACTCTTTGGTCTCCTGAAGAAAGGAAAGAAGTTCCAATGGGATGACCGATGCCAAGTTACTTTCGAGCAGATCAAGCAATATTTACATAACCCACCTATGTTGTCATCGCCTGAGCCGGGGAAACTGTTGATTCTGTATCTTTCAGTGACTGAAATGACAATGGGCTGCATGCTTGCACAGGAGTCTGAGGACAAAGTGGAGAAGGCTATCTACTACCTGAGCAAGAAAATCCTGGATTACGAGACCCACTACACTCCATTGGAAAAGGCTTGTCTGGCCTTGGTATGGGCTACCAGGAAGCTGAGGCACTACCTGTTAGCTCACTCTATAATGCTGGTTTCGAGATTAGATCCCATCAAATATCTCTTCGAGTAACTAGCGCTTACGGGTAGGCTAGCCCATTGGTTACTTCTACTTTCCGAATTTGATCTGAAGTACATGACGCGCAAGTCAGTGAAAAGGAGAACGGTAGCGGAGTTTCTAGCCGATCACCCAGTTAAAGAGGATAAAGCAGTTGAGTACCTATTCCCAGACGAGGCCATTCTGTATGTCGAAGAAGAGACTTGGACGATGTATTTTGACAGAGCGTCAAACCAATACGGCTATGGGATAGGGGTGTTGCTGATAGCACCCGATAATTCCCGTATACCTCTAGTATTCAAGCTCCGGTTCAAAATATCGAACAATGATGCAGAATATGAGGCATGTGTTGCTGGATTAGAAGTCGCCCTAGAATTAGGGGCAAAACGGTTGGATGTCATCGGGGACTCGAACCTTGTTGTATCTCAAGCTAAAGGAGATTAGAAAGTTAAAGAAGAAAAGATAAGAATCTATCACCAGATCTTGGACGTGCTGATTCCTCGATTTGAAAAACTGAATTTTGGTCATCTGTTAAGAGAGAACAACAGGTTCGTTGATTCATTAGCAACTCTATCTTCTATGATAAACATTCCTTTCGGAGTCTGGATGCATCCGATCATCATCGAATAGAAATTCGTGCCTGCCTACGAGCTGATTGCTACCATAGATGAGGTACAAGATGAGAATCCCTAGTATTACGATATCAGGAACTTCTTGGAAAATGAAGCTTATCCACCAGGGGCAAATGCCAAAGATAAGAGGGTAATTCGAAGAATGGCTGCTCAGTTCATCATCTGCGGGGGTAAACTATACAAGAGGGGTCATCTCGGGATGCATAAACTATGTGTTGATGCTGAAGAATCCAAGCGCTTGATGGAGGCCATCCATGGAGGAGAGTGCGGAGCGCACATGAGCGGGGTGATGCTAGCTTAGAAGATCCTTAGACAGGGTTATTACTGGTTCACCATGGAGGAGGATTGTATTGGCTTTGTTCAGCGATGCCACAAATGTCAGATCCATGCAAACCGCATGAACATTTCGCCGTCGAAGCTGTACAACATGACTTCACCATGGCCATTTTCAGTCTGGGGGATTGATGTAATTAGGGCTGTCACTCCGAAGGGGTCCAACCGGTATGAGTACATTCTGGTAGCGGTAGACTACTTCACGAAGGGGGTTAAGGCCCAATCTTACGTGGTGTTGAAGGCATCGCATGTCGCTAAGTTCACCAGGAACAACATCATCTGTCGCTACGGGGTCCCGAATAAGATTATTTCGGATAATGGTTCCCATTTCAAAAAGGAAGTGATTGACTTGTTGGAGAAGTACAACGTGGCTTTTCATAAGTCATCTACATATCGGCCGCAAACCAATGGAGCAGTTGAGGCCACCAACAAGAATATCAAGCACATTTTGCAGAAGATGGTGGAAACCTACAAGAGCTGGCCAGATAAGCTGCCATTTGCTCTTTGGGGCTACCGGACTTCAATTCGAACTTCTACTGGGGCAACTCCGTATTCCTTAGTTCATGGGATGGAGGCTGTTCTGCCTATCGAAGTTGAGGTTCTGTCATTACGGGTATTGGCTAAGTGTCAAATAGCTGAGGCAGATTGGCAGTAAAGCAGGTTCGAAGAACTCATGCTCTTTGATGAAAGAAGGCTGAAAACACTATATCACATCTAGGGTTATCAACGAAGAATTGCCAGGGCTTTTAACAAGAAAGTTAAGTCCAGGAATTTGAAAGAGGGGAATCTAGTGCTCAAAGACAACCGAGCTTCTATCCATGACCCTAGGGGCAAGTTCAGACCCAATTGGACTAGCCCTTACATTATCAAGTCTATCTGGTCGGGCGGAGCTGTCGTTCTGATGGACCTAGATGGCTTAGAGTTCTTCTAGCCGATCAACATGGACAAGTTGAAGAAACACTATCCCTGAGTGGCTCGCTAGGCCGAAAACCCGAAAGGGCAATCTAGGCAAAAGTTAAAGCATGAAAAATTTGAAATAATAAAAACTGAGCTCGCAAGGTTGAAAACCCAGAAAGGGCAGCCTTGGCAAAAGTTAGAGCGTAAAAAGAGAAGGTTAACACACGAGTGAACCTGAGCCGAGCTGCGTAAGGCTTGATTCCTATCTTTGGGATACGTAGGCAACTTCATTCTGAAGTCCAGCCATAAACACTTCCAAATCAACTTTGTCCATGTGATCATGTTTGGCCATCTTTGTATATTCTGCATTCAAGAGCTCAGTTGTGATCTCCAATACAGTACTATTCAGACTAGGGGCAACTTTCCAGTTGCTGGATCCGGGGTTGTGCATCTTAGTGATAGATCTCAGGCGTGTCCAATTGTGATCCATATCGAAAATGGTTTTGAAAAGTTTTAATAAAAGTTGATTTTTGCTCAAATTAATCTTTTTACGACTTAGACCATTTTTGGACCAAACGAAAAAATTTCAGTACCCACAACCTTCAATTACATTGATTTCAGTACAGAGTTCTCCTACTCTTGAATACAAATTGAAGTTGCTCTTTTATTACATTCACAAAGAAAACTTGAAAGTAATTGATTAAAGCAAATAAATTCGGGGCATAGTCAGGTGTTCCTACGCCCCCTCCCAGAGCTGGTCGAAGCCCTAGATGCCAGAATAGGCCCAACTTGTGCCTTTTCATCAAGCCAAGCTATGCACTCATCAGAAAGTGTGCAACTGAAAGTGGGAGCGGGGGCTAGAACCTCTCTCGTCCTCCATACTGTCGCTTACCGGGCTAGCTGTGCGCCTCGGAGTGGAAATGCAGCCAGGTACACTATCCTTTCTTCCGGGCAAGTCTGATCATGTCAGAACTGGCGCCAGAATCGAAATGGGAAATAAAGGACATAGTGTGTCAGGCCGATCAGCTGAATCCCGGGCTGGCGAGTCATACTGTAGCTCATCGCTGGCAGATTGAGCCAGGGGCAGCGCCAAGCAATGCGATCTACGAACAAACTGCACATTCATTCACACCACTATCCCTCATCAGGGACATCGACTAGACGTCGTCGGAAGAAATAGCCGTGAGCTGAATATGCTGGGCATGAGTCCACAACCTTCAACTTATCCATCAACCATATCTGGAGAGGGATGAAAAATGAGAGATTAAAGAATAGAGAGATGTACGTGGAGAGAAAAGTGAGAAACGGGTTTTGAAAGAAAAACTGAGCTTGAGGGCCGAGTGATGTGAGAAATATATGTGAGATAGGGTGGGAAACATTACCTACAGCAGTAGGGGACTCCCCGTCCATTAATGTAGTCGTCTCCCGGTGATGAAAAACATCCAAGCCCATCAATGTCTCAGCTAATGTCATGGTGATGCAGTTCTTACCCTCTTTTAAGCCCTCGGCAACCTCAATCAAACGGACGCTAGATCCTCCGAAGCCTGGGGCAAGCAAGAAATGAGACAACATGCACAAGCAAAGTGCATGTTGCCGAAAATTCTGCCAGTCATGATCGTCGCGGTCATCGGCATCAGAAAACCGACGAATCAAGCTCAGAATGTCCAGCTCTCCATTGCGAATCAATGACCGAGCATCATGTAAAGTGAGCTTGCACATCCGTCCTAAGGCTTGGACGTGGCCGAAGCGGAATTGGGGCAAGATTTCTTCATCGCGCTGAGATTCCATTAAAGCTTGGAAGTTTTCGAAAGTGAGACATATCTCTTGTCTGCCAAAGCTAAAAACGTGAGTTACCGGATTCCAACACCTTGCTGCGGCATGAAGGAACGGAGAACGTAGCGGGGTGTGGCTCAGCGTGAATAGTGCATTTATGCCGAAACCCTGGAAATTTAGCTTTTCCGAGCCATCCAAGTTGGCGATCCAATTTGTGAGATTTTGGATAAGAAACGCCTCCATTTGGTGCAAAACTGAGTTAGAATAAGGGAACCACGAAGCTGGAACCTTTATGGAGGATAATGCACTGTTTAGAGGACAAGTGTCAGAAATCTGGAGGTCCCCAGGCCAATTGGTCAGCCGACCACTTTTTCTGGTCGACCAGCCACTTTTTTTGGTCGACCAGCTACATTTTCTGGTCTGTAGACTATAAAAGTGGTCGGCAGGCTCGTTTACTGGTCGGCAGTGAGCAAAAAAGTGGTCTGCAGCCTTTTCTTGTCTCCAGAAAAGAATTCCTAGCCTTCCCATGTATTGAGAATGCTAAAGGTCTGAGTTTACTTCTGATTCGAATGCATCATGTTGCTTTGTTTGTCTAAAATGTATTTGCTTATCGAGTTATTAAGTTTTGCTTATCGAGTTGTTATTCTTTGGTTATCGAGTTGTTACTTTTGATTATCGAGTTGTTGCTCTTTACTTATCGAGTTGTTGTAATTCGTTTATTGAATTGTTTCTTTAAAGTCGTTTTGTTTGTTACGTTGGTTCACTACCTGACTTGGCAATACATGGATGTTCAATTTCCATCAATCTCATTTTTGTGCAAAATGATGCGATGCTTAGAATACAAATGCAACACTTTTGAACAAAAAAGTTGTTTTCATTCCATCATGGTTTCTTCTTACAACATTTTACAACAGGGTACAAGTTTTAAGGAAAATAAAACTGCCTAAGCTGTACAACGTGCTACAACTACTGGTAAAAAGAAAAAACAAAGCAAAACATCTGCATTGGTGCTATTAAGCTCAAGATCGAGAGGCCCTCTTCACCCTCTTCGGCTGAGCAGCCTCTGCACCACCGTCGTCAGCACCTCCGTCTGAACCAGAGCTGCCGTCCTCAGAATTCTCCTCGGCGTCGCCTCCGCCCTTAGAACCGGAACCGGTGTCGTCACCTCTACCCGCAAATGTCTCCGACTGAGGATGCGCTGACTCCTCCTCTTCACTGGACTCGTCATCGCGTCTGGCAGGTGCTCTACGTCTCCTCCGGCCGCTCGTCGAGATCCCTCTCCCTGCTCGAGAAGGCCCGGATGGCCCTGGCTATAGAAGGGTGACCTGACAAAGGCAGTTTGAATACATCAGCCAGAGTATGTATATCAAATGCAAGTATGTATATCAAATGCAAGAATGATGCATAGAGTTAGTGTATGCAGATATAGTATGTGAATGTGATGTGTCAGATGTGCTCTACACATGCAGTGAATCAATGCAGTGAAATGTTCAGTTTCGATATGTCATCAGAAGTATGCTAAATACAAGAAAATTGAAAAGTACCAGAATGCCGTGAGCATGTAGCATCGTCTCCCTCCGCAAGACCATAAACTCAAGTGAGGCCACTACCCCAAGCAACCCCTCAGTATATCCTCTGGGAGGCTGCAGATGCAAGTTCAAGTCATCAGTGAATGATTGAATGTTTAAATATCTGAATAATAAATGAAAGTTGTGGAGTATACCGGTGGTGAGTCAGGGTCACTGACATATCGATGATTTGGCAATGGAGCCTCCAGTGGAATCTGGTAAGGTGTCCCATACCGCCAGCCTGTTAGCTCAGGGGTAGGATCAGGCCACCCAGCACACTGCTAAGTCAGGGGCATCCCCCTACCCTTACCCCTCAATGTGCTGGCCCTGCTAGTCGAAGGGATATCTGCAGCTCGGGCGCGGCTTGAGGATGGAATGTCAGCAGCTCTCCTCATGGGGGTGCGAACACCTGTCAGAGGGGGCCTCAAGTATTTATGGAGGTATGTCGTGTACTCCCCCTCCAAGGAAAAGAACTGCATCGGCACCGTGCATGAGGTTGTTAACCTCTTGGGGGGTGAGACTCTCTGTAGACCGCATGTCTAGCAGAGGCGGTGAAGGGATCTCTTGAGCGGGATTTCCCAGTGTCTGGCACATGAAGCGCTCCTCGAGAAACCAGGCCCTACCAACTAGTCCCTCAAACAAAATCTGGTACCGGGAGGTATCCCATGCCCCAGCGAACTGGAACCGAGAATACCCTAGCATCGCTGTCCAAGGCTACCAAGTGATCTGCGGATAGCAAATGCACGAATTGATTAGTTGTCATAAATATGCAAGATGAATCAAAGCTGAAAGCATAAAGAACTGAAAGTTTTGGATTACCTCAGTCGCCTGCACGGTGTCAAAATACTGCCGGAGATATGGCAATGTCTTTCGGGGCCTGGGCCAGCACCGACCATCAAATATGTGTGAGTATGGCACATCGAGTAGTGCCTCGACCTCCGGATCAGGGGCGAACGTCGAAAAGTAGGCGCAAATCCACAGCTGTGAAAGGCAATACAGTGGTTGTCAGAATAGAGAATATATAGAAAATGCAAAATGCTGAGTGCAGAATGCAGAGTACAGAATGTAATGTGTGCAATGTGCAGAATGTGCAGTGTACAGGTAATGAAAAACAAAAATATAAATCAGAGGGCAGAATGTACCTCCCAGGCTCGCCAGTAGCCACCTACTATGTTCCTCCTCGCCCCCCCCCTCCCCCCGGGAGGTCGCACTCATGTAGCAGTAAAGGGTAGCGAGGCCAGCGCCGCCCCAATCAAAGTGTCAAACCTTTGATAGGTCGACCAAAGCATTCACCAGATACAGCCCAACTGTGTTCCCCCTGTCGAAGAACAGTGTGGTCCCGAGAAGGAACATTAGAAATCCCCGGGCATACTACTCTATGGCCTCGACAGTCTCGGGCGTAGTCCCCCTGTACTGTTGGGTGAACTAGGTGTACCTGACCATGCATGATGATCTGTAGGTCATCGGATGAGCTCCGAGTAGGTAAGTCTGTGCTGCCTCTCACTCACCTATATCGAAGTCATATGGGATCGGCCGACCTCTCACGTCGAGGCCTGTCATCATGGAAAAGTTATACGGGGTCATCGTCATGTCCCCGGTGGCAGAGAAATGAAAGGAGTTGGTGGTGTCCCACCATCTCTCTACAAGTGCACCCATGAGGGTCTTGCTCGCCTGAAGACGCGACAACCCCACACAAAATGGGCCGAACCTCGCCTCATCTACAATCTGTCGAACAGCATTTGGGAGCTCCATGTACCACTCCATCGCGATGATCGACCCATATCCCCATGTGAAACGGGAAGCTACCTGCGTGTAGAATGAACAGATGTATTCAGTTTCAGAATGAACAGAATACTATGTTATGAGTTGTGTGTTCAAAATGAACAGAATGCTGTGTTATGAGCCGTGTGTCAAGTGAACAGAATACTATGTTATGAGCTGTGTGTTCAGAATGAACAGAATACTGTGTCATGAGCTGTGTTCAGAATGAACAGAATACCGTGTTATGAGTTGTGTGCCAAGTGAACAGAATACTGTGTTATGAGCTATGTGTTCAGAATGAATAGAATGCTGTGTTATGAGCTGTGTGCCAAGTGAACAGAATACTGTGTTATGATCTGTGTGTTTAGAATGAACAGAATGCTGTGTTATGGGCTGTGTGTTCAAAATGAACAGAATATTGTGTTATGAGCTGTGTGCCAAGTGAACAGAATACTGTGTTATGAGCTGTGTGTTCAGAATGAACAGAATGCTGTGTTATGAGTTGTGTGCCAAGTGAACAGAATACTGTGTTATGAGCTGTGTGCCAAGTGAACAGGACGCTGTGTTTTGAGCCGTGTGTTCAGAATGAACAGAGTTTTGTGTGTGAGTTGCGTGCCAAATGAACAGAATACTGTGCTGTGAGCTGTGTGCCAAACGAACAGTGTGCTGTGTTTAAGCTGTGTGCCAAATGAACAGAACGTTGTGTTGTGAGCTGTGTGCCAAGTGAGCAGAGTGTTGTGTTTGAGCTGTGTGTAGAATGAGCAGAGTGTTATTTGTGAGCTGTGTGCCAAATGAACTAGATGTTATGTTGTGAGTTATGTTCAAGATAAGCAGAAATGTTGTATATGTACGTGTGTTCAGAACAAGCAGATAAAATACATAGCGAAAGCATGAAATGTGCAAGAAATGTAGAAGACATCGCAGGAAATATAAAAGTGAAGTACGCACCTCGCACGCATGATGAGATAAGTGAGACTCTGGCTCCTGTAGTAGCAAGTCTGCGAGTGCTCGTCGCGCGAAATCTATGAAATGATGAAAGGTGTTCGGGGGTAAGATGTGCTCCTGAGGATGGTACCTCTCCGAGTCGAAAGGCTGAATCTGGGGTGGCAATGGCATAATGTCAGGCTCGTCCTCTACTCTTGGAGAACCCCCATAGTGTGGAACATCGTCAGCCATCTGAAAAGAAGGTGCAAAATGAGCAAAAATGAGTGAAATGAGCTAAAATTGCAAAAAGTCAACTCTCGGGAAGAGAAAAGGTCAAAGAAAGTTAAAGCCTGAGAAAAGGTGCTAAACTTCGAGAGAAACATACCTCAAATGGTGAAAATGGAGAAAGAAGCTCCGAAAACAAATTCTGATCGGTTCAAAACGAAGAGAATCGAAAGTTTTTCGCGAATCAACTTCGCGGGGGCGTTAGAATATTCGTATAAAGTGTGGATCTGAGAGGGAAAAGTGCCTAGGAGCAAAGAGAAGTGTATTTCGGCCTTGTGTTTATGAGCAAAAGTGATTTGGAGTTGTATGCTTAAAGAGCCGACCTTTAAAAAACCAAACTGCCCCAAGTTGTGTAAACTGGTCGGCCAGCCAGTTTTTCTGGTTGACCAACCACTTAGGTGGTCAACAAGTGGTCGGCAGCTGGTGTAGGTGGTCGGCAACCCTCCTAGGTGGTCTTCAGGGTCCCATTGTCCTCCCTGTGTGTTTTGGTGCTGATTGGAGTCCTTGGTTCTCGAGAAATTGCAAGGAAAGTACCCTTTTCGGCTCAAAATGTCCCTGCGGGAACTTCGACTCATCGTCACTTGTCAAGAGCAAGGTGTATCCTTTTTTAAGTACGTTGTAACCCCTTCGAGAGGTAAATCGGAGGTTGCGTTTGAATTGGTCTCGTCAAGGCTCGTATTTCCTTATTCGGCATTTCATTTCAAACATGCTATTGTTGTTGCATTGAAAATGCATTGATTACTGTGCATAGAATATGTATGCTGCGTTGTATTGCATTCTCTATACACTTTTCACTTGCATTGCTATGCACTTTTCACTTGCATTGCTACGCACTTTTCACTTGCATTGCTATGCATCTTTTCACTTGCGTTGTGTATGCACGCGTTTATCTCGTATTGAAATTGTATCTTGATGTAACGTTGAACATGTGTTTCTACTATGTTGTACATGTTGAGTTTCTTTCTTATGCAGGCACGATATTGTATGTACGGTTCATTTGAGACTCATGCAACCAGACGATATTGTATGTACGGTCCATTTGAAGCCGGCATAATCAGATGATGCTGTATCTGTTTCATTCAGAGGGATTCCAGGTAAGACCTTTCCTGTCCTTTGAATTCATTTTGTTTCGGTTAGGAACACCCGGGTACGCTCGGTGTTTATGCTATACCCTTGTTAGAAGCAATGGGACTCACTCCGATGTTTATACAATTCCTCAGTGCTTTCACTATTGCTCTTTCCTCTCTTGCGTGTGATACGCTGAGAGATGTTGCTCTTTCCTCTCTTGTGTGTGATACACTGAGAGGTGTACCTTTCCTCTCTCGCGTGTGATACGCTGAGAGGTCTACCTTTCCTCTCTTGTGTGTGATACGCTGAGAGGTGTTGTTTTCGAGACTCCGGGTATTATCAGTAGTCGCTTTTAGCCTTCTTCGCATGAGACGCAGTGAGAGTTGTATAATTTTCTTACATCCTTTCTGCGTGAGATGTAGTTTGGTTCGTGTTTACTTGTTTGTGTACGAGTTTGCTGTAGCATTTCTTCGCACAGCATTGGCTTAAAATGTTGCATTTATTTTGCATGATTGCTTCATCACAGCCCTCTTTGCATGATCATAAGTTATGTTTGGCATTGTGCATGTCATTTGCATCTTGCCCCTGCCCGCGGGCTCATCTCTTTGTTGTCTTGCATGTTTGTCTAAGTCTTCGGCCTTGTCAAAAATGGGTCGTCTCTAGGCTTTAACATTCACTCCCGTCACTTCTTTACTTCCAAGTTTTGTCAAAGAGGGGCAACTGTAGACAACCCATTTTTGGCCGACCTTAATACTCAGACGCCATCGATTGAGCGCTCGGTGATCACGCATGTTTGTGCTCGTTTTGAGTTTCTGGAGATTTCGGCTGAGTGCCTTGCCTCCGGGCCTTTGAACCCTTTGTGTTTTGGCTTGGTTTGTGGAGCATGCCTTGTTGACCTTGCCTAGAGGGAGAGCGAGGTTCGTAGACCACTTTTCCCTCTTGTAGGCTAGTTTTCGGTTTCCAGAGTCTTCGGTCGTTCGCCTTGTCTCGGAACCTCTTAACGTTCTTCTCTTGGATTTGTTTTTGAACCATGCCTTGTTGCCTTTGCCTAGAGGGACACAGAGGTCTTGTAGACCACTTTTTGTAGTCGTAGACTACTTTTCCCTCGTAGACCACTTTTTGTGCCCGTAGACTAGTTTTCGAGTCTTCCGGCTGCGTGCCTTGTCCCGCGGACTCTTGTCTTGCATCCTTTTTGGTTTGTTTTTGGCACAAACCTTGTTTTCCTTGCTTAAAGGGTGGAATAAGGGTTGTAGACTAGTTTCTCTCTCTGAAAACCACTTTTCTTCCCTGCCAGCCAGTTTTCTGGTCGGCCAACTGGCCTTGGTGGTCTTTGGACCACCAAAAGTGGTCGGCAGCCATGCCACCACCTTGCTTTCATTGTCCAGACCACTCCTCCCCCCTTGCTGACCACTTTTCATTCTTACAGACCACTTTGCCTGGTCGGCCGACAGGGGCAAGTAGTTGGCCGACCACTTCAACTGGTTGACAACTTTCCTGTAGTTTTCTACAGATATTTTCTTGCCAACTGTGCCAGCTGTTGGGCACAGAAAGCATCATCCATACACGTGTATGGAGGGATTGCTTGGAGCTCCTAGCTTGTTCAACAAGCTTGAACCTTGAAATTCTATAAAAGGGAACCTCCTCCCTCTTTTCTCAGGTTTAGATTTTTGCATTGGAGTGATACATATCATCTATCTCTATATTTCTCCCTTGCTCTCTATATTTGTGCTTAAAAGTGTAGTTTCTTCACATTTTTGCACACAAACGCCTACTCAAACACCATACTCTTGGAGCTGAGGCACCTTAAAGCTGGTTTTGGAGTTTTTGGTTTGCTTTTGATCAGAAAAGGTTGCTGGAGTTGCTGCTTTGAAGTTGTTCTTCAAGGGTGAGTTTCTAATCCCTTATACCTTTGTTTTTTATTAAGCTTTTGGCCCTATTTTCATGATGTTTTAGGCCTAACTTTCAACTGCAAAACGTTCTAATTTTAAGTGCTTGAAATGTTTGTTTAAGGTCTCTTTGGTGTTGGGGGTGATCTACTCCCTTGTATGCCTTATTTGCTAGGCTTTTGAGCCATCCCTTTAGGCTTTTGTTTTAGCCCTTGCATGACCTTTCTACCACTGAATTCCAGAGGAATTTCAGTGGTGAAAAGTGTGTTTTGAGGTCTTAAATGGGTGGGGGTTGTCCCCCCTCCTCTTCTCTTGTATGCTTATGTTAATGGCCCATCAAAGTAGCATGTTTGTTAAGCTTGTTTTGGCTCTATCTTAGCATGTATTAGGCCTTATTTTAGTATGGCATACCACTATTTTGGCTTGGTTTGATCACCCTTTGCATGCTATTTACACTTGTAGTGTAATCTTTACAAACTAGCCTTGTGTGCCTCATGTTTTAGCATGTCTTGCTAGCCCATTTTGGCTCTATCTCAGCATGTTTTTGGTGTTGTTTTAGCATGCCTTACCTCTATTTTGGGTTGGTTTGATAGCCTTTTGCATGCTCCTTGCACTTGTAGTGCAATTCCACTAACTAGCCTAACATGTATCATGTTTTTTACTATCATTCTAGCATGTTTTTGGCTCCACTCCAGCAAGCTTTTGTTCATGTTTTACCATGCTTAAGCTGTGTTTTATGTTGTTTTGGTCATGCAAGCCTTGTTTTGTATAGCCATAGTGCATTCTAGCTCACTAGCTTTGAATTTCCAAGTCACTAGCATGCATTGCTTAGGCTATTTGCATGATTTAGCATCATTTGATATGTGATTTCAGTGCATGTAGTGTGGTCATACACTCACATGTGTCACTCTTTCAATGCATTGGAGGATTTGTGCTTTATGCCTTAAATGTGAGCCATTATGTATGCCATCATGCCTAAGCTTGTGGGCTATCATTTCAGTGTGTTTTTTGGTGTTATTTTGCCATGATACAACCCTGATTTTTGTTGTTAAGTTCATCTCATGCTTGGTTTTGGTAGGTGTAGTGTAATCTTCCTCATTGGCCTTGCATACTCCATGCTTCATGCCCTTCATGCTAGCATGTGTTAGCTCTAGTGCATGCACGTTTTGGCATCATTTTGGCATGCTTTAGGACTATTTTTGATCATCTTGGCCTTTTGGAGCTTGTTTTGCATAGCTATAGTGCAAGTGCCTATGCTAGTTTCAAGCTTTGAGCCTCCTAGCATGCTATGCTTGTGTTGTTTGAATGATTTGGCATCATTTCATGCCTAATTTCAGAGCTTATAGTGTTGTCACACTTCCATGTTTGTCATTTCTTAATCATGTTAGAGAGTTGTGCTCTTATGCCTAGTTGATGGGCTAATGCATAAGCATGCATTTTCTAGCCTTTCATGCCATCTTTTAAGAGTGTTTTGGCCATTGTCTTGGCATGCATGAAGTCTATTTGGGGTTGGTTTAGTCCATTGTGCATTGCATTGTATAGCCTTAGTGTTGTGTGCCTCAATGCTTAAGGACCTTGTTTTGACATGCTTATGTTGCATTGCATTGTGTTTGGCATGCTGTTACATTGCATGGTGTTTGGATTGAAAGTTAATCCAAACACGAGAAACGATGAACGTTTCATACATGAAGTGATGAAATGTGCCTCATTTCTTGGTCGCCGACCCTCTTGATCATGCATGATAGAGGTAAAGGCTTTTATGTGTTATTTGTGCATTCATTGACATTGAATTGTGCAAACTTGGCTTCTCGGCCATCGTGTATTGCGATGCTCGGTTGGGGCCCGAGGGTTGAGTACCGTACTCCCTTGAGCTTAAGAAATGATAGGGAGGGTGGTTGTGCACACATATCTTGCAAATACACTGCTGTGCCCCTTCTTGTTCTCTGTTGCAGCAAAATGGAGTTGGGCATAATTTTCTGGTCGGCAGACCAAAAAAAGTAGCTGGCCGACCACTTTTTCTGGTCTGCAGCAAACTTAAGTGGTCTATAGGTGGTCTACAACACCATCAAGTGGTCGGCAGCCTTCCTAGAGGTCTCCATGGTGGTGCAGAAGCTATCTGGAGGTTTGTACAGTGTTCTGAGAACAAATGCAAACAGAGGCAAGTTGGGGCGTAGCGATGGATTTTCGAGCGAGGCGACCGAGCATGCATGCACTTCTCGCCCCGAGGACCTATTTTACTTGCTTTACTTAGCTAGCTAATGCTTTGGTTTTGTACTTAAGTAGTTGATGCACTTAGCTTCTCATTTGTTTTGTAATAGTTAGTTAACTAGGAATAGTTAATTAGCTTTGTTTTGTAATAATTAGTTTAATTAGCTTAAATTAGCTAGTTAGATTATTATTCGGACCCTCCGTCGAGAGGGCACAACTATTGTAATAAGTGTGCATGTGTGTGATGCATGTCTTCCTACCCCCATTTCTTTCTCCCTTTTACTTAACCGTTTTCGATGGTTAGTTTAGAGCATATTTCAATTAGCATACTTATGCTTCGCATGAGTGTGCCATTCATCTGTCTTGCATGCACCGGGCTCGGCGCATCATATAAACTGCGTTGTATTTCAATACCAATTTGAATACATGTTATTAAGTTGCATTCACGTGACATCTTAGAATAGCCGAGCCTATCTTAGTTGCATTTTGCATGTGTTGCATTAGGCATTTCAAACATAGCTAGGATCATGCATTGATTTCTAACATAACTTCTGTTTTGGCTCGGAGTACACTGTGAGTGTTTATGTTTTAGCATCTTACATGAGTATAAGTGTTGCCATGAGGCAATTTGCTTAATTGATTAACTACATGAATGCCTGTGGATGAAGGCTTCATTGCTTGAATTGGAACAATTCATCAAAATGTGCGTTTTAAGCCCACTTTGCGGAGTGGCAAAATCATATTGTTTTCTAAGCCGACTTGAGGGTGGCAAATCCACGACTTAGCCTACTTGCGAGTAGCAACTTCAAACCATTTTCAAACAAACAAACATGAGATGTTTTGTTCCAATCCGAGTGATTAAGTCTATATTTGTATGCTGTACGCATCACGTAGTAAAGTTAGCTAATAAACCGGAATAAGAACGCATGTGTTTTCAATAACAACATATCATGTTAGTAGAGGCCGATCCTTTGATCGGGCGAGCAGAGGTGCTCATTTCAGGACCTTCCCCTCTCGTACCTAAGTTCCCGAGCCGAGGCACCTTTGGTGATGACGGACACGTGGCCTTAGGCACGAGTCAGGGTTTCCTAAATTTCCTAAAACAAAATATTTAGGTGGCGACTCTGAAATCTGGCAAAGCAGTCCATGTTTGGCCCTTTTTGATTAAAATCGATTTTCCAAAACGATTTGCCGGATTTGGCCTCTTTGGTGATTTATCAGTCTTACATTGCACTTTGTGAGATTAGATTCAGAACCGTGACATGAGTCCGAACTGTAGTAGCTAAGAACAACGATTCGCGCCCTCACGCGCGGAGTGAAGTTCCAGGCGGTCTACATAAACTTTAAGAGTTAAAGTGGAAAAGTGATCAAACATAAAAATAGCAAAGTGTAATTTATCCAAAAAAATAATGATGATAAGCTCCATAAGTTTGACATACTACATCAACTTTCCATTTAATGATATATGTATCAGTACACTAATTGATATCTTAATTGGTACACTAATTAGTATCTTAATTAGTGCATATAGCATTATTCATAATTAAAACTAATGAACATAGGGTGTGTTTGTTTGGACGGACTGGATAAGGGGGGATTGTAATCCATCGAACTATTAGTCCTGGGATACATTGTCCTCGAACTATTTGGTTGGACTGGATTTGTATCCTATGTTTGTTTAGTCATGAGATTAAATGTCTGAATTGGACTATTTTTAGGGAATTCAATGTTTGTTTGGGATATCATGGAAAATGATAAATGCTCAAATGACTATTTTATCCTTTTCAATTATTTACTAAGTAATAGCAATATTAAACATAGCTTTAATATTTTAATTATTTTTAGCTAGATTAAATAAAAATTTATTTTATTTTATTTTTTGCACAATTAAATAAATTTATTTTTAAAAAATTAAATAAATTAAATATAAATAAAAATATATGTTATTATTTAATTAAAATTTTAAGTAAATTTATTTTAAATAATAATAATAATTAAATAATGAAATAAAATAAAACATCTATTAAAATTTAAATAATGAAATTAAATAAAATATAAACAAAATTTTAAAATAAAACATCAATAAAATATCTATAAAAAAAATATTTTTTAAAATTAAATAAATAAAACAAAAATAAAAATTAAATAAAATTATTTTATTTTTAAATTGAGACATTTAAATTTTTTTGAATTTTACTAAATATAACACATAATTAAATACTAGAGGGCAAAAATATAATTTCATTGTCTAATCCCATGGGATGAGTTATCCCATGATTTCTATCTCACCTCCCATCGGATATGATAGTCCCACAAATATGGGACTAATAGTCCGGGGGGACTATTAGTCCGGAGTAAAACTTTTGAAACAATCAATGGACTATTAGTCCGGTGGGACTAATAGTCCAATCCCACATTCTAATCCTTCAAAACAAACACACCAGTGGGTAGACATCGGGATAATTAATGATAAAATTTACATTTTAGTGTAAACAATATTAGATTAATAATTTTCCATCCCTACAATTAATGAATGATGGATGGAAAAGGACTAAACGGTTTAATGTAAATTAAAAACTTAAAGAACATTATTTATGTTAAATACATGGTGCTCAATAATTTTTTTGGAATATTGAAGGAGGTTAGTGTAATTTATGTTTTTATATTTTGTAACTTAAATTTTTTTGGGTAAATTACACTTACCTTGCCTAAAATTTCTAACAAATATAGTATAGCGATTTTGGTTTAGACTCGACCTATTTTGTATTCTGGATTTGGGTTTCATGGTTTCGTACGGTTGTTCATATCCTGCTTCCGTTGTACTAGAATTTTGGCTTTTGAATTGTTGTGGTTGCGTTTGGGACAGGTTGGTTGCTAGGTTTCTAAACTTTTGTTGCCTAGAATTTTGCTCCTCTGCTCGAGTCGCACTGCTTGCGCTTGAGCGGACTTTGTGAACTCTCAGTAGTTTTGCAAGTCTGTAAAACTATTAGGAGAGTGTATTCTACGCTCAAGTGGGCTCAGCTCGAGCGGCCTTTTTTGCACTCAAGCGTTGGTTTGTTGTTTGCAAAACTATTGAGAGTGTGCATTAGTAGAACAATTTATTGTGTCTGGCGCTCGAACGTCACTTCTCACGCTCGAGCAGACTGTGCGTATATCAGTTCGTCAAAGTCACTTTTTACATCACTTTTTCATATCGTTTTCTCTCAAAACCCTAGATCGGGACCCTCTCTCTCTAAAACCTACCTTCTCTCTACACTTAGATCTAGTGGTTTCACTACCCTACTCTCTTTGATAAAAAGGTAGAGCATCTCAGGGGTTATATTTCTATTTGAATAGAGTTGTGTTTGAGCATATTTGAAGTTTTCTCCTTGCTTTGCCCGTCTTCTAGCTTTGAGGTAGGGACTTTCTACGCTCTCCTATAATTTTTAACTTAGCTATTCGTTGTTGTGTAAAAAAATGTTGGGATTTGGAGGATTTTAGACAAACCTAGGGTTTTTGTTTAAAATAAAAAAAGGGGTTTTCAAATTAAGGTATTGAAAATGATTATGGGTGTAGATATGAGGAGGTGTTGTGTTAAATTTGTTGATTTTGGCGCATGGATTGGATTTTGGAAGAAAATAAAGGTTTGCCCTAAAATGTTTCAAATAATTATTTTGTATAAATAATGGGATTAGTATTAAGAATGCGAAATTGGATAGATGTTTATATAAATGGTGGAATTGGATACGTGTTATCTCTTACTTATGGAAATTTAGATAGTTTATTTGTCTTGGAAATTGTGTATCCATTTAGAAATATTTGTTTTGGGCTATCGGTGGAGGATAACTATGATTGTTGTAGAAATTACATGAGGATTAGGTGAATTAAAACTAATCTCTTATCTCTTGTCATTGAATATGACCATGTCTTTAATACATTGTAAATGTATGATATTTGAGAGAAGAAAGTGGATGTATTCCATATTTGGGAGAAGAAAGGGGATAGACTCCATTGAATTAAGTTGGCCTGTGTGTCTAGGGTGAAAGTCCCGAAAACCATGCATATACATGAGTGTCGATTCTTGCGGACGAAATTTCCGTAAAATGGCAAATTGAAGTGTTTATGTAATGGTTGTGTTAGTTGGAAAACCACTGAGTCGTAGCCTCAGTTGGGTTGTCTGGATAACAATGGACATGACTTATGAATTGAGGTAAAATGAATTGACATGAAATGAATTGAGATATAAAATTTGGCATATTATGATCTTGTAAATTATGAATGATGTTATCACAGGCATTATATATGCACATCATACTTATATCTTTGTTAAGATTCGTATATTGTATTAGATTGTTTCTACTGAGCTTTGGCTCACTCTACTTAGAAAAAACCATTTTCAGGTGCTGATAATATGCCTCCGCCAAGGACTTAGCTTGGGAGGACTGTGAGGCTAAAAGCTCAATTTTGTTTATTTTGTGTTTAACTTTTGTACAAGCCTAGGGCTTTATTTGTATTGAGCTTCTAACTCATTTTGTTGTAACCAAGTACGGTCTTGGAAAGATGTAAACCATTAGGGCATATGAATATCTGTTTAGCTTTCATTCCTTATTATCACTTGTAATAGATGCTGTAAATTCAGGATGAACTATTTATGAATGTACATCGCATATGTTACCTTTTGTATATTAACTCCGATTAATTAAAGTTTCTTATTTCACTTGTGTCACTTTGTATTAGTTGTTTGTAGTTGGATTGTATAATTATTTTAGGGGCGTTACATATAGGGACCTCTCATGTGGTTTCAATAATTACAGAAACTTCCCTTACTTTTACTTACAATATCAAGATTCTCCCAATCTGTTAATTTGGCACAAACGCTATTACTTTTCTATTCAAAATGACTATATTGCCCCTTTAAACTAATAAAGTTCTTTAAATGAAATTTTCACTCACATGCCCTAAGGTTTTGCATATATATAATTAAAGATCCGTACATATTTTACCGATCCTAATAATTAATACAATACTTATAAGACTTATTTCATACTATGCAAACAAGGAAATATTTATCCATTTTAATTAATGTATTTATTATTTAAAGTTTTTTCTTTTCTTTTTTAAGTTGAAACAAAATCATTAATTTTTTTCCAGTAATTTTCCCTACTTATTTATTCATATGTAAGAAAATTATTTATCCCTAAATTGTTAAGATGTTATTAACAAATTTTAATTTTTATCTTTGAGTCATTAAATTTTTAGTCGATGCATATTTTAAAAAAATTCAAGTTATTCTTACATGATTAAAAATTTTAAACAATAAATATAGAAATAAAAAAAATCTAATCGCTTCACAATAAATTAAAATTAGTTAATAGGGAATGAAAGATTAAGAAATCATTTGAGAATAATAAATAATTTAAACAATTTGTCATTTTTTACAGCTAAAAATAAAATTAATCTTTACTTCAATGGAGAAATTATTTTAGAATACTAAAATACTCAATTAATTTGTTGTATGATACTTAAAATATGTTTCTCTATCTTAATTTTTTTCATTTAAACTATTTTTATTAAATTAAATCTTAAAATTAATTTCTAACCTTCATTAATGGTTATATTTTTACTTTATTTTTTAATTTCTCACCTTCATTTTGTTCTATTATTATTTATAGTGAAGTGTTAAAATTATCTAATTTTACTTATTCCGTATATCTAATACTTATATAATTTTATTGACAAGACTGAGAAATCGGAATGTAATACTAATTTAAACACACAACAAAATAAAATATTTTCTTAAAAAAATATATAAAGTTAATTTAATTTACCCTATTAAATATATGTGAAATTATTATTATTTTTCATGATTTTTTAAAAATATAATGCAATTTCTTGACTCTATTTTTTTCACAACAAGTTTTTGAACTTTTATAAACAAAAAATAAAATAGCAATTCAACCATTAATAAAGATGAGAAATAAATTTTAAGATTTAATTTAATAAAAATAGTTTAAATGAGATAAATATATCTGAAGAAATAGATTTTAAGTATCATACATAATAAATTAATTTAGTATTTTATTATTCTCAAATAATTTATCCATTCAAGTAAAGATTAATTTTAATTTTAGGTGTAAGAAATGATAAATTATTTGAATTGTTTATTATTCTCAAATGATTTCTTGATCTTTCATTCCCTATTAACTAATTTTAATTTATTGTGAGGTGATTACATTTTTTTTACTTCTATTTTTATTTTTTTAATCATGTAAGAAATATTAACCTGCATTTTTTTTTTAAATATGTATTGACTAGAAGTTTAATGATTCAAACATAAAAATTAAAATTTGAGAATAATATATGATTAAGAAAAGATAAAATAGATTTTTTTTTTTTACGTATGAATAAATAAGTAATGTAAATTGTCAGGAAAAAATTAATCTATTTATTTTAACTTTTAAAAAATAAAATAATAAATGCATTACGTAAAATAATAAATTTTAAGTTATTTATGTGGTGTGAAATAAGTATTATATTAAATTATCACTACAAGAAAAAGCACTATTGGCCACTCAAAATGCATTAGTAGCCAAAAGTGGTGATTTTTGGTGACTAAAAAAATTTAGTAGCCAAAAGTATAGGTTTTGGCGCCTAAAAATCTGTTTGGTCGCCGATATATGGCTTTTAGCGACTAAAAAAATTTTAGTAGCCAAAAGCAAGGCCTTTTGGCGACTAAAAAAAAATTAGCAGCCAAAAGTGAGGCATTCGGCGACTAAAAATGTGTTTGGTCGCCAAAAGTGAGGCTTTTACTGACTAAAAAAATTTTAGTAGCCAAAAGTAAGGCCCTTTGGCGACTAAAAAAAAATTAGTAGCCAAAAGTGAAGCATTCGGTGACTAAAAACATGTTTAGTAGTCGAAAGTGAGGCTTTTTGGCGACCGAAAAGAAGTTTTGTCGCGAAAAGTGGCAATTTTAGCGTGGGAAATTTTTTTTTAACGACTAAAAAATAATTAGTAGCCAAAAAAATATAGAATTGGCGACTAAAATTATGTTTAGTCGCCAAAAGTGGTGTCCTTTTTTTTTACTAAATAATTTATTTTTACATAAATTATGTTCAATAAAAATAATTATGTTTATATATATATATATTTTTTTTGATATTAATACGGGTCTAAGTACTATATAAGTAATATATGTTGCATATATAATCATATGATGTTATGGATGTGTAGTGGAAGGAGTGTGTTGTATCAGGTTGGTGGTTCGAATCTCCACAAGAGTAAGGTGCAATTTTTTTTTTTTCGGAATGAGCTTTTGGTGACTAAATCTGTTTGGTCGCCGATTCCTTGAGTATTGGTGACTAAAACATTAGTTGGTAAATGTATAATTTAAAAAAATATAATTGACTATTGACAACTAAAAATTTAATCGCCAAATGTATAATTTAAAAAATATAATTGACTATTGGTGACCAAAGTTTTGGTCGGTAAATACTTGCTTTTTGGCAACTAAAAGTTTTTTAGTCGCCAATACCTTTCCCAACCGTTTTCCAACGACCAAACCGGCGACTAAAAAATTTAGTCGAGGAAACTTAAAAACTGACTTTTGGCAACTAAAAATTGACTTTTGGCGACTAAAAATTTAGTCGCCAAATGTGTTTTTTCTTGTAGTGTATTAGGATGTTATCTAACATTAATTTTAGAGAGATTATTTATTTTCAAGTATTTTATTAATAAAAATTAAGTTTCTTTTTCCCCATTAGATGGTTTAATAATAACTTAACAATTTAAATATTTTATTTAATGTTGTATGAAATTTAAGAATTTTATTATATAATGATAAAATATGGATGAATTTTTGATAATATATATGCAAAACCTCAAGAGAGGGGAGTGAAATTTCTAATTTGAATAAATAAAGTAATTAACATGTAATTTTATCAATTTTGGTATAATATCAGCACGGCATCAACAAATGCTGTTAAAAAACCTAATAGTGCAGAATCTTGATAATAGTTTTAAAAATAAAAGTTGTTAGTATAATTATTAAAACTATAGAGGAAATTCCTGTAATTACTAAAAACTCCAAGAAAGGTAAGCGTAATTTACCCAATTTTTTTAAAGAAAGAGATGCCTTACAACATTGGCACGACTTTGTTAAAATTAATAAAATAAAAAGAAAAAGAGAGAGAGAGAGAGAAGCAAAACAAGAAAACATTAGTTTAACAAAAGAGCAAGACGAATTATACATTTCTTGATCATTTCATCTTCTAATTCATTACTTTTCCAAAGATGACAAGCAAAGTGATTCCTCGAAAGGGCAATATAGCAAAAAATTGTTGGTAACGCCACCCTCATCGAATCTCTCTTTTACTATTTTCCCCGTTTTTCTAATTCATTACTTTTCCAAAGATGAGAAGCAAAGTGATTCCTTGAAAGGGCAGCATATCAAAAAAAATTGTTGGTAACGCCACCCTCATCGAATCTCTCTTTTGCTATTTTATTCTTTCCCCGTTTCCTAGGCAAAGTGAACATACCCATAATGTGGGAATCACTATTTTGGTCAAACTCAACACCTGTTAAATTTTTTAAAAATTTATAATATTTATGAATTTATATTTTATTTTTATAATTATTTAAAAAATTATAAGTGTGAGTTATTGTAAGAATTTGATAAATTTAATGATGAAGTACTAATACATTTTAAATAGTGATATAATAAACAGTTTGGTCCTGTTTTTTTTTTTATTTTTTTTTTTTATAAAACTAAAAGTCCTATTTTAGTGTGAATTACATAAACAGTCAACCATAATGCGCGTGTGTTATGAGTTGAGAGATAAATATGTGTTTTTTCATAATGTTAAAATTATTAAATATAACAATTCAAAAAACCTCTTTAGTGTACTTTTTCAAAACGTAACACTCCAAAATAACACTAAAAAAACGTAACACTCTAATTTAATACACTAAAAAGTTCTTAATATATTTTTCTCAAACGTAAAACGTAAAATTCTAAAAAAAAACTCTTAGTATTTTTTTGTCCAAACGTGACATTCCAAAAACGTAATACTCCAGTGTAACACTAAAAAATTCATTCGTATACTTTTCTTAAAAGTAATAACGTAATATTCAAAAAAAAAATTTCTTAATGTATTTTTTTCAAATATAACATTCCAATACACACAAACTTTTTAGTATATTTTTTTTCAGATGTAACACTCCAAAAACTTAGCATTCCAATGTAATACATTAAAAAACTCATTAGTGTATTTTTCTCAAACGTAACAATGTAACATTCTAAAAAAATTTCTTAGTATATTTTTTTCCAAACATAACATTTCAATCAATATAACACACAAAAACTCCGAAGTGAATTTTTTTCAAACGTAACACTCCAATGTAATATTAGAAAATCAAACTAAGAAAGGTAGATTTTTAAGCTCGATAACCAACACTTTAGCCACTAATCCCCCAAAAAGAATCCTACACATCTCACATTTCCATTCACATCTCAAAAATGAATCACAAAATTAGAAATATGAATCATAAAAAGACATTCACTTAAACTAAAAATATTCATTACAAGTTTTTTGAGATTAAATGGATCAACATTACCCTATATGAGATTTATGGATAAATTTTTCGTAAATCAATATATTCATTACAAGTTTTTTGAAATGTTACGTTACTACGTTTGAGAAAAATACACTAAAGAATTTTTTAGTGTATTACACTGAAGTATTACGTTTTTGGAGTGTCACTAAGGAGTTTTTGTGTGTTATATTGATTGCAGTGTTACATTTGTAAAAGTATACTAAAAAGTTTTTTCGAAATCTTATGTTGTTACGTTTAAGAAAAATACATTAAGAATTTTTTTAGTGTGTTACATTGAAGTATTCATTTTTAGAGTATTATATTTGGAAAAAGTACACTACAGAGTTTTTTTGAAGTGTTATATTTAGTAATTTCAATATTATGAGAAAACTCACATTTGTCCCTCAATACATAACACACGCGTATTAATACTTGGTCATTTATGTAATTCACACTAAAATGGAACATTTGGGTCCAAAAAAAAAAAAAAAAGAAAACCAAACAGTTCATAAGATCACTATGGTGCTTCACCTTAAATTTAATCAATAAAACAGAGACTAAATAAATCTGAATTCATATATTTAAAAGACCTGAAAGATTGAATCAATAATTTAAAAATTAAATAGATAATTTAACAACAATATAAAAGTCAAAAAGCAAAATTAACCCATAATAAAAATACCCGCCCCGGCCCGGCCAGCATATGGGCAGACCCCACATTGCACTTTACAAAGACGACAAATCTTCACGGAGGGTATAATCATGTTGTTGTAAAAGTGTTAGGCCAAGTTTGGGGTACGTAAAAAAAAATTAAAAAGTCAAAAAGTCAAAAGGTTACTCAAAAAGTTAAAAAGTTAATACTATTTATCAAAAGTCAACAATTACGGCTGCACAACTCTCAATCCTAATTTTCCTCTACAAACCAATTTTTACAATTTTTTATTACACATTTTTTCATGAAAAGTTAAAAAGTTAACCCAAATATCCATATTTTTTCCGTCAACTTTTTAGTCTAAAAAGACAAAAAGTACACTTATTTAAGACACCCTAAACAACCCCTTAGTAATAGTATAAATTGATGAGGATGAAGCATAGAGCACAATGATGCACCCAACTACTTTACCCTTCATTCTGAAACTCTACTATTATTATTAATATTATTATCAAGGGTGTAGTAGAATTGTCATTCAGCAGCTTGTGCTTTGTCATTTTTGTCTTTCTGACTCTTCAACCATCGTCCGATCACGCCTTTTGGATCTCATTGCTCTTGAATCCAGAAACACAATATATATATGGCCTGTTGATCAGTTGGTGGCATCTTCACTCTTCATTTCACTGAAAGATCAGAAAATTAACAGGTACGCCCCAAGTCTAAAGAATTCATTTTGTTAATTACGTATTGTTGAATACTCAATGAATGCTGAAATTTTAGCACTGTATTGATCGATTAACCGTATGATCTGTACGTAGATTAAAAATTAAGGCACCAGGGCCAGAAGTCCGATATTAAATTTTGAGACAATAGTCCGAAGTTCTATTGTTTTGGGACAAAAACAATAATAATAATTTGAAACATCGTATTATCCTCATATATGTCCATCTATGTATTACGTATTTGTTCACATGTATTATCTCTATCTATACACGTGTCACTTATTTATTCATCTAATATGCTCATTTGTCCATATCACAATTACCACCATCTGCCAACGGTCTGGTGACAATAAGATAAAAATAATATTCCTTCAAAATAATAATTTATCACTTTTATCAAACAATAATTTTCTATAATAGTATCAAAATTATTAAATACCCTTATGCCATATTTTCTTTCTATCTTCTCTAATATATATAAAAAAATTTCTATCTTAATCACATATTTAATTAATTAAATTATAAATTAATCTAAATAAACTAATTTATTAAAATAAAATTACCTTAATTTAATTTTTATTTTTACATTTTAAAGAAAATTTCTTATTTAATTGCATTTTAAATTTAACATAAATATTATACAATACACACATATAAAACAAATTAAACCATAAATTAACCTAAACACCTTAATTTATTATCAGAAAATTAATTTAATCTAATTTTCAATTTTATCGCACTTTTTTATTTAATAACATTTTATTTTAAAATTAAAATATACGTAACAAATTTAATCATAAATTAAACTAAACATCCTAATTTTATTGTCATATAATTGCCTTATTTAATAACATTTTAAATTAAACATATACATAAAAAAAATTAAATCATAAATTAACCTAGATAACTTAATTTATTGCTATAAAATTAAATCACAAAAGTACCTTAATCTAATTTTTTATTTAATAACATTTTAAATTAAACATGTACGTATATATATATATTTAACAAATTAAACCATAAATTAACTTAAACGCCCTAATTTAAAAAAAAATAAAAAATAAAAAAACAACAAAAACAACGCCCAATTAATACACATTAATATGTGTTTGGGAGGGAAAAGATTGGTTACACACCTAACACAAAGTGGTTGCCCCATGACTTGAACCCATAACCTTAAAGTTATTATGTTAAGATTTTACCATTGAACCAATAGTCAACCCCTAATTTATTACTATAAAATTACCTTAATCAAACTTTTAATTTTTAACTTAATTTCTCATTTAATAACATTTCAAATTAAATTGTTGATAGAAGAGGACATTTAGGATTACGTAGGATTTGGTTAAAAATAGGATTTAATTTGGAGAAGAGATGAAAATGAGGATATTTTTGACATTTGATCTATTTTTTGACTTTGACTTAAGATTTTTGTATTGTCCACTCTCAGTTTTGGAAAGTATGGTATACCTTCACCTTCTGTTACATTTAATGAAAACGCAATGATAATACTTTAATCCAAAATTATAAGAAAATATTTTACATATATTTGAACCATAAAAAATAAAGGTTGTGTTTGGTTGTGTTTCCAAACAATGATTCTACACCCATATTTCAATATGATGTTTGGAACCAATTCTCAAATCACATTTCAACAACTCTGCAGAAAACTCTGTGTGGGCCGCATTTTTCAATTTTTTTTTTTATTTTCAAATTTGGCCTAACCGGTCGTCCTACCGGATATCCTACCAGACGTCCCACCAGTCGTCTGGCCGGCTGACTGGAACAGTGCAAATTTTTTTTTTTTTTTTTGCAATTGACATATGTTAATTTTTATATATTCGAAAAATATATTTTTCAAAATTTTTAAAATTTTTTTTGTTCTTTAATAGAATTTTGAGTTGTATGTTTGGTTATGAGTTGTAAGTTTTTGTATCAAATATGATATGTCACATCAAAAATTTCTCACTCAATTCAAAACTCTTTTATCAAACAAATTTTCTACACTCAAATCACAAATCCAAAACTCACAAACTCAAAATACAACTCATACTCTCAAATTATATTTACAAAACTCTACCAAATGCAACCAAAGTATTCTGAAATGAAACCTCAAGAGGATATATTGAATTTTACTCTTACTTTGAGTGAAAATCTCACTCTTCCCTTCTCTTTCCTGTCTAAAACCACTCCCTTAAAACAGACTCGTTGGACTCGTTTGATTTTAGAGCTAGGTAAGGTCAACTTATTGGGAGAGGCTCCCCTCAATATCTCATTTCTGCATACCTCTTCATACTTTTTTTTATGGGTTTAATTTGGACTTGTACTAGTCATTTAAACTATCTATCTCATAGGCCCTGCATTGAAGGTCATCCATGTAAAATATCAATTTCATCGAACGATTATAAATACGGGAACAAATCGTATTTTGTTTTATAAAATAAATTGTTTAAATTTAATTATATTTGCCAGTCATTTTATAAAACAAAATGTGATTTATTATTCTGTTTATAATTATTTGATGAAATTGATTTTTTTTCATAGATGATCTTTATTGTGGAGCCTACGACATAGACGGTTCGAATCATCGTTTGACAAAACTTCTTTTAGTTGTAATTTTATTCGTTATTTTGTTTCAATGAGGTTGTAAGTATTTAGATGTGAATCTAATATGAATTGTGCCCGTATAGAGGAGTTTGTGTTGACATTCTACATCTTGACTTGAGCAATCCTTGTTTGCCACTTCGTTAACTGTGTACGGGAATCTAGCTGCCCGGTCTACTGGTGGGGGTCCAGGGGGTAGCGTGCCCTGGCGGGGGCTGAGGGGCAAAGTTGTTTGACCGCTCGAGCGGTCATTTGTGCGCTCGAGCGGTGAAGTGGAGCTTCTAGTATTTTAGCCTACATTCAGAACTTCTGGAAAACTTATTTTACCGCTTGAGTGGTTGGCCTATATGTGAGCACCGTCTTTATTCACACCGCTTGTATAACGCCCTTAAAATAATACATATAAACCAATCATCCTTAACATCCATAGACATAAGAGAAATAAACATATATTCATTATCAGAGTATTCCTTACAAAAGTATTACATGTTGACAACAAAAGTAAATGCCCTACAGGCTTACAACTTTCCAAGTCAACACTTGGGTTCAACAAAAGAAAGTTCTAACTCTAAACACATTAAGCCCTTGGCTTGGGTTACATGTAATACAAAAAGGATAATCACAAAAATAAGCCTTCGGCTTCTAAAACCTCCCAAGCTACATCCTTGGAGGCGGTATATCACCTGCACCTGAAAATGATGTCCCATATAGGGTGAGCCAATGCCCAGTAGAGATATGCTAAACATAATATGAACAATAACTAAAACATTAGCATTTGATAAATGTTTAACTCACACACACACACACACATATATATATATATATATACACCGACATACATCTCTTCCATAACCAATCCATATTCATATATATATTTCAAATCCCTTTTTCTGTTTCATTAACCAAACCAATTCATAGATATAGTTCTCTGCTCATCCAGACAATTAATGAAGAGACTACAACTCATAACATTAACATTTCCATATTTCAATTCAAATGAGACTACAACTCATGTCATTAATACTTCAATACTTCCATTCATCTACGTTATGCAAACGTAATCAAGATTTCAGGACTTTCACCCTGGACACTCCGGCCAACTTAGTTATCAATGGAGTCCATCCCCTATCTTCTCCCAAACATAATACATATGCAATGTATATAAACACTTATCATATACGATGATCAAGCAAGCACATATTCAATGTGTTATTCCATCAGTTATATTCAATGACATACTCAGTTGATTAGTTTTAATTCACCTAATCATCATGGAGTGTCTACAACAATCAAGACTATCCTCCATTGATAGCCCAAAACAGTTATTTTTAAACAAATAATAAATTCATCAAACAAATAAATTATCAATGTTTTCATAGGTGAGTGATTAATCAATCCAACTACACCATCCCATCTCACAATTGCCCAATTTCATTATTCCCATACCAATTTCACATTCCCATAATTAATTTCATTAATTACACCAATGACCCAATTTAAACCCAATTAAGGCAATTTCCTATTTTCTCATTATTGACCCAAAGGTCCAAATAGCATCAACAAACACCCATAATCTCATTTTAAGACTCATATACGCATGTATAGTTTCAAAGGAACAAAACCCCTCTTTATAGATTTCAAGTCTTGAAACCCTAACACCCAAAACTTCCCAAATTTCAACATTTATCAAAATGACTACATGTTTATGTCAAAGACCATAAATATGAGTAGTTATCCTTACCTCAAATTTCGGAGCTCAAAGGAGAAGAAGGACAAAACTCAAGATGCTCCGATCACCACCTTTTTCGAATCAAAATGAAGGCCACGCCAAGCTCCACGCTTTTTACAAAGGGACTAAGGTGGAAGATCACTAGAGCTAGATGATTTCATAGAGAGAAGATGTATTCTAGAGAGAGGAGCTCTCAAATGAGGGTTTTGAAAAGCTAAAAAGAGAGAGAGAGAGAGAGAGTGAGAAAGAGAGAGAGAGAGAGAGTGTGTCGAAACGTGGTTCAAAAAAGGCTTTCCTCGGACTGATATAAAACACAGTCCGCTCAAGCATGGAATGCCCCGCTCGAGCATCAGACACAGACCCCCGCTCGAGCATGAAAAGAGACGCTCTAGCGTTGAATGCACACTTCCAGAAGTTCTGTAGACGAAGGTCCCCGCTCAAGCGTGAAAGTGGACGCTCGAGTGTCCGATGACCTGGACGAAAAGTACTGAAGGTGGAATAATCCCACTCGAGCATCAAACTCCCCGCTCGAGCGGAGGAACAAAAGCAAAGGGGCCTGCTCGAGCGTCAAAAGCCCCGCTCGAGCGTGAAGGCCAAAATCTGGGCATCAACTCTATGTTCCTAAACATAACCAACCTGTTCCAAACCTGCCCAACACAACCCAAAACTCAAATACAAAGAGTAAATGATGGAAACGAGAATAACACAACAACACACATCTACGGAACCGGGTCCGGAATACAATTAAGCAATGAAGGGAAAACCGGGATCGCTATAACCTCCCCCCCTTAAAGAATTTCGTCCCCGAAATTAGATAAATAAGTTTCAAAAATATGATTTCTCAATTCTCAACAATATTACAATTCAATATTCATCAACTTGACCCATTACCGGTCATTCCATCTCTTTTCAAGAGGCAACTTACTACATAACTTTTAACATGCATTATCAACGTGCATTCCCTTGAAATTCACCAATTTCAACACATATATTTCACAATTCAATAACATATTCAATGTTAACGATACATTTGCATCATATACAATGTTAAATTAAACTCATAGTTCCGAAATGTATCCAACAATTTCAATATTTCCATAAGCCAAAACATATACAATGTTTTTAGATTTCATTAACAAAACAAAATTCCTAATACATGGTTAAACATTAACGAACAAGTCCGGATATTTCTCTCGGACCTCCAATTCACGTTCCCAAGTGGCTTCCTCCACTCCGTGATGTTTCCACAAGACCTTCACCAAGGGTATCGTCTTGCCTCGCAAGACTTGATCTTGCCTATCCAAGACCCATACCGGTCTCTCCTCATACGAGGCATCCTCATCAATCTCTAAGTCGGTCCAATCCAATACATGTGATGGATCCGGCTCATACTTCTGAAGCATACTAACATGAAACACGTCATGCACCTCGGACAACTGCGGTGGTAAAGCTAAACGGTATGCAACCTCCCCAATCCGCTCAAGGATCTCAAAGGGATCAATAAATCGAGAGGACAACTTCCCACTCTTCCCAAACCTCATCAAACCCCGCCTAGGTGATATTTTCAGAAATACGTGATCACCCACCTCAAATGACAAAGGCCTCCTCCTACGGTCGGCATAACTCTTTTGGCGACTCTGGGCTGTAACAAGCCTCTTACAGATAAGCTCAACTTTCTCCGTCGTTTCCCGCACCAACTTTAGGCCCAACAAAGGTGCATCACCCACCTCGGCCCAACAAACTAGAGACCTACACGGTCGGCCATACAAGGCCTCAAATGGTGCCATACCAATACTCGATTGGAAACTGTTGTTGTAGGCAAACTCCATCAAGGGCAAGTGCCTCTCCCACGACCCACTAAAGTCAAGGACACAGCCTCAAAGCATATCCTCAAGGATTTGAATAGTACGCTCAGACTGTCTGTCAGTCTGAGAATGATAAGCCGTGCTAAAGGTCAACTTAGTGCCCAAGGCACTCTGCAAACTCTGCCACAACCTAGCAGTAAAACGCGGATCTCTATCTGAGATGATCAACACTGGAACCCCGTGCAACCTCACTATGTCCCGAATATACAAGTCGGCAAGATGATCTACCGAATCTCTGACGCGCATAGGAATAAAGTGAACCGACTTAGTTAACCGGTCTACAACCACCCAAATAGCATCACTACCCCGTTGAGTCCTCGGAAGACCTACAATGAAGTCCATCATGACATGCTCCCATTTTCACTCGGCAATAGTCAAGGGTTGTAACAAACCCGCTGGCCTCTGATGCTCGGCCTTCACTTGCTGACAAGTAAGGCATTTTGACACAAAAACTGCCACATCTTTCTTCATACCCCTCCACCAAAACTAGCGGCTCAGATCATGATACATCTTAGTGCCTCTCGGATGCACCGCAAGGCGTGAATGGTGAAACTCTCGGAGTACTTCCTCTCGGCAAGACTCCGGCACAAACAAGCGGTCTCAGTACCTCACACTCAGGTCAGGATACACATTCAAACCTTTCTCAACCTTCCCACTGGAGATCTTCTCCCAGAGGGATTCTACCTCAAGGTCACTTCTCTGTGCCTCTAACACTTGATTCACAAGTGTAGGCTACGCAACTACAGAAAACAAGGTCGCAGACTCAACAGATTCGCCCAGAAGCAAATCAAACTCACCAAGTGCACCCAACATTTCCCATTCCCGGATGGCTATACAAGCTACATCACTAATGGATTTCTTACTAAGGGCATCGGCCACAACATTGGCCTTCCCCTGGTGATAATGCAACTCAAAGTCATAATCCTCAATGAACTCCATCCACCTCCTCTGGCTCAGATTCAAGTCTTTCTGTGTAAATAGATACTTCAGACTCTTATGATCCGAGAATACCTTGAATCTCTTACCATAAAGGTAGTGCCTTCAAATCTTCAGGGAAAAAATCACAGCTGCTAACTCTAGATCATGTGTAGGGTAGTTCCTCTCATGTGTTTTCAATTGTCGCGAGCCATAGGCTACCATTTTCCCCTCTTGCATCAACACACAACCCAAACCCTCTCGTGAAGCATCACAACACACTGCGTAACCCAAACCTCTCTCCAGAATAATCAAAACTGGAGCGGTCGTGAGTCTAACCTTAAGTTCTTGGAACGACTTTTCACAAGTCTCACTCCATACAAATTTGACCCATTTCCGCGTCAATCTAGTCAACGGCGAAGCTAGCTTGGAGAAATCTTTCACAAACCGACGGTAATACCCGGCTAATCCCAGAAAACTACGAATCTCAAAAACACTCTTAGGCTGTGCCTAATCTTGTACTGCCTTTATCTTGGATGTATCAACATACACCCCTTCCCTAGAGACTATATGGCCTAAGAACTTAACCTCTCTTAGCCAGAACTTACACTTCCCAAACTTGGCATACAACTTATGGGCTCTAAGCAACTCAAGCACCACTCTCAAGTGTTCCTTGTGCTCCTCCTCAAAAGGTGAGTAAATCAGAATGTCGTCCACAAAGACGACCACAAAGCGATCACAAAGCAATCTAAGAACTCCCGGAAGATCAGGTTCGTTAAGTCCATAAACACTGCCGGTGCATTGGTGAGCCTAAAAGGCATCACCAGAAACTTGTAATGGCCATATCGTATACGGAATGCCGTCTTCGGGATATCCTTCTCCCTGACCCTCAACTGATGGTAACTCGATCTCAAGTCCATCTTAAAGAAACAACGGGACCCTTTCAACTGGTCAAACAAATCATCTATACGGGGCATAGGGTACTTGTTCTTAACCGTAGCCCGGTTCAACTTCCGGTAATCAATACAAAGTCTCAAGCCCCATCTTTCTATTTAGCAAAGAGGGCCGGTGCTCCCCAAGGCGAAGTACTAGGGCGGACAAAACCCTTGTCTAGCAACTCCTGGAGTTGAATCTTTTACTCACTCAACTCGGCTAGGGAAAAACGATACGGTGCCATGGAAATCGGCACCGTGCCGGGCACTAAGTCAATAAAAAACTCCACCTCTCGATGGGGTGGTAGACTAACAAGATCCTTGGGAAAGACGTTCGAGTACTCACAAGCCACTCTAGGTAACTCAATCTGGGTCTCTTCACACTCACTACTCATAAAGCTAGCGAGAAGACCACTAAGCTCACTACGCCTTCGTGGATCATACACTGGTGGCAAAACACTACTAACCCGATCCCCCAAGAAATAAAAATAATCCCCGCTCAAGGTATATACAGTAACCCTCTGTGGACGTCCTCGAACATCCTGGGAGGAGATCCCCGTTTTGTTCATTTGGGGTTTACTACAGTTCAGACTCAATGTCACGGTCCTGTATCTAATCTCATAGAGTGCAATGCAAGACCGATGAATCATCAAAGAGTCCAAATCTGGCAAATCATTTTGGAAAACAGATTTTTGTAAAGAAGTGCCAAACATGGATTGCTTTGCCAGATACAGAGTCGCCACCTAAATATTTTATTTTTGGGGAAATTTAGGAAACCCTGACTCGTTGCCTAAGGCCACGTGTCCGTCATCACCAAAGTTGCCTAGGCTCGGGAACTTGGGTACGATTGGAGAAGGTCAGCTATAAGCACCCCCGCTCGCCCGATCAAAGATCGGCCTCTACTAACCATGATATCTAGTTTTGAAAACATTATGCATTCTTATTCCGATTAATTAGCTAATCTTACTATGTGATGCGCACAACACAAAAGTATAGACTCGATTGCCTAGTTTGGAACAAAGCATTGCATATCCGCTCGTTTGAAAGACAATTTGAATTTTGCTACTCGCAAGTAGGCTAAAACACGAATTTCAACGAGTTGTTCCAACTCAAGCAATCCAACCTTCACCCACAGGCATTCAGGCAGTAAATCAACTAAGCAGTTAGCCTCATGGCAAGCATGCTTTCATGTTAACATTCACACTCATGCGAGATGCTAAAGCATAAACACTCACCTAGTACTCCGAGTCAAAACAGAAGCTAGTTAGTAATCAATGCATGATCCTAGTTCATGTTAAGATGGCTAATACAATACATGCAAAATGTAACTAAGATAGGCTCGGCTAATCTAAGAATGGCATATGAGATGCAACAATCGATACATGTATTCAACTTGGAATTGAAATACAATGCAGCTAGCATGATGCACCGAGCCTGGTGTATGCAATACAAATGAATGAATGCAAACATGCGAAGCATAAGTATGCTAATTGAAACATGCCCTAGAACTAACCATTGAAAGCTAGTAAATAAAAGGGAGAAAGACGTGGGGTTGGAAGACATACACACACTCACGCACACTTATTACACAATTGCCCTCGCTCGGAGGGTCCGAATAAATAATACAAACTGAATAAATAATTAACTACTCTAGCTAATTAAATATTAAAAAACTCTAATTAATTAATAAATTAATTAGAAAAAGGAGGTGGCCGCAGCTGCGGCTCAGAATGCTTGGATGATGCATGCTTGATTCGCTTTACTCCGAAACCCGATGTCATGCCACTGTTGCCTCTGTTTGCACTGTTCTGCACCTCTGAGGACTGTGAAAATCCTGGAGATACCTTTGAGTTGCTCCCTGAGCATTGTGAGATGCCACCGGCCAAGGTAAAGATCCACTGGCCATTGATAAATGGTCATCGACCAGTTGTGAAGCCATCGGCCAGGTATTTTTTGTCGGTCGGCCCTGTATGTAGTCAGTCGGCCAAATCTTCCTGCAGAATCCTGTTTTGACAGCAGCAGAGGACGGACAGTGCATGGCATGGAATTTTCAAGACAATGTGTGCATGTCCACTCTTCCTATCATGTTATGGACTCAAGGGAGTGTGGGCCTCGGTCCTTGGGCCACCAATCACGCATTTCGATGCACGATGGCCAGAGGCACCAAGTTTGCAAATCAATGTAAATGAATGCACAAAACCAATGAATGCTTCACACCCTATCATGTTGAGATCAAGGGCATCGGCGACCGAGAATTGAGACGCGTGTCGTCACTTTAAGTACGAATGCGCCTCACTCCTCATGTTTGGTTTGACACCCCAAACCAAACAAAATGCAATGCATATGTGCAATGTGACTCGAGTATGCAAAATGGCTCAAGTATGCAATATGAGGCTAAGTTTAGCAAAGCATGCCAAATGCAATGCAAACTAAACATGCAAATATACAATGTGCTAAGCATGCAATACTACAATGCAACCTAGATAAGCAACTAGGCAAAGTGACAAGCACGTAACAATGCATTAATTACAAGGATACAACAATTAATGCAATGTAATGAGCATACTACAAGATACTAATGTATGATCCATGGACTTATACTAAGATGGAGGAACCTCAGCCACACCCCAAAACAGTGGCCAAAAAAGGTGCAACAAAGGCACAAAACACACATGGAAACATGCACACACCAAGGCTCATCACCTAAGGCATCAAAGAGGCAACTCTAAGCATACTTAAAAGAGACAAACATGGGCATTAAACCAACATATTAAGCTCTGAAATACATGCAAAGGGGATGATGCTAAGCCACTCAAATCATGCAAATAAGGCACACAAAGAAGCCCAACACTTGAAACTAACCAAGGGGCTTAAGTCATGACCACATGAGGCAAGTCCCAAAGGGGAAAGGGGACCAAAATCAGAGGTCAAGCATGACCAAATAACCCCCAAAACCTACTGATATGGCAGCTAAATAACCTAAACATGAAGGCATGCACAATGACTCATTTAAAGGCACAAAAGAACACCTCTTCAAAGCATGGAAATAATGATGAATGCAAGCATACAAGCATGGATTATGGACTGAAATAGCATGGGAAATGATTCCAAATCATTGAAACAACCCAACTAAAGCATGCTTATGACTCACACACTCAAAGCTCACAAGCCAAAGTGCATGGTGGCTATACTAAACATGGCAAAGATGACCAAATCAGTACCAAACAGACCTTAAGCATGGCAAAACATAACTAGAGGCTTCATGAAGTCAAGCTAAAGTATGCAAGCATGAAGGCCTAAATGCGTGGCACATGTTATGACAATAAAGGGGGCTACTAAGCAAGTGTATAATGCATGTAATGGACCATCAATCCGACCAAAAACAGAGGTATAGTATGACCAAATAACACCAAAAAACCTCTGAAATAGAGCCAAGTAAAGCTAAGCATGCATGCTACCCTTATGAGCCAAAAACAACAAGTAAATGAAACACAAAGGGAGAGGGGTGTCCCTCTCCTATGCAAGACCTCAAAACCCCTTCACCACCACTGAAAATCCTCTAGATTTCAGTGGTGAGAAGGCCAATACACAAAGGTTCCCAAAGCTCAACAAAGAAGGCACAAAAAGGGCCAAACAAGGCCTAAAAGGGGGAGGTCGACCCCCAACACCAAAATGACCTTAATGAAACATCTTAAATATGAAAAATCAAAACTTTTATTAGTTATACACCAAGCTCAAAATAGCATGCAAAGTAGGTTAAAAGCTAGTGCAAGAAAGGAGAATATAAAGCAATAGCGCTCACCCTTGAAGAACACTTGAAGAACAGCAACTCCAGCCCCCTCCTTCTGATCAAAACCAACTCAAAACTCCAAGAACAATCTCTCAACACCTCCAAAATCGAAGCATGGTGTAATACTAGGTGCCTTAGTGCAAAACTAAGAACAAAACACCCTTTTGGACACTCTAACACACAAATGAAGAGAGAGAGGGAGATATAGAGAGAGAGTGATATATATATATATATATATATATATCATATATATCTCTGATTTGCTCAACCCCCTCAAAGGAGAAGAGAGGTCTCCTTTTATAGAGCAAGACAAGGGCCTAAGCTTCTTGGAGAAGCTAAGGCAAAAGGGTCAAGGGGGTCAAGCTTCTAAGGGAAGCTAAGTCAAAGGCCCAAGCTTCTTGAGGAAGCTAAAACAAAGGTCCAAGCTTCCTCAAGACGCTTGAGCAAAGGGTGCAAGGTTCTTCAAGAAGCTTAAAACAAAAGGGTGCAAATCCTCCATACACGTGTATGAAGAGGGTGCATAGTGTATGCCAGCTATCACAGCTGGCATAAAATATCTGCCAAAAGCAGATGCACAGTGGTCGACCAACAAAAATGGCCATTTTGACCAAAGAAATGGTCGACCGACCATAAAGAGTGCCGACCGGCCATCACCAATGGTCGGTAGCAACAAAACAGGGCCGGTGGCCTCAAGCCATAGACGGTGAGGTGTGGGGATGGCTAACAAGCCTTCCTCTACCCTCAGAAGCAAAACAACAAGTGCTTGGTGCAAAACCAAGCACAGAACAGTCGAGTCGAGAGGTCTTGAGGCAAGGCGCATGGCCGAGACTTCCGAGAACTCAGGACGAACATGAACATGGATGATCACCGAGTGTTCAAACGGTAACGTCTAAGTCTTGAGGACGGTCAAAAATGGGGGTGTCTACACCCTCTGGCGGTAACAATTAATAACAGCCTGGTATGACGTAACCAGTCCATATCCAAAATCACATCAAAACCCGACATAGCCATAACTACAAAAGAAAATGGAAGCCGGCAGTCGGCGACCTCAATATCACAACCTCTACACCCTTGCTTCAAAATCAATTCACCCCCAGCAGGTGATACAACACAAATAGGAGATGCCAACTGCGCCAACTCCAACCCCAAAACAGATGCAAATGTAGCAGATATAAAGGAATGGGATGCACCCGTATCAATCAACACATTGGCAACCGAGTTGCAAAACAAAAAGGTATCTCTCACAGCGGATGCAGCCGGTACAAGATCCTATGCTGTAACAGCATACACGCGCCCCGAAAGTCTCTGATCTACCTGCTCACCTCTCAGAGCATACGACTGTTGTACCGACTGAGACGATGAGGCTTCCTGATTGGCCCTCGAGGCCTGAACTGACTGAGCTGGCTGATGGCTCTGAGTCTACCTCGAACCAGATGCACCAGATGTGCCACTCAACTGCAGGCAGAACCTCTTTAGGTGCCTCACCTGACCACACTAGTAACAAGAGAGCGGCTGGCCTCTGCCTTGACTTTGGCTCTAAGAACGAGCCAAAGATGAAGCTGCTCTCTGTCCTCCTCCCCTCTGCGGGCAAGCTGGAGACTCATGGCCCAGCTAACCACATTTGTAACAAGTAAAGTCTCCCTGACTACCTCTCCCAGAGCCTGAACTCGGCACTGGAAAGGTAGATCTCGCAAAAGTACCTTGGGACTGCCGAGGGTTAGAACCCCTCTGCCTCCTACCATCCCCCTGGCCATCCTGACTCCTCTTGGAGCCCCTCATCCTCTCCTCCTCCTTGTGCATAATAATTTCAAGATGCATCGCAGCATCCACAAGGCGTCCATACTCCCGAGTCATGGACCCAGCAACCCTAAGCTTGAGCTCGTGTTTCAATGTCTTTTCGAGCTCAAGACAACGGCGTTCCTCAGACGCCACTAGCTCAGGTGCAAACCCAGATAAACTGGTAAATGCGGCCTCAAACTCGGCCACTGGTGTACTCAGTTGCTTGAGCTGACATAACTGATCCCTCAACTTCTCCCTGACAGTGGGAGACAAAAACTTCTCCTGAAAGGTACCAACGAAAGCCTCCCAAGTCCCTCCAATACGACCTCGCACGAACTTCCACCACTAACCCGCGTCTCCCTTCAAATGAAAATATGCCAAGGTCACCTTCAATGCCCCGTCTTTGATGCCAAGCATCTCAAACATCTTCGTCATCTGCTCAAGCCACTCATCAGCCTTCAGTGGCTCTTTAGGATCCCCCACAAACTCATTCGGATTAGACCGAAAAAACTCCCTCTTCAGAAAATAAGGCCCTGCCTCAGCAACATGGGCCTGGACTTGATTCTCAGCTCTGAGAATGTCCACGGATTCCCTCAATGCTCCTACCATCTTGCGGGCTAAGCTGCCCATGGCCTGCTAACCTACTGGCTCGGCCACATTGGCCTAACCAACACCCTCCTGCAGTGCCGGAATCTCATTCGGTATATGCATCTCCTGCCTCCTAGGCCTACCTCGCCTACCACCACGTCCTCGTCCTGACATCCTAATAAAGGTAACGGAAATATTAGCACATTCACAAATGTGCCGAAGCTATCTCACTCGCGTCCTAAAGCAGTGGACAACAGTAATTAATTCCACGTAAGCACATAATCACATAAGCACCTACGAATTTCATTTCCGGATAATGACAGTCCCGTGGCGTTGCTAGAGTTCCGGTTAGAAACTGCATTGATCAAGTGCTTTTCCAACAAGACTCCCAAAAACCCAAGGATCCAATCAACATCCTAGAAATTAAATCTCATACCCATATAGTCAAATAAGCATGTTAGCAAATAAACACATAACATCATACATAAGTCTCCAACAAGCGAGGCAAACCCATTGTGGTACTAACCACTTCCCACGTACCCGAAGTATTCAAACCCGGTACGCTCCGATACCAAGTTGTAACGCCCTCAAAAGAATACATATAAACCAATCATCCTTAACATCCATAGACATAAGAGAAATAAACATATATTCATTTATCAGAGTATTCCTTACAAAAGTATTACATGTTGACAACAAAAGTACATGCCCTACGGGCTTACAACTTTCCAAGTCAACACTTGGGTTCAACAAAAGAGAGTTCTGACTCTAAACACATTAAGCCCTTGGCTTGCGTTACATGTAATACAAAAAGATAATCACAAAAATAAGCCTTCGGCTTCTAAAACCTCCCAAGCTACATCCTTGGAGGCGGCATATCACCTGCACCTGAAAATGATGTCCCATATAGGGTAAGCCAACGCCCAGTAGAGATATACTAAACATAATATGAACAATAACTACAATATTAGCATTTGATAAATGTTTAACTTACATATATATATATACATATATATACACCGACATACATCTCTTCCATAACCAATCCATATTCACATATATATTTCAAATCCCTTTTTCTGTTTCATTAACCAAACCAATTCATAGATATAGTTCTCTGCTCATCCAGACAATTAATGAAGAGACTACAACTCATAACATTAACATTTCCATATTTCAATTCAAATGAGACTACAACTCATGTCATTAATACTTCAATACTTCCATTCATCTACGTTATGCAAACGTAATCAAGATTTCGGGACTTTCACCATGGACACTCCGGCCAACTTAGTTATCAATGGAGTCCCATCCCTTATCTCCTCCCAAACATAATACATATGCAATGTATATAAACACTTATCATATACAATGATCAAGCAAGCACATATTCAATGTGTTATTCCATCAGTTATATCCAATGACATACTCAGTTGATTAGTTTTAATTCACCTAATCATCATGCAGTGTCTACAACAATCAAGACTATCCTCCACCGATAGCCCAAAACAGTTATTTCTAAACAGATAATAAATTCATCAAACAGATAAATTATCAATGTTTTCATAGGTGAGTGATTAATCAATCCAACTACACCATCCCATCTCACAATTGCCCAATTTTATTATTCCCATACCAATTTCACATTCCCATAATTAATTTCGTTAATTACACTAATGACCCAATTTAAACCCAATTAAGGCAATTTCCTATTTTCTCATTATTGACCCAAAGGTCCAAATATCATCAACAAACACCCATAATCTCATTTTAAGACTCATATACACATGTATAGTTTTAAAGGAACAAAACCCCTCTTTATAGATTTCAAGTCTTGAAACCCTAACACCCAAAACTTTCCAAATTTCAACATTTATCAAAATGACTACATGTTTATGTCAAAGACCATAAATATGAGTAGTTATCCCTACCTCAAATTTCGGAGCTCAAAGGAGAAGAAGGACAAAACTAAAGATGCTCCGATCACCACCTTTTTTGGATCAAAATGAAGGCCACGCCAAGCTCCACACTTTTTACAAAGAGACTAAGGTAGAAGATCACTAGAGCTAGATGATTTCGTAGAGAGAAGATGTATTCTGGAGAGAGGAGCTCTCAAATGAGGGTTTTGAAAAGCTAGAGAGAGAGAGAGAGAGTGGGTCAAAAAGTGGTTCAAAAAAGGCCTCCCTCGAACTGATATAAAACACAGTCCGCTCGAGTGTGAAACGCCCTGCTCGAGTGTCAGACACAGACCCCTGCTCGAGCGTGAAAAGAGATGCTCGAGCGTCGAATGCACACTTCCAGAAGTTCTGTAGACGAAGGTCCCCGCTCGAGCGTGAAAGTAGACACTCGAGCGTCCAATGACCTGCACGAAAAGTACTGAAGGTGGAATAATCCCGCTCGAGCGTCAAACTCCCCGCTTGAGCAGAGGAACAAAAGCAAAGGGGCCTGCTCGAGCGTCAAAAGCCCCGCTCGAGCGTGAAGGCCAAAATCTGGGCATTAACTCTATGCTCCTAAACACAAGCAACCTGTTCCAAACCTGCCCAACACAACCCAAAACTCAAATACAAAGAGTAAAGGATGGAAACGAGAATAAGACAACACACATCTACGGAACCGGGTCCGGAATACAATTAAGCAATGAATGGAAAACCGGGATCGCTATAGCTTGAGCGATAAAGTGGTCGCTTGAGCGATCTTCACGACTCTGTTTACTATAAAGTGTGTCGTTTGTTTGTTTTAGGGTTAAACCCGTCCATATTTTGAGAGAGGAAAGCTACCAAGGTTTTCTATATTGGAGGGTGTTTATATATTGGTTTCCTTAATGATTTGACAATGATCGATCGATCTACATGTTTCATATTGACATCATCAAGGGATTTTTTTTATTATTTCATTCACAAAAGAGAGAGGTTGACATCATCAAGGGATTTTTTTTATTATTTCATTCACAAAAGAGAGAGGTGTTCTTTAGTGGATTCCGAAAAACTTAGACCTGAAACTTTGGTAGATTCTGGAGTGGTTCATTGTCGTGGATTTGACATCGTCGTTGTGGATTCAATGTTAGGGAAGACAATTTCAAGGTGAAGATGGTGGTGGAAGAAACATATCGGATTCAGTTCAATTCGGACGTGGATTCGCTAGGCAATTGAGGGTACTCGTGTATAATTCTTTTTTTTTTCTTACTAGATTGTTTTGTGGTTTTGACTCATAATTTTTTATCACAATTTGAGGTGCTCCAATTGTGATTTTTTCTATGTTAAATCGTTGTGCTGATTTGTTGTTGATTACTTGATTGGGATTGGCATTCAATGTTTAAAATTGAAACATAATTACGAATCAATATCTTGAGGGTTTTTAGATTTTTTAAAAGGGTATGGAGAGATATAGAGAGATGAGGTATGGAAGAAAACTTATTTCGAAATTATTAGTTTGAGAATTGTTAGTGAGGATATTATTATTATTATAGGATTGAGTGAGAAGATTAAGAAAAATTATATTTGTTTGATGACCATCAGACTTATAAGAGTATTATTTTAATATAATATTTTTTGTTGATATTTTTTTTTTTGTATAAATTTATTTTAATATGTAAAGTAAAGGACAAAACAGTTATTTAACTTATAATCCCATAGGATTAGATTGGAATACTATTCATTAGAGAAATTTCTCCAAGGCCTGGCTTGTCTCCAATTTGATATTAAACTAGAGTGTGTTGTTGGGCCCGTAGGGCCCACCACGTGTCATGTTTCGTTAATTTGAACCGTTAATGTGTAGAGTTTGTCGAGTACTTTATCCTTGTAAAAAATCACGTTGATCGGATATCGATAGTTACTTGATCGGATCAAATTTTTGTCAACAGTAAATATAATTTTCAAAATAAATTGTTGACAAAATTCTGATCCGATTAAGTAGCTATCGATATCCAATTAAGTAGTTATCGATATCCAATTAACATGATGTTTTACAAAGACAAAGTATTTAACGAGTTCTACACATTTAACGGTTTGAATTATTGAAGCAGGACCCATGGTGGGTCCCATGGGTCTAACAATACCGTCTAGTCATATAAATATGATTTGCAAAATTTAGCTCGATACTAGTCCAATCACTCAAAATAAATAGGATGTTCACCATTCGCTCTCATTGCTCACCTCTGCCACCAAACATGCATTACAAAAAATGAGTTGCTCTCCCACAACATTCTTTCAAGTTAAGTGTGGTTAGTGACAGAGTCAGGAACTCAGTGGATAGTGACACAAATTAATAATAGCATTGATTTTTTTTATTATTATAATAAACAATAATGAGATATTACTAATTTAAATTTTAAAGTCCATTTGAATAAATATGAATTTTAAATTAAAGGATTTGAGGCTAACTTTTATACAAATATTGGTGAGTAACTATTTTAGGTGGATTGAAAATTTATAAAAGAAAATAAGCTGAGATATAAATAATATATTTTAGTAGATAAAGTTTATAAAACACACCGCAAAAAAAGTGTTTATCATATGTTTGCACCCATTTTTACTAAAATTGCTTATCAATACGTGTACAAATCAGTTTGTGATCAAAGGGTCACATAGTGTAGTAGAGATGATTACATGTGTGAAATCATGGAGGCAGTTATGGAGCACTTACAAGTTACAGCCAATTGTTAGCTTAGTGGGCCAGTTTGTAGGAAAAATTGAGTTATGAAGGAAAGGTTTTCTTTGTCGATTTAGTGTTTAAAATGATGAGGAGTATGTGACAGTATAGAGCATAGTTAGTTCAACAGGAAATATGAAGAATTGTTAAAGTTTAAAGCCTTGGAAGTGGTGGAGCAGTTACAGCAGCATTTGGATGTTAGTGGCCTGTAGTTTCCAAGAGAAATGGGATCATGGACCAAGGAAAGAAGAAGAGTACATAAAATCCAAAGATTTGATAGAGAGAGGAAGGATATCAACAAGACAACAACAACTTAGTTTTATCTTAAGAGTAGTTAGTTTTATCTTAGATCATGGACCAAGGAAAGAAGAAGAATATATAAAATCCAAAGATTTGATAAAGAGAGGAAGGACATCAACAAGACAACAACCACTTAGTTTTATCTTAGGAGTAGTTAGTTTTATCTTAGGAGTAGTTTCATCTTAATTTAGGAGTAGTTTCTCTCTGGAATTTGTAACCTTTGTAAACATTGGTGGTTTCATCTTGAAATCATCTTTAGTTTGCTTTGTTTACTTTGTTTGATTTTGTTGATTGTAACTTTTGTTCCAAAGAAGTCCTTGTACTTTCAAGGCATTTGAATAAAAAATAGAGTCGCTTGATTACTCTTGTTTGATTGTTTAGTTAAAATTGTTGTTGTCGATTGGGAGTTAGTATAATTTTTACTAACAATTTTCGACAAGCCCGGTGGGACATCTTCCTAATTTGGAATGATGACAAGAATTCAAAAGCAAGATGAAGTACAAGAAGACATATCTCGCGAAACACAATCACATGTTGTTCCAATAAATGGATTTCCATAGAATGACATGTAAAGAAAAATAGATGAAATGATTTGGTTTTGTGAAGATGAAATGTGTTGGCGTGAGAATAAAATTTTATAATTACAAGAAAAAATTGATTATTTTGGATGGCGAAAATTTCAAACAATAGTGCCATTGTCATATTGTTTGAGACTAGAAACATGAAATCGTTTTGCTAAATGTTGGATTAACTTGATGATTAAATTGACCAATTTGAGATCGAAGTTCATCAATGGAGGGAAATATTGAAAATTCTCACATAAGCCAAAATTTGTGGCTTTTCAGTTGTTCTTCCCATGTTTTTAAAGGTTGTGAATGATGAAAAAGTCAATTCATCAATTGTTATGGGTGAAAAAACAAAAGGCCATGAGAATAAAAATTCCATGGCAAGGGGGTAATTTTACAAGGAAGAAATATTTTCTGGGTTTTCAAAAAATATTTCTAACCTATTAATGTGTAAAAGAAAAAATCAATCATTTGTTGCAACTCATAGTTCAAAGAGTGATGCAAACAATATGGTTAAAATGTGTGATTTTAAGCCAACTATGGTTGGAAATTATGAACAATCAAATGTTCATGAATTTGAAATTTTTGACATCATTCAAGATGTCAATATGTATGAGTTTTTAAGGTCATCTGTGGCTTTTGTTATTCAAAATCTGTTTTGGATATGTGGATCACACTAAAACTTGGTTTTAGTAAAATGGTTAATGAACTAATGTTGTTTGGAAAGAGATATTATACAAAGAAGGAATCATAATAAAACTTCCACTATTGGAATTTTTTTTTATCGGGTTTCAAATCTTTAAAGTCAAGTTACTATCGATCATAAAAAAAAATGGTATTTCTCTAAGTGGCCAAGTTTAAATTTTATAACTCTTCAAGAATTCGAGTAGATCTCATTCTTAAAGGGTGGAATTGTTTGAACCCATTTTTATTGGAAAGAATGAATATGTGATCAAAGGGTCACATGGTGTAGTGGAGATGATTACATGTGTGAAATCATGGAGGCAGTTATAGAGCACTTACAAGTTACAACCAATTGTTGGTTTAGTCGGCCAGTTTGTAGGAAAATTGGTTCATGAAGGAAAGGTTTTCTTTGTCGATTTAGTGTTCAAAATGATGAGGAGCATGTGGCAGTATGGAACGAAGTTAGATCGACAAAAAAATAAAAAGAATTGTTAAAGTTTGAAGGTTTAGAAGTGGTGGAGCCATTGCAGCAGCAGTTGGAGGTTAGTGGCCTGTAGTTTCCAAGGGAAATGGGATCATGGACCAAGGAAAGAAGAGGAATATATAAAAGCCAAAGATTTGATAGAGAGACGAGGGACATCAACAACACAATAACTTAGTTTTTGTTTTACAAGTAATTTATTCTGTAGCTGGCACTTTGTACCTTTGTGAACTTAGGTAGTTTTATTTTGAGATTACCTTTTTGTTTACTTTGTTTACTTCTTCTCTTGTCTATTGTAATTTGATCCAAAGAAGTCATTGTACTTTCAAGGCAATTTGAATCAAATACACAATCGGTTGATCTATTTGTTAAATTGTTTGCATGAATTATTGTTTAATTCACGTCGATTGGGAATAAGCATAATTTTTATTAACAATATGTACGTGTATTTTTCAATTAATTATAGCTTATTGTATGTGTATTTTTCAATTTGTTCCACAGAGCAGAGGCAAGGCTATTCGTCATTGAATCTCATCCTCCAATCAATTTATTATTAGAGACAAGGTGCATTGCTCAGTCATGGTCATCTTAGCTTAATTTGATTGTAATTATAAATAAATAAATAAATAAAAGGAACTCCTGAATCGAAAGCTTCTGATACTTCTTTCACTAGAGTTAGTTTTTTTCTTACTAACATTGTACCTTTTGTTTTCAGATATTGAAGAGAGAGAAGCAAAACCAAAATGATTAGTTTGGACCAAATCCTGAATAAATGTTCGGACGGAATCACAACAGGCTGCACAATAGCCTGGCATCACGTTGGCTACGTAATTCACTACAAGGAGAACATTCAAAAACTCCAAGATGAAACCAGAAAGCTTGAAAATGAGCTAACAAGGATCGATGGAAGGGTCGAGAGAGCGAAAAATGATGGAGAAATCCCCGAGGCTGATGTTCTGCAGTGGATAGAGTCAGCGAACGGGATCAAAGTAGATGTGGAGGCATTCCTAGACGGTGCAAGAGAAAACAAGTGGTGCTTCAAATGGTGTCCAAATGTTTATCGACGTTGCAAGCTAAGCAAGGATTCCGAAGAGAAGATAGCTCGGGCTATTAGTATCAAGGAAGAGGGCGAGAAGTATATGACATTGGAAGTGGCACACCGTGCACTTCTGAAATTTGGGTACAATTTCTCTCCAGGTTACGAGGTTTTTGATTCAAGAGCAAAGATCTTTGAGAATATCATGAAAGCATTGGCCGATCCTTGCATTAAAATGATTGGTCTATACGGACCAGGCGGTGTAGGCAAGACCACAATGGCAACGGCGGTTGGCAAGCTAGCAAAGCAAAATGGGCTATTTGATGATGTTGCGATGGCAACTATCTCCCAAACAATGAATGAGAAAGCTGTTAAAGAAAAACTTGCGCTCGAATTGGATCTAAAACTAGATGGAAGCACACATCAACTATATCATAGATTGAACAATGGGAAAAAGAACCTCGTAATATTGGACGACATTTGGGAAAAATTTAACTTGGCAGACATTGAAATTCCAATTACCAATGGTAATAAGGGCTGCAAAGTTGTGATAACTTCTCGCATAAAAGGTTTGTGCCCAATGATGCCAATGCCAGTTGATCCGGAAGAGTTCCTGATCGGAGTCTTACGAGGGCCAGAAGCATGGACCCTATTTGAGAAAGTCGCAGCAATTTCTGTGGACTCTGAAATCCCTTCCGAAGCAAAAGAAGTGTGTGACAAATGTGGAGGCTTGCCGGTTGCTATACGTGCAGTTGCAGCAGCACTAAAAGGTAAGGGAAAGCATGCGTGGAAAGATGCACTTCGACAACTTAAAAATTACAAGATAAAAGAAATTGCAGGTATCGATCAAAATTTGTTTATCTCATTAAAATGGAGCTATGATCGTCTAGTGCCCAAGGATGCACGATCATGCTTCTTGCTTTGTTCTTTGTTTCCGGAAGATGCTGAGATTTCAATTGACGACTTGGTGAGATATAGCTTTGGGATGAGGTTACTTGATCAGGACCTGAATACATTTGATGAGGTAACAAATAGAGTACTTGCCATGGTTGATGTCCTCAAAACATCTTGTTTGTTGTTAGATGACACAAATGAAAGTGTGGTCAAAATGCATGATATTATTCGAGATGTCGCTATATGGATCGCGGAAGATGAGAAAAGATATCTAGTAAAACATGGTATCGAAAAGTGGCCAGTGAAAGGTAGATATGAACATTACTCAACAATCTCATTAAGGTTCACTGCAACTATTCACGAGTTTCCCAATGAGTTGGAATGTAGAGGACACCACACCTTGGTGTTAGCGTGCAGCAATGACTCACCAACAGATTTTCCAAACAATTTTTTCAATGGAATGGAAAACAATCTTGAAGTCCTAGATCTGAGTGAAATGCCTATAAAGAGCCTCCTATCATCACTTTCAACATTAGTTAAACTTCAGATGTTATGTCTAAATGGCGGCAAACTGATGACAGAGATAGCTTTATTGGGGATATTGGGGAGTTTAAGGAACCTTGAGATACTTAGCCTTACAGGTATGGAAAAGGTTCTGTCTCATGGCGAAGATGGAACGGGATTTTCTGAATTACAATTTCTAAAATCTCAACCACAAATTCCGCCAGGTTCTTTTTGTAACTTGTGTGAATTGCGTGTTGAAAATTGTCAATTTAAATTTCTCTTCACACTCTCCATTGCAAAGGTCTTGAGCAACTCCAATGTCTAGAAATAGGAGACTCTAAGGATATGCAAGAAATTATTAGAAATGAAGGACAAGGAGATGAGGAGGAAATTATTTTTCATCATTTAAAAAAAATGGTGTTAAAGAACTTACCCAACCTTATAAGCTTCTATTCGAGTATGAAAAACACTTCAACAACAGAGCCAAACAATTCTAACCCTTCACGACCTCTCTTTTGTGAAAAGGTTTGTTCTGTTGTAACTTTTTCTGTTGATTTGGAAATGCTTGATAACTGAAAGAACATAAGTTTGATCTATTAAATTTTGCAGGTGGCATTCCCTGCCTTGGAGTACTTGAACATTGTGCGTGTGAATAACATATCAGGGATAATAGGGGACAAACAATTAAAACTCCCAGTCCAACAAGAAGAGAATGAATCCTTTTGGAACCTACCGCGTCTCTGAGATCTACATGTAAGCTATTGCTCCAAATTGAAAGCAATAGTAGTAGCTAATAAGGAAGGAGGGGCCCACGATAAGCCTCTCATTTTTCGTGAACTGCGTTCTGTATATCTTGATAGTTTGATGAATCTGAAGAGTTTCTACAGCATTTGTGGATCTAAAGCGGAAGAAGAAATTTCCAAACCACAACTCCTCTTTAATGAAAAGGTATGACTGCCGTCCGTTTTATGAGTTTTTAGAGGTATCAATGCTACCATGTGATTAAAAATTCAATAGTGCTACATACCTATAATATTTACCCCATAAATTTACTCAAAAATTTTAATAAATGTCTAAATACATTTTATATATGAATTCACAGCACATAAGTTGAATCTAAGCCAACTATCTTCATTTTGGATAAATTTCTAGTTCAATTTTTTTGAGTTCAAAGATTTATTATTAAAATTTTTCTACCCATATTACCTTTAATCGTAAGGAAGTATACTGATTTTTATAGTGTTAGTTATTATTGAATTTTGTGGTTATATTATAAACATTAAACAAACTAAGATCTTTTTTTTGGATGAACAAACTTATGTATTTTTGTGATTTTATTACAATTAAATATGGTAAAGTTATGAAATATGGTTCGGAGTGTGTATGAAAAATAAAGTTATTAAATATGGTTTGGACTGTGTATGAAAAATTTCTCTTTATTCATTTCCAACCAAAATAAGATTAATAGCACCCAAAAGATCTTGAATTGAAACCTAATTAAAGTATATTTTGAAACCGAAACATTAGATATAAAATTAATTAACCACCTCATGGAGATAATATTATTTTCTGACCCTAGGTCCTAATCACAAAGCCTATGAATTTTGAAACAGAAATATTAGACATAAAATTAATTAACCACCTCATGGAGATAATATTATTTTCTGACCCTAGTTCCTAATCACAAAGCCTATAAATTCTTAGGGTACGCTTGGTTGTAGGATTTGTTTAGGGAAGTGAAAATAAAAAATGAAAAAATAAGAAGAGAAAAACTTAAGTGAGATGAACCAAATGTTCTTACTTTTGTTGAAAATATAAAGAAAAATAAATTGCTCTCCAATATATCTATATGTTTTTTTTCCTTTTTTATGCAAAAAAAATGAACAAGTATAAATACTTTTATTTCTAAATTCTAGATCTAAATATAACATAATTGTTTAAGCTTTTAAAAACAATACCTTAAAACATTTGGTATCAGAATAAAAAAAAAAAAAAATTATCCTAAACCCAAGACAATATTTGATAATAGAATGATAAAATCTGTTTAAACGGGAGTTTGGAGACTGATGAATCATAAGCCCTTATTAAGAACAATATTGACAATGACATATTTTATTTTTTTTGTCATTTGATGAAGTCGTTTTTTTTTTTTTTTTCAAAGGCAAATTTACAGCATGAGCAAAGAGTTTGAATACAAGATTGCAATTATTGTGATTACAGTTTAATAGGTTTCTTCATGAACTAAACCAAGAATCTTCTTCTTCTTATCCAACAATACAACATCAAATGCAAATTAATTTTAAAAAGTGAGTTTGATCTATTAAATTTTGCAGGTGGCATTCCCTGCCTTGGAGGGCTTGACAATCGAATTTGTAGGAAACATATCAGGGATAATAGGGGACAAACAATTAAAACTCCCAGTCCAACAAGAAGAGAATAAATCCTTTTGGAACCTATCGCGTCTCCGAGATCTGAGTATAGCCGATTGCTCCAAATTGAAAGCAATAGTAGTAGCTAATAAGGAAGGAGGGGCCCACGATAAGCCTCTCATTTTTCGTGACCTGCATTCTCTATATCTTTCTAATTTGGACAATCTAAAGAGTTTTCACAGCATTTGTGGATCTAAAGCAGAAGAAGAAATTTCCAAACCACAACGCCTCTTTACTGACTGTCATACGTTTTATGAGTTTTTAGAAGTATCAATACTACCATGTGATTAAAAATTTGATAGTGCTACATACCTATAATATTTACCTCGTAAATTTACTCAAAAACTTTAATAAATGTCTAAATGCATTTTATATATGAATTCACAACACATAAGTTGAAGCCAACTATCTTCATTTTGGATAAATTTCTAGTTCAATTTTTTTGAGTTCAAAGATTTATCATTAAAAATTTTCTACTCATATTTCTGTTGTTCAAAATTGTGAAATTAAATAAATAGATTTATGAAGAAAACAAATTATATACCAAGAACATATGCTGATAATTACAACTAAATTTCAACAAAAATACACAAAAAACAATAAAGGGTAAAGAGACAAAACTGAAGCCTGCACGGAAGCAGTTTCCTTAAAACAGATTTCGCCGCCTCACGGGTCGAGTGCTTGAGGAAACCCGGCGTCTGTCTCCCAGGATACGACAGTCAAAACCAGCTACGGCAGAAGCACTATCTGTCTAGCTTAGCGAACAAAACAATGGTAGCACTCTCTCACAATAGGAACTATCAAGCAAACTGACTTGTAAAATGGAAGCAAAAATTTCTATTTGAAACTTGATAGGAGGGTCTCAATTTATACATGTATAGGGGAGAGAGGAAAAGCCTCCAGCCTTTAAGGCTAGTCATTAAAACACAAAGCATCCATGGCCCATTTCCACAAAATGAAAAGTATGGATGCCCAAAGGATTCACACCCTTTAGCCAAGAAAAAAGATTTAAATACTCTTTAAAATCCTATTCATGAATCTAACATCATGAAGCAATTTCTTGGCAATTTCTTATTCAAAACCCAATGGTTTTTGGCTCACTTGGACCTAACACAAAAAATGGTTAGGACCCACTTTAATATTTAATTAAAGTCACCACACTTTAATATTAAATTAAAGTCCCCAAAAAACCATTTTTTCCAACAATCCCCCACATGAATAAAAATTGACCGAATGACTCAACAAACGGACATCGTTCAACAATAAAGACTCTGAGAGAGAGTACAACGGACTAACCCCGACATCAGAGAAGGTAGCTTTTGGCTTTGAACCTCTCCCAGTGAAAACCTATCGAGTTTACTGGCAGATCAGTGAATAAGACATCTTGAACTGCTCTACCGTTTATGTAAACTGAGACAATAAATCTCACACGGGAATTACTCCTACCACCATTATGTTCTCATTGGTGTGCCCTGTGTGGCCCTGGACACTAGCCTGGTTCAGCGAGTGATTTCAAAGAATCTTGGCCTGCCCAATTCTTCTAGAAGCGGCCCCACTTCAAACTCACATAGGTGACTCTACTAAAGTATCCTGCAATACTTAGCTCAACAGCTTAACACATAAGAGTCATTAAAAGCTCAGCTTATCCTCTACAATTGCAGGTATCACTAATAGAAGGAATGGCTGGAGGTTTAACCTCCTCAGTGACATACCACCGTTATACGCAATTAGGTTGTCCCATTGAACCTAGATCTTGGGATCTCCAGTCAACTAGGTTGGGTTTCCATTCCGGTAACTTCCAAAGGCCTTAACCCCATTCCTTTTGACGACGTTTCGACTAACACTCGACTTAACCCTTTGGTTAGCGGATCCGCAATGTTGTCCTTAGACTTTACATAGTCTAAAGAGACAACTCCATTCGAGAGTAGTTGTCATATGGAATTATATCTACGATGGATATGTCTAGACTTTCCATTATACATATTACTCTGTGCCCTACCAATTGAAGATTGACAATCACAATGAATACAAATAGCTGGCACAGGTTTAGACCAACGTGGAATATCTTCAATGAAATGGCGAAGCCATTCTGCTTCTTCCGTTGCTTTATCCAAAGCAATAAACTCTGATTCCATCGTTGATCTAGATATACACGTTTGCTTGGAAGATTTCCAAGACACAGCTGCCCCACCAAGAGTGAACACATATCCACTAGTGGACTTTGAGTCCTTTATATCTGATATCCAATTCGCGTCACTATATCCTTTAAGCACCGCTGGATATCGAGTATAATGCAGCCCATAATCCCGAGTGTAGCGTAAATACCTTAACACTCGTACAATGCCCTTCCAATGAGAAGCATTAGGATTACTTGTGTATCTACTAAGCCTGCTAACCGAGTAAGCTATATCTGGCCTAGTACAACTCATCAGATACATTAAACTTCCAATTACCCGAGAATATTCTAACTGAGAGACACTTTCTTTATTATTCTTGGTAAAGTGTAAACTTAAGTCTACAGGTGTCAATGACACACTCGTATCTGATCCACTAAACTTCTCAAGTATCTTATCAACATAATGAGACTGAGAAAGTACAATTCTGCCAGAGATTCTGGTAATCTTAATTCCCAGAATAACATCTGCAATGCCCATATCCTTCATGTCAAATTTAGAGTTTAACAAACTTCTTGGTAGTTTTGATCATTTCATCGTTACTACCTATAATGAGCATATCATCAACATATAGACACAAAATGACATAACCTCTGTCAGTGTCTTTGACATAAATACACTTGTCACATTCGTTGATTCGAAACAAATTTGACAGCATTACATTGTCAAACTTCTCATGCCATTGTTTAGGCGCTTGCTTCAAACCATACAAAGATTTGACAAGTTTACAGACTTTCTTGCTTTGTCCTGGAGCTGAAAACCCTTCAGGTTGCTCCATGTAGATTTCTTCATTCAAATCCCCATTTAAGAAAGCTGTCTTTACATCCATCTGGTGTATCTCAAGATTGCGCAAAGCTGCTATCGCAATCACTATGCGAATGGATGTTATCCTAGTTACAGGTGAGTGCGTATCAAAGTAATTCAGGCCTTCTCGTTCCCTGTACCCTTTGATAACGAGCCTCGCCTTATACTTGTCAATAGACCTATCGGCCTTCATCTTTCGTTTAAAAATCCATTTGCAGCCTAAAGGCTTACAACCTGGAGGTAAATCTACCAACTCCCAGGTGTGGTTCTGTAAGATGGAGTCAATCTCACTTTTGATCGCTTCTTTCCATAAAGGACTCTTAGGAGAAGTCACAGCTTCGTGGAAAGTTCTTGGTTCGTTCTCAACCATATAAGTCAAGAAGTCTGGACCAAAAGATTTGGATGTCCTAGCCCTTTTACTCCGTCTGGGCTCATCTAAAACCTCAATTTGATCATCACCTGATCATCAACATGATCATCCTCACTAGCAAGCTCATCAAATTGCTCCAAAGACCTTGGAACCCTTGCATGGGTTCGGCAAGGAAAAATGTCTTCAAAGAAACATGCATTCCTTGACTCCATGATGGTATTCCTGTGTATGTCTGGAATTTCAGACTTATGAACAAGAAACTGATATGCACTACTATTATGTGCATAACCAATGAATATACAATCCACAGATTTTGGGCCTATCCTAACCCGTTTGGGTGTAGGAATCGCCACTTTTGCAAGACACCCCCACATTCGTAAGAATTTATACGAAGGCTTAACGCCTTTCCATAACTCATACGGCGTCTTGTCCACCTTCTTCTGGGGTACTTTATTCAGAATGTAATTTGCAGAGAGAATTGCTTCCCCCCACAAGTTCTGTGGTAATCCAGAACTTATCAACATTGCATTCATCATTTCCTTTAGCGTCCTATTCTTCCGCTCAGCAATCCCATTAGACTGAGGAGAATAAGGTGCCGTGGTTTGGTGGATAATCCCAGATTGAGCACAAGTCTCAAATAAACGGAGATTCATACTCACCACCACGATCGCTTCTTAGAGCCTTAATCTTGCGGCCTACTTGATTCTCAACTTCATTCTTATAAAGAACAAACTTGTCAATTGCCTCATCTTTGCTTTTGAGCAAATAGACATAACAATACTTATTGCAATCATCAACAAAAGTGATGAAGTACTTATTGCCACCACGTGATTGTATAAATTTTAAGTCACACACATCACTATGCACTAAATCCAACGGTTCTGAACTTCTTTCAATAGAATGAAACGAAGATCTTGTCAACTTCGCTTCAACACAAGTTTCACACTTGTGTTTCGGATTAATCTTAAAAGATGGTATGTGATCTAACTTGATTAATCTACGTAAAGATTCAAAGTTCACATGTCCTAGTCTACCATGCCACAAATTGGAAGACTCAAGCATGTAAACAGAAGAAGATGCACCTTTATTCATCTTTGGGATAACAGTCATAACATTGAGTTTAAACATACCCCTCAACATATAACCCTTACCCACATACATTCCGCTTTTGGTAAGAACGACCTTGTCGGACTCAAAAACCATGCGAAAACCATGTTTACTAAGAAGAGACCCTGAGACAAGATTTTTACGAATGTCCGTAACATACAAGACTTCGTTCAAGGTCAGCTCCCTTCCTGACGTCAACTTCAGGACCACCTTTCCTTTCCCCTCAACAATCGAGGTAGCAGAGTTTCCCATAAACAACTTCTCACCGTTTGTAACCGGTTCGAAAGTTGTAAACAGTTTCTGCTTGGAGCAGATGTGGCGTGTAGCCCTAGTATCAATCCACCATTCTCTTGGGTTTGAACCCACCAGATTCACCTCAGAGACAACGGCAGACAAGTGCATATCATCCTCCTCATGGGAGTGCTCTTGTAAGTCTGCCATATGAGCACGAGGTTTGGTCTTGTATGGCTTCTTCTGCTTGTGGCAGTCACTAGCCCAATGCCCCTTGTTACCACAGTTATAACACTTCCCAAAGAACCGATAACCAGGTTCCTGCGGCTTGTAAGCCGACTTCTTTGCAACACCACCCCTTGGCCCCAGCTTAGAGCTCTTGTTCACAGGGGGCTTCTTCCTTATCTCAGAAGATTTGCCATGCTCAACGACATTGGCCTTTACTGAGGAGGTACTCCCTCATTTCTTTCTATTATCCTCTTCAATCCGGAGTCGGACAACCAGCTCTTCAACAGACATTTCCTTGCGCGTGTGCTTCAAGTAATTCTTGAAATTCTTCCAACCATTGAGAAGTTTCTCAATGATCACAGCAACTTGGAATGACTCGTTCAAAGGCATCCCCTCAGCATTAATTTCATGCAAGATCACTTGGAACTCCTGGACTTGGCTTATCACAGTTTTAGAATCTACCATTTTAAAATCAAGGAAATGGCCAACCACAGATTTCTTTGCCCCGGCATCCTCAATCCTGTACTTTTTGTCCAGAGATTCCCATAATTCTTTTACTGAGCTCTTGGAACAAAACACACTATAGAGTGAGTCTGCCAAGCTGTTGAACACATAGTTCCGGTAAAGATAGTCTGTCTGCTTCCATGTGTCAAGCGCCATGACTTTCTGCCTGTCAGACTCATTCTCTGCCACGGCTGGAGGATCCTCACTCAGAACCTTGCCAAGGTTTAGCGTGGTCAAGTAAAACAGCATCTTTTGCGGCCATCTCTTAAAGTTTTTCCCAGCAAATTTTTCTGGGCGCTCATGGTGACTAAGTGGTCCTCCCGGAACAGCCGGAGTAACACCAGGGTTGACCACAGAGGTCACAGCAGTAGCAACAGCATCAGTGATAGTTTCCATTTCTGAAAATTACACCAGAATCTCACTTCTGTGTTTCCAGAAATTAAACTTAACCCTTAGAAGAAAAATTAATTCAAAAATTAGTCTCACCACAAAACCTAGAATCGAACATGGTCAAGAAAGTTCCCAGGAAGACTGGAGGGGTCACATCGGTCCCACTTAAAACCCAATTAACCTTTTGACAAAACTTTTAAGAGCATGTTGACTCCTAGTCCGTGATAAACAAATTAAGAATTAAATTTTCTTACGGATGAACTAGGTTAAAGCAAACTAGGGTCCAAAACTTTTACAAGCAATGTAAAACCATTGCTACAACAATATAAGCAAATAAAACTTGCTATTACAAATTGGTAAACAAATCAATTACATCTCAAGCAAACATGCTTCAAACATTTTGATAAAATAGCCAATCCATAAGGATTCTATGTAGTCTAAAAGCTTTTCCACGTTTAGGTATTCCTATTCAACACAAACGTTAGTAGTCCAAACATTTTTGTTTTTACATCCCAAATTCTATTCATTTGGTTTTATATTTGTTTTTCGCATTAGTATCCCTACAAAAATAGTTAGTAGCAAACCACAACAAAATATAAACAAATAATCTAAAAAATTTAATTATAATAAATAATTGAAACCATCTAGCCAACTATTAATTATATAAGTAATCAACTAATATAAGGTACCAAAACAAAATACAATTTGTAACTTCAAAATTAAATTATAACTTTAAAATAAAGTTCAATACTCATGAGTCATGAATGAAATTAATTCATAATAAACATTTAAACTAATAACTCCAAATAGATAAGTCAAATTCAAAGTTAATGCACCCAATTAAATAATTCAGATTAATGCACCTAATTAAATAATTCAGATTAATGCACCTAATTAAATAATTCAGATTAATGCACCCAAATAAATAATTTAGATTAATGCACCTAATTAAATAACTCAGATTAATGTACCCAATTAGATAATTTAGATTAATGCACCCAATTAAATAATTCATATTAATGCACACAATTAGATAATTTAGATTAATCATGTACACAATTCATAAAACTTTATAACTCCAAATACATTAAATTATGTAATCTAGCCTAGAAAATAATAAGCATGTAACAAATTGAGACTAGAATAGAATTAGCATGTCAAAATTGCAACATCCATAAATTATATTTTATAACCTTAAAATTCATGCAAATCATGGTAGGGAAATGATGAACCATACGCATAAAACAAGATCATGCTAATACAATTAAGTATGCAAATTATAATAGAGCATTCTAATTAAACTAAACAATTAGAGAGTACCATTGCATAATTTACAATTATTGAAATAGTGAGCAATTCCCCAACAATTCCTAGTAACATTATACAAAGCTAACCTAATAGTCTATATAAATCTATTCGATCAATTTCATAGAAAAGATATATAAAATCTGTTTTAAGCTTGTTGTTCAAAATTGTGAAATTAAATAAATAGATTTATGAAGAAAACAAATTATATACCAAGAACATATGCTGATAATTACAACTAAATTTCAACAGAAATACACAAAAAACAATAAAGGGTAAAGAGACAAAACCGAAGCCTGCACGGAAGCAGTTTCCTTAAAACAGATTTCGCCGCCTCACGGGTCGAGTGCTTGAGGAAACCCGGCGTCTGTCTCCCAGGATACGACGGTCGAAACCAGCTACGGCAAAAGCACTATCTGTCTAGCTTAGCGAACAAAACAATGGCAGCACTCTCTCACAATAGGAACTATCAAGCAAACTGACTTGTAAAATGGAAGCAAAAATTTCTATATTGAAACTTGACAGGAGGGTCTCAATTTATACATGTATATGGGAGAGAGGAAAAGCCTCCAGCCTTTAAGTTTTAAACTTCAATTTGGAGACTATGAACCATAAGCACTTATTAAGAATAATATTTACAATGACATGTTTTATTTTTTGTCATTTGATGAAGTTGTTCTTTTCTTTCAAAGGCCAATTTATAGCATGAGCGAAGAGTTCGAATACTATATTGTAATTATTGTGATTACAGTTTAATAAGTTTCCTCAAGAACTAAACCAAGAATCTTCTTCTTATCCAAAAGTACGACATCAAATGCAGATTAATTTTAAAAAGAAAACTAAACCAAGAATCTTCTTCTTATCCAAAAGTACGACATCAAATGCAAATTAATTTTAAAAAGAAAAAGAAAAAGAAAAAGAGAAAGAAGTCTGTAAATAATTCGTTCATTCATTTTGAATCCTTTGAAATTAAATTTGAGAAAAAAAAATTATTGGTTTGTTTATTAATTTCGTGCCACTGGACTTGCTTAATAGCAAATTGGAGGGTGTGTGAGTGTGATAATTAATTAATATGCTATTGTATATGCATGAATCTTATGTTAAAAGCAAACGAATTGTATAAAATGTACAATTTTTCGCGAAAAATCAAATAACAAATATTATTACACTATCTAGCCAACAATCTTAGATCAGTAAGAATAAAATACAAGTTTAAACTTATAACTCAGTTTCAGTCGACTACACGTCTCAGTGTTTGTAAAATAATTAAGGGGTAATTAATTAAGCCTAAAACTACAAAAAATTAAGGTTTTAGAGATCAAAATTTAGGAACAAGATTATTTTTTGGGGATCAAATATTTTTGTTGCGAAAAATGTTGTCATTATATTTTTAGTAATGAAAATTGGACATTGATGAATTATTATCCTTTTAGGACCATTTTGAAATCAAATTATTTTGTCCCTAAAAGTCTATTTATTAGCGACTATCCTTACGACGATAGAAATTAGTCCCTAAATGTCTTTTACAACAAAATTTTCACTTTTAGAGACAAAAAAATTTGGTCTCTAAAACTCTTATATATTGTAGTGTAATTAACCAGACTAGCATTGTTTTCAAACCCGGACCGGACCGGCCGGTCGGACCGGTTGAACCGGGCCTTGTTCCGGTCCGGTCAACCCCCTAAACCCGGATTGGGGCCAAAACCGGGAAAACCCAGTGACCCAGTGGTCGAACCGGTAAAACCGGTGACCCAGTGGTTGAACCGGCCAGAACCGGTCTATTTTTTTTTTTTTTTCTGGGTTTTACTTTTTTTTTTAATTTCTTTCTTTTCTTTCTTTCTTTCTTATATATATATATATATATATATATATATATATATATATATATATATTTCAAAATTTTGACTAAAAATTCTTATTTCAAGAGTCTCCTCTCGTAAGAAAGAGTCTCATTGAAAGCTTGAGAAGATTATGAAAGTCTATTCCTATTTATAGGAAAAGATTTTTCAAAGAGAACCTACAAAATTCTATGTGGGATTCAATCAAATTATTTGAAACATATTGATTGGAGGGAGAGTTGAAAATTTGATTTCCCTCCAAAATTAAATCTAGTATTCAATCAATTTATTTGGAGGGAATGTTTAAAAAATTTAATTTCTTTGAAATAAGTGACTTTTTTTTTTTATCAATTATGACTTTATTAAATATTATTAATAAATATTATGCAACAATTTTTATTTTTATTTGATTATTTATATATATTTTTATTTATTTATAATTTATAATTATATTTTTTAATTATATAATATTAATTATGACGTCACGGTTCGACCGCTTTGACCCGACGGTTGAACCGGTGACCCGTCCACCCGATCCCTTTTCCGGTTCGCTCACCGGTCCGGTTTTGAAAACATTGCAGACTAGTTGAATTGATCATTTTTTTATAATTCTATATGGGGAGAAAAAATTTGAATATAAGGGTGATACCATGTCATTGGTATCAACAACTAATTATTTCTTATCTTTTACCCTCTATGTATATGTGGCAAGGTAATTGTTGAGTTGAACCTTCACATAATGCACATTTATTATTTGTTGGTGATACCACGTCATCAGTATAACTGTTACACTAAATTTTTACTCTAGTCAGGGAGGTTTTTTTTTAGATTGGGAAAGCACAAGACTTAATATATTGCACATCCGATAATAAATCGTCAATTAAAATATATTGAAGTACAAAATAGAATTTTTACTCTGGTCTGGAAAGCTAAGGGTGTTAATTTTTACCAAAGACAGATTGATTATTTCTCCATCACTATATTGTTATTTATTGTTTCCATTATGGGCTTTTTACTGTGGTATTTGTTGGGCTTAAGTTGTTTCTTACTTTCTTGCTTTTGGGTTTTTTTAGTGGTATTTGTTAAAAGTGTTTGAGAAGTAATTTTTTTTATAGAAGGACATGTAGTGAAGTAGAAAAAATGATTTGATAGGTTATAGTTTTAGCTAAAAATTAAGGTTCCCAAACAAATTGATTTAATTTTTTGAGTTGAGTTGTTGGATTATAATTGTTTAAATTGATCAATTGGCAAAATAAAAAATAAAATAAAATAAAATTGTTCAAATTGATGGAATTATTTTCATATTTGTAATTAATCTTTTATCAATTAACAAAATATAAAATAAAATAAAATAAAACTAACTAAGCCACTATTAGAGACTCAAAATTAAAAAATAAACAAATAAATAAAAAATTGTCTAACGCAAAATTAACTAAGAGTAACTAAGATGTTTTTCCTCTTAATGTTATTTACACATTTTTTTGTTACTCCCCTAGTTTTAAATTGTTCTATTTTCACAATTTCAAACGTCTCAAAAAATAGTCTATATTTTCTTATTTTTTTCAATGATTTTGAAAACTTTATCCACATGAATTATTTGATATATTTTAATTTGTGGAAAAAAATTGAATTTATTAAAATATATTATTTACTTGATTAAGGTACACAATTGTAAAAAAATAAACAAACAATTTGATATAGATAGAGTATATCTTAGATTTTAGTCAAAAAGCTAAAAAGTCACTATAAGTTGTTACATCACATTCTCTACTTTTTCTGCATATCTTTTTGTAAAAAGTCAAAAAATTATTAAAATAGTATGTTTCCAAACGAGGCTAATTTTCTACTTCATATTGAACAATCCTTTCCAATCCCAAAATTATGATGAGGTTGTTTCTCTATGACTAATAAGTGGACGTTTGGAGACTTTAAAAAAATTAATCTTGGTTACAAAAATTAAAAGTCAAAAAATTATTTGTTATGAATTAAAAAAAGTCAATCGCAAACCCACCCTATATATAAGTTGAGGAATTTAACAAATGAAATATATTAAATATTTGTCTACCAAATTTATGCAAATTATAGTGGAGATACTCATACTGATAGTAGTGCAGGAATCAAGAAACTTGGTAAAAAGACGCAATTATGTTAACATATATTTGAACTGATGATTACAACTTTCATAGGATTCATGAAAATGCAGCATCATAATGATACCAAATAATAGATCTATCTCATTGCTCTGATTAGAAAATTCAAATATACTTTGGTATGCGTAAATTGTTTTTTTGAAAAAAGTGAGTTTGATCTATTAAATTTTGCAGGTGGCATTCCCTGTCTTGGAGGGCTTGGCAATCGAATTTGTAGGAAACATATCAGGGATGATAGGGGACAAACAATTAAAACTCCCAATCCAACAAGAAGAGAATGAATCCTTTTGGAACCTACCGCGTCTTCGGGATCTGAGTATAGCTGGTTGCTCCAAATTGAAAGCAATAGTAGTAGCTAATAAGGAAGGAGGGGCCCACGATAAGCCTCTCATTTTTCGTGGCCTACATTTTCTATATCTTTCTAATTTGGACAATATAAAGAGTTTCTACAGCATTTCTGGATCTAAAGCAGAAGATTCCAAACCACAACGCTTCTTTATTGAAAAGGTATGACTGTCATACGTTTTATGAGTTTTAGAAGTATCAATTTTCTAATTGGGTACCTACCAAATTTTTTCTAATTTGGTGAATTATAAATACATTATTTGAGATTTTTTTAAAATACGAATTGTCTCTATTTTTTATTTAGAAATTTTATCCTGCTTCATGAGATTTCTAATTTCATAACAAATTGACTCTTTTATTAATAAATCATTAAGTTAATTAACAGTTTTTAATGGTGTTAAAAATTTATTTCAATTAATAATTTAGGAAATTTTATTATATTGTATGAGAGCAGTTAAGAATTTTATTTTTTTAGTTAATTATGTTAAATAAAAAATTCCTAACGAAGGTGTATCTGTAATTTTTTAAAACACCGGAAGCAATTTATATTTTAAATAAATCTCAAAAAATGCATTTGTAATTTACCATTTTCTAATCAGCCAGTCAACTCATAAACCACTTTGGTAAAATTCACGATACAATATTACCTCATTTGATATATATATATATATATATATATATATTTTTTTTTTTCAAAGGGGTACTTCATGTGATTCAAATTACAATTATTGTGATTGCGTAATGAATTTTATAGTTATATGCTATAAACATTAAAAAATTATGATTTTTTTGTGAGCAAAGTTATATATTTTTGTGATTTTGTTGCGACTAATTATGATAAAGTTATGATTGATAGCATTCAATGATTGCAAAATGTAATTAACCACCTCAAGAGATAATATTATTTTTCTGACCCTAGCTTCTAATCACAAAACCTATGAATTCTTACATTATGTTTCGTTCTAGTATTTGTTTAGGGAAGTGGGACAAAAAAAAAAAAAAAATAGAAAAGAAAAACCAGGTGAGATGAATTGAATATTTTTACTTTTATTGGTTGAACTAAGAAAATGAAAAGAAAATAAATAGCTCTCCAATATATCTTTTCTTTTCTTTCTTTCTTTTTTTAATGTAAAAAAATGAGCTAGTACAAATACTTTCATTTTCATTTTTTTACTTTTCCTAAATTCTAGATCTAAACATAGTATAATTATTTAAACTTGTAAAAACAAAGTCCTAAAGCATCTGGCATTAGAACAAAAACAAAAATTTATCCTAAACCCAAGACAATATTTGTTAATAGAATTATGAACTTTGTTTAAACGTCAATTTGGGACTGGTGGTCAATTTGGGGACGGGTGGATCATAGCCCCATATGGTAAACAATATTACAATAGCATGTTTGGTAGATCAAATATATAGATATTGAAATAGTTATATAATTATTTTTTGTCATTTGATGAAATTGTTCTATTTTTTCAAAGGGAAATTTACAGCACGAGTGAGAATACTAGATTGCAATTATGGTGGTTACATTCCCATGGGTTTCCTCAAGAACTAAACCTATAATCTTCTTATTCTTATCCAAAAATACAACACAAAATGCACGTAATATTAACCAAAAAATAAAATAAAATGTGGATATCACATAATTGAAATTCTAGTTTATTCATTACGAATACTTAAAAATTAAATTTGAGAAAAAAAAAATATTATGGGCTTGTTTGTTGATTACGCAGGATTGGACTTGCTGAATGGCAAATTGGAGGGTGTGTTTGTGTGATAATTTGGTAATTAATATTCCATTGCATGTGCATGAATCTTATGTTAAAAAATTAATTTTTATGTGAAAAATTAAATAACAAAAAGTTAATTTTTAGCCAAATGCACATGTCTTAGTGTCTAGAAAATAACTAAGGCATAACTGTATGAGAGGGTTAAGGGATGTTGCCGGAAAATTCAAAGGTCGCCGGAAAAGTTACCGGAAATTTCATCGCTGGAAATTTCAAATCTTCTAGAAATAGTGAGAGGTTTAGATTCTTTAATGATCGCAACTAGAAACACAATTGCAAAGAGATGATGGAGATAAGAGATTGGGTGAAGAAGAAAACAAAGTAGTTAGAGAGAAAATAATGGCAAGGCTCTCCTATGATCTCCCACTTTCACTCTGAAAGTAGATAATAGAGAAGGGAAATTAGTTCTCTCCTAAGAATTGTCTCTCCAAAATCTATCACTTGAAAAGTTATGAGTGGGTGCTATTTATAGGCACCTCATGATGTAAGATGAAGCCCATATGCAAGGCACATACGCAAGGCACATACGAAATATTTCCTCTAACTACCTTGTCCAAGAAGGTGACCTTTTCAAGGATGAGAAAAACCCCGAAAAGGAGATCAACCTCTCGGCGAACCCTTCTTCTTAGTCACACCTAACCAATGATCCCTAATTATCCCAAAGGGTCAGGGGTAGTCCCAGAGGGCGCCCTGCCGTAGAAGGGTCAAGGGTAATTCAAGAGAACACCCTGCCCAAATATTGCTGAGTCTTAAGGACCCCCTAGATTGTGCTACCTCGACCTGGGTGTAGGCTAGTTTAACCGAAGAGTGAATTTATCTCCACTCACCGTCCTCGGGATCGGGTCCTTTGTTCGGACTCCCCACGCCCACGGTTTTGCTGCGTAGATCCCGGAAAGCTTCGAGCCTGCAAGTGTTCTGGGACTCATTAACGGAGTGACTTCTAGACTGCATTTGAATCTGTTCAAAGCCTTTCGAGTGACTTCTAGTTTCATGGATCCGAACCCTTTCGAGTCCGAGCTCAAATAGGTCTCTAGGTTCGTGGTTCCAAACCCTTTCAAGACTCAAGCAATACCTCAGAAAATGGATCTCCTTCGAGGGTTTCATCTCTTTTGAAAGCAACAGTTAACCTCCTCGGACGCCTGTATGATCTGAGCCTCCTCGAATGGGCTTGTTGGACTCTCTTTAGAGATATATGCTTGATGGGTCTTCCTTGGCCCAATTTGTTGGCTTTCTTATGGGCTCGTTCAATAGAATTCACTTGGGCCCATTTGACAATAATTTCTCCAAACTCACCAATTTTTAGGCTTTTTGATTGGGCCCCATTAATTAATGGGCTCAAGTTAACCCCTCTAACATTTTTCCCTTTGCATGTATGGGAAATTTTGAATTTCTCGGACATACATATTTTCTCTTCTTCGGTCATGCTTCGCATCACGCCCTCGGGAATATTTTGTCCTTATATGGCTTTTGGAAAATATTGATGACTCATCATAATTTATGGATAAGATTGTCAAATGATATTGATAAGAAGGAATCTTTTATCCTTATGCCATGTTTGGCAAACACACTTTTGTAGAGCAAAAATCGGAGTTAATAATCTTGCATAAGTTGAATCACTGATGTTGAATGTCGTTTACATTTTCATGAAATTGCTCTGAGGAGTAGAATTGTTGTAACATAAGTTACTCATTACTATTGTTGATGTCACCTTTATTTTGGTAATGCTTGAATTGTAATGTGAACTCGATATTGTTTATCTTGTTTGTCGACTTTACTATTTCAGGCAAATGAATTCTTATGCAAAATCCACAACCATGGGGCCCTTAGAACCCAAACTAATGAGAGCAAGGGCTGTCCCTCAGAAGTTCGAACAGAAGTAAAACTGTCTCTCATCAGTCCAAAAGGAGTACACACCCTACTTCGGCAAAAAAGATCCCTTCTGGTCGGCAACCGAGTCTCGAGGGCTGTTCTTCGGAAGTCCAAGTGGGAGCACACACTCTACTTCAGTAAGAAAGATCCTCGAAGCTCGCACTGATGGAAGTGAGGTCTGTTCTTTGAAAGTCTGAGTGGGAGCACACAATCTACTTCAATAAAAAAGATCCTCGAAGCTCGCACTGATAGAAACAAGGGTTGTCCCTTGAAAGTCCACATGGAAGCAAGGGCTGTCCCTCGAAAGTTTGGGTGGAAGCACACTCCTTTCTTTGGCAAGAAAGATCATTTATGGCTAGCAACCGAGTCTATTACTCCTCCTTCCTCTTCAAAGGGCGACCAAAAAAAAAAAAAAAATTAAAAACTATCTCAAGCAATATAACACAATGAAGATACACAATATAAAGAAAATAAACTTCTAACGGAGATACACAATGTGGAGAAATAAATTTCTTCATAACATAAGAAAGAAAGATCAAATTTCTTGGACAATACAGTAAATACAAATTGTAAATGCCATAGATAGACTTCTTCTATGGAATGTTGACCTTTGCCCCTAGAGTTACAAAGTCATTCAGAAAGCTTTCACCAGTTGCTCGGGTGCGGCTTCGGTCCATCTTGCATACATTTCTGGAGCCATTTCAGGCTTTAACACTATGCCCTCATTGGGAGGTTCTTCCTTCAACTTGGGGCTAGCTATGGGAAAAACTAACCCCCTACACCTTCATAAGTAGTACACTGTCTTGCCTTCCTCTCAGACCTTCATCATCTTCCGAGGGACAAAAGAGCTTTTGTGCAAAGAGGAAAGTTGGGACAATGGCCGTTTGCTTGACTCGACCTTTGGTTTGTCATCCGAGTAACAAGGCTCGCATGTACCAAAAAGTCTTTCTGAAGCCTCTATAGTCACTATCTCATTTCACCACTTAGCTTTGACACATTAATGATAACTTGAAGGCACAACACCATACTTGTGCATCCAAGTCCTCCCCAAGATAATATGATAGTTTGTCTCAGAGTTAATAATATGAAACCTAGTGACCGAGCGAATCACCCCTACCGCCAAATCAACTAGCACATACCCCAGAGTAACTCTCTCTTCTCCTCCGAAACACGTGATGGCTACTGGTTGTTTCACTATATGGTTTTCAGAAATCTTAGCCTTCTCTAGAGTTGCCCAGGTCATGATACTGATGGAAGCTCTGCCCTCTTGAACTCAACATTATTGATGTAAGCGGTCACATAGAGGAGTAGGTTGTATGGAAAAGGGTACTTTCGGTTTGCCTCAGAAAAGATTATAGCGTTAGTCTGCTCTATTGCTTTCCTTGGCATAGATCTCTCAACTGTCACACCTCCCTTATGGTGTGCCTTGGCAATATTGATAATGGACTTGGTAATTCCAGTTCTCGTTTCCCGGAAAGCCCGAGCTGATCAAAGAACTGTTTGAACTTGACGCTATCTTAGAGAGTCTTTGTTTAATGATTTGGATCTTTCTCTATCCTCGGCAGCTCATAGTTAACCAACTCTTCAGTTTCATTGAAGTAGGATGGCATACAAACAATATGCTTTCTTCTTGTTATCGGCCTCTATTAAGCCTTTAAACGAGAGTTTGGATATCCTCGAGAGATCTTGTTAAGGCATTGGATTGAAGGATGATTCATAACCAACTCTTCCTTCTGGATTGAAAGGTTCACTTTAAGAAACTTCCTCGCCTTCAGGCTTAAAGGCATTTTCGAAGGAGTATTCTTTATCCTTTGGCTCGAGGGCCTCTTTGGGGAAGTTCTCCTCATCCTTCGGCTCAAGGGCGTCTTTGAGGAAATGGTCATCATCCTCTAAGTTTTCAATTGTTTCAATCATTGGCCTGTCATATGCCATCATAGCCACGTTTTCTAGGATATCTTGGAGCCCCTGTTCGTTGAAACTTAGCTCATTTGCTTCAACTTTCTCTCTAAAGACCTTCTTAAGCGTTCGACAATTTTCTGTAAGATATCCTAATGATCGGTGGAAAACACAATAATTAAAGCCCTCACGATCCTTCTTCGGTAAAAGCTCTTCGATATGAGGTAACTTCAATTCTTCGTCATTCTTTGACTAAGGCCTTCATCTCCTTAATACTACATGGAAAATGCGTGTCATCTTCGTAGCTCTTCTTCTTCTTCCATCTAGATCCCTACCCCTGCAACTTTCGGGTAGAAGATGCGGAAGCCGTAGTGACAAAAGGTCCTCGGGATGACTTGAAGCTGGTTTTATAACTAGTCTCGAACCCGATCTCCTGAGACTGAGGTATGTTGATGTTTCGAGATGCTTCAATTAGTGCCGAGAATGTGGGTAGCTTGTGATTAACAAGAAGCATCTTGTACCCATTCAATGCCCCTTCAACATAGATTTGGACCAAGTAGCTTTCCTCCACAGCCTCATAATAGTCCACGACTTTGTCTTGGAGCCTCTTCACATATTCGAGAATGTCTTCACCCTCCCGTTGTTTTTCCTTACACTGGGTAAGTGTGGTTACTTTCTCGGCCACTTGAAAGAATTTGGCGTGGAATTTGTTAACCATCTCCTCCTAATTTCGGATAGAGTTTGGGGCCAAGTTCACGTACCAACTATATGCTCGATCGGTAAGGGACTTGGAGAATTCTCTTAGTTAGAGGACATGATTTGAACCATGAATCCCCAAAGTCTCGATGAACTAAATAACATGTTCTCAATAATTTCCTTGTTTGCCATTGATTTGATGAACTTCGGCACTATGTACCCTTCTGGGTATGGATAACTCAACATCTCGATAGGGTATGGTGGCTTGACATCCGGATTGGGCAAAGAGAGTAAACTCCTCCTGTCCTGTTCGAGATCGAACATGGCTCACACATCAGCGAGAGTGAGAAATTGTTGAGGGAGAGAACTTGATAATGGTATTCCTAGAACTTCGCTTGTAGACCAGAAGACTGAGCTTGGAGCAACTTGGCCATTTGGGTGTTGAGAATTCACTATTGGTGAAGACACATGACGATATTGGCCATCGGTACCTATAGACAAGCCATTTGATGATAGGACATTGAATTGGGTCCCATAAAGTCCATTGCACGTTATAGCTATACCGGGTTAGGCTTGCAAATTTGGCGTCAGAACCAAAGGAGACCCGTTCGGTACATGAGTAGAATTTACAATCGATGGAACAAAATTAGGCATGAGTGGAGCACCATTGTGCAGAGAAATCTCTGTGGGCCTTCCTTGAACTTCCACAGCAATTCGAACACCATTCATTGCGTCAAGAACTCCTCCAGCCACCGATGGACCATGGCTCGATCCTCCGGGTACGTGATTTTGCACTCCATAGGCCACAGGTTGGCCATGACTTGTTCTTCCTAGCATTTGATTTTGCACACCATTTTGAGAAACTTCAGGGAGAATTTGGGGTGGGTCTTGTTGATTTTGACCATTCCCAATGTCACCATGAAGTTAGTGATGCTTACCAGCCCCGACTTGACCTCCATTTGTTGCCGGTGGTCTGAAAGTCGAACACATCACCAATATGGTGTAGGTGAGATTTTGAAGGGTCGTGAGGATCTCTTGTTTAGTGTGTTGGAGTCCTTGAATGGCTTCAAGGATGAGAGGTGAGTCTTGAACTTGAGTCCTCTCATCGCCACCATTGGAAGAGCCTTATTGGTCAGTCTCATTATTTGCCATTTTTGCCAGTGTTGTATGTGTTTTGGATCTTGCTGCCACCATTAACCAATCCACCTCCCCAGCAGAGTCGCCAAAATGTATGAGTGGGTTCGGGGATGTCGCCGGAAAATTCGAAGGTCGCTGGAAAAGTTACCGGAATCTTCAAATATTTGCCGAAAAATTCGAATGTTGCCGAAAATTTCAAATATTCTAGAAATAGTTAGAGGCTTAGATTCTTTAATGGTCGCAACTAGAAACACAATAGCAAAGAGATGATAGAGATAATAGATTGGGTGAAGAAGAAGGAAAAGTAGTTAGAGAGAGAATAATGGCAATCTCCCACTTCACTCTCAAGGTAGATAATGGAGAAAGGAAATTAGTTCTCTCCCAAGAATTGTCTCTCCGAAATCCATCCCTTGTAAACCTATGGGTGGGTGCTATGTATAGGCACCTTATGATGTAGGGTGGAGCCCATGTGCAAGGCATTCCTCTAACTACCTTGTCTGATGAGGTGACCTCTTTGAGGATGAAAAAAACCCTGAAGAAATCAACCTCTCAACAAACCTTTCTTCTTAGCCACACCTAACCAATGATCTCCAATCATCCCAAAAGGGTCAGGGGTAGTCCTAGAGGACACCCTGCCGCAAAAGGGTTAAGGGTAGTTCAAGAGAACACCCTGCCGTAAATATTTCCGAGTCTTAGGGACCCCCTAGATCGTGCTATCTCGACCAGGGTATAGGCTAGTTTAACCGAAGAGTGAATTTATCTCCACTCACCCTCCTCGGGATCGGGTCCTTTGTTCAAACTCCATCACACCCATGGTTCTGGTGCGTAGATCCTGAAAAGCTCTAAGCCCGTAAATGTTCTGGGACTTATTAACAGAGCAACTTTTAGATTACATTCGAATCCGTTCGAAGCCAAGCGCTTCGGATCTCTAGGTTCATTGATTCGAACCCTTGTGAGTCCGAGCTCAAATAGGTCTCTAGGTTCGTGGTTCCGAACCCTTTCAAGACTAAGCCAATACCTCGGAAAATGGATCTCCTTCGAGGGTTTCATCTCTTTTGAAAGCAACGGTTAACTTCCTCGGACGCCCGTATGATCTGAGCCTCCTCAGATGGGCTTGTTGGACTCTCTTTAGAGATATATGCTTGATGGGTCTTCCTTGGCCCAATTTGTTGGCTTTCTTATGGCCCCGTTCAATAGAATTCACTTAGGCCCATTTGGCAATAATTTCTCCAAGCTCACTAATTTTTGGACTTTTTGATTGTGCTTCGATTGGGCCCAATTAAGTAATGGACTCAAGTTAACCCCTCTTATAATAACTAACTAAGGCCTCGTTTGGGAATAGGCTATTTTAGTTAACTTTTTGGCGAAAATATGGTTAAAAAAAACTGCTACGTTTGGAATGACTTTTTGATTTTTAAGAAAAGATGTGCAAAAAGTAGAAAGAAAATGAAATTTTTGACTTTTTGGTATAGGTTATAGGCTTTTTAGTTTTTTAAGTAACTTTTTAGATTTTAGACTAAAATTGTTGCATGCCAAATGAGACCTAAACCTAGTTAACTGGGCTAGTTTAATTGACCATTTTTTTACACTTCTATCTAAAAAGTTAGGGGGTCAATTTTTATCAGAAACTCACATTGTATTGTGTTGTTTATTGTTTCTATCATGGGTTTTTTATTATGGTATTTGTTGAGCTTGAGTTGTTTCTTACATATCAAATAGACTATTAGCCTAGCAAGAACTAGACAGTCAACAACTACCACCAAACCTAACACAACCAATCCTAAGCCCAACAACTACTATCTACATTCAACCCCTATAATGGGGGACAAACAAACACCATCACAAAAGGTATCAAACTCCTATCTATAAGAGTTGAAGCTAAAATCTTACACCACAAAAGGTACCACATAATCACTAAGTAAAATGTTAATTAATCATTTATCAATTGGTAAAATATAAAATAAAATAAATAAGCCAAGCCTAACTATTACACTGTGTTTGGTTTGGAGATTTGGGGAGAGATTTGAAAAAAGAAAAGAAAAATATAGGTGAAATGTGAATAAAATATACCTACATTTCACCTAATTTCATACACATTTTCTCTTTCTCTTTCTAAATCCCTTCTCAAACCTCTTAATCAAACACAATATTAGAGACTCGAAATTTTCCAATAAAATTGTGGTCTCAAAAACAACTAAGAGGTAAATAGACGTTTTTTTGCTTAATTCTATTTACACATTTTTTATTACTCTATTTGTTTTAAATTGTTTGCTTATTTTCATTATTTCAGACATCTCAAAAAATCATATATATTTTTTAATTTATTTTTTTCAATGAAAACTCTATCTACAAGAACTAATTTAGATATTTTAATTTGTGAAAAAAAATTACAAACCCACTCTGAGGCCATGTTTGGCAATTTGTCTTTCTTAGTAACTTTTTGATTTTTCTGTGCGGTGAAACAATTAGTATATTTGAAATGATTTTTTAGTTGAATAGAGAATTGTATGAAAAAAAGTGAATAATTGATATGTATATTGTGATGTTAACTTTTTTGGCTTTGATTTTTTTGTGAATTTTCTACGTTCTTAACTAAAAAAATCAGTAACAAATTAAGGAATTTAAAATAATAAAATTTATTAAATATTTCTCTACCAAGTTTATGCAAATCATTGTTGAGATACTCATAGTAGTAACGAAATTGGGAGACATGCTAAAAAGATGCAATTAGGTTGGTGAACTAGAAATTCATGAAAATGCATGATAATAATACAAATAAATCGTCCATCTCCTAGCCGTGATTAGAAATTCAGATGTACCTTTTTATGTGAAAATTTCTATTGTGAGAGAGAGAGGGTCACTCTTGCATTTAGTCGTGGTCCTCATTAGAGAGAGAATTTTAACACTTTCAAAAGGTAACCAGTTCTAATTTGTTTATTTGTATCTTGTTATTAAGGAAAAATCAAATCAGTTCTATTGTTGATTGTGGTTAATGAGAGGAAAGTATAAAAAATTAAACCACCAGTAACACTTTTTTATATGATTTATTGTTTCTTCACTTGTTTGAGAGATAGAAGCTCTTTCTTTTTATCTGTCATTTTTTCTTTTTAATAGAAGTTACTAATTTTTTTCCTTATTCCTCATGTTATTATCAATAATACAGGTTGTGTTTCCTTGCCTGAAAGAATTGAGGATTAGTTGCATGGACAACTTTGAACAGATATGGATAAGCACACCGCCAACCAACTCCTTCAACAAACTAACACGTTTGTATGTAGGCTAGTGTAACAAATTACTGTATGTTGCTCCATTAAAACTACTTGGAAGTATGCACAATCTACAATCACTTGATATAGAAAAATGTGAGTCCATAGAAGAGGTATTCAAAACCAGAGGATCAAATGCTGGGGAAGGAATAGTTTCAAGAGATGAAGCAACAAGCGAACAAGTTGAAATTATTCCCGTGCCCCCTCAATTAGAAAGGGTTTCCCTTGAAGAATTACCACGCCTGATAAGCTTTTGCTCTGGGTATAAATTGCCACCATCAGTACAATTGTCAATTAAAGAATGCCCCTCCTTTAGCCGTCTAATGTGAGAGAGAAAATCAATAAATCTTTCCATCCCAATGAAGAGGTATGTCATTGACTCTTATTTATAGCATCCAAAACCTTCATATTCATTATTACTAACTTTGTTTAACACATACTTACTGATTGATGTTAGTAATGTACGGTAGTAATTCGAACTTGTAATTCTAATGGTGAAATATAATTTGAAAGGGTTTCCACTAATTTATAGAATTTGAAATAGCACAAGAATTAAATTACATGAAGTTCAGTGTTGGAGACTAGTTTACACTATAATATTGGCCGTCAGCACACCGAAGTATTGTGATTTTAGTGATTTGTTAGAAGTGCTTGCTACTTTTTCTCAACCTTGCGTCATATGAACTCAAGTATGACGTCTAACTACCATATTCATGTAAATCTTATATTCATAAACACTGGATAGATTTCATATGTTTTAAACATTAATATTTATATTATTCGAGTAAAATGGTATATAAAAATTAATATAGACCATCTCTTATATGTAGTTATATAATCAAATCAAGGGAAATGCTAGTTAAGTATTTTTTAAGTAAATGTTACGAATTTTATTACAAAATTTGTGATACAATTACATATTTTATGGTAGTATAATTTTTTTTTTTTTTATAATCAAAATGTTACAAAAGGAATTGCAATATAATATAATCTATTATTGTTGAGTAACATTTCGATGAAAAAGTGTAACACTATAAAAATATGTAACTGTATAGTAATTGACTTGGTTTAGTTGTTCAAATTGCTTACAGGTGATTCAATATTGTGATATGTTCAAACAAGACTGTGATATGTTCGAACAAGGTTAGCTCTGCCTTTACGTAGGAGTTCAGATTATCAAAGAAAATTTGGCTCATTATCATCTTATGTTAGCTAGTATGTCACAAATATACTCATTTGGAGCTGTCAAAAATGATTTTATTTTTATTTTTTTAATTTAAGATTTTCTTGGTTTGGGCTGCATAATAAGTATGTAAATCTAAGAGACCATTTGATTATGTGTACTACCATATATTGTTATGAACCATGTACACTGCCGTTGGATTTGAAAAATATTATTGTATGGACCAATATCTATCTATAATTGTTTTTAATAGTTGAATGTCATGTCTTTTCCTTTGGTAAGGTTGTGATTGATTTTGAATTAGTGTATGTACAGTAGGATATATATAGACTCTTTGTGTTTAGAAGCAAAAATATATACTCTTTCATGTTAATAATTTATTTTATAGTCCCTAAATTGTTAAGGCTTTGTTCTGGATGGAATTATCAAACCAGGCAACTAAGCCCTTATTCTTGCCATTGAAAGCAAGAATTCTTCTAAACTATGTATGGACCATTCCCTCCTTTGTCAAAGCCTTGATTTTGGAAGGCTGAAGGATAAAGAATTACCCACCATTTTTTTTCCAAACTATGTTTTCATTCTCTCATTTGTGTTAGAGTAAGTTTACGGACATAAAACTATATTTCACTGCATAAATCACCAATAATACTTGGAGGATTTTCCCGCCCTTTTTGTGTGAGAAATAATTATTTATGCAATAAAATATTTGTGGAGGATGGATTTGTTTCCACAGGTAGGTAGTGAAAAGGTGCATCCAAGCTTTTTTCTATCCTGCAAAATAGCCCAAAGTCATATATCTTCTCGATTTACAATGGTCGGGAAGACTCTCCAACAATCGAGTCAAATATCTTGATCATATATAGGGCTGCAAATGAATCGAGTTGTTCACGAACAGGCTCGGCTCAGCTCAGCTCGTTAAGGGTTTGGCTTGGCTCGCCTCGTTTAGAAAACGAGTTGAGCTCGAACTCGATAAGTTCGGCTTGTTTATCTTTATTTAAATTATATAATAAATATATTATTTATATATTAAATAATATATAAAAATATATAAATACTATAAATACATTATTTATGTAGTAAATAATATTTTTGATTTAAATAATATAAATAATATTAAAAAAAATCTTATCGAGCCAAGTGAGCTTGAGTTTTATTAATATTAACGAGCCGAGCCGAGCTCGAGTCTAGTTTCTTATCGAGCCGAGCTCGAGCTTAGCAAAGCTCACCTTGGCTTGACTTGTTTGCAATAGGAAAATATAATGAATTGTTTGTTTTGTATGTCTGTACTTAGAATGCTTTCTCTTTTTATAGTCAAACGATGTCCAACTTGCAATTGTTGTATGCTGTTGGATATCTACTCTTTCATCAAATGGATGGCCCTCATCAGAAGTCACTTCTTACAGATCAGCTAGATCGTGTCTCTTATGGTTGATCATAGTGATCGACTACATTGTGTTTCTTTTAGCTAATCATGCTTTGAGTTTGTCTTTGTGTTGGCTCTTCTTCTTCTTATCGTATGCGATTGGATATCTCCTCTTTCATCAAACGAATGACCCTCATTAGAAGTCACTTCTTAGAGATTGGCTGGGTCGTGCCTCTTATGGCTGATCATAGTGATCGACTATATTGTGTTTTGATCATAGTGATTGATTATATTGTGTTTCTTTTAGCAGATCATGCTTTGAGCTTGTCATTGTGCTAGGTGTAGACACCCCATTTTTGATAGCCCTTAAAGACTTGGATATTCTTGCAGGCACATTCGATGATGAGTCAGATTGCTTGCCGAGCGGTCGAAGTTCTCAGCGGGATGCCGCAGGTTTGAACCTTTCCAATCCTGCATCTATTTTGTCTCCTTTTTGGACCACGTCTTGGTCTTTCTCCCTTGCAATTTTTGGTGGCCTATTGGCCATCTATGAAGGCAGCCGGCCATTGATGTGCCTTGCCGGCCATCAATGATGGCCAGCCGGCCACTAGTATTTTCTGCAGATATTTTGTGCCAGTTGTGCCAGCTGGTTGCACAGATGCTTGCAACTGTCCACACGTGGAGGGCTGGATCTCCTTGTATAGAATTCATGTTTTCTATATATAGGGAGGCCCTCTCTCACGTTTTAAGGTTGGAAGATTTAAGACTCAAAATTCTCTCTCTCTCTCTCTCTCTCTCTCTCTACATCTCTTTCTCTCTCTTGAAATTTTGTGCTTAGATTGCTAGATATACTATACTTTTGCATATCAACTCTCAACCTAAAGTGATCACCTTTGAGCTGAGGTCCTTTGAGGTCTTGAGAGTGGTTTTGGCTTGCATTTGTGCCTACAGTGGTGTTTGGCTCCAAGAGGTATAACACTTGTCTTTTAACTTGTTTTCCTATCTTTTTCTACTATTTTTGGGCTATGTTTGAGCTGTAAAAACCTCCGTTTTAATGGGATGAAATTGGTGTTTTAAGCCATTTAAGGTTGGGGGGGTGTCTCACCCTTCTTTATTCCTTGCTCTTAAGGCTTTTGCACCTTTGTTTCCCACTTCCAAACTATCTTTTTTTGGGCCTTTAACTACTGAATTTCAGAGTATTTTCAGTGGCAAAAAACTTGTTTTGAAGTCCAAAATTAGAGGGGTTAGTCTCCCCTCATTGTGTCTTGTTTGCTAGCCTAGTTAACTCCATGTGTTAGCATGATTTTCTAACTTTTTATAGCTTTAGTCCAGCATGTTTTAGCCTCTGAAATAGCCTACTTTAGCTCTGTTTTAGGTTGGTTAGTTCCTTTGAGTCTTGTTTTGCATGGTTGTAGTGTAATAGTCTTCGTAAGTTGGTATTTTAGGGTTTTAGACACCTCTTGTTTGAGTTGATAGCATCTTTTGGTGTTGTTTTTCACTCCATTTCAGCACTATAAACTCTGCAACCTCCCTCTTTGCTTCACTCTTTCATTTGCTTTTAAGGGTTGTTTCAAGCTTGGGATCCTTTAAGCTTGAGATTGAGGTCATGTTTAACGGTTTAATCCTCTTTGAGGGTTCATTATCAACGGCATGATCTCTCTCTTGCCTTACATTATCCTTTAGTTGACACTTCTTTCATCTTAGAGGAAACTCACCAATAGACAAATTGATTAAAGAATGATTTGGTAACTAAAATGTGTAAACAAAATTGGCAAGCAAAAGTGGCAAGATAAACATTTCTTTGTGTTATGTGACGTGTGTTCAAATCGGACGTTAATTTGAACACAAGAAAAACGGGACATTTCATACTCAAAAGTGATAAAATGTGCCACTTTCCTAGGTCTCCGTTGCCCTTGATCATGTATGATAGGGTGATGGTTCTTGAGTGTCTTGTTTTGCATTCATTGAGCTTGCACACCTTGAAGCACAAGCCATCATGCAATGAAATTGCTTAGATTGGTGGCTTGTGGTTTAAGTTCACAATTCCTTGGATTTGTCCATGAAAAGGAGGAGTGAATTGTGCATACAATCCTTGGAAAAACCTTCTTTTTGCTCTGTTTGTACTCTATTGCAGCATGGTGATCCAGTGCATCAGTGGCCGACAGGCCACCATCCATGGCCGGCAGTGCACTATTGATGGCCGGCAAGCCACCTTCTTGGCCAACAGAGGGCCAGCAGCATTCATCCATGGTCGACAAGCCACTGATGTAAACTTCAGCAGATTTTGGTAAGGTGAAGCAAAAAGGTTCTGGAAATGTTCAACTCTGCAAACAGAGGCTTTCGAGTGCAAAACGGAGGTCTTTTCGGGTGAAAACTGAGCATGTGCATCCTCCACTTCCCAAGGCAGAGTAGTGGCAGCGTAGTTTTATCGCTTAGTTTTATGTTGTAAATTAGTTAGTTTACTAGTTGATTCATTCAAGTGTTGTAATAATTAGTTTAGCTAGTTATTCATTTGGTTTGTAATAATTAGCCTAATTAGCTTAACCTTAATTAGTTGCTAGTTAGCTTAGCTTAGTTATTCATATGGACTCTCCTTCGTGAGAGCAAAATGTAATAATGTGTATGTCTTCCAACCCCACGTCTCTCTCCCTTTTACTTAACCGCTTTCGATGGTTAGTTTAGGAGCATTACGTTTCAATTAGCTTACCTTATGCTTGCATACATTCATCTTGTCTTGCATGCACCGAGGCTCGGCGCATCATTCAAACTGCATCGTCATGTCAATACTTCTTTGAATACGTGTTTAACTGCATGTTATCAAATCGAATCATATGCCATATTAGTAGCCGAGCCTATTAATTGCATTATCGTTTGTGTTGCATTGGACATCTTGTGTAGTTAGGAATCATGCATATTTTTCTAACTCATGTTTTCTTAGCATGGAGTACTAGGTGAGTTTTATGCTTTAGCATACTTGCATGAGTGTGAATGATTTCCATGTCTAGCATACTTGCCATGAGGCTAAATGTTTACTTGCTAAACTACTTGAATGCCTGTGGATGAAAGCTTGTTGTTTAAATTGGAACGATTCAACAAATATATGTTTTAAACCCACTTTGTTGATTGGCAAATCATGTTTTAAGCGCACTATGTTTGGTGGCAAATCTGCGAACTTTAAGCCCACTTGAGGTGGCAAATTCAAACCATTTTCACAAACAAATATGAAGCTGAAGTGTTCCAACTTGAGCAAACTAGTCTATATTTGCTTGTGCACATCACATAATAAAGATAGCCTAATAACCAGAATAAGAATGCATAATGTACATAAAAAAATCATATCATGATTAGTAGAGGCCGATCTTTGATCAGGCGAGCGGGGGTGCTCAATTCATGACCTTCCCCTTTCATACCTAAGTTTTCGAGTCGAGGTAACTTTGGTGATGACGAACAAGTGGCCTTTGACACGAGTCATGGGTTTCCTAAATTTCTCCAAAAATAAAATACTTAGGTGGCGACTTTGTATCTGGCAAAGCAGTCCAATTTTGGCTTTTTTGATTCAAAATCAATTTTCCAAAACGATTTGCCAAATTTGGACTCTTTGGTGTTTATCAGTTTCACATTGCACTTGTGAGATTAGATTTAGAACCACGAGAGTCTGAACTGTAGGGCTCATATTCAAGCTTTTGAAAGGGGGCGCGAAAAAACCGAGCTACAGTTTCTGGGGACTCTACTGGGGACTCAGAGAACTTGACTTGAGCTCATGATATGACTTTTTATTTACACTCATGTGTTTCTTTGCATTTGCATTTGCATCGGTGTGCTTAACTCACAGTGTTTGCCATCTGCTATTCCTGAACGGTTTGTCGGAGGCTTGCTTGGAAAAGCTTGCCAAAAGGCTGACCGGTTGCGGGTTCTGCCACAATGGGAACACGACCCTTGGATCTGGACTATCGTTGTACCATTTGATCCTCCTTTCACTTCTCAGTGTTAGGTGTGAGAAGTATATTAGGTAGTCTTGTTGAGGTACCCTTTTTGACCAATCAGCCTAGTTGCATATCGGAAGCCATAGAGACTGTTCCAAACTAGGACAGATTGCTTACCCGAATGCAGGATTGTGTGAAACACTTTGCTTGAATAGCTAACCCTAGTTCCTGACGAAACCAGGACAGGGTAACCCTACCCCCCTCATAAGGGTGTTTTGGCTCACACTTAACTGGTACGTGCTTTTAGAGTGAAACTCTATAGAAATGTATGTATCCGTTGTAAGTTTGGGTATCAGTTTTGAGACAAAAATGAGTATTGTGTACAGTTCTCCAGCTTATGATTGCAACTGCGTGTTGTTAGTGTCTGAGTCGAGGTGTTGTGCGATTTCTGATTTTTGTTTTCTTTTACATTATTTCTTTTTTTGCAAGGTAGTTTTTCACCATTGCTTCGGACGATTCTGCTACCCCTCAAGCACTCTAGACCCGTGTAAGGCGACTTTACAGATCTGGGGATCTTGTTAGGGGATAGCCAGTGTTTGCTCCACTCCCACCGGTTACCAGACAGAGGAGGATCAGGCATAATTCACTAGTCCAGCAGTCACCTTTTACTTCACCTACGCCCAGTCAGGCTCAGTCTTCTACTTCTACTCCAGAAAGAGAGTATTCACCAGTTCTGATAGCTCAACATCCCCCAGTCAGCATGGAAGATATGCTTCATCAGCTCCAGCAGACCATTGAGACCATATAGCTAGATGTTGCCCGCCAAGCTGAGGTTACATCCTGCCAAGCAGAAGTGATAAATAGGCTTTAGCAACAACAACCATAATCGGCAGTAGCCTCTGCATCCCATGCGCCCCCAGTGGGTATTCCAGCAACCAGAGTCACTGTCAACGTCCAACAGAATCTGGGCGTTCCGGTAGATCAGATCCCACTTTAGACCTCCAAGGCACTAGTGTACCAAATGGAGGTGCCATTTGAATTCGAGGTTGACCCCACTATATTGAAGGTCAACGAGTTAGAAAAGCTCTTCAAGCGAGCATAGGGCATGAATTCAATCCCTGACATTGAGGATGGATACACAGATTCCGCAGTAACTCTGCCGGACAGATTCAAGAAGCCACATATAGATCATTTCGACAGCTTCGGGGATCCTGTGGTCTATCTACGGTTATTTTTTGATATCCTACGACCAATGGGTCTCACTAGACTTCAGAAGCTATTGCTTTTTGGCCAGACCCTGTCGGGTATAGCGGTCATCTGGTATGTGAAACTCAAGGACTCTGTGAAAAGAAGTTGGGAGAAAATGGCTGAGGCTTTCATTGCACAGTACTTCTACAATATCCAGACCGAGGTCACAACCCATGATCTTGAAGTGACTCGTTAGGAGCCAAAGGAGGGCTTCTTGGATTTTGTAACGAGATGGAGGGCCAAGGCCTCTATGATGACTATCAGGCTGTCTGAAAATGACCAAATCAGAATAGTGGTCCGCAACTTGCAAGGGAGATTATTATAGAAGATGGTAGTCTTGTCTTTGTGTATATTTACTGAGGTCCATGAGATAGGGGTTCAAATTGAGGATGCGATGAAACAGAGGTTGATTCCCGATGAGAAAGAACAGCTCGAGAGGCCTTTTATACGCAGTTCCAATGTAACCACGAGTGGTAGCACCTCTGCACGGCCTTCGGATGTGAGTATGGTCACCACCACACCCAAAACTACCAACCATTTTCCCAATACATCCAACACAACTCCACAAACCTCAACCAGCCAGACCTGATCTCAAAAGGTCTTTATCCTGCTCTACATGCCTTTATCCAAAGCCCTAGGGGTCCTGATCAAAAAAGGATACCATAAGCCACTAGAGCCTCGCCCTCTACCCGATCCTCTCTCCTCGAAACATAACTCGGCTAAATACTGTGCTTTTCACTAGTAGCAAGGTCATGACACTGATCAATGCTACAGGCTGCGTCATGAGATTCAAGATCTCATTGACAATAAGGTGATAACATCTCTCTAAAAACCCAACGTTACTACAAATCCTCTCCCACCACATAACCAAGTCCCTTCACCTCAACATATAAACCTCATCCACACACTGGCCGTCCCTTATGACCTCAGTATATATATCACCCCATCCCACGTACCTAAACCGGCATTGTTCATCCCTGAGAGCACGGACTTGTGCATGATGAATGTGTCTACACTCCAAATTGAACTAGTGGTGGTGACAATAGTAGATGAAGGGAGGTTAGCCTTGGTGAAAAATATCAGTCTGTTGCCCAAGGGCTGTGAGGACTTATCTGACGGGGTGTACAATCCATACTGCTATATTGTGCCAATCAATCAAGCTAAGCCGGAAGTGTTGTTTCCAACTAGGGTGGAGGTCAATGTAGTTCGAGAGGATGGGCCAAGTCAGGGATTAGATGACCTAGCCGACCTAGATGAGGACATAGACAATTTGCAGTTCTTTGATGAGCAAGATCAAGGGGACGTGCATATTAATTGGTTTGATCTGAACGGGTCAACAGAAAATTCTGGGTGGCTAAGTGATGAACCCGATAGAGATGAGGGAACTGAATTGAAGCTGGAAAAACAGAAAGCGGGAATCGCTGCAATGACCTGAATGGTCGATGGGAAGGGTAAGCTGCCAAAAAACACTGGTGTAGAATAATTGGCTCAGGAACTAAGCATTGTTAGTACTGTATATACAGAGCAAGAAGCCGCACTGGAGTAGTTTAAGCAAGAAATGGATGAAAACAACTAGAAAGTTGGAAAAATCCAACACCCTGCGGGAGAGATTTCTAACAAGAAGATAATCCGAACGGAGCGGGACGAATGCTTATCGGCTGCCGAAGGAATTTGGTAGGATGACGACGACCTACACCTGGCCCATACTTATGAAGATTGGGGCGAAGATTTTCCCGACAACACTTGGTGTGTGGAAGAGGTTGACCATATGACAAGAAGTGGCCAATATTTCAAACCACCGCATCTGGACCAACCTGAGGCATACGGGAGGGATAAAGAAGTAGAGAAACAGAAAGAAAAATTGTTAGAGGAGGAGGCTGTGCTGAAATAGTTGAAGAAGATTCAAGCTGATATATCTATCTGGGGTCTGCTTATGGCCTCGCGAGTGCACAGACAGGCTGTACTGTTGGCAATGGATAAAGCTAAGTTATCCATCGACACCACCCCGGAACAACTGGTGGGATTAGTCTTCCCGGGAGGCGCTGCGCTAACTCTGACCTTCTCGGACAAGGAATTGTCTCCAGAAGGCTCTGCACAGAACAAACCTCTATACATATCAGTGGAGTGCCGAGAAAAGTGAATACCAGTGGTATTGATCAACACTAGGTCAGCAATCAACGTCTGTCTGTGTCGTACGACTTATGTTATTGGCCTGAAACGGCCAATTTTGTGCCTACAGCCTAGGTGATTCGGGCGTATGACAATACAAGCAGAGAAGTGATGGGAATAGTGTAGATCAGAGTACAGGTCGGCCCAGCTCAACAGGACATCGAGTTCCATGTCCTGGACGTTCCAGTCACTTTCAACTTACTACTTGGGCGACCCTGGCTGCACCAAGTGAAAGATGTCTCTTCTACCCTCCACCAAATGTTGAAGTACCCTCATAGGAAAGGGGTGGCCATAGTCTTCGGGAATTCATCTATACATCCTCCGCCAGAGGTAACTACACCTGTGCTGGAGATTGTACACGGCAAAGAGGATGTTTTTCTTTCAGGATTTACCTTGGCTAAGGCCCGGGTAATGTAGAATATCTTGGCTATTGATGAAGACTTGTATGTCAACACCCAATCTATATACTTCTTGAACAAGCTCCAACACATGCCAAGAATGGGGTTGGGAAGAAGCGGCCGGAAAGGCATCACTGCATTGGCCGACGTGCCACATAACCCATATGCCTTTGGTCTTGGCTATACGCCCACCAAAGAGGATTGGGTGAGGAAAGGGAAAGAGATGGCCGAAAGAGCCAGAGTTAAGCAGACCAGGAAGTGCTACGAACTTGTGCATAGACCAATCCGGGGAACCCTGAATGGTTATTTTGTTCAGGAGGGTGAAGACTTCCCATTCTGTGGTTTCCCCGAGCCCTGGTTCAACTCAGAAAGGCAGCGAGTTCCTGGCTTTGAGATTTTCTTTGACTTGCAGCTGTAAGATAGTGATACGGAGGAAATGGCTAAACCGATTGCTAAAGCTGCAAAGAGCACAAAAAGTGATTCTAACAGCAATGAGCTTAAAGTAGGAGCAGCACTAGTATGTTTCCTTTCGGATCTTTCGATCAACTCAGAGAGCTTGGGGGATAACCTGACCGTTTCCATGATCGGGGACCAACCGGGTGTGAACCCTTATAGTAGTATCTTGGATGCATCTGACACACTATCTCTCATCTGGCAGCTAGAGGAGGGTTACCTGTCTAGCAGTTCTGAGTCGGGTAGTGAGCCAGAATCTGATTCCACAGAGTTTGTGGATTCGGAATCAGATTTCTGTTCTTCTAAATCTGGCTCCGATATTCCTGAGGTTGATAACCCGGATGCCGAGGTTTTGTCTAGGTCACCTTTTTCTTTTTTCTTTGAGTCGGTTGTAACCGAGGAACTGGATGAGCTAGACCTTTTGAATAAGAATGCCACTGCAAATTCCAAGTATTTCTCTGTGCCTCTTATTTATTGCATTGATCATGATTTTCAAAATTTTGATGAAAACGATGAGGAAAAAATTCCTCTGGTTTTGAAATTTTTGATTAATCGGGAGGAGGAAAGATTTGCAAAACCCCTCGCTGATGAAATCATTACCATTAATGTGGGTACTGAGAAGGATCCGCGTCTAGCCCATATCGGGTCTACGTTGTCTTCAGATGAGCGCGAGCGCTTAGTCATTTTATTAAAAGTTTTCAAAGATGTTTTCACGTGGTCCTACGAAGACATGCTTGGAATCGATCCTAAGATTGTACAGCATCGAATCCCTCTTGACCCTGAGGCCTGGTCCGTTAAACAGAAGTTGGGGAGAATACGCCTGGATTGGGCTTTGAAGATTAAGGAAGAGATCACCATGCAGATAGACGTAGGGTTCTTGCTAGTATCTGAGTATCCAACTTGATTGGCCAACATTGTTCCAATGCCAAAGAAAGACGGCAAAATTTGGGTGTGCGTGGACTTCAGGGATCTGAATAGAGCTAGTCTGAAGGACGACTTTCCCTTGCCGTATATTGATGAATTGGTGGACTTCATCACAGGCCATGCATTGCTCTCCTTCATGGATGGATTTTCCAGGTATAACCAGATTCTGATGGTGCCCGAGGACAGAGAGAAAACTGCTTTCACTATGCCGTGGGGAACCTACTGCTATAGGGTGATGCCGTTTGGGTTGAAGAATGCTGGGGCTACCTATCAAAGAGCTGCAACCACAATTCTGCATGATTTGATCCATAAAGAGGTCGAGGTGTACGTGGACAACATGATTGTCAAGTCTAAGGAAAGAGTGGGCCACTACACTGCCTTGAAGAAATTCTTTCAACGGATCAGAGAATACAGATTGAGGTTGAATCCATAGAAATGTATTTTTGGTGTAACAACAGGGAAAATGCTAGGTTTCTTGATCACACAGAGGGGCATCGAGGTAGACCCTTCCAAAATCAAGGCCATCTTAGAAATGCCACCACCAAGGATTGAAAAGGAGATGTGAGGCTTTCTGGGTAAAGTGCAATTCATAAGACGTTTATTTCAAAATTAACCTTAACTTGTGAACCACTTTTTGGTCTCCTAAAGAAAAAAAAAATTCGATGGGATGATCGATATCAATTCGCTTTTGAGCAGATCAAGCAGTACTTTCAGAATCCACCTGTGTTGTCGCGGCCAGAGCAGGGGAAGCAGCCCCTGATTTTGTATCTGTCAGTAACGGACACAACGATGAGATGCATGCTTGCTCAAGAATCTGAGGATAAGGTGGAGAAAGCCATCTACTACTTGAGTAAGAAAATGCTGGATTACGAGGGTCGTTATACCCTGCTGGAGAAAGCTTGCTTAGCCTTGGTATGGGCTACCAGGAAGTTGAGGCACTACTTGTTAGCTCACTCCGTAATTCTAGTTTCAAGATTAGATCCCATCAAATATCTCTTTGAGAAACCAGCGCTTACGGGTAGGCTAGCCTGTTGGTTGTTTCTCCTTTCCGAATTTGATCTGAAGTATGTTATTCGGAAGTCTGTCAAAAGGAGAGTAGTAGCAGAGTTCCTGACAGATCACCCAGTAAAAGGGGATGAAGCGGTAGAACACCTATTCCCAGATGAAGCAATTCTCCAAGTCGAGAAAGAGCTTTGGACAATGTACTTTGATAGAGCGTCTAATCAATACGGTTATGGGATAGGTGTGTTACTGATAGCATCCGACAATTCCCATATACCCTTAGCCTTCAAACTCCGGTTCAAAGTATCCAACAACGAAGCAGAATACGAGGCATGTATCGCTGCTTTGGAAGCTGCCCTGGAACTAGGGGTAAAAAGGTTGGATGTAATTGGGGACTTGACCCTAGTTGTGTCTCAAGCAAAAGGAGACTGGAAGGTTAAAGAGGAAAAGATAAAGATCTATCACCAAATGCTGGACGTTCTGATTCCTAGGTTTGTGTAGTGATCCTAATTTTTTCGTAAGTCTTTATTTATTTATTAGTACTTGATTTTATTTTTGGCTTTATTAATTGCGTAATTATATAAGAATTTAATGTGGTATTTAATTCATTTAATGTGTTAGTTAATTATATATAATTAATCTGAATATTTATATGTATATAAGTTATATTTGTGATTTATTTGTATAATATAATATAATAGGAAATTAGGTTATTATATATATATAATATAATATAATATAATATAATATAAGTAGTCAACTAGGTTTAAAAGTTAATAGGAAAACAAAGAAAGAAAAAAAAAAGAGGAGTGCAGCAGTAAGCCCATGAGAGAGAGAGAGAGAGAGAGAGAGAGAGAGAGAGAAGAGGGCTTTGTGGTTCAACCGAGAGAGAGGAACGGCGGGAGGAAGAAAAAAAGAGAGGAGTGAAAGGAGAAGAAAAAAATATTAGGGTTTTGTTTTGATAGCTCGATTAGTTCTTCAAATAATTCTTTGATTTTCAAAAAAATATTGTGAGTACAAAACTCACTTCCCGTAATTTATATTTAATTCGTTGTTTTTATTTATTTATTTTTATTTATTTGATGTTGAATTGATTTCGTATTTTCATGTAGATGATTGATCGATTTTAATTATTTTGATTAGTTGTATATGTAAGGTTTAGCATTTTTAGATGATTGATTGATTTTAATTATTTTTTTTAGTTTATGTATTTATTATTATTTTTTTTATGACTTTAGTATTGGGATAATTTGGCATGCTTTGTAATCGTACATTATTTAAGTTATTTTGACTATTTATTATTACTTTAATGTTGGAGGTATTGGTTAGTTATGAAATTATGGTGGATGATTTGGTTGGCGTTTAGTTTTTTTGTTTCATCCCTAGGATTTAGATGATGGAAGAGCTCTAAGTTACCCTAGACTTGTAAGAGTTTAGGTGATCCTCGGATTACGAAAACATGGGTTAGCTAGTTTAGGTTGGTGGTTGAATTTATTCTAAGTAATTATGAACGAATTCTTTTTGTGCGTTTAACTTGAAGGTGATGGCTGGAATGTATAATTTGAGAAGCGCTGAGCCCAATGGCACAGGGGAAGAAACAACTACTAATACAGCGGCGACAACAGCTGCTACCGGGGCAACGGCGGCTGCTACCGAGGCAACCAATACGGTGCAGGTTAATGTGGGGGAGATGATGGCTCAGTTACTTCAGGTTGTTCAGAACAATAATCAAGGCCAGTAGGGAGATCCCTTTGCGAAAAGAAATAAAGATTTTGGTTCTTTGGGAGGTCAAAAATTCTTTAGAGATGGAGGACCCATTGCAGCTGACGCTTGGGTTCAGAAATGTGAGATGGTGTTTGGTCGTATGCAGCTCATCGAGGTCCAAAAATAGGAGTTACACATCAGCTTGAGGGAGCAGCCTTATTTTGGTGGAACTCATGGAATGAGGGTCTAGATTTGACGACTTCGACTTGGGTAGATTTCAAGACTCGTTTTGACTGGAAGTTTGTTCCTGTTGCTATTCGGTCTCAACTGAGTGATGAATTTTCGAAGTTGACTCAAAAGGGTAGAACAGTGATCGAGTATGTTACCAAGTTTAATGAGTTGTCTCGTTATGCCCCTTACTTGGATGACACGCAGGAGAAGAATAATGAGAAGTTTATTAAGGGATTAAATCATTACCTGTCTAAGTCCCTTATTCCCTTTGATATTGAACTGTTTGACAGAGTTCTTGACTTAGCACTGAAATATGAGGAAAAGAAGAAGCAGTTTAAAGAAGGAAAGGCCAAGGTCAGAGAGATTTCTAGAGGGAGTCACTTCCAGCAACGGGATGGCAATAGATACCGACCTTATGATCAAAGGCATAGGGGTCAACAGTTTTAGAGGCCACAACAACAAGGTAGTGCGGGAAATTTCAGAGCTCAGGGTAATTTCAGGCCTCAGGGCAATTTCCAGCCCTAGGGGCATTATTATCAGAGACAGGGTGGTCTGCGTCCACAGGGTTATCAAGGACAGTGGTAGCAAGTGCCACAGTTGGGTTATCGTCCTCCCGTACCTCAGTTAGATGGGCCCCCACTTATCAGACCAGTAACACCTTAATCGATCAATAGGAAGTGTTTTAGGTGTCAGCAGTTGGGACATGTAATCAAGGATTGCCCTCAGAGACAGCAGGCACAACAGGGTCAGACAGCTCCAGCCAGGGCATTTGCAGTGATGCTAGGAAATGACAAAGTGCAAGGTACTTTTAATCTTTTTCAAGAACCTATTAGAGTATTTTTTTGATACTGAAACCTCTCATTCTTTCATATCTAGGCAGTTTACAGAAAGAAAACACCTTGTAACTACCTGTTTGTCTAGACCTATTCGTGTTGAGACCCCTTTAGGAGGGGCAGTTACTCTTTATGAGATGTGTAAATATTTTGAGATTGACTTTACGGGTAGAGTCTTGTATGCAGATCTAATTGCTTTAGGGTTTGAGGGGTTTACAATTATTTTGGGTATGGATTTCCTGCAAAAACACTTTGTGACTCTAGATTGTGCTGGAATGACTATAAATATAGATATTCCCGGTATGCCACGACTTACCCACACTTCTAGCGATGGAGAAGAGTCGGTGATGACGAGTTTTCTATGCTTAGTAGAAATCCCTAAGCAGGATATTAGTGAGGTAGATGTGGTACGTAAGTTTGAGGATGTATTCTAGGGGATACCTAGACCTCCTCCTCGATGGGTAGTAGAATTTTGCATTGACTTCATGCTAGGAACTGCACCAATTTCTAAGGCGGCATATAGAATGGCGCCTAAAGAGCTTGTGGAGATGAAGAATCAGCTGGAAGAGATGCTTCAAAAAGGGTTGATTCGTTCAAGTAACTCCCCGTGAGGAGCACCTGCGATCTTTGTCTCCAAGAAAGATGGCACTCTCCGTATGTACATAAATTATAGAGAGCTAAACAAGGTGACTATCAAGATCAAGTATCAACTATCTAGAATTGATGACTTGTTTGATCAGTTGAAGGGGGCAGCCATGTTCTCTCAATTTGATCTTAGAATGAGTTACCATCAGATAGCTATGTCAGAGGAAAGTATACCGCTTACTACTTTTCGGACCCAGTATGAGTTGTACGAATTTCCTGTAATGCCTTTTGGTTTGACTAATGCTCCTGCCTATTTCATGGACTTGATGAATAGAATTTTTCAACCGTATCTAGATAAGTTTGTGATTATCTTCATAGATGATATCTTGATGTATTCTAAGAATGAGGAGGACCACCGAGAACACTTGAAAGTTGTATTGCAGACTTTGAGGGAGCAGTAGTTATACGCTAAGTTCAGTACGTGTCACTTTGGGAGAAAGAAGTTCAATTTTTGGGACATGTTGTATCCAATCAAGGGATAGCAGTAGATCTTGAGAAAGTTGTTGCGGTCAAAGAATGGAAGCAGCCTACGAACCCTACAGAGGTGAGAAGTTTTTTAGGACTAACCGGTTATTACAGGAGATTTATAGAGAAGTTTTCCACTATTGTAGTACCCATGACCAAGTTGACCCGCAAGAATGTGAAGTTCTTATGGACAGATGATTGTGAGAAAGCTTTCCAGGAGTTAAAGCAACGGTTAACTACAGCTCCGGTGTTAACTATACCGGTAAAAGAGGAAAAATTAGTAGTGTTTACTGATATGAGTGGAACTGGATTGGGATGTGTGTTGATACAGCATTAGAAGGTTTTATCTTATGCTTTTCGACAGTTAAAACTTCATGAGAGACGATACCCTACTCATGACTTAGAGTTGGCAGCAGTTGTTTTTACGTTAAAAGTGTGGCGACACTACTTGTTTGGGGAGTGCTTTGAGTTGTACACAAATCACAAGAGTCTCAAATATCTTTTTTCTCAAAAAGAGTTGAACATGAGGCAACAGAGGTGGGTTGAATTTGTCAGTAGTTATGATTTCGAGATCCTTTACCACCCAGGGAAATAAAATGTGGTTGCAGATGCACTTAGTCGACAACATGGGATTATAGCTTCTTTGATGATTGAAGAATGGAAGTCCTTGGAGTTAATTTCGATGCATGATATTCAACTAATGGAGAGTGTCGAGAGGGCATACATTGGTAGTTTGAACGTGCAACTGACGTTACTAGGTAATGTTCATCAGATATAGAAATTAGATAGGTTTCTCGTTAGTAAGCTCGATGACCTTGTAGTGGACTTGATTGATGATTGTCCTACTGATTGGTTTGTGGACTCAGATGGGAGATTGCGATTCAAGGACAGGTTGTGTGTACCTAACATTGTTAAATTGAGGAAAGAGATTATGGATAATGCCCATAGGTCCCGATATACCATTCACCCTAGTGGGACTAAGATGTATCATGATCTGAAGAGGACGTTTTGGTGAGAAGGTATGAAGAAAGATGTAGGAGAGCATGTTTCTCGATGTTATGTGTGTCAACAGGTTAAGGCAGAACATCAACGACTATTTGGACTTTTGCAGCCTCTCGAGATCCCTACCTGGAAATGAGAGTACATCTCTATGGATTTCGTGGATGGATTGTTGCGGTCTAAGCGAGGCAATGAATCTATTTGGGTGATAGTGGATCGACTCACCAAGTCTGCTCATTTTATTCCTATCAATGTTCACCAAACTGCGGATAAACTAGCTAGGCTGTATATTTGGGAGGTGATGCGACTTTATGGCGCACCAGTTTCTATAGTTTTGGATCTTGATCCGTTGTTTGTGGCAGAGTTTTGGGAGAGCTTTCAACGTGCTTTGGGTGCTAGGTTAGACCTGAGCACAACTTATTATCCTCAGACGGATGGGAAAACTGAACGGGTAAATCAGATCTTGGAGGATATGTTGAGAGCTTGTGTCCTCGATCTTGGTGGTAGTTGGGAAGAACACTTGCCATTGGTGGAGTTTTCTTATAATAATAGCTATCACTCCAGTATCAAGATGGCACCTTTTGAGGCTTTGTATGAGAGGCCATGTCGATCACCTGCTTGTTGGATAGAGGTAGGAGATGCACCGTTGTTAGGGCCAGAGTTTTAAGAGAGACCATAGAGAAGGTGAACATTATTCAGGAACGTATTAAGACTGCACAGAGTCGTCAGAAGAGTTACGCTGATAGAAAGCATAAGAGGGTTGAGTTGAATGTTGGAGATTTTGTATTTTTAAAGGTCTCGCCGATTAAGGGTATCATACGGTTCGAAAAGAAGGGAAAGTTGGCACCTAGATTTGTGGGACCATACGAGATCACTGAGAGGGTTGGTAATGTGCCTTACAAATTAGCCCTACCACCTGCTTTAACTATGATTCACAACGTGTTCTACGTATCTTTATTGCAGAAGTGTGTACAAGACCTTTCCTAAGTAGTATCACCAGAAGTGTTGGAGATTAGTGACGATCTAACATATGTGGTGCGACCGGTTACTATTCTAGATCGGGATGTAAAGCAGTTGCGACGCAAGAAAGTGAACTTGGTGAAAGTGCAATGGAGCGAGGATGAGAATGATATCACTTGGGAATTGGAAGAGAAAGTTTGGCGTATGCACCCAGAGCTTTTTGTTTAGTACTCTCTCCTATCGAATCTCGGGACGAGATTCTTTTGAGGTGTGTATATTTTAGCGACCTTGATTTTTTCGTAAATCTTTATTTATTTATTATTACTTGATTCTATCTTTATTAATTGCATAGTTATATAAGAATTTAATGTGGTATTTAATTAATTTAATGTGTTAGTTAATTATATATAATTAATCTGAATATTTATATTTATATATTTTATATTTGTAATTTATTTGTATAATATAATATAATAGGAAATTAGGTTATTATATATATAATATAATATAAGTAGCCAACTAGGTTTAGAAGTTAATAGGAAAACAAAGAAAGAAAGAAAAAAAGAAGAGGAGAGCAACAGTAAGCCCATGAGAGAGAGAGAGAGAGAGAGAGAGAGAGAGAGAGAGAGAGAAGAGGGCTTTGTGGTTCAACCGAGAGAGAGGAACAGCAGGAGGAAGAAAAAAAGAGAGTGAAAAGAGAAGAAAAAAATATTAGGGTTTTGTTTTGGTGGCTCCATTTGTTCTTCAAATAATTCTTTGATCTTCAAAAAAATATTGTGAGTACAAAACCCACTTCCCTTCATTTATATTTAATTCGTTATTTTTATTTGTTTATTTTTATTTATTTGATGTTGAATTGATTTCGTATTTGCATGTAGATTGTTGATCGATTTTAATTATTTTGATTAGTTGTGTATGTAAGGTTTAGGGTTTTTAGATGATTGATTGACTTTAATTATTTTGTTTAATTTATGTATTTTTTTTATGACTTTAGTATTGGGATAATTTGGCCTAGTTTGTAACCGTACATTATTTAAGTTATTTTGACTATTTATTGTTACTTTAATGTTGGAGGTATTGGTTAGTTATGAAATTATGGTGGATGGTTTGGTTGGCGTTTAGTTTTTTTGTTTCACCCCTAGGATTTGGATGATGGAATATTGATTGGGGTTTAGCCATAATTTAATATTTAATTTTCCAAATTTTGGGGCGTGACAATTTGAGAAGCTGACCTTCACACATCTACTGAGAGAGAACAACAAGTTCACTAACACTTTATCAACTCTATCTTCCATAATAGACTTCCCGTTTGGAGTCTGGATGCGTCCGATCATCATTGAGCAGAGATATACGCCGGCCTACGAAACTATCGCCGCAATAGATGAAGTGCAAGATCAAAACCCTTGGTTTTATGATATCTGGAACTTCTTGGAAAATGAGGTTTATCCACTAGGAGCAAACGCCAAAGATAAGAGGGCAATATGACGGATGACTGTTCAATTTATCATCTGCAGAGGTAAACTGTACACGAGGGGTCATCTGGGAATGCACAAGTTATGTGTCAACGTAGAGGAATCAAAGCGCCTAATGGAGGCCATCCACGGAGGACAGTGCGGAGTGCATATGAACAGAGTAATGTTAGCTTGAAAGATTCTCAAGCAAGGTTACTACTGGTCTACTATGGAGGAGGATTGTATTGGTTTTGTTTGGCGATGCCACAAATGCCAAATTCATGCAAATCGCATGAACATCCCTCCATCGAAACTGTACAACATGACTTCACCATGGCTTTTCTCAGTCTGGGGAATCGACGTCATCAGCGCAATCACACCGAAAAGGTCAAATGGGCATGAATACATTCTAGTGGCAATTGATTACTTTACAAAGTGGGTGAAAGCTCAGTATTATGCAGTGTTGAAAGCAACGCATGTGGCTAAGTTTATCCGAAACAACATCATTTGCCGTTATGGAGTCCCAAACGAGATCATCTCAGATAATGGCTCCCATTTCAAGAAATAAGTAATCGACTTGTTGGAGAAATACAACGTGGCTTTCAAAAGTCATCCACATACAGATCGCAAACCAACAGAGCTATTGAGGCTGCCAACAAGAACATTAAGCATATTTTGCAGAAAATGGTTGAGACCTATAGGGATTGGCTAGATAAATTTCCATTTGCACTCTAGGGTTATAGAACTTCAATCTGGACGTCTCCTGGGGCAACTCCTTACTCTCTTGTTTATAGAATGAAAGTTGTCCTGCCAATCGAAATAGAAGTTCCGTCGCTGCGGGTTGTAGCTGAGTGTCAGATAGCAAAGGCGGATTGGCAGCAGAGCAGGTTTGAAGAACTGATACTGTTCGATGAGAGAAGGCTGAAAGCACTATACCATGTTTAGGGTTATCAACGCAGGATTGCCAGGGGCTTTTAACAAGAAAGCTAAGTCCCAGAATCTCAAAGAAGGGGATCTGGTGCTAAAAGACAACCGAGCTCCCATCCATGACCCTAGGGGCAAGTTCAAATCCATTTAGACTCGTCCTTACATCATCAAAACTATCTGGTCGAGTGGAGCTGTTACTCTCATGGACTTGGACGGCATAGAATTTTCCCAACAGATCAACATGGACAAGTTGAAGAAATACTATCTCTGAGAGGCTCGCTAGGCCGAAAACTCGGAAGGGCGACCTAGGCAAAAGGTAAAGCACAAAAATTAGAAATAAAAGAAAAACTAACCTCGAAAGGATGAAAACCCTAAAGGGCGGCCTTGGCAAAAGTTAGAGTGCAAAAGGAGAGCGTTAACACTCGAGTGAACCCGAACCGAACTACGTACGGCCTGATTCCCATCTTCGGGATACGTAGGCAACTTCATTCTGAAGTTTGGCCATAAACACCTCCAAATCAACTGTCCTGTCCATGTGTTGACCAGGTCATCTTTGTCTGTTCTTTATTTGAGAGTTTGGTTGTGATCTTTATTCTGAGAACTGGTTACAGTACTGAGCAGTGCTATTCAAACAAGGGGCAAGTTGTGATCTTTGGATTCGGGGTTGTACATCTCGAGGATTGATTCCATGCGTGTCAAGTTGTGATCCTTATCGAAAATGGTTTTGAAAATTTTTGATAAAAGTTAATTTTTACTCAAATTTTACCTTTTACAACTTAGACCATCTTTGGACCAAAAGAAAAACTTTCAGTGCTCATAACTTTAATTTCATTTATTTCAATACAAAGTTCTCCAACTTTTGATACAAATCAAAGTTGCTTTTATTACGTTCATAAAACTTGAAAAGTAAGATCAAAGCAAATAAACTAGGGGCATAGATGAGTCAGGTGCTTCTGCACCCCCCGCTTGTGCTTGTGGAAGCTTCTGATGCTAAAATGGGCCTGGTTTGTGCCACATCTTTAAGCCAAGTCAGGCACTCACCAAAAAATGCACAGCTGAAACTTGGGTCAAGAGCCAGAAGCTCTCCCATCCTCCAAGTAATGAGGTACCTAGCCAAATGTGAACCTTAGACGGGAAATGAAACTGGGTATTCTACCCCCTCCTCTGGGTAAGTCTGATCATGTCCAAACTGACGTCTAAACCGGAACGAAAAGTAGAATGCACAGTGTGTTAGGCCAATTAGTTGAATGTCAGGTTGCCGAGTCATCCTGTAGCTCATTTCGGTCAGATTAAGCGAGGGGCAATGCCAAGCAATGTCCACAGCGAATCTGTTGCACATCCAATGACACCACCATCCCCCATTTGGGAAATCCACTAGCTGTTGGCGAAAAATGTAAGGCTAGAGTCCACTACCTTTAGCTTGTCCATTAGCCATATCTGGGGAGGGATAAAAAAGAGAGAGATTAAAGAATAGAGAGATGTATGTTAAGGGAAAAGTGAGAAAAAGGGCTTTGAAAGAAAAACAGAGCATGAATGCCAAGAGATGTGAGAAACACATATTAGGAAAAGGTGGGAAATATTACCTGAAGAAGTAGTGGACTCTGCGCGAACTTGTTTGTCTCTCGCCGATGAAAGGCGTCAAAGCCTATCAAAGTCTCGGCTAATGCTAACCCAATGCAACTCTTACCCTCATTCAAACCTTAGGCCACTTCAATGAGTCGAATGCTAGACCCACCGAAGCTAGGGACAACAAGGAAATGAGCCAACATGCACAAGTAAAGGGCGTGTTACCGAAAACCCCGCTAAAGAAGATTACCTCGTTCGCCAACTTTAGAAAATCGATGAATCAAACTGGAGATATCCAGCTCTCCATTGTGAACTAACGATCGAGCCTCGTGTAAAGTAAGTCCGCACATCCTTCCCAAAGCTTGGATGTGGCCAAAACGGGGCTGAGGTATGATTTTCTCGTCGCGCCAGGATTCCATTAGTACTTGAAATTCTTCAATTGTCAGGCATATCTCTTGTCCCCCAAAGCTAAAGATGTGTAATCGGGTTCCAACATCTAGCCGCGGCATGTAGGAACGGAAAACAAAGTAGAGAACGGCTTAGTGGGAATAGTGCATTTATGCCGAAACTCCAAAAATTCACCTTTTTCGAGTCATTCAAGATCGCAATCCAATTGGAGAGTTTTTCGGCAAAAAATGGCTCCATTTGTAAAGAATTTGCAGCTGAAATGAAGAAACAACGAGGTCCAACCTTTTTGTACGAGATAAGGCAGTAAGTGGAAGCCAGGTATCAACATTTTGGAGGATCTGCACATTAATGGCCGGCAAGGCTCATTGATGGTTGGCAGAGGCTCACATGGCCGGCAATCACCATTTGTGGCCAGCAGTCTCCCTCTCTAGCCTGCTATCTGTAGACACCCCATTTTGACCGACCTTAAGACTCAGACATCATCGATTGAGCGCTCGGTGATGGTGTATGTTGTGCTCGTTCTGAAGTTTCAGAGTTTTGGCTAAGAGCCTTACCCTCCGAGCCTCGGAACTTTTTGTGCCTTGACTCGGTCTGCGGACCAGGTCTTGTTTTCTCTTCCCGAAGGGAGGGAGAGGTCTTGTAGACCATCTCTCAGTGGTCGTAGGATACTTTTCATGGTCGTAGGCCACTGTTCCCGTTTGGAGACCTGTTTCTGGTTTTCGGAGCCGTCGGCCGCGTGCCTCGGTTCGGGACCGCTTAACATTCTCCGTTTGGCACGATTTTTGGAACACACCTTGTTTCCTCTGTCTAGAGGGACACTGTGGTTTGGGAGACCACTTTTGTGGCCGTACGCCACTTTTTATGCTCAACAGCCAGTTTTCGAGGCCCCCGGCCGCGCGTCTTGCCTCCCAAACTCTCATTTTGCATTCGTGTTGGTTCGTTCTTGGCACGAACCTTGTTTTCCTTATTTGGAAGGTGGTACAAGGGTGGGAGACCACCTTTTCTCCTTGGAGACCACTTTCTCCCCGCCAACCAATTTTCTTGTCGGGAAACTGGTTTTCTTGGTCTTTGGGCCACATTTGCTGGTCTCCCGCCATATTTGCTGGTCTTCCACCACACCACTAGCTTGCTTTCAAAGTGGAGACCACCAAATGGAGCCACCGACCACTTTTTTGTGTGGGAGACCACCTACCCTGGTCGGCCGACCAGGGAAAGTGGTCGGCCGACCACCTTTTCTGGTCGGCCAGCTCCCTCCTGTTTTGTCTGTTTGAGTGGGTGCCAACTGTGGCAGCTGGAAGGCACAGACTGTATCCTCCATACACGTGTATGGAGGATCTTGTGCCTTGTTTTTAGCTTCTTGAAGAAGCTTTGGCCTTGTTTGACTATAAGAGAGGCCCTCCCCCTCCTTAAACCAGGTTCAGAATTTCTCTAAAGCAAAACAATACATATCTCTCTATATCTCTATATTTTGGCTCATAAGGTGCATTGTTCTTGACCCTTTTACACTACACCTCATAGCCATACACTTCCACCATTGATTTGAGTTTCTTGGAGGTTGTTTTCAGAGGTTAAAGAGCTGGTTTTTGGTCCCAAAGTTTGCTGGTTTTGCTGAGCTTCAAGGGTAATCACTTTTTCCTCTTTTAAGCATTATTTTGATCCTTCTCTTAGCCTCATTTGCATGCTTATTTGAGCTTTGTTGTCAACTGAAAAAAGGTTCATATTTAAGTTATTTTCGTGTTTGTTTAAGACTCTTTTGGTGTTGGGGGTCATCTACCCTCTTGCATGCTCTATTTAGCCTTATTTTGAGCCATGCCATGAGACCTTTGTATTGAGCTTTGCTTGGCCCTTTAGCCACTGAAATCCAGCAGATTTTTAGTGGTTGGTATGTGGTTTTGAGGGCCAAAATCAGAGAGGGGTGACCCTCTCTCTTTTGGCCTTGTTTGCTTGCATTTTTGGCTTTCCAAGGGAGCATATATTTCCACACTTCCTAGCCTTGGTTCAGGCCCTTTTTAGTGACTTTTAGGACCTCCTAGACTCTGTCTGTGGCTGGTTTGGTCACCTTTTGTTTGCCTCTTGCATGTATAGAACAATCCCTTGCATAGCCTATCAAAGTAACACCTCATTCTTGCATGTATTGGTCATGTTTCAGTGGGTTTTTGTTCATCATTTGACATGCCATGATTCTGTTTTTGGCTGGTTTGGTAGCCTCTCATATGCTTCGCATGCTTGTAGTGTAAATCATGTTCACTAGCTTATAATGCATGTTGCTTTGGCCTTCTATGCTAGCATATTTTGGCCATGCTCCAAACTGATTTTGTTCATATTTTGGGCTGCCTTAGCTCTATTTTGAGGTCCCTTGGTCGAATGATGCTTTCCATGTATGGTTGTAGTGTAATAGCCTTGCTTAGCCTTGAGTTTTGAATCCCCTTGCATGCTTAACTTGAGGTGTTTGCATGTTTTAGCATCATTGAGCATGATATTTCAGAGTTTATTTCTTGGCCATATTCTCATGTTTGTCACTCTTTTAATGTGTTTGAGAGTTGCATTATTATACCTCATTTATGAGCCTTTGCATTGAGCTTCAGTTTTATGCCTTTCAAGCCACCATATTGGCTCATTTTGCCAGTGTTTTGGGCCTGCTTAAGGTCTGTTTGGAGTTGATTTTGTCATTTGAGCATCGCCTTGCATGCCTCTAGTGTAATGTGTTTCACTAGCTTCGGTACTTGAGCCTTTCAACATGCATTGTGTGAGTTGTTTACATGATTCGGAGCCATTTTGTATGTCATTTCAGAGCTGGAACATGTGTTATTGTATGCCATATTTTATCCTTTCAATGCTTTTGTAGAGTTGCATTTTGTGCCCTTGGGCTTAGGTCCTTGCATTGTGTATGCTAGCATGAGTTTTGGAGTCTTGTTTTCATCATGTTTGGCCACTGATTTGGGTGTGGCTGAGGCCCATTCATTTTGGTTTAAGTCCATTTTTGCATTGAGTATGCCATTGTATTCCATAGCATTGAGTATGCCACATTGTCGCATGATTGATCATTGCATTGTGCATGCCTTGTTCATCTCATTGTCTATGTTAGTTCTTAGGTGCATTGTGTATGCTAAGTACCACGTGCATTGAGTATGCCATTGTTAGTTCATAGCATTGTGTATGCTATTTGCATCTTTGCATGTCATCTTTTGCATGTTTGTATCACTTAGTTGCATAGCATTTAGGTTGCATACTTAAAGTCGCATTGTGCATGCCATTGTTTGTTGCATTGTGTTCGGAATAGGAGTTAGTCCGAACATGGGAAACGAGGGACGCTTCGTACTCAAAGTGACGAAACGTGCCTCGATTCCCGGTCGCCGACACTCTTGACTACCCATGACGCAGTTGTTGGCTTTAGGTGCTTGTATGTGCATTCATTTCACATTGAGTCGTGCAATTCGACTCCTCGGCCATCATGCATCGAGATGCGTGACCGGTGGCCCAAGGGTCGAGGACTACACTCTCTAGAGCTTATGCAATGACGGGGAGAGTGGTCATGCACACATGTGTTGCAAATACCTTGTCGTGCCTCTCTCTTTCCTTTTGTTGCAGAAAAATAGAATCCAGGAGAAGAAACTGGTCGGCCGACCAAGTTTTCTGGCAGGCCAACCACCTTCTTTGGTTTCCACCACAAAAGGTGGTCGGTAGTTGGTCTCCCATGCCTATAAGCTGGTCGACAGCCTTCCCACAGTTTCCCGGGGTGGAGTTTCATCTCTCTGGAGCTTTGTGCAAATTTCTGAAATCAATTGTAAACAAAGGCAAGCCGGGGCATCGCGATGGATTTCCCGACAAGGCGACTCGAGCATGCATGCATCCTTTATCATTCAAGGCAGAGCTGAGGCAGTCCACATTCATGTAGTTTGCATGCTAGTTTAATTGCTTACTTAGTTAGTTTGTTAATTAATTAGAGTTGTGTAATAATTAGCTGTAATTTATTATGCATTTTGGTTGTGTAATAACTGGCTTAATTGGATTAGCTTAGATTAGCTAGTTGGTGTTGTATTATTGGACCCTCCGTCGAGAGGGCCAACTATTGTAATAAGTGTGCGTGTGTGTGATGCATGTCTTCCAACCCCATGTCTTTCTCCCTTTTATTTACCAGCTTATGATGGTTAGTTTTAGGGCATGTTTCAATTAGCATCCTTATGCTCGCATGATTGCGTCCATTCATCTGTCTTGTATGCACCGGGCTCGGCGCATTATACTAACTGTATTGTATTTCAATTCCAAGTTGAATACATGTTATCTGTAACATCTCATATGCCATTTTAGAATAGCCGAGCCTATCTTAGTTGCATCATGCATGTGTTGCATTAGGCATCTCAGCATAGTTAGGACTCATGCATGATTTCTAATTAGCTTCTGTCTTTGGCTCAGAGTACTCGGTGAGTGTTTATGCTTTAGTATCCTTGCATGTGTGTGAGCGACTGCCATGATAGCATGCTTGCCATGAGGCTAACTGATTATGTGATATACCTGCCTGAATGCCTGTGGGTGAAGGTTGGATTACTTGAATTGGAACAATTCATCGATTGCGAGTTTTAAGCCCACTTAAGAGTGACAAATCACTCTGTTTTCTAAGCCCACTTGAGGGTGGCAAATCCACGTCTTAGCCTACTTACGAGTAGCACCATCAAACCATTTTCAAATAAACAAATATGAAATGTTTTGTTCCAACTCAAGCGATCTAGTCTATACTTGTATGTTGTGTGCATCACATAGTAATCCTAGGCTAATAAACCAGAATAAGAACGCATGTGTTTTCAAAAACTCGATATCATGTTTAGTAGTGGCCGATCTTTGATCGGGCGAGCGGGGGTGCTCATTGCATGACCTTCCCCAATCGTACCCAAGTTCCTGAGCCGAGGCAACTTTGGTGATGATGGACACGTGGCCTTAGGCACGAGTCAGGGTTTCCTAAATTTTTCCAAAATAAAATATTTAGGTGGTGACTCTGTATCTGGCAAAGTAGTCCATGTTTGGCACTTCTTTCTAAAAATCAATTTTTCAAAACGATTTGCCAGATTTGGATTCTTTGGTGATTTATCGGCCTTGCATTGCACTTTGCGGGATTAGATTCAGAACCGTGACATTTGAGACCGAACTGTAGTAAGCCCAATGAACAAAACGAGATTTTTAGCGGGACGTTCGGGGACGTCTACACTATCCCTCTTTGTGCTGGAAAGTGCTAAAAGCATGTGTTTTGTTCTATTCTTTGTGTGTTAGAGTTTTGTTTTGAGTCTTCAGGCTCTAACATGTTTGTTAAGGTCCATTCATTTTGTTTTGATTATCGAGTGGTATTTGTGTTGTTTTTGTTTATCGAGTTGTTGTCGTTTTGTTTATCGAGTTGTATATTATTGTTATTTCAGTTGTTGGTCGGTTCATTACCCAATTAAGACTGTTGTGCCAATACAAATGTTCAGTTTTCAGTATCAAATTTAATCTCATTTTCATGCAATATGGTGCTCATGATGCAAAATACAACACTTTTTCAAATAAAAACTAGTTTTCATTCCGATCATGGTTGTTTTTACAAAAGGTGCAGTACAAGTTTTTAAATTAAGTAAAACCTGTCTGAAGCTAGACAATGTGCTAAAACTATAAACAAAAGAAACTAAGCAAAAATGCAAAAATCAACGCTGATCGCCTCAGGCCCAAGAAGCCCTCTTTGTCCTCTTCCTCGGAGGAGAGGACTCTGGGGCACTGTCTCCATCAGCACCGCTGTCTGAAGCTGGACCAGAGTCTGAACCAGACCCATCTCTGCTCTCCGCCTCAGAGCTCGCCTCGACATCGCCATCGCTCTTGGAACCTGAGCCGGCGTCCTCATCTTCATTCTCAGATGACTCTGAATGCTAACTCGCTGCCTCCTCAGAGTAGCTCGTCTTAGCATCATCATCACTCAAAATGGGCTCTGAAAGGCCGCTCCCGTCTCAGGTACCTCTGGCTCTGCCTCGGCCGCGTGCCGAAGGCTGTCTCTCTCCCATCCTTACGGCTGGAGGAGGTACTGCTGGTGTAGGTGTTGTAGCTCCCACTAGCACCATCGGCATAGGTGGGATATGAAAAGACAGTTGTTGCGTATCAGTTACAGTATGTGTATCAGATGCAAGCATAGTATACAAAATGATTATATACAGAAGTCAGATACAGTGTGTGAATACAGTATGCAAGTGCAGTGCGTTAGATGTGGTCTATCAATGCAACGTATCAGTACAGTTTGGGAAGTTTTCAATTTTCAATGTCAGTATCAGTGTGTCAGTGGAAAGTTGATGCCTGGAATATAAAACTGATGAAACTACCCGAACACCGTAGAGGCTGAGCAACGTCTCTCTCCTCTGTATCATCTACATCAGTGAGGCTATCAGCTCGAGGGTTCCTCCTGTATACTAGATCGATGCCTGTAAGTGCGGTTTGAATGATCAGTATTTGTAAATGGATATATTTGAAAAGAAATATGGAGTACAAGTGCTAAGGTGTGGTTCATACCGGGGTCGAGCCTCAAACCCTGACAAGCTTATAACCAGCCGCTGTAGGCTCAATCAGGACCTGGTAGGCCTTCCCTGTGTGTCGCTCACAAGGCAGCGTAGTAGGGAGCTCTGGCCAATTAGCCCCCTGTCCCGCTAGGGAAGCCCCTCTGCTACGAGCCCTGCTCGCTTGGGTCACTCTACGCCTCGCTCTCACGACAGGAGCCCTCGCCTCTTCATCTCCACGAACACTCGTTAGGGGTGGCATCAAGTGTGTCAGGATAAAATCTGCGTAGTCACCCTCTGCTCAGAAAAAGTCGACTTCGAGGCCCACCATAAACTGGATGACCTCCTCAACGGATAGGCTCTCTGTGGACCGCATGGACTCTGGTGGAGCCATCGAGACAACCGGGTTTGGCACACCCATAATCTAGCGCATGAAGCGCTCACCTAAGAACCAGGCTCGGCAGACCGGACCCTCAAGCAAAATGTGGTAGCGGGAGACGGCCCAGGCACCGACAAACTGGTCCTGCACCCCCCTAGCATCAAGGTCCATGGCTGCCATGTGATCTGCAAACAGAAGTTATACAGATTATTAGTTGTTATCAGTTGTTAAGTGTGTAAAGTGAGCAGTTTCAAAGCAAAATGACTGTTTCGGATTACCTCGTAGGCGCCTACTGTGTCAAAGTACCGGCGGAAGAAAGTGAAAGGCTCGCAAGTTCTACAGCGAAGCTAACCATCATATATTCGCGAGTACGGTACCGTCAACGGAAGCTCCACTATAGGCTCTGGGGTGAGAGTTAGGAAGTATGCGTATACCCACAGCAGCATGGAAAATGCAGTGGTATGTGATCAGTATAGTATCGAGTTGATACAGAAAGTGCAAAACATAAATCACAGTGTATGAACAGTGTTTGAGTAGATACAGAAATGCGAAGCAGAAAATATGTATTGAAATAGATGTAAAGCAAGAACTGTAAAAAAAATAAATGAAAACTGCAAAGAGGGAACTGAGATGTGTACCTCCCAAGCTCGTCAGTAGCCTCTAATTAGCTCTCCCCGCAGACAGAAGGTAAAGCTCATATATCCATACAGTGTGGTGAGGCCAACTCCGCCCCAGTCATAGAAACGAACTCGAGGCAGGATCACCAGGGTACTCAGCAAATATAGGCCAACGGTATTCCACCTGTTCGAAAACAAGGTGGTACCAAAGACAAACATCAAAAAGCCCATGGCGTATTGCTCGGTCTCCTCTACCATCTCGGGCTTGGTCCCTCTGAATCGCTCTGTGAACCAAGTATATCTCACCATCCCCGTCCGATATATGGGTGGGTATGCTCCTAGCAGCTCGAACCAGGCTGCCTCTCATTCCTCCATATCAGTATCAATAGGGATCGGATTGCCCCCTACGCCTAAGCCGGTGATCATGGCAAAGTCATAAGGAGTCATCGTCATCTCCCCTGCGATGGAGAAGTGGAAGGAGTTGGTGGTATCTCATCACCTCTCTACCAACACTCTTAGGAAAGGACGACTCGCGACGACCCAAGTCAAACTGGAGCAAAAGAGGCCGAAGCTCACCCCGTCGATGACGTCTCGAACTCCAGTTAGGAGCTCGTCATACCAATCGCTGGCAGTCGTAGCACCATAGCCTCTGAAGGCGTGAGACTTGCCCTGTGGTAAAAAAAAGGAAGTGCATGAAATGTATCAGATAATGGCAATGCATGAAATGCAACTAGATGAAAGAAATGCATCAGATGAAAACAGTGCATGGTCAAATAAAGGCAGTAAATGAAATGCAGTTAGGTGGATCCGAATACAAAGCAGTGCAAGAAATGCAGTAAACAGTGATGAAAGTACAGTCGGATAAAGTAGTGATGATAGTATATACTAATAAAAGGCAGTGGAAGAAATTCAAAATGCTTGAAAATAGTGTTCTTACCTCGATGGTAATGGCCGATAAGTGAGACTCCAGCACCCTCAACAAAAGGTCCTCCGGTGCACTGCGGGTGAACTCGGTGAAGCGTCTGATGCCTCCGAAAGTAGGCAGTATGTTTGTCTGTGGGTGGTATCTCGCCGGATCAAAAGGTTGTACCCTCAGTGGTAGCGACTCCGGCTCGACCTCGGGCTCAAACTTCGCTTCTAAGTCAGCCTCAAGATCAGCTATCGGCTCTATTACCTCCGGCATAGGTGGAACTACTGGGGGAATCTCCGGAGGAGCCCAGTCATGTGGAACCTCGTCTGCCATCTGAAAATAGGTGTGAGATTGGTGAAAAGTGAAGAAGAACGGAGAAAAATGGTAAACTTGGAAAAAGTCAAACCCTATGAGAGAGAAAATGGAGGATAAAGTCAAAGCCGGGAAAAGTGCACCAAACTTGAGAGAAACTCGAGGGGAATGAGCCTAGGATGGTGGAAGTGAACAAAGAAGCGCCGAAATCGAATTTCAATCAGTTCAAAGTGAAGAGAACAAAGACGATTTAGTGAATCAACTTCGCGTAGGGCATTGGAAAACGCGTAGAAAGTGCAAATCTAGAGAGAAAGAAAGTCTAGAGAGAGGGGGAGATGATTTTCGAGCAAGAGGAAGTGAGGAAATGAAGTGTGGTGATCCATACTTAAAGGCCCAAGCCGAAAACCTCATTTTACCCCGATCTGTCATCGATGGCCGGCAGAGTTCATTGTTGGCCGGCACCTGGCCGGCAGCCTTCTCTCATGGCCGGCAGGTGGCCGGTAGCTTTCTTAGGGTTCTTGATGTTGTTTTGTGTCCTTGGCTTCCAAGAAGTGAAGAGATTGTTCATTGTTTGGTTCAAAATGTCTCTACGAAAGCTTAAAACTGTGTTTCAGTACGCAATGTTCATCACTTGCCAACGTGAACGAGGTGTATCCTTTAAGTACATTGTAATTCTTTCAAGAGGTGACTCGGAAGTTGACTTCGAGTTTGTTTCATCAAATCATGCTTTGATATCTAGCATAGAACGTGCATTTCTCATTCATTGTTGCATGAAACATGCACTTCACTTTGTGGCATAGAATATGCATTTCACATATGTTGTTGTGAGATGTGCATCTCACAGGCAGTGCATGCACGTCTTGCATTCGCTCTTGAATCATGCATGGAACGTACATCGACTTATGCGTAGAATATGCTCCCGTTACCAATCATGCATAGAATATGCTTATGCTTTTGTTTCTTGCATAGAACATGCCATTAACATTGTATCTCGGTTGTGTGTATTGTATTGAACATGCATTCCTACCATGTCACATTTGTTAAATCTCTTTCCTACACATGCACGATATTGTATGTACGGTTCATTCAGAGGAGTTCCAGGGAAAATTATTCGTACCCTTCGAATTGCATTCTCTTTACCCCTCCTCCTCTCGCATGAGACGCATTAGGATCCCCTTGGGTTAAAAACACTCGAGTACACCCAGTGTTCACACCACTCTTCGGTTAAAACACTCGGGTACGCCCGATATTCACACCACCCTTCGGTTAAAAACACCCGGGTACGCCCGGTGTTCACACCACCCTTCGATTAAAAACACTCGGGTACGCCTGGTGTTCACACTACCCTTCAGTTAAAAATACTTGGGTACGCCCAGTGTTCACACCACCCTTCGGTTAAAAACACTCGAGTACGCCCGGTGTTCACACCACCCTTCGGTTTAAAACACTCGGGTATGCCCGATGTTCACACCATCCCTCCTCCTCTCGCGTGCAACACGTTAGGATTTCAAATCGGTTAAAAACACTCGGATGCACCCGGTGTTCACACCACTCTTTCTCCCCTCGCATGCTAACGCATTAGGATTTCCAATCGGTTAAAAACACTTGGGTGCACCCGGTGTTCACACCATTTCTCTTCCTCTCATGTACAACGTGTTAGGATTTCAAATCGGTTAAAAACACTCGGGTGCACCGGGTGTTCACACCACGCTTTCTCCTTTCGTGTGCCGTTAGGATTTCCAATCGGTTAAAAACATTCGGGTATGCCAGGTGTTCACACCGTTCTCTTCCTCTTTTTGCATGAGATGCGTTAGGATCTTGGTTGAGACCTCGGGTGTACTCGACGGTTACGTCGCCCTTCACCTTTTCTGCGTGATGCGTAGTTAAGCCTGTATAATTTTATTACATCCTTTTTGTATAAAATGTAGTTTTGGGCTCGTGTTTCTCGCGCGTGGTACGTGTTTTTCTTTTTATGTTTGGGATTGTTGTACCTTGTTTCAGTTTGTTTAACTGTGGCATTTCTTTGCATAGCATTTGCATCTAAATGTTTCATTGCACAACCTCATTGCATGATCATAAGTTATGTTCTTGCATCTTGCATATCATTTGTATTTTTCCCTAGAACTACGCTAGTTTGATTCTTTGCAAAAGGATATGTAGGCAGCTTGCGGGCGCAACCATTTTGTTTTCTGCCTTGATTGTTTGTCCAAGTCTTAGGGCCTTGTCAAAATGGGTCGTCTCTGGGCTTTGACATTCACTCACGTCATTTCATGACTCCGAGTTCTATCAAAGAGGGGCAACTGTAGACATCCCATTTTTGACAGCCCTTCAAGGCTTGGATATTCTTGCAGGTACATTCGATAACGAGTCTGATTGCTCGCCGAGCGCTCGAAGTTCTCAGCAGGATGCCACAGGTTTGAACCTTTCCAACCCTGCATCCATTTTGTCTCCTTTTTGGACCATGTCTTGGTCTTTCTCCTTTGTAGTTTTTGGTGGCCTGCCGGCCATCTATGAAGGCTATCGGCTAGAACTTCTAGTCTGTCGGCCATTGATGTGCCTTGTCGGCCAACAATGATGCTTTGCTGCCATCACTAATGGTCGGCTAACCACTAGTATTTTCTGCAGATATTTTGTGCCTGCTGGTTGCATAGATGCTTGCATCTGTCCACATGTGGAGAGCTAGATCTCCTTGTATAGAATTCATGTTTTCTATATATAGAAAGGCCCTATCTCATGTTTTAAGGTTAGAAGATTTAAGACTCAAAATTCTCTCTCTCTCTCTCTCTCTCTTGAAATTTTGTGCTTAGATTACTAGATATACTATACTTTTGCATATCAACCCTCAACCTAAAGTGATCACTTTTGAGCTGAGGTCCTTTGAGGTCTTGATTGAGCTCTTGAGAGTGGTTTTGGCTTGCATTTGTGCCTAAAGTGGTGTTTGGCTCCCAGAGGTATAACACTTGTCTTTTAACTTGTTTTAGTACACTTGTTTTCCTATCTTTTTTCTACTATTTTTGGGCTATTTTTGAGCTGTAAAAACCTCTATTTTAATGGGCTGAAATTGGTGTTTTAAGCCATTTAAGGTTAGGGGTTGTCTCACCGTTCTTTATTCCTTGCTCTTAAGGCTTTTGCACCTTTGTTTCCGACTTCCAAACTATCTTTTTTTAGGCCTTTTACCACTAAATTTCAGAGTATTTTCAGTGGCAAAAAACTTGTTCTGAAGTCCAAAATTGGAGGGGTTAGCCTCCCCTCCTTGTGTCTTGTTTGCTAGCCTAGTTAATGCCATGTGTTAGCATGATTTTCTAGCTTTTTGTAGCTTTAGTCCAGCATGTTTTAGCCTCTGAAATAGCCTACTTTAGCTCTATTTTGGGCTGGTTAGTTCATTTGAGTCTTGTTTTGCATGGTTGTAGTGTAATAGTCTTCACAAGTTAGTGTTTTAGGGTCTTAGACACCTCTTGTTTGAGTTGATAGCATCTTTTGGTGTTGTTTTTCACTCCATTTCAGCGCTATAAACTCTGCAACCTCCCTCTTTGTTTCATTCTTTTATTTGCTTTTGAGGGTTGTTTCAAGCTTGGGATCCTTTAAGCTTGAGATTGAGGTCATGTTTAATGGTTTAATCCTCTTTGAGGGTTCATTATCAACGGCATGATCTCTCTCTTGCCTTAGATTATCCCTTGGTTGACACTTCTTTCATCTTAGAGGACACTCACCAATGGGCAAATTGATTAAAGAATGATTTGGTAACTAAAATGTGTAAACAAAAATGGGAAGCAAAAGTGGCAAGAAAAGCATTTCTTTGTGTTACGTGGCATGTGTTCAAATCGGATGTTAATTTGAACACAAGGAAAATGGGACATTTCATACTCAAAACTGATGAAATGTGTCACTTTCCTAGGTCTCCGTTGCCATTGATCATGCATGATAGGGTGATGGTTCTTGAGTGTCATGTTTTGCATTCATTGAGCTTGCACACCTTGAAGCACAAGCCATCATGCAATGAAATTGCTTAGATTGGAGGTTTGTGGTTTAAGTTCACAATTATTTGGATTTGTCCATGAAAATGAGGGGTGAATTGTGTATACAATCCTTGGAAAAACCTTATTTTTGCTCTGTTTGTACTCTGTTGCAGCATGGTGATCCAGTGCATCAGTGGCCGGCATGCCACCATCCATGGCCGGCAATGCACTATTGATGGCCGACAGGCCACCTTCTTGGCCAACAGAGGGTCGGCAGCATTCATCCATGGCTGGCAAGCCACTGATGTAAACTTCAGCAGATTTTGGTAAGGTGGAGCAGAAAGGTTCTGGAAATGTTCAACTCTGCAAATAGAGGCTTTCGAGAGCAAAACGGAGGTCTTTTCGGGTGAAAACTGAGCGTGTGCATCCTCCACTTCCCGAGGCGGAGTAGTGGCAACGTAGTTTTATCGCTTAGTTTTATGTTGTAAATTAGTTAGTTAGTTTACTAGTTGATTCATTCAAGTGTTATAATAATTAGTTTAGCTAGTTATTCATTTAGTTTGTAATAATTAGTCCAATTAGCTCAATTAGCTTAGCCCTAATTAGTTGCTAGTTAGCTTAGCTTAGTTATTCATTCGGACTCTCATTCGTGAGAACAAAATATAATAATGTTTATGTCTTCCAACCCCACGTCTTTATCTCTTTTACTTAACCGTTTTCAATGGTTAGTTTAGGAGAATCACGTTTCAATTAGCATACCTTATGCTTGCATACATTCATCTTGTCTTGCATGCACCGAGACTCGGTGCATCATTCAAACTGCATCGTTATTTCAATACTTCTTTGAATACGTGTTTAACCGCATGTTATCAAATCGAATCATATGTCATATTAGTAGCCCAGCCTATTAATTGCATTATCGCATGTGTTGCATTAGACATCTTGTATAGTTAGGAATCATGCATATTTTTCTAACTCATGTTTTCTTGGCTTGGAGTACTAGGTGAGTTTTATGCTTTAGCATACTTGCATGAGTGTGAGTGATTGCCATGTCTAGCATGTTTACCAAGAGGCTAAATGTTTACTTGCTAAACTACTTGAATGCTTGTGGATGAAGGCTTGTTGTTTAAATTGGAACGATTCAACGAATATATGTTTTAAGCTCACTTTGTTGAGTGGCAAATCATGTTTTAAGTCCACTATGTTTGGTGGCAAATTCGCAAACTTTAAGCCCACTTGAGGTGGCAAATTCAAACCATTTTCACAAACGAACATGAAGTTAAATTGTTCCAACTTGAGCAAACTAGTCTATATTTGCTTGTGCGCATCACATCGTAAAGCTAGCCTAATAACCGGCATAATGTACATAAAAAAATCATATCATGATTAGTAGAGGCCGATCTTTGATCGGGCGAGCGGGGGTGCTCAATACATGACCTTCCGCTCTCGTACCTAAGTTCCCGAGCCGAGGCAACTTTGGCGATGAGGGACACGTGGCCTTTGGCACGAGTCATGGGTTTCTTAAATTTCCCAAAAATAAAAAATTTAGGTGGTAACTCTGTATCTGGCAAAGCAGTCCAATTTTGACATTTTTTATTCAAAATCAATTTTCCGAAACGATTTGCCGAATTTGGACTTTTTGGTGTTTATCAGTTTCACATTGCACTTGTGAGATTAGATTTAGAACCACAGAAGTTCGAACTGTAGGGCTTATATTCGAGCTTCCGAAAGGGGGCGCGAAAAAGCCGAGCTACACTGGGTCTTCTTCTTCTTAGATTGTTTGGGCATAAGATGTTTGGGCCAAACTTCTACTCTCCATAATAATATGTCTAACATTATTAGGGGGTTGTAGACGTCCCCGAACGCCCCGGGAGGGTGAGTCCCGTTCTGTTCATTTGGGGTCACTACAGCTCGGACTCTCAAATTTGTCACGGTTCTTAATCTGAACCAAAGAGTCCAAATCCGGGAAATCGTTTTGAGAAAACAGATTTTTAGAAAAGAAGTGCCAAACATGGACTGCTTTGCCAGATACAGAGTCGCCACCTAAATATTTTATTTTGGGAAATTTAGGAAACCCTGACTCGTTGCCTAAGGTCACGTGTCCGTCATCACCAAAGTTGCCTCGGCTCGGGAACTTGGGTACGATTGGGGAAGGTCACTTCGTGAGCACCCCCGCTCGCCCGATCAAAGATCGGCCTCTACTAATCATGATAGCAAGTTTTGAAAACATTGTGTGTTCTTATTCTGGTTATTAGCCTAGATTTACTATGTGCTACGCACAGCATACAAGTATAGACTGGATCGCCTGAATTGGAACAAAACATTTCATGTTTGTTTGTTTGAAAATTGTTTGATGGTGCTACTCGCAAGTAGGCTAAGACGTGAATTTGCCACCCTCGGGTGGGCTTAGAAAACATGGTTTTACCACTATCTAGTGGGCTTAAAACATACATTTGATGAATTGTTCCAATCCAAGTAACCCAACCTTCACCCACAGGCATTCAGGCAGATATATCACATAAGCAAATAGCCTCATGGTAAGCATGCTATCATGGCAGTCACTCACACGCATGCAAGGATGCTAAAGCATAAAACTCACCGAGTACTCCAAGCCAAAACAGAAGCTAATTAGAAATCTATGCATGATCCTAATTATACAAAAAATGCCTAATGCAACACATGCAAAAGTACAACTATAGCAGGCTCGGCTATTCTAAACATGGCATATGAAATGCTACAACTAACACGTATTCAATTTGGAATTGAAATACAAATGCAGTTAGTATGATGCGCCGAGCCCGGTGCATGCAATACAGATGAATGAATGCAAACATGCTGTCATACTGTATGCTAATTGAAACATGCCCTAATCTAACCATCATAAGCAGGTAAATAAAAGGGAAGAAAGACGTGGGGTTGGAAGACATACATCACACACACGCACACTTATTACAGTTGTGCCTCGCGCAGAGGGTCTGAATAAAAATACAGTCCCGAATAAAAGAATAGTACAGTCCAAATAATACAGTCCAAATAATGTAAAAATTCCTAATTAATTAACAAATTAACTAAGAAAGCTATAAAAAACTGGCATGTAAGCCAGGGACTGCCTTGATTCCGCCCCGGGTGATGAATGATGCATATTCGGGTTGCCTTTGTGCGGAAATCCATGACGATGCCCCAATTAGCCTCTGTTTGCACCTATTCTTGAAATGCGTGCCAAGCTCCAAAAAGTTGCTGATTCTTCATTTTGCTGCAACAGAGAGCAGGAAAGGGGCATGGCAATGTATTTTCACAAATGTATGCATGTCTCGATCCTCGTGCCACCAATCACGCATCTCGATGCATGATGGCCGAGGAGTCAAATTGCACAATTTAATATGAAATGAATGCATATGAAAATACAACAAAACCTAACTCCATCATGGATGATCCGGAGTGTCGGTAACTGGGGAATTGAGACACGTTCCGTCACTCAGAGTACGGAACGTACCTCGTTTCCCGTGCCCAGGCTAACTCCTATCCCGAACACGATGCAATATGCATGATATGCATGAAATGCAACTAAGATACAACCTAACATGCGAAAGGCTATGAAATGGCTTACACGATGCACGAGGAAACATGGCATACACAATGCGCTAATATACGGCCTAGCATACGCAATGCTATGGAATGAAATGGGATACACAATGTAATATGGACTTACACCAACACAAGTGGACCTCAGCCACACTCACATAGGAGGCCATAAGATGAAAATGAGACAACTCGAAGTGCGTGCACGCGTGCACGCAAATCGAGGACCGAACCTACGGCACGAAATGCCACTCTAACAAGACATGGCAAAACATGGAATATGGCATATGATCATGCAATTTTCAGAGGCAAAATGAGATGCAAAACAGCCCCGAATCATGACAAAATGATACCCGATGCATGGAACGAGTCCCGAAACATGAATTTTGGCGCATGAAATGGCCTATAGCTATGCAATGCATGCATAATTTGAACATGAAGTATGAATAAAGAAGCTAGGCAGCCCCAAAACAAGCATGTTTACAGTTTAAAGCATGGCCAAACATGGAACACAAATGAGGCTAGATTAGCATACAAAAATGGGGCCAAGAGAGGGGTAATGAAGCAACTCACAAATTCTGGCCCCAAACAGATAAGGGGCCTTCTACAATATTGAAGAGGGGCCAAATATATGATGTTTTACAGTTGATTGCCAAGCCCAAAACAGTGTACAAGTATGCTAAAATACTATGCAAGATTAAGGCCAAAAAAAGAGCTACAACATAAAGTATACAAAGGGTGTCTCAAACAGCCATAGACCCTTAATGAAACATGAAGAGGGGGTCAAAATAGGGCCATTTTAAGTTCGGACCAAAGTCCAAAAACAGAGACACAATAGGCTAATAAATCATGCAAAAAAGGGGACCAAAGAGGGGTATAATGACAAGTGGCACATGGAGGTCCCAAACAGTGATGAGACCTTCTTTAATGTTGAATAAGGGCTCAAAATGAGCCTATCTACAGTTTACATCATGCTCCAAAACAAGTCATACATAGGCCAAAAATACTATGCAAGATTATGGCATACAAAGGGGTAATGAAGCAAGTGCAAGATGGGGGTCCCAAACAGGGTAAGACCCTTAATGAAACAGAAAAATGAGCTCAAAAAAATGACATTTCCAGTTATGGTCGGAGCTCAAAACAGCAAGCAAAAGGGGCTAAGAAAACTTGCAAAAATAAGCTAGAAAGAGGGAGAAATCAACTCACCCTTGAAGACCAATCATTTGCTACCTCTTGGACCAAGAAAAGCTGCCTCCTAGCCTTTGAGAAGACCTCCAAGCTGCTGGAATGGAAGTGGTAGTGTGGTGCTAGGTGGTGATGAAGAAAAAGGGGTAGAACTTGGTTGTTTTTTAGGGTTAAAGAGAGAGATGGAGGGAGGTATGTATATGCAAGCTCAAGGGAATTTTTGTAACCCTAATATCAGAGCTGGAGCCTCTGTTATATAGGCAAAAAGAGGGGGGAAATGGGGGGGAAAATGGAGGGAAAACCAACCAAGTTTCCCTCCAAAAAGCAGCCCCCCGGATACAGAATCTGGGGGGAAAACAGATGCATATCTGCACTGTAGATGATGTAAGGAAGCTGGCCGGCCAGTTATTGGATAGCCAGGTGGTCGGTCGGCTACATCCCATGGCCGGTCGGCTAGGGTTCAAAAGGGTCAAGAATGATTAGTGGCCGGCCATGCGATCCCGAACCGAGGCACACGGCCAACGGCTCTGAAAAATCGAAAATCGGACTCCAAACGGGCAAAATGGCCTACGACCACAAAACGTAGCCTACGGCCACTGAGAGATGATCTACAAGACCTCTCCCTCCCTTCAGGAAGAGAAAACAGAGAAAACAGAGCCTAGTTCGCAAACCGAGGCAAGACACGAAAGAGCCCGAAAGTCCGGAGGCAAGGCTCGCAGCCGAGACTCTGAAACTTCTGAATGAGCACAATATGCACCATCACCGAGCACTCAATCGGTGACGTCTGAGTCTTAAGGTCGGTCAAAAAAGGGGTGTCTACAGGGGTGTTTGGTGGGGATTATACAAGTAGCTTATAACTTATTTTAATTTGAAAATTTGTGACAAGCTGTTTGATACAACTTCTGTTTATAGCTTATTATATAGAAATAACTTAAATAAACTGAAAAACTCTGATTTTTCAGAAATTGAGGAAGGAGTGCTTTTAACTTATACTTTCTAATTATCAGCTTTTAACTTAAAACAATCCCCACTAAACACCCTTATAAGGTGCAGCAATACTATATTATTATATTGCTTATTTGTAATGTGACTCGTTATATTTATAGTTTATTGGGCAAATAGAGAGATTTTAGTGAAAGAACCATGTTATGTATAATAGGGCTGTTCAAAAATCCATTCAAACCGATAATCCAAACCGAACCAGACCAAATCATACGGTTTGGTTCGGTTCTATTAAGAATTGGTTCGATTTCGGATTAAGAAATATAAGAACCGTAAAAACGGTTCGGTTCATGGATTTTATGAAAAAACCGTGGTTCGAACCGAACCGAACCGAATATTAAAAGATAGATATATATATATATAATATCAAGTTTTATTTTTATTAATTGGTTTTTTATAATTTTAATGATATTAGGATGGTATAGATATGTAATATTAAGTAATGCCCTAATATTATTAGTTTTTATTATGAGTTAAATGTAATTAGTTTGAGTAATTATTTTGCTAATATTAACAATTTATTCTTGTAAATAGAAATTTTTGAAATCGTAAACCAAACCGAAACCGAACCGTTTTTTCGGTTTAGTTCTGGTCTGGTTTTACAAGTGTAACAGTCTAGTCTGGTTCTCAAAATCACAGAACTGTTAGGATCGGTTCGGTTCTTGGATTTTCTCATAACCGAACCAATCCGGACCGTGTACACCCCTAATGTATAAATATATGTTTTTATCAATAGCCACAAAAGCATAGCAATCACATTAATGTACATAGGGATAGACCAAGTTTTGATCATTGGAGGGCCCAGAAAGAAGATATTAGGCTGATTCTAACAGGAAGACGGGTGTGGTCGAATTTGAAAGCAATAGATTTTCATTTCATTTAGTAAACCCTTAAATTTTTCATGTTATCAATTGGAAATTAATAAAATCTTGTTAAACTTTAATTAAATGTTTAGTATAACGGTAATATTTGACATCACTAACAAATGAAAGTTCTTACATTGCAGTAATTGGAAACTAGCATATTACCCGTGCTATGCACAGGATTTTGTGATTTAAAATGAGTTATTGTGAAAAAAATTATATATGGTTCTCCTAATCAAATGATTATACATACGACTATCTCATACGTTGATTTATAAATTTGTCAACTATCCATTTTTAAAAGTAGTATCATATTACTTCTACTGATAACACTTGTCAAGTCTCCACCCTTCACCAATCATCATCTCTCTACTTTTCGTCTCATCTTTGTTGACCACATTGATTCTTATTTAAAGCACCTTTACTACACGATCACCCTTACTTTTAACTTCATTTCCTTACCTTTCTCCCAAGTCAACCTCTACCCCTACCCGCAACCTCTCTTCTCTAGTCTCAAGTTGCCTCCACCCTTCATCCCATTGTTTGGCCATTAAAATTATGATTAACCATTAATTGAAAATAAATTAGTTGAGCTGGCATAAATTCCCAAATAATCTCGAATTCAACTTGTATAAAATAATGAATAATTTTGTATGTGTTGCATATACAAATACTAATAAATAAATAAATAAAATGAACAAAAAAAGCCTTTTAATTTTAGAAATTTTTGTAGTGCTTTTATGATTATTGTTATTTTTTTTATCTATAAAATCATAATGATGAAATTAGTTGATAAGTTTATTAGATTAAAATCGTACATGTGAGAATAACAAAGATAGCTAAATACATGTGTATACATAGATATATAGATAAATTTACATGGTTTAATATATAACAATTACATATTCATAACTCAATGCTACTCTTCAATTTTCAACTACTTCAAACTTAGACTATTAACATTAAGAGAGAGACTAACATTTTTACACATAGATTTGCAGAGAGTTGGATGGCCTCGGGAAAGAGATTGACTATGGAGTTTGCTTACATTGAATTTTTAGGTTGTTTAAGGTTTCTAAAGATTAAGGTCTTTTCTCATTTTTAAGAAGGAAATATCAGAAAAAATCAATACTTCTCATAATAAGTGGGATATATGTTTTTGAATTTTGAAATTCAAAAGTATAGATAATTAAAGTGTTTTTATTTTTATTTTAATAAATGAACTAACTAATAGATCTTTTTTTAAGCATAGATCATTTTTTTTAATGTTTTTAATTGACATGATTTTCTATATTAGTGGAATATTTAAATTTTAAATTCAAATTTAAAGGATAATTAGAATTATTTTTTTTCCTCAGTTGGGTTAACCAATAGAAAGTTTTTTAATTATTTAAAATATAAAAATTCTAAAAATTCATGTTGAGAATTTGAAGCTCCTACAACCCTTGTGGTTAAAACCTCCTTTTGCTTATATAATATATATAAATAGATATGGGAGTATAAAATTCACTTTACATAAGTGAAACATCTCACTTTTCTTTCTTCTCCTGATATGGGATTATAAAATAAAACATATCATAACTAATCAGAGTTTTTATTTTAAAATTTAAACTGTGTTAAACTGAACTATGCACAATACTACAATATTAAATGCAAGTATAAGATTTACTTTATATAAGTGAAACAATTCATTTTTTCTTTCTTCTCCCAATGTGGGAGCATAAATCATAAACTAATTATATTTTTATTTTTATATGGTTAAATAGAAATTAGCCAATATTTTTTTAATTGTTTAAAATTAAGAAAATCAGTATAAGAAATCATGGTTAAATCGACAAATCAATCAAATCAAAAACGGATAAGCCTAATCGGTTAGGTCAAATGACCAACTAACTTATACAAAAATTAATTAATTAAAACTTTTAAATGTTATTTTAATTTTAAAATTTAAAATGAGAGTATAAGATTCATTTTATATGATTAAAACAACTCATTTTTTTCTTTTTCTCCCGATGTGGGATTATAAAATAAATCGTAGGCTAATTAGAATTTTATTTTTATATGGTTAAATGGAAGCAAGCCAATGAAGATTTTCTTAATTGTTTAAAATTAAGAAAATCAGTATGAGATATTGAAACTCTCACAAAACTCCTCACTTAAAATCCCATTTTCTTTATATAATATATAGATAGATATGGGAATATAAGATTCACTTTATATAAGTGAAACAATTTACTTTTCCCTTCTTTTCCTAATGTGGGATTATAAAATAAATTATAAACTAATTCGAATTCTTATTTTAAAATTTAAACTGTCCAACACTGAACTATGTACAACACTATATTGTTAAATAGGAGTATAAGATTCACTTTATATAAGTGAAACAATTCACTTTTTTTTTTCTTCTCCCAATATGGGATTGTAAAACAAATCACAAACTGATTAAAGTTTTATTTTGTATGATTAAATGGAAGTTAGTCAATGGAGATTTTTTTAATTACTTAAAATTAAGAAAATCAGTATGAGAAATTACGGTTAAACCGATGAATCAGTCAAACCGAAAATGGTTTAATGTAATCGGTTAGATCAAAAGACCAACCAACTTATACAAAAATTAATTAATTAAAATTTTTAAATTAAACTGTCTTAAATTGAAGCATGCACAACACTAAAATATTAAATGGGAGTATAAAGTTTATTACATATAAGTGAAACAATTCACTTTTTCCATCTTTTCTCGATGTGTGATTATAAAATAAAAGCTAGAAATCCCTTAGGTGAAAAGTTTATTTATAATCAAGTAATCTTAGTCATTCAATCTTTAATCAGATTAATCTTTAGTTTATTTCGAATCAAACAAATCTAACTATTATATTTTAATGAAACCGCCATCAAACAAATTTAAACCATTATATTTTGATAAAGGAAAATGAGTTGGACCCCCTCAAGGAGGCACCCCCTTTGACCCCCTCTTTTTTTGATTGGTCAGTTTTTTTTTTTTTTTTTTTTTCTTTTTTTCCTTCTCCTCCAATCACCACCCGCCACGTGTGTGGGGGGGTGGTGGGGGTGGTGATTGGAGGGGGTCTCAATCACCTCCCTTTTGATAAAACCGCTAAAACCGTGGTTAAATTAACGAATCAGTCAAACCAAAAATAATTCAGCCCAACTGGTTAAGTCAAAAGACCAACCAACTTACACAAAAATAAATTAATTAAAAATTTTACATTTTATTTTAAAATTTAAATTATATTGAATTGAAATATGCACAACACTTCAATATTAAGTTGGAGTATAAGATTCAATTTATATAAGTGAAACAACTCACTTTTTCATTTTTTTTTCTCAATGTGGGATTATCAAATAAATCATAAACTAATTAGAGTTTTATTTTTATATGGTTAAATGAAAGCTAGCCAATGAAGATTTTTTTAATTGTTTAAAATTAAGAAAATTAGTATGAGATTTTGGAATTCTCACAAGCCTTCTCACTAGAAATCCCCTTTTCCAAATAAATCATAAACTAATTAGAGTTTTATTTTTATATGATTAAATGAAAGCTAGACAATGGAGATTTTCTTAATTGTTTAAAATTAAGAAAAATCAAGAAAATTAGTATGAGATATTAAGGTAGCGTTTCCTAGAGTTTTCTACATATGATTTGATAATAGAGTTGTATTTTAAGTTTGTGAGTTTTGGAATTATGATTTGAGTGTAGAAAATTTGTTTGGTTATGAATTTTGAAAAGAATTTTGAGTTGAGTGTTGAATTAAGTTTTTAATGCTTGATGTGACATGTGAAATAAGAAAATTTGTTTGCTTATGAGTTTTGGAAACAGTTTTCAAAACTTAATTCAAATTGTTATAACTCATAACCAAAACACACTGCTTAAAACTCTATTGAAAATTCTGATCAACACTCATAAGCAAACTCTTTTTAAAATTCGATTAAAAAAATTAATTATTAACATAAAATAACATTAATCAATTTTTTTAATTGAAAATATTACAAAAGGCAACAATTTTTTTTTTCAAAATAAATATTCAATTACAGATTTAAAATAACTTTTGATTGTATATTTGGATCGAATTTTTTTAAATATTTTTTAGTTAAAATATTTTTATATTTTTAATAATTACTGTCACAAATTATTTTCTATTTATTGTATTGTTATTTTCAAATAAATGATCAAAAAATTTATCAGGTATTATCTATGTAGGAGTCAAACAAAAATTAGAATATCATTTTGTTAGCATCTATACAGTTTACCACACACAATTCAATTTTATCTGAATTTTGTTATTCGCTTTCAACAGAAATTTAGTCTACAATAGCACAAACACATGTATGTATGTATGAAAGAGTTACCAATTTCTTTCTTAAAAAATAAATAAATAATAAATAAATAAATAAAGAAAAGAAAAAGCCACTATACCGATCAACCGGCCAAACATCCGGTTGGATGTCCGGAGGGACGACCGCAGACTCAAAAAATTCAAAAACTGTATGAAAAGGTGAGAGCTTTGCATTGGAAGTTTGTTTTGGAATGTGGTATGCCAAACGCGAAACAGAAATGTGTTTTGAAATGTGTGGTGGAATTAATTTTTGAAAACCCTATCCAAACACTTTGTTCACGTGAATGGATGGAATTGTGATTGAGAAGCTCTGGACCATATGGGTCCTGAGCATCTTGGAATTGTGGACCATATAGATCATGATTGGTTGAGGCTTCAGAGGAGGCTGAATCATCCGAGGCTTCATCTTCAATTTGTGACTTTGTTTGGGCCATCAATAATTTGGCCATTTGGGTCAATTCATCACTAGAGGTTGACTTGGGCTTTGCTTTGGGCTTGGCCTTGGATGACTTAGATTTGGAAGGTTCAATGCTGGTTGATGGGCTTCCAAGCTTGACTGTAGTGAGAGGAAGTGGGCTTCCTTGTGTGATTGAAGCATTTGGGTTTTGCTGAAATTTGACCATTGCAGGAGTTGGGGCATGAATGTTAACTGGAAATTCCTACTGGACTTGTTCAATAATACGATGGGCTTTGAATGCATCCCACCATTTCACAAAATGTTGACGACTGACTATGTTATTGGATAGATTGTATTGCCATTTAAAAATCCAAGGGACTTTTATATTTGGCCATGAAATGGAGTAACCAAGGAAACTGACTTTTATGCTGGTTAAGCTTGTAAATAGAAGAGAAGTAACTAACTTGTTCTATTAACTCAGAAGGGATGATTTTAGGGATGGCACCATGTTGTGACCGCCATCTCAAGAACCAAGAAGGGAATTCTGATTTGAATTTGTGGTCAAATGAGAAAAACCAAGATGACTATATGACTCATTTTGGTGTAAGAGGATTTTGAACCAAGTATCAATGTAATCATAGTAACTATATTTTATATCATGGTTGGGAAGGTCTCGTAGCAGAAAAGGGAGACTCCATTCTTCCATGGGAACAATGTACAAGGAATGATAAATGATTTTACTGGTCTGGGCTCAATCATAGATAGGTTTAATGATGATTGACTTATGGTGGAAAAGAATATCCTTATAAAAGGTTATTGACTTATTGGGATGGGAATGAATGAAAAACCATCCATTAGGGAAATAGGATTTGACTAATTCAAGGACATTGTGGATATTTTTGTGGACTGGTTCTTTGTAAACGAGAATGAATGACTGTTTAAGAACATAATCTGTTCTTGGGGTAGACTTGTTAGGAGGCATTGGTGTAATTGACTAGCAGGCAAAAGGGTCCGAAGCCAAAGCCGAAGTGTGACTAGGTTTAGAAATATTACCAAGAATTTGGTATCGGTTAACTAGATCAATTGGAGGTGCAATAATGGGTTGATTGGATGGCACAATGGCAAGAGGTTTTGTAGTAGGTTTGTGGCTTGACATCTGTAAGAAAAATGACAGAAGTAGATTAGCATCCACTGAGGACATCTAATCTATCCATATGAAAGTTAACTAGATTAGTGTAATGAGCAATGAAATTGCGATAACTTCTAATTTGAGGAACTGAAGGTAGGGGTCTTGATGAAAGTAAGGGTCATTTTGTAGTGACTTTAAACAGGATATTTTAATCTTATAATATCGAATAGTTTTGCGGTATCTTGTGACTTGTAATCTGTGTGTAACAATAAGGAGTAGGCATGATGCATTATCCTCCCTGTAAAAATTCTCGGGTAAGGAAATCAGGGATAGAATTTTGACTACCAGGAATATATTCAGTATCAAAATGAAAAATACTTAAAATGGATTGCCATCGAGCAAAAATATGTTTACTAGCAATATTTTGAACATCTTTTTCCAAAACATATTTTGCATTTTTGCAATCAACACGTAATAGGAATTTTTGATTTAAAATGTCATCTTGAAATTTACTAATACATAAAATAATAAATAAAATCTCTTTTTTAAAAGTACTAAAAAAATTTTGTGCTTTGTTCCAAACACCATAATGAAAACGAACTTGTTCAGATGACTGGGGAGTGATTTTCTAAAGGAGAATGCCACCATAACCAACATCAGAAGCATCAGTCTGAATAATTTGAATGAATTTTCAGTAGGAATGCCAAGACAAGGCAAGGTCTTGACATATTTTTTGACTTGTTGAACAATAGTAGTATGAGTAGAAGACCAAGGAGAAGGATTATCTTTCAACCTATCAAAAAGGGGTTGACAAGTTTTCCTAAGGTCTTTGTAAAATTCAACAATGTAGTTTAAGGAACCTAAAAACCGTTGTAACTAGGTTTTGTCTAAGATTTCATCAGGGAACTTAGAAGCAAACTCAATAGATTGACTAATAGGAAGAATAGTACTTTGGTAGATATCATAACCTAAGAATCTAACTTTAGTTTGGAATAGCTTAATCTTAGGACCATAAATGACTAGACCATTGTATTTGATACAACAAAAAAGGTCTATGGTGTCGAAAACGCATGACAAAAAAATATTTCGTCTCCAAATATACATGTTTTAGTGATGAAAATAAGATTTTGTCTCCAATTGTACTATTTTTAGAGACGAAAACCAAATTTCGTCACCAAATGCTTAAAATTAAATAAAACAATAGGTGACGAAAATTTTATTCGTCTCTAAATATTATTTTTGTCACAAAATAATTTCGCGCCCTTGAAAGATTTGGCACCATTTTGGAGACAAAATCTTTCGTCACCATTATAAAAAAATTTAGAGAGGAAATAATTTCGTCTCCAAATATATTGTTTTTAGAGAGAAAAACTAAATTCTGTCACCAAATGCTTCAAATCAATAAAAAAAATAAAACTGAACCAAGAGATAGATATCTCTCTATTTAGATGCATCTATTTTACTTTCTATATCTTTGTCACGCCCTCACCCATCCATCCCCGCCACACCGTCCGTCCATCTTTGTCACACTGGCTAACCCGCACGTTGCCTACCAACACTCGCTACAACAGGTATCTCTCTCTCTCCCTCCCTATTTTTGCCTCACTTTCTCTCCCCTGCCCTCTTTTCGCTTTTTTCGACCTCTGTCTCCCCTATTTTCTATCTCGCTATCCCCCTTCTCGTCTCTCACTTTCGTAACTTGTTTTTCCCTAATTTGAACCCTAATTGGTTGGATGCTTTGCTGCCTGCGACCTCCTCACTTGGTTTTTCTCTAACCCTAACTTGGTTACTGTCTCTCTCTCTCTCTCTCTCTGTGTGATTGTCCCCAATTTCTAACCCTAATTTTTTCCATAAATGTAAGTTGCTGTGTAGAAATTAATTAGTGATAGTTGTTGATGATGTAGTTGCTGATGATGTAGTTCTAATTTGGGGTGGAGGCAATGGGCTAGCGACAGTAGTGGCAGTGATCAGCAAGCGGTGGCGACAACTAAGGTATATTTTTCTCTTCTCTTCTCTTTTCTTCTTCTCTTCTCTTCTCTTCTCTTCTCTTCTCTTCTTCTCTTCTTATTCTTCATAGAAACACTGTTGTACTTTTGATTATTGGACTGAGTTACTTATGGTCATTGAGATTTTCTGACTCAAAGTTGCCACAAGATGAAGGTAGGAAGATTTCCTCACTTTTCTATTGATAGTTATTTCTATTTGGGTGCCAAGAAAATCCAGGAAAAGTCCATCAAACTATAGAAATTTTGAGTATTGGAGTTTCATTTTATGGGTTTAGTTAAAATGAGCCTGCCTTTGGCTTTTTGGGTTAGTTTAGTTTGATTTTGGCGAAAAATCAAAGAAATAGCAAACAAAGACACTTCCCCTAACTGTTCTGCTTTTTGACCATTGAATTGCAGAACTGACTATTTATTTTTCCCATTATAGAATCCATTGCCTTAAAACAGAGGGTTAGCATTGGTGTGATATCACCATACAATGCTTAGGTTATTGCAATTCAAGAGAAACTTGGAACAACATACAGTACAGATGCAATGAGTGACTTCTTTGTGAGTGTTCGCTCAGTTGATGGGTTTCAAGGCGGTGAGGAGGATGTGATAATTATTTCAACTGTTAGAAATAATGGGAATGGGGCTATAGGTCAAAGAGTCAATGTGGCTCCCACTAGAGCAAGGTATTCTTGTGTGTGCCAAAGAATACCATGTTTGAGTCTATTTAGTTGATTGTTCACGGTGTTGCAAGTAAAAGGCATTATTGCTTCCCTTTTATGGGTATTGCCTTTGGCTAGTGGGCAATGGATCAACTTTAAGAAATAGTGGGTCAATTTGGAAGAAACTGATCATTGATGCCAAGAACACACACAGATACACAATAAGAAAACTAAAAAATGAGAGAAAATACGCACTAATTGTAACTCGATCTTATAAGATTTATTTATTTATTTTTCTTTTATCAGCTACCTCCATTGCACAAGAATTTCACCAAAAACACAATTTGAAGTCTTTCTTTCCCATCTATTTCAGTCAACTAGAACATTGTTGAAGATGCATAAAAATTCTAATGATTTGACAATGTAGTGGCTTTTAGAGTCTAAAATAAAATGTGTACAAAGGTCTACAACTTGATGAAAAACATCCCTATGATATAAAACAATTTCCCCACCCTAAGACACGTTATTCCACTTCTTTTGTTTCCTTTTTCCATTCTTCTGCAAACCTTAAGTTGACAAACTTTTAAACTTGGAACAAATAGTCTCTCACTAGGATATATAGTAAAATTCTAGTTCAGGTCTAAGTTCTGATCTTTACATTGAAATTATGTTATTTTAACACAGTTTCTATCCCTTTTTTCAGTTTCTCATTTTCCTTTCTTTCTTTGCCTTTATATTTTTTTTATTGATGAATTGCAAAAGATAAGAATACAACTTGCAGCTCATTCAGGTCTAAGGTAGTGTCAATTCCAGGTCGAGAGCATTTTTGCAAGGAGCATCAATGGTCACAGGAAATAGATTGGAACAAATTACAAGACTGCTTCCCCATCTTATATTCCCTCTTTGTTGGAACTTTGGATTTTGTAATGGAACTGGCGAATGCATTCTTTCATATGGAACTGTGGGATAGTAGAAAAATAGCTTCTTAAAGCTAAAGCATTTATGGGTTTTGGGGTAGAAAACAGTGATAGAAAGAGTGATGTTTGTAAGGGATTTGAAGCAACGTGCAAGAGAGTACGATAGTCATCTTTTCACATGCATTTAGAGTGGAAGGAACCCTCTGAGGTTCACATTTTCAAACTCCTCTGAGGTTCAGTATCCGAAACTTCAAACAATCCCATATTTCTTTATAATGATATAATAACTATTTTACCCCATCAAACGGCTAGTTGTATTGAAAAATCCCAGACTAAAAATCCTTACTGGTAGATAAGTTATGTCACAAAATTCCTTCAATATCTTAAATTTCATAGAGACCTAAGGATGGTTTGGAGTGAAGTGATGGACAATAGCAGGCTTTAACATAAGTATTTATATTTATGTCAATAACCAAAACAAGGACACAAAAATAATTAAAGAACTAGTTACAAAAAAAAAAAAATATAAAATCTCATTAATCTACCACTCGAGACCTACTATAGACTGGAAACCCATATTTCACCCACTTTATTGAGTGAAAACATATATCCCTAATATGAACTAACTGAGAGTGGATAAGTTGGATGAATCAATTTATCAAAATCCACTTATGGCCCAAAGCTTAGCTATTATGAACTAACCCAACTTGTTTTATGATTTTTATAAAATCAAAAAATCATGTGACATTAGACTCATATTTTTTGGACAACTTTATACAACTTTTAGACTAACTAAAATATATATATATATATATATATATTTCCATAATAAAAACGGATATTGACCTGCAATAGGTTACTCCATAAATACTGTGATATTGTGAGTTCTATTCCCATGCGAATGAGAGTAGTTTATTTATGGAGTAAATTATTGAAGTATTCTATGATTTCCATCAAATTTTGTTTATAATTTTTTATTAGTTGGTGACATGAAAATTGATGAGTTCCTTTTGTGTATTATTTTATCTATTTAGTTTTAAATTTTGATTTGATTTGGTTTGGTCAGGTAAAGTTAATTGCATTTTTTTGGTGCCATGTATAGATACACAACTGTTGCGAGAGAAATTCTACCTGAGATAAAAACCGAGGATGTGATTTGATCTACAAAGCTAGTGGAAGGTCAAGATCGCCTCATATTGCTGGATGAGAATTGATTTGATGTCCTTCTTCTCATTCTTTTGATTTCATTATCAACTTCAGATGGCAGCCTGGTTTTCTATGCAGGTTGTACTGTCAGAGTTGTTGATTTCTTACTTACCCAAGAAAAGGTAATTTCTTCTGTTTGATGATACATTTGTATATTATTTGTCCCTTTGATAATTACAAGTATTATTTCTCATAGATTCTGGACCAAACTATGTCATGACCCTTTTATTTTCAACTCTAAGAAATGAAGATGAAGGAAATATTCTCTTCTCCCATATTATGAGTCACAGATGTGCAAACTTACAGAACAAGCATGTGGCTTTCGATTTGAAAACTATTTTGAAATTTGAACTATTCCAATGCTTAGGCACGAAAATAAGTCTTGGGAAGGGAGGGAAGCTTCAAATAGGCACAAAAAAGCACGGGAGACATCATGAACACTTCGAAAGGAACAAATGTAAATGAAGTCCAAAAATGCACGGGACTTCCGGTTTCAAAATTAAGTCGAAAAAGGCACTTTTTCACAATTAACTAGAAAATAGGCCATCGGGGGCCAAAATCGTCAAACAGCCACAAGACAGCTCGGGGAACACCTCAAACACCATGGGAGAGATCAATGTAAGTTTTGGAAACTTACAGAACTATCACGGGACTCCCGATTTGAAAACTAAGTCCAAAAATGCACTTTTTCACACTTAAGCTTCAAAATAGGCCATCGGAGGCCAAAATCGTGTAACAACCACGAGACGGCCTAGGGAACACCTCAAACACCTCGGGAAGGACCAATGTAAGTTGTGGAAACTTACGGAACTAGCACGGGATTTCCGGTTTGAAAATTAAGTCGAAAAAGGCACTTTTTTCATACTTCAGCTTGAAAATAGGTCATCGGGGGCCAAAATCATGCAACAGCCATGAGACGGCTTGAGGAACACCTCAAACACGTCAATAGGGTCTAATGTAAGTTGTGGAAACTTACAGAACTAGCACGGGACTTCCGATTTGAAAACTAAGTCGAAAAAGACACTTTTTCACACTTAAGCTTGAAAATAGGCCATCGGGAGCCAAAATCGTCAAACAGCCACAAGATGGCTCGGGGTACACCTCAAACACCTCGGGAGGGACCAATGTAAGTTGTGAAAACTTACGGAACTAGCACGGGACTCCCGGTTTGAAAACTAAGTCCAAAAATGCACTTTTTCACACTTAAGCTTGAAAATAGGCCATCGGAGGCTAAAATTGTGTAACAGCCACACGACGGCCCGAGGAACACTGCAAACACCTTGGGAGGGACCAATGTAAGTTGTGGAAACTTACGGAACTAGCATGGGACTCCCGGCTTGAAAACTAAGTCCAAAAATGCACTTTTTCAAAGTTAAGCTTGAAAATAGGCCATCGGAGGCCAAAATCGTGTAACAACCACGAGACGGCCCAGGGAACACCTCAAACACCTCGGGAGGGACCAATGCAAATTGTGGAAACTTACGGAACTAACATGGGACTCCCGGTTTGAAAACTAAGTCGAAGAAAAGCACTTTTTCACACTTAAGCTTGAAAATTGGCCATCGGAGGACAAAATCGTGTAACAGTCACGAGAAGGCCCAGGAAACACCTCAAAAACATCGGGAGGGACCAACATAAGTTGTGAAAACTTACGGAACTAGCATGGGATTTCCGATTTGAAAACTAAGTCGAAGAAAAGCACTTTTTTTGCAATTTTTTCGCACTTAAGCTTGAAAATAGGCCATCGGGGGCCAAAATCGTGCAACAGCCACGAAACGGCCCAGACAATACCTCAAACACCAAGGGAAGGACCAACGTAAGTTGTGAAAACTTATGGAACTAGCACGGGACTTCCGGTTTGAAAACTAAGTCGAAAAAGGCACTTTTTCACACTTAAGCTTGAAAATAGGCCATCAGGGGGCCAAAATTGTGCAACAGCCACGAGACAGCCCAGGCAACACCTAAAACACCTTGAGAGGGACCAATGTAAGTTGAGAAAACTTATGGAACAAGCACGGGCACTTTTTTCACACTTAAGCTTGAACATAGGCCATCAGGGGGTCAAAATCGTGCAACAACCACGAGATGGCCCGTGGAATACCTCAAACACCCCAGGTGGGACTAGCGTAAGTTTTGAAAACTTACAGAACTAGCACGGGACTTCCGGTTTGAAAACTAAGTGGAAAAATGCACTTTTTTCATACTTACGCTTGAAAATAGGCCATCGGGGGCCAAAATCATGCAACAGCCATGAGATGGCTCGAGGAACACCTTAAACAGCTCAGAAGGGACCGATGTAAGTTGTGGAAACTTACAGAACTAGCACAGGACTCCCGGTTTGAAAACTAAGTCCAAAAATGCACTTTTTCACATTTAAGCTTAAAAATAGGCCATCGGAGGCCAAAATCGTGTAACAGCCACGAGACGGCCCAGGCAACACCTCAAACATCTCGGGAGAGACCAATGTAAGTTGTGGAAACTTACAGAACTAGCACGGGACTCCCAGTATGAAAACTAAGTGCAAAAATGCACTTTTTCACACTGAAGCTTGAAAATAGGCCATCGGAGGCCAAAATCGTGTAACAGTCACGAGAAGGCCTGGGTAACACCTCAAACACCTTGGAAGGGATCAACGTAAGTTGTGAAAACTTACGTAACTAGCACGGGACTTCCTGTTTGAAAACTAAGTCAAAAAATGCATTTTTTTCACACTTAAGCTTGAAAATAGGTCATCGGGGGCCAAAATCGTGCAACAGCCGCGAGATGGCCCGGGGAACACCTCAAATACCTCGGGAGGGACCAATGTAAGTTGTGAAAATTTACGGAACTAGCACGGAACTCCCGGTTTGAAAACTAAATCCAAAAATGCACTTTTTCACACTTAAGCTTGAAAATAGGCCATCAGAGGCCAAAATCGTGTAACAGCCACGAGACGTCCCAGGGAACAGCTCAAACACCTCGGGAGAGACCAATGTAAGTTGTAGAAACTTATGGAACTAGCACGGGACTTCCGGTTTGAAAACTAAGTTGAAAAAAAGCACTTTTTTCACACTTAAGCTTGAAAATAGGCCATCGGAGGCCAAAATCGTGTAACAGCCACGAGATGGCCTGGGGATCACCTCAAACACCTTGAGAGGGACTAATATAAGTTGTGGAACTTATGGAACTAGCACGGAACTCCCAGTTTGAAAACTAAGTCCAAAAATGCATTTTTTCACACTTAAGCTTGAAAATAGGCTATCAGGGGCCAAAATCGTTAAACAACTACGAGACGGTGCGGGGAACACCTCAAACACCTCAGGAGGGACCAATGTAAGTTGTGAAAACTTACGGAACTAGCACGGGACTCCCGGTTTGAAAACTAAGTCAAAAAAGGCACTTTTTCTAACTCTTAAGCTTGAAAATAGGCCATCGGGAGCCAAAATCATTAAACAACCACGAGAAGACCCAGGGAACACGTCAATCACCTCAGAAGCAACCGTTATAACTTGTGTAAACTTACAGAACTAGCATGGGACTGCTGGTTTGAAAACTAAGTCCAAAAATGAATTTTTCCAACATTTAAGCTTGTAAATAGGCCATCGGGGATCAAAATCGTGGAGAAATGCGTCTGGGGTACTGTGCAATAAACGAATACCCACTAGACTAAAATTAAAGTATAGAACTCACCATCCTGCCTTAATCCTATGGGCCACATCTGCATCAATCTCCCCCACTGTTGTGATAATTAACCCTAAATAACGAAAATGTTCACTCTTAGGCAGTTCGTGGTTCTCAATCTTCACTTCTCCTCTGCTTTCATTATTACTGTTACTAAATTTACACTCCATGTACTCTGTCTTAGTTCTGCTTATTCGGAATCCATTAGATTCAAGATTTTTTCTCCAAGTCTCCAACTTTGTGTTAACTCCTTCTCTAGTCTCATCCACTAGCACAATATCGTCTGCAAAAAGCATGCACCATGGCATGTCATCCTGAATATTTCTCGTCAACTAATCCATAGTTAAAGTAAAAAGATAAGGACTTAAGGTAGATTCTTGGTATAACCCTACAGTGATAGGAAATTCATTTGTCTCTCCAGCAGGTGATCTAATAGTGGTCACCACCCCTTCATACAGGTCCCTAATCACATCAATGTAACCTTTTGTCACCCCTTTCTTCTCTAACATCCACCATATTATATCCCGGGGCACTCTATTGTCATGCCCCATATTTTATTACTTGGATAACATTACCAATATTCATTAATTAAGTCCATTTACAAATGACAATTCATCCTTGAATGAAATGATGAATAACTAAATATACATGTTCCCTCTCGTTATACAACAATGATATTTACATACAAATAAAAGAAATGCCCTGAAACTTACAATAAAAGAAAGGACGCTACTCTTTACAAAAAAAAAAAAATAATAACACTCAGCCAAACAAACAAATGTAGTACAATCCATCACTACATTACACTTATGAAATGGTAAAATCCATTGCTTGATCTTCAAATCCAAAAAGCATTCCCTGTACACATGTACAGGCAGGATGTGAGCAACCACTAGCTCACTAAACAATCTCATATTAAAACATTAGAAGAGATGCGGGTACAAAGGTACTCATACAGATACGTGAAATCATATCATGTTAAACCATATGATTCTATTACATAATCTCTTAAATCCAATTTTTTAATTAACCACAACCAGTTAACTTAAATAAATAAATATGCTTCAATAGCAACATGACATATCATTTTCAATTCATTCAATTATCTCATTATCAATTGAATCAAATAATTAAACAATTCATAATGACATCTAACAAAGCATCAAATACATTTTATACAATTTTATAAGATGAATGCATATGCCATGTCATGCTCAAAATATTTTTCTCATCTTTTGAAAATCTTATGCACAATGCCAATTTGAAAACACATTAATCCAACAAATTCAATAAAATTTCAAGGTGGTAAATACGACTCAGGTAATCCCTAGGCTGGTGTCTGCAAGTAGACATATCGAACACTACCAAGTCCCCATTTTACCGGTCTCTCACCGGAAGGGCAATGGTACCTCCTCCGTGTGTGTTTTCAGTCTTTCACCATGAACACTCAGGCCAACTTAAACTAACATCAAACTACACCCCCTATTCGGACTTACCAACGTATGTACCCAAAACAAATCCAAATGATCTTGTTTCCCATAAACAATTCATTTCTCAAAACAATAGTTTTCAATTGCAATCCAAAATCCATGATAACAATGAAATGTAATGGCAATGCAATATGTAATAATGCATTAAGATAGTTCCAAATTCAATTCCACCACACAATGTTCCATTGTGATCAAACTCCATATCTCTATCAATGTAATATCATGATACAATTCCAAGAGATAATATAATAATGTCGATGTTCATGTATGTACCACATGTAAATCAACAACTTCCAACTTAGTTTTTTCAAGACAATTCAACAATATTCTTTATATAAAACAAACTTCCAAAATCAAACATTTTCTCACATTTCCAAGGATCTCCTCATTTAAATACCAACATGGTAATTCTCTACCGGTTACCAAGACCAAAACTTGTAAACAATAGGTTCATCAATTTCTATCTCACATATTTTATCAATGAAATGTAATTACAATCTTTCCAAAAACTCATCCCCTTCCCAAACATTAAATAGAATCAAATTCCCATTTTTCTCATGCAAGTAAAATCTCAGGATCTTCAAGTTAAATCATAATTCTTAATAAGCATAAGTGAGTATTCCAACACTTAATCAATTATATCAAAATCTTATCTTGACTATAATTATAAAATATAACACAAGTGTTCACTTTCCAATTATCAACATCAACTCCATCAAATTAAACCAAGGAAAATAATAAATAACTAGAAGCTTTTGACAACTCATTTTTTGTTTTAAACCAATTCATCCATTTGCTCTAAACGAGCTAAAAACACATTATTTTCTTTTCTTGTCAAAGGCCGCCAAAACCAATCAAATATCTCATAAAAATTTTGAAGTACGAAATTATTATTATAACATTAGTGAACTAGCAAAACTAGGAACCCAATACTAAATCACCTTAACTTAACCAATAATCTTAGTTCAACTTTGTTTCACACCAAACAACTTCATCTCACTTATTTTCTCCAAATCTCATACTTATGAAAGAATAACACTTCCATTATACTATATTAAAAGTTATGGTATAATCTCAATAACACACTTTTAACCAAACTAATTTAATCCACTAAATTAGTAATTTCAATATCTTCACATTTTTTCAAAAGAAATAATACCAAATATAACTTAACCCAACTCATCTTTCAAACATAATCACATTTCATGCCAAGTTACTCAAATAGCCAATATTTTCGAAATTCTCTTCAAATAACAATTTTCACAACCTTTCTAAAGTTAACTAATCAATATGATATTTACATGAAAAATTTTGAAATATGCCCAAGAGTACACTTTTAAGATTGAGAGTTCAAAAGTCCTCATTTCATACTTTCTTTTTCGCAAAAAAAAAAAAAATGAACAAAAACTAAATCATCAACACACCATCTTTCACAAAATATCAAAAATGTAACACTTGTAGAGTTTTTAATCCCAAAATAACTCTATAATCCCTACTCAATAATTTACACAATATTCCTCAATACCAATTTATTTTTCTCAAAAATAAATTCCAAAATCAAAGATGAAAAATATTTCAACTTTATATTTTTCAAAATCAATCATTTAATCATAATATGATGTAGACACAACCCACACAACTTTTAATTTTTATTTATTGTATTTTTTTTTTTTTTTGGGAAATCAACCCTTGCATATGCTTTCTCAAGGTCAATAAACACCATATGAATATCTCTTCTTCTTTTTTTTCTCTATACTTTTCTATTACTCTCCTCAAAAGATAAATTGCTTCCATTGTTGACCTGCCACGCAAAAATAATAAGAAGAAATCTTCACGTAAATATTATACTAAAAAAAATATTCATATACCAAATCACCTGATAAGTTTTATACTAAACCCAACAAGAAATATCATAAAAGATCTAATAAGTCAAAATCTACTCAAGATGTTACTTGTTACAATTGTGGTAAAAATGGTCATTATTATAATAAATGTAAAGTAAAAGAAAAACTTAAAGCTAAGCTTAATCAACTACAAATTACTGGCGAACATCAAAGTCAAATACTCGACATATTTAAATTAACCGCTACTCCAAATCAATCTCCTATTCAATCTAGTCATTCATCTAGCAATGATATTCCCTCTAGTGATACTTCTACCTATTATTCTCCTATTGATAATACTGACAATGAAATTGAATTAGGATGTAATGATACTTGCTGTAAATAAATCAATGTTCTTAGTAAATCACAACAAGAAGAAGATTCATTAATCGAATTAATTAGTAAATTAGAAAATCCTGAATTAAAAAGACAATATACTAATAAGTTAAAATCCTTACTCATAAATAAAGATAAAAAAACCCCGTCCTGAAAAACCAATTATTAGTTTAAATAAAACTTTAGAACGATTTAAAACGAAAATACATAAAGAAGTAACCTTACAAGATTTACAAAATGAGATTAACCAAATTAAATTAACTACTCCAGAATTAAAAACTAAAGACAAATCTTTAGAGGAAGAAATTTTCATATTAAAGATCAATAAAAGTCTTAATGATTTCCACAAATCTAATGAATCTAGTTCTAGTTAAGATCCAAACTGTGTCATCTTCGATAATCACTCTAATAGTGACAATGATAATCAAGATAGTAATCGCCACAATATGATCAATCGAATTAACATTCAAAAATGGCATTCGAAAGTCAAATTGGTTATTAATGATTTTGAAATAGAAGTCATTACATTAATTGATACTGATGCTGATTTAAACTGTATCCAAGATGGTTTAATCCCTACCAAATACTATCATAAATCTACTAAACAATTAAGTTCCGCTAATGGAAGTCAAATGCATATTAAATATAAATTACCAAAGGCACATATTTGTCAAAATAATGTTTGTTTTAAAACATCATTTGTTTTAGTTCGAAACTTAACAGATAAAGTCATTTTAGGCACTCCATTTATCTTTTTATTGTATTCATTCACTACTACTAATCATGGAATAACAACGCAAGCTTTTAGTCACACTGTAACTTTTAAATTTCTGTCTCCTCCCGAAATCAATGAATTAAATCAATTAAAAGAATATTTCATTTCTTAATCTATTAATCGATTAACCAAACAACTTAAATTCCTCAAAGAAGAAGCCAAGTATAAACGAATTGAAACTCAATTAACTAATCCAATTCTTATATCAAAAATTAACAAATTTAAAACGCAGTTAGAAACCACAGTTTGCTCTACTTTACCAAGTGCTTTCTGGCATAGAAAAAAACATGTGGTCACTTTACCTTATATTAAAAATTTTAATGAACGACAAATCCCTACTAAATCTCACCCAATTCAAATGAATAAAGGATTAGTCAAAATGTGTAAAAAAGAAATTAATGATTTACTTGCCAATAATATCATTAGTAAAAGCAAATCCCCTTGGTCTTGCCTTGCTTTTTATGTTAATAAAAATGCTAAACTTGAACGTGGTGTTCTACGATTAGTCATTAACTGTAAACCATTAAATAAAGTTTTAGAATGGATACGCTATCCAATCCCTAATAAAAAAGACCACATTAAAAGACTTAGTCAAGCTATCATCTTTAGTAAATTTGATCTTAAAAATGGATTTTGGCAAATACAAATTCATCTTGATGGTTGCTATAAAACTACCTTTACTACACCTATTGGCCATTACGAATAGAATGTCATGCCCTTTGAATTAAAAAATGCTCCTAGTGAATTCCAAAACATTATGAATGAAATTTTTAATCCCTTTAGTCATTTTTCTATTGTCTACATAGATGATATCCTCATTTTCTCTAAGTCACTCGATGAACATTGGAAACATCTTAATTTCTTTCTCCATATTATCAAATATAATGGTCTAGTCATTTCTGCTCCTAAAATTAAGCTATTCCAAACTAAAGTTAGATTCTTAGGTTATGATATATACCAAAGTACTATTCTTTCTATCAGTCGATCTATTGAGTTTGCTTCTAAGTTCCCTGATGAAATCTTAGACAAAACCCAGTTACAATGGTTATGGTGGCATTCTCCTTCAGAAATTCACTCCCCAGTCATCTGAACAAATTGTTCGTTTTCATTCTGGTGTTTGGAACAAAGCACAAAAAAATTATAGTACTATTAAAAAAGAAATTTTATCTATTGTTTTATGTATTAGTAAATTTCAAGATGACATTTTAATCAAAAATTCCTATTACGTGTTGATTGCAAAAATGCAAAATATGTTTTGGAAAAAGATGTTCAAAATATTGCTAGTAAACATATTTTTGCTCAATGGCAATCCATTTTAAGTATTTTTGATTTTAATATTGAATATATTCCTGGTAGTCAAAATTCTATCCCTGATTTCCTTACCCTAGAATTTTTACAGGGAGGATAGTGCATCATGCCTACTCCTTATTGTTCTACACACAGATTACAAGTCACAAGATACCGCAAAACTATTCAATATTATAAGATTAAAATATCCTATTTAAAGTCACTACAAAGTGACCTTTACTTTCATCAAGACCCCTACCTTCAAGTCAATCAGATTAGAAGTTATCGTAATTTCATTGCTCATTACACTAATCTAGTTAACTTTCATATGGATAGATTAGATGTCCTCAGTGGATAACTTCTGTCATTTTTCTTACAGATGTCAAGCCACAAACCTACTACAAAACCTCTTGCCATTGTGCCATCCAGTCAATCCATTGGTGCACCTCCAATTGATCTAGTTAACCGATACCAAATTCTTGGTAATATTCCTAAACCTAGTCACACTACAACTCTGGCTTCAGACCCTTTTGCCTACCAGTCAATTACACCAATGCCTCCTAACAAGTCTACCCCAAGAACAAATTATGTTCTTAAACAGTCATTCAATCTCTTTTACAAAGAACCAGCCCACAAAAATATCCACAATGTCCTTGAATTAGTCAAATCCTATTTCCCTAATGGATGGTATTTCATTCATTCCCATCCCAATAAATGAATAACCTTTTATAAAGATATCCTTTTCCACCATAAGTCAATCGTCATTAAACCTATCTATGATTGAGTCCAGACCAGTAAAATCATTTATCATTCCTTGTACATTCATAATATTGTTCCCATAGAAGAATGGGGTCTCCCTTTTCTGCTATGAAACCTTTCCAACCATGATATAAAATATAGTTACTATGATTACATTGATGCTTGGTTCAAAATCCTCCTACATCAAAATGAGTCATATAGTCATTCTTGGTTTTTTCTCATTTGACCACAAATTCAAATCAGAATTCCCTTCTTGGTTCCTGAGACGGTGGTCACAGCATGGTGCCATCCCCGAAATCATCCCTTCTGAGTTAATAGAACAAGTCGGTTACTTCTCTTCCATTTACAAGCTCAGCCAGCATAAAAGTCAGTTTCCTTGGTTACTTCATTTCATGGCCAAATGTAAAGTCCATTGGATTTTTAAATGGCAATACAGTCTATCCAATAACATAGTCAGTCGTCAACATTTTGTTAAATGGTGGGATGCATTCAAAGCCCATCATATTATTGAACAAGTCCAGCAAGAATTTCTAGTTAACATTCATGCGCCAACTCCTGCAATGGTCAAATCTCAGCAAAACTCAAATGCTTCAATCACACAAGGAAGCCCACTTCCTCTCACTACAATCAAGCTTGGAAGCCCATCAACCAGCATTGAACCTTCCAAATCCAAGTCATCCAAGGCCAAGCGCAAAGCAAAGCCGAAGTCAACCTCTAGTGATGAATTGATCCAAATGGCCAAATTATTGATGGCCCAAGCAAAGTCACAAATTGAAGATGAAGCCTTGGATGATTCAGCCTCCTCTGAAGCCTTAACTAGTCATGATCCATATGGTCCACAATTCCAAGATGCTCAGGACCCATATGGTCCACAGCTTTTCAATCACAATTCCACTCATTCACGTGAACAAAGCGTTTGGATAGGGTTTTCAAAAATTAATTCCACCACACATTTCAAAACATATTTCTGTTTCATGTTTGGCAGACCTCATTCCAAAACAAACTTCCAACGCAAAGCTCTCACCTTTTCGTACATTTTTTGAATTTTTTGAGTCTACCGGTTGACCGCTACAGTGGCTTTTTCTTTACTTTTCTTTTTTATTTTTTATTTTTTATTTTTTATTTTTTATTTTTTATTTTTTTAAGAAAGAAATTGGTAACTCTTTCATACATACGTACATGTGTTTGTGCTATTGCAGACTAATTTTCTATTGAAAGCGAATAACAAAATTTGAATAAAATTGAATTGTGTGTGGTAAACTGTGTAGATGCTAACAAAATGATATTCTAATTTTTGTTTGACTCCTACATAGATAATACCTGATAAATTGTTTGGTCATTTATTTGAAAATAACAATACAATAAATAGAAAATAATTTGTGACAGTAATTATTAAAAATATACAAATATTTTAACTAAAAAATATTAAAAAAATTCGAACCAAATATACTATCAAAAGTTATTTTAAATCACAAATTGAAGATGAAGCCTCGGATGATTCAACCTTCTCTGAAGCCTCAACCAGTCATGATCCATATGGTTCATAATTCCGAGATGCTCAGGACCCATATGCCTAAAAAGTTATTGGATTCCATATATGTACATTAGCTTCCGTCACTACTCTTACTTTGAGAAAAGCTGTTGATATATATATATATATATATATATTGATTCCCCATTAGTCAACTGTGCAGTCATATTCCCTCACTACAAGTAAAAAAAAAAAAAAAGTTACAGAAAGATGCTCTTAGCACCCAGTACCTCTTATTTTCAGGCTTTTCAGAAGTCACAAGTTTCACAGTATTTTCCAACTTTTGAAGTCACAAACCTCACAGCTCCAGTCACGGACCTCATAGATCCAAGTTCACAAGCTTAACAGTTATCCACTTTGCCTATAAAAGAGGCTCCTCAATCAAGGCCAATTCAGAGGGAGAAGGAGTTCACAATTTTCTTTTGCAGTTTCTCTCAGTTTCTGTAAAATTTTAAGTTTGTTTTAAAATTCAGTTTTTAAGGATGCAAGTAGAAGCTGTATTTTCCAGTTCCTTTCAGTAAACAATTTTGTATTTTCCTGTTACTTCCAGTAACCGAGTGTAAGTTAATTTAAACGATTGTAAGTTTATTTTATTTCTGCTTATCTATTCTTATTTAAAAAAAAAATTCTTTTTAATTTATTTTAGTTTATTTAAGTTTATTTATTGTTTTATTTATGTTTTAATTTAGTGTTGCTTCCGTCTCTTTGGTATATATATATATATATATATATTGAGATAAAAATTCAGAAGAGAGGATCAGATTCTTTGATGCCTCTAAGACAACATGACTCCTTTGATCCTTCTATCCAACAAATTGATTTAATATATTTTTTTTTCTTTTTTCCCATTTTTATTTTCCTTTCTTTTCACTCAAAAAAATTAAGATTCAAATACAATATAACTGTTTTTAAAATAAATAAATCTTAACTAAATTATAGAATTTTTTTTTATATGCCACACATATGATGTAGGGTTTGCATTCTATATCTATGTGCTTAGTTTTTTTTTTTTTTAAAAAAAAAAAAAAAAAAAAAAAACAACATAAGAATGTGTAACAAAGTTTTGTTTTTTTTAATTTGGGCCACCAGAAGACTAAGGCCTTGTTTGAGATGCAACTCTTTGACTAAAATAATTAATAAAGACAAAAAAAAAATTAAAATAGTTAATAAGACAAAATTTTACATACAAATCATAATTATTTTAATTTTTCTCTCACAACTAGGGGTAGGCGTCGTGTCGTGTTGGATCGTGTCTGTGTAGTGTCATCTCAGGTTCGTGTCAGAATTATCTTAACACTAACCCGACCTGTGTATTATTTTGTGTTATCGTGTCATGTCATTTTCAATCCGCGTTCGGTTTGTGTCGTGTTCACACATCATGTTGAAAAATTTAACTGTTAACTAAAACTACCAAATGTATGAAAAAAAATTGAAAATTTCTTCACAAGTTAAATTTAATGAAACTAATCTCTATTAAATGAAATCATTTATAAAAATATTTAATTTCAACCTAATTTTATTTTCTTTATTTATAAAAATTATATTTTATTATTATATTTTTTACTAGATTAACTCAATTAATAGACAAAAAATACATTAAGTTCAATAAAAAGCAAATAGAAACCTATATAGGGCTGCAAATGAACCGAGCTGTTCATGAACAAGCTCGGCTCGGCTCGTTAAGGGCTTGGCTCAGCTCGGCTCGTTTAGTAAACGAGCCGAGCTCAAGCTTGAATATTAGGCTCGTTTAGTAAACGAGCCGAGCTCGAGCTCGCATAAGCTCGGCTCGTTTATCTTTATTTAAATTATATAATAAATATATTAAATAATATATAAATACATATAAAAATAATAATATAAATACAGTTTTTATATATTAAATAATATAAATAATATTTTTTATTTAAATAATATAAATAATATTAAAAAAAAATTATTGAGCCGAGCCGAGCCGAGCTGAGCTCGAGCCCAGTTCCTTATTGAGCCAAGCTCGAGCTCAATAAACGAGCTCGATAAGTAAACGAACCGAGCTCGAGCTCAGCAAAGCTCAGCTCAGCTCGATTCGTTTGTAGCCCTATATTGGGGGTGTTTGGCCCAGCTTTTTTTTAACTAACTTGTAGCTTTTAGCTTAAAAAAAGTTAAAATTAACTGTTTGTTCCAACTTAATCATACCAACTTAAACTTATACCAGCTTTTTTTGAAGGTAAATAATCTAATTTTGAGAAGCAGCTCCAAGGGTGCTTCAGATTCTCAGCTTAAGCGGAAGAGGATCAAAATTACTTAAATGCCCTTCACCAATTTGAAGTTTACCAAATTGCCATTATATAAACCACAAAGATATCACTGTTCACTCTGAGAGAGAGAAATAGGCGATTTTCCGGCAGTGAGACGCGATTTCCGGTGAAGCTCTCTCTCTGTGTTTGTCGTTGTGCGTTTCCTCCCTCTCTCTCCCTCTCTTCGTCTCCCACAGCATACCTACGCCGTCACCTCATTCGCCTCTTACGTCATCGCCGTCAACGCCTCTGCAAAGGTTGTCGATCTCCTTCTCCATGGCTTCAGCAACACCACCATAGCGCCTCCCTCCACTTCACGTCTTCTCCTGATCGCATCGTCACCATCGCACTCAACCACCACTGCGATATCTCTCTTTCTCTCCCACTCTTTCTGCAACTGTCGCAATCGCCATGATCGTCATCGCAATTCGCCATCACTACAATTCTCAAGACCAAATCCCGACAACAAGCTCCTCAGATCTAGGGTTTTTGGTGGTGGTGGAGGAGATGGATAAGCTAAGAGAGGGCTTCTTGCAGACCACCGACAACGGCGACGGCTTCTTGTAGACCACCGTTGGTGGCTAAGGTTTTGCAAAATTGTAATGAAAAAAAAGAAAAAAAAAACAATTTATTTCAACTAACTTCCATTTAATTTTAAAAAGAAAAACTATTTCAATTAATATTGAAATAAATTGTGCAATTTATATCCAGTAAATAAATTACACAATTTATTTCACAATTATTGATATAAATTGCACAATTGCACAATTTAAGTAAAGAAACAAATTGCACAATTTTATTTCAATTAATATTGATATTAATTTATTTCCTTTAAATAACTTCTATTAAAAGAAATTTATAATATAGAAGTCTTTGGTATTGTAATAAATAAAAAAAACAATTGTTGCTAATTGATATTAATAAAAAAAAAAAATGAAATAACTTCTATTAAATGAAATAACAATTGTTGTAATGAAATGTATCAATTTTTATATTAATTGATAATAATTATATTAACTTCAATTAATGAAACAATTTTTTTAAAATTAAAATTGAAGAAAATGAAAAAAAAATAACAACTTTTATATCTTATAAGGGCAAAAATGACATTACACAACAAAAAGCTATTTTACAGTTTATTCAACCAAACACTACTCTTAAATCTATAATCCAACAGTTATACCAAACAGATTAACAGCTTTTGATTAAAGCTATAATCTATAATCTGTTAAGCTATAATCTATAATATTGTTTTAACAACTATACCAAACACCCCCATTACACTCTTTTTTTTTTTTTACATGGATAAATCTATCTTAAACTTAAAATCGTATTATATATATATTTTTAATAAATTGGATATAATTACGTAAGAGATTAAAAAAAAAATGTCATGATACTCTTTACTGGAAGTAATATTAAAATGTGTAACTAATTTTTTATTATATGAGTTATCTGTGTCAATTTCGTGTTATACTGACACTAACCCAGTCTGTTTCATATTCGTATTATCGAGTCGTATCATATACTTATTTGTGTCAGGAAATAGTCAATCCTAATCCGCTAATTTCGTATACGGTTTGAGTCGTGTTATCTTATCATGTCGTGTCGCAAATTCTCATCCTTATTCACAACCATCAAATCAACTATAAAAACAAAAATCCCCAAATATAATTTTTTTAGTCAGACTAAAATAATTAAATAGTTAAAAAATCACGCTAAAAAAGCCCATCCCAAAGAAGGGCCCAAGCTTCTACGGTATAATTGAGTTAATAGAATATGTTTTTGGAAAAATTTACAAAAATTAGTTGGTGAAAAAATTAATAATTATTATTTTCTATGTTTTTTCTTATTTTTTCAAGATGAAAATAATTTTAAAAATATCTTGTTTAATATTTATTTACTTTTAAGAAATTAAATTATAAATTTCAAAATAAAATTTTAAAACTCAACTAGTATTATTGTATTGGACATTCTGATGCACCGAAGAGACGTTTATCGGAAAACCGTGTAATATGTGTATCACAGCAGTACTCAGTCGTTGTCCTTCGTAAACTTCCACCATAACATTGGGTAAATTACTAAGATACCCTCACTTAACCACGCGTCAATCCTCTGAAGCGAGTGTCTTCATTTTCCAGCAACCGCGAGTGCTCTCTTTCTTTCTCTTCCTCCTTAACTGCCACGACCTCCATCATTCCTTCCCGGCAAAATGAAAAACAAAATTTGCATCTCAATTTCAATTTCATTCCATTTCACAACCACAACCGTCCTCCCCTTATAAATAGCCGCAACGCCTCACTACTCTCTTACTTTCAACACTTCCCGAATTTTGAAATTTGGAATTCGTCTCTCTCCAAGTCTCTCAGTTTTAGAAGATCACATCATGGAAGGACCGAAAGCCACCTCGATCGCTCACAAGAAAATTGACTCAGAGTACGGTTTTTGTTTTCTGATTTCGTTTTTGTTGTTTTCATTTTCGTTCTCCTTGTTGAGCTTCAACTGCTTTTGATTTTTGCTTTTATGCTTGTGTTTCGAAGAATGGTGAAGAAACGTAATGCTATGTTTGGAACTTAGGAGAGAAAATGAAAGAAATGATTACTTAAGTAATAAGAGAAAAGAAAAGAAAAGAAATGATTGTGATTTCTCTCATTCTCGTTTGGTTAGGTTTCATTAAGAGAAAAGAAAAGAAATTATTTTATGTTATATTACCAAAACAACCTTTTTATATTTTCAATCATTTTATTTCTTTTATTTTTATAGGGACAAAATAGGTATTATGAAAATAGTGGTTTCTTTTCTCTCCCAATCTCTCCACTTTTGGGAAGATTGAAAATGAGGCTTATAAGAGAAATGAGTTTCTCTCTATTTCTTTCCATTTCTTCCCATTTCTCTCTACTTAAGTTATCCAAACAAATAAGAGAAATACATATCACTTCATTTCTTTTCTTTTCACTCCAAATCACTCAATCCAAACATAGTGTAAGGCTGATGCGAGTGCGAAGAAGGAGAAAGCGAGCAAGAAGAAATCCGGTGCTCCGAAGCATCCTTCGAGTGCATTCTTCGTCTTCATGTGAGATTTTACTTCGCATTTTCATATTGATCGATTTTCTCTTTGTATCGTGATTTTTTCTGTTGTGTTCGTCGTTTGTTGATGCTCTTTTTTTCTTTTTCTTTTTCTTTTTCTTTTTTTTCTTTTTTTCCTTCTGGTGATGGTGGATTAATAGGAAGGAGTTCAGGAAGTCGTTCAAAGAGAATTTTCCTGATAACAAATCGGTTTCAGTTGTGAGATATGAAACTTTGATCTAGCTTTTGATTTATAAGCCTCGTTTGATATTTACTGGTTACTGAACTTTCTCACCTTCTGTTTGGTTGCAGAGAAAACTAAGAAAAATTACGAAAATTGAAATGTAGGATTTAAATGTTTTCTATCGTTTTGGTTTTGAAAACTTGATCTAAACTCGGTTGTTTTGTTGGCTCTGGACGATTGAATTTCAGTTCCAAGAGATGCAATAAATCAAACAATTAGAATCAGACGTTTTCCTATAATTTCTTTGCAACCAAACAGAAGTCTACTCGTCACTATTACAAATTTGTTTTCTGAGATCTGTGAGTTTCAAGTTGGGAAAGCTGGTGGAGTGAAATGCAAAGAAATGTCTGAATCTGTAAGATGTACTTTCACTTGTGATAACCAAAATGAATATTGAAAGTTGTGATCAATATTACTATGTTCTAAGTTACAGTTATCCATGTTGAGTTACTTCATGTTTAGCTAATTAATGTTGTAGTGTTTTTTTTGGTTGATATTGCATTATGAGAACTGTTTTTATTTGTTTTGTTTTGTGTTTTTTGAATCATTTTCTCTGTAAACATGTTCTTGTTGTAGTGTTTTTTTTTTTTTTGGTTGATATTGTTGTGTTCTTGTTGCTTATGGGAGAAAGCTCCTTCCGTGGCAAAGGCTGTAGGAAAATATTTTAGAAAATCAATTTAATGCAAATAAATATTAAAATGAAATATACAAAGAAATTTTGTAAAAGTTAGAACAAACTCCTACGGAATATTTCTGTGTCTATTATTTTAAATCTAAAATGGAAGTGACATAAAGTAATGGTAAGGCTTGACGTCTATGAAGCATGGACGAGGCAGATTTCATACCGTGGCGGTGTCTGACACGGGGACACGCCGGGGACAGGTACGAGACACGCTGGGTGGCGTGTCCCTTTAATTTAATTATTTTTTTGCAGAGGACACAGCGGAGACACGCATGTCCACCAAATCTGGACACACGTGTCCAAATCTGGACACAAAGAGCAAAAGAGAAGAGTAAAGGAGAAGAGTAAAGGTCTTGAAACAAACTTGGACTTCGATCCAGTCGACCTCCATGACTTCAACCACCGTAAACTGTCGACCTCGACCTCCATCCCCTTCGACTTCAACGAGCTTTCTCTCTCGCGATCGCGATCGATCGCTTCTCCCTCTCTCTCGTCTCTATCTTCTTTCATCTTCTTGATTCATATATATATATATATATATATATTTATATAACCATTATTATTATATAATAATAATAAATGAAAGTATTATTATTACAATAGTTATAAGGATGACATCAACTTAGTTATCATTATATAACTATGTAATAACTATTATTATTATATAACTATTATATTATATAATAGTTATTATACATATAATATATTTATAAGATAATATATAATACATATTACAAGATAATATATACTTATACATATTAATAAATAAAAAAAATAAACACGTATGTAAAATAAAATAAAATAAATTAATTGAAACACATTATTTAAAAAATATAATAAATAAATAAAATAATTAATGTGTATTAAAATAAAAATATTTATAAAAAAATTAAAAAATCTGTCGTGTCCCATGCTGGGTCCGTGTCTCCATTTTTTAAAAATTGCCGTGTCCCGTGTCCCGTGTCCATGTCCATGTCCATGTCCGTGTCCGTGTCCGTATCCGTGTCCGTGCTTCATAGCTTGACGTATTGAAAGACATTTTAATATCGTAAAATTTGCTCTGAGTTGTAAGTATTGTTTAAGAACAATATAATGGATCCACTAACATTCAATGATGTATAAAAGAAAAGGTATGGAAAATAGCGACCGCTAACAAAAAGTTTGACCAGAGAACAAATGATGAAAAGTTCATCAAGGGAAATGTGATTAAAGCCTATTAATTCTAAGTTGTCATAATGGCAACCCAACCTAACTAACTAGAGATTTCAAGATTTAGGTTTAAAGGGACAATTGAATTATGAATGGCTCAACAGAAATTACTAAGGGAGTTCACCTTCTACCTATTCATATGATGAGAGTGATAGCTGCAACACATATTGTATGCATGAGTCTTAGGATAAGTTATGCTTTTAATGATTACTTATGTCTTGGAAAACCAAGAGGGGTATCTTCTAAGAGGAGTATTTAAGAGACTCGAAATACGTATATGAGTGTGAAGGGGGTCACTTGTATGGGAATTGATAAAATTAACTCTCTAAAGCACTTATAAAAATCAGAATTTGCACAATGCCAAAATGGACACAACTGAAAGAACCAAGCGGTGTTCGGAAGTGTTTTGTATGAAATCTATTGTCTTGGCTTACATAAGCAATTGAACAATTTAAGACATCACGTTTACTAATTTGCTAGTAAGTTCTATAGTCTTTTACTAATGAATGTTCAAGGCCAAAAACTATCTATCTTGGAGAAAAACGATTCATGTAGCCAATCCCATTTGATAGAACTTAAGAGTTGGTTTAGTTTGTACTCTCTTTGTTTGGGTCTAAATTTCATTTGCATTGTGTTGTCAATTTTATTCATCTGAGGAATTGTTGGAAAATTTTAAAAGTGAATTGGAATTGACTCTATTCAAATAGAAGGGTGCAACTTTTCACAATGCCTCTTCTGATGAAAATGTTCGACCCAAGAATTATGATCCTTTAGAATGGTCTCAACCACTTTTATAAATACCATCCTCCTAACATTCATTTTGATAAGGAGTTCTAAGATTCATACATATGTCATAGTTGAGTATAAAAGAGAGAGTGCATAACACAAATTAGTTTGATGTACACATAGCAAGTTGTGCAGTTTCTGTGTGTGGTAATTGTTGTATCCCGGAAATATAAGGCCATTAATCGCAAGCGTCAGAGGCAAGGGAAACTTTCAGTATTAAAGACACAATGTTTAAACACTATTGTTAGTCACAAACTGTCATTTTTTTTCTCTTCCAGCTTTGTCCTAAACAAAGAATTGAGATTCTTTGTGGACTTATATTGGAATGAAAAAAAAACACTTCAGACACCCCTACATTTCAAAGTATTCAAAGAAATGTCTTTGGCCTTTTCATAAATCAACAAGTTTCTTGTTTGATTTTTTTTATGGATAATTTGTCAGGGATCATTATTGACAGACAATTCAATTTTTCTCTTCCACATTTGTGGTAATTCATAAATTAGTACACAAAATATTCATTTTCGGACAAGTGTCATTATCACAATTAATAACTCATTTTTAATAAATATATTTTATCCATTCAAAAAATATTTGTGATAAAATTAAATTAAATTCTCTCTTCAAATCCAAAAGAGAAATTCCCACAAAAATAACTATTTACTCATAAATATGACTTAACAAAATATGTCATAAAATTTAAAACCACTTTCAATTAAATAGAACAACACCATTGTTTAAACAATCATATTTAAACTATTACGTTGTTGATGATGGCTTTGACAATACAAAGATACTACCATCACATTCAAAACATAATATTATTTATACATAAATATATTCTCTAAAAGCACTCTAAAAAGATCTATTAATGAAAACTTAGATGTCTCAAACACCACTCCAAATTAATTGAAATATATTCTTGTGTCAGGAGACATAAGTGCAGGTGTTAATCAACAAAAAGTGATAAACAATTTACTATAATAATATGGAGGATCCCTCCCGTTCAAATTTTGGATTAGAAGTACTGTTTAGGTCCGTGAGATTTACCATGAGTCTTGTTTCAATAATTCAAACTGATCATTTTGTCAAACACTTTGTGTATTACATCTATATAAAAAAAATTAAATTGATCCGATAATTATAACTTACTCAATTTATCACATTTTTAACCAAAAAAATTTGTATTTTTAAAAATAAATCATACATTTTTTTGGTTAAAAACACGATAAATTGAGTAAATTATAATTATCACCACATATAAATTGCACAACTTACTATGTGTACAGAAAATTAATTTGTGTTATGTACTTTCTTTTATACTCAACTATAATATATGTATGAATCTTAAAAATCCATATCCAAATGTCTGGTAGGAGGATGGTATTTATAGAAGTGGTTGAGACCATTTTAAAGGTTATAACTCTTGGGTCGAATCTTGGATTAAACATTTTCATCGAGACACCATAAAAAATTATACCTTTCCATTTAAATGGAATCAATTTTCGTTCATTTCTAAAAATTTTTAACAAAGTCTATGAAGAAGAAAGCAAAGTTTGAGAAAACAATGGAAGAATTTAACAGCAAACTCGTAATACTTTTATCAGTATCTTAGATCATCATTGTCCAGCTTGTTACTTCATTTCACTTCTCCAAACGGGCAAATAATATCAACCAATCAAGGTTTTTCAAATTCTTCCCTCTCCTGTCAAAATTGTTTACCACCTCATTAGAAGTATAATTAGGGATGATGAAATAGATGACGCAGCAAACCTCTTTGTTTTTTTTTTCCTCTTTTCCAAACAGCCATTGAAAATTACTCGTATTCCAATTTACCCTAAAACACAACTAGATTCAAAATTTTCAATTTTGCATGTAAAATTACAATACCTTGAATCAGCAACGCACCTCCCTACCTCGTCAGATTCTGTAACGTCCTCAAAATAAACCCATAATATATAACATTAACATGCATTAATAAAATAAAACAAATCATTAAATTATCCATCAGAGTACTTTTATTGAAAGACATCACATGTAACATCAAAAGTAAATGCCCTAAGGGCTTACATCTTTCCAAGCCAACACTTGGACACAAAATGGTGAGTACTAACTAAATTACAAATTTAGCCCTTGGCTTGAATGTTTACATGTAATCTCAAATAAAAACAAACAACTAAAGACAAGTCTTCAAAGTCAAATCCTTCCAAGCTAAGTCCTTAGAGGTAGCATATCACCTGGACCTGAAAATGATGTTCCCGTATAGGGTGAACCACAGCCCAGTAGAAATATACTAAACCAACCATAAGCATTGAATAAAGCAATAGCATTCAATAGATGGTTGAAACACAATATCAGTTTCACTTTCCATTATTTGTTCAACTTTCCATTTTTATCAATATGGCTCAGAACCTGGCCAAACTATAACGGTGAACTACATATCACATTAACATTATTTCCAATATCAAGAAAACAAATGAGACTAAGGCTCATATCAAAACACTTCGATACTTCTCATTTGATACACATTTTAGTGCTGTATCAACAACATGTAAAAACACTTCCATAAATCAATAAGCACACATAATAGTGATGCTAATGGAGTCCATCCCCTATCTCCTCCCAAACAATATCCGGTTTAGAGGTTCATCCCCTATCTTCCCCTAAACCGTGGAGTACATCCCCTATCTCCTCCCAAACAAAATGCATATGCAATGAATCAAACACTTGTCATATACAACACACAATCAATACACGTATTTTCTGTATTAATTCAACAGTCAAAATCAATGACTTAACCAATATGGTTAGTTTCAGTTTTTCCTAATCCACATGCAATGTCTACAACAATCACGACTATTCTCCACCGATAGCTCAAAACAGTTATTTCTAAACAGGAAATAAATGTATTAACTAATACAATTTCAACATTTTCATAAGTGAGTAATTAAACTAACCAACTACACCATTAAATCAAGAAATTCCTCAATTCCATGAATTCAACTAATTTCCCCAATTTTCCTTAAATTAATTATACAAATTAATTTATTAAAACGATTAGGGTTTTCCAAAATTACCAAATAATCCCCAACATATCAAAGTACCAAAACTTAGAACAAAACTTATAATATGGAGTAGGAAATCTCTACCTCGAAGAAAATAACCCAGATGGAGAAGACTGAGATGATGACCCAAAAACCAAAGTGCTCCAAATCCACAAACTCTCAGATTAAAACGAAGCTCTCGACTCACTCTATCTTTTTAATAAAGCAACTAGGGTAGAAACACTCTACAAGATGATGAAACCTAAGAGAGAAGGTGAGTAGAAGGAGAGAGAACTCGGAACTAGGGTTTTAGGATCAAAAGAATGTGAAAAAACGTTTTAAAAACCGTTGCTGCGTATTTAAACCCGACAGGCTCGCTCGAGCGAAGGACTGGTCGCTCGAGCGACCAGAAACAAGAAATACTCGCTCGAGCGAAGAAAGTCCCGCTCGAGCCAAAAACTCGATGCTTCAGGTCTGCAACCCAGAAGCTCGCTCGAGCTACATAATTCTCGCTCGAGCGAAGAACTCAAAAACATACACCTCGCTCGCTCGAGCGAAGAAAATCTCGCTCGAGCGAAGAAACACAGCTCTCAGGTCTACACTAGACGCAATCTCTCGCTCGAGCGAAGAAACCCTAGCTCGAGCCACCAGACACAAAACTCAAATCTCGCTCGAGTGACCAAACCCTGGCTCGAGCGAAGGTCCAAAAATCTGGACAGCAACACTTGGTTTCTAAACCCAACCAACCTGCAACAAACCTGCCCAACACATCCTATAACTCAAAAATAAGAAATTAAAGGACGACAACAACAATTGTATAACAACGGGATCTACGGAACATAAGTTCGGATACAACAACCGAATGGGAAAGACCGGGTCGCTATAACCTCCCCCCCTTAAAGAATTTCGTCCCCGAAATTAAGCATAAGTTTTCAAAAACAAGTTTTTCTCAATTTCCAACAATATTATATTACAATAATAAACAACTTGACCTAATACAGTCATTTCATCTCTTACCAAGAGGCATCTCAAATACATTTCAACCTGCATTATTAATATGCAATTTTCCTTCCGATTTTAACAATTTCAATATACGTGATTCCCATTTCCATTTCATATTCAATTTCATGATGTATACAACACATTCAACATATAAATGTTACATTCCACTTCCATTATGAGGCAAGTTTCAAACTACTATCATTAAACCAAAACATTCTCAATGTTTTCCAACTTAAGACATATATAAAGCTCTTAAGTCCAACAATATTACAAAATCTAAATACAAGATTACATATTAATAAACATGTCCGGATATTTCTCGCGGACTTCTAACTCACGTTCCCAAGTGGCTTCCTCCACCCCGTGATGTTTCCACAGAACCTTTACCAAAGGAATGGTCTTGCCTCGCAAAACTTGATCCCGCCTATCCAAGACCCGAACCGGTCTCTCCTCATACGAGACATCCTCGTCAACCACTAAATCGGTCCAATTCAACACATGTGATGAATCCGGCTCATACTTCCGAAGCATACTCACATGAAACACGTCATGTACTCCGGACAACTGCGGTGGCAAAGCTAAACGATAGGCAGCCTCGCCAATCCTCTCAAGGATCTCAAAAGGACCAATGAACCGAGGGGACAACTTCCCGCTCTTCCCAAACCTCATCAAACCCCGTCTAGGTGATATCTTCGGAAAGACATGATCACCCACCTCAAACACCAAAGGTCTCCTCCTACGGTCGACATAAGATTTCTGACGACTCTGGACTGTAACAAGCCTCCTACGGATAAGCTCAACTTTCTCCGTCGTTTCCCTCACCAACTTCGGACCCAACAAAGGTGCGTCGCCCACCTCGGCCCAACAAACTGGAGACCTACACGGTCGACCATACAAGGCCTCAAACGGTGCCATACCGATACTAGACTGGAAACTGTTGTTGTAGGCAAACTCCACTAATGGCAAGTGCTTCTCCCACGACCCACTAAAGTCAAGAACACAACCCCGAAGCATATCCTCAAGGATCTGAATAGTACGTTCGGACTGTCCGTCAGTTTGAGGATGATAAGCCGTGCTAAAGGTCAACTTAGTGCCTAAGGCACTCTGCAAACTCTGCCACAACCTGGCAGTAAAACGAGGATCTCTATCTGAGACGATCGTCACTGGGACCCCGTGCAACCTCACTATGTCCCGAATATACAAGTCGGCAAGATGGTCTACTGAATCTTTCACGCGCATGGGAATGAAGTGCGCCGACTTAGTCAACCGGTCTACAACCACCCAAATAGCATCACTACCCCGCTGAGTCCTCGGAAGACCTTCAACGAAGTCCATAGTGACATGCTCCCACTTCCACTCGGCAATAGGCAAGGGTTGTAACAAACCCGCTGGCCTCTGATGCTCGGCCTTCACTTGCTGACAAGTAAGGCACTTAGACACGAAAGCTGCCACATCTCTCTTCATACCCCGCCACCAAAACTGGCGACCCAAATCTTGATACATCTTAGTACCTCCCGGATGCACCGCAAGGCGTGAATGATGGAACTCTCGGAGTACCTCCTCTCGGCAAGACTCCAGCACAAACAGACGGTCTCGGTATCTCACACTCTGGTCGAGATACACTGCCAAACCCTTTTCAACCTTCCCACTGAAAATCTTCTCTCGGAGGGATTCTATCTCAAGGTCACTCCTCTGAGCCTCTAACACTCGAGTCACAAGTGTAGGTTGCACAACAACAGAAAACAAGGCCGCAGCTTCAACGGATTCGCCCAGAAGCAAATCAAACTCCCTAAGTGCACCTAACATCTCCCACTCTCGGATGGCTATACTAGCTACGTCACCAACAGATTTCCTGCTAAGGGCATCAACCACTACATTGGCCTTCCCCGGATGATAATGCAATTCGAAGTCATAATCCTCAATGAACTCCATCCACCTCCTCTGCCTCAAGTTCAAGTCTTTCTGTGTAAACAGATATTTCAGACTTTTATGATCCGAGAATACCTCGAACATCTCACCGTAAAGATAATGCCTCCAAATCTTCAAGGCAAAGATCACAGCTGCTAATTCTTGATCATGCGTAGGATAATTCTTCTCGTGTATTTTCAACTGACGTGAGCCATAGGCAACCACTTTCCCCTCTTGCATCAACACACAACCCAGACCCTCTCGTGAGGCGTCACAATAGACTGCATAACCCAACCCTCTCTCCGGAATAATCAAGACTGGAGCGGTGGTCAGTCTAACTTTCAACTCCTGGAACGACTTTTCACAAGTCTCACTCCATACAAATTTGACTCCCTTCCGAGTCAATCTAGTCAAAGGTGAAGCTAACCTGGAGAAATCCTTCACAAACCGGCGATAATACCCAGCTAATCCCAGAAAACTGCGGATCTCAAACACACTCTTAGGCTGTGCCCAATCTTGCACTGCCTCCGTCTTGGATATATCAACAGACACCCCTTCCCTAGAAACCACATGGCCTAAGAACTTCACCTCTTCTAGCCAGAACTCACACTTCCCAAACTTAGCATAAAGCTGATGGACTCTAAGTAACTCAAGCACCACTCTCAAGTGTTCCTCGTGCTCCTCCTCTGAAGGTGAATAAATGAGAATGTCGTCTACGAAAACGACCACAAAACGATCCAAGAATTCTCGGAAGATCCGGTTCATCAAGTCCATAAAGACTGCCGGTGCATTGGTGAGCCCAAATGGCATCACCAGAAACTCATAGTGGCCATACCGCGTACGGAATGCCGTCTTCGGAATGTCCTCCTCCCTGACTCTCAACTGGTGGTAACCCGATCTTAAGTCTATCTTAGAGAAACAACGGGAACCCTTCAACTGATCGAATAGATCATTTATACGAGGCATAGGGTACTTATTCTTAACCGTAGCCCGATTCAATTTCCGGTAATCTATACAGAGTCTCAAAGCACCACCTTTCTTTTTAACAAAGAGAGTCGGTGCTCCCCACGATGAAACACTAGGACGTATATAGCCCTTATCTAGCAACTCCTAAAGCTGAATCTTCAACTCAACTAACTCGGCTGGGGCAAAACGATAAGGTGCTATAGAAATCGGCGCCGTGCCGGGCACTAGATCAATAGAAAACTCAATCTCTCGATGCGGTGGCAAACTAACAAGATCCTCGGGAAAAACGTCCGAATACTCACAAACCACCCTTGGCAACACAATCTGGGTCTCATCACACTCACCACTCTCAAGGCTGGCAAGTAGACCACTAAGCTCACCCCGCCCTCGCGGATCATACCCCGGTGGCAAAACACTACCAACCCGGTCCCCCAGAAAATGAAAACACTCCCCGCTCAAGGTACATAGTGTGACCCTCTGGCGGTAGCAATCGATAACTGCCCGGTATGACGATAACCAGTCCATACCCAAAATAACATCAAAGCCCTTCATGGGCATAACTACAAAAGGAAACAGAAGTCTATGATCGGCGACCTCTATATCACAACCTCTAACACCTTGTTTCAAGATCAATTCACCCCCAAGAGGTGACACTACACAAATAGGAGATGCTAACTGTGTTAACTCCAACTCCAAAACAGATGCAAATGCAGCAGACACAAAGGAATGAGATGCACCCGTATCAATCAAAACACTAGCAACCGAATTGCAAAACAAGAAGGTACCTCTCACAACCGATGGAGCCGGTACAAGATCCTGCACGGTAACAGCATACACACTCCCAGATGGTCTCTGATCAACCTGCTCACCCCTAAGAGCATAAGACTGCTGCACAGACTGGGACGATGAAGCCCCCTGATTGGCCCTCGAGGCCTGAACCGACTGAGCTGGCTGATGACTCTGAGTCTGCCTCAAACCAGATACACCAGATGTGCCACTCAACTGCGGGAAATACCTCTTCATGTGCCCTGGCTGACCACACTGATAACACGAGAGTGGCTGGCCTCTACCCTGGCTCTGGCTCTGGCTCTGAGATCGAGCCGAAGAAGATGCTGCTCTCTGTACTCCTCCCCTCTGCGGGCAAACCGGAGACTTGTGGCCCAGCTGACCACACTTGAAACAGGTAATGTCTCCCTAACTGCCTTTCCCCGAACCTGCACTCGGCACTGGAAAAGTCGATCTAGAAAAGCTACTCTGAGACTGTTGAGGAGTGAAACCTCTCTGTCTCCTGCCATCACTCTGGCCATCCTGACTCCTCTTGGAGCCTTTCTACCCTTCCTCCTCCTCCTGCATCATGATCTCCATATGGGCTGCAGCATCAACCATACGCCCATAATCCCGAATCATAGTTTCTCCAACTCTCAGCTTGAGGCCACGCCTCAACTTTTTCTCAAACTCGATACAACGGCGTTCCTCAGACGCCACCAACTCAGGTGCAAACCTAGACAAGCTGGTAAATGTAGCCTCAAACTCGGCCACTGAAGAACTCGACTGCTTAAGCTGGCAGGACTGATCTCTCAGCTTCTCCCTGACTGTTGGAGATAAGGACCTCTCCTGAAAAGCATTCACAAAAGCCTCCCACGTACCTCCTATACGACCCTTGGTGAACTGCCACCACTGACCCGCATCCCCTTTCAGCTGGAAAGATGCCAAGGTCACTTTCAACCCCTCGTCTTCGATGCCAAGCATCTCAAACGTCTTCGTTGTCTGTTTGAGCCATTCATCTGCCTTAAGTGGCTCTTTAGGGTCACCCACAAATTCGTCCGGGTTAGACTGGAAGAACTCCCTCTTCAGAAAAGAAGGTCCTACATCTGCAACAACAACTTGGGCTTGATTCTCAGCCCTAAGAATGCCAACTGACTCCCTGAATGCCCTTGCTATCTCTCGGGCCAAAGCGCCCATAGCCTGCTGGCCTACCAGCTCGGCCACATTAGCCTGGCCAACTCCCTCTTGTACTGTTGGAATCTCATCCGGTATAGGCATCTCCTGCCCACCACGCCTACCACGTCCTTGTCCTCGTCCTAACATCCTAATAAAGGTAACAGAGACGTTAGCACATTAATAAGTGTGTCAAAACTATAACACTTGCGTCCTAATGCATTGGACAATAATAATTCATTCCACGTAAGCACATAATCACATAAACACCTACGAATTTCATTCCTGGATAATGACAGTCCCGAGACGTTACTATAGTTCCGGTTGGAAGCAGCATTGATCAAGTGTCTTTCCAACAAGACTACTAGAAACTCAAGGTTCCAATCAATATCCTAGAAACTACATTCCATACCCACATAGTCACATAAGCATGTTATCATTTAAGCATATAACAGTACACTAAGTCTCTATCAAGCGAGACGAACCCATTGTGATACTAATCACTTCCCACGTACCCGAAGTATTCGAACCCGGTACGCTCTGATACCAAGTTGTAACGCCCTCAAAATAAACCCATAATATATAACATTAACATGCATTAATAAAATAAAACAAATCATTAAATTATCCATCAGAGTACTTTTATTGAAAGACATCACATGTAACATCAAAAGTAAATGCCCTAAGAGCTTACATCTTTCCAAGCCAACACTTGGACACAAAATGGTGAGTACTAACTAAATTACAAATTTAGCCCTTGGCTTGAATATTTACATGTAATCTCAAATAAAAACAAACAACTAAAGACAAGTCTTCAAAGTCAAAATCCTTCCAAGCTAAGTCCTTAGAGGTAGCATATCACCTGGACCTGAAAATGATGTTCCCGTATAGGGTGAACCACAGCCCAGTAGAAATATACTAAACCAACCATAAGCATTGAATAAAGCAATAGCATTCAATAGATGGTTGAAACACAATATCAGTTTCACTTTCCATTATTTGTTCAACTTTCCATTATTTGTTCAACTTTCCATTTTTATCAATATGGCTCAGAACCTGGCCAAACTATAACGGTGAACTACATGTCACACTAACATTATTTCCAATATCAACAAAACAAATGAGACTAAGGCTCATATCAAAACACTTCGATACTTCTCATTTGATACACATTTTAGTGCTGTATCAACAACATGTAAAAACACTTCCATAAATCAATAAGCACACATAATAGTGATGCTAATGGAGTCCATCCCCTATCTCCTCCCAAACAATATCCGGTTTAGAGGTCCATCCCCTATCTTCCCCTAAACCGTGGAGTATATCCCCTATCTCCTCCCAAACAAAATGCATATGCAATGAATCAAACACTTGTCATATACAACACACAATCAATACACGTATTTTCTGTATTAATTCAACAGTCAAAATCAATGACTTAACCAATATGGTTAGTTTCAGTTTTCCCTAATCCACATGCAATGTCTACAACAATCACGATTATTCTCCACCGATAGCCTAAAACAGTTATTTCTAAACAGGAAATAAATGTATTAACTAATACAATTTCAACATTTTCATAAGTGAGTAATTAAACTAACCAACTACACCATTAAATCAAGAAATTCCTCAATTCCATGAATTCAACTAATTTCCCCAATTTTCCTTAAATTAATTATACAAATTAATTTATTAAAACGATTAGGGTTTTCCAAAATTACCAAATAACCCCCAACATATCAAAGTACCAAAACTTAGAACAAAACTTATAATATGGAGTAGGAAATCCCTACCTCGAAGAAAATAACCCAGATGGAGAAGACTGAGATGATGACCCAAAAACCAAAGTGCTCCAAATCCACAAACTCTCAGATTAAAACGAAGCTCTCGACTCACTCTATCTTTTTAATAAAGCAACTAGGGTAGAAACACTCTACAAGGTGATGAAACCTAAGAGAGAAGGTGAGTAGAGGAAGAGAGAATTCGGAACTAGGGTTTTAGGATCAAAAGAATGTGAAAAAACGTTTTAAAAACCGTTGCTGCGTATTTAAACCCGACAGGCTCGCTCGAGCGAAGGACTGGTCGCTCGAGCGACCAGAAACAAGAAATACTCGCTCGAGCGAAGAAAGTCCCGCTCGAGCCAAAAACTCGATGCTTCAGGTCTGCAACCCAGAAGCTTGCTCGAGCTACATAATTCTCGCTCGAGCGAAGAACTTGAAAACATACACCTCGCTCGCTCGAGCGAAGAAAATCTTGCTCGAGCGAAGAAACACAGCTCTCAGGTCTACACCAGACGCAATCTCTCGCTCGAGCGAAGAAACCCTGGCTCGAGCCACCAGACACAAAACTCAAATCTCGCTCGAGCGACCAAACCCTGGCTCGAGCGAAGGTCCAAAAATCTGGACAGCAACACTTGGTTTCTAAACCCAACCAACCTGCAACAAACCTGCCCAACACATCCTATAACTCAAAAATAAGAAATTAAAGGACGACAACAACAATTGTATAACAACGGCATCTATGGAACATAAGTCCGAATACAACAACCGAATGGGAAAAGACCAGGTCGCTATAGATTCTGCCCAAATAATAAGAGAAAATGCATAACCCAAATAAATCATAGACAAATCCAAAGCTCAAGAAAACACAAAATATTCAATATATCAGATATACATATACACGCACTTCAGCATTGAGGGGATCTTTGCCGTAGGCGATTGCGGCAATCTTGCGAGCATATTGGAAAAAGAGCATTGAATCGAAATCGTTTGATTACAGACACAATATTGAAATTTTTGCAGTGTAAACACACTACGAATAAGGGGTTTAGGGTTTCGATGAGACAAGAGAATGTAACGAAATCAGGGAGGCAAGTGAGAGGCGGTTCTTCCCGTAAGAAAGAAATAAAAGACCGAACTGGTTGTGACAGCCCACCTAGGCTGTTTTCATTTACCAATAGTATTCACTTTTGATTTCAGTTTTTTGAATTTAATTTTCTAAAAATTGAGTTTTTGATTTTTTATAATATTTTGTTTTTAGTGAATATTTTTAAAATTTTAAATATTTTTTTTATATTTTTTTTACATACATCTTACCTAGATGTATCTACATAGTAAAATATTTGTAAAAAAATATTTTAAAAAATTAATAAATACACAAAAATATGATAAATATACTGAATTTTCGTATTTTTTTTGTATTATTGATATTTAGTGAATTTTTTAAAGATTTTTTTTACAAATATTATACTTTTTAAGTGTATTTATATTAGGCATATGTAAAAATTAAAAAAATTGCTGAAAATATTAAAAAAACTCAATGAAAAAAAATACGAAAAACGAAAAAGTGAAAATTTCTGAAATGTGAATTTTGAAAACTGAAACCAAACAGAATGATTATTTTCAAGAATTTTTTAACTTAAAATTTTATTTGATAAAAATTTAAATACGAAAGCTAAATTTTCAAGAGATATTTACCAATAAATCTCATCTTACAAACAAGTACTCTAATTAGTTTCAAATTTTTTCTATTGATCTGTTAAGTTTTATTAGTGGAGAGTTTTGTTCAGTGTGGTCCTATTTTCGATTTTGGTAGTGTTTTGGTGGACAAATGTACTCCTTTATTTTTGTAACAGGTATGATATGACACTCCAATGTGACGAATATGATATGACACTCCAAAAAATTAAAAAAACTCCTTAGTCTACTTTTTCTAAATGTAACGTGGTGAGTATGAAGTGACATCCTAAAAAAATAAAAATAAAAATTTAGTATACTTTTTTTTCCAAATATAACATGTGACACTCTAACTTAGTGAGTATAATGCGACACTCCAAAAAAATTAAAAATTTCTCAATATACTTTTCCTAAGTTTGACGACGTGACGGGTATGATGTGACAACTAAAAATTCCTTAGTGTATTTTTTTCAAATATGACGATGTGACGAGTATGGTGTGATACTCCAAAAAAATTAAAAACACTTTAGTATAATTTTCCAAATGTAACATGTGATACTCTAACGTGGCAGGTATAATATAACACTCTAAAAAAACATGTGATACTCCAAAAAAACTAACAACTCCCTAGTATACTTTTTTCAAATGTGACAACATGGCAGATATAATGTGACACTCTAAAAAATTAAAAATTTCTTAGTGTATTTTTTCCAAATGTAGCATGTGGCACTCCAACGTGACGTGTATGATGTGACACTCCAAAAAAATTAAAAACTCATTAGTGTACTTTTTTCAAATGTGACACTAAAAAATTCCTTAGTATACTTTTTTCAAATGTGACACTCCATTATGGCAGGCAAATGAGTTATTACACATTCAAAAGGATTAAATAAATTATAAGAAAAAATATGACACTAAACTTATTTTTTTGTCATTTAATGTAGTAGTTCTATTTTTTCAAAGGGAAATATACAGCATGAGTGAGAATACTAGATTGCAATTATGGTGGTTACATTCCAATAGGGTTCCTCAGGAACTATACTTATCTTCCTCTTCTTATCCAAAAATACAACATAAAATGCAAGTAATATTAACCAAAAAAAAAAAGAAAAAGAAGTGGATCTCACATAATTGAAATTCTAGTTTATTTATTATGAAACCGTAAAAATTAAATTTGAGAGAAAAAATATTATTGACTTATTTATTGATTACGTACAATTGGACTTTCTGAATAGCAAATTGAAGGGTGGGTTAGTGTGATAATTTATTAATTAATATTTCATTGCATGTGAATGAATTTTATGTTAAAAATAAATGCAAGGAATTGCATAAGATATTTAATTTTTATGTGAAAAATTAAATAACAAAAAGTTAATTTTTAGTTGAATGCACTCGTTAAGTCCACAAAATGACTAAGGCATAACTAACTAAGCCTAGTTAACCATGCTAGCTTTATTGACCATTTTTTTTTAATCAGGATCCCCTCCTTACCTACCCTCTTTGACTTCCTACTTGCTGGGTAATTGGGTCCACTTTTATGCCTAATTTCGATGATCCAAACCGTTTTAAACTTGTAAAAAATCAAGTTGATCGGATATCAAAAAATATGTTTTCGAAAAATTGTTTATTAAATTTTTTAAAAAATGATTTTTAATTCGATGATCGGAACACATACTTTCTGATATCTGATTAATTTGATTTTTTACAGGTATGATATAATTAACAAATCTTAAAATATAACGGTTCGAATTATAAAAATTGGGCCTAAAAGTGGACCCAATAGCCCCGCAAGTAGGAAGTCAAGGAGAAAAGTTAAGGTGAGGATCTTCACTCATTTTTTTCACACTTCTATTTAGAAAATTAGGGGGTTAATTTTTATCAAAAACTAGTGTTGTTTCTATCATGGGTTTTTTATTATGATATTTGTTGAGCTCGAGTCGTTTTGCATATATCAAATAGACTATCAGCCTAACAAGAACTAGACAATCAACAACTACCAAACCTAACACAACCAATCCCAAGCTCAACAACTACTGTCTACATTCAACTCCTATAATAGAGGACAAACAAACACCATCACAAAAGATTTCAAACTCCTCTCCATAAGAATTGAACCTGAAATCTCACACCACAAAAGATACCACATAATCACTAAGTAAAATGTTAATTAATCATTTATCAATTGGTAAAATATAAAATAAAATAACTAAGGTAAGCTAACTATTAGAGACTCGAAATTTTCCAATAAAATTGTCGGCGCAAAAATAAAACTAGACTTTTTTCTGCTTAATTCTATTTACCCATTTTTTATCACTCTATTTGTTTTAAGTTATTTGTTTATTTTCATTATTTCAGACATCATAAAAAAATCATATATATTTTTTAATCTATTTATTTTCAATAAATTTGAAAAATCTATCTACAAGAACTAATTGAGATATTTTAATTTGTGGGAAAAAAAATTACAAACCCACTTTGAGGCCCCGTTTGGTAATTTGACTTTTTTAGTAACTTTTTAATTTTTCAGTGCAGTGAAAAAATTATTAGTTTGGAATGATTTTTTAATTAAATAGATAATTGTAAATGAAAAAGTAAATAATTAATATGTATATTGTGACGTCTCAGCTTTTTTGGCTTTTATTTTTTTTCAACTTCTTTACCTTCTTAACTAAAAAAAATAGTAACCAATTAAGGAATTTAAAATAATAAAATTCATTAAATATTTCTCTACCAAGTTTATGCAAGTCATAGTGGAGATACTCATAGTAGTAACGGAATTGGGAGACATGCTAAAAAGATGCAATTAGGTTGATGAACTAGAAATTCGCGAAAATGCATGATAATAATATCAAGGGCAAATTACACAAGTAGTCTCTGTAGTTTACCCCGTGTGTCATTTTAGTTCCTATCATTTCAATTTGCTCGATTTTGCTCCTGAATTTAACGAGTTGTGTCAAATTCGTCCAATAATTGACGCCAGTTTGAAATTGTGGACGGAGCACACTCGTCGTTTCACTTTAAACCCTACATCAATTAATTGAGGTACTGGTTACAATCAATGCTCACACTCTTTCTCATATCTAGCCACATACAAAATCAATCAATCCATGGCTCATATCTATAGTTACACACACATACATAGTCCACATACAGTCCAAATTTAAAAGAATATATTACACCAAAACCCAGTTCCCATCAAGAACATCAGTGGCCTCTGTTGGCACCAGAGTTGGATTCGCTGCCTCCAACTGATTAATCAGCTCCAAAACCTCCGCTCTAACCTCTGCCAACGCCCGAAACCCTAAATCAGTCCCATAAACACTATCCGCAAAGCACCTCTTCAGCTCCATCAGCTTATCATCATCATCATCATCACCATCATCAATCACTTCAGCTTTTTCCCCACTCATCCTCATCCTTTAGCAGATCAAACTCTGACAACTTCGTCAACGGCTCGGTGTTCGGCTCGGCTCTCTCTCCCCACTCGTCCACGACCCCGGCTTAAGTCCCAATAGCGACTCTGCCCCACTCGTCTTCATTTTGGGGTGAATCGATGTCGAACAACTTCATCAACGACTTGGATTCTGGCTCGGAGATATCGCCCCACTCGTCGACGGAGAAGTTATAAAGGGTGTCGGAGGTGAGGGGTTCGCAAGAGAGAGGGTTGGGGGTAGAGAAGCGGGCGATGGTGATGGTTTTGGAGAGGAGAGAGAAAGAGAGAGAATGGGGATTGGTGGGGAGGAAGAGGAGAGTGGGGTTAGGATTTTTGGAAAGGAGAGTGCAACATCCCGAAATTTATAACATCATACAAGTACATCAACCAACATCCATTATAAGAAAAAGTGTAATTCTTCAACCTTTACATCATTGATCATTAAGGTTTATACAAGATAGTTTCACATGCGAATTATACATTCAACGATATCAGATACATGAATTTATAGCATGTAGAACATCAAATCCAAAAATAAATAAAATGCCTTCAAGGGCTAACAAATTCCAACGCTTAAGCCCGGTTACACAAAAATGGTCTGTCGAACCCAAACAGTCATAACCCTTGGGCAACAAAAATATACCACAACAAAAATAAGAGCCCTATGCTCTCAACACATACGTCCATGCCCTAACTTGGCGGGATCACTACGTCTTTTCCTCCACCAAAATCCCATAAGAGTGAGCATAAAGTCCAGTAGGAAATTCTTAACAAAGTATATACATTTTATACAAGCTTCACAAATACAATGTACATGCCATGCCATGCCTTTTTGAAGAAAATCACATTTTATATCTTTCGGGAAACAAAAATCATGCTCAATGATAACTTGAAATCTCAACAATTCAAAAATATTAATTTAATTCAAAGGACGGTAAATACAACACAGGTAATCCCTAAGTGTCTGCAAGTAGACATAACTATCACTACCAAAACCTCACTTTACCGATAGCTAACCGGAAGGCTCGTGGTACCTCCTCCGCGTGTGTTTTCTATTTTTCACCCCGGACACTCAAGCCAAAACTTAATCAATTTCATCTACACCTCCTATCTGGACTTACCAACGTATTTACCCAAAAACATTACAACAAAACCCATTTCACAATATTCCTTCTCAACGTAAAAAATTTCCAATTCTCAATTCAAAATGTGTAATAACCAATTGAATAGATATGCAATGCAACAATTATCAATGCCACATGATATTTCTCCACTTTCAAATGTCTCTAACAACAATTCCCTAATAATCAAAATTCACATTTCTCCTTTCAATGCTATTTTACAATATAGCCATATATTCGATTAAATCTATCAATAAATAACAACATTTTCATATTTCGCACATTTCTCAACAACTTAGTCATTTCAAGACTATATCAACATCTTTGTACAACATGTGACGCCCCGAATGTACACTATTGGTTGCAGTCAAGGGAAAGTTACTAATGAGTCCTAAGGTCAATAAACAAGTAAGATCCCAGATCGTTGGAGTTGTCAAATTAGTCTCCCTTCTAAGTCCGGCTTTCTTAGGCAGCGCACTACCCTTTTGACAGATCTTAAAAGGTATTGACACAAGGTCTCATAAGCAACGGTAAGGTGTATACATATAAATATTAGAATATAAGTACATAACAACCACGAATATTCTTAATTTCAAAAGCTTGTTCCATTACATTACATCCCAAAACAAAATTTAATCTTCACATGAACCTTGCAAAAAATCAAAAGGGAAATTTCTAATTTTTCTAAGACAGCCAAAAGTCTTCGAAGGTTTCAGGCTCGTCGTCTCTAGCTATAAGTTCCTCTTCGGCACTTGGCATGATACGCCGTGAGCTTTGAATGCCCAGTAAACACACACACACCCCGTCCCTTTTTCTCCAATCCAATACACAATCACAAATATAACATCAAGTAGTAAAACATGATACTCAAATAAATAAATAAAGGGTTACAAGTTAGATGTTAGTAAACTAAAAATTCCCCAAAGAGATTTCGTCCTCTCAACCACAAGAATCGGACGCGGATTATTCGGTATGACCCCTCCTTTGCTGCTTTATTGCAGAACTAACTTCGGATGCCTACCAATGATTATATACCGCATAGCGCCAACCGCAGGGCCTCAAAAGATACGGTAATAATGGACCTTGCCCAAATCCCTCCTCACACCAAACCACCTAGGGTCCGAATACAACCGCTCCGTTCAAGGGTTCTGAAAACCACTTGCGCAAGACTTAGCTTCCAAATAGGGAACGCATCCCAATAATCCATACGTCACACATTATCATCTTTTCATTACTCAAGTGATCGAAAACCCAATACCATCCCAATTAAGTTTTCCATTGAGTTAAATGTTTTAAATCAGGGTTAGACCAACTTAACAAGATAATAATATCCACATAAGCATGCATCATTAAGATGAAGAAGATAAAAAACATAACCATAACACATATAATATCATGCCAAGATATGATCATAAGCTAATAAGCATTGTCATGAATACAGGAGCATAAAACATCCATGCACAACAGAATTTCCAGATTCAAAATCACATAAGGATTAGAATAAAAAGGGCTATTTTAGAATTTTTACCGGACTCGGCCTTCCTATGGTTCGTAGAGAATTTAATCTAGTTTCCAGAACATATTTCAGAAATTGGATAGCTTTTCTAGACTTAAGTTATTTAGAAAACACTCCAGCTCTGTCCAGATTCGTCAACCGTTACGAAAATTTGATTTTCTTGCAAACCGCTGACTATTTTTCCATGAAACCAATTTTAGTTGAAAGCTAACTCCTTAAGGAAGATTTTGACATAAAATAGATATCCAGAATAATTTTCTACATTTTTCTAGAATTTTTTAAGTTGGCTGCGAAACAGATTCTAAGGCACAATACCCAAAACAAAAAGATTTGTGAGAAAAGGGATCCACTAAGGGAAAATTTTTGTTTCTTTTGTGATGAAAACATGCTAACTAACATATATTAAACTCAGAAAATTTGCTTGAATGTGTGTCTTTGGAAAGTTTGAGAGATTGGTATGAAAATGATAGTTTTGTACCGAAATAAGGAAAACTACAAGAGAGGTAGAATCATGGCTCAACCCTTATCAATTTTAACACAAGTAACTCATCAATAACACATCTGAAAACATTGCTTAGAACCCTTAAGAACATGTATTTGAAAAAGGAAAATGAAAGAGAAGGTTGTGTTGTGGCTTACTTGCTAAGCTTTGAACAAGATGGCTCTCCTTTTCCTTCCTCTTCCTCTCAAGACTTCTCTCTTGCTCTCCTTCCTCTCCTCTAGGCCGAATGTGTGTGTGAGTATGTTGTTTGTGTTTGCCATGCTAGGGAGTGGTGGTATTTATAGGCAAATTTTGGTGTAAAAAGACATAAAGGCCCACTAGTTGGAATTGGATGGAAAAGTTAGGATTTACTTGGAGCCTAATGGAATAGGAGTGATTAGGGAGCTTAATCATGGGATTAGGCAATATCTAGTTGGTCCCTAGTTGAAATAAAACTAGTATTGGAAACAAAACCCTAGGTTTAGGGGTACTAGGTGCTAGGATCATAATTGCAATTCTTGAAAATAGGTTCCTCACATCTTCCTAGGGTGGCCGGCCACTGGGAAGGGTGATGGGGCTTATTTTTTATTCAATTTAGGTACTAGGGACACATCTCTTAATGTATATATATATATATAGATCTCAATTTGATTGATGGTACCTATAATATAAAAGTACATGTACTAGTTTTTGGGGTAATTCTTGAATTTGAATAAAAAGTGAGGGCTTGGAATTAAACCCATGTATTGGAATTTTACTTATGTAGAATTTAATTAAATTAGGCTAAGGAACCTAATTTGGCTAGGATATTCCTGTTTCAATTTAAAAAAAAAAAATGCTTAACCGACAAGATTCGAAATAATTCAAGAAACTGAGGGGCTTTAAGAAAATAATTCAAACATTAGAGTTTTTAAAGAGAATACATTTTTCAGGGGCTTCACACAACAATTTCCAACATTTAACACTTCTCATTATTTCATGAGATTCATCATTTATATATAGAGATGAAAATTTCCTCCATCACTTATTCATTTTGGCACAAAAGAATAATATAATATTTAATGTCAACCATGAGTTCTCAACAACTTTTTAAAACCCCCAAATCTCTAGGTTTTCTCACCACAACTATACACACCCAAATCATTTGAAAAGATTTCTTCAAAAACATTCTTTTTCTCAATCAATGTAGTTCAAAACTCTCAAGAAATTATTTTTAAAGGAGCTAGGAGGAAAACCCCTCTCAACTACCCACAATCTTGAGTTAACTATCAAGTTTCAAAGCTATCAAAAGGGATTTCGAAATTTAACTAAATCTCGCAAAAATATATATATAACTCTAAGAAGATCCCTACCTCAAGTTCTTGGAAGAAAAAGAGATGAAAGCCCAAATCCAATGGTGTTAAAATTCGATCTCCACCGCACACAATGTAGCCCTCGAAAAGTTCTTCAACTTTGATGAAGGAACTATGGGCAAAACTCTAATAGATTTAAAGAAATCAAAGTTTTGATCTTGTTTGGTGTAGGAAAATGTAGAGAGGAGGAGAAAAGGGTTTGCAGAGAGAGAGAGAGTGATACAAAAAGTGATATACACAGCCCTAGAAGAGAAAAAATACAGAATTTTCGAACTCAGCGTCTTCCGCACGTGCGGCACTCACCCCCGCACCTCCTTCCGCTCGTGCCTTTTATGTAGTAGCCAACCCTCGACCTCCCTTGCCCCCACATATGCGGTTCTGCCTCCCAGCTCGAAATCACCCCAACTCGACTCGAGACATCCCGGCTTCAACCCCGTACCTTCCGAAACATGTGAAACTTGACACGAAAATAAACAAGGACAAGGATTTTGAGAAAAACTTTCAAATGCAACGAACTCGAACCGTTAACAAGACTCCCAACAAAACCCGACACTCTTACAAGGCAAACCCAAGGATAAATAAGAGGAACGAGACGAATAACGCACCTGGTCATCACAGAGAGAAAGAGGTGGAGGAGGAGATGTGAAAAGACGTGTGCCCCTCAGTAATTGCTAGAGGGCACGTGAGAGGCACATGATGGCTTTCCGTCCATAATTTCAAACGGGCGTCAATTATTGGACAAATTTGACACACCTTGTTAAATTCAGAGACAAAATCGAGCAAATTGAAATGACAGTGACTAAAATAACACACGGGATAAACTACGGGAACTATTTATGTAATTTTTCCTAATATCAATAAATTGTCCATCTCGCAACTGACTAGAAATTCAAATGTACCTTTTTATGTGAAAAATTCTATTGAGAGAGAGAGAGAGAGAGAGAGAGAGAGAGAGAGAGAGAGAGAGATGATACTCACTCTTGCATTCATCTGTGGTCCTCATTAGACAAAGGATTTTAACACTTTCAAAGGGCGACAAGTTCTCATTTGTTTGTTTGGTTATAGATTGTAATTAAGCAAAAATCAAATCAGTTCTATTTTTGGTTGTGGTCAATGAGTGGAAAGTAAAAAAAAATTAAACTGTCATTAACAATTTTTTTACAACTTGTTTGAGAGATCGAAGCTCTTCTTTTTTATTTGTCTTTTCTTTTTAATAGAAGTTAATTGATTTTTCTTTATTCCTTATGTTATAATCAATAATACAGGTTGTGTTTCCTTGCTTGAAAGAATTGTATATTTGGGACGTGAACAACATTAAACAGATATGGATTAGAACACATCCAATCAACTCCTTCAACAAACTAACAAGTTTGTCTGTGGCACCTTTAGAACTATTTGGAAGTATGCAAAATTTACAATTCCTCGAGATACAATATTTTGAGTCCATAAAAGAGGTATTGAAGATCAAAGAATCAAATGCAGGGGAAGGAATAGTTTCAAGAGATGAAACAACAAGCAAACAAGTTGAAACCAGTCCTATGCCCTGGGTGTAAGTTACCACCATCAGTACAATTGTCAATAAAAGAATGTCCCTCCTTGAGACCCCTAATGTGAGAGAAAATCAATAAATCTTTCCACACCAATGAAGAGGTATGCCATTGATTCTTATTTATAGTTTATCCAAAACCTTCATATTCATTACTACTAACTTTGCCTAACACATACTTATTGATTAATGTTAGTAATGTGCAGTAGTAATTCGAACTTGTAATTCTAATGGTGAAATATAATTTGAAAGGATTTCTACTAATTTATAAAATTTGAAATAGCACAAGAATTTAATTACATGAAGTTCGGCGTTCGAGACTAGTTCACACTATAATATTGGCCACCGACACATTGAAGTATTGTGATTTTAATGATTTGTTAGCAGTGTTTGCTACTGTTTGTCAACCTTTGTGATTTTAGTGATTTGTTAGAAGTGTTTGTTACTTTTTCTCAACCTTATGTCACATGAACTCAAGTATAAGTTTCCGATATAGGTATACGTCTAAGTATCATATTCATGTAAATCTTATATCCATAGACACTGGATAGATTTCATATGTTTTAAACATTAATATTTATATTATTAGAGTAAAATGGTATTTAAAAATTAACATAGACCATGTCTTATACATAGTCATATAATCAAATCAAGGGAAATGCTAATTAGGTATTTTTTTAGTAAATGTTACGGAATTTTGTAACAAATGTTACATAATTAATTGGTAGTGTTACAACAATTTGTAATTTTTAAAATGAAGTTAACAATAATTTGTGATACAGTTAGGTAATTTATGGTAATGTGTTTTCTTATCGAAATGTTACAAAAAATTTGAAATATAATATAATCTATTATTGTTGAGTAACATTTGGATGAGAAAGTGTAAACACACTATAAAAATATGTAATTGTATAGTTATTGACTTGGTGTAGTTCAAATTGCCTACAGGTGATTCAATATTGTGACCTGTTCAACCAAGATTAGCTTTGGCTTTACGTGGAAGTTCAGATTATCAAAGAAAATTTGGCTCATTATCATCTTATGTTAGCTAGCATGTCACAAATATGCTGAATGGTGGTTATTTGCTCATTTGGATGTGTCAAAAATGATTTTATTTTTTTAATTTAAGATTTGCTTGGTTTTGGTTTTTGTGTTTTTTTGTTTTTTTAATTTAAGATTTGCTTGATTTTATTTCTAAGAGACCATTCCATTATGTGTACTACTATATATTGTTATGAAACCATGGTTTCTCTGCTCTGTTGTTTTGGATGTATTGGGTGTTTTTTTTAAGGCTGTCTCTGTAGGTTTCTCACCAACTCTTGGTGTTGTATTGGGCTTGTGGTTCAATGCCAACTTAGTTGAGATCGTTCCGTCTTGCTATAATGCAGTTCTGTGCACTCAGCTTTGTTTCACTTTATTGCTTTATCATCAATAAAGTTTCTTTTTTTGCCGATCAAAAAAATATATTGTTATGAACCATGTTTGTGTATACTGCAGTTGGATTTGAAAAATATTCTTATGTGGACTAATATCTATATATAATTGTTTTTAGGGCAAAATTCACTTTCCCATTTTGTGATTTTGTCTGAGAACACTTTACCTCCTTATATTTCAAATATAGGCAAAGAACCCCCTTATGATTTTGAACTAAAGTGCAAAGTTAACTCTAATAAACATAAGGGCAAAATTACCTAAATACTCCTATGGTATATTCTCTTTCTCTCTTCTTTAATACGTATAGTTTTCTATTTTAATCACATATTTAACAAATAAAATGATAGTAAACTAAACACCCTAATTTATTATTATAAAATTACTTTAATTTAATTTTTAATTTTTAACGCAATTTCTTGTTTAATAACATTTTAAATTAAACATAAAATTACCATAAGATTTGCCTAAACACCTTAATTTATTACCATAAAATTATCCTAATCTAATTTATAATTTTTAATCTAATTTCTTATTTAATAAAATTTTAAAATAAGCACATATATATAACTAATTAAATCATAAATTAAACTAAAAACCACAATTTATTACCATAAAATTACCTTATTTAATAATGTTTTTAATTAAACATATGAATATATATTTTTAAAAAATTAAACAATAAAATAAACTAAACACCCTAATTATAAAAATTACCTTATTTAATAATATTTTAAATTAAACATATAAATATATTTAACAACTTAAATTAGAAATTAACCTAAATACCTTAAGTTATTACCACAGAATTAAATCATAAAATTACCTCAATCTAATTTTTAATTTTAATGTTTACACACACACACACACACACACATATATATATATATATTAAATCAAACCATAAATTAACCCAATTACTCTAATTTATTACCATAAAATTACCTTAATCTACTATTTAATCTTCAACCAAATTTCTTATTTAATAACATTTTAAATTTAATTTAATTCAAATATTTTTTTTTAAATAAAAGATGCAATTAGGATTAAGGTTTGGTTAGGATTAAGATTTAATTTGGAGAATAGGATAAATATGAGGGTATTATTGACATTTGATTCAATTTTTGACTTTGACTTTGACTTTAAGTTAGGACTTTTGAATTGCACCACTCTCAATTTGAGTGAGTGTGACACACCTTCCGTTATATTTAACGAAAAAACTAACAGTAGCACTTTAGTCCAAAATCATAAGGAAGGTCTCTGCTTATATTTGAACCATAGGGATGTAAAGTATTTTGAAGCAAAACTATAAAGAGTAAAGTGAATTTTGCCCTTATTTCTAATAGTTGGATGTCATGTCTTTTCCTTTGGTAAGGTTGTGATTGATTTTGAATTAGTGCATATACAATAGGATATATATATATACACTGTTTAGAAGCAGAAATATATATAGAAAAACTTACTCATAAATCTCATATGGAGGAACGATAATATATTTAGTTCTAAAAGTTTTCTTACGAACCAATTAGTCCTTTTTGTTTTGACAAATTGTATTTATTTGATTTGTTGCCATTTGAGTTTAAGTGAATATGTTTTGTGATTCATTTTTTCAATTTTCTGATTCGTTTTTAGGATGAGAATGGAAATGTGAGGTGTAAAAAATTCTTTTTGGGGCAATTGGTGGCTAAAGTATTGATTGTCGAGCGTGAAAATCTATCACTGTGTTTGGTTTGAGTTTTTTGAGTTAAGTTTTTTGAAAATTGAGTTTTTTTATTTTTGTATTTTTTTGTTTTTAGTGAATTTTTTTAAAATTTTAAATATTTTTTTTACTTTTTTAGATGCACCTTATTTAGATATATCCAAAAAGTAAAAAATTTGTGAAAAAATATTTTTAAAAATTAATAAATACATAAAAATACAAAAAATGTACTGAATTCTCGTATTTTTTTTATATTTTTGATATTTAGTGAATTTTTAAAAGGTTTCTTTTACAAATTTTTTACTTTTTAGGTATATTTATGTTAGGTATGTCTAAAAAGTAAAAAAAAAAAATTGCTTAAAATATTAAAAAAATCAGTAAAAACAAAAAAACACGGAAAATAAGAAAGTAGAATTTTCTGAAAACAGTTTTTGAAAAACTAAAACCAAGCATGGTGTATATTTTTGGTAGTGTGTTTTTTTGGTGTTACATTAAAATGTTACATTAGGGTGCTATGTTTGGAAAAAATGCATTAAAGAGTTTTTGTGTGTTATATCGATCTACGTTTAGGAAAAGTGCACAAATGAGTTTTTTTGGAATATTATGTTATTACGTTTGAGAAAAATACACTAAGAAATTTTTTAATGTATTACATTAGAGTGTTATGTTTGAGAAAAACACACAATAAATTTTTGTGTGTTACATTAATGGACGGTTATATTTGAGAAAAGCACACTAATTTTTTTTTAGAATGTTACATTATTACGTTTAAGAAAAATATACTAAAGAGTTTTTTTTTGTGTGTTATATTAGAGTGTTATGTTTTTAGAGTGTTATATTAGAGTGTTACGTTTGGAAAAAGTACACTAAAGAGTTTTTTAAAACGTTACGTTTAGGTAGCGTTTGGTAACGTTTACGTTTTTTGTTTATGTTTATAAAAATTTTATAAATTGATTTTTGCTTATTTTTAGGAAAACATAAATTACAAATGTGTTTGGTTTGAACAAAATGTTTGAAAAATTTTAAAAACATAAAATAAAAAATATGCTTGTTTAGGCCTAAAATATTTATATTTATTATTTATGACAATGGAATCATACACATTATAATTGAAAAAAATTTTATTTGGAAAAAAATTATTTGAAAAAAAAATAATTGAAAAAAAAAAATCGTTAGTCAAATTTTTAAATTTCTGTTTAAAAATCAACGTAAATTTATTTTTTTAGTTTACATTTTTTTCTCAAATTTATAAACTGAGACAACCATTTATAAACTAAAAAAAAAAATTATCAAACAAGTTTTATGACAGATTTTTAAATTTTTGTAAAAAAAAATTGAAAACGAAATGATTACCAAACAAACCCTTAATAATTTCAACATTATGAAAAAAAAAACCCACATTTGTACCTGAATATATAACACGTGTTTATATTTGGCCATTTATGTAATTCACACTATAATGGGATCTTTGGGTCTATAAGAAAACATGGAAGATCAAATAGTTCAATTATTTTTTTTTTTTTTTTTTTTTTTTTTTTTCATAAGATCACTATTTGGGATTTATTAATACTTCACCCATATATATATTCTTTTTCATGTTAATAATTTAATTAAAATCCTTAAACTAGTAAAGGCCTTATTCTTGACATAGAAAGCAAGAATTCTTATAAAATATGGACCTATTTCAGAGCCTTGGCTTTGGAAGGCTGAAGGATAAAAGCACAAAACTTACCTATCGTTTGTTTTTGGACAATAATTTTCATTCTCTCATTTGTGTTAAGTATACAGACATAAACTATTTTACTAATAAATCACGGTCAATAGTTGGGGGATTTGCCAGCCATCTTTGTAAGAGAGACAATGATTTATGCATTAAAATAATTAATATGTCTAACACTATTATGCAAGGTTATACGATTATATTTGCTTATTTGTAATGTGATACGATATATTTAGATCTTGTTTGACAATTCACTGTTTTAGTCTAAAAATCAAAAAGTCACTAAAAAAAATTAAAAAGTCAACAACCTATATTAAAAAGTCAAAATTTTCATTTTATGTCTACTTTTTGCACATTTTTTCTTAAAAAATTAAAAAATCATTCTAAACCTACTAATTTTTTTTATCTCATATTTTAACTAAAAAACTAAAAAATTACTAAAATAACATATTCTCCGAGCCTTAGACTTATTTCACTCCATTACGCTAGCTTATTCAGCAAATGGAGATATTTTAGTGAAAGAGGGATGTTATACATAAATATATTTTATTATCACTACTCACAGAGACGTAGAAATCACATTAGACACACAAAACCCATTACCTTTGTATTTAATGATACCAAAATCTAACAAAATATGTTTATATGTAGCATTTTCTTTAGTAAAATTAATTTAGAATACCTGCAACTTACTCTAGCAGATAAGGCCAAGGAATTGAATGTCAAAATAATCGATTTCCTTTCGGCATTCTTTTTCTTACACTATCATAATTAATTTATGGATTTAACTTGCGATCGTTTAATTATTAATACTAAGGAAAACGATGTCTAATCTGAAGATTAAACTGATTTCAACCAGCAGTTAGATTATGATTAGTCATGATTATGTGGGCTCTATGTGTTTGTTTGCATCCAGTTCTAGAACTAAAATTTACCTCAGCTGCAGCAGCTTGCTGAAAGTAACCCCTAGCCTCTCATATCTTGACCAGGGGCCAAAATTGCATTACAAGCACCAGATAGCATATCGTCAGATTCTGCACAAATTACCAGAAAAAAATGCATAAATCAAACAAATCACAGACAAATCCAAGTTCAAGAGATCACAAAAACGTATTCAATCTAAATCTATCAGATATATATATATATATATATATATATATACGCACTTCGGCATTGAGGGGATCTTTGGCGTGGGCGATTTCGGCAATCTTGCGAGCGTGTTGGAAGAAGAGCATTACAATCGAAATCGTTTGACTACAGACAGACACAATATTGCGATTTTTGCAGTGTATAAGGTCTAGGGTTTCGGCAAGACATGAGACATGTAACGAAATCAGGCAAGCAAGTGAGGCGGTTCTTCGAATAGAGATAAATAAAAGACCGAAACGACGGTGACGGCCCGCTGAGGCTGTTCTCGTTTAGCCAATGTATTTTTTTTTTTTTTTTTTTGATGCCCAGAACACCCCCAAAGCCGGCCCCTGTGGAGGGAGCCGACTCTACAAGCCAAACTGGGAGGAGCTAGCCGCGCCACCTTAACCAGCGGACTCCCACTTGAGCAGCTAGGGGATTCGAAACCAGGTCCGTATGGAAGGGAGCAAACCTCCTTACCAACCCAGCTGGCCCCTCGGTGGTAGCCAATGTATTTGATAAACCTGAAAATTAAAAATTAAAAATTAAAAAGTGGAAATTATATACTCAATGCTAATTTTTTAAGTAAAAAATTTATTTGATGAAAACTTAAGTGCTGCAGATAAATTTTCAATTCTAAAAAATTATTTGCTAAAAATTAAGTGTTGAATTAATATAATTTTTTTGATACGTTGAAAATAATCTTTTTATTTTCAAGTTTTTTCTTACAATTTTTCATGTTTTTTTTTAATTATTTATTTCCACATCTTTATATACAAAGATGTGCAAAATTGAAAGGGAATGAGGAGATAACAATAAGCCTCCCGTCTTCCCTAAACTGTGTTCTATAGAACTTAATAAGTTGAAGAATCGCAAAAGTTTATATGACAGTTGTGGATCTGAAGAAGAAAAAGAAGATGACATTATTTCTTATCTCTAAATTTTGGATAATTTTATTTTCACACACTAATTATCTTCATTCCACACACTTAATAAAATATTTCTTTAATACAAATTTGTCCTAGAATAAATATATTATAATATCAGGGTTGGCTATGGGAAGCTGGCAAAGCCGTCGCCTTGGACCCCAGATTTGAGCTAAAAATTAGGGTCTCAATTTAGGAAATGTTTTTATAATATTATTAGACCTCAATTAAATGAAGGCGCCCAAATTTTTAATATCAAATCTCACCTAACTCCAACCCTCAACACCAAACTCAAAAACAAAATTATTTTTATAAGTGGAGGATTCTCATTACTTTGATTTCAACTTACCAAAACCAAACTAATTTAGCACTCCATATTAAACCAAAGAACAACACAATTTTATTAGTGAAGGGTCCAAAATAATTGATTTCACTTTACCAAATTTCTCTTCAACTTAATTCATCATTATGAGATTGAACTTTTTTAAATCTTAATATTCTCTCTAAATACCTTTAGATTTTGTATCATTTCAAGTTTTATTTCAATTGTTTGTTAGCTTTACTTGAAAATTGAAATCTCTAGAATCGAATTGATTGTTGTTTGTTGAATAATGGAATGCATTGTTCATTTAATCATACTCCAAGAAAGTATAGAAGAATTAATTGAATCACAATTACGAGCTCTTTGTTCAATTTTGTAACTAAAAATGCAATAATCATTATGCTTAAGTGATATAATGATATAATTCATTTAGTTTTTTTTTTTTTTTTGATATCGTAGTTCTAGATTTTTGTATAGTATTTTTTTTTTTTCTATGTAAATGGTTAGATATAAACAATAATACTAAATTTCATCCTTCAAAATTTTTGTAATAATTTTTTAAGTTGATTTTTAATTTTTTAATTTTTTTTGAGTGACATGAAGAAATATAGAGCCACATGTTGAGTGGTCACTTTAGGCTCCTGAATATTTAGAGCTGGCCCTGCATAATATCATCATCTTCTTCCATCCAAACCCTAATTCTAAAACACCACAACCATCCTCCATCACCATTGCCACCTCTCTCCTCCGCCATTCCTCTTGTCATCTCCTTCCCTCTCCACCTACGATCACCTTCCGCCATAAAACCATACATTCCCACAAGCTCCTCGCCACGAACCACCCACTTTTGAGGTTTGACTGTGGAGATCTAGGATGAAAGGGAGTTATGAGTGGCAATGATGGAGGTCTAAGAGTGGCGACAACAGCAACGAAGGAGGATGGGTGGATGAAAAAATAGGATTTCAAAATTGAAGATGAGAGTATATTAAAATCAAGAGATGTGTATTGAGATTTTTTTTTATGTGTGTACTGAGAAAATGTTTATTAAGTGTGTGTACTAAGAGAAATTGGTACGTGGAAATAGAATTACTCCCAAATCCTAATCACAGACTTACGAACTCTAACACTATGTTTGTTCACTTGCTTAAGAAATTGAAACTCTACCTTTTTATCTGTCTTTTTTAGGTTAATCATTTTCTCATTATTTCTTTTGTTATTATCAATAATACAGGTTGTGTTTCCTTGAAAGTCTTGGAATTTTGGAGTTTGGGAAACATCAAAAAGATTTGGCATAGAACACCTTACCTCCAACCAACTCCTTCAACAACCTAAGATATTTTGTTGTGTTTGATTGTCAAAACTTATTGCTTATTGCTCCTTCAGAACTACATGGAAGTTTGCAAAACCTACAATTCCTCCATGTCGATGATTCTGCCTCCCTAAAAGACGTATTCAAAACTAGAGGATCAAATGTTGAAGTCAATCTAGTGCTCCATCAATTAAAGGAAGTTATGCTATTAAATTTACCACCCCTGATAAGATTTTGCTTTGGGAGTACATTGCCATCCTTGGTAAAATGGATAATAAAAGATTACCATCCCCTTTCTGGAGACCCTCTATAGATCCCAGCATACAAGAAATTAATTTGAAGGAAGATTGGTGAATTTTTTTCCATTTCAATGAAGAGGTATGCATTTGATTGATATTGTAGTTATGCAAAATCTTCTGTTCATTATTATTTTACATTTGGTAGCATATACTTATTGATTAATGCTAATAATGTGCAATAGTAATTCGATCAAGGTTGTACTTCTAATGGTGCAATATAATACTTATCAATGTAGTAGTTTCAATTTTTTTTTATTGATTTTTTTATTTATGTTTGACTCCCTGTAGTTGTTACCCATAATTGCATACAAGTGATTCAATATTGTGCTTTGTTCCATTATTGTTTGCTCTGCATTTGTGTGAAACTCAGATTACCATAGAAAGATGGGTCCTGTGGAGGTACAAAAGATGGTGGAAGGCCAAAAATATGTAGGATGATGATTTCTTTTTATTTGTATAATTAGAATCAATAAAAAGTGAGAAGTTCTATTTTTATTTTTTTGGAAATTATACTAGTAATTCCTACATTTTGTTCTTTATGTTATTTTGGTCTACATACTTTTAATTCACTAATTTTTTTTTTTTAGATTGGAAAGAAAATTTTCATTGCAAAATCGATAAAAGATCGAATCAATATGGTACAGTAGTATCACAAGATTTCAAAAAGAGATGAGAACCTCCATAAAAGGAAAGGATCCAACCCTTCAAAGAGGAGGAGAAAAGGTTCCCACAAAGGAGGACACAAACCTCCACACAAGAAGGATTATCGCATTAACAAATTAAAAATTAAAAAAAATCAAAATCCAAATCCAAGTCATCATCGAATTCATCAAAAACTCCACTACTGCACAACCTTTAACTTGGAATCTGAAGACCCCACTTCCAGTAGTCAAAAATATAGCATTGAGGTTGAGGTGGTCTCTTAGCGTGAAGCAAATGCATTATCCAGCATCAGCCTTCGAACTATGAGAGTATATGAAACCAGATCTTAAAATTTTGGGCTCGATGATGGATAAGGTAAAGTAATAATGACCGGACTAGTGAGGAAAACATCAGAGCAAGTCTGGAGAAAGATCAGAGAAAAGGAGATCGAAAAAGTGAGGGAACCACTACCGTCGTCAATTCACTCAATTTTGATCCTTAAATTTAGATGGTGTATCAATTTAACCAACTAGGCCTAGCCTAGTTGGCCACCATGCCTTCCTTATGGATTAGTCCCAAAGAGGTCATGGATTCAATTTCCCTTAGGGGAGTTGAATTAAGGGAGTGCAAGCACTGTTGGGAGATTTTCTCCCATAGGTGCTAATCTAACAACTAACATTTGCCGATCAAAAACAATTTGTGATCCAATTGACTATATACCATTACGGTTTTTTTATGACAAATAATCACTAAATTTGTTGAAGTTAACTCAATAAGTTAATCAAGTTTATAATTTTACCTCTTAGACTATGACCTATGTCGCGCATTTGCATATTTTTTGTAAAATAATATTAGCAGTTATAATTAATTTGACTAAAACCACACGCGTGCGCCGCCGCCGTCATCCGTCCGGGCAGGCTAGAAAACATTTGTAAATTATTTATTTATTTTTTATTTTGGTTTCAAAATTCAAAATAATTTGGTTCAAAATTTTTCCTTTCATCCAAACAGATCCTAAACCCACCCGAATAGGTTTGAACCTGTTGAACCCTTTTTCGGACAGATCTGTTACTGTCCAAACAGTTCAAACTGATTCTCTATCTGTTGAAATTTGTCCAAATAGTTGCCTATTTATTGGCACTTGTTCGAACAACCATCATTCTGCCTATATAAAGCCTGCCTCCAGCAATTCATTTCATTCAATTTTTCCCTCAAAATTTCGTCATTCTTCTTCTGTTCTTCCTGTGCTCTTGCATCTATTTCTGCATTTATTTTTAGGAAGAAAAAGAGAGAGTTACAACAGAGTGTTCATTCGCCAGACTTGAATTTGTAGTGCTGCAAATTTAAGTGTTAGTCGTTGCATCCTAGGAAGTAGATGCCGGTAAAATTTGAAGCACCGGAGCGAGAGCGAAATCTATTTTAAGGAGATTGTGTCCAACATAAGCCTCGACGTTTAAAAATTTCTGTAAGCATTTAATTCAGAATTTAATTTATTAAATTATTTTCTAAATTAATTTATTTTGTTGTTTATTTTATTTTCACAATTAATTTACACACACACCCTTTGTGGATATAACAATCTTAAAGTAGATTTCTAGTTTTATTTATTTCTATGTTAGACAAGCAAATATTTTGTTTTGAAAAATTAAATAGTAGTCATATACTGTTTAATTTCTTAAATAGTAGTAATATGATGTTTAATGATTTCTTTGATAACATAGTAGTAATATACTGTTTATTATTGGAATTTTGTTACAAAATATTTTTTCTGTATATTTTGTGTATAAATTTGTGATTGGTACATTTTTATTTCATCAGAATTATGACAACTGAAATTAACAATACTGAGACTGTTATTACTTAAACCCCCACACCTGTTGTGCCAGTGATGACTCTGGCAATACCGGTAAATCATGGGGAGAAGCTAAAAAAATTCAATGGAAATGATTTTAAAAGATGGCAACAAAAGATGATGTTTTATCTTTCGACATTAAATTTGGATCACTTCACTCATGAAAAAGCATCGGCACTGAGCGAGGGAGAAACTAACCGACAAGTGGTTGCCGCAGTCGATGTATGGAAACATGGTGATTTTCTCTGTTGGAATTATTTCCTCAACGGGTTGGACAATACACTGTACAATGTGTATAGTGTCAAAAGCACTGCTAAAGAACTGTAGGAATCTCTATATCATAAGTATAAGACAGAGGATGCCGATACAAAGAAATTTGTTGTCGGTCGTTTTCGGGATTTTAAAATGATGGATTCTAAGACGGTTATTAGCCAGGTTTAAGATCTGCAATTAATTCTCCATGACATACATACGGAAGGGATGGTTGTTACTGAATCTTTCCAAGTAGCGACAATCATTGAAAAATTGTCACCATCTTGGAAAGAATTCAAGAATTATTTGAAGTATAAGCACAAGGAAATGAAATTAGAGGAACTGATAATGCGGCTCAAGATTGAGGAGGACAACCGTGGTTCCGACAAGAAGTCAGGAAACCATGTCATGTAGTGTCACGACCCAAATCCGCCCCTATGGGTTTAGCATCGTAACCGACCAGTAATCCGTGATTACCGAAGGCCTGCTTGACAGTAATAACAGTAATACAAAGTACAGGGGCTGGCCGAAGCCAAAACAATAATTAAAAGATGTCCAATGAGCTGTGACAGTCAGTATGCAAAAAGACTTTTCCTAACATATTTACATTCAGAACAAAAATAGTGTATACATACAACATATACAATCATTCAGGTTAGGGACCAAATCCCTACCAAAACAATACAGTAACAGTCTATACAGTCTATACATAACAAAGACAGATAGGGTGAATCTGAGACACCCCAGAAGCAGCCTTAGCTTGAACAGATCTGGAACCTCGAAATGAGGCACAAAGGTTGGCTTGACAAAACAAGGGCTGAGCCTGACGCTCCTAGCAACGGTCCGGTGTCTGAACACCTACATATATATATGAGCAGTGAGCTAAAGCCCAGTGAATAACATATGCATAAAGAGGTTAAGAATGAATGTCCTTTCAGTATTTAAAACAGTCATTTGAACAGTATATCAGTTATTCAATCATAGCAGTCATAAGTGGTACATCCAATAGCAAACAGTACAGTAGGTCTTATCAGACCGAACAGTCAATTAATGGCCATCATATCAGTAAACAGTAGTGGTTCCAACATGGGAACCGACAAAGGTCTCTGTAACAGTAGCAGTTACAGTTCAGTAACAGTAAATTGCCATGGATGTCACGAATACAGTTCACAAATAAGACAAACATTCATTCAGTAAACATTGTAGTTTCATAAAGTAGTACAGTCATTTATTCAGAAAAAAATCTCAATTGAACATATCTTTACAACATAGTTACTCGCAAAGTTCTGGGCTGCAGATAAGCTAGTGCGCATACTCGGATGCCAACCCTACACAGTTACAGGATGAACACACACTAAGCTACACAGTTGGAAAATAATAACTTAATCCTTAATTTTCCTTGGTGTGGTTCTACATCAATATCCTTATTAAGATGCCTTAAACTAGGTCTAGGAGTGCCTAGGATGGAATGAGAATGCAAAGATGCACTTAAAAACACTTTTCAAAATTTGCTGAAACAGGGGTCCACGCTCGAGTGTGGCTTTCTACGCTTGAGCGGACATGCAGAACAAAGGAGCTCCGCTCGAGCGTGGTTTCCCCTGCTCGAGCGGAGTGTAAAATCATGCAAAACTACTGGATGCATGCAATTTACGCTCGACAGACGCTAGATCCCCGCTTGAGTGTGAGACACAAGTCCTCGCTCGAGCGTGAGACACAAGTCCTCGCTCGAGCGTGCATTCCCTCACTCCACGCTCGAGCGGACTGTAAACATGGGCAAAGTACTGGATACACGCATTTCCCACTCGAGCGTCACTTTCCCTGCTCGAGCGGACTACATGAACTCAGGTTGTACGCTCGAGCGTGGAATTCCCCACTCGAGCGTTAGTCCAAATTCTAGAAATTCCAGATTGAACCATCAAGCTCAAAATCAACTTTAAATGTACCAAAATCGATCCTTTTGGGCTAATTTTCTGGAAAAGATTTGTAAACTCATAGTATAACATGTTTCAAAGATCAATTTGAGAAATCAAAGCCCAAAGGTAGTTCAATTGAGCACAATTTTTATCCAAAGTTCAAAAACATAATTTAAATGTGACATGCAAGTGCTCAACCAAATTCAAAGCTTCAATGCAAGCTCAATTGAGTCTAAACTTCCAAAAACGTGATAAATTCTTGTACTAGAACTATAATATGAACATGCATGTAACAATTTCCATGAACATAACCTCAAAACTTCCATATAAGGACATGCATGCATGATTCAAGCTTCAATTCAACAATCTTAAACCAATTCTTGACTTTAAAACTCTAACCGTCCAAGAACCATGCAAGAACTAACTTAACTCACAATTAAGAGGATAAATTCCATACCTAGGTTCCTCAATTATAAGAATGAGAGCTCAATTATGCAATCAACCTTCAATTTCTTCAAGTCTCCAAGTTAAGTTTGATGAATTCAAACCTATCCTCCTACTCTCTCTCTCAATCGGTTTTGGCTTAAGAAATGTTGTACCAACATGTATGAGGTATAAGGAGTGTAGGTCTAGGATTGGCCACTAAGTGGCAAAGATGCAATTAAGTCAAGTTGATGTATTTTAACTTTATTTAACCTAATTTAATCATACCAAATCATATTTCAATTAAATATATCATAAAATTGCATAAATTCTAGTCAACACATAACACTAATCATTTTTAGATTCGGCCGCCGATAAAGCCTTCAATTTGCAGTTTAAAACATAACATATGAACAAATCATTTAACAATCAAACAGATAGACATGCATTTAAACTAACACACCCAATCAATTAGCTCAGAATTTTAACCAATTCAATTACTTATCATGATCAGTCTTAGTTTAGCAGTAATCAGTCGTGTTATCAGTAAACAGTAGTGAGGGTTGTCACAGTCTCCCCTCTTTATAAAGAGTTTGGTCCTCCAAACTCGAATTACCTTCATTTTGGAAGAAAACAGGATTCAGTGGGAATAATTCAGGATATCTCTTCATCATATCATCTTCCCTCACCCAAGTGGCATACACGCCACCATGGTTTTGCCAGTCAATTTTCACTAACGGAATTTCTTTGTTCCTTAACTTCTTGATCCGTCGGTTTACAATCTGAATAGGCCGTTCTTCGTAAGTGTAGTCATCACTTAGTACTACACGGGTAGGCTCAATCACATGGAAGGGATCCCGAGGTAATCCCTCAACATTGAAATATGGAACACGTTATGCATATTTCCATTTCAGGAGGAAGCGCTACTTGATAGGCCACCGGATTAATCTTTTCGATAATCTCATACGGTCCGACATATCGTGGCGCTAACTTGCCTTTAACCCTAAAACGGGTCTGCCCTTTCATCGGTGTCACTTTAACAAAAACATGATCACCTACTTCATATTCTCTGTCTCGCCTTTGGACACCCGCATAACTTTTTTGTCGGCTTTGTGTGGTTTTTAGTCTCTGTTGAATCAGTTTCACTTTTTTCGTAGTTTCTTGAACAATTTCGGGCCCAAGCAAAGGCCCATCTCTAACTTCTGCCCAGCAAATCGGAGATCGGTATTTTCTGCCATATAAAGCCTTGAAAGGCGCCATACCAATGCTCGAGTGAAAACTGTTGTTGTAGGCGAATTCAGCCAACGGTAAATGGCTTTCCCAATTTCCCTGGAAATCAAGGACACACATTCTCAGTAAATCCTCCAGAGTTTGGATGGTTCTTTCTGATTGGCCATCTGTCTGAGGGTGGTATGCACTACTCAGTCTCAGTTCAGTACCCAATGCTGTCTGCAAACTTTGCCAAAATCTCGATGTAAACTTCGAGTCCCTATCAGAAACAATGGACACAGGCACTCCATGCAATCTAACAATCTCATCAATATAGAGTATAGCCAATTTGTCCGCATTATAAATTGTTTTGACAGGTAAGAAATGAGCAGATTTAGTTAGTCTATCAACAATAACCCAAATTGAATCCATACCTTTATTGGAGCGAGGTAAACCAACAATAAAATCCATAGTGATATGTTCCCATTTCCACTCCGGTATCGGTAAGGGTTGCAATAAACCTGCGGGTCGTTGATGTTCGGCTTTAACTTGTTGGCAATGAAGACATTTCGACACAAAATTGGCAATTTCTTTCTTTATTCCCGGCCACCAGAGATTCAGTTACAAGTCTTGGTATATTTTTGTATTTCCTGGATGGATAGACAGTTTTGAATTGTAGCCTTCTTGCAGAATTCTCCTTTTCAGTTCAGAATTGCTTGGTACCCACAATCTTCCCTGAAATTTCAACACATTATTCACAAATTTGAAATTCGGCCTAGGTTTGGAGTCCCGTTCTTCGATGATCTTCCTCAAGAAGTCATCTTGCTGCTGTTTCTCTTTAATCTCTTCAATTAGTGCCGATTGAGCAGAAATAACGGCTATGGTTCCACCTTGTTCACGCAAAACAATCTCAATTTCAAGTCTTTCAAGGTCACATAGCAATTCTTCCTACCCGGTGAGCAAACAGGCTAAATTTCCAATCGATTTCTGACTCAGTGCATCAGCAACGGTATTAGCTTTTCCTGGATGGTACAAAATTTGCAGGTCATAGTCTTTTATCAGCTCTAACCATCTCCGCTGTCTCATGTTCTGTTCTTTCTGGGTGAAGAAGTATTTCAAACTCTTGTGGTTTGTATACACCTCACATGTTGCCCCATAAAGGTAGTGACGCCAGATTTTCAGTGCAAACACCACTGCAGCAAGTTCTAAATCATGGGTCGGGTAGTTCTTTTCATGTGGTCTCAGTTGACACGAAGCATACGCAATAACTTTCCCATTCTACATTAAAACACACCCCAAACCCTTATGAGAAGCATCACTAAATATAGTATAACCATCCGTACTTGAGGGTAGGGTAAGAATTGGTGCAGTCACCAGTCGAGTCTTCAACTCTTGAAAAGCTGATTCCCTCAGATCGGTCCAGTCAAATGATATCCCCTTCTGAGTCAGCTGTGTCAGTGGTAGGGCAATTTTGGAAAAATCTTTGACAAACCTTCTGTAATACCCGGCTAAGCCTAGAAAACTTCGGACTTCGGTAATATTTGTCGGTCTAGGCCAGTTCACTACTGCTTCAATTTTCTGTGGATCAACTGAAATTCCATCCTTACTGATCACATACCCCAAAAACATAACATTGTCAAGCCAAAATTCACATTTAGTCAGTTTAGCATACAGTTTCTGTTCTCTTAGGGTATGTAGGGCAATTTTCAAATAATGTTCATGTTCCTCCGTGCTTTTGGAATAAATTAAAATGTCATCTATGAATACAACAATAAATTCATCAAGGAATGGTTTAAAAATTCGGTTCATAAGGTCCATAAATGCAGCAGGTGCATTGGTAACTCCGAAAGGCATAACAAGAAATTCGTAGTGTCCATACCTCGTTCGAAATGCAGTCTTTTCAATGTCCCCTGTCTTGACTTTCAACTGGTAATATCCAGATCTAAGATCAATTTTGGAGAACACTAGGGCACCTAGAACTGCTCAAACAAATCATCAATGCGAGGCAATGGATATTTATTTTTCACTGTTACCTTGTTCAGTTCACGGTAGTCAATGCAAAGTCTCAATGAGCCATCTTTCTTTTTCACAAATAAGATTGGCGCGCCCCACGGTGAAGTACTGGGCCTGATGAACTTCTTATCTAATAGCTCTTGTAACTGAACTTTCAACTCCTTTAATTCAGTCAGTGCCATTCTGTAAGGAGCTTTAGATACTGGCTGTATACCCGGAATCACATCAATGGTGAACTTAATCTCTCTATCAATCAAATCCCCTGGCAGATCATCTAGAAAAACATCTAGGAATTCTATGACTATAGGAATACTGTTCACATTAGTTTTATCATCAGTAGGTACCGTTAATACAGAACATAGATATCCTTTACATCCTTTTCTAATCAATTTAAAAGCTTTCATGGATGAAATTAGATACGGGGGACGTACTACTCCAACTCCGTTAAACACAAATTCAGGCAGTCCGGGTGGACGGAAAACAACTTGTTTTGTTACATAGTCTATGGTAGCATAATATTTCGTTAACCAGTCCATTCCTAATATCACATCAAAATGATCTATATTCAATGGCAGTAAATCAATATACAGATGAACATCCCCAACAATAATTTCAAATGCAGGGTACATATAAGCACAAGTCATGGATCCCGCAACAGGTGAAGATACAGCTAACAGATAGTTCATAGGTTCCAATGGTCTATTCAATTTTCGCGAAAAAGCATGCGATACATATGAATGTGTAGACCCCGAATCAATCAGAACATATGCATTTTGAGCACAAATTGAGAGTATACCTGACACAACGGTCTCGGTATTCTGCACATCGCCTGGTACGAGTGCGAACACTTGACCTTGCCTTATAGGCTCTTTTCCGGTAGCTTTGGGGTTGGGTTTCGGTAGGGCAGTCGATGCTGCTACACTTGGTGCAGCTTTGCTATTGCCTTGGGAAGTGGAAGGGCAATCTTTAACCATGTGGCCCATCTTGCCACACTTGTAACAAGCACCAGAGATTTTGTAACAAATCCCCTTATGTTTCTTACCACATTCAGAACAGAGCAGTATAGGACCACTTCCCTGACTGGAAATGGTTGTTGACCCTGTATTCTGCTTTTTGTTCGATGAATTATTTATGCCTTTCTTAAACTTGAAGCCTCGCCTCTTACCACGCCACTCGGTTCCCGGTGTTTCAGTCTGTTTCAGTGCCTCGATGTTCGACTTAGCCATTATTGTTTGTCAAGAACATCCACATGCTTAATTAGTTTCAAAATATTGATTCTGTCAAGAATTTCCACATTAAGGCCGCCTTCAAACTTTCTGGCCTTCCTGTAGTCAGTGTCCACCATGTGTGGTGCATATCGGGCAAGCTTAGTAAACTTTGATTCATACTCTGCTACCGACATGGTGCCTTGTTTCAATTGTTCAAATTCAGTCACCTTTCGGTCCCTGACACACTGTGGAAAGTATTTCTCAAAGAAGGCTCCCTTAAACTGAGCCCAAGTCATAGCGGTGTCGGTGTCACGGACAAGCATCCACCACCTTCTGGCCTCTTCTTGTAAGGTAAAGGTAGCCAGTAGCACTTTGTGTGTTTCAAAACACGGAAAGACTTCAAACAATTTCTCGGTCTCTATGCCTCGACCTTTAAGGGTTCGAGGCCTCCCTGAAATGATGGCGGTTTCATCTTACTGAACTTCTATGTTAGAGCTATTATATCATCATTAACATTCTATTCCGGTTGAATTGGAGGAGGTGGGGGCTGTTGGTTCTGTTGTTGTAGCCTTAAGGCCTCCGTCAACATTTCAACTGTTCTTTCTAGCCTTGCCATTCTGGCCTCAGATGATTCAGTTTCATCGGTATTTCTTGCGTTATCCATTTCACTATAGACAATGGTAGCAATTATAAACGTAGACAGTTGCATACTGTAAACATATTAACACGTTAACACATATAATCATGTCATGGCCACACACACTTTTCATGCTCATACAATGCCCTAATTACGTTTCTAGGACATCCTATAGCTCATTTGGACACGTGTGTGTGGTATAACTTGTGGTTTAAGCATTGCTCTGATACCACTCTGTCACGACCCAAACTCGCCCTTATGGGTTTAGCATCGTAATCGGCCAGTAATCTGTGATTACCAAAGGCCTGCTTGACAGTAATAACAGTAATACAAAGTACAGGGGCTGGCCGAAGCCAAAACAGTAATTAAAAGATGTCCAATGAGCTGTGACAGTCAGTATGCAAAAAGACTTTTCCTAACATATTTACATTCAGAACAAAAATAGTGTATACATACAACATATACAATCATTCAGGTTAGGGACCAAATCCCTACCAAAACAATACAGTAACAGTCTATACAGTCTATACATAACAAAGACAGATAGGGTGAATCTGAGACACCCCAGAAGCAGCCTTAGCTTGAACAGATCTAGAACCTCGAAGTGAGGCACAAAGGTTGGCTTGACAAAACAAGGGCTGAGCCTGATGCTCCTAGCAATGGTCCGGTGTCTGAACACTTACATATATATATAAGCAGTGAGCTAAAGCCCAGTGAATAACATATGCATAAAGAGGTTAAGAATGAATGTCCTTTCAGTATTTAAAACAGTCATTTGAACAGTATATCAGTTATTCAATTGTAGCAGTCATAAGTGGTACATCCAATAGCAAACAGTACAGTAGGTCTTATCAGACCGAACAGTCAATTGATGGCCATCATATCAGTAAACAGTAGTGGTTCCAACATGGGAACCGACAGAGATCTCTGTAACAGTAGCAGTAACAGTTCAGTAACAGTAAATTGCCATGGATGCCACGAATACAGTTCACAAATAAGACAACCATTCATTCAATAAACAGTGTCATTTCATAAAGTAGTACAGTCATTTATTCAGAAAATAATCTCAATTGAACATATCTTTACAACATAGTTACTCACAGAGTTCTGGGCTACAGATGAGCTAGTGCACATCCTCGGATGCTAACCCTACACAGTTACAGGATGAACACACACTAAGCTACACAGTTGGGAAATAATAACTTAATCCCTAATTTGCCTCGGTGTGGTTCTACGTCAATATCCTCATTAAGATGCCTTAAACTAGGCCTAGGAGTGCCTAGGATGGAATGAGGATGCAAAGATGCACTTAAAAACACTTTTCAAAATTTGCTGAAACAGGGGTCCACGCTCGAGCGTGGCTTTCTACGTTCGAGCAAACATGTAAAACAAAGGAACTCCGCTTGAGCATGGTTTCCCCCGCTCAAGCGGACTGTAAAATCATGCAAAAGTACTTGATGCATGCAATTCACGCTCGACGGACGCTCGATCCCCGCTCGAGCGTGAGACACAAGTCCTCGCTCGAGCGTGCATTCCCTCGCTCGAGCAGACTATAAACATGGGCAAAGTACTGGATACACGTATTTCCCGCTCAAGCATCACTTTCCCCGCTCGAGCAGACTGCATGAACTCAAGTTGTACGCTCGAGTGTGGAATTCCCTGCTCAAGCGTCAGTCCAAATTCTGGAAATTCCAGACTGAACCTTCAAGCTCAAAATCAACTTTAAATGTACCAAAATCGATCCTTTTGGGCTAATTTTCTGGAAAACATTTGTAAACTCATAGTAGAACATGTTTCAAAGATCAATTTGAGAAATCAAAGCCCAAAGGTAGTTCAATTGAGCACAATTTTTATCCAAAGTTCAAAAACATAATTTAAATGTGACATGCAAGTGCTCAACCAAATTCAAAGCTTCAATGCAAGCTCAATTGAGTCTAAACTTCCAAAAACATGATGAATTCTTGTACTAGAACTATAATATGAACATGCATGTAACAATTTCCATGAACATAACCTCAAAACTTCCATATAAGGACATTCATGCATGATTCAAGCTTCAATTCAACAATCTTAAACCAATTCTGGACTTTAAAACTCTAACCTTCCAAGAACCATGCAAGAACTAACTTAACTCACATTTAAGAGGATAAATTCCATACCTAGGTTCCTCAATTACAAGAATGAGAGCTCAATTATGCAATCAACCTTCAATTTCTTCAAGTCTTCAAGTTAAGTTTGATGAATTCAAGCCTATCCTCCTACTCTCTCTCTCAATCGGTTTTGGCTTAAGAAATGGGCTGAAGAAATGTTGTACCAACATGTATGAGGTATAAGGAGTGTAGGTCTAGGATTGGCCACTAAGTGGCAAAGATGCAATTAAGTCAAGTTGATGTATTTTAACTTTAATTAACCTAATTTAATCATACCAAATCACATTTCAATTAAAAATATCATAAAATTGCATAAATTCTAGTCAACACATAACACTAATCATTTTTAGATTCGACCGCCGATAAAGCCTTCAATTTGCTGTTTAAAACATAACATATGAACAGATCATTTAACAATCAAACAGATAGACATGCATTTAAACTAACACACTCAATCAATTAGCTCAGAATTTCAACCAATTTAATTACTCATCATGATCAGTCTTAGTTTAGCAGTAATCAGTGGTGTTATCAGCAAACAGTTGTGGCGGTTATCACATGTAGGCTAAAGCAAATGTTGTGGAACATGGACAAGGGTCAAAGTTCAACAACAAGAAGCGGAAGTATGATGACAATGGTCCCAAACAAGGATCCACGAATAAGATCAATAAAGCGATCAACAACGGGTTCAATAAGAGGTTCAAAGGCAAGTGTTTTGTGTGTGGCAAAGATGGACATCGTGCTAAGGATTGTCATGTTCGCATGGACGGTGCGAGTTCAAGCAAAAAGCCAGCACAAGCCAACATAGCCGAGGATTTTATCTTTTCGATGGAGTGGTAGGCATCAATCTTGCTGCAATAGTCTCTCAAGCAAAATTGGTGGGCAATCCCAAGGAGTGGTGGGTGGATACTAGAGCAACCCGCCATATCTGTGCAAATAAGATGATGTTCACAACCTACAAAGTGATGGAAAGTGGGGAACAACTTTTTATGGAAAATTCCTCCACTTCAACTGTGGAAGGACAAGGAAAGATTGTGCTGAAAATGACCTCAAGGAAAAAACTCACTCTTAACAATGTACTCCATTTGCTAGAAATTCGTAAAAATTTGATTTCTGGGTCATTATTGATCAAGAATGGGTTTAAATTGGTCTTTGAATCTGATAAAGTTGTACTCTCCAAGAGTGGCATGTATGTGGGGCGAGGTTATATGAGTGATGGGCTTTTCCAACTCAATGTAAATATTGTTGTAATGACCCAAACCCGTCCTTGTAGGTTTAGCATCGTAACCGGCCAGTAATCCGTGGATTACCAAAGGCCTCTAAACAGATAAGCACATAATAAGGGGGCTGTGGAAGCAATTATACAAAATAGAAAAGGTCCAATGAGCTGTGATAACATACACGAGATAGAAATTTCAAAACTTGCTTATACATAAGTGTCTCGGTCGAAGGACATCAATATTTACAAAACATTTGCAAAAGTGTAATCCCCAGGACCCGACTTCACAAAACATTCAGAGACTAGCGTAAGTACAAAAACAGCCATGTAACTAGACTTCGATCGGAACCTTCTCGGGAGGCACAACGGTTGGCTGACAAAAATAGAAATGAAGACCGTCAACTCTGGCCCTGATCATGCGTCGGCTCATCTACATACATAATATAAACTGTGAGCGAAAGCTCAGTGAACAATAACAGAGTAAAGGGGTTTCAATGAATGAGTCCGTACAGATTCAGAAATCATAATTCAGTTTCGTTTCAAATTCGTAATTTATCCAGATCATATACAGAAATCATGAGGTACGCTTAAGTTTACGTGATACATCCATTAGCATTAACAGAGCAGATACAGAACAGATATAGACACGTAAAGATTACGAATAACCAGTTCCATAAAGGAACCTCCGGATCTGGGTAACAGAGAATAAACACACTGAGCCCCCATGACGGGGCCTCCGGTACGGGTAATAGAGTGTAGACAGATTAAGTTCCATGATGGAACCTCCGATATCGGGTAACAGCCAACAGATATCATATGATGCTAAGGATGTCACGAATATGTATATCAGAAATTGGACAGTCATACATTGTACAGAACATATCATTTCAGAAACAGATCTTAATTCATCACGCAGAAAATAAGTAAAGTTGAACATAGCTTTACTATGTTATTACTCACAGTTGGCCTTGAGACAAATAGACGGAGCAGATTGGTCAAACAGTACACGGCACGTGACCTACATAACACATAACAGACACACACTTGAAACACACGTTCTAATTGTACATAACTTACTTCATTGGCTCTTAGTGTGTTTCTAGCCTTTAATCCTCATTATGAAATCTTAAACATGGCCTAGGAATGCTTAGGATGGAATGAGGATGCAAGAATGCATTGGAAAACATTTCTTGAAACTTGCTGAAAATAAGGTCCACGCTCAAGCGTGGCTTTCCCCGCTCGAGTGGACATGCAAACAATGAAGCTACACTCGAGCGTGACTTTCCCCGCTCGAGCGGACTGTAAACTCTAGAAAAAGTACTGGATGCAAGATTTTCACACTCGACGGACGCTCGACCTATGCTCGAGCGTGAGACTCAGAACCTCGCTCGAACGTGAATTCCCTCGCTCGAGCAGACTGTAAAACACACAAACTTCTGGATATATGCATTTCACGCTCAAGCGTAAACATCGACGCTCAAGCGGAGGTGCATGTACTCAGAGTACACGTTCGAACGTGAAGTTCCCCGCTCGAGCGTGGATCAAATTTCTGGAATTTCCAGATTTGATCACCAAGCTCCAAATCAACCTTTGAAGCATCAAAAACTCATTTTTCTGGGCCAAAGCTTGAGGAAATACATGAAAACTCATAAAACAACATGTTTTGAAGATCATTTTACAAGATCAAAGCCCAGAAGTATGCCAATTGAACAACACTCAACTTGAAACTTGAAATTAATTCATGAACATAACATGCATGTACATTTTTGAGCTAAGGCTCTCCAAAACATGATCAAATGCTACTAAATAACATGAAACTCATTGTGTTTCCAAAATTGGAGTGAACACAACACATGCATGAAGGAATTCTTGAAAATCAATCTTCAAAATGCTATGAAACATGCATGCATGCATGGATTGATCTACTTCCCTACTCCTTAAGCTTGATTCTCACATCCTATAGCTCAAATTACTTGAATTCATGCATGAACAACTTAAATCCCCAATTATAAGGATGAGTTTCCTACCTTAGATGTTTAATTGGGCTCTAGGTACTAGAATCTTGAACAAGATGAGCAAACTTCAATTTTTCTTCTAGTAATTCTCTCCTTGAATTCAATTCTTAAGCCTAGGACCCAAATCCCTCAAGTCTCCCTCATTCTCACGTTTTCTCTCTCTGAAGGCTCAAGTATGATCAAATGAATAAAGGGGGTGAGTGGGGCTCAAAATAGCCTATTAAGTAACAATTGATCAAAAGTAATCAAATAGCATTATTTTAATCGAATTTAATCGCCTCGAACCGAATTTTAATTAAACCCACCATAAAATTTTATAAATCTTAATTAGCACATAAATCAAGTCAATTTCTGATTCGAACGCCGATAAGGCTTTCAATTCGCAAACTGAAACTAAAACGTGAACAGATCTTCCTATACCTAACAGATATAAACACAACAATACAACACACACATGCATTTTAATTCAGAATTTCTCCTTAATTACTAATTAGGCATACATAATCATAGATCAACGTTAATCAGATGTCGGGGTTGTTACAATTGCTGTACCTAATTTGGCTTTTAATAATAAGAACACATCTTCTATTTATATTGCTGAGTCTTCTTTTTTATGGCATAGTAGATTAGGACATGTCAATTTTAATTCTTTGTGTAGACTTGTTTCTTTAGAATGTTTACCAAACTTAGAATTTGATCATAATCATAAATGTGAGATTTGTGTTGAGACAAAACTCACTAAGGCACCATTTAATAAAGTGGACAGAAGTACTAAACCTCTAAGTTTAATTCACACAGATATCTGTGATTTAAAATTTGTTCAAACTAGAGGAGGTAAGAAGTACTTTATTAGTTTTATTGATGATTGCACTCGATATTGCTATGTTTACTTATTGAGTAGTAAAGATGAATCTGTAGAAGCTTTTAGGCAATATAAACTTGAGGTTGAAAATCAACTTGGCAAAACTATAAAGATAATGAGGAGTAACAAAGGTGGTGAGTATGATACACCATTTGAAGAATTTTGTTCTGAACATGGTATCATTCACCAAACCACTGCACCCTATTCTCCTCAGTCAAATAGAGTTACTGAGAGAAAGAATCGAACTCTTAAAGAGATGACGAATGCCATGTTGATTAGTTCAGGGTTACCTCAGAACTTGTGGGGGAAGGAAATTTTGTCTGCTAACTTTATCCTTAACAGGGTACCCCACAAGAAACTAAATCAAACACCTTATGAATTATGGAAAGGTCGACGACCTACCTACAATTACCTCAAAGTGTGGGGGTGTTTGGCCAAAGTAGCAGTCCCTAGTCCCAAAACGACTAAGATAGGACCAAAAACCATTGATTGTGTGTTCATTGGTTATGCAAATAATAGTAGTGCATATAGATTTTTAGTTCGTAGATCTAAAAATCTTAATATGCATGTAAACATTATTATTGAGTCAAGGAATGCGTCATTTTTTGAACACATTTTTCCTTGCAAAGAAACTGAAAAGAGAAGTTCAAATAAAAGAACTTGTGATACTACTATGGATGGCAGTAAAGACCACAATGATAATGAAACAGATGAACCTAGACGTAGCAAGAGGGCTAGGATCTCTAAATCATTTGGTCTAGATTTTCTAACATACTTGTTAGAAAATGAGCCTCAAAACTTCAAGGAAGCAATGCCAAGTCCTGAAGCTCCATTGTGGAGAGAGCCTCTGAATAGTAAAAGTGAATCAATACTGCAAAATCATACTTGGGAACTGGTGGATCTTCCACCATGATGTATATCTCTTGGATATAAGTGGATATTCAAAAGAAAAATGAAAGCAGATGGTTCAATAGATAAATACAAGAGGCTTGTTGTTAAGGGATACAGGTGGAAGGAAGGCCTTGATTATTTTGACACATATTCACCAGTGATAAGAATAACATCCATTTGCATGTTGATTACAATTGCAGCTTTGTATAATTTGAAAATGCATCAAATGCATGTTAAAACAGCTTTTTTGAATGGCGAGTTAGATGAAGAAATCTATATAGAATAACCGGAAGGGTTTCAAGTTCCTGGCCAAGAGAAAAAAGTTTGTAAACTTGTCAAATCCCTTTATGGATTAAAATAAGCTCCGAAACAATGGCATGAAAAATTTGATTACGCTATGCTTTCGGATGGTTTTAAGATAAACGAATGTGACAAATGCGTCCATGTTAAAAGCACAGACAAAGGCTATGTCATAGTTTGTCTTTATGTGGATGACATGCTCATTATTGGAAGCAATAATGACATGATTAAATCCACAAAGAAAATGTTGAACAAAAAGTTTGACATAAAAGATCTGGGAGTAGCAGATGTAATTCTTGGAATAAAAATTACTAGAACATCTAAAGGATATGCTTTATCTCAATCTCACTATGTTAAGAAGATTCTGGAGAAATTTGGAAGCATGACGACTGTCCTGCTAAAACACCTGTTGACATTAGTCTTCATTTGTCAAAAAAATACAAGTGTAGGAATATCACAATTAGAGTACTCTCGGATAATTAGAAACTTGATGTACTTAATGAATTGCACTAGGCCAGATATAGCTTATGCTGTAAGCAAATTGAGTAAGTACACAAGTAATCTAGGGTCTGATCATTGGAAAGCAATAATTAGGGTACTTAGGTATCTAAGACATACCTAGAATTATGGCTTACATTATACCAAATATCCAGCAGTACTCGAAGGGTACAGTGATGCAAATTGGATATCGATACTAAAGACTCAAAATCCACTAGTGGATACGTCTTTACCTTAGGAGGTGCTGTAGTCTCTTGAAAATCTTCTAAGCAGACATACATAGCAAGGTCAACAATGGAATTTGAGTTTATCGCATTGGATAAAACAGGAAAAGAAACAGAATGGCTTCGTAATTTCTTAGAAGATATTCCAATGTGCCTAAACCTGTGCCAGCTATATGCATTCATTGTGATAGTGAAGCAGCAATAGGACGGGCACAAAATCATATATATAATGATAAGTCTTAACACATTCATCGAAGACATAATATCGTTAGGCATTTGCTCTCACATGGAATAATTTCCATAGAATATGTAAAGTTAAAGGAGAATATTGCGGATCCATTGACTATAAGGCTAGCTAGAGAGCAAGTGTACCATTCATCAAAGGGAATGAGATTAAAGCCTATTACTTAAAAGTTGCTATAATGGCAACCCAACCTAATTGACTGGAGATCCCAAGATCTAGGTTCAAAGGGACAATCAAATTATGGATAACTTCACGTATCACTAAGGAGGTTTACTTCTACCCATTTCTATGATAAGAAGAGTGATACCTGCAGCATTAATAGGATAAGCTTTGCTTTTAATGATTTTTATAGCTTGAACATCCAAGTGGGGTATAGCAGGATACTCTTAATAATAAGTCACCTATATAAGTATGAACTGTGCTGGTTCTTTGAGAATTGAGAAGGCTAAATTCTCTAGAGCACTCATGAATTACAAGGCGTTGTTCAGGGCCAAAATGAACACAATCGTAAGAACCAAACTATGTCTGCGGATACACTATGTATAGTCTATTGTCTTGACTTACACAAACAGCTGAACAGTTCAAGGTATCGCGTCCACTGGTTAGCCAGTAAGTCCGATAGGCTTTCACTAGAGGAGGTTCAAAACCAAAAGCTACCTATCTCGATGTGGTGTATCTTCTTAATATACTATTTCTTTTTCTACATCTTGTTGCATGTCCGTTATCGTGAATTCCATTCATGTGGGGGATTGTTGGAAAAATGGTTTTTGAAACTTTCGAAAAACCTTATTTTTTGCTAACTTTGGGCATTAATTAAGATGGGACCCAAGCGTTATTTCTAACGCTTTTCATTGGGTTCATGTTTAATGCTGCGTAGTGAATAAAACCGTGTATTTGGTTGCTCAAAACTATTTCCGGATAAATGAGAATTCAACGTGCGTTTTTGAGTTCGTAGAATTGGCTGTTGGTGGGTTTCCTACATATTTGTGATATGTGCTTATCCCACATTGGAAAGGCTTATGGATTTGTGTGGGTTTATATACCTTAGCTTAGGATACTTTGAATGGGCCCCAAGGGGTACCCAAGTTTGTGGAAGGGTGAGGTTATGGGTGAAGTTGGCTAGACCTATTGGACCCAAAACTAAAACCACATGCGGGCGCCGCCATCCGTTCGGTTGGGCACGGGTATTGGGTTGGGCTTGTCTTTTTGGGCCAAAAACAGTTGTAAATTATTTTTTTATTTTTTATTTTGGTTTCAAAATTCAAAGTAATTTGGTCCAAAATTTTTCCTTTCACCCAAACAGATCCTAAACCTACCCGAATAGGTTTGAACATGTTGAACCCTTTCTCAGACAGATTTGTTACTGTCCAAACAGTTCAAACAGATTCTCTATTTGTTGAAATCTATCCGAACAATTACCTATTTATTGGCACCTGTTCGAACAACCATCATTTTGCCTATATAAATCCTGCTTCCAACAATTCATTTCATTCCATTTTTCCCTCAAAATTTCGTCCTTCTTCTTCTGTTCTTCCTGTGCTCTTGCATCTGTTTCTGCATTTATTTTTAGAAAGAAAAAAAAGAGAGTTACAACAGAGTGTTCGTTTGCCAGACTTGAATTTGTAGTGTTGCAAATTTAAGTGTTAATCGTTGCATCCTGAGAAGTAGACGCCAGTAAAACTCGAAGCACCGGAGCGAGGGCGAAATCTAGTTTAAGGAGATTGTGTCCAATAGAAGTCTCGACGTTTAAAAATTTCTGTAAGCATTTAATTCAGAATTTAATTTATTAAATTATTTTCTGAATTAATTTATTTTGCTGTTTATTTTATTAACACAATTAATTTACACACACACCCTTTGTGGGTATAACATAAATTCAACCACACCAAAAAAAATTTTAAAAAATATATTAAATTAAAAAAAAAAACCCAAATTCAAACCAAAAATAAAAAATTACAAACCAAGATCAAGAGACAGATCTTCCATTATTAAACAGGATTGCTATCACAAATGTAGATTCAAACAAACAGGAAAAAAAAAAAAAAAAGGTTCGCTCAAATTCAAATTGAAAGCAAAGAATAAACAAATCTTAGACTAACATCAAATAATTTTTGGACTAATTTTGTTTCTGTAATTATTATTTTGACTTTTTATTTGTGTGTTTCGTAAAGTTGATCTTAGAGCATCTCTAACCATTATTGTTATAATGTCATTGTCATTGTTATTGTTATAATTTGGTAATGAGTAGTGCTATTTTGCCAAATTATAGCAATGGTGCTCTAAAGGTCATTTGCTATTTTGGCAAATCTTAACCAACTTTCCTTCCAAGTATGTAGGTGTTGTTTGGATGTAGATTTTTTTGTGATTTTATTTTTTGTCTTTTGTGACATTTTTTTACCTATTTGTAAAAAAAAAATTATATATTTATATTATTTCCAATTAGACAAATATAAAAAAGGAAAAATTTGAAAAAAAAATTAAATATAATTCACCCCACCAAAAAATATATCACTACATATTTAATAAATTTTTTTAACTACACATAAAAAATAAACAATCACCAATTACCCACCAACAATCATCCATCATTCACCCATCATTCATTCACTAACAACCAACCACCAACAACCATCCATTATTAACCCAGCATTCATTCACCAACAACTATCCACCCAACAACCATCCATTATTCATCCACTCACCCACCATCCATCCATTATTCATCTACCCACAATTTTCTCTATAAATATAACACAAGGTTTTCTACTATTTTCATATTCACCTACCCATCATTTTCATATCTTCTAAACTCTCTGTACCCACCCAGTAGATTTTCTATAATTTTCATATTCACCCACTCACCCAACCACCTACAATGAACAATTTGACTAAAGCTATATTCAATGGAGATTTTGATGAATCTTCATCATCTGATGATGATATCATCATGATGTAATTGTTCACAGTGCAACAACAAAAAATACAGACGTTAAGCCTAAACCAACCAACCAAACATGTTGGTTCCACAAGTGGTCGGCGATACATTAATCGTGAGAGGGTCAAAAGCGATGAACAAATTTATAGAGATTATTTTGCAAATAATCCTGTCTATCCAGAAGAATACTTCTGAAGACGTTTTCAAATAAGGCAGTCATTGTTTGTTAGAATCTTACATGATATTCAACAAGTGAATGAGTACTTCATCCAAATTCGTGATGCCACTGGTGCTCCTGGATTATCCAGTGTACAGAAGATGACTGCAGTACTTCGGATCTTGTAGTACAGCGTGCCTGCTGATGCTATAGACGAGTACATCCGATAAATGTTTTTTTTTTTTAAAACCAAACAGAGCACAACGGCTCTTTTTATACACAATGAGTGCATCTCCACTATCCACGTATAAAACATCAATGGTTGATATGCACCGTCTAGAATAATCCACCGATATCCACCATATTCCTCTCCTTCTCACTCTCGCTATGTTTTACCCTCCTCAAACCACTCTCCCTTCTTCTCTTCCATGATCGAAACCCCTCTCTCACTCTCTCACTCTGTCTCCCTCTCCCTCTCGCTCTGTCTCTGTCTCTGGTACGATCTCCATCTATATACATACTTATATATATATATATATATATATGCTTTGATTGTTTCTTTATTTTTCTGGTTGTTGATGTGGATCTGAGGTGATCGCGATTTTTGAAACTCAAATCTGGCGATGGATTCAAACCGGATATTCAAAGAACTCAACCATCTCCAGAAGGTTCTTCAGAGAACACAATCTAGTATGTTTTTTTTCAAATTTTCTTAATTATTTATTTTGATTTTTGGTTTAATTTTTTTTCATCCATCTATTTTTGTTCATCCATTTATTTTATTTTGATCTTCAAATAACTAAAGCCTATTTTGGTTTGGTTTATTGTGATAATATTCATCTGATTTGGTTTGGTTTATTGTGAATGCATACCATCTGATTTAGATTGACTGAGATTTGGTGATGAATGATTAAAAAAAAATTAAAAATTTAAGAGAAACCAAATTTGGATTTGTCAAATTCATTATGAAATTTGTTAATTTGGCTCCAAAATAGAAAATTGGGTTTGATTCTAAATTTTTTGTCATTCCCTATTGTTTCAATTCTATTGTTTCTAACTGAATTTGGTGTCAAATTTCTATTGATATTTGCTGATCTGGCAAGTTTGGGAGCTACTATTTTACTTGCCAAATTTGAGAACAGATATGGCATCTGTAATCTTTGGCAAATAGAATAGCAAGGCATTGAAGACCTTTTTTTTGTCATTCCTGTCAAATTTTAGTTTTGACAGGTTGAATAGCAGTTCCATTGGAGATGCTCTTATGAGTCAAACGGGCCAGCAGAGATCTTAATTTAGTAGAGCCTTTAACCTGTTCAATGTATCAAAAGAAAGTAGAAGACTGAGAGAAATTGAATGGAAGAAGAAAAGGAAGAAGATAGGAGGTTGATTGCTGTAAATATTAATAATTAAACTCTTGAATTTTTTAATGAATATGTAATAATTTTTTTAAAACCATGATTTGGTTTTCTAAAACCATGGGCTGGTTTGGTGGTTTGGTGGATGGGGACAGGATGTTTCTATTGGGCTTCTTTATATATCATAAATAAATTATACTATGTACCCATCATCTCGTATGTTAGATCCTATTTGGGATTTTTGGTGAAACCCCCTTTTTGGGGCTTTTTTTCAAGATAAAAGATTACTCAATTAATTCTCCTTCAAAAAGTCCCTGAGTAAGAGAAACCAAGCTCAATAAGGACATTTTATAATTTATGTATATATTTTTGACCATATTGTCCTCCTATATATATATATATATATATATCATATATTTGAACAATCTCAGCTCAAGATGATCTACGAAATCAGTGAAGATGAAGACGATCTCAAAATATTAAGATCTCACCGCCGACGATCTCGCCCTTAGTCAACAATACACGATCGAGATTTGTGAGTGTTAATGGAGTTTTAGAGATTTTGCTTCAATCACGTGTTTGATTATTGTTCGAGTTCAATCAAGTATGTTGATTAGTTTTGTTGTTTTTGTTTTTGTTTTTGTTTTTGATTTATTTTTGTTGATTTGTCGAGTTCAGTCAGGTGTGTGCTCTAGTTTTTGTTTGACAGAATGAGAGTAAAATTTTACTCTAATTTGTGTTCTGTTTTTGTTTGAGAGAATGAGAGTAAAATTTTACTCTGGTTTGTGCTTTGTTTTTGCTTGACAGAATGAGAGTAAAATTTTACTCTGGTTTGTGCTCTATTTTTGTTTGATAAAATGAGAGTAAAATTTTACTTTGATATGTATTCTGTTTTTGTTGATAAAATGAGAGTAAAATTTTACTCTTGTATGTGCTATGTTTTTGTTTGATAAAATGACTTTGACTTTGGTGTTATTTGTTCTTTTTTTAATTATTTTTTTATACAATGACAGTAAAATTTTACTCTGTTATTGTGTACTTCTGTTATTTGTTTTTGGACTTCTAGTGACAATAAAATTTTACTGTCAATTCATTGCCGGTTTGAATATGTTGTTATGCAAATATGGTGATCGTACCATTGTGTTTAAGGATGTGTCAAATTGCACGTTGAAGGACTTAATTGATTTCTTAAGTTGTATATTGAAGAAGTTTGACAGTAGTGGTTGCATACTGTTACCGTACTGTTTACCTGGACATTCGCAATGCATGATTGATGATGATTCTGATTTTCAGAACATGTTGTGTAACACCCTCAAAATAATAACAATAACCCATTAGATAAGACATGCATTTACATTTAAACTAACCGCATTCCTTTCATTCATTAGAATTCCAAGACATAAGTATTACATGTTAACCTCATAACAAAATGCCCTACGGGCTTACAGCTTTCCAAGTTAACACTTGGTTACAACAAAGAGTTCTAACTCGTTTACACATTAAGCCCTTGGCTTGAAATTACATGTAATACATCAAAAGTAAAACGACAAAACTATGCCCGCCACTAGCCTCCCAGCTATGTCCTTGGAGGTGGCATGCTTCCTGTACCTGAAAATGATATTCCCATATAGGGTGAGCCACAGCCCAGTAGAAATACACTAAACCAACCATGGACAATGACTAAAACATTAGCAATTGATAGTTGGTCACCACTGATACAATCACATAAATTACATATTTATGTCAACGACTTACAAGTCCCAATTACTTTTCATTTTCCCTTTTTCAACAGATAAGCATGCTAGCTCTATCATCATTTCCACAGATATGTATAAAAACTATATCTCACATTCAGATAAGCATAAAAGCTATATCCACATTCTCAAAGATAAGCATATGAGCTCTATCTTCACTTCTCTAGACAAGCATATGAGCTCTGTCTACGGAGTTCATCCCCTATCTCCTCCCAATACCTATCCGGTTTAGAGGTACATCCCCTATCTTCCCCTAAACCGCGGAGTACATCCCCTATCTCCTCCTCTACACATAACGTATATAAACACATTGGTTCTATATACAATCACACAATACACACAATTAATGTATTCTATCAACCGTCAAGTTCCATGACACATTCCATTGATTAGTTTCCGTTTACCTAATCATCATGCATTGTCTACAACAATCTCGACTATCCTCCACCGATAGCCCAAAGCAGTTATTTCTAAAACAGAAAATAAATGCACAAATGGATATTCAATCAACATTTCATTTCCTCATTTCTCACCAATTAATTATCCCAATTAATTAAACAATGTAATTAGGCCATTTTCCATAATTACCATTTCAACCCTTAGGTCCCATTTTCATCAATGATTCAACAATCATTCCACTTTTCTATGCCAAACATGCATCTAGGTTTATTATGAATAAAACCCCAACTTTTGTAAAATTACACAAAAGCCCCAAACTTTCACAAAATTACCAAACCAAGCCCAACATCTCAAAATACCAAAATTTAAAGACAAAACCCATAGAGAGGAGTAGGTTATCCCTACCTCAAATTCGGAGTCCCAAAGGAGAAGACGACAAAACCCAACGTGCTCCAAAACCCGAGATTTTCAGATTAAAATGAAGCCCTCGACGATCAACAACTTTTTTGTAAAGGCCAAAGGTGAGTAAATCACTCCTACTAGATCAAAACCTAGAGAGAAGGTAGAGTCTAGAGTGAGAGGCTCAACAATGGTGATTTTGGAAAAGTAAGAGAGAGAAGAGAAAGTGAAAAAGTGAATTAAAGAGTCACAAATTCGGGACTTTAACCCAGGTCTCCGCTCGAGCGTAAAACACCCCGCTCGAGCGGCCACTCTCAGACTTCCGCTCGAGCGGCCAACCTCCCGCTCGAGCGCAGAATGCACTCGCCCAGCACTTTTGCAGAACCAGGCCTCCGCTCGAGCTCCCAACCCTACGCTCGAGCGTACAACACTGCACAACAATTACTGAATGGGTGTAATCTACGCTCGAGCGCCAAAACCTCCGCTCGAGCTTACAGGCCAAAAATCTGGGCAACTAGTTTTGGTTTCTAAACTCAACCAACCTGAAACAAATCCGCCCAACACATCCTATAACTCGATATACAAGGTACAAAGGATGCAAACAAGATAATAAACAACTACCAACATCCACGGACACATGTCCGGATCACTATACAACAAGGGTAAACCCGGGATCGCTATAACCTCCCCCCCTTAAAGAATTTCGCCCCCGAAATTAAGCACAAGTTTTTAAAAACAAGTTTTTCTCCAATTTAGACAATGTTACACTTGAACATTCAACAATTCGACCCATTACCGGTCATCCCATCCCTTTAACAAGAGACATATGACAATATGTAAACAACATATGTATTTTCAACATGCATTAACATTATGCACTATCTTTCCAATTTTAACAATATATTCAACACATATAGTGTCACATTCAACTTCCATATGAGGCAAGTTCCAAACATACTTCCAATAATCAAAACATTTTCAATGTTTCACAACTTAAGACATATATAAAAGCTCTTAAGTTCAATAAAAAGTAAAATTTAAATACAAGATTACATATCAACAAACAAGTCCGGATATTTCTCACGGACTCCCGACTCACGTTCCCAAGTGGCTTCCTCCACTCCGTGATGTTTTCACAAGACTTTCACCAAAGGAATGGTCTTGCCACGCAGGACCTGATCCCGCCTATCCAAGACCCGAACCGGTCTCTCCTCATACGAGGCATCCTCATCTACCTCTAAATCAGTCCAATCCAACACATGTGATGGATCTGGCTCATATTTCCGAAGCATACTCACATGAAACACGTCATGTACCCCGGACAATTGCGGCGGTAAGGCTAACCGATAAGCAACCTCACCAATCCTCTCAAGGATCTCAAAAGGACCAATAAACCGAGGGGATAACTTCCCACTCTTCCCAAACCTCATCAGGCCTCGCCTAGGTGATATTTTCAAAAAGACATGATCACCTACCTCAAACGCCAAAGGCCTCCTCCTACGGTCGGCATAACTCTTTTGTCGACTCTGGGCTGTAACAAGCCTCTTACGGATAAGCTCAACTTTTTCCGTCGTCTCCCTAACTAACTCTGGACCTAACAAAGGTGCATCACCCACCTCGGCCCAACACACTGGAGACCTACACGGTCGGCCATACAAGGCCTCAAACGGTGCCATACCAATGCTAGACTGAAAACTGTTGTTGTAGGCAAACTCTACCAATGGCAAGTGCCTCTCCCACGTCCCACTGAAATCCAGGACACAACCCCGAAGCATATCCTCGAGAATCTGAATAGTACGCTCGGACTGCCCGTCAGTCTGAGGATGATAAGCCGTACTAAAGGTCAACTTAGTGCCCAAGGCACTCTGCAAACTCTGCCACAACCTAGCAGTAAAACGAGGATCTCTATCTGAGACGATCGTCACTGGGACCCCGTGCAATCTCACTACGTCCCGAATATACAAATCGGCAAGATGATCTACCGAATCTCTCACGCGCATAGGAATAAAGTGCGCCGACTTAGTCAACCGGTCTACAACCACCCAAATAGCATCACTACCCCGCTGAGTCCTCGGAAGACCCACAACGAAGTCCATAGTGACATGCTCCCACTTCCACTCGGCAATAGGCAAGGGTTGCAACAAACCCGCTGGCCTCTGATGCTCGGCCTTCACTTGCTGGCAAGTAAGGCACTTCGATACGAAAACAGCCACATCTCTCTTCATACCCCGCCACCAAAACTGGCGACCCAAATCCTAATACATCTTAGTACCTCCCGGATGCACCGCAAGGCGCGAATGATGAAACTCTCGGAGTACCTCCTCTCGGCAAGCCTCCGGTACAAACAAACGGTCTCGGTATCTCACACTCAGGTCGGGATACACCGTCAAACCCTTCTCAACTTTCCCACTGGAGATCTTCTCTCGGAGGGATTCTACCTCAAGGTCACCTCTCTGTGCCTCTAACACTCTAGTCACAAGTGTAGGCTGCGCAACAACAGAAAACAAGGCCGCAGCCTCAACAGATTCGCCCAGTAGCAAATCAAACTCGCCAAGTGCTCCCAACATCACCCATTCCCGGATGGCTATACAAGCTACATCACTAATGGTTTTCCTACTAAGGGCATCGGCCACAACATTGGCCTTTCCCGGATGATAATGCAACTCAAAATCATAATCCTCGATGAACTCCATCCATCTCCTCTGCCTCAGATTCAAGTCTCTCTGTGTAAACAGATACTTCAAACTCTTGTGATCCGAGAATACCTCGAACCTCTCACCATAAAGGTAGTGCCTCCAGATTTTCAAGGCAAAGATCACAGCTGCTAACTCTAGGTCGTGTGTGGGGTAATTCTTCTCGTGTATTTTCAACTGACGTGAGCCATAAGCTACCACTTTTCCCTCTTGCATCAACACACAACCCAAACCCTCTCGTGAAGCATCACAATAAACCGCATAACCCAACCCTCTCTCCGGAATAATCAACACCGGAGCGGTGGTCAATCTAACTTTCATCTCTTGGAATGACTTTTCACAAGTCTCACTCCACACAAACTTGACTCCCTTCTGAGTCAGCCTAGTCAACGGTGACGCTAACCTGGAGAAATCTTTCACAAACCGACGGTAATACCCAGCCAATCCCAGAAAACTGCGGATCTCAAACCCACTCTTAGGCTGTGCCCAATCTTGCACTGCCTCAACCTTGGATGTATCAACAGACACCCCTTCCCCGGATACCACGTGGCCTAAGAATTTGACTTCCCCCAGCCAGAACTCACACTTCCCAAACTTGGCATACAGCCTATGGGCTCTAAGTAACTCAAGCACCACTCTCAAGTGTGCCTCGTGCTCCTCCTCAGAAGACGAATAGATAAGGATATCGTCCACGAAAACAACCACAAATCGGTCTAAGAACTCCCGGAAAATCCGGTTCATCAAGTCCATAAAGACTGCCGGTGCATTGGTAAGTCCGAATGGCATCACCAAAAACTCGTAATGGCCATACCGCGTACGGAATGCCGTCTTAGGAATATCTTCCTCCCTGACCCTCAACTGGTGGTAACCCGATCTCAAGTCTATCTTAGAGAAACAACGGGAACCCTTCAACTGGTCAAACAAATCATCTATACGGGGCATAGGGTACTTATTCTTAACCGTAGCCCGATTCAACTTCCGGTAGTCTATACACAATCTCAAGGCACCATCTTTCTTTTTAACAAAGAGTGCCGGTGCTCCCCACGGTGAAACACTAGGGCGAACAAAGCCCTTATCGAGCAATTCCTGGAGTTGAACTTTCAACTCAACCAACTCTGCTGGAGCAAAACGGTAAGGTGCCATAGAAATCGGCGCCGTACCAGGCACTAAATCAATAGAGAACTCTATCTCTCGGTGAGGTGGCAAACTAACAAGATCTTCGGGAAAGACATCCGAATACTCACAAACCACCCTCGGTAATACAACCTGGGTCTCACCACTCTCACCACTCTCAAAGCTGGCAAGTAGACTACTAAGCGCACTTCGCCCTCGCGAATCATACCCCGGTGGCAAAACACTACCAACCCGGTCTCCCAAGAAATGGAACCACTCCCCGCTCAAGGTACATAATGTAACCCTCTGGCGGTAGCAATCAATAACAGCCCGGTATGACGATAACCAGTCCATACCCAAAATAACATCAAAACCCTTCATGGGCATGACAACAAACGGAAAAGGAAGCCTATAGTCGGCGACCTCTATATCACATCCTCTAACACCCTGTTTCAGAATCAACTCACCACCCAAAGGCGATACCACACAAATAGGAGATGCTAATTGTGCTAACTCCAATTCCAAAATAGATGCAAATGCAGCAGATACAAAAGAATGAGATGCACCCGTGTCTATCAACACATTAGCAACTGAGTTGCAAAACAGAAAAGTACCTCTCACTACTGATGGAGCCGGTACTAAATCCTGCGCGGTAACAGCATACACGCGCCCCGTAGGCCCCTGGTCTACCTGCTCACCTCTCGGAGCAAAAGACTGCTGCACAGACTGGGATGTCGAAGCTCCCGGATTGGCCCTCGAGGCCTGCAAAGACTGAGCTGGCTGAAAACCCTGCGTCTGCCTAGAACCAGACGCTCCCGAAGTGGTACTCAACTGTGGGCAAAACCTCTTCATGTGCCCAGGTTGTCCACACTGATAACAAGTCAAAAGCTGCCCCCTACCCAAACTCTGACTCTGCGGTCTAGCTGAAGAAGAAGCAGCTTTCTGACCCCCACCCTTCTGCGGGCAAACAGATACCTTGTGACCCAGCTGGCCACACTTGTAACAAGAGAATTCCCCCTGACTGCCTCTCCCCGAGCCTACACTCGGCACTGGAAAGGTCGATCTAGAGACTGCACCCTGAGACTGCTGAGGGTTATAACCCTTCTGTCTCCAGCCATCACCCTGACTATCCTGGCTCCTCTTGGAGCCTCTCTGACCCTCATCCTCCTCCTGCATCATAAGCTCCATATGAGCTGCAGCATCTACCAGGTGTCTATACTCTCGAATATAAGACCCACCAATTCTTAACTTGAGGCCCCGCCTCAACTTCCGCTCAAACTCATAGCAACGGCGTTCCTCAGACGCCACCAGTTCAGGTGCAAACCTAGACATAGTGGTAAAAGTAGCCTCAAACTCGGCCACTGACAAGCCCTGCTGATTAAGCCGGCTAAACTGATCCCTCAGCTTCTCCCTAGCTGCTGCTGATAAAAACCTCTCCTGAAAAGCATTTACAAACGCCTCCCAAGTACCACCAACACGAGCTTTCTCGTACTTCCACCATTGACCCGCATCTCCCTTCAGTTGGAAGGATGCCAAGGTCACTTTCAGTGCTCCGTCCTCGATGCCAAGCATCTCAAACGTCTTCGTTGTCTGTTCGAGCCATTCATCTGCCTTAAGCGGCTCTTTAGGATCCCCGATAAATTCGTCCGGATTACACCGGAAGAACTCCCTCTTCAAGAAGGAAGGCCCTGTCTCAGCTGCCTGATTCCCAGCTCTAAGAATACCCAAAGCTCCCGCTATCTCTCTGGCCAAGGCACCCATAGCCTGCTGACCTACTGGCTCGGCCACATTGGCCTGCCCAACTCCCTCCTGCACTGCCGGAATCTCACCCTGTAACGGTACTTCCTGCCTCGCAGGTCTACCACGCCTAGCACCTCTTCCTCGTCCTGACATCCTAATAAAGGCAACACAGAACGTTAGCACATTCATAAATGTGCCGAAACTAAACACTCACGTCCTAATGCCTGGACAACTGTAATTCACTCCACATAAGCACATAAACACATAAGCACTTACGAACTTCATTTCCGGATAATGATAGTCCCGAGGCGTTACTAGAGTTCCGGTTAGAAACAGCGTTGATCAAGTGCTTTTCCAACAAGACTCCCAGAAACTCAAGGATCCAATCAACATCCTAGAAATTAAATCCCATACCCACATAGTCACATAAACATGTTATCAAATAAACACATAGCATATGGTACTACATCTACGTCTCTATCAAGCGAGACAAACCCATTGTGATCCTAATCACTTCCCACGTACCCAAAGTATTCAAACCCGGTACGCTCTGATACCAAGTTGTAACACCCTCAAAATAATAACAATAACCCATCAGATAAGACATGCATTTACATTTAAACTAACCGCATTCCTTTCATTCATTAGAATTCCAAGACATAAGTATTACATGTTAACCTCATAACAAAATGCCCTACGGGCTTACAGCTTTCCAAGTTAACACTTGGTTACAACAAAGAGTTCTAACTCGTTTACACATTAAGCCCTTGGCTTGAAATTACATGTAATACATCAAAAGTAAAACGACAAAACTATGCCCGCCACTAGCCTCCCAGCTATGTCCTTGGAGGTGGCATGCTTCCTGTACCTGAAAATGATATTCCCATATAGGGTGAGCCACAGCCCAGTAGAAATACACTAAACCAACCATGGACAATGACTAAAACATTAGCAATTGATAGTTGGTCACCACTGATACAATCACATAAATTACATATTTATGTCAACGACTTACAAGTCCCAATTACTTTTCATTTTCCCTTTTTCAACAGATAAGCATGCTAGCTCTATCATCATTTCCACAGATATGTATAAAAACTATATCTCACATTCAGATAAGCATAAAAGCTATATCCACATTCTCAAAGATAAGCATATGAGCTCTATCTTCACTTCTCTAGACAAGCATATGAGCTCTGTCTACGGAGTTCATCCCCTATCTCCTCCCAATACCTATCCGGTTTAGAGGTACATCCCCTATCTTCCCCTAAACCGCGGAGTACATCCCCTATCTCCTCCTCTACACATAACGTATATAAACACATTGGTTCTATATACAATCACACAATACACACAATTAATGTATTCTATCAACCGTCAAGTTCCATGACACATTCCATTGATTAGTTTCCGTTTACCTAATCATCATGCATTGTCTACAACAATCTCGACTATCCTCCACCGATAGCCCAAAGCAGTTATTTCTAAAACAGAAAATAAATGCACAAATGGATATTCAATCAACATTTCATTTCCTCATTTCTCACCAATTAATTATCCCAATTAATTAAACAATGTAATTAGGCCATTTTCCATAATTACCATTTCAACCCTTAGGTCCCATTTTCATCAATGATTCAACAATCATTCCACTTTTCTATGCCAAACATGCATCTAGGTTTATTATGAATAAAACCCCAACTTTTGTAAAATTACACAAAAGCCCCAAACTTTCACAAAATTACCAAACCAAGCCCAACATCTCAAAATACCAAAATTTAAAGACAAAACCCATAGAGAGGAGTAGGTTATCCCTACCTCAAATTCGGAGTCCCAAAGGAGAAGACGACAAAACCCAACGTGCTCCAAAACCCGAGATTTTCAGATTAAAATGAAGCCCTCGACGATCAACAACTTTTTTGTAAAGGCCAAAGGTGAGTAAATCACTCCTACTAGATCAAAACCTAGAGAGAAGGTAGAGTCTAGAGTGAGAGGCTCAACAATGGTGATTTTGGAAAAGTAAGAGAGAGAAGAGAAAGTGAAAAAGTGAATTAAAGAGTCACAAATTCGGGACTTTAACCCAGGTCTCCGCTCGAGCGTAAAACACCCCGCTCGAGCGGCCACTCTCAGACTTCCGCTCGAGCGGCCAACCTCCCGCTCGAGCGCAGAATGCACTCGCCCAGCACTTTTGCAGAACCAGGCCTCCGCTCGAGCTCCCAACCCTACGCTCGAGCGTACAACACTGCACAACAATTACTGAATGGGTGTAATCTACGCTCGAGCGCCAAAACCTCCGCTCGAGCTTACAGGCCAAAAATCTGGGCAACTAGTTTTGGTTTCTAAACTCAACCAACCTGAAACAAATCCGCCCAACACATCCTATAACTCGATATACAAGGTACAAAGGATGCAAACAAGATAATAAACAACTACCAACATCCACGGACACATGTCCGGATCACTATACAACAAGGGTAAACCCGGGATCGCTATATGTTGTCGCTTATTTATCCCCTTGGTGTTGACCGGGTTGATGTGATTATTATTGAAATGCGCATTTCAAAAGAAAAACATGGAATTAGAGAATTGGGTGAGGCGAATGGATCCAACATTATTGATGATGAAATGGATTTACTTCCTATGTTTTGTCACAATGAAAAAAGGACTTTTGTTGTCTTCTGGATAGGTGAATGAAATTACTCATGTAGGTCAAAGATTTGTTAGAGGTGCAAAGGATTTCAGGTCTACGTTATGTAAATATGCCATTGAGATAGGATTTGAGTTTGTGTATGTAAAGAATGACAAGTGTGGGGTTGCTACTGTGTGTTCAATAAAAGATATTTTTACTACATTGATGAATGGTTGTCTATCTAAATTTATGATTTGCTTTGTGGTTGAATTTGACATTTTAATATATATTTTGTTTCATGTGGTTGGACTAGTTTCATGTAAAAGAACTTATAATGGAGTCTATTAACATGAAGATTTTGAGTAAAATTCTAGTCTTAAAAATAGTAAACATTACTTTTCTTAACATGAAAGTAAATTTTTACTCCCATTCAGAATAAACTGTTACTGTATTTCAGAGTAAAATTTACTTTGAATTGAAAGTAAAATTTTACTATGTTGGAGCTTGTTTAATATGAGTGAAATTCTAGTCTAAAAGATAGTAAAACGTTAGTTTTCTTAACATGAAAGTAAAATTTTACTGTATTTCAGAGTAAAATTTACTCTAAATAGAAAGTAAAATTTTACTGTGTTGTTGAATGTTTGTCTATGAAGTTTCTGATTTGTTTTTTGAATTGAAAGTAAAATTTTATTCTATTGCAAAGTAAAATTTTACTTTAAAGTATGTGAGTTCTATAGGAAAACATTTTCAACCTGCACCAAAATTTACAACAATACACAAAGTCCCTGCTGCTCATAACGCAATCTTTGTGCAAAAATAATATAACACCACAACTACATATATTATCAAGAGACACAAATATGAATTGTATCATTGTATTTTACCCATAAAAATGTTCTACAACAATGTTCCATCTTAATCCATAACAAGTATAACATGTATCATTGTTACTCTTTTAGCACTCTTTCACCTTTAATTACTCCTTCAACATTCTTTCATTTACAAAAAAGCAAAATTACATTCAACATTCACATCAGATACAAAAAAGTAGTTCTCAAAAGTTGTCCACATCGCCGTCCATGAGGTCTTATCACTTGGCTATTTTTCTTTTGAGGTTGAATTGTTCCTCACTCCATGCCTTTGAAGAATTATTCAAAAATTAATGCACTATTGATGCTTGAAAATTGTTAATTTCATCTTCTTCCATGGACTTCGCAATAGGCTCATCTCTCATGATTTGACGCATGATATAACATACAATAATTCCATAATCAATATTGTTAATAGAAATCAAAGAAAAAAAAGAGTAGGGAAAAATGAACAAACATTGTAATGAAACAGTAAATTTTACTGTGAAAGTAAAATTTTACTTTGTTTAGAAGTAAAATATTATTCTCACTGAAAGTAAAATTTTACCCTGATTGATTAGTAGTTTTGTTTGTAACATAAGTCAATAAAGCAGCAAACAACCAGGCAAGCATCTACACTATCACTTACTTTCGAAATTAATGCAATTAAATCACATAAAAGCAACAAGAAAACAACAAGAAAAGTAAAATCAAAATCAACCAAACACACCAAATTGCATCAAAATCGACCTTTTATAGGGCTTCAATTCAGGTCAAAAGCAACAGAAGAGAAAATGAATATCGAACAAACTCGCATTATAATCCATACATGGTAATAAAAAAAAATTATCCATTATTACCAACACAAAACATAGATAAAATCCATTCATCTGACATTTAAGCAAATTAAAACATCACAATGCCAAAAAAAAAAAAAAAACATACAAAGAGCATAAGAGAGCAAACTTTATTTTTCATTAACCAGAGTAAAATTTTACTGTTACAAAAACAGAGTACATACTAGATAAGGAAATTATAGTCGAATTTTACTTTAGATCTATGAACAAATAAACAAAAAACTCTCGATTTTTCATTGTAATATATCAATTTATCATTTTTTTGACATATATGAGGTCATTTTATATCAAATATGAAGTTATTGATCTCAAACATGAGTTCATAGGCAACAAATCTGAAATATGATAGATTTCAATGGACAATTTCAAAATTTTAATTTTGTGAGATGGATCGAAGATGGAGATCAAAAGGGTTTAGAGTTTAGCAAGAGAGAAAATAAAGGAAAAAGATATAGGATACTAATAATGTGGAGATAGAAAAGAAGAGAAATGGTTCAACAAGGGTTTCAGATTATATGGAAGGGTATTTCAGCCTTTTCACCATATTTTTTCATTTGAGGGACTTTTGAAACCATTATTTTATTTGATAGATTTCACACAAAAAAGGCCCTATAGGAAAGACTTTTCACCAAAAATCCTATTCACTGTGTTTGGTTTGCGTTTTCTGGATTAAGTTTTTTGAAAATTGACTTTTTTGGTTTTTGTGTTTTTTTATTTTTAGTGAATATTTTTTAAATTTTAAACATTTTTTTTACTTTTTTAAATGCACCTTACTTAGATGTATCTAAAAAGTAAAAAATTTATGAAAAAATATTTTAAAAAATTAATAAATACATAAAAAAAAATATACTGAATTCTTGTATTTTTTTTGTATTTTTGGTGTTTAGTGAATTTTTAAAAGATTTTTTTTACAATTTTTTTATTTTTTAGGTGTATTTATGTTAGGTGTGTCTAAAAAGTAAAAAAATTGCTCAAAATATTAAAAAAATTCAGTAAAAATAAAAAAATACAAAAAATAAAATAGTAGAATTTTTTGAAAAGTGTTTTGAAAAACCCTAAACCAAGCAAGATGAATCATAATAATATTTTGCGTAAAAGTTACAGTGTTTTGCGTAAAAGTTAAGAGTGGTTGCGTTGTCCTTGACGTGTAGGTGTAATGCGTTTTAATATAATATTAAATTTTTAATATAAAATTGGTGACTTTACCTACTTAAATAATAATAATAATAATAATATATGGTTGAATGATTCCAAGATGATTTCCACATCACATTATATATATATATATCATTAAAAATAATATTTATTTTTAATTTTTTTTCTCTTATGTGATATATTTCTCATTTTTTTTTATTTTTTATTAAACTGTCAAATCAATATACTTTTTATCAATTTTTTTAAAAATTAAATATTTAAAAGATTTCTACTTAATCTAAATTATATTTAAACAAAATCTTTGGTTTCAGTTTTCTAAAAATTGAATTTTTTATTTTTCGTATTTTTTTATTTTTACTGAATATTTTTTAAATTTTAAGTAATTTTTTTACCTTTTTAGATGCACCTTACTTAGACATATACACAATTTTTTAGATGCACTTTACTTAAATTTTAAGTAATTTTTTTTACTTTATTTGTGAAAATATTTTAAAAAATTAATAAATACACAAAAATATGAAAAATATATTGAATTTTCATATATATATTTTTTGTATTTTTTGGTATTTAGTGTATTTTTTTAAAAAAAATTCACAAATATTATACTTTTTAAGTGTATTTATGTTAGATGTGTTTAAAAATTAAAAAAGTTGCTTAAAATATTAAGAACAATTAATGAAAACATTAAAATACGGAAAATAAAAAAGTAAAATTTTATGGAAACTGTTTTTTAAAAACCAAAACCAAACAAGCAGAATTATACATACTAAAAGTGCTTTAACAATTAATTTTATTATACTTTTTTCAAATTTTTAAATAAATATTAAAATTATTTCTTATTTTTATGTCTACCTTAGTTATAATATTAATTACATTGAATTTCTTAAATAATTATAATCACTTTTAATTTTATAACAATTATTTCTAATATCAAGGTATAATTTAATATCATATAAATTTATTATATATATTTATTTAAGTAATATTTTTGTTGCACGAAAAGTTAAAATTGAAAAAAGAAAATTTGTTCTAATTTAAAACTATTTTATATATTTATTTAATTTATATTTTTATAATATCATAGAGTTAAAATTATTAAAATATACACAAATAATTTATTTAAAATTATTATATGTGTTGATTTAAATAAGATTTTTATAAAACAATAGAACTAAGATTAACAAAATAAATAAATAAAAATACTACTTGCCTTTAACTTTTTTTTTTCTTTTTCCTATGTAACGCATCTCTTTTTTTTCTTTTCTTTTTTTTTTTTAATTAAAATTCCAGATCAATACCCTTACCAAATTTTTTTCTAAAATTTAATATTTAAAACACTTCTACCTAATTTAAGTACTCATAAAAAAATAGAAATAAAAACTTAATAGAATTATACATACTAAAAATATTTTATCAATTATTTTATTCTACCTATTTCACTTTTTTTTTAAAATTAAATATTACAAATATTTATTTTTATGAAATTTATTATATATATTTATGTAAGTTACATTTTATATCATGGTAGGGTTAAAATTATTAAAATACACATAAATAATTTATTTAAAATTAGTATATGTGTGGATTTAAGTAACGCTTTTATGGAATGATACAACCAAAATTATTAAAATAAATAATTAGAATCATTATTTAAATTTTAAATTATTACTTTTTTTCTTCAATTTAATGATTATTTTAAATATTTTATTATTAAAAAATATAAATAATTTAACTAAATTTTATTAAAAAAATATTTTAAAATAAATTTGTTTAGTTAATCTATCTATCTATCTATCTATCTATCTATCTATCTATTATATAAGCAAAAGAGGTTTTCATGAGGAGTATTGTGGGAGTTCCAAAACCTCATAATAAATTTGTGGATTTATTAAATTAAAAAATAAATTTAAAAAGTAGTATTGGATTATCCATTAAAGTAATAGTTTTCAAAATATTAATAATACCATAATTTGTAGTTTTTAAAAGGAAAGATAAAAAAAATATTCCATATTTTTCAAACCTAATCCTCTCCCACTGATTTTTATTACCTTTAAAATAATTAAAACTTGCTTCTTATTATATAACTATATTATTCATACCATATATAACTACTCTCAAATCTTTAAAATTCATGATAAAAATTAGAAACCTTCAAAATATTTTGATTTAATTACACACATTTAATTTCTTTTGTACACTTTATTTTTTTTTTTTTTAAATTTGTTTTGTACACTTATATTTACTAATATCTATGCCTAAATTGTAAATTTTTGAATACATGCGATGGGTGTGAAAAGAAATTGTGTATGATTATAAGCACCCTTCATATTAGCCTCATTCATTGATTTGTTTTCAAAGAAAAAAAAAATTATGTCTCTCATCTATTTAATTCTTTAGTTAATGATTTTTACACTACTAAAAGACAATTTTTTAGTGGTTTTTTTTATAATGGCAACTTCAATTCACAAATAATTAATTACTTTTAAAATATTAAAACATTTTACGTGAAAATTTGTATTAAGTAAAAATTTAATAAAATTTAAATTGAAAATTATGATTTGTTTTAAGACTTCACTTCTTTGATCAAGTTTTATGCTAAAAATAAAATCTATGAATTAGTTTAATTTAGTCTTAAATAATTCTTTCAGATGTAAATATAAATTAAAGAATAAATATATAATTTATTAATTGAAGCCTTAGAATATTAATAAATATGCCAAATATATATTTATATTTTTTTTATTTTGGTTATAAAAAAATTTTCAATACTTTTACTATTTTAAAAAATAAATAAGTGGGCAATGTGATGATTGGTCATGAACCAAAACAATTATCTAAAAATTGGATTGATATATAGCATAAAAACCAACCAAATCCAATACTTTAGTATTAGATCCAGTATTAGCTCATAACTTAACAAATTATTAAACATAAGCATAAATTGATTATTATTAACTGTTTTCAGTAGTTGACTGATTAATTTTTAAATTGAGCCCAAGGTAAGACTAGAACAAACTTCATATTTTAGGTCAACCTAGTATTATATAATTTTTTTATACATAAATATACTTAATTATTTGTGTAAGAATTTTTAATATAAATATATAATTTTTTTATAATAAATAAATAAATAAATATGCCAAAAATATACATATGTTTTCTTATTTTGGTTATAAAAAATAATCATAATATATTTACCAATTTTAAAAACAAAAAAATAAGTGCATTAAATGATCATAAATTGGGTATGAATGAAGATAATTCTCCAAAAATTTAATTGTTGGCATAAACATTGATCTTAATCTAACTTCTAAACTATTTTTAATGTTTAATGCAAGTACTATCCCTCAAATTAGTTCATACTATTAAAACTTGAGAAATTATAATATAATTTAAACATAAAATTTAAATTGATTATTACCAATTATTTCTATTAATTGACTGGTCAAATTTTAAATTAGGTCCAAAGTATGGTTGGAACAATACTCATATTTTAGGTTGACCTTAGATAGTTTTTTCACACATAAATATACTTAACTATTCGTGTAATAATTTTAAATATAAATATAAAATTTTATCAAATTTTGAATTTTTTTAATAACTATGCATAAACATGTATATATTTCATATTTTATTATAAAAAATACTAACATATATTTATTCACCAATTTAATAAATAAATGAGTTAAGTGGTTCATGCTTAGACATAGTCTAAGACAATTCTCTAATGATTAGGTTATGGCTAAATTGAAATAAATGTTGAGTCAATTAAATTATGTCGTTTTTAGTATTTAACACAACTATAAATCCTCAAGCCAGCTCTTATTCTTTTGTATTCGTGAACTCTAACATAGGAGAAACTATAATTTTATGCCCAAGTAGACATATTTTTAAACTTTTACAAAGCTGACAATAGGTGGTTAATAAATTGACAAATATAATTTATTATATGATTAGGCTATCTCTAACATAAAATAAACTAAATTGCAAAACTTATAAGACAAAATGCATTTATATTTCATTGGAAATATAGTTTTTGTAGTTTTATTATACTTTTTTAAAAATACATTCTACCGTAGTTTATTTATTACTTATAAATAAACTTTATGTTATTATTTAATTTCAAAATTAATTTTTAATTATTTATTTAAACCTGTGCATAGCACGGGTATTATGGTTTATAAAATAATTTTAAAAAATTACACCCGTGCTATGAAGATCTATTAAGAAAATGTGAGTGAGAGAAAAATAAAAAAAATGATCCGATGTGAAATGTCGAAACTAGCGAGTGTGAGAAAATCTAAAAGTTGTACTTTGTAGATAGATGTTGATTTCAGGAAAAATAAAAAGATAAGGGTCACTGGTAATTCATTATTTATCATTTTCATTTTATTGTTAAATTTTTTGATTTAAACAATTTTTTGCTAGATTGGTTTTCATAAAAAATTATTATTGTTGACATGGATAGGCCCATAATACTTACAGCCCACAGCAAACCCCAAACCCATCGCTTGGGACCCATAGCATAACCCGGCTGGCAAAGCCCAGGACAGCCGGAGGCCATCTGGACATGGAGGGCCAATGACATTCGGACACGTGGCAGGTGAGACACAGGCCACATCAGCAGACAAAGATCTGCAGAGTTATTGCCACAACACATCACCATTAATGCAACCCATCACAGCATTTATTACGACAACACCTCCCCGTCGGAACAGAGCCCCCTCACCCTGAACAAGGTAAGCTACGGCACAGGCTTTCAGCAGAAGGGGGGCATGTCGCAAGGGACAGTGAAATGATTACCAAAGGATATAAGCAAGAATCGAAGACAAGAAGAAGGTTAAGCTTTTCTATCTCTCTCTCTCTCTCTCTCTATACTTCCTTCTTCCTTTACTGATTTGCTCGCCGGAGGGTTCACTGGTGGACTACCCCGTTCCCCTTTGGACTTGCTTGCAGGTCATCTGGTGGAACCATCCGTCCGGATTGGAACTTGGAGAACTTGGACCAGCCCGATCCATCCACCCAGGACGAATCGCATCAACAGTTGGCGCCGTCTGTGGGAACTTGTGGTTTATTCGTGCGCTAGTTGTGTTCACTATCGCCAGAGCCCTCCTTTTCTCCCCGTTACCTTTTCCTCTCACCTATCCAGGTGTATGGTCACGACTAGATCCATGACTTCTCACCATAATACCGCCGATCATCAAACAGACCCTCTCCATCCAAACAACCCACCACAGTACATCATCGAGCTTACCAACAGCATTAACCGCATGGCCGAGCAAAACCAGGCCGTGATCAATGCTTTACTCCAAAGAAACCTCCCCGCTCCACCTCCCGATATTCCACCCAATCCAGAAGGAACCCCGGTCCACACTGCTCCACAACCCCCTCCGCTCAACCCAGAAGGTTTACAACCTCCTCCTCCTCCACATATGAGCCTACCACCTCCACCCCCACCCCCACGCCCGTCAGTCGTGGCTGTAGACACCCCATTTTTGACCGTCCTCAAGACTTGGATGTCACCGTTTGAACACTCGGTGATCATCCATGTTTGTGTTCGTTTGGAGCTCCCGGAGGTCTCGGCTACGCGCCTTGCCTCAGGATCTCCGAACTCGACCGTTTAGTGTCTGGTTTTGCACCAAACACTTGCATTTTGCCTTGGAGGGGCAGGGAATGCCTTGTGAGACATCCCCACACACCACCGGCCATGGCCAGAGGCCACCGTCTGGTTTTTGCTGCCACCAGCAATGTATATTCCCGGTCGGCACTCCATTTTGCCAAAATGGCATCTTTGGCCGGCCGACTACTGTGCATCTGCTTTTGCAGATATTTTATCACAGCTGTCTTGCATTTGGCTCCCCTCCATACACGTGTATGGAGGGATGAACCCCTTGTTAGCTTACCTTGTAAGCTTTACAAGATTGGCTCCTGTATAAGAGGAGCCCTCCTCTCCCTTGCTTAAGGTTGGAGAGACTTTAGACATTTTAGAGATAGAAAACACAGAGGAGAGCTCTGGTTTTAGGGTTAGGGTTTGATACATATTCTATCTCTCTTTCCCTCTTTTGAGTGTTCTAGGTGTTTTAGTCCATACTATTGCACACAAACACCTAGTGTTTCACCTTCCTTTGGTTACTGAGGTTCTAAGGGGCTGGTTTTGGTGTTTTGGGGCTGGATTCAAGCCAAGGAGGGCTGTTGGAGCACCATTGTTGAAGGGGTCTTCAAGGGTAAGAAACTAGTCCCTTTATTCCCCATTTTTGCATTGTATTTTTACCCATCTTTGAACTATTTTTGTGCTTAGTGTATAACATAAAAAAGTTCTGTTTTTAGCCCTCTTGATTGTTTATTAAGAGTGTTTTGTGGTTTGGGTTTGTTTGACCACTCCTAAGCCTTGTAAGGCTCCTTTTTGTGCTATTTTGTGTAAGTTTTGAGACTTTGGTGTTTGGGCCTCTTCACCACTGAAATCTTGAGGGATTTCAGTGGCGAAGATGGTGCCTTGAAGTCTCCAAAAGGGGAGGGCCACCCCCTCTCCTTGTTGTCCTTGAAAGGGACCCTTTTTGGACTCTTGAGGGAGCATCATGTTAGAGTGTGTATTGATCATGTCTTGGCTGTTTTCCATGCTTATTATGCCATGATATAATCTTGTTGTGTGTTGGTTTTGGTACACCATGCATGCTTAGCATACCTACCATGTAATTCCTTGTTATTGCCTTAATATGCCTTAGGTTGTTAGCCTTTGCTCTAGCATGTATTAGGCTTAGTCTTGTGAAGGTTTTTTGCTCATCTTGCCATGCTTTAGGTCTGTCCTAGGTTGTTTGGGTCGGATTTGGCATGCTTAGTATAGCCCCTTTGCATTCCGGCTTGTTGGCCTTAAGTATGTGAATGTATAGCATGACATTTTTGCATTGATTTGGTGATTTGGAACCATCCATCATGTCATTTCAGTCCCCTTTGCATGCCTATATGTTTGCCTTGGATGGCTCTTTAATGCTTTGAAAGCTTGTGTAGTATGCTACATGTTTTGGCATTTGTGCATGCCTTTGAATTTGAGCCACTTAGATGCCATCTAAGAGTCCCCTTTGCATGGTCTAGATCTATCTTGAACCTATTTTAAGCCCTCTTAGCCTTGTGAGGCTTGGTTGGCTTAGCCATGGTTCAAGTCCCTTTGACTTGCTTCAAGTACTTGAGCCATTCATTGCATGCTTGGTCTATTTTGTTTGCTTGGTTTGACACCATCCTAACATGATTTTCAATGCTTACCTTGCATGCCATATGTCCATGATTGCCTCATTCAAATGTGCTTCAGAGTTGCCTCATTTAATGCCTAAGTGTTGGTCCAACCTACTTGCATGTGTGTATGTATGTTTGATTCCAATTCCTTGACTTTTGGCCACTGTTTTAGGCTTATTTAGAGTTGCCTAAATCATGTATAAGTCCACCTTTTCATCAGTTTGCATTGCCTCATGTTTGCTTGTATGCTTGCATAAGTGTCTTGCCATGCCATGTTGCATCCTTAGCTTGCATGCCTAGGTTGCATTGCATCTTGCATGCATGCCTTGTTCCTTGACTTGGTGATAGGAATTGGGCCTTGGTTCGTTTGTTTGGTTTGCATTTCATTTGACATAAAAGTTGCACACTTGATTCTTTGGGCCATCATGCATGGAAATGCGTGATTGGCGGTCCGAGAATCGAGACACATGCCCTTTTGAGTCACAAACATGATAGGGGACATGATTGGTGCATACATTGCTTGAATTGTATTGCCATGCAAGTTCTGTCCTCTGCTGCTGTGAGTTGCAGGTTCTGCAGGCATTCTTTGCCGACCGGCAGTATACATTGCCGACCGGCACTCCTCTCTCTGCCGATAGCTTCACCAATGGCCGGTAGCCACATAGCATTGCCGGTGGTAATTCTACTCCGCCGGTGGTGATTCCCAGTATCCAGAGAGGCATTCTTGAGACTTTGGCAGTCTTCAGAGAGGCAGAGCAGGGAAAACAGAGACAGACTATGCATGGCGGTGCACTTCCGAGCAGGACCCGAGCATGCGCTGCATCTGGCTCCCTTCCCGAGGCGGTTTATTGCTTTTCCTGGTTTAAATTAGTTTGTTAACTGATTAGGCAATTTGTAATATTTAATTAGCTTGCGTAGTTAATTAATTTGTATTATTTATTTGGTCCCTCCGAGTGAGGGCAAATCTGTAATAAGTGTGTGTGAGTGGTGTGTATGTCTTCCAATCCCCACTTCTTTCTTCCCTTTTATTTACCTGCTTTGATGGTTAGTATTAGGGCACGTTTAATTTAGCATACCTTATGCTATGCATGCGTGCATTCATGCATTTGTATTGCATGCATCAGGCTCGATACATCACGCTAACTGCATTTGTACTTCAATTCTAAATTGAATACGTGCATCAATTGATTGCATTTCGCATGCCATGTTTAGGTTAGCCGAGCCTACTCGAATTGCATTTTTGCATGCGATGCATTAGCCATTTTTAACATGAACTAGGACATGCATGTTTGCTAACTAATTTATTGTTTTGGCACGGAGTACGATGTAAGTATTTTCGCTTTAGCATATTGCATGCGTGTGAACGTTGCCATGATAGCATGCTTACCATGCGGCTAAATGCTTATGTGATAAATTGTTTGAATGCCTGTGGGTGAAGGTTGGATTGTTTGAGTTGGAAAAACTCGTTGAAATCCGTGTCTTAGCCTACTTGCGAGTAGCAAATTCCAAAGCGCTTTCCAAAACAAACGGATATGCAACGCTTGTTTCCAAATTAGGCAATCTAATCTATACTTGTTTGCTGTGCGCATAACATAGTAATGCTAGGCTAATAAATGGAATAAGAACGCATAAGGTTTTCAAAACTAGATATCACGGTTAGTAGAGGCCGATCTTCGGATCGGGCGAGAGGGGGTGCTCATAACTGACCTTCCCCAATCGTACCCTAGCTCCCGAGCTGAGACAACTCCGGTGATGACGGACATGTGGCCTTCGGCACCGAGTCAAGGTTTCCTAAATTTTCCCATTAAAAAATATTTAGGTGGCGACTCTGTATCTGGCAAAGCAGTTCATGTTTGGCACTTCTTTCAAAAAATCTGTTTTTCTCAAAACGATTTGCCGGATTTGGACTCTTTGGTTCAAGATTAAGAACCGTGACGATTTGAGAGTCCGAGCTGTAGTAACCCCAAAATGAACGGAACGGGACTCACCCTCCTGGGGCGTTCGGGGATGTCTATAGTTTCTGGCGACTCTGCTGGGGATTTTTAGAGAGCTTGACTCGAACTCATGATATCCTGTTTTGATTTCATTTATGTGTCTCTTTGCATTGCATGTGCATCGGTGCGCCTAGGACACCGTGTTTGCCATCTGCCATTCCTGAACGGTTTGCCGGAGGCTTGTCTTGTCAAGGCATGACCATAAGGCTGACCGGTTATGGGCTCTGACAGCATGGGAACACAAACCCCGGTTTTATCGGGGCACCCTTTTCGACCATTCGACCTAGTGCATATCGAAATCCATAGTGACCATTCCGAACTAGGACAGGTTGCTTACCCGATATTAGGTTGTTTGAAACTGCTGCATGCATAGTGAAACCCTAGCTCTTGAGAAAATAGGACAGGGAAACCCTACCCCAACATAGGGGTGTTTTGGCTCTTTTTACTTGCTATGTGCTTTTAGAGTGTATCTCTACAGGAACGTACATACCAGTTTGCAAGTTTGAGTATCGGACCTAAAAACACCAGTATCCGTGCTGTTGAGAATCAGTCATCTGTGGGTATCAGGGTTCAGTTTTGGGGACAGTGATTTCTGGGGAACAGTGATCAGCAGTAGAGTACAGTTGTTCAGCTACACCCGTGTTTGATCCGTTTGGGCTGAAATGCTGCTTGTTTTCCCTTTCAGTTCAGAGAGTTGATACAGAATAGCTAGTGCTCCCCCTTTTGCTGAGGCAGGACTTATGGCGACGCAGAATTCAGAAGAGATCGTGGTTATGACAGCTGCATTAGATCAAGGGATCACCCTGCAAAGTGAGGCCAACATTGATATGTCACATCCACCCAGGTCGCCTGTTGCGCACCCGGTCTGGGCCCCCCCAGCTATATCAGGCTCGCGAGCCTACTACATTTGAACTAATGGGGATGATAGGTGATCTCCAAAGGTCTGTGGCGGATCTCGCCTACGGAATGTCAGCTTCACCTCCAGCCGCACCATATGCCGGGAGTTTTGAACCCCAAGAGCCCCCGCTGTTGGGGCGAATTGTGATCGAACTTAGCCAACTGGAGATGGCCTCCAGCTATGGCAATGACATGCCGACATCGACCCAAACCCTCAATCAGGCTGACGCCAGAGGAAAAGACAAAGTAAAGGCAGATGCCAATCCTATTGAACAACTGCTGTGGGCAGTCGAGGCTTTGAAAGCCGGGGGGATGAATAAGCAACAGATATCCGCAGTTGTGGCAAAAACTATGGAGGATGCTTTCCCCACTCCATCTGAGGGGAGTTCAAGTCAGTCAGAAAATCGGGATAGGCCCCGTCATGCCAGAACAGTTCCTCCTATTCCCAACCCTGCACCCGGGAAAGATCAGAAAGCCAAGGTGGCGCCTGCCGACCCTTTCGCTTGTGCGTCTAGTAAGAACACTCAGACTTCAAAATACCTGCCCTGAGGGCGCAGGGTCTTTCATGCTCTCTACATGCCTCTGTCTAAGGCACTTCAGATCCTTGCCGAGAAGGGACACCTTAAACCCTTGGAGCCTCGGCCTCTCCCGAAGAATCTCCCTGCCACGCATGATGCTGCTCAGTACTGCGCGTACCACCAGCAGACAGGCCATGCAACCGACAATTGCTTCCGCCTCCGCCATGAGGTGCAAGATTTGATTGACAACGAGGTTATCCTCTCGCCCACCTCAGCCAAGTCCGTTACCACCCAGTTACTGGATTTTGAGGACACAGATACTACAAGTATGTAAAGTGAACCACCTGCGGGCGGCATTCGGTATATTTTGGATGTAGCGTCTGGCACGCATTTTTGAGCATTGGTGAAACCGAGTTTTGTAAATTCTGGCTTGGGTATCGAGTCAGTCTTTTGTTTTGAGTCTGTCTCTTTGTTTTGAGTCAGTCTTTTTGCTTAAGGGTCTGTCTTCTTATATCGAGTCAGTCCCCTTTGTATAGAATACCAGGTGATTCTGGGGTTGTTGTCCTGAACACCATTTTGTCTTGTAATTACCTGTTTTGGTTTTTGAGTCTGTTTCTGCCCAGGGGCCAGTTACACCAACAAATTTGAATGAAACAGCTGTTGCTATCTCACTTTCGTGCTCGCTTTCAGTATAAGTGCCAGAGGATTTGAACGGGCTGACAGTACATCTCGCCTGCTCTCCCGCGCGCCAAGCTCATTGCATTAACGTAAGTTTTTCAAAAACCCCTTTTGAACACTGCAGTGATAAAAAAACAAAGAGAAAGGAATTTCTCGGGTTTTGCAAAATTTTGATCATTTTGAGAGAAAGAGAGATGCGCTAAGCTCTTAATGAATGAAACCATGCTTGTCAGCGTGAGTACTGGGAAGGACCCTGGCTTGATCCAGATTGGTTCCACACTATCTTCGGCGCGAGCGATTTGTCGCTTTCTTAAAAACTTTCAAAAACAAATATTTTACACGGCCCTGTGAAGACCTGTGTGGAACCGCTCTTGAGATTGTGCAACCTAGGATCGCTCTCAGCCTCAAGATTCAACTCGTCTATTTCGAACCTTGAACCCGTTCAGCAAGTTCAACGGTCGAACGTCATACAAGGTCTGTATGGCCAGATCAGAAGCAACCCTCGAACAGGAGGCACCAAAGCCGAATCAGAGAGATTAGATCTCACCAGAAGAAGCTCGTCGAGCAGCCATGATGGATTCTTCTGCAAATCATTGCAACAGCCGTTCTCCTAGACACAGAGAGGCTTCAACTTCAAAAACCGTTTGGTATGGACTTGTTACACTTTTTACCCTTCGAGAGGCTCGCTGGGCCGAAAATCCGGAAGGACGACCCAGGCAAAAGTTAGAGCAAGAGAAAAATACAAAAATACAAAAAATAATACAAAAAAGGAAAAGAAAAGAAAAGAAAAGAAAGAAAAAATACGGAGAAGAAAAGAAAAAGAAAAAAAGGAAATAAAAAAGAAGCTCGCAAGGTCGAAAACCCGCATCGGGCACCTTGGCAAAAGTTAGAGCCTGAAAAGTGAAGGTTAAAATACCCGAGTGTACCTTAACCGGAACTACGTAAGGCTTGATTCCCATGTTTGGGATACGTAGGCAACTTCATCCTGAAGTCCAGCCCCCAACGCTTTCATAGCATTTCAGTCCATGCAATGGTTTCGACTTCATCCTAAAGTCTAGTCGCCAACGCCTTCCAAGGTGATTGTGTCCATATATCTGTTATGACCGTCTTCGTCATCTCTGTGTCCAAGAGTTCGACCACCACCAATGAAGACTGTCTGCGGACTGCTGCGGCACCATCCAAACAAGGGGCAACTTTCCGTTGCCACGAGTCGTAGTGAGCCACCATTCAAACCAGGGGCAACTTTCCGTTGCCATCCACCCCCTTTAAGCCAGGGGCAATTTTCCATTGCCTCCGATCCGAGGTCGTGCATCTCAAAGAGTAAGTTCCATGCTCGTTGAGCATTGACTGTTTGTAAAATAGTTTTTGAAAATTTTTACTAAGGTTGACTATTTTCTCGAAAACTATTCCATTTTTCAAAACTGGACCATTTTCTTGGACCCAAAAAGGAAAATTTTCAATGCTCACAGCCTGACTTGCATGGTTTTCAAATCAAAAATCTAACAAGTACGTTAATTCGACTCTCATCTTGATCAAAATTGTTTTAGTAGAAAACCAAAACGAAAAAAGGTCAAAATGATGAACTAGGGGCGCAGTTGAGTCAGGTGTTCTGTCTTTCCCCCATTGTCAAACGTACTTGCCGGGAGGGCACTCTACCCACCAGAAGAAATAGCTGTGAGCTAACGACGTCGGGCATGAACCCGCAACTTCCTATTCATCCATTAATCACCTTGGGGAGGGACAAAAAATGATAGAATAAAGAACAGAGAGGTGTAAGTTGAGAGAAAAGTAAGAAAAAGGGTTTTGAGAGAAAAACCGAGCCTGAGGGCCGAGTGATGTGAGAATCACAAAATCAGAAAGGATGGGAAACAATACCTAGAGAAACCGGCTCCTCGTGATCTGAGGTCCCTCGTCTACATTGACGCGTCTGCGTGTTGTGTCTCTTCAATTCGCCGGTCTCGTCTTTTGTTTTAGTTTTTCCCGAGCGTGTCTCGTTGTGTTTAGGTCGTGTACCCTTTTGTTTGAGTCCTCCCCGCTGTGTTCAGTTGTAGGCTCGATGCCCCGGTTTGAAAAACCCTTATTTAAGTTCAAAAATCGTCTATACTCAGAATGCTGTGCCATTCTCTATATTTGAGCGTGCTTCAACTCCAACCGGTTCCATCTTTGAGCTCCGTCTTGTCAGATTGGGCCGTTCGCTCGGGATTTGCTGTGTGCAGAATGAACCGAATGCTGTGTTATGGGCTGTATGCAGATTAATCCCCAACAGAGTGAGGGCTGTGTGTCCAGAATCAGGCAGTGGGTTGCTTGGGTTATTTTGCTGTTGGCTGTTTAGTTATCTGATTATTACAGTGCAAGTGTTCAATTTTCAGACAACCAATCAATTTCATTTACATTGAGGTGTAATATGGTGTGATGCGATGCAAAGTTTGAAATGTAAAGATATGTAAATGTAACACTTTTTAAGATAAAAAGTTCATTTCATTATCTAGCTTTTTCAAATACACAAGTTTTGGAAACAAAAACCTGCCTGCGGCAGTACAAAGCATCCTGACTACCAACAAAAGGAAAAGTACAAGAAAAGAAAAAAAATAATAACAAAAATCTGTGTCGATGTCAAGCACTCCGACGGCTATCGGTCTGTCCTAGTCCTCTTCCTGGACGAAGGTCCAGGAGCATCATCAGCATCGTCATCAGAGCCCGAGCACGCCTCCAGTCTCCTCCTCCGATGACTCTGCCTCCGCCTCTGCCTCTGCCTCCGCCTCTGACTCCTCGTCATCATCATCATCAGGGACTGGAGCTCGCGAGCTACTCCCGATATGAGTGCGCCCCGCCTTGGTGCGGGGGAATGCTCTCCCTCCTCATCTCTCCCTCGGGCGGGGACGGAAGGTCCAGCTGGAGCGCCTCCTACCATGGGAATCTGGAAGGGAGGCTGAAAAAGTACATAAAAAGGCAAATGCATTAGTATACTGTGAGCAGTTCATCAGTGCAGAATGCAGTGTATGAGTACAGTGTGAGAATGCCATAGGCAGTTTATCAATGCAGAATGTAGTGTATGAGTACAGTGTGAGAATGCCGTGAGCAGTTTATCAATGCAGAATGCAGTGTATGAGTACAATGTGAGAATGCCGTGAGCAGGTTATCAGTGCAGAGTATAGTGCAGAATGCAGTGTATGCAATGTATCAGATGCTGTGAGATCAGTGTATCAGGTGTTGTGCCGTGCATCAGATTACGTGAATCAGCTTGTGAGTGATTTGAGGCCGTGATCAGAAGAACATACCGGAATGCTGTAGAGGGCCAGGAGATCAAAGGTCCGCTGTAGCATCCCCATCATGGAGGCATTCATCTCCAATGACTGTCGGGTATACTCAGAAGAACCCTGCAAAAGTATCAGATGCATCAATATTCTGTGGAATATCAAATAAACTGAAATGAAATGACTGTACAAAAATGCAGTAATACATACCGGAGGCAAGTCGGGGACACCGACAAACTCGTGATCAGCCGGCGAAGGGGCGAAGGGGATCTGGTAGGTCGCCCCATCCTGCCCTCGGAAAGTCAATGAAGTGGGCAGAACAGGCCATCCGGTCCCCCGTCCTCCCTGAACTCCGCACCTGCCACGGACTCGAGCCCTCCTCGAAGCTCCTGCTCCAGCTCCCGCTTCTGCCCCAGCCGTTGGCGCCACGGGCCTGGCTCCCTCCGCTCGACGGTCGCCGCTCAGAGATCGCATAATGTACGTCTGTACGTACTCTCTGTAGTCGCCGATGCCTCTGAAGCGGGTCGCCTCCCAGCCGATAGTATAATCGGCCATCTGCTCGGTGGTGAGCCTCTTGGTCTCCCTCATATCCTCAGGAGGGTGAACCGGGACTATCTGCTCCGGTAACCCTAGGGTCTGGCGTAGAAAACACTCACCCAGGTACCAAGCCCGACAGACCGGGCCCTCCAGTAAGATCCGAAAACGCAAGGTCTCCTCAGCACCGGCGAATCGGTCCCGCATCGTCGCCGGCAACGGAGCCCAAGGCTGCCAAGTGATCTGAAAGTGACATACAGTTTGTTACCTATCGCTATTGAAATATGCAGTGGAAAGGCGAAGCTTAAATAAACTGCAAGTAAAACATACCTCGGCAGGGGTAATGGTGTCGAAGTAGCGGCGGAAAAAGCCAAATGTCTCTCGCGGCCTCCGGGTGCATCTCCCGTCAAAACGACGCGAAAAAGGGACGACCAGAGGAGTCTCCGTCGCCGGTACAGGAGCGAGCCTAGGAAAGTAGGTGTAAACCCACAACTGCAAGGTAAATACCAGTGCATTTATCAGATAAAGCAGAATATAGAGTAAAAGCAGAAATAGCAGAGCCGTGTGTTGTGCAGTGTATTATGCAAAGTGTGCAGTGTGAGCAGTGTACAGTCGGTGTAAAGCAGAGTATGTGTGTGCCGTGTGTACAGTATACAGCAAGTATAAAGCAGACTACAGTGTGTGCAGTGTACAGAATACAGAAAGCAGGAAGCAAAAATGTAAAAGGGGAAGAAGACGTACCTCCCAGACACGCCAACAGCCCCCGAGCAACTGTCCGCTGCTGCGGGAAGCTGAGCTCATATACCCGTAGAGAGTGGCCAGAGCGGCACCACCCCAGTCGTAATGCAAGATGTCCCTGACGTCCACTAGTGCGCTGAGCAGGTAGAGAGGCACGGTGTTCGCCCGGTCGGCGAAGACGGTCGTCCCAAACAAGAACATGAGGAAGCCGCGTGCATACCTCTCCACGGCCTCCGGAGTCATCGGGGCTGCATCAACAAGGGTGGGCTGGACCCTGAACTGCACCTCAAACCAGGAATATCGGACAAAGCCTGGACGAGCGAGAGGTGGCACCTCACCCAGCAGATAGACCTGAGCGGCAGTCCACTCGTCCATGTCGGTATCAAAGGGGATCGGATCACCCCCTACCCCGATGCCTGTGAGCATCAAGAAATCATAAGGGGTCATCGTCATGTCCCCTGCCGCGGAGAAATGGAATGAATCGGTGGTGTCCCACCACCTCTCCACCAGAGCGGTAAGGAGAGGTCTGCATGTAGTGAGCCTGGAGAGTCCTCTGCAGAAAGCGCCGAAGCCCGCCTGGTCCACTATGCGACGGACCGCATCAGGAAGCTCGGCGTACCACTCTCGAGCGCCGGTGTTCCCATACCCGCGGATGGTATGGGAATCTCCCTGTAATCAAAAATAACAATCGCAAGGCAATATTCAAAATACAGTTCTAAGAAGCATACAGATGTAGCATGTGTGCAAGTTTGACAGATTTAAACAAATACCGGGTGCCGGTGTGTTTACAGTGAACTACAGCGTGTGATGCGTCAGCGTGTTCAGGTGGTTCACAACAGATGTAGCATGTGTGCAAGTTTGACAAATTTAAACAAATACCGGGTGCCGGTGTGTTTACAGTGAACTACAGCGTGTGATGCGTCAGCGTGTTCAGGTGGTTCACAACAGATGTAGCATGTGTGCAAGTTTGACAGATTTAAACAAATACTGGGTGCCGGTGTGTTTACAGTGAACTACAGCGTGTGATGCGTCAGCGTGTTCAGGTGGTTCAGAGCAGATGTAGCATGTGTGCAAGTTTGACAGATTCAAGCAAATACCGGGTGCCGGTGTGTTTACAGTGAACTGCAACGTGTGATGCATTAGCGTGTTCTGGTGGTTCAGTACAGTATAGCATGTGCGCATATTTTCAGACTCAAGCAAATGCTGGGTACCAGTGGGTATGCAGTGAAATACAGTAAGCGCAGTGTGTTTGAGTGATTCAGGGTTAGTGCAGTGTGTGTGCATGTGTCCGTTTCAAGCAGATATCAGTTGTACGTATGTTTCCAATCAACTACAGTATACAGCATATCAGAGCTAAAGCAGTTAAAGAGCATAAATAAGCTATGACAGTTGTGTGCCCTACATTGCAGAAAGTAAAGCAGAGAAAAGAGAGTTACCTCGGAAGCGCCGAAGGACAGGTGGGAGGCAGGCTCACGCAGTAATAGCTCGGGTGGCACGTGCCTCTCGAAGCTCCGAAACTGGCGCAGTCCGTCAGGGGGCAGAACATGAATCGCCGGCCGGTAGGTCGCCGGGTCGAACGGGCGCTCGCTCAAAGGTAGGAGCTCGACCCCGGGATCCATCTCGTGATCCGGGGGAGTCCCGCCGCGTGGAACGTCGTCCGCCATGTCAAGAATGATGGGAAAATAGCCAGAGGAAGGAAAACCGGGCTAGAATATGGAAAGTCAACCGAAAAGTCAACCCCCGAGAAGGTCGAAAATGGCCGGAAAGGCCGGGATGTGAAAATGGTACGTAAATCAAGAGGAAAGCGAGGGGAACAAGCCCCAAAAGGGTGGGAACGGCAAACGAGGCACCGAAACAAAGATTTGTCCGGTTGAAAATGTCCGAAACGCGAAGAAAATCGCGAATCCGACGACGAAACAGGCGTAGAACGCGAAGAAACGGAGAAAAGAAGAGAGGAAAACACTCTAGAGAGAGAGAGTGTGAGATTTCGGCAGAAGAGGAAGTGGGAAATATGGTTTAGAAACCCTATTTTAAAACACCCATGGTGAAATGTCGAATCTGTCCCGACTCAGGAACTTTTTGCCGGTCGGCAACATTTTGTGCCGGCCGGCAGAATATTGTGCCGATGGGATTATTTTTCAGCCGGTGGATAGCCGATGGCTTCCCCTCCTAGCCGGTGGTGTTCCCACAACCTTGTTTAGGCCATATGAGTAGTTTTTGGTCTTCATAGCTCAAGAAAGTGCAAGAAAGTGTATCTCCGACGCTCAACCGGCCTCCATTTTGACCTCAGACCGCGTCTTCTGTGCGTAGCACTCCAACTCATACAATGTTGTATCCTTTGGTATCCTTTTTGCCTCTTACAAGATCCAAAAGTTACCCCATGTGCGTTGCACGCGTTCATCGCATTATTTCGGTGCATTACATCGCGCTATCATGCGCCTCACAGTTGCATTGTTATGCACATACTACATGCATTGTAACACGCACCCCTTGCATTGTCATGCACATCTCTCATGCATTGTCATTGCATTTTTTATTACAAGCATTGTCATGTATTTCAATACATACGTCGCCTCGCGCATCGTTCACGTTGTCGTGCGTTCCCTTACCATGCATTGTCATGCATTCCGAAACACGTGCATTGTTACGCATTTAAGTCCATTCGCATCATTTTGCATCTTATGAGGCATGCGTGTCACATTTGTTTCATTTTGCATCTTATGAGGCATGCGTGTCTCATTTGTTTCATTTTGCATCTTATGAGGCATGCGTGTCTCATTTGTTTCATTTTGCATCTTATGAGGCATGCGTGTCTCATCTGTTTCATTTTGCATCCTATGGGGCATGCGTGTCTCATTTGTATCATTTTGCATCGGCACGTGTGCCTCATTTGCATCGGCACGTGTGCCCCATTTTCATTGGCACGTGTGCCTCATTCCCACCGGCACGTGTGCCTCATTTTCATCGGCACGTGTGCCTCATTTGCATCGGCATACGTGCCTCATTTGCATCGGCACGTGTGCCTCATTTGCATCGGCACGTGTGCCCCATTTTCATTGGCACGTGTGCCTCATTCCCACCGGCACGTGTGCCTCATTTTTATTGGCACGTGTGCCTCATTTTCATCGGCATGCCTGCCTCATTTTCATCGGCATGCCTGCCTCATTTTCATCGGCATGCCTGCCTCATTTTCATCGGCACGTGTGCCTCATTTTCATCGGCATGCGTGCCTCATTTGCATCGGCACATGTGCCTCATTTACATCGACATGCGTACCTCATTTGCATCGGCACATGTGCCTCATTTGCATCGGCATGCGTGCCTCATTTGCATCGGCATGCGTGCCTCATTTGCATCGGCATGCGTGCCTCATTCCCATTGGCACGTGTGCCTCATTCCCATCGGCACGTGTGTCTCATTCCCATCGGCACTTGTGCCTCATTCCCATCGGCACGTGTGTATCATTTTCATCGGCACGTGTGCCTCATTCTCGTCGGCACGTGTGCCTCATTTCCATTGGCACGTGTGCCTCATTTTCATTGGCACGTGTGTCTCATTTTCATCGGCACGTGTGCCTCATTCCCATTGGCACGTGTGCCTCATTTTCATCGGCACGTGTGCATCATTTTCATCGGCACGTGTGCCTCATTTGTATCGACACGTGTGCCCCATTTGCATCGGCACGTGTGCCCCATTTGCATCGGCACGTGTGCCTCATTTGCATTGGCACGTGTGCCCCATTTTCATCGGCACGTGTGCCTCATTCCCATTGGCACGTGTGCCTCATTCCCATTGGCACGTGTGCCTCATTTTCATCGGCACGTGTGCCTCATTCCCATTGGCACGTGTGCCTCATTTTCATTGGCACACGTGCCTCATTTTCATCGGCACGTGTGCCTCATTTGCATCGGCACGTGTGCCTCATTCTCGTCGGCACGTGTGCCTCATTCTTGTCGGCACGTGTGCCTCATTTGTATCGGCATGCGTGCCTCATTTGCATTGTCTTGCATTCTTTGCGACCTGCGTTGTCTTGCATCCATTTTGCATTATTATGCATGTTGCTAACAATATTGTACCTATTAAGTTTGTTTTCTTTGCAGGCACGATATTGTATGTACGGTTCATTTGAGGCTGGTGCAACCAGACGAGCCGCACAGGTATTGTATCCTCCGAGTGAGAAGTATCGAGAATTGCATAATTCTCTTACATCCTTTCTGCATTGTAGTGTAGTTTGGTGTATGCCAGCTTAAAGTTGTCGCATGTATGCTTCATTACAGCTTTCTTCGCATGATCATAAGTTATGCTCGGCTTCGTGCATTGTCTTGCATTTTGCCCCTGCCTTCGGGCGCATACCTTGTTTATCTTGCATGTTTGTCTAAGTCCTCGGCCTTGTCAAAAATGGGTCGTCTCTGGGTTTTGACATTCACTCCCGTCATTGTTATGACTTTCAAGTTCTGTCAAAGAGGGGCAACTGTAGACACCCCATTTTTGACCGTCCTCAAGACTTGGACGTCACCGTTTGAACACTTGGTGATCATCCATGTTTGTGTTCGTTTGGAGCTCCCAGAGGTCTCGGCTACGCGCCTTGCCTCAGGATCTCCGAACTCGACCATTTAGTGTCTGGTTTTGCACCAAACACTTGCATTTTGCCTTGGAGGGGCAGGGAATGCCTTGTGAGGCATCCCCACACACCACCGGCCATGGCCAGAGGCCACCGGCTGGTTTTTGCTGCCACCGGCAATGTATATTGCCAGTCGGCACTCCATTTTGCCAAAATGGCATCTTTGGCCGGCCGACTACTGTGCATCTGCTTTTGCAGATATTTTATCACAGCTGTCTTGCATTTGGCTCCCCTCCATACACGTGTATGGAGGGATGAACCCCTTGTTAGCTTACCTTGTAAGCTTTACAAGATTGGCTCCTGTATAAGAGGAGCCCTCCTCTCCCTTGCTTAAGGTTGGAGAGACTTTAGACATTTTAGAGATAGAAAACACAGAGGAGAGCTCTGGTTTTAGGGTTAGGGTTTGATACATATTCTATCTCTCTTTCCCTCTTTTGAGTGTTCTAGGTGTTTTAGTCCATACTATTGCACACAAACACCTAGTGTTTCACCTTCCTTTGGTTACTGAGGTTCTAAGGGGCTAGTTTTGGTGTTTTGGGGCTGGATTCAAGCCAAGGAGGGCTGTTGGAGCACCATTGTTGAAGGGGTCTTCAAGGGTAAGAAACTAGTCCCTTTATTCCCCATTTTTGCATTGTATTTTTACCCATCTTTGAACTGTTTTTGTGCTTAGTGTATAACATAAAAAAGTTCTGTTTTTAGCCCTCTTGATTGTTTATTAAGAGTGTTTTGTGGTTTGGGTTTGTTTGACCCCTCCTAAGCCTTGTAAGGCTCCTTTTTGTGCTATTTTGTGTAAGTTTCGAGACTTTGGTGTTTGGGCCTCTTCACCACTGAAATCTTGAGGGATTTCAGTGGCGAAGATGGTGCCTTGAAGTCTCCAAAAGGGGAGGGCCACCCCCTCTCCTTGTTGTCCTTGAAAGGGACCCTTTTTGGACTCTTGAGGGAGCATCATGTTAGAGTGTGTATTGATCATGTCTTGGCTATTTTCCATGCTTATTATGCCATGATATAATCTTGTTGTGTGTTGGTTTTGGTACACCATGCATGCTTAGCATACTGTAGACACCCCATTTTTGACCGTCCTCAGGACTTGGACGTCACCGTTTAAACACTCGGTGATCATCCATGTTTGTGTTCGTTTGGAGTTCCCAGAGGTCTCGGCTACGCGCCTTGCCTCAGGATCTCCGAACTCGACCGTTTAGTGTCTGGTTTTGCACCAAACACTTGTATTTTGCCTTGGAAAGGCAGGGAATGCCTTGTGAGGCATCCCCACACACCACCGGCAGTGGCTAGAGGCCACCGGCTGGTTTTTGCTGCCACCGGCAATGTATATTGCCGGCCGGCACCTTTTGTTGCTGGTCGGCACTTTTTAGTGCCGGTCAGCACTCTTTTTTGCCAAGATGGCATTTTTAGCCGGCCGACTACTGTGCATCTGCTTTTGCAGATATTTTAAGACACCTGTCTTGCTTTTTGCTCCCCTCCATACACGTGTATGGAGGGATCTCCCTCTTATGAAGCTTGTCTTATAAGCTTTACAAGACAAAAGCTTCTATAAAGAGAGGGGCTCTCTCTTGTTGCTAGGGTTAGACACTTGAGACACTTGAGAGAGCTTAGACAGCCATTGTTAGGGTTTGAGTTCTAGGGTTAGGGTTTGATACACATTATCTCTCTCTTTTTCCCTCTTGTGTGTGTTTTAGTGTGTTTGTGTCTTACTATTGCACACAAACACATAGTGTTTCACCTTCACTTAGCTACTGAGGTTCTAAGGGGTTTGTTTTGAAGTTTTGGAGCTGATTTCAACCCAAGGAGGGCCATTGGAGGATCACTTGTGAAGAGGTCTTCAAGGGTAAGAATCTTACCCCTTTTTCCCCCATTTTTGCATCTTGTTTTTACCTATCTTAAAATCGTTTTTGAGCTTAGTGTATAATATAAAAAAGTTCTGTTTTTAGGCCCTCTTGATTGTTTATTAAGAGTGTTTTGTGGTTTGGAGGTGTTTGACCCCTCTTAGGCCTTGAAAGGCCTCATTTTGTGCTATTTTGTGCAAGTTTCGAGACTTTGGTGTTTGGGCCTCTTCACCACTGAAATCTTGAGGGATTTCAGTGGTGAAGATGGTGCCTTGAAGTCTCCAAAAGGGGAGGGCCACCCCCTCTCCTTGTTGTCCTTGAAATGGACCATTTTTGACCTCTTGAAAGAGCACCATGTTAGAGTGTGTTTTGATCATGCCTTGGCTGTTTTTGTGCTTAATATGTCATATTATGCCTCTGTTTATTGATGGTTTTGGTACACCATACATGCTTAGCATACCTACCTTGTAATGCCATGTTTATGTCTTAACATGCCTTAGGTCGTTAGCCTTTGTTCAAGCATGTTTTAGGCTTAGCCTTGTGAAGGTTTTGTGCTCATTTTGCCATGTTTTAGCTCTGTCCATAGTCGTTTGGGTTGATCTTGGCATGCTTAGTATAGCCCCTTTGCATTCCGGCTTGTTGGCCTTAAGTATGTGAATGTATAGCATGACATCTTTGCATTGATTTGGTGATTTGGAACCATCCACCATGTCATTTCAGTCCCATTTGCATGCCTATATGTTTGCCTTGAATGCTTCTTTAATGCTTTGATAGCATGTGTAGCATGTTCCATGTTTTGGCCATAGTGCATGCTTTGAAATTGAGCCACTTAGATGCCATCTAGGGAGTCCCCTTTGCATGGTCTAGGTCTGTCTTGAACCTATTTTAAGCCCTCTTAGCCTTGTGAGGCTTGGTTGGCTTAGCCATGGTTCAAGTCCCTTTGACTTGCTTCAAGTACTTGGACCATTTGCATGCTAATGTTTAGCCTATCTTGTTGCTTGGTTTGGCACCATCTTAGCATGATTTTCAAAGCTTATGTTGCATGCTAATTAGTCCATGTTATGCCTCTTTCAAGTGTGCTTGAGAGTTGTCCAATTTATGCCTAAGTGTTGGCCCTTAATTATGTGCATATGTGTATGTGTTTTGGCCCCTTGTTTTGGTCACTTTAGCCACTGATTTGGGCCTTATTAGAGCTGCCCAAATCATGTCTAAGTCCATCTTGCCATTAGTTGGCATTGCCTCATGTTTGCTTGTATGCTTGCATAAGTTTGTCGCCATGCCATGTTGCATCCTTAGCTTGCATGCCTAGGTTGCATTACATCTTGCATGCATGCCTTGTTCCTTGACCTGATGATAGGAATTCGGCCTTGGTTTGTTTGTTTGGTTTGCATTTCATTTGACATGAAAGTTGCATACTTGATTCCTTGGGCCATCATGCATGGGAATGCGTGATTGGTGGTCCGAGAATCGAGGCACATGCCCCTTTGAGTCATTACTACGATAAGGGACATGAGTGGTGCATACATGCCTTGAATTGTGCTGCCATGCTTTGCCTTGCCCTCTGTTGCTGTGAGTTGCAGGTTCTGCAGGCTTTCTTTGCCGACCGGCAGTTTCAAGTGCTGACCGGCAATCATTTCTTTGCCGATAGCTTTGTTTTGTGCCGGTGACCACGCTACACTGCCGGTAGGCATTCCATTCAGCCGGTGGCACTCCCCAATGTCCAAGGAAGCAGTTCTGAGGTTTTGGTAGCCTCCAGAGGAGCAGAGGAAGGAAAACAGAGGCAGCCTATGCATGGCGGTGCATTTCCGAGCAAGACCGAACGCGCATTGCATCAGGCTCTCCTCCCGAGGCGGTTTACTGTTTTCTTAGATTAATTAATTAATTTGTAATATTTAATTAGCTTGTGTAGTTAATTATTTGTAATATTTATTTGGTCCCTCCGAGCGAGGGCAAATCTGTAATAAGTGTGCGTGAGTGGTGTGTATGTCTTCCAATCCCCACTTCTTTCTTCCCTTTTATTTACCTGCTTTGGTGGTTAGTATTAGGGCACGTTTAAGTTAGCATACCTTATGCTATGCATGCGTGCATTCATGCATTGGTATCACATGCATCAGGCTTGGTACATCATGCTAACTGCATCTGTATTTCAATTCCAAATTGAATATGTGCACCAATTGACTACATTTCATATGCCATGCTTAGGTTAGCCGAGCCTATTCTAAGTACATCTTGTATGCGTTGCATTAGGCAATTTAACATGAGCTAGGACATGCATGTTTGCTAACTAGTTCATTGTCTTGGCACGGAGTACGATGTAAGTATTTTCGCTTTAGCATCTCGCATGAGTGTGAATGCTATCATGACAGTATGTTTACCATGTGGCTAGATGCTTATGTGTTAAACTGTTTGAATGTCTGTGGGTGAAGGTTGGATTGTTTGAGTTGGAAAAACTCGTTGAAATCCGTGTTTTAGCCTACTTGCGAGTAGCAAATTCTAAAGCACTTTTCAAAACAAACGGATATGCAATGCTTATTTCCAAATTAGGCAATCTAGTCTATAATTGTTTGCTGTGCGCATAACATAGTAATTCTAGGATAATAACTGGAATAAGAACACATAACGTTTTCAAAAACGGATATCACGGCTAGTAGAGGCCGGTCTTCGGACCGGGCGAAAGGGGGTGCTCATAGCTGACCTTCCCCGATCGTACCCAAGCTCCCGAGCTGAGACAACTCCGGTGATGACGGACATGTGGCCTTCGGCACCGAGTCAGGGTTTCCTAAATTTCCCCATTAAAAATATTTAGGTGGCGACTCTGTATCTAGCAAAGCAGTCCATGTTTGGCACTTCTTTTCAAAAATCTGTTTCTTAAAACGATTTGCCGAATTTGGACTCTTTGGTTCAGATTTAGAACCATGACACAAATCGAGTCTGAACTGTAGTAACCCCAAATGAACAGAACGGGACTCATCCTCCCGGGGCGTTCGGGGGACGTCTACACATACCTACCATGTAATGCCTTGTTATTGCCTTAATATGCCTTAGGTTGTTTGCCTTTGCTCTAACATGTATTAGGCTTAGTCTTGTGAAGGTTTTGTGCTCATCTTGCCATGCTTTAGGTCTGTCCTAGGTTGTTTGGGTCGGATTTGGCATGCTTAGTATAGCCCCTTTGCATTCTGGCTTGTTGGCCTTAAGTATGTGAATGTATAGCATGACATTTTTGCATTGATTTGGTGATTTGGAACCATCCATCATGTCATTTCAGTCCCCTTTGCATGCCTGTATGTTTGCCTTGGATGCCTCTTTAATGCTTTGAAAGCTTGTGTAGTATGCTCCATGTTTTGGCATTTGTGCATGCCTTTGAATTTGAGCCACTTAGATGCCACCTAAGAGTCCCCTTTGCATGGTCTAGATCTATCTTGAACCTATTTTAAGCCCTCTTAGCCTTATGAGGCTTGGTTGGCTTAGCCATGGTTCAAGTCCCTTTGACTTGCTTCAAGTACTTGAGCCATTCATTGCATGCTTGGTCTATTTTGTTTGCTTGGTTTGACACCATCCTAACATGATTTTCAATGCTTACCTTGCATGCCATATGTCCATGATTGCCTCATTCAAATGTGCTTCAGAGTTGCCTCATTTAACGCCTAAGTGTTGGTCCAACCTACTTGCATGTGTGTATGTATGTTTGATTCCAATTCCTTGACTTTTGGCCACTGTTTTAGGCTTATTTAGAGTTGCCTAAATCATGTATAAGTCCACCTTTTCATCAGTTTGCATTGCCTCATGTTTGCTTGTATGCTTGCATAAGTGTCTTGCCATGCCATGTTGCATCCTTAGCTTGCATGCCTAGGTTGCATTGCATCTTGCATGCATGCCTTGTTCCTTGACTTGGTGATAGGAATTGGGCCTTGGTTCGTTTGTTTGGTTTGCATTTCATTTGACATGAAAGTTGCACACTTGATTCTTTGGGCCATCATGCATGGAAATGCGTGATTGGCGGTCCGAGAATCGAGACACATGCCCTTTTGAGTCACAAACATGATAGGGGACATGATTAGTGCATACATTGCTTGAATTGTATTGCCATGCAAGTTCTGTCCTCTGCTGCTGTGAGTTGCAGGCTCTGCAAGCATTCTTTGCCGACCGGCAGTACACATTGCCGACCGGCACTCCTCTCTCTGCCGATAGCTTCACCAATGGCCGGTAACCACATAGCACTGCCGGTGGTAATTCTACTCCGCCGGTGGTGATTCCCAGTATCCAGAGAGGCATTCTTGAGACTTTGGCAGTCTTCAGAGAGGCAGAGCAGGGAAAACAGAGGCAGACTATGCATGGCGGTGCACTTCCGAGCAGGACCCGAGCATGCGCTGCATCTGGCTCCCTTCCCGAGGCGGTTTATTGCTTTTCCTGGTTTAAATTAGTTTGTTAACTGATTAGGCAATTTGTAATATTTAATTAGCTTGCGTAGTTAATTAATTTGTATTATTTATTTGGTCCCTCCGAGTGAGGGCAAATCTGTAATAAGTGTGTGTGAGTGGTGTGTATGTCTTCCAATCCCCACTTCTTTCTTCCCTTTTATTTACCTGCTTTGATGGTTAGTATTAGGGCACGTTTAATTTAGCATACCTTATGCTATGCATGCGTGCATTCATGCATTTGTATTGCATGCATCAGGCTCGGTACATCACGCTAACTGCATTTGTACTTCAATTCTAAATTGAATACGTGCATCAATTGATTGCATTTCACATGCCATGTTTAGGTTAGCCGAGCCTACTCTAATTGCATTTTTGCATGCGATGCATTAGCCATTTTTAACATGAACTAGGACATGCATGTTTGCTAACTAGTTTATTGTTTTGGCACGGAGTACGATGTAAGTATTTTCGCTTTAGCATATTGCATGCGTGCGAACGTTGCCATGATAGCATGCTTACCATGCGGCTAAATGCTTATGTGATAAACTGTTTAAATGCCTATGGGTGAAGGTTGGATTGTTTGAGTTGGAAAAACTAGTTGAAATCCGTGTCTTAGCCTACTTGCGAGTAGCAAATTCCAAAGCGCTTTCCAAAACAAACGGATATGCAACGCTTGTTTCCAAATTAGGCAATCTAATCTATACTTGTTTGCTGCGCGCATAACATAGTAATGTTAGGCTAATAAATGGAATAAGAACGTATTAGGTTTTCAAAACTAGATATCACGGTTAGTAGAGGCCGATCTTCGGATCGGGCGAGAGGGGGTGCTCATAGCTGACCTTCCCCAATCGTACCCTAGCTCCCGAGCCGAGACAACTCCGGTGATGACGGACATGTGGCCTTCGGCACCGAGTCAGGGTTTCCTAAATTTCCCCATTAAAAAATATTTAGGTGGCGACTCTGTATCTGGAAAAGCAGTCCATGTTTGGCACTTCTTTCAAAAAATCTGTTTTTCTCAAAACGATTTGCCGGATTTGGACTCTTTGGTTCAAGATTAAGAACCGTGACGATTTGAGAGTCCGAGCTGTAGTAACCCCAAAATGAACAGAACGGGACTCACCCTCCCGGGGCGTTCGGGGACGTCTACAGTGGCACTAGCCCCTGAGGGGGAAGCTAGTAGCGTCCAGCCTCCATTGACCGACCATGGCGACAACATTCCCCTCTGGGACGCTAAACTTCGAGCTATGAAGCTCCAACTACAAGGGGTCATGCAGAACATTCAGCACAAGCCCTTAGTCACCGCCAACTCGCCTTTTGTTGCCTTCATCCGGGACAAACCATTACCCGCCAAGTTCAAAATGCCCACCATTGACTCTTTCGATGGCACGACGGACCCAGTTGACCATCTGGAAACCTACCGCACCCTCATGATCCTCCATGCTTTTCCTGACGAGATCATGTGCCGAGCTTTTCCCGTGACACTGAAGGGGTCAGCTCGGTTGTGGTTTAGCCAGTTACCGGCGGACTCCGTCTCCACCTTTCAACACCTCAGTGACTCTTTCCTGAGCTATTTTATCGGAGCCCAGCGTTAGAGACGCCCGGCCACCCAACTCCTTAACATTCGTTAGACCGAGGGAGAGTCACTCCGCAGCTTCGTCACCCGCTTCAACACCGAAGCCCTTCAAGTAGCGAAGAACGACGACAAGGTCATCCTCACGGCTTTCATGGCCGGCCTACGGTCGTCCGATTTTCTTTTCTCCCTCTCCAAAAACCCTCCAACCACCATGGCAGCTCTACTATCCAAAGCCCAGAAGTACATGAATGCTGAAGATTCCCTGGCCGCTCGGCAGGAGCCAATCACTAAAAATCCGACCTCCAGAGACAAGAGGAAAGACTCAGAACCCAGGACCGCCCAGTATAATAGCCAAACACCCCACTACAATGACCGACCGCACCGAGCCGACCGGTCAGCTCCGACCGGACCGCCCGGACGGTTCGAGCGGTACACACCACTCAACTCTCCCATGGAGCACGTCCTCAATCAGATCCAGCGGGACTACCCCCTCAAGTGGCCCCTACCTTCATGAAACCTTTCCACTCGGAAAGATCAGTCCAAATACTGTCGTTTCCACCAAGACCATGTCCATACCACCGACGAGTGTATTAACCTCAAAGATCAGATCGAGACCTTCATACGCCAGGGCCGCCTCAGCCGATTCACAGACACCCGCCCTCAGCAGAGGCAAAGAACCGACCTTCCCAAGAACAATCGCCGACATACACCACCCCGAAACCAAGCCCCACCTAATCAAGGCCATGATCGCCCACCGCCACAGCCTCGACCTCCGGGCAATCCCCCTCCACCAATTGCAGAAATCAGAGTCATTTCAGGCGGTCTCGCTTGCGGGGGACCATCCCGCTCGGCTCAGAGGGCAGAGCTCAGAAAAATAAGGCAGGGATCAGACAAAGCAGTGGCGACGGTGGACCGACCTTCCAAACAGTCAAGACAGTGGATCGAACCCATCACCTTCACGGACACCGACTGTGCAGGAGTCCGTTATCCACATGATGACCCTCTTGTTATTTCCGCCATTCTCTCCAACTACAAAGTCAGACGAGTTCTCATAGACAACGGCAGCTCTTCAGACATCATCTTCCTCAATTGCTTCCACCAACTCAAGATTGGGGAAGAAAGCTTGTCTCCTTTCCAGACCCCTCTGGTCGGTTTCACCGGCGACCGTGTGACCTCCATCGGCTCCATCGATATACCTATAACCGTTGGCGAACACCCGAGGCAAACCACTAAGTTGCTCACCTTCCTTGTGGTCGACTGCCCCTCTGCTTACAACATCATCCTCGGCCGCACAGCCCTAAACGCTCTCCAAGCCATCACATCCACCTATCACCTCGCCATCAAATTTCCTACGGATCTCGGCGTCGGAACTGTCAAAGGAGAACAGACCGTGGCCAGAGAGTGTTATGTCGCCTCTCTCAAAGAGGTCAAGCTGAAAGAGGCCATGATCATCGAAGGGCTTGACGTCCGGGACGAGGACGAGCTGGTCAGAGGAGAACCTATGGAGGAACTTGTTGAAGTTAAGATCGATCCCACCAACCCAATCAAAATTGCCAAAATCGACAGCCAACTACCTTCCCAAGCCAAGGCCGACCTTACCGCTCTCCTGACCGAGCACAGAGATGTATTCGCCTGGACCCATTCAGACAGGCCAGGCATTGACCCCTCCTTCATCACCCATCGCCTCAGCATCGAACCCCACTTTCGACCCCACCGCCAGAAGCAACGCATTTTCCATCCGGAGCGCAACACTCTTATAGCCGCCGAAGTTGACAAGCTCCTCGAGGCCCACTTCATCAAAAATGTGGACTATCCTAGATAGCTGTCCAACGTGGTCCTCGTCCGCAAACACAATGGCAAATGGCGACTCTGTGTCGATTACTCTGACCTGAATCGAGCTTGCCCCAAAGATAGCTACCCCCTTCCCCGCATAGATCTGCTGGTCGACGCCACGGCCGGTCATCAAATGCTCAGCTTTATGGATGCCTTCTCCGGATACAACCAAATCCTGATGCACACATCTGATCGGGAACACACATCATTCATTACCGACCGAGGTACCTACCACTATTGTGTAATGCCGTTCGGGTTGAAGAATGCTGGGGCCACCTATCAACGGTTGGTTAATACCGTTTTCCATCACCAAATAGGCTGGAATATGGAAGTCTACGTCGACGACATGCTAGTCAAAAGCAAACATTCCTCCGATCACCTCACTGACTTATGCGAGACCTTCGCCACCTTGCGCAAGTACCAGATGAAGCTCAATCCAGAGAAGTGCGCCTTCGGTGTAGGATCTGGAAAGTTTTTGGGGTTTATGGTCAGTCAGCGTTGAAGCTAACCCAGAGAAGATCAAGGCCTTGGTTGAGATGCAGTCACCTAGGACAGTCAAAGAAGTTCAAAGACTCACCGGTCGAGTGGCGGCCCTCAACCGCTTCATTTCCCGTGCAACAGATAAGTGCCTACCATTCTTCAAAGTTCTTCGGCAGACTTTTGAATGGACAGCTGAATCCGAAGAGGCCTTCCAACAGTTAAAGCAATGCATGGCCAATCCTCTCCTTCTTTCACAAGCAATCACAGGCGAGCCCCTCTTCCTCTACTTAGCAGTGTCGAGCACCGCAGTTAATGCAGCCCTCCTCAGAGAAGATGGCCCAATCCAACGGCCGGTCTATTACATCAGTCGAGCTCTCAGAGGAGCGGAGCAGAACTACCCCTTATTCGAAAAATTGTCCCTGGCCTTGGTCATTGCCTCCAGACGACTCCGCCCATACTTCCAAGCCCACTCCATAGTGGTCCTCACCGACCAGCCCCTGAAAAAGGTCATGCAGCAACCAGAACTCTCAGGCAGACTAATGCAGTGGTCAGTAGAACTCAGCCAGTTCGACATCTCCTACCACCCTCGGACAGCAATCAAGGGGCAAGCTGTAGCTGACTTCATCCTGGAGTTCACCAATCCAGCCCCGACCACTACCCCTCCACTCCCACCAACTCCAACAAAGCCAGAAGATCCTCATTCTTGGACTCTCAATGTTGACGGTTCGTCTCGTAGAGAAGGAAGTGGGGCCGGCCTCATCCTCACCTCCCCCGAGGGCGGCTATTTCAAATGTGCCCTCCGTTTCTTGTTTGAAGCAAGCAACAATGAGGCCGAGTATGAGGCATTGATAGCAGGACTCCGCCTTGCCAAGGACATTGGTGTCAGCCACCTCCGAGTATTCAGCGACTCCCAACTCGTCGTCGGTCAGATAACGGGGGACTTCGACGCCAAGGAAGACACAATGCGAGCTTACAGGGATATGGCACTCCCCCTTGTTCGCCTCTTCAATACCTTCCACATCAGGCACATACCTCAGGCGAAAAACTCCAAAACAGATGAGATGGCTCAGCTGGCCTCTGCCGACCATCCTAATCTCAGCCATGATGTCCGTCTCAAATACCTACACCACCCGGCCATTTCACCCGACCTGCAAGCTGTACAGGTCATCCAAAATGAACCCATCCCTTGGGCATCCGACATTCTCCTATTCTTGACCGCAGGGGCACTCCCAGATGACAAACAGCAGACAGCCAAAGTCCGATCCCGAGCATCCAATTACATCATTGTCGATGGTATATTGTACAAGCGCGGTTTTTCCCGGCCATAGCTACGGTGCCTTAATCCAGCTCAAGCAACTTATGTGATGCAGGAGATCCATGAGGGAATTTGTGGTAATCATTCCGGCGGCAGGGCCCTTGCCCACAAGATACTCCGTACTGGGTACTTTTGGCCAACCCTCAATCAGGATGCGACCGATTTCGTGCTCAAGTGCGATAAATGTCAACGTTTCGTCAACATCCCCTATGCTCCTCCTGCAGAGTTAATCACACTCTGCAGCCCTTATCCGTTTGCCAAATGGGGGATCGACTTGGTCGGTCCACTTCCTACCGGTCGAGGCCAAACCAAGTTCGCGATTGTCGCCATTGATTACTTCACCAAGTGGGTCGAGGTCGAACCTCTTACCACAATCACCGAGCGGAACACCACCAGGTTTATCTCGCAATCGATCGTTTGCCGATTTGGCATCCCTCAAGCCATCATCTCCGACAACGACAAATAATTCGATAACACGAAGTACAGAAAATTTTGTGCAGACCTCCAAATTCAACCATGCTTCTCTTCCCCCGGTCATCCCCAAGCAAATGGCCAAGTTGAGGTCACCAACCGTTCTCTTCTGAAAATCATCAAAACTAAGCTCGAAGCCGCTAAAGGCCTTTGGGCAGAGGAACTACCAAACGTACTCTGGGCTTACCGAACCACTGCTCGCACTCCCACTGGGGAAACCCCTTTTTGCTTAACATATGGCGCTGAGGCGGTTATTCCGGTAGAAGTCGGTCTGCCCACCCCCAGGGTCTTACATCCAGATCTCGCATCGACCGAAGAACTCCATCAAGCAGACCTGGACCTCATCGAAGAGCTCAGAGAGACTGCTGCTGTCAGATTGGCTGCGTACCAGCAGAAAATGAGAACACACTACAACCGCAGAGTCCGACCACGAGAGTTCTCTGTAGGGGACCTTGTCTTGAGAGAAGCGACCCTTGCCACAAAGAACCCAACCGAGGGCAAACTGGCAGCCAAATGGGAAGGACCCTACGTTGTGAAAGCCCGACCACGACTGGGTACTTACCGACTTCAAGACATGGAAGGCTGAGACCTCCCCCATTCTTGGAATGCGGAACATTTGAAGCGTTACTATCAATAAGTTCATACTTTTGTATTGTCAACATTGTTGTATTTTCTTCTCTAATACATAATGCAAATTACGACCGAAATTCTCAGCTTTTATAATTCAACTGTCTATATGTCGCTCCCATGACACTTTCACTTGCAGCCTTCAAAGCCTCGGCCAGACCGAGCACTCAAAGCCTCGGCCAGACTGAGCACTCAAAGCCTCGGCCGGACCGAGCACTCAAAGCCTCAGCCAGACTGAGCACTCAAAGCCTCAGCCAGACCGAGCACTCAAGGTCTCAGCCAGACTGAGCACTCAAAGCCTCGGCCAGACTGAGCACTCAAAGCCTCAGCCGGACCGAGCACTCAAAGCCTCAGCCAGACAGAGTACTCAAAACCTCGGCCAGACCGAGCACTCAAGGCCTCAGCCAGACTAAGCACTCAAAGCCTCGGCCAGACCGAGCACTCAAAGCCTCAGCCAGACTGAGCACTCAAAGCCTCAGCCAGTCTGAGCACTTCAAAGCCTCAGCCAGACTGAGCACTCAAAACCTCGGCCAGACCGAGCACTCAAAGCCTCAGCCAGAACTGAGCACTCCATGCTGAGATCATCCTAGCCACGAAATTTCGTAAAACAGGACCACGTTTTTAACACTCAGTCACATTTTGACACTTATTCACAATTCCAGGACTATGTATTTACCTAGTCAGATTCCCAAGGTATTCTCACGTATTTCGTTTACTAATCAGATTGCCTACCACCCCACCCAGCTTGTTTCTCCAATCTCTTCTCTACAAGTTTCCAATTAACTATTTAGTTACAACCCGCAACCTACTCTTCTGTCCTCATCCATGGATTCTTCATCTGTACTTATTAAACTGGCAGTACTAACCCCCCTCGAATCTTATGTTATACAATTTCATCATCCAATTTTTCAATCAACCACTATCATCCTTTCAATTTTCATACAAATCCAATCTCATTCTGCAGGAAGGAACTTTTAACTTAACTTTGCACGAAAATTTTATTGCACAATTTTTATGCCCAGTTTTTATAACAAGACTCCATTCATTTTAGACAACACAGGCCCACACAGTCAACTGACAACATAAACGAAATAACATTTGTACACAAGTTCATTATAATAAAATTCTTCATTCATTCCTTCATTCATTTACAATTTGTATCCAAGTTCATTACAATAAAATTCTTCATTCATTCCTTCATTCATTTACAATTTGTATCCGAGTTCATTACAATAAAATTCTTCATTCATTCCTTCATTCATTTACAATTTGTATCCAAGTTCATTACAATAAAATTCTTCATACATTCCTTCATTCATTTACAATGTGTACACAAGTTCATTACAAAAAAAAAAAAAAAAAAAAAAAAAAAAAAAAAACAAACAAACAAACAAACAAACAAAAACAAAACAAACGCAGAGAGGGGGCTCTTCATCTCCCTTGGTTATTCATCCTCGCTGGATACAAGCTCTTCTTCTTCAATGCCCTCGTCCAGGGGGGTTTGGGCCACATCATCTTCTCCAATCGTCATACTACTCAGGTCCAAGCCTGGGAACAGCTCTTCAGCTCTGCATTTAAACATCTTCCAACCACTGTCCCAGAACTCAGCCATTTCGTGCTTGTAGAAGTCTGACTGCTGGAAGCTCTTAATAACTTCTGCCTCCGTTCGACCTCCAGCAGTCGTCCCTGATGGACCCACCTCCCCAGACTCTTGCCCAGCCAGGTTCCTGGCCACTGCGGCATCTACTGCCATCTGAAATTCTGGAGACCCCTTGTATTGCTCCACTGCTGCGACGCACAGATCGGGGTAGGCTGCCCTCTCAGACGCAGCCTTCGCCCTCTCTTCGTCCAGCTCTCTCCGCAGGGCTCCCCTTTCAGCAGCTGTCGCTGCCCTTTCCTCTTCCATTCCCTTCCTCAGGCTCTCCATCTTCGCCATCGCCTCCGCCTTTTCTGCTTCCAACTCCTTCAGAAGCCTCCCCTTCTCCTCCTCTGCTATGGTGCGCTCCTCCTCCAACTCCTTCAACAGATCTCCAATTCTGGAATCTGCTTCATCCTTTTGCCTGACCAGCTCTTCATTGCTGCTCATGGCCTCTTCATGCCGCTCGACCGCAACGGCGCAGGCCCTTTCAGACTCCTCCAACTTTTTCTGTTCGCCAGCCAGTTGGAACTCGAGCGACACGACCTTACGGCGTGTGTCCTCCAGCTCCAACTTGACTGCTGGCAGATCAGCATGGGCAATCTTCCAGTCAGCAGTCTCCTTCTTCAACTTGGCCAATTGGGCCTTCGCCTCTTCAGCTTTTAGCTTGGCAGCCCCCGCTTTCCTTAGAAGGGCCCCTACCAAGGTGGTTACCTCCATTTGGGCGGAGCATAACCCCCTCAGCAAGTCAGCTTCATTGAACCCGGATGCCGAGCGCAGGGCTGCCTCGTCCACAATCTTCACCAAGCGGTCTGCCCCCGCCCTGGCTAGGCCTTCTTCTCCCTCCAACCTTCCAGCTACCGCGCGGGCGTGGTAGATCGCCGTGGCCAGACAGACCCCTCCTTCCTGGGGTGCAGGGCCCCTTTGGGTTTGCTCCCTCCCGCTCGGCTCAGCTTCAGTCAACCCAACTCCTACTTGCATTGTTGGGGCAGTCTCCACCACCTCCAGTGTTGGGGTGACCCCCACCACCTCTGGGGTATCCTTGGCCACAGGGACCTCCACCTCAGCTGGTGCCACCTTAGCCCTTTTGGCCCCAGACTCATCTGCAGCTCCCTCTGAGGCACTCCTCTTCTTTTTCTTCAAAGCCTCCCCCTCCTTTCTGGCCCGTTCCTTTACAAGATCTACGGGGGGCGGTCGTGGCTCAAAACTGCTTAAGTCCTTCCCCCCTAGCGGCCTTGGGCGCGGTCGGATCCTCTCCTGCGCGATCGGTTGAGGCGATCGGTCTCCTCGCGCTTCCTTCAGCTTCGTGGCCTTGGCAAGTATGACCTGATCCTCTGCTTCCTGAACTTCTCTCCTCGCCTCCAATTCTGCTCGGTCGAGGTCCCCAACCCTCGGCTGCGGTCCCAACCCTGCCTCAAACAGCGCAGACGGCTGAACAAGCTCGTCCCACTTGGCATTCTCCCTCTCCCTCCACTCCTTCACCCTCTTCACCCTCTCCTCCGCCGCCGCCCCCAGTCTTGGCTCCACCGACCTCATGGGCACCTTCCAGATGGTGCGCACCCCCAGTCCCCCATTGGCAGACACGTAGAACCACCGTGGCCGCCACCCCTTGATCGATGTCGGCAGCCCCGCCACCAACCCCTTCCCCATCACCGCCTGTAGGGTGACCCACGTCTCCTGCTGCCCCGACGCCTTATAACAGGAACAAAACTCGTCTACCGCCATGGCTTCCCCCCCATTCGCCTTAGGCCACGTGTTAGCACAGGCCAGCAGAATCTTCCATGCATTGGGCATCAATTGCCCCGATGCTACCTCCAGAAGGTTGAGTACGTCAACCACCACTTGGGGCAGTGGCAACCTCAGCCCCTCTTTTAGCGCCTCCTCGTAAAGAGAAAACTCCCCTGGCCTGGCATCAGACGGCCTTTCCCTTGATGTTGGCAGCAATAACTCCACCTCAGCCGGAATCTGGTATTTTTCCCTGATACCCTCCAAATCCGCCGCAGTAAGTGTGGATTTGTCAGCCTTAGTGTGCCACTGATCCGGCTTTACCTGGCTTATTTGCCTTGGAGCCACTATCATCGTCTGCGATTGTCCCACCAATCCCCCCACCATTCGTGTCTCTGTCCTATATCGCGCTACTAACTCCTCTGCATCATCGTCTCCCAGAGGGTCCACCCTCACATTTCCCACTTCTTCTTGTGCCATTTCTAGGGTTTGCTTACGAATCACTTCTGACGCAGGAGCAAGGAAGTTGGGAAAATGCTGCAAAGGTATGTCGTGCGCAATGAAGGAATTAACACTTGGATATTTTGAGTTTTTGTAAAAAGGTAGGTGAACCGAATTATACCAAAAACCCACGGTTTACCCGTATTCCATGAACCCACATTAATTTTCGCCCGTTTCAAAACCTTTCAAATTAACCGCCAAAATCACCTTTTCAAAACCTTCCCTCGTGACCTATCGTTTCATTTTTGCCCCAACGCTTCACTTCCCCCACGATTTTACCACGTGTATGGCCACGATACACTGTCCCCTCCCCTTACCATGTCCTCTCCATTTTACATCATCGCATGGCACATCCCCCTTCTTTGAGCCTCGCGCCGCCCTGGTCGGCACACCCCATGCTCGGCCCCCCCCGCTTGGCCACTCTTGCGGTCGACACGCCTCGCGGTCGGCACGCCTCACGGTCGACCCCTCCCGCTCGGCCACTCTTGCGGTCGACACGCCTCGCGGTCGGCACGCCTCACGGTCGACCCCTCCCGCTCGGCCACCCTCACGGTCAGCTCCCCCCGCTCGGCCACTCTTGCGGTCGACACGCCTCGCGGTCGGCACGCCTCACGGTCGACCCCTCCTGCTCGGCCACTCTTGCGGTCGACACGCCTCGCGGTCGGCACGCCTCACGGTCGACCCCTCCCGCTCGGCCACCCTCACGGTCGGCATGCCTCCCGATCGGCACGCCTAACGGTCGACCTCTCCGCTCGTTTCGCACTTCCTTTCCTTCTTACTATTCCCTTCGTTGGACTAAAGCTGCACTCGGAAATGGGGGACTACTGACATGGATAGGCCCATAATACTTACATCCTACAGCAAACAACCCCAAACCCATCGCTTGGGACCCATAGCATAACCCGGCTGGCAAAGCCCAGGACTGCCGGAGGCCATCTGGACATGGAGGGCCAATGACATTCGAGCACGTGGCAGGTGAGACACAGGCCACATTAGTAGACAAAGATCTGCAGAGTTATTGCCACAACACATCACCATTAATGCAACCCATCATAGCATTTATTACGACAACACCTCCCCGTCGGAACAGAGCCCCTTCACCCTGAACAAGGTAAGCTACGGCACAGGCTTTCGGCGGAAGGGGGGCACGTCGCAAGGGACATTGAAATGATTACCAAAGGATATAAACAAGAATCGAAGACAAGAGGAAGGTTAAGCCTTTCTATCTCTCTCTCTCTCTCTCTCTATACTTCCTTCTTCCTTTACTGATTTGCTCGCCGGAGGGTTCACTGGGGGACTACCCCGTTCCCCTTTGGACTTGCTTGCAGGTCATCTGGTGGAACCATCTGCCCGGATTGGAACTTGGAGAACTTGGACCAACCCGACCCATCGACCCAGGACGAATCACATCAACAATTGTTATTATTTTTTGTTATATGGAAAACTGAAAAATGTAATTAGTAAATAATAATAATTATTATTATTTAATAATAATAATTATTATTATTATTAGTAAATTATTATTATTATTATTATTGAGTTTCACATAGTTTACGATATCATCTAATATATGGCTAATTAAAATTATGAAACCCTTAGAAAATAATAATGTATTCATATTTTATCATAAGTGTAGTTTTTGTTCCTAAAAATAAAAACTAAAAAGTGAAATTTTATAATTTATCATAATTTTTGTTTAATTTTTACTAATTATATTATGATTCATGTTATTGTTTGAACTTAAAACATAGCATTAATGTAGGGGGGAAAACCATAAGCAAAATTGTGATAAAAATAATTAATATTTAATTAATTTTTTTTTACTGTTTAATATTAATTTTAAAATTAATTATTTATTTGAAATCATGCACACCAATGTTAGGCTAGTTACTGGTAAAGGACAAATAATAGAGCTTTTTTTTTTGGGGGGGGGGGGAGGGGGTTTGAAATTTTTTTTTTAAATATAAAGAAAATATTTTAAATAAAATAATTTATAAAAATATTATTTAAAGTGAAATGTTAATAATATTTTTTAAATTATGAGAACAATAATAGTTATTTTGATTGAAAATAAAAAGTCTATGATAAGTCATATTATTGTGGGGAAGTATTTTGAGATGATGTCACGTGGCTGAGGTGACGTTGAGGTGTCAGCCGAGGTGCCACGTGGGCAAATCATGTTTGTTGAGATGTTTAGGGCACTGTCGGAGTATTCTGCGAGATCCCAGAATCCGAGATATTTGGATAAAGGACTAAAGTCCTAGATGACATTAAGCTACCGATTTGGATAGAGATGGAACTCTTGAGGGAGCTCATCTTAATCTAAATAGTGTGAGTTGTGATAAATGTTATCTTTGTAAAGAATAAAGTCCCATGAAGTAAGACTTCTAGGAGAAATTGGACACTAATCATTGAAAAAGTAAGGCACCCTCGTGGGTGTAAGGTATGCTTTTATGTGTGCTTTACAATGTGAGCAGTGAATTGCGAATTATATACTTGAATTAATATCTTTGAGAGATTACTAACTTGATCGTCGGAGTGCCTCCGGTGGATGAACCACAGTGGTATTCTCATCTTCTTGTTACAGGTTGTTAGGCTTAATCTATTCTACCAGTGCTCACCAGCTGAGTTACCCATTTGGTTGTGTGGTCAAAAATTAATCTATTCTACCAGTGCTCTCCAGCTGAGTTACCCATTTGGTTGTGTGGTCAAAAATCAATACTCACAGTTATTATCAATGAAAGTTTCAATATAATGGTGATGTCTATCATTATTGACATACAAATATAATTAATTTCAATGAAGATATAAAATTTATTGGATTGTTAGTTACATTTGACATATGGAGTTTATCCTCTATATGTTTCTTTCCCTTCATAACTAAAATGACCACTATATAAATTATAATCAAGCAACACATCTTCAATTATAAAAAATTAAAAAATTAAAAAAATTTACAATAGGTCATAACTAATATCAGAATGAGTCATAACTAACTATTACTTGATATATAGTTATAACCAAAATAACATCCACAAGAAGTTGTAACTAAATTGTATCTAACACTATAATGTGTTTGTTGGCTTATTTTTCCTACGAAGGAAAATATCATAAATGCGAGCGTGCCAGCAAGGATTGAAAAATCCTTACAGATTAAATTCAAGCCAATTATCAAGCGATTGTGTTGACGGTTCTTTTGCCTCAACGAAGAGGACTTCAAATTTGCCAAGTGTAGCGAAAAGAAAAAGTAAAAGAAGAAAAAGGGACGGAGAAAGATGATTGAGTGAACAATCAAAGTAATAATTACTTACCTCTACTCCTATGCTTCGAAAAGAAAGTGCATAAAATGCTTCGAAATGGAAATACTGAAAATAAATGCTTCGAAATATAAATCTATGTTAAACTACTCCTAAGATAAGGAAAATGACAAGAAATATTGAAATCAATTGTCTTTGATTTAAGTTCTGGATCCTTTACAATGTAGCCATTAATGGCTATTTATAGAAGAAAAAATACAGCAATAACTACTTAGTAACTACCCATTTCTTCCATCTTCATTCTTGTCTTGCCATGTGTCCTTCCACTCATCCACTTTGTCCTTCATATTCTCCATTATCTCTATAACTTCTTTTAACTTCCAAATGGATAAGAGGATGCCACGTGTCCTGCAATTATATAAATAATAAATAATAATAAAAATTACAGATTTATGGTGCTAACATTACCCCCCGCGGCCCTTAAAAATGATGTTTATTTGAATTTTTGAAGGGCCGAACCAAGTACATGACTAACCTAAGCAGCAAAGTGCTTCGAATGATGTAACAACACCAATAAAGTGCTTCGAATGAGTATGAAATTATGACTAGATGACTCGAATTATTACTAGTAACAAGCTTCGAAAGTGATATAAAGGACCAAAATCATTCTTCGAAGGTCGATGGAACCGACAAAAGACGAATTACATCCTCAAAAATACTCGACAAAGCTTCGAAGGTTCACAACCACCATTATTATTTCTTCGAAGCTGTTGTTGATGCAAGATAGAGTGCTTCGAAGCTTACAAAATTATGGCAAAACAGCTTTCGAAGCAACTTATGGCAAAACGGCTTTCGAAGCTGTTTTTGGCCAACCATGTGGTTATTCAAAACTTATACGTTCTGGTTCACACATAATTAATGAAAATATTAATTTTGTGCTTTGAACCAATTATTAATTCTTCGAAGACACCAAAACTGTTGTTCTTCGAGCCAACTTATGATGCCAAAAACAGGCATTATTCGACAACTAATTAATTGTCATTTTACATATATTTGAAGAGATGTACACATTTCGAAAGTTTTCAAAGTTTTATATAGTTTCGAAGGTGAAGTAATCAACCTTCGAAACAACTCTTGATGTTTCGAATGTATCTTCAAAGCTTTATACAGCTTCGAATGTGAAGTAATCAACCTTCGAAACAACTCTTGATGCTTCGAATGTATCTTCGATGCTTTGATTGTGTACATACAAACAATTGGCCATCAATTTGAAAAGATAAGCCATTCTCAACCATTTATTTAAATGCACAGGCTTTTTCTAGCCAAGTTCATGCATTTTAAATGGTCATCCCTTGTTCTTAGTGCTTCGAACTCATAAGAACAATTTGTTAATTTTATTAGCCACATCATCATAATTATATTTTGATGTGAACCACAAATCCAAAAAAGATTTTGAACACCAAAAGTCATAGTATAGTGTGACCATGAAAATTTATACTTTTTGACATTTTGAAAAATATCAAAAATTTTGAATTCATGAACAGTGGCTTGTTCATTATTCTTGACCATGTTTGTTTTAAAAACATGACTTTTGCCGAATAGGTTTTCATAATTATTTGGCAAAGTGGGTTGTTTTTCCATGTTAGCCATTAATGGCTTATGAAAATCACTCATAGATATATTATTTTCATGACTTGACTCTCTAAAATTTGGTTTTTGGACCCCCCGAGTCATACATGGAACATCATTCTTAGCCAAATTTGGCTCAAGAACATGCTCTTTCGTTGTGTTAATTTCATAATTTGGCTCTTTTAAAATGGATTCTTGAACCCCCCGAGCCATTGATGAAATCAACTCTTTGTTTTTGCTATTTTTACCCATGGAAAAATTCTGAAAAAATTCACCAATTCCGGCCATTAAAGCCTCAGTTAAAGACTTGGTAGTGAGAGTTGATAACTCATCATTCCATTGGCGAATTTCCATATCAAGTTGATGAATTTCTCCAACTAAATGGTGTATTTTTTCTTCCACCAAATAATATTGTAAGGGATGAAAGTTTATTCCATCAAGAAAATGGATCTCTTCTTGAAGATCCAAAATTTTTCTTTTACGCCAATATATTTCATATTGACAAGTTCGAATTGCGAAATCCAAATCGTTTGTCATTTCTTACACTTAGCTGTCCCACTGGGCGTGCCAAAAAATGTTGGCTTATTTTTCCTACGAAGGAAAATATCATAAATGCGAGCGTGCCAGCAAGGATTGAAAAATCCTTACAGATTAAATTCAAGCCAATTATCAAGCGATTGTGTTGACGGTTCTTTTGCCTCAACGAAGAGGACTTCAAATTTGCCAAGTGTAGCGAAAAGAAAAAGTAAAAGAAGAAAAAGGGACGGAGAAAGATGATTGAGTGAACAATCAAAGTAATAATTACTTACCTCTACTCCTATGCTTCGAAAAGAAAGTGCATAAAATGCTTCGAAATGGAAATACTGAAAATAAATGCTTCGAAATATAAATCTATGTTAAACTACTCCTAAGATAAGGAAAATGACAAGAAATATTGAAATCAATTGTCTTTGATTTAAGTTCTGGATCCTTTACAATGTAGCCATTAATGGCTATTTATAGAAGAAAAAATACAGCAATAACTACTTAGTAACTACCCATTTCTTCCATCTTCATTCTTGTCTTGCCATGTGTCCTTCCACTCATCCACTTTGTCCTTCATATTCTCCATTATCTCTATAACTTCTTTTAACTTCCAAATGGATAAGAGGATGCCACGTGTCCTGCAATTATATAAATAATAAATAATAATAAAAATTGCAGATTTATGGTGCTAACAGTGTTATAATTAAAGACCACGAAGATCATAATTGCGACATATGATAGACATTTTTTTGCGGTATGTTTTATAGAATTTCTCTACTGAAATATATCATTTCTATCTCAACTTATCTTCTTTTTTAATTTTTCAATCCACTAATAAAATAGTTACTCCCCAATATTTGTATAAAATTTAATCTCAAATTCTTTAATTTAAAATTAACATTTATCCAAATGAACTCTTAATATTTAAGTTTAGTAATATCTCATTATTTATTATGAGAAAAAAAAATTAATATTGTCATTAATTTATACCTCCTCTTCATTGAATTTCTGACTACGCCACTTAAAGGGATAAGTGATCAAGAGCATGGGTCTTTTAGAATTCCTTTATCCAATAATGACAAGAGAGGCAAACACCTAAAGAATTTAACACTCGGTGTTTCAAAGGAAGTGTCTCTCTTTTTAACTAATTGCGCTTGATTTTCAAATTTGTGCAAGTTATTTGAAAATTATGTAATATGGGCCATTGAGCATTGCAAAACCTCCTCTGTATAACAGCAAAATCAGTTTTCAAAAATAACCAAACCAAACAAATTTTCCCAAAAAAATTTCCCAAAACTTGTAAACCAAACAAGTTTTCCAAACAAATCTCTCTCTCACACACATCAAATCAATCACTTTTTCCAAAACTCTATCTCAAAATAATTTTCCAAAACATTCTTTAAAAAAAACCAAACCAAACATGTTTTCGTACTTTTTATCTCTAAAACACATCTCTCAAACACAAACCAAACATACCCTGTGTATTTGTGGCTTTTGATTTTGAGAAGATTTGTATCATACACATGATTTTCAATATCCATTGAACTGCATCGCCAATTTTTAATTCCATACTCATTTTCGGTTTTAAATTGTGCAAAATTGATACCGTCTTATCAAATCAAACCAAACCAATTACATGCTAGTTGACAGTATATTTGTCACAAAAAAAAAAGAAGAAAAAAATAGCCTCCAAAATATTATTAGAGTTATGAAACTTTTTTAATCTTGATAAATGCTATTTGTTATTGAATTTATTTATTTATTTATTTATTTATTTAGAATTCTACATATATTTAAAAAAAATAGTTATTTGGTAAAAAAATCCATTCGTATTGGGCCATATGTTATTTGGTTCAAGATTATCTTTTTTGGTGATAAGAACCAACGTTGAAAAGTCGTTGGTGTAAGAAAATTGACTAAAAATGTCACTGGCATGCTGTGAGATAGACAAATGGGTGATATGTGTATAGATAAGTAACATTTGAATAAATAGTTAGATATTTGAATAACTATGTGACATTTAAATAAATAGATGGATACGTGAATTTTGAACAAATAGGCGTCCTTTTGGTTCAAAAAAATTTAAACTTTGGCTTATTGGCACAAAAATTTTAGAAATAAACTTCTAGCTTAAGTGCCCATAAAAAAAGAAAAAAATATTATTTAATAAAAGGAAAACTGACTGAAAATTTCATTAGGTAAATGAGTGCACCAATTAGTCCTCTTAACTTTTTGGTGCTTCAAAAATTTTTGTTTACTTTTGATTGTTACCACAAAATTTTAGGCTGTGTTTGGTTTAATTTTAGAATTATGATTTGAATATGGAATTGTAATTTGAGTGTAGAATTATGAGTTGAATTTTGAAAAGAGAAAATTTTGTTTGATTATAAGTTTTGAAAAGAATTTTAGAAAGTGTTTTAAAAGGAATTTTTGAATTTCGAATTTCGAAAAGAGTTTTGAGTTGTGTTTTAAATTTTATGGATCTATTTTTTAAAAATATTAAAAAATATTTAAGAAAATTTTATTTTTTATTTTAAATATATAATTTTTATTTAGATATTTTTAAATTTTTTATTTTAAATATTTTATTTTATAAATATTTTTAATATTTTTAATTTTAATTTTTTAAACTCAAAACACTAGTGCAATATATATATATATATATATATATATATATATATTGTAATTGCAACATGTTATTTAAAAGAAAAATTATATTTTTTTTAGATATTTTTTTAATATAAAAATTATATTTTTTAGATTTTTTATAAAAATAATTTAACAATCTCATTACTAACTATTAATCAACACTATATCATTAAAACAAACACACTTTCACCCAATTTCCTCACTAACAATCCACGCATCAATAATCCCTTTATTAACAATTCCTTCACTAACAATACCATCAAATCTAATCAGCCAAACAAACGTGGCCAAAACTTTTTTTAAAACTCTTAAACAAATCAATTTTCTCTTTTTAAAACTCATAACTCAAAACACGACTCTACATTCAAATCATGATTCTAAAAATAATTTTAAAAAATAAAATAAAAAAATATTTTTTAATTTTTAATTTTTTTAAAATAGAATTTTGAAAAAAGTTTGGTTTTGAGTTTTGAAAAGAATTTTGAATTGTGTGCTTGGTTATGAGTTTTGAAAATAATATTTGAATTGAGTTTTGAGTAATTTTAAATTGTTTGGTTATGAATTTTGAAAAGTGTTTTGAAAAATTTGTGTTCTAAGCATGATTCCAAAGGTTAACCAAACGCAATTTCTGGCGTTTTCATAAAAAGTGTCACAAATTGTTAGTTGTTAACGACAATTTGAAAAATTTATCATCATTTTTTTAATTAGTTGTTAGCGGCAATTTTGTTTGGTTATGAATTTTAAAAAGAATTTTAAAAATTGTTTTGAAAAGAGTTTTGAAATAAATTTTTGAATTTTGAATTTTAAAGAGTTTTGAGTTTAGAAAAGAGTTTTGAGTTGTATTTTAAATTTTGAGTTTTTGAATTTTGAGTTGTATTTTAAATTTTATGGATTTATTTTTTTAAAATATTAAAAAATGCTTAAGAAAATTTTATTTTATTATTTTAAATATATAATTTCTATTCAGACATTTTTAATTTTTTTATTTTAAATATTTTATTTATTTTATAAATATTTTAATTTTTTTTAATATTTTAAACTTAAAATATAACTCCACACTCAAATTATAACCAAACACATAACTCAAAACTTAATTCAAAAATTATTTTTGAAGCTCATAACCAAACACATAATTTGAAACTCCACATTACTTTCAAAACTCTATACTTAAATCGTAACCAAACACATAATAAAAAAAATTAAAATATTGAAAAATACTTTTATAAAATAAAATAAAAAAATTAATTTTTTTTAATATTTAAAAAAATACAGCACAAAAATGGATGAAATATAGCGAATTGGGTCTACCTAGTTGTCTGCCTAGACATCCCCCGCACGTTTGGCCAGTTGACCAGCCAGTTGACCGGAACAGTGCAATATATATATACATATATAATGTAATTGCAACTTGTTATTTAAACAAAAAATTTATATTTGTGTCACGACCCAAACCCACCCCTATGGGTTTAGCGCCGTAATCGACCAGTAATCCTTAGATTACCAAAGGCCTCTGAACAGAATAACGTATAATTAGGGACTGTAGAAGCAAATATAGAAACATACATAGTCTATTGAGCTGTTGAGACATATATGAGACAGAAATTTAAAACTTCATACACATATACGCAACGTCATAATGTAGTCTTATGTCACATTCATTATTTATGTAGCCAAAAAGGGACTTAGCTCAATATACACATAACAGAAAACTTGTTCATAATTCAAAGAAGTCAAGGTCTTAAACGTGTGCCATTTAGACTTGACTTGCTCACAAAAGGAAACCTTTTTGAAAGCACAATGGCTGGCTGACAAAACAGAATCTTAAGCCATCAACTCTAAGCCTGGTCACGTGCCTGCTCACCTGCATACATAATAATAAATAGTGAGCTAGTGCCCAGTGAATAATAATAGAGTAAAGATTTTACTGAATGATGTCCATAAAGAAACAGAGTCTTATACATGATCAATCGTCAAAGCAGAAACAGATTCATATACGTAGTTGCATTCCGATGACCTATAAAGGGACCTGAAATACCACAAGATGCTATGGATGCCACAAGTACATTTCAGAAACTTGGACAATCATTCATTCATATAAAACATAGCATTTCAGAAAACTGATCATTTCATATCATCAGAAAATAATTAAAGTTAAACATAACTTTGCAGAGTTATTACTCACAGATAAACAGATGGCTCTAATTAGACGAACATAGGGCAATTCAGATATCTTGTGGCGCATGACCTATACAGATACAAAGCGAATACGTACTAAATTACACATCTGGAATCATTAACTTGGTTCTTTCTTGTCTTGGTGTGTTTCTACTTCTTATCCTCATTATGGTGTCTTAATCTTGGCCTAGGAATGCTTAGGATGCAATGAGGATGTTAAAATGCACTTGAAAAACACTTAACAAAATTTGCTAAAAATAAGGGTCTCGCTCAAGCGCAACCTTCTTCGCTCGAACGGACAAGAAAAATGTGAGTGGTCACTTGAGCGCAACTTCCTTCACTCGAGCGATCTGTAAATTTTGAAAAAGTACTAGTTGTGTGATTTTTAGGCTCGACGGTCGCTCGAGCGTGAGACTCAAGTTCTCACTCGAGCACAACTCTTGCCGCTCGAGCGGTCTGCGAAACATATGAACTTCTGAGCTCAAACTTGAGGAAACACATATAAACTTGTAAAATATGAAGTATTAAAGATCATTTCATGAAATCAAGGCCAAAAATTATGTCAATTGTGCAATATTCAACTTGAAATGTAAGAACATGATGTAAACATAACATGCATGTAGTCATTTGAGTTCATAGCTTCCACAACATGATAAAATGAGGTCCAATGGTGAGAAATGTCATGAATTCTTCAAACCATGCTAGAATTACAACATGCATGTGAGAAAAGCTTTGAAGACAACTTCAAAATGCTATGAAATATGTATGCATGTATGGAATGACTTAACTTCCTTCAATTCTAGCTCAATTCCCATATGAATTCACCTAATTCACTTGTTTTCATACATTAGTCAACTACATTACAAAGTCAAAGACCAAAATTCTTACCTGGAGTCTAAATTGCACAAGTGAAAAAGCTTCAACTCCCAAATTCTTTGTAAATCTCCAACAATTCTAAGCAATTCTCCCTATTCCTAGCTTTTGATCTCAATCTTCTTCTATTTCTCTCTTTCTCACGTTTTTCTTGTGTGTATGAGCTCAAATGTGTTGAGATGTAAAGAAAAGAATGAGTGTAGGCACATATGGGAGCCTTTATATAGGCTTGGCTAATGGCTTTTTTAAAGCTAATCATATGGGCATTAAATTAATCTAATTTAATTGTTCCGAATCGAATTTTAATTAAACCTACCATAAAATTCTAAAAATTCTAATTACCACAAAAATCAAGTCAATTTCTGAATCGGATGCCGATAAGGCCTTCAATTCGCAAACCGAAACGAAAACACGAACAGATTTTTCTACGTTAAACAAATATAAACACAAATAAGGCAACATATGATACAAAATTTCACTTAATTACTTATTAGACATGATTAAGCATGGATTAACGTTAAGCATGGGTTGGGGTTGTTACAGTCTTCCCCCCTTAAAGAGTTTGGTCCTCCAAACTCGAGTTACCTTCATTTTGGAAGAACACTAGATTCAAAGGAAACAATTTAGGGTATCTTCTTATCATATCTTCCTCCGTTTCCCAAGTTGCATTGGTCCCTCCGTGGTTTTGCCAATCAACTTTTACCAACGGTATTTCTTTGTTCCTTAGCTTTTTAATTTGGCAATTTACAATCTGTATTGGCTTTCTTTGTACGTGTAGTCATCCTTTAAAAGCACATGTGTCGGCTCGATAACATGGTACAAATCTCGTAAGTAATCACATAACATTGAGACATGAAAAACATTATGCATATGTTCCATAACTGGCGGGAAGGCTACTCGATACGTCACCGGGTTGATTTTCTCCAGAACCTTATATGGCCTAACATATCTTGGTGCTAACTTGCCCCTAACACCAAACTGTGTTTGTCCTTTCATTGGAGTCACTTTGTGCAGTTTTCAAGCATTGTTGGATCAATTTCACATTTTTTTCAAGCGTTGTTGGATCAATTTCCAATTTTCTGTTGTTTCTTGCACAAGTCCTGGTCCCAACAATGGTTTGTCGCCTACTTCAGCCCAACAGATCGGTGATCGACACTTTCTTCCATACAAAGCTTCGTACAGAGCCATTCCAATACTTGAATGATAGCTGTTGTTGTAAACAAATTCAGCCAATGGCAAGTAAGTCTCCCAATTTCCTTGGAAATCTAGCACACACATTCATAACATATCTTCAATAGTCTGATTTGTTCGTTCAGTTTGGCTGTCTGTCTGTGAGTGGTAGGCACTACTCAATTGCAATTCAATTCCCAAAGCCTGTTATAAACTCTGCCAAAACCTTGACGTGAATTTCGAATCTCGGTCAGATACAATAGATACTGGCACACCATGTAATCTCACAATCTCATTCATATAAATGTTAGCCACCTTGTTCGCATTATACATAGTTTTAACTGGTAGAAAATGTGCAGATTTAGTCAAACGATCAACTATGACCCAGATAGAATCCATACCTCGAGAAGAGCGAGGAAAACTCACAATGAAGTCCATGGTGATATACTTCCATTTCCACTCCTGCATTGGGAGCGGCTGAAGTAATCTAACAGGTCGTTGATGTTCAACTTTAACTTGTTGGCAGTGCAAACATCTAGCTACAAAGTCAGCAATACTCTTCTTTATTCCAGGCCACTAGAAATTCTGCTTCGTATCATGGTACATCTTTGTATTCCCGGGATGCATAGCAAATTTTACATTGTGAGTTTCGGTCATAACACGTTTTCTTAAATCAGAACAATCCGGTACACAAAGTCTATTCTGAATTCTAACACATCACTTTCAATTACGAACCTGGGCCTCGATTTTGAGTTATTTTCATCGAAAATTTTCTTTAAGTATTCATCTTCATGTTGTTTCTCTTCAATCTCTGCAATGATTGTAGGTTGAGCAGAAATGGCTGCTAAGATCCCACTTTGTTCATGTAACACAATTTCAATCTCATTCCTTTCCAAGTCACATAGCAATTCTTTCTGACCGGTGAGCAAACATGATAAATTTCCAATTGACTTTCGACTTAAGGCATCTGCCACAGTATTAGCCTTCCCTGGATGATATAAAATGGTGAAGAAATATTTCAGGCTTTTATGGTTAGTATACACTTCACAAGTTACTCCATATAGATAATGGCACCAAATTTTCAAAGCAAACACCACAGCTGCCAGTTCAAGATCATGAGTCAGGTAATTCTTTTCATGAGGATGAAGTTGCCAAAAGGCGTAAGCAATTACCTTCCCATTTTGCATCAACACATATCCCAAACCTTTGTAGAAGGCATCATTGTAAATTTGAAACCCACTAATACCATTAGGTAAAATCAAAATTAGTGCAGTTACTAACCTGGTCTTTAACTCTTGGAAAGCAGTTTCTCTTTGATCAGTCCAATCAAATGGTGTAGCTTTCTGTGTCAATTGAGTGAGTGGCAAAGCAAGTTTGGAAAAATCCTTTGCAAATCTGTGATAATAGCCTGTAAGTCCTAGAAAACTTCGAACTTCTGATACATTTGTTGGTCTTGGCTAGTCGACAATGGCTTCAATTTTCTGTGGGTCCACTGATACACCATCTTTGTTAATCACATGTCCCAAAAATGCTACACTGTTGAGCCAGAATTCACATTTGGACAATTTGGCATATAACTTCTTTTCTCTCAAAATTCGTAGACCAATTCTAAGGTGGTTCTCATGTTCTTCCCAGTTTTTAGAATAAATCAAGATGTCATCAATAAACACCACTATAAATTCATCGAGAAATTGTTTGAAAACCCTGTTCATTAGGTCCATAAAAGTTGCTAGTGCATTTGTTACCCCAAATGGCATGACTAAGAATTCATAATGTCCATATTTAGTTCTGAATGCAGTTTTCTCTACGTCTTCTGCCTTGACCTTTAGCTGGTGATGCCCAGATCTAAGGTCAATTTTAGAAAACACTTAGGCTCTTTGGAGTTGGTCAAATAGGTCATCCATTCGGGGTAGTGAGTACTTGTTCTTGACAGTTACTTTGTTCAACTCACGGTAGTCAATACATAGTGTAGCTCGACTTTTTTGAGCTCCTTTCGGAAGACGAATAAGCCCTACAATTTGGACTCTACTTGTGGTTCTAAATCTGATCTCACAAGTGCAATGTGAAATAGATAAGCACAAAAAGAGTCCAAATTCGACAATTCTTTTTGGAAAATCGATGTTTGAATCAAATGCCAAAAATAGGCTACTTCGCCAAATTTCAGAGTCACCACCTAAATATTTTTAGAAAATTTAGGAAACCCGAGACTCGTGCCAAAGGCCATTAGTCCGTCATCACCAAAGTGTCTCGGCTCGGGAACTTAGTTATGAGAGGGAAAGGTCATGAATTGAGCACCCTACTCACCCAATCAAAGATCGGCTTCTACTAATCATGATGTGTTTCTTATCTACATTATATGTTCTTGTTCCAATTTATTTAGCTATTTTTACTATGTGACGCACATACAAATATAGACTAGTTTACAAGAATTGAAACATTTGATTTCAATGTTTTGTTTTGAAATTGTTTTGTGAATTTGCCACTTGAAAAAGTGGGCTTAAAATGGAACATTTAATCAAACAATCCCAGTTCAAACAACTAGCCTTCATCCATACGCATTCAAACAATTATATCATTTAAGCACTTAGCCTCATGGCAAGCATGTTTAGACATGGCAACACTCACGCTCATATGATATGCTAAAGTGAATAAAGGCTCACCTAGTACTCCAAGCCAAACAACAACAAGCTAATTAGAAAACATGCATGTCCCTAATCAATGCACCATGACTAATGTAATACATGTGATATGCAACTGATAGGCTCGGCTACTAATTTATGACATGTGAATCAATTTGCTAACATGCGGTCTACGCACGTATTCAAAGAATTATTTAAATGATAATGCAAGTTTGAATGATGAACCGAGTCTCGGTGCATACAATACAAGTGGATGCAAGGCATGAGAATGCTAATGAAATGTGATGCTCTATACTAACCATCGTAAGCGAATAAATAAAAAGGAGAAAGATGTGGGATTGGAAGACATGCACATTATTACAACGTTTAATCCCTCACGCAGGAGGGTGCGAATCAATGTCCGAAAGTCCGAATTAAACTAACTATTACAAAATCGAATGAATGAATAAAATAGGCTAAGCTTATTAACTAATTAATTAGGCTATTTATGCTATTACAACGAATAACCAAGATTAATAAACTAACTCTCTAAGCTAAGTAATTATAATAATTATAAAAAGGACAATAATAATTATAACATGTTAATGATCAGATTAATTACAATAAACAATAATTAATTAATTAATTACAATAATCATAACATAAGCGAGGAAGCGCAAGAATTGCATGCATGCTCATGCATGGTGCTTAAGAACAGCTCTGTCTGCCCCAAGCTTGCCCTGTTTCACCTCAGCCACTTCCTTCTATTTTCTGCAAAAAACACTACTGACCAAACTTTGAGAGCTGACCAGCCCTTAATGCAGCCCGACCGGGCATAGAGAAGGCCGGCCATGCCTCAGTTTTGTGCAACTCTCTATTTTGTGTTCTAAAGTGGAATAAGTGAAGACAAAGTTGTTCAAGCTCTGTTTGTCCCTTTTTTCCTTGTCTGTCATGGGAAAGCCTTGAGAAAAGGTTGAAATTGATTCCAAAGCCATCAATGAGCAAATTGATTGCTTGATGATCTTGGATACAATCTTGGACCAAAATCAATGAATGCAATAAATAAGACCACCCATCCCTCTTGTCATGGAGTGAACTCAAAGAGAGTGGTAGAGACACTTCAAGAATCATCAAAATCCCATGAATTAGCGCATGATCACTCTTGACTCGATAAACTTGGCATAACGTCCGGCCAAGTCTAAGCAATATAAAGCCATTTTCTTTATGTGCGTTGATCCAATTTTAAACCAATTTGTTTAGTCATTGCCATTCATTAGTCCATTTGTCCAAAGTGATAATTAAGTCCTCTAAAAGGAGAGAAGCGTCAAACGGGAAGTAATTCTCAACATGAAAGAGAGATTATACCGTTGACAATGAATCTCCGTAGAGATTAAGCCATTAAGCGTGAATCTCTAGTTCATGTTTTGAACAACCATCAACCGGTTGAAACAACTCTCAAATTAAAGAAATGAATGATAGGTTACTTATTAAAATGAGGCTCTTCAACAAGGAAATTACTTAAAGAAAAGCTAGAACAAACATGCAATAACCTATGTATGTGAACATATGAGACAACAAGCAAGCTAATCAAAGCATACGCTATTTAAATAAATTAAAAAAGCCCTAAAACAGCCCCTAACATGCAAAATAACAGTAGCTAAAACCATGCTAAAAGAGCATAAAACATAGCCAAAAGCAAGAAGGTACAAAACTAGTAAGCATGACAAATGAGAGGTGACTAACCCCTCCACTTTTGAGACTTTTAAACCATGTTTTTTTCAGCCCTTTGAACCTCTGAAATCAGTTTGTAAACTAAGAAAAATAGTGATAAAACAAAGGGAATGAGCTATGGAGTAAGGTGCAAGAAAGGATGTCAACCCTCTCTATCTTTGGTAGCTTATTCAAACCCAAGTTTCAACACTTGAAATGGGCCCAAAACAGCACAAGAACACAAGAAATAGATTGAAATAAAAGCAAAAAAAAAGTGACAAGCTTATGCCTCTTGAAGAGAGTAAGCTTTGGTTGTTGATCAAACTTGATTCCAAACACCCTCAAGTTTATGAAATATGGTTTGAAACTCTAGCAAAAAGCTTCAAGAACAACCTCTAATGGTGTATGCATTGTGTATGTATAACTAAAGAAGGTTGAATATCAAAGGAAGCAAGAAGGATGGTTTTAGCTCTCAAAGCTTTTGGAAAATTTTGCTAACCTTGAATTCTGAAGGAAGAGGTTCTATTTATAGAATTTGAGCCAAAAAGGTCAAAAATATTTTCAAACAAAGATATTTGTTCAATTCCTACCAGTTGTCTGTTTGGCGCCACCGAGACCCAGCCAGGCCTCGAAACCCACGGCCAGGCCTCAATAATGCACGGCCGGCCTAAAAACCAACTCGGGAAAAGTTTTCAATAAGGCCCGGCCGGCCCTCAAAATCTACATTCAGGCCCAACTTCAAACGGGCATATCCCTCATCTGGACTCGGTTTTAGGTTATTCTTGAGTCTAAATTGAATCCTCGGAAGTCTACTTTTCAATGGTAGTGGCCTCACATCCAAATTCTAAGTGTGCAAATAAATATGCCTATTTTAGTGAAAGCTGCTCATTTTTAACTTAACCGGATCAATGCCTAACTTCTCCGAACTAGTTTTCTTCCCTCCCTTCCTATTTTCTTTAACTCCAAACCTATAAATAAGATGTTTTAAATATTTTTCAAAGAGTTCACCTCCCTTCTATTTATTTCCACTTTGTTCTTACTCGGTTTATCGAAAAGTGAAATGTTTTAAACAAAATGCAAAAATATTTTGAAAATGAGGGTTTTGAGGTCTAAAAATAGTTTGTCAAAATAGTTTTGGTCCAAAATGGGGTGTAAGGTTGGGATCAGAGCTTGAATCCAAATTTCTTCGCTGAGAATTCAAAAGATTGCACAGCGTAACTTTCATCATCAGGTGTTCGGAATAAAGCGTCTAAGTCTTAAGGGAGGTCAAAAATGGGGTGCCTACACATAGCCTCAAAGACCTATCCTTCTTTTTGACAAATAACATTGGAGCACCCCAAGGTGAAGTACTTGGGCGGATAAACTTCTTGTCTAATAGTTCCTGGAGTTGAGTTTTTAATTCCTTCAGTTTAGAAGTGGACATTCTGTATGGGGTTTTCAAGATTGGTTGCGTCCTGGGTACTAAATCAATGGTGAACTAAATCTCCCTATCAATTAACTCCCTAGGTAGGCCATTAGCAAATACATTAAGAAATTCACAGACCACAGGAATGTTTTCCACACTAACAATGCCCAATGACACAGTCAACACACTACACAAGTGACCCTTACAACCTTTCCTTAACAATATTCTGGCTTTTATAAATGAAATCAAGTATGGCGGAGGAAATACCCCATTTCTAGGAAAAACAAACTCAGACATACCGGGTGGTTGAAACACAATGGTTTTATTCACACAGTCAATAGTCGCACAATACTTTGTCAACCAATCCATGCCCAATATACAATCAAAATGGTCTGTGCTCAAAGGTAACAAGTCAACATATAATGTCAATTCACTAATCATAATATCACATACCAAATAAACATAAACACATTTCATAAAACCCCCAGACAGTATAGACACAGATAGTAAACAATTCATGGGTTCCAAAGGTCTAGTTAATTTTCGAGAAAAAGCACGCGATATGAATGAATGTGTGGAACCAGAATCAATCAGCACATAGGCATTCTGAGTAGGTATCATCACTTTTTGTATTTTCCATTGCTATAGGAAAAGAGGAGAACAATAAACACAGGCAAGTAGTTCTTTTTACAGTGTTTGGAACATTCAATCCTTGTTCATTCGTTCTAATTTCAATTTCATGTGTTCATGTTCAGGTGTAGTTTTCTCATAGACAGAAATTAACTCACACACTCACACATGCACATGAATGTCCCTACTTCTTTTCTAGGACATCCTATAGCTCATATGGACTCGTGTGTGCGGTATAACATGTGCTCTGATACCACTCTCTCATTACCCAAACCCGCCCTATGGGTTTAGCGTCGTAGCCGGCCAGTAATCCTTGGATTACCAAAGGCCTCTGAACAGAATAATGTATAATTAGGGGCTGCTAAAGCAAATATAGAAACATACATAGTCCATTGAACTGTGGAGACATATATGGGATAGAAATTTAAATCTTTATACACATATACGCGACGTCATAATGTAGTCTTATGTCACATTTATTACTTATGTAGCCAAAAAGGGACTTAGCCCAATATACACATAACCGAAAACTTGTTCATAATTCAAAGAAGACAAGGTCTTAAACGTATGCCATTTAGACTTGACTTGCTTACAAAAGGGAACCTCCTTGGAGGCACAATGGCTGGCTAACAAAACAGAATCTTAGGCCATCAACTCTGGGCCTGGTCATGTGCCTACTCACCTACATACATACCAATAAATAGTGAGCTAGTGCCCAGTGAATAATAACAGAGTAAAGATTTTACTGAATGATGTCCATAAAGAAACAGAGTCTTATACATGATCAGTCGTCAAAGCAGAAATAGATTCATATACGTAGTTGCATTCGTATTCAAGTTCGTGTATTTCACATCATAGTACGTGGCACATCCATTAGCATTAACAAATCCGATGACCCATATTTGAGATGACCATAAAGGCATTTTGTTGACTCATGTGCGCAGAGACGTTTCCGATGACCCATAAAGGGACGGCCATAAAGGCATTCCGATGGCTCATATGCACAGAGACATTTTCGATGACCCATAAAGGGACAACTATAAAGGCATTCTGATGACCCATAAAGGGACGCAAAGTATCACAGGATGCTATGGATGCCACGAGTACATTTCAGAAACTTAGACAATCATTCATTCATATAAAACATAGCATTTAAGAAAGCTGATCATTTCATATCATCAGAAAATAATTAAAGTCAAACATAACTTTACATAGTTATTATTCATAGATAAACAAATGGCTCCAATTCGACGGACAGAGGGCAATTCAGATATTTTGTGGCGCGTGCCCTATACAAATACAGAGCGAATACGTACTGAATTACATACCTGGAATCATTAACTTAGTTCTTTCGTGTCTTGGTGTGTTTCTACTTCTTATCCTCATTATGGTGTCTTAATCTTAGCCTATGAAAGCCTAGAATGCAATGAGGATGCTAAAATGCACTTGAAAAACACTTAACAAAATTTGCTGAAAAGAGGGGTCTCGTTCGAGCGCAATTTTCTTCATTTGAGCAAACATGAAAAATGTGAGTGGTTGCTCGAGTGCAACTTCTTTCGCTCGAGCGATCTATAAACTTTGAAAAAGTACTGATTGTGTGATTTTTACGTTCGACGGTCGCTCAAGCGTGACACTCAGGTCCTCGCATGAGCGCAACTTCTGTCGCTCGAGCGGTCTGCAAAACATATGAACTTCTGGAAGCATGCATTTCACGCTCGATTGAACTTCTGGTCACTCGAACGGAAGTGCAAGATCACAGAGTGGTCGCTCGAGCGGAGAATCTGTCGCTCAAGCAGAAAGGCAGAATCTGGGATTTCTAGAATTTGCTTTTCACAGCTTAAAACTCAAATCCAAGGCTAAAATTCATATCCTTTTGGGCTCAAATTTGAGGAAACACATGTAAACTTGTAAAATGTGAAGGATTAAAGATCATTTCATGAAATCAAGGTCCAAAAGTATGTCAATTGTGCAATATTTAACTTGAAATGTAAGAACGTGATGTAAACATAATATGCATGTATTCATTTGAGTTCATAGCTTCCAAAACATGATCAAATGAGGTCCAATGGTGAGAAATGTCATGAATTCTTCAAACCATGCTAGAATTACAACATGCATGTGAGGAAAGCTTTGAAGACAATTTCAAAATGCTATGAAATATGTATGCTTGTATAGAATGCCTTAACTTCCTTCAATTCTAGCTCAATTCCCATATGAATTCACCTAATTCACTTGTTTTCATACATTAATCAACTACATTACAAAGTCAAAGACCAAAATTCTTACCTAGAGTCTAAATTGCACAAGTGAAGAAGCTTCAACTCCCAAATTCTTTGTAAATCTCTAACAATTCTAAGCAATTCTCCTTATTCCTAGCTTTTGATCTCAATCTTCTTCTATCTCTCTCTCCCCCACGTTTTGCTTGTGTGTATGAGCTTAAATGTGTTGAGATGTAAAGAAAAGAATGAGCATAGGCACATATGGGAGCCTTATATAGGCTTGGCTAATGGCTTATTTAAAGCTAATCAAATGGGCATTAAATTAATCTAATTTAATCGTTCTGAACCGAATTTTAATTAAACCTACTATAAAATTCTAAAAATTCTAATTAACACAAAAATCAAGTTAATTTCTGATTCCAAAGGTTACCCAAACACAATTTGCGAAAGTGCCATTAATTGTTAGTTGTTAGCGATAATTTGAAAAAATCATCACAGAAAACATTACTAATTATCATTTTTTAACTATAGATTTAGAAAATCAACATTAATTGTCAATTTTTAGTGACAGAATCATAAAATCGTCACAAAAAGTTTTGAAGTAAGGTGTTGTTTGATAAAACTGAAAACTGAAGATTGGAAATTAAATATTAAAAAATGAATGCTGAATTTATGAAACTAAAAAATTATTTGATAAAAATTTAAGTGTTGAATTAAAAATAAATTGTTTGATAAGTAAAAGATCAAATACGAAATTTATTATTTTCAAATTATACATTTTGATTTTTATATTGTGATGGTTGTGGTGGTGGTTGTGGTGGTGGTAGTGGTAGTGGTGGCGGTGACATAGTGATGGTAGCGATGGTAGTAATCGTAAAATCATTGTGGTGTTTATGGCAATAATGATGAAAGTGATGGTAGTCGTAGTGGTAGCAGCGGTAGCATGATGGTGGTGGTGGCAGGGACGGTAGTGGTGGCGGTGGAGGTAATAGTGGTGGTAACGGCATGATGGAGGTGGTTGTGGTGGTGATAGTAGTAGCGATGGCAATGGTGGTGGTGTAAAAAGTTTATAATAATATATATCGATACTTATGTTTAATATTTATAAATTCAATCAAAATAAAATAAGTTTTATATGATTAAAAAATTTCTTCAATTTTAGTTTATATTTTAAGAAGCACTTAAATTTTTGAGTGATATCAATTGTGATTATCAAACGAACTTAATTGATTATCACTTACTCAATTTAGTTTTAAGTATTGAATCATGTTATCAAACACTCTTAACTATTAGGATTTTTTAATCTATACAAACACTTGTGAGATTTACTTGTGTACATGTCTTTACAACAGGACCAATGAGTAAATAACCCTTAATAAAATTTAGTTAAATTATCTCTATATATGTATATATAAACAAATATAAAATTATTTTTAAAAAATATGTTGTAACATATATGATGCGGAAGACTAATCTTAACCCTAATTATCCAGCTATAAAAGTATAAATTAAATAAATATATGTGATATTTAATTAAATTATTTATTTTAAAAAGTATACCAATATAGCTAGTGTAACTTGAATATATAATTTTATGTCAAATAATTATGTATAAAAGCTTCATATAATATTAAATTATAATAGAAAAATAAAAATGTATTAACTTATATGTAATTGATTAGTTAATTATTAACATTCATATTTAAACAAAAATTAAATATATAAAGAGTGTGAATATGGGCAAGGACTTTGGTCTATTGATTATATAACACTATTTTGCGATGTGAGGTTTTCAAGTTCTATTATTTTAGATAGTAATTTGATATCCTTTGACTTAATGATTGTGTAACGTCATTTTACGATGTGAGATTTTAATGATATTATTGGATGCAACTTATTATAAATTGAAAGTAAATCAACAAATAACCCCGATATATAAGACTATTTACAGTGTGACAAAAGAGATAAGAATTTGAGATAAATATTATTTTTAGTACCATATATTGAAAACCTTCCCCAAAATTCCTTAAAATCATTTGTTAGATTGATTTTTCTTTTTCCTATTCCCTAACCTTGGATCTCTATTGTAACATTACTGAAGCGGATTTGAAAAAAATTTAATATACTGTAAGTTTTTAAAATATTTACAAATAAGTGATAAATTTTATATACTTTCATAATTAAAATCATATATATATTTTTTATAAATTTATACTAATCTACATAGCTATAAAATGCTAACTTACATGACCGTGTACCATGGCTGACTCTAAAATTTTCAAAACTCAAAAGCGAAAATTTGAAATTGAGATATTTTACGTTTAAAAAAAAAATTATTCATAATTTTATCCCGAAAAAGTGTACTATGTATATTAAATTAATATAATATGATCTATGTTTAGAATAGATGTGATCCATAAATACATTTTTTGAATTAATTTAAGAGTATATAATATTATTATATATAATTATACACGTGAGTAAAATGGTAAATACATATAATTTTCTTGTATTAATTGTCACACAAATTATGCTTTCTTATATAGTTATTAAATTATATATTAAAATTTACTTACACAGATTAAAATATGAAAAAAAAATCATTATAAACTAAAAATATAAATAAAAAAAAAAATTTGTCAATCGTGTGACAAATAAGACAAAAACAGCTTAGGTACACGGAAGAAAACTAAATTTATTTATTTTTTTATTTTTTTCAATGAGACAATAAAAAGAACAAAAATATTTATTTATTGTTTTATCAATTGTGTGAGAAAAGAATCAAAACAGCCTGACCCACACAGTAGAAAACTAAAAATATTAATTTATTTTTCGTTAATCAAACAAAAATAGCCTGACCCACACGATAGGTAGATGAGCAAAAATATTTACTTATTTTATTTTTTTTGTCAATTGTGTGGCGAATAAGGCCAAGTTTGGCATCTACTAAATAATACAAAAAGTCAAAAAGTCACTATCTTATTTAAGTCACATCATCTTATTTAAATCACATCACCTCTCTAACACATCACATCAAACTCAACCCATATAAGCCAATAAATTAAAAAGTGCACTCTTTTAGACAAAAACAGCTTAGGTACACGGTAGAAAACTAAAAGTATTTATTTGTTTTTGTCAATTGTGAGACAAATAAATCAAAAACCGTCTGACCCACACGGTATGGTCTTATTTATTATTATTATTATTATTTTTTTTTGTTAATTGATTAGAAATTACGTATGAATTTTATCAATGACAGTTTTAAGGATTGTCAATAATAAATCCTAAATATCAAGATTTTATAATCTCAATACACTCTTACCTATCTTAAAATATTTTTACATATTTCAATAATATTTTTTACATATTTTTTCAAAACTAATGACAGCCTTTAAGACTGTTTTTAATGTTCCCAATATTTATAGCCAAAAAATAATTACAAATTTAAATAATCATATTCCAATAATTATAAAATCTTAGCAACCAACCACCTTTATAATAGTAAAAACAAAATAATTCATCCGACAATCAATCAAATGAAAAGTCTTATTAGAAAATAAACAATGCAAAACATAACTTAAGAAGAAATTATCAGTTTTCATAAATGGATTGATTTTTAATTTGTTATATCGAAATCTACACAGGTAATGAAATTAATAATCTGTGCAAGAAAGAAAAGAGAGAGGGAATTATTTGATAACAAAAGATGGAAAAACTATTTATAAAAAGTGGAAAGTGTAATTTTTTCTGTAAAAAAATTCATAAAAAAAGTTACATCCCCCCTCCTTATAATTACTTCTGGTAACCAGCCTTAAAAAATAAATAATTCCTGCTTTGTTTTCTTGTACAAGTTTCGCAGCCAGAAAAAAAAAAAAAAAAAAAGGGTTGTATTTTTATGTACACGATAGTCACTCATTATATCCTTTTCATATTTTTACTTTTATTTTTAAGAAAAATTATAAATAGAATTATTTAAATTTATTAAAAATACAGATTCCTTCATTATATTTGAGAAATTACATCCATTCTTTGATATTTCATATCACATAACAAATGGCTCTATGTTTATAGTTAAGTCAATTAAAATATGTTTCTCATATGTGGTAAAATTTTCTTAAAAAATACATATATTAATTTTTGTTCAGTTAAAAATTTTATTTATTTTATTTTTTATTTTTTACTATTTCTCTTTTCTTATTTTTTTGTTTTCTCTCAATTAGTAATATTACTCTACTTAACCATAGTACCACTCTTTATCAACACCATTGTTATTATTGTTTACAAGTATTTGGTCTATCACTGAGGAGGATTGAAAAATATTATGGTTCCGTCGCCCCTCGGTGTGGCACCCTTACTTTGCCTAAAACGGCTATAAGTTTCATTATATTTACCAAAGCCTCTAATGTAAACAAGTTACAAGAAAAATTAGAAATATTCTTTGATCTATAATCACTCACATCTATTCTTTAAAAAATTCTCTGAGAAGTGTTCTTCAATTTTTGTTTACACCCTCCCTCAGAAATTATACACTGAGCCTTATAGTATTAAGCTCATCTTTCCTGTGTGAGATTTACAGAAAAATCAAAGTTTCATTTTATATATCTATCTTTGAGAGATATTTATTGTAAGCTTTCTTTGAAAGCAAAAATACCATTTCATCTTGTAAAAATGTTGCAAACACTGTGTTCTTGAAATCTTGAAAGTGATTGTGAATCACTTAAGATTTGCAAGGGTTTGGGCTTGTGAAATTTATGTAAGATCCGTAGAGGATTGCTCCATTTGTAAAGAGGTTGCTAGCACCCCTGTGAAGTTAGAAGATAGTGAAAAATCTCAAGTGAAGCTTGAGAAGTGGATGTAAGCTTGGTTGAAGCCGAATCACTATAAATCTGTTTGTTTCCTCTTCCCTAATCTCTGTACTTTCCTACTACTGCTATAGCTATCTAATATTCATGTGTTAATCATTTGATTTACACTGTATGTTAGTTATACCTGATTGTTATTTTGCTTGATCATTTACTGCTAAGTTCATCATTGTGCTTGTTAATAATTTGTTGTACTAGTAGTTAATTTTATTAGAGTATTATTAATTTTAATTTGTAAAAATCTAATTCACCCCCTCTTAGGTTGCTTGATTATTTTTGAAACAAGGGGAAGAATTTAAACTTGATTATTTTTTAAAATCCCTTCAGTTTCTATTCTGTTTTTTATATCAAACTTATGGGCTTGCACCTTCACATGTTACTATTTTTTTTTGCCCATTATTGTCAAATGGTATGAGCTTCAATTGTATGATCATTATGTGCTATCATTTTTTTGGTATCATAGAGCTACCTTGATATGGATGATTATTTGTCTTATAATTAGACTTACATTCTTTCATCATATATGTTGTACCATACTCCCTCATTGTGCTTGATTTTGTTGAAAATGTCATCGAGGGGAGAAAAAGAGACTTGATTGTTTTAGTGTCTCTGCTTATTTTGGTATCTCTATGCTTTTGGTATCTTAATTCTTACAACATGACCTTTGAGCTAATTAGTTGTTGATAATATAAGAGGAAGATCGTTTTCCTCAAGGAACAGTGACTTGAACTTTAGCTCCATATTTATGCTCTTACTTAGCAACCTTGTTTGATCTATGCACTGTTATGTCTATTATAGTCTTGAGATTGGTATGCTCTTGCTAAGAAATTGAGAATTAGATCTTGCTCAAATGCTTCTCATATACTCATTAACATTTTGGTCTCTTATTATTATTTTTTGTTTGGGCTTAATTTTCTTTCTTTTTTTTCTCTGCTTTTTAATTTCATTTTTCAATACTTAAACATAAACACGACAACAAATCAAAATACAAATATTTACATAACAAAAAAAAAACACCCTTCATTTTTTTTTACGGCCACACACCGATCAAAATAAACATTAAAAAAAACTCTTCATTTTTTTCCGGCCATACGTCGATCTTACTTACTCGTCTCTTCCATCGTTTTCTTCTTCTTTTTATCACCTTGGGCGACCCTTGACGCCCCTGCCCCCGTACTTTCGTCGAGAGCGATGACTTCCCGATGACTATCAAAAGCAAAGAACGACGTTGCTCCAAATCGGGCCATGGAGGTGGTCTTCCGTTTAAGCTCTTTACTTTTGGCCTTCAGTGCGCCTATTTCTGCTCGCGCATCCTTGTGTATGTGCTGGAGCAGAGAGAGTTGGGCGTTGACCTGATGGAGCTCACTCGTCCTATTCTACAATCGGTGAGCCAATTTTGTGACTACCGTCACCGTCTCCATACAGGACGTCTGTGTGAAATGATTGGCTTCTATGTCAGATTGAGCTGCCATGATTTGCTCAATCGACATCATAGAAAGGTTAGGAAGAGGAATGATAGAAAGAGTAGGAGTAGGAGCACTCGGTCCAACAGAGCTTATGGGATCGTTCAGGTCCAGAAATAGAGTAAGGAGACGGGATGAGGAAACCATGGTTTAGAGGTGAGAGGTGTAAAAGAAATGAGCTGCAAAGAAATAGAAGAGAATAGACTGAGGTTTGGCCTCCTCCGTTCAGTTTCTTTTTTTTGTCTCTCGATGAGGAAGAAAAAACAGAAGAGAATGGTGAAGAAGAAAATAGAAGAGTGTGTGATTAAGAAGAAGGAAAAAGATAAGAAGACAAGGAGGGAGAGGGAGTCTAGGCACGTACAAATCGAGGCCTGCTTTTATCGGCCAATGACGCAAAAGTGAGGCCGCGTGTCAAACGCGTTTATCGAAGGCAAAAGAGAGGCACGAGAGAGTTGTATGTGTAAGCATATATGTATATATATGTTTTGAATTGTATAGATGCCATTTATCCCTATCATTTTCTTCCTCCTCCTCTAGATTCTGACCCATGATTTCCTTTTGATAATGTCACAGGGGGAGAAATTATATAATGTTATGTATTATGGTATTATTTGAAAACTAATATGATAATTATGTATTTATGGTTTGATATCTTAATCTCATATCATGTCTCTAATTAAAGCTTATTTATTACACATGTGCTAATCTATGTTTTTAGAAATGAATTCAGGGAGCATGACTTGAAGGAGAACTTTTCTTACTCTTAAATCAAACAAAATCAAATCAAAACATCATTGTATGACATCATCAAAAATGGGGAGATTATTAGACTTATTTATTTTGATGATTTATTTAATTATGTTTTTAATTTATTTGGAAGAGAAAAATAGAATCAAAATTTATTTTGATGATTTATTTGAAAGAGAAAGATAGAATCAACATTTATTTTGCCCCATTATTTCTCACCTAAACCTTTATCCTAAATGTTGTTAGAATATATTTAATATTTAATTAAATCAGGAGTTCAAATAGCCCAAAATAGAGGTTCAAACAGCCCAGTATAGCATTAGTTCAAAAGGTTCAAGTGGAAGATATTCAAATTTGTAATGGTGGAGTGAAAGATATTCAAATTAGTAATGATGGAGTACAACGGCTATAAACGGTTATAAATTCAACGGTTATAAATTCAAATGAATACAACTGTTATGAATTCAAATGAATACAACGACTATAAACGGCTATAAGTTTCATTATATATACCAAAGCCTCTAATGTAAACAAATTACAAGAAAAAACAGAAAATATTCTTTGATCTATAATCACTCATATCTATTCTCTGAAAAAACTCTCTGAGAAGTATTCTTTAATTTTTGTTTACATCCTCTCTCAGAAATTATACACTGAGCTTTATAGCATTAAGCTCATCTTTCCTGTGTATTTCACTACAACAAAATGGTTCTTTAATGACAAAATCACTTCGTCACCAATACTGAAATTTTCGTCACCAAATTTATCTGTGATGAAATAATTTCGTCACCACGTTCGTCATTAATTCGTCGTCACTAAAAGTACCTGATGACGAAAATTTATTTTGTCACCTATTATTGGTATTTGGTGACGAAATATTTCGTCACTAAATGTTAAATATTTTGTCACCTATAACGTTCATTTCGTCACTAAAATTAAATAAAATTTTATTATATTTGTTTTGGGTGACAAGATATTTCGTCGTTAAAAATAGCGATAGAATTTTTAGTGACAAAAATATCGTCACCAAAAGATGGGAAAAAAAAGACAGTTCAGTGACGAAAACTTTTGTCAACAAATATTTTAATTTAGTGATGAAATAGTGAATATGTGTGACGAAATTATTTGTTGGGATTAGAAAGTTTTAGTGTCAATTTTTTTTTGTCACCAATAATAAATAAATTTTAAAAATTGGGGGGAGGGTAATATTTGCAATTTATATATTTTTTTCAATAGACAATACCTGTACATTTTAATAATCTATTAAATAAAATATCTAATACAAATCAATACAAAATTAAACTGTTCATTATCATAAAACAACCCAAGCAAAATACATGTCTCATAGTATTAAGAAATTAATATATAACATCCAAACCATAACATCTATTCTAGTAAAATCAAGAACTACAACACAATCAAAATAACTTGTGCTTTTAATAACCTGCTGAATATAATACCCATTACAAATCATTACAAAAACCTGTTCATTTGGTAATATCAACAAAAACTTGTTCTTTTAATCTATTCAATAAAATATCAACAAAAAGATAAAATTCATCACAATATAATCATGACCCACAATAACATAGTCAAAATACATGTTTAGTAATATCAACAAAAAGTACAACTACACTGTGATGGATGTGTCTGGTAATATCAACAAAAAAACTCTCGCTATGTAGGTTACCAAATTCGTTCATCTCCAATCTGCCATTTAATTTTATATATCTATTTTTTAGAGATATTTATTGTAAGTTTTCTTTGAAAGCAAAAATACATTTCATCTTGTAAAAATGTTGCAAACACTGTGTTCTTGAAATCTTGAGAGTGATTGTGAATCACCTAAGATTTGTAAGGGTTTGGGCTTGTGAAATCTATGTAAAATTCGTGGAGGATTGCTCCATTTGTAAAGAGGTTGCTAGCACCCCTGCGAAGCTAGAAGATATTGAAAAATCTAAAGTGAAGCTTGAGTAGTGGATGTAGACTTGGTTGAACCCGAACCACTATAAATCTGTTTGTCTCATCTTCCCTAATCTCTTTACTTTTCTGCTACTGCTATAACTATCTAATATTCATGTGTTAATCATTTGATTTACCCTGTATGTTAGTTATACTTCATTATTATTTTACTTGATCATTTACTGCTAAGTTCATCATTGTGCTTGTTAATAATTTGTTGTACTAGTAGTTAATTTTATTGGGGTATTATTAATTTTAATTTGTAGAAACCTAATTCACCCCCCTCTTAGGTTGCTTTTTGGGTAAGACATAGTAATTCTCAGAAGTCCTAAGGTCATTGCCACAGGTATTTATTGCACAAATCTAAAGAGTTTATGAAATTTTGGTTGATGCGGAGTTTGATTTGGTCACAAAAAATTTAATGTGATTGATTGCGATGACCGGTTCCTTTTCTCCTTTCTTTTTTTTTTCTTCGCTTCGTTCTCTCTTATCCTCGTCGGATTTGAAATGTCCGGGAATGATTCTTTAGTTTGTATTTCTTTCAGTGTTGAATTTCGGTTGTTCCGGAGGGTGCGCGAGTGAATCCGGAGTGTCTGGGAGCGAGGCGAGAACTTTGGGTGGCTAGGACAGGGTCACACGTGTGGGGCCCTAGGTCGCACGAGTAGTGGGCTTGGCTGCACGAGCGGTGAGGACTAAATCGCCTAGGTGAGCATTCTGAAATTGCCGCACGAGCGGGGGAAATGGGCCGCTCGAGCGGGGGAAATTGGGCCGCTTAAGCAGAGGAAGAGGCTGCACGAGTGGAGGGGGGCCACTGCACGTACAGGGAGGGGCGCCACACGTGCGGCCAACTGGGCAGCCCGAGCCCTGTTTTTCTTATACACTTTGGTCCGAATATATATCACTTTTAACTCATTTTTCTCTCATTCTAAACCTAATTTCTCTCCTCCTTCCCTCTAGAAAACACCTCAATCACCCAAAACTCTTTGATTTTTGAGATTCTTGGAGCAAGATCATCATCATTTCTCTCAAATCTTGAAGCTCCAAGCTAGGGCTCCTCTTGGTGTAGTGAGGGTTCTTCATCCAAGCTAGGGTTTCTTCTCTCCATCTTCTCAAGCCTTGAGGTAGGGTTTTCTTCAGTCATATATACAAGTTTTGCTAGATTGATGTTGATTTAAAAGGGTTCTTGAAGTTTTGTGTTGATTTCTTTGATTTTGATTCAAAATGAAGAGGACTTTAAATGTGGGTTTGTATCCCCACCTTTTACTATTATCTTAAGGGTTTTCCTCTATTAAACTCATGAAAAATAGTGTGATGGAGTTTCTCTTAGAAAATGATGAAAGTTTGTTATTGATAAAAACCCTAGAAATTGGGGATTTTTGGTAAAATGGAAAATGTCTTTGAAATTTCTTATTTTCTTATGTTAAAAAGATGAATGGGAGGGGTTTCATCAATGTTTAACAAGATGGAAAATTTACTTGATGTATGAGAAGAAGGTGTTGTTTAAATATTATTGCTAATACTTGAATAAGCAAGCTTGTGGGTGATAAATTGTTGGATTTCATAAATGGTGGAAAAATTGTAAACATTGGGGATTTATATTTGAAATATGTCACTTGTAGTCAGGGAGAGACTAATTTGTTATGACATGTGAAATGAGAATTGTGGCAATATGTTGATGACACGTGTTAATTTTGTGGATGAATATTGAAAGGAGAATATGAGAATGTGAATGTTGACATTGTTGTAGAGATATTCAAAATGCAGAAATGTTTTGAGCTATGGAAAAGATCTTTCCATTGCATGCTACTTCATTTATCATTGTGCATTGTGAACTTAAATCAAAGAGATTTACATCATGGAGAAAAGTATTATTGTAATGAGAACTATGAAATTGTGTAAGGGGTAAATACATTGGTAAGTCCGGATAGGAGGTGTAGATGAACTTTGTAAGGTTGGCCTGTGTGTCCTTGGTGAAAGACCAGAAACAGCGTGAATAGGTGTCGAGCCTTCCGGTTAATAGCGGTAAAAATGACAGTTTGGTAGTACTTGTAGAGCCTACTTGCAGACATCAGCCTAGGGATTACCAGTGTCGTATTTACCACCCCTATTGAATTAATATTGGAAGTTTGAAATTGAGAGATTACATGATAATACTGAGAACGTAGTGATTTGAAATAGTGCATTGAAATGAATATTTTCCTCATTTATTAACCTTGGCATGGCATTTCATTCATGTTTACTTTTATGTTGAGGAAAGAGCATAAATGTATATACTTTGTGAGAATTTCTCTACTGGGCTTTAGGCTCACCGCTATGGGATTTGGTGCAGGTAAAGATGTGGTGATCCCGTCGAGTTGATGGTGTGGACATGAATGTGAAGAGTGCTTGCTCTTATATTTTTGTGTAAATTTTTGTAAAGCCAAGGGCTAATATGTATGGGTCCGAGAGACCATTTTGTGTAGCCGGGCTATTGCCTTGGAACTTGTAAGCCCTTGAGGGCCTTGTTCATTTTGATTTGATGATTTTACATGCTATATATTCATGTACTAGTTTACCAATGAATGTATAACCGCATGTGAGATTATTTTTGTAAAACATTCGATTTTATGTAAGGGATATGGTTAATATCTTATTGTGGAAGTGGGTGGATGTAACAGTTATGTGGATAGTTCATGCCTAATTATTTCAGAGCGTTACATTGATTATAAAAGTTTTAATTAGACTAAGGTTTAGAGATTCACTTACAACAAGTTGACTGGTATTTGTCAAAAATTCTAACTTTATAACTCAATTCAGATTCATACGAAAGTTGAACCCAATCGGAACGTTTAACAATTTTTAGTTTATGAAAAATATTTTCCAAAAGATGATTTCATAAAAACTTGATTGGTTCAACAAGTCAAAACTAGTAATTTAATTCGTAGAGAATTCTAAACATTCACTATACTTGGAGTTAATGATAAATCAAAAAATTATACAAAATAAAATATTTTTCTAAATAAAATAACCAATAAAATAAATAAAATCTTACATTAAAACCATAAAAAATAATTGGCAAAAATCAGACACTTGTTGTGACTTCACTCCTCACCTTAGCAAAATATTTAGCTACTCATAATTAAAATACACAGATGACAAAATATTTGACTTCCTTTGTCCAAAAAGAAAATATTTTACAAGGAATGCTTCCATCAAGAATGGAAGTTGAATCAAATCAGCTTCAGCAACCAATTAGTCTAGACAATGATTCATGTTTAAATGTCCCTTTTTAATGATAAATGCTCTTCTTCATTTATTTATCACCAAACTTTTGAAATATCCCAATGCATCAACAATGTAAAACCATCCCCATGTGCCAATTCATCATCCATGAACCGGCAAGAAAACAAATAAAATAAAATAAAGGAAAAGAATGGAGGGGTTGGTGACCAGCATCTTTCATCTTCTTCTTTCTTTTCCTTTTTCATTCTTTTTTTCTTTGAGCTTGGCTGATGGTTCAATCTTAAAGCCATCAATCTGCCAAAGCATCAATAATTAAAATAATAAAGAAATAAAAAGAAAGATAAATGGAAGGGTGGTGTGGGTGTGTGATGATTGTGTGTTGTCTCCCATGATTGTTTGTTTGTTTTATTTTTTATAAATTGTTTGTTTGTTTTATTTTTTTATTTTTATAATAAATATAATATAATATCTAAAATATTTAAAACGTATTATTTATATTAATTTATATACAAACGTACAAAATATGTACAAACACATAAAATCACACAAAATTATAAAATAGTAAAAATAAATAAATTAATAAAGTGTATATTAGAGACTAAATATGTAATATTTAGACAATGATCAAAAAGTATTTAGACAATTTCATATTTAATTGTTAGGTCAATTGTATGAATTTTTTTAATAAAATAGTATTTGTAATTTTCATAACGTGACACGGAATTCATGCTTTTCACAAACTTTGAGGGATATAATTGTAATTTATCTTTAAAATTAATTAGTAGTTAGAAATTTAGATATCAACAATCATGAATTTGAATAAAAAAATTTTAAAAAAATAAACGAAATATAGAATATTTTTTTTTTTTTTTTTTTTTGTTTCTTAATCATTTTGTTCCGTGTTTTAAATTCTTTACTTAGAGTTTGTTTGGATGTGTGTTGATTTTTTTATTTTTTGACTTTTAAATTATTTTAATTTAGGATTAAAAAGTCTCGTTTGGAATAGACTTTTTGACTTTTTAAATTTTTGTGAGAGAAAAAATAAAATGATTATGATTTAAATATCACATTTTATTTTATTAATTTTTTAATCTATTTTACCTTTTTATAACTAAAATAACTTTTTAACTCCAAAAATTGCTATCCCAAACGAGTTGCTAGTGTATAAAGCAAATGACAAGTGAAGGCACTAGATTCACAGTAACCCAAAATCAAAACAAGTCAACAACAGTGTAGGTCGAGAAATACTACAAATTTATTGGTCTTCTCGACCTTTCGGAAATCCATTAGTACTACTTCTCTCATCTGCTTCATCTTATGAATTAATCTGAATCTCATCCCCAATTCTTCGTATTCAAAGTTTGTTGGCTGTGTGGCTATGAATTGGTGACAGACCAAAAAATAAAAGGTAATAACATTATTTGCTTTTCTTATTTTACTGTAGATCTTACTGTTATCATTTGCTTTTTAGATTTTGATAACTCTCTATTTACTCATAAGAGTTTGGAGTTCAAATCTGTACTTGAGCTACTAATTTTTGAAAAACACAATCAATTTTCATATTTGTTCTTCTTAAAACTAGATTGTTTTACTATATGGTTAATGATCTGTTTCTTCTTCCTCTGTTGTTGTTCTTCTTGTGTGTGTGTACGCAATTCCTTTGGTTTAGATTTCAAAAAATTATTTTATGATATTTGGTTTTTTGATAAATTATAAATATATCTTGAAATTTATTTAAAATACTTGCCTTTCTTGGTTTTAAAAATTACAACTACTCTATTGTCAAAAAATTTATTTAACAGGATTAACAAGAAAAAGAAATTCCTAACTACTCTTCTATACAATAATAAAATTATTTGATTTGTTAATTGAAATATATTTATGACATCAATAAAAATTATTAATTGAGTTGATAATTTATGAATAAATTACAAATGCACCGCTTGTGGTTTGCTTAAAATACGATTTACTCCTTGTGGTTTTGAAAATTACATCACGTCTCTTGAAATTTTTAATTTCATAATAAATGATTTCTTTTATTAATAAATCATTAAATTAATTGACAGTTTTAAATGATGTAAGAAATTTATTTCAATTAATGATTTAGATAATTTTATCATTGTATAAAAGAACGATTAGGAATTTTATTTTTTAGTTAAATCTGTTAAATAAAAAATTTTGACAATAGAGTATTTATAATTTTTCAAACCACAAGGATTTATCTGTATTTTAAACAAATTTCAAGAGATAAAGAACCATTTATTATACGATTCGAAACTTGACGGGCGAGACGTAATTTTCATAATCACAAGGGAGCAAATTGTATTTTAAGTAAATTTCAAGAGATTATTTATAATTTATCCTTCTGTTTTATTTTTAAATTTTTTTTTACCTTTAGTGGATTTTTTTAATATTTTAATCAAAATTTCATTTAATTCACTTGAAAAGTAAAAATAAAATATATGCGAAGAAATTTTAAAAAATTCTAGACGAAAAAATAATGAAATATGCAGTTTTTTTTGCTTTTTTTTAACAGTATGTATGCTTTACTTTTTATGTGTTTCTAAAAAGTTTTTATATTTTTTTGCTAAAATATTAAAAAAATAAAACATCTGAATAAACAAAAAAAGTGATGGAACAATTTCTGAAAACCAAAAGCGAGCACGATGTTTACTGAAATTGGTATGTAGGCGCGGTGAAATCGGTTTGACTCATACAATTATTAGTATGGTAATATTAGATTTGATATATAAGATAAATTGTATTTGTCTGTGTATTAGTATAATTTACGAATGCAACTCGGGTTACAATTTGGGTAAAAAAACTCCAGAGTTGAGTTGTCCAAACTCAACTCAAGTTGTATTGGGAGTTGTTTAGGCCGATTCAAATTGTAATTCGAGATTGTCTACCAAACCTTACTCAAGTTAATTAAACTCGAATTGCACGCAAATTTTATTTTTTTCTTTTTCTTTTTTAAGTGCAATTAAGTTAATTAATCTGTTAAAATTAAATTATTTATAATTTTTTTATTATAAAATTATTAATAATATCAAAAACAAATAATTTATATAACGTATGCTGTTATAAAGACCTTTACAAGTTTTTTTTTTTTTTTTTGAAAAAAAAAATAAAAGAAACATTAGACTGAAGGCGTAGGCGCATCCGACAACAATGATTGAATCCAGATCATCACACAGCCCCTTTAGAAGTTCAAAACATGACATCATGTAGGTAGGAATCGGTTGAGTAATTTACTTGATCAACACCTGTCTCCCTGTCACTGAAAGTAATTAATTTGAGTAAATTATCAATGAATTCTAATAATTAAATTTAATTTTCATTAAGTCCTATTAAAAATAAATCTTGATAAAATTATCGTTAAAAATAATTTTTTTGTGATAATTTTTTATATATGTCGCTAAAAATTGACAATTAATAACTTTTTTTTATCATGATTTTATAAATTAACGCAAAAATTTACAATTAGTGACTTTTTTTATAAATTTTTTTTTTATAGAACCTATTAGATAATAAGTTCACAACCAACAAACGCTTAACCACAGCTGCTCTACATCTTGCGTATTACGGCTAAAGCAAATTCCATATTTATGCAAATTGACTTGTTGCCCAGAGGCTACCTCATGCCAACGGAGAAAAGTGCTAATAGAGTGAATACTCTAAGAGCAAGCAATCATCGGTTAAAAAATAGATGTCATATACATGGACACCCATGACAAACCCGAACTCTATTCAAATTGGCCCTCTCAGCTTGTGAATTAATGCAGATAATCCCTTAGCACAAAGCAAGAATACATAAGGAGTGATCCAAGATAGGATCACCTTGTCGAATATTGCAAGGTGTATAGAACACACGTGACGGCACACTATTGATCATCACCGAATATGAGACTGATGAAATACAATGCATGACTAGCTCCACATACCATTGTAGGAAACCCATTCGACTCATAACTGTTTGTAGAAATCCCCACTTCACTCGGTTATAGGCTTTCCTCATATCGAGCCTCAAAGCCAACTCCCCAACTACACCCTTGCGTTTATTCTTGAGATACTGAAAATTTTCAAAGGATGTTAACACATTGTCACTAATCAACCGGCATTGAATGAACGCACTTTGGTTGGGGGAGATGATGTCATTCAAAATCAATTTGAGCTTATTTGCAAGCACTTTCGAAACCATTTTATACATGACGTTATGGAGGCTAATGGACCGAAAGTCCGCCGGGGTACATGGGTTACTGATTTTGGGAACAAGAACAATAAATGTATAATTGATCCCAGCAAGATCTAAGTCCCCATTCAAGACACTCAATACTGAAGCATGTACATCACGCCCTATTGTCACCCAAAACTTTTGGAAGAATAATACTGGCTTACCGTTAGGCCTTGGGGCTTTGGTAGGATGCATCTAACTGAGTGCCTCAAACACTTTAGCCTGAGTAAAAGCCTTATCCAGATTTTGTTTAATGCCATCATCCACACACACTGGAATAGCCTCAGTAACCAAGTCAATCTCTTGGGGTTGGCCAGTCGTGAACAACTCCTTAAAATACGCAACAACCATTTACTCCATGGCCTTAGGGGATGTACACCAATTGCCCAATCCGTCGTGCAACCCCTTAATCGCTTTCTTCTTTTGTCATTAAGACGTCTTAGCATGAAAGAATTTAGTGTATTGGTCACCTTCTTGTAACCAATTAGCACGAACCTGCTAATGCCACATTATAAATTCCTTCTTAAGAAGCTTATCTAGTTCGTGCCAGAGAGTCATGGTAGACATCACCTCATTCGGAGAGAGAGAGAAGGCTTGGTCTCTAACTGCTTCAGCAACAAACATTTCTGATGTAGAAGTCTATCAACATGACCAACAACTTGCCAATTCCAATCAATCAAAAAAGAGCTAACCCTCGCAATTTTACAACTTAGGCCATCTATATATGTTGATGTACTTGAAACAGTCCACCCGTCAACAACAATCTATTCACAGCTTTCCTTCTGAAGCCACACAACTTCAAAGCGGTAAACGCATCGCCTTTTGAGACCACCATTGATCCTAGCTAGAGCACCATTCATGTCTAATAGAATCGGCAAATGATCAAATGTAGATCTAATGAGATGATGGACCAAAGCTTAAGGGAACAGGCGTCTCCAGTCCGTATAAGCCAAGTAACAGTTAAGCCGCTGTCAAATTAAGCCCTTATGATATCTCTTATTACTCCAAATGAAAAGAAGTCCCTAAAAGCTAAGGTCCAAGAAATCGCAAGCAGAAATGGTATCTCGAAATCGACTCATCTAACTCTGTTTTCTGACCAACAGCCCATCTTTCTCATGCCTATAAAGAATCTCATTAAAATCTCCTAAGCAAATTGCGAAGGCCCCACCAGCCTAGAGTGTAAGAGCAAGGATCTTCTAGAGTTTTTTTTTTTTCTAAAGTTTTCTAGAGTGGTGTGTTGTATGGTTGAGATTTAATGACAAGTCACATCAATTTTTTAGCATTAAATCTCACCCATACAACACATCACTTTAGGAAACTTTAGGGAAAAAAAACTCCTAGAGGATCCTTGGTGAGAGTTGTAATCGACGCAAAAGTTCCCACGATTCATAATGTCGAGCCACCTCTAGATTGCCACAAAGCCCAATAAGACGCCACTTACCAATCCCATCTTCAGATTTAGCTAAAGCATCAATGTGCCCTATCGAATAACTTTGAACAGAAATCGAAACCCTAATGGTCCACAGCAGAGCTGAAACCCCACAAAGACTCGCACGATCCACAGAAAGCGCAATACCAAAACCCAATTTACCACGGATTCGTTCCACACAAATAGAAGTATCCTTAGTCTCTATAAAAAAGACCAAGTCGGGCCCTTCTTCCTTCAGTAGGAACTGAAGAAATCGAACTATTCGTGGGTTCCCAAGCCAACAGTTCCAACTTAAGATTTTCATTGCGATCGGCAGAGCTGAACATCAACCACCGCCGTTGAATTAACGAGAGAGCAAACATCATCAGTATGAGGTTTCTTCATCTCGTCCCCAAATGACACCTCCACCTAATCGAGAAGTAGAACACGCTTACCACCCACTTGAATCGCAGTGCCCATAGTAGGCTTTGTGGCTGCTCAGGCCAATTTCTTCTAGCCGTAGCCATCTCCTGTCCTGGCCACACCACCGCCACCAGTCGGAACATCGTTAGCTAGGGCAACCTGTTTTTTTTTTTTCTCAACTACAAGAAGATCAGGGTCAAGTGCACCAGCGCTAGTTAGACTTGGCCTTGTTTGGCATGATCTAAGGCCCCGTTTGGGGACTTGCCTTTTTAGCCAAAAAGTCAAAAAAATACTTTTTTAGTCAAAAAACTAATAACTCATACCAAAAAGTCAAAGATTCTCTTTTCTCTCTACTTTTTGCACATCTTTTCGTAATTAGCCAAAATGTCATCCCAAACATATAAGTTTTTTTATCTACTTTTTTAGCCAAATAGCCAAAAAGTTACTAAATTAGCCTGTTCCCAAACGAGGCCTAAAAAAGTTAAAAAGTCAAAAAGTTAAAAAGTCACTATCATATTTAAATCACATCATCTTATTTAAGTCATATCACCTCTCTAACACATCACTTTAAACCTAATCCATACCCAACTCATATTTCATAAAAAAGTCAAAAAAATATACTTATTTAAATCATCCCAAACCACCCCTTGATCTAGGACATGAAAGCCCATCCAAAGTATTGTTAGGCAAAAGGCCCTGGCCAAGAATAGAAGTATGTCATAAGGCCTAACCATATCAGTGTCCAACCTTGTCTGCCCAATAACCAAGGCTAGTGTCATGACCCAAACCCGCTCCTATGGGTTTAGCATTGTAACCGGCCAATAATTCGTAGATTACTGAAGGCCTCTTAAACAGAAAACAAATAATTAGGGGCTAGCATACGCAAATATCAAAAATACAACGTCCATAGAGTTGTGTAGACATATATGGGACATAAACATTTTAAACTTTATTTACATATATTTTGACGTCATATAAACGCCATTATCCTTATGTCATTCATATACAGATTCAAAACAAAAGGGACTTAGCCCAATATACAAAATATACAGAAAGTTGTCCCAACAAATAAAAGAGAATAAAACTTGAGACTTAGAGCGTGATCACAATACATCGTTCCGGAAACCTCCTCGTGAGGCACAGTGATTGGCTGACAGAACAGATCCAGACTGGATGTCTCAAGCTTGGCTACGTGTCTGATCACCTACATACATAATATAAATAATGAGCTAGAGCCCAGTGAATAACAATAGAGTAAAGGTTTTATGAATGATATCCATAACAGATTAAAAATTCAGAATTCAGATCAGAAACAGATTCATATATATATTCAAATTTTGTAAATAGTCATACGTGGCACATCTATTAGCTAACAGATCAGATTGGTCATATAAGACCCACGCGCAGAGTGAATGGTCATAAAGACCCATAACCACATGAGATTGGGTCATAAAAGACCCACATGCAGAGTAGTTGATTATGCATAATATTAATAGATAGTTCCATAAATGGAACCCACATGAAACCCTGGTACCAGGGAATAGATAACAGATATCACATGAATCATATGATGCTAAGGATGCCACTATTACATTTCAGAAAGCTGGACAATCATTCATAATTCACAAAATAGCATTTCAAAAAATAGAGTGAATCATATCATTCAAAAAATACTTATAATTAAACATAACTTTATAGAGTTGTTACTCACAGATAGCTCCAAAAGCAAATCAGTCTTATCAGGCGAACAATGGAATGTGACCTACACAAACACGTGACAAATACACATTAAAACATATGTTTCGAAAACACTTAACTTATATTTTCCTATTAGTGTGTTTATAATTCTTATCTCATTATTATGGCCTAAACCATGGCATAAGAATGCCTAGGATGGAATGAGAATACAGTTATGCACTTTGAAACACTTAGAAAATTTTATAAAAACAGAATAGTTCGCTCAAGCGAAACTTTGGTCACTCGAGCGGACCCCTTGATTTGCAAAAGTACAAGATGCTTATATTTTAGACTCGACCCAACTTTTTGATTGCTAGAGCCAAGGCTGAAAATAAAAGGTGGTCGCTCAAGTGATCTTTTGGTCACTCAAGCCAACCATCAATCTCTGCAAAAGTACTGAGAGCTCACAAAATGCGCTCAAGCGAAGAGTTTACCGTTCCAGTGAACAGTGCAAAATTCTGAAATTTTCAGATTTGCTCTCCAAATTTAAAACACAATTTTAACACATCCAAACTCATTCTTTTGGGCCAAAATTGTAGAAAACACTTGAAAACTTGTATAAAAACATGAAAGGAAGGTTAATTCACAAAATCAAGGCCCAAAGATAAGTCAATTCTTCAAAATTATATTGAAACTTTATATATAAAATACATACATGACACAATGTGGATTCCTAGCTTTTAAAACTTAAACAAATGAAGAAATATAAGTGAAATCATATTGAATTCTTGGAATTAAACATAAATAACATGCATGCATGTGAGAATTCTTGGAAAACAATCTCAAAATGCAATGAAATATGCATGCATGCATGATTTAGCTCTTAATTAACTGATTTCAAGCTTAATTCTCATGGTAGAACACCCATTTCACTTGGATTCTTACAATTTATGACTTAAACCAACAATTTAGGAGTTGATTACGCACCTAAGATCTTGAATTGGTGGGGATTCTAAATTGTTCTTCAAATTTCCAAGTCTCTAGGTAGTTTCCAAGCTAATTCCGTTCAAATATTCTTCCTTTATAATGTTGATCTCAAAGTCTCTTCTTCTCTCTCTTTCTCCACGTTTTTGAGTTCAAGAAATGAGTAGAACCTTCATTAGCTAAGCTTATATCATGTATTTATAGGTTGGATTTGTAGATTTTAATTAAGTGTGATTAGAGTTAATCTAATCTACCTTATTAATAAATTTTTTCTAATTATTTAATTCTGAATCGAAATCTAATTAAATTGAAGTTACCATAAAATTGTAAAAATTCTAATTAACACTTTGATCTAGTTAACTTTACATTCGGATGTCGATAAGGCCTTAAATTTCCATATCGAAGCAGAAATTCAAATAGATAATCCTACTATCGACAGATAGAAACACAAATAACGCAGGAAATGCACATTAACCCATAATTCCATCTTAATTACTTATTAGACATTCTTAATTAAGGTTTAATAGCTAATCACGGGTCAAGGTTGTCACAGCTAGTCCATGTCTCATAGAATTCCCAGAGATGGGCCTATGTAGAACAAATAGTTCCCAAGTCTACCAAAGGAGGGGGTGGGTCCCAAAATACTCTCGCACAAATCCATTTTGAATTGAAGAGGACATTTGTAACAACTCCCATACTGTTTACTGATTAATGACCGATTGATTACCGATAATCACCGATTACTGTTAAACGGAACTGATAATGACTGATAACTGACTGATAATTGAACTGATTAAAGTACTGAACTGACTGACTGAAATTGGAAACCGAATTGATTGAGTATATGTTAGTTAAATTGCATTCTATCTGTTTGACTGTATGATTATCTGTTCATGCTTATATGTTTAAACTGCTAATTGAAGGCCTTATCGGCGGCCGAATTAGAAATTGATCGGTGTTTTATGATCAACATAATTTATGTAATTTTATGGAATATTTATCTGAAAATTGATTAGGTATGATTAAATTAGATTAAAATAAGCTAATAAAAGAGTTGGACTTATTTACCGTTTTGCCACATGAGTGGCCCACTACTTGAGTCATCTTTGATTCTCATTACACTCACATAACACATTTTCATCAGTCCTTGTGTTGCCTCTAACCGACCTAGAAGAGAGTTAGAGAGAGAGAGAATTGTTTTTGTTGTTTTAGCTTGAGAATCTTGAAGAATTGAAGGAGTTTTTGTACATTTGAGCTTCCCTATCCTAAATACAAGACTAAAGGTAGCTCCATTATCTTCTTGTTCATGTTTTGAGTTGATTCTTGCATGGTTCATGTTAATTTGTAGAGCTAAGTCATGATTTGGTTCATTAATGGTGGATTGAAGCTCAATCTTTGCATGCATGTTAGTATTGTTGGATTTTGAGTTGAGTTCATGGCAAAATGTTACATGCATGTCCATGTCTTGAGTGTAGTCCATGATTTCATCGTGTTTTGAAAAGAATTGGCTCTTTAGAGCATCAAATTGAAGCTTTGAAATGGTTTGAATTCATGCATGTTTGCATATTCATCTTGTGCTTGAAAAAAATGGTTTAAATTGAGTTTGAATTAAACACCCTTGGGCTTTGATTTCTTAAAATTGAGCTTTGAAACATGATATTCTATGTGTTTATAAATGTTTTCCAGAAAATGGGCCCAAGAGGATTGGTTTTGATGCTTTTGAGCTTGGTTTTGAACCTGGAGCTCGAATCTGGGATTTCCAGATTTCAGTAGTCCGCTCGAGCGGGGGAAGTGCCGCTCGAGCGGGAAAATCGAGCTTCCAGCATCTTGCACTGTTTTACAGTCCGCTCGAGCGGAGGATTGGGCGCTCGAGCGGAGTCATGTCTCAAGCTCGAGCGGGCGTCGAGCGGGGATTTCACCCATCCAGTACTTTTACAGTACGCTCGAGCGGGAAAGTTTACGCTCGAGCGTGTACCTTTGTTTGCCTGTACGCTCGAGCGGGGAAACCTGCGCTCGAGCGGGACTCTGTTTCTCTGAAAATCCTGAAAATGCTTTTAAATGTGCATTTTTGCATCCTCATCTCATCCTAGGCATTCTTAGGCCTAGTTTAAGACATCTTATTGAGGATATCGTTGTAGAACACACCAAGGCAAATTAGGGATTAAGTTATGATATTTCCCAACTGTGTAGCTTAGTGTGTGTTCAACCTGTGAACTGTGTAGGGTTGGCAACTGGGGAGACACGCTCTAGCATACTGTAGCCCAGAACTCTGTGAGTAACAATTGTGTAAAGATATGTTCACAAATGATTATCTTTTGAACAACTGAACTGTACTGTTTTCTGAACTGATTACTGTTAACTGAATGAATGTATGTCCTTTATTTCTGAACTGTACTGTGGCATCCTTAGTACCTACTGTTTACTGTTACTGTTACTGTTACTGTTACAGAGATCTCTGTCGGTTCCCTCGTGGAGCCACTACTGTTTACTGACTGATGGCCATCATTACTGTTCGGTCTTTCAAGACCTACTGTTACTGTTATGCTAATGGATGTACCACATATGACTGTTTACTGTACTGAACAACTGAAATACTGATTGAATTGAACTGTTTTCATTACTATAAGGACATTCATTCTAAACCCCTTTACGCTTTATGTTATTCACTGGGCTTTAGCTCACTGCTCATATATATATGTAGGTGTTCAGGCACCAGATCGGAGCTAGGAGCGTCAGGGTAACTCCAGTTTTGTCAAGCCAGCCTTTGTGCCTCACTGCGAGGTTCCGAGTTGCCATGTTATGGCTTTGGGGGTGTTTTGTTTGTTTTCCCCCGCCTGTCTTCATACTGTCTAACTGTTCTGTATAGACTGAGTGTTACTGTACTGTTATATAGGGTCGAGTCCCTAGTCTGAATGATTGTAAATATTGTGTATACTGTTCTGTACTGTTTATGTATAAATGTATGAAAAGCCTTTTTGCATACAGAATGTCACAGCTCAATGGACACTATTTATTTACTGTATTGGCTTCCGCCAGGCCCTGTACTCTGTTTTGCTGTATTACTGTTCTGCAGGCCTTCGGTAATCTCGGATTACTGGCCGGTTACGGTGCTAAACCCATAGGGCCGGGTTTGGGTCGTGACAACATCACACCACCTTCGCTCTTCACACCCACGATATCCTCCTCCATGATTGTGCCAGAAACGGAATGAAGCAAAGCAGTTCTGATAACACCAGAAATTGCCTTATTTGTCTGCTCACTTACCATGTCTACCTTTCGAACCAACCCTGGCACCGACATACCTGACTTTATGCCACGACCGCGGTTAGATGTCCCTCACCTACAGTTCATCCCCAAATTCTCAAAGGGATAACCATTAGAGTTTTTTCACATTTTACCACGAAAGGTCTCAACACATAACCATGCACCATATTGAGGTACATGGCTAGTCCTCTCCCTAGACCCAGCCAAAAAGCCCACACACTCCTTCTCCCTGTGGCCCGAAATCCCACTAGCAGAAGTTAGAAAGCTTTTCATACTTGAGGACCACTTACACAGCCTCACGGGTAGGAACCTAAATCTTCAAACCCCTTATTAACAATTTGGTAATGTCGACAGAGACCCGGATATGTAGGTAGCGACCCAAGCCCTGCCACATTCCTCAAAATTATCATCCACCACCTTACCAATACAACCGCTAATTAACCGCCTTACTTCCTCCATCATAGTACCTAATGGTAAATCATGCATTTGCACCTAAAAGAGAGCTTTAGAGAAGACAATCTTCGATGGCTTTAGGGACACGTCAAACTCCTCCAAAAGAACAAGATACTTGTCAAAACTCCACGGCCCATTCACTAGTACCCGCCTTTTATCCACAATATGATTGAAGTGAAAAAGAAAAAGGTTATCTCCCAACCTTGTCACCAGGATACCCTTGGGCGGCTTCTAAATGGTCTTAAGCATAGCCATGAAGGCATCATTGCTAAAAGGCTTGAAGGAGAGTAACTTCCCTACAAGACAAAGCCACGAAATATTTTCTATCAGCTTAGTGTGGACTTCCTCAACAATGAAATCATCCTCTTCCTCCTCCTCCGTAAGGACCAATTGTGAGACGAGATGATGGAGTCCATCACATACCTCCACTAACAAACCACCCAACCATTCTTACAAAGAAGAAAGACATTTACACAGTGAACCGGCAAGAAAAGGCCCCCTACCCAAGAAACCCTACACGGAGACAACTTGCAAAAGGAAAAAACCTTGATGATCTTTACAATTTATGAATGAGAAAAAAAAAAAAAGTAAAATTTTGTATTGTGTTACATATGTATATAATATATATTCAATATGATCTAACGATCTAAATTACTTTAATAACATCTAATGACTAATAATTTATATGTATATTCAATATTTTCATATATTTATGTATATAATTCGGATTTCAGGTTGTTTGATATGTTTGGTCAAAACTGTTCAAATTTAATTTGGGATTATAAATTTGCCCAAACCCGTATTAAATTGAAAAATATTTTTGTCAAGTCTTAAAAAATTTCAAGTTGGACTCGAGTTGCTGGGATTGAGTCAGCCCAAGTTGCACCCCTAGTATGATAGTATTAGTTGGTTGAGATTAAATTTAGGATAAAATTTATTTTAATTTAATTATTTTATATCACAATTAATCCTAAATATTTAATTATTTGCTGTAATTTCTTACTTTTTAATCTATTTTTAATTTAATTATATTTTATATCACAATTAATTTTAAATTCTTAATTATTTATTGTAATTTTTAACATGTTAATCAAATTTTAGTTTAATCATATTTTAGATCAATTCTTAATTATTATTTATTTTATATATTTATTTAATTATATTTTAAATTATATATTATATTTTAGATCAATCCTTAATTATATTTTAATTTATTTTCTTTTAATTAATATATTAATCTAATTTTAGGTTTAGAGAAAATGGGGATAAAATTATCTTTTTGTTGTATTAAATTCACTTTATCTTTTCAGAAAATCAAACTCACTCTAAAAAATGGTTTGTGATATATCTTCCGTTAGTTTGGATAGAAAATCTAACTGTGACACTTTAGTTCAAAATTATATGAGGACTTTTTGACTATATTTGAACTATAGAGGGATAAAGTGCTCCAGTTCCAAACCACAAAGGGATAAAATGAATTTAAACCTTAAATTTATGTAAATTTATGTAATTAACCATATATAAAATGGTAAATTTCATTTTATTCCTTGTGCTTTTGTCTATGTGCAGATTAATCCCTTCTCATTTGAAAATAACTACATAATTTCATTGTAGTTTATGGACTGAAGTATACCATTAAACATTTTGTCTAAGTTAACAGTAAGTGTAAAACACATGCCAAATATAAAGGTACCGTTTGGTAACACTTATGTTTTTAGTTTTCTGTTTATATTTACAAAAATTTTAAAAACTCAAATAAAAACTTGTTTGGTAAAATTTTTGATTTATAAATCAGTGGTCTCAGTTTATAAATTTGGCTAAAAAATGAAAACACAAAAAATGTGTTTCCATTTTGAGTTTTCAATTTTTTTTTTTTTACCACCCAACACTAGTCATCACCCGCCACCATTTTCCACCATCGTCTTCAACCACCCCCACCCATCACCCACCCCCACCACCACCTGCCACCACCACTCACCACCCACCTGCCACCACCACCAGCCGCCACCACCCACCTGCCACCACCACCCAACCCTCACTACCACCACCCACTTGTCATCCACCCGTCACTACCATCCACCGCCCGCCACCACCACCCGCCACCTACTTGCCACCACCACTTGCCACCTATCTGCCACCACCATCCACCACCTGCTTCCACCAACCACCCATCACCACCAGCCACCTGCTACTCACTCGCCACCACCACCCACCACCTACCACCACCACCACCACCATCACCCACCCGCCACCCAACTACCACCACCATCACCCATCTACCACTACCACCCACCAGCCGCCACCACCACCACCACCACCATCACCCACCACCCATTCACCTACCACCACCATCACCACCCACTCGCTACCGCCTATCACCCGCCACTGTCACCCACCCACCCACCCACTACTACTCGCCATCTATCCGTCACCACCTACCACCACCCACCATCCGCCACCCACCTGCCACCGCCACTCACGACCACCACCACCACCCGCCACCGTCACCCATCCACCCACCATCACCACCCGCTACCACCCGCCATCCGCCACCCATTTGCCACCGCCACCCACCACCCGTCACCACCATCCACTCGTTACCACCCACTACCTGCTACTGTCACCCACCCACCCACCCACTCACCACCACCCACCACCACCCGCCATCCGCCACCCACCTGCCACCGCCACCCATTCGCTACCACCCACCATCCGCCACTGTCACCCACCCGTCCACCACCACCACCCACCCACCACCACCAGTTACCCACCACCCACCGTCACTACTTTCTACCACCGTCTTTCGCCGCCACTTGCCATTTCTCACTCTTTTTTATATTTTTAAATTTTTTTAAACATTTTGTCAATTACCAAACGCGTTTGTAGTTTATGTTTTTCTAAAAATAAACAAAAACCAGTTTATAAAATTTTTATAAATATAAACTGAAAACGTAAACGTTAAAGGGATTATATACTCATTATCAAATTTAAAGTGAATAAATAATATATGGAATAAAGTGCAAGGAGTTAAAAATGTATTTTGCCTCCGAAACAAATGATGAAAATATATGTAGATCATAGACTTAGGTTTTTTATATATAAGAATATTTTAATATTTTTTTGTTAAATCGTTAACCGGTCTAATAGTGTAAGTTTATAAATTACAATAAGACTGATTATTTCTAATTGAGAAGGGTAATTTACACATAGGTCAAACTATAAGGAAGTAAAGTAAAATTTGCCTTATATAGAATGTATTTTTTTATTTTGTGAAGTGGGGATAATAAAGTATTTTCACCTAAATTCCATGAGATTGAATTGGCAAACTTAAGGCCTTCTTGGGAATGCTATTCTCTTGACTTCACATTTTTTTTTTATTACAAATATGATTTTTGTAGGCTTCATAGATTAACAATCTACCTAAACAAACAGGGTCTTAGAATTTAACAATTTCAATACTTAACTATTGTTTTGAGGAGTTGGTTAAAAGTTGATTTTTGGCTTTTTACCAAGCTTTTTGGCTTTTTTAGAAGTGATTTGGGAAGTTGGTAAAAAGCTGATTTTTTACTTTTTAGTTTAATATTTATTTATGGTGTCAAATCAAATTAAAATGATCAAAATACCCTTACCCAACATAAGAGATTTATTTTTTTATTTTTTTTCATAGGTCTTAATTTGTAATTTTATGACTGCGTTTTTGGCACTTGCCAAATAACTTTTCTGACGTTTTTGGCAACCACGTTTTTGAACATTTTGTCCAAAAACGTGAATATGGCCCAAGTGATCACAAAACATCACTTTGTAGTGTGAAGCAGTGGGTTTTATTTGTAGGAAGAAGACATTGATATTCCTTGTTGGTGCCCTTTCCCTATTAACATTTTAACTACTGATGTAAAGGAGAAAGTAGTATATTATGGTACACACTATTTGAAATATGTGTATTATATATATACCTTATAATTAAAAATAATAATAAAATATTTTTAATTTTTTGAGTCATAATTAAAAAAAAAATGTTATAATTAAACACAATATGAAACATAATTAAAGAAATCATAAATCATCATAACTAAAATAATATCATAATTAAAGAAGAAAATTAATCATAACTAAATAAAAAAATAATATTATTAAGATTGTATATGATATACTTTTTTTTAAAGGAGCGTGTATTAACGTTTCTCATGACCCATAAATGAAATAAAATTATTTGGGTGAATTATGTAAATAGTCCCTGTAATTTACACGATATGTCAATTTGGTCTCTGTAGTTTCAATTTGCTCGATTTTGCCCCTTAATTTAACGGATTGTGTCATTTTAGTCCAATAAATAACGGTTGTTAAGCTAATTTAATAGAAGGTGTGAAACCCCGTATTTTTTATATAATAAAAATAATATATAATTATTCACAATATTTTGAATTTAATATTCTGTATATTTTTATACTGAAAATTTATTCAAAACAAAATAAAATAAAATATTTTTGACTTTATATTATTACTCAATATTAATTTCTGAACCGTATGATATTTTTATTATATTTTTCTTTACATTTTTTTTGTAGTCAAATTACACTAGAACCTAATATTTTCTGTACTAAAATCCAATCAAAAAAAAAAAAAAAAAAAAAAAAACCATGGGCTTGCTCCCCAGGTTTTCTCACTTTCCACCTTCAACGTGCAACCATTTTATACATCAAAAATGTGGTGGACATGCAATACCACCAGGTGTTCAATTTCTCATTTTTATTTCTTTTCATCTTCCTCATTTTGCCCATAAATTGAGCCCAAGTCTTCCTCACCTTTCTTCACTTCCAGTTTCATCTCTCTCGGTTCTCTCTCCCTCCATCTCTCATTCTCAAAACTCTCTTTCTCCTTCTTTATCTATGTTTTTCCTCCTCCCCCAACCTCCATAGCCATGGCCTCAACCCATACTATCATCATCCGAAACACCAACCCGCAAACTTCACCACCATTGGCGCACCGTCGGACCGCCACCACCACCATCACCTATTTCCATTATCATCTAGAACCACCATTCACAAAGTGTTGCAGGTGAAGAAAGAGAAAAAGAAGGAAGATGGAGGAGAAAGAAACAAAGTTAGAGAAGTTTACTTTGAATTTCAAAAAGTTGGTTTTCGGCTTACTTTCGGCATGCCAAAACCATCCATTCCGGGAAGAATTGAGAAAAATGGATCATGTAAGATGAAGTACGGAGTAAGTTGAAGAGATTGGCGAAAGAATGAAGTAAAACCGTTAATAATTAAGAAAGTTATGGAGTCCGAAAGATGGTTCGAAGAAATGTCCGAGACGGTAGGAAAATAATCTTATTTTTGGTCAAATTTTGGAGGTCCGACGGCATGCAAAAAGAGACGGAACGAGGCGTGTGAGTAGTGAATCAAAAACTAGGCCGTGAGGTGAATCCAATGACAGAAAAATAAGATAAAACGGAGTTACGATGAAGAAGATACAAGTATTTGAACTGGGGACATTGAAACCAAATTTCTGGGTCTCTTCTGTTCGTGCATGCTACGGCTTTGGAGAAGATGAGCTTAAATTTTATCCTATGTTTCTCGGCCCATGCTGCTACGGTGCACCCTAGTACCTTTAGGTTAATCGAGTGGTCCTATGACTTTGGGGATGACCACCCTTAGGTTTTTCGACGTGTAGAATCCATTTTTGGGGTTAGATCTTGCAAATTCTGAGTCTAAGATGATGATCAACAACTAAAAGTTCTAAGAGAATCCAATGGCAGATCAACGGTGAGATCGCGTCCGATTGATGTGAAATTTTAGCAAGACGATCATGGAGCCAGGACAATCATATCTTACGATCAGAATCATAAATCAAATTCGGACGATAAATCGTTAACAACCTAACATAGTAAGAAAACTCTCATAACCATCTCATTCTTTTTAATTGTTAAATATTTAGATTTGTGTTCATATGTTAACATAGCTAAAACTTTAGATAAAATTTTGTTTATAGTTGTATGTGAATTTGTGATTGGTATGTTAAATATTTGAAGGTCATTTCTTTATTAGTAGCCTTAAAATCATGATATAATCTTGGATTCAGACTTGCATGTGTAATTTGTGCCATTAAAAAGATGATTAAAGATTTTATTTTGTTTGATTATATAACTCTTCAATCTGCTAGAAACTTGTACGAATTTTTAGACAATTTTATGCTCAAAATTTTGAAATGATTTTTTCTACAAAGTTGTTGAGAATGATGTCTAGTTCATCCAGGAATTTTCTTAACAATTATTGAGCTTAGTACGAATTTATACAAATTTATAATTAAATCTGCTACTGTAAGACAGATTTTAGTATATGTTTAAAAGCTTATTAAAAATTCTATATTAAGCCAAATCTGGAAATTTCTAACTAAAATATGAAATTTGAGAAGTCTAATTTCATACTAAATTTTTAGATTGTGGATCTGATTTATAAATTTAAGTATGGAATTAATTTAAGAAAATGTGATAAATCTGTGTCATAAAATTTCTGGGAATTTTATAGAATTATTTATAACTTATTTTTGGGAATTTATTTCTGAAAAATGACCCAAACATATTTATTGAATATTCTGTACATTTTCACGAATTTTAGAACTGTATAAATAATTTATTTATAATTTTTATTACCTAAGGTATAACCTGAAAATTTCTAGACAAGTTTAAGATCATGACTTCAATTATTTATTCGGATAAAAATCAGTTATTGTATTGGTCCAATTCATCAAATATAGTAAATTAGTAATCCATGTATGGGTGTATTGTGGTTTATTTAATATTGTGGTAGTCTAATCTTGTAAATTAAAGATCCATGCACGTGTGTGACTTTGGTTTATTTTCTCTGTATCTAAATTATTATTTCATACCATGGTTTAAATAAATTGTTTATTTAAATGCTGTACATTTATTTATTATTGTGTGACATGTGCAATATTTTATGTTGGGAATTTTAATGAGTTGATATAACATCAATTGTGATTAAAATTTGGAATTATTTGTGAGTAATATCAAAATTAACTGAAATGATTAACGGCATATACAAAGTTAACAATTGACGGTTAATACCAGTTGTTCGGAGTGAGTCTTGGTTTAAAGACTGTACGGAATTAAAGGTTGACGGTTAACACCGGTTGTTCAGGGTGAGCCCTGGTTTTGAGAATTCTCACGTAAATTGTGTTGCGAAACTCTAAGATGGCACGGGACTTATTTGAACCCTTTTCGGTATTTGGTTTTGGAATAAGGGTGGATGTGCTGGTGGTACACAGGGAGGTTACGTACCCCTGGCAGACCGTTTCCTTGGGGCAGACCACGGATGCCACTACTTGGGTATATAACTCCAGACGTGGGCATCCCTGGTAGTTACGGTTGGTAACACTTGAATATTTGACCAAGGGAGGGTTTCAAATTAACCGTTGCCATGCTTAGTGGTTGGTAAGTTAAATCTCTTTGGTGAGATTTCGAGTGTCACTTAATTTATTAAAATTATTGAAGTTATTTTAATGGTTGTAATTTATGCTTACAATTATATTGTCATCTCATGTTTATAATCTCATTAATTTTTCTCTTAAAAGGAATGGTAGGTTGGTTATGTTTTCTTACTGTGTTGCAAAACTCATGGCATATATTTTTGTTGCCCTGGCGTTTTATGCCAGGTCTTGGCGAGAAAATAATTGAAGCTGAAATGGAGTCGACGCTAACGTAGAGCCTTGGCTGACCTGAAACCCCGAGTAGAGCCGAGTAAATTATATTATGTTATATAATAGATATTAAGGACTTTGTAATTTCATTTGATGTTGTATTTGGATAATTTTAAGTTTTTATCTATTGTTATTTGGGCGTTTGGTTATGTACGAGAATTGGATTACCCTATTAAGATGTCAACTTTTTAGTTTATTAAGTCATTTTGTTTATATAATTTCCCTTGAGATTTAAAAAAAATTTGGGGCGTCACAGAAGGTCAAACAATGTGTCAATTTGGTCCCTATACTTTACACGATCTATCAATTTGGTCCCTGTAATTTTAATTTTCTTGATTTTGACAATGACTAAATTGACACATTGTGAAAAATACTGGGACCAAATTGACACATTGTTTGACTTTTCATTAAATTAACTTAACAATCGTTATTTATTAGATTAAAATGACACAATCCGTTAAATTAAAAAGTAAAATTAAACAAATTAAAATTACAAAGATCAAGTTAATACATTGCGTAAACTATAGGTACAATTTACATAATTTTTCTAAATTGTTTCAACACTTGCTTAGTACATTTCGGGTTCATTGAATCGTTGCGTTGGGTGAAAGTAGCTCTTTTAACCGTTTGCCAAATGCATCACCTTTTTAAGAAAATGCCTACATGTCACATTTTTTTGGAAAATGTTTAAATTATGTTTAAATCATGAATTAAGATAAAAAAAAAATTTAAAAAAAATTAATGAAATATAATATATTTTATTGACATTAAATTTATATTTTTTCTTTTCTTTTTTAAATTCATATCTAAATTCAAAATATAAACACAGCGTAAAATCTTTTCTTTTCAAACTTTTATTCTTCATTTAATCCTCTTTTTGAAAATGTTTGGGCTAAGAGTGTTTGGGATCTCATAAAAAAAAAAGGGTCACATCTTGTTTTGAATTTTTTTTTGTTAATATTTTTTTTTAATTATGCAAAACTTTTTACTTTTTCAGTTCATTTTGTGTAGACGAAACTAAAAATTGAAATTTTTTGAATTTTTTTTTAAAAAAAGAAGAAAAATCCAAAATAAACAAAAAATAAATAAATTTTTTTTGGTTATTTTTGTCTTTTTTGAATTTTTAAAAATTTTAATTTTTTAGTTCGTCAAGTCAACTGCAATCCAGAAAAGCTTTTTATTTTTTTAATCCAAAAAAGTTTTTAATTTTTTTTTTAAAACAATTCATTAAAGACAAAAATAAGCTCAAAAAAAAAAAAAAAAAAACACCAAATAAGAAAATCTCAAACATCTACTATGACCTCCCCCACCCACTGATTTCTGTTTAAAAATATTTATCCTTTTTTTTTAATCAACAAAAAGATAATGCTATTCTTTCAAAATTATCCACCAAAATGGCAGTGATTTTTTTTTTTTTTTTTATTTTTTTATTTTTTTTTTTAAAAGAGTTGTTTACATGAAATCCTCCTAAATTCTAGAGAGTGTCATTTTAATCTCTTAAATTATAAAATCGTACAAATAAACTTTCAAAATTATTAAAAAATATTACTTTATCTTTTAAACTTTGAAAGCGTACAAATAAATCCCATAAATTTTAACAATAAAAAAAAAAGAACGTACAAATTGGATCCCTAACAGAAGGGCTTAACATTAATAGTTTATGTAATCCATTTACACGGTTTTATAATTTGGAATGGAAGATCCTGTTGAGCCATAAAGTAGAGCTGGCTGCTGTGTCATTCAATGAGAGCTTCTCCCAAATCTATTTTAATGATCCGAACCATTCATATTGTAAGGTTCGTCAAATAAATTATTCATATAAAAAAATTAAGTTGATTGAATATTTGTAACCTCGTATGATCACATTTGTTTTTTAAAAAATATAAATGGTTAACATGATTTTTAATAATAATTTTTTTAAATCAATTAAGATCTAATCATGAGATTACGTATATTTGATTAATTTGATTGTTTATATGAATAATATACTCAACTAACTCTACAATATGAATAATTCAAATTATAAAAATATACTTTGAAAACACTTTCAAAACCACTTACAATAGGGCTATTGTGTCTTGGGACACAACAACCCTTACTCCCTGTAATTTAAAGGACAAAATGATACTTTTTAATAATTTTGAAAGTTTATTTGTAAGTTTTCATAATTTATAAAGTTAAAGTATTATATACTTTTTAATAATATAAGAAATATTTATTTAAATAATATATATATATATATATATTAATAAATAGAATATGGTTCCAGAATTATCCACAAAATAATGCTTGTCTTGCGTAAGATTATGATTAGACTGGATCTGAAGAAAAGATGATTAGACTGGATTAGGTGAGTTGAGGGAGGGGCATGACAAGAATGATATTTGAAAGTTTTAATTTGAGAATTTTAATGATATAAAAAATATATATGTCAAGATAAGATCGAGCAAGGATCCTCTAGAGTAATTTTTTCCTAAAGTTTCCTAGAGTGCTACATTGTGTAGTTGAGATTTACTGGCAAGTCACATCAATTTTTCTGATGTGACTTGCCAGTAAATCTCAACCATACAATGTAGCACTCTAGAAAACTTTAGAGAAATTTCACTCTAGAGGATCCTTAGTGGATAAGATCTACACTCTTCTTTCTATCTCTTTTTACTATCTTTCTTTTACTTTATTAGAGCTCTTACTACTAGAACTATTATTTTAAAACTATGTATCATTGTTGAATGTGAGAATGTCCCCAGTAATATTGATAATTAGACTTAATAATTCAAAAATTATTTAAAATTATCCTTCAAATTTATTCCAGCATATTATTTAAATTTAATTTCTATTACACAATTACTCAGGTAAAAAAAATAAATATGTTTTTTTTATCCGATGTATTTGTGTAACTTGCCTTAGGTGTCAATAAATTATTGGTCAATTGTAAAATTGATTTGCATAGCTCATCCGTTTTTAACTGGATATATTGATGGGTTTTTAATTGTTAAAATTAGGGTAAATTACATTGACATCCTTTGAGGTTTGATCCAATTACTACCCATCCCTTAGCGTTTTGAAAATTATATTTTCACCCATGTAGTTAATAGTTTCATTTCATAAACCCCCTGCTTATATAAAAGGTAACAACTCCTTATAGAAAAATAAAACAAATTACATTAAAAAAAAAAAGTTAAGAAAAGGGGAAAAAAAGAGAAAGTAAAGCAAATCAAAAAAAGAGAGAGTGTGTGAGTTTAATGTCTTCAATCCGTCTAAATAATTACAATGACAGAGGGGTTAGTGTAATTTCTCAAACGTCAGGGATAATATGTATTAAACCCAAACCTCAGGGGTGTAAATGTAATTTACCCTTAAAATTATAAAACCATAACTTAACACATAATTCTTCTGTATAATTGAGGATCATCAATGAGACATGTCATCCCGTAATTATTAGGTTCAAATTTTATATTTCAACGAATTTTTAAATTTTGACTAGTTAATAAATTGGTACAAATCAGATCTATTCAAAAAATTAAATTACATTTCACTCGTAAACTCAAATCTTACTGATCAAAATCAAATCAAACCGGAATATATATTTTTCATTACACTTATATTGTTGAGTTTTGCATATTTTTCATTTACTAATATTTTGATTAGTTTTTTATTTATTTATTTACTTTCCGACATAATTCAAGTATTTTAATTTTTTCTATACCATTTTACATCTCATTAATCAAAAAATATTTAACATATAATACCTACAAGTAGAGAGGGAAAAAATAACAAAAAAAAAAAATTAATGTGAGAAAAAAAAAAACATTAGAATGAAAAAATAAAATTAAACATTACCCATACGAGTTCTTACGGGCCAAGTTTATGGGCGGGTTCATGTTACAAATATTTGTTCACAATCTTAAATCATCTTTTACGGGCTAGGACGAGCTGGACACTCAAGCGGATTAGGACAGGCCATGGTTCGGGTGGGCCAAGTTAGGTAATATCGGGGTTTTTTTTATTTGCGGGCCATTTGTGACCCCTATATATAACCATTATATAGATTTTTTGAGTTTAATTTTTTAATTTGAATTAATTATTATTATTATTATTATTATTTATAGGACAAATTGCGACAATAGTCTCTATACTTTGGTCTTTGTGTTATTTTGGTCTTTATAATTTCAATTGACTCGACTTTGACCTTTAATTTATAATTTTGTTTTAATTTGGTCCAATTGATTACAACTGTTAGCATGTTCTTTATGAAAAATATAAATATAAGTGGCATGTGTCATTTTTTAGAGTAAAATTATAAATTTACTAAACTTAGTGAGATAAATTCAACCAATCCAGTTATTATTTTCCAACAAAAACACTATTAATTGGATCAAAATGACACAAAAATTTAAATCAAAAGTCAAAATTAAACTAATTAAAAATGAAAAGAGTAAAATAATAAAAAAGGGAAAAGCTAAACAAATAATAAAAAAAAAGTCAAAAATAACCTTTTGCTCACTTTTCAAATGACTTTCTAAAAAAAGTCAAAAAAATTGAATTAAAAGTCAAAAATTAATTTTTAACCACCTTTTTAAAACACCACAAAATATCAAACTAATGTATTTCCTTCTATTTTTCATCAAACAAATGTCAACAATGTATGAACTTCCTCGTATGTACTTTATTTACATTTTAACAATTAATTAATTTATTAGATGTGCATTTTTGAATTTGTTCCACAGAGCGGAGACAAGGCTGTTTGTCATCGAATCTCATCCTCCAATTTATTGACAAGGTGCGTTGCTCAGTCATGGTCATCTTAGCTTTGATTTGATTGTAATTATTAATAAACTAGTAGGGGACATTGTGCTATGCTCATGTAGCAGAAAAGTTAATAATATAAAATAAATTTTATCATGATGATAAGAATATTTGTGTAATTGTTATGTGAAATACTTTGATGATAACAATAGATAATTATTTCAAAATATAGGTTTCATTTGGGAAAAAAAAATTTAGTTGGATTTTTTTGGTTATTTTAGTCCGATTAAAAAAGTTCTGTTTGGAATAAGTTTTTTACTTTTTTTTTTTTTTGTAATTTTGCGAGAGAGAAAAAGTGAAATAATTATGATTTGAATGTAGCATTTTATCTTATTAATTTTTTAACTTATTTTATCTTTTAGTGAGCTAAATTAATCCCAACCATCTTATTAAACAAAGACATAATCAAGCATGCGTAAATAGAAGTCTAAATGGAATAACTTTATTTACACAATACCCATGTGAGATAGTTTGTTAAATTTTGGCATTTGAGAGAGAAATTTGCATGAAGTATTATGACTATAAGGATTGTCATTGTGTTAATATAGTTAACTATCTTTTTCTTTTCTTTTTTTGAAACAATTTTTTATTTTCAATTTAGCAATAAATAGGATTGTGCACAATAAATATTACTATAGGGAGGAATAGATCCACGTTTTGTATGAACATATAAAAGTCAAAATTCTCTTCATATAGTGGAAATATAGCATAGCATTTGAAGAATCATAATATAAAAATGAGACTATTTTATTTTTACCTTTATATTTTGTTATGATTTTCAATGACCCCCACTATTCTTATTTTCACGCGTAGCCCTATACTATTTAAGTTACTATCAATTTTGCCTCTACTGTCAGATTTGAAATGGAAAAAGTTAAAAAAATATATATTTTGGCCCCAAATTTCAAAAGAAAGATGCAGTCCATCCAGCAAACTGTCGCCAGCAACCACCATTTTAAGCCCTTCTATCTCCTTCGTCATAACTTCGTTTCATCTCATCTTTACGTTGTTGGATTCAACTCACGGTCTAGTTTTCGTATCACATCTCACACGTCTCGTTCTTCCTCTTTTTGCATGCTATCGGAGCTTTGAAAGTTAATAAAAAAAAATAAGACTTTTCTTCGAGCCATCTTTCGGACTTTATATTTTTCTCGATTCTTAACGGTTCTACTTCATTCTTTCGCCAACTCTCTTCACCTTACTTCCTACTTCACTCTACACTACCTTGCTTTCTCACTTCTTCATGTAATGGGCGGTTTTGGTATGCCGAAAATTGTCCGAAAACTAATTTCAAAAATTTTAAAACATTCATCTTTTGTTTCTTTCTTCTCCATCTTCCCCATTCTTCTTCTTCTTCTTCTTCACTTATAACATGATGTGGAACATGGTTCTAGATGGTAACAGAATTGGTGATGGTGGTGGTCCGGCGATGGCGGTGGGATTGGTGTTGTAAGATGGTGGTGATGGTAATGCTCATGGTGGTGGCAATGGATTGATTGTGAAAAATGTGGGTTTCGTGCTGTAAGGTGGTAGTGATGGTAATGCTCATGGTGGCGATAATGGAGTTCGGTGGCAGTAAAGTTGGTGGTTCGGGTGGTGATGTTGGTGAAGTTAATGGTTGAGATTGCATATGCCCTGAAGAATATCACTTTCAACAATATCATTCGAGACCTTTGTGTTGTGGGAAAAGTGCATGAGGCATTGTCGATATTAGTCCTCATGCGTCGAGGAAGTTCAGTCTCCACAAAGATTTCTTTCAACATTTTGATTAATGAGTTCAATCGACAAGACAAGCAGTTGAGTGCTTGTAATGTGTATGGTGCTAAGAAAATTCCATTAGGAAAGATGATATGTATGTATATAATTGAAGAAGAAGAAAAAGATCACTACCCGAACCATCAACTTCACCGCCATCGTTGGACCGCCACCACCACCATCACCAGTTTCGTTACCATCTAGAACTATGTTCCACATCGTGTTATAAGTGAAGAAGAAGAAGAAGAAGAATGAGGAAGATGGAGAAAAAAGAAACAAAAGATGAATGTTTTGAAAATTTGAAAATTAGTTTTCAGACAACTTTCGGCATACTAAAACCGCTCATTACACGAAGAAATGAAAAAGTGAGGTAGTGTAGAGTGAAGTAAGAAGTAAGGTGAAGAGAATTGGCGAAAGAATGAAGTAGAACCATCAAGAATCAAGAAAGATATGAAGTTCGAAAGATGGCTCAAAGAAAAGTCGAAAACGAGAAGAAAAATCTTACTTTTTTTAATCAACTTTCGAAACTCCGATATCATGCAAAAAGCGGAAGAACGAAACATGTGAGATGTGATATGAAAACTAGACTGTGAGTTGAATCCAACGACATAAAAATGAGGCAAAACGAAGTTATGACGAAGAAGATAGAAGAGCTTGAAGTGGTGGTTTGCTGGGTGGGTCTGCATCTTTCTTTTGAAATTTTGGGTTAAAATGTAATTTTTTTTAACTTTTTCCATTTCAAATCTGACGGCAAGAAAAAAATTGATAGCAACTTAAATAATGTAGGGGTACGCGTAAAAATAAGAGTAGTATAGAGGGTCATTAAAAATCATAACAAAATATAGGGGTAAAAATAAAATACTCTCTATAAAAACAAAAAAAACTCTTAGGTGCCGTTTGGTAACACTTACGTTTTCAGTTTTCTGTTTATATTTACAAAAATTTAAAAAGCTCAAATAAAAACTTATTTGGTAAAATTTTTGATTTATAAATTAGTGGTCTCAGTTTATAAATTTGGCCAAAAAATATAAACTCAAAAAATGTGTTTCTGTTTTGAGTTTTGAGTTTTTTTTTTTTTTTTACCACTCAACGCTAGCCACCACCCCGCCACCATTTTCCACCACCGTCTTCCGCCACCACCACTTACCACCCACCTGCCACCACCACCCACCACCCGCAACCACCACCCACCTGTCACCCACCAGCCACAACCACCCACCACCCACCTGCCACCCACTCGCCACCACCACCCATCCCTCGCCACCACCACCACCACCACCCACCACCCGTCATTACCATCCACCGCCTGTCACCACCACCCGCCATCTACTTGCCACCACCACTCACCACCCACTTACCACCACCATCCACCACCCGCCACCACCAACCACCTGCCATCCACCCGCCACCACCACCCACCACCACCACCACTACCACCACCCACCACCCACCTGCCACCACCACCTACTCGCTACCACCCACCACCCGCCATCGTCACTCGCCACTTACCCGCCACCCACCATCCACCACCCGTCACTACCACCATCAGCACCACCACTCATTCGCTACCACCTACCACCCGCCACTCACCACCCACCACCCGCCACTACCACCATCAGCTCCACCACTTATTCGCTACTACCCACCACCCGCTACCGTCACCCACCCACCTACCATCACCACCCACCACCACCTACTCGCTACCACCCGCCACCGTCACCTACCCACCCGTCACCGTCACCTGCCATCCGCCACCTACCTGCCACCACCACCCACCACCCGCCACCACCACCCACTAGCCACCACCCGCCACCGTCACCCACCCACCCACCATCACTACCTGCCACCTACCCGCCACCACCACCCACCTGCCACTACCCGTCATTACCCGCCATCCGGTACCCACCTGCCACCACCACTCATCACCCGCCACCACCATCACCGCCACCACCTGCCACCTACCCGCCACCACTTGTCATCCGCCACCCACCTGCCACCACCACCACCACCACCACCACCACCACCACCAACTCGCTACCATCCACCACCACCACCAACTCGCTACCACCCACCACCCACCACCGTCACCCACCCACTCACCATCACCACCCGCCACCTACCCGCTGCCACCACCCACCACCACCTGCCATCCGCCACCCACTTGCCACTACTACCACCACCACCACCACTACCCACTCGCTACCACCCGCCACTGTCACCCACTCACCCACCACCACCACCCGTTACCACCTGCCATCCGCCACCTACTTGCCATCACCACCCGCCGCCACCACCACCACCACCACCCACCACCCGCCACCGTCACCTACTCACCCGCCGCCACCCGCCACCACCCCTACCCACCACCCACCATCACCACTTTCCACCACCGTCTTTCACCGTCACTTGCCACCACTTGCCATTTCTCACTCTTTTTTATATTTTTAAATTTTTTTAAATATTTTGTCAATTACCAAATGTATTTGTAGTTTTATGTTTTTTTAAAAATAAACAAAAAATAAATAAAAACAAATTTATAAAATTTTTATAAATATAAACTGAAAACGTAAACATTACCAAACACACTCTTAATATCCATTATCCAACAATTTTTTGAAACAGATCACAAATGGAAAAGATCTAGGAAAGTGAAACGACAAAATTCTTTCTATCATTGTCATATCATTTTGGATTTATGTCAAAATTATTCAAAATTAATTTGGTTTATTTATTTTTTCGTGTTATTATATCATGTTACTTTTTTTTATGCTCAGTTTGTGTCGTGTTGGATTAGATTAATGTGTCACAACAAAACTTTTCAATTAAAAACACCAAGGATATGAAAAAATTATTCAGTGTGCTTGGTTTTAATTTTTTTGAATTTAATTTTTTTTAAATTAAGTTTTTTTGTTTTCGGTTTTTTTAATGAATATTTTTAAAATTTTAAGTTTTTTTTTTACTTTTTTAGATGCACCTTATTTAGATGTATCTAAAAAATAAAATATTTGTGAAAAAATATTTTAAAAAATTAATAAATATACAAAAATATGAAAAATATACCGAATTTTTGTATTTTTGGTATTTAGTTAATTTTGTAAAGATTCTTTTTCACAAATATTATACTTTTTAAGTATATTTATGTTAGGTGTGTCTAAAAATTAAAAAAAAATTACTCAGAATATTTTAAAAAATTAGTGAAAACAAAAAAAAAAAAGAAAAATAAAAAGGTAATATCTTCTGAAAAGTAAATTCTGAAAATCAAAATCAAACAAAGTGATTTTTTTTTCACTGATTTGTATAGTTTTAATATGTCCTGACAAAAAAATTCAATTAAAAACATCATATATATGACAAAGCTATTTTTTTTTCTCGGCAAATTACATTTTATGAAACTAATTTTTATTCATAAAAATGTTTAATTTTAGGGGCACTTTTTTATAAATCATTTTTCACCTACTTATGTTCTATTTAGTCTATATTATTTTTTTATATTCCAATAAGTCCTGTGAGTGGCATAGTTATCAAAATATCTCTAATAATATTTACATTTACAGTGTGAATGTTCCGTGATGTGAATGCTCACACCGTCAATGTGAATGTTAATATGTTAATGTAAATGTTCACACTATTAATATGAACATTCACACGTCAATGTGAATATTCATATTGAAAAATATGAATGTCCACATCACCAAATTGCTAATCGTTCAAAAAAATATTTGTAAGTATAGAAATGTCCATAAAATACTTTAAATATGAGAATTATGATTTGATAAATTAAATGTTCAAATAATATGACTTATTGGAATACAAGAATATCTTACGGACTAATTAATTTTAAATGAATTTCATATTTCCAATTTAAAAAAGCAATATCATTATATTTTGGTTAGATTGACTAAAAAATAAGTGACAAAATATATATTAGCTTAAATGAAATGGAGGAAAAAAAAAAAAAGTATTAACTTTAAAATCCTATTTTACGATAAAAAAAAAAAAAAAAAAACTAAAGGGTAAATTACAAATACCCTTTTTGATATTCACTTAAAATACAGATTGTCCCATATAGTTTAGAAAATTATAAATATTTCATTATCATAATATTTTATTTAACAGAATTAACTAAAAAAATAAAATTTTTTACTGCTAATGATAAAATTACATAAATTATTAATTAAAATAAGTTTAAAAGTTGTTAATTGACTTGATAATTTATTAATAAAATTGGTCAATTTGTTATAAAATTAGAAACTTGAAAAGATGGGTCATAATTTTTATAATTTATCCAAATAAACCTTAAAAGGTGTATTTATAATTTATCTAAATAGTAACTTTTAGTCAAAATAATATATAATATTAAAATTAAAAGATATAACTAATTTTTCATAATTTATATCAATTTTATGTTACACAAATTCGACACTAACTTAATTTTTGCGTTATCAATATATTTATATTTGTGCACAGTTGATAAACTTTAAAGAAAAATACCTTTAAAGATGTTTTAATTTTAGGGCAAATTACATATACCCCTCGAGGTTTGGCTAAATTACAAATACCCCCCTGAGGTTTGAGAAATTACAAATTCCCCCTTGAATGCTATATTTGCATAACAAATTAGGGGGTAATTTGTTATGAAATTTAAACCTCAGGGAGCAAATTGTTATGAAAATACAAACCTCAGGGGGCGGGATGTAATTTCTGAAACCTCAGGGGTATCTGTAATTTAGCCAAACCTCAAGGGAGGTATATGTAATTTTCCCTTTATTTTAATAAAGTGAATTTTATTACTCTTTTCGTCCTAAAATAAGGGTTCTTTTTAAAGAATTTAACTTTTTTTATAATATAATTATTACATTTTAAAAAATTATTTTTTTAAAATTATCCTTTGATAGTATTTTTTTTGAAATATATCAATATTATAATTATACTGTTTATGTTGTCTATAAATTTAAAAGAATGGCAAAATAAAAAATTTACATTATTTTTATATTTACTTTTTGAAAAAAAAATAATATTTTAAAACAATAAAAAATAAAATAAAAAATTAATAGATATGTTTGGTTTGTGTTTGAGAGATGTGTTTTAGAGATAAAAAGTACAAAAAGTTGTTTGGTTTGTTTTTTTTAAAAGATGTTTTGGAAAATTATTTTGAGAGAGAATTTTGGAAAAAGTGATTGATTTGATGTGTGTGAGAGAGAGATTTGTTTAAAAAACTTGTTTGGTTTATAAGTTTTGAGAAATTTTTTTGAAAAAATTTGTTTAATTTAATTACTTTTAAAAACTTATTTGTAAAAAAAATTTCTCAAAATTTTTTCAGAAATACAAACCAAAGGAACCCAATGTTTTTAGACGAATAGAGTCCTCTACGGTACATAGATTTTTTTGAGTGGATGTCCGAATACAAATGAAATGATCATGTTGATGTTGACGTTGACGTTGACGGGAAGAAAAGTATGCTTTCTCTTAAAAAAATAAAATAAATGAGAGTACTAATTAGTTCTATTATTAATGGTGTGATAGTAAATTTCATTATGAATGATTTGATATTTTAATTTTGATGTTATATTTTTTTTTATTAAGTGTTATGTCATTAGTGATCTTTTTAAAGTTTCAAAATTAGTGATCTTTATCATTATTATTCTCTTAAAATGAAAAATCAAGTGCAATTATCACCTACTAGTAGGCAACAGAAGACTCACATGTAACAAAATTGGGAGACCTAAGTTAAAAAAAAATTATTAACACATAGGACGTGTTTGATTCGCGGATAAGGGGTGGATTATTCACTATTTGGATTGTAATTTAAATAGTGTATCTTATCCGTCGTTTGAATTTTTTTTAGTTCGCCGGACTCCATGTCCGGCCGGACTCCTTATCCCCCATATGGGGGACTATTGTGTTCTAGGGGGTATGGAATTGTTTTGGGGGGACTAATCACTGTTTTGATTAGATGATGAAATGACCATTTTGACTTTCTACTATTTAATTATGTATTATATTTAATAAAATTTAATAAAATTTAAATGTCTCAATTTAAAAATAAAATAATTTTATTTAACTTTTAATTGATGTTTTATTTATTTAATTTTTTAAAATAATTTTTTATAGATATTTTATTGATGTTTTATTTTAAAATTTTGTTTATGTTTTATTTAATTTCATTATTTAAATTTAATAGATGTTTTTATTTAATTTCATTTTTTGATTATTATTATTTTTAAAAACAAATTTATTTAAAATTTTAATTAAAAAATAATATATATTTTTATTGATATTTTATTTATTTATTTATTTTTAAAAAAATAAATTTATTTAATTGTGTAAAAAATAAAATAAAATAAATTTTTATTTAATCTAGCTAAAAATAATTAAAATATTAAAGATATGTTTAATATTGCTATTAATTAGTAAACAATTGAAAAATGGTAAAATAGTCTTTTGTTCATTTATCCTATCCAGTCGGTCCAACCAAACGTTGGATTCACTAAAAATAGTCATTTCCAGACATCTAATCCCATGAAAAAACAAACACAGGATACATATCAAATCCAACCAAATAGTTCGGGGGATTCACAGTTTCAGGACTCAAGTTCGATAGATTCTAATTCCCCCTTATCCAGTCCGTCTAATCAAACACACCCATATTTGCTCCTTTATAACCTTTTATTTGCACATACATAATGTATGTTTGTAATTTTTTTTATTTTTTATTTTTTCCCTATCTGCATGTAGTTTTTCATAAAATTACAAAAGTGAACTTAAAAACGATGAATAAAAGGGAGAATTTCAGCCCATTGGGACAAACAAAAAATACTACAAAAATATATGATATGTAAATAATTTTGTGATGAGATGCAAGTGAAAGGTTGTGGGAGTGCAAGTATGACTTGCACCCCTTTATATTTGTGTAAAAAAAAAAATTTCTCCCACACATTGAGATGTTAGCTTATTTTGGCAACACAATTTAAAAGTCACATTTTTAACTTTTTGATTTTGTTTTTAAGTTACATAATTTCTCTATTTTTTAAAATATTTTTTAAAAAAATTAAAAAATCAAATTTCAATCTACTTTTCAAAATAGGCTGTAATTTCTCCAAATAAAAAGCCACTCTAATTTCAGTGTTTATAGCAAAAAAGTAATTTTATATCTCTTATCATATAAGAGTATTTTGACTATTAAAAAACAAGAGGGGCAAAATGGAAAACAAAAAAGAGAGCCACTTTTGAACGGTAAAAACACTGTTTAAAAGTGCTCAACTCCCATTCCCTTATATCATTGTGTATATAGATATAGATATACCGTATTTAGATAAATATAAATAAGCCAGTCTGGTTTGACTATTATTTTGAGGTTAAAAAAAAGTATAAAATGATAAAATAGGCTAAATAAGTTAATAAGATAAAATATCACATTCAATTCATAATCATTATATTTTTTTCTGGTAAAAGTCAAAAAAGTTAAAAAAATCTAAACCAAACAAAATTAAAAAAGTTCTAACACAAAAAGTTAACTATATTAACCAATAACAAATGAAACTTAAAAGGAACTCCTGAATCGAAAACTCTAATACTTTTTTTCACTGCAATTTAGTTTTTCTTACTGATATTGTGCCATCTGTTTTCAGCAATTGAAGAGAGACATAAGGAAGGAAAAACAAAAATGATTGGTTTGGACCAAATCCTTAGCAAATCTTTGTACCTAATCACAATAGGCTGCAAAATAGCCTGGCAGCACATTGGCTATGTGATTGACTACAAGAAGAACATTCAAAATCTCCAAGATGAAACCAAAAAATTTGAAAATGAGCTAACAAGGATCGATGGAAGGGTCAAGAGAGCCAAAAAAAATGGAGAAATCCCCGAGCCTGATGTTCTGCAATGGATAGAGTCAGCAAACGAGATCAAAGGAGATGTGGAAGCATTACTAGTAGACGCAAAAAGAGAAAACATGTGGTGCCTCAAATGTTGTCCGAATGTTTCTCGACATTACAAGCTAGGCAAGGAATCCAAAGAGAAGACAGCTCGTGTTATTATTCTCAAAGACAACGGCAAACAGTATATGACAATAGAAGTGGCACAGCGCGCATCTCCTTTGAAATTTGGGTACAATTTCTCTGAAGGTTACGTGGCTTTTGATTCAAGAGCAGAGATCTTTAAGGAGATCATGGAAGCGTTGGCCGATCCTTGCATTAAAATGATTAGTCTATGCGGACCAGGCGGTGTTGGCAAGACCACAATGGCAACAGAGGTTGGCAAGCTAGCAGAGCAAAATGGGCTATTTGATGATGTTGCGATGGCAACTATCTCCCAAACCCTGAATGAGAAAGCGGTTAAAGAAAAGCTTGCGCTCCAATTGGGACTAACACTAGATGGAAGCGCATATCAACTATATCATAGATTGAACAATGGGAAAAAGAACCTCGTAATATTGGATGACGTTTGGAAACCACTTAACTTGGCAGACATTGAAATTCCAATTACTGATGGTAATAAGGGATGCAAAGTTGTGATAACATCACGAAAAAAAGGTTTGTGCCAAAAGATGTCAGTGCCAGTTGATCAGGAAGATTTCTTGAATGCAGTCTTAGCAGAGCCAGAAGCATGGACCAAAGAGTTCCTAATGGGAGTCTTACGAGAGCATGAAGCATGGACCCTATTTAAGAAAGTCGCCGCAATTTCTGTGGACTCTAAAATCCCTTCTGAAGCAAAGGAAGTGTGCGACAGATGTGGAGGCTTGCCAGTTGCTATACGTGCAGTTGCAGCAGCATTAAAAGGCAAGGAAAAGCATGCGTGGAAAGATGCACTTCGACAACTTAAAAATTACAAGATAAAAGAAATTGCAGATATCGATCAAAATTTGTTAATCTCATTAAGATGGAGCTATGATCGTCTAGAGCCCAAGGATGCACAGTCATGCTTCTTGCTTTGCTCTTTGTTTCCGGAAGATGCTGAGATTTCAATTGACAACTTGGTGAGATATAGCTTTGGGATGAGGTTACTTGATCGAGACTTGAATACATTTGATGAGGTGACAAATAGAGTACTTGCGATGGTTGATGTCCTCAAAACATCTTGTTTGTTGTTAGGTGACACAGATGAAAGTGTGGTCAAAATGCATGATATTATTCGAGATGTCGCTATATCGATCGCGGAAGATGAGAAAAGATATCTAGTAAAACATGGTATCGAAAAGTGGCCAGTGAAAGGCAGATATGAACATTACTCAGTAATCTCATTAAGGTTCACTGCAAATATTCACGAGTTTCCCAATGAGTTGCAATGTAGAGGACTCCATACCTTAGTGTTAGCGTGCAGTAATCACTTACCAACAGATTTTCCAAATGATTTTTTCAATGGAATGGAAAACAATCTTGAAGTCCTAGATCTGAGTGAAATGCCTATAAAGAGCCTCCCATCATCAGTTTCAACATTAGTTAAACTTCGGATGTTATGTCTAAATGGTGGCAAACTGATAACAGAGATAGCTTTATTGTGGATATTAGGGAGTTTAAGGAACCTTGAGATACTTAGCCTTACAGGTATGGAAAAGGTTCTGTTTCACGACAAAGATGGAATGGGATTTTCTAAATTACAGTTTCTAAAATCTCAACCACAAATTCCGCCAGGTTCTTTTTGTAGCTTGTGTGAATTGCGTGTTGAAAATTGTCAATTTAAATTTCTCGTCACACACTCCATTGCAAGAGGTCTTAAGCAACTCCAATGTCTAAAAATAGGACTTTGTGAGGATATGGAAGAAATTATTAGAAATGAAAGACAAGGAGACGAGGAGGAAATTATTTTTCATCATTTAAAAAAAATGGTGTTAATGGACTTACCCAACCTTAGAAGCTTCTATGAAAAACACTTCAACAACAGAGGCAAACAATTCTAACCCTTCACGACCTCTCTTTTGTGAAAAGGTTTGTTTTTTTGTGACTTTTTTTCGTTGATTTGGAAATGCTTGATAACTGAAAGAACATAAGTTTGATCTATTAAATTTTGCAGGTGGCATTCCCTGTCTTGGAGGACTTGGTAATCTATGGTGTAGGAAACATATCAGGGATAATAGAGGATAAACAATTAAAACTCCCAGTCCAACAAGAAGAGAATGAATCCTTTTGGAACCTACCGCGTCTCCGAGATCTACATGTAAGCCATTGCTCCAAATTGAAAGCAATAGTAGTAGCTAATAAGGAAGGAGGGGCCCACGATAAGCCTCTTATTTTTCGTGAATTGCGTTCTATGCATCTTGCAAGTTTGCGGAATCTAAAGAGTTTCTACAGCATTTGTGGATCTAAAGTAAAAAAAGAAATTTCCAAACCACAACCTCTCTTTAATGAAAAGGTATGACTGTCATACGTTTTATGAGTTTTTAAAAGTATCAATACTACCATGTGATTAAAAATTCGATAGTGCTACATACCTATAATATTTACGTTATAAATTTACTCAAAAAATTTAATAAATGTCTAAATGCATTTTATATATGAATCCACAACACATAAGTTGAATCTATGCCATCTATCTTCATTTTGGATAAATTTCTAGTTCAATTTTTTTGAGTTCAAAGATTTATTATTAAAAATTTTCTACTCATATTTCCTTTAATCGTAAGGAAGTATATTAATTTTTGTAGTGTTAGTTATTATTAAATTTTGTGGTTATATTATAAACATTAAAAAAACTAAGATTTTTTTTTTTGGATGAACAAACTTATGTATTTTTGTGATTTTATTACGATTAAATGTGGTAAAGTTATGAAATATGGTACGGAGTGTGTATGAAAAATTTCCCTTTATTCATTCCCAACCAAAATAAGATTAATAGCACCTGAAAGATCTTGAGTTAAAACCTAATTAAAGTAGATTTTGAAACGGAAACATCAGACATAAAATTAACCACCTCGCGAAGATAATATTATTCTCTGACCATAGATCCTAATCACAAAACCTATGAATTCTTAGGTTATGTTTGGTTGTAGGATTTGTTTAGGGAATCGTTTGGGGTGACCTATATAATCCATCTTTTTATCTTTTTTTTTTATCACATCATCTCTATACTTTTCTACACATCTTTTCGTAAAAAGACAAAAAGTATACTTTTTTAGGACACCTCAAACCAACCATTAAAAATAAAAAAATTAGAAAAGAAAAACTAAGTGAGATGAACCGAATGTTTTTACTTTTGTTGAAAATATAAAGAAAACTAAATAGCTCTCCAATATGTCTATATATATTTTTCTTTTTCTATAGAAAAAATGAACAAGTACAAATACTTTCATTTTTAAATTCTAGATCTAAATATAACATAATTGTTTAAGCTTTTAAAAACAACACCTTAAAACATTTGGTATCAGAACCAAAAAAAAAAAAAAAAAAAAAATATTTATCCTAAACCTAAGACAATATTTGATAATATAATTATGAACTCTGTTTCAACTTCAATTTGGAGACTATGAATCATAAGCACTTATTAAGAACAATATTTACAATGACATGTTTTATTTTTTGTCATTTGATGAAGTTTGTAAGACGGGTTAACTTAAGCCCACTAATTAATTGGGCCTAGTCGGAGTCCAATTGAAATGCCCAAAATTAATGGGTCCGGAGAAATAATTGCCAAATGAGCCCAAGTGAAATCCATTGAAAAGGCCCACGAGAAAGCCAACAAATTGAGCCGAGAAAGACTCATCAAGTAGATATCTCTAAAGAGCGTCCAACAAGTCTATCCGAGGAGGCCTAGATCATATGGGTGTTCCAGAAAGTTAACCATTACTTTAAGAAGAGATGGAACTCTCGAAGGAGATCCATTCTGCGAGGTATTGGCTTAGTCTTGAAAGGGTTCAAAACCACTAACCTAGAGACCTATTTGAACTCGGATTCGAAATGGTTCAGATCCACGAACCTAGAGATCCGAAGCACTTGGCTTTGAACGGATTCAGACGCAATCTAGAAGCCACTCCATTAATGAGTCCCAGAACACTTGCGAACTCGAAGCTTTCCGGGATCCACGTATCAGAACCATGGGCGTAATGGAATCTGAACAAAGGACCCGATCCTGAGGACGGTGAGTAGAGATAAATTCACTCTTTAGTTTAACTAGCCTATACCCGGTTCGAGGTGGCACGATCTAGGGGGTCCCTGAGACTCGGCAATATTTGCGGTAGGGCGTTCTCTTGAACTAACCCTGACCCTTATGCGGTAGGACGTCCTCTGGGACTACCCCTGATCCCTTAGGATGATTGGGGATCATTGGTTAGGTGTGGTTAAGAAGAAGGGTTCACCGAAAGATTGATCTCCTCTTCGAGGTCTTTCTCATCTTCGGAGAGGTCACCTCTTCGGACAAAGTGGTTAGAAAGAATATTTCCCATGTGCCTTGCACATGGGCTCCATCCTACATCATGAGGTGCCTATAAATAGCACCCACCCATAGCTTTACAAGGGATGGATTTTGGAGAGAAAACTCTTGGGAAAGAACTAATTTCCCTTTCCCATTATCAACCTTGAGAGTGAAAGTAGGAGATCCATGGGAGAGCCTTACCATTATTCTCTCTCCAACTATTTTGCCTTCTTCTTCACCCAATCTCTTACCTCCATCATCTCTTTGGTTTTGTGTTCTTAGTTGAGACTATTGAAGAATCTATGTTTTTCATCATCTTCTAAAGAATTCGAATTTTTCTTCAAGGATCTTCGAAGATCTTCGAATTTTCTAACAACTTTCCTGAACCCTCTCATACATTTGGCGACTTCACTGGGGAGATGGATTGGTTAATAGTCTCAGCGAGATCTAGAATCTACACAACTTCGGTGAAGATGGTGAGAGAAGAAGAAGTTCATCAACAAGGCTCTTCCAACGGTGGTGATGAGAGGACTCAAGTTCAAGACACACCTCTCATCCTTGAAGCCATTCAAGGACTCCAACACACTCAACAAGAGATTCTCATGACCCTTCAAAATCTCACCCACACCATGTTGGTGATGAGTTTGAATTTCGTACCACCAACAACAAATGGAGGTCAAGTTGGCACCGACAAGCATCAACAACTTCATGGTAATGTTGGGAATGGTCAAAACCATCAAGATCCACCCCAAATTCTCTCTGAAGTTGTACAAAATGGTGTGCAAAGTCAAGTGCTAGAAGGAACAAGTCATGGCCAACTTGCGGCCCATGGAGTGCAAAATCACGCACCTGGAGGATCGAGCCATGGTCCAGCGGTGGTTGGAGGAGTTTCCGGCGCGATGAATGGTGTTCCAACGGCTGTGGAAGTTCAAGGAAGGCCTACAGAAATTTCTATACAAAATGGTGCTCTATCCATGCCTAATTTTGTTCCACCGATTATAAATTCTACTCATGTACCGAGTGGGTCTTCTTTGGCTCCAACGCCAAGTTTGCAAGTCCAACCCAGTATAATAGTGGCATGCAATGAACTTTATGGGACCCCAATGCAACGTCCCATCACTAAATGGCATGTCCATAGGTGCCAATGGCCAATATCATTATGTGTCTTCACTGATGATGAATTCTCAACACCCAAATGGCCAAGTCGCTCCAAGTTCAGTCTTCGGGTCTACAAGCCAAGTTCTAGGAACACCACTATCAAGTTCTCTCCCTCAACAATTTCTCACTCTCGTCGATGTGCAAGCCATGTTCGATCTCGAACGGGACAAGAAGACTTTACCCTCTTTGCCCAATCTGGATGTCAAGCCACCATATCCTATCGAGATGTTGAGTTATCCATACCCGGAGGGATACATAGTGCCGAAGTTGATCAAATTCGATGGCAAACAAGGAAACGCTCGAGAACATGTTGTTCGGTTCATTGAGACTTTGGGGATTCATGGTTCAAATCATGTCCTCCGAATAAGAGAATTCTCCAAGTCCCTCACCGACCGAGCATATAGTCGATACGTTAACTTAACTCCAAACTCTGTTCGGAGTTGGGAGGAGATGGTCAACAAATTCCACACCAAATTCTTTCAAGCGACTGAGAAGGTAACCGCACTTACCCTATGAAAGGAAAAGCAACAAGAGGGTGAAGACATTCTCGAATATGTAAAGAGGTTCCAAGACAAAGCCGTGGACTGTCATGAGGCTGTAGAGGAAAGCTACTTGGTCCAAATCTGTGTTAAGGGGGCATTGAACGGGTATAAGATGCTTCTTGTTAATCACATGCTACCCAATTTCTCGGCACTAATTGAAGCATCTCAGAACATCAATGTACCTCAATCTCAGGAGATCGGGTTCGAGACTAATTATAAAACCAGCTTCAAGTCGTCCCGCAGACCTTCTGTCATTGCGGCTTCCGTGTCTTCTACACGAAAGTCGCAGGGGGAGGAATTCAGAGGTCAGAAGAGGAAAAACTGTGAAGATGACACTCCTTTTCCGTGTAGTGTTGAGGAGGTGAAGGCCTTTGTTAAAGAATGGGTGGCAGACGGAAAACTGAAGTTGCCTCGTATTGAAGAGCTTTAGGCGAAGAAGGACCGCGAGGGTCCTAATTATTGTGTTTTCCACCGATCACTAGGATATCCTACAGAAAAGTGTCAGACACTTAAGAAGATCTTTGGAAAGAAAGTCGAAGCATATGAGCTAGAGTTCAAAGAACAAGGGCCCCATGATATCTTAGAAGACGTGGTTATGATGGTGTATGACGGCCACAGCCCGAGCTGCTGGTGAAAGCTTTCCAAATGACCTTACGACTCTAGGGGCAAATGTCAACATTCTGAAGTCTATCTATGACATTTACAATTTATATTTACTGCATTATCTAAGAAGTTTTATCTTTCTTATGTTATGAAGAAATTTATTTGCTCCATATTGTATATCTCCATTAGAAGTTTGTTTTCTCTATATTGTATATCTTCATTGTGCTATGTTGCTTGAGACATTTTTCAATTTTTGTTGCTCTTCAAAGAAGAAAGAGGAATAGCAAACTCAGTTACCAACCTAAAGGGACCTTTCTTGATATAGTAGAAGTGTACTCCCACTCTGACCTCCGAAGAGGAGCCATTGCTTCCATCAATGCAGGCTTCGAAGATCATTCTTGCTGAAGTATAGAGTGTGTGCTCCCACTCAGACTTTCGAAAAACAGATCTCGTTTCTGTCAGTGCGAGCTTCGAGGGATAGTATTTGCTTCCATTGATTGCCAAAGAAAAGAGTATGCTTCCACTGGGACTTCCAAGGGACAACCCTTGCTTTCCAAGGAATAAATCTCGTTTCTATCAGTGCGAGCTTCAAGGATCTTTCTTGTTGAAGTAGAGTGTGTGCTCCCACTTAGAATTTTGAAGAACAGACCTCGCTTTTATCAGTGCGAGCCTCAAGGATCTTTCTTGCTAAAGTAGAGTGTGTTCTTCCACTCAGACTTTTAAAGAGTGTCAAGGATCTTTCTTACTGAAGTAGAGTGTGTTCTTCCACTCAGACTTTCGAAGAACAGCCTTCGAGACTCAGTGGCCTATCAGAAAGGATCTTCTTGCCAAAGTAGGGTGTGTGCTACTATTCAAACTCCTGAGGGACAACCTTGCTTCCATTTGAACTGCCGAAGGACAACTCTTGCTCTCATTAGTACGGGTCCGAAGAACAGCCTTTGCTTTCATCAATACGAGCTCCGAGGATCTTTCTTTTCAAAGTAGAGTGGACTCCTACTCGAACTCCTAGGGGATAGCCTTTGCTTCCATTAGCTGCCGAAGTAAAAGTGCGCATTCACTTGGACTTTCGAGGGACAACCTTGTTTCCGCTCGGACTTCTGAAGGAGAGCCTTATTTCCGCTCGAACTTCTGAGGGACAACCTTGCTTTTGTTCGGACTTTCGAGAGACAATCTTTACTTCTGTTGGTGTAAGCTTGGTAGACTTGGTTGCCTTCCAGAGGGATTTTTCTTGCCGAAGTAGGGTGTATGCTACTTTCAGACTCTTGAGGGACAGTTTTGCTCTCATTCAGACCTCCGAATGATAGCCCTTACTCTTATTAGTGCGGGTGTAGACACCCCATTTTTGACCGACCTTGAGACTCAGACGTCACCGATTGAGCGCTTGGTGATGTTGCATAATGTGCTCGTTCAGAAGTTTCCGAGTTGCGGCCGTGAGCCCTGCCTCCGGACTTCCGGACCTTCTTCTGTGCCTTGTCTCGGTTTGCGAACCAGACTCGATTTTCTCTGTTTCTTTTCCTGAGGGGAGGGAGAGGTCCTGTAGACTATCTCTCAATGTCCGTAGGCTACATTTGGTGGCCGTAGGCCATTTTGCCCATTTCAGAGTCCGGTTCCCGGTTTTCGGGACCGTTGGCCGTGTGCCTCGGTTCGGGACCGCTTAACCATCTCCTATTGCTCTAATTTTTGGAATACATCCTATTTAATCCCTTTTGAGGGACACCGGGGTCTGAGAAACCCACTTCGAGGTCGAATACCATTTTCGGTGCTTAACAGCCCATTTTCGGGACCCCGAACTGCGTGTTTTGGCCCCGGAACATGTTTTGCAACGGTTTTCGTTCATTTTTGGCAGGTACCTCTGTTTTATCACTAGGAAGGTCACTGAAGGGTGGGAGGCCAGCAATTGTTGCAACAACCAGTTATCTCTCTTCCGGAGCCTCCCGGCGCCCGTTTTTCGCACTTCCGGGCTAATGTTGAATACCTTGGAGCTAGTGTTGCCAACTTTCAACCACATATCTGTGATCTACACACTTGGGAGGCCACTAAAAGTTGGTGGCCGGCCATTAAGGTTACCTGACCCTTTTGACCCCTTTCTTCCGGGCTAATGTTGAACCCCTTGGGCCCCTTTTCTTGAACTTTGAACCACATATCTGTGATGTACACACTTGGGAGGCCCCTAAAAGTTCATGGCCGGCCAGTAATTCAACTTGACCCTTTTGACCCCCTCTTTCCGAGCCAATGTTGAACCCCTTAGACCCACTTTCTCGGACTTCTAACCACTTGGTTGTGTTATACACACATAGGGGTACCTCTCCAGTAGCTGGCCGGCCAGAAAATCACATTGACCCTTTTGACCCCTAGCCGGCCGGCTAGGAGGTGTGGCCGGCCGGCCACCTCCAACAAAAGTGAGAGGCCGGCCGTGTTCCTCGTACTGTGCACTTTACAGCTGTGGGGCAATATCCCCCAGATATTATCTGTATCCGGGGGATATTTTGTGGGGGAGTTTTACCCTCCTTTTCCCCCACCTTTACACCCCCTTTTGAACCCTTATAACCAGCTGGTGGCTTCACTTACAAGGGTTAGAAAAATTGTTCTTCAAGTCTCCATACTCAACTCCATCTTCTTCCTTCTCAATTCTTCAAAAAACCCTAAGCCCCTAACCATCATTCCTTCTACACCACCAAGCTCTACCACCACAATCTCATTTCCAGCAACAAGGAAGGATTCTTGAAGGCTAAAGAAGCTGCAAATCCATCCAAGAAGCAACAAAAGTTTGAATCTTCAAGGGTAAGTAACACTTTTACCCTTTTGACCCTTTTTCTTGATCTATTTCTAAGCCCCACTTCTTTTTGGTTTCAAGCTCCGGCCCTAACTGAAAAGGGTCATCTTTTGAGCTCATCTTCACTTCTCATTAAGGGCTCAACCCTGTTTGAGCCCTCCATAATACACTTGCTTCATTGATCCTCTTGTATGTCATAATTTTGCATGCTATTTTTGGCCTATGAGTAATTTATTTTCGAGCATGTTGTAAACTGACATTAGGCTTATTTTGAGCCCCTCGTCAACATTGGAGAAGGGCTCAACATTGTTTGGTGCTTCCATGTGTCACTTGTAGTTATATCCCTTATTTGGCCCTATTTTTTGCATAAATTGGCAGCCCTCTTTGCTTCTGTTTTTGGACCTTGGTCCGAACTGAAAGTGGCCTTATTTTGGCCTATACTTCATGTTTCATTAACACTTTTTTTCTGTTTTATGATTATTTTGTATACTTCATGTTATAGCCATTTTTGAGCCTTATTTTGCCTCACATTTCTATCATATTTGTATATTGATTTTGAGGCTGCCATATACTGTAAATATTCATATTTTTGGTCCCTCTTCAGTGTTGTAGAAGGAAATTTTTCAGTTTGGGTTTTGCTTATACCACTTGCTTCATTACCTCTCTTTTGGCCCCTTTTCTTGCATGCTATTTTTCCCCTACCTATGCTTGCTGTTTGGCCATGTTTATAACTGTGAAAGTGCATCTTTTGGGACTGTCTAGCTTCTGTCTTTGCATTGCATGTCCATATTGTGCATGTTTAGCATAGCTATAGGCCATTTTGGGTGCCTAAATTCGCATTTCGGGACATTTCCTTGCATTTCATGTCATTTCGCCTCATTTCGGGACTGTTTTCCCCCATATTTTAGTGCTGAAATTCCATTAGCATGCTTGCATATCATTTTTGCCATGTTGCATCACATTTTATCATTGCCTCGATTTGCATGCCCGTGTGCACGCATTTCGAGGCACATCATTTTCATCCACCGGCATCCTATGTGAGTGCGGCTGAGGCTCACTCATGTTGGTATAAGCCCATTTGTCATTTTCATGTCATTTCATCACATTTTATCATTGCCTCGGTTTGCGTGCCCGTGTGCACGCATTTCGAGGCACTTCATTTTTATCCGCCGGCATCCTATGTGAGTGTGGCTGAGGCTCACTCATGTTGGTATAAGCCTATTTGTCATTTCCATGTCATTTCATCACATTTTATCATTGCCTCGGTTTGCGTGCCCGTGTGCACGCATTTCGAGGCACTTTATTTTTATCCGCCGGCATCCTATGTGAGTGTGGCTGAGGCTCACTCATGTTGGTATAAGCCCATTTGTCATTTTCATGTCATTTCATTGTATTTTGTCATTACCTCGGTTTGCGTGCCCGTGTGCACGCATTTCGAGGCATTTCATTTTTATCCGCCGACATCCTATGTGAGTGTGGCTGAGGCTCACTCATGTTGGTATAAGCCCATATCATGTTTCCATGTCATTTCATCACATTTTGCCATTGCCTCGGTTTGCGTGCCCGTGTGCACGCATTTCGAGGCACCTCATTTTCATAGCATTGTGCATACTAGGTTGTATCTTAGATTGCATTCTGTCATTTTCTCAGTTTGCGTGTCCGTGTGCACGCACTTCGAGGCATCTCATTTTCATAGCATTGTGCATACTAGGTTGTATCTTAGATTGCATTCTGTCATTTTCTCAGTTTGCGTGTCCGTGTGCACGCACTTCGAGGCATCTCATTTTCATAGCATAGTGCATACTAGGTTGTATCTTAGATTGCATTCTGTCATTTTCTCGGTTTGCGTGCCCGTGTGCACGCATTTCGAGACATATCATTTTCATAGCATGGTGTATGTTAGGATTGTATCTTAGTCGCATTTCATGCATATCGTGCATATTGCATCATGTTCGGAATAGGAGTTAGCCCGGGCATGGGAAACGAGGTGCATTTCGTACTCCGAGTGACGGAATGTGTCTCAATTCCCCAGTCACCGACACTCCGGATTATCCATGATGGAGTTAGGTTTTAGCTGTAGTTTCATGTGCATTCATCCTATATTGAGTTGTGCATTTCGACTCCTCGGCCATCATGCATCGACATGCGTGATTGGTGGCACGAGGATCGAAGCATGCATATATCTATGCAAATACATTGTTATGCCCCTTTCCTGCTCTCTGTTGCAGCAAAACGAAGAATCAGCAACTTTTTGGGGCTTGGCACGCATTTCAAGAAAAGGTGTAAACAGAGGCTAATTGGGGCATTCCGGTGGATTTCCGCGCAAGACAACCCGGACATGCATCATCCATCAGAAGCAAGGCAGTCCCTGGCTTGCACGCCAGTTTTACAGCTTTCTTAGTTAATTTGTTAATTAATTAGGAATTTGTACATTATTCGGACTGTAATATTTTGGACTGTAATATTCTTTTATTCGGGACTGTATATTTATTCGGACCCTCTGCGCGAGGGCACAACTGTAATAAGTGTGCGTGTGTGTGTTGTATGTCTTCCAACCCCACGTCTTTCTCCCTTTTATTTATCCTCTTTTGATGGTTAGATTAGGGCATGTTTAAATTAGCATACAGTATGACAGCATATTTGCATCATTCATCTGTATTGCATGCACCGGGCTCGGCGCATCATACTAACTGCATTGTATTTTTCAATTCTAAAATTGAATACATGATAGTTGTAGCATCTCATATGCCATGTTTAGAATAGCCGAGCCTGCTATAGTTGCATTTTGCATGTGTTGCATTAGGCATTTCTGTATATTTAGGATCATGCATGATTTCTAATAAACTTCTTTTTTAGCTTGGAGTACTCGGTGAGTTTTATGCTTTAGCATCCTTGCATGCGTGTGAGTGACTGCCATGAATAGCATGCTTACCATGAGGCTAATTGCTAATGTGATATAACTGCCTGAATGCCTGTGGGTGAAGGTTGGGTTATTTGAATTGGAATAATTCATCAAATGTGTGTTTTAAGCCCACTAGATAGTGGCAAAACCATCTTTTCTAAGCCCACCTGAGGGTGGCAAATCCACGTCTTAGCCTACCTGCGGGTAGCACCATCAAACCATTTTCAAATAAACAAGCATGAAATGTTTTGTTCCAATTCGGGCGACCCAGTCTATACTTATATGCTGTGTGCATCACATAGTAACCTAGGCTAATAACCGGAATAAGAACATACAATGTTTTCAAAAATTGATATCATGGTTAGTAGAGGCCGGTCTTTGACCGGGCGAGCGGGGGTGCTCACGAAGTGACCTTCCCCAATCGTACCCAAGTTCCCGAGCCGAGGCAACTTTGGTGATGACGGACACGTGGCCTTTGGCACCGAGTCAGGGTTTCCTAAATTTCCCATTAAAAAATATTTAGGTGGCGACTCTGTATCTGGCAAAGCAGTCCATGTTTGGCACTTCTTTCAAAAATATGTTTTTCTCAAAACGATTTGCCGGATTTGGACTCTTTGGTTCAGACTTAGAACCGTGACTACAAAGTCGAGTCCGAGCTGTAGCGAGGTCCCCCGCGGGCTTGTCTACAGCGGGTTCTGAAGGCCCCGAGATCACGAATTTCGTACAAGAATTCATTTTTTGAGTATACAAGATTCAAGTTGGTCATGTTCTCTCGAATTACAATATTCACAATTAAAGACTTAGTTTATACAACTCTGGACAGAGTAAGCTCGGTAACAAATTTCAGGACTCGAGATTCAAAATATTTTTATTTGAAGATTATATTTCCTATTTGTGAGCGAGATTCAACATATTATGATACAAATTGCAAGAATATCTCTTCCAAGTCAAGATTCATAGCTCAAGATTTCTTACAAAAATAAAATTCAACAAGAGTGGTGGTTATCTCAAGATCAGGAAATCAAATTTCAACCCCAAAACTCATATATATTTAAGCGAAGCCCACAACAGATATCAAATTCAGCATCAATGGGTTTTTAAAAGAGGTTCTGGAATGGGTTTTCACAAGATTCTAAAGTGGGTTTTCACCACAAAAAAAAAAAAAAAACTTCGTCCAAAATTTTTAAAATATATATATATATACTTACCCACAGATTTACAAGCAACAAAGGAAAATGAAGCTAATCAATGAAGGGTTTAAATCAACACAAACTGAAATTAGCAAGAGAGAGCTGGGCAAACCAGCACCGCGCTAAGTCGGCGGCGTGGTTGGTGTTGATTAATTACGGCCAGAACCAATGGCGATGAATTTCAGTGGGTGTGAAATCAAGACCAAGATTTGGGGGTTCGGAACTCCGAAGAGTATTGATAAGCTGAGATGGAGGACTGGTGATGAGCTAAATGGCGCTGGGCAAGGCAATGCCTGTCGCGTTGAACGGGCAACATGCGTAGTCGGCGTTGGACAATCCGAAGCCGGAGGCAGCAGTGGTGTCGCAGAGGAGTTGGCAACCACACATGTCACGTTGAATGGGCGACGGTGTGGTCGGCTCTAAGCAGTCGGGATCGATGGCGAAGTTACAACAGAGAGGCCAACAATGGTCGAGCTCGGCAGTCGAAGGAGCGGCAGTGACGTCGCTGAGGAGTTGGCGTCGGTGCTGGTCAGCGAGCTCCTGAATGTCTGGATCTGGGTCGTGACGTTCGCAATGTTTGGAGCTGGGACAGGTTAGTGGCGTTGCTTGGAGCTGCGACGACGGACGACATGTAAGTGGCGATGGTCTTCAACGTAGGATAGAGCCTCTGGTTTGTTGAAGAAGGAGAGCACCGCATTGAATCCGGATCCTCGGCAGCCCTACCCAGCGGCCCTACCCGACAGCCCCCCAAAACGACGTCGTTTTGGGGGTTTTTGAATTTTTTTTTTCTTTTCTTCTTCTTCGTTCTGGCTTTCTCTCTTTCTTCTTCCTTCTTCGCAGAACCAGAGCAGAAGGGAGGGGAGGGGAAGGGAGGGGAAGAAGAGAGAGAGGAAGGGGAGGGGAGGGTCGCCGTCGCAGGTCGTCCGATCGTCGCCTCGCCTCGCCTCCGCCTCGCCTCGCCTCGCCTCGCCTCCGCCTCGCCTCGCCTCGCCTCCGCCTCGCCTCGCCTCGCCTCCGCCGTCGCAGGTCGTCCAGCCGTCCGATCGTCGCCTCGCTTCCGCCTCCGGCCCGCCTCCTCCTCCTCCTCCCCCGGTGATTATGGCCCCCTCCAGTCCGGCCCATCGGCGGCTCCCCTCCCCTCCCCCTCTCTCTCTTCTTCCCTCCCCTCCCCTCTGGTTTGTTCGAACGAATAAGGAAGAAGAAAGAAAAAAAAAAAAAAATCAAAAAAACCCCAAAATGACGTCGTTTTGGGGGGCTACTGGGACGGCCGCCGAGAAGGGAGGCCGAGAATCCGGACTCCACAGCATTAGCCTCTGATTTGTTAAAGAAAAAAAAAAGTAGCCTGAGTTGGTCTCTGTTTTAGAGAGAGAAGGCTGAGAATAGGGTTTGGCAAAAAGAGACTGGGTCAAAAATTTATGGTCCTCGTAAGGATATATATATATATATATATATGGTGGCCGTTCAATATTCAATGGTGGGCCTTCCGTTGTTGCAGAAGCAAAAGAAGGCTTTGGTTCGTTGAGCGTTCAATATTCAATGGTGGGCCTTCTGTTGTTGCAGAAGAAAAAGAAGGCTTTGGTTCGTTGAGGAGGAATTTTAATTCTGGGTCACTGTTTCCTCAACTCACAGTGGAGGAAAAATGGAGTTTAAACAAAAAGAAAGCAAAGAAATGGGTTCATGCTCTCACTCTGCTAGAATAAGGATAAGGACAAGGGTTTTTGTCCTTGGCTTGAAAAAAAAAAAAAAAAAAAAAGGTGTACGGTTCTGTGATCTCTCAATTATTCTACGTGCACATTTATATATATACTAGTGGGTGGCACACACGATGTGTGTGCAATTAGTAGGAATAAGAAAAAATAATAATGAAATTAACATTATAATATGTATTTAGCTTAAGTGGTATGAGTCCTTATATTTAAACCCATGGTCATGGGTTCAAGCCTTGCCCATCTCTTTGTTTAACTTTTTTTTTTTAAATAAAAAATACTGCCACATGGCATGAGGAGAGTAGAGCTTCAAGACACCAGTAAAGCTTAAAGCTTCAGGACACCAAAGTTCCTGTTCACTTTATAATAGTATAGATAGATAGATATATATATATATATATATATATATATATATATATATATGCATAAATAAATGGGTCTTCAATTTCTTGGAGAGAGAAAATGTGAGCCCTTCTGTTGGTTAATTTTCTTTGACTTGAAGGAAAAAAGTTTGGATCGAAGACTCAAATAGTAACACTTACGTTTTTTTGTTATCTATTTATATTTATAAAAATTTTTAAAATTTAAATAAAAATTTATTTAATAAAATTTTTGATTTATAAATCAGTGGTCTCAGTTTATAAATTTGGCCAAAAAATGAAAACATAAAAAATGTGTTTCTGTTTTGAGTTTTGAGTTTTTTTTTTTTTATCACCCAACACTAGTCACCACCCGCCATTATTTTCCACCACTGTCTTTCGCCACCACCACCTACCCTCTGCCACCACCTGCCACCACCACTCACCACCTATCCACCACCACCACTTACCACCCACTCACCACCACTCACCACCCACCTGCCACCACCATCCACCACCCGCCGCCGCCGCCACCACCACCCGCCACCTACTTGCCACCACCACTCATCACCCACCTGCCACCACCATCCACCACTAGCCACCCACCACCACCAGCCATCTACAACCACTCGCCACCACCACCCACTATCACCACCATCACCCACCACCCACCCGCCACCCACTTGCCACCACCACCCACCACCACCACCACCCACTCGTTACCACCTACCAACTGCCACCGTCACCCACCCACGCACCACCACCACCAGCCGCCACCTACCCGTCACTACCCGCCATCCGCCACCCACCTGCCACCACCACTCGCCACCACTACCACCACCACTCACTCGTTACTACCCACCACGCGCCACCGTCACCTATCCACCCACCATCACCCACCCGCCACCACCCACTATCACCCGCCACCCACCTGCCACCACTACCCGCCACCACCACCGTTACCATCCACCACCCGCCACCGTCACCCACCCACCGTCACCCACCACCTACCCGCAACCACCCGCCACCACCCGCCATCCGCCATCCGCCTGCCATCACCACCCGCCACCACCACCACCACCACCCACTCGCTACCACCCACCACCCGCCACAGTCACCCACCCACTCGCTACCACCCACCACCCGCCACAGTCACCCACCCACCCACCACCACCACCCACCCGCCACCAGTTACCACCACCAGTTACCCACCATCCACCATCACCACTTTCCACCACCGTCTTCCGGCGCCACTTGCCATTTCTCACTCTTTTTTATATTTTTAAATTTTTTAAAACATTTTGTCAATTACCAAACGCGTTTGTAGTTTATGTTTTTCTAAAAATAAAAAAAATAAACAAAAAGCAGTTTACAAAATTTTTGTAGATATAAACTGAAAACGTAAACGTTACTGAACATACCCTAAGGGTTTGAAAAAAATATAGAATCAAAACAATGAGGAGTAGTTGTTTGGGCCAGGCAATACATAAGAAATTATCCCGTATATTTAGGGCATAACACTTACATATTTCACTAAAGCCAAGTGTTTAAATATTTATTTGGTAAAAAAATAACATATGGTTGACGCAGCATGATGCAGGTAAATATTTCTTGATATTGACAGAATATTCCTTGATATTTTGAAAATTGTAATTTGACCCCAAATTTTTTAGATAATTATGGTATGGCCCACCTCTTGGGAAAGTATTTCAGTAAGGCTCCCGAAAATGCAGCGAAGATTGATGCTAACTAAACGGACCGTTTTGGATGTGACTACGAGGTCGGAATGGTGAAATTCTAAACAATTTTTTTAAGATTTCAAAAGAGCCTAATAACACATACCCGAGGAAATGAAACGAAGCATAGCTGAAGCAGTAACAATATGCATGTCTAGAAAATTTAAAATTTCCCATACATGCAAAGGGAAAATGTAAGAGGGGTTAACTTAAGCCCACTAATTAATTGGGCCTAGTCGAAGTCTAATCGAAATGCCTAAAATTAATGGGTCCGGAGAAATTATTGCCAAATGAGCCCAAGTGAAATCCATTGAATGGGCCCACGAGAAAGCCAACAAATTGAGCCGAGAAAGATTCATCAAGTAGATATTTCTAAAGAGAGTCCAACAAGCCTATCTGAGGAGGCCTAGATCATACGGCCGTTCCAGAAGGTTAACCGTTACTTTCAAAAGAGATGGAACTCTCGGAGGAGATCCATTCTTCGAGATATTGGCTTAGTCTTGAAAGGGTTCGGAACCACGAATCTAGAGACCTATTTGAGCTCGGATTCGAAATGGTTCAGATCCACGAACCTAGACATCTGAAGCACTTGACTTCGAACGGATTCGGATGCAATCTAGAAGTCGCTCCATTAATGAGTCCCAGAACACTTGCGGACTCGGAGCTTTCAGGGATCTACGTATCAGAACCATGGGCGTAATGGAGTCTGAACAAAGGACCCGATCTTGAGGACGGTGAGTGGAGATAAATTCACTCTTCGATTAAACTAGCTTATACCTGCGTCAAGGTGGCACAATCTAGGGGGTCCCTGAGACTCGGCAATATTTGCAGCAGGGCATTCTCTTGAACTACCCCTGACCCGTTAGGATGATTGGGGATGATTGGTTAGGTGTGGCTAAGATGAAGGGTTCGCCGAGAGGTTGATCTTCTCTTCGGGGTTTTTATCATCCTCGGAGAGGTCACTTCATCGGACAAGGTGGTTAGAGTGAATATTTCTCATGTGCCTTGCACATGGGTTCCATCCTACATCATGAGGTGCCTATAAATAGCACCCACTTATAGCTTTATAAGGGATGAATTTTTGAGAGAAAACTCTTGGAAAAGAACTCATTTTCCTTCTCTATTATCAACCATGAGAGTGAAAGTGAGAGATCCATGGGAGAGCCTTGCCATTATTCTCTCTCTAACTATTTTGTCTTCTTCTTTACCCAATCTCTTATCTCCATCATCTCTTTGCTTTTGTGTTCTTAGTTGAGATTATTGAAGAATCTAAGCCTCTCATCATTTTCTAGAGAATTTAAATTTTTCTTCAAGGATCTTCGAAAATCTTCGAATTTTCCAACAACTTTCCTGAACCCTCTCATACAAAATTGTTCTTTTCTTTCAAAGGCCAATTTATAGCATGAGCGAAGAGTTCGAATACTATATTGTAATTATTGTGATTACAGTTTAATAGGTTTCCTCAAGAACTAAACCAAGAATCTTCTTCTTATCCAAAAATACAACATCAAATGCAAATTAATTTTAAAAAGAAAAAGAAAAAGAGAAAGAAGTCTGTAAATGATTCGTTCATATCATTTTGTATCCTTTGAAATTAAATTTGAGAAAAAAAAAATTATTGGTTTGTTTATTAATTTTGTGCCACTGGACTTGCTTAATTGCAAATTAGAGGGTGTGTGAGTGTGATAATTAATTAATATTCCATTGTATATGCATGAATCTTATGCTAAAAGTAAAGGAATTGTATAAAATGTATAATTTTACGCGAAAAATCAAATAACAAAAATTGTTAGACTATCTAGCCAACAATCTTACATTAGTAAGAATAAAACACAATTTTGAACTTATAACTCAATTTCAGTCGACTACACGTCTTAGTGTTTGTAAAATAATTAAGGGGTAATTAATTAAGCCCAACACTACAGAAAATTAAGGTTTTAGAAATCAAAATTTAGAGACAAGATTATTTTTTGGGAATCAAATATTTTTGTTGCGAAAAGTGTTGTCATTATATTTTTAGTAACGAAAATTGGACATTGATGAATTATTATCCTTTTAGGACCAATTTTTTTTTTGTCTGAAATAATAAACCATTTTGAAATCAAATTATTTTGTCCTAAAAGTCTATTTATTAGCGACTATCCTCACGACGATAGAAATTAGTCCCTAAATGTCTTTTACAACAAAATTTTCACTTTTAGAGACAAAAAAATTTGGTCTCTAAAACTCTTATATATTGTAGTGTAATTAACCAGACCAGTTTGAATTGATCATTTTTTTATAATTCTATATGGGGAGAAAAAATTTGAATATAAGGGTGATACCATGTCATTGGTATCAACAACTAATTATTTCTTATCTTTTACCCTCTCTGTATATGTGGCAAGGTAATTGTTGAGTTGACCCTTCACATAATGCAAATTTATTTGTTGGTGATACCACGTCATCAGTATCACTGTTACACTAAATTTTTACTCTAATTAGGGAGGTTTTTTTTTAAGATTGGGGAAGCACAAGACTTAATATATTACACTTCCGATAATAAATCGTCAATTAAAGTATATTGAAGTACAAAATAAAATTTTTACTCTGGTCTGGAAAGCTAAGAGTGTTAATTTTTACCAAAGACAGATTGATTATCTCTCCATCACTATATTGTTATTTATTGTTTCCATTATGGGCTTTTTACTGTGGTATTTGTTGGGCTTAAGTTGTTTCTTACTTTCTTGCTTTTGGGTTTTTTTTAGTGGTATTTGTTAAGTGTTTGAGAATTAATTTTTTTATAAAAGGACATGTCGTGAAGTGGAGAAAATGATTTGATAGGTTATAGTTTTAGCTAAAAATTAAGGTTCCCAAACAAATTGATGTAATTTGTTGAGTTGAGTTGTTGGATTATAATTGTTCAAATTGATCAATTGGCAAAATATAAAATAAAATAAATTAAAATTGTTCAAATTGATGCAATTATTTTCATATTTGTAATTAATCTTTTATCAATTGACAAAATATAAAATAAAATAAAATAAACCTAACTAAGCCACTATTAGAGACTCAAAATTAAAAAAAATAAATAAATAAAAAAATTGTCTAACGCAAAATTAACTAAGAGTAACTAAGATGTTTTTCCTCTTAATGTTATTCACACATTTTTTTTGTTACTCCCCTAGTTTTAAATTGTTCTATTTTCACAATTTCAAACGTCTCAAAAAATAGTCTATATTTTCTTATTTTTTTCAATGATTTTGAAAACTTTATCTACATGAATTAATTGATTTATTTTAATTTGTGAAAAAAATTTGAATTTATAAAAATATATTATTTACTCGATTAAGGTACACAATTGTAAAAAAATAAACAAACAAACAATTTGATATAGATAGAGTATATCTTAGATTTTAGTCAAAAAAAACTAAAAAGTTACTATAAGTTGTCACATTACACTCTCTACCTTTTTTGTATAATTTTTTGTAAAAAATCAAAAAATTATTAAAATAGTATGTTTACAAACGAGACTAATTTTCTACTTCATATTGAACAACCCTTTCCAATCCCAAAATTATAATGAGGTTGTTTCTCTATGACTAATAAGTGGGCATTTGGAGACTTTAAAAAAATTAATTTTGGTTACAAAAATTAAAAGTCAAAAAATTATTTGTTATGAATTAAAAAAATAATTAAAAAAAGGCAATCGCAAACCCACCCTATATATGAGTTGAGGAATTTAAAAAATGAAATATATTAAATATTTGTCTACCAAATTTATGGAAATTATAATGGAGATATTCATACTGATAGTAGCACATGAATCAAGAAACTTGGTAAAAAGACACAATTATGTTAACATATATTTGAAGTGATGATTACAACTTTGATAGCATTCATGAAAATGCAGCATCATAATGATACCAAATAATAGATTCATCTCGTTGTTCGGGTTAGAAAATTCAAATATACTTTTGTATACCTAAATTTTTTTTTGAAAAAAAAGTGAGTTTGATCTATTAAATTTTGCAGGTGGCATTCCCTGCCTTGGAGGACTTGACAATCGAATTTGTAGAAAACATATTAGGGATAATAGGGGACAAACAATTAAAACTCCCAATCCAACAAGAAGAGAATGAATCCTTTTGGATCCTACCGCGTCTCCGAGATCTACGTATAGACTATTGCTTTGAATTGAAAGCAATAGTAGTTGTGGGGACATATTTTCTGAATACCAACACGTGGCATGGTGACGCCGACGTGTCAGCCGAGGTGCCACGTGCCCTGGTAGTTAAGCCGAGGTAATCTCGGAGAAGCCGAGGTCATCTCCGAAGATGTCGGAATCCGAAGATAAGGGACAAGAGTCCTGAAGCAAAGAGGGGACTTAATTAAGATAAGGATAAACCTCTTAGGGAGTTTATCTCTATCTCCTAAAGAGTCCAGAGTAAGTACTAAGATTGGGGTACACAGAAGTCATATTTCTAGTTGGACTTGGATTAAGTATATTATAAAAGAGAGGCACCCCCGTGGGTCTAAGGTATGTAATTCATACTTTGAGTATTCAGTTTTGTTGGAGAAAATACCAGAAACTAAACAATATTATTGATAAATGATGCAAAGAAAATGAGATACAAATAGATCAGGCTGAGGCACGGATATCTCGTTTTCTTTAAGGAGATCAAGCCCACTGCGGTAGGAAGAATCCAAATACCGATGCAGCAGTCACAATACTATGACTTGTCCCCTCCAGGATACAACAGCCCGACCACTTGTCGTATGGTTCAGGCCAACTCTGCACAAGATGGTGAACCCAAAGCTCCACTAATAAAACACCCTTCTTTGCTAGTAATCTCTCTTGTATAGAAAATAGCTTATCTCTATAGATAGAAAAGAGTAGACTATATATATAGGCTATAAGGACCTTACAGTTACACCAAAAATAATGACCATTAACCAAGTTCATAAATTCTATTAAACCTCTATTTATGACCAAGAGGTTACCAAAGTAATAAAACCCCATTAATGAAAAAGATAAACCAATAAATAAATATAAGATATTAAAATGGTCCAACAATCCCCCACTCATTTTAATATCAACAAGGATAAAAGAGATTACCAAACAAAGATAGACTAATATGCATCATGAAGGTGTGCTCTGCATTGAACCTTCATTAGTGAAACAGCAACCTCTACTCCAGAGTCAGTAGTGGTCTCAGACTTGAACTATGACTGCTTAGGGGAAATAAAGTATTACTGCTCACACATAATAGTCCAGGTGTTGACATGAGCTTTAATAGCCAGCACATTACGGCCTTGTGCTAATCCCAGTTTTCATGAGCATATTTGAGAATAAGCCTAGTTCTCATAGAAAGCGGCCCCACTTTCATGCTCACATAGGTGAAATCTGTCAAGGATGTTCCTGTAATTTACACACCCCACTCAACAAGAGCTACAGAATTTCATTAAGAGTATAAAAACTCAACCCTCCAACATTACAGGACAAATGCACTTACATCATAGGGATGGATAACAAAATATTAAAGAGTGCATTTTTACAACCACCATATGATTCATTCTTCCCATTGAACCTAGTTACAGGATCTCTGGTCCCTAGGTTGGGTATCCTCATACATGGTTTTTGATTTTATAGGCTTCAAACCCATCCCCCTCGATGTATTCCAGACCCTATCTCTCGCCAAGGCCTTGGTTAACGGATCCGCAAGATTATCACAAGATCTTACATAATTCACAGTTATGATGCCATTACTCAAAAAGGATCTCACATTACTGTGTTTCCTTCTAATAGGTCTGGATTTACCATTATAAAAATGATTGTTCACTCTACCAATAGCAGCAGTGCTATCACAACGAATTAACACAGGAGGAATTGGTTTTTCCCAAAAAGGAATTTCATGTAACAAATCTCTCAACCAATTCGCTTCCTCACATGCTGAAGCTAACGCTATAAGCTCAGCTTCCATTGTAGAATTAGCAATTATCGTCTGTTTTTTAGACTTCCAACATATAGCACCACCACCCAAGGTAAAAATAAAACCCGAGGTAGAGAGAGAATCACCTGACAAAGTGTTCCAATCGGCATCACTATATCCCTCAAGTACCGCAGGATACTTGTTATAAAACAAACCATAATTTTTTTGTTCCAAATAAATATCTCATAATTCTTCCCATGGCTAGCCAATGATCTCGACTTGGTTTGCTAGTAAACCTGCTAAGTACTCCAACAGCATATGCAATGTCAGGTCTAGTACAGTCAATAGCATATCTCAAACTACCAATCATACTAGCATATTCCTTTTGATTAATCACTTCTTTTTCATTTGTTACAACAGATAAGTGTATGCTTGCATCAAAAGGAGTAGCAACATGTTTACAGTCTAGAAAATTATATTTCTTTAACATTTTCTCAACATAATGCGACTGATCAAGAAAAATGCCATCCTCAGTCTTGGTAATTTTAATTCCCAAAATAAAATTAGCTTCACCAAGATCTTTCATATCAAAGTGGCTATTAAGCATATTTTTAGTCTCATTTATAATATGCAAATTAGAGCCAAAGATAAGTAGATCATCCACATATAGACTAATAATCACATGTGCATTCTCACAAGTTTTATAATATATGCACTTATCACATTCATTAGTCTTATAGCCATTCTCAAGCATGCAGGAATCAAATTTCTCATGCCACTGTTTAGGAGCTTGTTTTAAACCATAAAGGGATTTAGTTAGCTTACACACTTTGCTTTCTTGGCCAGGCTCCACAAAGCCTTCAGGTTGGTCCATGTAAATCTCCTCATCTAGATCTCCATTTAAAAATGCTGTTTTTACATCCATTTGATGAATTTTTAAATCATGAATTGCAGCCACTGCAATCAACAGTCTAATGGATGTTACTCTAGTAACCGGAGAAAAAATATCAAAGAAATCAAGATCAACTTGTTGCTTAAAACCTTTAGCGACAAGCCTCGCTTTATATTTATCAATAGTTCCATCCGGTTTAAGTTTTTTACGAAGGACCCATTTACATCCAATAGTTTTACAACCTGGAGGTAAATCCACTAACTTCCATGTTTTATTTGAAAGTAGTGAGTCTATCTCATCATTTACAGCCTCTCTCCAGAAAATAGCATCAGGTGATAATAAAGCTTCTTGTACCGTATGAGGAATTTCTTCCACATTGTAAAGATAATAGTCAGGGCCAAAATCTTTTTCAACTCTAGCTCGTTTACTTCTTCTTGGTTGAATTTGAAAATTTTCTTTTTCTTGAAAAACTTGAGAAGGAGTAGAAGAGCTAGGCATAGATAAAATATTTTCAGATATTATTTGACCCCCACTATTTCTAGATTTGAAAGGAAATTTATTTTTATGAAAAATAGCATCACCTGATTCAAAAATAATATTATTTTCCATATCAAAAAATCTATAAGCTGTACTATGCAACGCATATCCAAGAAAAGCACAAGTGGTAGCTCGTTCACCCAATTTAGGTCGTTTAGGATCTGCAAGCCTCACAAAAGCTAAACAACCCCAAACCCTCAAATAACCTAAATTTGGTTTATGCCCTCGCCACAACTCATAAGGGACAATTTTAGTCTTTTTGTGTGGCACTCTATTTATCACATGGCAAGCTGTCAAAATAGCCTCACCCCAAAAATTTGAGGGAGCACCTGAATCAATAAGCATAGCATTCGTCAAGTCAATTAACGTTCTATTTTTTCTTTCAGCTACGCCATTTGATGAAGGTGAATATGGTGGAGTAGTCTCATGAATAATTCCCAATGACTGAACAAAAGAGTTGAATCCTAGAGATTCATACTCCCGGCCTCTATCACTTCTAATTCTTTTAATCTTTTTACCGAATTGATTTTCCACTTCAAGAAGGAATTCTTTAAATTTCTCAAAAGCATCACTTTTATTTTTTAATAAATATACGTTTGTATATTTTGAAAAATCATCAATAAAAGTGATAAAATATCGGTTACCACTCCGAGTTAAAATTCCTTCAAACTCACACAAATCAGTATGAAATAATTCTAGCAATTCGGTATTTTTTCAACACTTTTATGAGGCCTCTTGGTAATTTTTGCTTTACTGCAAACTTCACATTTCTCAAAATTTTTTGTCACTTTAGGAATTAATTCTAAACTACTCATGATTCCCACATATTTACTATTTATATGACACAAGCGAGCATGCCATAAATTAATAGAAGACAAAGTGTAAGTGGTGTCATAGTAATAATCATAAAATTAATCAGCAAGTAAATTTAAGAGATAAAGGCGACGTTTATACTTATCTGTATTATAGGAAGCCACTTTTGCTTCATGTGCCTCATAGTCTTCATCATTCATCTCCTCGGTTGGGATTTTGTTCGGATTCTTTTCTGTAAGAACATATGCAACTTTCAAAAGGCTAAGGTAAAAAAAGAACTTTTCCTTTCCACCTCTTAAAATGAACTCCTTTGAACTTGAAAGGTTTGTTGAGATCTCCAATTCCATCATTGGTTTTTTCTGGTACTTGTTCCATGTTTGATCTCCTTAAAATTGTTGGAGAAAATACCAGAAACTAAACAATATTATTGATAAATGATGCAAAGAAAATGAGATACAAATAGATCAGGCTGAGGCACGGATATCTCGTTTTCTTTAAGGAGATCAAGCCCACTGCGGTAGGAAGAATCCAAATACCGATGCAGCAGTCACAATACTATGACTTGTCCCCTCCAGGATACAACAGCCCGACCACTTGTCGTATGGTTCAGGCCAACTTTGCACAAGATGGTGAACCCAAAGCTCCACTAATAAAACACCCTTCTTTGCTAGTAATCTCTCTTGTATAGAAAATAGCTTATCTCTATAGATAGAAAAGAGTAGACTATATATATAGGCTATAAGGACCTTACAGTTACACCAAAAATAATGACCATTAACCAAGTTCATAAATTCTATTAAACCTCTATTTATGACCAAGAGGTTACCAAAGTAATAAAACCCCATTAATGAAAAAGATAAACCAATAAATAAATATAAGATATTAAAATGGTCCAACAAGTTTAATACTTGATTATCCTTGAGAAACATACTGACTTGAGCGTCGGAGTGCCCCCGGGTGGAAGAACCACCGCCGGAGCTTTTCCTTTCTGTTACAGGTTGTTGGAGCCATCTATTCTGCCGGTGCTTTGCTGCTGATCACTAAACGGGCAGTGTGGTCAGATTTTTACCCACACAATTTGGCGCCGTCTGTGGGAACGAAGGAAGAATAGATGGCCACTAACGGACAACAGGAAAATATTGGGGATGACGCTCCCACTGGGAGTGGCAGACCAATTGGCCTCGACATTGAAGGAGACAACCACAATTCAGAAGCCCGTGGCCAGGGCCACAGGGAAAACGACGTAAACCTGGAAGGCGACACGTCAAAAAGAACAAACCAAGGAACGTACTACAATGAAGATAACCTCCGGACATGGAGGGACAGGTGCCTACGAAGGGATGAGGAAGTAAAAGAATTGGCGGACAAGTTGGCAGACCTTCAGTCAGTCGTTAACTTCATGATGCAAAATAATGTAATGCAGCCACCATACCCGCTGCAAGATACGCCGATACCAGCGACCAATACCCAAAAGGGCGGAAGAAAAACAATCCCCGAGGTTCCTCAGCATACCAGGAGCGGAAGGCACTCTCACCGGCCTTCCAGGGAAGTCGGGCGAGAAAAGCCGAGGCAAGAAGAGTCCCGAAGGACGCAACACATGAAGAATCCAGACCCCAAAGAACATCGACATGTTCAGGGGCAAATACTCCACTTTGACACAACCCATGAAGAAAGACCCAAACGGACCCACCTCGAGGCCGAAAGCAGTGTGCCAAAAAGATTAAAATCCAGAGACAGCCGAGCTCCAGGGAGGAGCAAGGAAGACCTAAGGGACTACCTCAAGAGGAGGCAACAGAATGGAGAAGCCGAGGTAAACTCCCCAGTGAAACCAAAGACAGCCTTCTCGGCGGAACTGGACAAATTTGAACCACCCAAAAGATTCAGTATGCCGAGGTTTCAAATCTATGACGGTAAATCAGATCCGAACTTTCATGTTAGGTTGTACCTAAATTCAATGGCACTATATAGCGGAAATGAGCCGTTGCTCTGCAAAGTATTCCCCTCGTCCTTTGGGGAAATTGCATCTGATTGGTTCCACAAGTTACCAAAAGGAAGTATAAAGACATGAGAAGGCTTGGCCGAGATGTTTGTGGCCAGATTCGTGACCAACAAGCTGCAACCCCTGAGGGTTGATGCTTTGATGGCTCTACGAATCACCAAAGAAGAAGGCCTCAGGGCCTATGCGAAGAGGTACTACGAGGTGTTCAACCGAATACCTGAATGCAACCAGGAAGTAGCAGTCGTATCCTTCAAGAACGGCCTGAAAGATGACTGCCCACTACGAAAGTCTTTGGCAAAAACATTGCCAAAAAGCATGGAAGAACTCATGGCAAGAATTGAGAAATACTCCAGGGCCGAGGAAGATACGTCGGGAAACAAAGAGGTGAAGCAAGAAAAGGGAAACGGCTCGCCAAAGCGAGGCCGAGTCAACAATGGACCCACCAGGCAAGAAATAGAATTAAGAAATAAACAGGCGGTAACCACGGTATTCCGGATCCCAATCCATAAAATCTTGGATCGGATTCGAAATCAACCATATTTCAGGGTTCCGGAAAGAGCACCAGGGGAATACATGGGAAGAAACGTCGGCAGACGTTGCGCCTACCACAATGAAGAAGGGCATCCAACTCAAGGTTGCAGAGCCTTAAAAGCACACTTGGAGGACCTAGTAAGGCAAGGCCTCCTGAGGGACCTGGTCGATGAGGCCAGAACAAGGGAAGAACAGGCAAGGTTGCCTCAAGCACCAGCAGCACCCCCTCCCCCAGCACAGCTACCACAGGCAGGAGAACCAAGGGTGGTCAATGTGATCCACTCAAGGGTCAACGAAAACGAAGTCAGAGGAGAAACCCAGAGGGTAAGACATTTACAGCATATCTACCAAGTTGGGGACAAGAGACATCGGCCAGAAGAATACCAAGGGCCAATGATAGCCTTTACCGAAGCCGACCTAGAATTGGTCCAACATCCGCATAATGATGCCTTGGTAGTATCCCTCCAGGTTGGGGAGTGCCAAGTAAAACGCATCCTAATAGACCAAGGCAGCTCCTGTGATATCATGTACGTCAGATGTTACAAAGAGCTAGGACTTCACCCCGATGACCTAGAGCAATCCAGCGGCCCGATGGTCGGCTTTAACGGAACGCCGACATGGCCACTGGGTGCAACAAGCTTGGAGGTACAAGCCGGCACTAAGAAGATCAAGACAGAATTCCTGGTCATTGACACACCCTCACCATACAACATCATCCTTGGAAGACCGTGGTTGCATGCAATGGGGGCAGTTCCCTCGACGTTGCATCAACTACTCCGGTTCCCAACAGAGCATGGGATTGAAGAAGTCAGAGGGGACCAACTACAAGCCAAAAATTGCTCCATGGCAGCAATAAAGTCCACCTGTAGTATACGGGAGCCAAAGAAAGCAGAAGTTGAAGATGAGGACATAGAAGTCCTGGAAGATGTTGGGAAAGAACCAGCCGAGAAAAGCGAAGAGGCGCTAAAGAAAATCCTCGTCCAGGAGGGCGACGAAGAACGATTTTTTCTTCTCGGCTCTGGCTTAGCCAGAGAAGAGGAAAAGGAACTGGAAGATTTTTTAAGGGCAAACATAGAGGCGTTCGCCTGGACACCCTATGAAATGCCTGGCATTGACCCCGAGGTCACTTGCCACAGTCTGAACGTCGACAGATCGGCAAAACCAGTGATTTAACGAGCCAGAAGGCTGACGTTATTGCACGTCGAAGCAGTGGAAGAGGAGGTAGACAGACTCCTTGAAGCCAGGGCCATCCGAGAAGTTCAGTACCCGACATGGCTGTCCAACACAGTAGTAGTAAAAAAGAAGAATGACAAGTGGAGGGTTTGTGTAGATTTTACCAGCCTCAACAAGGCTTGCCCAAAAGACAGCTTTCCTCTACCCAAAATCGACCAACTGGTAGACGCCACCTCGGGACATGAAAGGATGAGTTTTTTAGATGCGTACAGAGGGTACCACCAGATTGCTATGTACCCTCCAGATGAGGAGAAAACCGCGTTCATCACCCCGAAAGGCCTGTACTGTTACAGGGTAATGCCTTTCGGGCTGAAAAATGCAGGAGCAACCTATCAGAGGTTAGTGACAAAGATGTTTAAACACCTGATTGGCAAAACGGTGGAAGTTTACATCGATGACATGGTCGTAAAGACCAAGAAATCAGAAGGTCATCTTGCCGACCTAAAAGAAGTCTTTGACATACTCAAACGATATCGGCTCCGACTCAACGCCTCGAAGTGTGCCTTCGGAGTTGGGTCAGGTAAATTTCTAGGGTACCTGGTAACAAGAAAGGGCATTGAAGCCAGCCCAGACCAAATCAAGGCCATCCTGGAACTACAGAGTCCAACATCGGCAAAGCAAGTTCAAGTGCTCATTGGAAGGGCCGCAACCCTGAACCGATTCATCAGCAGAAGCTCAGACAAGTGCAGACCCTTCTTTAACCTGGTAAAAAAAGCCACAGACTTCCTGTGGACGGAAGAATGTGAAGCTGCCTTAGCCGACCTGAAAAAGTACCTGACCACAACCCCAGTCCTTTCTAACCCAGTCCCAGGGGAGGAATTATTTTTATACTTAGCAGTCTCTGAGCACGCAGTCAGTGCAGTGCTAATCCGAGAGGAAAAAGGGGAGCAGAAGGCTGTCTATTATGTAAGCAAGACTTTGGCTAACGCGGAAACAAGGTACCTTCCACTGGAAAAATTAATGCTAGCCTTGGTAATGGCCTCAAAGAAATTGAGCCATTACTTTCAGGCACACAAGATTGTGATTCTAACAGAGCACCCATTGAAGTCCTTATTACATCAAGGAGACTTAACAGGAAGGATAGCAAAATGGGCAGTAACACTGGGCCAGTTTGACCTGGAATTCAGGCCAAGAACAGCAATAAAAGGCCAAGTTTTGGCCGACTTCGTCGCAGAACTCACACCTGAAGCCATCACACCTCAGGCTCCGTCGAGCCGAGATAAGCTTCACCCCGACAAACAAAAAGAAACCTAGTCAAAGACAAAACAGCAAGAGAAAGAAAAGCTCAGACCATGCAGCATCTACATCGGCGATTCATTCAGACTATTTGTCGATGGAAGTTCAAACCGCCAGGGAGCAGGAGCAGGAGTACTGCTGATATCTCCAGATGGAGAAATTGTAGAACAGTCCATCCGGCTGGGGTTCAAAGCCTCCAATAATGAAGCGGAATATGAGGCATTAATTGCAGGACTAAAGCTAGCAGCAGCAGCAGAGGCAGACGAGGTAATTGTTTTTTGTGATTCACAATTAATTGTTAACCAGTCAACAGGAGAATTTGCAGCCAGAGACGAAAGAATGTCGGCATATGCAAAGGAAGTCATCCGACTGGCGGCCCTATTCCAGAACTGCAGATTACTCCAAGTAAGCCGAGATGACAACACCCACGCCGACGCGTTAGCCAACCTGGCCAGCTCAATTCAAACTGGAAAAACAAGGACAATTATGATCGACTACATGTCGGCCCCGAGCATAGATAAACAGAACATCGAACAAGAAGCAATGTGCGTGGGATTTGGACCAAGTTGGATGGATGCAATCATTGCATTCCTAAAAGAGGGGAAGTTGCCAGCAGACCATAAAGAAGCACATAAAATTAGGCTGAAATCGGCCAGATTCAGTCTAACAGCGGAAGGCCATCTCTACAGGAGGTCCTTCACTGGACCACTTTTAAGGTGCGTACACCCTTTACAGGTTGAAGATTTTCTTTATGAGATTCATGAAGGAATTTGTGGAAGCCATACTGGGGGCAGATCGTTAGCCCATAGGGCCATTACCCAAGGGTATTGGTGGCCCTACATGCAAAAGGATGCCGAAGCCTATGTAAAGAAGTGTGAGCAATGTCAAAAGTTTGCACCTCTGATACATCAGCCAGCTGCCGACCTAAACCCAGTATCCAGCCCTTGGCCGTTTGCCCAATGGGGCATGGATCTGGTTGGACAACTTCCCCAGGCAACTGGGCAGAGAAAATACTTGTTGGTAGCAACAGACTACTTCACAAAATGGATAGAGGCAGAACCTCTTGCCAAAATCCGAGATGTGGATGTCAAGAATTTTATTTGGAAAAACATAATCACCAGATTTGGGATTCCAAGAGCTATAGTTGCCGACAACGGAACACAATTCGACAGCAAACTCATCAAAAACTTTTGTGCAAAATTCAAGATCAAGAATTATTTCTCAACACCAAGTTTTCCTCAAAGCAACGGGCAAGCAGAGGCGTCCAACAAAGTAATCCTGGATGGAATAAAGAAGAGGCTCCAGGCAGCAAAAGGAAAGTGGGTGGACGAGCTACCCAACGTACTTTGGGCATATCGGACTACGCCGAGAAGATCAACAGGAGAATCCCCCTTTGCCATGGCCTATGGCACAGAAGCAGTCATCCCATTAGAGATCGGCATCCCAGGGATCAGAACCCAGGGAGTAGAGAATGGCACCAATGACATACTCTTAGCCCGAGACCTGGATTTACTAGAAGAACGAAGAGAGAAGGCTGCAATTCAGCTTGCAGTATACCAGCAACAGCTTGCCAGAGCTTACAACAAGAAAGTTAATCCAAGGGATTTTCAAGTTGGCGACTTAGTCCTAAGAAAAGTCGTCGGGAACAAGAAGGATCCCAGGGAGGGCAAGCTTGGCCCAAACTGGGAAGGACCCTACAGAGTTACTTCAGTATTAGGCAATGGAGCATATCGGCTTGAAGACAACGAGGGCAAAGCATTGCCCAGACCTTGGAATACTTGTAATTTGAAATTTTTCTATCATTAGAAAAACATCATTGTTTAGCCGATGTTATCAATAAAGTCTTTTCCAGAATCCTTTCAACATGATCGATTGATAAAGTTATGCACGGATGTTTTTTGAAGACATATCAAACTCAGGCAAACTAAGCCGATGTTATTCCTTAATCCACTTGTTGAAATTTGTAGCAATTTACAAGTTGGAATTAAGCTGATTCCTTATCTTCACTTGTTGAAATTTGTAGCAATTTACAAGTTGAAGTTAAGCCGATGTTATTCCTTAATTCACTTGTTGAAATTTGTAGCAATTTACAAGTTGGAATTAAGCTGATTCCTCATCTTCACTTGTTGAAATTTGTAGCAATTTACAAGTTGAAGTTAAGCCGATGTTATTCCTTAATTCACTTGTTGAAATTTGTAGCAATTTACAAGTTGGAATTAAGCTGATTCCTTATCTTCACTTGTTGAAATTTGTAGCAATTTACAAGTTGAAGTTAAGCCGATGTTATTCCTTGATCCACTTGTTGAAATTTGTAGCAATTTACAAGTTGGAATCAAGCTGATTCCTTATCTTCACTTGTTGAAATTTGTAGCAATTTACAAGTTGAAGATAAGCCGATGTTATTCCTTAATTCACTTGTTGAAATTTGTAGCAATTTACAAGTTGGAATTAAGCTGATTCCTTATCTTCACTTGTTGAAATTTGTAGCAATTTACAAGTTGAAGTTAAGCCGATGTTATTCCTTGATCCACTTGTTGAAATTTGTAGCAATTTACAAGTTGGAATCAAGCTGATTCCTTATCTTCACTTGTTGAAATTTGTAGCAATTTACAAGTTGAAGATAAGCCGATGTTATTCCTTAATTCACTTGTTGAAATTTGTAGCAATTTACAAGTTGGAATTAAGCTGATTCCTTATCTTCACTTGTTGAAATTTGTAGCAATTTACAAGTTGAAGATAGGCCGAGGTTATTGCTTAAGTTTTCATAGCAATATGTGGGTTGTTTAAACCCTAGAGAAGATGCTTAACACTTGTTGAAATTTGTAGCAATTTACAAGTTTATGTTAAGCCGACGTATGATCACCCGCTGAGGTATACAGAAAATTGAGGGGTTGAAGCAAAGGTTAAGTATATTGTTTAGACACTTGTTGAAATTTGTAGCAATTTACAAGTAGATTAGAACGAAATCATTGTTTAAATACTTGTTGAAAACTTGAAAAAAAGATGGCAAAGGTACACATTGAGTAGTATATGATTTGTGCTTATCAAAATTTATACAAGGTTTGCAGGTCAGTATCTTGCCGAAGTAAAAGCTTTTCAGTTATACCCGAGGTATGTAACCCCGAGAAGATTGCACAAAGAAAGCAGAAAGCAAGAAAAAATTTCTAAGTATAGAACTACGCAGAAGCAAACAACAGAACATCATAAGATTGAAATATCCATAGCAAGAACAGTTGCAATTACATACTGAAAAAGGCACATCGGCCATAAGAAGGAATATGCATTGTCCGGGAATTGAAAGAAAAAACAAAGTCCAAAATCCAGAAAAGAAAGAAGGGAAAATCAAGACTCTTGAACATCAGCAGCAGCAGGAACTGGAACCTCGGATGATTCAGCTGGAATCTCCTCGGCCACCTTCTCCGCTTGTATTTCGGCATCTATCTCTGCCAAAGTTGTGTCAAGACTTCTTTCAGTCAGAAGGAGGTCCAATGATAGATACCCTTGAACAGACTCCCTGGGCACTTCCTCAGCATCATCACCCCCCTCATCTTGAGTTAAGTCCATAACTAGTTCAGCGGGAGGAGGGGACTTGACTTCGGCAGCATTCTTGGGTTTTCTTACCAAGGCCTCACCATCATCTTTTTCTTCATCTTCCTCCTCGGCCTCGGACTCTGACTCACCTTCAGGAGGAGGTGGAGGAAATGGTAACGGAATAGCATCGGCCTGACGCAATGGCGAGTCAGCAGGAAGGTCAAGCTTCTTTATCAAGGACATCCAACCAAGGGAAAATCCCCTGTTGCATGCCTGCCTGACTTGAAGCTTGTAGTCTTCTGCAACGTCGGCCATACCTTGAGCATAGGCCTTTTCATCGGCCTCTTTGATTTCGGCCTCCTTGGTGGCCAGCGCTTGTTGAAGTTCTTTTTGCGCTTGGACCTTCTGAGCCTCAGCCTCCCTTTTCTCGGCTTCAGCTACTTTTTTAACGGCTTCAGCAGCTTCGGCCTTTTCAAGAGCTAAGGTTTGGTTCTTCGTTGCAGCCTTGGCTTGATCCTCTAGTTTTTTCATTTTTACTTCAAGGGCCCTTAATTCTCTCTTCATTGAAGTTGCTTCCCTCTTCATATCAACCAATCTTTGACGATTCTCAAAGGATTGCATTGAAAATGAATGGGCATGTTGGATAGCCTGAATGAAAACAGAAGTATCAGAAAATTTTCTCAGAAAGAAAAAGAAGGAAGAAACATAAATACAAACAGAAATACTTACTTGAGCAGAGTGTTGGAGCATAAGAGCATAATTTTCATACTCACTAAAACTGGCATTTCGCTCCAAGTCATTCGGTAGGAGGAGAGCAGTGCTAAGAGCGACAGCAACATTAATGTCGTCAGCACTCTCGCTAGCCATAATGGGCCTGTCCTCCAGAGATAGATCAGGGGCCCATGGGACGTCGGGCTTCTTTGAAGCCGAGGTCGTCGCAGACGATGACCTTGGCCGCTTTGTTTGTGTAGACCCTGAGGGTTGACCCTCAGCAGATCTCTTGGTGGAGACAGAGGCTGATTTCTTGCTTTCTGCCAGCTTTGAAATAGGCACAGTATCTTCAGCTTCGGCATCTGTAGCCTTGGCCTTAGGCTGAGCCCTTTTTACTCTCTTTTGTTTGGGTGGGAGCATTGTTTGCGCTGGTGCGGCTTCGGCGTCAGTTGGAATGTCGGCAAGAAGATCTTGGACGACAGGCTCTGAACGAACCATTTCGGCTGTTTTTACAAGCTTTCTTCGGCGTCTACGTTCTGGAATTGGTATTAAGTAGGGGGCCGAAGTTGATGGAAGATCGGCTGGGGCAGATGTGGATTCTTGATCCGTTCGGGATGTAGAAGCAGTTAAGGTTGTGGCTGTAGGTGGAGAAAGGCTCTTTTTCCTTTTTCTTGGGACGTCGGGTAAGGTGGATTTGTATGTAGGGATGAAGTTTAGTAATACTGGGGCTTTTCTTTTATGGATTGGGAGGCCAAGAAGTGTTTTCAGATCTGTTCCTGGGAAGAAGGATTGGCGAAAATTTTTCGGTGGCTGATGAAGATCTGCAAAGAAACAGGCGTCAGAAATAAAGTATTAAGATCTTAAGTAAAAACAACTAAGTGTTGACTCAGGGCTCTTACTCTTGCCCTCTGTAAGTGTTCGAGCAAGAGGGTAGAGGTGGACATCTTCATCTGGGCCAAATTCCCAATTTCCAGAGGCAATAAGAAAGTCATCTCCAGCCCCCTTGTTGGAGTCTGGAAGGTCGGCTATAATCTTGTACTGAGTGGATCTTGGCTTAAGGTAATAGACAAAACCCCTATCCTTCAGATCGAGAGGACACATGGTATAACAATATTGAAGGTCGGCTAGGGTGATTCTAAGGTTTTCTTGCCTAGCTAAGGCAATAATACCGTTAATTACCCTATAGGAGTTGATAGTGAGTTGCATAGGGTTCAGCCTATAGAAATGGAGAACTTGACGAAAGAGGGGATCGAGTGGAAGCCGAAGTCCACATTCGGTAAAAGCAACTATTGGAAAGGGCATTGTATGATCTGTGGGCACGATGGTATCATTATCCTCAGCCAATTTAAGATGAACATCGGCTGGGATAGAGAATTCTTGTCTAAAGTATTCAAGTTTTGTTGGGGTATTCACTCTATGCCTCCACATACCCATTATGTCGGCTTAGACTAAGAGGAATATGTCTTAAAAGATGGGCGTTTTTCAAGTTTCCCTAAAAATTAAGGGTTCTACAGACAAATCCCAAATCTATGAACTATGAAGATAAAGATCGAGGGCACAGATCTGGGACAGATACAAAAAAGAAGAAAACAAAGACGAAGTTTCAGATTCAAGAACAGAGGTATAGTTCTCAGAAGCAATAGAGATACAGAAACAAATCAAGAAACAGCGGCAATGAGAATGATGAAAAAGCATAGAAGCTCAAAGTATAGCCACAAATTCAAGAGACAAATAAATCCCAGACCTCGAACAAAATCAGTAATGGCAGTAGACAGACAAAAGCACATAAAGAGAATTGAAGAATTAAAAGAAAGGGTCTTACCAGAACAAATGAAGCCAAGGCAGTGCTCACCAAACCCAGAAACCAGTTGCAACAACAAAGAGGGCTTTTGCAAGAATGAAGGATCAAAAGTAGTTCCAGAAGAAAGTTTGAAAGCAATGGCGGATTCAAAGAAGAAAAAGCTTTCAGAAAGAGAGAGAACGAGAAGACAGAATGAAAAAAGTGAAGGAAAAGAAGAGGCAAAAAAGAGTTTTGTCAAAAATTTGAAACGGCGGCAAAAATAGGGCAATTATTGCGCCTAGAGCAACGCACGCGTCAGATGGCGCAGACGAACGAACAGACAGCTTCAGGCGCGTCACTGACACGCTCCAATAAAGACGAAACACGTAAAAGAAACAGTTAGATATGCATGACAGCTCATGCGCGTGGGGGAGTGCGACCGAAGCCTCGTTCCCCGAAGAGAACACGTCGGCTGAAAGAAGATAATCTTGGCAAAATAGTTTTTTTGAGCCATTACTCAGAAAAGAAGTGACAAAATTTCGGAATAGATTCCATCACCTCAGAATGCCGAGGTAATGGAACCTAGGGGGCAGTTGTGGGGACATATTTTCTGAATACCAACACGTGGCATGGTGACGCCGACGTGTCGGCCGAGGTGCCACGTGCCCTGGTAGTTAAGCCGAGGTAATCTCGGAGAAGCCGAGGTCATCTCCGAAGATGTCGGAATCCGAAGATAAGGGACAAGAGTCCTGAAGCAAAGAGGGGACTTAATTAAGATAAGGATAAACCTCTTAGGGAGTTTATCTCTATCTCCTAAAGAGTCCAGAGTAAGTACTAAGATTGGGGTACACAGAAGTCATATTTCTAGTTGGACTTGGATTAAGTATATTATAAAAGAGAGGCACCCCCGTGGGTCTAAGGTATGTAATTCATACTTTGAGTATTCAGTTTAATACTTGATTATCCTTGAGAAACATACTGACTTGAGCGTCGGAGTGCCCCCGGGTGGAAGAACCACCGCCGGAGCTTTTCCTTTCTGTTACAGGTTGTTGGAGCCATCTATTCTGCCGGTGCTTTGCTGCTGATCACTAAACGGGCAGTGTGGTCAGATTTTTACCCACACAGTAGTAGCTAATAAGGAAGGAGGGGCCCATGATAAGCCTCTCATTTTTCGTGAATTGCGTTCGATGTTCGATGTATCTTGCAAGTTTGCATAATCTGAAGAGTTTCTACAGCATTTGTGGATCTAAAGCAGAAAAAGAAATTTTCAAACCACAACCCCTCTTTAATGAAAAGGTATGATTATCATACGTTTTATGAGTTTTTAGAAGTATCAATTTTCTAATTGGGTACCTACCAAAAATTTTCTAATTGGGTAAATTATAAATACATTATTTGAAATTTGTTTAAAATACGAATTCCCCCTATTTTTTTTTTTAGAAATTTCATTATGCTTCATGAGATTTCTAATTTCATAACAAATTGACTCTTTTATTAATAAATTATTAAGTTAATTAATAGTTTTTAATGGTGTTTAAAATTTATTTCAATTAACAATTTATGTAATTTTATTATATTGTATGAGAGCATAAGAATTTTATTTTTTCAGTTAATTATGTTAAATAAAAAATCCTGACAAAGGTGAATCCGTAATTTTTTAAAACACCAGAAGCAATTTATATTTTAAATAAATCTCAAAAAATACATTTGTAATTTACCATTTTCTAATCAATCAGTCAACTCATAAATCACTTTGGTAAAATTCACGATACAATACTACCTCATTTGATTTTATATTTTTTTCAGAGGGGTACTTCATGTGATTCAAATTACAAATTATTGTGATTGCGTAATGAATTTTATAGTTATATGCTATAAACATTAAAAAATTATGAATTTTTTGTGAGCAAAGTTATATATTTTTGTGATTTTGTTGCGACTAATTATGATAAAGCTATGATTGATAGCATCCAATGATCGCAAAATGTATTTAACCACCTCAAGAGATAATATTATTTTTTGACCCTAGCTCCTAATCACAAAACCTATGAATTCTTACATTATGTTTCGTTCTAGTATTTGTTTAGGGAAGTGGAAAAAAAATAGAAAAGAAAAACCAGGTGAAATGAATTGAATATTTTTAATTTTATTGGTTGAACTAAGAAAATGAAAAGAAAATAAATAGCTCTCCAATATATCTGTAACGCCCCAAAATAAATACATAAATCCACCACTTTAGACATGCAATGATACAAAAGAAACTAACCATTTCTATTCATCAGAGTAGTTCTTACAACAGTATTACATGTTAACAACAAAAGCAAATGTCCTATAGGCTTACAGCTTTCCAAGTCAACACTTGGTTACACAAAAGAAGAGTACTAACTCTATACAAAATAAGCCCTTGGCTTGATATACATGTAATACAAATGAAACAATCAAAAAGAGTCTTCAACTCTCATCATCATCCAAGCTATGTCCTTGGAGGTGGCATGCTACCTGTACCTGAAAGTAATGTCCCATATAGGGTAAGCCAACGCTCAGTAAAGATATGCTAAGCACAGTATGAACAATGACTAAGACATTAGCAATTGATAAATGTTCAATTTCCACCAATCAGTTCATAATCCGATTTCATTTCATATTTCATGTCATAACAATTTCACAACTTACGCCAACGGCTCAGAACCTGGCCATCCACTTGTATGAGACAGTGACTCATATTAAACATTTCCCATTTTACAATAGATAAACATATTAGTTATATCAACATCTCAACAGATAAGCATATAAGCTGTATCCACATTTCAACAGATAAGCATATTAGCTATATCAACACTTCCATAGATAAGCATATGAGCTGTATCATCACTTCCATAGATAAGCATATGAGCTGTATCATCACATTATCTGACAAGCATATGTGCTGTATCAGTGGAGTCCGTCCCCTATCTCCTCCCAAACAACATCCGGTTTAGAGGTCCATCCCCTATCTTCCCCTAAACTGTGGAGTACATCCCCTATCTTCTCCCACACATACAATGTATATACACATAAGTCATATACACAATCAATCAATACATAACGCTAATGTATTCTATCAACCGTCATACTCTATGACATAACCAATTGATTAGTTTCAGTTTGCCTAATCATTATGCATTGTCTACAACAATCAAAACTACCCTCCACCGGTAGCCCAAACAATTATTTCTAAACAGATAATAAAAGCTTCAACAGATAAAATATCAATGTTTTCAAGAGTGAGCGATTAATAAATCCAACTCCACCATTTCAACACATAATAAACCAATTTCAATTTCATAAATCCATAACTTTCCCAAATTAATTATACCAATTAATTTACATACAAATTAGGGCATTCTCCCCCATTTTTCAATAATGACCCAATGGTCCATATTTCATCAACCAACAACCATACCACTATTTTGAAACCCAAAATACTTATTTTAGAATCAAAATAATAAAACCCACTTTTAACATTTTGAAACCCTAAGTCCCAAAATCACCCAACTTCAACACTTTATCAAAATAACCAAAAATCTATGTCAAAGACCATAAGAGTGAGTAGGAATCCCTACCTCAAATTCGGAGCCCAAGAGAAGAAGATGAAGAAAACCAAAATGCTCCAAACTCCAAGATCCATGGATCAAAACGAAGCCCTCGACGATCAACACAACTTTTACAAAGGGCAAAGGGAAGGAAAGTACTTTAACTAGATCAAACCCTAGAGAGAAAGGAGTTCCTAGAGAGAGGAGCTCTCAAAAAGTCTTTTTAGAAAGTAAGAGAGAGAGAGAAAGTGTAGAAAGTGATTCAAAAGTGCCAAACTGCCCTCTGTTATACGACATTCCCGCTCGAGCGGAAAACACAACGCTCGAGCGTCAAGCACAAAAATCTGGACACGCTCGAACGCAAGAAGGCCCGCTCGAGCACCAAGACATAGAAATAAAGTACACCCGCTCGAGCGAGAAAACCAGTCCGCTCGAGCGTAGATTCCCCCTTCCCAAAACTTACACCAAAACAGAGCTACCCGCTCGAGCGCCAACAATCCCGCTCGAGCGCAAGAAACCCGCTCGAGCGTAGAAAACACATCTGTAGAAGTTTTGCAGGGACATGAAATACTGAGAGTGTGCAATCTCCGCTCGAGCGCCAAACGGCCCGCTCGAGCGGAACGACCAAAAACCTGGCAACAAAGATTTAGACCAAGGCTCGACCTACCTGCTCGAAACAAGTCCAACACATCCCATAACTCAAACATAAAGAATTAAAGGATAACAACGAGGTATAAAACCACCGACTCCACGGAACCAAAGTCCGGAATACAACAAAAACAAAAGGGAAAACCGGGATCGCTATAATATCTTTTCTTTTCTTTCTTTCTATCTTTTTTTAATGTAAAAAATTGAACAAGTTATTTTCATTTTTCTACTTTTCCTAAATTCTAGATCTAAACATAATATAATTATTTAAACTTGTAAAAACAAAGTCCTAAAACATCTGGTATTAGAACAAAAGCAAAAATTTATCTTAAACCAAGACAATATTTGTTAATAGAATTATGAACTTTGTTTAAACGTCAATTTGGGACTGGTGGTCAATTTGGGGACGGGTGGATCATAACCCCATATGGTAAACAATATTATAATAGCATGTTTGGCAGATCAAATATATAGATATTGAAATAGTTATATAATTATTTTTCGTCATTTGATGAAGTTGTTCTATTTTTTCAAAGGGAAATTACAGCATGAGTGAGAATCCTAGATTGCAATTATGGTGGTTACATTCCAATGGGTTTCCTCAGGAACTAAACCTAGAATCTTCTTCTTCTTATCCAAATATACAACATAAAGTGCAAGTAATATTAACCAAAAAAAAAGTGGATCTCACAGAATTGAAATTCTAGTTTATTCATTATGAATACTTAAAAATTAAATTTGAGAAAAAAAAAAATATTATTGGCTTGTATGCTGATTACGTAGGATTGGACTTGCTGAATAGCAAATTGGAGGTTGTGTTAGTGTGATAATTTGTTAATTAATATTCCATTGCATGTGGATGAATCTTGTGTTAAAAATTTAATTTTTATGTGGAAAATTAAATAACAAAAAGTTAATTTTTAGTCGAATGTACACGTCTATTATTTTATTAACTAAGGCATAATTTTTAGTCGAATGTACACGTCCACAAAATGACTAAGGCATAATTAACTAAGGTCTCATTTAAGAACATATTATTTTATTAACTTTTTGACTTTTTGGCTAAAATATAAGTTAAAAAAACTAGATGTTAGAATGACTTTTTAATTTTTTATGAAAATATGTATAAAAAGTAGAGAGAAAAGGAAATCTTTGACTTTTTTGTATAAGTTTTAAATTTTTAAATTTTTTTAGTAACTTTTTAATTTTTAAACTAAAATTGTTACATGTCAAATGAAACCTAAGCCTAGTTAACCAGGCTAGTTTAATTGACCATTTTTTTACACTTCTATCTAAAAAGTTAGGGGGTCAATTTTTATCAAAAACTCACGTTGTATTGTGTTGTTTATTGTTTCTATCATGGGTGTTTTATTATGATATTTGTTGAGCTTGAGTTATTTCTTACATATCAAATAGACTATTAGCCTAACAAGAACTAGACAATCAACAATCACCAAACCTAACACAGCCAATCCCAAGCCCGACAACTACTATCTACATTCAACCCCTATAACAAGGGACAAACAAATACCATCACAAAATGTATCAAACTCCTATTTATAAAAGTTGAAGCTGAAATCTCACATCACAAAAGGTGCCACATAATTAATAAGTAAAATGTTAATTAATCATTTATCAATTGGTAAAGTAGAAAATAAAATAAATAAGCCAAGCCTAACTATTACGCTATGTTTGGTTTGAAAATTTGGGGAGGGATTTGGAAAGAAAAAGAGAAAATGTAGGTGAAATGTGAATAAAATATATCTACATTTCACCTAATTTCATACACCTTTTCTCTTTCACTTTCTAAATCCCTTCTCAAATTCCCCAATCAAAGAGACTCGAAATTTTCCACTAAAATTGTGGTCTCAAAAATAACTAAGAGATAAATAGACATTTTTCTGCTTAATTCTATTTACCCATTTTTTATTACTCTATTTGTTTTAAATTGTTTGCTTATTTTCATTATTTCAGACATCTCAAAAAATCATATATATTTTTTAATTTATTTTTTTCAATGAAAACTCTATCTACAAGAACTAATTGAGATATTTTAATTTGTGAAAAAATATTACAAACCCACTCTAAGGCCCTGTTTGGCAAATTTCTTATTTAGTAACTTTTTGATTTTTCGGTGCAGTGAAAAAGTTAGTATGTTTGAAATGATTTTTTAGTTGAATAGAGAATTGTAAGAAAAAAAAGTGAATACTTGATATGCATATTGTGACGTTTTAACTTTTTTGGCTTTGATTTTTTTTGTGATTTTTTTACTTTCTTAACTAAAAAAATCAGTGACCAATTAAGAAATTTAAAATACTAATAAAATTCATTAAATATTTCTCTACCAAGTTTGTGCAAATCATAGTGGAGATACTCATAGTAGTAACGGAATTGGGAGACATGCTAAAAAGATGCAATTAGGTTGGTGAACTAGAAATTCAGGAAAATGCATGATAATAATACCAATAAATTAGCTGTGATTAGAAATTCAAATGTACCTTTTTATGTGAAAATTTCTATTGTGAGAGAGAGAGAGGATACTTACTCTTGCATTCAGTCGTGGTCCTCATTAGATAGAGAATTTTAACACTTTCAAAGGGTGACCAGTTCTAATTTGTTTGTTTGTATCTTGTTATTAAGCAAAAAAAAATCATTTCTATTGTTGATTGTGGTCAATGAGAGGAAAGTAAAAAAAATTAAACCGCTAGTAACAATTTTTTATACAACTTATTGTTCGTTCACTTGTTTGAGAGATCGAAGCTCTTTCTTTTTTTTTTCTCTCTTTTTTCTTTTTAATAGAAGTTAATAATTTTTTCTTTATTCCTCATGTTATTATCAATAATACAGGTTGTGTTTCCTTGCTTGGAAGAATTGACAATTTCGTATCTGAACAACTTTAAACAGATGTGGATTAGCACACCTCCAACCAACTCCTTTAATAAACTAACAAGTTTGTTTGTGCGCGGTTGTAAAGAATTACTGTATGTTGCTCCATCAGAACTACTTGGAAGTTTGCAGAATCTACAATCACTTGAGATAAAAAATTGTGAGTCCATAGAAGAGGTATTCAAAACCAGAGGATCAAATGCAGGGGAAGGAATAGTTTCAAGAGATGAAGGAACAAGCGAACAAGTTGAAATTATTCCCGTGCCCCCTCAATTACAAAGGGTTTCCCTTGAAAAATTACCACGCCTGATAAGCTTTTGCTCTGGGTATAAATTGCCACCATCAGTACAATTGTCAACACAAGAATGCCCTCCTTTAGACCCCTAATGTGAGAGAGAAAATCAAAAAATCTTTCCATTCCAATGAAGAGGTATGTCATTGACTCTTATTTATAGTCATCCAAAACCTTCATATTCATTATTATTAACTTTGTTTAACACATACTTATTGATTGATTTTAGTAATGTACAGTAGTAATTCGAACTTGTAATTCTAATGGTGAAATATAATTTGAAAGGGTTTCTATTAATTTATAGAATTTGAAATAGCACAAAAATTAAATTACATGAAGTTTGGTGTAGGAGACTAGTTTGCACTATAATACTGGCCGTCGACACACAGTATTGTGATTTTAGTGATTTGTTAGAAGTGTTTGCTACTTTTTCTCAACCTTATGTCATATGAACTCAACTATGACGTCTAAGTACCATATTCATGTAAATCTTATATTCATAGACACTGGATAGATTTCATATGTTTTAAACATTAATATTTTTATTATTCAAGTAAAATGGTATTTAAAAATTAATATAGACCATGTCTTATACATAGTTATATAATCAAATCAAGGGAAATGCTAGTTAAGTATTTTTTAAGTAAATGTTACGAATTTTTATACCAAATGTTACATAATTTGTTGGTTTACAATAATTTGTGATACAGTTACATATTTCATGGTAGTATAATAATCTTTTTTTTTATTTATCAAAATGTTTCAAAAAGAATTGAAATATAATATAATCTATTATTGTTGAGAAACATTTCGATGAAAAAGTGTAACACTATAAAAATATGTAACTTTATAGTTATTGACTTGGTTTAGTTGTTCAAATTGCTTACAGGTGATTCAATATTGTGATATGTTCAAACAAGATTGTGATATGTTCAAACAAGGTTAGCTCTGCCTTTACGTGGGAGTTCAGATTATCAAAGAAAATTTGGCTCATTATCATCTTATGTTAGCTAGTATGTCACAAATATACTGAATGATGGTTATTTGTTCATTTGGATGTGTCAAAAATGATTTTATTTTTATTTTTTTAATTTAAGATTTGCTTGGTTTGGGCTGCATAATATGTATGTAACTCTAAGAGACCATTTGATTATGTGTACTACTATATATTGTAATGAACCATGGTTGTGTACACTGCTGTTGGATTTGAAAAATATTATTGTGTGGACCAATATCTATCTATAATTGTTTTTAATATAGTTGGATGTCATGTCTTTTCCTTTGGTAAGGTTGTGATTGATTTTGAATTAGTGTATGTACAGTAGGATGTATATAGACTCTATGTGTTTAGAAGCAAAAATATATACTCTTTCATGTTAATAATTTATTTTAAAATCCCTAAATTGTTAAGGCCTTATTCTAGATGGAATTATCAAACCAGACAACTAAGCCCTTATTCTTGCCATTGAAAGCAAGAATTCTTCTAAACTATGTATGGACCATTCCCTCCTTTGTCAAAGCCTTGATTTTGGAAGGTTGAAGGATAAAGAATTACTTATCCTTTTTTTCCGACTATGTTTTCATTCTCTCATTTGTGTTAGAGTACGTTTAGGGACATAAAACTATATTTCACTGCATAAATCACCAATATACTTGGGGGATTTGCCCGCCATTTTTGTGAGAGAGATAATGGTTTATGCAATAAAATAATTGTGGAGGACGGATTTGTTTCCACAGGTAGGTAGTGAAAAGGTGAGTCCTAGGTTCTGTCTATCCTACAAAATAACCCAAAGTCAAATATCTTCTCAACTTACAATGGTTGGGAAGACTCTCCAACGATCGAGTCAAATATCTTGATCATACATAGGGCAACAAATGAATCGAGCTATTCATGAACAGGCTCAGCTTGGCTCGACTCAACTCATTTAGTAAACAAGTTGAGCTTGAGCTCAAATAAGTTCATATCGTTTATCTTTATTTAAATTATATATTAAATAATATTAAAAAAAAAACTTATTCAGACGAGCCGAGCTCGAGTCTAGTTATTTATCGAGCCGAGCTCAAGCTCAATAAACAAGCTCGATAAGCAAACGAGCCGAGCTCGAGCTCAGCAAAGCTCTATTCGACTTGGCTCGACTCGTTTGCAATAGGAAAATATAATGAATTGTTTGTTTTGTATGTCTGTACTTAGAATGCTACTTAGTTCTCTTTTTATAGTTAAACGATGTTCAACTTGCAATTGTCATATGCCGTTGGATATCTTTTCTTTCATCAAACAGATGGCCCTCATCAGAAGTCACTCTCTTAGAGATCGGCTAGATCGTGCCTCTTATGGCTGATCATAGTGATCGACTACATTGTGTTTCTTTTAGCCAATCATGCTTTGGGCTTAGCATTGTGCTAGGTCTTCTTCTTCTTATCGTATGACGTTGGATATCTCCTCTTTCATCAAATGGATGGCCCTCATCAGAAGTCACTTCTTAAAGATCAGCTAGATCGTGGCCCTTATAGCTGATCATAGTGATCGACTACATTGTGTTTCTTTTAGCAGATCATGCTTTGGGCTTGTCATTGCGGTGGGTCTTCTTCTTCTTGGGTTGTTTGGGCATAAGATATTTGGGCCAAACTTCTACTCCCCACAATAATAAACATTATTATGGGGGTGTATAGTGGGAATTATACAAGTAACTTATAACTTATTTTAATTTAAAATTTTGTGACAGACTGTTCGATGAGATTTCTATTTATAACTTATTAAGTAGAAATAACTTAAATAAACTAAAAAATTTGATTTTTTAGAAATTGAGGAAGAAGTGCTTTTAATTTTTACTTTCTGATTATCAGCGGTGAACTTAAAACAATCTACACTAAACACTCTCATAAGGTGCAGTAATACTATATTATTATATTGCTTATTTGTAATGTGACTCGTTATATTTATAGTTTCTTGGGCAAATAGAGAGATTTTAGTGAAAGAACCATGTCATGTATAAATATATTTTTTTTATCAATAGTCACAAAAACATAGCAATCACATCTGTCTATCTATCTATCTATCTATCTATGTATGTATTATATAAGAAAAAGGGGGTTTCTAACCCACAAGTCTTGTGGGAGTTCTAATATCTCAATCTTAATTTTCTAATTTTTTGATTTAAAAAAAAAATATTAGCATGTATTAATTTCGCTCAACCCACAAGCCTTTTTGGGAATTTGGTCAAAACATCCTCATAATAAAACTTTAATGCATTAAAAACAAGCATAAAAAAATTCATTGAAAAGTCCAACACATATGATTATTATCAATAAATATTAAACTTTAATATAATATAACTTTTGATGTAGATGTCAATTTGTAACAAAATTAGTATTTTTAGAATTTTCTCATCAAGATTTATCAAATAAAATCCATGTTGACTATGAAATTATTAAAATAAAATAAGAAATATTACCGTTAAAATTGATGTAAACAATAACAGTAATATATTACTCTGCTTGACAATAACTTGTTATTCTATCTCACAGTAACATGTTACTCTGATTTACAGCAACATGTTATTATGGCAATATTGTCCAAAAATATATATATATATATATATATATTTTACTTTGTCTTTGCTCAATTATGTGGTTTCTCCTTAAGAGGTTTATGAAGCAAAATAAATTAGGTTGTTCTTTTCACTAAACAAGGGTCCAATGGAGGGGTTTTGGCTAAATTTTTCAAACCTTTTTGACTTCTTCCATACCTACTGCCACACTCTTTTCAACTTCTCTCATACACTATGGTTAGTGATGAGATTGTTAAATTATTTTTATAAAAAATCTAAAAATAATAATTTGTATATTAAAAAATATCTAAAACAAATATAAATTATTATTAAAAAATAATAGGTTGCAATTGCAAAAAAAAAAAAAAAAAAAAAAGAAGAGAAAAAAAATTACACTGTGCATTTCATTAATAATGTTCAAAAATGTGCCAAGTGTTTGTGTAAAGGCTTGACATGTGTCCACTCTCAAATTATCAAGTGAATATAAATGAAACCAAAGAATTCAGTTTTAATGGCTAACAAATATTAGAAGCCTGACCATTGAAGCCTAATAACTAATTAATAGAATTCAACAATTGAAAGATCTCAAACAACATCTTTTTGTCTTCTCAAATGTTTCCTTTTTTTGGTTCATGCATTCATTTTAACATTGATAGAGAATTGGATGTATCGAAGAGTGAGAGACATTAAAATTATATATTGAGTTATGTAATTCCTATGATGAAAAATAAAGGTTGTCTTCCTTTTCTATGGTGATTTATCTGGTTATACCTCCAATTAAAACGTCAGGTGTGCTTCTACATCATCATTGAACGTTGCCTTTATTTTTTTTAGATATTTTGTCTCACAATTTTTTTGTGTTTTGTGTTACGAAATTTATTACATCTGTGTTTGCTAAAACTATTAGATGGACCTAATGCAAGAAGTGTTCCTTGAAAAGTCCAACACATATGATTATTATCAAAATATTAAACTTTAATATAATATAACTTTTGATGTAGATGTCAATTTGTAATAAAATTAGTATTTTTAGAATTTTCTCATCAAGATTTATCAATAAGATCCACGTTGACTATGAAAATTTTAAAATAAAATAAAAAATATTACTGTTAAAATTGATGTAAACAATAACAGTAATATGTTACTCTGTTTGACAATAACTTGTTATTTTATCTCACAGTAACATGTTACTTTGATTTACAGCAACATGTTACTCTGGCAATATTGTCCAAGGTGTAGGGGGGTTCAAGGTTAGGGAGGTGATTAGAGAGGCAAAACTATGCTAATGGTCCACTGATGGTGGAAGTGGCTTGAGAATGACTAGTAACAACTATCTGAGAATTGAAGAGTGTGTAACTGGATGAGGGTGAAGCAAGTGGCTCAAGAAGAAGTGTATGGCAGTACCAAATTGGGTAGCATCTCCCCCAATCCCCAAAATTCCTCCTTTTGAACCTTGGAAAATGGGTCCTATTTATGGGCTTTTCCTTGGTGCCAAGAGGACACCAAGTGGCCAAATAGAGAGAAGGCATGTGTCCCAGGGAATCACATGGAATATTCTGCCTTGAGCCACCAAGCTGAAGGTGCCATGTGTCCCTCTGCATGTACTGTGTACTATCTGTTTGCCTCCACAACTACCTTTTTTGAGCCTTAGTAAGCGTAGTTGCGACAGGAGTATTTGGCGCTGCAACTCCTTTTTGAGCCTCAGCAAGTGCAGTTGCAGTGCAAGTGCAGTTGCAGCGGGAGTTTGCCTTTGCACTTGCATTCTCAGCTTGAACCTCAGCAAGTGCACTTGCAGCGGTGAAACTTGCCGCTGTACTTGCCTTCTCAGTTCTATTTGGCCAGCACATGCCTTCTCAGGACTCCATTAGCCTGCTATTGGCCATGTTTGTGTTCACCTCAGTGAAGCCTCCACCCTTAGCCACCTAACCACAAACTCCCCAGCTTTCCAGGGCGAAGGCCATAGCCAAGCCTGCTATCAACCATGCTGTGCCATAGTACCAAGCCCAAGGGGGCTTCCTTAGTCCTGCATGTGCGACCAAGGTAGGTCTGTGACCTGGGTAATGGAAAGGGAGTCCCTTATACTCGGGCTGCCCTGCTCCCATCTTCGTGGGGTTGCCGCAGTAAACTAGCATTTCTGGGCCTACTATCAGCTCCAACCAGTAAGTCTTGGGCCCTGCTATCGGCACCAAGCTAATAAACCGTGGGGCCTGCTATCAACCCTAGGCTCGTAATGCTTTGGGACCTGCTATCGGCACCAAGCATTAGCCTCTATTTGTAGAGGGAAGCCTCTCCCAAAGGCTGCTATCACCTTGGTAGGATATTCCCTCTGCAACTTAGTTGTTGCGGTAGTAGTTACTGCGGCAATCATTTCCCGTGGCAAGTTCAGATGGCATAACCGAAGATATTAGAGATGGCAGCGCCGATAGAATGCCTCCGCAACTTAGTTGCCTTGGTCTTCCCTTTTCCTCGGTAGCTTCAAGTGGTCACGACACCGATATTACTTGGAATGGCGGTGGCACCGAAGATACTTGGTATGGCGGCGTTGAGACAAAGTGCCTCAGTAACTCTGCCGCTGCACATGTCCCCTCGACAACTTCACCGTTGCAGGCGTTGCCACTACAACTTGACTTGGGCATTTCTCCTCGCTGAGTCCATCTGGAGCCTTGGTGGGTCGAATCTGCCTCGGCCCACTTGTTGGCCCACTTCCTTTGGGCTTTGGCCCACGCTTCTTTTTATCCCTGGTCGCCTTCTCAAGGCGATCTTAGTGCTTGGGTCCATACTTAGTTTGGGGTTTAATTTCTGACCCTCTACACAAGGAAATATATATATATATATATATATATTTTACTTTGTCTTTGCTCAATTATGTGTTTTCTCCTTAGGAGGTTTATGAACCAAAACAAATTGGGTTGTCCTTTTCACTAAACAAGTGTCCAATGGAGGGGTTTTGGCTAAATTTTTCAAGCCTTTTTGACTTCTTCCATGCCTACTGCCACACCCTTTTCAACTTCTCTCATACACTATGGTTAGTGATAAGATTGTTAAATAATTTTTATAAAAATTCTAAAAATAATAATTTGTATATTAATAAATATAAAAAACAAATACAAATTTTTATTAAAAAGTAACAGGTTGCAATTGCAAAAAAAAAAAAAAAAAAAAGAGAGAGAGAGAGAGAGAAAAAAAAAATTAAACTGTGTATTTCATTAATAATGTTCAAAAATGTGTCAAGTGTTTATGTAAAGGCTTGACATGTGTCCACTCTCAAATTATCAAGTGAATATAGATAAAACCAAAGAACTCAGCTTTAATGGCTAACAAATATTAGAAGCTTGACCATTGAAGCCTAATAACTAATTAATAGAATTCAACAATTGAAAGATCTCAAACCACATCTTTTTGTCTTCTCATGTAATGCCCCAAAATAATCCATCATAATTAAAATACATCAACCAACATCCACTAATAAATATAATTAACAATTCTCCAACCTTTACATCATTAATCAACAAGGTTTATACAAAAGTTCCACATGCAAATTATACATTCAATGATATAGAAAAGCATAAATCTATAGCATGTAGAACACCATTTACCAAAAATAAATTAAAATGCCTTTGAGGACTTACACATTCCAAGGCTCAAGCCCGATTGCACAAAAATGGTCTCTCGGCCCCACACAAGAATAGCCCTTGGCTTACAAAATAAATCACAACAAGATAGAGTCATTTACTCTTCACAAAAAATGTCCACGCCTTTCAATTCGGCGGGTTCACCACATCTTTCCCTACACCAAAATCCCATAGGGGTGAGCATAAAGCCCAGTAGAGAATCTTTAACAAAGTATATACATTTATGCAAGATTTTCGTTATCAAATGCAAATGCCATGCAATGTCAATTAAAAGGGAATTTTTTTTACATGCCTTTTTAAAAGTCACAATGTTCAACAAAAGCTTGAAATCTCAACAATTTTGAAATCTACAACTTTATTCAATGGGGCGGTAAATACGACTTAGGTAATCCCTAGGTTGGTGTCTGCAAGTAGGCCTATAAAGCACTACTAAAACCCCACTTTTCTGGTTGCTAACAGGAAGGGAAGTGGTACCTCCTCCGCACCTGTTTTCTGTCTTTCACCCCGGACACTCAGGCCAACTTAATCAATTTCCTCTACACCTCCTCTCCGGACTTACCAACGTATTTACCCCAAAACATTTCGATAATTCCCATTTCAAACATATACTTTTCTCAATGTGAACTTTTCCATGACTCAAATTTAAAATGTATAGTTATCAATAGAGAGAAGATGTAATGCAATAATTGATAATGCTTCATGAAAATTCTCATCTTCAAGCATCACAACAACGACACAAGTTAACTAAAATTCCCATTTTTCCTCCCTTCAACATTAATTCACAAAATGCCACGCGTTTAATCAAGTCTAATAATGCGTGACAACCATTCCAATTCACCATTTCAATAATTCATGGAACTCAACAATGTACCAATTCATATCTACATGTGTATAAGCATTAACAAAATTTTCAAGTATAATCTCCAAAGCTCCATGCATCAAGTAATATTCATATTTGTAACAATAATATGAAATTCTCACTCACTCTTTCATTTAATTCAAGAAAAATCCATTAATCCCCACATTGTTTCTAAAACCCCCAATTTCTAGGTTTTTTTCACAAAAACCCCCGACATTTCCTTATCTCTTTACAAAACCTCATTAAATACCTCAATCTCAACCCATGTGGTTCAACATTTCAAGAAAAATCTTTAAAAAGAACAAAAGATGGACTTCTTTTACAATACCATCAATTTCTTGAACCCAAAAGCCATTTGTCAAAATCAACAAAGGAGAGTTCTCAAAAATCAATCAAAACCTTGAAAAACATATATATAACTCTAAGTACTTCCCTATCTCAAGATTTGAAGAAGAAAAAGAGATGAAACCCTAGAAATCAAGGATGCCAAAGCCCAATCTCCACCGTACACAATGTAGCTCTTGAGGAGTTCTTTAACATTGATGAAGAAGCTATGGATAATTTCAAATGGATGGAAGAAGATCAAGGATTTTGATCTTCTTTTGGGGTGGAAATGTATAGAGAATGGAGAGAAATATGTTTTTAGGGAGAGAGAAAGATATTTGAAAAAATGATATACAATCAGCCCCAAAAGAAAGAAAAGCAGAAAATTTCGGGCTGCCCAGAATCCTGCATGTGCGGCGTCCTCTCTCGCACGTGTGGAGCGTCTCTCCCGCACGTGCAGCCTTCACCCCCGCACGTGCAGTGGTCCCTTCCCGCACCTCACTTCGCACCTGCCTATTAGGCAGTGTGCAACCTTCCAAAGCTCACCCTTCCCGCACGTGCGTCCCTGGCCCAGCAGCCCAGAATTTTTCTAGTTCTCTCCTAGGCAATCCGAACTCGGCCGTGCACCCTCTGAAACAAGTGACGCTTAAGCCGAAATTAAACAAGAACCAGAGTTTGAAAGAAGGCTCTCGAACACCACAAACTCAAAGAGGACAAAAATGAAACGACACGTAATGAAACCGGCCATCACATCTCAAATGTTTCCTTTTTTTGGTTCATGCATTCATTTTAATATTGATAGAGAATTGGACGCATAGAAGAGTGAGAGACATTAAAATTATAGATTGAGTTATGTAATTGCTGTGATGAAAAATAAAGGTTGTCTTCATTTTCTGTGGCAATTTATCTGGTTTTACCTCTAATTAAAATGTCAGGTGTGCTTTTACATCATCATTGAATGTTGCCTTTATTTTTTTTAGATACTTTGTCTCATAATTTTTTGTGTTTTGTGTTTTGTGTTACGAAATTTATTACATCTGTGTTTGCTAAAACTATTAGATTGACCTAATGCAGGAAGTGTAGACTATTTTAATATTATTCTCGGGATTAGAAGTACAAAAAATATACATAAAACTATATGAATAGACAAGATTTTACAAAATTTATTTGTGAGTCTCACTTCTTGAAAATCCTATATGACATTTATTTTTTGTATTATATTTTATGTCTGATTTCTATACTTTTTTTTTATATAGTTTTCTTTATTTTCTTTAAAAGTTTATTTTTAAAAATTAATAAATAAATAAGTAAATCATTTTCTATTTCATACAATTTCATTTTTGTTTTTATTTTTTATTTTTTCTCGAAGTAATTTTTGTTTCGAGCAATTACTTACTTTTTTTTTTCTTTCTATATATTGTAATTTTGTGCATTTTAAATGCATGATATTTTCACTAATACACTTGGAGATGCACTATGAAAGAAGTATCATGCGAAAATCAAGCAAGAAGAAGAAAAATAAATAAAACAATACGATGAATGTGAAGCAAAGATCAAAGATCATAGATCAAAACTCTCAAAACAAGCAAGTAAACAAATAAACAAGTAGAATAGAATGTTTAACAATAGACATTTGAAATTTTGCAACAAAATTTTATACCTTTCTTTTTTGCTAAGAAAATTCTATTTAGTACTAGCTAAATAAAATGCATTTAAATATATATATATATATATATATATATATATATATATATATATATATATATTAAAATTTGAAATTAAAACTATAATAAATTTATGTAAGCATAATTGCTAATCACATTTTTTTACTTAATGTATAATATTATATTGACTACCTTTTGCAGGTTTATTTTTTAAGTATTTATATAGAAGTAAAAAAAAATGTCGTTAGGGATAATTTGTTCCTTAATTTAGTTATAAATTTGCCCATACATTATTTTTAAATTTTGAATAAAAGCAAACATAAAATAATCGATTGAAAATATGCTGGATTTGTTATATTTCTTTTTCTGTGTGCAAATAAAAAAAAGGGGAAAAAAAGAAAGAAGACATTTAAAAATCACAATTCACATATATACAAATAATTGTAAACACAACCCGTGCACAACACGAGTGAAACACTAGTTAATACAAATAGGGATAGACCAGGTTTTGATCATTGAAGGGCCCAGAAATAAGACATTAGGCTGATGCTAACAGGAAGACAGGTCTGGTCAGATTTGAAAGCAACAGATTTTCATTTAGTAACTTTTTTTTATATTTTATGAAAAGATGTGCAGAGAGAGTGATGCGATAATTTATAGTGAATTTTTTACTAAAACTGAAAGTTACTAAACGAGGCCTTAGTAAACCCTTAAATTTTTCATGCTATCAATTGGAAATTAATAAAATCTTGTTAAACTTTAATTAAATATTTAGTATAACGGTGGTATATGACATCACTAACAAATAAAAGTTCTTACATTGCAATAATAGGAAATAGTGGTTAGGTTAATGAGATTTTTCTGTTGCTATATATATATTGTTTTGAGATAAAAATTCAGAAGAGAGGATCAGAATCTTTGATGCATTTGAGACAACATGACTCCTTTGATCTTTCTATCCTACAAATTGATTTAATATAATCTTCTTCCTTTTCTTCTTTTTTCCCATTTTTATTTTCCTTTCTTTTCACTAAAAAAAATTAAGATCCAAATACAATCTAAGTGTTTTTAAAATAAATAAATCTTAACTAAATTATAGATTTTTTTTTTTTTTATCAACCACCCATATGATGTAGGGTTTGCATTCTATATCTATGTGTTTAGTTGATAAAAAAAAAATCAATAACAACATAAAAATGTGGAACAAAGTTTTGTTTTTTTTAATCTAGGCCACTGGAAGACTAAGGCCTTATTTGAGATGCAATTTTTTTGACTAAAATAATTAATAAAGATTAAAAAAATTAAAATAGTTAATAAAACAAAATTTTAAATACAAATCATAATCATTTTATTTTTTCGTGTCATGTCGTGTTGGGTCGTGTTCGTATCATGCCATCTCGGGTTCATGTCAGAATAACCCAACCCGTTTATTATTTTGTGTTATCGTGTCACGTCATTTTTTATCCGTGTTCAGCTCGTGTTGTGTTCACATGTCATATAGCGATCCCGTTTTTCCTCCATTATTTATTATGTTCCAGACTCGGTTCCATAGGTGTTGTTGTTGTCTTCATCTTGTTTCTATGCTTTAATTCCTTGTATTTGAGTTTTAGGATGTGTTGGATGAGTTTGCAACAGGTTGGTTTTGTTTTGAAACAAATGGTTGCTATCTAGATTTTTGCCTCTTCGCTCGAGCAAGGCTTTTGTCGCTCGAGCGAGCGCTGTGTGTTTGTCTACTCGCTTGAGCAAGCACTCTTGTGCTCGAGCATGCGTCTGCGTCTTAGAAAAACCTGAAGGTTGGTAATCTTCGCTCGAGCTAGCGAGGCTTATGTTTTGTGTTCCTTCGCTCGAGCGAACACTCTTGCGCTCAAGCGCGCGTCTGGGTTTCAGACCTGAAGCTTCTCTTTTTTTGCTCAAGCGAGGCTTCTTGCGCTCAAGTGAGGTCTTTTTGTATCTGGTCGCTCGAGCGACCACTTCTTCGCTCGAGCAAGCCACGAATATATCAGTTCGCAGCAGCGTGGTTTTTACCACTTTTTCATCATCCTTTTCACTCCAAAACCCTGAACCGACACACTCTCTCTGTAAGAACACCCTTCTTACTACAAATACACTTGATCTAGAGTGTCTCTAGCCTTGTCCCTTTGTTAAAAAGTAGAGTATTGTGAGGGCTTCACTTTGATTCGAAGAAGAGTTGGTTTAGAGCATCTTGGGTTTTCTTCTTCTTCTCCTTTGAGCTCCTAAATTCAAGGTATGGATAATCTACTCATTTTTATGAGTTTTAACATCAATGTTGGGCATTTGTATAAATGTAGTGATTTTTGGAAAGTTAGGGTTTGATTTGAGATTATAAAAGAAGGGTTTCTTGGTTTTGAATTCTATTGTGAATATGAGGTTTTGAAATGGGGTTATGGGTGTGCAATTGATGAAATTGAGCCTTAGAAGTGTCATTTGAGAAAGAGGGAAAAATGCCCTAATTGGGATTAGATGAATTATTTGTCAAAATAATGAAATTAATTATGGGAATACATGATTGAGTTGGAAATGATGAAATTGGAGGATAATGAAATTAATTGGTATAGTTGGATTGAAAATCGCTTACCTATGGAAAATGTGTTAATTTATCTGTTGGATAAATTTAATTATCTGTTTAGAAATAACTATTTTGGGCTATCGGTGGAGGATAGTCATGATTGTTGTAGCACTGCATGATGATTAGAGAAATTGAAACTAATCAATTGGGCTATGTCCTTGAATGTGACGGTGAAATTTACACATTGAATATGTGAATTGTTGAGTCATTGTATATGACTATGTGTTAAATACATTGTATATGTATGTTGTGTGGGAGGAGATAGGGGATGTACTCCATATGTTATGTGGGAGGAGTTAGGAGATGGACTCCACTGATAACTAAGTTGGCCAGAGTATCCAGGGTGCAAGTCCCGAAACTTTATTTACTTATGGGTGCCGGTTCCCTTGGACATAGTTCCGTAAAACGGCAAGAACATTGATGTGTTGCATGATGTTTGTTATTGAAGTGTTGATGTTTGAGTTGTAGTCTCATTTCACACTGTTGAATACTATTAAACTATGTCAATGAATCGATTGGTTAGATAATGAAAGTGGATTGAAATATAAATGTCAATGTTGGTTGATCATGGAAAGGATATGAGATGGTTTAAACTTGTTATTCATCTATCGAATGCTAATGTTTTAGTTAATTCTCATACTAGGTTTAGCATATCTCTACTAGGTTTTGACTCACCCTATGTAGGACATCATTTTCAGGTACAGGAGAAATGCCGCCTCCAAGGTCTTAGCTTGGATGGTTTTGGGAGTAAAAGTCTCTTTTTGGATTATTTTTGCTTGATATTAAATGTAAATTCAGGCCAAGGGCTAAACATGTAAAGAGTTAGCACTCTTCTTTTGTTATGACCAAGTGTTGACTTGGAAAGTTGTAAGCCTGTAGGGCATTTACTTTTGTTGTCAACATGTAATACTTTTTGTAAAGAACACTCTGATGGAAGCAAATATAATATTTCTTTTATTAAATTATGGATCTTATGCATGATTTATTTATGTATTATTTTGAGGGCATTACATGTCATGTCAAAAAATTTAACTGGTAACTAAAACTACCAAATATATGAAAAAAAATTGAAAATTTCTTCACATGTTAAATTTAATGAAACTAATTTCTATTAAATGAAATTATTTATAAAAATATTTAATTTCAACCTAATTTTATTTTCTTAATTTATAAAAATTATATTTTATTATTATATTTTTTACTAGATTAACTCAAATAATAGACAAAAAATACATTAAGTTCAATTAAAAGCAAATAGAAACCTATATTAAACTTTATTTTTATTTATTTTTAGATGGATAAACCTATCTTAGACTTAAAATCGTATTTTATATACTTTTTAATAAATTGTATATAATTACGTAAGAGATAAAAAAAATGTCATGATCCCCTTTACTGGAAGTAATATTATAATATGTAACTATTCTTCATTATACAGATTATTCGTGTCAATTTCGTATTATACAGAATTAACACTAACCCAACCTGTTTCATATTCGTGTCAATTTTGTGTTATACAGAATTGACACTAACTCAACTTGTTTCATATTCGTGTCATCGAGTTGTGTCATATACGTGTTCGTGTCAAGAAATAGTCAATCCTAATCCACTAATTTCGTGTACAATTTGAGTCATTTTATCGTGCCATGTCACAAATTCTCACCCCCACTCACAACCATCAAATCAACTACAAAAATTAAAAATAATAATCACCCCAAACATAATTTTTTTAACCAGACTAAAATAATTAAATAGTTAAAAAATCATACTAAAAAAGTGAGGGATTTGGTCAAAACTCCTTCATAATAAAATTTTAATGCATTAAGGATAAACACAAAAAGTTTTTCTTGAAAAGTCTAATAAATATCACTATTATCAAAATATTAAACTTTAAAATAATATAACTTTTGATATAAATGCCGATTTTTAATAAAATTAATATTTTTAGAATTCTCTTATCAAGATCTATCAAATAAGATTCATGTTGATTATGAAATTCTTTTTTTAAAAAAATTATTACCGTTGAAATTGATGTAAACAGTAACAGTAATATGTTACTATGTTTGACAATTACTCTATTTGATAATAACATGTTACTCTATTTCATAATAACTCTATTTCACAATAACATGTTACTCTAGCAATATTGTCCAACAAAGAAACAAAAAAGATATTTTACTTTATCCTTACTCAATTATGCGTTTTCTCTTTAGAGGATTTATAAAGAAAAATAAATGAAGTTGTCCTTTTCACTAATTAATGGTCTAATGGAGATATTCTGACTAAATTTCTCTACAACGGTTCATCCCAAACAAGGGATGAAACTTCTACTTTATAATCGAGTTATTAGAATATGTTTTTTGAAAAATTTACAAAAATTGGTTGGTGAAAAAATTAATAATTATTATTTACTATGTTTTTCCCTATTTTTTCAAGAGGAAAATAATTTAAAAAATATCTTGTTTAATATTTATTTATTTTTAAGAAATTAAATTTTAAAATTTTAAAATTCAATCAGTATTATCGTATTGGACATTTGATGCACCGGAGAGAAGCCATCATCGCTCGTTAGACGCTTATTGGAAAACCGTGTAATATGTGTATCAGAGCAATACTCACTCGCTGTCCTTCGTAAACTTCCACCACAACATTGGGGGCCTCTATTTACACACCATATTTTATCTCAAGGCAAATCATTACTCAAGGCACACCCTTAATATTTTGATAAATAAATATTTTACTTAATACACACCATAAACTTCTATATTTACTCTTACTCACACACCCCACCCATAATCTACTTCCATGTTTACCCTCACTCACTCACACACCCTACTCACCCACGATATTTCCATCTCCTCCTCCATTCTTTGCTCTTGAAAACCTACATGCCAAATTCACCAAAGTCGTTAAACATGCAAAAAGAAAAAGAAAAAGAAAAAGAAAAAATATTAATTTTCAACATGAGACTACCTCATTAGTAATAAATTGACTTGTGTATAGTCAACAAGACCCCCAGATCTAACATTACTGCATTTCATGGATGCACATGTCTAAAAAAAGCCCCCCAAAAAATGCTATAAGTGTTCGGCAGTACAAAGTCGAATTAAATAGAATTGTTCGACTGTTTCTAACCGAACAAATGGTGTTTGTTCGATACTTAAAAATCGAAGAATTGAATTATGTTCGACACCATAAAACGGAACACACACAATTTGTTCGGTTTTAGGTAGTCGAACATTGATATATTATTCGACTCTGGATAACCGAACTAATACAAACGGTTTACCACACAGCAAGTAAACGAAAACAAACAAAAAAAAAACAAGAAAAAATAACATTTTCCTTGCTCCATTGTCCTGAATTAGTATTGCCGGATGAATCCTTCATTGAATCCAATGAAAATGTTTAATAATACATATATTTTTGATTGTCTTTTTAAGGGTTTTTGATTTTTGTTTTAAGGTTTTTGAATCTTTGAGAGACAAGATACGTTATTATATTCATTATTGTCCTTTATGGTAATTATACAAATGGTGTGTATCATAACTTGTCCTTTGTAGTCCTTCTACTTAAGGTTAAAATTGTAATAAAAAATAAACTAATTAATAGTTTACGGGAAATTCTATTTACAGACCACAAACTCTCTCAATGTATACCATTTAATAGATATATTTTTAATTCCTGCTCTATCCCTCAGCTAAATTCCCTTTTAGACAAAACCAAAAAACTCACTCTCAGTTCACACACCATACTAGCCACCACCATCACTATCGGCACAGCCACAGCCTCCGTCGCCGCCTTCCGCCACATTCTTTTTCCTTTTCGTTCTTGACTTTCTTCGATTCAACCCCCTTTTGCCGGAACCCTATGGCCGGAGTTCTGAACTTCGCTCCATCTCTTATTTTCTAACAATTTCTGACTCAAAGAATACCTAAGACTAGAGTTTCAATCAGGTCATTTGCAGAATTCTCCGAAACACCTCCGAATTCCGCTTCAGTGAGCACCAAAGAAGCACCCGATTTAGGGTTTTCGTTGCCGCCCAACTTCAAGCCTCCGCAGCCGAAGCTCTTCTCGGTTAGACCTGATAAAATTGTTTGGAGCTGCTCTTGCTCTGTTTTTTCACCTTGGGACTGGTGTTTTTGTCTTTGGATGGGTATCAATTTACTCTCTCTCTCTCTCTCTCTCTCTCTCTCTCTCTCTCTCTCATTTTTAGGGTATGTATGGAATTGTTCACTATGGACTTTTTAGTTAGAGTTTTGTAACTTACTTGGATTCAAATTTAGCATCTTATATGTTATGGGATTCTCGTTATTTTTATGCGAATTTCTGGACTTCTGTTTTGATTTTTTGTTGAATCATTGCACAAAGGTAAAAGAATGGCTTCTCAACATTGGAATAGGAGACCAGACAACAGTTGTGCATGACAATGATGAACCTGATGATGGAGCTGTTCCCATACATCATGAAGATGGTGCAAAAACCAAGTGATTGCTAATACCATATTGACAGCATTTACTGCTGGACACCATGCAAATATTTGTTCACTAGAGAGAGGCAGCGATGAAATGATGTTCACAGGGGCGACCCCAGCGATGGGGAGATGCTAGGGGTAAGGTTAGAGTTAGGATAGTTTGGGTTGAGGAAGATGGGGATATTTTAGAAATTTTTGAAAATTGATGGGGTGTATTGAGCAAACATAGTTTTTATTAAATGGGTATATTTGGAATGTGGAGTGTGTGGATTGAGATAAATACTTAAGAATCAAATTACTAAGTGTGTGGAGTGAGAAAGATTGTGTACAGAGACAATGTAGAGTGTGGAAATAGAATTTCTCATAGTTTTCCTTGAGAGGAAAAGTGGTGTGTAAATAGAGCCTCCCTACAACATTGGATAAATTACTAAGATACCCTTACTTGACCACACGTCAATCCTCTAAAGCGAGTGTCTTCATTTTCCTACAACTGCAAGTGCTCTCGTTCTTTCTCTCCCTCCGTAACTGCCACGACCTCCATCACTCCTTCCTAGAAAAATGAAAAACAAAATTTGCATATGAATTTCAATTTCAATTTCAATTTCATTCCATTTCACAACCACAACCCTCCTCCCTTATAAATAGCCGCGACGCTTCACTACTTTCTAACGTTTCAAAACTTTCTGAGTTTTGAAATTTCAAATTCGTCTCACTCTCGAAGTCTCTCAGTTTTAGAAGATCACACCATGAAAGGACTGAAAGCCACCTCGATCGCTCACAAGAAAATTGACTCAGAGTACGATTTTTGTTTTCTGATTTCATTTTTGTTGTTTTCATTTTCGTTCTGGTTCTTTCCTGGTTGAGTTTCAACTGCTTTTGATTTTGCTTTTATGCTTGTGTTTCGAAGAATGGTGAAGAAATGTAAGGCTGATGCAAATGCGAAGAAGGAAAAAGCGAGCAAGAAGAACTCAGGTGCTCCGAAGCGTCCTTCTACTGCATTCTTCGTCTTCATGTGAGATTTTACTTCGCATTTTCGTATTGATAGATTTTCTCTTCGTATGGTCATTTTTTATGTTGTGTTCGTTGTTTGTTGATGCTGTATGTTTTTTTTTTCTTTTTTTCTTCTGGTGATGGTCGATTAATAGGGACGAGTTCAGGAAATCGTTCAAAGAGAATTTTCCTGATAACAAATCGGTTTCAGTTGTGAGATACGAAACTTTGATCTAGCTTTCGATTTATCAGCATCGTTTGATATTTACTGCATATTGAACTTTCTCACCTTCTGTTTGGTTACAGAGAAAACGAAGAAAAATTACGGAAATTGAAATGCAGGATTAAATGTTTTCTATTGTTTTGGTTTTGAAAACTTGATCTAAACTTGTTTGTTTTGTTGGCTCTGTACGATTGAATTTCAGTTCCAAGAGATGCATAAATCAAACAATTAGAATCAGAACTGGTTTCCTGTAATTTCTTTGCAACCAAACGGAAGTCTACTCTTCACTATTACAACTTTGTTTTCTGAGATCTGTGAGTTTCAGGTTGGGAAAGCCGGTGGACTGAAATGGAAAGAAATGTCTGAATCTATAAGATCTACTTCACTTATGATAACCAAAATGAATATTCAAAGTTGTGATCAATATTACTATGTTCTAAGTCACAATTATCCATGTTAGTTCATGTTTAGCTGATTAGTCAATTTCCATTGAAAATGTTGTAGGTTTGTTTTTTTTGTTTTTGTTGTGTATATATTGATATCGCAGTCTGAGAACTGTTTAGATGTTTTGTGTTTTCTGAACCTTTTGCTCTATAATTGCTAGTTTATTCTTGCATATAGGAGAAAGCTCCATACGTGGCAAAGGCTATGAAGAAGAAGGCGGAGTATGAGAAAACAATGGAAGAGTTTAACAGCAAACTCGTGATACTTTTATCACTGTTTTAAATCATCATTGTCCAGCTTGTTACTTCATTTCACTTCTTCAAATTCTGTTAAGTTTCACTAAATTGTGTGCTTATTTGGATTCTCTGTTTCTCCATTTTCTTTTTTTGAATTACTAGAATGGCAATGGAGAATTGAAGCCTGATGAATCTGGAAAATCATCTTCTGAAGTCCACGATGAGAGCGAGCAGGAAGCGAGCTCTTAAGTATAATGTGTATGATTGGAGTGTACAAATGATAATGGATCTGAATATATTATTTAATGCTTGCATGGTTACTTGTGTGTGATCAGGGAGTTTCACAGTATCATAAGTTAAGCTCATGTGGTGATTACAATTTTATACTACTTGAAAAGTTCTTTTACTTGTTGCTTTGTGCTTGGTTCTGACGTGTATAAGCCCATAAAGGCCATGAATCACTATGAACAACCCAAGCCCATCACTTGGAGCCCAATACATAACCCAGCTGGTGAGGTCCAGAACAGCTAGAATCCTACATGGTATAAAGAGCCAATGACATTCAGACACATGGCAGGTGAAGGACGAGCCACATCAGCAGACAAAGATCTGCAAAGTTATTGCCACTGCACATCACCATTAATGCAGCCCATCACAGCATTTATTACGACAACACCTCTCCGTCAGAACAGGATCCTCTTACCCTGAACAAGGTAAGCTACAGTATAGACTTTCGGTGAGGAGGGCAGGTCTGAAGGGACAGCGAAATGATTACCAAAGGATATAAGCAAACGTTGAAGACAAGAAGAAGGTTAAGCTTTCTATCTCCAATTTCTCTCTCTACACTCTACTTCTCTTCCTAACTTGCTCATCGGAGGGTTCACTGGGGGACTACCCCATTCCCCGTTGAACTTGTTTGCAGGTTATCCGGTGGGCTTGATCATTTGGACGTGGGCCTGAGGAGTCGATCCATTCACTGGAACAAACTGTATCATCAGTTGGCGCCGTCTGTGGGAAAGACTTTACTCCGTGTGCCAGTTGTGCTCATTGTCGCCGAAGACCCTATCCCAACAACCTTTTCCTCCTACCCATCAAAGTGTATGGTCACAACTAGATCCATGCCTCTCACAATAATGCTGCTGGCTATCAGGCCGACCCCCCCAATCCAAACAACCTACCGCAGTATTTTATCGAGCTTACCAACAGCATTAACCGCATTGTCGAGCAAAACCAGGCCCTGATAAATGCTTTACTCCAAAGAAACCTTCCGATGCCTCCTCCACCTCCTCCAGATATTCCACCCAACCAAGAAAGAGCCCCGAGCCATACTGTTCTGCAACCCTATCCACCCAACTTGGAAGGTTTGCAACCTCCTCCCCCACATATAAATCTACCACCTCCACCCCCACACCCGTCAGTCGTGGCACCAGCCCCTGAAGGGGAAGCCAGCAGCGTCCAGCCCCCTTTGACTGACCGTGGTGACAACATTCCCCTCTGGGATGCTGAACTCCGAGCAATGAAGATTCAACTCTAAGGGGTCATGCAGAACATTCAGCATAAACCCTCTACCACGGCAAACTCACCATTTGTTGCCGCCATCCGGGACAAACCTTTACCCGCCAAGTTCAAGATGCCCACCATTGATTCTTTTGACCCATTTTTGACCGTTCTAAAGACTTGGACGTCACCATTTGAACACTCGGTGATCATCTTTGTTCGTGTTTGTCTTGAGTTCCCGGAGGTCTCGGCTACGCGCCCTGCCTCAGGATCTCTCAACTCGACTGGTTTTGTGTCTGGTTTTGCACCAAACACTTGTTGTTTTGCTTCTTAGGATGGGAAATAGCTTGTAAGCCATCCCCACACCTCACCGGCCGTAGCATGAGGCCACCAGCCTTGTTTCCTTGCCACTAGCCATTGGTGATGGCCGGTCGGCACTCTTGATGGTCGGTCGGCATTATGTTTGGCTGGCCGGCCACTGTTTTTGATCAATTGGCCACTTGTCCTGACCGAGACCTTTTCTTGAAGAAGCTTGACCCTTTTGAACCTTTTTTTAGTTTCTCCAAGAAGCTTGACCTTTTTTAGCTTCTCCAAGAAGCTTGACCTTTTTTTTTTTAAAAGCTTCTTGAAGAAGCTTGAACCTCTTGACCCCTTTGCCTAGCTTCTCTAAGAAGCTTGGCCTTTTTGATCCAAGCTTCTAAGAGAAGCTTGACCTTTTTGGTCAAAGCTTCTAAGAGAAGCTTTGTCCCCTTGGTTTCTCTATAAAAAGAGAGCCTCTCCTCCCCTTTAGGAGGTTAGAAAAATCAGATATATGATATATATATCACTCCCTCTCTATATCTCCTTCTCTCTCTACATTTGTATTGGTTAGAGGGTCCAAAAGGGTCTAGCACTTGGCCATTTGAACTACACCTCCTAGCACAACACTTCCATCATCACTTGGAGGTCCTTGGGTCTTGTTTTCAGAGGTTGAGGGTTGCATTTTTGGGTCTAGAGGCTGCTGTCCCCTTTTGGCTACAAAGGTAACCCATTTTTCCTCTTTATTCCCCGTTTTTGCACCCCCTTTTAGCCTGTCTTGCTTGCTGGTTTGAGCTTTGTGTATAACATAAAAAAGTTCTGTTTTTTTGTGTTTAAGATACTTCATTAAGGCCACTTTTGTGTTTGGGGTCGTTTACCCCCTCTTAGGCCTTGTTTGGCTCCATTTTGTGCGATTTTTGGTGAGCTTCGGGACCACCTTGTTTGGGCCTCCTCACCACTAAAATCTTGAGGGATTTCAGTGGTGAGGATGGTGGTTTAAGGTTCTAAGAAGGAGAGGGGTGACCCTCTCCCTTGTTGCCTCGTTTGTTGCCCTTTTTGGCCTTCCAAAGGGGCTCCTATTTGCATGATTTCAAGCCTTGTTTCAAGCATTTTTCAGTGGGTTTTAGGACCCCCACAAGCCATTTCCAGAGTTGGTTTGGTCTTGTTGAATGTTCTTGTTGCATGTGTAGAGTAACCCTCTTGTTGGCCTTCCAAAGGGACACCCCATTCTAGCATGTGTGGACCTTGTTTCCATGGTTTTTTGGGGCTTATTTGACATACCATGTTACTGTTTTTGCTTGGTTTAATGGTCCCTTACATGCACCTTACACTTGCCTTGCATTCCTTTATTTTGCCTTGAAAGGCATCTTACATTTGGACCACCATGCTTGCATGTTTTGGCTTAGCTTTGTGAAGTTTTTAGTCATGTTTTAACATGTTTAAGTTCTGTTTGGTGTCATTTTGGTCATGCTTGCCATGCTTTGTATAGCCTCTTTGCATTCTAGCTTGTTAGCCTTGGATGTGTGTGTCACTGGCATGCTTTACTTGGCTTGTTCTCATGATTTGACATCATTGGAGACCATATTTCAGTCCATGTTCCATGCTTTCATACTTGCATTTTCCATCCCTTTTCATGCTTTGAAGAGTTGATAGCTTATGCTCCATATCTAGGCCTTTGTGCATGCATGCTTGTGTGTGAGTTTTCATGCCTTTGTTATACCATTTTGGCCACTGATTTTGGCATGCTTGAGAGCTACCTATATTAGTTTAAGTCCATCCTTGCATAATGTTGCATGCTTGTCTTTCATATTGTCACATCCTTGCTCCATTTTGCATGATTGTTGCATGCTATACATATTCACATGTTCATGTTGCATACTTAGCCTCCATGCCTAGGTTGCATTGTATAGAGCGTGCATGTTTTGCCTCTCGAATTGAGTATGATAGAGGTTGGGCTTTATGTGTTTAATTGGTTTGCATGTCATTTGAAATCAAAATGCACAACTTGGTTTCTTGGGCCATCACGCATTGAAATGCGCGATTGGTGGTCCAAGGTTCAAGCACCATCCTCATTTGAGTCATAAACATGATAAGGAGAGTGGTTGGTGCAAACATTGCTTGAAATGCATTGCCATGCCATGTTTTGCCCTCTGCTGCTGTCAAACAGGTTTCAGCAGGAAGAATTGGTCGGCCGGCAGTGTTTGGTGCCGATCGGAAAAACAGGTCTGGCCGAGAGCATAATGTTTAGCCGATGACCATTCTGAATGGCCGGTGATGGTCTCACTCAGCCGGTAGTGTCCCACAACACTCAGAGAAGCAACCTTGGAAGTTTTGCAATTTTCAGAGAAGCAGAACAGCCAAAGCAGAGGCAAACTTGTGCATGGCAGTGACTTTCCGAGCGGAACCGAGCGCGCATTGCATTGGGCCCTCTTCCCGAGGCTGTTTACTGCTTTCATTAGATTAGTTAATTTATTAATTAATTAATTGGTCTGTAATAATTAATTAGCTTGTAGGTTAATTAATTTGTATTATTCTTTTGGTCCCTCCGAGCGAGGGTAAATTTGTAATAAGTGTGGGTGCGTGTGTGCATGTCTTCCAACCCCCACTTCTTTCTCCCTTTTACTTACCTGCTTTTGATGGTTAGTATTAGGACATGTTTACTTTAGCATACCTTATGCTATGCATGCGTGCATCATTCATCAGTATTGCATGCACCAGGCTCGGCGCATCATACCAACTGCATAAGTATTTCAAATCTAACTTGAATACATGCTACTTGTCCATTTTCACATGTCATTTATAGACTAGCCGAGCCTACTCTAGTGACATTCCGCATGTGTTACATTAGCCATCTTAACATGAACTAGGATCATGCATATGATTACTAACTAGTTTCTGTTTTGGCTTGGAGTACTCTGTAAGTCCTTTTGGTGTGAGTGTTGCCATAATTGCATGATTACCATGAGGCTAGCTGCTTATGTGATATAACTGCTTGAATGCCTGTGGATGGAGGTTGAATTACCTAAATTGGGATAACGCATTAAAACTATGAGTTTTAAGCCCACTAGATAGTGGCAAAACCATCTTTTCTAAAAGCCCACTCAAGGGTGGCAAAACCTGCATTTTAGCCTACTTACGAGTAGCAAACCATCTTCAAAATGAACATGCAATGTTTTGTTCCAATTTAGGCGATTTGGTCTATACTTGTTTGCTGCGCGCATAACATAGTAATTCTAGGCTAATAAATGGAATAAGAACACATAACGTTTTCAAAAACGGATATCACGGTTAGTAGAGGCCGATCTTCGGATCGGGCGAGAGGGGGTGCTCATAGCTGACCTTCCCCAATCGTACCTAGCTCCCGAGCCAAGGCAACTTTGGTGATGACGGGCACGTGGCCTTTGGCACCGAGTCAGGGTTTCCTAAATTCTCCCTTAAAAAATATTTAGGTGGCGACTCTGTATCTGGCAAAGCAGTCCATGTTTGGCACTTCTTCTTCTAAAAATCTGTTTTCTCAAAACGATTTGCCAGATTTGGACTCTTTGGTTCAGATTAAGAACCGTGACACAAATCGAGTCCGAACTGTAGCGGGGTCCCTCGCGGACGTGCTACAGTTTCTGGCGACTCCGCTGGGGATTTTAGAGAGCTTGACTCGAACTCGTGATATCCTGTTTTGATTACACTTATGTGTTTCTTTGCATTGCATGTGCATTGGTGCGCCTAGGACACCGTGTTTGCCATCTGCCATTCCTGAACGGTTTGCCAGAGGCTTGTCTTGTCAAGGCACGACCATAAGGCTGACCGGTTATGGGCTCTGACAGTATGGGAACACAAACCCTGGTTTTACCGGGGCACCCTTTTTGACCATTCGACCTAGTGCATATTCGGAATCCATAGTGACCATTCCAAACTAGGACAGGTTGCTCACCCGATGTTAGGTTGTTTGAAACCGCTGTGTGCGTAGTGAAACCCTAGTTCCTGACAAAATAGGACAGGGAAACCCTACCCCAACATAGGGGTGTTTTGGCTCTCTCTTACTTGCTATGTGCTTTTAGAGTGTATCTCTACAGGAATGCATATACCAGTTTGCAAGTCTGGGTATCAGGCCTGCGGGCATCAGTGTTTTGAGAATCAGTTATATCTGCGAGTATCAGATTCAGATTTGGGGCAGCGATTTTTGGGAACAGTGATTAGTAGTAGAATACAGTTATTCAGTTATGCCTATGCCTGTTATGGTGAAATCAGGGTAAGATGCTGTCTGTTTTCTCTTTTGCAAGGTAGTCCTGGAACTATAGCTTCAGAAGGCTCCAATATCCCCTAGGTACATTGGACTTGTGCTGATAGACTTTGTCGGGTCAGAGATTTAGTTCAAGGGCAATCAGTGCTCCATTGCCAGAGACAGGGTAAAAAGGCCAGTCAGGCACAGATCATCAGTCTTCGGATCAGCAGTCATTATCCATCTCACCTGTGCGCAGTTGGGTTGAGATATCTGTTTTTACCTCAGGAAGGTATACCGGTTGCTCAGTTAGATCAGAACAATATGTCGAGTCTAGAAGAGATGGTGCGCCAACTCCAGGATAGTATGAAAGCCATGCAGCAAGACACTGTCCGTCAAGCAGAATTCGCCAAGCAATAGGCTGTGGTCATAGCCCAACAGGCAGAGACAATTGCCAGATTGGAGCAGCAAACTGGAGTATCTACTTCGCACCAGGCTCCTCCCCCACCAAGAGTTCCCATACTCGGGGAGGCAACCCACGTCCAGGATGATACGGACATTCCAGTCGGGCCAGCTCCGCCCCCGGTTCTACCCCAGCTATCCAAGACACCCATCAACCTACCAGACTCCCCTTTTGAGTTAGAGACGGAACCAACGACGCTAAAGATGAGCAAGCTTGAAAGGTTGTTCAAGAAGGTTCAAGGCATGAAATCCGTCCCGGACATCGAGGATGGGTATACCGATGCAGCTGTGACGCTGCCAGACAGATTCAAGATGCCACATATTGACCGTTTCGATGGGTCCGGGGATCCCATGGTGCACTTGCGGCTGTTTTCAAACATTCTAAGGCCGATGGGCCTCACTAGATTACAGAAGCTATCATTGTTTGGCCGGACCCTGTTTGGGATAGCCGCAATCTGGTATGCAAAATTAGAGAACTCTGTGAAACAGAATTGGGAAGAGATGGCTGAGGCCTTCAGTGATCAATACTCCTACAACGCACAGATTGAGGTCACAACTCGTGATCTTGAAGTCACCCGCCAAGAGCGAAAGGAGGGTTTTTCAGAGTTTGTGGCGAGGTGGAGAGCAATGGCCTTGATGATGGCTACAAGGCCTTCTGACAAAGACCAGATAAGGATGGTGTGCGCAACCTCCAACCCAAACTAATGTAGAAAATGATCGTGCTCCCCTTCCTTACCTTTTCAGATTTGCATGAGATGGGGGTATAGATCGAGGATGCTATGAAGCAGGGCCTTATTGATCAGGAGAAGGAGCAGCCCAGGAGGGCATTTACCCGCAGTTCGAATGCGACCACCAGCGGTGACGCAGCTGCAAGATCTTCTGAAGTGGGCATGGTCGCCACCACCACACCAAGAACAACCACCCCTTTTGTTGGTGCATCCAATCCAAACCCCCGAACTTCGGACTATCTACCCCGAGGCAAGAGGGTTTTTACCCCACTCTTTATACCTTTGTCTAAGGCCCTGGGGGTCCTACTCAGGAAAGGACATCTGAAACCGTTGGAATAACGGCCTCTACCCGATCCTCTCCCTCCAAAGCATGACCTGACTAAGTACTGTGCTTTTCATCAACAAACCGGTCATGACACCGACAGTTGCGTCCGTCTCCGCCACGAGATACAAAATTTGATTGACAACAAGGTCATCCCCGCACCAGGTCCTGCAAAGTCTATCGGCACTTGATCGGTGAACTTGTGGGGGATAATGTGATGTGATCGAGGGATGAACCACCCGTGGGCGGCGTTCAGTTTATTCCAAGATGTGGCGTTTGGCACGCATTGTTTTGAGCATTTGTGAATGTTAGTTTTGTACTTTCCGACTTTGGTATTGGGTTAATCTTGTCATTTTGTATTGAGTCGATCTTTTCATACTGAGTCAGTCGGGTCTGTCTTGTTGTGTCGAGTCAGTCCTGTTTTGTTAGAGTCGGGTGATTTCGGGGGTGTTACCTCGGACATCACTATCTTGTTTTGTGTTTGTCTTTTTGCTTTCTTTTGAGTCTGTTTCTGCCTTAGAGCCAGTTATGCCAACCGATTTGAATGGAACAGCAGTGATTTTCACACTCTTGTGTTTGCTTCTGCCGTGTGCCAGTTGTGCCAGGAGTTTGAATGAAATGACAGTGCTCTTCGCCTGCCTTTTCTGTGCCTTTGAAGTCATTGTAATGACCTAAGTTTTTCAAAACTTTTTTTTCTAAACATTGTGATAAAAACGAAGAGGAAGGGATTCCTTAGGTTTTGCAAAACTTGATCAATTGAGAGAAAGAGAGGCATGCTAAGCCCTTAATGATTGAGATCATGCTTGTTAATGTGAGTACTAAGAAGGACCCTGGCTTGATCCAGATTGGTTCTACACTGTCTTCGACGCGAGCGATTTGTCGCTTTCTTAAAAAATTTCAAAAAATATTTTGCGCGGTCCTGCGAAGACTTATATGGGATCGCTCTTGAGATTGTGCAACTCAGGATCGCTCTCTGCCTCGAGATTCGACCCCTCACTTTCAAACCTTGAACCTGAGTTCAGAACGTTCAACAGTCAACCACAACGTGAGGCCTGTGTGGCCATTTTGAAGCAGCCCTCGAACAAGAGGCAAGAAAGTCAGATCAAGAAGACCAGATTTCATCAGAAGAGGCTTGCGAAGCTAGAACAAAAGCACCCCTCGAACTAGGGGCAAAAATATCCGATATGCTTGAAGAGCCGAAGATGGATCCTTCAGTAAATCAATGCAATGGCCACTCTCCTGGATACGGATGGCTGCAAAACCCTAAAACCATTTGGCATGGACTTGTTATACTTTTACCCTTTGAGAGGCTCGCTGGGCCGAAAACCCAGAAGGGCGACCCAGGCAAAAGTTAGAGCAAGAGAAAAGAACAAAAAAAAGGAAAAGAAAATAACAACAAGAATAAAAAAAAAAGGAGAAAAGAAAAAAAATGAAAAAAGAAAAAAAGAATGAAAAAGAATGAAAAGATACAAAAATTGAAAAAAAAGAAGAACAAAGCTCGCAAGGTCGAAAACCCACAACGGGCGCCTTGGCAAAAGTTAGAGCCTAAAAAGGAGAGGTTAATACCCGAGTGTACCTTAACCCCGAACTACGTGAGGCTTGATTCCCATCTTTGGGATACGTAGGCAACTTCATTCTGAAGTCCAGCCGTAAAATACTTTAAATTCAACTGTGTCCATGTGATGGTTCTAGTCATCTTTGTCTTTTCTGTATCCGGGAGTTCGGTTGCAATCATCGCTCTGAGGACTGATTACAATACACTACGGTGCCATTCAGACAAGGGGCAACTTTCCGTTGCCATTCAATGCGCTGCGGTGCCGTTCAAACAAGGGGCAACTTTCCGTTGCCATGCAGCTCTTTTCGAGCAAGGGGGCAATTTTCCTCCAAATCTGAGGTTGTGCGTCTCAAGAGTAAGTTCCGTGCTTGTTAAGCATCGACCGTTTGCAAAAATAGTTTTTGAGAATTTTTACTGAGGTTGAGTAATTTTCTCGAAAATTGTTTCATCTTTTCCAAAAACTGGACCATTTCTTGGACCCAAAAAAGGAAAATTTTCAGTGCTCATAGCCTGACTTGCATGATTTCAAATCAAAAATCGAACAAGCGTGTTAATCTAGCTCTCATGTTGGTCAAAATTGTTTTAATAGAAAACCAAAACAAAAAATGGTCAAAATAATGAACTAGGGGCACAGTTGAGTCAGGCTTCCTGTCTTTCCCCTGTTGTCAATGCATTTGCCAGAAAGGGCACTCTACTTGCCAAAAAGGGCACAACTGAAGTCAACAACAAAGGGCTGAAAGCTTTCTCATCCTCCAAGCAACGAGGTATCAAGACAAGTGCGAAGCACGAACTGGAATGGATCAAGATATTCCACCCCCTCATCTGGACAGATCTGATCACGTCCAAACTCCCCAGCAGAGCATCGTCAACCGATGTCAACTGCAGATTTGCTACACACCCAATTGTAGCACAGCCCCTCTGTGGAAGAAACTCACTGTTGTGAACAAGAAGAAGAATCTAGCGGAATGCTAGGGGCAAGACCCCGCAACTTCCTGTTTATTCATCAACCACCCTGGGGAGGGATGAAAAATGAGAGATTAAAAAATAGAGAGATGTGCACTGAGAGAAAAAGTGAGAAGAGAGCTTTTTCAGAAAAACAGAGGTTGAGGGCCGAGTGATGTGAGAATCACAAATGAGAAAGGGTGGGAAACAATACCCGGTGAAACAGGCTCCCTGTGCACGTCTGTGTATCGTGTCTTTTGTTTTGTTTGTCTCAATTCTTGCTTTGAGTCGTTCCGAGCGTGTCTCGATGTGTTTAGGTTGTTTACTTTTTGTTTTTCGTTGTTGAGTCTTTTTCGCTTTGTTCTGTCGTAGGCTCAATACCTGGTCGAGAACTCATTTTCTCAATTTCAAAAAATGATTTGTTGTGTGCTTAGAGTGCTGTGCCATTCTCCACATTTGTGCAAAAAAGGGAATTTGTTCTTTCGAAAACTGCAGGGTTCAACCCAGGTCATGTGAGAACAGTAAAATCAGGATCTATCTAAAGCTATATAGGTTCCGGACTGCAAAGCAAAAGAAAAGAGGGAAAGTCGAAGCATCTGAGTGTGTTTCACCTTCAGCAAATTCCGTGATTGTACTCCGGATGTACCTCTTCAGGCCTTGTCACTACCTCGAAGTATGGGTGTGCCTCTACCTCAAGCTCAAGATTAAGCCTGCTTCAAGTCAGAATGGCAATTAAAGCAGCAACAAATGTCATCTCTCGCCAATGTAAATAGGGTGTCCCTTTTTCGAGCAGAGTTGTGTTGCCAACTCCTCCGAAAGGTAAATCGGAGGCACCAGAGTACGTGTTTGATGCCCTTCCATTGCATAGAATGTGAACTTTCATATACACTTCGGTTGCATGCGTGCCGCGCATCGTTATGTTTCTGCATAGAATATGCTTTCAATGTTGCATAGAAAATGCCCCCATACTTGCATAGAAAGTGCATATTATCATTGCATTGTTTTGCACGCTCTTTTATTCGGAAACACTGGGATACGTCCCTATGTTTTCCCTTCTTTCTGGAACATTGGGATACGTCCTTATGTTTCCCCTCCTTGTTCTGAAACACCAGGATACGTCCCTATGTTTCTCCTTCCTTCCGAAACACCGGGATACGTCCCCATGTTTCTCATTCCTTGCGAAACACCGGGATACGTCCCTACGTTTCTCTCTTCTTTCCGAAACACCGGGATACATCCCTACGTTTCTCCTTCCTTTCGAAACACCGGGATACGTCCCCATGTTTCTCATTCCTTGCGAAACACCGGGATACGTCCCTACGTTTCTCTCTTCTTTCTGAAACACCGGGATACGTCCCTACGTTTCTCCTTCCTTTCGAAACATCGGGATACGTCCCTACGTTTCTCTCTTATTCGGAAACACTGGGATACGTCCTTATGTTTCCCCTTCTTGTTCTGAAACACCGGGATACGTCCCTATGTTTCTCATTCTTTTTCCAAAACACCGGGATACGTCCCTACGTTTCCCTTTTTCCTTCTTTTCCGAAACACCGGGATACGTCCCTATGTTTCTCCTACCTTTTCGAAGCACCGGGATACGCCCCTATGTTTCTTCTTCCATTCCGAAACAACGGGATACGTCCCTATGTTTCTCATTCCTTCTGAAACACCGGGATACGTCCCTATGTTTCTTCTTCTTTGTCGAAACACCGGGATACGTCCCCATGTTTCTCCTCCTTGTTCGTAACACTGGGATACGTCCCTAATCTTTGGGATACGTCCCTAACCTTTGGGATACGTCCCTAATCTTTGGGATACGTCCCTAATCTTTGGGATAGGTCCCTAATCCTTGGGATATGTCCCTAACCTTTGGGATACGTCCCTAACCTTTGGGATACATCCCTAATCGCTGGGATACGTCCCTTTGTTTCTCCCTCTTCGGTTAAAAGCGTTCGGAATACGTTCCAATGCTTTCACCATTCCGAAACACCGGGATACGTCCCTATGTTTCTCTCTCTTTGGTTAAGAGCATTTGGAATACATTCTAGTGCTTGAACCACTCTGGAACACTGGGATACGTCCCTATGCTTTTCTTTCTTTCCGAAACTCCGGGATATGTCCCTATGTTTCTCATTCCTTCCGAAACTTCGGGATACGTCCCTATGTTTCTTCTTCTTTTTCCGAAACACCGGGATACGTCCCTATGTTTCTTCCACTTTTTCGAAACACTAGGATACATCCCTATGTTTCTTCCGCTCTTCCGGAACACAGAGATGTGTCTCTATGTTCCTCCCTCTTTGGTTAAGAGCATTTGGAATACGTTCCAATGCTTATGCCTTTCGGAAACACCGGGATACGTCCCTATGTTTCTTTGCATTGATCATTAGTTATGCTCGGCTTGGTGCATTGTCTTGCATTTTGCCCCTGCCCTCGGGCGCATACCTTTATTTGTAGCTTGTATGCTTTGTCAAAGTCTTCGGCCTTGTCAAAAATGGGTCGTCTCTGGGCTTTGACACTCACTCTCGTCATTGTTATGACTTTCGAGTTCTGTCAAAGAGGGGCAACTGTAGACACCCTATTTTTGACCGTTCTCAAGACTTGGACGTCATCTTTTGAACACTCAGTGATCATCATTGTTCGTGTTCGTCTTAAGTTCCCGGAGGTCTCGGCTACGCGCCCTGCCTCAGGATCTCTTGACTCGACTGGTTTTGTGTCTGGTTTTGCACCAAACACTTGTTGTTTTGCTTCTTAGGGTGGGAAATAGCTTATAGGCCATCCCCACACCTCACCGGCTGTAGCATGAGGCCACCGGCCTTGTTTCCTTGCCACCGGCCATTGGTGATGGCCGGTCGGCACTCTTGATGGTCGGTCGGCATTATGTTTGGCCGGCCGGCCACTGTTTTTGATCAATCGGCCACTTGTCCTGACCGAGACCTTTTCTTGAAGAAGCTTGACCCTTTTGAACCTTTTTTTAGCTTCTCCAAGAAGCTTGACCTTTTTTAGCTTCTCCAAGAAGCTTGACCCTTTTTTTAGCTTCTCCAAGAAGCTTGACCTTTTTTTTTTAAAAGCTTCTTGAAGAAGCTTGAACCTCTTGACCACTTTGCCTAGCTTCTCTAAGAAGCTTGGCCTTTTTAATCCAAGCTTCTAAGAGAAGCTTGGCCTTTTTGGTCAAAGCTTCTAAGAGAAGCTTTGTCCCCTTGGTTTCTCTATAAAGAGAGAGCCTCTCCTCCCCTTTAGGAGGTTAGAAAAATCAGATATATGATATATATATCACTCCCTCTCTATATCTCCCTCTCTCTCTACGTTTGTATTGGTTAGAAGGTCCAAAAGGGTCTAGTTCTTGGCCATTTGAACTACACCTCCTAGCACAACACTTCCATCATCACTTGGAGGTCCTTGGGTCTTGTTTTCAGAGGTTGAGGGTTGCATTTTTGGGTCTAGAGGCTGCTGTCCCCTTTTGGCTACAAAGGTAACCAATTTTTCCTCTTTATTCCCCGTTTTTGCACCCCCTTTTAGCCTGTCTTGCTTGCTGGTTTGAGCTTTGTGTATAACATAAAAAAGTTCTATTTTTTTGTGTTTAAGATACTTCATTAAGGCCACTTTTGTGTTTGGGGTCTTTTACCCCCTCTTAGGCCTTGTTTGGCCCCATTTTGTGCGATTTTTGGTGAGCTTCGGGACCACTTTGTTTGGGCCTCCTTACCACTGAAATCTTGAGGGATTTCAGTGGTGAGGATGGTGGTTTAAGGTCCTAAGAAGGAGAGGGGTGACCCTCTCCCTTGTCGCCTTGTTTGTTGCCCTTTTTGGCCTTCCAAAGGGGCTCCTATTTGCATGCTTTCAAGCCTTGTTTCAAGCATTTTTCAGTGGGTTTTAGGACCCCCACAAGCCATTTTCAGAGTTGGTTTGGTCTTGTTGAATGTCCTTGTTGCATGTGTAGAGTAACCCTCTGTTGGCCTTCCAAAGGGACACCCCATTCTAGCATGTGTGGACCTTGTTTCCATGGTTTTTTGGGGCTTATTTGACATACCATGTTACTGTTTTTGCTTGGTTTAATGGTCCCTTACATGCACCTTACACTTGCCTTGCATTCCTTTATTTTGCCTAGAAAGGCATCTTGCATTTGGACCACCATGCTTACATGTTTTGGCTTAGCTTTATGAAGTTTTTAGTCATGTTTTAACATGTTTAAGTTCTGTTTGGTGTCATTTTGGTCATGCTTGCCATGCTTTGTATAGCCTCTTTGCATTCTAGCTTGTTAGCTTTGGATGTGTGTGTTACTAGCATGCTTTACTTGGCTTGTTCTCATGATTTGGCATCATTGGAGACCATATTTCAGTCCATGTTCCATGCTTTCATACTTGCATTTTCCATCCCTTTTCATGCTTTGAAGAGTTGATAGCTTATGCTCCATATCTAGGCCTTTGTGCATGCATGCTTGTGTGTGAGTTTTCATGCCTTTGTTATACCATTTTGGCCACTGATTTTGGCATACTTGAGAGCTACCTATATTAGTTTAAGTCTATCCTTGCATGATGTTGTATGCTTGTCTTGCATATTGTCACATCCTTGCTCCATTTTGCATGATTGTTGCATGCTATACATATTCACATGTTCATGTTGCATACTTAGCCTCCATGCCTAGGTTGCATTGTATAGAGCGTGCATGTTTTGCCTCTCGAATTGAGTATGATAGAGGTTGGGCTTTATGTGTTTAATTGGTTTGCATGTCATTTGAAATCAAAATGCACAACTTGGTTTCTTGGGCCATCACGCATTGAAATGCGCGATTGGTGGTCCGAGGGTCAAGCACCATCCTCCTTTGAGTCATAAACATGATAAGGAGAGTGGTTGGTGCAAACATTGATTGAAATACATTGCCATGCCATGTTTTGCCCTTTGCTGCTGTCAAACAGGTTTCAGCAGGAAGAATTGGCCGGCCGGCAGTGTTTGGTGCCGACCGGCAAAACAGGTCTGGCCGAGAGTATAATGTTTAGCCGATGACCATTCTGGATGGCCGGTGATGGTCTCACTCAGCCGGTAGTGTCCCACAACACTCAGAGAAGCAACCTTGGAAGTTTTGCAATTTTCAGAGAAGCAGAACAGCCAAAGCAGAGGCAAACTTGTGCATGGCAGTGACTTTCCGAGCGGAACCGAGCACGCATTGCATTGGGCCCTCTTCCCGAGGCTGTTTACTGCTTTCATTAGATTAGTTAATTTATTAATTAATTAATTGGTCTGTAATAATTAATTAGCTTGTAGGTTAATTAATTTGTATTATTCTTTTGGTCCCTCCGAGCGAGGGTAAATTTGTAATAAGTGTGGGTGCGTGTGTGCATGTCTTCCAACCCCCACTTCTTTCTCCATTTTACTTACCTGCTTTTGATGGTTAGTATTAGGACATGTTTACTTTAGCATACCTTATGCTATGCATGCGTGCATCATTCATCAGTATTGCATGCACCAGGCTCGGCGCATCATACTAACTGCATAAGTATTTCAAATCTAACTTGAATACATGCTACTTGTCCATTTTCACATGTCATTTATAGACTAGCCGAGCCTACTCTAGTGACATTCCGCATGTGTTACATTAGCCATCTTAACATGAACTAGGATCATGCATATGATTACTAACTAGTTTCTGTTTTGGCTTGGAGTACTCTGTAAGTCCTTTTGCTTTAGTATACCGCATGCGTGTGAGTGTTGCCATAATTGCATGATTACCATGAGGCTAGCTGCTTATGTGATATAACTGCTTGAATGCCTGTGGATGGAGGTTGAATTACTTAAATTGGGATAACGCATTTAAACTATGAGTTTTAAGCCCACTAGATAGTGGCAAAACCATCTTTTCTAAAAGCCCACTCAAGGGTGGCAAAACCTGCATTTTAGCCTACTTGCGAGTAGCAAACCATCTTCAAAACGAACATGCAATGTTTTGTTCCAATTTAGGCGATTTGGTCTATACTTGTTTGCTGCGCGCATAACATAGTAATTCTAGGCTAATAAATGGAATAAGAACACATAACGTTTTCAAAAACGGATATCACGGTTAGTAGAGGCTGATCTTCGGATCGGGCGAGAGGGGGTGCTCATAGCTGACCTTCCCCAATCGTACCCTAGCTCCCGAGCCGAGGCAACTTTGGTGATGACAGGCACGTGGCCTTTGGCACCGAGTCAGGGTTTCCTAAATTGCCCCTTAAAAAATATTTAGGTGGCGACTCTGTATCTGGCAAAGCAGTCCATGTTTGGCACTTCTTCTTCTGAAAATCTGTTTTCTCAAAACGATTTGCCAGATTTGGACTCTTTGGTTCAGATTAAGAACCGTGACACAAATTGAGTCCGAACTGTGGCGAGGCCCACGCGGGCGCGTCTACACGGTACGACGGACCCAATCGACCATCTGGAGACCTACCGTACCCTTTTGATCCTCCATGCCTTCCCTAACGAGATCATCTGTCGGGCTTTCCCCGTGACACTGAAGGGGTCAGCTCGACTGTGGTTCAGCCAGTTACCAGCAGACTCTGTCTCCACTTTCCAGCACCTCAGCGACTCCTTCCTTAGCCATTTCATTGGAGCCCAACGCCAACGCCAACGCCGCCCGGCAACCCAACTCCTCAACATCCGTCAGACCGAGGGGGAGTTGCTGCGCAGTTTCGTTACCCGCTTCAACACCGAAGCCCTGCAAGTAGCGGAAAGTGATGACAAGGTCATCCTTACGGCTTTCATGGCCGGGCTACGATCGTCCGATTTCTTCTTCTCCCTCTCCAAAAACCCCCGACCCCTATGGCAGCCCTACTCTCCAAAGCCCAGAAATACATGAATGCGGAAGATTCACTAGCCGCCCGGCAGGATCCAGTAGCTAAAAACCCGATCCCCAAAGAAAAGAGAAAAGACTCAAAACCCAGAAACACCCAGTATAATAGCCAAGCACCCCACTATACAGATCGACCCTCCCGCGCTGATCGGTCGGCACCAGCCCGACCGCCCGGTCAGCACCAGCCCGACCGCCCGGTCGGTTCGAGCGGTACACTCCCCTTAATTTTCCCATGGAACAAGTCCTCAACCAGATCCAACGAGACTACCCCCTCAAATGGCCCCTACCTTCACGGACCCCTTCCAATCGGAAAGACCAGTCCAAATATTGTCGTTTCCACTAGGACCATGGCCATAACACTGATGACTGCATCAATCTCAAGGATCAAGTCGAGACCCTAATACGTCAAGGGCGTCTCAGCCGGTTCACGAACACCCGCCCACAATAGAGGCAAAGAACCGAGCCCCTCAGAAACAACCGCCGGCGCACCCCATCCCGGCTGTCGGCCCAACCTAACCAAGGCCATGATCGCCCCCCATAACAGCCTCGGCCGCCAGGTAATCCCCCTCCGCCAGTTGGTGAAATCCAAGTCATTTCAAGTGGTCTTGCTTGTGGGGGACCATCCCGCTCGGCTCAGAAGGCAGAACTCAGAAAGATAAGGCAAGGCTCGGACAAAGCAGTTGCCATGGTAGACCGACCCTCCAAACAGCCCAAGCAGTGGACAGAGCCCATCACCTTCATGGACGCCGACTGTGTAGGCATCCGTTATCCTCATGATGACCCTTTCGTCATTTCTGCCCTCCTCTCTAACTATAAGGTCAGACGGGTTCTCATCGACAACGGCAGTTCTTCAGACATCATATTCCTCAATTGCTTCCGCCAGCTCAAGATTGGAGAGGAAAGTTTGTCCCCCCTCCAAACCCCTTTGGTCGGTTTCACTGGCGACCGGGTGACCTCCATCAGCTCCATTGATCTCCCCATCACCATCGGCGAATACCCACGGCAGACTACCAAGTTCCTCACTTTCCTTGTTGTCGACTGTCCCTCTGCCTACAACATCATCCTTGGTCGCACCGCCCTCAACGCCTTCCAAGTTATCACTTCAACTTACCACCTCGCCATAAAGTTCCCTACCAACCTGGGCGTCGGGACAGTAAGGGGAGAGCAGACCATAGCCAGGGAATGTTATGTCACCTCACTCAAGGAAGTCAAGCTGAAGGAGGCCATGATCATTGAAGGACTTGACGTCCGAGATGAGGACGAGCTAGTCAGAGGAGAACCGGTGGAGGAGCTCGTTGAGATTCCCATCGATCCCACCAACCCAATAAAAACTGCCAAGATCGGCAACCAACTATCCCCCCAAGATAAGGCCGGCCTTACTGCCCTTCTGACCGAGCACAATGATGTATTTGCCTGGACTCATTCAGATATGCCAGGCATAGACCCTTCTTTCATAACTCATTGCCTCAGTATTGAACCTCATTTCCGACCTTACCGCCAGAAGCAGCGCATCTTTCATCCGGAGCGCAATACTCTTATAGCCACAGAGGTTGACAAGCTCCTTGAGGCCCAATTCATCAAAAACGTGGACTACCCTAAATGGTTGTCAAACGTGGTCCTAGTCCGCAAGAACAATGGCAAATGGAGACTCTGTGTCGATTACTCTGACCTGAATCGAGCTTGCCCTAAAGACAGCTATCCTCTTCCCCGCATAGATCTGCTGGTCGATGCCACGGCCGGTCATCAAATGCTTAGCTTCATGGATGCTTTCTCTGGTTACAACCAAATCCTGATGCACCAGTCCGATCAGGAACATACATCCTTCATTACCGACCGAGGTACCTACCACTACCGTGTGATGCCATTCGGATTGAAGAACACTGGAGCTATCTACCAACGGTTGGTCAATGCTGTCTTCCATCACCAGATAGGTCGGAATATGGAAGTATATGTCGACGACATACTAGTCAAGAGCAAACTCTCCACTGATCATCTGACCGACCTGCGAGAGACCTTCGCCACCCTACGCAAGTACCAAATGAAGCTCAACCCAGAGAAATGCGCCTTCGGTGTAGGATCTGGGAAGTTTCTGGGTTTTATGGTCAGTCAGCGGGGCATTGAAGCTAACCCTGAAAAGATCAAGGCCTTGATTGAGATGCAGTCACCCAGAACGGTCAAGGAGGTTCAAAGGCTCACTGGCCGAGTTGCGGCCCTCAACCGCTTCATTTCCCGCGCAACAGTTAAGTGCCTACCATTCTTCAAAGTTCTTCGGCAAACTTTTGAATGGACAACTGAATCTGAAGAGGCTTTTCAGCAGTTAAAGCAGTGCATGGCCAATCCCCCCTCCTTTCACAAGCAATTACGGGCGAGGCCCTTTTCCTCTATTTAGCCGTCTCAAGCACCGCAGTCAGTGCAGCTCTTATCAGGAAAGACGACTCTGTCCAACGGTCGGTTTACTACATCAGTCGGGCTCTCAGGGGAGCAGAGCAGAATTACCCGCTGTTAGAAAAATTGTCCTTGGCCTTGGTCACCACCTCCAGATGGCTCCCTCCTTACTTCCAGGCCCATTCCATAGTGGTTCTCACCGACCAACCCTTGAAGAAGGTCATGCAACAACCAGAACTTTCCAGCAGACTCATGCAGTGGTCAGTGGAACTCAGTCAGTTTGACATCTCCTACCGGCCTCGAATAGCAATTAAGGGATAGGTTGTCGCGAATTTCATCATAGAATTCACTAATCCTATCCCAACCATTGCCCCTCCACCCCCACCCACCCCTACCGAACCAGAAGACCCGCATTCTTGGACTCTCAACGTCGATGGATCATCCCGCAGGGAAGGTAGTGGGGCTGGCCTCATTCTCACCGCCCCTGAGGGTGGCTATTTCAAATGTGCTCTCCGTTTCTTGTTTAATGCCAGTAACAATGAGGCCGAATATGAGGCATTGATAGCAGGACTCCGCCTCACCAAGGACATTGGAGTCAGCCACATCCGGGTGTTCAGCGACTCCCAGCTCATTGTCGGCCAGATTACGGGGGAATTCGATGCCAAGGAAGACACAATGCGGGCTTACAGGGATACGCACTCCCCCTTGTTCGCCTCTTCAATACCTTCCACATCAAGCACATACCTCGGGCGAAAAACTCCAAGGCAGATGAGATGGCTCAGTTGGCCTCTGCAGACCAGTTCGACCTCAGCCACGGTGTCCGCCTCGAATAACTAGCCCACCCAGCCATCTCACCCGACCTACAAGAAGTGCAGCTCCTTCAAAACGAACGCATCCCTTGGGCGTCCGACATCTTCCTATTTTTGACAACGGGGGAACTTCCAGATGACCAACCGCAGGCCGCCAAAGTCAGGGCCCGGTCGTCCAATTACACCCTGGTCAGTGGCATCTTATACAAACGTGGTTTTTCACGACCATACCTGTGATGCCTCAATTCGGCTCAAGTAACCTATGTAATGCAGGAAATCCATGAGGGAATTTGTGGTAATCATTCGGGCGGCAGGTCTCTAGCCCACAAAATACTCCGTACTGGTTATTTCTGGCCAACTCTCAATCAAGATGCGACTGATTTCGTGCTCAAATGTGATAAGTGTCAACGTTTTGCCAACATCCCCCATGCTCCTCCTATAGAGTTGATCACAATTTGCAGCCCTTATCCGTTCGCCAAATGGGGGATCGACTTGGTCGGTCCACTTCCCACCAGCCGAGGCCAGACCAAGTTCGCGATTGTCACCATTGATTACTTCACCAAGTGGGTAGAGGCAGAACCCCTTGCCACCATTACCGAGCGGAACACAACCAAGTTCATCTAGCAGTCAATCGTTTGTAGGTTTGGCATCCCTCAGGCCATTGTCTTCGACAACGGCAAATAATTTGACAATGCCAAGTACAGGAAGTTCTGTGCCGACCTCCAAATTCAACCATGTTTCTCTTCCCCCGGTCATCCCCAGGCCAATGGCCAAGTTGAGGTCACCAACCATTCTCTCCTAAAGATCATAAAAAATAAGTTAGAAGTTGCCAAGGGACTTTGGGCTGAGGAACCACCGAATGTACTCTGGGCATACCGAACTATAGCTCGGACTCCCACTGGGGAAACCCTTTTCCGCTTAACATACGGCGCTGAAGCGGCCATTCTAGTAGAAGTCGGTCTGCCTACTCCCAGGGTTTTACATCCGGATCCAGTGCTAACCGAAGAGCTCCGTCGGTTAGACCTGGACCTAATCGAAGAACTCAGAGAGACCACCGCTATCAGACTGGCCTCATACCAACAGAAAATGAGAACACACTATATCCGCAAAGTCCGACCAAGGGAGTTCGCCATAGGGGACCTTGTCTTGAGAGAAGCAACTCTTGCCACCAAAAATCCGGGTAAACTGGCAGCCAAATGGGAGGGACCTTACGTTGTGAAAGCCCGACCACGTTCGGGCACCTACTGACTTCAGGACATGGAAGGTCGAGACCTCCCCCACCCCTGGAATGCTAAACACTTGAAGCGCTACTTTCAATAAGTTCTTACTGTTGTACCGCTCAGTTGTTGTATTTTCTTTTTGATGCATAATGTAAACTTTGATCGATTGGACTACACTGTCCAGGACAATAATTCTATATCTTAGCTATCTGTGTGTTGTCTCAATAATATTCTCATTTGTAGCACTTATTAACAGCCTTAGCCAAACTGAGCACCAGAAGCCTCGGCTAGTACGACTGTCAAAAGCCTCAGCCAAACTGAGCACTAAAAGCCTCAGCCAGACTGAGCACCAGAAGCCTCAGCCAGACTGAGCACTAAAAGCCTCAGCCAGATTGAGCACGAAAAGCCTTAGCCAGACTAGGCACTAAAAGCCTCAGCCAGACTGAGCATGGAGCACTCGGCCAGACCAAGCCTCAGCCAGCCTAAGCATAACAAATCTCAGCCAGACCGAACGCCACAATTTCAGGTTCAGACTGAGTTACGTACAACGTCAGTGAATCATAGCTTAGCCCCAACTGAGCACGCGTGCAGGGCTCGGTCAAGGCCACCCATGCAAACTTCATGCTTGTGGAATTAGTAGACACACTTAGTCACAATTCCAGGTCCAAGTCTTTACACCACTCTTTGCTTAGTTAAATTCCAAAGACGTTCTTACACGTTTTCTTTACAAGTCAGGTTATTTTCTTCTCACTCAAGCTCTTACAAGTCAACCTATTTCCTTACAAGCCAAGCCTCACTCTATACACCACTAATCTACTTGAGCAGTGTGGCCAACACAAACTTATAATTTTATTACATTTTAAATTTCACTCTGCATTGAGGAGTTCTTAACTTTACTCTGCACTGAGTTTTTATTACAAGTTCAATTTCACTCTGCATTGAGGAGTTTCTAACTTTACTCTGCGTTGAGTTTTTTACAACTTCGATCCCACTCTGTCTTGAGGAATTCCTAAATTCAGTTTTTATAACAAGTTTAACTCCACTCTGCACTTCACAATTATTCAAAACAATCAAATGCAAAACACAACTGAAATTTTATTTATTCACAACTTTGTACATAAGTTTATTACAGCAATTCAAAAAAAAAAATAAAACAAATAAAACAAAACAAAAACAACCACACAATGTCTGTGCAAGGTCTTCTTCTTCTTCTTCTTCTTCTTCTTCTTCAATTACTTCTCTTCACTGGACACAAGGTCTTCTTCCTCAATACCCTCATCCAGGGGGGTTTGGGCCACATCGTCTTCACCAATTGTTACACTACTGAGGTCTAAGTCTGGGAACAGTTCTTCAGCTCTACGTTTGAACATCTTCCAGCTACTGTCCCAGAACTCAGCCATTTCGTGCTTATAAAAGTCTGACTGCTGAAAGCTCTCAATCACTTCTACCTCAGTCCTTCCTCCAGCAGTCGTCCTCAACGGACCCGACCCCCCAAACTCCTCCCTCGCCAAGCTACTGCCGACCGCGACATCCACTGCCATTTGAAATTCAGCAAATCCCTTGAACTGGTCCACTGCTACCACATACAGATCGGGATAAGCCGCCCTTTCAGAGGCTGCCTTGGTCCTCTTCTCGTCTAGATCCTTCTGCAGGGTCGCCCTTTCAGAGGCCGCCTTAGCCCTCTCCTCCGCCAACTCCTTATCCAGGGTCGCCCTTTCAGCAGTTGCCTTGGCTTTCTCTGCCTCCCACTACCTCTGAAGGCTTTCCTTTTCAGCAGTCGCCTTGGCTCTCTCTACTTCCAACTTCTTCTGAAGGCTCTCCCTCTCCTCCACTGCCTTAGCACGCTCGCCCTCCAGCTCCTTCTGCAGACCGTCAATCTTCACGTCTGCCTCATCCTTTTGCCTGACCAGCTCTTCATTACTGCTCATCGCCTCTTCATGTCGTTCGATCGTGACCGCGCAGGCTTTTTGGGCCTCATCCAACCTCTTCTGCTCGCCAGCCAGTTGGAACTCGAGCGACACAACCTGGCAGCGTGTGTTCTCCAGCTCCACCTTGACCGCTTGCAGATCAGCGTGGGCACTCTCCCAACTTGTACTCTTCTTCTTTAACTTTGCAAGCTGAGTCTTGGCCTCATCTGCCTTGAGTTTTGCAGCACCCGCCTTCCTCAGCAAAGTCCCTGCTAAGGTGGTTACCTCCATTTGAGCGGAGCATAACCCCCTCAGCAGTTCAGTTTCATTGAATCTGGCTGCTGGGCCTTCTTCTCCCTCCAGCCGCCCAGCCACTACACGAGCGTGGTAGATCGCAGTAGTCAGACTGACTCCACCTCCTTGGGGTGCAGGACCCCCCTAGGGCTGTTCTCCCCTCCTTGGCTCAGGGCCAGTTGCCCCACCTTCTACTTGCACTTCAGGGGCGACCCTCGCGACCCCTGCGGCGATCGCCGCTACTACTGGAATAACTTCCATGCCCTCTGAGGCAATGTCCACCACTTCTGGGGCAATTACTCTTCCTGGGGTCTCCTCCACTTTTCCCCCCTCTGCCTCTTTCGCCATACTGGTCTCTTTTGCCCTCACTTCCCTCTTTCTCTTCTGGGCAGGCTCTTCTTCACTCCTCCTTACTCTCCTCTTCTTCTTCACTACACCCAACACCTCCATCTCCTTCAAAGACCTCTCATTCAAAGGATCTATTGGGGGCGGTCGTGGTACAAATTCACCTAAGTTTTTTTCCCCCAAAGGTTTGGGGCGAGGTCGGATCCTCTCCCTTGCAACCGGCCTTGGTGGTCGGTCTTCCTGAGACTCTTTGAATTTTTGGGCTTTGGCAAGGATGGTCTGATCCTCCGCCTCTTGAGCCTTCCTCCTTGCCTCCAACTCCGCTCGGTCGAGGTCCCCACTGCTCGGCTGCGGACCCAACCCCGCCTCAAAGAAAGCCGACGGCTGAATGAGCTCATCCCATCTGGCCCTTTTCTTCTCCCTCCATTCATTTACCCTCTTCACCCTTTCCTCTACTGCTGCTGCTCCCAACTTTGGCTCCACAGACTTGGTGGACACTTTCCAAATGGTGCGCACTCCCACCCCTCCACTGGCAGACACATAGAACCACCGTGGTCTCCACCCCTTGATCGACGACGGCAGCCCCGCCACCAGCCCTTTCCCTACTGCTGCCTGCAGAGTGACCCAAGTCTCTTGTTACCCTGACGCCTTGTAATATGCGAAGAATTCATCTACTGTCATGGCCACCCCTTCGTTCGCCTTCGGCCATGCACTGGCACAGGCCAGTAAGATCTTCCACGCATTGGGCATTAGTTGGCCTGACGCTACCTCCAAATGATTCAGGACATCTACCACCACTTGCGGCAGGGGCGGCCTCAGTGCTCCCTTCAATGCTTCCTCATAACGGGCAAACTCCCCTGGCCTGGCGTCGGATGGCCTCTCCGTCGACACCGACAACAATAACTCTATTTCAGCAGGCACCTGGTATTTTTCGCGAATAGTCTCCAAATCCGCTGCAGTAACCGTTGATCTATCCGCCTTTGTATGCCAGTGATCTGGTTCTGCCTGGCTGATTAGCCTTGGAGCTGCTATCATGGCGGAACCATGGAATTGTGCCACCGACTTTCCCACCCTCTCCATCCTATGTTGCTGTGCTAACTCCACTGCATCATCATCACCAAGTGGATCCACCCTGACCTTCGCAGCTTCTTCTTGGGCCATTTCTATGGTATGTTTGCGAATCGCTTCGGATGCAGGTGCAAGGAAATTGAAAAAGTGTTGCAGAGGTGTGTCGTGAGCAACAAAGGAATTCACACTTGGAATATTTTGATTTTTCGTAAACAAGTAGGTGAATCGAATAATGCCAAAAGCCCACGGTTTGCCCGTATTCCAAGGATCCCAATTAATTTCGCCAGTTTAAAAACTTTTCAAATCATCCGCCAAAACTGTCTTTTCAACACCCATACTGACCTATCGTTTCATTTTTGATCTAACGCCTAATCTTTCCCCCCCCGGCAGGATGTTGCCACGTGTACGACCACGATCCACTGTCTCCTCCCCTTACCCTGTCTTTTCCACTTCAAATCACCACGTGACACGTCACCTCTCGAGCCCCACGCCCCTCCACTTCCCCCTTTCGCGGTGGGCCCTCCTCGTGGTCGGCCCTTCTACTCGGTCACCCTTCGCGATCGGCCCTCCTCGTGGTCGACCCTCCCACTCGGCCAACCTCCGCAGTTGGCCCCCTTTGTGGTCGGCCCCCCTCGTGGTCGACCCTCCTACTCGGCCAACCTTTGTGGTCGGCCCTCCTCGTGGTCGGCCCTTCCATTCGGTCACCCTTCATGGTCGGCAATCCTCATGGTCGGCCCTTCCACTCGGTCACCCTTTGCGGCCGGCCCTCCTCATGGTCGGCCCTTCCATTCGGTTACCCTTCGCGATCGGCCCTCCTCGTGGTCGACCCTCCCACTTGGCCAACCTTCGCGGTCGGCCCCCTTCGCGGTCGGCCCTCCTCGTGGTCGACCCTCCCATTCGGCCAACCTTTACGGTCGGCCCTCCTCGTGGTCGGCCTTTCCACTCGGTCACCCCTGCCGGTCGACCTCCATCTTGCCAATCCCTAACACCCTCATCTTTTTCATTAGTATTTCCTTCATTGGACTAAAGCTGCACTCGGGAATGGGGGACTACTGACGTGTATAAGCCCATAAGGGCCATGAATCACTATGAACAACCCAAGCCCATCACTTGGAGCCCAATACATAACACAGCTGGTGAGGTCCAGAACAGCTGGAATCCAACATGGTATAAAGAGCCAATGACATTCAGACACACGGCAGGTGAAGGACGAGCCACATCAGCAGACAAAGATCTGCAAAGTTATTGCCACTGCACATCACCATTAATGCAGCCTATCACAGCATTTATTACGACAACACCTCTCTGTTGAAACAGGATCCCCTTACCCTGAACAAGGTAAGCTACAGCATAGACTTTCGGTGAGGAGGGCAGGTTAGAAGGGACAGCGAAATGATTACCAGAGGATATAAGCAAACGTTGAAGACAAGAAGAAGGTTAAGCTTTCTATCTCCAATCTCTCCCTCTACACTCTACTTCTCTTCCTAACTTGCTCATCGGAGGGTTCACTAGGGGACTACCCCATTCCCCGTTGAACTTGTTTGCAGGTTATCCAGTGGGCTTGATCATTTGGACGTGGGCCTGAGGAGCTTGGACAAGTCCGATCCATTCACTGGAACAAACTTTATCATCAGGTTCTTTGATTGCAGTGCAGAGGATGCAGGGGGAAGGGTCGGAGCTTACTGATGAATATTAGTACAGTTTGTGTAAATAAATTTGGACATGTGCAGTGTTGGTTTAGGTCAGGGGCTTGCTTATGATAGTAATAGCTTTAGTATGTTGCTTTACTGTTAAATTTTTTGCATTCAGATAGTGTTTGTATTCTTTTTTCTGGTTGTTTCCTTCACTGCCCTTTGTTTCAGAAGAGTAGTGTTAGTAAAGGAAACAGCGTACTGGCAGTTTTAGTAACAAATTTGCAACAAACAGTTAGCGTTCATCTGTACTGACTACTATCGTTTCCACCCAAATCTTCACTGTGGTGATGATGCTAATAATGGCAATGTGATACTCTGGAAAGTTAATCAACTAATAGTATATTAGCCTTGCTGATTTTCAGTTCTACTAGCCCCAAATCAACACATTGCACCACGTTATCACGTGGATTTGGCATCATCCTCGTTTAAAAAAATTATGAATTATATGACTTCATGTAACCTTGTTTGGTAGAAAGATTAGTCTCTAAAGATTATGGTGCTGCCTTCAGGGGCCTTTGGTGACCAAAAGAACTGGAGAAATGATACCCAGTCAACAACTGGTGTTTTGCCATGGTCTTTCTTCAACTGACCTTTATTGGATATTAGAAATTTGTCCAAATTGATTGCTTGCTTACTATGTTAATAGGTCTCGTTTGGGAATAGGCAATTTTAATAATTTATTGGTTTTCTTACAAAAAGAAATGCAGAAAAGTAAATAGTAATGTGATAACTTATAGTAATTTTTTTGACTTTTTAGCTGAAATGTTTAGTCCCCAAACAAGGCCAGTCAATCTAAATACATCTGATGTTTTTCATACATCCATTTTGGCTAGCAAAGATGAGTGGGTAGAAAAATTATAATTGTCTGCAAAGGGAATTGTTGTCTTCTTATGCTGAAAATTATCCAGTCTTATGCTTTGAGCTAAACTTTCTTTAATGTAGAATGTCTAATTAATGTAGATATTTGTAATAACCATCAAATTATTATGATTTAATTAAATTATTGCTGGGGTCTATGATTTTTGGTTTGAATGCTTAGTATAAAGTCTACCTTTTTTTTTTTAACAGATGTCTAGAAAATTATTGATCTCACATGTGGTTTATGAGGGGATGATTGAAAAATCTAGCTGCCCAATGCCCAGTAATTTGATCATTTATTATATTTCAAAGTTTCTAATTCAATAATGTTTTACAATCTCTTAATAATATCATTGAGAGAGCTCAAAAAATAAAATAAAATAAAAATGGAAACAGTCAACTGCTCATGTAATCATGAGATTGAGCGTGTTTGAAACCAACTGCTGATAGAGACAGAAAATAGTGGTGCTACATGCACTAATTAATGTACACATTAGTGTATCAATTAGTGTTATGTTATTATTATTGACTCCACCTATTATATAAATTATAAATATCCAAAAATTTTAAAATTATGCCACATTATCTGTTAGTATACTAGTTAGTACATTATTGGTACATATAACATTATTCGACAGAAAAAGTTAGCCAAAGTCAAACAAAACTGACATTGCTGTTAGGTTTTTATTCTTGGCAATCCCGTTTGACAAAAATCCTTTTAGTTGTAATTTTATTCGCTCTTGTATTTCAGTGAGGATGTGAGTTTTAGATACGAATTCAACCCGAATTGTGCCTTGCAAAGAAGTTTGTGATGTAAATACTTTCAAGATTGCCACTTCGCTGATTATGACAGGGATTGAGCTGCCCGGTCAGCTCGTAGGGGTCCAGGGGGCAGCGCCCCTTGGCGGGTCCGGGGCAGCGCCCAGGCGGGATTAAGGGGCGGCGCCCCCGAAGCAAAATGCAAAACTGCATTCGAAGTTGCCTGTCCGCCCTTGCTCGCTCGAGCGAAGGAGTTCTCGCTCTGCGTTTGTGTAAAAACCTGAAAGAGATTAATGTACGCTCGAGCGATGCCACTTATGGAAAACACGCGTTTTTGGTTCCTCGCTCGAGCGAGCATCGCGATTCAGATTTCTATAAGTACGTGTTTCTGTCAGATTTTAGGATTACGCCTCCAGATCTTCTTCTTAGGTTCTAGGGTTTATATCTGGGGATATTTTGCTAGTTTTCTTTGATGTTTTGATTGAGTATTCAACTCATGGTTTAAAGAGTATACATCAAATGATTATTTGTTTGTTCTACACAAAAGAGAAAGTTGTTCTTCGGTGAATTCTGAAGAATTCAAGCCTGAAGCTTTGGTGGATTCTGAAATGGCTCATCGTCAAGACAATTCCGAGGTGAAGACGGGGTTGGAAGAGGCACATAGGGGTTGGTTCAATTAGGGCGTGGATTCGCTAGGTAATTGAGAGTATACCTATGTAATTCCTTTATATCTTCTTAGTAGATTGTTTTGTGGCTGTTGCCCATGATTTTTTTTATCACAATTGGAGGTGCTCCAATTGTGGTTTTTCCAAGTTAAAATCATTGTGTCGATTTGTCTTGATTGTTTGATTGGGATTGTTTTATTTCTTAAAATTGAAACATAATTACAAATCAATATCTAGCAGATTTCGAGATTTTTCAATTAGTATCAGAGCGGGTCGCTCTTTTGTTTCTTAAAACTTTTGAGCGAGATCTTGTTTGATTTGTGATAATGGATTCAATTCGTGAGGTATGGTTCGACCACCCCTACTTGACGGATTCAATTATTCGTTTTGGAAAGCTCGGATGAGATCGTTTTTAAAATCTATTGGTGAAAAAGTTTGGCAATCTGTCATGTATGGGTGGACTAAACCGACGATTACCGTTGATGGAGTAATTTTTCCCAAACCAATCGATAAGTGGGACACAATTGATAACCAAAATAGTAGCTGGAATAGTAAAGCTATCAATTCTCTCTTTTGTGCTGTCACACCTGAAGAGTTTAGTCGTATTTGCAATTGTGAAGTCGCAAAAGAGGCTTAGGATATTTTACAAACTATTCATGAGGGCACTCCTTCGGTTAAACGCTCAAAACTTCAAAGGCTCACGTCTAGTTTCGAAAACCTTTCAATGAAAGATAGTGAGACCTTTGATGAATTTTATGCGAAGTTGAGTGATATTGTAAATTCCAGCTTCAATTTAGGTGAAAAAATACCTGAATCCAAGATTGTAGGAAAAATTTTGAGGTCCTTTCCCGATCGGTTCCAACCAAAAGTTACGGCTATTGAGGAGGCTCAAGATGTTGACAACCTCAAGCTTGATCATTTGGTTAGAAATCTCCAAACATATGAGGCACATAGGAATTTCAAAAAGAAACAAAAAGATGTTGCTTTTAGTAGTGCTCATAGAGCTGGAGAGGATTTTGATGAGGATTGTGAGATAGATTCCAAGATTACGGATGCTTTTGTAAAACAATTTAAAAAATATTTTTTGAAAAATAATCCTAATCTTTTGGAATCTACTCACACTCATAAATCCAAAGGTAAAGATAAACTCAAAATTAATTCTATAGCTAAGAAGGAGAAAGGAAAGATACAAGGGAACTCTGAAAGAGTCCAATGCTATGAATGCCAAGGATTTGGTCACTTTGCTCAAGAATGCCCCACTCGTTTGAGGAAAAAGAAAGCCCTCGCTATCACTTGGGATGATGAATCAGAATCTGATAAAGATGAAAGTGACAATGAAGATCAAGGCGAAGAGGGACATAAACAATTCCTTACTTTCATGGTAGCTTCTGAAAATGCAGGATGAACAGAGTATCCGAAGAGGCCAGTTGAGAATGCCATTAATGATGAATCCTCGGGAAGTGATGATGAAGAGCTTGAGCAAGCTTATGAAAAGTTGTATAAGGAATCGCTTAACTTATCCAAATTGAATGACAAACTCACTGTGAAACTCAAAGCATGTGAAAGTGAGAATGTCAAACTAAAGGAGGAGATTTTCGAGGCTAGGATTAATGCCATCAAGATAGCTAATGATCGACAAGCTCTTTGTGCAAAACTCTTGACTTGTGAGAAAGAGAGGAATGAGCTACAGCAAATCTATGCAATGTATGAAGAAAAGATTGAATCTCTCGAGATGTCTCAAATTTCCTTGGAAGAACTAATGATCAAGAACGAGGAAGAGCTCAAGTGTGCTATGGCTACTATTGGTCTTTGGAACAAAGGATCAAAGACTTTGGAGGATATCATTGAGTCCCAACAAATGTGTTGTGACAAGAGTGGCATTGGCTTTGGTGATAATAAAGAGTAAAAACAGAGTGCATCTACATCTCATGATACAAGAACTCAAGGTAAGGGAGAACAAAAAATTCAATATAAGGATGGACTTCTCAAACTTCCTAGAGTTGGTAAGGTAAAAGAAAAGAAGGTACACCCTGTTTTTATTTGTCATCATTGTGGTATGTATGGTCATATTCGCCCTTATTGTTATAAGTTGCATGGGAGAGTGTCTCATAGAGATGGAAGAAATTCCAACATCTCGTGGGGTAGGAGACACATCATTGGTAGTAATGAGGTTAAAGGTCATATTAGACCTCGTTATTTTGATCATCTTGAGGCCAAACATGGAGCGAGTTTGTGTTTGCCAAGACCTAGAAATAGAAAGTTGGAAACCAAGTCGAGACGAGTTCCCATTGAAAGCAAAGGGAACCACAACGGCAAGACACCATCCAAGAACCGCAATTCTCACAACTTTCTTTATACTAAAGCGGCTTGGGTGCGAAAACTTGACTTGTGTTAATTTGCATATTCTTTTTAGTTTTTGGGTTTCTGTTTTTTTTCTTTTTAGGTCATTTAATGTGTGGGTATCATTTATTGTGTGCTTGTTCATTTTTTTGTCTTATTTTATTTTAGAAAGAAAAAAAAATCCAAAAAGATTTTCTTAGTATGGTTTTGCGAGCTTGAAATTTTTTTGGAGTCCTTGGTGCATGTTGGAATTGATGAGAATATCCATTACATGTTAATACGTGTGTCCTTTCTGTGGTCATTACTCATCTCAAAGGGTGTGTTCTTTGGTTAGTATGTCCCATTCTGTACACACTCTTGGATAAGCAAATATTGGAGTCTTCTGCCTTAGTGATCTTTTTTGTCTATGGACTTCTGGCATGGTATCTTTTGCTTTTTCTAGAGGAATTGACCAATACTAGCATATCTTGGGTGATGTTGAGTCTCTTAAACCACATTCCATCTTTTTGCATCTCCACGGCTTTCCCCTCTATTCTTTGTACTCCAGCCATGAGGAAAAGGCTACCTCAGAGTCACCAACCAGGCCATTCTTATTATATCCATGTTTCTCTGGTTCGATTTCCATACTCTTGAGCGTGTCAGCTGCAAATGAGTGCGCAAAAGAAAGAAAAAAAAAAGGGATGTGCAAAAGAAAGAAAAGAAAAAGATGTGAAAAAAGAAAAAAAAAATAAAAAAATAAAGGATTCATTGATTGAGGGGGAGCCTTCGCTTTTACTCACCAAATACCCATTGATTCCTAGTGGTTTGACTTTTCTTTGGTGTGCTTAGATTCTCTTGCCGGAGGTCCAGCGTTCATATCACTACTAGGATTTAAATATAGTTTTTGTCGAACTCCAAGAGTCACACACACACTTTTATCATGGGATCTATGCTTTTCACATAATGCATCACTTTCTTTTATGAGGAATCTTCTAGAGGCTCTGCACATTGTGTTTTTAAGTAATTGTGCTTCTTGGATAATTTTGTGTGTTTCGAGGAACAAATCTGAAATTCCTTACTTGCTCCACCATATTATTTTTTGTCGTTTTCTTCCTGTCCATTGTTTTCAATGTTTGTGGTTGTTTTTCGTAAAGGGGAGTTTGGTTTATCATTACAAGAGTTTGTAGGCATGAACACTTTGATTTGTTTGGTAAGGGAGATTGGCTATAGTTGTTTTGCATGTTGCTATGCACTGTGTGCTTATTATTTCCTTCTTGCATGCTCATGATATTTATATCGTCATACCATTGCTTGTGTGGTTTCAAATCTTCTTGATGTTGTCCGGTGCATGTGTCTTAGGATTTCATGTATTCATGTCTTAAGATTTCATGTATTCATGCCATGTGTCGGGTGCATGTGTCTTAGGTTTCAGGTTTTCATGCTACATGTTCTTAAAATCTCCAAGTTGCATCTATTCATGTTTTCCATCTCATGCTTCAAATGCTTCAAGATAATCTAGCCATATGTTTATTTCTTTTTCTTATACTCTTGTAGGACTAATAGTTGTTTTGGAGATTGTGGCACTAATAGCTGTTTTGCAGATCATTACCTTGAGAAAGAAGTTTGTTTTTGTTGGCTGTAATAGGTTGGGGTGATTAGGATTTTATTTCTTAGGTGTGTTTTGTCACGGCATTGCCAAAGGGGGAGATTGTTAGGTTTTTATTCTTGGCAATCCCGTTTGACAAAACTCCTTTTAGTTGTAATTTTATTCGCTCTTGTATTTCAACGAGGATATGAGTTTTAGATGCGAATCTAACCCGAATTGTGCCTTGCAGAGAAGTTTGTGATGTTAATACTTTCAAGATTGCCACTTCGCTGATTATGATGAGGATCGAGCTGCCCGGTTAGCTCGCGGGGGTCTAAGGGGCAGCGCCCCTTGGCGGGTCCGAGGCAGCGCCCAGGAAGCAAAATGAAAAATTGCATTCGAAGTTGCCTGTCCGCCCTTGCTCGCTCGAGCGAAGGAGTTCTCGCTCAAGCGAAGGCTGCGTCTGTGTAAAAACCTGAAAGAGATGAATGTACGCTCGAGCGAAGGTTGCGTGGCTCGAGCGAAGCCACTTATGGAAAACACGCGTTTTCGGTTCCTCGCTCGAGCGAGAGAGTCTTCGCTCGAGTGAGCATCGCGATTCAGATTTCTATAAGTACGTGTTTCTGTCAGATTTTAGGATTACGCCTCCAGATCTTCTTCTTGGGTTCTAGGGTTTATATCTGGGGATATTTTACTAGTTTTCTTTGATGTTTTGATTGAGTATTCAACTCATGGTTTAAAGAGTATACATCAAAGGATTATTTGTTTGTTTTACACAAAAGAGAAAGTTGTTCTTCAGTGGATTCTGAAGAATTCGAGCCTGAAGCTTTGGTGGATTCTGAAGTGGCTCATCGTCAAGACAATTCCGAGGTGAAGACGGGGTTGGAAGAGGCACATAGAGGTTGGTTCAATTCGGGCGTGGATTCGCTAGGTAATTGAGAGTATACCTGTGTAATTCCTTTATATCTTCTTAGTGGATTGTTTTGTGGCTATTGCTCGTGGTTTTTTTTATCACAATTGGAGGTGCTCCAATTGTAGTTTTTCCACGTTAAAATCGTTGTGTCGATTTGTCTTGATTGTTTGATTGGGATTGTTTTATTGCTTAAAATTGATACATAATCACAAATCAATATCTAGCAGATTTCAAGATTTTCAATTGCAATTCTTTATATCAAATTATTAAGTTGCAGAAACTTTTATAATATGATTTTTTGAGACCTTTTTGTGGCATCTCCCATTGGTAGATCACCACCATTTGGTTTCCCTCTGGTATGTATTCGAACTCTCTTCATGTTCTTCTATTTGTTCCTCTGTTTGCTCTTTCTCATTAGTATCACTGATGGGTTCTCGATTCAATTTTGTATACAACTAAACTCACTAATTATAAGGAAACGTTTGAAGATGATGGTTCTTGTTTAGGTATGCTTCTAATTAGTTATCTTAGGAGAGAGAATTTCAGATCTTTCTTTTTCTGTAAATGGTCTCAATCATATTTTGGGCTTCTTTTGTTCTTCTTCATGCCATAATAATCGGTGGGTTTCAGTGTATGATTTCTATAATGAAGAATTGACACCAATTGGATCAGCCCCAATCACTCAATTTTGATGATTCATTTTCTTGAAATACCAATCTTAAAAGTCGTGAATATTCTTTTTCCCAAACAATGTCATACCTATGTTACAGTTTAGTGCATAAAATTGGCTCCTTTAAATTGATTGTTGCAATATTATAACAAAAACTACTACTCTTTGTATCAACTAAGCATGATGATGGCGCTCCCAAACTAATGAGAGCAATAGTAATGGGGTGAGCGGAGTTGACGTAACCCATTTTTGGGTGAGAGACAAGATCGACCCCATTAAGAGCTTGTTTTCTGATTGCCGATAACTCTTCTTTGAACAGGGCATTTCAGAGCGTGGTTTCTATGAGCAAAATTGATTAGACTGTCAATACAAACTCCGGAGCATCGTGGTTCACGCACCTGAAGCTATCAGAGTGGGTACCATTGGAACAATCAGTGCTCTGATTACCCATGAACTAGATTCCATCAAGAGCACACCCCAGATGCCGGTGTCCTGTGAAAGCTGACCTCACACTCAAACTGTCCCAGTTTTTATTGATTGTGGTATATCAACAAGAAGGCTACAACCAAGAAGAATGTTATCTTACAGAATGAGAAGAGCTGACAACATGAGCAATGCTGATCGTAGAAGGCAAGGGAGCGTCCAGAAGAAATTACATAGCACTTTCCATTCTCCCCATGGCATTCCTATGCTCAGTGACATTTCCATGGATAGAACTTCCAGAAATGGGAGAACTACAAAGAAAGGATTTGGTATTGTTGAAATTGTGGACTTCAAATGTGGGAATACTGATAAATCATGGTCCAGGCCTATTACTGATCAATTCAAAAAGCTTAGTTTTTCGCGACTTTCTGATTAACCTGGAAGATTCTGTGTCAGGGCGTATAATTGTGAGATTACATAGTCTCGTACTCACTGTTTCTTAGAGGTTTCAAGGCGCCCTCTGTTTCAAATATGCAGAAAGTTATTTTGTCAAGGAAGTTGTGAGCTATAATACAGGCTATGTATATCATATTTTCTTCAGTTTGATGTTTCAGGCTTGTGGATGAAGAATGGTGGTCTTATGTCTTTTACATCAACTCTCAGAATAAAAGTGGTTTTTTTTTTTTCCTTTTTTTTTTATAAACCAACCTTGATCATGTTGAAAGAATCGTCTCTTTTGCTTTCCTTTCAGTTCTCTTTTTCATTAGAACTTTATTTTTTGGATTATTTACTTCAGTTATGTTCATTAAAATTGCATGTTTTGTTCATCCTAACCCATAATTAGCTGCACCTTTCTCCTTAAGAGTGCTAATTTTCAATTTAAAAGAAAATTTATTTTAAGACATCATATGTTGGGAGAAGGCTTGGGACAAAGGGACAAACATTTTTGGGGACAGAGGATCCCTATGCCTTTAATTTGTGTTACAATCTTGAATTTAATCTTTTGCGTAATGCTAGGTAATGCCATGCAGGGCAACATAGACCACTGAATTTATAACATCAGAAATCTCCCCAAGTCAATGTTAGTAAGAGGTTGAATGTTCCCATATGATATGAAGTTAGTTCCATGCATGAGGGGTCACAATTTGGTTTCCTCATGTAGTTAGTAAGAGCCACTAACTTTAGCATACAAAGGTGATATGGCTCTCCTAAATGGCAGAAAATTTTGTGCTAAAGGTCCATGGTTGTTTTTGCCAACAGACTTGTACATCCACTGTTTACTTTTATAGGTATCAAAATGATTCAACTATCCAATAGTTATAAATGTCAATTTTCCAAACCATTTAGCCTAAACAAGCTCTGAATTATTGTAAATGCCAATCATAACAATTCTCATGCCATAACAGAAGAGAATATAAAACAGAGAAATAATTGTATGGCAAAGAAGAGAAGGAATACAAGTAATTAAAATGAAATAACCAATAAATATACTGATAAGATAATTGTCATGTCAGTATATCTGATACAACCTGTGTTAAAATTAATGCCATATTTACATTAGATACATTAGATACATTGCATGCATTGGATACATTGAGTTCATACATTCTTTGTATTCATGTATTTTTATATTTGTTAAGTACATTGTCTAGATTATATTCATGTACCTAATTAATTACAAGGTTGTTTAGGTTCATGGATCTTATTCATTGAACTTATGTATAACCTTCTCTATATAAAAGGAAGTAAGCCTATGGGCAAGATATATGAATCAATAAGTGATAAAAATTCAATACAAAATATAGTTCATTCTAAAGAGAGTTTTATCAAAAGCTAACATAAGTGGTATCAGAGCATTGGTTGGGTCAAGAGCAAGTTGGGCGTAGAGATCGCATACGGGAAAACAAGCCCCGAAGAACAAACCGACGTCCATGGCGAATCCCAACAACCAAAATGTATCCACTCCTATATTTAATGGTGAAAATTTTGATTTTTGGTATGTGAAAATGAGAACTATTTTTGTCTATACGGATCTTTGGGATCTTGTTGAGAATGGGTTCGAGGAACCTGAAGATGAAGTAGCTTTGACAAATCCCTAAAAGAACCAATTAAAAGAGCAAAGGAAGAAGGATTCAAAGGCTCTCTCTTTTATTCAACAAGGAGTTTCAGAAGCAATCTTTCCAAGAATTATCAATGCAACAAAAGCGAAGGAGGCATGGGATATTCTTCAGAAAGAGTATAGAGGCAACTTGAAGGTAAGAACCATCAAACTTCAATCATTGAAAAGAGATTTTGAAAATCCACTTCACACCAATTATTTCTTTTTCTTTCGGTTTCTCCACTAACTCCCAAGTCTTGTTCTTCTCAATCACATGAATTTCATCTTCTATTGCTTTCTTCCATGCTTCATCTTTAACTGCCTCTTCAAAATTTTCTGGTTCAACAATGCATAAATTGCATCTTGCATACACATCACTAAGACTCCTTATATTTCTTGGAGTTGAACTTGGAGATGAAGAATCATGTCTACCATTCTCGTACCAAACACATTGCTATCAAACATCATTTCATTAGAGAAGCTGTGGAAGATAATGAGATTCAAATCAAGTATTGCAAGACTGAAGATCAAGTTGCGGACATCTTCACCAAAGCTTTACCAAGGGACAAATTTGAATTTTTTAGAGAAACGTTGGGTGTCACACAATATGGCATTAAGGGGGAGTGTTAAAATTAATGCCATATTTATATTAGATACATTGGATACATTGCATGCATTGGATACATTGAGTTCATACATTCTTTGTATTCATGTATTTTTATATTCATGTATTTTATATTTATTAAGTACATTGTCTAGATTATATTCATGTACCTAATTAATTACAAGGTTGTTTAGGTTCATGGATCTTATTCATTGAACTTATGTATAACCTTCTCTATATAAAAGGATGTAAGCCTATGGGCAAGATATATGAATCAATAAGTGATAAAAATTCAATACAAAATATAGTTCATTCTAAATAATTGGTGTGAAGTGGATTTTCAAAACAAAGTTCAATCCGGATGGCTCTATTCAAAAGAACAAAGCAAGACTTGTGGCAAAAGGGTATTCACAACAACCTGGAATTGATTTCCAAGAAACTTTTGCTCCTGTGGCTCGACTTGATACAATTAGAGCTATCATTGCTTTGGCGGCTCAAAAGGGTTGGTTCTTGCACCAACTTGATGTAAAATCAGCATTTTTGAATGGAAAATTAAAAGAAGAGGTGTATGTTGATCAACCTCAAGGCTTTGTTGTCAAAGGCAAAGAAGATAAAGTGTACAAGTTGAAGAAGGCTTTATATGGCCTAAAGCAAGCACCCCGGGCATGGTATAGTGAAATTGATGCTTACTTCAATGAAAAGGGTTTTCAAAGAAGCAAAAGTGAGCCAACTTTGTACATCAAGAGGCAAGGTACAACCGGTATTCTCATTGTTTCACTTTATGTTGATGATTTGGTTTTTACCGGTAGTGATGAAAACTTGATTGGAGATTTTAAAAGGGAGATGATGAAGAAATATGAAATGAGTGATTTGGGGCTATTGCATCATTTTTTAGGCATTGAAATCCACCAAAATAATGGTGGTGTTTTTATTTGCCAAAAGAAGTATGCTCAAACACTTCTTGAGAAATTCCAAATGAAGAATTGCAAATCAGTTGCTACTCCCTTGATTGTGAATGAAAAGTTGTCAAAGGAAGATGAAAGCAAAGAGGCTGAAGCATCTTGTTATAGAAGTTTGGTTGGAAGTTTGTTGTACTTAACTGCTACAAGACCGGACATCATGTATGCTACAATTTTATTGTCTCGGTTCATGCACAGTCCAAGCCAAATTCATTTTGGGGTTGCAAAAAGAGTGTTGAGATACATTCAAGGTACACTTGATTATGGAATTTTTTATGAGAAATTTCTTGATGCAAAGTTAATTGGATTTTGTGATAGTGATTGGGCCGGATGTGTTGATGATATGAGAAGCACTTCTGGATATGCATTTTCTCTTGGATCGGGCGTAATTTCATGGTCATCCAAGAAACAACAAACTGTGGCACAATCATCTGCTGAAGCCGAATATATTTCAGCATCATTGGCAACTACACAAGCAATTTGGCTAAGAAGAATTTTGGATGATTTTGGTGAGAAGCAAGGTGATAATATTATGTGTGATAATAAGTCTGCTATTGCTATGGCAAAGAATCCCGTCTACCCTTCTCGTACCAAACACATTGCTATCAAACATCATTTCATTAGAGAAGCTGTGGAAGATGATGAGATTCAAATCAAGTATTGCAAGACTGAAGATCAAGTTGCGGACATCTTCACCAAAGCTCTACCAACGGACAAATTTGAATTTTTTAGAGAAATGTTAGGTGTCACACAATATGGCATTAAGGGGGAGTGTTAAAATTAATGCCATATTTACATTAGATACATTGGATACATTGCATGCATTGGATACATTGAGTTCATACATTCTTTGTATTCATGTATTTTTATATTCATGTATTTTATATTTGTTAAGTACATTGTCTAGATTATATTCATGTACCTAATTAATTACAAGGTTGTTTAGGTTCATGGATCTTATTCATTGAACTTATGTATAACCTTCTCTATATAAAAGGATGTAAGCCTATGGGCAAGATATATGAATCAATAAGTGATAAAAATTCAATACAAAATATAGTTCATTCTAAAGAGAGTTTTATCAAAAGCTAACACTATGCAGATCGACAAGCATGATACAGCCTATGCAGATCGACAAGCATGACAGCAGACAAAAATGTAACAATGGCAATAACATCTATATCTACTTCTTCTTCCCAGCTTTGCCCTCCTTTCTTTGTACTACTTCATCAGCATATTTCACACCTTTACCTTTGTAAGGTTCGGGGGGTCTCCATTTCCTAATTGAAGCAGCAAATTGACCAATGGCAGCCTTGTCATATCCACTTACTACGATTCTGGTGTTGTCTTCCACCTTCACTTGTATGCCAGCTGGAATTTCCATTCTAACTGGATGAGAGAACCCGAGATTTAATACCAAGACCTTTCCTTCCAACATTGCACGATATCCTACACCAATCAATTGAAGTCTCTTCTCAAATCCTTTAGATACAGCCACCACTATGTTATCGGTAAGAGTCCTGACAAAAGTAAAGTAGACTGGAGCTAAGAAAAAGGTATAGCACGTCTTGTGGTCCTATCGTTGAATTTCACTTCGTTTGAATAATGATCAGGTAGGTGGTAAGAGAGTTGTTTAAAAAATTACATTGAAAGCTTAATGCAGTCGACATTAATCTCTTGTTTTCTTAACAAAGTTTTTCCTTATTCATGATATATATTGAAAAAAAAATAAGATAACAACCGTACAAGGTGTTCAGAAAAGATCCACAATTTTTTTTTTAGAAAAACAAGATCAATTAGTTTCCAAGTAAGAATTCAAATAAAATCACGTTTTAAAATTTAGAGAATAGTAAAGAAGAAGAGAATAAATTAGGGTACATTAATATCAAATCTACGCACAATAAATATTAAAATAAAAGAAAACAATATATACCTATCCACAAAAATAAAAATAAAATGAGCTTACCTGAATAGGCCATGCATTTGGTTGGCCCTTCTCGTTTCCACTGCCTTTCTAACCCTAAGAAGACCTGACTCCTCCCTCTCAACCTTTACTTCTCGTGGATAAGCAATTGAAAGTTGCCCAAGAGGACCCTTTACATTCAAACCCTGACCTTCCATTGTGATTGTCACATTGGATGGAACTTCAATTGGTTGCTTCCCAATTCTCGATTCTTTACATTCCACAGTCTTCCTCATAAAACCAGCATGAGTGACAGGAACAGTGGAAACATATATCCCATTTCTTTCACTCAGAAATATAGATCTCAAGTTGCCGTCACCAAAGAAATAGATTTAGCTCAAAATTTCAGAATAAATTTGGAAAAACCAGTTTTATTGGCCAAATAACTATGACATGAAATCTTTTCTGCATGCTAGTTTTCAAGACAAAAGACATGAGAGACCATCTATCAAACAACTTTAAGTCATCAGCTTAAAAATAAATAATAAAAAAAGAAGAAGAGAGAGACAAAACAATGTGGTATTTTTGTCCTATTATAACACAATGATCAATCACACAAATGGAATTTAGGACCCAAGAAAATGAAAACCAAACTATGGATTCTTCACACCATTGTTACTCTTGGTGGACCAATAGGTTTTGTATAAATGACACAAACATTAGATTTAAATCCAGCCTTTGCTCTAGCACTTTTTAGAACTCATAGAAAAGTGCAACTTAATATCCACTAAACATCATTTGATCATCAGCCAATCAAAATTAAACTACACCAGTGAAAGTTGGTGTGATTAAACTCTACCATTGTGACAAATCATAATCAAACAATAACTAAACCAAACTAACTATAAAGATGAAAACCCTAAACCCTAAATCCTAATCAAACAATAACTATAAAGATGAAGACCCATCCATGGATTTTCTCAACATTGGTCATTTTTTCATCAAGGCAAACTAATATTGTTCCAAAAAACAAAAACAAAACAAAACATTCAATCCTTTTTTCTATGTTACAAATGTATGTGTTACATAAAACCTTGGTCCCAAAAAAGGAGGAAAAAAATTGACAGACAACAAATTCAAAGTTCAAGAACATCTAATAGCATATGTCCACAACATTTAGGCTCCCTTTGGATTTATGGATTTGAAATGAATAGATTTGATGCCAAGAATTTGAGGAGTATAGCCCTTTAAGTCAATGTAATAATTTAGATTTAGATATCAAGAATGAATTTGAAAGTTCTATAACAATGACTTTCACATAATTTCACAAAAATAGTTATTTGAAATCATTCTGTAAAAGATTCTACTTGTACATGATCTAAGCAAAATACATGAAACATACCTCTGTTCAATCCTCCACTTCAGTGTTATCATTTACCTGCAATAACTAATCCTCTAATATATATATATATATATATATATATATTTTGAAAAATAACTATCCTCTAATATTTTTATAAAATTCAACCTCAAATCTCTTCATGTGAAATCCATTCATCCAAAGGCTTGAAATTAGGCCAGAATACAAGTGAAGTTGGCTGGACCAAGCTGGTATAGCCCAGAATACAAGGCTTGGAATTAGGCCAAGCCCAATTGTACAGAGCAAATCCCGTAGTGCACAATAGATTAGGCTCAGCCCGAAACATGCAGCATACCAAGAAAGTGGAGTGCAAGCATAACTGGGCTGGAATTGCGGACAACAGATGGAGTGGGCACAAATGAGGCTGGTCTAGGTGAAAGACCTGGACCAGGCAACTTTGGCCCTTCCTTGGTTTGGAAATCTTCTAAGGCCAACCAAGACGTTGCAAGTCAGAAGAAGGCCAAGTTAACTGACATCAAGTCCAATTAAGATAGAGAAAAGATGTCTCACATGTGCGTAACGAATTGCTTCACAAGTATGCCAGGTATACCAAACCCTAATTAGCTTTCTCTATAAGGAAAAGGCTCTTTCTTCTCCCCTGCTAGGTATACCAAACCCTAATTGGCTTTGTCTCTCTACCTCACTCTCTCTCCCTTTTTTTTTGGGGTAGGTATCTCTCCCTTTTTAACTTATTGTTCCTTGTCTCGCAGGCTATCCCAGTTCACCGGAGCACTTTGAGCTTCCTTGTGTGGAATTCAACGCCGAAATTTAGATTAAACTAAAATTTACATGCATTGAACACCACCAAACAAATCCCAACAACAACATTTCATTGTATCAAAACCAAAACCAAAAAAATCCCCTACTCATATTAGGAACCTATCATAAAAACCCAATTCATGTTTCAACAATCAACCTCCCCAGAAAACAATACATGATGTTATACTGTTCAAATCTGTTAGGATATACCTTCTTATTATTGGAGTGTGGGACCCAATTAGTTTTGGTTTGTTAAAGAATTTTAATTTGATTTGGTTTAGATATAATATATTTTAATATATTATATCTAATTTTTGGAGACGTAATTCAATTGAGTAACAATTAGGATTTGATTTCAAAACCCAAGATTCAATATATATATATATATATTATCTTTGGTCCGGTGACAGAGTGCTGCGGAAAATATTATACATTTTGGTTGTTGCTTTTCCGAAGTTCGGGCGGGTATTACAGATTGTTAAATCAATTTGGTGGGTTTTGGTCTATGCGGGGCTTCTACATATTGGTTCAATTTTGATTTTTTTGAAGCTCGGTTTGGGGCATCTTCGATTAGTGTTGGTTCATTATTTTGGATCTTCTACAATTTTGGTTTCGAAGATTTTGATTCATCTATTTGGTGAGGTCTTTTCTCTTATTTATTTGTGACTATTTGGAATTCACCTAAAGGTGATTTTGTGAGACCATTCGTGTCTCGTTTGTAATCGTTTGTAAACTTATTTGGTTGATAGTGGAATCAGATTTCGATCCCGTTACATTGAGAAAATCACATAAAATTCTCGTGTTGTTTTTGATTTAATTTTTCCGCATTAGTTTTTATTTCCATTGATTGATTTACTTGTGGGGAATCATATTTTTCCTAACAACTGGTATCAGAGCTTACGGTTTATTTCGATTTATTTATTTGTGTAAATCAATGGAGGGGAATGTGGGTCGTATGTCTAGTTTCAATGGAAGCAATTGGGTAACTTGGAAAACTAAAATAGAGTTGTAACAATGGACTAAGTCACTAGTAGCATGTTGAATGAAGAAACTAGAAGAAAATTAGCGGGTTCCTCTCATTCGGAAGCATTCGTTGTGAGAGGCCGAAGCAAAATAAGGGGGAGGAGTAAGACTCCTCATGGTTGTGATCAAAGCCGTGACAAATCAAAAGATGGTTTTTTTTTTTCAAAGAAAGACATTGAGTGCTATTATTGCCATGAGAAAGGGCACATGAAGCAAGAATGCCAAAAGCTCAAGAACAATGAGAAAAAGCGCGACAAAAGTGTGGATAAGAAGTAAGAAGACACAATGGCAGTTACTACCGATGATCTCATGATTTTTTGTGAAGATGATTGTATCAATTTTGTGGGCCAAGAGAGCAATTGGGTGATTGATTCCGGTGCTTCTTTTCATGTGACTTCTCGAGTTGATTTCTTCACTACCTACACCGAAGGAGATTATGGTTCTGATCGAATGGGTAATGAAGGTTTGTCCAAGATTATCGGCATGGGTGATGTTTGCTTGGAAACAAATTTGGGTTGCAAGTTGTTGCTTAAAGAAGTGAGGCATGTTCCCGATATTCGCCTCAATTTGATCTCTACTGGGAAGCTAGATGATGAAGGCTTCAACAACAAATTTGGTGATGGAATATAGAAGCTCACAAAGGGTTCTTTGGTGGTGGCTAAGTGCAAGAAGACTCATACATTTTATTCGATGCAAGGAAAAATTTATAAAGATATTGTCAATGCACTTCAAGATGATACTTCTACCGAATTGTGGAACAAGCGACTTGGGCACATGAGTGAAAAGGGGCCGCAAGTTTTGTTCAAGAAAGAGCTTCTACCCAGTTTGAAAGGTACATATCTTAAAACTTGTGTTCATTGTTTGGCGGGTAAATAACATAGAGTTTCTTTTCAGAAAAATGTTGCTTCTAGAAAAGAAAATGCTTTGGAGTTGATTCATTCAGATGTTTGTGGTCATTTGAAAGTTAGAACACATAGTGGTGCACTTTATTTTGTTACTTTCATTGATGATTATTCAAGGAAAGTTTGGGCTTTTCTACTAAAAATTAAAGATCAAGTTCTAGAAGTATTTAAGCATTTTCAGGCCATGGTTGAAAGAGAAATAGTGCAGATATTGAAGTGCATTCGATCAGACAATGGTGGTGAATACATTGGGCCATTTGATGAGTATTGTTGCAGCCAAGGTATTTGGCACCAAAAGACAGTTAAGAAGACTCTTCAACAAAATGGCGTTGCCAAGAGGATGAACCGCACAATTGTGGAAAGAACAAGGTGTTTGCTTTCACAAGCTAAATTGCCAAGATCCTTTTGGGGTGAGGCAATGAAGACAGCGGTTGACGTAATCAATTTATCTCCTTCTTATCCTTTGAATGGTGATGTTCCAGAAAGAGTTTGGACCGGCAAAGATGTGTCTTATGAGCACTTGAGAGTGTTTGGTTGTCGAGCTTTTGTTCACATTCCAAAGGATGAGAGGTCCAAGCTTGATAATAAGTCAAGACAATGTATTTTTCTTGGCTATGGACGTGATGAATTCGGGTATAGATTGTGCGATCCGGTCGACAAGAAAGTCATTCGAAGCTGTGATGTTGTGTTTCTTGAAGACCAAACAATTGAAGACTTTGACAAAGGTGATCAACTGGAGCAAAAAACTAGTGATCTCATTGACATGGATCCATCTCCTTCATCTTCAGTTGATGATGAAAATGGGGGAGATGTGCAGCCACCTATTGGAGATGTGGATGATGGTTCTAATCCTAATGAAGTTGAGCCCGAAATTGAGGAAGAGCATCCGACTCAAGAACCACCACTTCAACTTGAGTTGAGGAAATCTACAAGGAACCGGCAACCTTCGAGAAAGTATCCTCCCAATGAGTTTGTGTTGATTTCCGATCAATGAGAGCTTGAGAGCTACCAAGAAGCAATTGAGCATGCAAAGAAAGATGATTAGAAAAAGGTAATGGAAGAGAGATGAATTCCTTACTTCAAAATCACACTTATGAATTAGTGAAGTTGCCTAAGGGGAGGAAAATTCAGAAAAATAAGTGGGTCTTCAAATTGAAGAATGATGGTAAGAATCTGAGGTACAAAGCACGTCTTGTTGTGAAAGGCTTTGGGCAAAAGAAATGCATTGACTTTGATGAGATTTTCTCGCCAGTTGTGAAGATATCTTCTATTCGGGTTGTACTTGGCATGGCTGCAAGTATGAACCATGAAGTTGAACAACTTGATGTGAAGACCACATTTCGTCACGGTGATCTTGAAGAAGAAATTTACATAGAGAAACCAGAAGGTTTTGTAGAGAAAGGGAAAGAGAAATTTGTTTGCACATTGAAGAAAAGTTTGTATGGCCTCAAGCAAGCCCCGCGGCAATGGTACAAAAAATTTGACTCTTTCATGATGAATAATGGTTTTTCTAAAACCACTTCGGACCATTGTATGTTTGTAAAAAAAATTTCGGATGGCAAATTTATTATTCTTTTGCTTTAGGTTGATGACATGTTAATTGTGGGTCAAGATTACACCATGATTAACAGGTTAAAATTGGAGTTAAGCAAGTCTTTTGCTATGAAAGATTTGGGGTCGACAAAGCAAATTCTTGGTATGAAAATTGTTCGTGATTGCAAAGAGGGATTGATTTGGTTGTCTCAAGAAAGTTACATTGAGAAGGTTCTTGAGAGATTCAACATGGATAAAGCAAGGCTAGTTGGTTGTCCACTTGCAGGTCACTTCAAGCTTAGTTCGAATCAATGCCCTACAAGTGAGAAAGACAAGGAAGAGATGCAGAAAATTCCTTATGCTTCAACAGTTGGTTCTTTAATATACGCCATGGTTTGTACAAGGCCAGATATTGCTCACGTCGTTGGTGTGGTGAGTCGGTTTCTTCTAATCCGGGTAAAGAACATTGGGTAGCAGTAAAATGGATTCTAAGGTATCTTCGAGGGACTTCGAAAGTGTGTTTGTGTTTTGGAGATAGTAAGCTGATGCTTGATGGGTTCACGGATTCTGACATGGCCGGTGATGTTGATTCTAGGAAATCTACTTCAGGGTATTTGATAACTTTTGCAGGGGGAGCTGTGACATGCCAATCTAAATTACAAAAATGTGTTGCTCTCTCAACTACCGAAGCTGAATTTATTTCCATTACGGAAGCTTGCAAAAAAGAGTTGTGGTTGAAGAATTTTTTGCAAGAGTTGGGTTTGAAGCAAGAAATGTATGTGCTTTATTGTGATAGTCAAAATGCTATTCATTTGAGTAAAAATTCTACTTTTCATTCGAGATCGAAACACATTGATGTGAGATACTACTGGATTCGTGATGTGTTAGATTCGAAATTGTTACAACTCGAAAAGGTTCACATAGATGATAATATTTCGGATATGTTGACAAAGACTTTGTCGAGGGACAAACATTTAAAGTGTCGAATTTTGGCGGGTATGGTTGATGTCTCCACCTAAGTCGGTAGGAGGAAAATTGTTGGGATATACCTTCTTATTGGAGTGTGGGACCCAATTGGTTTTGGTTTGTTAAAGAATTTTAATTTGATTTGGTTTAGGTATAATATATATTAATCTATTATATTTAATTTTTAGAGACCTAATTCAATTGAGTAACAGTTAGGATTTGATTTCAAAACCCAAGATTCAATATATATATATATATATATATATATATATATTATCTTTGGTCCAGTGACAGAGTGCTGCGGAAAATATTATACATTTTGGTTGTTGTTTTTTCGAAGTTCGTGCGGCTATTACAAATTGTTAAATCAATTTGGTGAGTTTTGGTCTCCGCAGGGCTGCTACATATGTTGGGTATACCTCCTTATTGGAGTGTGTGACCCAATTGATTTGTTAAAGAATTTTAATTTGGCTTGGTTTAGGTATAATATATTTTTATATATTATATTTGTGGAGGCCCAATTCAATTTGGATACAATTAGGGTTTGATTCCAAAACCTAAGATTTAATATATTTTTTTGGGTTGTTTTTTCCCAAGCAAGGACGGTGGCTTTGTTTGTGGGTGAAAAACACTTTTTCGAAGTGCTGCGGCTAATACAGTGTGTTTGAAATCAAACAATTCGGTGGGAGTGCTTTAGTGCATCTTCGGTTTTCGGTTCTGATTTGGGTTCGTTATTTTGGGTCTTCTACAACTCTGGTTCTGAAGATTTTGGTTCATCTATTTGGTGAGGTCTTTCCTCTTTGTTTATTTGTGATTATTTGGAATTCACCTAAGGGTGGTTTTGGGAGACCATTAGTGTCTCGTTCGTAATCGTTTGGAACTTATTTGGTTAATAGTGGAATCGGATTTCGATCCCGTGGACGTACCTCACATTGAGGGAACCACGTAAAAATTCTTGTGTTGACCTTGATTTAATTTTTTCGCATTAGTTTTTATTCCCATTGATTGATTTACTTGTGCGGAATCATTGATTTTCCCTAACAACTGGCATCAAAGCTTACGGTTTATTTGGGTGTAATTATTTGTGTAAATCAATGGAGGGGAATGTGGGTCGCATGTCTAGTTTCAATGGAAGTAATTGGGTAACGGGGAAAACTAAAATGGAGGACCTATTATTTTGTAAAGATTTGTATAGACCCATTGAGGGTGATAGTAACAAATCAAAAGATGGTTCTTTTTGAAAGAAAGACATTGAGTGTTATTATTGCCATGAGAAAGGGCACATGAAACGGGAATGCCGAAAGCTCAAGAATAAGGAGAAAATGCGTGACAAAAGTGTGGACAAAAAACAAGAAGACACAACGGCAGTTACTACTGATGATCTCATGGTCGTTTGTGAAAATGATTGTATCAATTTTGTGGGCCAAGAGAGCAATTGGGTGATTGATTCCGGTGCTTCTTTTCATGTGACTTCTCGAGTTGATTTCTTCACTACCTACACCGAAGAAGATTATGGTTTTGTTCGAATGGGTAATGAAGGTTTGTCCAAGATTATTGGTATAGGTGATGTTTGCTTGGAAACAAATTTGGTCTGCAAGTTATTGCTTAAAGATGTGAGGCATGTTCCCGACATTCGCCTCAATTTGATCTCTACTGGGAAGCTAGATGATGAAGGCTTCAACAAAAAATTTGGTGATGGAATATGGAAGCTCACAAAAGGTTCTTTGGTGGTGGCTAAATGCAAGAAGACTCATACACTTTATTCGATGCAAGGAAAAATTTGTAAAGGTGTTGTCAATGCACTTGAAGATGATACCTCTACCGAATTGTGGCACAAACGGCTTGGCCATATGAGTGAAAAGGGGCTGCAAGTTTTGTTCAAGAAAGAGCTTCTACCCGGTTTGAAAGGTACACATCTCAAAACTTGTGTTCATTGTTTGGCGGGTAAACAACATAGAGTTTCTTTTCATAAAAATATTGCTTCTAGAAAAGAAAATGTTTTGGAGTTGATTCATTCGAATGTTTGTGGTCCTTTAAAAGTTAGAACACATGGTGGTGCACTTTATTTTGTTACTTTCATTGATGATTATTCAAGGAAAGTTTGGGCTTTTTACTAAAAACTAAAGATCAAGTTCTAGAAGTATTTAAGCATTTTCAGGCTATGGTTGAAAGAGAAACAGGGCAGAAATTGAAGTGCATCCGATTAGATAATGATGGTGAATACATTGGGCCATTTGATGAGTATTGTCGCAGCCAAGGTATTCGGCACCAAAAGACAGTTAAAAAGACTCCTCAACAAAATGGAGTTGCCGAGAGAATAAACCGCACAATTGTGGAAAGAACAAGGTGTTTGCTTTCACAAGCTAAATTGCCAAGATCCTTTTGGGGTGAGGCATTGAAGACAGCGGTTGACGTGATCAATTTGTCTCCTTCGTATCCTTTGAATGGTGATGTTCCAGAAAGAGTTTGGACCGATAAAGATGTGTCTTATGAGCACTTGAGAGTATTTGGTTGTCGAGCTTTTGTTCACATTCCAAAGGATGAGAGGTCCAAACTTGACAGCAAGTCAAGACAATGTATCTTTCTTGGCTATAGGCGTGATGAATTTGGGTATAGATTGTGGGATCCGGTCGACAAGAAAGTCATTCGAAGCCGTGATGTTGTGTCTCTTGAAGACCAAACAATTGAAGACTTTGGCAAAGGTGACCAACCGGAGCCAAAAACTAGTGATCTCATTGACATGGATCCATCTCCTTCATCTTCAGTTGATGATGAAAATGGGGGAGATGTGCAGCCACCTATTGAAGATGTAGAGGATGATGCTAATCCTAATGAAGTTGAGCCAGAAATTGAGGAAGAGAATCCAACTCAAGAACCGCCATCACAACTTGAGTTGAGAAAATCTACAAGGGACCGACAACCTTCAAGAAAGTATCCTCCCAATGAATTTGTGTTGATTTCTGATCAAGGGGAGCCTGAGAGGTACCAAGAAGCAATTGAGAATGCAAAGAAAGGTGATTGGAAAAAGGCCATGGACGAGGAGATGAATTCCTTGCTTGAAAACCAAACTTATGATTTAGTGAAGTTGCCTAAAGGGAGGAAAATTCTGAAAAATAAGTGGGTTTTCAAATTGAAGAATGATGGCAAGAATCTGAGGTACAAGGCACGTCTTGTTGTGAAAAGCTTTAGGCAAAAGAAAGGTATTGATTTTGATGAAATTTTCTCACCGGTTGTAAAGATGCCTTCTATTCGGGTTGTACTTGGCATGGCTGCAAGTATGAACCTTGAAGTTGAGCAACTTGATGTGAAGACCGCATTTCTTCATGGTGACCTTGAAGAAGAAATTTACATTGAGCAACCGGAAGGCTTTGTGGAAAAAGGGAAAGAGAAATTTGTTTGCAAATTGAAGAAAAGTTTGTATGGCCTCAAGCAAGCCCCGCGACAATGGTACAAAAAATTTGACTCTTTCATGATGAATAATGGTTTTTCCAAAACCACTTCGGACCATTGTGTGTTTGTGAAAAATTTTCCGGATGGTAAATTTATTATTCTTTTGCTTTATGTTGGTGACATGTTAATTGTGGGTCAAGATTCTACCATGATAAACAGGTTGAAATTGGAGTTGAGCAAGTCTTTTGCTATGAAAGATTTGGGACCGGCAAAGCAAATTCTTGGTATGAAAATTGTTCGTGATCGCAAAGAGGGGCTGATTTGGTTGTCTCAAGAAAGCTATATTGAGAAATTTCTTCAGAGGTTCAACATGAATAAAGCAAAGCCGGTTGGTTGTCCACTTGCAGGTCACTTCAAGCTTAGTTTAAATCAATGTCTTACAAGCGAAAAAGACAAAGAAGAGATGTTGAAAGTTCCTTATGCTTCAGCAGTTGGTTCTTTGATGTATGCCATGGTTTGTACAAGGCCGGATATTGCTCACGCCGTTGGTGTGGTGAGTCGTTTTCTCTCTAATCCGGGTAAAGAACATTGGGCAGCGGTAAAATGGATTCTAAGGTATCTTCGAGGGACTTCGAAGGTATGTTTGTGTTTTGGGGATGGTAAGCCGATGCTTGATGGATTCACAGATTCTGACTTGGCTGGTGATGTTGATTCTCGGAAATCTACTTCAGGGTATTTGATGACTTTTGCAGGGGGAGCTGTGGCATGGCAGTCTAAATTACAAAAATGTGTTGCTCTCTCAACTACCGAAGCTGAATTTATTGCCATTACAGAAGCTTGCAAAGAAGAGTTATGGTTGAAGAAATTTTTGCAAGAGTTGGGTTTGAAGCAAGAAAAGTATGTGCTTTATTGTGATAGTCAAAATGCTATTCACTTGAGTAAAAATTCTACTTTTCATTCGAGATCGAAACACATTGATGTGAGATACCATTGGATTCGTGATGTGTTAGATTCGAAATTGTTACAACTCGAAAAGGTTCACACAGATGATAATATTTCAGATATGTTGACAAAGACTTTGTCGAAGGACAAACATTTAAAGTGTCGAACTTTGGCGGGTATGGTTAATCTCTCCACCTAAGTCGATAGGGGGAGAATTGTTGGGTATACCTCCTTATTGGAGTGTGGGACCCAATTGATTTGTTAAAGAATTTTAATTTGGCTTGGTTTAGGTATAATATATTTTTATATATTATATTTGTGGAGGCCCAATTAAATTTGGATACAATTTGGGTTTGATTCCAAAACCTAAGATTTAATATATTTTTTTGGGTTGTTTTTTCCCAAGCAAGGACGGCGGCTTTGTTTGTGGGTGAAAAACACTTTTTCGAAGTGCTGCGGCTAATACAGTGCATTTGAAATCAATCAATTCGGTGGGAGTGCTTTGGTGCATCTTCGGCTTTCGGTTCTGATTTGGGTTCGTTATTTTGGGTCTTCTACAACTCTGGTCCTGAAAATTTTGGTTCATCTATTTGGTGAGGTCTTTTCTCTTTATTTATTTGTGATTATTTGGAATTCACCTAAGGGTGGTTTTGGGAGACCATTAGTGTCTCGTTTGTAATCGTTTGGAACTTATTTGGTTGATAGTAGAATCGGATTTCGATCCCGTGGACGTACCTCATATTGAGGGAACCACGTAAAAATTCTTGTGTTGACTTTGATTTAATTTTTCTGCGTTAGTTTTTATTCCCATTGATTGATTTACTTGTGGGGAATCATTGATTTTCCCTAACAACAACATATTGGTTCAATTTTGATTTTTTTGAAGCTCGATTTGGGGCATCTTCGGTTAGTGTTGGTTCATTATTTTGGATCTTTTATAACTTTGGTTTCGAAAATTTTGATTCATCTATTTGGTGAGATCTTTCCTCTTATTTATTTGTGATTATTTGGAATTCAAGGTGATTTTGTGAGACCATTCGTGTCTCGTTTGTAATCGTTTAGAAACTTATTTGGTTGATAGTTGAATCGAATTTTGATCCCGTGGAAGTACCTTACATTGAGGGAACCATGGAAAATTTTCATGTTGTTTTTGATTTAATTTTTCCGTATTAATTTTTATACCCGTTGATTGATTTACTTGTGGGCAATCATATTTTTCCTAACAAAATCAAGAAGACCCATCTCAGAATCATGATATTGGAGTGACCCAATAAATACACACATCCATATTCAACAATACACAATGTATTAGAGACATATGTATGATACAAGAGGTTAGAAAGAAAGGAGTATTAGAACCCATACCCGGTTTGAAAAGAAGCTGTGATTGAAGAAGCCATTGTTCATAGGTTCGGAGCTGGAGCTCACTGGGAAGGTTTGTGAACCCTTTTTCTGGTAATCGATGAAAAGGCCTATCCAAATCGACTGTTATCAGCTACGGACTTTTTGCGTAATAACCCAATTGCCCCTCATACGTGATGATATCTCCCATATTACCCCCTTTTTCTTTTTCTTTTTTCAGTTTTTGCTATTTTTTTCTTATTTCTTTTCTTTTGAGGATCTAAGAAAAATGTGAGAAAAATAAAGAATAGAATTGAAATTGGATACTTTTTTTTTTTATCAATTATTCTCTCCAAGTCAATTAGAATGAAGTTGTATGAGGAGGTGTAGGCTAGTGCAATTGTTAGGCTCATAACTATACTCAGATTAGAGCCAAACCCTATTAAAAATTTTAACTCTTTGGATTAAAGGTACAATTCAATTGCCTTGTTAAAGATGTTTGTGATCACTAAATTGACCAAGTAATAAAAAAAATTAAAAGGAAAAGTGTAAGGTATGCCTATTTCAGCATAAATTTATTTGGTTCTCAAATTAGTTATTGCTTGATCTAATTAGAGCTTTATGCCTACCTAATTTTCCAACTACAATTAATTATGAGAACCATTGCAGCTGAATATTTGATCAGCACAAACACTAATTTTACTTCAAAGTTTTGAAAAAAAACAATAATTGATAGTAAAATATGAGAGCAATAAAATCTCTTTTGAACAAGGAAATTTGTGTTCACGCAATGGAATGCTTTGCAAGAATTTTGCAATAATCAAATCCACCACCACATTCCAAAAGGACAATATGGGTGTAAATATTGTAATCTCCTATTATCTTCATTACTATTTTTTAAAATTTTATTTATAGATTTTTTTGGGGTTCATGTTCATTTGAAGAGGTATTCACAAGGTCCAACTTATAGGGTTGAAAATTAGGGAAGGCACTTGCACTGCCACTTTTCTTTTTCTTTAATTTTTTGGGGCCCCCTCTTTGTGAAGATGGAAAGAACTCCATTTGTGTTGTTTCTACTTTCAAAGACCCACAAATATGCATTTTAGATACATACATGTAAAGAAATTCATTTGATAAAAGATTAAGATGTTATTTCTTTCTTTCTTTCTTTGTTTTTTTTTTTTTTTTTTTTTTTTTTTAGGAAAAGATGCTATTTCTTTTTCAAGTGACCCTGTTTAAAGGAGATGCTCTTAAAATCACCAATCAAATATTGTTCTTTTTTTTATTTATTTTTATTTTATGTCTATATATAACCTTTTACACTACAAGAAAAGCTGGCTATAACAACGTTTCTTAGACATCGTTTCTTGGACAAACGTTGTGAAAGACGCGTTAAACACACGCGTTAGATTAAAATACACCCGTTAAACACGCGTTTCACTTTATAACAGTGCTCCGTCTCCCCATTTCTCTTTCCGTCTCTATCATTCTCTCTCTATCGTTTGCTCTCTCCGTCCTAGATCTAGGGTTTTCTCCGTCTCTCTCATGCTTCTTGAGAGATTCACCAGTTCGATTACGATTACTTGGTCAGATTTAATTCTAAATCCATCGATTTTGGAATCGATTTGGTTGAAATTTCCAGACGATTTTTTGTTGTTCTTGATTCTGATTCTGATGATTTTGCAGAGAAAGATGGACCGGTTGAGTTGCAGGAACGCGAGGTTACGAGACTGAGGAGTGAAAAAGGATCGAGATCATGGATCGGGATTGAGACAGGGATCGAGACCGAGACCGGTCGAGTCGAAGCAAGAGGAGGAGATGAGATCATGAATACTGGGTTTCTGGTAATCCTCCTAAGGTCTGGTCCTCCCGTCGCTACCGCCCCTCAGGTCTCATCCTCTCTCTCTCTCTCTCTCCCTCTATTGCTCCATCAGATCTAGTCTCAAACACATGACTCACTATCTTCCTCGCTCTTCCTACTGGATTTCGAAATTTCTTATTCAATAACATATGTTTCAGATATGAGATTTCTCATTCAAAAATATGTTTTGAGATTTGAAATTTCTTATTCAAAAACATATGTTTCAGATCTAAAATTTCTCATTCAAAAATATATGTTTAAGGTTTGAAATTTGTCATTCAAAAATATTTGTTTGAGATTTGAATTTTTTCATTCGAAACAATATCCTTGATTTTTTTTTCCTTTAAATGGTTTGATAATGCTTCCCTTAGGAACTTGTCGTGGTCAGTTTTGGTTTCATTTTCTTCTTGGTATGGCAAATTCTATAACTTTTTCACTGAAATATTTGGTATCTGTGTGCATTGCAGGTTTGCACAAGCTCTCTCTATTGAACATGGAAGGTTGCCCTGTTACTGCGGTATGCTTGGACTCTCTTGCAGGTTCACTTTTACCTTTTCTTCTCCTCTGAGCCATCGCCATTGTAGTTATGTTACTGGATATTGTGATAAATATTGCATTTTGAGAGAAGGGTATGTGCTATGAAACAATAAATATTTCATGAGTATTATTTGTTTTATGGTCTAAACTTAAGAAAATATCTTGACAAAGGTAACTCAAAGATATGATTTTGGATTTGTAGGAGACTAGCAGTTTATTGCAAATCCAGGATTTCCATTTGAAAATTTAAACATTTTGTGGATCAAAGCACAATAAAAATATTTGGAAGTGTAATGCATTGGATTATTGAGAAAATGAAAAAAAATTACTTTCTCAGTAATGTTTTCTATTTGGAAGCTGACTTCTGATTTTCAAAGGAGTTGATTGTTAATTTTTTTGATTTTCTGCTTAAATGTTTTTGACTTAACGTGGTAAATGCTGGTGATGAATGAAGGATTTCTTGTGATATACTATGATTAATAATAGTATAAGTTATTCATGTTTGGTATTAATCTGATTGCCATTTGTTCTATACATGCAGCTATTCCTGCCCTGCTATATTTGAACCTAAGTAGATGTAATTTGTCTGACGATGGGTGTGAAAAGTTTTCAGGTAGGTTATATATAAACTTTACTTTGTATCCCTCCTGATTTAAGAATAATGGACTGTCTTTTAAATTGGGATACATACTCCACTTTCTAATAGCACCAGGAAAACATTGAAACAATCTTCACAGCAAAAAGTAACCTTTTTCATGTCATGTTTTCTGCAGGGCTACGGAATAAAGTACTAAGCTTGGGATTCAATGATATCTCAGATGCTTGTTTGGTACACATGAGAGGTGGTTTTTCCTTCTTATATTTATGCAAGTTCAACAACAATATAAAAAATTAGGGCAAAAATTATAGAGTTTCTCACTTTTGACGGAGATACCCAAGAGGGATAATAGATGGGTCTTGTGCAACAACTCACAGCTGTATTTAGGGAATGGGTATTCCTCTAGCCGTTGAATATACAATATGTAGAATTTTCCCTCCTTGCTTCTCAAAATCCATTCTTGTGGGTTTGCCTTCCGATGTGATTATTTTTGGCAGGTATATAAACATCATGACAAATGCACTTTATTTAGCAAAATTGTAGATTTATTGTGTTTGGTTTATTTAAATTTTCCTTATTTTGTGGAAATTAATCTGTATTCTGAAACATGAGTTCTCTATTATGTAATACCAGAGCCCTTCAGAGTTTATATGGATAAAATAGAGACATGCCATTTTAGAATTGTGGAAATTGAAAAATCAATTGGTGACACTATGATCAACAACACTGATGCAGAAAGCAGACTTACACTGGCAGATGCTTTGGTATATGCCTGTAACCAAGGTGTAGAGCAGGTATATAAACATCATGACAAATGCACTTTATTTAGCAAAATTGTAGATTTATTGTGTTTGGTTTATTTAAATTTTCCTTATTTTGTGGAAATTAATCTGTATTCTGAAACATGAGTTCTCGGTTATGTAATACCAGAGCCCTTCAGAGTTTATATGGATAAATAATTACAAGTGCGGGCAACGAACTTTGACAATAAGCTATACTAACAACTATTGCAATAACCCAAACAAAAACTAGTCTCACATCCTCAGTCACTCTAATTGCATTAATGAGAACGACCGTAACCAACCATTCATGTCTAATATTCGTTAGGATAATAATATAATATTATCTTAACGCTCTTAATCAAGAAGAACATTAACTCATTGGTATTGGTGGTCTTCTTTTGTTTTTCTATCTTGTATCTTTGATTGGGGACTGTTTGGCTTTTGGTTGGTTTTCTTTAGTCTTGTTTGCTTAATTGGTTCCTCACCAATCATTTCAGTTTAGTGGTGGCATATGATTGCACTTGCTTTTTGATGTTGACATAGTTGGGATTGTTAAATTTTATTGTGATTGCACTTGTATTTTGATCTTCATTAATAAAAAATCTTCTTTTGTTGATAAAAAACAATGACATTGACAGTAGCTTCCACTCTTTTTGTCTTTCCTCTATATAAACACCTCATTGTCTGAGCTTGGACACAAGTTTCAGAGATAAGAGTAAGTAAAGGTAATGCTTCTCTCTCTCTCTCTCTCTCTCTCTCTCTCTGAAAGTTCTTAAAGGGCTGTGGGGTGGGAGGACCTGTTTTATTCTGTTCTGTTTTATAATTTCATTTTTGTTTATTATTTGTATACTTTCTTTTTGGATTAATTTAAGTTATTCTTCGAATATACATTTAATTGATCACATCCTTAATTTGTTTAGGTCTTGGAGAATCAATTCAAGAAAGGATATGGAAAACTATTGCTTTGGTAAGGTGCTCTCCCACACAGACATTACGTACACATTGGAGATACCGAACTGGGCAGCTGATTTGCCGGAAGACAATGATGCCATCATGCCAGTGTGGGATCAAGGTGGAAGATATTGGGAGCTTCGTATGACAATAAGGGCAGATCAAAGAAAGGCCTTGAAATCCATTTAAACTCTGAAGGGCAGGTTTCAATAATGGGCTTCGTATGACAATAAGGACAACAATACAAGTACAATACCTGCCCTTCAGAGTTTAAATGGGTTTCCTTATTTTGTGGAAATTGAAAAATCAATTGGTGGTTCATTTTCCTAACTCTTTTTGGAAGAGTTTGCTCTATTTTAGAAAGTTTAGTTTGCTCTATTTTAGAAAGTTCAGTTTGTCTTTTTGGAAGAGTTTGCTCTATTTCGGGAAAATTTTTTTTGATACTTTTTAGCAGCTTCATGTTTATTTTTATTTTTAACATTTTCACTAGGTTTCTTTAACTGAAAATTACATTTGGTTCCATTGTAGTATGACTACTCCAAATGGACGATTTATGACACAAAAGAAACTCTGCTTGTCTATGAGTGATTGTAAGTGCCGTTAAATATCATCTAGGAATCATCTGTTCTTTTTAATAAACTGATTTTATTTTCATCTCCTTTCTATCATTTTTCAGTTCATCCAGAAAGTTGGAATCCGATGTGGTCTGTATCAAGGTAATACATTGTCATTGATGAAAAAACAGATGTCATTGTTTGTAACCATTTAATCTAGCGTCTGATGCTGACTAGGGTTTGTATGTCTTAAATGTAGCATACTTACTGGCCTTCTCTCATTCATGGTGAGATTCTGAACTCTCTAGTATTCTATGGCTATTGTCTGCTAACTATACAGGATAGATACACAACTAGATGAAATGTGCCTGAAATTTTCTTTATGGACATCTCAATCCCATTTATTTACATACCAAACAGTCCTTATTCATTTGACTTTTGAGTCTTGAGTTCTTGCCGATGACTGTATCATAGGAATGTATTCTGCATTCATGACATTGTATACTACTCAATTTTTAACAAAGTATCTGGTTGTGCATTGGTGTAACTGGTTGATTCACTTATTTCAATGAATGGAGGTTTTCTGCACCTTCTCTGCTTCCTCGTGCATCCGTGCATCCGTCTCCACTTTATTTTAAATTTATTGAATGATTTCCTGGTTGATTCGCTTATTTTAAAGTATTATGTGATTTTCTTACCTGTTTTATTACTCTTTCCATCGTCATCTGTGACCCTACTACCACTATCGGCCACCTCTATTCCTCTCTCCGTCTCTTTCCGTCCCTCTCCTTCACCTTTGACCCTTGCCACATATGGCCACCTTTTTGGCATACATGAAACCACAGAGGCATGAGTAAGTCAAATACCTATATATATTATATATTTATTACATTATTGAGAACACGAAAACATACCGGTAATTGTATTTGCAGGAAATGGAATATACAAAACATACAAACCCTCAGCTCAGTGTATAAAATTGAATGCTTTACAAATTACATTCTCTCTTGAAATATCACAAACCTTGGGGGTGAAGGAGACAGGTAGGTAGGTACACATTTTATGCTCTGCTTGACTGTCAAATGTTCACACAACATAAAACACATACAAACCCTCATCTCATTCTCTATATGCTTTGTTCTTTCTTTATTGTCCTACTCATTAATTTTTGTTTGGATCATCGTAGTATGAACCAGTTGAAATCATTAATGAGGAACAGATTTCAGTAATAAATCAATATTTATTTTGTTATTTTGAAGAATTGATCTCTGATATATGCCCCATTTTGAAAGGGCAAAAATTAGATTGTATTGTTTTCTTGAATTGATATCTACTGAGGCATGTATGTTCTCTCCAGATGAAGAAATTTTAGCTAGAAGGCAACTTCCTCCTGAATGCCAGCCTGAACTTCATACAGATTATGATGGTCCTTCACTCTTATGAGTAAATATATTTATGTGATGAACGTGAAGTTTTTTTGAATGTGGGTGTTTGCAGGTGGTGGAGGTGAAGAGTTTTAAACCTATTTTTCGCTAGCTTTATTATTGGCAATAATTATAATTTGCTAACTTTTTATTTATTATTTTTAGGTTAGCTTCTCTATTTTTTTGACTGATTCCAGTGTTTTTTTGTAGGAGCATTGGCCAGCTGTTCCTTGAAATAAGCATTGGCCCATGAATGAGTTTTCTAATATTTTAATGGTTTTATTAACATTTTTTTGGGGTATGGTTTGTGGTTAAATATAAACAGCTAGGAAATGTTACAATGTTCTTGTGTTTCTCAAATGTAAAATTGTAGTCATTTGGAAGAGGAATTAAACTTGTTTGGTTATTTTTGTTTATGCGCTTCTATATAAGAATCCTTAACTTTCAGATTTGATCTTATTTAGCTAATAGTGCAATTTGACAATTAAATCCGTATTTTGCTAATTTTTTTTGTTTTTTTTTTCTTTTTGAGAAGCATTATTTTCATAAATGAAAGTTACTTATATTGTTTTTTCCCCCATAATTAGTAGTGGAATTTTTTTTTAAATAATAAGGAGAAAAGATGGCGTTTTTGAAAAACGTCACTAAATGTCGTCATATGACGTCAGCGTTTAACCGTGACGGATTTCACGTTACGGATGTATAAGCATTTAGGACGTTTTAAAAAGCGCCGGCTAAAGTCATTAGTGACGTTTAATAAACGTCATAAACTAAAGACGGCGGCCGTATCTGCGACGAAAGTTATAAACGCCACTTTATCCTTTAACGGCGTTTTTATGGCTTATAGTGGCGTTTTTTAAACGTCGCTAATGGCCAAAATTCCTGCAGTGTTAGATATATTTGGACAATCAGAATTGATGCACAGTGGACATGGTTTACTTCCAATTGGATCACATTCACATTCACATTCACATTCACATTCTCATCTTGCTTTAATATTTACAATCTCTCATTGGTTTTGGCTAAAAGTTGTAATCTTCCTATCAAAGAACCAAAAGAAATCACCTTTAAGCACCAACTCCTTTCCTTTATAAGGAAAGCACTCATAATTTATAGCATTTATTTAGGGATTATTTGGGATATTCTAAATAAGTATATTTTTTTGACTTTTTTTAAAAAAATATGTAGAAAAATAGATAAGAGATGTTGATTAATGTGACCTAAATAAGTGTATGTAAATAAAAAAAATACAGTTTTTTAGTTCAAAAATGATTCGTAGCTCGAAACTTATGAGCCTCGAATGGCCCGACTGCCCAAAACGAAATGTTTTTTTTTTTTTTCAAACACAGACAGGAGAAGAGGAGAGAGAGAGAGAGAGAGAGAGAGAGAAAAGAGGGGAGAGGAGAGAAGAGGAAGAGGAAGAGAGAAGAGAGAAGAGGCGACAAAGAAGGAGAAAAGATGATCGACGGTGATGGTGGCGGCGCTGGTAGGTATCACCGATCTCTCTGTGTATCACCGATCTCTCTGTTTTCTCTCTTTTTTTTTATTTTAAGTAGATTTGGATCTGGAAAAAAAAAAAAATTGTTGATGATGAAGCAAAAATTCAAACCCTGCTGTCTTATGAATTTTGCTTCTTATTATGTTGATGTTGATGAAGATGTTGTCGATGTTCTGTTTTTTCTTCTTCTTCTTCTTCTTCTTCTTCTTCTTCTTTTTTCTTTTTTTTTTTTGTTTTTCTAAGTAGATCAGGATCTGAAATAAAAATAAAAAATAAAAATTGTTGATGAAGATAATGTGTTGATGATGATGATGTTGATGAAGATGTTCAGTTGTCCAGCTCCAGCTCCAGCTTCAGCTTCCTCTTCGTCTTCACTGTAACGTCCTCAAAATAATAACATTAAACCCATCAAATAAGACATGCATTGAGATGCATAAGTTCCACATTCTTCCATTTATCCGAGTTCTATTACACAAGTATTACATGTTAACAACAAAAGCAAAATGCCTTACAGGCTTACAGCTTTCCAAGTTAACACTTGGTTACAACAAAGAGTTCTAACTCGTTTACACATAAAGCCCTTGGCTTGAAATTACATGTAATACATCAAAAAGATAACGACAATAGTGTGCCCGCCTCTAGCCTCCCAAGCTATGTCCTTGGAGGTGGCATGCTACCTGTACCTGAAAATGATATTCCCATATAGGGTGAGCCACAGCCCAGTAGAAATACACTAAACCAACCATGAACAATGACTAAAATATTAGCAATTGATAGATGGCCAACACTGATACATTCACATAAATCACATATTTATGTTATACAACTTACGAGTCCAAGTTACCCTTCATTTTCCCTTTTTCAACGGATAGGCATATAAGCACCACCCACATTCTAAACAGATATGTATAACAACAATATCCACATTCTCAGATAAGCAAATAAGCTATATCCACATTCTACAACAGATACGTATAACAACAATATCCACAGATAAGCATATAAGCTATATCCACATTCTACAACAGATATGTATAATAACAATATCCACAGATAAGCATATGAGCTCTATCTTCACTTTACTAGACAAGCATATGAGCTGTATCTACGGAGTTCATCCCCTATCTTCTCCCAACACTATCCGGTTTAGAGGTACATCCCCTATCTTTCCCTAAACCGCGGAGTACATCCCCCATCTCCTCCTCTACACATAACGTATACAAACACAATGGTTCTATATACAATCACTCAATACATACAGTTAATGTATTCTATCAACCGTCAAGTTCCATGACACATTCCATTGATTAGTTTCCGTTTGCCTAATCATCATGCATTGTCTACAACAATCACGACTATCCTCCATCGATAGCCCAAAGCAGTTATTTCTAAACAGAAAATAAATGCATAATGGATATTCAATCAACATTTCATTTCCTCATTTCTCACAATTAATTATCCCAATTAATTAAACAATGTAATTAGGTTGTTATCCATAATTACCATTTCAACCCTTAGGTCCCATTTTCATCAATGATTCAACATTTATTCCATTTCTCTATGCCAAACATGCATCTAGGTTTATTATGAATAAAACCCCAACTTTTGTAAAATTACACAAAAGCCCCAAACTTTTACCAAATTACCAAACCAACCCCAACATCTCAAAATACTAAAATTTAAAGACAAAATCCATAGAGAGGAGTAGGATATCCCTACCTCGAAGTTTGAGCCAAAAAGGAGATGAAGACTCGAAGATCAACGTGCTCCAAATCCAAACTTTTTCAGATTAAATCAAAGCTCTCAACGCCCTCTATCTTTTTAACAAAGGCCCTAGGCTAGATTCACACTCTAGGGAGATCAATTCTTAGAGAGAGTGTAAGTTTAGAGAGAGAGTGTCTCGGATCAAGGGTTTGAAAGAAAAATGAAGTGAAAAAGTGATGTTTCAAAACGCTACTGTTCGCTGATATAAAACACTCTCGCTTGAGCGAAGCCTTTGTCGCTCGAGCGACCAGACACAGAAAATCTCGCTCGAGCCAAGAAGTTCTCGATCGAGCGAAGAAAAACCCAGACCGCTTGAGCGAAGGAAGCTCGCTCGAGCCAAGAAAGACAACTCTCAGGTCCAGAACCAGACGCAACACTCGCTCGAGCGAAGCCACCCTGGCTCGACCCACCAGACACGAACCTCACTCTCGCTCGAGCGACCAACTCCTCGCTCGAGCGAAGGTCCAAAAATCTGGGCAGCAACATTAGGCTCCCAAACACAACCAACCTGTAACAAACCTGCCCAACACATCCCATAACTCAATATACAAAGTAAAGAGGATGCAAACAAGATAATAAACAACTACCAACATCCACGGACACATGTCCGGATCACTGTACAACAAGGGTAAACCCGGGATCGCTATATTCACTTTGATATCCTTCATCTTTAGAAAAAACGAGAAAGACAAAGAAAAAAAAAAAAATTTAAAATGTCATCGTTTTCTACTTGGGCCATTCGAGCCCCATAAGGGTCGAGCTACAAAACGGGATTGTTTTTAGTTTATCCCAAACACCTACTTAGGCCTCGTTTGGAAACAGGCTAATTTAGTAACTTTTTGACTATTTGGCTAAAATATGAGCTAAAAAAAACTAGTATGTTTGGGATGACTTTTTGATTTTTTACGAAAAGATGTGCAAAAAGTAGAGAGAAAAGAAAATCTTTGACTTTTTGGTATGTGTTATTAACTTTTTAACTAATTTAGTAATTTTTGACTTTTTAACTAAATCAATCGCTTCCCAAACTAGGCCTAGTGTCCTATCAACTAATAGTGGCGTGGGAAAGTGGGAAAAAGATGGCCAATACTGGGGTGGTTGGCGGTGCGGCAAGGACTAAGAAGGGGGGAAGACAAAGAACAAGAGGGGCAAAAATAGGAAGAAAAAAAAAAAGAAAAAGGCATTTCCAAGATTTTGCAATTTCTATTGCTAGTTTAATTAACAAATATTTTCATTTTTTAAAATTTTTTTTTATCGTAAACGTTATTTTATTTGGTAAAATTAATGAAAAAATATATTTTAATCATTAAAATTAATAGAAAATATTATTTTAAATATTTTAAACTAAAATACTATTTTTTGTCAACTTTACTTAGCATAAATAGATAAGTAATTTAAATTGAAAACAAATCAAAATATTAGAGTTTAAATTGATAAAATTAAAAATTCATAATTTATGTTGTTATAAGACTTAGTTCCTAATTTTTTTTAATTTACATTATTGTTATTTGTCAATTTAATTTTTAACTTATTTAATATTTAATGGAAGAATTTTTTTTTTCTTCTCTCTTTCAAATTGAGAGAAATTTTGGACAGAAACGATGATGAGATTATTTAAACAAAAATTAAATAAATTGATAAATAAATTAACAAATATTAAAATGTAATAAAATATAAATTTAGGTAATTGTACTTACAATATCAATTTATCTTTTTATATTATTTTTCTAATTGCACGTTTTGCGGGATATTTTTTCTCTTTACACTCTTTATAATTACAAACTAATCCTAATCTTTATCATTTTTTCTTCTCTTTACTCCCCCCCTCAATTTTTTCAAGCCCTAATCTCATGGCGATCACCATTGGCCACCACTTCATCCACATTCGACCACTATTCCATGACCACTACGTGGCAATCCTCCCCCACCCATGACCGCCAACCCACCGCCAGTCTCTACCTCTGCGAGCCACCACCATCGCAACCCCTATCTCATGACCCACTGCTATCACAACCCTCACCTTGGATTTAGGGGTTTGAACATGGTGGGGGTCGATGAAGAGAAGTGGGGTGATGGCGATAATAAGTGGTTCTCCGGTGGAGATAGAGAAGGGGGTAAGTGGAAGGAGAAACGAGGGTTTTTGTTTTGAAATTTGAATGCATTTTAATAATTTTAAATAAAAATAAAAATATAGTAAAAAATTTGAAAAATTAAGAACGTTGTTTATTTAGTTGGGTATACGCGAAATTCTACCACACAATCATTTATCATAGGCACCTTTAAGTTATGTTATTTTATTGTTTAGTTACGATTAAATTCTTTTTTTAGTTATGACTCATAAGATTTTTAATTATGCCTTATGTGTTGTTTGGCTATGATTTTTTTTATTTCATTTTAATTATGACTCAGAAAATATGAAATTATATCATTTTTTTATTTAGTTATAAAGTGTATATCGTAATGGTTCCCATATAAAATTAATTCCCTACAAACTTTAAACACCAATCATTAAAGTGCTTTGACAACTATTTATTTTATAACTAAAAAGAAAAATGACATAGTTTTAATTTTTTGACTCATAACTTAAAAAAAAAATGTCATAACTAAATATAATATGAGATATAATTAAGGAACTCATGAGTTATAATTAAAATAATATCATAAGTTAAAAAAAAAATAGTCATAATTACAAAAAAATAATAATTAGCAAAACCAAAAAAAATGATACATGCATGATGCTATGATTTGGAAGTTAGCAAAATGAGGAAGTCTGTTGAGTCTTCATGCTCTTTCCTAGTGCAGCCTCTCTCTATCTAAAAATATGATTCTTATATCCACAAAACCAAAATCAACATCACAATTCATTACTATGCATTTACCTTCGTCAATTTCTCCACATCCCACTCTTTAAAACTGTCAATTACTTTCCTTACCTAATACAAAGTACCCTTCACTTCATGTTTCCACTAAAAACTGGGCATTTCAGTGATCACGATTCTGAAATACTTTCATTTGCAGGTTATAGAAAATTATACAAGTCTCTGAAAATCAAACATTAGGGAGGACTTAAATCTCTCCTCATAAGCAAATGGGTTTTGATTCACCATTGATTTTACTCTGTACTAATTAGTTTTCAAGCTTCACACCATGAAATTCACTATGATGATACCACTGACCCTTTTTATATTGATCATTCTTGGTGGCTCTGTGTACTGTGAAAGGCCTTCTGTTGTAAATGTTGGAGCAATTTTCAGTTTTGATTCGGTCATCGGCAGAGTTGCCAAGGCCGCCATGGAAGCCGCGGCCTCCGCTATCAATGCCAATCCGAGAATTCTCAGTGGGACTGAATTGAAGTTAATTATGGAGGATACAAATTGCAGTGTATTCATGGGGTCTATTGAAGGTAACCCTCTCTTCCTCTCTAATTGGTGTTAATTGTTTTTAAGATTCTATTTAATTAGTTAATATTGTTGTGTAAGTGAAGTGAAATAAAATTCTTGATTTAAAATAATGATGAACTTAACCAAATTTGTGGAAATCATATTATTGTTCTATAATTAGTTTTTCATTTTTCTCTTCATTTGTGTCACGCCCCAAGTTCCGTGACAACGCCGCACACTCATTTAAGTGAGCATGCAAGGCTAAGAGTCCAACACATAACTAACAATGTAAAATACTCAAATTAAATCCTTAAATATTATAATGCTAAAAACCATACAAATAGATAATTCTTATCATATGAAATTGTCCACTAAGTCCACTAATAAAAGAAATAATAATAATAATCCAAGTACTTAAATCATAGTCCTACTCTCGGCACTCCCACAAGTAAAAACCCCGCGCAGCTCTACTCCTCAGAATCTGAAAAATAAAATAAGGGTAAGCTAGACAGCCCAGTAAATAACCAACCATCACTGTTAGCTGGATCGAGTATACAAAAAAAATAGTCGATAACCAATAAATATATTTTTTGCTACCATTCAATAAATGAACAATTATTTTGTAAGATGTTTCTTAGCTGAAAATAAACAGTGTAGCAATACATTTTAATTGAAAAGACAATGAGGTAATTCAATGAAATTTCATTGTTCAAAATTGATGGTTCGATATTCAAATGGTTCAATGATGCAATTCACAAAACCCAAGTTTTGGTGACTACGGTCACTTAACTCGTGACAAGGCCCAGAACCACACGTAGGCCGGTGGTAAAGCCCCAAAAGAAACTAGTTCCTGTGCCAATAAATAATCCCCATTGGCTAGGGTCCAAATCTTAGTCAGACTGGAGTGATGTTCCGCATTCAAACAAAACACAACTTTTAAATAAAATATTCGATATTTTCATAATAAACATTTGATACAATTTTTAGAATAGTTTCACCAAATATTCGAATAATTTTCGTAATAATATTCGATGTTGTTTTATACTTGACCCATATTTTATTTTAAGAGAACATGAAGGTTATAAATAAATATTTATGATTTTAAACGATTAGATACGAATGAAAATGAACCAACAGTGATAGAGGGTTACTTACCTCAAACGCTTAGAAATAACACTCCAACACCAATTCCAAACACCCAGCTCCACCACTTCGATCACACAAACCTAATAAATAAAACCTCAAATAAATTAATATTTTTTACATGTTACATACACCCACAAAAGCCCCACTATATTAGATTAATGTATTGCTTTAATATCCAAGAGATCAAACCATTCAACCCAACTTTATAGCCAAACACACCCTTACCCATGATACAAAACTCCATTGTTTCTATTACCCACCCAAAGTTACACTTACACATTGCACCCAATTCTCACAACCTAAGTAGGCACCTATAGATCTTCCAAATCTCCTTAATGCATTGATTGTTAAATTCCTCAACATAAACTTAATAATTAACAGTAAAGACAGATTTTACCTTAACCAGTGGGTGTCCCAAAATCACCAATGTGCTGCCTCCAATCCCTATTGCAGCCTCACTTGAACTTCTCTTCACTTTTTCTTTTCTTTTTTCTTTTACCTTCTCAAACCCTAGCCGCCTATGGAGCAATTCACAGCCCCTGTTTTGTTTGTTTTCCAAGACTTAAAGCCACAATACGTGGGCTTATTAACCTAATTTTGCAAAGTTACAAAATTACCCATCTAAGTAATAGGAAATATAATGTCATCTCATAACTAATTCTTTGATATTAATAAATGACCCATATAAATTAATTTAATTACTAATCTATCCAATAAAATAATCCTACACATAACTTGGGTTTTACATTCTTCCCCTCTTAAAAGAAATTTCGTCCTCGAAATTTGACATGCCTGTAGTCTCAAAAAGTTGTGGATACTTTTGTCTCATTTCATCCTCAAGTTCCTAAGTAGCTTCTCTTTCCGAGTGATTGCTTCATTAAACCTTAACGTAGTGGATGACTCGACGCCTCAAAACCTGCTCCTTCTTATCAATAATTCTTATAGGGTGTTCTTCATAGGTCAAATCCTCTGCAACGGTGCATAATCAATCACATGATTGGGATTCGATATATACTTCCTCAACATCGAAACATGGAAGACATTATGAACTCTAACTAGTGAAGGTGGTAAGGCAAGTCTGGAAGCTACCTCTCCAATTTGCTCTAAAACCTCAAATGGTCCAATAAATTTAGGACTCAATTTACCACGAACACCAAACCTCATTACTCTTTTCATAAGAGACACCTTAAGGAACACATGGTCTCCAACCCCAAACACCAAATCGCGTCTCCTGTTATCTGCATAACTTTTTTGTCTACTCTGTGCAATGCGAAGTCGCTCTCTAATAAGATTGATCTTGTCCACTGTTTGTTGCACAATCTCAGGCCCTAACAACTTTCTTTCGCCCACATCATCCCAATAAATAGGTGATCTAAACTTTCGTCCATATAAAGCCTCATATGGTGCCATCTGAATGCTCGCATGATAACTATTATTATAAGAGAATTCCACTAAGGCCAAATACTCATCCCAAGAACCTCCAAGATCATTAATACAGGCCCTCAACATGTCTTCAAGAGTTTGAATAGTTCTCTTAGACTGTCCACCACTTTGAGGATGAATGGTCGTGCTAAAATTCAAACTAGTATCCAAAGCTATATGCAAACTCCTCCAAAACATAGATACAAATCTGCTATCTTTACCAGACACTATGGTCATCCGAATACCATGCAACTTCACAATCTCCTTGATATACAATTTTCCAAACCTCTCTAGAGAGAACCCTACCATAAAAGCTAGAAAGTGAGCAGATTTGGTCAATCGATCAACAATAACCCAAATAGCATTGTTATCACCTTGGGTCCTAGGCAACTCCATCACAAAATCCATGGTAATATGTTCCCATTTCCACTCGGGAATAGGAAGAGGTTGTAACTTACCTGCAGGTCTCTGATGTTCAATTTTCACCTATTGACATACTAAACATTGAGCAACATACTGAGCAATTTCCCTCTTCATATTATTCCACCAAAAGTTCCTCTTCAAGTCTTTATATATTTTAGTGCTCCCTGGATGTACAGTATACCCTGAACTGTGAGCTTTTCTCAGGATTTCTCTCTTGAGCTCTAAATCATTAGGCACACATAACCTCTCTCCAAATCTCAAGGTTCAATCTTTATGCATACAAAATTCCATCTGTAGCCCTATTTCCATTTCAGCCTTAAGTTTTTGCAACTGAGGATCTTTTCCTTGAGCATCTTTAATTCTATCAATCAATGTGGGTTGAACTCAAAGGTTTGCCAACTGCACTCCATGGTTATGCCATTTAATCTCGATATTCAACCTTCACAAGTCCTCCAAGATATTCTTTTGGTTAGTGATCAAGGTAGCTAAATTACTTGGCGTCTTTTTACTCAAGGCATTAGCCACTGCATTGCCTTTTCTTGGATGATAATTGATAGTCAAATCATAGTCCTTTAATAGCTCCAACCATCGCCTTTGCCTCATATTCAATTCTTTTTGAGTGAAAATATACTTCAGACTTTTATGATCAGTGAATATCTCACATTTCACCCCATACAGTTAGTGCCTCCAGATTTTCAATGCAAACACCACTATAGCCAACTCCAAATCATGCGTAGGATAATCAGCTCATATGGCTTCAGCTGCCTAGATGCATAATTCCACTACCTTATCGTTCTGCATCAGGACACAACCCAAGCACATCTTTGATGTATCACTATAGATGGTAAAACCTTCATCTCTGGACGGAGCTATAAGTACTAGAGCACACACTAATTGACTCTTTAGATCCTGAAAACTCTTCTCACAATCATCAGACCATTCAAATTTAACCCTTTTTTGTGTTAAACGAGTCAAAGGCATAGAAATTCGGGAAAATCCCTCAATAAACCTTCTATAATATCCTGCTAAACCCAAGAAACTACGAATTTCAGTGACACTAGTAGGCCTATTCCACTCTACCACCGCCTCACTTTCTTGGGGTCAAGAGACACCCCGTCTTTAGATATCACATGACTCAAAAATGATACACTCTCCAGCCAAAATTCACACTTCCTTAATTTAGCAAATAATTTATTCTCCCTTAATAACTACAACACTATTCACAGATGTTCTTCGTGCTGCTCTTTACTTTTTGAGTAAACAAGAATGTCATCAATAAAAATTACCACAAACTAATCTAAGAAGGGTTTAAATACTTTGTTCATTAAATCCATAAAAGTTGCAGGCGTATTGGTCAACCCAAACGACATCACTAAAAATTCATAATGCCCATACCTAGTTCGAAAGGCTGTCTTAGGTATATCTTCCACCTTAACCTTCAACTGATGATATCTAGAACAAAGGTCAATCTTAGAAAAGACTTGTGCTCCTTGCAATTGATCAAATAGGTCATTTATCCTAGGCAAAGGATATTTATTTCGAATTGTCACCTTGTTTAACTCTTGATAATCAATGCAAAGGTGAAAACTACCATCCTTCTTTTTCACAAATAAAACAGGCACACCATAAGGAGAAACATTAGGCCTAATAAAGCCCTTATCTAGTAACTCTTGTAATTGTTCCTTCAACTCTTGCCCCTGATTTTCTCCGACTGCTTGAGAACCACTACCAATATTAGTCACATTCCTTCACCGATTATTATTACCAGTCCGTCGATTCGTTTAACCCTGGTGTGTATTCCTAGCCATATTTGCCAATGTCTCCTCATGTTTCATTGCAACTTATATGCATCAATAATAAAACCTCATCTTATTCTATTCTCAAGTCCCTATAGCACGTAAATAAAATTAACATTTTACTAAATTATAAGCGTTCCCAATCCTACAACTACCCAATCTTACCACTATTCTATACCAACTTTTAAAATTACAACCTGGCTTTGATACCATAAAATTGTCATGCCCCAAGCTCCGTGACAACGCCGCACACTCATTTAAGTGAGCATGCAAGGCTAAGAGTCCAACACATAACCAACAATGTAAAATACTCAAATTAAATCCTTAAATATCATAATGCTAAAAACCATACAAATAGATAATTCTTATCATATGAAATTGTCCACCAAGTCCACTAATAAAAGAAATAATAATAATAATCCAAGTACTTCAATCATAGTCCTACTCTCGGCACTCCCACAAGTAAAAACCCCGCGCAGCTCTACTCCTCAGAATATGAAAAATAAAATAAGGGTAAGCTAGACAGCCCAGTAAATAACCAACTATCACTATTAGCTGGATCAAGTATACAAAAAAAATAGTCGATAACCAATAAATATATTTTTTGCTACCATTCAATAAATGAACAATTATTTTGTAAGATGTTTCGTAGCTGAAAATAAACAGTGTAACAATACATTTTAATTGAAAGACAATGAGGTAATTCAATGAAATTTCGTTGTTCAAAATTAATGGTTCGATATTCAAATGGTTCAATGATGCAATTCACAAAACCTAAGTCTTGGTGACTACGGTCACTTAGCCCGTGACAAAGCCCAGAACCACACGTAGGCCGGTGGTAAAGCCCCAAAAGAAACTAGTTTCTGTGCCAATAAATAATCCCCATTGGCTAGGGTCCAAATCATAGTCAGACTGGAGTGATGTTCCGCATTCAAACAATACACAACTTTTAAATAAAATATTCGATATTTTCAGAATAAACATTTGGTACAATTTTCAGAATAGTTTCACCAAATATTCGAATAATTTTCGTAATAATATTCGATGTTGTTTTATACTTGACCCATATTTTATTTTAAGAGAACATGAAGGTTATAAATAAATATTTATGATTTTAAAAGATTCGATACGAATGAAAATGAACCAACAGTGATAGAGGGTTACTTACCTCAAACGCTTAGAAATAACACTCCAACACCAATTCCAAACACCCAGCTCCACCACTTCGATCACACAAACCTAATAAATAAAATCTCAAATAAATTAATATTTTTTACATGTTACATACACCCACAAAAGCCCCACTATATTAGATTAATGTATTGCTTTAATATCCAAGAGATCAAACCATTCAACCCAACTTTATAGCCAAACACACCCTTACCCATGATACAAAACTCCATTGTTTCTATTACCCACCCAAAGTTACACTTACACATTGCACCCAATTCTCACAACCTAAGTAGGCACCTATAGATCTTCCAAATCTCCTTAATGCATTGATTGTTAAATTCCTCAACATAAACTTAATAATTAACAGTAAAGACAGATTTTACCTTAACCAGTGGGTGTCCCAAAATCACCAATGTGCTGCCTCCAATCCTTATTGCAGCCTCACGTGAACCTCTCTTCGCTTTTTCTTTTACCTTCTCAAACCCTAGCCGCCTATGAAGCAATTCACAGCCCCTGTTTTGTTTGTTTTCCAAGACTTAAAGCCACAATAGGTGGGCTTATTAACCTAATTTCGCAAAGTTACAAAATTACCCATCTAAGTAATAGGAAATATAATGCCATCTCATAACTAATTCTTTGATATTAATAAATGACCCATATAAATTAATTTAATTACTAATCTATCCAATAAAATAATCCTACACATAACTTGGGTTTTACAATTTGATTCTTGGAATATGAGAGAAAGGAAATTGAGCCCTCTTTAATTTGCAAAAGTCCTAACAGAGCCTAAACCATCTTACTTTGCAAACAAAGACTGTAGGTTTAACGATCCATCAACTTTTTTAAAAAAAGAAAAAAAATTATACTATTTTATTGTGTTTTCCTTTCACAAATTTCATGTTATGTTGGCTTGTGAAGTTACCTGTGTGAGAAAGAAGAATATTATATTGAAATTATTTGGTCATGGTTGAAGAAATTTCTCAAATATTAATCATCGGTGCGGCCGTGTGGGTCCATTGTTTTCCACTGTAACAACACATGTTTTGCACTCTTCAAAACTGTGGAGAAATCATACAAAAATGAGAAAAGTTGGGATCTTACATCAGCCAGTCAAAACCCATACTAAGGATTTTCTAACCCATAGTTGCCAGTAGTATTGAAAACCAAGGGACAACAATATGTGAAATGGAAATATGGTCCAAAAATATTATCCACATGGAGAACTATAAGAAATTATTTCAGGAAGCTTAAAATTAGCAATGTAAAAGTATTAGAATACTCTCATGATCAATTAGAAATACTAATAGTATATATATGCCGTTTGTCGAACGTTTTACATTTTCATCTCAAACAATGCAATGTCAGGATTGTACATGACTTCATGGAAAATCTCATTTTATATAAAAAACAGGGCAATAGATACAAAATACTGAGAATTTCTAGGTACGTTTTTGCTAGTAGGTTATACAAGCACTACCAAAGTCATTTTACCGATACTAACCGGAAGGATCGACACCTAACCACGCGAGTTTCTGAACTTACCAAGGACACGTAGGCCAAAAATACAAATCACAACCACACCCTCTAACTAGATTCACCAAGGTATACACTAGGGTTGTGCATCAGATCCACCAACCCACCAAATCCATCCAACCCGACTCGATCCCATTTGGGTGGATACATGACACGCGGAGGGCAGATGCAGGCCTAGATTCTGTGATTTCGCGGGTTTTGGTTGGGTGGCGGTTGATCCGCCATTACACCTATTGAACCCGACCTGTTTGTTTTGTCTCAATTTATATATATATATATATATATTTTACGCCCCCCTTTTTTTGATCTCACTCAGTAACCTAACCAAACCCATCCCATTCATCTTCAACATACACACTCTATTCTCTCAATCTCTCCCCCCAAAACCCTACCCATCTATCGACAGCGACGATGATCTTCTCCATCGTTCGACCAACAGTGAGCGATGATCTTTTTTTTTTTTTTTTTTTTACACCCTTTTTTGAGAATCTTAGATTAAAACCCTAACCCATTCTTTGACTGAAAGAGGATCGGGGATCGTGGTGGTGGTGAGATCTTGTCTTCTCTTCTTCTTTCATCTTCTTCTCTTCTTCTCCTCAATCTCTAATCTATTTTGTAATTTTTTTCCCAGTTCAAAAACCTCTGTTTTGTCTTCTTCTTTAATTTTCTTCTCTTCCTCAATCTCTAATATGTTCTTTTTTTTTGTTCCAGTTTGAAAACCTTTCTTCTTCTCTTCTTCTCCTCAATCTCTAATTTTGTTTGTGTGTGTGTGTGTTCCAGTTTTGAAACCAAAGAGGTGGTGAGATTCAGAGTGTGAGGGTTCTGTTCTTTAATCTTTTTTTTTTTTGATATTCGGTAAACCTCTCTTTTCTTTTTTTCTCCTCAATCTCTAATTTGTTTTTTTTCCCCCTTTCTTTCTTTCTTTTCTTTTTTGTTTTTTGGGTGCAGTTCTAAAAGCAGAGAGGTGGTGAGATTCAAAGTGTGAGGATTCTACACACACACAGAGAAAGCTTACAGAGAGAAGAAGCTTAGGCCTTGTTTGGTTTGGCTTTGGGAAAAAGATTTTGGAGAAAATTTTTAGAAATTTTGTTTGGTTTGTAATTTTTCTCAAAAAAATTTCAAAATCACTTTCTCTCTCCTACACATTAATCAATCATTTTTTCTCTCTCTTCTGTCATTTTCAATCATTTTTTCTCTCACATATATCTACTCAATTACAATAAAATATCAAATCATCCCAAACTCCAAAACTATTTTCAAAATATACAACCAAACAAACTACAAAAATTTCGAAACTTTCTTCTCAAAATATTTTTTGAAAACTTGTCTCCCAAAGTCAAACCAAACAAAGCCTTATAGTTCGAAAACCAAAGACATTTTGAAAGTACCTGTTGCAAATGGGATGTTTATATTATGTTAGCTCTAAATCCTGTTAAATCTGTTAGCCTAAATTCTATGATTTTGAACCCTTAATTCTGCTAGCCCTAAATTTTGTGATTTTGAGTTTGAACCAGTCTAAGAATTTTAGCTCTCTTTTAGTTTGTGATTTTATATCTGTGTCTGTGATTTATAGTTTTTATATTTGTGACTGTGATTTTTAGTTTGAACCATTGAAAATGGGATGTATACATTCTGTTAGCCCTAAATTCTGTTAAATCTGTTAACCCTAAATTCTGTGATTTTGAGTTTGAACCAGTCTAAGAATTTTAACTCTCTTTTAGTTTGTGATTCTATATTTGTGTCTGTGATTTATAGTTTTTATTTTTTATTTTTAGATCTATGACTGTGATTTTGAGTTTGAACCATTGAATATGGGATGTTTATAATCTCTTAGCCCTAAATTTTTGTTAAATCTGTTAGCCCTAAATTCTGTGATTTTGAGTTTGAACTAGTCTAAGAATTTTAGCTCTCTTTTAGTCTGTGATTTATAATTTTTTTATATCTGTGACTGTGATTTTGAGTTTGAAACATTGAAAATGGGATGTTTACATTTTGTTAGTCTTAAATTCTATTAAATCTGTTAGCCCTAAATTCTCTAATTTTGAACCCTTAATTCTATTAGCCCTAAATTCTGTGATTTTGAGTTTGAACCGGTCTGAGAATTTTAGCTCTCTTTTAGACCTAAGTTCTATTGATTCTTCTCCTGATCTAATCTTCATACTCTTCTTTATTTGTTTTTGTTTACATTCCTTAGTTACACAATTCAATATCATCAATGACAGCCAATTTTAATACAAATATATACATTACATGTATTTAAATCTGTTTCACATCTGATTTGAAATCTGTTTCTATTAGCCCTAAATTTTGTTAAATTTGTCATCTTGTTTGAAATTATAGGGAAAAGTAGTTTATTTGATAATCTTTTCATGGATCCTCCAAGTGAAGAAACATTTTTTGTGAGTTCTAATGTTGAGCCCCAAATTATCTTCTATTGACCCCTTTACCCAACTTACTGCTCCGCCTCCTAGGTCACTCTTGGCCAAAAGTAGTAGTAGTAGTGAAAGAACAACATCGAAGGCTTGGGATCATTTTGAAAAGATTAAGGGTATTGATGGGAAATATAGGGCTATGCGCAAGTATTGTAAGAAAGAATATATGGCAGGCTTTAAAAGTCATGGAACAAGTAATTTGCTTAGTCATTTGAAAAATTGTACAAAATATCCATATAGGGATACTCATGGGCAACAAACATTGGGATTTTAACCTAGAGAAGTTGGTGGCGAAGGTGTTGTTGATTTTGTGGCTACGTCATTTTCTATAAAAGTTGCTAGGAGGTATCTTGCCTAGATGATAGTAATTGATGAATTGCCCTTTAAATTTATGGACAGGGTTGGCTTTAAGAGGTTTTGTAATGTCATGCAACCCAAGTTCAAGATCCCATCTCGATATACCATTGCTAGGGACATTGTAGATACATAGACCACTGAAAGGGAGAGGTTGAAGAAAATTGTGAAGGGACGTAGAATTTGCTTTACCACAGATACATGGACTTCCATACAAAATTTGTGTTATATGTGTCTAACTGCACATTTCATTGATGATGATTGGAAGTTACAAAAGAGGATCATAAATTTTTGTCAAGTTGAAGACCACAAAGGAGAGACTCTTGGTAACAAAAATTGAGGCAATCTTAAAAGAGTGGGCGACATTGATGGCCTTTTTACCTAAACTGTTGATAATGCAAGTTCCAATAATCTAACCATTAGATTTTTGAACCGAACCACAAAACTATAGAAGGGAACTGTCTTGGGCCATGATCTTTTACATATGCGTTGTTGTGCACATATTCTAAATCTCATCGTTAGTGATGGATTAAAGGATCTTGAGTCTTGTATCGCTAATATGAGGCATGCAGTGAGGTATGTGAGGTCTTCTCCAAACTATCTTGACACTTTTAAAAAGTATGTAGAAAGTTTGAAAATTGAGAGTAAGAGTCTCTTGTGCCTAGATGTCATGACCCGAACCCGCCCTTATAGGTTTAGCATCGTAACCAGCTAGTAATCCGAGATTATCAGAGGCTTGCTTAATAGTAATACAGTAGTAGAGGCCGGTGGAAGCCAATAATTAATAAAATATAACGTCCAATGAGCTATGTAAACTTAAATGCACAAAAAAACCTTTATATATACATAGATGTACGTAAGTCTAAATCAAGAGTATATACCAAAAACATAAACAAAACTCAGGGAGTGAATCCTGACAACCAAACATCAGTCAGGTGGTGTTTGGGAAGAATTGTAGTTGGGTTTTTTCTCATTTTTTCTACTAAAAGACAAAAATCTTGCAAAACCAAAAAAAAACACATCCAAACAAAATATCACATCCAACCCCATAATCATTTCACTTTTTCTCTCACAAACATTACATCCAACCACAAAAAAACTCAACTATCTTCCCAAACACACAAAATTTTCTTCAATAATATCCTACATCTAAAAAAACCTACATAAAAACCCACTTCCCAAACACCATCTCAAAAACAAAAACAGTTTTGCACTTGAACACTATCAAAAGGGTGTATATAAAACCACCTGTGAAGCTTCGGAGCTCGACCATTTGGAACCTCGTAGTGAGGCACGAAAGTTGGCTTCACAAAACAGAGGCTATAGCACTTGAGCCCTTTAAAGCTTTTGGTAAATGTATTTGAACCCTTTATTTTATTTTGGGAATCTTTGGTGTTGTTGTACCTCAGTTTTGGAGGTGTGCAAATTGATTTAAACTTGTTGGGATTGCTCGTTCACGCTCGTTCGCGTTGAAAAGTTGTTTGGAAACTTGAAAATCATGTTCTGGGGTTGACACCGGTCTTAGCGGTGTCAACACCTTCTCTTTTGCTTGCCATAAGGGTCGACACCAAAGCTGGGAAGGGCCGACCCTTGTTCTGAATTTGTTTACTGCATTTTGGGGTCGACACCAGCCTTGGTGGTGTCGACACCTTCTCTTTTGGTTGGCCGCAAGGGTCGACACCAAAGCTGGGAAGGGTCGACCCTTGTTCTGAATTTGCCCACTGCATTATGGTGTCGACACCAGCCTAGGGAAGGGTCGACACCTGCAGTGCAGTCACACTTAGTGTTCCAGATTTCTTCGTTGGTGTCGACACTTGTGTTGTGAAGGGTCGACACCTGCGACTTTTTCCCAGATTTTTCTCACGGTTTGGACCTACTTTTTGGGGATATTTTGACTAGATATTTTGAGTTGACTTTGGGGCTTATATCTATTTTTGACCTAGTACTATATAAAGGCCCTCACTTAACCTTTTCTTTCACTTTTTCTTCCCTTTCCTCTCTCTAAACCGTGAAACACCTTCTCTCTCTCTCAAAGGGCACTTTTTACTCAAAGATCCTTAGATCTACTTGTTTGGAGACCTCTACTCACCTTGCTCCTTTGAGATAAAGTGTAGAGCTTGTCGAGGGCTTCATTTTGATCGGAGCAAAGCTTGATTTCTCCTCCGTTGACTTTTGGGTTTTCTTCCTCCTTCCCCTTCTAAACTTGAGGTAGGGATATCCTACTCCTTTCTATGAGCTTTGTTTTTAAATTTTAGTATTTTGAGATGTTGGGGTTGGTTTGGTAATTTGGTGAAAGCTTGGGGCTTATGTGTAAATTTACAAAGGGTGGGGTTTTATTCGTAATAAAGCCTAGATGCATGTTTGGCATGGAAAAGGTGAAATTAATGATAAAACATTAATGAAAATGGAACCTAAGGGTTGTAATGTTAATTATGGAAAATGCCCTAATTACATTGATTGATTAATTTGTATGATTAATTGTTGAGAATGTGGAAAATAAAAAGGGAAGGGGTTACAGGGTGTAGTTGGATTATTTTCCGCTCACCTAGTTGAAATGTTGATTATATATCCATTGTTGCATTTATTTTCTGTATAGAAATAACTGCTTTGGGCTATCGGTGGAGGATAGTCGTGATTGTTGTAGACAATGCATGATGATTAGGCAAACTGTAACTAATCACTGGAATGTGTCATTGAGATTAACGATTGAAAGAATACATTAAATTTATGTATTGTGTGATGATGTGTATAATTGTTGTTTATATGCATTGTGTTGTGTTGGAGGAGATAGGGGATGTACTCTACGGTTTATGGGAAGATAGGGGATGGACCTCTAAACCGGATGCGTTGGGAGGAGATAGGGGATGGACTCCATAGATAGAGCTCATATGCTTATCTATTAATGTGTTGACAGAGCTCATATGCTTGTCATTGGAAGTGTGATAGTGCTCATATGCATATCTGTGGAAGTGATGATAGAGCTTGTATGCTTATCTGTTGTTGTGTGATATAGCTAGTATGCTTATCTATTATGAAATGGGAAGTGTTTGATATGAGTTACTGTCTCATATGAGTTGTGTGGCCAGGTTCTGAGCCATGGTTGTAAATTGAGAATTGAAAGGAATTGGAAAATAGATTGTAATATGGACTTGTATGTCATGAAACCGTAAAGTGTGATAAGGGAAGGTATTTGTGTTGGCCATCTATCAACTGCTAATCTTTTAGTCATTGTTCATATTTGGTTTAGTATATTTCTACTGGGCTGTGGCTCACCCTATAAGGGAATATCATTTTCAGGTACAGGTAGCATGCCACCTCCAAGGACGTAGCTTGGGAGGCTAGAGGCAGGCGGACTTTTGTTGCTTTATTTTTGATGTATTACATGTATATTCAAGCCAATGGCTTATTGTGTAAATTGAGTTAGTACTCTTTTGTTGTAACCAAGTGTTAACTTGGAAAGCTGTAAGCCTTTAGGGCATTTGCTTTTGTTGTCAACATATAGTACATTTTGTACAGAATACTCTGATTTATGAAATTATGCTTTATTTTCTTTCGTCTAAGCATGTCAAGAATGTATAATTTATGGGTTTATTTTGAGGGCGTTACAACTTGGTGTCAGAGCGTACCGGGTTCGAATACTTTGGGTACGTGGGAAGTGATTAGGATCACAATGGGTTTGTCTCGCTTGATAGAGACTTAGATGTAGTGTCATATGCTATGTGCTTAATTGATAACATGCTTATGTGACTATGTGGGTATGGAATGTAGTTTCTAGGATGTTGATTGGATCCTTGGGTTTCTGGGAGTCTCGTTGGAAAGGCACTTGATCAATGCTGTTTCTAACTGGAACTCTGGGAACGCCTCGGGACTATCATTATCTGGAAATCAAATTCGTAAGTGCTTATGTGTTTATGTGCTTACGTGGAGTGAATTACAGTTGCCCATGCATTAGGACGCGAGTGTTATAGCTTCGGCACATTTATAAATGTGCTAATAGTCTTGGTTACCTTTATTAGGATGTCAGGACGAGGACGTGGTAGGCGTGGCAGACGTGGTAGGCAGGAGATGCCTTTACCGGAGGAGGTTCCGGCAGTACAGGAAGGAGTTGGTCAGGCCAATGTGGCCGAGCCAGCGGGTCAGCAGGCTATGAGTGCTTTGGCACGAGAGATAGCAGGAGCTTTGGGTATTCTTAGAGCTGGGAATCAGGCAGCTGAGGCAGGGCCTTCCTTCTTGAAGAGGGAGTTCTTCCGGTCTAATCCGGATGAGTTTATCGGGGATCCGAATGAGCCACTGAAGGCTGATGAGTGGCTAGAGCAAATGAGTAAGACGTTCGAGATGCTTGGCATCGAGGACGGGGCACTGAAAGTGACCTTGGCATCCTTCCAGCAGAAGGGAGATGCGGGTCAATGGTGGAAGTACGAGAAGGCTCGTGTTGGTGGCACATGGGAGGCGTTTGTAAATTCTTTCCAGGAGAGGTTCTTATCTGCAGTGGCTAGGGAGAAGCTGAGGGATCAGTTTAGCCGGCTTAATCAGCAGGGCATGTCTGTGGCAGAGTTTGAGGCCACTTTCACTAGTTTGTCCAGGTTTGCATCTGAGTTGGTGGTGTCTGAGGAACGCCGTTGCTATGAGTTTGAATGGAAGTTGAGGCGGGGCCTCAAGCTGAGAGTTGGTGGGTCTCACATCCGAGAGTATAGCCACTTAGTGGATGCTGCAGCTCATATGGAGCTCATGATGCAGGAAGAGGATAAGGGGCAGAGAGGCTCCAAGAGGAGCCAGGATGGTCAGGGTGATGGCAGGAGACAGAGGGGTTCTAACCCCCAGCAGTCTTAGGGAGGAGTTGTTAGATCGACCTTTCCGGTGCCGAGTGCAGGCTCGGGGAGGGGTAGTCAGGGAGGCCTGACTTGTTTTGCGTGTGGCCAGCTGGGTCACAAGTCTTCAGTTTGCCCGCAGAAGGGAGGGGGTCAGCGAGCTGTTTCTTCATCAGCTAGACCTCAGGGCCAGAGTCAGGGCAGAGGCCAGCCTTTGTCTTGTTATCAGTGTGGTCAGCCTGGGCACCTGAAGAGGTATTGCCCGCAGTTGAGTACTACTTCGGGAGCGTCTGGTTCTAGGCAGACGCAGGGTTTTCAGCCAGCTCAGTCTGTGTAGGCCTCGAGGGCCAATCCGAGAGCTTCATCATCCCAGTCTGTGCAGCAGTCTTTTGCTCCGAGGGGTGAGCAGGTGGACCAGGGGCCTACAGGGCGCGTGTATGCTGTTACCGCGCAGGATTTAGTACCGGCTCCATCGGTAGTGAGAGGTACTTTTCTGTTTTGCAACTCGGTTGCTAGTGTGTTGATTGACACGGGTGCATCTCATTCTTTTGTATCTGCTGCATTTGCATCTGTTTTGGAGTTAGAGTTAGCACAGTTAGCATCTCCTATATGTGTGGTATCGCCTATTGGTGGTGAGTTGATCTTGAAACAGGGTGTTAGAAGTTGTGATATAGAGGTCGCCAACCATAGGCTTCCTTTTCCATTTGTGGTCATGCCCATGAAGGGCTTTGATGTTATTTTAGGTATGGACTGGCTATCGTCATACCGGACTGTTATCGATTGCTACCGCCAGAGGGTCATGTTATGTACCTTGAGCGGGGAGTGGTTCCATTTCTTGGGAGACCGGGTTGGTAGTGTTTTGCCACCGGGGTATGATTCGCGAGGGCGAAGTGAGCTTAGTGGTCTACTTGCTAGCTTTGAGATTAGTGAGTGTGATGAGACCCAGATTGTATTGCCGAGGGTGGTTTGTGAGTATTCGGATGTCTTTCCCGAAGACCTTGTTAGTTTGCCACCTCATCGAGAGATAGAGTTCTCTATTGATTTAGTGCCCGGCACGGCGCCGATTTCTATGGCACCTTACCGTTTTGCTCCAGCAGAGTTGGTTGAGTTGAAAGTTCAGCTCCAGGAATTGTTAGATAAGGGTTTTGTTCGCCCTAGTGTTTCCCCGTGGGGAGCACCGGCCCTCTTTGCTAAAAAGAAAGATGATGCCTTGAGATTGTGTATAGACTACCGGAAGTTGAATCGGGCTACGGTCAAGAATAAGTACCCTATGCCCCGTATAGATGATTTGTTTGACCAATTGAAGGGTTCCCGTTGTTTCTCTAAGATAGACTTGAGATCGGGTTACCACCAGTTGAGGGTCAGGGAGGAGGATATTCCTAAGAGGGCATTCCGTACACGGTATGGCCATTATGAGTTTTTCGTGATGCCATTTGGGCTTACCAATGCACTGGCAGTCTTTATGGACTTGATGAACCAGATCTTCCGGGAATTCTTGGATCGATTTGTAGTCGTTTTCGTGGACGACATTCTTGTTTATTCGCCTTCTGAGGAGGAGCACGAGGCACACTTGAGAGTGGTGCTTGAGTTACTTAGAGCCCATAGGCTGTATGCCAAGTTTGGGAAGTGTGAGTTCTGGCTAGGAGAGGTGAGATTCTTAGGCCATGTGGTATCCGGGAAAGGGGTGTCTGTTGATACATCCAAGACTGAGGCAGTGCAAGATTGGGCACAGCCTAAGAGTGTGTTTGAATCCGCAGTTTTTTGGAATTAGCTGGATATTACCGTCGGTTTGTGAAAGATTTCTCCAGGCTAGCTTCGCCTTTGACTAGATTGATGCGGAAAGGGGTCAAGTTTGTGTGGAATGAGACTTGTGAAAAGTCGTTCCAGGAGTTAAAGGTTAGATCGACCACCGCTCCGGTTTTGATTATTCCGAAGAGAGGGTTGGGTTATGCGGTTTATTGTGATGCCTCGCGAGAGGGTTTGGGTTGTGTGTTGATGCAAGAGGGGAGCGTGGTAGCTTATGGCTCACGTCAGATGAAAATTCACGAGAAGAATTACCCTACACACGACCTAGAGTTAGCAGCAGTGATCCTTGCCTTGAAAATCTGGAGGCAGTACCTTTATGGTGAGAGGTTCGAGGTGTTCTCGGACCACAAGAGTTTGAAGTATCTGTTTACACAGAGAGACTTGAATTTGAGGCAGAGGAGATGGATGGAGTTCATTGAGGACTACGACTTTGAGTTACACTATCACCCGGGAAAGGCCAATGTTGTGGCCGATGCCCTTAGTAGGAAATCCATTAGTGATGTAGCTTGTATAGCCATCCGGGAATGGGAGATGTTGGGAGCACTTGGCGAGTTTGATTTGCTACTGGGCGAATCCGTTGAGGCTGCGGCCTTGTTTTCCGTTGTCGCGCAGCCTACACTTGTGACTAGAGTGTTAGAGGCACAGAGAGGTGACCTTAAGGTAGAGTCCTTCCGAGAGAGGATCTCCAGTGGGAAGGTTAAGAAGGGTTTGACGGTGTATCCCGACCTGAGTGTGAGATACCGAGACCGCTTGTTTGTGCCGGAGTCTTGCCGAGAGGAAGTACTCCGAGAGTTTCACCATTCACGTCTTGCGGTACATCCGGGAGGCACTAAGATGTATCGGGATTTGGGTCGCTAGTTTTGGTGGTGGGGTATGAAGAGAGATGTGGCTGTTTTCGTATCGAAGTGCCTTACTTGCCAGCAAGTGAAGGCCGAGCATCAGAGGCCAGCGGGTTTGTTGCAACCCTTGCCTATTGCCGAGTGGAAGTGGGAGCATGTCACTATGGACTTCGTTGTAGGTCTTCCGAGGACTCAGCGGGGTAGTGATGCTATTTGGGTGGCTGTAGACCGGTTGACTAAGTCGGCGCACTTCATTCCTATGCGCGTGAGAGATTCGGTAGATCATCTTGCCGACTTGTATATTTGAGACGTAGTGAGATTGCACGGGGTCCCAGTGACGATCGTCTCAGATAGAGATCCTCATTTTACTGCTAGGTTGTGGCAGAGTTTGCAGAGTGCCTTGGGCACTAAGTTGACTTTTAGTACGGCTTACCATCCGCAGACTGACGGGCAGTCCGAGCGTACTATTCAGATCCTTGAGGATATGCTTCGAGGTTGTGTCCTTGACTTTAGTGGGACGTGGGAGAGGCACTTACCATTGGTGGAGTTTGCCTACAACAACAGCTTTCAGTCTAGTGTCGGTATGGCACCGTTTGAGGCCTTGTACGGCCGACCGTGTAGGTCTCCAGTGTGTTGGGCCGAGGTGGGTGATGCACCTTTGTTGGGTCCGGAGTTGGTTAGGGAGACGACGGAGAAAGTTGAGCTTATCCGTAGGAGGCTTGTTACAGCCCAGAGTCGCTAAAAGAGTTATGCCGACCGTAGGAGGAGGCCTTTGGCGTTTGAGGTAGGTGATCATGTCTTTCTGAAGATATCACCTAGGCGAGGTTTGATGAGGTTTGGGAAGAGTGGGAAGTTATCCCCTCGGTTCATTGGGCCTTTTGAGATCCTTGAGAGGATTGGGGAAGTTGCTTATCGTTTAGCTTTGCCACCGCAGTTGTCCGGAGTTCATGACGTGTTTCATGTTAGTATGCTTCGGAAGTACGAGCTGGGTCTGTCCCATGTGTTGGATTGGACCGACTTGGAGGTAGATGAGGATGCCTCGTATGAGGAGAGACCGGTTCGTGTCTTAGATAGGCGGGATCAAGTCTTGCGAGGCAAGACCATCCCTTTGGTAAAAGTTTTGTGGAAACATCACGGGGTGGAGGAAGCCACTTGGGAACGTGAGTTGGAGGTCCGAGAGAAATATCTGGATCTATTTGTGGATGTTTGAGTATATGTTGTGTATTTTGTTATATTATTGGACCTTAAGAGTATTGAATATATCTAAGGTTGTAAAACATGGTATATGTTTTGGTTTAATGGAAGTTTAATGTAACATGGCATATGTTGATTATTATTGTTGGGATTGGTTTAATTGTGACTTTAAACACTTGCTTTAAAATTTTGGGGACGAAATTTCCTAAGGTGGGGAGGTTGTAGCACTTGAGCCCTTTAAAGCTTTTGGTAAATGTATTTGAACCCTTTATTTTATTTTGGGAATCTTTGGTGTTGTTGTACCTCAGTTTTGGAGGTGTGCAAATTGATTTAAACTTGTTGGGATTGCTCGTTCACGCTCGTTCGCGTTGAAAAGTTGTTTGGAAACTTGAAAATCATGTTCTGGGGTTGACACCGGTCTTAGCGGTGTCAACACCTTCTCTTTTGCTTGCCATAAGGGTCGACACCAAAGCTGGGAAGGGTCGACCCTTGTTCTGAATTTGTTCACTGCATTTTGGTGTCGACACCAGCCTTGGTCGTGTCGACACCTTCTCTTTTGGTTGGCCGCAAGGGTCGACACCAAAGCTGGGAAGGGTCGACCCTTGTTCTGAATTTGCCCACTACATTATGGTGTCGACACCAGCCTAGGGAAGGGTCGACACCTGCAGTGCAGTCACACTTAGTGTTCCAGATTTCTTCGTTGGTGTCGACACCTGTGTTGTGAAGGGTCGACACCTGCGACTTTTTCCCAGATTTTTCTCACGGTTTGGACCTACTTTTTGGGGATATTTTGACTAGATATTTTGAGTTGACTTTGGGGCTTATATCTATTTTTGACCTAGTACTATATAAAGGCCCTCACTTAACCTTTTCTTTCACTTTTTCTTCCCTTTCCTCTCTCTAAACCGTGAAACACCTTCTCTCTCTCTCAAAGGGCACTTTTTACTCAAAGATCCTTAGATCTACTTGTTTGGAGACCTCTACTCACCTTGCACCTTGAGATAAAGTGTAGAGCTTGTCGAGGGCTTCATTTTGATCGGAGCAAAGCTTGGTTTCTCCTCCGTTGACTTTTGGGTTTTCTTCCTCCTTCCCCTTCTAAACTTGAGGTAGGGATATCCTACTCCTTTCTATGAGCTTTGTTTTTAAATTTTAGTATTTTGAGATGTTGGGGTTGGTTTGGTAATTTGGTGAAAGCTTGGGGCTTATGGGTAAATTTACAAAGGGTGGGGCTTTATTCGTAATAAAGCCTAGATGCATGTTTGGCATGGAAAATGTGAAATTAATGATAAAATATTAATGAAAATGGAACCTAAGGGTTGTAATGTTAATTATGGAAAATGCCCTAATTACATTGATTGATTAATTTGTATAATTAATTGTTGAGAATGTGGAAAATAAAAAGGGAAGGGGTTACAGGGTGTAGTTGGATTATTTACCGCTCACCTAGTTAAAATGTTGATTATATATCCATTGTTGCATTTATTTTCTGTATGGAAATAACTGCTTTGGGCTATCGGTGGAGGATAGTCGTGATTGTTGTAGACAATGCATGATGATTAGGCAAACTGTAACTAATCACTGGAATGTGTCATTGAGATTAACGATTGAAAGAATACATTAAATTTATGTATTGTGTGATGATGTGTATAATTGTTGTTTATATGCATTGTGTTGTGTTGGAGGAGATAGGGGATGTACTCCACGGTTTAGGGGAAGATAGGGGATGGACCTCTAAACCGGATGCGTTGGGAGGAGATAGGGGATGGACTCCATAGATAGAGCTCATATGCTTATCTATTAATGTGTTGACAGAGCTCATATGCTTGTCATTGGAAGTGTGATAGTGCTCATATGCATATCTGTGGAAGTGATGATAGAGCTTGTATGCTTATCTGTTGTTGTGTGATATAGCTAGTATGCTTATCTATTATGAAATGGGAAGTGTTTGATATGAGTTACTGTCTCATATGAGTTGTGTGGCCAGGTTCTGAGCCATGGTTGTAAATTGAGAATTGAAAGGAATTGGAAAATAGATTGTAATATGGACTTGTATGTCATGAAACCGTAAAGTGTGATAAGGGAAGGTATTTGTGTTGGCCATCTATCAACTGCTAATCTTTTAATCATTGTTCATATTTGGTTTAGTATATTTCTACTGGGCTGTGGCTCACCCTATAAGGGAATATCATTTTCAGGTACAGGAAGCATGCCACCTCCAAGGACGTAGCTTGGGAGGCTAGAGGCAGGCGGACTTTTGTTGCTTTATTTTTGATGTATTACATGTATATTCAAGCCAATGGCTTATTGTGTAAATTGAGTTAGTACTCTTTTGTTGTAACCAAGTGTTAACTTGGAAAGCTGTAAGCCTTTAGGGCATTTGCTTTTGTTGTCAACATATAGTACATTTTGTACAGAATACTCTGATTTATGAAATTATGCTTTATTTTCTTTCGTCTAAGCATGTCAAGAATGTATAATTTATAGGTTTATTTTGAGGGCGTTACAGAGGCTAGATCGACGTCACTAAGTCCCTTCTTGCACTTGATTACCTACAAACATATATAAAACAATGAGCTAGAACCCAGTGAATAACAGCAGTGTAAAGAGGTTATGAATGATGTCCTTACAGTATTTAAAACAGTTAATTATCATCAGTAAATTAGTTTTTCATTTCAGGTTCATCTTGTAAGCATAGCAGTCATACGTGGTACATCTAATAACAGAACAATACAATAGGTCATAATGACCGAACAGTCAGAATTGATGGACATGTCATCAATACAACAAACAAAAGTTCCAAGAATTGGAACTGACAGAGATATCTATAATAGTAACACAGTAACAGATACTAAGGATGCCACGAATATAGTTAAGAAAATAGGACAATCATTCAATCAGTCATAAGATATCATTTCAGGAACGGAACATTTTATAATTCGAAAAATACTTATAATTCGAAAAATACTTATAATTCAAACATATCTTTACAAGGTTGTTACTCATAGTTGGCTCCTTGAATCACGTGGTTGGGACGTGACGTTTGACCTATACAGACACATGCGAGCACAACAGTTCAAAATATAATCCATCCGTTCAATCATTTCATAACCTATCCATTATTTATTCCCTAAATCGTTTCTGTTCGTTCTTCTATTTCTTTGTGTCCAGGAAATGCATATGCATATGAAAAACATTTGAAACCCATGCAAACGGAAGCCCGGAAGTCAGAACAATGGAAAGAAAATAGAACTGAGCCTGCCCTATTGGCCGCATGTACGGTGGCCTTGGTTGTTTGTGCAGTGGCCTAGCTGCTAGTGCGGTGGCAAAAGCTGCTCGTGCGAGTAGAATGTAAGTTTGGGCAGAAGAGGGCTGGCCCTTCATATAGTGGCCTAGGCTACTCGAGCGGTGGCTTGGCCGCTCATGCGGTGCCAAATCAAAATGCACCTTGATTAGAGAAGGAGCTGGCCGCTCGTGTGGTGGCCTAGGCCGTTCAAGCAGCCTGGGTGCAATACAGGTTGAAAATCTGCTTCAACTTTGAGGCTCAACTTTTGCAAACTCATCTTCATTTTCATGCAAGTCAAAACCCAAAAACTCACAAAAACAAGTTGAATGACCAATTTCTAGCTTCAAGCTAAACTATAACTTCAAAACAAACCCATTTGCTATGTAAAAAGATCAAAACTTTGAATTTGAGTACAAAATCAAGAACCATGCAAATGTTAAGTTTCAAACTCAAAATCCATGGAGTTTCTTCCTTCATCTTCAAGAATCATGGAAGAAACAAGTGATTGAACATGAAGAATGCAATGTATGTCAAAATCTTAAGTTATTTCTTATAATTCCTCCCTTTAGGGTTTTTAACTTCAACTTACACCACTCAATTCCTAAATTCCACTTAGATTCCACGATTTCAAGGATAATACAACTTAGATTCAAGAAATTAGAGGACGGTTCTTACCTTAATTAGTTAAATTTGTGAAGATTTGCTCAAATCCCGCTTTCCTCTTCTTCTTGAGCTCTAGGTTTCTCCCTTTCTCTCTCTCTCTCAAATGTTTGACTCTAACATATATCACTAACTCTCTCTCTCTCTCTCTCTCTCTCTCTCTCTCTCTCTCTCTCTCTCTCTCTCTCTCTCTCTTTTATTAACTTGATGAGTAGCTTAAGGTTTGTAATTAAATCTCTATTTCCCTTAAACTCCAATTAAGCTTATTCATAAACTTAGATTTAAATTATTAAATTCTATGATTCATATGCTTAATTCCACTATTAATGTGAATTAGGCTCTAATCACCTAGTCTAAACATTTAATTTTAACCTTATGGTTTAATGCTTCAGACAGGTTCATTTCACAATCTATCATATTTGTTGACTATAATACAATTTAAATAACACATGGCACATAATTAACACACACAGAAGCACATAAGCAACATACAAACACATAATTAGGGCAAACCACAAAATTAGCAGTTAATTAAGGAGGTGGTTGTTACACTAGATGTGTAAACATGGAGGAGTTCCACATATCTTATGTTCGAGGCCGCAGAAAAATTTGAGAGTGCTTTTCAAAGAATGGGTGAGGAGGACTACAATTATAAACACAACTTTTTGGATAATGAAGGGGTTAAGAGGGGAGAGATGCCTACAACTGAGGATTGGGATAATTGTAGGGTGTTTTTGAAATTTCTTAGAATGTTCTACAATGCAACAAAGAGATTTTATGGGTCTTTATTTGTTGCTTTGGATACATTCTATACTGAAATTTTTGTCATTGAAAATTTGATTGGACAATTAATCAAAGACAATGAACCTACTTTGTCTTCAATGGCAAAGAAAATGAAAGAGAAGTTTGATGAGTATTAGGAAAATGGAGATAAAATCAATCTCCTTATGTATGTTGCAGTTGTGCTTGATCCTCAAAGAAAAATGAAATACTTGCAATTCTGTTTTTCAACAATTTTTGGTGGAGATGTGGTGAAAGTGAAAGAAATGTCAGACAATGTGAAAAATTGTTTGAGTCAATTGTGTGATCATTATGCCACGCTTGATTCAACAAATGTGCATGCCTCCAATATAAATGAAACAATAGATATGGTGATAGATGAAAATAATTCAACTCATTTTTGGAGGGGCAATTTTCTAGGAGTGGGAGTACATTAGAATTGGACAAGTATTTGGTTGATATTAAGAAAGGTGGGAAGAATGCTCAATTTGACATCTTGGAGTGGTGGAAGGTTAATGCAACAAAGTATAGAGTATTATCATCTTGGGAGCATTAATGTCTATTTCCATTGTTGCTTCTGAGTCAACTTTTAGTGTAGGAGGTTTTATACTTGATCCATTTCGTAGTTCACTTGCTCCCAAGATGGTGGAGGTTTTTGTTTGTACACAAAATTGGCTCCGAAGTAACATTCCAATATGCCTTCGACAAGCAATGGATGATGTTGAAGAATTTGAACAACAATATGATTCGGACAATATATACAATGATTTATTTTGTTTTAAATTTCGTTTATTTTGTATTATTCAAAATTCATTATCTTCACTTCACATGTTTTTGTTGTCTTATGTTTTATGTGTAGTTGTTTTGGAATCAAGTTCATGTTCAAGCCCAAGTTCGGAGAGTAGTTTTATTGAAGTTTAATGTCATTGGTAAAATACTTTCCCTTTGTTAAATGTTGTTAACATATGTTTACTTGTTTTAAGTTTAAGACATTTTAGTATTTTCCTTATTAAATAATTTCATTTTTTTGTTATACAGGTTTAGATGGCTCATGGTTTGGCTCAAGGAAATGAATGGCTTTTTTGCTTCTTTTTAGATGATTGTAATACTATTATTTGGATGCACAATGTTTTGGATGACTGTAACTTGGATGTACAATGTTTTCCTTATGGTTTATGTGTAACTTAGATGACTTATGCCCATTGGATGCACAATGTTTTGGGTGATATTGAATTATGCCCACTGGAACCAATAAAAACCAATAAACTGCCCCTATGCCTATATGATCATACATTGATATCTGTTACAATGCTGCATTGCAATGAATTATGTTGCCTAGGTTGTTTTTTTGAGGAAGTGCACAATTGAATTATGTTGAAAATTGAATTATGCCCAAGTTGTTTTTTTGAGGAAGTGCACAATTAAATTATGTTAAAAATTTGTAAAATTTCAAACCGCCATCTACCAATCCACCAATCTGCTCAATTCACATCCGCCAGCTTGGCGGATGGATGTAGATTGATTTTCTCCAATTCATCAATCTAGCGGACGGATGACAGATTGGAAGTTCTGTGGCCGCAATCGATCCGTACCCACCCCTAGCTCTTAGGATAAGTTATAACAAGTCATAAAATCTGAATTAAATATTGAATAATATTATTTTGAGATAAAATAATGCTCTCTTGCTTCTTATCCGTGAATCAAACATGACCATATTCATTCAGATTCACTTTTAGATGGCTTCACTTTTCTTTCATCTTCTAACTTGAATATGAAATAAGAGGAACGAAGGAGTTGCTGTGGGGTGTGGATGGCAAGCTTTCGTTTCATACGTGAATATTAGCTGTTATTATATAGTTGGGATCCCACTGAGCTCGCTACTCGATTTTCACTTCAAATTCGGCACTAAGGTTGGCTACTTGACAACTCACGTGCTTTCTTCTATTCTTCTAGTTGCATATACCACTATAGGAAATGACACTTTTGGCGACCAAATTTGGCGACTAAAAAAAATTTAATCGCCAAAAGTTGTGGAATTAGCGACCAAATATTTTATTAGTTGACAAAAGTACAAGATTTAGCTACTAAAGTTTTTTAGTCGGTGCGTATTGTTTATCAGCGACTAAAACAAATTTAGTCGCTAATAATGCCACAATTGGCAACTAAAATATTATTTGGTCGCTAAAAATTGCGCAATTGGTGACAAAAACACTTTTTAGTCGTTGTACAGTTAGTTTTGGCTACTAAAATTATTTAGTCGCCGAATGATATAACTGCTAAATTTTTTTAATCGAGAAATATAGCTTATTGACGACCAAAAAAATATTTTTGTCGCTAAATATTCCATCATATAAAAAATTTTAGTCGGCGATAGTATGTATTTTAGGCTACTAAATTGTTTTTATCGGCATCTTATACCTTTTGCCGACAAAATAATATTTAGTCGCCAAATAGCAGCAGATGATATTGAAAACTTTTTAGCAACCAAAAATTTTGGTCGGCAATGATTCAGTTTTGGTGACTAACAAAAAATTAGTCGTTGTATAAAATTATTTACTCCTTATATATTAACATTTCCGACAAATAAAACATTTAGTCGCTAAAGCTCTAAATTTTATAGAGGGAATTATTTTATATTTGCGCCTCTGTCTCACACATTTTGCCTCTCTGTGTATACACAGCCACAGAACCTCTCTCTCACACAGATCAATAACCAGCAAACCTCACGACCGCGCATCTTCAGCACCGCCACCGCCACCGCCGCTAGCAAGTTCGCTTTCCTTCTCACTCCCTTTCACTCTCTTGCTTTGTCTCTCTCTCTCTCTCTCCCTCTCTCTCTCTCTCTCTCTCTCTCTCTCTCTCTACCCTTTCTTCTATTTCCCCAACTATGAACTTTTGCTCTAGGGTTGTTTATTCTACCTATTCAGTTTAATTTTTTCTTCATTTTTGAAATGGGTTTGTTTGAAGTGGTTTCATTGCTAAAGTTTCATAGGTTTGATGTTGTAAATGGGTTTGATTTTAGGGTTTGATACCTTTCCCCCACTTTTTCCTTTCTCTCTCATTAGTTTCAAAGCCCTACTCCATTGATTGTCTATGTATTTGCATGTATGGTTGCGCATTGATTGTCTATCTAATCTCATGTATTTTGATTATTTTCATTAAATTTTCTCTCTCATGTATTCTAGTCGTCATATTTTCTAAATCTGTGTATGCAAATTTGTGTATGAAATTTATATACACAGATTATCTATGTATGTATTCTGAGATTGAGATCTTAGTCACGAAAAACACGGATTTACATACACGGATTTCGTAATCTGTCGTCATTATTGAGATTACATATACAAATTTAAATCTGTGTATGTATTCTGAGATTTAGATTACATACACAGATTATCTGTGTATGTATTCTGATTATCCCAATCATTTTAGTCGTCATTATTTTCAAAATCTGTGTATGAAATTTCATAAGCTGAAAGTCATCATATATCTATTTCTAAATCTTTTTGAAAAGCATAAATCTATTTCAAATAATATAATTTTGCTATTGATTTTTTTTTTTTTGTTTGTTTGAAAGTATGTGTTAATGTTGGTCATACATTAATGAATCATTTGGTAGTCACTTAGTGAAATTATAAGAATATAATATGGACTCCAGAGTGTTTAGTAAGCTTTAACATGATTCTAAGATGGATTCATTTTTGGAGGGTGTGCTCTTTCTTATTTGATGTTCTATACTGGTTTATAAATGTAAGGTGTGCTCTTTTGTAGTACACTTGGCCCTTTATATATATATATATATATAGTGCTTGATTTGTGGTCGTTTGTTAAGTGTGAGCGAAAGAAAATATAAAGAAAGAGGGTGATTGATAGGGCAGTGGTTATAGCTCAATCCCTATGAGAGGACCTGCAGATATCCCCTCCGTGTGGTATTTGTAATTACGATGTCGGGCCTTTCTACCCTCCCTCTTTGGCTCTCCAATGTGGTTGCTATACTTCAGTTCAATTTAAATTTTTCAGTTAATCATTGTTGCACACATAAGATTACATTTTGTTAAATAAAAAAAAAAAAATACTCCTCCTTTATTAAGAGGATGCTGTTGTGCACTATGCACAACACCCACTGTTATGTGGCCAATGGATTTAAACACATGTTCTCATTTGTTCATTGGTTAATCTTTGCTTGAGTTGTAGGTGACAATAAATGGACAAGAGTTGGATGATGATAAATAATAGGTTGACAAGTAAAGAGTATCAAGAAGGGGTGAAGTCATTCCTTGACTTTACTATGGCAAATTTAGGCCTAGAGGATGAAATTAGGTGTCCGTGTGTCGATTGCATTAATGGCACAAAATAGAGCAGACAAGTTGTGTGGATGCACTTGATCCGAAGAGGAATGGCATGTTCGTATATAACTTGGGTGCACCAGGGGGAACATGTTCCCGTGTCTCATCTACGTAAATAGGATACGTAGGTTGGGAGTTAGAGTTGAAAATGTCATAAACTTAGTCGAAAACAGCGTTTTAGTCGCCAACAATGGAAAAATACTTATAATTATGTAGAATGATTACTTGTAAAATATTATTGGTTGCCTAAGATATGCATTCGAGTTTTCAAAATTTTTATTTCATATATATTCGAATATGCAAAACTAATGATTAATTTGAAAAGATTACTTAATTTCGAGTTTTGTGTTTTTTTTTTATAATTTTAAATTGGCCAATATGTAGTCAATACTAATAATTATTATTATTTTTTTTTGCAGATGGTTTTTGATGTACAAATGTGGATATGACTTTTTTTGACAAGTATAGAAGAACATTGTTTTTGTACCTCCATCTATATATATAGTGGTTCATACAAATTATTTTTTTGGCATGGTAAATATCTAAAATTTGGCCTAGTAGAAATTAGCATTGGATGTGGTACAAATTAGTTTTTGGGGCAGTACAGATTAAATTTTGGTGTGGTACAGATTGCCTTTTGGATATTAAATTTGATTAATCCTTTATTATGTATGGAATTAAATTATTGAGGTTGGATTATACTTGGTTCGTATGGAATTTGTATTATATTTAGAATTGGATGTTCAATATGAATTTTTTGGATGGTTGGAAATGAAATGTGTGAACGTTGTCGAATGGTTGATAATATATTAAGTATTGATGGATTATATTGTTTATACAGGGTACAGGTTGCACTAATAATGGATATAGGTGGTTCATAAAATTAAAAAAAATTAATAGAGTATTTGGCAACTAAAAATATGTTGGTAGCCAAAAACGTAAGCAAATGTTTTGGCGACTAATAATTTAGTAGCAAAAAAGAACCAAGTGGTTTTTTGTGACCAAACAGTTAGTGGCTAAAACAAATCAGAATGAGAGGAAGAAACTATTGACAACTAAATATTTTAGTCATGAAAAACATGACATCCTTTGGCAATTAAAATGGTTGGTGGTAAAAAATAATAAAATGAAAATTAAGAGGCTTTTGGCGACTAAAGTCTGTAGCCAGTAAAGTAACAACGACTAAATTCCATGGTCGCTAAACGTATGTATTCTATTGGCGACTAAAACTTTAATCTCTAATAGTTGAATTTAGTTTATGTTAGAACTTCCAACGACCAATAATTTAGTCGCCAAAAGATTACCTTTCCAAACTAACCAAAGTTTAGTAGCCAAAAATTCACTTTCGGCGACTAATGTTTTAGTTACCAAAAGATAGATTTTGCCGACTAACCAATGTTTAGTAGCCAAATGTTTTACTTTCAGTGACCAAAAATAGTTTAGTCGCCAATACTATCACTGACAGGGTATAGACGACGACCTTGATGACAAAAAAATTTAGTCGCTAATTAGTTTCAGCAACCATACATGGGACTTTTAGTGACCAATATTTTAGTTACCAAAAGTGTCATTTCCTGTAGTGTACACTCGATTATCTTTTAATACAATAAGTCCAGAGACACAAAACTAAACACACAAAATAATTATAATATTAGATATCCAATGGAAGGGCCCGTGAGCGAAGAGCAATTCTTTCCGATTGCACTTTTATGTCCCTAGATTTATAGTTTGTATAAAGAGTGACAATTCATTTTCATACATATCAGATGGCAAGGTCCATCATTAAAGGGACTGTTTCTTTCATGTCATTCTTCTATTGTTTGTGTAAAGAGTGATAAGACATTTTCAAAAACTATTTGTGGTGTTTGTAGGGAATATGGTCAGGGTTGATAGGGGCACACTGGTGCAAACCATTATTCTGGTCTGGGTGACTTATAGAACAAATTGGAAGAAAGAGGTACTCCATTTTTCTCTTGACATTTATACAAATTTCTTACACTATGTCTATAATATATAATGCCAAATATTCAATGCACCCACCTAACATAACCCAAACATAATTATTTTATTTTATTTTTTATGAGTAGAATTAAACTTTTTGAATTGAGTAGGACGAGCTCATATATGTTGTCATTAAATGTCACTAAGGTTGTGTTTGTGAGGGATTTGCGAAAAAGAAAATTGAGAATTTTTTTTATTATACTTTATTTTTTTCCTTCACAAGTTCAAAATTCAAACATAACTGCCAGACTTTAGCTTCAGCGTATTTAAATTAGTATAATTACATAAGAGTAGCTTTGGTACACATTAAGTAGCCACCATTGATAAATTGTGGGTAAAAGACTTTTACTACTACTAATAATTTGTTAATTATGTAGAATGAGACTCAGCATGCTCTAAATATTGCAACTAATGCTTTTTTTGTTTTGACGTAAAATATCTTTCCTAAAAATATTTTACGTAGTTACATTATTTGGTTGAATAAAAGCTATGAAAAATATTTTTGTAAAAAAGTAATTTTCACGGAAAGTACGTAAAATGACTTGTTTTCATGGTCGGCAAGTTAATTTTGGGTCAGTGAAGACTCTTCACTGAAGAAGAGTTCCAGCTGCTGAAATGCCACTAGACCCACCAGATTTGATTTTGGGATGTTATTTTTTGAATATCAACCAAACATCAGAAAATATAATTGAAAAAAAAAATTATAAAAATCTTTTATTTAAAAATATTTCACGAAAAATAATAAAAATATATTAAGAAACGAAATTTGTTGAAAATTAATTTGAATGTATTGCAGGTGGAAAAAGCTACGAAGAGATTGGAAAAGTGAGATGACATGTAAAATTCATTTTCGAAGAAGGGGTCTTCAAAAGTTCTTTTAAGTTTGGTTTGAATCATGAATTTTAAGAATTTGTGAAAAGAACAGAAAATGTGACAAAAATATAAGTTAAATTTTTACCAAACGAACCCCCCTCTCTCTTTCCTTCTCTTCCTCTTCATCTTCTTCAGAGTCCCTCCGTCCACCGCCTCCTCCTCACCTACTTCAAGATCCACTACCAGAACTATTGCATCTCTCTCTCTCTCTCTCTCTCTCTCTCTCTCTCTCTCTCTCACACACACACACACACACACACACACATAGATCGTCAAACCCTAGTCAGCGATCCGTCCATCAAATCATTAGTTCCTCCTCCGTAATTGCCATAAACGATGGCGACTGCACCGTCTTTGCTGCTGGAAACCTCAAACCCATCTTTGTCGAAAAATATTATTGACTTTACCTCATCAGCTTAGCTCGATCGACGTCCACCGCGACCGAGGCGGAGGAGGAAACAACCGATCTCATTTCCACTGCCTCTCTCCACCAGTGGCTATCATCTAAGGGTTTGCGACCTACTAGATCTGGATCTGAACCCTAGATTGTTGTGTGGTATGTGCTGCTGCAATATAGTGTGAATGGTGTGGCCTTGGTTTTTAGTGTGGTGGTTGTACTGTAAGGGTGTAACAACCCTTACTTCGACTTGGTCATACTTGCATACATTTATGTATGATCTTGTCTTGTCATGTTGCATTTGCAAATCTTGCCTTGCTTTGCTTGAGTGATGCTTGCATACTTTATTCTTGCCTGGTTTGTTGCCGATGTCATCTTTAGCCTAGTCACCTTTGAACCCTTTTACACTTAGAATTATCTTGGAACCACTTTGGTTGACCTCCATCTTCACCCTGGCATATTGGGCGAGATGTGTATTATCTAGGCCGAGATGTTTATCCTTGCACCTAAGTGATTTTGTTCCTGGATTGGTATGACCTAGACTGAGGTGTGGCACATCTAGGCTGAAGGGTGGCACAACTTAGTCAAGTGTTGTCCTTCCAAGCCGATGTCATTGTTACCCTACTTGTCGAAGCTTTGTCCTTAGCCGAGATCATCACTTGCCGGAGTGCTCTTGCCGTCTAGCTTGTTGAACACACTTTTGTCATAGTCTTGTCTTGTCAAGTCAGTCCCCTTTTTGAGAAGAACCAATCAGCCGATGCCACGTGTCCCAGCAGAGGGTTAAGTCTGTGACTGTCGAGAAAACATATCATTTTTGTATCAAATCTTGTCTTTTAGAGAGAGAGGCTCTAGGAAGAAGAAGGAGAAGTTTTTGAGTGAGAGAGTAGACTTCCAAGCTTGATCGTTGGAGTTTGAACCGTTAGATTCGAGTTTTGAGGTTAGAATCTTAATCTACTCTTGTTGTTCTTATTGATCATCTAGCTGCATTGCATGATCGAACCTGTTTTGCATGCCATGCATTGATTTAAAGTTGGTTTTAGAAAGAGAAGTTAGTGTTCATGTGTTCTTGAAGAAAAGTCTTGTTTTGATCTGAAAGTTTGTATTAAGAACCATGTTTTTGTGTTTGTTTTCATAAGATCTTCAAGTATGGGTACCCAGGTCCATGTTTTTGAACTCATAGCATGAAATCTCAGATTTTGTGATAACAAGTTGCGATTTAAGCATGCATGTTCTTCATTTTCTCCATCTTCATGTTCTTCACGTTCTTTATGTTCTTCGAAGGGAAACCTAGATTTTCCCGACTTCGCTTTTGAATGTGGCCGTCGGGACCACACCTTGGCGAGAAGGTGTGGGACCTCGGCCAAGACTTGGTTGGTGCCCAGCATGTTTTCCGAGATGAGAAACAGTGTTTTGTTTTGACTTGACTTAGTTTTTGAAGAATGTCGGGATCATTGCATTCATGTAAAGCTTGTTTTAAGGATGCATTTCATATCCATCTTTGAGCATCTCTTCTTGCCTACTTGAAGTGCATTCAGTAGTATTTGCCATGTGATTGTAGGTCTTTGATCTTTGCCTTGAGCCTACATCCGAAGAGCTATGTGAGTGGTATTTTTAATAAAGCTATGTTATGAAGTTTTGATAAAGCTTTGCTTTGCCTTGTTTTGATAAAAGTGTTTGATCAAGCATGAATGATTATCCCTATTTTGTGTATCAAGTAAATACGTTTGTTTTGATGACATTCTTGGAAAGTCCTTTCATACTAGAGGACTCTAAGCTTTTGTAGTACAAGTCCTTTCGTACTAGAGGACTCTAAGCTTTTGTAGTACAAGTCTTTTCGTGTTAGGGGACTTTAAGCCTTTGTAACATAGGTCCTTTTGTGCTAGAGGACTCTAAACTTTTGTAGCACTCTTGTTCGAGATATCTCCCTTGCCACTGACGGCCTTGTGCGAGTGGGTCTGTCTAATCGATTCTAGGTCGATTATTCCTTTGTTTTGCCACTGACGGTTTACCTCGTGGGTTTGTTTGTCCGGAATGTCATCATTTTGTATTGCGTTGATGCTAGTAAGCGTCCTTGGAGCTTTGAAGATTTGTTAGATGAACGTGGTTCATCCCTTGATTTGTAAAGTTTGATATGTATTGTTTTGAAAAGTCTTCGGCTATTATTCATGCAATGCTTTATTATTTGTACCATTCACTGAGTATCCAAGCTCACCCTCTCCATATATATGTAGGTGATGAGCAGGACGGCGACAACGCCTAGATGTGTTTTGCAAGCTTGTTTTGGATTCATGTTATGTCAGCTTGACTTGTATTCATGTCGGCAATCTTGAAGATTATGTTTCTCAACTTGTTATACTTGTATTTTGCATACGTCGGCTTGAGAAGCCTTTTGATCAAGATGTAACATGTACTTACTTTATTTGTATCCAAGTTGTAACCTATGTTAAGATGTATGCCATTTTATTTGATCTATGCACGGCTCTTATGGACCACTTGTATTTTAATTTATTGCTTCCGCATTTGTAAGTCCCCTATGTATACTCTGTTTGTGTGTGAATCTTGGAAAGAGGCCTATGGTAATCTCGGATTACTGGCCATCATGGCACCATCCTACTAGGAGCGGTTTGGGGTCGTGACAAAGGGCATGTTTGATTGGAAGGATTAGAGCATGAGATTGAGATTATTAATCCATGGGCCCAATTATCCTATGTTTGTTTTAGCATTTTGGTTTAGGATTATTAATCTAATGGATAATTAATCCAACAAATTTGTAGGATTATTAGTAATGGGGTAGATGTGAGATTATCAATCCAATGGATAATTTATCTTATTAATCCAATTAGATAGTGAATACCGCACTAATTTGATTGGATTATTAATACCTCACTATTAGTTTTGTGAATCAAACATGGCCTGAGTGTAATGTTATGATGTGTATCTACGATAGAAGGGAGTGCAATTGGTACTGTGGCTGTAGCTGGTAGCAGCGGCTGGTTGTGTGGTGATGGCCATGATTGGCAGTTGTTGGTGTTTGGAAACTGGGGATTTGGTGAAGGAGAACTTTAAAGAGAGAGAGAGAGAGAGAGAGAGAGAGATATGTTGAATTTGTATCTTATTCATGAATCATTTCTTCTTTTTTTTTTCAACATATCTGTTGTGTTTGATTTGTTGTGGATCTCAGAGGAGTGGTTTTCATTTTTTTTTTTTTTTTTTTGGATCTGGTTTGTTGTTGTTCATGATTTGATTATTTGTTTTTTGTTCCTTTGTAGTTGTTGTTGATGATGATGATAATTCCAACAAATAGTGATAGAAAATGTGGTGTTGTTGAGTAGACAGATCTATTTGTGCTTCCAAACAGATCTGTTGTGTCTCCATATTCAAAAAATTAAACAGATATGTCAAAGATAGGTTCAAAAAAAATTGTCGATGAACATATTTGTTCAAAATTTGGACAGATAATGGCTTTGGTGTATTTCAATAACAAAGATTTGAACATATAAATAGAATTCAATGAAAAAAATTGAACAGATAATAAAATTTGGATAGATATTTGAACAGATAAGGGAAAAATTTAACAGATAGTCAAAAAAGTTTGAATAGATAATAAAGTTTTAATAAATATTTGAACAGATAAGGTGAACAAATTGAATAGATAGTCAAAAAGTTTGAACAGATAGAAAATAATTTGAACATAAACATATAAATTTGAAACAGATAAATTAAGAAGTAAAATTGAAAGCAAAATGTCTTTCAAAACAAACAAAATGATTTTTCATCAAATAATTTAACAAATGGTGGACTTTTCACCAACGAAAAACATATTTACTAGATCCAAAGTCTTATATCCTCCTTAAATTGAATTTATTACCAATTTTCTCATCTTTTTTTATGACTAGCTACGTTGAAAAATCTTAGAGTTCATTTGTTATGTAGGTTGGTTTTTTGACTATTTTAGCCTAGGGTTAAAAAGCCTTGTTTGGGATGAACTTTTTGGCCTTTTTGACTTTTGTGAGAGAAAAAAATAAAATGATTATGGTTTAAATATGACATTTTTTAGCCTAAAGTTAAAAAAATTATTTATTTATTTATTTATTTTTGTCACTATTTTAATCCCAATCCAGCCCAATCTAACTTTCCAAACGAGTGCTTAAATGACAAGGAATATACTTTAAATTAAGATAGAAAGAGTGAAATCTTATAAGGGAGCTTTTTTGATAAATCCTTTTTCTAAGATTTTTATTCCATCCAACCCATATTGTTTTTTACTATTCCATTGGGTCCTATTTAAGATAAGAAGACCAAAACACCATCAATCTCTCCTACCCCCTATTAATGTTGATATTTAATGTTGATTGTCATTATGATTTGATAGTTCCCATGTATCAAGATGTTGATTATCATTATATTCATATTAATTTGAAATGAATTTTTGTCATTGTGTTGTCAATTACATGATGTGAATATTCACATTATGCAATTGAAATGAATATTCGCATCATTATATTTACATTAATTTGAAATAAATTTTTGTCATTGTGTTGTTAATTACATGATGTGAATATTCATACTAAAACATACGAATGTGAACGTTCACATCACTATGTTAGATGAGAAAGAATGTTCATATGTTGTGAATGTTCACATCACTACATGTTGTGAATAAGAATGTGTTGTCAATTAAAAATATAATGAACGTTATTTTAATGTGTTGTCAATTAAAAATAAGAAGGTTCACATATTGTGAACGTTCATATCACTACATTAGATGAGACAAAATTTTTCGGAAAGGTGTTGTGAACGTTCACATCAGATAAGAGAGAATGTTCACATTATTTTTAATGTGTTGTCAATTAAAAATATATTCACATTATATAATAATATAAAATAATAACATGAATATTATTTAATTTCTGTATGAAATTTCCTATGCCATGATCCTTTCCCTTCTCTCTCCTCTTTCAACATTAAATATCAACATTAAATATCAATATTAAATATAAGGGCATAAGAGTTTAAGAAAATAATATAAATCAAGAAAAAGGACTTTATGGAATAAAAGTATAAATACATGGGATTAAGTGGGTTAAAAAATTCCTTCATAGACTTTTTAAGTTAGAACACTTCTAAATGAGATTTATCAATAAAAGCCTTTCTTATAATGATAAGGAATATAATTTAAAGGAATATAATTTAAATTAAGAGGGCAAGAGTGAGAGAGCATAAAACGTTAGTTGCAAGTAAAAAACTACTAATTTCATGTACGATAGGGATGCAATTTGGGTGGTCAACTTGAACAGAGAGTTCGGGTCCACACCAAAAAAAAAAAAAAAAAGAAGAACAAAAAGTCCAATTTAAAAGATTTAATAATTTGATGATATAATCTTATAATTTAAGTTAAAATTTGTACACGTTAAGTAAATTTGAGTTATTTCAATTGTTCAGATTATAAGGGCTAAAACAATTACAGTAATATTATAAACTTGGACATAACTATTTAAAAATTACTCAAAATTATCATCTTATAATTCAAATTCAGTCTATATATGGATTTCATACTATACGAATTCATGCTGGAAAAAATGATTTTTTGGTAACTTTAATGTGAAATTGAAGTAGGTCCCAACCATTAGTTGATGTGGGATTAAATGGGCTTGGATTATTTGTAATAAGGTCTTTACACCACAAAAAGAATGAAAAAAAATCATTGAGGAATTGAATGGAAAATTGTCTCATAAAAATGGCCTCATGAATGAGGTATTGGGAATTGTGTATAACTACCAATCCCACATTGATTGTACAGAAAAGCTTTGATGGGTATTTAAATCTCAAGATTTTGATAAGGGTATAAGCCCTTTGTGGCATTCAAATTTTCCGAAGGAAGAGAGTTATGGATGCTTTAAGGATGGGCTTGGGCCTAGACTATGATCCAAGTTGGTTATGACAAAATTGCCATACGGGCTCCGCCCGGACCAGGCCGAGTCCAGGTTCGTGATCTGTGGATCTTGGGACTTGAGGTTGGCTGGAATAGGTTTGGGCTGGGCCGTATTGGTGGTCCACCAACCTAATCTTTTTGGGCCAAATCTGCTGTAGATGTATACCCTTGTGTGTACAGAGTATATATATTGTTGTCTCATTAGTTTTGATCAATTACTCCGGTAGTTTGCAGGAGTAATGAGCATTGGTTGCTAACCTTCATGGCTGAAGGTTCCTTCTCTCTCCTCATTGTGTATAAAAGGAGACCCATCTCTCTTGGTTTTGGTACAGATTTTTGCCTTCCAGAATTATACAGTCAGTCTGCTTTTGGCTATAATTTTCTTCATGTGTGAGAGAGCACTGCTATTGTCTGTTCGCCAAAGCTAATAGAAGGTGTTTCTGCGTTAGCCAGTCTAAACCATCTTATCCTGGAAGACAGAAGTCGACGTTCTTCGAGTACCCACGGTGAGGCGGCTAATCTGTTTTAAGGACACTGTAGTATCACATAGAATTTGGTATGTTTCCTTGTTTTCAATATTTTGATTAAATATTTATTTATGTTAATCATGTTTCATGTTTCATGCTCTAGAATGTAATTTATCAAATATGGATTTATTTGATGTTCTATTATTTAATTTAATAAATCATGAATCTATTTATCTTGTTTAATTATACAATTTATACAAAAATTCAATCGCCATCAAACAAACACAAACCTCAAAAATTCTGGGAGGTTAAGTTTAGATTTCTAACTTTTCCAAACAATTATGACTTTAATTTGTTGTTCGATGACAGAAATCTGTTAATAGGGGTGTTAAAAAAATGTTGTTGGTCTATATTATACACTTTGGTGTATGTATTTTTTAAAAAAAAAATAAAAAAAAAATAAGATCTGATTTGAAATAATTAAAAATAATTAATTATGATTCGATTTGTAAATGAAGGCTTAAAAGAACTTAATAGTTCAAACTGAACAGTTCCTTCATAAGATTTTTGACAATTCACAATTCCATTTAATTAGTATCACTACAAGAAAAGTTGCCTATGATGGCGCTTGTATCAAGACTTTTTAAAAAACGTGGTGATATATCTCAATAATCAACGCGTGTTTCAAGGCGTGACGGTCTCAATGAGCCAAGTTTGTTTAACTTAATAGACACTTAACCCCATATCTATTCAAACCATTCCAGTTACCAAAAATAACAAAATCTCACTCTCTCTCACACACTGGTCTTCTCTCTCGCGATTAAAATCAATCTCTCTTACTCTAGCTGTTCTTTATTGAACTCGATCTCTCTCGCAAATCACATATCTAAAATCGAACAAGAAAGTCAATCTAATTTGATCAAAATCCGAACTCGATCTGATTTGATCTCTCTCGAATTTTGTTAGATCTGTTTTCGCTCTAGCTATTCATCAAACTCGATCTCTCTTGCAAATTGCACATCCAAAATCGAACAAGAAGGTTGATCTAATCTGATCGAAAATTGAACTCAGATTGATCTGATCTCTCTTGCATTTTGTTAGATTTGTTCATTAACAAGGTTTAAAGCAAGCCATTTTTATTTTGTTTTTCATTAACAAGCGTTAATCGATGTTTGAGTTTGAACTATCATATATACTTTCTCATTGTCAAATTAGATCTGTTGATTAACTATCTATTTCTCCATTCTCAGATCAGATCGATTGAATAGATCGATCTCTCTTACTCTTCATCTCAGGTACATTTTTTAGATCAATTAGTTCCTCCTCACAAGTGATTAATCTCTCTTACTTCTGTTTGGAATTTAGGCGTGGTGGAATTCAATATGTGATACAAGTGATGATTCACTGATGAATTTATAGTTAATTTTGATAGTTTTTGTATAATTAAAATTTTTGATTTACATAGTATCAACGCCCTCTAAATCACAATAACAAAAATTATGAAACTAGTTTATTTTCATCAATTTAGTTAAAATAGTTTATGTATAATTATTTTTTTGATTTACTTTTTTTGAAAATTGATAACTTTTTTTCCTATGCTTACATTCCTTGTTTAGTCATACGCTGTTTGATACGCGTTATAATACTATTCATTCTCGGAAGAAAATAGATAGTTTCCATAGCTTCAAATCTAATGTTGTTGTGAATGTTTGTTTAATTTTGTTTTATTATTAGTGGTTTTGATTTGTTTGATTATATATATATATATATATATATATGTGAATCTGCTTTCTTATTCGATATCATTAGTGTAAACTGTCGTTTTTTTCTTCTTCTTTTGCAGATCAATGTGGTACTTTAACTGGTTCTAGTAAGGACAAGGTACTTATTTTTTCTAATTAATATGCTTTGGGTTGCAATTCCAGGTCATTTTCTTATTCATTGTGTGGAAAACATTGAATGTGTAGGTTGATTTCTAATCTCTCTGATTCATTCTCTTCTCCATTCTTTATGATTTCAGTGCAATATACAATGTAAATATATCTTTTGATTTCATTATAATCTGTATAAGAACTTCATTATAATCTTGGTAGGATATTTTTTTGTATGTACATGAAAGGTGATGCTTCTATAGATCTTGATTTGTTTGTGGGGATTCACTAATACCATACAAATGTGATTTGGTTATTGCAATGCCTAGATATTCGATGAAACTTAGAGGTACCTCTATTTCTCATATTGATCACATTGGATGTCACAACCCAAACCTGCCACTATAGGTATAGCATCGTAACCGGGCAGTGATCCATAGATTAACTAAGGCCTCTTAATCAGAAATCAAAGTATTAGGGGCTAGCGGAAGCAAATAATAAATATACAATGTCCATTGAGCTGTGCAGACTTATAGGAGACAAAAAAAATTTAAACTTTTAATATACCTATTTACACACACACACACACACACACATATATATACAGATTACACAAAAAGGAACTTAACCCTAATTATAGAATAAACAAAAACTTAAACTTTAATCATATAGCCTTAACTACTTGACGTATCTGGAACCTCCACGAGAGGCACATAGGTTGGTTGACAAGATAGATTCCATGCAGAAACTCTAGCCCTGGTCATGCGCCTAATCACCTACATATATATATATATATATATAAACAGTGAGCTGGAGCCCAACGAATTACAACAGAGTAAAGGGGTTTAAATGAATGATGTCCTATATCAGATTCGAAAAGCAGATTCATTTGTATTTTAGAAACAAAAGCAAATTCATATTCATATTCTTGTTTAGATCATATATAGAAATCAAAGTTCATACTTAATCATGCGTGGTACATCCATTAGCGCTAATAGAACAGATACAGAATAGATTGTGGTTATGAGTAACTAGTTCCATAAAGAAATCTCTAAATTCGGGTAACAGATAACAGATATGTTGAGCTCCATGACGGAGCCTCCAGTACGGGTGACAGATAACAAACATACTGAGTTCCATGATGGAACCTCCAATACCAGGTAATAGTTAACAGATATGCCAAGGATGCCATAAATACTTGTCAGAAATTAGAGAATCATTCATTGTACTGAACATAACATTTCAAAAAATATATCTTATTTCATCATACAAAAAAAAAAGTTGAACATAACTTTACTAAGTTATTACTCACAGATAGCTCTAGAAGTAGAACAGACGGATCAGACAGAAGGTAGCGCGTGACCTACACAAACACATAACATATACACATTGAAACAGAATATCACTTCCTTGATCAAACTTGACTTCTCTTGTCTTTTTCTGCCTAAATAATCTGAAGTTCTACTACGCTTATTCTTTCTTTATTCAAATGAATCGGATTCTCATTTCATATATTCTTTCATTACTAAATCATTCTTTTCCAAATAGACTGCTTTCTTACTTGGCTTCTCAATCAATTACTACTAAATCAATGATTTATTCTTTAACCAATTAATTTATGTTGATTGTTAGCTTATTAATCTTCATTAAGCTAGAAATCATGTCTAGAATGCTTGGGAAGAGATGAGAATGAAAATACAAACTAAAAATAATTTTTCAAAATATGCTGAAAATAGCTATTCCCTCGAGCGAACTTTTAGTCACTCGAGCGGTCTGTAAAAGACTGCAAAAGTACTGGAAGCCTTCAATGTGAGCTTGAGAGGTCTGTAAAATTTCAGAATTTTGAATTTCTCACAATTGGCTCCCAAATGCATTTTCAATCTTTAAATTCATACATATCTTAATCAAAACCTTGAAAATACTTTCGAAAACATAAACACTTATTTATTTATAAATCATTTGCTCAAATTCTCATTAAATTGTCCAATTTTAAATCAAAACTTCATGCATGCAAATATTTTCAACTTCTTTTCCTTTGAAACATAAGTATGAAATTAAACATGAAACTCATGAATTTTTCTAAAAATAAAATTCAATACAAAAACTTTCATACATCAATACTTTAAAATCCAAACTCAAAATCATGAAAAATAATTAATAATTATTTTATTTGGACCAAAACCTTGCTTAAATTTTAAAATCAAAACACAAATGAACTTATGGTTTCTAAAATTCTTCTTCAAAATCGAATATAATGAAATTGCATGGCTCAATCCCTGAAAATTCATAATACAAGTAATTTATGAAGCTTAATTTAATTATAACTTTCAAAATCAAATCCAAAATAATTAATTTCCAAATTAACTTCTATAATTTTGAACCTAACTCAATTTTTTTATCCTTCTTACTAATTCCATTTAAAATATCAAATTAAAACCATAAAACTTTTAGAAAAACAGTTGCATGTACAAAATTAAAATCAAAGTCAAATCATAATTTTGCTCTCTAACTTATCCTAATTTAGATTTAATCAATTTTCTCCATATCAAACCTAAATTCAAACTCTCTTTTCTTTGTTCTTCAAAACATAACCTTGAAGGATCAAATTCTTAAAAATTCATTAATGCATGTAAAGATTAAGTCCAAATTCATGAGAAATAACACAAATTAAACTCAATTGATAAATTTTCTAAATTAATTTCTTAGTTCTTGAAACTAATTTTTCTTTTCATTATACCCAAATTCACATACAATTGGATTATATTTCTTCTTGATTTGAGATGTTGGGAGGAATTACTACAAGATTGGAATTAGAAATCTTACCTAGAGTTGTTGAATGATTGAATCTCTTCGCAAATTCTTGAGTTTCCTCTCTTCCTTTCACTTTTCCTACCTTTTCCCCTTGGCCTTCCTTCAAAATTTCCAGCAAGGATCATGATTGAAAGCTGATTATGAGGTGACTTGGGACAAGGATGGCTTCTTTCAATATGCTAGGAATGAAACACAAGAAAAGTGTAGCTGGATGCCACCATTGGGTGTAGGAAATTATAGAAGTGAAGCTCTCCGACTTCAATGACATTTTTCTCACTTCAGTCCTAACAATGTGCGCTCTAAGAGATTCAAGGTGGGAAACACTATACATAATACAAGTAAATGCCACATATATGTGCTAAAGATGCTTTTATTTCACAAGAAGGCGTGCGATTATGTTCATAGACATTTAAAAATATATGATTTGACTAGATGAAACATCAATTTTCGCAATATCTTGTATTCATTCTCCTTTGATAAAGAACATTTATTGATACTATTAAATTGGAAAAATCACTCTAGATAAGTTGGCAATGCCAAATACTTGTTTCCAAATGTAAGAATAAGGAAACGAATGGATTTCTTAAAAGAGAAGTGAGCCCAAAAACTGGAAGCAAAGTTTTGGTATAGCTCAACAATTTAGAATCTGATGCTTTGCATGGCCTCATTTGTTGTACAATATTTATTTTTTGACTTGTCAAATATTCTTAGATTTATGGTTCAAATCCCATAAACTATATAAGGAAAAATCTTAGATATATGGTTTATTTCTCTATTTGATTCAGTAAATTTTTTCCTTCTTGTTGTCTTTTCTGGTTTATTTTGGTCCAACATTTTGAACATACTACACTCTAGGCTGTGCGCAAAGTGTAGCGACAAGCGAAGACATATCCTTTTTGGCTGTAGAATTGTTACATAGCAAAACTAAACTGGATGATTAACTGGGGTGTGACCATAGGCAACAACAATTCTGTTGTGCCGCAGTTGAAAGTTGCTTCGAAAAATGGCAAATAGCAGGAGGGGGATACAAAAGAATTAATATATTGTTCTTGTCGTACATAATGTTTAGAGAGTCATTTAATACTTTGTCAAATTGCAAGGGATGGCCTAGTGGACAAAGTGTTCCCTCTCCGAGTGTGATTGCTAGGTTTGAGTTTTATTGCTATGCAATGCAACTTTTCCTTTCCCTATTAACCTCTGCTATGGATTGTAAGAAACAAAAAACAAAAACAAATGCAATACTTTGGAGGAGCAGATAGTGATAGATGATAGTTGTGGTTTATCAAAATCTATGGATGGAATGGAGATGCATCAGCTATTCGATAAGGAAATATGTGGTAATTCTTTTCTCAAATTGCTTGTTAAGAATGTCTATAGCCTGATGATTAAGTCCGTTAGAATTAGTGGAATATTGATCTTGGCTCAAAAACACTTTGTCAACTGTTACGTGTCCTACAGCCCCTGGATGAATTGCTTGGGCTTTAGTGTCTGTGTTTTCTGCTGGTGCTGCAGTTGTGTTTTCTACTGGTGTTTTCACTTTGGTTGCAACTGTGTTGTGTTTTCATGAAATTTTCAATGACATTTTATTCATGTTATTTGTTCTTATTCAATGCAAGTTCAAATATCAAAGAAAGAAAAGAAGAAGAAGAAGTAGATAGGACAAACTCAATGAAAAAATGCCTCTTTTTAGTTTGATTATCTGTCTACTTGGCTATTTATTTACTGATATTGATAGTAATATGTTACACTAGAATTATGGTTTAAAAGTAGCATCAACTGTAGGCTTAAGGTTAGATGTTATTATAGATTAGTTGCATGCTTCCATGCTTATATGTTTTTTTGCACTAACTATTGTTTTACCTATCAAAAAAATTTATAATGTTCCAGAATGCAAGATACATTCATAATGTTCCAGCATGCACCTCATTATTGGTCTTATAGTTGTCTTATAATAGTTCCAACTTGTTAAGCATACGCTGATTGGCCCATTATGGAATGGGCCAATGAGGGTTTTTGGTTTTTCTTATTTGTTTTGAATTGTTGTGTTTTTTTCAGTGCCACTATTCTGTCAAAGGTGGAATACTCATGATCATGTCATATGCAAGATGGAACCAAATTATTGATGACGGGATTGATGGACTTGGATGATGGTTTTGATGAAGATGTATTTTGATGATACTTTATGTATGAATGATTGAGAGAATTTTTTGCGTAGAGGAGTTAGTTGATATATTGAACATGTAAATATTGTGATTAGCCTGATGCATGTTGGCAAGAGCTGAATTAGCTTGATGCCGCTTTCTTCAGGCTTTAAGGCTTCAAGGGCAGTAAGGGATGTTAATATTAAATGTGTTGATAAATTTGAGCCATATGTGTTCTTATACAAATTTTTAATTAATTATCCAGCTATGCTCAGAATCACGAAGGAGAGAGAGAGAGAGAGGGGGGGATGGCATTTTTTTTAAAAATCCCACCAAATGATGTCACTTGTGAGTCTATTTAGAAAAAAGAAAGGTAGCGTTTTTTTAGAAAACGCCACTAAATGACGTCACCATGATGTCATACGTTAATTGTGATAGATATTTAAACTGGTTGTCAAAGATTTTGCCGCCTATTGTCTTTTTGAGATGTTTTTTAAACGCTGTGAAGTTATTACGACGGCCGCATTAGCAACAAAAATATTAAACGTGTTAGGTTTTATTCTTGGCATCCCCGTTTGACAAAATAAAACTCCTTTCAGTTGTATTTATTTTCGCTCTTTTATTTTAGTGAGGATATGAGTGTTTAGATGCGAATCCAACCCGAATTGTGCCTTTCAGAGAAGTTTGTGATACTAATGCTTCAAGATTGCCACTTTGCTGATTATGACAGGGATCGAGCTGCCCGGTCAGCTCACGGGGGTCCAGGGGGCAGCGCCCCTTGGCGGGTCTGGGGCAGCGCCACGGCGGGGTCGAGGGGCAGCGAACATTACAAGTTGCCTGTCCGCTCGAGCAGACATTACCCCGCTCGAGCGAAGAATGCTGGGTTTCAGAAGTTTGTCAGGTTTGTAAAAATACTGGAAGGTGTGATTTCGCGCTCGAGCGGATTCTCCAGCGCTCAAGCGGACCTTTGTTATATCACGCGCATATTTTGCTGAAGCCGCTCGAGCGGGCTGTTGGGCGCTTGAGCGGAGATCGCGGGACAGATTCTATAAATTCGCATGTTGGGTCAGATTTTAAGATTACTACTCCAGATTTTATTTTTGGGTTCTAGGGTTTATATCTGGGGATACTTTGTGAGTTTTCTTTGATGTTTTGATTGAGTATTCAACTCATGTTTTAAAGAGTATACATCAAAGGTTTTGTTTGTTCTACAAAAGAAAGAGTTGTTCTTCGGTGGATTCTGAAGAATTCGAGCCTAAAGCTTTGGTGGATTCCGGGGTGGCTCATCGTAAAGACAATTCCGAGGTGGAGACGGGTTGGAAGAGGCACATAGAGGTTGGTTCAATTAGGCGTGGATTCGCTAGGTAATTGAGAGTATACCTGTGTAATTCCTTTAAATCTTCTTAGTGGATTGTTTTGTGGCTGTTGCCCGTGGTTTTTTAATCACAGTTGGAGGTGTCCAATTGTGGTTTTTTCCACATTAAAATCGTTGTGTTGATTTATCTTGATTGTTTGATTGGGATTGTTATAGACTGCTTAAAATTGTTACATAATCACAAATCAATATTTAGGGAATTTCTAGATTTTTCAATTGGTATCAGAGCAGGTCATTCTATTTGTTTTAAAAACAAATATATTCTTTTAGAACGAGATCTTGTTTGATTTGTTATAATGGATTCAATTCGTGAGGGAAATTCGATGGTTCGACCACCCCTACTTGACGGATCTAATTATTCTTTTTGGAAAGCTCGAATGATCGTTTTTGAAATCTATAGATGAAAAAGTTTGGCAATCTATCATGAATGGGTGGACCGAACCAACAATTACCGTTGATAGAGTTACAATCCCCAAACCAATTGATAAGTGGGACACTATTGATTACCAAAATAGTAGCTGGAATAGTAAAGCCATCAATTCTCTCTTTTGCGCTGTCACACCTGAAGAATTTAGTCGTATTTGTAATTGTGAAGTCGCAAAAGAGGCTTGGGATATCTTATAAACTATTCATGAGGGCACTCCTTCTGTTAAACATTCAAAACTTCAAAGGCTCACGTCTAGTTTCGAAAACCTTTCAATGAAAGATAGTGAGACCTTTGATGAATTTTATGCGAAATTGAGTGATATTGTAAATTCCAGCTTCAATCTAGGTGAAAAAATTCCAGAATCCAAAGTTGTGGGAAAATTTTTGAGATCCTTGCCCGATCGGTTCCAACCAAAAGTTATGGCTATTGAGGAGGTTCAAGATGTTGACAACCTCAAGCTGGATCAGTTGGTTGGAAATCTCCAAACTTATGAAGCACATAGGAATTTCAAAAAGAAACAAAAAGATATTGCTTTTAGTAGTGCTCATAGAGTTGGAGAGGATTCTGATGAGGATTGTGAGATAGATTCTAAGATTACAGCTGCTTTTGTTAAACAATTTAAAAAATCTTTTTTGAAAAAGAATCCTAATCTTTTGGAATCTACTCATACTCATAAATCTAAAGGCAAAGAAAGACTCAAAATTAATTCCATAGCCAAGAAGGAGAAAGGAAAGATACAAGGGAACTCTGAAAGACTCCAATGCTATGAATGCCAAGGATTTGGCCATTTTGCTTAAGAATGCCCCACTCGTTTGAAGAAGAAGAAAGCCCTTGCCATCACTTGGGATGATGAATCTGAATCTGATGAAGATGAAAGTGACAATGAAGATCATGGCGAAGAGGGACATAAACAATTCCTTACTTTCATGGTGGCTTTCGAAGCTGAAGGACAAACAGATTCTCCGAAGTGGTCAGTTGAGAATATCATTGATGATGAATCCTCGGAGAGTGATCATGAAGAGCTTGAGCAAGCTTATGAAAAGTTGTATAAGGAGTCTCTTAACTTATTCAAATTGAATGACAAACTCACAAAGAAACTCAAAGCATGTGAAAGTGAGAATGTCAAACTTAAGGAGGAGATTTCCGAGGCCAGGATTAATGCCATCAAGGTAGCTGATGATCGACAAGTTCTTTGCGCAAAACTGTTGACTTGTGAGACAGAGAGGAATGAGCTACTGCAAACCCATGCCATGTATGAAGAAAAGATTGAAACTCTCGAGATGTCACAAGTTGCTTTGGAAGAACTAATGATCAAGAAAGATGAGGAGCTCAAGTGTGCTATGGCTACCATTGGTCTTTGGAACAAAGGATCAAAGACTTTGGAGGATATCATTGGGTCTCAACAAATGAGTTGTGACAAGAGTGGCATTGGCTTTGGTGGTAAGAAAGAGCAAAAACAGAGTGCTTCAACATCTCATGATACAAGAACTCAAGGAAAGGGAGAACAAAAAATTCAACATAAGGATGGACTTCTCAAACTTCCTAGAGTTGGTAAGGTAAAAGAAAAGAAGGTACACCCTGTTTTTATTTGTCATCATTGTGGTATGCATGGTCATATTCGCCTGTATTGTTATAAGTTGCATGGGAAAGTGTATTTGCCTAGACCTAGGAATAGGAAGTTGGAAATCATGTCGAGACGGGTTCCTATTGCTTGGGAAAGGAACCACAACGTCAAGACACCACCCAAGAACCACAATACTCACAACTTTGTTCATACTAAAGTGGTTTGGGTGAGAAAACTTGACTTGTATTAATTTGTTTATTTGTTTTAGCTTTTGAGTTTTTGTATGTTGTTTTTAATGAAAAAAAAATTTGTGCTTGTTCGTTTTTTTTTTTTTTTTTTTACCTTGCTTTATTTTTTTGAAAAAAAAAAATCCCAAAAAGATTTTCTTAGTATGGTTTTGCAAGCTTGAAATTTTTGAGTGGTCCTTGGTGCATATTGGATTTAATGAGAATGTCCATTACATGTTAATATATGTGTGCTTTCTGTGGTCATTACTCGTTTTGGAGTGTTTGTTCATTGATTAGTATGTCTCATTTTGTACACACTCTTGGATTAGCAAATTTTGGAGTTTTCCGCCTTAGTGATTATTTTTTTTGGACTTATGGCATTGTTTCTTTTGCTTTTCTAGAGGAATTGACCTATACTAGCATATCTTGGGTGATGTTCAGTCTCTTAACCACCTACCATCCTTTTGCATCTCCATGGCTTTCTCCTTAATTCTTTGCAGTCTAGCCATGAGGAAAAGGCTACCTCAGAGTCACCAACCAGGCCATCCTTATTATATCCATGCTTCTCTGGTTCGGTTTCCATACTCTTGAGCGTGTCAGCCACCAATGATTGTGCAAAAGAAAAGAAAAAGAAAGAGAAGAAGACAAAATATGCAAAAGAAATAAAAAAAAATGTGCAAAAGAAAGAAAGAAAAAAAAAGGAAAAGATTCATTGATTGAGGGGGAGCCTCCGCCTTTACTCACCAAATATCCCTTGATTCCTAGTGGTTTGACTTTCCTTTGTCGTGCTTAGATTCTCTTGTCGGAGGTCCGGCTTTCATATCACTACTAGGATTGAATCTAGTGTTTGTCGAACTCCAAGAGTCACACACACACTTTTATCATGGGATCTATGATTTTCACATAATGCATCACTTTCTTGCATGAGGAATCTTCTACAGACTGTGCACATTGTGTTTTCTTGTAATGGTGCTTTTTGGATAATCTTATGTGTTTTAAAGTACTAATCTACAATTCCTTGCTTGCTCCACCATAGTATTTTTGTCGTTTTATTCTTGTTCATTGTTTTTCAGTGTCTGTGGTTGCTTTTAGTGAGGGGGAGTTTGGTTCATCTTGATTTGGGTTGGTAAGGGAGTTTGTTTTTTCTTTGCAAGAGTTGTTTAGCATTAACACTTTGATATGTTTGGTAAGGGAGATTGGCTATATGTTTTGCATGTTGATATGCACTGTTTGCTATTTATTTCCTTCTTGCATGCTCCTGGTATTTACATCGTAATATCATTGCTTGTAGGGTTTATGATCTTGCTTTTGTTGTTTGAGAGTTGTTTTTCATGAGTCTTAGTTTTCATCTATTCATGTTTTCCATCTCATGTTTCAAGATAATCGTGTCATATGTCTATTGCTTTTTCATATACTCTTGTGGGACTAATAGTTGTTTTGGAGATTGTGGCATTAATAACTGTTTTGCAGATCAAGACCTTGAGAAAGAAGTTGGCTTTTGTTGGCTGTAATGGGTTAGGGTGTTTAGGATTTTATTTGTTAGGTGTGTTTTGTCACGGCATTGCCAAAGGGGGAGATTGTTAGGTTTTATTCTTGGCAACCCCGTTTGACAAAACAAAACTCCTTTCAGTTGTATTTATTTTCGCTCTTTTATTTCAATGAGGATATGAGTGTTTAGATGCGAATCCAATCTGAATTGTGTCTTTCAGAGAAGTTTGTGATACTAATGCTTTCAAGATTGCCACTTCGCTGATTATGACGGGGATCGAGCTGCCCGGTCAGCTCGCGGGGGTCCAGGAGGCAGCGCCCCTTGGCGGGTTCGGAGCAGCGCCACGGCGGGGTCGAGGGGCAGCACCCCCGATGCAAAATGAAAAAATGCATTCCAAGTTGCCTGTCTGCTCGAGCGGACATTACCCCGCTCGAGTGGAGAATGCTGGGTTTCAGAAGTTTGTCAGGTTTGTAAAAATACTGGAAGGTGTGATTTCGCGCTCGAGCGGATTCTCCAGCGCTCGAGCGGACCTTGTTATATCACGCACATATTTTGCTGAAGCCGCTCGAGCGGGCTGTTGGGCGCTCGAGCGGAGATCGCGGGACAGATTCTATAAATTCACATGTTGGGTCAGATTTTAGGATTACTACTCCAGATCTTCTTTTTGGATTCTAGGGTTTATATCTGGGGATACTTTGTGAGTTTTCTTTGATGTTTTGATTGAGTATTCAACTCATGTTTTAAAGAGTATACATCAAAGGTTTTGTTTGTTCTACAAAAGAGAGAGTTGTTCTTCGGTGGATTCTGAAGAATTCAAGCTTGAAGCTTTGGTGGATTCTGGGGTGGCTCATCGTAAAGACAATTCCGAGGTGAAGACGGGTTGGAAGAGGCACAGAGAGGTTGGTTCAATTAGGCGTGGATTTGCTAGGTAATTAAGAGTATACCTGCGTAATTCCTTTAAATCTTCTTAGTGGATTGTTTTGTGGCTGTTGCCCGTGATTTTTTAATCACAGTTGGAGGTGTCCAATTATGGTTTTTTCCACGTTAAAATCGTTGTGTTGATTTATCTTGATTGTTTGATTGGAATTGTTATAGACTGCTTAAAATTGTTACATAATCACAAATCAATATATAGGGGATTTCTAGATTTTTCAAAACGTCGTAAAAACCAATTGTGGTGTTTTTCAGGCCTATAGAACGTCACTAAATTTCAGTTTTCCTGTAGTATATTTATATATAATATGAAGATTTTGTTGTGTTTTACGCGTTTTTATAAAATTTAATATAATATAGAGAATTATGAAATGCTCAAGTATGTTTGTGAATATTTTTGAATGATTTTATAAGTATAATCAATTTCTGATTGAATTAGTAAAAGGAAATTTTATTTTGTGCACTCGTACAAGAGTGCATATGGCATATCTTTCATGTTAGGTTTTCGTTATTAGCAATCCCATTTGACAAAACTCCTTGTCAGTGTAATTTTATTCATTTTTTTAATTTAAGTGAGGCTTTGGATATTTGGATGTGAATCCAACCTGAATTGTGCCTATGCACATGAGTTAGTGATTTTAATCCTATCATGTTTGCCACTTCGCTGATTATGTCGGGGATTGATCTGCCCGATCAGCTCACGAGGGTCCAAGGGGTAGCACCCCTTGGCGGGTCTGTGGTAGTGCCCAGGTGAGGTCCAGGGACAGCGCCCCCGAAGCAAAAAGTAAAATTGCAGTCGAAGTTTTTTTTTTCCCACTCAAGCGGCCATTCTTGTGCTTGAGCGGAGATCGCGGCCTTTCAAAAGTTTCACTCGCTTGCAAAAGTACTGGGAGTTGTTTTTTTCCACTTGAGCGGTCATTCTTGCGCTCGAGGGTAGACCCTGTTTAGTCACACACGTTTTAGTCAGTCTGCTCGAGAGGCCATTCCTACACTCAAGCGGTGATTGCGGATCTGTTTGCTATAAAAGCTACGGTTCAGTCAGGTTTTAAGGTACGGCTGCCAGATCTTCTTTTTGGGTATTAGGGTTTTCATTTGGAATTTCTTTTCTTGTTTCCTTTGATATCTATAAGAGTTTAATCATGAATTGAGTAGATTATATCAAAGGATTTGTTTAGTTTGTTTTATTAAAAGAGAGTTGTTCTTCGGTGGATTCCGTAGAATTTGGGCCTGAAACTTTGGTGAATTCCGGAGTGACTCATCATCATAGACTCAATATCGGCGTTGTGGATTCAACATTGGGCAAGACAATTCCGAGGTGAAGACGGGGCAGGAAGAGGAACATAGGGGTCAGTTTGATTCAAGCATGGATTCACTAGGTAATTGATGTAATTCCTTTGTGTCTTCTTAATGAATTGTTTTGTGACTTTTTATCACAATTGGAGGAGCTACAATTGTGGTTTTTCCATGTTAAGAATGCACAAAAGTTTCGTATTAGTAAAACAATCTGGTTTAAGTGGAACAAATATGGAAATTGATTGTGCATTTTAAAATTAGTAGCTGCAGATTAGATCTGAACTTTAAACTCTTTTATTACCAAACGATTATAAGTGATTAAAGGCACTAAATTAATGAAAAAATTAGTAAAATATCTCTTTCTAACTTTTGATAGTAGGAGATGTTCAATATATTTTTTCTTATTAGTTAAGATTCCTCAATAATATTATTAGAGAAATTTCAGCTCGTTATAGAGAAATTAAATTTCTGTGACAAGTTTCTATGTGAAATTTCTAAATTTTATTTGTGGAATTGAAATTTCTATTGGAAGAGTATTTCTCTGTAAAAATGTTGAGGGATCCTAACCATTATGAAAGTGTTGCATTGCATGTCATTTATAAAATTTTAATATCAAAGACCTTAAGCTAAAAACTCCTAAATTGATACCTCTTTTCCTATAGTCGTTTTGATTTTGTCAATCAATAAGAGAAAAGTAATAAATATAAGAAACATTACATCAAATTAGCTAACTATAATAACTAGAAAACAAAGCATCAGTAAAATTAAATTATAAAAAAGCAATTATTATATATAACTTGGAAGAGAAATAAACAATATTAATTTTTTTTTTTAATAAGAATTAAACCTGTAACCATTTCTCAATGGCAACTGAGCCAAGAGGCCTAGTCAACCTCTAGTTACATGTGAACATTGTCAATCCGAGGTACAACCAATTTTATAGCCACACATCGTTTAATATGTTTTTGATTGGCACTTCGTCCTGAAATCTTTGCTCTCTCTGTCATCTGCTACTTGTGAATCTCATCCCCAAATCTTCATTATTCCATTTTTGTAACCACAATATTTGCCCAATTTAAAAAAAAAAAAAAACACAGAAGGTATGTCTCATGTCTGTTATCTTCCTAATAATTTCCTTTTTACTGTAGATGTTTCTGTTATCACTTTTGCTTTTCTTTTTAGATTTGGAGTTCAGATCTAAACTTCAGCTACTAATTTCTAAAATTCATAATCAATTTACTAATTGGTTAATGATCTGTTTCTTCTTCCTTTGTTGTTCTTGTTTTGTGTGTGTGTGTATTTTTTTTGGTATATTGGGAGTATTAAATAAAGTAATTGGGAGCATGAGAAAGTGGCTTTGAAATGAAGATGATGTGTTTTCCAAAATTGGTATGTATGTGCAGTGTATTTTAGGGGATGTTGGATTACATTAACAAAACCTTACTGAAAATTGAGATTTAGGCTCCCTTTGGATGAGTGAATTTCAAATTAATGGATTTGGGATTGAATTTTATAAAATTATAAGAAGATATCTTATTGAAGATAGATTGATAACTTTAAAGTGGAGGATTTAATAGAAGTATGAGAGTGGTAATTTTTGTACAAGTAGAATTTTTGTGGTAGGATTTCACATCACTATTTTTGCAAAATATTTGAAATCCATCATTATAAGCTCAAATTTATTCTTGACATCTAAATCTAAAAAATTTTAGAGCATTTCTAACCCTTCACTATTTTTTCTCATCTAATTTGATTTCAAATTTGAGTAAAAAACTTGATTTAATATGAAGGACTCTAACCCTTTCATCAAAGTTGATGAAAAATTATCTCTAATGTTTTATCTTTCTAAATTTTCAACAAATTTAAATTTGATAAAAAAATGTTTCTCCGATGAAAGGATTGGAGATGCTTTTACATTGGATTAAATGCTATACTCCTTAAATTCTTAATGTCAAATCTATTCATTTAAACTGTGATTGATTCATTTTCTACAGTACGAGTAAATCTTAATTTTATTTTCAAGGCTTTTTCCTTTTTAAACTTCAATTCTTGATTTAATATTCTATTTAAAAATATTTGGGCTAATTACACGGGTCCCTTAAAGTATTTAACAATTACAAGAATCTCCCATATAGTTTTTATTTAAAAATATTTTGCCTATTCTCATTTTTCAACAAAAGGAAAATATAATTTTCCAGATTTTTTTTTAAAGAATCATACTGTATACATTTTGTATTTCTATATTATTATTATTATTATTATTATTATTATTATCCAATAATATCAAACTAATGCAGTCCCTTCTGTTTCATCAACCAAATGTGAACTAATACATATACTTCTCCCTATATAATTTACATTTTAATCTTTGTTAAATTAATTAGCTTGTACTTGTTTTTTCATTTGTTTCACACGACAGAGTCAAGGCTATTGGCTTGTAATTGAAAAGAAAATATAAATAAATTCTGAAACTCTTGAAGCAAAAGTTCTGTATTTTTATTTATTTATTTACAACAGTTAGTTCTGGTTATTAATGTTGTACCCTTTTGTTTTCAGCAATTGAAGAGGGAGAGATAGACATAGAGAAAAGGAAAAAGAGGAAGAGAAAGAAAAGCAAAAATGATTTGTTTGCCTGAAATCCTTAATGAATGGTCGGACGCAATTGAAAAATGTTGCATAACAGCTTGGGATCACATGGGCTATGTGATTCACCATAAGAAGAATAGTAAAAAACTCCAAGATGAAAAAGAAAAACTTGAAAATGAGGTGAGAAAGATCAATGGAAGGGTTGAGAGAGCCAGAACCAACGGTGAAATCCCTGAGGCTGATGTTCTGTCGTGGATAAAGTCAGCAAATGGGATGAAAATAGATGTGGAGGAATTTCTAGGAGAGGGAGAAAACAAGTTGTGCTTCAATTGGTGTCCGAATATTTATTGGCGTCACCGGCTAGGCAAGGATTCCAAAGAGAAGATAGATCGTGATATTAGTCTCAAAGACAAGGGTGAGAAGTTTATGACATTGGAAGTGGCACACCACGTACCTCATATGAAATTTGGGTACAATTTCTCTTGAGGTTACGAGGATTTTGTGTCACGACCCCAAACTGTCCCTACTAGTTTGGTGCCGTGATGGCCAGTAATCCGGAATTACCGAAGGCCAACCTCCAAAATCCACACACAATCAGAGTATAAATATATATATGGGGCTCACAAGTGCGGAAGCATTAATTTAAAAATACAAGTGGTCCGTAAGAGCAGTGCGTAAGTTACATGGAATGACATACAACTTTACATAGTATTACAACTTGAATATAAATACAATGAAATACAAAATACATTTTTCATCTTGATCAAAAGGCTTCTCCAGCCGACATGTGTAAATTGCAGACATTATAAGCCGAGAAGCATAGTTTTCAAGACTGCCGGCATGTATACAAGTTAAGCCGACATGACAAAAACCCAAAACAAGCTTGCGAGTCACACCTAGGCGTCACCGCCTTCCTGCTCATCACCTACATATATATATAGAGAGGGTGAGCTTGGATACTCAGTGAATGGTATAAGAAATAAAGGGGTTTGCATGACTGGTATTCAAGATTATTTATCAAACAATACATAACATAATTAGTGCAAGTCAAAGGATGAACCAAGTCCATCTAGCAAATCTGTCAAGTTTCAAAGGATGCTTACTAACATCATTATAATACAAGTGATGACATCTCGGCAAACAAACCCACGCGATCAACCGTCAGTGGCAAACAAGACAAGACAAGGCAAGACAAGGGAGATATCTCAATTCGATGGTGTCGTTGCATTATAGTCCCCGGACACTAAGGACTTGTGCTACTAGTGCTTAGAGTCCCCTAGCACGTACGGACTTCCAAACTTTGTGCTACCAATGCTTATAGTCCCTTAGCACGTACGGACTTCCAAACTTTGTGCTACCAATGCTTATAGTCCCTTAGCACGTACGGACTTTCCAAGAATGTCATCAAAATAAGATATATATATATATATATATTTTTTCCGATTAGGGATAACCATTCATGCTTACAAATACTTTCCAAAACAAAGCAAAACAAGACTTTTATCAAAGCATTATAATGTAGCTTTATTAAAAATACCACTCACTTAGTTCTTCGAACATCGGGGTCAAGGCAAAGTCCAAACCCTACAAACACATGGCAAAGTCAGTTGAATGCACTTTCAAACAAGTTTCACATGCATGCAGATGATCTCGGCATTCCTCAGGACTAAGTCGAATCAAAACAAATACAGTTCTTTATCTCGGGGAAATATGCTGGGCAACTACCAGGTCTAGGCTGAGGTTCCACACCCCCTTGCCGAGGTGTGGCCTCGATGGCCACATTCAAAGGAATGAAGTCGGGAAAAATCTGGATTTCCCTTTCTTGAAGAACATAATGAACATGAAGAACATGCACATGAGGAAGATGAATGCAAAGATCGTGATTTGCTATTACAAAATCTGAGATTTCATGCTATGAGGTCAAAAACATGGACCTGGGTACCCATATTCAGGGATCTAGTTAGAACAAACACAAAGACATGAAACTTAATGCAAACTTTCAGATCAAACAAGACCTTTCTTTTAAGAACACGTGAACACCATTTTCTCTTTCTAAAACCAACTTTAAATCGATGCATGACATGCAAAACGAGTTCGATCATGCAATGCAGCTAGATGATCAATAAGAATGACAAGAGTAAATCAAGAATCTAACCTCAATACGCGAATCTAATGGTTTGATCTCTAGGAATCAAGCTCGAAAACCCACTCTCTCACTCCAAACTTCTTCTTCTTCTTCTAGAGCTTCTCTCTCCTCACAAACAAAGACATATAGCAAAATGATACATTTCTAAGTCTGCTGGCTGACTTAACCCTCTACAGAGGCACGTGGCAGCGGCTGGTTGGTGCTACACAGAAAGGTGGCTGAGTGATAAGACAAAACTATGACAAAGTGTGTTCAACAAGCAAGACGGCATGGGCACTCTGGCGAGTAATGATCTCGGCTAAGAACATGACATCGGCAAATAGGAAATAATGACCTCGGCTAGGAAGGACAACACTTGACTAAGCTGTGCCACACCTTGGCCTAGATGTGCCACACATCGGTCTAGGTCATACCTTTCCGGGACAAGATCACTTAGGTGCAAAGGTAACATCTCGACCTAGATAATTCACACCTCGGCCTTGGTGATGAACACATCGGCCTAGATAATGACATCTCGGCCAGTATGTCAAAGCGATGGTAGAGGTCAAACAAAGTGGTTCCAAGGAAGTTCTAGACTAAAGACGCCCTCTGCCAAACTCACACCAAGCAGGGTACAAAACATGCTGTAACACTTAAACGAACAAGGACAAGACTCGAAATGCAAGTTTACAAGACAGAATCACATGAATGCATATGAGTATGGTTAGGATAGCGTGAGGGTTATTACATCCTACCCCCCTTAAAGAAGTTTGGTCCCCAAACTTGAGTTACCTTGGTTCAAGAATAACTCCGGGTATCGGACTTTCATTTCCTCTTCCATTTCCTACGTAGCATCCTTGCCGTAATGTTCTTTCCACTCAATCTTCACCATCGGTATTGCCTTATTTCTCAATCGTCTCACTTGTCTATCGATGATGCGTATTGGCTCTTCTTCATAGCTTAGGCCTTCATCAACCACAATCCCGAAATGATCGATCACGTGTAGTGGATCCCGTATATACTTTCTCAACATCGAGATATGAAACACATTATGAACTTGACTTAATCTCGGTGGTAAAGCGAGTCTGTAGGCAACCGGGTTGACTTTCTCAAGGATTTCGAACGGTCCAATGTAACGGGGTGCCAATTTACCCTTCTTCCCAAATCTTGAAACTCCTTTCATTAGTGAAACCTTCAGGAATACATGATCCCCAATTTCAAATTCCAACTCCCTTCTTCTCTGGTCGGCATAACTTTTTTGTCGACTCTGAGCAGTCTTGATCCTTTGTCGAATGAGCTTAATCTCGGATATCCTTTGTCGACTCTGAGCAGTCTTAATCTCGGTTGTAACCTGAACTAACTCAAGACCAATCAAAGCTTTATCTCCCACTTCAGTCCAACATATCAGCGATCTGCATTTCCTTCCATACAAAGCTTCGTACGGTGCCATGCCAATGCTAGCTTGATAGCTGTTGTTGTAAGCGAACTCTACTAATGGCAGATGCTCTTCCCAGCTTCCCTTAAAGTCCAATACACACAGTCTAAGCATATCTTCAAGTGTTTGAATTGTTCTCTCTGTTTGGCCATCGATCTGGGGATGAAAAGCTGTACTAAACCTCAATTCGGTCCCTAAAGCCCTTTGTAAACTTTGCCAAAATCTGGAAACAAATTTCGGATCTCGGTCCGACACGATGGACATCGGTACACCATGAAGTCTAACGATCTCGTTCATATACAACACAGCAAGTCAATCAGCACTGAACAAAGTCCTAACCAGCAAGAAATGTGTTGACTTAGTTAACCTGTCGATTATAACCCAAATCGAATCCATTCCTTTCCGTGTCTTCGGCAACCCAGTCACGAAGTCCATGGAGATGTCTTCCCATTTCCACTCAGAAATCGGCAAAGGTTGGAGAAGTCCTGCCGGCCTCTGATGTTCCGCTTTCACTTGTTGACAATACAAACACTGAGACACGAACTCGGCTATCTCTCTTTTCATGTTCGGCCACCAAAAGGTCTGTTTCACATCTTGATACATCTTGGTGTTCCCTGGATGAACTGCAAATCTAGATCCATGAGAGTCTTGCAAAATCCTTCTTTTCAATTTCGGGACGTCAGCCACGCACAATCTTCCTTCAAATTTAAGTACTCCATTCTCAAGGGTGTAACCCGACTCCGGCCTGGTGGTAATCTCATCGGCTACCTTCTTCAGGAATCCATCCTCCATTTGCCTTGCCTTTACCTCCCCGATAATAGTCGGCTCCACTGAAATCATGGCTAGGCATGCCAAACTTCCCACTGCCTTCCTACTCAATGCGTTGGCTACCGAGTTTGCTTTACCTGGGTGATACTGAATCTGCATGTCGTAATCCTTCAATAATTCAAGCCATCTCTTCTGCCTCAGATTTAGTTCCTTTTGGGTGTAAAAACTTGGCAAGAGGCTCCATACAAGTAGTGGCGCCAAATCTTCAGGGCAAACACCACGACTGCTAGCTCTAGATCATGGGTTGGATAGTTCTTCTCATGAAGTTTCAACTGACGAGATGCATATGCTATGACTCTGCCCCCTTGCATTAACACACAACCCAAACCCTTATGTGAAACATCGCTGAAAATCTAAAATTCCTCATTACCTGACGGGAGTACAAGGACTGGTGCCGTAACTAACCTCGTCTTCAACTTTTGGAAAGCCGATTCTCTATCATCGGTCCATTCATATGCTATTCCCTTCTTAGTGAGTTGTGTCAATGGTACTGCTATCCTTGAGAAGTCCTTCACAAACTTTCTGTAATAACCTGTCAAGCCCAGAAAACTACGAACCTCGGACACGTTGGTCGGCGTCGGCCAATTCACAATGGCCTCAATCTTGCTCGGATCAACTGATATACCCTCTTCATTAATCACATGCCCTAAAAATGAGATGCTGGAAAGCCAAAACTCGCACTTACTCAACTTGGCGTACAACTTCTTGTCTCTCAAAATTTGCAGGGCAAGCCTCGGATGATTCTCATGCTCAATTGTACTCTTGGAATAGATCAGTATGTCGTCAATAAAAACAACTACGAACTCATCTAGATACGGCTTAAAGACTCTGTTCATCAAGTCCATGAACGCTGCAGGAGCATTGGTCACTCCGAAAGGCATTACCAAAAATTCGTAGTGGCCATACCTTGTCCGGAAAGCAGTCTTCTCAATGTCCTCGGCTTTAACCTTCAGCTGGTGGTAGCCGACCTAAGGTCAATCTTGGAAAAGACTCGTGCCCCTTGTAATTGATCAAGCAAATCGTCAATCCTAGGCAATGGGTACTTGTTCTTGATGGTTACCTTATTAAGTTCTCTGTAATCAATGCAAAGGCGAAGGGTGCCATCCTTCTTCTTAACAAATAAAACGGGTGCTCCCCACGGTGAAGTGCTCGGCCTAATGAATCCCTTATCCAACAATTCTTGTAACTGCAGTTTCAGTTCTCTAAGTTCAGCAGGAGCCATCCTATAGGGTGTTTTGGAGATAGGTTGCGTTCCCGACACGAGGTCCACAGTAAACTCTATTTTCCTATCGACTAAGTGACCAGGCAGCTCATTTGGAAAGACGTTCGGAAATTCCTTAACAACTGGTATGCCGGCTAATTCAACACTTCCATTCAAATCACTTAGTATACTGCACAAATACCCTTGACACCCCTTTTGGATCAACCTATAGGCTTTCATGGATGAGATTAAGTAGGGTAGGGGTACTACTCCCTTACCCTGGAAAAAGACCTCGGTTTTGTTTGGGGTCTTCAATGTAACGCTCTTAGTAACACAATTAATGGATGCATGATGCGCTACTAACCAATCCATTCCCAATATGACATCGAAGTGAGTCATGCTTAATGGCATCAAATCAGCTAATAATTCTACATCCTCAATCACCACAAGACACGCTCTATATATGGATGTAATAATTATAATTCCCCCAGATGGAGTAGATACAGATAGCACATAATCAAGGGGTTCTAATGGTCTGTTCAACTTCTCGGAAAATTTAACAGATACAAAAGAATGTGTAGAGCCCGAATCAATCAAGACGTATGCAACTTGAGAGCAAATTGAGAGTGTACCTGACACTACCATTTCAGCATTCTGGGTGTCTCCTGGCACTAGAGCAAAAACTTTGCCCTGTCTCATCTGTGTCCTTCCGACGTTGCTTCCTTGTGCAGAGCCCGAGGTGCTCCCATTTTTCTTACCATCACCAGCTCTTGCCTTTGGACAGTCCTTCACGCGGTGGCCTATCTCGCCACATTCGAAGCAGGCTCCTGTCGTCCAGCAACAAACCCCGAGATGCGGCTTTCCACAACTCGCACACGTCGACTTAGCATTTCCATCCCGATCTAAGTTGCTGGAACTGCCCACATTCGCCTTCTTCTTGGCATTAAACGGCATCCGACGACCTTCATAGTTCTGTCTCTTCTTCTGACTCTCTCCTGAACTTTGATATCGGTTTAAGTTAGCTTCCGCCAAGATGGCCTTGTCTAACACCTCGGCGTAAGTCGGCATATTGAGCATGTTGACCCGATCCTGAATTGGTCCACGCAGTCCACTTTCAAACTTTCGGGCTTTCCTATACTCATCACTGACCATATGAGGCGCATATCTCGCCAATTCGGTGAAGGCACGGTCGTACTCTGCCACTGTTCTGTTGCCTTGTGTCAGAGTCTGGAACTCTATGGTCTTGCGATCTCAAACGCTAAGCGGAAAATGCTTGTTGTAAAACAGTTCTAAAAATCTGGCCCAAGTTAAACCCGGATTAGCCTCCCGGATCATCATCCACCACCTTTGAGCGTCGTCGTCTAATGTGAATGCTGCTAATGTCACCTTCTGGGTGTCGATGCTAGGAAAGATCTCGAACAGCTTTTCCATTTCCAAAACCCATGCCTCGGCCTTCATCGGTTCTATGCCCCCTGCGAATCTTGGTGGGTTCATCTTCTTGAACTCTTTAATCAAAGTCATTGTCCCCTCCCCATACAAGGCTGGCTGTGGAGGTACTTGGGGTACTGGAAGAGGTGGAGCTGCATGTCGGCCGTCTATCTGTTCGGCCGGGGTAGATGTAGCGCTTGCATTCTGTTGCCTCATCTGCCTCAATTCATGGGTTAAACCTTCAACCAGTCTTTCCAGTCTGTCCAATCTATCCTCTGATTGATCTCGGCCAACTGATGGTCTACCTCTCCTCATGATGATATGAGTAGGCAAAATACAACCTTAAAACAAACTGAGCCAAGAACCATGTATGCAAATAACAAATGGTTATGCCGAGATGATGCACACCTTGTCAAGTAACAAGCAACATGATGCAATCCTAAAATCATTCTAAGGGACATCCTATGCTCTTTAGGACTCAAAGTGTGTGAATAACGCACTATAAAGAATGCGTGCTCTGATACCAATCTGTCATGACCCCAAACTGCCCCTACTAGTTTGGTGCCGTGATGGCCAGGAATCCGGGATTACCGAAGGCCAATCTCCAAAATCCGCACACAATCAGAGTATAAATATATATATGGGGCTCACAAGTGCGGAAGCATTAATTTAAAAATACAAGTGGTCCGTAAGAGCAGTGCGTAAGTTACATGGAATGGCATACAACTTTACATAGTATTGCAACTTGAATACAAATACAATGAAGTACAAAATACATTTTTCATCTTGATCAAAAGGCTTCTCCAGCCGACATGTGTAAATTGCAGACATTATAAGCTGAGAAGCATAGTTTTCATGACTGCCGACATGTATACAAGTTAAGCCGACATGACAAAACCCAAAACAAGCTTGCGAGTCACACCTAGGCATCACCGCCTTCCTGCTCATCACCTACATATATATATAGAGAGGGTGAGCTTAGATACTCAGTGAATGGTATAAGAAATAAAGGAGTTTGCATGACTGGCATTCAAGATTCTTTATCAAACAATACATAACATAATTAGTGCAAGTCAAAGGATGAACCAAGTCCATCTACCAAATCTGTCAAGTTTCAAAGGATGTTTACTAACATCATTATAATACAAGTGATGACATCTCGGCAAACAAACCCACGCGGTAAACCATCAGTGGCAAACAAGACAAGACAAGGCAAGACAAGGGAGATATCTCAATTCGATGGTGTCGTTGCATTATAGTCCCCGGACACTAAGGACTTGTGCTACCAATGCTTATAGTCCCTTAGCACATACGGACTTCCAAACTTTGTGCTACCAATGCTTATAGTCCCTTAGCACGTACGGACTTCCAAACTTTGTGCTACCAATGCTTATAGTCCCTTAGCACGTATGGACTTTCCAAGAATGTCATCAAAACAAGATATATATATATATATATATTTTTTTTTTCCGATTAGGGATAACCATTCATGCTTACAAATACTTTCCAAAACAAAGCAAAACAAGACTTTTATCAAAGCATTATAATGTAACTTTATTAAAAATACCACTCACTTAGTTCTTCGAACGTCGGGGTCAAGGCAAAGTCCAAACCCTACAAACACATGGCAAAGTCTGTTGAATGCACTTTCAAACAAGTTTCACATGCATGCAGATGATCTCGGCATTCCTCAGGACTAAGTCGAATCAAAACAAATACAGTTCTTTATCTCGAGGAAATATGCTAGGCAACTACCAGGTCTAGGCCGAGGTTCCACACCCCCTTGCCGAGGTGTGGCCTCGATGGCCACATTCAAAGGAATGAAGTCGGGAAAAATCTGGGTTTCCCTTTCTTGAAGAACATAATGAACATGAAGAACATGCACATGAGGAAGATGAATGCAAAGATCGTGATTTGCTATTATAAAATCTGAGATTTCATGCTATGAGTTCAAAAACATGGACCTAGGTACCCATATTCAGGGATCTAGTGAGAACAAACACAAAGACATGAAACTTAATGCAAACTTTCAGATCAAACAAGACCTTTCTTTCAAGAACACGTGAACACCATTTTCTCTTTCTAAAACCAACTTTAAATCGATGCATGACATGCAAAACGGGTTCGATCATGCAATGCAGCTAGATGATCAATAAGAATGACAAGAGTAAATCAAGAATCTAACCTCAATACGCGAATCTAATGGTTTGATCTCTAGGAATCAAGCTCGAAAACCCACTCTCTCACTCCAAACTTCTTCTTCTTCTTCTAGATCTTCTCTCTCCTCACAAACAAAGACATATAGCAAAATGATACATTTCTAAGTCTGCTGGCTGACTTAACCCTCTACAGAGGCACGTGGCAGCGGCTGGTTGGTGCTACACAGAAAGGTGGCTGAGTGACAAGACAAAACTATGACAAAGTGTGTTCAACAAGCAAGACGGCATGGGTACTCTGGCGAGTAATGATCTCGGCTAAGAACAAGACATCGGCAAGTAGGAAATAATGACCTCCGCTAGGAAGGACAACACTTGACTAAGCTGCGCCACACCTTAGCCTAGATGTACCACACCTCGGTCTAGGTCATACCTTTCCGGGACAAGATAACTTAGGTGCAAAGGTAACATCTCGGCCTAGATAATTCACACATTGGCCTTGGTGATGAACACCTCGGCCAGTATGTCAAAGCGATGGTAGAGGTCAAACAAAGTGGTTCCAAGGAAGTTCTAGACTAAAGACGCCCTCGGCCAAACCCACACCAAGCAAGGTACAAAACATGCTGTAACACTTAAACGAACAAGGACAAGACTCGAAATGCAAGTTTACAAGACAGAATCACATGAATGCATATGAGTATGGTTAGGATAGCGTGAGGGTTATTACATTTTGATTCAAGAGCAAAGATCTTTAAAGAGATCGTGAAAGCATTGGAAGATCTGCGCATTAAAATGATTGGTGTATATGGAGCAGGCGGTGTTGGCAAGACCACCATGGTGGTGGAAGTAGGCAAGCTAGCAGAGCGAAATGGGCTTTTTGATGATGTTGCCATAGCAACTGTTTCACAAACTCTCGATGAAAAAATTGTTAAAGAAAAGCGTGCTTCCTAATTGGGACTAACACTGAATGGAAATACAGGTCAACTATAGCGTAGATTGAACAATGGGAAAAAGAACCTTGTAATATTGGACGACGTTTGGGAAAAATTTAACTTTGCAAACATTGAAATTCCAATTACAAATGGCAACATGGGCTGCAAAGTTGTCATAACGTCACGGAAAAAAGGTTTGTGCCAAATGATACCAATGCCAATTGCTTAGGAAGATTCCTTGATCAAAGTGCTAGAAGCATCGACGAAGGAGATCCTGATCGGTGTCTTAGCAGAGATTGAAGCATGGACCCTATTCAAGAAAATCACTGGAATTTCAATTGATTCTGAAATCCCTTCTGAAGCGAAGGAAGTGTGTGACAAATGTGGAGACTTGCCAATTGCTATACGTGCAGTTGCAGCAACATTAAAAGGTAATGGCAAGCATTCATGGAAAGATGCACTTCGACAACTAAAAAATTACAAGATGAAAGAAATTGCAGGTATTGAGCCAGATTTGTTCATCTCCTTAAAATGGAGTTATGATCGTTTAGAACCCAAGGATGCACGGTCATGCTTCTTGCTTTGCTCTTTGTTTCCAGAAAAGCCGAGATTTCTATTGATGACTTGGTGAGATACAGTGCTGGGATGAGATTGCTTGATCAAAATCTGAATATATTTGATGAAGTAAGAGACAGAGTACTTGCGATGATTGATGTCCTCAACAAATCTTGTTTGTTGTTAGATGGAACGAACGAAAATGTGGTCAAAATGCACGATGTTATTGGAGATGTTGCAATAACAATCGCGGAAGAGAAGAAAGGATATCTCGTGAAACATGTTATCAAAAAATGGCCAGAAAAAGACACATATGAACATTACTCGGCAATCTCATTAAGGTTCACCACAAATATTCAAGAGCTTCCCAATGTGTTGGAATGTACAAGACTCCATACCTTGGTGTTGAAATGAAGGGACTCTTCACCCACAGATGTTAAAAAGAGTTTTTTTCAATGGGATGGAGAATAATCTTAAAATCCTAGATTTGAGTGAAATGTCATTAAAGAGCTCCCCATCATCGCTTCCAAGGTTGGTTAAGCTTCGGATGTTATGTCTAAATGGCCTATCAAGGGACATAGCTCTATTGAGGAGATTAAAGAACCTTGAGATACTTAGCCTTCATGGGATCGAGGAGTTGGCACCAAAGATTAGAGAGTTGACTAGTCTATGATTGCTAGATTTGGAAAATTATACCAACTTAAGAGTAATTCCACCAAATGTCATATCGAAATTAACACAACTTAAGGAATTATACATTTTAGATACCTCTGACCAATGGAAAGTTGAAGGAACTGACCAACAGCAAGAGAACGCAAGCCTTCTCGAATTGAATTCTCTAACACTATTAAAGACTTTAAAAGTTCATATGCCAAGGTCGATGTCATTGCCTAAGTTGACTAGATTTAGTATATCAAATGGGGAAAATATTAAATATAAGGAAAATTATTCCTCAACAAGGATCTTGAAACTCTGTGGCATTCCTATAGAAAACAAGTTCCGAGATGTGTTGGAGAAAGTTGAACTGCTATATTTGAATAAATTGCCAGGCAGCAACAAAGGTTCTGCTTCATGACAGAGATGGAGAGGGGTTTCTTGAATGAGGCATTTGGAGGTTATAGAATGTAATGATGTTGAATGTCTTCTTGGAATGCCTACAAGGCGTCTAAAAATTCAACCACAAAGTCTGCCAAGTTCTTTTTCTAACTTGCGCGAGTTACATGTTCGAAATTGTGGATTCTGTGGGGACATATTTTTTGGATAACAACACGTGGCCAAGGTGGCACCGAAGTGCCAGCCGAGGTGCCACGTGTCCCGGTTTTGGCACCGAGGTGATATCGGCTAGGTCGAGGTTGCCTGCGAAAATATCGACATCCGAGATAAGCAGATAAGGGATAAGAGTCCTAAAATGAGGGAGGACCTCAGCCTGGATAAATATAAAAGCTCTTAGGAAGTTTATCTTTATCTATTGGAGAGTCCAAGATGAGCATTGGGCCAAAGTCCAAAAGAAGCTGGGCTTCTACAGGGATCATGTTAGTGTTGACTATAAAAGTAAGGCACCATCGTGGGTCTAAGGTATGTTTTTTGTATTCTGACTAGTGAGTAAAAGCACTATTTGTTATCTTTGAGAGATAATTGAGTGCTGACTTGATCGTCAGAGTGCCCCCGGGTGGACGAACCACTGTCGGAGTCTTATTTTTCTGTGACAGGTCGTTCGGGCGCAATCTATTCTGTCGGTGTTCTCTAGCTGAGTACCTGTTTGGCAGCGTGGTCAGAAAATAGCACACACAATTTGGCACTATTTGTAGAAAAGAAAGGAGAATAGATGGCCAACGATGGACAGAAAGAGAAGAATGAGAACGACATCCCTACTGGAAGTGGTAAACACATTGACCCTAACATAGAGGAGGATAATTGCAACGAGGAAACTCGAGATCAGAATCTCGGAAAGAAAGATGTCGGCCAAGAGGGAGACGTACCAAAGAAGGCAGACCGAGGCAGGTATTATAACGAGGACGACCTGCAGGTATGGAAAGACAGATGCCTGCGGAGGGACGGCGAGATGAAGATAACGGTAAACAAATTGTTGGACCTGCAATCGATCGTCAATTTCATGATGCAGAACAACGTCATGCAACCACCGTTTCTGTTACAAGATACGCCGATTCCAACAGCCAAGAAAGATGCCCAGAAAAGGGGGCATAAAATAGTTCTTGCAGTCCCCCAGCACACCAGGACCAAGAAATACTCTCACCGAGCCTCACAGGAGGTCGGGCGAAGAGATTCGATGAAGGGAGAGTCTCGAAAGATACATCGCACCAAAGAAGCCGATTCCAAAGAACATCGGCATGTTCAAGGGAAGAAGCTCTGTTTCGACACGACTAATGGAGGGAGGTCAAAGAGGACTCATAACGACACTGGGAGTAGTGCACCAAAGAGGCTAAAATCCGTTGATAGCCGAGCTCTTGGACGGACCAAGCAGGATCTGAGGGATTACTTCCAAAGAAAGCGACAAGATGCCAAGGTAACCTCCCCGGTCAAACTGAGAACACCGTTTTCGGTAGAATTGTTCAAATTTGAGGCCCCGAAAAGGTTCCACATGCCGAGATTCCAGATATACAACGGTAAGTCTGACCCTAACTTTCACATCGGTTTGTACCTGAACTCAATGGCACTGTACACAGGGAATGAGCCGTTGCTCTGCAAAGTGTTGCTCTCGTCTTTTGGGGAAATCACATCAGACTGGTTTCACAAGTTGCCGAAAGGAATTGTGAAAAGCTGGGAAGGCCTGGCCAAGATGTTCATGGCCAGGTTTGTGACAAACAAATTGCAACTGTTAAGGGTGGACTCCCTGATGGCTCTGAGAATTGGTGAGGATGAAAGCTTTAAGGCTTATGCCAAAAGGTATTATGAGGTGTTCAACCGCATAACAGGATGCAACCACGAGGTGGCGGTCGTTTCTTTTAAGAACGGCCTGAACGACAACTCTGCTCCAAAAATCACTGGCAAAGACGCTACCAAAAAGTATGGAGGAACTTATGGCTAGGATAGAGAAGTATGTGAGGGCCGAGGAGGACACGCCAGAGACAAAAGCGTCAAAACAAGAGAAGAGAAACGACTCGCCGAAGCGAGGCTGAGGTAATAGTGGATACAAAAGCAGGAGACAGGACTGAGGGCTACACAGGCAGTCACAACCATATTCCAAATCCTGATTTGCAAAGTCTTGGAAAGAATCCGAAATCAGCCATATTATAGAGCACCAGAGAAGATTCCTGATGAATTTATGGGAAGAAGTCTGGGGAAACACTATGCCTACCACAATGAGGATGGGCATCTAACTCAAGGGTGCAGAGCCCTAAAAGAACATCTAGAAGACCTGGTAAGACAAGGTCATCTAAGAGACCTGGTAGATGAGGCCAGGACAAGGGAAGAGCAAGCGAGACTGCCTTAGGCATAAGCAGCACCACCTCCTCCAGCACCACAACTGTAAGTAGGCAGACCTCGAGTGATCAATGTGATTCACTCGAAGGTCAATGAGAACGAGATATGGAGGGAAACTCAGAAGGTAAAACACTTACAGCATGTGTACCAGGTCCGGCAGAAAAGACCTAGGGCAGACGAGTGTCATGGACCAATGATGTCCTTTACTGAAGACGACCTAGAGATGGTGCAGCATCCACACAACGATGCCTTGGTAATATCCCTCTAGATTGTAGAGTGCCAGGTAAAGCGAATTCTAATCGACCAAGGAAGCTCTTGTGGCTTCATGTATGTCAGGTGTTACAAGAAGCTTGGCCTTCACCAAGATGATCTGGAACAATCCAATAGACCAATGGTTGGGTTCAACGGAATGCCGACGTAGCCCCTGGGAGCAATAAGTTTAGAGGTACAGGCTGACACCAAGAAGGTAAAAAGAGTTCACAATAATTGATACCCCCTCCCCTTACAATGCTATCCTAGGAAGGCCATGGCTGTATGCAATGGGGGCTGTTCCCTCAACATTGCGCTAGCTGTTGCGATTCCCAACAGAACATGGAATTGAGAAAATCAGAGGGGATCAGGTGTAGGCAAAGAATTGCTTCATGGCAGCGATGAAACCCACCTGCAACATCCGAGAAGCAGAAACAGCAGAGATTGAGGATGAGGACATGGAGGTCCTTAAGGACGTCGGCAAAGAACCAGCCGAGAAAAGTGAGGAAGCCTTGAAGAAGATCTTAGTCTAGCAAGGGGATGAAGAGCGCTTCTTTCTTCTTGGCTCAGGCTTGGCCGAGGAAGAAAAAAAAGGAATTAGAGGCGTTCTTGAGGGCAAACCTTGAGGTGTTTGCCTGGACACCGTACGAGATGTCTAGCATTGACCCCGAAGTCACTTGCCATAAACTAAATGTGGACAGGTCGGCCAAACCTGTCATCTAGCGAGCAAGGAGGCCTACGTTGATGCATGTTGAGGCAGTAGAAGAGGAAGTGGATAAATTTCTAGAGGCCAAAGCTATTAAAAAAGTAAACTTCCCAACATGGCTATCAAACACGATAGTTGTGAAGAAAAAGAATGGAAAGTGGAGGGTCTGTGTGGACTTCACCAACCTGGAACAAAGCTTATCCCAAAGACAGTTTCCCACTCTCCAAAATTGACCAATTGGTGGATGTCACCTCAGGACATGGAAGGATGAGCTTCCTGGACGCTTACAGGGGGTACCATCAGATAGCTATGTACCCCCAAGATAAGGAAAAGACTGCATTAATCACCCCAAAAGGGCTGTACTGCTACAGAGTGATGCCTTTTGGGTTGAAAAAAGTAGGAGCAACTTACCAGAGATTGGTGACTAAAATGTTCAAATATCTAATAGGTAGAACAGTGGTGGTATACATTGATGACATGGTCGTAAAGACCAAGGAACCTGAGGATCATCTGGCCGACCTGAAAACAGTCTTTGATATCCTAAGGACATTTTGGCTCTGACTCAATGCGTTGAAGTGTGCATTTGGAGTTGGGTCAGGGAAATTCCTGGGATACCTGGTCACTAGAAAGGGCATTGAGGCATGCCCGGATCAGATCATGCTATCTTGCAGTTGAAGAGCCCAGCGTCAGCAAAACAAGTGCAGATGCTGACCGGAAGGGTTGCAGCCCTAAATAGATTCATAAGTAGAAGTTCTGACAAATGCAAACCTTTCTTTAGTTTGGTGAAGAAAGCCACAGATTTCTTACGGATAGAAGAGTGCAAAATCACCTTGGCCGACTTGAAGAAATACTTGACCACCGCTCCGGTTCTCTCAAATCCAGTACCTGGAGAGGAGCTGTTCTTATACTTGGCGGTTTCAGAGCATGCAGTAAGTGCAGTGGTAATCAGAGAAGAAAATGGAGAACAAAGGGCGGTTTACTATGTGAGTAGAAACCTAGCAGATGCAGAGACCAGATACTTGCCCTTAGAGAAACTGACACTGGCTTTAGTAATGGCCTCCAAGAAACTAAATCATTACTTCCAGGTGTAGACGCGCTCCTGGGAACTCCCGACGTCCGCGCGCGCCTGCGAGGGCGGGGCACGAATTCTCGTTTTGTTCTCTGAGCTACCACAGTTTGGACTCAAATGTCACGGTTCTAAATCTAATCTTACAATGTGCAATGTAAGACCGATAAATCACCAAAGAGTCCAAATACAGCAAATCGCTTTTGAAAAATTGATTTTTATAAAAAAAATGCCAAACATTGACTGATTTGCCAGATACAGAGTCACCATCTAAATATTTTATTTTGGGGAAATTTAGGAAACCCTGACTCGTGCCTAAGGCCACGTGTCCGTCATCACCAAAGTTACCTTAGCTCGGGAACTTGGGTACGAGAGGGGAAGGTCATGCAATGAGCACCCTCGCTCGCCTGATCAAAGATCAGCCTGTTCTAAGCATGATATTTTGTTTTTAAAAACACATGTGCTCTTATTTCGGTTAATTAGCTAATCTTACTACGTGATGCGCACAACACACAAGTATAGACTGGATCGCCTAATTTGGAACAAAGCATCGCATATCCGTTTGTTTAGAAAATCGTTTGAAGTTTGCTACTCGCAAGTAGGCTAAAATGCGAATTTCAATGAATTGTTCTAATTCAAGTAATCTAACCTTCACCCACAGGCACTCAAGCAATTATATCAAATAAGCAGTTAGCCTCATGGAAAGCATGCTTTCATGGCAACATTAACACACGTGCAGTATGCTAAAGCGTAAACACTCAGTGTACTCCGAGCCAAAACAAAGAACTAGTTAGAAATCATGCATGATCCTAGTTCATGTTAAGATGGCTAATGCAACACATGCGAAAATGCAACCAAAATAGGCTCGGCTATACTAGAATGGCATAGGAAATGCAACTTGGTATATGTATTCAAATAGGTATTGAAATATAATGCAGTTAGTATGATGCATCGAGCCCGGTGCATGCAAGACAGATGAATGGATGCACACATGCAAAGCATAAGGTATGCTAAATGAAATATGCCCTAAAACTAACTATCGTAAGCGGTTAAGTAAAAGGGAGAAAGAAATGGAGGTTGGAAGACATGCATCACACATACACACGCTTATTACAACAATATGGCCCTCTCGAATGAGAGACCGAATAAGAAGCTAACTAGCTAATCTAAGCTAATTAAACTAATTATTACACAACAAATTAATTAACTAGCCCTAGTTAACTAATTATTACAAAACAAATTTAAATAGCTAAACGCATTAACTATTAAGGGTACAAACCAAAGCATAAGCTAGCCAAACACATTAGCTAAAATAAAGCAGTAAATCAGGAGCCTCAGAGGGAGAGGAATGCGTGCAAGCCCGGTCGCCTCGTTTAGAAATCCAATGCTATGCCCCGATTTACCTCTGTTTTTAATTGTCCTCAGAAACTTGCACCAAGCTCTAGATAGCTTAAACTCCATCTTAGGAAACCTGTGGGAGGGTGGCCGACCACTTTTGATCTCTCCAGCCAGCTGCCGACCACTTTCTTTGTTGAAAGCTAGAAAAAGTGGTCGGCCAGCTAGTTTTTCTGGCTGGCCGACCAGTTGTTGCTGCTGAATTCCAGTTTGCTGCAATAGAGAGCAAGAAAGGGCATGGCAATGTATTTGCAAGATATGTGTGCACAACCAGCCTCCCTATCATGTCATGAACTCAAGGGAGTGCGGTTCTCGACCCTCAGGCCACCAATCACGTATTTCAATGCATGATAGCCAAGAGGCGAAGTTGCACAATTCAATGTAAAATAAATGCACAAGTAAACACATAAGGCCTAGAACTCTATCATGTATGATCAAGAGTGTCGCCGATCGGGAATTAAGGCACGTTTCATCACTTTAAGTATGAAACGTCCCTCTTTTCCCGTGTTTGGACTAACACCTATTCCAAACACAATGCAACACATAACATGGCATGCACAATGCTACTACATAGCATACACAATGCAAGGGACAGGCATGCAACAACATGCAATACAACATGATCAAACTACCAATGCAAATGGCATGTAAACAATGCTAACACATGCATGCACAATGCAATGCTACAAGGGCAACTTAGCAATGTTAGGAACATGCATACACAATGCAAAGAAACAACTTGGCATACACAATGCAAATAACCATATGGCATGCACAATCCAATGTAGGATCGCATATTCAATGCAATGAATAATATGGTATACTCAATGCAATATACATGGCATAATCAATGGACTTAAACCAAAAGGGGTAGACCTCAATCATGCCCAAATTAGTGGCCATAACACAAAAGCAAAGACAGCAAAAGCATATATAAGCATGCATGCCAATTAGCTCACCAATTAGGCTAAAGAGCACAACTCTCAAGAGTGCTCGAAGAGTGACAAAAGTGGAAGTATAGCAACACTAAGTGCACTGAAATGAGGTAAGAAATGATGCCAAATCATTCAAACAAAGCAAGTAAAGCATGCAAGAATCCTAAAGCATGAAAGCTAACAAAGAGGATTACTCTAGAGACATGCAATACATGGCACAAATGCATGAACCAACCATGGACAGAGTTGAAATAGGTCAAAACATGGACCAAAACATGCTAAGATAGAGGCTCAAAGACCTAGGCATGCAAGCATACAAGCTAGGCTACAAGTAAGGCAACAATGCACAATACTCAAAGGCATTCAAAGCATGAAAGAAGTGGGAACATGGCAGTCTTAAATGCTCTGCAATGTTATGTTAAGTGATGCCAAATCATGTACACAACACAAATGAAGCATGCTATGATGTTCAAAGCTTGAAGCAAGCAAGAGCACTTGTACTATAGCTATACAAAACATGAAGCATACGGCTAAGGCAACCCGAAACAGTCCTAGAACATGTTAAAATGAGTTTAAAACACGCATGGAAGGAAGCCAAAACATGCTAGCATGAGGGGCATAAGGCATGATGCATACAAGGCAAATAAGATGGATTACACTACACCTATTAGGACCAAGCATGGGATGACTTAAGCAACAAAAATCAGAGTTATATCGTGGCAAGATAACCCCAAAAACACATTGAAATGATGGCTCGCAAGCTAAGGCATGAAGGCATACGCAATGGTTCATGTTAAGGCATAAAAGGGCAAACCCTCCAACGCATTGAATGAGTGATAAATGCAAGTGCATGAGCATGAAACATGGACTGAAATCACATAATAAATGATGCCAAATCATTCAAATAGTCCAAGTAATGCAAGCCAATGGACTTGATGTACAAAGCTAACAAGCTAGATTGAACTATAGCTATACAAAGCAAGTCATGCATGACCAAAACAACACAAATTAGAGCTAAAGCATGTTAAAACATGGACAAAATCTTCTTGAAGTTAAGCCAAAAGCATGCTAGAATGACATGTTAAAGCATGATGCATGTTAGGTTATTTCATGGGATTGCACTACAAGTGCATGAGGCATGCAAGAGGTGACCAAACCAAACCCTAACAGAGGTATGACATGGCAAAACATCACCAAAAACATGCTAAAATGAAAACAAAACAAGCTAGAATGACATGTTACTTCATGAAGCATACAAGACTAATTTGTGTAATTTACACTACAAGTGTATAAGGCATGCAAGAGCCAACTAAACCGACCCAAAATAGATCTAAGGCATGTTAAAATGACACCAAAAACCTACTGAGATGGCCCCAAAATAAGGTAGAAAGACATGCTCAAACATGAGGCACACAAAGCTAGTTTGTAAGATTTACACTACAAGTGTATTAACCATGCATGGAGTGACCAAAGCAAGCAAAAATAGTGGTATGCCTCAGCAAAATAACCACAAATACTAGCTAAGAACAAGCTAACACAAGCTTATCAAAGGTGCTCAAACATGAGGCATATGAAGCTAGTAAACACAATACAAGGAGAGGGGATGACCAGCTCCTGTTTAGGACACCAAAGCCATCTTTCCACCACAGAAAATCATCTGGATTTCAGTGGTAGAAAGCTCATGCAAAGGGTTCAACAAGAGCCTAAAGGGATGGCTCAAAACAAGGCCTAACAAGGCCTAAGAGGGGGTAAATCACCCCAAACGAAAAAGTGACCTTAAACAACTATTTTAAGCATGCAAAAATAGAACTTTTTCTAGTTAAGAGTTAAGGTTAAAAACGTATGCAAGAAGGGCTAAAAGCTTAAGCAAGAAATGGGGATTTAAAGGTCAAATGCTCACCCTTGAAGACCTCTTTTACAATTGCAACTCCAGTAAGTTCTTTGAGCTTAAACCAGTCCAAGAACACCAAAAACAACCCTTTAGCACCTCATCAACCAAAGGAAGGTGTTTGAGTGTGTTTTTGTGTGTTAAACTAAGACAAAATAACACTTTAAAGCACAAAAATGAAGCAAAGAAGGAAGTATAGATACAAGTGTATATCTAACTCTCAAGCCTCAAGTTTCTAAACCTAGAGGAGGAAGGAGGAGCCTCCCTCTTATAGAAATTAAAAGGCAAAGCTTCTTGGAGAAGCTAAGCTTCAAACAAATCCCTCCATACACGTGTATGGAGGATAGCCCAAATGCCCTCTAGTTGTGCCAGCTGGAGGAAAATATCTCCAAAAAGGTGCCAAAAAGCAGCCGACCACCTAAAGTGGTCGTCCTGCTACTTAAAGTGGTCAGTCGACCACTTCAAGTGGTCTTCCAAGACACAAACTGGTTGGCCATGGTGGGAGAGAGTCCAGGGCATGAAAGAAAGCTAGTGGTGTGGTGGCCGACCAGAAAATGTGGCCCAAAGACCAAGCAAGCCAGTTATCCGACCAGAAATCTGGCTAGCAGAAGGAAAAGTGATCTCCAAGGAGAAAAAGTGGTCTCGCACCCCTGTACCACCTTCCAAACAAGGAAAATAAGGTTTGTACCAAAAACAAACCAAAACGGGTGCAAGACGAGAGATCGGGAGGCAAAGCACGCGGCCGAAAGTCACGAAAACTAGCTGACGAGCACGAAAAGTGGTATGCAACCACAAAAGTGGTCTCCCGGACCACAGTGTTCCTCTAAGCAGAGGCAACAAGGTGTGGTTCAAAAATCACGCCAAACGGAGAACGTTAAGCAGTCCCGAGACAAGGCGCGCGACCAAAGGCTCCAAAAATCGAAAACTAGTCTCCAAATGGGAAAAGTGGCCTACGACCACAAAAAGTGGTCTACGACCACAAAGAGATGGTCTACAAGACCTCTCCCTCCCTCTGGGAAGAGAAAACAAGATTCGGTCCACAAACCGAGCCGAAGCACAAAAGAATTCAGAGGCCTGGAGGTAAGGCTCTCAGCCAAAACTCCGGAGACTCGAAACGAGCACAACATGCACCACCACCGAGCACTCAATCGATGACGTCTGAGTCTGAAGGTTGGTCAAAAATGGGGTGTCTACACTAGGCCCACAAGATTGTGGTATTAACTGAGCATCCTTGGAAGTCCCTGTTGCAGCAAGGAGATCTGACAGGCAGGATAGCTAGATGGGCAGTGGTGTTGGGCCAATATGACCTGGAATTCAGACCCAGAACAGCAATCAAAGGCCAAGTTTTGGTCGACTTCGTGGCTGAGTTCACACCTTGCGCCATTATACATCGGGCTCCGTCAAGTCGGGGTATACGATGTCCAAGTGAACAAGGAGAAACCTAGCTAGGGATAGTAGAACAGAGGAAAGAAGAGAAACTCAGGCCCTGCAGTATTTACGTCGGCAACTCCTTCCTCCTGTTAGTTAGTGGAAGTTCAAACCAATAAGGAGGGGGGATAGGAGTAATGCTAGTATCACCAGATGGGCGGATGCTGGAACAATCCATTTGTTTGGGATTTAAAGCCTCAAACAACGAAGCAGAGTATGAAACGCTGATCGCGGGGTTGAAGTTGGCAGTAGCGATGGAAGCCGACAAGGTGATGGCCTTTTGTGACTCCCAGTTTATCGTCAACCAGGCAACAGGCAAATACGCATTCCGAGATGAAAGAATGATGGCTTATGTAAAGGAGGTGGGCAGACTGACAACATTATTCCAAAATTGCCGACTACAGCAAGTTAGCCGAGATGACAACAGCTATGTTGATGCCTTGGCCAATCTGGCTAGTGCAATGAAAACAAAAGAGGCAAGGACAATAATGGTTGACTACTTGCCAGGTCTAAGTGTAGAATCACTGAACACAGAGCATGAGGCAATGTGTATGGAGATGGGACCAAGCTGGATGGATGCAATAATCGTATTCCTTAGAAATGAAAAACTACCAGATGATCATAAAGAAGCACACAAGATCAGACTGAAGTCGGCAAGATTCAGTTTGACAGCAGAAGGACATCTCTACAGAAGATCTTTTACTGGTCCCCTTTTGAGGTGTGTGCATCCTTCACAAGTTGAAGACTTCCTGTATGAAATACATGAAGGAGTATGTGGAAGCCACACTGGGGGCAGGTCACTTGCTCATAGAGCCATTACTCAGGGGTACTGGTGGCCTTACATGCAGAAAGATGCTGAAGCTTATTTCAGAAAGTGTGAGAAGTGTCAGAGGTTTGCACCTTTGATACACCAACCAGCAGCAGATTTAAACCCAGTATCCAGCCCTTGGGGCATGGATCTTGTTGGGCAACTGCCTCAAGCGACTGGACAAAGGAAGTTCCTACTAATGGCAACAGATTACTTCACCAAGTGGGTTGAAGCTGAATCCCTTGCAAAGATTAGAGATGTTGATGTGAAGAGCTTCATATAGAAGAACATCATCACCAGTTTTGGGATCCCAAGGGCAATAATAGCAGACAATGGAACACAGTTTGACAGCAAGCTGATCAAAAGTTTCTGTGCAAAGTAAAAAATCAAGAACTACTATTCCACTCCAAGCTTCTCTCAAAGCAATGGACAAGCATAAGCATCCAACAAAACTATCTTGGATGGGATTAAGAAAAGGCTAGAAGCAGCAAAGGGAAAGTGGGTAGATGAGTTGCCCAATGTACTCTGGGCATATCAGACTACGCCGAGAAGATCAATGGAGGAGTCCCCATTCGCCATGGCTTACGACAGAGAAGCAGTTATTCCACTGGAGGTTGGCATCCCAGGGATCAGAACCCAGGGAGTAGAAAATGGGACCAATGAGGCATTCTTGAGCCCTGCTTGGTACAGCTTTTTTTCAGCTTATTTCAGCTTTCAGCTTAATTTAAGCTATTTTGATGTGTTTGGTTTAGCTTAACAATGCAGCTTATAACTTTTTGTAAGTCAGAAATCAACTTATTCTTTAAGTGGGGCAGGAGAAACTTAATTTATAAGTCAGAAATCAGCTTATGTTCATAGTTATAAGCTATAAGCTGTTAAGGCATAAGCTATAAGCACTTTCCCACAGCTCTACCAAACAGGGCCTTGGCCCGAGATCTGGATCTGTTAGAAGAAAGAAAGGAGAAAGCAGCAATTCAACTGAGGGCATACCAACAGTAGCTTGTTAGGGCTTACAATAAGAAGGTCAACCCACGAGAGTTTCAAGTCGGGGACCTCGTCTTGAGAAAGGTCGTCAGCAACAAAAAGGATCCCAAAGAGGTCAAGCTTGGCCCAAATTGGAAGTGACCTTATAGAATTATCTCGGTCCTGGGCAATGGAGCATATCAGCTTAAAGACAGTGAAGACAAAGGGTTGCCAAGACCCTGGAATCCTTGCAACCTAAAGTTTTTCTATCATTAGATTTTTAGTATTTTAAAAGTTTTTTGTTATTAGCCAAAGTAATAATAAAATTTTAGCTCGATTTTTAATTTCAAACTTGTGCAGTACGACTGACCAGTCACTTGGCGATGTTTCTAAGTGAAACATGACGAATAACTTAGACTTATTATATGGCAGAGTTGAATTATACTTGCATATAATAGAGTTGAACTAAGTTGGCGATGTTTCTAAGTGAAACATGACGAATAACTTAGACTTATTATATGACAGAGTTGAATTATACTTGCATATAATAGAGTTGAACTAAGTTGGCGATGTTTCTAAGTGAAACATGACAAATAACTTAGACTTATTATATGGTAGAGTTGCATTATACTTGCATATAATAGAGTTGAACTAAGTTGGCAATGTTTCTAAGTGAAACATGACGAATAACTTAGACTCATTATATGGCAGAGTTGAATTACACTTGCATATAATGAAATTGAACTAAGTCGAATTAACCTGGACTTACCATATTGGCAGAGTCAAACACAGATTGGCACTAAGTACATTTGAGTAAGATTAACAGAGGAACCAATGTTGAGAACCTCGGCTAGTCTCTGATTGAATCTAACCTCGGCAACAAAATCATAGGCACATGCTTAATGAAAACATAACTGAAAGTTAAGTTCACATTACGGGGCAGAGAGCTAGAGAATGATGCTTGGGGATTGGAATTTACAAGCTAAAGTTGGCTTAACACTTGTTGAAATTTTTAGAAAAACTTACAAATTGAAGTTAAGCCGAGGTAATATTGAAAGAAGTATCTACGTACTTGCCGAGATGACTAGATTACCAAAACTTGGAAAATATGGAAGACTGAAGTCTTGGTAGAAGCCAATAAGTAAAGTCACAAGTTTTAGCTAAACATTTGTGAAAATATTTTTAAAATGTTTTTAAGTGTTAAAGGCAAGGCCGAGATAAAACAAGTTGGAAGTTATGTCCGAGGTAGTTTTACCCAAGGAGATAGCACAGATGGGATGCACTTTTGAAGACATTCAAATTATTCTAAGTATGGAATCATACAAGACAGTAAAGAAGAGACAAGCATCCAACACTTCATAAAAAAAAAGGACTTGCATTCAAGACAACTTGTTCATATACAAAAATGGCACATCGGCCAAAATTAAAGTCAAAACATGGTCCAAAAGGTGACAATGATTCCAAAAACAGAAAATACAAAGTAAAGAAGTAACAGTTTGTAAACAGACTACTTGGCGTTGGTGGCAGGCTATGTCTCAGCCCCAGAAGACGATTGGGGAATCTTCTCGGCAGCCTTCTCAGCCTCGAGCTCGGCGTCGATCTCTTGTAGAGTCTGATCAATGCTCTTCTCGGCGATTGGCACCTCGGATGTTGTCTTCTGGGGGGAGGCACGTTTTGAAACCTCGTCCTCCTCATCCTGAGTCAAGTGTAGGACTTGCTCATTCAGAGTTGGGGACTTGGCCCCAGCAGGAACTTCAGCATCAGCCACCTCAGCCTCTTCGTCTTTTACTTCCTCTCCTTCTTCTTCTTCTTCTTCTTCCCGCTCCCCCTCCCCCCCTAGCCTTAGCCTTAGATTGGCTTGAAGTGGGAGGGAATAGTAGCACAAGTCAGCCTGCATCTCTGAGAGGAGAGTCCTCGGGATAGCCAACTCCTTCAGAGCAGCCATCCAACTGAGGGTGTAACCCTTGTTGTATGCCTCTTTGACTTGTTTTTTGTAGTCCTCGCGGACGTCGACTGCCCCCTCGGCGTAGGCCTTCTTGTCCGCTGCTTTGATCTCAGCGTCTTTTGTGGCCAAAGTAGCAAGGAGCTCAGTCTGGGCTTCAGCGGTTTTGCTTCGGCCTCTTGTTTCTTTGCCTTAAGAACCGCAACAACAGCCTCTGCAGTACCAACCCTTTCTTCAACCTCGTCTTGAGCTTGCTTGGCTGCCTTGTCCTGATCTATCAAGGATTTCATTTTGGCCTCAACTTTGTTCAGGGACTTGAGCAATCCAGTAACCTCCTTGGTCTTATGGACCGGCTCCTTCTTTATTACCTCTGCTTGCATCGCAAAGGAGTGAGCATGCTGGATTGCCTAAAAGAAATACAAGGAACAAAGTTAGTAAGCACGAAAGTAGAGAATGAAAGAGTACCAAGTGTTAGAAATTTACTTGTATAGAATGTTGCACCATCAAAGCGAAATTTTCATATTCGCTGACCTCGGCCATTCGGTTGAGGTCATTGGAAAGGCGCAGCGCAGTGGAGAAGGCGACGCCGATCTCAATATCAGAGGTGCTGTCACTGGCTCTGACTGGCTTATCCTCAATTGTGATGGAGAGGGCGCAGGGGTCATCCGATTTAAGAGAACCCGAGGTGGCTGCTGAGTCCGACCTCGGCTTCTTTGACTTAGTGGATTCGGAGGGTTTAGCCTTGGCGGGCCTCTTTTCGAGGGTGGAGGTACTTTTTTCTGCCTCGGCCATTTTTGAAATTAGCAAGCTATCCTCAGAGTCAATCTGAGTCACCGTTGCCTTTGCTTGGGCCTTCTTCAGCCTCTTTGGCTTCGATTTTGGCTAGGACTGAGAAGGCGAGGATTGGACTGTGACGACGTTGGAAATTTCGGCTAGAAAGTCGTCTGCTACAGCCTTTTTGCGATCTATCTCGTCGGCGGCAACGACTACAGTGACTTTAGTACCGAAATGGATCGCTAGAAGTGCAGTTGGTGGGTTGGCTGGATCGTAAGCCGACACCTCACTACTTCGGCATTTACGGCTACGAGTTCTTCCTGTAGGGGTAAACAGTGGAGCTCGACGTCGGCGTTGGCGTTGAGAGGGTGGAATCAGTTGTAGAGTAGAAGTTGACGGCTATTCTGCTGGGTCAGATGTTGAGGCTTAATCGGGCCTTGGTGATGAGGTAGTTAGGGGAGTTGTTGCTAAGGATGGAGACTTGCTTTTCTTGGGGACGTCGCAAAGAATGGATTTGTAGGTCGGGATGTAGTTCAGGAGCAGAGGAGCTTCGCGCTAATTAACAGGTAAGTCCAGCAGCTTCTTGAAGTCTTTGTCGGGATAAAAGTTTTTTCGAAAGTCCTTTGGGGGCTGAGGAAGAACTGCAAAGAAAAACAAACAAACGTTAGAACATACAAGAGTATCAAAATAATAAAGACTTTAAAGCAAGTAAAGTGACACTTGGCTCTTATCATTTTCCTCTTTGAACACTATTCGGCTTAAGGGGTAGAGGTGAAGGTCATAGTCTGGTAGGAACTCCCAGTTGCCCGAGACAATAAAGTAATCGTCTCCAGCACCCTTGTTGGAGTCTGGGAGGTCGGCGATGAGTTTGTATTCTGTGCATCTCGGCTTAAGATAGTAGACGTAGCCCTTTTCTGACTTCAGGTCACACATTGCATAACAATATTGGATATCGGCTAGGGTTATTCTAGCATTTTCTCGGCTAGCTAAGGCAATGATACCATTGATAACTTTGTAAAGTTAATGGCTCATTACATCGGGTTAAGCTTATAGTAGTGAAGGATTTGGCGGAAGAGGATGTCAAGGGGGAACCTAAGCCCGCATTCAATGAAGGCTACTACTGGGAAGGGCATGGAGTTGTCTTTGGGCATGATGTAGTTCTTCTCCCCAGGCAACCTAAGATGAACGTCGACAGGGATGGAGAACTCTTGCCTAAAGTATTCAAGCTTGTCTGGGGTGTCTACCCTCCACCTAAACATTCCCATGATGTCGGCCAGAGGGACAAGGTGTTGGATTTCAGAAGGAATTAGTTTGTCAAGGTTTATAAGACCTCGGCTAAAACCTAAGCGGGTGCTAGGGCAAGAGTTTTTTGAAGATCTAGAGAAATTTGTTTCAGTTTTCCTAACAAATTGAGATTTCTCTACCAAAACCCAAACCTAATCTAGGTAGAAATGGAGGATTAAAGGCAAGAATCTGGAAAATACAACAAGAAAACATGGAAAAAAATGTGATTCAAAATCAAGAATAGTGATGAACTATCAAGAACATGAAAACAGTGCATATACGTGTAAAGGGACAGTGAGTCAAAAGCAGATTGAATGAATAGAAATCCCCATACAAAGCATGCTTTTTGATGGGATTCAGAACACAAACAAATATGTTCAACAACGTGAATGCATTCATAAAAGCAGTGTACAAGAGAAATAAAGTTCGAAACTTAAAAGAGGGGAACAGTAACTTACCGAAGAAAATGGTGCTGGAGTAAGATTCGCCGAAGTCAGACCACGACGGTGAATGGAACGGAGCGATGAATGCTTCACTGGAAGGGATGAACGGAGCAGGTTGCAGAGCTTGAGAGCTTGAAACAATGGAGGATTTGGGGGATTTTTGGAGAGAGAAAGTTTGAAAGCTTGGAAAAAAACAAGGATGCAAAAGTGAAGAGACGAAGAAAGAGGGAAGTGTTTTTGATAAAACACGAAAAAGCGCCAAAGTATTCATTAAATGTGCTTGAGATGACGTGCTTGTCAGGTGGCACGCGCAGAAGTGACGCGACCTGATGGCGCGTGTCAGATATGGTTCAATAAGGAAGGGACACGTGGCAAAGACCTCAGCTAAGGAAACGATCTCGGTTAAGGAACTTGAAAAAACTTGGCTTTTGGCAAGGCATTGATAAAAACAGACTACAAGTCTTGGACATATGGAGTCGACGAATGATGACCTCGGAAATAAAGGATAGAGTAAATCTAGCCGATGTGTTATAGGTTCAAATGATATAGGTTCTATCACCTCAGGATGCTGAGGTAATAGAACCTAGGGGGCAGTTGTAGGGACATATTTTTTGGATAACAACACGTGGCCAAGGTGGCACCGAAGTGCTAGCCGAGGTGCCACGTGTCCTGGTTTTCGCACCGAGGTGATATCGGCTAGGCCGAGGTTGCCTGCAAAGATACCGGAATCTGAGATGAGCGGATAAGGGATAAGAGTTCTAGAATGGGGGAGGACCTCAGCCTGGATAATGATAAAAGCTCTTAGAGAGTTTATCTTTATCTATTGGAGAGTCCAAGATAAGCATTGGGCCAGAGTCCAAAAGAAGCTAGGCTTCTACATGGATCAGGTTAGTGTTGGCTATAAAAGTAAGGCACCCTCGTAGGTCTAAGATACGTTTTTTATATTCTGACTAGTGAGTAAAAGCACTATTTGCTATCTTTGAGAGATAATTGAGTGTTGACTTGATCGTCAGACGAACCACCGTCGGAGTCTTATCTTTCTGTGACAGGTCGTTCAGGCGCAATCTATTCTGCCGGTGTTCTCCAGCTGAGTACCTGTTTGGCAGTGTGGTCAGAAAACTAACACACACAGATTCAAATGTCTCTTCTCACTCTCCATTGCAAGAGTTCTTATGCGCCTCACACATCTAGAAATAGAAAATTGTGAGGATATGGAAGAAATTGTTGGAAATGAAGGACAAGAAAATGATGAGGAAATTATTTTTCTTCAACTGAAAATAATGACGTTGCGCAACATACCCAAGCTCAGGCGCTTCCTTTCAAACAATTCTAACACTCCTCAACCTCTCTTTTGTGGAAGGGCGTGTTTTTTTCCAGTAACTTTTTATGTTTATTTGCCAATTCTTGGTAATTAACAAAACAAAAATTGATATATCAAATTTTGCAAGTGGCATTCCCTGCTTTGGAGGAATTGAGAATTTTTTATGTATATAATATATCAGTGGTATGGAATAAACGTTTAAAACCCCTTGTCCAGGGAGAGAGAGAATCCTTTTGTCAATTAAGAAACCTAGAGCATCTTCGACTTCTATATATACACTGATGTGCAAAGTTGAAAGCAATAGTAGTGGCCAATAGGGAAGGATTGGAGAATCTAAAGAGTTTCTATAGCAGTTGTGGACTTGAAGAAGAAAAAGAAGAATCAACAAAGCATGAGCTCAATGTGGAAATTCTCAAACCACAACCCCTCTTTAACCAAAAAGTACAATTGCTATAAGTTTTATGAGTTTCTAGAGCTACTAAATTTCGAATTATTCAAGTAAAATCATAAACCTGTTTCAGTAAATTGAAGGTATTAGTAGAAACTCCTTTTCGAAAATAAAAATAAAAATTTCAGCATAGCGGTGAATGAATTCATCTTGCATAGTGTCACCAACCAATAAAAAATGATAGATGGGATTAAGTACATGAGTCTTGTCTCTTATTAACCCAACCATATATTGTTTTGGTTGTATCTCAATTTTGTTTAATTAGATACTTTATACCAATTATTCCTTTTTTAAGTTCCCAAACAAAGTAAGATCAACAATGGTTGGTGTGCAGAAATAACACAAAAATTGTTTTGTGGTTGAGATTTATTTAAAGTATTGCTCACATGACATTCCAAATAAATTTCAGCTATACAATATATTTTCTGTGTACTATTTGTATTCTAATTTTGTGCACTTTGCATTTTTGAAAGATTGATAGCTTCCAAAAGGTCTTAAAACCTAAATAACATAGACTCTAATAAACCAAAACCTTGCACTTAAAATTATGCCCATTTACAAGAGATAACATTATTTCTTACCCCTAAATCCTAATCACGGAACCTATGAACTCTAACACTATGTTTGTTCACTTGCTTAGGAAATCAAAGCTATGCCCTTTTATCTGTCTTTCTTAAATAAAGGTTAATAATTTTCTCATTATTCCTTTTGTCATTATCAATAATACAGGTTGTGTTTCCTTGCTTGGAAGTCTTGGAAATTTGGAGTTTGGGCAACATCAAAGTGATATGGCATAGCACACCTCCAACCAACTCCTTCAACAACCTAAGACATTTGGATGTGGTCGATTGTCAAAACTTATTGAATATTACTCCATCAGAACTACTTGGAAGTTTGCAAAACCTACAATTCTTCTATGTCAAAGATTGTGGCTCCCTAAAAGAGGTATTCAAAAACAGAGGATCAAATGTTGAAATCAATCCCGTGCTCTATCAATTAAAACAAGTTCTGCTGTTAAATTTAACACTCCTGATAAGATTTTCCTTTGGGAGTACATTGCCACTCTCGGTAACACCGATAATAAAAGATTGCCCTTCCTGGAGACCCTCATACAAGAAATGTAAGAGAAGATTGGTGAATGTTTTTCCATTTCGATGAAGAGGTATGTATTTGATTCATATTGTAGTTATGCAAAATCTTCTGTTCATTATTATTTACTTTTGGTAGCATATACTTATTGATTAATGCTAATAATGTACAACAATAATTCGATCGAGGTTGTACTTCTGATGGTGCAATATAACACTCATCAATGCAGTAGTTTCAAATTTTTATTGATGTCATATTTATGTTTGACTCCCTATAGTTGTTTGTTGCCCATAATTGCATACAAATGATTCAATATTGTGCTACGTTCCACCAATGTTTGCTCTGTTTTTGTGTGAAACTCCAGATTACCAAAGAAAGTTGGGTCCTATGTCGGGGTACAAAAGATGGTGGAAGGCAAAAAATATGTTGGATGGTGATTTTTTTATAATTAGGATCAATAAAAAATGCGATTTTTTTTTTGGTAAGTCCCTTGATTTGGACTGTATAATATTATTTATCAACTCTTTATTTTTTTTTTTTCAGTGTGTACATCCTTAACAACCAAGAGTTATCTAGGTGGTCTTGTGTTTTGTTTGTATATATGCTTTGTTTAACTTTGCTGTTTTTTGGATTGGAACTATTGGATTTCTATATGTAACATGAGCCACTCAATTCCTTTGCCGATTCACATGAGAAACCTCTAACTTTTTGTTTGATTGGAGGATTTAAAAAGAAAAAGGAAAATAGTAAGTGAAATGTGAATAAAGTATAATTATATTTTTATTTACTTTTACACATTTTTCGTTTAACACTGTATTTGATTAAAAAATTTAAAAAAAGAAAGAGATTTGGTCCCAGTCTCTAACTTTTTCCCTTTCTTGGATTTATTTTTCTTTCACCGCCGACCACAACTTTACTTCGTCCCATCCTTCTCACCTTCAGCCACATACTGCCCCACCAACCTGAACATCTATTGAATCACATTTGTAAGAAAATTGGTGGATTTTCATATTGGTAGTTATTTTATTTTATTATATGGTTTTGTAGTTTGTTATTTATAGTTCATTGAATCTTTTTGTGTGGCCCTTTGAGACTTTGTTATTTGGGAAAATTATTTTTTTTAAAAAAAATATCTAGGGTTTGACCGTTATAATAAAGTAAATCTTGAATTTTTAATTTTTGTCAAATTAAATCTTTAATTTTTTACCCTTAATTGTTTATTTGTTTTTAATTTAAATTATTTTTCTATTTTCATTCAACAAAATGGACTAAAAAAATGATATTTTAGTCATTTAACTCAATGAAAAAGAGTATTTTAAACATTTTATATAAATTTACCTTGAGTTTAATATTAAAATATTATCTTTTTCCGGTTTTAATCAACAAAAATAGATAAATAATTTATATTGAATACAAATCAAAATATTGAAATTTAAATTAACAAAATTAAAAATTAAAATTTATTTTATTATAAAACTCTAATCTTGAAATGTTTTTGTAACTGTCCCTGTTATTTTTTTTTTCTTTTCTTGTTCGATATGTTATTTATTTTTATTTTAATATAATGTAACTGCAGTAAAAAAAATTTCCTTCGCAGATTCACGTTACAAACCTCTAGCCACTTAAAGCTCCTACCTACATCTTCCAATCAAGAGGCCAAGATAGATCCTCTTGCTGGGACTTAATTGCTTTCACCAAAGTGAGAGACTCCCCCATCAATATGAATGCATCCAATTTCCAAATCCTATAGGCCAAATCTCTGTACTTGTTGAGTTTTCAAATATATATATTTTTTAAAAATTATTCTCTTCACCTCTTATCGGCTTTAGTTAACTTTTTTCATATTTAGTCAAATTATTTTACTTTTTAAATGTACTTAATCTGGATATATATATATATATATATATTTAAAAAAAATAATCTAGATGTATTTAAAAATAAAAATCTTTATGAAAATTTTCAATCTATATAACAATGGAAGGGTGAGTTTGAAAATGTCTTTGAATTTAATGGTTTAGATCTATCTAATTTAAAAAGCAATGGCTCAGATTTATTCCTAAAAATATATCTCTCACAAACTATCTTTAATGGTTTAGATTTGTCCAATTTAAAAACAATAGCTGAGATTGAAAAGAGTTTTAATGGTCTAGATTTATCAATGACTAAAATTCAATGGTTCAGATTTGTTTACCAGTCTACTCTCACCAACCCACTGCACTTACCTCTCTTTACATCATTTCTTCACATCATGTGTATCATCTGTATCAATGAACAAAGCTCTGAGAAAGTTTTGAAGAAGGAAGAAAGCTCAATCGAAACCTCTCCTCTCCACAATCACCAGGTAAGCTCATCCCGTCTCTTCTTTACACCATGGCCATGTTTGTTTAGGTGGACATGAGCTTAGGATTGGACTAATAGTCCAATAAAATTATTAATCCGATATTTGGTTAAACAATTGAAGTACGGACTAACAATCCATCTGGATATGGTATCCCACATATGATGGACTATTCAATCCCACAGAAAGGGGTGGGATATAAATTGAAAATACTAAACCAAAGTCTAGACTATTAGTCCTCCTTATAATCCTAACTCAATCCAAACATAAGATATGATACATAATCCAAAGGATTCGTAGTCCTAAGACTATTAGTCATGGAAATGCTAATCTAATCTAATTCAGTCCGCCCAAACAAACATGGCACATATGTATCATCTGTATCATCTGTGTCTCTTCAAACATTCGGAGGGTTTGTTTTTGAAGCAAAAACGTATTTATCAAACATTTGTTTTTTCAAAAACAATTCTGAAGCATTTATTTTTTTCAGTGAAGCAAAAAAATTCTGAAGCATTTGGAGGGTTTGATTTGTAAGTGGCAACACAGGAACAGATTGAATTAGAATCTTCAGTGAAAGGCCTTTATACATACATAGACCTAAACCATTTTGAAGATAATTTTTTAATAATGCATTGCGAGGAATAGATGGGTTCTGGTTCTAACTGCAGTAATTGAAGGTCCATTATCATTGCATTAATTGTTAAAAGAAGCTAATCCTCAATAGAATACAAAACACAATTACAAATTCTCAACAGGAGTAGTAGTTGTTGATGTACTGATTTCACAACTACTCTTACATATGGACTTTAAACAAAATAAAACCCATTAAAGGTTTTAGCAAAACAAAGTGAATCATTGCAACAACCTAGCCCTGAACTAAGAAACAACATAACCCAACAGAATACAGAACACAAATGCAAATTCTAATAAGAAGTAGTAGTTGTTGTTGTACTGATTTCAAGCAAAAATTCTGAAGCAAAATTTATCTCTAAAGCAAAAATTCTAAAGCAAAACATTTGTTTATGGGTCAAGATGATGTTGAATATTGGCTACAGATTCTGGAGGTCACCCCATGTGAAAGGGGTGATCCTCATGTCAACAATGGAAGGCAACCAACCAAGGCAACCAACCAAGTCAAGCTTGGTGGCCACCAACCATGTCAAAAGTCAAGAATGAAGGCTCTCCCACCTACTCCTTTGTGTATAAATAGAGACGGGAGGGAGAGGATATAGAGCATTAGATTTGGAGCTGAGAGGTGTGAGTTGAGAGCAAAGAGAGAGAGAATTACAGCGAGTGTGTAATTCTTACCATTTTGTTCAATATAGTGAATCCGCTGCCCGTGGACGTAGGCGACTTGCCGAACCACGTTAAAACTTGTGTGTTATTGTTTGTTTGAGTTCCCTGGTGTGCCCCCGATCCTCAACAATTGGTATCAGAGCTCGGGTTGCGAAAAATTGAATTTTTCCCGAAAGTGCCCAGATTTCGAAGTGCTCAAAATCCACTTTTGACCATACCAGGAGGAAGAACTCCCCGAGAGGAGTCCAGAACAGCAAAAACAGAGCCAAGAAGCCTTCACACGCGCCTACAGATTCTGGAGGTCACCCCATGTGAAAGGGGTGATCCTCATATCAACAATGGAAGGCAACCAACCAAGGCAACCAACCAAGTCAAGCTTGGTGGCCACCAACCATGTCAAAAGTCAAGAATGAAGGCTCTCCCACCTACTCCTTTGTGTATAAATAAAGACGGGAGGGAGAGGATATAGAGCATTAGATTTGGAGCTGAGAGGTGTGAGTTGAGAGCAAAGAGAGAGAGAATTACAGCGAGTGTGTAATTCTTACCATTTTGTTCAATATAGTGAATCCGCTGCCCGTGGACGTAGGCGACTTGCCAAACCACGTTAAAACTTGTGTGTTATTGTTTGTTTGAGTTCCCTGGTGTGCCCCCGATCCTCAACAATTGGTATCAGAGCTCGGGTTGCGAAAAATCGAATTTTTTCCGAAAGTGCCCAGATTTCGAAGTGCTCAAAATCCACTTTTGACCATACCAGGAGGAAGAACTCCCCGAGAGGAGTCCAGAACAGCAAAAACAGAGCCAAGAAGCCTTCACACGCGCCTACAGATTCTGCAGGTCACCCCATGTGAAAGGGGTGATCCTCATGTCAACAATGGAAGGCAACCAACCAAGGCAACCAACCAAGTCAAGCTTGGTGGCCACCAACCATGTCAAAAGTCAAGAATGAAGGCTCTCCCACCTACTCCTTTGTGTATAAATAGAGACGGGAGGGAGAGGATATAGAGCATTAGATTTGGAGCTGAGAGGTGTGAGTTGAGAGCAAAGAGAGAGAGAATTACAGCGAGTGTGTAATTCTTACCATTTTGTTCAATATAGTGAATCCGCTGCCCGTGGACGTAGGCGACTTGCCGAACCACGTTAAAACTTGTGTGTTATTGTTTGTTTGAGTTCCCTGGTGTGCCCCCGATCCTCAACAATTGGTATCAGAGCTCGGGTTGCGAAAAATCGAATTTTTCCCGAAAGTGCCCAGATTTCGAAGTGCTCAAAATCCACTTTTGACCATACCAGGAGGAAGAACTCCCCGAGAGGAGTCCAGAACAGCAAAAACAGAGCCAAGAAGCCTTCACACGCGCCTACAGATTCTGCAGGTCACCCCATGTGAAAGGGGTGATCCTCATGTCAACAATGGAAGGCAACCAACCAAGGCAACCAACCAAGTCAAGCTTGGTGGCCACCAACCATGTCAAAAGTCAAGAATGAAGGCTCTCCCACCTACTCCTTTGTGTATAAATAGAGACGGGAGGGAGAGGATATAGAGCATTAGATTTGGAGCTGAGAGGTGTGAGTTGAGAGCAAAGAGAGAGAGAATTACAGCGAGTGTGTAATTCTTACCATTTTGTTCAATATAGTGAATCCGCTGCCCGTGGACGTAGGCGACTTGCCGAACCACGTTAAAACTTGTGTGTTATTGTTTGTTTGAGTTCCCTAGTGTGCCCCCGATCCTCAACAATTGGTATCAGAGCTCGGGTTGCGAAAAATCGAATTTTTCCCGAAAGTGCCCAGATTTCGAAGTGCTCAAAATCCACTTTTGACCATACCAGGAGGAAGAACTCCCCGAGAGGAGTCCAGAACAGCAAAAACAGAGCCAAGAAGCTTTCACACGCGCCTACAGATTCTAGTGGTCACCCCATGTGGAAGGGGTGATCCTCATGTCAACAATGGAAGGCAACCAACCAAGGCAACCAACCAAGTCAAGCTTGGTGGCCACCAACCATGTCAAAAGTCAAGAATGAAGGCTCTCCCACCTACTCCTTTGTGTATAAATAAAGACGGGAGGGAGAGGATATAGAGCATTAGATTTGGAGCTGAGAGGTGTGAGTTGAGAGCAAAGAGAGAGAGAATTACAGCGAGTGTGTAATTCTTACCATTTTGTTCAATATAGTGAATCCGCTGCCCGTGGACGTAGGCGACTTGCCAAACCACGTTAAAACTTGTGTGTTATTGTTTGTTTGAGTTCCCTAGTGTGCCCCCGATCCTCAACAATTGGTATCAGAGCTCGGGTTGCGAAAAATCGAATTTTTCCCGAAAGTGCCCAGATTTCGAAGTGCTCAAAATCCACTTTTGACCATACCAGGAGGAAGAACTCCCCGAGAGGAGTCAAGAACAGCAAAAACAGAGCTAAGAAGCCTTCACACGCGCCTACAGATTCTGGAGGTCACCCCATGTGAAAGGGGTGATCCTCATGTCAACAACGGAAGGCAACCAACCAAGTCAAGCTTGGTGGCCACCAACCATGTCAAAAGTCAAGAATGAAGGCTCTCCCACCTACTCCTTTGTGTATAAATAGAGACGGGAGGGAGAGGATATAGAGCATTAGATTTGGAGCTGAGAGGTGTGAGTTGAGAGCAAAGAGAGAGAGAATTACAGCGAGTGTGTAATTCTTACCATTTTGTTCAATATAGTGAATCCGCTGCCCGTGGACGTAGACGACTTGCCGAACCACGTTAAAACTTGTGTGTTATTGTTTGTTTGAGTTCCCTGGTGTGCCCCCGATCCTCAACAATTGGTATCAGAGCTCGGGTTGCGAAAAATCGAATTTTTCCCGAAAGTGCCCAGATTTCGAAGTGCTCAAAATCCACTTTTGACCATACCAGGAGGAAGAACTCCCCGAGAGGAGTCCAGAACAGCAAAAACAGAGCCAAGAAGCCTTCACATGCGCCTACAGATTCTAGAGGTCACCCCATGTGAAAGGGGTGATCCTCATGTCAACAATGGAAGGCAACCAACCAAGTCAAGCTTGGTGGCCACCAACCATGTCAAAAGTCAAGAATGAAGGCTCTCCCACCTACTCCTTTGTGTATAAATAGAGACGGGAGGGAGAGGATATAGAGCATTAGATTTGGAGCTGAGAGGTGTGAGTTGAGAGCAATGAGAGAGAGAATTACAGCGAGTGTGTAATTCTTACCATTTTGTTCAATATAGAGAATTCGTTGCCCGTGGACGTAGGCGACTTGCCGAACCACGTTAAAACTTGTGTGTTATTGTTTGTTTGAGTTCCCTGGTGTGCCCCCGATCCTCAACAATTGGTATCAGAGCTCGGGTTGCGAAAAATCGAATTTTTCCCGAAAGTGCCCAGATTTCGAAGTGCTCAAAATCCACTTTTGACCATACCAGGAGGAAGAACTCCCCGAGAGGAGTCCAGAACAGCAAAAACAGAGCCAAGAAGCCTTCACACGCGGCTACAGATTCTGGAGGTCACCCCATGTGAAAGGGGTGATCCTCGTGTCAACAATGGAAGGCAACCAACCAAGTCAAGCATGGTGGCCACCAACCATGTCAAAAGTCAAGAATGAAGGCTCTCCCACCTACTCCTTTGTGTATAAATAGAGACGGGAGGGAGAGGATATAGAGCATTAGATTTGGAGCTGAGAGGTGTGAGTTGAGAGCAAAGAGAGAGAGAATTACAGCGAGTGTGTAATTCTTACCATTTTGTTCAATATAGTGAATCCGCTGCCCGTGGACGTAGGTGACTTGCCAAACCACGTTAAAACTTGTGTGTTATTGTTTGTTTGAGTTCCCTGGTGTGCCCCCGATCCTCAACAATTGGTATCAGAGCTCGGGTTGCGAAAAATCGAATTTTTCCCGAAAGTGCCCAGATTTCGAAGTGCTCAAAATCCACTTTTGACCATACCAGGAGGAAGAACTCCCCGAGAGGAGTCCAGAACAGCAAAAACAGAGCCAAGAAGCCTTCACACGCGCCTACAGATTCTGGAGGTCACCCCATGTGAAAGGGGTGATCCTCATGTCAACAATGGAAGGCAACCAACCAAGGCAACCAACCAAGTCAAGCTTGGTGGCCACCAACCATGTCAAAAGTCAAGAATGAAGGCTCTCCCACCTACTCCTTTGTGTATAAATAGAGACGGGAGGGAGAGGATATAGAGCATTAGATTTGGAGCTGAGAGGTGTGAGTTGAGAGCAAAGAGAGAGAGAATTACAGCGAGTGTGTAATTCTTACCATTTTGTTCAATATAGTGAATCCGCTGCCCGTGGACGTAGGCGACTTGCCGAACCACGTTAAAACTTGTGTGTTATTGTTTGTTTGAGTTCCCTAGTGTGCCCCCGATCCTCAACAATTGGTATCAGAGCTCGGGTTGCGAAAAATCGAATTTTTCCCGAAAGTGCCCAGATTTCGAAGTGCTCAAAATCCACTTTTGACCATACCAGGAGGAAGAACTCCCCGAGAGGAGTCCAGAACAGCAAAAACAGAGCCAAGAAGCCTTCACACGCGCCTACAGATTTTGGAGGTCACCCCATGTGAAAGGGGTGATCCTCATGTCAACAATGGAAGGCAACCAACCAAGGCAACCAACCAAGTCAAGCTTGGTGGCCACCAACCATGTCAAAAGTCAAGAATGAAGGCTCTCCCACCTACTCCTTTGTGTGTAAATAGAGACGGGAGGGAGAAGATATGGAGCATTAGATTTGGAGCTGAGAGGTGTGAGTTGAGAGCAAAGAGAGAGAGAATTACAGCGAGTGTGTAATTCTTACCATTTTGTTCAATATAGTGAATTCGCTGCCCGTGGACGTAGGCGACTTGCCGAACCACGTTAAAACTTGTGTGTTATTGTTTGTTTGAGTTCCCTGGTGTGCCCCCGATCCTCAACAATTGGTATCAGAGCTCGGGTTGCGAAAAATCGAATTTTTCCCGAAAGTGCCCAGATTTCGAAGTGCTCAAAATCCACTTTTGACCATACCAGGAGGAAGAACTCCCCGAGAGGAGTCCAGAACAGCAAAAACAGAGCCAAGAAGCCTTCACACGCGCCCTTACGCGCTCTCTGCACAAAGCGCGTCAGCCCCAGTCGCAGCACGCGCCACCACGCGCCGTTCAGTAACCGGCGCGTGATATCCAATCTCACCCACGCGCCACACGCGCGTCTCTCAGGAAGAAGACGAGCCACGTGGCGCCACGTCATCCGCCACGTCATCGCCACGCGTCCGACAGTTAGGCCACGTGTCAGACACGTGTCGGCCACGTGTCAGTCCAGTCAGCCTGAGCCGTTCACACAGCCGCGTTGACCAGCCGTCAAGCCGTTGACCGCGCCGCCGATCCTCCGTTGACCGCGCCGTCTGCGCCGTTGACCGAGCCGTTGACCAGCCGTTGATGGGAGAAATTATCCGGTGTATCTCAGCGCACCAGATTCTGCAGATCTGACCCGTCCAAAGTGTTTTTTGCCAGATCGGAGCTATTCGGAGTTCGTTTTTGACGATCCAATAGTGCTTCCCAACTATTTGGAGTATTCCGGACACATCTGTACGGTCAGTTTTTTGATTTGAAGTTTCTAAAAAATGGCAGACTCTAGATCAACCGAGTCCGTAAGTAATCCAGCCAGTACAAGCACTTCTAGGCATTGGACCCCGGTGTCCCATGCCAAGTTCGAGGTAGAGAAGTTCGATGGAAGCAGCAACTTCGGCATGTGGAGATGCGAAGTTAAGGATATGCTTGTCCAAATGAACCTGCACTTCACTCTGGGAGACAAACCAGATGACCTGGACGAGATAGAATGGGAGAGGGTGAATCTCCTGGCTTGCAGTTCCATCCGACTTTGCCTTGCAAAAGAGGAGAAGTATGCCTTTACAGAATATGATATTGCGAAGAAGCTTTGGAAGGCGCTGGAAGATAAGTTCATGACAAAGAGCATTGAGAACCGGCTCTACTTGAGGAAGAGGTTGTTTCGTTTCGACTACATTAAAGGTATTTCGATGAACGAACACCTAAATAATTTCAACAAAATTATTACGGATTTGAAGAATTTGGATGATGACGTTGGTGATGAAGACAAAGCACTGTTATTGTTAAATTCCTTGCCTGACTCGTATGATCATCTCACTACTACTTTACTGTACGGTAAAGAGAAGATCAAGTATATTGATGTTGCAAACGCCTTGGTGAACAATGAGTTCAGAAGGAAAGATAAGTCTGCAAATAGGGACTCAACATCCGAGGCATTAACAGTCAGAGGCAGAACAAATAACAGAAGAAATACAAGGCGAGGAAAGTCTCGCTCAAAATCCAGGGGGAAACTTTCAGACAAAAGACGTCTTGCAAAAGACGAGTGTGCAGCTTGTCGCGAGAAGGGACATTGGGCAAAAGATTGTCCAAATAAAGACAAGACAGAAGAGAAGGTGAATATTGCACGAGATGGAGATAATGATGAAGGAGGAGCCTTCACAGTTTCATCATATGGCCAGTCGGATGAATGGATAATAGATTCCGGATGTTCATTCCATATGTGTCCTAACAAGCAGTGGTTCTCGAGCTTACGAGAGTTCGATGGAGGAGTTGTGCTGATGGGCAACGACCAAGCTTGCCAGACAAAGGGGATTGGAACAATTAAACTGAAGAGCCATGATGGAACAATCAGAATTCTTGAAGATGTACGGTATGTACCAGATCTAACCAAGAATCTCATCTCAGTGGGAGTTTTAGACTCCAAAGGTTACAGAGTAACCATGGAAGGTGGAGTCCTTAAAGTTGTTCGAGGAGCATTGGTTGCAATGAAGGGTACTCGACAGGGAAATTTATATTTCCTAGATGGCTCTACAGTCACAGGGAGAGTGGCTGTCTCCACCAGTTCCAGCTCAGAAGATGATGCATCAGACACTTCCAAACTTTGGCACATGCGCCTAGGGCATGTCGGTGAGAAGGCTTTACAAGGGTTGGTAAAGCAAGGCCTGTTGAAAGGCGCCAAGACAGGGAAGCTTGAGTTCTGCAAGCATTGTGTATTGGGCAAGCAAACAAAAATCAAGTTTGGTACTGCAATTCACCGTACCAAAGGGATTCTAAACTACGTCCACACCGACGTATGGGGTCCTTCCAAGACTGCTTCGTTGGGAGGTAAACACTACTTTGTGTCGTTCATTGATGATTTCTCTAGAAGAGTTTGGATTTATACAATGAAACACAAAGATGAAGTCTTAGACATCTTTCTTACGTGGAAGAAGATGATTGAGACCCAGACAGGCAGACGGATCAAGAAGCTCAGATCTGACAATGGTGGAGAATATACATCAGATCCCTTCTTTGAGGTTTGCCAGAATGCAGGGATAGTGAGACATTTCACAGTTCCTGGAACACCGCAGCAGAATGGAGTTGCAGAACGCATGAACCGCACTTTGGTGGAGAAAGTCCGGTGTATGCTGTCACAGTCTGGATTGAGCAAGGCATTTTGGGGCGAGGCATTGAACTATGCTCGTCATCTTGTCAACAGACTACCTACTGCAGCATTAGATGGCAAGACTCCCATGGAGGTATGGTCAGGAGTCCCAGTTACTGATTATGATCAGTTACGTATCTTTGGATGTCCAGCATATTTTCATGTTACAGAATCTAAGTTGGATCCAAGAGCCAAGAAAGCCATCTTCTTGGGCTTCGGTGACGGTGTCAAGGGATACAGACTGTGGTGCCCTGAATCAAAGAAAGTTCTCATCAGAAGAGACGTTACCTTTGATGAGTCTGCAATGCTGAAGCAATCAGATCCTCAACAGAATGAGGAAGCATTGAAGAAGTCAGTGCAGGTGGAGTTTAAGACTCCAGCAAAGACTAGTCAACCAATCAACCATCCTGAAGAAGTCTCAGAGGATAGCTCTGAAGAGAGTTCAGATGAAAATGAAGATCCAGAGGCTCCGCAACAATCAGAACCCATTGCAATCAGGAAAGGAAAAAGGGTTACTAAGAAACCCAGTTGGATGACCGATATGGTAGCCTATGCACTTCCAATCATTGAAGACAATATTCCTTACACTTTCAAAGAAGCTGTGCATAATGCAGAAAGTGTCAAATGGAAGGAGGCTATGGATGAAGAGATCGGGTCACTTCACAAGAACCAGACTTGGGAGTTGGTGTAACTTCCAAAAGGCAAGAAAGCAATTGGGTGTAAGTGGGTTTACACCAAGAAGGAAGGCATTCCAGGCAGAGACAACATCAGATTCAAAGCTAGATTGGTAGCTAAAGGCTATGCTCAGAAGGAAGGAATAGACTACAATGAGGTATTCTCACCTGTTGTGAAACACACGTCTATTCGCATCTTGTTAGCTTTGGTTGCACAGTTTGATCTCGAGCTCGCCCAACTCGACGTCAAAACTGCCTTCTTACATGGAGATCTTGAAGAGGAGATATACATGTCCCAGCCAGATGGTTTCAAAATTGCTGGAAAAGAGAATTGGGCCTGTAAGCTGAACAAATCGCTGTACGGATTGAAGCAATCCCCGAGACAGTGGTACAAGCGATTTGATCGGTTCATGATGAAGACAGAATACACAAGAAGTCAATTTGATCATTGTGTATATTTCCGTAAGCTTCCCGACGGTTTCTTCATCTATTTGCTCTTATATGTAGATGATATGCTGATTGCATCTACGAGCAAGGTGGCGATTGACAAACTCAAGGCACAGTTAGCAAGGGAGTTTGAAATGAAGGATTTGGGAGAAGCAAAGAAAGTTCTTGGCATGGAGATCAAGAGAGACAGGAAGAAGGGCACGGTTTGTCTGACACAAACCCAGTATCTGAAAAAGGTGTTAGACAGATTTGGCATCAATGGGAAAACCAAAGCTGTAAGTACACCATTGGCCCCTCATTTCAGGCTTAGTGCTTCGTTGTCTCCACGCACAGAAGAAGAACGGAAGCATATGGCACAGGTTCCATATGCAAATGCAGTTGGTGCATTAATGTATGCTATGGTTTGTACACGGCCTGACATCTCGCATGCTGTGAGTATGGTAAGCAGGTATATGCATGATCCAGGAAAAAATCACTGGCAGGCAGTGAAATGGATCCTAAGGTACATACATGGCACGGTCAATCTGGGATTGAAGTTCGAGAGAGATAACCGACTCGGGCAGAATTTGGAAGGATATGTGGACTCAGATTATGCTGGTGACTTAGACAAACGCCGGTCAACAACAGGGTATTTATTTACGCTTGCTAAAGGGCCGGTAAGTTGGAGGTCAACGCTTCAGTCAACGGTGGCTTTGTCTACTACAGAGGCAGAGTACATGGCAGTAACGGAAGCCTTTAAGGAAGCCATTTGGCTACATGGGTTGATTGAAGACTTGGGAATTGTTCAGAAGCACGTTGAGGTGTTTTGTGACAGTCAGAGTGCCATTTGTTTGGCAAAGAACCAGGTTCATCATGCCCGCACCAAGCACATTGATGTCCGTTTCCATTTCATCCGAGAAATAGTGAATGAAGGGGATATTCTGCTTCAAAAGATTGGTACTGCAGATAATCCGGCCGATATGCTCACAAAGGTAGTTTCTGGGATCAAGTTCCAACATTGTTTGGACTTGGTCAACATCTCTCGGAACTAAGCACCTTCGGGTGCATGGCAGTGTTGATCGATCACTATGTTGGATAAAAGAATCCTCGCCAAGGTGGAGATTTGTTGAATATTGGCTACAGATTCTGGAGGTCACCCCATGTGAAAGGGGTGATCCTCATGTCAACAATGGAAGGCAACCAACCAAGGCAACCAACCAAGTCAAGCTTGGTGGCCACCAACCATGTCAAAAGTCAAGAATGAAGGCTCTCCCACCTACTCCTTTGTGTATAAATAGAGACGGGAGGGAGAGGATATAGAGCATTAGATTTGGAGCTGAGAGGTGTGAGTTGAGAGCAAAGAGAGAGAGAATTACAGCGAGTGTGTAATTCTTACCATTTTGTTCAATATAGTGAATCCGCTGCCCGTGGACGTAGGCGACTTGCCGAACCACGTTAAAACTTGTGTGTTATTGTTTGTTTGAGTTCCCTGGTGTGCCCCCGATCCTCAACAGATGATTTGTTTGTTTTAGATTTGTTTGTGTTTCTTCACTTACTCTGCCTCTCTTTCCCATGTTAAGAGATGGATTCATCTCTTTCTTTTATTGAACCCTTCATTGATTTCATTGAAATGCGTCTATGTATTTTATTCTGTCATGAACAATAGTAAGATTGTTAGATTGGGTACTGAATTGTGTTAGGTTTCTTTTATTGAACCCTTCACTTACTCTGCCTCTCTTTCCCATGTTAGGTTTTTTTAAGATTGTTTAATCTCTTTGATTTGTGTTTTGTACTAAGATTATGAGACAAAAAAATTTAACAATTCTATAAGTTTGATCAATAGCGTGTTGGCCACAAAAGTATTTAACAATTCTATAAGTTTAACAATTACGTTTAACAATTTAGATTATGATTTATGTTTTGTATAAGTTTGATCAAGTTTGATTAAATTGATCACAAAAACAATTCTATAGAAAAACAATATCACAAAAATAAAGCTAAATTTGATCAAACAATATCACAAAAACAAACAATATCATTATCAGGTGGGTTGGATATGGGTTTTCTATTCTGATTGCTATTTTTTAGTCTCTTTGGAAGTTTCGGAATGAATGTATTTTTAACGGAGCATGTGTAGAGTGGGTAAAGGTGTTGGATTTTATCAAGGTCAAGCTTTGTTTGTGATTGAGGGATGGAGATTGTTTGGAGTTTATTTCAATATCTGACTTTGTTATTAATTTTTAAGAAATCTTGAGGGGCTCTGTTCTATAGATGGGGTTGGTGATTTTGGCTTTATTTTTGGATCTTTGGGGTGTTCTCAACTTGATCAAACAATATCACAAAATCAAACCCAAAAAAGAAAAAGAAAAATTGATCAAACAAGCTAAATTTTATAAGTTTGATTCATCAAGTGGGACCCTATTTGCACCGTGTTTTGTTTGTAGCAAAAAGATCTGGTGCCAACAAAAGGGGTTTGCACCCTGTTTTATTTTGTTGCATAATCAAAAGCCCATTTTATTTTGCACCCTATTTTTGGTGATAAAAATTCTTATAATCTTTAATAGCAAAAACAAAAATGTTAAACATTTTAAAATTTTTATCAAATGTTAAACAAAATAGATTGGGTTTCAACAAATGTTAAAATTTTGTATTGTGTTTTTTTTCTTTAATAATCAATTGGGTTTCAACACCCACTTCTCTCTCTCTCTATCAAATGGGGGTTAAAGAAAAATGGATTTCAAATTAAGAATCATTTTTATTTCATCTTAGTTAAATGGGTTGTGACTCTCTACAATTATCAATGGTCATAATTATGAATAGTCATATTTTTACTCACCAAATATGGGTTGAAAAAATAACGGTTTGTCAGAATTTTTAAAATTTTATCAAATGTCTCAAAATACAAAATAAAATTCTATATTGTGTTTTTTTTTCTTTAATAATCAATTGGGTTTCAACACCCACTTCTCTCTCTCTCTATCAAATGGAGGTTAAGGAAAAATGGATTTCATGTTAAGAATCATTTTTATTTCATCTTATGGGTTGAGACTATCTTTATTTCAACACCCACTTCTGAAGCAAAAATCGCATTGAACCCTACCAATGACAATTATATTCGGACCACACTGAAATTGAAACATTATAGGATGTCTTTCTATTTTTGTAAATATTGAAATGGGTTAAAAATGTGGTGGATTTTGATTTTGTTGCATTATAGGGCTGTTTGCACCATGTTTTATTTTGTTGCATAATCCAAACCCATTTTATTTTGCACCCTGTTTTTAGTGATAATAATTCCTATAATCTATTAAACGCTGCTGTTGAGGATGAGCTTTAATAGCAAAAACAAAAATGTTGAACATTTTACAATTTTTATCAAATGTCTCAAAATACAAAATGAAATTCTGCATTGTGTTTTTTTGTTTAATAATCAATTGGGTTTCAACACCTACTTCTCTCTCTCTCTCTATCAAATGGGGGTTAAGGAAAAATGGATTTCAAATTAAGAATCATTTTTATTTCATCTTAGTTAAATGGGTTGAGACTTTATTTAATTATCAATAGTCATATTTTTACTCACCAAATATGGGTTGACAAAATGACAGTTTGTTAGAATTTTAAAAATTTTATCAATTGTCTCAAATGTCTCAAAATACATAATGAAATTCTGTATTGCGTTTTTTTCTTTAATAATCAATTGGGTTTCAACACCCACTTCTCTCTCTCTCTCTCTCTCTCTCTCTCTCTCTCTCTCTCTCTCTCTCTCTCTCAAATGGGGGTTAAGAAAAAATGGATTTCATGTTAAGAATTATTTTTATTTCATCTTAGTTAAATGGGTTGAGACTCTTTAATTATCAATGGTCATAATTATCAATAGTCATATTTTTACTCACCAAATATGGGTTGACAAAATGACGGTTTGTCAGAATTTTTTATTGTTGTAATTTTGTTTTTGTTCTTTTTCTAGTTTTTGTTTGATTTATGATTGTGTTTTGTTCTTACTTGCAGATTGTTTCTCGACGCTCTGGTTAGTACTTCTCTCTCTCTCTCTCTCTCTCTCTCTCTCTCTCTTTTAAGTTTGGCAGTTGATTGTTGAGAGAAAGAGGAAAATGAAGTTTGAATCTTATGCATTGGTGTTTGGTATGTGAGTAAAAGGAAGGAAAAGGAAATTGAAAATTTTAACTTTCTTCACCATTTCATTGCTTATAAAACATATAATTAAAAATAAATAAACTACTGTGTAGTACTCATGAAAAGTATGGAAAAATTGGTTAATGAAAGATATTTTTTTATTAAATAAGCTACTGTGTAGTACTTATGGGAGTAAATAAGCTACTGTGTAGCATAATTTTTATGAGTATTGAAAAAGGTATTTGTAATTACATAGATAAGACAAAAGATATTTGTAATTATCCAGTTATAGTGTGGTGAAACTTTTTATCAATTTTTATTGTAGTTTTTTACTTTTTTTTTCACATTTTAAAATGCAAAATTAGTAATTAAATTTCTATATTGAAGGTTTGCTAAAATTTTATTCATAAGTAGTATAATTTATATTTTTTTATAATTTACTTTTTTTTTTTTTGTTTTTTTGTTTTTGGTGTGGTATACATTAGTTGTTAGCACAAAAAGTGGGTAATGCAATCCATAAGAATTTAACTGTTGTTAATGCAAAATTACTATATAGAATTAACTGCAAAATCATGTATTGCAATAGTTCTACATTTTGGCCAATAGAGAAAAATGATGAAGATTTCTATGATAGTATTCAAATTTTCTTTTATCCTTTTTAATGTATATTGAAGACATAAAAAAAATTATAATTTGCCTTCAATCTTGTAGTAGTTCAATTTCTCCATCTGTGATATTCATGCACATACGAACTTCTTAAAGTAGGTTGTGAACTAATTTCTCCATCTGTAAGGTTGTTCATTCTGTGTCAATTAATTTTTCTTTATGGCAATTACTAAATCTCATTCTGCTTTCCTACAATTATATTTCATGTCAACAATCATTTTTATTTCATCTTAATCAAATGGGTTGAGGTTTTCATTAATCATCAATGGTCATATTCTTACTAATCAAACATAAAAATAGATTCGTATACATTTTTAGTGTTGAGGAGTGCTCTTACTAATTGTGTGTATGTTTTTTTTTTTTTTTTTTTTTTTTTTTTTTTTTAAATCTGTTTGTCTCCTATTTCTTTAGTTTTGATTCTCAAGCAGATACTTAGGTTGGGAGGTCTTTCCCTTGCAATTCTTTATTAGTTCTCTACTTCCTTTCTTGAATTGTAGTGGGTTAATTAATGAACTCTCTCAGATTTCTTTAATGCTTTGGAATTTTCATGTTTGGTCTTGAAATTTCCAATAATTATATTAAACATTAAGCTTTTAATGTTTGGTTTAAAAAAAATCTAATATAGTGTGTGTAGTTATGTATCTTGGTATATAGCTGTTCAATTTCTAGAGAATACTTATGTGTCTTTTTTTTATTATTTAAATAATAGGAATGTATGATGAATTATGTTAATACTTACTTTTTTTATTTTAATAATGATATACAAGCTCATTTTTCATACCCACTTTATTTTTTTGGGGGATTCTCTCTCTCTCTCTCTCTCTCTCTCTCTTTGTCTTAGTTTGGTTGTTGATTGTTGAGAGAGAGAGAGAGAGAGGAAAAGGAAGTTTGAATCTTATGCATTGTTGTTTGGTATCTAAGAAAAGGAAGGAAAAGGAAATAGAAAGTTTTAACTTTCTTCACTGTTTCACTGCTAATAAAACATATAATTAAAAATAAATAAATAAATAAATATAACTTTTGAATGGACAATATGGAAAAATGGGTGAAGGAAATATATTTGTGATTAAATAAGCTACTGTGTCGTGTAACTCATTGGAGTAAAATAAGCTACTGTGTAGTATAATTTTTATGAGAGTATTGAAAAAGGCATTTGTAATTGTATAGATAAGGCAAAAGATATTTGTACTTATCCAGTTACAGTGTGGTGAGACTTTTTATAAATTTTTATTGTAGCCTTTTACTCTTCATTGTTTTTTTCACATTTTAAAATGCAAAATTAGTAATTAAATTTCTATATTGAAGTTTTGTTAAAATTTTATTTTGACTTAGTTGTATAATTTATATTTTTATATAATTTATTTATTTACTTTTTTTTGGTGGTATATATTAGTTGTTAGTACGAAAAGTGGGCAATACAATCCATAAGAATTTAACTGTTGTCAATGCAAAATTACTATATAGAATCAACCACAAAATCATTTATTGCGATAGTTCTACATTTTGGCCAATAGAGAAAAATGATGAAGATTTCTATGACAATATTTAATTTTTCTTCTATCATTTTTAATGTATATTAAATACATTAAAAAATTATAATTTATCTTCTATCCTGTAGTAGTTCAATTTCCCCATCTGTGATATTCATGCAAAGATGAACTTCTTAAAATAGGTTCTTAACTAAAATATGTTATGAGGTTGTTAATTCTGTGTTGATTAATTTTTCTTTATGGCAATTATTAAACCTCATTCTGCCTTCTTCCAATTATATTTCATGTCAGCAATTATTTTTATTTCATCTTAATCAAATGGGTTAAGGTTCTCATTAATCATCAATGGTCATATTCTTATTCGTCAAACATGAAAATAGATTCGTGTACACTTTTAGTGTTGAGGAGTGCTCTTACTAATTATGTTTTTTTTTTATCCTTCTGTCTCAGATTTCTTTAATTTTGCTTCTCAAGCAGATACTCAGGTTAGGAAGTCTCTCCCTTGCAATTCTTTATTAGTTCCTCGTTTTCTTTTTCGAATTGCAGTGGGTTAATGAATGTTTTGGATTAATGAATGAACTCTCTCAGGTTTCTTTAATACTCTAGAATTTTCATGTCTGGTCTTAGATTAAACATTAAGCTATTAATGTTTGGTTTAGAAAGAAGTCTAATATAGTGTGTACTAGGGTATGCCCGTGCCTGAAGGCAGGATGAAAATAATGTTTGGTTTAGAAAGAAGTCTAATATAGTGTGTATAGTTATGTATCATGGAATATAACTGTTAAATTTCTAGAGAATACTTATGTTTTTTTTTTTTTTTAATAGTTGGAATGTATGATGAATTATGTGAATGCTTATGTCTTTTTTTTTTTTAATAATGATATACAAGTTCATTTTTTATACCCACTTTATAGACCCAGTGATGTGTCAAGAAGATGATTGGTTGATTCTTGTCATATCACTCGGCCTGAATAACTACTCTTTATTTATTAAAGTAGGTCTAACTTTTGGTTGATTCTTGATTCATTAAAGTAGGTCTAACTTTTTTGCCTGAATAACTATTATTTATTTTTTTTTTACAAAGATTTTGTTACAGTTTAATTTTGTAATATGATAGGTCTTTTTTTTTTTCCTTTTTTTTTTCCCATCTCTCTTAGGTTGTATTTGGATTTAGGATTTGAAGGGAATTTGTTGATTGAAAGGAAAATGAAACCTTAAAAACTTAACCCTTTTTATTTGATAACCCTTTGTTTTTTTGCTTTTAGTGAACTGTTTTTAATTTGATTTTTTTAATTGAACTGCTATTTTAAAATGTTTACGCTTCTCTCTCTCTAAAAATTTAGCTTTTTAAATATTAATTTTGGAATTTTTTTTTTAAAAAAAGACTTTTTAAAGTAGGAAATTCTGTGTCAATTAATTGTTTTTTATGGCAATTATTAAACCTCATTTTGCCTTCTTACAGTTATATTTCGTGTCAACAATCATTTTTATTTCATCTTAATCAAATGGGTTGAGCTTTTCATTAATCATTGATGGTTATATTCTTATTCGTCAAGTATGAAAATATATTCGTGTAGCAACCCTCACCTTACTCTTGTCATACTTGCATACATTCATGCATGATCTTGTCTTGTTATGTTGTTTTGAAGGTTTTTTCTTGCCTTGTTTTGTTTAAGATGTTGCTTGCTTAATTTTGTTCCTTGCTTGGTGTGTAGCCGAGGTCATCTTGAGCTTAGTTTACCTCTGAACCTTTGTACTTAGAACTGTTTTGGAACCTCGGTCGACCCTCATCTTCACCTCGGGCATGTTTGCCGAGATGTTTTGCACTTAGTGAACCATGTTCGTGGGTAGGTATGGCCTAGGCTGAGGTGTGGCACACCCAGGCCGAGGTGTGGCACAGCTTAGTCAAGTATCGTCCTCCCTAGCCGATGTCTTTGTTACCCTGTTGCCGAAGCTTTGACTTGAGCCGATGTCATTACTTGCCGATGTGTCTTACCCCAGTTTGCTGCGTACGCTTTGTCATAGACTTGTCTTATCAATCAATCACCTTTTGAGTTGAACCAACCTGATAGCGCCACGTGTCTAAGCTGATTGTTAAGACAGCCGGCAGACCTAGAAACAAATCATTTTGTCTCAAACCTTTGTCTTTAGAGAGAGAAGCTCTAGAAGAGGGAGAAGGAGTTTTAGAGGGAGAGAGTAGATCTTCCAAGCTTGATCTTCGAGGTTTGAACCGTTGGGTTCGAGTTTTGAGGTTAGAATCTTGATCTACTTTGATTGTTGTTATTGATCATCTAGCTGTATTGCATGATCGAATCTGTTTTGCATGTCATGCATCGATTTGAAGTTGGTTTCGGAAGAGAAAGATAGTATTCATGTGTTTTTGAAGAAAAGTCTCGTTTTGATCCGAAAGTTTGAAACAAGAACCATGTTTTGTGTTTGTCCTTGCATGACTTTCTTGTATGGGTACCCAGGTCTATGTTTTGAACTCATGGCATGAAATCTCAGATTTTTGTAACAAGTTATGATCTTGCATTCATCTTTCTCATGATCATGTTCATCATGTTCTTCATGTTCTTCAAAGGGAAACCCAAGTTTTCCCGACTTTGCTTTTGAATGTGGCCATCGGGACCACACCTCGGCAAGAAGGTGTGGGACCTCGGCAAAGACCTGGTTGGTACCCAGTATGTTTTCATGAGACGGGAGCAGTGTTTAAACTCCCAGAATGTTTTGCTTTGCTATTGACTTGGACCTGGTGAGAATGCCGAGGTCATTTGCCTGCATATAAAGCTTGTTTTGAGAATGAGATTGCCATGTGATTGTAGGTCCTTGATCTTTGCTTTGAGCCTACACCCGAGGAAATCTATGTGAGTGGTATTTTTAATAAAGCTATGTTATACTGCTTTGATAAATCTTGCTTTGCTTTGTTTTGACGAAAGTATTTGTTAAGCATGAATGAATAGCTCTGTTTTGATGTATCAAGTATAAGCCTTGTTTTGATGTCATTCCTGAAAAGTCCCTTGTACTGGAGGACTCTAAACTTTCGCAGCACTAAGTATAAAAGGATACGGTCCTTTCTTGGAAAGACTACTGTGTTAAAGCGGGCTACGGGCCTAAGTAACACAAGTTCCATCATGTTAAAGCGGGCTACGGGCCTAAGTAACACAAGTTCCATCGTGTTAAAAAGAGCTACCGGCTTAAGTAACACAAGTCCCTTGTGCTAGAGGACTATAAACTTTCGTAGTACCTTCGACTAATCGATTACGGATCGTGCAGTCTTTGTTTTGCCACTGACGGTTTACTGCGTGGATTTATTTGTTCGGAAAGCTTGATTTGTGTTTTGTCGACGTCAGTAAGCATCCCTTGAGACTTGTAAGACTTTGATAGATGAATACGGTTCATCCCTTGTTTTGATAAAGTTTGATGTGTTTTGCTCTGAAAGAATCTCAGTTAATATTCGTATGGTTTTTGGCATGTTTCGTTTTGAAAGACTTCGGCTATATTCATGCAAAACCTTTATTATTTGTACCATTCACTGAGTATCCAAGCTCACCCTCTCTATATATACGTAGGTGATGAGCAGGACGTCGGCGACGCCTAGATTGTGTTTTTGAAAGCTTGTTTTGGATCCATGATTATGTCGGCTTTGTTTTGTATTCACGTCGGCGATGTCATTTATTTTATGTCGGCGAATCTTGAAAATCATGCTTCTTGGCTTGTATTCACTGTATTTTGTATATGTCGGCTCGAGAAGCCTTTTGATCAAGATGTAATACGTATTTTGCCTTATTATATTCAAGTTGTAAAGATGTATGCCATGTCATTGGATTTATGCACTGCTCTTATGGACCACTTGTATTTTGATTTATTGCTTCCGCATTTGTGAGCCCCCTATATCTATACTCGGATTGTGTTAAACTTTTGAAAGTTGGCCTTCGGTAATTACGGATTACTGGCCATCACGGCACCAAGCTACTAGGGGCGGTTTGGGGTCGTGACAATTCGTGTACATTTTTAGTGTTGAGGAGTGCTCTTACTAATTGCGTTTTTCTTTTTATCCTTCTGTCTCAGATTCCTTTAATTTTGCTTCTCAAGAAGATACTCAGGTTAGGAAGTCTCTCCCTTGCAATTCTTTATTAGTTCCTTGCTTTCTTTTTCGAATTGCAGTGGGTTAATGAATGTTCTGGATTAATGAATGAACTCTCTTAGATTTCTTTAATGCCCTGGAATTTTCATGTTTGGTCTTTGAATTTTCAGTAATTAGATTACACATTAAGCTTTTAATGTTTAGTTTAGAAAGAAGTCTAGTATAGTGTGTATAGTTATGTATCTTGGTATATAGTTGTTCAATTTCTAGAGAATACTTTTTTTTTTTTGGAATGTATGATGAATTATGTGAATACTTATGTCTTTTTTTTTTTTTTTTAAATAATGATATACAAGTTCATTTTTTATACCCATTTTATAAACCCAGTGATATGTTAAGAAGATGACTGGTTGATGTTTAATTATCAACCAGTCATCTTCTTAACATATCACTGGACCTATAAAATAAGTCTAACTTTTGGGCCTGAATAACTATTCTTTTTTTTTTTCAAAAAAAAATTTTTACAAAGATTTTGTTACAGTTTAATTTTGTAATATGATAGGTCTTTTTTCTTTTTTTCTTCCATCTCTCTTTGGCTGTATTTGGATTTAGGATTTGAAGGGAATTTGTTGATTGAAATGAAAAGGGAACATTAAAAAGTTAACCCTTTTTATTTGATAACCCTTATGTTTTTGGCTTTTAGTGAATTGTTTTTAATTTGGTTTTTTATTGAACTGCTATTTTAAAATGTTTAGGCTTTTCTCTCTTTAAAAAGAGTCCAGTTTATTTAGCTTTTTCAATTTCATTTTTGGAATTTTTCAAACAAAAAAAAGACTTTTTAGATGTTTATCAGAACTTTTGAAAAAACTTAAACTTATTTTAAAAATTTGTTTTAATAATTTTTTAATAATTTTTATGAGAGTATTACTCCTTGGAGTAAATAAGCTACTGTGTAGTATACTTTTTAAAAAAAGGCATTTGCAATTATACAGATAATACAAAAGGTATTTGTAATTTTCCAATTACAGTGTGGTGAGCCCTTTTATAAATTTTTATTGTTGTTTTTTACTTATTTTGTTTTCCCATTTTAAAATGCAAATTTAGTAATTAAATTTTTGTAATTAAGTTTTGCTAAAATTTTATTCATTAGTATAGTATAATTTATATTTTTTATAATTTATTTAGTTGTTAGTAGGAAAAAGGGCAATACAATCCATAAGAATTAACCTTTGTCAGTGCAAAGTTACTATATAAAATCAACCACAAAATCATGTACTGCAATAGTTCTACATTTTGGCCAATAGAGAAAAATTATGAAGATTTCTATGAGAGTATTTAATTTTTCTTCTATCCTTTTTAATGTATATTGAAGACATAAAAAAATTATAATTTTTCTTCTATCCGGTAGTAGGTCAATTTCTCCATCTGTGATATTCATGCACAAACGACCTTCTTAAACTAGGCTGTTAATTTTTCTTTATGGCAATTGTACGGGGAGCAAATATTTCGGCGTGCCCGTATTCCTTTCTTCCGAGCTCCGTCGATGTCCGATCACCTGCGAGCAAATAATGGTGAGCTACCCGGCGGTGTGTGGCCGGAAAAACCCTCCGACGGTCAAGTTAGCACACACCTTAGAGGGAATAGAGAGAAGGGAGAGAGTGTTTTAGTGTAAGGATTTCTTACAGATATGTTCGTCCGTTCCGTATGGGGCGCGCAGACATGCTTATATACCTTCTGAGCCCCATATCCACTTCCTGTCATCTCCTGACACGTGGCTCTGCTATCCCATCTGTCAGCATAAACCATGCCATTCATCACCTGCTCTCAACTGCCTGTCAGCACAGCCGGAGCTCGGCAGCCGAGCTGCCCTACCTCGGTCGTACCATGCTTCATACCTTAAGCGCCTAACCGGATAAAGAAATGAAGGACCGGGCTAGGCGGCATCTCGGCAAAGCCTAGCCCGGGCTCCTCCTTTGGTCGGCCTTCTCGCCGGTCAATCAATTACCTCGGCTGACCGCGCCTTTCCGAGCGCCGGTCTCTCGGTCTGTCTGGTTTCGACCATCCTCGGACCGAGCATCCTGGTCTGACCGGTCACTTCCTAGCCGAGCAGCTTCTGCACGGTTCGGGGCAGCACACACTCAGTCCAAACTCTGCCCGGCCCAAGTTCTGGTAGCCCATCTCCGGGTGAACAGTCGATCATCTCGGCCCAATGCTCTGCTGGGCCCTCAACTTGCTCGGTCTATACCTCGGCCCAACACCGGATCATAAATCACCCTCTCAATTGCCCCTTAATCCCGTCCGCGAAAGCGTGACTGGGATTATTCACTTCGACCGAGATAACATTTCTCCGGTCGTCAAGTTGCCAAGCCTTGACCGAGCTAGTTGACGTCATTGTCTGCAGATTTGACCGGTTATATTCCTCGGCCGACCTGTTCTCGTCGAAAGTAGCTCGGTTGGCTCTTCGTCTTTTCAACCCGTCGCTTCAGCCCCGACGTAGCCATAAATGGGGACACGCGGCGGCCTGCCATTGGGCATCGGGCAGCCAACCCGCCGTTTTTGTCAGAATTTGAATTTGGGCGGACTCCCCCTTGCTTATACATACGAGACCTCCCCCAAACTCCAATCCCTACTGCCATTTCGATATTCAACCTCAGAGCCCCAGCACTCTCGTATTCAAATCTTCTGCCATTCTGCCATCCTTCGTGTTTTGGAAGAACACCCTCAGCCCTTCACAGGTAAGATACTCAATCCCTCTTACGTTGCTATTTTCTTTTATTTTACACACATTAGGGCACAAAAACGTAGCTTTTAGGGCATTGATCATTGAAAACGTCACAAACCTCCCACTGTTCTTGGCGTTCTTCGTCTCCCTGAAGAACGCTGAAGAACTGGGGTGAACCGGGCTCTGGGCCTTCTTTTGATCCAAAAAACCAACCAAACCGGGCAAACAACATGTTTGTAATAACCACGGCACAAACCGAGATAACCCAATTACTCGATCGCTTAACCGGGCTAAAATTAGGTCTGCTTGGGCGACCGAGCTCCTTAATTAGTCAACCGAGGTGGTTTGGCACCCTTACCGACCGAGCTGAAGTCTAGCTCCTAATGCGAAACCGCGCTCACTTACACTTGCCATCCTTTTCCTGCAGAGTCCAAGGGGACCACTGCCACTCCTGAACCTCTCAGGACCGAGCTGCAGCCAATTACCACCGTGCCCAACCCATCAACCGGGCTATAGTAAGTCGGCCTCGAATGGGGAAATTCCGCTTCCTAGTGGACACTCCGGCCGCGCTAGCCGCTTTCAGAGAGGATTACGGCGTCCCGGCCGACGTCCATCTCGAGCTGGCCGAAGAAGAAACCACGCCTTGGGGTAGGAAGGAATGCCCCTTCACCGTGCTGTCCATTGTCGAAGGGGGCCTTCGTTTCCCTCTTAACCCGCTGATTACCGAGTTCTTACGCCGAACCGGGCTAGTGCCAACCCAAGTGTCCACCAACACATACAGGATAATAAATGGCGTGCATGAGTTAAATAACCGGTTAGGCATAAGCCTAGGTTTAGCCGAGATCCTACGCCAATACACACTTGGCCACACCGGCGACGGTCTCGCCTATTACTTGAAGATTCGACCGGGCCGAGAAAAAATCGTAACCGGCACACCAGACAAGGATCTTCATGACGATGATTTCTTCTGGGTGTCTGGTAACTATGAAACAGCCGAGACACCGGGCTGGATGATTAGCAAAAGTTTTGGGAGCACATGTAAGCTGCGCAAATAATCTCGGTTTACATACTTATGTTTTTCGCAGTTTAATCATTCTCTTGTTTCTTTTGCAGCCATCCAAGCCTTGCAAGCCAACTACAACTTCCCCAACGTAGAGGCGATCAGGACCGCGCTTCGCTACCGGGATCGTGACTGTAACCAACTACTCGACTACAGTCCTACATATAGATATTCCGCTCCCCGCCGGAGTAAAGTAACCGACTTCCTCAGAGCTCCTTCGCCACCGCCAGATCCAACCCTTCCCGACGTCCCGTTAATCCGGTTAACAGACGAGCAAGAAATGGCCAAGAGAAGTCGAATCAAGAACCTGCTCACCGCCACATCTGTCGAGGTGCCGAGCGTGGTAACCCGGTCGCCAACCGCCGGTCAATCCAGTGGCGCCGTGGTCGCCCTAGCCACTCCATCCGCCGGGCAATCCAGCCGAGAACCTTCTGCGCGGCGGGCCGGGAAAAGAGCTCGGGCAGATCCGTCCGCCGAGCTAGTCACCGAGCTCGCCACCGAGCACCCCACGGACGCCCCCGCCCCAGTGCCAGCCTGGCGCCCACATCTGAAGCACCGGGGTCAGGACATCCCGGTGACGGCTTCGATCAAGGCTGACAAAGAGCATCTGCTCGCCTTTGATTTGTCCAAAGCATTCCTACTACCGAGCGACGTGGTTGGCAGCGACCACGTCCCTGACACTCGGTTAGTCAAGTCATCAGTAAAGTCCATGGCCAGGGTAAGCCAATGCAGCTCTGAAAATTTTCCTAAGTGTTTGCCCGGTTCCGTTTCTCATCAACTTTGTTTTTTGCAGGCCATTCAAAAACAGCATCTGGTTTTGGAGCGCATCCACCGGCTTAGGCAAAAGGCAAACGACACAGCCAGCCAGGTTGAGAGCCTTCAAGCCGAGCTGGGCCGGGCTAAGGCTTCCCTCCAGATAGCCAATGCTGACAACAACAGACTGCTCGGTCAGCTGGAGGCGGCCGAGAAAAAACAAAGTGAGCTCCAGATTGAGGTGGACGCTTTTAAGAAGACGAAGAGGAGAGCTTGCCGGGCTGCCAACAATGCCGGGTTTAACGAAGCCGAGAAGAACTACAAGAAGCAAGTCTTTGCAACACAAGACATCTTTTTCAAGGCTGGCTGGAAGTCCGCCTGCGAGCACCTCGGCCAGGGCTCCGACACCGATGTATTTACTAATCCTCCTCCCGCCAAGCTACCGGTCTACCTCGTGCCTTACGCAAATGATGTATTCAGTGCGCTTCAAGCGGAGGCCGAGGAGGGGCTTGAAGAAGGAAGTGATGAGACAGATTCGGAGGCTGAGGACGCCGAAGTGGAAGTGCAGCCAGGTCAAGTTGAGCCCGGTGCCCAAGAAGCGAGCCCAACCGTCAACCTTGAGGCTGCCGAGGATGAATTCACCAATCTATCCCCCTTGGTTTAGTTTTCTTTTCTTTGTATTTTTGCTTTCAATACTTTTGATGTAACCGGGCTCTGTCCCCATCTTTTGTAATGAATTTCTTTATCAATGAAAGATTTTGAATTTTTGCAAGTGTACACACGGTTGTAATCAATTCTGTCTTCAGCAAAACATCTCGGTATAACTCATCGAACCGGAATACATAACACGGTCTAAGTACTTTAGCAGAACGAGACAAATTCATGAACCGAAATAGCCACTTCGGCTGTAACTAAGTTGAACAAACCAACACTTCCAACCGGAGTACATCATCTCGGTTGGGAATCCAAAGTTGGACAAGACACCAACTCTTCCAACCGGAGTACACCATCTCGGTTGGGAAGCCAAAGTTGGACAAGACACCAACTCTTCCAACCGGAGTACACCATCTCGGTTGGGAAGCCAAAGTTGGCCAAGACACCAACTCTTCCAACCGGAGTACACCATCTCGGTTGGGAATCCAAAGTTGGGCAAGACGCCAACTCTTCCAACCGGAGTACACCATCTCGGTTGGGAATCCAAAGTTGGACAGAACACCAACTCTTCCAACCGGAGTACACCATCTCGGTTGGGAATCCAAAGTTGGACAGAACACCAACTCTTCCAACCGGAGTACATCATCTCGGTTGGGAATCCAAAGTTGGGCAAGACACCAACTCTTCCAACCGGAGTACACCATCTCGGTTGGGAATCCAAAGTTGGACAAGACACCAACTCTTCCAACCGGAGTACACCATCTCGGTTGGGAAGCCAAAGTTGGCCAAGACACCAACTCTTCCAACCGGAGTACACCATCTCGGTTGGGAATCCAAAGTTGGGCAAGACGCCAACTCTTCCAACCGGAGTACATCATCTCGGTTCGTAACATTAAAACAATAATCCAAGTGCTAAAGCAAAATGACTTCTATAATTTGACAAAAAGAATTACATTCTGCTTTGCAAGCCAAAAAATTGCTTTACAAAAAGAGGAAAGTAAAAAGCTTAAAAATAATACAATTTCAAGTTGGCCGCATTCCATGGCCGGGGTATGGCTCTTCCCTCTAGATCCTCCAAGTGGTAAGCCCCCTTGCCAGCCAGACCAGTGATCTTGTAGGGTCCTTCCCAATTTGCCCCTAGTTTGCCTTCTCCTGGCACCAGGGTGTTGCCCATAATCTTCCTCAGAACCCAATCCCCAACTTTGAACGGTCTGGGGTGCACTGTCTTGTTATACTTCTTGGAGAGCTCTTGTTGGTAGGCGGCCACATGGATGAGGGCTTTCTCCCGGCGCTCTTCCGCTAGGTCCAACTCCAAGGCAATAGCCTCGGCATTTAGTTCGGGCTCAAAACTCTCAGTTTTGAGGGTGGGCATTTCAACTTCCAAAGGTATGACCGCCTCCATGCCATAAGCCAAAGCAAATGGAGTTTCCCCGGTCGAACGTCGCGGGGTTGTTCGGTATGCCCAAAGGACGCTCGGTAATTCTTCAGCCCACTTGCCCTTAGCCTTTTCCAACCGTTTCTTCAAACCATCCAGTATAGTTTTGTTTGATGCTTCGGCTTGACCATTGGACTGCGGGTAGGCCGGGGTGGAGTTGTAGAATTCTATCTTCAGATCTTCACAAAATCCTCTGAATAGGCGACCGTCAAACTGGGTGCCGTTGTCAGAGATCAAAATCTTGGGGACACCAAACCGTGTGACAACGTTCTGCCAGACAAATCGCTTCACGTCTTTCTCTTTGATGGTTGCCAAGGGCTCAGCTTCAACCCACTTTGTGAAGTAATCTGTGGCCGCGATGAAGAATTTCCGGTTGCCCGGTGCTGTTGGCAATGGTCCCACTATATCTAGCCCACACATGGCGAAAGGCCAAGGACTGGTGAGGGGAAGAAGTTCCCTGGCAGGCTGATGGATCTGATGGGCGAATTTCTGGCATTTCTCGCACCTGCGGACATATTTTTGTGCGTCGGCCTGCATGCACGGCCACCAGTACCCCTGCGAAATAGCTCGGTAGGCCAAGGACCTGCCCCCGATGTGGCTGCCACAAATGCCTTCATGAATTTCAAACAAGAAGGCCTCCACACTGTTCGGGTGCACGCACTTGAGATACGGACCGGTGAAGGACTTCTTATACAACGCGCCTGATGGAGAGAGCCAAAACCGCTCTGACTTCACCCGGATTTTGTGTGCTTCTTTCTTGTCCGCTGGAAGAGTCCGGTCTCTGAGGAACGAGATCAAGGGGTCCATCCATGAAGGACCTAGCTCGGCGCAGAGTACATCCGTCTGCCCGGGGTTTTCAATGCTTGGCCGCGGAAGAAAGTCAATCAACAGGGGGTTTGGAGATGTGCTATCTACCATGGAAGCGAGGCCGGCGAGTTCATCAGTCCGGCTGTTTTCTTCCCGGCCAATCTGCTGGACTCTGATTGCCTCAAACTGCTTGATATGGTCCCTGACCAGAGCTTGGTACTTCGCCATCCTGTCGTCCTTCGCTTCTTAAATCCCGGAAACTTGATTAACCACAAGCTGGGAATCACTATATACCAGAAGCTCGGCAGCCTTCATTTGGATTGCGCTCTTGAGCCCAGCAAGAAGCGCCTCGTACTCAGCCTCGTTGTTAGACGCCGGGAAGCCGAGTGTGATAGAATGCTCAATGGTTAGGCCGTCCGGTGATATAAGAACGATACCAAGGCCGGCACCATGACGGTTGGACGCTCCATCAACAAAAAGCTTCCACATGTCCCCCACGAAAAGCTTCCAGCAGTCAGATGGGTCCTGAGAGTTGCGAAGGGCAATGGGATCACAACTGCTCGGCTGTGCGGTGTCAAGTTTGGTGTTGACCAGTTCAAAGTCAGTGCCCCTTGGTGATTCGACACCGGACTCAGCAAGTTGGTCCGTAATGCCCAAGTCCGTAGGCGAAACACCAGGTTGCGGTGTGAAGCCGGACGCAGGTTCTGAGCTGCCTGGAACCATTCCTTCCCCCCTTGAGGATTCGGCACCAGACTCAGCAAGTTGGTTCAGAATGCCCAAGTCCGTAGGCGAATCAGCAAGTTCTGAGCTGTGTGGAACCATTCCTTCCCCCATTGGTGATGCGGTACCGGACAGAGTGGATGGGTTGGTGATACATAACTCCGTCATCGCAGCACCGGGAGGTATTACCGTGCAAACTGAGGGAATTTCGATGGTGCGCGCTAACTCCGCGGCGCGACCTTCTGCAGCTGGTAGTTCCTCGGTTGGCATTGTGGGCGTCTCATCATCTGCTCTGGCAATGTCGACCGGGCATACCGGATGAGTGCCAGGTGAGAACTCGGCAACAAAATCGGCCAAGGTTTGGGCTTTGATTGCGGTGCGCGGCTGGAACTTCACATCGAACTGTCCCAACTCGACCGCCCATTTTAATATTCGGCTGGAAAAGTCTGCGCGCTCAAACAAGGCCTTGAGGGGGAACTCGGTCAGTACGACGATGGTATGGGCGTGAAAATAATGTGCCAATTTCCTCGAAGCCATCATCAGTGCCAACGCAAGCTTTTCCAGCGGCAAGTACCTCGTCTCAGCCGGCAGAAGGGTCTTACTTACGTAAAAAATTGGGAGGTGCTTAATTCCTTCAGCCCGGACTAACACCGCACTTACTGCGTGCTGGGAGACGGCGAGGTAAAGGTAGAGTTCCTCACCGGGCTCTGGTGTAACCAACAGCGGCGGAGAAGACAAATAATCTTTGAGCTCGGCCAAAGCTCGGTCACACTCGTCATCCCATGAGAACTTTGACTTCAATGCTTGAAAGAAAGGGTGGCAGCGATCTGATGACCGGCTTATAAATCGATTAAGCGCGGCGGCCATCCCGGCCAGATGCTGCACGTCCTTAGCCGAGCTGGGTTGTTTCAATTCTTGCACGGCTCTGATCTGAGTAGGGTCTGCTTCGATGCCTCGGTTCGTGACTAAGAATCCCAAAAATTTCCCGGATCCCACGCCAAAGGCACACTTCGAGGCGTTCAAGCGCAGCTTGTGCTTCTTAAGAATGGCGAACATCTCGGCTAAGTCGGACAAATGGTGTGCCTCATGTCGGCTCTTTACCACCATATCATCGATGTAAGCCTCCATTGTCCGGCCGAGCAAAGGAGCGAACATTTTGGTCACCATCCTCTGAAAGGTTGCCCCGGCGTTTTTCAAACCAAAGGGCATAACTCGATAGCAGAAGAGTCCCCTTGGAGTCGTAAAAGAGGTGATTTCTTGGTCAGGCCCATGCATGGCAATCTGGTGATAGCCGCGGTACGCATCCAAGAAACTGAGCCGATTGTGTCCAGCCGTCAAATCCACTAGCTGGTCAATGCGCGGCAAAGGGAAGCTGTCTTTTGGACAAGCTCGGTTGACTGTCTTGTAGTCGACACAAACTCGCCACTTTCCATTTTTCTTGGGCACCACTACCGTGTTGGAAATCCACCGAGGGTAGTGCACTTCCTGTATTGCTCGTGCCTCAAGCAAGTTCTTTACCTCCTCTGCTACTACCTCGGCGTGATGCAGCGCCGATCTCCTTGTTCGCTGGATGACTGGCTTTGCTCCAGGGAAGACATTGAGGTGATGGCAGATAAAGCTTGGGTCAAGACCAGGCATGTCATAGGGCGACCATGCAAAGACTTCGATGTTCGCCATTAAAAACTCAATCATCTCGGTTCTCTCCATGGCCGAGAGACTTGAACCGAGCAAGAAGAATCTGTCCGGCTGCTCGGCATCAATCCGCACCTCAACCAATTCTTCAACTGCCTTGTCTTCTGCTTTGGTGCCAACATCATCCAAGACACTCTGGTCCTCCGGTCCCTCGATCATTTGAACGAATCCTTTGGCAGCCCGGCTCCCGTTGACCGCCACGAAGCACTGCTTGGACATGACCTGATCACCCCAAATCTCCTCGATTGCCCCCATAGCCGAGGGGAATCTCATCACCTGGTGGTAGGTCGATGCTACGGCTTGCATGGCGTGAAGCCATCCTCTTCCAAGGATAAGGTTGTATGTTGAAGGCACTTGTAGCACCCAAAACTCCACTTGCTTGACCACGGATCCCGCTTTGACCGGCAGGATAATCTTTCCCAATGGCCACTCCGGCTGCGAGTTAAATCCAACCAGTGGCGAAGTGGCCGGTGCCAAGTCTGTCTCACGAAGTTTGAGCTGTTTGAACGCATCATAATACATGATCTCGACCGAGCTTCCCTGATCGATCAAGATCCGTCTAACATCGAATTCTTTGACGCGTAGTGTTACGACAAGAGCATCGTTGTGCGGCGTCTGGATACGCTCTAAATCCCTTGAGGTGAAACTGATCACGTCTTTCTCCTCTGTCTTCCCCCTTTTGATGGCAGGCTGTACTGACAAAACCTCCCTCATATGCTCTGCCTTCTTAATCATGCCCCGGAGTTCGCAAACACGCTCCGGTTCCACGATTCCGTGGATGACATTAATTACTCCCTGTGGTGGTGCATCTCGGTCGTCCTGTCCCCTGGGATCGACCGGAGCCTGATTCGGTTTCATTCCGCCATCAATGTAAAGGTCCAGATGCCCGGCCGCAACCAGTTCTTCCAAGTGTTGTCGCAGAGGCAAACAATCCTCAGTCCGGTGGCCCCTCTCCCGGTGAAACGTACAACGATACCGCGGATTGTAGCCCTTTTGTCCATCGCCCAATTTAGCAGGAAACCGGACATACTCCTCGTCTCGGATTTCACTAAGTATGCGATAGATTGGAATCTTGAAGACCGTGGTTATGCCAGTCCTTGCCTTCATTCTTCTGTTTGCGTCCTCAACGTCATCTCGGGGATAATCATCCCGGTCATTCCGACGTCCTCTACCCCGGTTTTTTCGATTTGAACCTCGGTCTAATTCCTCTGCTCGGTCATTTGAGCGGTTGGACTCTTGCCCAACTGCATGCACCTTGCCTGCTGTCTTTTTGTCTGTTCCGACCGGAGTGGCCTTCACGGTGGAAGCCGACGCATCATCCTCTACTCGGATGTGCTCATTGATGCGCTGCATGAGCTGGCCCATGGAGGTCGGTTGGTGCATGGTAAGCGAGTCCCGCAGTCTATGTCCGACCGGGAGACCGCGCTTATATTGCGTGATAGCAAGGTTGACCGGGCAGTCTAAGATCTCGTTGAAGGTTTCCCAATACCTTCAATTGTACGCCTTCAGTGTGTCGCACGGTTCCATCTTGACACTTAGCAAGTGATCGACTTCCTTTGGTGTTTTTGTGTTGGTTTTGAAGCGCGTAACAAACGCCTCGGCCAACTGATGCCACCTTTGTATGCTCCCTTCCGGCAACCTCTCGAACCACTTTAGGCCCAGCTCGCCTAAACTTGACGGGAAGATTAGGCACATAAGTCCGTCATTGCGCCGATGTCCGGCCATAACCTGTCGGAAGTGGCTCACATGCATGTACGGATCGGTTTTTCCGTCGTAAAGTGTGAACTTAGGCTGGTGGAAGCCTGCCGGAAGCGGCGTTGTTTCTATTTCCAGGGAAAAAGGAGTGGCACTCAGCCTTGCCAAGTCTGTATCTTCGAATATTGGCATTGCTGGGCGGGGTGGAGGCATTCCGACCTCCTCGCTGCCGTGAACCCCGTAGGAGAGCCGCTGGAAAGCAGGTATTCTCTGAGCTTCGCGCCGGCGAGCCCGCTCCCTTAATACTGCCCGTAGATCCTCTGACTGAGCAGAATAAGAGTACCTCGACGTCGTCGCCGGACGTGAGGGTTTGTAAGTGCTGTCTTGCGCGCTAGACTTTTCTGCACGCATGTCGGAATCACCAACCTGGTAACTCCTGGTGATGGAAATGGACTGAGTACGTCGTTGACTCTGATCGCCTGACCGGCGGGATGGGGTGCGCTCACTGTGGTCTCTCACCCCAGCTACACTTTTCCCTTTGACATGCCGCTTAAGATCCTCCATCTCCGCCGCCATCCGCCTGATGACAGCGTCTTGGTCCCTTAACTTGCTTTCCAATCGCCTGGCGTGTGAGTCTCTCCGCCGGTGACCGTCTGGACTCCGTGAATGCCCATGACTCCTTCCGCGCTTATCCCGCGCGTCACCTGACTGTCCTCCAGTGGGCGTCCCCAAGTCAGCCATTGGATGGACGGCAGGTGGTCCCTCTCTCCTTCGGGTATACTCCGGGGTGGCTCCATCGATGGCGGACAACGGGAACTCGTCGTTGTTCGCCATGGATGGCGATCAGATGAACCTGGAAGACAAGGTTTTGTCTGTCAAGATTCCCACAGACGGCGCCAATTGTACGGGGAGCAAATATTCCGGCGTGCCCGTATTCCTTTCTTCCGAGCTCCGTCGATGTCCGATCACCTGCGAGCAAATAATGGTGAGCTACTCGGCGGTGTGTGGCCGGAAAAACCCTCCGACGGTCAAGTTAGCACACACCTTAGAGGGAATAGAGAGAAGGGAGAGAGTGTTTTAGTGTAAGGATTTCTTACAGATATGTTCGTCCGTTCCGTATGGGGGGCGCAGACATGCTTATATACCTTCTGAGCCCCATATCCACTCCCTGTCATCTCTTGACACGTGGCTCTGCTATCCCATCTGTCAGCATAAACCATGCCATTCATCACCTGCTCTCAACTGCCTGTCAGCACAGCCGGAGCTCGGCAGCCGAGCTGCCCTACCTCGGTCGTACCATGCTTCATACCTTAAGCGCCTAACCGGATAAAGAAATGAAGGACCGGGCTAGGCGGCATCTCGGCAAAGCCTAGCCCGGGCTCCTCCTTTGGTCGGCCTTCTCGCCGGTCAATCAATTACCTCGGCTGACCGCGCCTTTCCGAGCGCCGGTCTCTCGGTCTGTCTGGTTTCGACCATCCTCGGACCGAGCATCCTGGTCTGACCGGTCACTTCCTGGCCGAGCAGCTTCTGCATGGTCCGGGGCAGCACACACTCAGTCCAAACTCTGCCCGGCCCAAGTTCTGGTAGCCCATCTCCGGGTGAACAGTCGATCATCTCGGCCCAATGCTCTGCTGGGCCCTCAACTTGCTCGGCCTATACCTCGGCCCAACACCGGATCATAAATCACCCTCTCAGCAATTATTAAACCTCATTTTGCCTTCATATAGTTATCTTTGTCAAATTTACGTAACCATGCACTTTCAGGTTGAGACACCATTGACCTTCAACCGCTAATTATGGACAACATTACTATTTTTGGTCATGTAAGTTGTTTTCTTTTTTATTTATTCAAAAAAAAAAAAACATTTTTCTTATAAGCAAAAGTCAATTTTCTTTTCTTTTCATAATTTTTTATCTAATTCCTTATAACAAAATGCTCTTTTCTTATAATTTACAGATGGATGGAGACCTACGTTGAACTGTAATACTGGCTCCTTTTACTCATTTTCTTACATGTATAATTTTTTTTTTTTTTTTTTACCTCTAATTCTTTTGTATTTTTAGATCCAATTTATTCAAGAAAGAAATATTAATGTTGTTATCCGTGATGAGCGTGACCTTAATGTCATCCGTGTTCGAGAGGTAGGCCTAATTTAATTATATAGATTTTTTTTATTCAAAACACAGTATACACCATATATTCTTATTTATATATTTTTTAAAAACTTTCTACATATATATATTTTCTTTATTCTTTAAAAATTTTCTTTATTTTTTGTAGGCAAAAGAAAAGGAAATTGCCAAGGCATTGTTGAAGAAAAACGAAAAGACCACCATTTCAGGCAAGGGAAAGGAAAATGCATGTTCAGTAGTATGGCTCTTCAACATTTCCATTTAAAATCCTTTTTTTGAAATATTTATTTTGGACCATGAACCTTGATTATTTATTTATTTATTTTTAAATGTAAAATTAACATACTACTTGCACAGTGACATATACTGTTCTTATAGTAAACAGTTTCATATAAATTTGTGAAATATTTTTTTTGAAGCATGCTAAAATAGCATTTGTACAAAAACATTATATTTGTTTTAAATTATTATTATTATTTTTTGGCTTTTTGCTATTGACATTAACATCTACAAGAGAAGCAAAAAGGAATAGAACAGAAAAGAAATGAGGGGAGGAGGGATACAGAATGAAAAAGTTTTTAATTTTCTTACAAAATATCAGAAGGAAAAGGAATTAAGATAAAGTAAATTAATAGAAATGAAAAATGAAGAGAAAAGTATAAAATTGTAGATGATAATATCCATATTTTAGGCATCTTATGAAATTAATCTTCATGTTTTAGGCACATAACAATAATGTTATATCGAAAGCTGCACTGGCTCAACGTGCATGGTGAGAACGTGAAAGAAATGATAAGGCAAGCTCTTCATATCAATTGGGACAACGTTCGCGACATGAACGAGAGAGATCGAGAGAATTGATTCCACCAAGCACAACTAATACTCCACCGGCTCAGAAAGGAGTAATGTTTACACATCTTACTTCGCCAAGCACATCTTTAGCTTCACAAAGGAATTTGTAAAACATTGTATTTAATACTACAAATACATATTCTTATTGTTAAGATTTTATTTTATAAATTTTATTTTGTGTACAACAAATATTTGTAGGCCTACTCATGCAAGCCCATTCCTCCATGAGACTAGGAATATTGGTGTTGTTATTCGTGATGAGTGCAATCTTAATATTATCCGCAATTCTAAGGTAAGTATAAATATCAAGTTCAACATATTCTTTTTTCGTAATCTTAATAAATTCTATAAATACATGTTCTTTTTCGTATTCTGAATAAATTTTATTTATTTTGGGTAGGCAAAGGAAAAGGAAAAGGCCAAGGCAATGTCTAAAGGAAAAGAAAAGGAAACTTCTTTTGACAAAGGAAAGGAAAATGCATGTCCAATGGTATCTATTCAACATCTTTAAAAAAATATTTATCGAGTAAAACAAAGCCAATCATATTGTTTAAGTGAACATTGATCATGCATATTTTTAAAAATGTAAACTGTGTTGTCAATTTTTTTTGTGTGCTCTTTGTTTTCTGTACACTCAAAAAAAGTATTTTTAGCTCTCTTTTACATTTCCTAAAAAATAATTGTAACATTTATCAACTCCAAGAAAAACTTTATAACATCTAAGCAAAGGAACAGAGGAACATAGGTGTAGACACCCCATTTTTGACCGTCCTCAAGACTTGGACGTCACCGCTTGAACACTCGGTGATTATCCATGTTTGTGTTCGTCTTGGGTTCCCGGAGGTCTCGGTTGCGCGCCTTGCCTCAGGATCTCTCGACTCGACTGTTTTGTGTCTGGTTTTGCACCAAAAACTTGTGTTTTTCCTTGAAGGGGCAGGGAATGCCTTGTGAGGCATCCCCACACATCACCGGCCATGGCTCGAGGCCACCGGCCAGTGATTTTATGCCATCGGCAATATATATTGCCGGTCGGCATTCTTTGTTGCCGATCGGCCATTTATTTTGTCAAAGTGGCAATTTTGGATGGCCGATCACTGTTCATCTACTTTTAGTAGATATTTTGTGCCAGCTGTGATAGCTGGCACCCACTCTGTTCCCCTCCATACACGTGTATGGAGGGATTTCCCTCTTGGATGGCTTGTTTTGGAAGCCTTACAAGAGGGAGTTGCCTATAAGAAGAGGCTTCCTCTCTTGGCATTAGGGTTAGAAAACATTGTTAGAGAAGCTCTGGTTCTAGGTTTAGGGTTTTGTATCTATCCTATATCTACATCTCTCCTTCTCTTGTATTGTGTGTGTTTAAGCCTTAGTTTTGTACACAAACACTTACTACTACACCTTTTGTAACGCCCTCAAAAAAATAACATTAAACCCATCAATATAGACATACATTTATATACAATAGATCCACATTCTTCAATTAATCAGAGTACTTCATTACAAAAGTATTACATGTTAACAACAAAAGCACATACCCTACGGGCTTACAGCTTTCCAAGTTAACACTTGGTTACAACAAAAGAGTGCTAACTCATTTACACATTAAGCCCTTGGCTTGAATATACATGTAATATATCAAAGAAAATGAAACAACAAAAGTCCGCCTGCCTCTAGCCTCCCAAGCTACGTCCTTGGAGGTGGCATGCTACCTGTACCTGAAAATGATGTTCCCATATAGGGTGAGCCACAACCCAGTAGAAATATACTAAACCAAATATGAACAATGACTAAAAGATTAGCAGTTGATAGATGGCCAACACTGATATTTTCCCTTATCACGCTTTACAGTTTCATGACATACAAGTCCATATTACAATCCATTTTCCAATTCCTTTCAAATTCTCAATTTATAACCATGGCTCAGAACCTGGCCAAACAACTCATATGAGACAGTAACTCATATTAAGCACTTTCCCATTTCATAGTAGATAAGCATACTAACTATATCACACACCAACAGATAAGCATACAAGCTATACCATCACTTCCACAGATATGCATATGAGCACTATCACACTTCCAAAGACAAGCATATGAGCTCTGTCAACACATTACTAGATAAGCATATGAGCTATATCTATGGAGTCCATCCCCTATCTCCTCCCAACAACATCCGGTTTAGAGGTCCATCCCCTATCTTCCCCTAAACCGTGGAGTACATCCCCTATCTCCTCCAACACAACATAATGCATATAAACAATAATCATACACATCATCACACAACACATAAATTTAATGTGTTCTTTCAATCGTCATACTCAACGACACATTCCAGTGATTAGTTTCAGTTTGCCTAATCATCATGCATTGTCTATAACAATCAAGACTATCCTCCACCGATAGCCCAAAGCAGTTATTTCTATACAGAAAATAAATGCAACAATGGATATATGATCAACCTTTCAACTAGGTGAGCGATAAATAATCCAACTACACCCTTTAATCCCATACCTTTCCAAATCAATTCCTCATTTCTCATATCTAATTGTACAAATTAATTAATCAATGTAATTAGGGCATATTCCATAATTAACATTACAACCCTTAGGTTCTATTTTCACTAATGTTTCGACATTAATTTCACTTTTCCATGCCAAACATGCATCTAGGTTTTATATAGCTAAAACCCTAACTTTTGTAAATTACACAAAGGCCCAAACTCTCTCAAAATTACCCAACGACCCCTAACATATCAAAATGCAAAAATTTAAAGACAAAGCTCATAAAGAGGAGTAGGATATCCCTACCTCGAAGTTAGAGCTCGGATGGAGAAGAGACCAAAACCAAAGTGCTCCAAAGACCAAGATTTTCGGATCAAAACGACGCCCTCGACGATCCACACAACTTTTACAAAGACCGAAGGTGAGAAACTCACTCCTACTAGATCAATACCTAGAGAGAAGTCAAAGTTTTAGAGAGAGAAGCTCTCAAAATGGGTTTTAGAAAAAGTAGGAGAGAGAAAGAAAAGTAAAAAGTGATTTAAAATCACCCAGCGGATAACTCATATACGCATGACCCGCTCGAGCGGAGAACACAACGCTCGAGCGCCAAGAACAAAATCTGAACACGCTCGAGCGCAATAAGGCCCGCTCGAGCGCCAAGACACAAGAATAAAGCACTTCCGCTCGAGCGCGAAAACCAGTCCGCTCGAGCGTAGATTTTCCCCTCCTAGAACCTATACCCAGAAGGTACTACCCGCTCGAGCGCCAACAACCCCGCTCGAGCGCTACCGCTCGAGCGTAAACAAACCCGCTCGAGCGTAAAAATCACATCTGCAGAAGTTTTGCAGGAACACGAAAATACTAGAGGTGTGCAATCCCCGCTCGAGCGCAAGAAGACCCGCTCGAGCGGATCGCCTAAAAACTGAACAACAAGGAATTGAAACCAAGGCCTAACCAACCTGTAACAACCCTGCTCAAAACATCCTAAAACTCAATCAAGTGGAATTAAAGGATGACAACAAGATAGATACCACCACCAACTTCACGGAACCAAGTCCGGAACACAACAGAACAGTAAAGGGACAACCGGGATCGCTATAACCTCCCCCCCTTAAAGAATTTCGTCCCCGAAATTAAACACAAGTTCTTCGAAAATAGGTTTTCTCCATTCTTAACAATATTACGACATAATATTAAACATTTCGACCCATTACCGGTCAATTCCATCTCTTTTCAAGAGGCATTTCACAACATATATTACAAGTGCATTATCAACATACTATTTTCTTCCATTCCCAACCATTTCCAACATACATGTTTCACAGTTCATATCATAATCAATATACATGATACAACTCCAATTCTACAATATAGCCAACATATGCAATATCATAATCAATTTCCATATCAAGGTAAGTTCTACAACATACTTCCATTAAACCAAAACATTACCAATGTTTTACAACTTAAGACATATATAAAGCTCTTAAATCCAACAACATTACAAAATTTAAATACAAGATTACTCATCAATAAACAAGTCCGGATATTTCTCGCGGACCTCCAACTCACGTTCCCAAGTGGCTTCCTCCACTCCGTGATGTTTTCACAAAACCTTTACCAAAGGGATGGTCTTGCCACGCAGGACTTGATCCCGCATATCCAAGACCCGCACCGGTCTTTCCTCATACGAAGCATCCTCATGTACCTCTAAATCGGTCCAATCTAACACGTGAGACGGATCCTGCTCATACTTTCGAAGCATACTCACATGAAACACGTCATGCACTCCGGACAACTGCGGCAGCAAGGCTAAACGATAGGCAACCTCGCCAATCCTCTCAAGGATCTCCAAAGGACCAATAAACCGAGGGGATAACTTCCCACTCTTGTCAAATCTCATCAAACCTCGCCTAGGTGATATTTTCAAGAAGACATGATCACCTACCTCAAACGCCAAAGGCCTCCTCCTACGGTCGGCATAACTCTTTTGGCGACTCTGGGCTGTAACAAGCCTCCTACGGATAAGCTCAACTTTCTCTGTCGTCTCCTTAACCAACTCCGGACCCAACAAAGGTGCATCACCCACCTCGGCCCAACACACTGGAGACCTACAAGGTCGGCCATACAAGGCCTCAAACGGTGCCATACCGATGCTAGACTGAAAACTGTTGTTGTAGGCAAACTCCACCAAGGGCAAATGCCTCTCCCACGTCCCACTAAAGTCAAGGACACAACCTCGAAGCATATCCTCAAGGATCTGGATAGTACGCTCAGACTGCCCGTCAGTCTGAGGATGATAGGCCGTACTAAAGGTCAACTTAGTGCCCAAGGCACTCTGCAAACTCTGCCACAACCTAGCAATAAAACGAGGATCTCTATCTGAGACGATTGTCACTGGGACCCCGTGCAATCTCACTATGTCCCGAATATACAAGTCAGCAAGATGATCCCCCGAATCTCTCACGCGCATAGGAATGAAGTGCGCCGACTTAGTCAACCGGTCTACAACCACCCAAATGGCATCACTACCCCGCTGAGTCCTCGGAAGACCTACAACGAAGTCCATAGTGACATGTTCCCACTTCCACTTGGCAATAGGCAAGGGTTGCAACAAACCTGCTGGCCTCTGATGCTCGGTCTTCACTTGCTAGCAAGTAAGGCACTTCGATACGAAAACAGTTACATCTTTCTTCATACCTCGCCACCAAAACTGGCGACCCAAATCTCGATACATCTTAGTGCCTCCCGAATGCACCGCAAGGCGTGAATGATGGAACTCTCGGAGTACTTCCCCTCGGCAAGACTCCGGCACAAACAAATGGTCTCGGTATCTCACACTCAGGTCGGGATACACCGTCAAACCCTTCTCAACTTTCCCATTTGAGATCTTCTCTCCGAGGGATTCTACCTCAAGGTCACCTCTCTGTGCCTCTAACACTCGGGTCACAAGTGTAGGCTGCGCAACAACAGAAAACAAAGTCGCAGTCTCAACAGATTTGCCCAGAAGCAAATCAAACTCATCAAGCGCACTCAACATCTCCCATTCCCGGATGGCTATACAAGCTACATCACTAATGGATTTCCTACTAAGGGCGTCGGCCACAACATTGGCCTCTCCCGGGTGATAGTGCAACTCAAAATCATAGTCCTCAATGAACTCCATCCATCTCCTCTGCCTCAAATTCAAATCTCTCTGTGTAAACAGATACTTTAAACTCTTGTGGTCCGAGAACACCTCGAACCTCTCACCATAAAGGTAGTGCCTCCAAATCTTCAAGGCAAATATCACTGCTGCCAACTCTAGGTCGTGTGTAGGGTAATTCTTCTCGTGTATTTTCAACTGACGTGAGCCATAAGCTACCACTTTCCCCTCTTGCATCAACACATAACCCAAACCCTCTCGTGAGGCATCACAATAAACTGTATAACCCAACCATCTCTCCGGAATAATCAAAACTGGAGCGGTGGTCAATCTAACCTTCAACTCTTGGAACGACTTTTCACAAGTCTCACTCCATACAAACTTGACCCTTTTTCGCGTCAATCTAGTCAACGGCGAAGCTAGCCTGGAGAAATCTTTCACAAACCGACGGTAATACCCAGCTAATCCCAGAAAATTGCGGATCTCAAACACACTCTTAGGCTGTGCCCAATCTTGCACTGCCTCTACCTTGGATGTATCAACAGACACCCCTTCCCCGGATACCACATGGCCTAAGAATTTCACCTCTCCTAGCCAGAACTCACACTTCCCAAACTTGGCATACAGCCTATGGGCTCTAAGCAACTCAAGCACCACTCTCAAGTGTTCCTCGTGCTCCTCCTTTGAAGGCAAGTAAATCAGGATGTCGTCCACGAAAACGACTACAAAACGGTCTATGAATTCCCGGAAGATCCGGTTCATCAAGTCCATAAAGACTGCCGGTGCATTGGTAAGCCCGAATGGCATTACCAAAAACTCATAATGGCCATACCGCGTACGGAATGTCGTCTTAGGAATATCCTCCTCCCTGACCCTCAACTGGTGGTAACCCGATCTCAAGTCTATCTTAGAGAAACAACGGGAACCTTTCAACTGGTCAAACAGATCATCTATACGGGGCATAGGGTACTTATTCTTTACCGTAGCCCGATTCAACTTCCGGTAGTCTATACACAATCTCAAGGCACCATCTTTCTTTTTAGCAAAGAGGGCCGGTGCTCCCCACGGCGAAACACTAGGGCGAACAAAACCCTTATCTAGCAATTCCTGGAGCTGAACTTTCAACTTAACCAACTCTGCTGGAGCAAAACGGTAAGGTGCCATAGAAATCGACGCCGTGCCGGGCACTAGATCAATAGAGAACTCTATCTCCCGGTGAGGTGGCAAACTAACAAGGTCCTCGGGAAAGACATCCGAATACTCACAAACCACCCTCGGCAAAACAAGCTGGGTCTCACCACACTCACCACTCTCAAAGCTAGCAAGTAGACCACTAAGCTCACTCCGCCCTCGCGAATCATACCCCGGTGGCAAAACACTACTAACCCGGTCTCCCAAGAAATGGAATCACTCCCCGCTCAAGGTACATAACGTAACCCTCTGGCGGTAGCAATCAATGACAACCCGGTATGACGATATCCAGTCCATACCCAAAATAACATCAAAGCCCTTCATGGGCATGACCACAAATGGAAAAGGAAGCCTATGGTCGGCGACCTCTATATCACAACCTCTAACACCTAGTTTCAAGATCAACTCACCACCAATAGGCGATACCACACAAATAGGAGATGCTAACTATGTCAACTCTAATTCCAAAACAGATGCAAATGCAGCAGATACAAAAGAATGAGATGCTCCCGTGTCAATCAACACACTAGCAACCGAGTTGCAAAACAGAAAAGTACCTCTCACTACTGATGGAGCCGGTACTAGATCCTGTGCGGTAACAGCATACACGCGCCCCGTAGGCCCCTGATCTACTTGCTCACCCCTCAGAGCATACGACTGCTGCACTGACTGGGACGACGAAGCCCCCAGATTGGCCCTCAAGGCTTGCACAGACTGAGCTGGTTGAAATCCCTGTGTCTGTCTAGAACCAGAAGCTCCCGAAGTGGCACTCAACTGCGGACAAAACCTCTTCAGGTGCCCGGGCTGACCACACTGATAGCAAGACAAGGACTGGCCCCTGCCCTGACTCTGGCCCTGAGGTCTAGCTGATGAAGAAGCAGCTCGCTGGCCCCCTTCCTTCTGCGGGCAAACCGAAACCTTGTGGCCCAGCTGGCCACACTTGTAACAGGTGAAATCCCCCTGACTACCTCTCCCGGAGCCTGCACTCGGCACTGGAAAGGTCGACCTAGCCAAACCACCCTGAGACTGCTGAGGATTAGGACCCCTCTGTCTCCTACCATCACCCTGACCATCTTGGCTCCTCTTGGAGCCTCTCTGCCCCTCATCCTCCTCCTGTATCATGAGCTCCATATGAGCTGCTGCATCCACCAAACGACTATACTCTCGGATGAAAGATCCACCAACCCTCAACTTGAGGCCTCGCCTCAACTTCCGCTCAAACTCAAAGCAACGGCGTTCCTCGGACGCCACCAGTTCAGGTGCAAACCTGGACAGACTGGTAAAAGTAGCCTCAAACTCGGCCACTGACAAGCCCTGCTGTTTAAGCTGGCAAAACTGTTCCCTCAGCTTCTCCCTAGCAGCTGAAGACAAAAACTTCTCCTGGAAAGCATTCACAAACGCCTCCCATGCACCACCAACACTGCCCTTCTCGTACTTCCACCATTGACCCGCATCTCCCTTCAGTTGGAAGGATGCCAAGGTCACCTTTAAAGCCCCGTCCTCGATGCCAAGCATCTCGAATGTCTTCTCCATCTGTTCCAACCACTCGTCAGTCTTAAGTGGCTCTTTCGGATCCCCAACAAACTCGTCCGGGTTAGACCGGAAGAATTCCCTCTTCAAGAAAGAAGGCCCTGCCTCAGCAACCTGATTCTCAGCTCTGAGAATACCCAAAGCCCCCGCTATCTCTCGGGCCAAGGCGCCCATAGCCTGCTGACCCGTTGGCTCGGCCACGTTGGCCTGACCAACTCCCTCCTGCACTGCCAGAACGTCATCCGGTAGAGGTACCTCCTGCCTACCATGCCTGCCACGTCTACCACGTCCTCGTCCTGACATCCTAATAAAGGTAACCAAGACTATTAGCACATTCATAAATGTGCTGAAGCTATAACACTCGCGTCCTAATGCGTGGACAACTGTAATTCACTCCACGTAAGCACATAAACACATAAGCACTTACGAATTTCATTTCCGGATAATGATAGCCCCGCGGCGTTACTAGAGTTCCGGTTAGAAACAGCATTGATCAAGTGCCTTTCCAACAAGACTCACAGAAACCCAAGGATCCAATCAACATCCTAGAAACTAAATCCCATACCCACATAGTCACATAAGCATGTTATCAATTAAGTACATAGCATATGACACTACATCTAAATCTCTATCAAGCGAGACAAACCCATTGTGATCCTAATCACTTCCCACATACCCAAAGTATTCGAACCCGGTACGCTCTGATACCAAGTTATAACGCCCTCAAAAAAATAACATTAAACCCATCAATATAGACATACATTTATATACAATAGATCCACATTCTTCAATTAATCAGAGTACTTCATTACAAAAGTATTACATGTTAACAACAAAAGCACATGCCCTACGGGCTTACAGCTTTCCAAGTTAACACTTGGTTACAACAAAAGAGTGCTAACTCATTTACACATTAAGCCCTTGGCTTGAATATACATGTAATACATCAAAGAAAATGAAACCACAAAAGTCCGCCTGCCTCTAGCCTCCCAAGCTACGTCCTTGGAGGTGGCATGCTACCTGTACCTGGAAATGATGTTCCCATATAGGGTGAGCCACAGCCCAGTAGAAATATACTAAACCAAATATGAACAATGACTAAAAGATTAGCAGTTGATAGATGGCCAACACTGATACTTTCCCTTATCACGCTTTACAGTTTCATGACATACAAGTCCATATTGCAATCCATTTTCCAATTCCGTTCAAATTCTCAATTTATAACCATGGCTCAGAACCTGGCCAAACAACTCATATGAGACAGTAACTCATATTAAGCACTTTCCCATTTCATAATAGATAAGCATACTAGCTATATCACACACCAACAGATAAGCATACAAGCTATGTCATCACTTCCATAGATATGCATATGAGCACTATCACACTTCCAAAGACAAGCATATGAGCTCTGTCAACACATTACTAGATAAGCATATGAGCTCTATCTATGGAGTCTATCCCCTATCTTCTCTCAACAACATCCGGTTTAGAGGTCCATCCCCTATCTTCCCCTAAACCGTGGAGTACATCCCCTATCTCTTCCAACACAACACAATGCATATAATCATCACACAACACATAAATTTAATGTGTTCTTTCAATCGTCCTACTCAACGACACATTCCAGTGATTAGTTTCAGTTTGCCTAATCATCATGCATTGTCTACAACAATCAAGACTATTCTCCACCGATAGCCCAAAGCAGTTATTTCTATATAGAAAATAAATGCAACAATGGATATATGATCAACCTTTCAACTAGGTGAGCGATAAATAATCCAACTACACCCTTTAATCCCATACCTTTCCAAATCAATTCCTCATTTCTCATATCTAATTGTACAAATTAATTAACCAATGTAATTAGGGCATATTCCATAATTAACATTACAACCCTTAGGTTCTATTTTCACTAATGTTTCAACATTAATTTCACTTTTCCATGCCAAACATGCATCTAGGTTTTATATAGCTAAAACCCCAACTTTTGTAAATTACACAAAGGCCCAAACTCTCTCAAAATTACCCAACGACCCCCAACATATCAAAATGCAAAAATTTAAAGACAAAACTCATAAAGAGGAGTAGGATATCCCTACCTCGAAGTTAGAGCTCGGATGGAGAAGAGACCAAAACCAAAGTGCTCCAAAGACCAAGATTTTCGGATCAAAACGACGCCCTCGACGATCCACACAACTTTTACAAAGACCGAAGGTGAGGAACTCACTCCTACTAGATCAATACTTAGAGAGAAGTCAAAGTTTTAGAGAGAGAAGCTCTCAAAATGGGTTTTAGAAAAAGTAGGAAAGAGAAAGGAAAGTAAAAAGTGATTTAAAATCACCCAGCGGATAACTCATATACGCATGACCCGCTCCAGCGGAGAACACAACGCTCGAGCGCCAAGAACAAAATCTGAACATGCTCGAGCGCAATAAGTCCCGCTCGAGCGCCAAGACACAAGAATAAAGCACTTCCGCTCGAGCGTGAAAACTAGTCCGCTCGAGCGTAAATTTCCCCCTCCCAGAACCTATACCCAGAAGGTACTACCCGCTCGAGCGCCAACAAACCCGCTCGAGCGCTACCGCTCGAGCGTAAACAAACCCGCTCGAGCGTAAAAATCACATCTGCAGAAGTTTTGCAGGAACACGAAAATACTGGAGGTGTGCAATCCCCGTTCGAGCGCAAGAAGACCCGCTCGAGCGGATCGCCTAAAAACTGAACAACAAGGAATTGAAACCAAGGCCTAACCAACCTGTAACAACCCTGCTCAAAACATCCTAAAACTCAATCAAGTGGAATTAAAGGACGACAACAAGATAGATACCACCTCCAACTTCACGGAACCGAGTCCGGAACACAACAGAACAGTAAAGGGACAACCGGGATCGCTATACCTTTCTCTTGGAACTGAGGTTCTGGAGGGTTGTTTTTGAAGTTTTGAAGCTGGTTTGGGCCTAAGGAGACTGCTGGTCCACCATTTGTGAAGAGGGTCTACAAGGGTAAGACTTTTGTCCCTTTTTACCCCTTTTTTGCAAAGCTTTTTAGCCTATCTTGAAACTATTTTTGAGCTTTGTGTATAATATAAAAAAGTTCTATTTTTAGGCCCTCTAAATAGTTGTTTGAGGTTGCTTCAACCTTTGGGGTTGTTTGATCCCTCTTAAGCCTTGTAAGGCTCCATTTTGTGCCATTTTGGGTGAGCTCCGAGACCTTGGTGTTTGGGCCTCCTCACCACTGAAATATTGAGGGATTTCAGAGGTGAGGATGGTGCCTTGAGGTCCCAAGAAGGAGAGGGCCACCCCCTCTCCTTGTTGTCCTTGAAAAGGATCATTTTTTGCCTCTTGAGGGAGCACCTAGCTTAGGCTCATGTTGACCATGCCTTGGCTGTTTTTTATGCTTATTATGCCATAATATAGCATTGTTGTATGTTGGTTTTGGTACACCATGCGTACTTAGCATACATGCCTTGTAATGCCATTTTGTTGCCTTAACATGCCTTAGGTTGTAAACCATTGTTCTAGCATGTTTTAGGCTTGGCTTTGTGAAGCTTTCATGTTTATTTTGCCATGTTTAAGGTCTATCCTTAGTCGTTTGGGTCAAATTTAGCATGCATTGCATAGCCCCTTTGCATTTTAGCTTGTAGGCTTCAAGTATGTGAGTGTATAGCATGCATTACTTGCTTTGATTTAGTGAGTTGGGACTATTTTCCATGTCATTTCAGTCCACTTAGCATGCTTGTATACTTGCATTTCATGGCTCTTTGATGTTTCAAGAGTTTGTGTTTCATGCTTCTTGAAAGTGCATTTGTGCATGCTTCCATGTGTAAGTCATTTAGATGTCATCTAAGTGTTTTTTTTTTTTTTGGTTCATTTTGACATGATAAAACCCTAATTTTAGTTGCTTAAATCATGCCATGTTTGGTCTTGATAAGTGTAGTCCAATGCCTCTTTGGTGAGCCTTAGGCATTGGGCTTGGTTGCATGATATGCTTGCTTTGTTTAGTTGGTTTGGCACCTCCTATAGCATGATTTCCAGAGCTTCATTTGCATGTTAATTGTCCATGCTATGCTTCTTTTAAAGTGCACTTAAAAGTTGCCTTTATGTGCTTAAATGTTGGTCCATGTTGTCATGAACGCTTGCATGTGCATTTGGCCTCATTTCCTTGGTTGATGGCCACTGTTTTGGGCTTCCTTAAGGGCTGCCCAAACGAGCTTAAGTCCATCCTTTGCTTGTTTGCATGCTTACATTGCATGTTTGCTTGCATACTTGCATAAATGCATTGTATGCCCATGTTGCATGCTAGTTCACATGCCTAGGTTGCACTCCATCTAGCATGCATGCCTTGTTCCTTGACTTAGTGATGGGAGTTGGGCCTTTGTTTGTTGGTTTGCATTGCATTTGAAATCAACATGTATAATTTGGTCTCTTGGGCCATCACGCATTGAAATGCGCGATTGATGGTCCGAGAACCAAGGACCATGTCCCTTTGAGTCATAAACATGATAAGGGATATGGTTGGTGCATACATTGTTTGAATTGCATTGCCATGCAAAGCTCTGTCCTCTACTGCTGTCAAACAGATTCTGCAGGAACTTTTTGCCGATCGACTGAACAGAGTGCCGACCGGCAATCCATCGGTGGCCGATGGATTCATCTTTAGCCGATGACCACCAAATCACAGCCGGTGATGATCTCCTTTGGCCGGTGGCATTCCCCAGCATCCAGTGAGAATATCCTGAGACTTTGACAGTTTTCAGAGGAGTATAGCAGGGAAAACAGAGGCAGCTTGTGCATGGCAATGGACTTCCGAGCAAGACCGAGCATGCATTACATTGAGCTCTTTTCCCGAGGCCGCTTATCGCTTTCTTAGATTAGTTGATTTGCTTAACTAATTTAGTTGGTCTGTAATAATTAATTAGCTAGGATAGTTGGTTTGTTATTCGGACTGTAATATTTATTCGGACCCTCCGAGCGAGGGCAATTGTGTAATAAGTGTGGGTGTGTGTGTGCATGTCTTCCAACCCCCGCTTCTTTCTCCCTTTTACTTATTTGCTTTGATGGCTAGTATTAGGACATGTTTACTTTAGCATACCTCATGCTATGCACGCGTGCATCATTCATCAGTATTGCATGCACCAGGCTCGGCGCATCATGCTAACTGCATCGTATTTCAAATCTGACTTGAATACATGCTACTTGCCGCACTTTACATGCCATTCTAGATTAGCCGAGCCTACTCTAGTGACATTTTATATGCGTTGCATTAGGCACTTAACATGGACTTGGATCATACATTGATTTGCTAACGAGTTCCCTGTTTTGGCTTAGAGTACTATGTAAGTATTTATACTTTAGCATACCGCATGCGTGTGGATGTTGACATGACAACATGCTTACCATGTGGCTAGATGCTTATATGTTATAAATTGCCTGAATGCCTGTGGGTGAAGGTTGGATTCTCTGAGTTGGAATAGCTCATTGAAATCCGTGTTTTAGCCTACTTGCGAGTAGCAAATTCCAAAACAATTTTCAAAACAAACGGATATGCAATGATTATTTCCAAATTAGGCGATCTAGTCTATACTTTTGTGCTGTGCGCATAACATAGTAATTCTAGGCTAATAATCGGGATAAGAACACATAACGTTTTCAAAACTGGATATCATGGTTAGTAGAGGCCGATCTTCGGATCGGGTGAGAGGGGGTGCTCATAGCTGACCTTCCCCAATCGTACCCAAGTTCCCGAGCCGAGGCAACTTTGGTGATGACGGACACGTGGCCTTTGGCACTGAGTCAGGGTTTCCTAAATTTCTCCAAAATAAAATATTTAGGTGGCGACTCTGTATCTGGCAAAGCAGTCCATGTTTGGCACTTCTTTTCAAAAATCTGTTTCTCAAAGCGATTTGCCGGATTTGGACTCTTTGGTCCAGATTAAGAACCGTGACACAAATTGAGTCCTAACTGTAGCACGAGGGCCTCACGCGGGCGCGTCTACAATAGGCATAGAAAATATTTTTAATTTTCTTAAAATCATCATGAGGCAAGAAGAAAGAGAAAACAATAATTAAAAAACAAATTGTTATATCACAAGGCATTAAGAGGGAAAAGGAAGCAAAATGGAAAAGGAAGTAGGACAAAGAAAATGTAAAAATATTCTTAAAATTATCACAAGGCAGGAAGAAAAAGAAATAAAATAGTATACGATAATATTTGTATTTTAGGTATCAATGATATAATGTTCACATTTTAGGCACACAATAACAATGTTATATCAAAAGCTACATTGGCCCAACGTGCACGGCGAGAACGGGAAAAATCAAGAGAATGTATTCAACTGAGACAGACTTCTTTAATACCGTGTCGTCGTAGTCGTGCTTGCTTGGAACTAGGAACAAAGGCAACTGAGGATACTCAGTCGGCGCAAAAACAAACAATGGTTGCACATCCTTCCACATGTTCGTTCTCAATGCCAAGCACATCTTTAGCTCCACAAAGGAATTGGTAAAAGACTGTGTTTAATTCTTGAAATACATACTCATACTATTACCATTCTATTTTAATTTACACAGAACCAATATTTGTAGGCCTACTCTTACAACTCCTTCCCTTCAAGAGGATCTATGTACTAATAAGGAATTAGAGGATATACCTATGAGTCCAATGGTTAGTAATCGAGCACATATAAATTCATGTCGTCATTCTCATGGCAAGATGGATGTATTATGCCCTTTCTGTTCAGCATTACATTGGATGGATGGAAAATTAGTAAAATCATCTCCAAACCGTCCTCTATTCGGAACATGTTGTTCAAAAGGGAATGTTAAGCTTCCTCTGCTTATTACACCCCCTTCACTTCTTCAAGCATTATATGATGGGAATGATGATAAATCAAAATCGTTTCGACGTTATACTCGAGTGTACAATGCAACCAATGCTTTTACAAGTCTTGGTGCTACATTAGATCCAAGAGTACTTACTGGAAGAGGCCCTACATCATTCACTATCCATGGGGAATTGCGACATCGAACAGGATCACTACTACCACAATCAGGGCAAGATGCAGCTTATGCTCAATTGTACATTTATGACCCTGATTCAGCTTTAGAAGTTCGCAATCGTAGAAATCCTCAATTAAGAAGTGATGTTCTAAAAACTATTCAAGATAGTTTATTACAGGTTAATGCATTCGTTGCTAAATTTCGCCAGGCTCATGCAATTTTGAATCAATTAGCCTTGACAGGACGAAATTTGCCTGCTCATCTCCACTACAGTTCATCGACAGATCGACGACGGTATAACCGACCAACTATAGATGAGATTGTAGTTGTAATACCAGTTGATGGAACCAAGGTTAGTGGAATGAGAGATGTAATCTTACATCTACATGGAAATAATGAGCTAATGCAAATCAATGAATGTCACCCAGCATATTTGCCATTACATTATGTTTTATTATTTCCACATGGTGAGCTTCGATGGGAACCTGAGATGAAACTGTGGGATGTTGAACGTGATCGGCCTTCAAATGATCGGCTTACTCAAATGGATTTTTATAGTTATCATTTGTTTGAACGACCCACAGAGTATTCAACAATTTTGAGAGCTAGGAAATTGTTCCAAGAGTTTTTGGTTGATGCTTGGGCTGCAACTGAACAAAATAGGTTGACTACTACAAGCTTAATCAAGGGAAGATCCGTGCTGAACTTTAGCAAGATTTGACAGATATTGATCCAAATGACCTTCAACCCAATCAAATTGGTCAAAGGTTTATTTTGCCATCTTCATTTCCTGGAGGTCCTAGACACATGTTTGAAATCTTTCAAGACTCAATGGCTATCACACGATACAACCAACATCCAGACATTTTTCTCACCATGACTACAAATCCTAATTGGCCAGAAATTACTTCGGCATTATTACGGCACCAAAAGCCTATTGATCGCCCTGATTTAATTGCCCGTGTTTTTGAGTTAAAAAGAAAGTGCTTGATGAAGGAGATAGAAACAAACCGAGTGTTTGGTAATAAAGTTGCGCATGTTTTTACAATTGAATTCCAAAAGCGAGGCCTTCCTCATATGCATGCACTTCTATTTCTTAAGGGTCCAGACAAAATTCGGACATGTGCTCAAGTAGACAAATTGGTTTGTGCAGAATTTCCAGATCCAAAAGATGAACTTATGCTTTTTGAAACTACCAAGTGTTGTATGGTACATGAACCATGTGATGCTCGAAATCCACAAGAACCATGTATGGAAAATGGTAAATGTACTAAGAGATATCCTCGAGCGTTCGCAGAAACAACTACTATGGATCAAGATGGATATCCTATCTATCGTCGTCGCAATAATGGTCAAGCTCATATTATGAGGGGAAAAAAAGTTGATAACAGAGACATCGTACCATACAATGTATATCTTTCTAAACGTTTCAATTGTCACATAAATGTGGAAGTTTGTGACGGAATGAGATGTGTCAAGTTTATACACAAGTACATTTATAAGGGTTATGATCGTGCAACAATGGTGTTAGGATTGATAAATGAGATCCAACAATATCTCGATGCGAGGTATACTGGACCTCCAGAAGCTGCTTGGCGAATATTTGGTTATCCATTGCATGCAGAGATACCAACAATTGTACGCTTAGCACTTCATTTACCTGGAATGCACCGCGTTCTTTTTAATCCTGATGAATCATTAGAAGCAATTGTTTCTAGAGCCGGCCAACAAATGTCAACTCTTACTGGTTTTTTTGCATGTTGCGCTTCTATGGAAGATGAATGTCCATTCACTTACCAAGAATTTTCACAACATTTTGTTTGGCTTAATTCAGAAAAGAGATGGAAACCAAAGTAGCAGGGCTATGCAATCGGTAGAATGCACTTTGCTAACCCTAATTGTGGTGAGAGATTTTATTTGCGTTTGTTATTAACTGTTGTCAAAGGACCAAAATCGTTTCAATGTTTACGCACGATCAACAATGTTTTGCATGATACGTTTAAATCAACATGTGTTGTAAGAGGACTTTTAGAAGATGATGAAGAATGGATACAATGCCTTAAAGAGGCTGCAGTTATGAAAACTGGTTATCAATTAAGGAGATTGTTTACTATTATTCTTACTTAGTGCTCTCCACTGTAACCATATACGTTATGGAATCAATTTTCAATGCATAATGTGATGATCTTGCACATAAGATTCGAACATTGTTTGCCATTTCTGAACCAACTGAGGCTCAAATTGAAGACTATGGTCTATATCTTTTGAATCAAATGCTCCAAGAATCAGGACAAAGTTTAATTGACTTCCCGCCAATGCCACAACCTTCTACAAATTGGAGTGCAGTAGTTGGTAACAGGTTGATATTCGAACATCAACAACTGCATAATGAGGCACAACAGGCAGATGCATAAATTATTATTGATCGCCTCAACAATGATCAACGAACAGCTTATGATGCAATCACTTCCTCAGTCTTTGAAAATAAAGGAACTATTTTTTTTTTTTTTTTGAATGGAGGTGTCGGAATAGGAAAAACGTTTTTGTACAATGCGATTGCATTAAAGTGTCGCAGCCTTGGCCATATTGTTATTACTGTGGCTTCATCTGGAATTGCATCATTATTATTGGTATGAGGTCATATTGCTCATTCAACATTTTTCATTCCGTTGGATGTATTAGAAAATTCAATTTGTAGATTTAGCAAGCAATCATTACAAGCAGAATTGTTTAGAGAAACAAAACTTATAATCTGGGATGAAGTTCCTATGCAACATAGACATTGTGTTGAGGCAGTTGATCGCACACTTCGGGACACTTATGATAGTGAAAAGCCATTTGGGGGTATCACTGTTGTTCTTGGTGGAGATTTTCGACAAATCTTACCAGTTATAACCAAAGGAGTCCGTGAGCAAATTGTGAATGCATCATTAAGACACTCTTTTCTATGGAAGGATATACATGTTCTGTCTTTAAATTTGAACATGCGCTTGAATTATGCAAATCTTGAAAATGCTAATTTTGCAAAAATCTTGATGGAGGTAATATTTCTTCAAACTTTTTCTCTATTATATGGTTCTTTTAAATTGACGAAATACATTTACGTTTATGTACTTTAATTGATTTTACTTACTATTTTATTTATTTATTTTTATAAATAGATTGGGACCAATCCTCAGGAAATTGTTAAACTTCTATCAACAATACACAAATGCCAAGATCTAAAAGACATAATCTCAGTAGTTTATCCGCAACTGGATGTGGCAATGACATCGACTACAACATTTTTAACTGAACGTACAATTCTTTCTGCATGGAATGATGATGCCAGTGCTATCAATATTGCAGCATTGAATATTTTTCCTGGCAACACACATACTTATTTGGCAGCAGACAAGATGTCTGAAGATGATGAAATTGATCGTACTATAATAAATAGATATCCTAATAAATATTTAAATTCATTAGATCCTCCTGGGCTACCAGCTTTTAAGGTAGAGTTGAAAGTGGGTTGTCCTATAATGTTAAGAAATATTGCACCAAAAGATGGACTGTGCAATGACACAAGATTGATGGTTTCTAGATGCAATACTCGCATAATTGAAGCTCAAATTTTTACTGGAGAAAAATGTGGCAATTTGGTATTCATACCAAGGATATCCTTGACACCGTCTTCTTCAGAAATGCCTTTTCGAATGACAAGACGTCAATTTCCAGTTCGATTGGCATATGCCCTGACCATTAATAAATCTCAAGGGCAATCTGTGAAATTTGTTGGAGTTGATTTGCGCACACCAGTGTTTAGTCATGGGCAATTGTATGTGGCCTTATCTAGATGCACATCCTTTGATCGTATAAGTGTCCTCCTTCCTAATGATGAGCCAGATTCTACAACAAACATTGTTTATCCTGAAATTTTGTTATAGTGTTACTTATGGATCAAACCACTTTTGTCAAAAGGTACAATTTATTTATTGATAAATTTGTTTCTATTGATTACAAATTGTTATTTTAAAAATATTTTACTATATGTGTCGACTTTTGTAGGATTGGGTTAAAAAATATATGGAGCTCAAAAATATAAATACAACTAGATTGCTTCGATGGGGATGTAATAAGGTAATTTCAATTTTAAAGTGTTTTGATATATATATAATTTTTCTTTTGCTAATATACTAATTTTATTTATTTTCATAAATTAGTAGATTGTCGTGCATGCTCCTCACTGGGGATACATACAAGTTGATATGAGGACTTTTTGGAAAGTGATGAGGCGCTCCTAGGATTTCTAAGAAAGAACAAGTTTGAATCTAATATTTATTTTTGTGAAAAGCGTACATATGCTAGCTACGATCCATATTTTGTAAAGTTTCCGATCGATGTGAAATTTATTACTTACAATAGTTTTGTAAAGCCTTTTATCTATGTGAAATTTATAACTAAGTTTAGATGTATGTTAGATAATATTCATTTGAATTATTGATTTATGCTATGAGTTTGTTTTTATAAATGTAACACACTAGGTGATATATATATATATATATATATATTTGTTTTTTCTTCCTAATATGCTCTTGAATTAGGTTAAACAAAACTAATCATATTTTTACTTGGTTATCTTTTTATCAAGAAGGGTGTTGCATTTTCTTTGTATTACAGAACATTGGCTGGTGTGCTTGATTTGTTATTTGACATTTTTTTTTTGTATTGCAGAGCACTGGCTGGTGTGCTTAATTTGTTATTTGGCATTTTTGTATTGCAGAGCATTGGCTGGTGTGCTTAATTTGTTGTTTATTTTTTTCTATGGCATAGCATTGGCTGGCGTATTTCGTATGATTTTTATATAGATGTTTCTGTATTGTGGGATTTACATTTTGTTGTTTGTTTAAAATCTTATGCTTTGGTTGTGCTTGAATTTTACGTAGCACTTATGTGTTTACTTTTCACTATTTCGTTTACCTATAAATTTGGAAAAATTATGTTCAAATTGATTTATTCACCAAGTAGCATACAATTTATTTAATTTTCTGCACAATAAACTGACCACCAAACCATAAAAATTGGTAGATTTTAACCATTACATTAAAATTGATGCAAAACTATAGCTTTGAGATCTCTCTTCATTACTTTAACCAAAACTCACTATCTAAAAAAATGTGGATATAGAAATTTATTTGGGTACTGTTATTGGCTATGATAATAAAATGCTTATTTTCTATTACAAATTGCAAGTGGGTTATATAAACAAAAATACTACAATAGTAAATATTTGGTGATATGATCTTTGTTTGCATTTGTGTCATCATACTACAATACTCCAAACTCTTTTAAAAAATCTAATTATAAAATTCATTTGAAAATTCAAAACCATACGGATCATCTATTTATATTTTCACCTCAAATTTTTTTTCCCAACAAATTAAATAAATTGCATTTTAACCCAATAATTTTATGTTCAATTACATTTTCATCTATTAATGGTCACCGTGCCTTCAAGCACGGGCATACTCTAGTAAATAGACAAAGATAGCATTTTAACCCAATAATTTTATGTTCAATTACATTTTCATCTATTAATGGTCACCGTGCCTTCAGGCACGGGCATACTCTAGTAAATAGACAAAGATACGAAAATGTACAATTTCTTTTTCTTCTTGTCTTTAGTATTTTTTTTAAAGATTTTTTCATAAATATTTTACTTTTTAAATACAAATAAATTAAGTGGATGTAAAAAGTAAAAATGTTTGATTTAAAAGTTCACTAAGGCCTCGTTTGGGAACAGGCTAATTTAGTATTTTTTTGGCTATTTGGCTAAAACATGAGCTAAAAAAAACTAGTATGTTTGGGATGACTTTTTGACTTTTTACGAAAGGATGTGCAAAAAGTAGAGAGAAAAGAGAATCTTTGACTTTTTGGTATGGATTGTTGGCTTTTTGACTTTTTTAGTAATTTTTTGACTTTTTAGCTAAACTGGCCTGCTGCCAAACGAGGCCTAAGTGTTGAATCACGAATTTTAGATAGGAATCTTATATCTATTATATAAATAAAAATGGAGTTTCTAAGCATGAGATTCTAAGAGCTTCATAACTTTAACCCAATTATGTTGAATTTCAATTTTAAAACTAAATAAATAATTTGAAGGCCCACAATATTTCTCCTACAATTTTACTTGTCCTATAATAAAAAAGGTAATTTTTCTCACATTCTCCTATTTCTCTATAATAAAAATAAAATAAAATAAATTGGTGAAAAATCCATTCAAACAAATGTCTAAGGCATTAGGTCCATTGAATTTTTTTTGTTGATGAAAGATCCACACTTTGTGAAACAGTTTGGTGAGAAATCATAAAAGATGTTTTGTTTTCAATTTTACCTCTGACCTTTTTATCTATTTGACTTTTCATTGATTATCTGTTCAACTTTTTTGTTTATCTGTTCAAATTTTTGTCTATCTGTTCAAAATTTTCTATGTAAATTTTCTATTTGTTCAATTTTTTTTTTTTAAAACTTTCTATCTGTGCAAATTTTCTATCTGTCCAAATTTTATCTGTGTAATCTCTATGTTTGTTGAAATACCAAGCCAAATCAAATTCTATCTGTTCAGATCTTGTTTTCTCTCTCTCTCTCTCTGTTCAGAACTTTGTTTTCTCTCGCTCTCTCTCTCTCTCTCTCTCTCTCTCTCTCTCTTTCTCTCTCTCTTTCTGTTGCATTGTGTTTTATCACCATTTTGTTGCAATTTTTTTTCTTCATCTTCAACAATAACAATAACAATCAACAACTAAAAAAAGTAAAAATAAAGATCTGATTTAAAATCTCCACAGATCCAGCACAACAATAATAATCTAACAACAATCCAGATATATCACCACACCAACAATAATAATCTAACAACTAAAAAAAATAGAGAGAGCTTCTCCGCAGATCCAATCTACCACAACAACAATAATAATAACTAAAAAAATATAGAATGACTACGATCTATGACACGGATCTATGGTTTCATGCTTTTCTTTGCAAACTTGCAAATGTTCTCTTCAACCTACAAAATCACAAGAAATATATAGAGCGAAGGATGTAGATATATAGAAAACAATTTCAACATGTATTTGAAAAGTCTAATCTCTCTCTCTCTCTCTCTCTCTCTCTCTCTCTCTCTCTATAACTCGCTCTCTCTCTCTCTATATATATATATATACACAAACTTTGAATGAATATCAGTGAGTGAATTTGTGTATATATGTATTATCAGTGATTCAAGTTTTGTGTATATGTATGCGTATAGATCAGTGCATAGTTCTAAATATCAGCCGGTGTACCGAAAAATCATAGCACCGATTCGGATATTCACCAGTATACCGGTGAGAATAAAATTCACAGCCGTAGCGTCCGAGTCTCGGTACGTAATGGCGTGTGTAGACATGCCCTTGGGCCCCATGCTATAGTTCGAACTCGATTTGTGTGTCGGTTCTTAATCTGATCTCACAATGTGCAATGTGAGATTTGATAAATCACCAAAGAGTCCAAATCTGGCAAATCATTTTGGAAAACAGATTTTTTAGAAAGAAGTGTCAAACATGGACTGCTTTGCCAGATACAGAGTCGCTACCTAAATATTTTATTTTGGGAGAATTTAGGAAACCCTGACTCGTTGCCAAAGGCCACGTGTCCGTCATCACCAAAGTTGCCTCGGCTCGGGAACTTGGGTACAATTAGGGAAGGTCAGCTATGAGCACCCCCGCTCGCCCGATCCAAAGATCGGCCTCTACTAACCATGATATCTAGTTTTGAAAACGTTATGTGTTCTTAAACCGGTTATTAGCCTAATCTTACTATGTGATGCGCACAACACAAAAGTATAGACTAGATCGCCTAATTTGGAACAAAACATTGCATATCCGTTTGTTCGGAAAATGATTTGACATTTGCTACTCGCAAGTAGGCTAAAATACAGATTTCAACAAGTTGTTCCAACTTAAGCAATCCAACCTTCACCCATAGGCATTCAGGCAATTATATCACATAAGCACATAGCCTCATGGTAAGCATGCTGTCATGTTAATATTCACACTCATGCAAGATGCTAAAGTATAAATACTTACAGCGTACTCCGAGCCAAAACAAAGAACATGTTAGCAATCAAACGTATGATCCAAGTCCATGTTAAATGGCTAATGCATCACAGGAAAAATGCGATCTAGAATAGGCTCGGCAAATCCTAGGATAGCATGTGAAATGCAACAAGTAACATGTATTCAAGTTAGATTTGAAATACTATGTAGTTAGCATGATGCGCCGAGCCCGGTGCATGCAATACTGATGAATGAATGCACGCATGCATAGCATAAGGTATGCTAATTTAAATATGCCCTAATACTAACCATCAAAAGCAGGTAAGTAAAAGGGAGAAAGAAATGGGGATTGGAAGATATGCACACCCACACCCACACTTATTACACATTCGCCCTCGCTCGGAGAAACCAAAAGAATAATACAAATTAATTAACCTACAAGCTAATTAATTATTACAGACCACCTAACTAGTTAAGCAAATTAACTAAGCTAAGAAGGCAATAAAAAAGCCTCGGGAAGAGGGTCCAATGCACGCATGCTCGGCTCCGCTTGGAAATCCAATGCCATGCATAAGTTGCCTCTGTTTACCCTGCTCTACTCTTCTGAAAATTGCACAAGTCCCAAGGAACCCTCTCTGAACACTGTGGAGCATCACCAGCTATGAGGAATGGTCACCGGCTAAGGAGAAGTGGCCATCGACCAAATATTAAACTCTCGGCCATCCATCATTGGTCGGTCAGCAATATATATGGTCGGCCGACCATATATGCCTGCAGAATCCTGTCTTGACAGCAACAGAGGACAAACATGGCATGACAATATATTTCAAGCAAATGTTGCACCAACACCCTCCTTATCATGTTCATGACTCAAAGGAAGATGGACCTTGATTCTCGGACCACCAATCGCGTATTTCAATGCGTAATGGCCCAAGAAACCAAGTGTGCCATTTCAATATCAAATGAGATGCAAACCAAATAAACACATAAGGCCCAACCTCTATCATGGTGATTCAAGAGGCAAGGCATGCATGAGGGTAAGCATACAAATATGCAATGTGTACTAGCCACACAACCTAAGCAAACAAGCATGTGAAGTATGCAAGCTAATCAAGCATGTAAGATGCAATGTACACATGTAAGTATGCATGACATGCAACATGTTAAGCGACCAAAAGAGAATGAGTGCCAAATGCATTACAACCTAAGCATGCAACAAGATGTTTATGGGCCAAGTATGTGACAACATGCAAGGCCAATGTACACACACAAACACTCATACACACAAAGTCCGATAGTTGGGCATAAAGAGGCAGCTTGTAAGCATACTTAACATGAACAAATAGCATACATGATAAGCTTTGAAAACATGTAGAAGATGATGCAAAATCAACCTACCAATGCAAGCAAAACATGCAACCAAGCCCAAGGACTTAAACTATGGTCATGTGACACATGGAGCAAATGACCAAAGCGGACCAAAAAAGTCCTAAATCATGCCAAAGTGAGCCCCAAAAATCACTTAGATGGCATCTAAATGATCTAATCTTAGAGGCATGCACAATGGTACAAACATGGAGCATGAAATACCAACCTTTTAAAGCATTAAAAGAGCATCATATGCAAGCATACAAGCATGCCATAAGGACTAAAATGACATGATAAGTGGTTCCAAACCACTGAAACAAAGCAAGTAAAGCATGCTAGAGGGGTCAACACTCAAGGCCTACAAAGGAGATTGCATGGTAGCTATACAAAGCAAGCCATGGATGGCCCAAACAACCAAAAATAGACCTCAAGCACATCAAAACATGCATAAAAGCTTCACAAAGCTAAGCCAAAACAAGTAAGCATAGTGGTCTAAATGCTAGGTGCATGTTAAGGCAATTTTATGGCATTACAAGACAAGTATGCAAAGCAAGCATGGTGTGTCTAAACCAATTAAAAATAGTGCTATATCATGGCAAAATAAGCACAAATAACACTTAAGATATGGCCAACATGCACTTAAACAAGATGCTCACACATGAGGCTAAAATGGCCAACATTGAAGGCAACAAGGAGAGGGGATGACCCTCTCCTTCTTAGGACTTTAAAGCACCATCCCCACCACTGAAATCCCTCTGGGTTTCAGTGGTGAGGAGGCCAAAACAAGGTGGTCCCGGAGCTTACCAAAATAGCACAAAAATGGGGCCAAACAAGGCCTAAGAGGGGTCAAACAACCCCAAACACCAAGACAACCTTAAACAACTATTTTAAGCACTTAAAATCAGAACTTTTTATATGTTAGAAGTTAAGCTTAAAAACAGATGTAAGGATGGCTAAAAGTCTATGCAAAAATGGGGTATTTAAAGGGAAAGTTCTTACCCTTGTAGACCTCTTCAAGAACAATGCTCCAGCAGCCTTCCTTAGCTTGAATCCACTGAAGAACTTCAAGAACACCCCTTTGGCTCCTCATCAACCAAGGTATAGTGTAATGGTAGGTGTCTTAGTGCAAAACTAAGAACAAACACACACAAAGGCAAAAAGAGAGGGAGATATAGAGATGGATAGATACACTATGCAAAACCCTAATCTCAGAGCTCTCTGGAACTTTTTTGTAACCCTTGAGAATGGAGGAGAAGGCCTCCCTTTATAAAGGATCACTCTTGCAAAGCTTACAAAACAAGCTAAACAAGAGTGAAATCCCTTCATACACGTGTATGGAGGGAGGGCAAAGTGGGTGCCAGCTAGCACAGCTGGCACAAAATATCTTTCAAAAGCAGATGCACAGTGGTCAGCCAGCCAAAGATGCCAAATTGGCCAAAACAATGGTTGGCCGACCATCAATAGTGCCGACCGGCCAAACATTTGGCCGATGGCAACAAAACAGTGGCCGGTTGCCTCAAGCCATGGCCGGTGAGGTGTGGGGATGGCCAACAAGCCATTCCTTGCCCTCCAAAGCAAAAACACAAGTGTTTGGCGCAAAACCAAACACAAAACAGTCGAGTCGAGAGATCTTGAGGCAAGGCGCATGGAGGAGACCTCCGGGAACTCAAGACGAACACAAACATGGATGATCACCGAGTGTTCAAACGGTGACGTCCAAGTCTTGAGGACGGTCAAAAATGGGGTGTCTACAGCGTGAATCTGATATATGAGCCAATACGGGCCGATACAGTCTCTGTTTTTGTTATTGTGCTGCGACTCTGTTTTTCTTCTTGATGTGCTCTGTTCTGTTCTGGTTTTTTTTTTTTTTTTTTTTTTCGTCAATCTAAACTGAAGTTGCCTGGGTTTGGCGGGATTCTGCAACTTCCGGTCAACATTTTGAGAGAGAGAGAGAGAGAGAGAGAGAGAGAGAGAGGTGGTTATATTATGGTATGGAAGTATGAGATTGAAGTGGATATACATGAAGGTGCATTGGGAGTCTGAGTTGAGATGGGTAAGAAGAGAGAATTACTTGGGTACATGGAGGTGCATGGGTTTATGGTGGATTTGTAGATTCAAATTTTAAGTTTTTTTTTTTCTTCTATTTATTTGTTTATAGTATGATATAAAAGAGAGAGTTACTTGGATATTACTTGCAGTGAAGAAGCCAGGGATAAGGGTTTTTTTTTCTTCTATTTATTTGTTTTGGAGGTGGTGTGTGGCTACACCTGTTTATACACCTGTACCTCTATTTATATTAATATATATATATATATATATATTTTTTTTTTCCTCAGTACAAGAAAAAATAAATATTCAAATCAATTTTTTTTTTTATTAAAAGTTTAGCATATGTCAAAAATAAATACAAATCATTTAGTTGAAAATGAGTCAAAAATGTTCCTACATAACGAAATTTTGATTGAAATGTAACAAATTAAAGTTAAAAGAGTCAAAAAAATGCATAAAATTTGGTTTTAGAGGGATTGCTAATGATTTTTAAAATTTCACGGTTGCAGTAGCCGATTCCCGATACGTACCGGTCGATACTACCGATACCGATACTCCACGATCGATACCGTTACGTTAGTCGATACCGCGATTTAGAACTATGATCAGTGGGTGAATTTCTAGATCAGTGAATTTCAAGTTTTACGGTGGAGAGAGAACATGGAGGAGAAGAGATCCAACAGATCTCCAATCTCAGCTCTCCGATCTCAACTCTCCGACCTTACCTCCCTTTTCTCTGCCGTCCAATCTCTTCTCCTCCTTCATGTTCTCTCTCCGCCGGCGCTGCAATCTCCAGTTTCAAACTCAGATTCTAACAGCCGAAACCCCAAAGAGTTTGCCGGAATCTGACATCAACACCGGTTGCATCCATGTTTTCTGAAAGCCCGATCGAGATCATCGGAGATCCGACAGATCTGAGATAGATGACGGCGCTGATCTGAGATACACAGAGGCGCCGAAGAAGACATCGGAGACAGAGGTCGAGGGGGTAAGCTCAGGCAGCCATGGAGCTCAAGCAACCATGAAGCTCAAGTGACCACTCTCCCAACGAGGAGAGAGAAGAGAGAGGGAGAGAGAGGGAGGAAAAAGATGATCAGAGTCACCGTCATAGAGCTGGACAGCAGAGGAAGAGACGCTAACGACAGCATGGTTGTGGTTGAATCGGAGATGGAGAGAGAGAGAGTGACCGTTTGTTTTGGCTCTGTCTACCATATAATATATATACGTGGCTAGTTCGGTCTTTTTCGTATGAACTTGTCTTTATGGCCAGTGAAAAAAGAGCCTAAACTTTTAGACTTTCAAAATTTGATTTTAAACTTTGGGTTTGGCTATGGTGTGCAACTTACACCTTACACTTTATACCTTACACTTATACCTTACACTTACACCTTTTGTAAAAAATTAAACCTTACACTTATACCTTTTTTGAGGTTGCACACCATATGCAACCCACTTACACCTTACACCTTACACTTACACCTTATACTTATACTTACACCTTACACTTACACTTTTTGTGTAAATGGCACATGGTGTGCGCTTGCACACTTAAGAAAACTCCTTAAACTTTTAGCCTGAGTAAAAATATTTTGTCTAACTTCTTTCACACTCATATGTACAGTTTCGTTTATCAATTTTAAAAATAAATAAATAATCTATTAGCTCACATGTCTCTCTTAAAATTTTATCTTTTCTTAAAATAAAATGATAATTTCTCTTATATTTTCACATTTTCCATATAATTAAAAATGTAATTTTTCTCACATTCTCATATTCTATAATAAAAAATAAAAAAAAGTAATTTGTCTAACATCTCTTACACTCATATGTACGGTTTCTTTTATCAATTTTAAAAATAAATAAATAATCTATTAATCCACATGTCTCTCCTAAAATTTTAAATTTCTTAAAATAAAAAAAGTAATTTCTCTTACATTTTCACTTTTCATATAGAATTAAAAAAATAATCTATCTTATATCTCTCACACTCTCATATACATACATGATTTCTCTTAATATAATAGTGATTTCTTCTCAAAATAATCTATCACATCTCTCTCACACTCTTATTGTATAAGATCAATTATTGATAAATGATATGAAACATTAATTTCCTTCCACTACCCGTGGCCATGGCTCCGGTTTGCCCAACCCAATATTTTTAAATTTTGAAATAAATATTTTGTTAAGTTTTTTTTACAACAATTAGGGGTGTTTTGGCAATATAGTAAAAATCAACTTTTTTTTACCTTTTTTGAAATACATCACCTCTCTATTTTTTTAACACAAAAAATCAAAAAATTTACATTATAGATACAAAATCACTCATTTAGACAATTTACATTATAGATGTTTTGGATTTTCCCTCCTAGAAAAAATTTCACATTACGAAAAAAAATATAACACTATAATGTAACACTAAAGTAACATCCAATGTAAAATACTAAAAAACTCTTTGGTGCACTTTTTCCAAACGTAACAACAAAACATTCCAAAAAAAAACTCATTGATGTATTTTTTTCAAATGTAACACTCCAATGTAACACTCACAAAAAAAACTCTTTAGTTTATTTTTTTTCTAAACGTAACACATCAATTAATGTAATTAGTATATTTTTTCCAAACGTAACACTCCAATCAATGTAATCCCAAACGTAACACTCCAATCAATGTAATTCCAAACGTAACACTCCAATGTAATACACACAAAACTACTAAAAAATTCTTTAATGTAATTTTTCTAAACGTAACACTCACAATTTGAAATTATACATTTGCTCAAAACTTATTAAGAAAATTTTGTACTCCTTTTGGAATGGTTTGAAGAATCCCACATCAGCTTGGAATAGTTTGAAGAATTCCATATACATATATGTATACATATATATATATATATATATATATATATATATATATTTGGAGTGTTACATTTAGAAAAAATACATCAATGAGTTTTTTTGTGTGTTACATTGGAATGTTACACTAAGAAATTTTTTTGGAGTGTTATATTAGAGTGTTACGTTTAGAAAAAGTATACTACGAACTTTCCTTTTTAGTGTTATATTGGAGTGTTACTTTTGAGTGTTATACAAGAGTGTTACAGTTTGAAATTATACATTTTTCCAAAGTTTACTAAGAGATTTTTTTACTCATTTTGAAATGTTTGAAGAGTCCCATATCCTTTTGGAATATTTGAAAGATCCCATATTTCAAGTCATTTTTGTACTCATTTTGAAATGTTTTTCAAATAAAAAAGATTCTTATATAAAGATTGATCTCAAATTTGAGTCTCATAAATTGTGTGCATTACCTTTCTAGCACACACAAAAAAAAAAAAAAATATATATATATATATATATAATAAGGGTATAACTGTAAATTTAATTTCTAAATAATATATTAAGTAGGTGTTTGGCATGTGCTAAAATAGCATATGCTATTTTAGCATATTATCCTATTTGGGTCACAATCATCTTATTTGGATCACATTCATCTTATTTGGATCACATCATCCCTCTATCACACCACTTTAAATCCAATCCATATTTTACTTTTTTTTCATAAAAAGTCAAAAAGTATACTAATCTAATACTTCCCACACAAATCACCTTTCTAAAATCAAAGGAACTAATTGGTCCATAAAAAATCCTTGAGACTAAATGGATTATCATTCCTCAAAATAGGATTTATAGGTAAATTTTCCTGTAATATATGATATTTTTCTTAATCAATATCATGAACAAATATAAATTACTGTTATCTATATTTTATCAAAGAGACATTTAAGAATCTTTAAGAATTTCATAGTATTAATCTGAATTTCTGATTTTATTTTTAAAAAATTTACAAGTTAGAAACACACGTGGCATGAAAATATTGCTCCATCTTACAATATAAATAATTTAAAATTTTAAAAATCTTTGCATAGAAAGTAAAAAAAAAAAAAATTAAGATATTTAGCTATATCTAAGTCACATCTAATTTAAAACTTAAAAATTTTTAAAAGAAAATTCCAAATGTAATATTAATTTTATATAATTTGAAATTTTAAAAATATTTATTTCAAAATACTAAAATTTATCAGCATAACCAAAAAATTACATTAAAAAATGTGAGTCTTTTCAATAAAATATGGTGGGAAAATGTAGAAATTAAGGATGGGAAATTGAGGATGGGAAGTTGAGAAAGGGAAAGCAAAAAAAAAAAAAAAAAAAAAAAAAAAAAAAAAAAGAAGCCTTCTTAGGATTACAATTATGGTCTAGACAATGTAATTTCTATAATTTACTCAAATTTATTTGCTTTAATTTTACCAATTGAATTATAACACATGTATTTATCACACAATACTTTGAAAAAAACATTATTGGCAACACATACTGACACAAAACACATTTTCGTGTAATTTTTTTGCACATGTAATTTCCATAACTTAAATTTAAGTAAGAACTTGAAAACTAAGAATAACTTGAATTCTTAAAAACTGTAAAAATTTAACATTAAATCTAAATAGTAATAATGAAAATTCTAATTATTGAACATGTGGAGTAAACATATTTAAATAGTAATAATGAAATTTATAACTTTTGATCTCAACCAACAACATGCTCAAATACTACTTTAATTTAATTTTTATAGTTTAAAAGTAAAGTTTGATATTTCAAAATTCAAACAGCTTGAACCCTCAAAAAAAAAAAAAAAAAAACTTAAAGTATCATGTTGATAATTTATTTAATCATCTAATGCATTAGCATTAACAATTTTTTTTTTTAAAAAAGGACAATAGTATTCACTCTTATAAAACAAAAATAAATGACTTAAAATGAAGTATAAATATCATTTTTTAAAAAAAAATTAAGATAAGCATATTTTAAGCTTAAAATTATGTCTACTTATTTTTTTTTTAAGTATAAAAGAAATTCCCGTGCATATCTGTAGACACCCCATTTTTGACCATCCTCAAGACTTGGACGTCATCGTTTGAACACTCGATGATCATCTATGCTCGTGTTCGCTTTGAGTTCCCGAAAGTCTCGGCTGCACACCTTGCCTTAGGATCTCTCAACTTGTCTGTTTTGTGCTTGGTTGTGGACCAAGGAGTTGTGTTTTTGCTTCTGAGGGAAGAGGGTGGCTTATTGGCCATCCCTGCAACCCATCGGCTAAGGCATTGTGCCATCGGCCATATTTTCTTTCCATCGGCCATAAGCGTTGGCCGATCGGCACTCTTTTTGGTCGATCGACCATTTTTTTGAGCTGAGACCTTTCCATCTGTTTTTTGCAAATATTTTGTGCCAACAGTGACAGCTGGTGGGCACAATTCTCATCCTCCATACACGTGTATGGAGGGATTGCATTCAAGACTGAAGCTTGTTCAACAAGCTTGAGAATTGAAATTCTATAAGAAGGGAGCCTCCCCTCCATTTCCAGAGGTTCTGAGAATTTGATATACAAGTTCTATATCTCTCTCTCTATATATATATATATATATATATTTTACCTCTCTCTCTCTCTCTCTTTCTCCATTTGTTATTGTTTGTGCCCAAAAGTGTAAATCCTTCACACTATTGCACACAAACACCTACTAGAACACCATCCTTTGGTTGCTGAGGTCCTTAGGAGTTGGTCTTAGAATTTTTGGAGTGGTTTAAGCTCAGAAAAGGTGATGGATTTGTGTTCTTGAAGGTGTTCTTCAAGGGTGAGCAACTAACCTTTTAATCCCTCATTCTTGCTTAAGCTTTTAGACCTATTTGCATATTGTTTTAAGCTTAACTCTAAACTAAAAAAAGTTCTGATTTTGTGTGCTTGAGATCTTTGTTTAAGGTCATTTTTGTGTTGGGGGTAGTCTACCCCCTCTTAGGCCTTGTTGGTCTTATTTTGTGCCTTCCTTTTAAGCCTTTGGGACCACCTTGTTTGGGCCATCTCACCACTGAAATCTAGAGGATTTTTGGTGGTGTAAAGGTAGTTTTGAAGTCCCAAATAGGAGAGGGTATCCCCTCTCCTTGTGTCTTGCATGATAGTATAAGGGGCTCACAATAGTAGCATGTTTACTTAGCATGTTTTGGCCCCATTTCAACAAGTATTTGGTGTTATTTTGCCATGTTATACCTCTGTCTAAAGTTGGTTAATAGCCTCTTGCAGGCACCACGCATTTGTCTTGCAATCCTCTCTATTGCTTTAACATGCATCATGTGTTTGGACCATCATTCTTGCATGTTTTGGCTCAACTCAAAGAAGCTTTCCCTCATGTTTTACCATGTTTGAGCTCTGATTTGTGTTGTCTTTGTCATGCATGCATTGTTTTGTATAGCCATGGTTCAATCTAGCTTACTAGCTTTGTGTATTGAGTCGACTAGCATGTGTTGCTTGGGCTTTTGGCATGATTTAGCATCATTTCTACCATGATTTCAGTGTATATTCCATGGCCACGCACTCACATTTGCCACTCTTTCCATGCATTGGAGGGTTTATGGTTTAAGCTTTAAGATTGAGCCATTGCGTATGCCATTTTCCTTAGGCCTTTTGGATGCCATCTAAGTGGGTTTTGGGGCTTATTTTGACATGCCATAACTCTGATTTTCATTGGTTAAGTCATGCCATGTTTGGTTTTGATAGGTGTAGTGTAACACCCCTCGTAGCCTTGTATGCTTCATGCTTTTGGTATTTTGTTCTATATTGTGTTGGCTAGGTTCAAGCATGCTTTTGGTCTTATCTTGACCTGCCTTGGGACTGTTTTGGTTGCCCTCGGCCCTTTGGGGCTTGCTTTGCATGGCCATGGTTTAAGTCCCTTTGCTAGTTTCAAGCTTTGAGCTTTCTTGCATGCTATGCTTGCATTGTTTGGTTGATTTGGCATTATTCCTAACATCATTTCAGAGCATGTAGTGTTGTCACACTTGCATGCTTTTCGCTCTTTAAGTGATCTTGAGAGTTAGCCTCCTTATGCCTTAATTCTTGGGCCAAGTGTATGCATGTTTGTTTGTGCATTTCATGCCATTGATTCATCATTTTGGCCACTGATTTGGGCATGGCTGGGGTCTGCCCATTTCGGTTTAAGTCCATCTTTGCATGTTGTTGCATGCTTATCCATCCTGCATGTTGTTGCATACTTGTTAGATTGCATGTTGTCGCATACTTGTTTAGGTTGCATTGCATTTTGCATGCTTATGTTGCATTGCATAAACATCTCCATGTTGCATGCATTGCATTGTGTTTGGTTTGGGGTGTTAAACCAACCACGAGGAAAGAGGGACGTTTCATACTTGAAGTGATGAAACATGCCTCAATCCTCGGTCACCGACCCTCTTGATCATGCATGATAGAGGTTAAGGCATTATATGTTTTTTGTGCATTTCATTCGCATTGAATTGTGCGACTCGGCCTCTTTGGCCATCATGCATCAAAATGTGTGATCGATGGCTCGAGAGTCGAGCACTACACTCCTTTGAGTTTCAAACATGATAAGGGGTGTAGTTTCACAACATTTTCTTGCAAATGTATTGCCATGCCCTTGTTTGTACTCTGCTACAGCAAAAGGAGCAGTTTGCAGGAAGAGATGGTCGATCGGCTATCTAGTGTGCCGATCGGCTACAAATATTTGGCCGATAGCCTCAAAAGTGGTCGATGACCCTTTTCCCTTGGCCGATGGCCTCTCAGTATGTCCATGAGGTGGTTTAGAAGCATCACAGAAATTTTCACAGTTTTCAGAAGTCAAAAACAGTACAAACAGAGGCAACATGAGGCATGGCAACGGATTTCCGGGAGGATGCGACCGAGCATGCATCTCTTCATCGCCGCCATTTCAATATTCATGATTAGTTTGTGTAATTTAATCATTTAATTGGTTTTGTAATATTCATTTAGCTTAGTGTAGCTATTTGTTCAATTTGGATTGTAATAATTAATTAGCTTGTTAGTTAATTAGTTTTGATGTTGTAATAACTAGTCTAATTAGATTATTAGATTAGTTGCATAGTGTAGCGTAGCTAGCTTAGCTTATTTATTCGGACCCTCTGTCGAGAGGGCACAATTTTGTAATAAGTGTGCGTGAGTGTGTGAATGTCTTCCAACCCCACGTCTTTCTCCTTTTTACTTAACCGCTTACGATGGTTATTTCTAGGTCATATTTCAATTAGCATCCTTATGCTTGCATGCGTGCATCCATTCATCTGTCTTGCATGCATCGGGCTTGGCGCATCATACAAACTGCATAGTATTTCAATACTTACTTGAATACGTGTTCAACAGCATGTTATCAAGTTGCATGTCATATGCCATCTTAGAATAGCCGAGCCTATTTCTAGCTGCATTTTGCATGTGTTGCATTAGCCATCTTAACATAAACTAGGATCTTGCATGATTTCTAACTAGTTGTTGTTTTGGCTCGGAGTACTAGGTAAGCTTTTACGCTTTAGCGTCCTTGCATGAGTGTGAGTGTTGCCATGATAGCATGCTTGCCATGAGGCTAACTGCTTAAGTGTATAACTGCATGAATGCCTGTGGGTGAAGGTTGGATTGCTTGAATTGGAACAATTCAACGAAATATGAGTTTTAAGCCCACTTGAGAGTGGCAAAATCATATTTTCTAAGCCCACTTGAGGGTGGCAAATACGCGTTTTAGCCTACTTGCAAGTAGCACCTTCAAACCATTTTCAAACAAACAAACATGAGATGTTTTGTTCCAACTTAGGCGATCTAGTCTATACTTGTATGCTGTGCGCATCACGTAGTAAAGCTAGCTAATAAACTGGGATAAGAACACATGTGTTTTTAAAAACAAAATATCATGCTTAGTAAAAGCCAATCTTTGATCGGGTGAGCGGGGGTGCTCAATGCATGACCTTCCCCTCTCATACCCAAGTTCCCGAGCCGAGGCAACTTTGGTGATGACGGACACGTGGCCTTAGGCACGAGTCAGGGTTTCCTAAATTTCCCAAAACAAAAACATTTAGGTGGCGACTCTGTATCTGACAAAGCAGTCTATGTTTGGCACTTCTTTATAAAAATCAGTTTTCCAAAATGATTTACCGGATTTGGACTCTTTGGTGATTTATCGATCTTACATTGCACTTTGCGAGATTAGATTCAGAACCATGGCATTGAGTCCGAACTGTAGTAGCTAATGAACAAAACGGATTTGGCGCCATTCGCGCGCGGAGCCGGTACCTTTGGGCACGTCTACAATATCGCACAGGTATACTACTAGTTTAGGATGTGATGACCGAGTACGTAAACCGCCTCGTTCCTCTTTGATTTACGTTGGGTCTGCCTTTGTTAGAGTGTCGGGTTTAACCAGGAATCTTATTAACGGTTTGGGTTTGTTGTGTTTGGAAGCTTTTCTCAAAGTCCTTATTCATATTTACTTCTGTGCCAAGTTTCACATGTTTCGGAAGGTGCGGGGTTGAATCCGGGTGTCTCGAGTCGAGCTGGGATGATTTTCTAGCTGGGAGGCTGAGCCACATGTGCGGGGGCCTGGGCTGCATGTGCGGTGAATAAGAGAGTTGCCATGGCGCATTCTGCTTTATATGCAGGTGCAAAGGGAGGTGCGGAGAAGAAGTGCCGCACATACGGGGATGAGAGCCACACGTGTGAAGGGGTTTGCCACACGTGCAGGAATTGGTGCCGCACGTGCGGGAAACGTTGAGTCCGAAAAGAATCTACTTTTCTTCTCTTTGGGATGAGTGTATCTCACTTTTGTGTATCTCTCTCTCTCTCTCTAATCCTTCTCTCTACATGTCCCTACACCAAATTAGATCAAAACCATGATTTCTTTAAATCCATTAGAGTTTTGCCCTTAGCTCCTTCATCAAAGTTGGAGAACTTTTCGAGAGCTACGTTGTGTGCGGTGGAGATCGGGTTTTGGCACCGTCGATTTTGAGGCCTTCTCCTCTTTTCCCTCCAAGAACTTGAGGTATGGATTTTTTTAGAGTCATATATATATATTTTTAAAAGTTTATGTTGATTTTGGAATTTCCTTTGGTGGCATTGAAAGTTTGGTTTTGGGCTCAAGAATATTGGTGGTTTTGAAAGTGGGTTCATCCCTAGTCTTTTTTTAAAATGATTCTCTTGAGAGTTTTGAAACTACATTAATTGAAGAAAGATGTTTTTGGTAAGACTCTTTCAAAAGATGAGAGAATGTCTAGTTTTGGTGAAAAACCTAGAAAATTTGGGGGTTTTGGAGGATGTTGAGAATTTATGGTTTTATTTCCTTTTTCTTATGTGTTGAATGAATGAATGATTAGAAATTTCTTATTGTTATATATAAAATGGCAATTTTCTTAGAATACAAGAAATAGTGGAGATTTGGAACTTATTGTTAAAATTGTAGATGTAGTCATGAAATGACTAATTTGTTGACAACACATGAAGTGTGGAAATATTGTTACTATTGATGAATTTGAATAGATATAAGGTTATCTTGTGAAATTACATTGGAAAGGGAAATGGAAATTGTGACCACCATGATTGAATTATGTGAAAAATTTGAAAATGAGAGAGTATTGTATTGTATTGCATTGATAATTGTTGCATTGGCATTTCAATTCATTTTGTTGTTACAAATTTTGAATTGAGATTTGGAATTTGTGCATTGTGAAAGGAATGTTGTGAAATGAGATTTATTGAAATGTTTTGGGATAAATACATTGGTCAATCCGGATAGGAGGTGTAGATGAAATTGATTAAGTTGGCCTGAGTGTCTGAGGTGAAAGATCGAAAACACGCGTGGAGGAGGTACCACGTGCCTTCCAGTTAGTTACCAGTAAAGTGGGGTTTTGGTAGTACTAGTTATGCCTACTTGTAGGCACCAACATAGGGATTACTTGAGTCGTATTTACTGCCCCTTGAGCATGATGTAAAATTATTGAATTGTTAAAATTTCAAGTTTTCATGGGACATGACACTTTTCCAAAAAAAAAAAATGTTCACATTACTTCTTTTTTTATTTTTTAAGAAAAAAGCATAGCATGGCATGTGCATTTCGATCTACGAGACTTGTATAAAATGTATATACTTTGTTAATAATTTTCCTACTGGGCTTTATGCTCACCTTATGGGATTTTGGTGCAAGAAAAGATGTGGTGATATCGCCAAACTAAGTGCGCGGATATACGTGTTGAGAGCACGAGGCTCTATTTTGTTGTGATTGTAATTTTTGCAAGCCAAGGGCTATACGTGTATGGATTTGAGTAACCGTCTTGTGTAACCGGACTTCAGCCTTGGACTTTGTAGCCCCTTGAGGGCGTTTATATATTTTGACTATATGTTTACATGCTATAGATTCTTGTACCGAAGTCATTGAATGTATATCTGTAACATGCCCTGGAGGCACCCATGCACGTTAAAGAGTTCGGACCCTCGGTCTCTTTGATCTAGTCTCACGAGTACAATGCGAAACATAGACGAGAGTTCAGATTTGGAAACTTTATAGAAAATCCATTTTATTACAAAATTATTGCCATAAATGGACTGCGTCATCAGATCTCAGAGTCGCCACCTAATATTTTGGAAAATTAGGAAACCCATGACTCGTGCCAAGGTCACTGTTCGTCATAACCAAAGTTGTCTCGGTTCGGAACCTTAGGTATAAGAAAGGAAGGTCATTAATTGATCACCCTCGCTCACCCGATCAAAAGATCGGCCTTTACTAAACAATGATATGAATTTTATTTACTTTATACGTTCATATTCTGATTATTTAATAAATCCTCAAAATTACTATGTGAAGCATAAGTATAGATTATGTCATTTATTTTGGAATAATTTGATTTCATGTATTTTGAAAGAGTTTCGAAGATGTACAACCCAAATAAATTGAGTTTACAAAAAATCAACATTATTCCAAATTAAGTGACATAATCTCCATCCACTGGCATTCATACAGTTATATCAAGTAAGCAAGTAGCCATATGGTAGGATGCTTAAACATAATAAGAAAGACACACACAAAACGGATGTTAAAGCATAAAAACTTACATGTTTGTCGTCCCGCGAAAGTTAGTAAATCATGCATGATCTTCTATACAAAATCCTAATGCAATTCACTCATGAGATATAACTAAAGATTCGACTTCTAAGATATGACTTGTGAATCATCTCAAGAATATGAGGTAGCGCACATAATCACATAGGAATTTATTAAATTCACAAATGCAAACTTAGCTGAATCAAGATGCATGAAACATGGATGCAAAGCATGCATATAACGAAAAACAAAATATGATGCATATTCACAAATAAAGAAAGCAAGTAAAAGAAGAGGATAAAAAGAAGTGGGGCGGGGAATTATTACAACATTTGAAAGAATAATTACAAATCAAATTAGAGAGGGATGGGGAGAATATTACAACAAAATAAAAGCCTCACAAAACACTTAAAATAAAATAAACAAAAGAAAAATCCTCATATGCCTTGAAAACCACCGGAAACTGTTACGCTTGAAGCAAGAAGACTGCTCTGCTCTCTCTGGGGAAACTTATTTTGCGGCAGCACTATTCATCACGGGGCACTATTTACAGCTGACAGTACTATTCACCACGACAATTACTATTCACCATTCTTGGTCGTTATTCATCTTATTGGGCATTTTTGTCCGCAGTTATTATTCATCGCAAGAGGTACTATTCATCGTCAAGGTTACTATTTTTCTATGGAGGTTACTATTTACGGCCGATCACTATTTATCCGGTGGGGTTACACTTTAACAAATTAGATGGTTCGACCGATCATTTAAAGTGGTAAAATTATAACAATTTATAAGTAGTAAACTACAACATTTTATTTAAAGAAATAAATTACAAACAATTTATATACAATAGTAAATTATAACAGATATGTGGGTGGTGCATCCTTCCCGTTAAACTAAAAAAATAATTATATAAACAAAATAGATAGATATGTGGGTGGTGCAGCCTTCCCGTTAAAGCAATGAAATAATTATATAAACAAAATAGTAAATTATAATAGATATGTGGGTAGTGTAGCCTTCCCGTTAATGCAATAAAACAGTTATAAAAGATATAAATGAAGTATTTAAACAAGTTATATCATATTTTAAATTAAATAAAAGTCTGCGAAAATTCACCTTTCGAGGAAATGATGAATTTTCTGATTCACAAACTTTTTTTTGATTGCCCTCAAGGTTGTGGAATGTATTCTCAATTCTCAGTCCAAATTTTGGAATTATAGCTTTAGTGGTTGGTTTTTGAATGGTGTATGGAAACAAAAGTTTGGTTCAGAAAAATAAAATATCTAAGAAAATATTTTTACTTTCTCTCTCTCAAAAACTAATTTTCCTTCTTTTCTTTTCTTTCTGATTCTTTTTCCTCTCAATTCTTTGATCTCTCTTCCTCTCAATTCTCTGATCTCCATCCCTTTTATAGAAAATAAAATTAAGAAAATGACAAAAGAACAAACGCTGGAAGGAGCTGATTTCAAAAGGTGCATAGTTATTTTACTGTGCACTGCACAGTAAAATTATTATGCACTTTACAATATAATAATATATAAAAGGTATTATTAGCATAAATATATGTTCAAATACCTAAAAATATATATAAAAACACACAAATATATAAAATTATAAAATAACAAAATACATGGACTAATAAAATATATTTTAGCAATCTAAATATATAATATAATTTGACCAAAGTGGGTCTAAAATAAAATAAAAAAACAAACGGTTGGAGGCGTGGGAGTTTCAAATGAGGAATAGTATATAATACATAATATATAAAATATTTAATATTTAATATATATATATACAAAAGTATGGTGCGCAGGTGAAACCGCGACACCAAATAAATAAAATATTATATATAATAATATAACACACCATATATATATATATAATATAATATTACATATAAAAAAAAGTAAAAGAAAATAGAGAATGGATCTCAAATAATTTGGCAAAAACGGGTGTGAGGTTGAGATTAAAGTTTACATTCCATCTTTTCATTGAGAATTTTGTGAGATAGCATATTTTTATTTTCATCATCAGGTAATCAAAAGAAAGCATACAAGTCTTAGGACTGGTCAAAATGGGGTGTCTACAGTTGTCCCTCTTTGACAGAGCTCAAAGTCATTTATTGACGTGAGTGAATGTCAAAGCCCAAAGACGACCCTTTTGACAAGGCCGTAAGACTTGGGCAAACAAACAAGATGCAGGTGCAAATCGTTGAACCCGATGGTTGCCTACGTATCCTTTTGCAAGGAATCATACCAGTGTAATTCAGGGGCAGAATGCAAATGATATGCAATCGAAAATTGAACTCTTTTTTTTTTTTTTGTCTTTTTTGAAAAAGTGCATGATTAATGCAATACAACAAGTAATATGAAGCATAACAAGGGACACAACCCAAATACATCCACGTAAGAGAATGAAATGTAACCGATGGTCCCAAAATGAGGAAGGTATTAACCAAGGGGTAGTCTTAACCAACAACCCAAGAAAAGGGAGGTATTAACCGATAATGCTTCGGGCTGCCAACTCGAGAAAGGGATAGTTTCGTCATCCCGAAAAAGAGCTAGTACAAATGAGTGTTTTTTACAACCCAAAAAGTGGAAGCCGGCATAAACTATGTCAAATGGTGATGTGAATAAATTGTAGCCAAGTGATGCAACATATAACTATGCAAATGATATGCTAATGCAAGTGAAAGTTGGTTTTTTCTTTTTCTTCTTTTATTTTGGAAACGCATGATGTGTACAATGCAAGACGTAATGTATAATGAGACAAGCCTCATGCAAATGATATGAAATAAAAGAGGGTGCATCGTATACAAATATGCATACCGCACAAATGAAAGAATGGAGTGCATCGCATACAAATATGCATACTGCACAAATGAAAGAGGGGTGCATTGCATACAAATGTGCATACTGCACAAATGAAAGAATGGGGTGCATCACATACAAATATGCATACTGCACAAATGAAAGAATGGTGCATCGCATACAAATGTGCAACAACACAAATGATGAACTTGAAATCCAAACACGTCTCACACTAGAGGAGGAAAGATGGTGTGAACACAAGGTGCACCTGATATTTTTAACCAAGTAAATCAATAACCTAACGCGTCTCACACGAAAGGAGGAAAGATGGTGTGAACACCAGGTGCACCTGATGTTTTTAACCGAGTAAATCAACAACCTAACGTGTCTCACACGAAAGGAGAAAAGATGGTATGAACACCAGGCCCATCTAATGTTTTTAACTGAGTAAATCAATAACCTAACGCGTCTCACGCGAAAGGAGGAAAGATGGTGTGAACACCAGGCACACCTAATGTTTTTAACCGAGTAAACTTGCAATCCTAAAGCATTTCACACGATAAGAGGAATGGCGGTGTAACTAACAAGCGTACCTAACCGTATTTCATATGGAGAAGGGGGAGGTTTTAATCGAGAAAATGTCAAATCCTAAAAGGAGCAAAGGTGCTGTAACCAATGGGCGTACCTAACCGTATCTCATACGGAGAGGGGGAAGGTTTTAACCGGGTAAACATCAAATCCTAACACGTTTCATGTGAAAGAAGCAAAGGTGGTGTAACCAACAAGCGTACCTAACCGTATCTTATACGGAGAGGGGGAAGGTTTTAACCGAGTAAACATCAAATTCTAACACGTTTCACATGAAAGGAACAATGTGGTGTAACTAACAAGTGTACCTAACCGTATCTCATGCGGAAATGGAGAAAGTTTTAACCAGGTAAACATCAAACCCTAACACGTTTCACGTGAAAAAGAACAAAAGTGGTGTAACCAACAGATGTACCTGACCGTATCTCATATGGAAAGGGGGAACATTTTAACCAGATAACCATCAAATCCTAACACGTTTCACATGAGAGGAACAAAGGTGGTGTAATTAACAGACGTACCTAACCGTATCTCATACGGAAAGGGAGAAGGTTTTAACCGAATAAACTTGAAATCCTAACGCATTTCATGCGGAAGGAGAAAAGGTAAATTCAAAGTTCAAATGCGTCTCACACGAGTGGAAGAAGGTACAGTAGAATGATTTTTTTTTCTTTTTTTGTTTTCAAAATTCCTTTTTCTTTTTTTTCATAAATACCAAATACCATATACATGTACATACCATATACATAATATAAATATGTATACAGGCATACACAGGAAAACTACATACATATATGGAGACACACAAACATACATGTATATATTGACAATATACACATTCAAGAAATGTTCCGTTACTATCGAGGATATTCCATTTTCTGATGTCAACGGTGCGTCACGCTAGCGTCACCACACAAAAATAAAACAAAAATACAACTCTGTTGCTATGAGGGTTCGAACCCCTAACCTCGGGCTCGTTTGACCAATCCTTAACCGCTAAGCCAAACCAATTCTTTTGACAAAATATATATACAAGATATATGTATACAGACACAGTATATATACATATCTATATCTTTCCCCCTCCCTTGTTTTTGTCTCACTCTCCCTCTTCGCCTTCTTCAAGTGTCATGTTTGGCGCGTGATTTCAACAAACACGGCGCCTGACCGACAGAGCTAGACCCTCCCTACTTTTTTTTCTTTTTTTTTAATGATTACCTCAGCACCTTCACCCCCTTTTTGTCTTCTTCTCCTTCCTTGTTCTCTTCTTAAACTGAGACATGTGAGAGAGGTAGAGCAAAAGGCTTTAAACTCTCTCTGCCACCACTCTGCAACCCCTTTATTTTGCTTCACTCTCCTCTGATATGGCCTTTTCCCGCGGTTCTCTCACTCTCTTTCTAGACCTCAACGAGTCCACAATAGAGATAACCAATTCTGATTTTTCATCCCAACCGCGTGCTCCTCCTCCTTCCCCTGTTTTTAACATCCCTGCAATGTCAGTTGAGCAACTGATGACTGCTTAGTCTAACATTGAGGCCAATTCTTTCACGCTGAAAGCATGCATGGAAACCGTGACTGCGGTCTCCAATCTGTCTCGTCGGCTAGTGCGCAGGACGAATGACGTGCATCGATTGAATGCACAACTTTCTTTAGTTCAACGTATGTACAAAGATTCTTGAGGGGAAGTTAGTGGATTGAACAAACAAATCAAGGAACTAAAACGACAAGTGACCATCGCAGCTCGTTATAGGACTACCTTTGATGGCTAACGAGGGATCATCTCTTTTGGCGGTTTTGTAGACACTGAGGCAGGGTCTTCAAGGACTTCCCACAATGAAGTCAAAAGAAAGTGATCGATAGGAGAGTCAAGTGCTGAAGCTGCCAGCAAGGAGGTTGGCGTATATCTTGTAGCCGAACTACTACCAAAATCTGAGAGCATATCCCTCTGGGGTTTTTTTTTTTTTTTTGTCTCTGTAATCGGGGATTTCATCCCCTGACTTCAATAAAATGAGGTTTGTTTTTTCACATTAATGGCGTGACTGGCATATCACTTTGTGCTTGAAAACAATTTGTTTGATTGAATTTGAGAATGATTGAATTTTGAACTCTGAATTGAACACTGATTCCATACTAACCAGAATCAAAGAATGACTTAATGAAAGAAAAATGAAGCAAAATGATCCAAACATAGTTACATACACTGACTAGTATGAAAGGAACTAAAAAACGTGACTCTGAAACACAACCATTGAGCCTACGCGATTCTGCAGTTTGTCATTATGAATTGAAATCGAAATTGGTGGGCCTACCAAAAAGTTGGCTGACGAACTGATGAATTGGCCAAAGAGTTGTCGTGCCAGTTGAAAGATGAAGCAACACGCCTGGAATCGAACCCCGCTGGATGAATAGTAACTTCCGATGGTGAATAGTTGACTCGAGCGGGGAGAAGACAAAAACTCTTTCTCGACTATGCCCCTAGTTTATTGCCTTGACTTTTTCTCTTGATTTTTTGTAAAAATGTTTTGATCAACGTGAGAGTTAGATTAGCATACTTATTCCATTTTCTGTTTTGAAATCATGTAAGTTAAGCTATAAGCATTAAATTTTTTTCTCTTTTTTTTAAGTCCAAAGAATGGTCTGGTTTTACAAAAATGGAATAATTTTTGAGAAAAATTAGTCGGCTTCATTCAAAATAATCAAAACCTATTTTCGCAAATGGCCACTACCCGACCAACATGGAATCAACCATTGGGGTGCATAGTCCCATGCCAGATAATTTTGAATTAGTTCTGTTGTAGTAATAGTGATAACTGAACCGAATCGAACGAAGCCGAGCAAACTGGGTCAAACCGAACTAAACCGAGCTGAACCGAGTTGAATCGAACTGAACTGAGCTGAGCGGAATGGAGACAATCCATGCAAACGTGGATAAGGTAACCAGGTCGACTAAAGATACATTCGACAATATGGATGAGATGAGTGAGTTGAAAATGGCTATGGCCGAACTTCAGGATGAAACTGTCTACGTATCCCAAAGATAGGAATCAGGCCTTATGTAGTTCCGGCTTAGGTTCACCCGGGTATTAATGCTCTCCTTATGTGCTCTAACTTTTGCCAAAGCCGCCCTTCTAGGTTTTCAACCTTGCGAGCTTTTTCATTTTTTCATTTTTCTATTTTTTCATTTATTTATTTATTCATTTATTTATTTTCTATTTTTTTTATTTATTTATTTTTTCTTTTTGCTGCTCTAACTTTTGCCTGGGTCGCCCTTTCGGGTTTTCAACCCAGCGAGCCTCTCAAGGGTGGTACTTTCGTTTTAGCTTGTCTATGTTGATTGGTTGTGAGATCTCTAGGCTATCCACATCTATAAGAATGACTGCTACACTTGACCAAATAGACACGATGATGTGGGGACTAGGCTGATTGGGTCTGAATTTGCCCCTAGTGTAGTGGATAGGAACTTGATTGTCCTTCAATAATAAAACTCATTCTCTCATATTCCATGATTGTGCTTCTTTTTCGGTCTTCATTAGCTTGAGAAATGATCCAGATTGAATCTGTGTCACTTCGACCTTATTGCCCTAATTCAATGGCTGCTTCCAATCTGAATTACATTCGACCTTATTGCCTCTAGTTCAAGGGTCGCCTCCATTCTGGCTATGCAAGCCTTATACTTTGGTTGACTACTGAACATTCTGAATCAAGGTTTGAAAGTTAAGGAGGTCGGACCTCAAGTCGAGAGGGATCCTATGTTGTACAATCTCAAGATCAATTCCAAGCATATCTTCATAGGACCACTCAAAAACATTTTTTGAAATCTTTTCACAAAGTGACTAATCGCTCGTGCTCTTGTAAAGACAATATAGAACCAATCTGGACCAAGCCAAGATCCTTCTCAGTACCCACATTAACAGAAATGATCTCATTCATCAAGGGCTTAGCACACATCTCTTCCTCTCAGTCGATCAAAATTTGTAAATCCCGAGGAATTTTTTCCTCTTCATTTTTATCAAAGTTTTGGGAAAGAGTTTTGTAATTTTTGGTCAATGCAATGAATTAAAGGCACAGAGAAGTAGGCAGAATCTATGGCACTTTTATTAAAAAGAAACTATGACTCAGCGATGAGAACAGACTCAAAAGAAAATGACAAAGAAGACCTAGACAGGACATAAATGTCTAGGTTAGCATTCCCGAAATCAACATATTTAGACTTGTTAGAATGACTCGAAATACCAAATCTACAGACTGGGTGGAATCAAACTCAGACTTAACACTCAATTCAGAAAGTAAAATGAAATCATTCTCAAATTGCTAAAACAATACATGTCATCCACCACGTCTAGAAAGAAATGTGTACAATCAGTAGGTGGTTCATCCCTCGATCACAGAGCTAGTTGCATTATCCCCCAAGTTTATTGGCCCATCATCGGTAGATTTTGTGGGTTCTTTGGGTAGGGTGATGACCTTAAGTCTTTGGGGTTGAAGCAGAGCTATGGCTTTACTGTTGATGAGATCTTGAATCTCATGGCGTAAGCGAAAACAATAATCAGTCTCATGACCATGGTGTTGGTGAAAGGCGCAATATTTATTGGGGTCATGTCTGGCTAATAGAATATCAGGGAGAGGTTGGGGATCAAGGAGCTTGAGGTGGCCCTTTTCTATGAGGATTTCTGTGGCATGGGTTGGGGGGGATGTGGAGTGGATGAAAGGGTTTATTTGGGAGTCGAGCTGACTCAACTGTTTGTGGGCCAATATTGCCAAAGGGATCAGCAATGGTGGTAGTGGTGGCAACGACTATATTGATTTTTGAATATATTCTCTAGAATTTGAGCCATCACCGGTTCTAGGGAGTTGATTGGGGATGATGTAGTTGACAAAGGAAGGGTACTTTGAACAGTCTACTGGTGTGAGTCTTACAAAACTTAGGGGATAATAGACTACTCTGAAGCTATAGTGCTACAACTACCTTGCAAAAACAAAAATAGGACCTCCAATTAGAATTCTGGTAGCATTTCGGTCCAATTCACACGACTGACCATTGTATACATCACCAAAAAACTAAACTCAACCTCACAAACTGAAATGCTTGAACCACTCATTCAAATTTGAGAACCCCTGTATAGATCCAATACATTGCACATAACACATATCAGGAAAGAGAACAAACACCCCTATGGGGGCTAGGGTTACCCTGTCCTAGCTATAAAATGATCTAGGGTTTCACTATTTAAACAAGCGGCATCATACATCCTAGAAATGGAAGAGCATCTTGTCTTATTGTTGGAAGGTACTAGAGCTCACTATATGCACAAGGTTAGCTGTACTCTAAAGGTTAAAGTCACGGTGATGTTACCAAAGAGTCCTTTGGGCCATAACCAATAAAGATCCCAGGAAATAAGAAGAGTCAATTTAGCCTCTCATTGGAGTCTGAGAACCTTAGATAGCAAAGCTAGATAGCAGAGCTACCTTTTTGACAATTCTCAAAAGGTTATAACACAAGGCCTTTAAAGTATCGTAATGATAGGTGTAGGGTCACAAAAAGCTTGCTTGTGCTCCCACCAGTATCTGGGCAACACAGGGACTAGAAGTGCACCAAAGCATGCAATGCAATGAACATATAATTGAAAATAAAAGTCATATCACGGAGTTCGAGTTAAGATTTCATAAAATCCCTAGTGGAGTCTCCAGAAACTGTAACATGCCCAGGAGGTACCCGCGCACGTTAAACAGTTCAGACCCTCGGTCTCTTTGATCTAGTCTCACGAGTGCAATGTGAAATATAAATGAGAGTTCAGATTTGGCAACTTTATAGAAAATCCATTTTATTACAAAATTGTTGCCATAAATGGACTGCGTCATCAGATCTCAGAGTTGCCACCTAATATTTTGGGAAATTAGGAAACCCATGACTCGTGCCAAGGCCACTGTTTGTCATAACCAAAGTTGTCTCGGTTCGGAACCTTAGGTATGAGAGGGGAAGGTCATTAATTGAGCACTCCTGCTCACCCGATCAAAAAATCGGCCTTTACTAAACCATGATATGAATTTTATTTACTTTATATGTTCATATTCTGATTATTTAATAAATCCTAAAAATTACTATGTGAAGCATATAAGTATAGATTATGTCAATTATTTTGAAATAATTTGATTTCATGTATTTTGAAAAGAGTTTTGAAGATATACAACCCAAATAAATTGAGTTTACAAAAAATCAACATTATTTCAAATTAAGCGACACAACCTCCATCCACTGGCATTCATACAGTCATATTAAGTAAACAAGTAACCACATGGTAGGATTCTTGAACATAATAAGAAAAACACACATAAACGGGATGCTAAAGCATAAAAACTTACATGTTTGTCGAACAAGCTACAAAACAAAGTTAGTAAATCATGTATGATCTTATATACAAAATCCTAATGCAATTCACTCATGAGATGTAACTAAAGATTCGGCTTTTAAGATATGACATGTGAATCATCTCAAGAATATGAGGTAGCGCACATAATCACATAGGAATTTATTAAATTCACAAATGCAAACTTAGCCGAATCAAGATGCATGAAATATGGATAAAAAGCATGGATATAACGAAAAACAAAATATGATGCATACTCACAAATAAAGAAAGCAAGTAAAAGAAGGGGATAGAAATAAGCGGGGCGAGGAATTATTATAATATTTGAAAGAATAATTACAAACCAAATTAGAGAGGGATAAGGAGAATATTACAACAAAATAAAAGCCTCACAAAACACTCAAAATAAAATAAACAAAAGAAAAATCTTCATATGCCTTGAAAACCACCGGAAACTATTCCGCTTGAAGCAGGAAGACTGCTTTGCTCTGTCTGGGGAAACTTATTTTGTGGCAGCACTATTCATCACGGAGCACAATTTACTGTCGACGGTACTATTCACCACGACAATTACTATTCACCCTTCTTGGTCGTTATTCATCTTATTGGACATTTTTCGTCTGCGGTTACTATTCATCGTCGGGGTTATTATTCACCTCCGATCACTATTCATTTGGTGGGGTTACATCTTTAACAAATTAGGTGGTTCGACCGACCATTTAAAGTGGTAAAATTATAACAATTTATAAGTAGTAAACTGCAATATTTTATTTAAAGCAATAAATTACAAACAGTTTATGTACAATAGTAAATTATAACAAATATGTGAGTGGTGCAGCCTTCCCGTTAAAACAATAAAATAATTATTTAAATAAAATAGGCAGATATGTGGGTGGTGTAGCCTTCCCGTTAAAGCAATAAAATAATTTTATAAACAAAATAGTAAATTATACTAGATATGTGGGTCGTGCAGCCTTCCCGTTAAAGCAATAAAATAGTTATAAAATGATATAAATGAAGTATTTAAACAAGTTATATCATATTTTAAATTAACTAAAAGTCTGCGAAAATTCACCTTTCGGGGAAATGATGAATTTTTTGATTCACAAACTTTCTTTTGATTGCCCTCAAAGTTGTGGAATGTGTTCTCAATTCTCAGTCCAAAATTTAGAATTAAGCTTTAGTGGTTGGTTTTTGAATGTTGTATAGAAATAAAAGTTTGGTTCAGAAAAAAAAAAATATCTAAGAAAATATTTTATTTTCTCTCTCGCTCAAAAACTAATTTTCCTTCTTTTCTTTTGTTTTTGATTCTTTTTTCTCTCAATCTTCTGATCTTTTTTCCTCTCAATTCTCTGATCTCTCTTCCTCCCAATTCTCTGATTTCCCTCCCTTTTATAGAAAATAAAATTAAGAAAATGACAAAAGAACAAACGGTGGAAGGAGCTGATTTCAAAAGGTGCAGAGTGATTTTACTGTGCATTGCACAGTAAAATTGCTATGCACTTTACAATTTAATAATATATAAAATGTATTATTAGCATAAATATATGTTCAAATACCCAAAAAAAATTTAAAAACACACAAATATATAAAATTATAAAATAACAAAATACATGGACTAATAAAATATATTTTAACAGGCCAAATATGTAATATAATTTGACTAAAGCGAGTCTAAAGTAAAATAAAAAAACAAATGGTGGAAGGCTGTGGAGTTTCAAAGGAGGAATAGTATATAATATATAAAATATTTAACATTTAATATATATCTATACTATATTAAGTAAAAGGGGGGTTTTTAACCCTCAAGGCCTTTGGGACCTCCAACATCCCAATCTAAATTTCTTGATTTTTTTATTTAAAAAAAAAAGAAAAAACTTCAACATTTATTGATTTGGTTAACATCCCATGATCAACATTTATTAACTTTTTCTAATCCACATGTCTTTCCATATGCCTGCATTTATTGATTTGGTCAAAATCCCCTCATACAAATAATTATAGATACAATCCATACATAGTTATTGTAGTATCCTTTTCAACTTCTCTCATACATTATGGTTAGTGATAAGATTTATTGCGGTATCCTTTTCAACTTCTCCCATACATTATGGTTAGTGATAAAATTATTAAATTATTTTTATGAAAAATCTTTAAAAACATAATTTATATATTTAAAAAAATCTAAAATAAATATAAATACCTATAATTATTCTGTGGGAGCTTCAATATCCCAATCTAAATTTTTTTAATTTTTTATTAAAAAAAAACTCAGCATTTATTGATTTGATCAAAATCTTCTGATCAGCATTTATTAACTTTTTTCAATCTACATGTCTTTCCACATGCCTATATTTATTGATTTGATCAAAATCTCCTAATCAGCATTTAAAATCCCCTCATACAAATAATTATAGATACCCTTTTCAACTTCTCTCATACACTATAGTTAGTGAGAAGATTGTTAAATTATTTTTATAAAAAATCTTAAAAAACATAATTTATATATTAAAAAAAATCTAAAACAAATATAAACATCTATAATTATCTCGTGCATAGCACGGGTGATAGGCTGGTATATATATATACAAAAGTATGGTGCGCGGGTGAAACCACGACACCAAATAAATAAAATATTATATATAATAATATAACACACTATATATATATATAAAATATAATATAATATTACATATAAAAAAAAGTAAAAGAAAATAGAGAATGGATCTAAAATAATTTGGCAAAAACGGATGGGAGGTTGAGATTAAAGTTTACATTCCATCTTTTCACTGAGAATTTTGTGAGATAACATATTCTTATTTTCATCATCGAGTAATCAAAAGAAAACGCCTAAGTCTTAGGGCCGGTCAAAATGGGGTGTCAACAATATCCGCATGTGGAATTATTTTGTACGAACCTTATGATCATGTTATGCAAGTATTGGGGATTTATTTCAGTTTATTATGAGGAGAGGTGGTTGCTATACTATCATTATACATTAGTTTTCTTGGGGCGTTACAACTTGGTATCAGAACTACAGGGTTTGAATACTTGAGGCTCACGGGAAGTGGTTGTTTTGCCATAATGGGTTCATTTTGCACGATTAGGAGATGTTATATATTCCGTGACTATCTGATAACATGTTTATATGACAAGATGGGTATGGGGTTGGACTTTTAGGATGTGGTTCATGCCCATTAAATTCCTTGAGGTCTTATTAGAAGGGTATTTGTTAAATACTCGTTCTACTAAGAATTCTTGGTATTTCGTGGGACAAATTTCATCGTAAAGGAACAATCCGTATGTGTTTATGTGACTAAGTGCTTATGTGGAGTGAAACTAACTTGTTTATATGGTATCATTAGACATTAGTTTTCTATCATTATACATTAGCTTTCTTGGGGCGTTACAACTTGGTAGCAGAGCTACAGGGTTTGAATACTTGGAGCTCACAGTAAGTGGTTGTTTTGCCACAATGGGTTCATTTTGCACGATTGGGAGATGTTGTGTATTCCGTGACTATGTGATAACATGTTTATATGACTAGATGGGTATGGGGTTGGGCTTTTGGGATGTGGTTCACGCCTATTAAATTCCTTGAGGTCTTATTAGAAGGACACTTGATCAATACTTGTTCTACTAAGAATTCTTGGTATTTCGTGGGATGAATTTCATCGTAAAGGAACAATCCGTATGTTTTTATGTGACTAAGTGCTCATGTGGAGTGAAACTAACTTGTTTATATGGTAGAGGAATATATATATAGAATTGTTGTAGTCAAACGTGTGAGGCAAGTTGCGAGCACATTTGAGGTTATGTGCTGAATTGATTAACTTATTTCTTAATTAGAATGTCAGGAAGGGGTCAAGCCTATGGTGGTAGAGGCGAGAGGCACAGTAGGCCTTGCCGAGGTGTACATGAAGTACCCGTCCATGAGGTTCCAGTGTATGAGGAAGGGTTCGGCTAAGCCAATACGGCCAAGCAAGCGGGCCACGCTAATGTGGCCGAGCAAGTAGGGCAAGCAAAAATTTCAGGTCAAGCGGGTCAAGCTGTAATGGGGGCCTTAGCCCGAGAAATGGTGGGAGCTTTGAGGGAATCGATGAATATATTGAGGGCAGAGAACTAAGCCCGAGAGAACGCGGTAGAGACAAGGGCGAGTTTTCTGACTAGAGAGTTTTTGCGGGCCAAACTGGATGAGTTCCATGGTGTCTCCGAGCCCAAGAAATCGGATGAGTGGCTCGAGCAAACGGCGAAGACATTTAAGATGCTTCACATTGAAGATAGCGAGCTATGGATGAATCTAGCGAGTTACTATCTTAAAGGAGACGCGGGCCCATGGTGGAAGTATGCCAAGGGTAGAGTGGAGCCGACATGGGAACCTTTTGTGGTTGCTTTCCAAGACAAGTACCTACTTCTCACTACTAGGGCGAGGTTGAGGCAAGAGTTTCAAGAGCTCAAGCAACTTAACCTATCTATGGCCGAGTTTGAAGCGGCCTTCACTAGTTTGTCCCGGTTTGCGCCGGAGTTGGTGGCAATGGAAGAGTGCCGTTGCAAAGAGTTTAAGAAGAGGTTGAGAACAAAAAAAAAAATTCAAGGTTGCTGGAAGTATAATTTGGAACTATGATCGCTTTGTGGAGGTAACGGCACATGTGGAGATTACGATGCAGGCCGAGGAGGAGAGACTCCGGGGTTCGAGGTCTAGGGGCCAAGAGTCACAAGGAGATTATAGACCTAGCAAGAAGAACAGGAGCACCTTTTCATTCCAGTCTCAACCACTGCAGTCTAGATCTACTTTTCCCTTGCCTAGTGTGGGCCCAGGAAAGAGTGCACCGGTAGTTTTTCTTGTTTCAAGTGTGGCCGACCGGGTCACAAGGCCTTTTCAGGCCCACAGAAAGGAGGAGGGCAGCAGATGTTACTGCCACCACCACCCCACTGATCTCAGAGTCAGCCTCAGATCAGGGGGCAAGGACTTACTTGTTTTCAGTGTGGTTAGTCAGGGCATATGAAGAGAGCTTGCTTGCAGTTGGGAGGCGCATCTGGGTCGAGGAAGACTTAGAGACATCAGCAGGTTCATTCAATTCAGACTTCATGAGCTAATCAAGGAGCTACTTCGACTTAGTCAGGGTAGCAGGCCTATGCTCCGAGAGATGAGTAGGTCGATCAAAGGCCACAGGGACGCGCGTAGACCACCCGAAACTCGCTCCGCGTTGCCCCCTTTCAGAGAAAGCGTGAATTGGGTTCCTGCTACTACAGTTCGGACTCCTATCATGGTTCTGAATCTAATCTCACAAAGTGCAATGTAAGACTGATAAATCACCAAACAGTCCAAATCCGGTAAATCGTTTTGGAAAATCGATTTTAATCAAAAAGTGCCAAACATGGACTGTTTTGCTAGATTTCAGAGTCGCCACCTAAATATTTTATTTTGGGAAATTTAGGAAACCCTGACTTGTGCCTAAGGCCACGTGTCCGTCATCACCAAAGTTGCCTCGGCTCGGGAACTTGGGTAAGAGAGGGGAAGGTCCTGAAATGAGCACCCCCGCTCGCCCGATCAAAGGATCGGCCTCTACTAATAATGATATGTTGTTTTTGAAAACACATGTGTTCTTATTCTAGTTTATCAGTTAACCTTACTATGTGATGCGTACAATACAGAAGTATAGACTAAATCGCTCGATTTGGAACAAAACATCTCATGTTTGTTTTTTTCAAAAATGGTTTGAAGAAGCTACTCTCGAGTAGGCTAAAACGCGGATTTGCCACCCTCAATTGGGCTTAAAACTCACATTTTGATGAATTGTTCCAATTCAGGTAATGAAACCTTCATCCACAGGCATTCATGCAGTTTATCACTTAAGCAAATAGCCTCATGGCAAGCATGCTATCATGGCAATCAGTTACACACATGCAAGGATGCTAAAGCATAAACACTTACAGTATACTCCGAGCCAAAACGGAAGCTAGTTAGAAATCATGCATGACCCTAACTATACAAGAATGCCTAATGCAACACATGCAAAAATGCAACTAAATAGGCTCAGCTATCTAAGATGGCATATGGATGCAACACATGATAACATGCTTTGAAACACGTATTCAAGTAAGTGTATTGAAATACAATGCAGTTTGAATGATGAGCCGAGCCTGGTGCATGCAAGACAAATGAATGATGCAAACATGCAAGCATAAGGTATGCTAATTGAAATGTGCCCTAATCTAACCACTGAAAGCGGATAAATAAAAAGGAGGAAGAAGTGGGGTTGGAAGACATTCACACGCGCACGTACACTTACTACAACATTTGCCCTCTCAACAGAGGGTCCGAAAGAATAAGCTAACTAGCTACGCTAAGCTAAGCTACTTATTACAAACCAAATAATTAACTATGTTAAGTTAATTATTTACAAACCCAATTAATTAAATAAACACTTAACTAATTAATTACAAAACGACTAAGCTAATGAATTATTTAGCTAAGCAATTTAAATGAATAGCCTCGGGGAAGTGGGAGAGATATGCATGCTCGGTTGCGTCCTCCCGAAAATCCACCGTCTTGCCTCAAGATGCCTCTGTTTGCACATCTTTGGACCTCTGAAAATTGTGCCAACCTCCAGATTGCTTCTGTTTAATCTCAAAAACATACTGATGACCGATCGGCCACGATTGATGACCATCGGCCAACACTGATGGCCGGTCGGCTTCTTTGGTGGCCGATCGACTAGGCATATGGCGGTCGTCCATTGATTCTTGCAATTTCCCCTTTTGCTGTAACAGAGCACAAACAGAGGCATGGCAGTGTATTTGCAAAGAAATGTGTGTGCAACTACCCTCCTTATCATATCTCAAGCTCAAAGGAGCGTAGTACTCAACTCTTGAGCCATCAATCACGCATCTCGATGCATAATGGCCAAAGAGCCAAGCTTGCACAATGTTAATGAATGCACAAACAACACATAAGACTCAAGAGGCCTCCACCCTATCATGCACAATCAAGGGGGACGGTGACCAAGAAATGAGGCGCGTTTCATCACTTCAAGTATGAAACGCTCCTCATTTCTCATGTTTGGATTAACATCCGATCCAAACGCAATGCAATGCAACACACATGCAAACAACATGCTCATCTATTAATGCTAGAGTGGCATGCACAAGGCTCTATCATGCGAGCAAGGCATGCAAGACATGGTAAGGGGCTAAGAGCATTAAAGCAAGTGAAGGACATTACACATGAGGCATGCAACATCAATCTCAAGTGGTCAAACCTACCTCATGCCACAACAATGGTATAATCATGCTGAGAATGAAATACCAAAAGCTACAACAACATGCTCATGCATCGGCTTGTAAGCTAGGCATTAAACACAACTCTCAAACACAATGAAGAAGTGATAAACAAAAGAGTATGACAGAGATGTAGGCACTGAAATTGCATACCAAATGATGACATATCATGCAAATAACACAAGTGTGGTGAGCCAAAGGCCCCAAAACCCAAGGCTAGAAAGACCAACTACACTATAGTTATTCAAAGCATGAGCCACATGACCAAGACCACTTAAAACAGTCCTAAAGCACGCTAAATTAAAGCAAAAAACATGCTAGAGTGAAGCATGCGCATGCTAGAATGAAGGGCCAAAACACCAAGCATGCAAGCCTAAAGAGCAAAATTGCACTACAAGTGCAAGAAGCATGCAAGAGGTAACCAAACCAGCCAAAAATAAAGTTATATCATGAAAAATCAGTGGCAAAAACATGCTCAAACTAAGGCTCAAAGGAGTAGAAAATCATGCTTCTTTGGTAGTTCACAAATAAGGCACAAAGGCACAACTCTCAAAAGCTCTCAAGGAGTAAAAGAAGTGAGAACATGACACATGTATATGCTCTGAAATTACATGCTAAATGATGCCAAAACATGCAACCATCACGAATATAGCATGCTAAGGTGCTCAAAACTCAAGACTAACTAAGGCACTTGCACCATAGCCATATCAAGGAACCCCTAAAGGACTAATATCACTCAAAGCAGTCCTAAGGCAGGTCAAAACAATGCTAGAAACATGATGGAGTGTAGCCAAAACAAGCTAGAATAACAAGCTAACTCATGAAGCATGTTAGGCTAGTGAACAAGTTTACACTACAAGTGCATAAGGCATGCATAATGTGACTCAACCAAGCTAAAATAGAGCTACAGCATACTGAAATAAGACCAAAAATAGGCTGAGGTCAAGCCAACACATGCTAGAAAAATATGCTCAAGTATGAGGCCAACAAGACATGGAACCAAGAAGCAAGAAGGGGAGGCCACCCCTTCCTTTTTCAGATCTTAAAACATGATTTCTACCACTGAAATTCCTCTGAGTTTTAGTGGTAGAAAGGCCAAGCAAAGGGTGCCTTTAAAGCTTTAAAAGATGGCACTAAGCTTTAGCAAATAAGGCACACTAGAGGGTAGAACACCGTCAACATCAAAGAGGTCTCAAACAACCATTCTAAGCACTTGAAAATAGAACTTTTTATAGTTGCAAGTTAGGCCTAAAAGAGCATGCAAAGATGGTTAAAATTGTATATAAAAATAAGCTTTAAAAGGGAATATGCTCACCCTTGAAGTACAGCAAAAACCAGCAGCTTTTCTGAACCAAAACCAACTTTAGGATGCCCAAACAAGTCTTATGGAATCTTAGCTCCAAGGTCAAGAGGTTTGGCTAAGGGGTTGTAGGCAAAAATGCAAAGAAAATACACTTCTAAGCACAATATGGAGAGAGAGAGAGAGAGAGAGAGAGAGAAGTCTAGAGAGAGAGTGAAAATTTGCCTCTAAATTTTCTGAACCCTTGCAATGGGGGAGGCAACTCCCCTTATATAGAGAAAAGCAAGCCAAAGCTTCCTTGAGAAGCTAGAAGCTTGCTTTAATCCATCCATACACGTGTATGGAGGATACACACAGTGGTCAACAGCTGGAACAACTGGCAAGAAAATATCTGAAAAAATAGAAAAATGGCCTTCGGCTGCCATTTGCGGCCGACCGGCCATCAGTGTAGCCGACCGGCCACCACTGATGGCCGATGGGAACTAACCCTAGCTGATGGATCATAGGGCTGGCCGACGGGCCACCCTCTTTCCTCAGAAACAAAGTCCCAAACACTCGGCACACATCCAAGCACAAAATAGACAAGTTGAGAGGTCCGAAGGCAAGGCGCTCCACCAAGAACTTCGGGCGGTCAAAACGAATAGAAACATAGATGATCATCGAGTATTCAAACGATGACGTCCAGGTCTTGAGGACGGTCAAAAATGGGGTGTCTACAGTTGCCCCTCTTTGATAGAACTCAAGAGTCTTGAGATGACATGAGTGAATGTCAAAGCCAAAAGACGACCCATTTTTGACAAGGCTGAAGACTTAGACAAACATTCAAGATTACAATATAGATGTGCCTGCAGACTGGGGCAAAATGCAAATGACATGCATGAAGCAAGAGCATAACTTATGATTACGCAAAGAGAGCTATAATGACACATTTAGATGCAAGTACTAGGCATGGTAAAATGCAACATTTTAAGCAAGCAATAATATACAACAGTCTCACACATTTCAACAGAAAGAATGTAAGAAAATTATGCAATCTTCACTGCGCCTCACACAAGGAAGGCTAAAAGCGACTACGGGGGAATACCCGAAGTCTTAAACCAAAACACCTCTCAGTGTATCACACGTGAGAGAGGGAAAAGTAACACCTCTTAGCGCATCACACGCGAGAGAATGAAGGTAAACACCTCTCAGCATATCACACGCGAGAAAGGGAAGGGCAACACCTCTCAGCGTATCATACGCGAGAAGGAAAGGGGAAGCACCGCTTAGTGTATCACACGCAAGAGAGAAAGGGAAAGCACCTCTTAGCGTATCACATGCAAAAGGGAAAGGGGAAGCACCTCTTAGCGTATCACACGCGAGAGGGAAAAGGAAAGCACCACTTAGCGTATCACACGCGAGAGGAAAAAGGAAAGCACCTCTTAGCGTATCACACGCGAGAGGGAAAAGGAAAGCACCTCTTAGTGTATCACACGTGAGAGGGAAAAGGCAACACCTCTCAGCGTATCACATGCGAGAGGGAAAAGGAAGCACACAACAGATATACAACCCAAACACTTTCACCAAAGTAACGATGCAAACATCAGGCGTGCCCAGGTGTTTCTAACCAACAGAATGTCAGTGTAGACATCGGGCATACCCGGATGTCTTTAACCAACGACGAGAGGGAAGATTCTACCCAGAATTCCTCTAAATGAACCGTGTATACAATACCATGCATGTATGAGAAACTTTGATAGGTACAGCATATAATCAACGCAAGTGAAAAGGTGCATGACAATGCACATGATACGGGCATAGCAATGCAAGTGAAAAGGTGCATGACAATGCACATGATACAGGCATGGCAATACAAGTGCGAGAAATGTACGCTCCATGCAACATTAAGATGCGCATTTCATGCAAGGGTGAGAAGTGCACATTCTATGCAAGCAAGGTTAAAACGTGCTCCATGCAATGTGCATACTTTATGCAATGTAAACACGAATACATATTTAACACAACGCGCATATGCTATGCAAACGCGATGATACATGTCCGATGCAAAAGTGAAAATGCATATAACAAGTGCAAACCTCGTGAATGTGATAAAAACACTGTAAAGCCACACATTCAAAGATAATTTTTGAATCTAGCAATATGCAAAAGGATACAAGAAGGATACATTTTGTGCATATCGAGTGCCGCACACGGAAAACACGGTTCGGGGTCACCACGGAGGCCGCTCAAGCTTCAAAAGGTACACTTTCCTGCACTTTCTTGAGATATGAGGGCATTAACCATCATAAAAACAACCAAGGAGGGTACTGGGGGTCCATCGGCCACCCTAGGAGGCCATCTTCTATCCATCGGCCATAAGAAAACTCCATCGGCCAACAGTGGGGGGTCGATCAGCCAAAAAAGTGGCCGGTCGACCAGAAGTGGCAGATTCGGGGCAGTTTTGACATTTTGCCACAAGTCTTTAAGTATAGGGTTCCAAACCCTATTCTTTCACTTTCGCAAGCCCGAAACTTCTTCCCCTTGTGCTCTAGGCCAATTTCCTCCTTCCATCCGCGCTCTATACACACTTTCAAGCGTCCCACAAACATTCGATTCGCGAAACCCCTGAGATTTCAAACACTTTGAACCGATTGAAAAGTGTTTTTGGTGCCTCATTCTTGATTTCCATCACTTGGGTTTTGTTTCCCCCAAGTTACCTTTGATCTTCGTGCCCTCTTCCACTTTTCGACATTTTCTTCTATTTTTCGCCCCGCGAGTTGACTTTTTGTTGACTTTTGGTATTCTCATCCATTTTCCATATTTTTGACTATTTTCTCATTCTTCTCCAGATGGCGGATGATGTCCTATATGGTGGAGCTCCTCCAGAGATGGAGATGGATCCCGAGTTTGAGCCTTTGCCGCTCGGCATTTGGCCTTTTTGACCCAACGATGTACGATCCTGACGTACACGTGTTGCCTCCCTGATGGTATTCGCCAGTTCAGGAGATTTGCGCGAGGTGCTCCGGAGGACCTCCTGCTACGCGAGTCGGAGTCATACTTATCCTATGGCGCCGCTGAGGTATGCACTTCCACTTTTACTTCCCCAACAATATAGGTCACATATCTCGGATAGCTCATACTGTTCTTCATTTGATTATCCTAAGCACACTTGTACACCACGTGCTTTGTTCATTCTAAACACATTCATACACCACACTCCGATCAATTCTGAACACATGCACATACTGTATCTCTGACACCACCTTGTATCTGCTCATCTCGAGCATACTTTTGTACTATATTTCTTACACTGCCTTGTATCTGTTTATCTTGGACACAGGGAGATTATCATGCCTTCTAAGGCTATGGGAATACCATCGCACGAGACTGGTACACGAAGTTGCCCGATGTTGTTCGCCACATCATCGATGAGGCTGGTTTTGGTGCATTTTGTATGGGACTCTCGCGCCTCACTGCGAGCCGGTCACTTCTAGGCGCCTTAGTGGAGAGGTGGTGGGACACCACCGATTCCTTCCATCTCTCTACAGTAGTGGAGATGACGATTACTCCCGTTGACTTCTCCATGCTCATCGACATAGGAGTCGGGTGTGATCCGATCCCTTACGATCCTGATATGGGCGAGTGGGATGCCATTCAGATCTTTTTGCTAGGGACTCGCCCACCTCTTTCCCGACCAGGGATGGTACGATATTCGTGCTTTTCTGACCACTTCAGGGGGGAGACACCGACGACCCACGAGGAGATCGAGCACTACGCCGGGGGGTTCCTCATGTTCTTGCTTGGCACCACTCTTTTCGCCGACCGGGCGAATACCGTTGGCCTTTACCTCTTGAGTGAACTAGTGGACCTGTCTCGCGTTTGTCTTTACGACTGGGGCGACGCAGGCTTGGCCACACTGTATGGATATATGATTTCTTCATCTCATTGAAGCGAGCACCTGCTAGGAGGGTACTGGAGAGATTGGGAGGTACATCTTTTCCTTTTCACTTTACAGTCCCGCCTTACATTATCTGTACATCACACACATTGCACAATGCACCATCTGCTTTTCATTACTTGTACACTGCACACACTGCACAAGACACTGCATATCACTTTCTAATTTTTGCTTTATTTGCATACTGATTTATATCTGATAAACATGTTCATTATTATCCTTTCACATTTCGCAGTTGTGGGTATATGCCTACTTCCCGAGACTTGCCCCAGAGCCGGAGGTAGAGACGCCTCCCATGGTCCCGTATTCACATAGATACGATGTGAGGTGCGAGCAGAGGCCTCTAGAGTCTTTCTCATTCTTCCGCCGATATTTTGACACTATAGCCGCAGCGGAGGTATTTCAAACCTTACAGTTTATCTGAGCTTTGCTTCATATTGCAATTTCAACAGCAGCTTACAACCTGCATACTTGTCATTTCCAAATCACCTGGCAGCCCTGGGCTGTGCTGCCTGATGCGGTTAGAGAGCAGTTTGTGGGTGCTCGGGAGGATTCCCGATTCCGGATGTTATTAGAGGGTCTGGTCTGCCAGGCATGGTACTTGGGAGAGCGCTTCTTGCAACAGAGCCTCGGTTTGCCTGAGCAGATAGTCCCGATGCCGCCTCCCACCTATATGAGGATCATAGAGAGGTACACTAAGCAAGAGATGATCGACTTCACCAGAGGCTAGGATGCCGACTTTTTTAGGCTCGACGGTGACTATACTGTCTTCATCCAGACATATCTTATGCAGCCTCTGGCCAGCATTTGCCGAGGTGAGAAAGACAGACCCGCAGCCCCAGCAGGAGGTGTAGGAGGATCCAGGGCTACCTAGGCCCATAGTAGGCGAGGTTCCCAGAGGAGACAGAGGGCGGGGTGGCCAGACCTGCTTACTACTATGACATGCCGAGGATGTGCTGGGGAGACTTATCAAATTCTTATTGCTCCTGCCCCGGTTTATCACGAGCTCATCGTAGTTCGAGGCCCGACCCCGGTATGTACCATACTTTACATTCTACACGTTCATTTCGTTTCAGTTTATGCTTCAGAAATTGGTAATCATCTCAACACTTTTGGCAAGCTTCCATAGAGTATACCGAGCAGGCTCTTGAGCTGTCAGCTTCTTTGATGGGGATGGTGCGAACGAGCCTGGACCTGCTCAGTATTTACGGGATCCCAGTAAGTTCTTTCAACCTCCGTTCCAAAACCCTCTATAATCTGCTGTATACTGATCTGTTGCATTACATTACCAGTACCGCACTGATACACCATTCACGACACCAGCACACTGTATCCTATATACTGCTCACAGCCTTCGTATACCAGAATCATTCACTGCTCATGGCACCGATACACTATATCTTATATACTGCTCACGACATTCATATACTGCACTCATATACTACAACTGATGTATTCTGACACATTGTCCTTTTCAAATTCCTTTCTAGATGTCAGCCCCATCGGGCACCCCAGCAGGAGTTGCAGCAGGGCCTTCAGCGCCTCCTCCAGCAGACGGGATGTCACGCCCTCAAATTTAGGTACACAGACCAATCATTCATGATAACCATAAAATAGAAAAGAAGCATTATATTTCAAACATCAGAGTATTCTTTAAAAAAAGTATTACATGTTGACAACAAAAGTAAATGCCCTACGGGCTTACAACTTTCCAAGTCAACACTTGGTTTCAACAAACGAGATTTCTAACTCTTAACAGATTAAGCCCTAGGCTTGAATTACATGTAATACAACAGATAACTACACAAAATAAGCCTCCAGCTTCTAAACCTCCCAAGCTACATCCTTGGAGGCGGCATATCACCTGCACCTGAAAATGATGTCTCATATAGGGTGAGCCAACGCCCAGTAGAGATATGCTAAACATAGTATGAATAGTAACTAAAACATTAGCATTTGATAAATGTTAAACTCATATAAACAAACGTAAATCCTTTTCATAACCAATCCACGATCATATATATATATATATATATATTTCCATTCCTTTCCATTCCATAATCCAAACCAAATCATAGTTATGGTTCTCTGTTCATCCAGACAGTTTATAATGAGACTACAACTCATATCAACAATACTTCGATTTCAAATGAGACTACAACTCATTTTATTAACACTTTAATACTTCAATACTTTAATTTATCTACATTATGCAAACACAATCAAGATTTTGGGACTTTCACCCTGGACACTCCAGCCAACTTAGTTATCACTGGAGTCCATCCCCTATCTCCTCCCAAACAGATTTAGGAGTACATCCCCTATCTCCTCCCAAACCATAAAGTATATCCCCTATCTCCTCCCAAACAAGATACATATGCAATGTATTTAAACAAACCGTCATATACAATGACCAATTTGCTAACATATTCAATGCCATAATCCACTCGTCATATTCAATGACATACTCAATTGATTAGTTTTAATTCACATAATCATCATGCAGTGTCTACAACAATCAAGACTATCCTCCACCGATAGCCTAAATAATTATTTCTAAACGGATAATAAATTCATCGAACAGATAAGTTATCAACATTCTCATAGGTGAGTGATTAATCAATCCAACTACACCATTCAATCTCATGATTCCCCAATTTTATTATTTCCAAACCAATTTCATATTCCCATAATAAATTTCATTTATTACACAAATGACCCAATTAAACCCAACTAAGGCATTTTCCCCCTTTTTTCAACATTGACCCAAAGGTCCAAATATCATCAATAAACATCAATAACCTCATCTTAAGACCCATGTTCATATGTATAGTTCAAAAGGAACAAAACCCCTCTTTACACATTTCATGTTTTGAAACCCTAACACCCAATATTTTCCAACTTCATTATTAAATCAAAATGACTACATGTTTATGTCAAATGCCATAAATATGAGTAGTTATCCCTACCTCAAGTGAAGAGACTCAAAGGAGATGATGAAGAAACTTGAATGTGCTCCAAACCCACAAATTTTCGGATCAAAACGAAGATCAAGCCAAGCTCCACACTTTATACAAAGGGACTAGGGTAGAAGATCACTAGAACTAGATGTATTTGTAGAGAAAAAATGTATTATAGAGAGAGAAGCTATCAAATTAGGGTTTTGGAAAGTTAGAGAGAAAGAGAGAGAGAGTCGAAAAAGTGATTCAAAAAGCTTCACCACAGACTGATATACAATATAGTCTGCTCGAGCGTGGGACGCCTCGCTCGAGCGTCAAACACAGACTTCCGATCGAGCGTGAAAAGCGCCGCTCGAGCGTGGAATGCACACTTCCAAAAGTTCTGCAGACGAAGGTCCCCGCTCGAACGTGAAAGTTGGCGCTCGAGCGTCTGATGACCTGCAGAAAAAAATACTGAAGGTTGAAGAATCCCGCTCAAGCGTCAGACTGCCCGCTCGAGTGGAGGAACAAATGCAAAAGGGCTCGCTCGAGCGTGAAGGCCAAAATTTGGGCATTAACTATTTGTTTCAAAACACAACCAACCTATTTCAAACCTGCCCACACAACCCAAAACTCAAATACAAAGAGTTAAAGGATGAGAACAAGAATAACACAACAACACAAATTCACAGAACCGAGTCTGGAACACAATAAACAATGGAGGAAAAATCGGGATCGCTATACGAGAGAGGGAGACGAGGGATTTCAGTACACAACCGATGTAGAGATAGGCATACTCATACTGAGAGCAGTTCACGGAGGCCCATCCCAGATGACGATGATTCTGACGAGGATGAGGAGCCGACGAGCCCACAGTCAGCGTCGTCTCAGGGAGGTGACGATGCTGGAGACGACTCCGAGGAGCAAAGTTGGTTCTGGAGCAGACTCTGGCACAAATGTAGACGACGGCGCTGATGGTGATAGTTCCGAGTCCGTGCCCTGGAAGAGGACGAGGATAGCTTCTCGATCTTAAGGTGGCCAGGGTTGATTTAGATGTTCCTTTTTAGTTCTTTTTTTTTTTGCTTAGCTTTCCTTTTGCTAGTAGTATCAACTCATTGTACAGCCTTAAGCAGTTTTTATTTTCTTCCAAACTTGTACCTTTTGTAAAGAGAAACCATGATGGAATGAAAATAACTTTTTGATCAGAAAAAGTGTTATATTTGTAATCTAAGCATCGCATCGCACCATTTTGCACAAAAATGAGATTTTGATGAAAATTGAATGTTGTATTGGTAATTGCTTAATCAGGTAGTAAACTGACCGACGCACAACAAACAAAGTAAGAAAACAAAACAACAACTCGATAAGCAAAACAACAACTTGATAAACAAAACAGCAACTCGATAAGCGATTTGACAAAATTCTTAAAGAGAGACGAAAGAAAGTGCACCAAGAGCGGAACAAAATATATGTTCATGGCATTTCCAACACATGGATGGCCCAAGGAGCAAAATAAGGGGCAATCGGCCATAATAGGAAGCTACTGGCCACCAGAAATGGCTATCGGCCACTAGTCCTAGCCGGTCGGCTATAAAGTTGGCCGGTCGGCCATTAACACTGGCCGGTCGGCCACTGGTGTCAGGAACCTCCAGAATGCTACCACTTGTCTTCCACTCACTGCCTTATCTTCTACAAAGACTCCAGCTTCGGGGTTTTCTTTATTTCAACTTTGTTTTTTTCCAAAATGGAAGCATTTCTTGTCCAAAACCTTACAAATTGGATTGCAAACTTGGATGGCTCGGAAAAGTTAAATTTCTGGGGTTTCGGGATAAATGCACTATTCACGCTAAGCTGCACCCCGCTGCGTTTTTCGTTTCTCCATGCCGCAGTCAGGTGTTGGAATCCGGTAACTCATGTTTTTAACTTTGGCAGACAAGAGATGTGTCCCACTTTTGAAGATTTCCAAGCTTTAAAGGAATCTTAGCGCAATGAAAAGATCTTGCCCCAATTCCGTTTTGGCCATATCCAAGCTTTAGGAGGGATGTGTGGGCTTACTTTGCATGACGCTCAGTCTTTGATTTGCAACGGGGAATTGGACAACCCCAGCTTGATTCATCAGTTTTCTGACGCCGGTGATCGCGGCGATCATCTTTGGCAGAGTTTTTGGCAACACGCCCTTTGTCTGTGCATGCTGTCTCATTTCTTGCTTGCCCCAGGCTCTGGAGGGTCTAGCGTCCGTTTGATTGAGGTTGCCCAAGGCTTAAAGGAGGGCAAGAGTTGCATTGCCATGACACTAGCTGAGACACTGATGGGTTTGGATGTCTTCCATTGCCGGGAGACAACTAGATTCGCGGGGAGTCCACTACTGCTGCGGGTAATGTTTCCCTTCCTACTCACATGTGTATTCCTCACGTCACTCGGCGCTCAGGCTCTGTTTTTCTCTCAAAACCCTTTTCTCTCCACATACACCTCTCTATTCTTTAATCTCTCTTATTTTTTATCCCTTCCTAAATATGGTTGATGGATAAGTTAAAAGTGGTGGACTCATGCCCAGCATATTCAGTACGTGGCTATTTCTTCTGACAACGACTAGTTGATGCCCCAGATGAGGGATGGTGGTGCGAATAGATGTGCAGCCTATCCGCTGCCAACATTGCTTGGCGCTGCCCCTGGCTTAATCTTCCGACGATGAACTACAGCATGTTGCGCCAGCCAGGCATTCAGCTGATTGGACTAACACACTGTGTCTTTTACTTTTCGCTTCGATTTCGGTGCCAATTTGGGCATGATCAGACATGCCCAGAAGAGGGGATAGAGTACTCTACTGTATTCCCAGTCTGAGGCGCACAGCTAGCTTGGTATGCCATAGCATGGAGGACGAGAGAGCTTCTGGCCCCTGCTCCCACTTTCAGTTGCACCCTCTCTGATGAGTGCATAGCTTAGCTCGATGAAGAGGCACAGGTTGGGCCTACTTTGGCATCAGAGGCTTCCACAAGCTCTAGGAGGGGGCGCAGGAACACTTGACTTATCAATGCCCCGAGTTTATTTGCTTTATCAATACTTTCAAGTTTTCTTTGTGAATGTAATAAAAAGCAACTTCAATTTGTATTCGAGAGTAGGAGAACTATGTACTGAAATCAATGTAATTGAAGGTTGTGGGTACTGAAAATTTTCCGTTTGGTCCAAAAATGGTCTAAGTTGTAAAAAGATTAATTTGAACAAAATCAACTTTTATTAAAACTTTTCAGAACCATTTTCGATATGGATCACAACTGGACACGCCCAAGATCTATCACTGAGATGTACAACCCCGAATCCAATCAATTGGAAAGTTGCCCTTAGTCTGAATAGCACTGCACTGGAGATCACAACCGAGCTCTTGAATGCAGAATAGACAAAGATGACCAACATGATCACATGGACAAAGTCGATTTGGAAGTGTTTATGGCTGGACTTCAAGATAAAGTTGCCTACATATCCCTAAGATGGGAATCAAGCCTTACGTAGTTCGGTTCAGGTTCACTCGTGTATTAACGCTCTCCTTTTGCGCTCTAACTTTTGCCAAGGCCCCTCTTTATGGGTTTTCAACCTTGCAAACTCAGTTTTTGTTATTTCAAATTTTTCATGCTCTAACTTTTGCCTAGGTCGCCCTTTCGGGTTTTCGGCCTAGTGAGCCTCTCAGGGATAGTATTTCTTCAACTTGTCCATGTTGATCGGCTGGGAGAATTCAAGGCCATCTAAATCCATCAGAATGACAGCTCCACCTGACCAGATAGACTTGATATGATGTACGAGCCAGTCCAGTTAGGTCTGAACTTGCCCCTAGGGTCGTGGATGGGAGCTCGGTTGTCTTTAAGCACCAAATCTCCTTCTTTCAAATTCCTAGACTTAACCTTCTTGTTGAAAGCCCTGGCAATTCTGCGCTGATAACCTTGAATGTAGTACAGTGCTTTCAGTCTTCTTTCATCAAACAACATGAGTTCTTCGAATCTGCTTTGCTGCCAATCTGGCTCAGCTAACTAGCACTCAGCCATTACTCGTAATGACGGAACCTCAACTTTGATAGGCAGAATAGCCTCCATCCCATAGACCAAGGAATACGGAGTTGCCCCAGTAGAAGTTCGAATTGAAGTCCGGTAGCCCCAAAGAGCAAATGGCAGCTTATCTGGCCAGTCCCCGTAGGTTTCTACCATCTTCTACATAATGTGTTTGATGTTCTTGTTGGTGGCCTCAACTGCTCCGTTGGTCTACGGCTTGTATGTGGATGACTTATGAAAAGCCACGTTGTATTTCTCTAACAAGTCTATCACCTCCTTCTTGAAGTGGGAACCATTATCCGAAATAATCTCATTCGGGACTCCATACCGGCAAATAATGTTGTTTCTGATGAACTTAGCAACCTGCGACGCTTTCAACACTGCGTAAGATTGAGCCTCAACCTATTTTGTGAAGTATTCTATCGCTACCAGAATGTACTCATGTCCGTTCGACCCCTTTGGAGTGACTGCTCCTATAACATCAATCCCCCAGATTGAAAACCGCCATAGCGAAGTCATGTTGTATAGCTTCAACGGCGGAATATTCATGCAATTTGCATGGATCTGACACTTGTGGCATCGCCGAACAAAACTAATACAATCCTCCTCCATGGTTGACCAATAATAACCCTGTCTGAGGATTTTTCGGGCTAGTATTACCCCGTTCATGTGCGCTCCGCACTCTTCTCCATGGATGGCCTCCATCAGGCGCTTGGACTCTTCAGCATCGACACACAATTTGTGCATCCCCAGATAACCTCTTTTGTATAGTTTACCCCCGTAGATGATGAACTGAGCAGCCATTCTTCGTATCGCCCTTTTGTCTTTGGCGTTTGCCCCTGGTGGATAAACCTCATTTTCCAAGAAGTTTCAAACATCATAATACCAGGGGTTCTTATCTTGTACCTCATCTTTGGCAGCAATCAGCTCGTAAGTCGGCACAAATTTCTATTCAATGATGATTGGACGCATCCAGACTCTAAAAGGGATGTCTATCATCGAAGATAGAGTTGTTAATGAATCAGCGAACCTGTTTTTCTCTCTTAATAGATGGGCGAAGTTCAGTTTTTCAAACCGAGGAATTAGAACGTCCAAGCTCTGATGATAGATCTTCATCTTTTCTTCTTTAACTTTCCAATCTCCTTTAGCTTGAGATACAACAAGGTTCGAGTCCCCGATGACATCCAACCGTTTTGCCCCTAGTGCAAGGGCGGCTTCCAATCCAGCAATACATGCCTCATATTCTTCCTTATTGTTCAATACTTTAAACTGGAGTTTGAATGCTAAAGGTATACGGGAATTGTCAGGTGCTATCAACAACACCCTTATCCCGTACCCGTATTGGTTTGACGCTCCGTCAAAGTACATAGTCCAAGTTTCTTCTTCAACCTGTAGAATGGCCTCATCTGGGAACAGATATTCAACTGCTTCATCTCCCTTCACTGGGTGGTCGGCTAGGAACTCCGCTACCGCTCTCCCTTTTACAGACTTACGCGCCAAGTATTTCAGATCAAATTCGGAAAGGAGAAGCAACCAACGGGCTAGCCTACCCATACGTGCTGGTTTCTCGAAAACATATTTTATGGGATCTAATCGCGAAACCAGTATTACAGAATGAGCTAACAGGTAGTGCCTCAACTTCCTGGTAGCCCATACCAAGGCCAGACAAGCCTTCTCCAGCGGAGTGTAGCGAGTCTCGCAGTCCAGCATTTTCTTACTCAGGTAGTAGATAGCTTTCTCCACTTTATCCTCAGACTCCTGTGCAAGCATGCAGCCCATTGTCGTTTTGGTCACTGATAGGTACAGAATCAACGGTTTCCCGGCTCTGGCGGTGATAACACAGGTGGGTTCTGTAAATATTGCTTGATCTACTCGAAAGCTACTTGGCATCGGTCATCCCATTGAAATTTCTTTCCTTTCTTTAGTAGACCAAATAGTGGTTCACAAGTCAAGGTTAATTTTGTAATAAACCGTCTTATGAATTGCACTTTACCCAAAAAGCTTTGCACCTCCTTTTCAGTCCTCGGTGGTAGCATTTCTAAGATGGCCTTAATCTTGGAAGGATCGACCTCAATACCCCTTTATGTGATCAAAAACGCCAACATTTTCCCTACTGTAACACCGAAAGTACATTTCTGAGGATTCAACTGCAACCAACACTCTCTGATTCGTTGGAAAAATTTCTTTAAGGCAGTGTAGTGGCCCTCTCTTTCCTTGGACTTGACAATCATGTCGTCCACATACATCTCAACCTCTTTATGGATCATATCGTGCAAGATCGTAGTCGCAGCCCGTTGAAAGCAGTCTTCTTCCTGTCTTCGGGTGCCATCAAAATCTGATTGTAGCCTGAAAACCCATCCATGAACGAGAGCAGCGCATGCCTGGCAGTGAAGTCCACTAATTCATCGATATGCGGCAGAGGGAAGTCGTCCTTCAGACTGGCTTTGTTCAGATCTCTGAAGTCCACACATACCCGAATCCTGCCATCTTTCTTCGGCACCAGAATTATATTGGCCAACCAAGTCGAATATTCAGATACTAACAGGAACCCTGCACCAAGCATCAATCTGCTTGGTGACCTCTTTTTTACTTTTCAGGGCCCAGTCCGGGCGGATCCTTCGGAGCTCTGCTTAATAGGTCAGGCCTCTAGGTCAAGAGGGATCCAGTGCTGTACAATCTCAGGATCGATTCCAGGCATGTCTTCATAGGATCACGCGAAAACATCTTCGAAATCTTTTAATAAAGCGACTAAGCGCTTACATTTCTCAGAAGACAACGTGGACCCGATCTGGACCGGCCGCGGATCCGCCTCAGTACCAACGTTAATTAAAGTGATTTCATCAACCAAAGGTTTTACAAACCTCTCCTGCTCTTGATCAATCAAACGTTGTAAAACTGGAGGAATTTCTTCCTCATTGTTTTCATCAAAATTTTGAAAGTCCTGATTAATGCAATAAACTAAAGGCACAGAAAAGTACTCAAAAGCTACAGCAGCACCATTCTCATTAGCAACTTCTGGATTGTCTGATTCTTCTGTTACAACAGACTCAAAGGAAAATAAAAATGACGACCTGGACAGGACAGCGGCATCTGGGTTATCACCCCCAGAAATACCGAACTCCGACTCGAATGAATCAGAATTTGATTCTGACTCCACAGACTCTGTGGAATCAGATTCAGGTTCATTACCTGACCCAGAACTGCTAGATAAAAAGCCCTCCTCGTATTACCAGACGAAGGAGGGTGCAATGGATGCATTGAGAATGCCAGAAGATAGGCCCACAGCCGCTTTATCCCCGATCATGGAAACTGAGAAGTTATCCCCCAAGCACTCTGGTACGATCTGAGGATCTGAGAGGAGACAAGCCAGTGCTACCCCCATCTCAAGTTCTGTGCTCTCAGAATCTTCCTCCTTGCACTGTTCAGTCTCAGCTGGTGGGTTTGTCTGCTCTTCGGCAACTTCATTCCCCGACAACTAAAAGTCAAAAAAGATTTCGAAACTAGGCAAACGCCGCTTCTCTGAATTCAGCCAGGGCTCCAGAAAGTCACAAAATGGGAAATCTTCTCCCTCCTGGACGAAACGTCCATTCAGGGTCCCTTGGATAGGTCTGTGCACCAGCTCATAGCGTTTCCCGGCTTGCTTGGCCTTGGCTCTTCCGGCCATTTCTCTTCCTTTCCTTGCCTAATCCTCCTTGGCAGGTGAGTAACCTAAGCCAAAGGTATATGGGTTATACGGCACTTCGATCAACACTGCGATGCCCTTCTGGCCACTTCGCCCCAATCCCATTCTGGGCATGTGTTGAAGCTTGTTCATGAGATAGATAGATTGTGCATTAACGTACAGCCCCTCATCAACAGCAAGCAAATCTTGTACTACCCGAGCCTCAGCTAGGGTGAATCCTGACAGAAATACATCCTCCGCACCATGCTCAATCTCCAGAATTGGTGTAGAAACCTCTGGCAGTGGATATATCGAAGAATTCCCAAAAACTATTGGTACTCCCTTCTCGTGGGGGTACTTTAACATCTAGTGTAAAGTGGAAGAGACGGCTTTCACCTGGTGCAGCCACGGCCGCCCAAGAAGTAGATTGAAGGTGGCCGGAACATCCAAGACATGGAACTCAATGTCCTGTTACCCCGGGCCAACCTAAGTCTTAATACGTACGATCACCATCACCTCCTGGCTGGTATTATCATAGGCCCGTATCACCTGGGCTGTAGGCACAAAGCCCGCGGGCTTTAACCCGATAGCATACGCCGTTCTTGACGAACATACATTGATTGCAGAACCTATGTCTACCAGGACCACCGGTATCCATTTCTCTCTACATTCCATAGAGACATAAAGTGGCTTGTTATGATCAGAGCCCTCAGGCAGTAGTTCCTTGTCGGTGAAGGTCAAGGTCGGGGAACCTTCTCACAAGAAAACCAGCCCTACCAACTGCTCAGGAGTTGTATTGATTGAAAGCTTGGCCCTATCCATGGCTATAAGGACGGCTTGTCTGTGAACCCTTGAGGCCATAAGCAGTCCCCAGATGGAGATGTCTGCTTGGATTTTCTTTAGTTGTTTCAGCACTGCCTCCTCTTCCAACTATTTTTCTTTCTGCTTTTTTTGCTTCTTTATCCTTCTCGGACGCCTCGAGTTGGTCTAAGTGTGGGGGCTTGAAGTACCGCTCACTCCTGGTCATATGGTCAACCTTCTCGACATACCAGGTGTCATCTAGTTGGTTCTGCCCCCAGCCTTCGTCAGTGTGGGCAAGACGTAAGTCATCGTCTTCCCACCATATCCCATCGGCAACCGACAGACAGCTATCCGGTTCCACTGTAGCTGTTCTCATATTCTCAATACATTTTGCCCCCTCAAGTGCTTTGGCTTTTCTAGCCCTTTCATCGTTCTCGATCCTCTCTTGCTCAAACCTTTTCAATGTAACCTCCCATTCGGTATCTGCTGTACACAAACTGTCCAAGTCCCGAGCAAAATTCTTAGCACCAGTGTCCTCCGACGATTCTTTTTTGTTCTCAACCATTCCGGCCACTGTAGATGTTTCAATTTTAGACTACACCTGTTTCGACTGGGACTCCTCGACAACATCTGGTCGTCACTGAGCCACCCTGTATCAACTGTTGCTCCATTCAGGTCAAACCAGTTTACGCTCACATCTCTTGGATCCTGCTCGTTAAAGAACTGCAGATTGGCAATGCCCTCCTCCAACTCTGCTAGGTCATCTAGCCCATGACTTGGCCCGTCTTCCCGAACCACATTCATCTCTGCCCTAGTTGGCAACTCTACCCTCGGCATTGCCTGATCTGTTGACACAATATAACCACACGGGTCGTATGCTTCCTCAGTAAAGCTCCCAGATCTGTCGGGTTCTGAACTATCATTCCCATTCTCCTCGAAAGTCATTCCAATTCTATCTTCGACAGTCACCACCACTGGCTCGAGTTGGTTTAGGGAGATGCCTACCATGCACAAGTCTGTGCTGTCCGAGGTAAACAACTTAGGCTTGGGTAAGTGGGAGGGTGTGATGTATATGCTAGGATCAAACGGGTTGGCCGTTGTTTGGATGAAGTTTACCTGCCTAGGTGGAGGGTTTTGATTATGTGGTGGGAGAGGGTTGGTAGTAATATTTGGCTTCTTAGGAGGAGCAATCACCTTATTGTCAATGAGATCTTGAATCTCATGACGCAATCTGTAGCATTGGTCAGTGTCATGACCGTGCTGCTGGTGACAGGCATAATATTTGGCTGGGTTATGTGTTAGAGGGAGGTTATTTGGTAATGGGCATGGTTCTAAGGGCTTCAGATGCCCTTTTCGAATCAAGACCTTCAAGGCCGCTGATAAGGACATGTAAAGCAGGGAGAAAGTCCTCTGACCCCGGGGTGGATTTTTTGCTACTTGCGAGCTGGTTCCGAACGCACCGGTGAAGGGTGTGGCTATTTTCAGAGTGGTAGTAATAACCATGCTTACATTAGAAGTTCTTGCGGATGCACTACTACTGGTAGCTGCATTCGAACCATGTGCAAATGCCTTTCTGGGCTGCTCCTTTTCTGAGTCGATCAGACCTTGCTTCATAGCATCCTCAATCTGTACCCTAATCTCCTGTAAGTCTGCAAAAGTGGGGAGGGGTAAGACGATCACTTTCTGCATTAACTTGGATTGGAGGTTGCACATAACCATCATTATCTGATCCTTTTCGAGTGGCCGAGTTGTCATCATGGAGACCTTAGCCCTCTATTAAGTAACAAAGTTAGAAAAGCCTTTCTTCGGCTCCTGTCGGGTCGCCTCAAGATCACGAGTCGTGACCTCAATCTGGGTGTTGTACGAATATTGAGCGGCGAAGGCCTTAGCCATCTCCTCCCAACTCCTTTTCACTGAATCATCTAGCTTGGCGTACCAAATGGTTGCGATACCCGGCAGGGTCTGACCAAAAAGGGAAAGCTTTTGCAATCTGGAGAGGCTCATTGGTCGTAGGATATTCGAGAACAACCGCAGATATACCATAGGATCCCCAGAACCGTCAAAATGGTCTATATGCAGCATCTTGAACCAGTCCGGCAATGTAACTGCCGAATCGGTGTATCCATCTTCTATGTCTGGGATGGAGTTGACTTCCTAAGCTCGTTTAAACAGCTTTTCAAGCTTACTCATCTTCAGGGCGGTTGGATCCATCTCAGATTCAAACGGTGTATCTGTTGAGAAAGCCGGTGTCTTTGAAATCTGTGGCAGAACTGGTGGCGGGATTGGTCCTGTTGGAGCGTCCGTATCTTCCTGGACATTTACAGTATCCCCGAGTGTTGGAACTCTAGGTGGGGGCGGGAGTGGATGCGAAGCAGATGCTTTGGCTTGTCGTGGTTGCTGTTGTTATTGTTGAAGCTTAGTAATCAGTTCTGCCTGGCAGGTAGTATCCCGCTGTATGGCCTGCATGGTCTTTTGGAGCTAACGCATCATGTCCTCCATTTCGACTGTAAATTGTGGGTCTGACTGAACCGGTGTATCTCTCTTTGCGGTAGAAGCGAAAACCTCAGCCCGACTACACACTGGTAGGGTGGACAATGACCGTTGAACCAACAATTGCTGTACTGATACTCCCTGCCTAACTTCCCTTCGTCTAGTAACCGGGGGTAAGGAAGCAAACTAGTTGTCCGTCAACTAGATCCTTAGATTGGTAAAGCCTTCTACCTCTAGTCTAGAGTGCTCAGGGGGTATCTGCCTTTTTGGAAGCAATGATGCAATACTACCTTGCAAAAAGATAAATAAAGCAAAAAACAAGGAAACAACAATAAGAAAACAGACAGCATTTCGGCTAAAAATAAAGACAACACACTGTTGGCGTTGTAAGCTGAACACACTGTTCTCAACACTGATCACTGCCCTCAAATCACTTCCTCAAATTTGATACCCCCAAATACTGATGTCCTCAGACTGATACCCAAACTCGTAACTGATGCATACCTTCCCTGTAGAGTCACACTCTAAAAGCACATATCAAGCAAGTGAGAGCCAAAACACCCCTATGGTGGGGTAGGGTTTCCCTGTCCTATCTCATCAGGAGCTAGGGTTTCGCTATGCAAGCAAACGGTTTCAAGCAACCTACATTCGGGTAAGCAACCTGTCCTAGTTTGGAAAGGTCTCTATAGGTTCCGATATGCAACTAGGTCGAATGGTCAAAAAGGGTACCTCGGCAAAACTGAGGTTTATGTTCCCATCGTGGCAGAGCCCGTAACCGGTCAGCCTTATGGCACGCTTTTCTAGGCAAGCCTCCGGCAAACCGTTCAGGAATAACAGACGGTAAACACTATGACTTAAGCGCACCAATGCAAATGCAATGCAATGCAAAGAAACACATAAGTGTAGAGAAAACAACATATCATGAGTTCGAGTCAAGTTCTTTCTTTCCCCAGTAAAGTCGCCAGAAACTGTTGACCGCCCGAAACTCGCTACGCGCGTCCCCCCTTTCGGAGAAAGCGCGAATTGGGTTCTTGCTACTACAGTTCAAACTCCTATTACGGTTCTGAATCTAATCTCACAAAATGCAATGTAAGACTGATAAATCACCAAATAGTCCAAATCCGGTAAATCGTTTTGGAAAATCGATTTTAATCAAAAAGCACCAATTATGGACTGATTTGCCAGATTTCAGAGTCGCCACCTAAATATTTTATTTTGGAAAATTTAGAAAACCCTGACTCGTGCCTAAGGCCACGTTTCCGTCATCACCAAAGTTGTCTCAGCTCGAGAACTTGGGTATGAGAGGGGAAGGTCCTGAAATGAGCACCCCCGCTCGCCCGATCAAAGGATCGGCCTCTACTAATCATGATATGTTGTTTTTGAAAACACATGTGTTCTTATTCTAGTTTATTAGTTAACCTTACTATGTGATGCGCACAACACACAACTATAGACTAAATCGCTCGATTTAGAACAAACATCTCATGTTTGTTTTTTTAGAAAATAGTTTGAAGATGCTACTCGCGAGTAGACTAAAATGCGGACTTGCCACGCTCAAGTGGGCTTAGAAAACATGATGATTTGCCACCCTCAAGTGGGATTAAAACTCAAATTTTGATGAATTGTTCCAATTCAGTTAATGAAGCCTTCATCCACAGGCATTCATGCAATTTATCACTTAAACAAATTGCCTCATGCAAGCATGCTATCATGGCAGTCACTTACACACATGCAAGGATGCTAAAGCATAAACACTTACAGTATACTCCGAGCCAAAACGAAAGCTAGTTAGAAATCATGCATGACCCTAACTATACAAGAATGCCTAATGCAACACATGCAAAAATGCAACTAAATAGGCTCGGCTATCTAAGATAGCAAATGGATGCAACACTTGATAACATACTTTGAAACATGTATTCAAGTAAATGTATTGAAATACAATACATTATGAATGATGAGCCGAGCCTGGTGCATGCAAGACAAATGAATGATGCAAACATGCAAGCATAAGGTATACTAATTGAAATATGCCCTAATCTAACCACTGAAAGCGGATAAATAAAAAGGAGAAAGACGTGGGGTTGGAAGACATTCACACGCGCATGCACACTTATTACAACATTTGCCCTCTCGACGGAGGGTCCGAAAGAATAAGCTAACTAGCTACGCTGAGCTAAGCTACTTATTACAAACCAAATAATTAAATATGCTAAGCTAATTATTTACAAACCCAATTAATTAATTAAACACTTCATTAATTAATTACAAAACGAATAAGCTAATGAATTATTTAGCTAAGCAATTTAAATGAATAGCCTCGGGGAAGCGAGAGAGATATGCATGCTCGGTTGCGTCCTCCCGAAAATCACCGTCTTGCCTCAAGATGCCTCTGTTTGCACATCTTTCGACCTCTGAAAATTGTGCTAACCTCTAGATTGCTTATGTTTGATCTCAAAAACATACTGATGACCGATCGGCCATGATTGATGATCATCGGCCAACACTGATGGCCGGTCGGCTTCTTTGGTGGACGGTTGGCCATTGATTCCTGCAATTTCTTATTTTGCTGCAGCAAAGCACAAACAGAGGCATGGCAGTGTATTTGCAAGGAAATGTGTGTGCAATTACCCTCCTTATCATATCTCAAGCTCAAAGGAGCGTAGTACTCGACTCTCGAGCCATCAATCACGCTTCTCGATGAAAAATGGCCAAAGAGCCAAGCTTACACAATGTTAATGAATGCACAAACAACACATAAGACTCAAGAGGCCTCCACCCTATCATGCACAATCAAGGGGGACGGCGACCAAGAAATGAGGTGCATTTCATCACTTCAAGTATGGAACGCTTCTCATTTCTCGTGTTTGGATTAGCATCTGATCCAAACGTAATGCAATGCAACACACATGCAAACAACATGCTCATCTATTAATGCTAGAGTGGCATGCACAAGGCTCTATCATACGAGCAAGGCATGCAAGACATGGTAAGGGGCTAAGAGCATTAAAACAAGTGAAAGACATTACACATGAGGCATGCATCATCAATCTCAAGTGGTCAAACCTACCTCATGCCACAATAATGGTATAATCATGCTGAGAATGAAACGCCAAAAGCTACAACAACATGCTCATGCATCGGCTCGTAAGCTAGGCATTAAACACAACTCTCAAACACAATGAAGAAGTGATAAACAAAAGAGTATGGCAGAGATGTAGGCACTGAAATTGCATACCAAATGATGACATATCATGCAAATAACACAAGTGTGGTATGCTAAAGGCCCCAAAACCCAAAGCTAGCAAGACCAACTATACTATAGCTTTTCAAAGCATGAGCCACAAGACAAAGACCACTTAAAATAGTCCTAAGGCCTGCTAAATTAGAGCCAAAAACATGCTGGAGTGAAGCATACACATGCTAGAATGAAGGGCCAAAACACCAAGCATGCAAGGCTAAAAAGCAAAATTGCACTACAAGTGCAAGAAGCATGTAAGAGGTAACCAAACTAGCCGAAAATTGAGTTATATCATGGAAAATCAGTGGCAAAAACATGCTCAAACTAAGGCTCAAAGGAGTCGAAAATCATGCTCCTTTGGTAGCTCAAAAATAAGGCACAAAGGCACAACTCTCAAAAGCTCTCAAGGAGTGAAAGAAGTGAGAACATGACACATGTATATGCTCTAAAATTACATGCTAAATGATGCCAAAACATGCAACCATCACGAATATAGCATGCTAAGGTGCTCAAAACTCAAGACTAACTAAGGCACTTACACCATAGCCATATCAAGCAAGCCCCAAAGGACTAATATCACTCAAAGCAGTCCTAAGGTAGGTCAAAACAATGCTAGAAACATGATGGAGTGTAGCCAAAACAAGCTAGAATAACAAGCTAACTCATGAAGCATGTTGGGCTAGTGAACAAGTTTACACTACAAGTGCATAAGACATGCATAAGGTGACTCAACCAAGCTAAAATAGAGCTACAACATACTGAAATAAGACCAAAAATAGGCTGAGGTCAAGCCAACACATGCTAGAAAAATATGCTCAAGTATGAGGCCAACAACACATGGAACCAAGAAGCAAGGAGAGGAGTCCACCCCCTCCTTTTTTAAACCTTAAAACATGATTTCTGCCATTGAAATTCCTCTAAGTTTCAATGGTAGAAAGGCCAAGCAAAGGGTGCCTCTAAAGCTTTAAAAGATGGCACTAAGCTTTAGCAAATAAGGCACACTAGAGGGTAGAACACCCTCAACACCAAAGAGGTCTCAAACAACCATTCTAAGCACTTGAAAATAAAACTTTTTGTAGTTGCAAGTTAGGCCTAAAAGAGCATGCAAAGATGGTTAAGATTGTATATAAAAATAAGCTTTAAAAGGGAATATGCTCACCCTTGAAGTACAGCAAAAACCAGCAGCTTTTCTGAACCAAAACCAACTTTAGGATGCCCAAACAAGTCTTATGGAATCTCAGCTCCAAGGTCAAGAGGTTTGGCTAAGGGGTTGTAGGCAAAAATACAAAGAAAATACATTTCTAAGCACAATATATATATATATATATAGAGAGAGAGAGAGAGAAGTCTAGAGAGAGTGAAAATCTGCCTCTAAATTTTCTGAACCCCTATAATGGGGGAGGCAACTCCCCTTATATAGAGAAAAGTAAGCCGAAGCTTCCTTGCGAAGTTAGAATCTTGTTTTAATCCATCCATACATGTGTATGGAGGATACACACAGTGGTCAATAGCTGGACCAGTTGGCAAGAAAATATATGAAAAAATAGAAAAATGGCCCTCGGCTGCCATTTGCGGCCGATCGACCATTAATGAGGCTGACCGGCCATCAGTGTAGCCGACCAGCCACCACTGATGGCCGATGGGAACTAACCCTGGCCGATAGGTCATAGGGCTAGCCGACGGGCCACCCTCTTCCCTCAAAAACAAAGTCCCAAACACTTGGTACACATCTAAGCACAAAATAGACAAGTTGAGAGGTCCGAAGGCAAGGCGCTCCACCAAGAACTTCGGGCGCTCAAAACGAATACAAACATGCATGTTCATCGAGTATTCAAACGATGGCGTCCAAGTCTTGAGGATGGTCAAAAATGGTGTGTCTACAACGCGTATATGCTGTTAACACACCAGAGCAATTACCAGGATCCTTAGTTGTGAGAGGTATTTTTGTTGTGTGTAATTCTTTGGCTAATGTGTTAATAGCTATGGGTGCATCTCATTCATTTACATCTACTGCATTTGTTTCTGTATTGGGGTTAGAGGTGGCATGGTTAGCGTCTCCGCTCAGGGTAGAGTCTCTAGTTGGGGGTATGGTTGATTTGGATCGGGGATGTTGCGATTGTGAGATAGAGGTTGTCTCGCGTTGACTTACGTTTGCTTTTGTGTTGCTAGACATGTCCAGTTTTGATGTCATTTTAGGCATGGATTGGTTATCCTCGTACCAAGCTGTGATTGATTGTTACTGTTACAGAGTTACAGTGTGCACCTCGAGTGGTGATTGCTTTTATTTTTTGGGGGATCGAGTTGATAGGGTTTTATCGCCAGTTTTTGACCCTCGTAGTTGTAGCAAGCTCAGTGGTCTTCTTACGGCTCTCTTGGATAGTGAGAATCACGGGGCCCGTGTTGAATTGCCAAGGGTAGTTTGTGAATACCCAGATGTCTTTCCCGAGGATCTTACGAGTTTGCCACCCCATCGGGAAATCGAGTTCTCTATTGACTTAGTGCCTGGTACGATACCAATTTCTATGGCGCCGTATAGATTCGCACTCACTGAATTGCATGAGTTGAAGATTCAACTCCAAGAGCTTTTAGACAAGGGCTTCATTCGCCCTAGTACATCACTTGGGGAGCTCCGACTCTCTTTGTGAAAAAGAAGGATGGGTTGTTGCGGTTATGTATTGATTACCGCAAGTTGAATCGAGTTACCGTTAAGAACAAGTATTATCTACCCAGAATAAATGATTTACTTGACCAACTTAGAGGGTCTCCCTGCTTTTCGAAGATAGATTTGAGGTCGGGGTACCATCAGTTGAGAGTCCGGAAGGAGGACATCCAAAAAATGGCCTTTTGTACACGTTATGACCACTATGAGTTTCTTGTAATGTCTTTTGGGTTGACTAATGCACCTGCTTCTTTTATAGATTTGATTAACCAAATTTTTCGAGAATTCTTGGATCGTTTCGTGGTCGTCTTTATGGACGACATCTTAATTTATTCAGTCTCCGAGGAAGAACACGAGAACCACTTGCAGTTAGTGCTTGATATGTTGAGAGAGCACCAATTGTACGCCAAGTTTGGGAAATGTGAGTTTTGGTTGACCGAGGTGAAGTTTTTGGGACATGTAGTGTCGAGCGAAGGAGTTATCGTAAACTCTTTGAAGATAAATGTCGTGCAGGATTGGGAATAGACTAAAAATGTTTTTGAGATCCACAGTTTCTTGGGATTAGTCGGGTATTATCGTCGTTTTGTAAGGGACTTCTCTGGACTATCCACACCTTTAACTAGGTTGACAAGGAAATGTGTCAAATTTGTGTGAAGTGAACCTTATGAAAAGTCATTCCAAGAACTTAAGACTAGATTGACCACCGCACCGGTCTTGATAATTCCGGAAAGAGGTTTGGGTTACACCGTTTATTGTGATGCGTCTCGGGATGGACTTGGTCATGTCTTGATGCAAGAGGGAAAAGTTGTGGCCTATGGTTCACGACAATTGAAAACTCATGAAAAAAACTACCCCACCCATGGTTTAGAATTAGCAACAATAATTTTGCCTTGAAAATCTAGAGACATTACTTGTATGGTGAAAAGTTTTAGGTTTTCTCTGATCATAAGAGCCTAAAGTATTTGCTTTCTCAAAAAGACTTGAATCTACACCAATGGAGGTGGATGGAATTTATGGAGGATTATAACTTCGAATTACACTATCATCCGGGGAAGGCCAATGTAGTGACTAATGCCTTGAGCCGAAAATCTAGGTGTAATTTTACAAGTGTGGTCATTCGGGAATAGAGAATGCTAGGCGATATCGGTGAGTTTGATTTGCATTTGGGTGAGTCCAGCAGAGGTGTTACCTTGTTTACTTTGATTAATCAACCTACCTTGATTAATAAGGTCATAGAGGCGCAACAGGGTGATTGTGAGGTAGAGTCAATCTGTGAGAGGATCTCCAACGGAAAGGAAGAGAAAGGTTTGAACATTCACTCAGATCTGAGTGTATGTTATCTAGACCGTTTGTTTGTACTAGAATCTTGTAGAGAGGAGGTGCTTCGAGAGTTCCATCACTCACTCCTTGCGGTACATCCGGGAGGTACCAAAATGTATCATGATCTTAGTCGCCAATTTTGGTGAAGGAGTATGAAGTGGGATGTCGCCTTATTTGTATCGAAGTGCCTTACTTGTCAACAAGTGAAGGCCAAACACCAAAGGCCAGTGGATTTGTTACAACCCTTACCGATAGCCGAGTGGAAATGAGAACATGTTACTATAGATTTTGTAGTTGGGCTTCCTAAAACAGAGCGAGGCAATGATGTTGTTTGGGTGATTGTTGATAGGTTGACTAAGTCTACATATTTCATTTCGATGAGCACTGGCGACTCCATTGAGCATTTGGCAGAGTTATACATTAGAGAGATGGTTCGATTTCATAGGGTCCTTGTAACCATTGTATCGGATAGAGATCCTCGTTTCATTGCCCGATTGTGGCAAAGCCTTCAAGAGGCGTTGGGAACTAAGTTGACCTTTAGCACCGCTTACCATCCTCAAATCGATGGGCAGTCGAAGCGTACCATTCAGATTTTGGTGGACATGCTTAGAGCTTACATCCTTGATTTCAAAGGTCTTGGGAGAGACACCTACCATTGATTGAATTCGCCTATAACAATAGTTATCAAGCTAGCATTGAGATAGCACCGTTTGACGCCTTGTATGGCCGACCTTGTAGATCACCGATTTGTTGGGCCGAGGTGGATGATGCACCATTGCTGGGTCCAGAAATTATTAGAGAGACAACTAAGAAAGCTGCTCTCATTCGAAAGAGATTAGTTACGGCTCAAAGCCAACAAAAGAGTTATGCCAATAAAAGGAGACAACCTTTATCTTTCGAGATTGGTGACCACGTGTTTCTTAAGATATCACCAAGGCGAGGTTTGATGAGATTTGATAAGAGTGGTAAGTTGTCTCCAAGGTTCATTGGGCCTTTCGAGATATTGGAGCGAATTGGAGAAGTGGCATACCGGTTAGCTTTACTGCCACAACTTTCAGGGGTTCACAACGTGTTTCATGTATCTATGCTTAGGAAGTATAAACCCAACCCTTCTCATGTGCTCGATTGGGTTGATTTGGAGGTAGACAAGGATGCCTCTTACGAAGAACGACCAGTTCAAATATTAGATACCTGAGAGCAAGTACTACGGGCAAAACTATACCGTTGGTCAAGATGTGTGGAGACACCATGGAGTTGAGGAAACAACTTAGGAACGGGAGACGGAGGTCTGCTCCAAGTATCCAGATTTGTTTGAAAATGCTTAGTTGTTTTAAATTGTAATATTCCCTAGTGTTTGAGAGAAATGTGTTAAATTGTTAACCACGTGCTGTTATGTGTAATGTTATTTTGAGCACGAGATTACTATGTATTACCATTATCATTGTTGGAAAGTTTCATGCTTATTTAGTATCTCGACAATCGTTGTTGTTACTATTGTGACTATGGCAATTGGAAACCATGATGTTAAGGGTGAGATTGGTTGAGAATTGATATAGTGATTTGAAATTTTGATAGGATGGTTTTGGTCACTTGAAGCTTCTTTGTTTGGGTAGTTTGATTAATTTCGGGGACGAAATTTCCTATGGTGGGGAGATTGTGATGACTAAGTATGTAAACTGCCTTGTTCCTCTTTCATTTACGTTGGGTCTTCCTTTGTTAGAGTGTCGGGTTTAACCGGGAATCTTATTAACGGTTTGGGTTTGTTGTGTTTGGAAGCTTTTCTCAAAGTCTTTGTTCTTATTTATTTCCATGCCAAGTTTCACATGTTTCGGAAGGTACGGGGGTTGAATTCGGGGTGTCCTGAGTCGAGCTGGCATGATTTTCTGGCTGGGAGGCTGAGCCACATGTGCGGGTCCTGGGCCGTACGTGCGGTGACGAAGAGAGTTCCCAAGGCGCATTCTGCTTTATATACAGGTGCGGAGGGAGGTGCAGAGAAGAAGTGTCGCACGTGCGGTGATGACAACCGCACATGCAGAGGGGTTTTCCGTATGTACGGGAATGGGTGCCACATGTGCGGGAGATGCTGAGTCCGAAAAGAATATGCTTTTCTTCTCTTTGGGATAAGTGCATCTCACTTTTTGTATATCTCTCTCTCTAAAAGCCATTTTTTCTTCCTTCTCTCTACATTTCCCTACACCAAATTAGATCAAAACCTTGATTTCTTTAAATCCATTAGAGTTTTGCCCTTAGCTCCTTCATCAAAGTTAGAGAACTTTTCGAGAGCTATGTTGTGTGCGATGGAGATCGAGTTTTGGCGCCATCGATTTTGAGGCCTTCTCCTCTTTTCCCACCAAGAACTTGAAATAGGGATTTTCTTAGAGTCATATATATATATATATATATTTGCAAGTTTATGTTGATTTTGGAATTTCCTTTGGTGACATTGAAAGTTTAGTTTTTGGTTCAAGAATGTTGGTGGTTTTGAAAGTGGGTTCATCCCTTGTCTTTTTTTAAAATGATTCTCTTGAGAGTTTTGAGACTACATTAATTGAAGAAAGATGTTTTTGGTGAGATTCTTTCAAAAGATGAGGGAATGTCTAGTTTTGGTGAAAAAGCTAGGAAATTGGGGGTTTTTGGAGGATGTTGAGAATTTGTGGTTTTATTTCCTTTTTCTTATGTGCTAAATGAATGAATGATTAGAAATTTCTTATTGTTATATATAAAATGGAGATTTTCTTAGAATACAAGAAATAGTGGAGATTTGGAACTTATTGTTAAAATTGTAGATGTAGTCATGAAATGACTAATTTGTTGAGAACACATGATGTGTGGAAATATTATTACTATTGATGAATTTGAATAAATATAAGGTTGTCTTGTGAAATTACATTGGAAAGGGAAATAGGAATTGTGATCACCATGATTGAATTATGTGAAAGAATTGAAAATGAGAGAGCATTGTATTGTATTGATAATTGTTACATTGGCATTTCAATTCATTTGATTATTACAAATTTTGAATTCAGATTTGGAAATTTGTGCATTGTGAAAGGAATGTTGTGAAATGAGATTTATTGAAATGTTTTGGGGTAAATACGTTGGTAAGTCTAGATAGGAGGTGTAGATGAAATTGATTAAGGTGGTTTGAGTGTTCGAGGTGAAAGTCCGAAAACACGCGCGGAGGAGGTACCACGTGTCTTCCGGTTAGCTACCGGTAAAGTGGGGCTTTCATGGTGCTAGTTATGCCTACTTGCAGACACCAACCTAAGGATTACCTGAGTCGTATTTACCACCCCTTCAGCATGATGTAAAATTATTGAATTGTTAAAATTTCAAGTTTTCATAGGACATGACGGTTTTCAAAAAAAAAAAATGTTCACGTGACTTCTCTTTTTTTTAAAAAAAAAAAAAGCATAGCATGGCATGTGCATTTCGATCTACGAGACTTGTATAAAATGTATATATTTTGTTAAGAATTTTCCTACTGGGCTTTATCCTCACCCTAAGGGATTTTGGTGCAGGAAAAGATGTGGTGATACCGCCAAACTAAGTGCGCGGATATACGTCTTGAGAGCACAAGACTCTATTTTGTTGTGATTGTAATTTTTGCAAGCCAAGGGCTATACGTGTATAGGTTCGAGTAACCGTTTTGTGGAACCGGGCATAAGCCTTAGACTTTGTAGCCCCTTGAGGGCGTTTATGTATTTTGACTAGATGTTTACATGTTATAGATTCAAGTACCGAAGTCATTGAATGTATATCCGCATGTGGAACTATTTTGTACGAACCTCATGATCATGTTATGCAAGTATTGGGGATTCATTTTGGTTTATTATGAGGAGAGGTGGTTGTTGTACTATCATTATACATTAGTTTTCTTGGGGCGTTACATAGGAAGAGAGAAACTGTAAGTGAAATGTCAAGGAAATATATTTATATTTCACACACATTTTACACTTTCCACTTTCTCTTTCTAAATTCCTACCTATATTCATAAACTAAACACAACCCAAAGACAAAACAACAAACCAAAAAAAAAAAAAAAAAATTGAAATTTTAAAAGCTCAAAACCAAACAAAGTTGCTTTTAGTTATTCAATACATGCACCAATAATTTAATAATTTAAGGGTTTATAACTTGAGAGAGTGTTTGGTTATGGTAGACTCTTTTTAAAATCGATTTCAGTGATCTGAACCATTTACTTTTTAGGACTTATTGAATAGTATTCATGCTAAAAATCAAGATGATTAAATATTGATAGCTATATGTTTGAATCATATTTTTTTTATATTACAAAAATGGATGATAATTATAATTTCAAGAATAACTATTTATTTTTTAGAATACAAATTTGATTTAAACATATAATTATCGATCTCCGATCATATTGATTTTTTATATTAATAGTTTACTCAACGAGTTTTAAAAAGTGAACGCTTTCAATCACCGAAATTAATCTCAAAATAAATGTAACAAACTCAAGCACTCTCAAATTAAAATGACCAATTTAAAAGAACATTAAGTTATTCCCCTTGGTCACTCAAAAGCCCTATCAAAGTTGAATGTAAACATTAAAGCATCCAAACGCGTAGACATCCCCTTTGAGAGGCAGTTACACCAAGAAAGCTCACCAGCACTTTCGGGTTAATACACCATTCAACACCATTCCTTTGTTTGTTTTAGTAAAAACTATTTTCTTCAAAATATATATATTTTTCTGATATTTATTACGAAAATGAACGTTTAACCAAAAATAAATTTATTTAGACCGATATTTAAAATATTTTTCAAATTACACTTTTTTCCAATATCATTATACTATCACAGTCACCTTACCCACCTCATCATCATTAGTTTACCACTTGAGAGGGCGATTTATGTCTAAATAAGGCCAAGCTAAAGCCATCTGTTGAATGGACCGAGCTAGGTTCATTCCCTTGGTCATTGGGCCATGCTATGGGTGGAAATGAAAATGGGCTAAGCTCGGTCGTGGACTAGACAGGCATTCGGCCCAAGGCTTGAACCGAGGTGGTTATATTTAATCCAAGCAGGACCGGGCTGCGATGGTGGCGGGGTTCCGGAGTGGTTATCTCGGTCCGATACTGCCCTGGTTCTGTCTGGCGTGGGGCAAGGCCATGCTAGCTCGGTTAGGCTACCACCGAGCCGAGGTAAGGAGGTTTGAGCCATCTCATTTGGTTGGTATGGGGAAGGGTGTCATTAGGATAGGTATTATCCTAATGAGTGTGATTCCTAGGAGGACTCTTATTGGGAAAGTTGGACTTCTACTAGGATTATGCTAGGTGGAAACTATAAAAGCTCATAACAGGATCTATGTACAGGTATCACAATTTCTATTGTCAAATACACAGAGTTTTTGTCTATTGTCTACTTTCTGACTTAGGCATCAGAGAGGTTTTCAGCACACACTCGCCGGCTAGCTCACGTTTGTGTTTTCAGGTAACAAAGTGACGACGTTTGAAGGAGTGCAAACTTGATCAAGAGGATTATATGAGAATATTATTTCGTGTTTATACAATTGGCGCCATCTGTGAGAAGTACATGAAGAACAAACCTTTTTTATTAAAGTTTCACCTTTCACTAAGTTCAATGGCGTACAACGAAGATTTACCACATTCTGTCCTTGATGGACAAACCCCGGAAGGGGGTTGGAGACATGAAGGTCTACCTTTTGTCACGCCCATGGAAGAATTGGATCCTTAGCGATGGAGCTCACGGAGAGACATGCGAGATAGACGGGGCTCAAGTCCGCGTCGCTCTCAAAGCCCTGACAGACAGAGGCGAATGATGGATCCCCAAGTTCTAGAGGATCGCCTAAGGGAACAGGATGAATTGATAAGGAGGATGGCGGCTGACATGGAGACTATGAAGCGCCAGCTAAAGGGCAAAAGGGTGGCGGAAAAAGAGGTGGGCAAGAGCAGGGCACACCCTCACCACTTAGAAGATCGTGACAGGCAAGTCACACCGTCTCACACGGAGAGCAGAAGCCTAAGGACAGGCAATACACAATTGAGGGCTTCCAAGACTTGTTACTCCAGGTCTTACACAAAAGGAAGCAGTTATCAGCCCTCACATTCACACCAAACGACATCTAGGCACACAGAGTTGCCTAGGTCGGCAAACCTGCGGTCAGTGCTTGAGGAAAGGGCTCGAAGGAGAGAAGACACTCAGGCTCGCGACCCCGCAATCTCCACACTACAACGGTTGGCTCGTAGAACATATGGGAGCGTCGAGGTAGGAATGCTAGAGCCACGCCTTGCCTATGAAGTGACAGGCAAAGCGTTAGCAAGGTTGCAAAGCTCGTTGTTCGTTTCGGCGATAAAGAACGCACCATTACCGTCCGGTTTCCACCATTCCAAATTTACTATTTATGAGGGAAAGTCGGACCCCTGCATGCACTTTCGCCACTTTCGCCAGGTCATGGCAGTGTATCAGTGAAACGAGGCCCTAATGTATATCCTATTCCCTTCCAGCCTTGGTGACCTGGGTCTAACATGGTTTGAAAGGTTGCCATAAGGTAGCATAGCTTTATGGGCGTAACTAGCAGAAGCATTTGTAACCAGATTTAGAACAAACACCAAAATGCCTGTGGAGATTGACCAGCTTCTCTCCATAGATATGGGCGAGAAGGAAATATTGAGGTCTTACAATAATCGGTATTGGGAGACTTCCAATCAGATTAGAGATTGTCCCACAAACCTAACTATTGCGCAATACAAGCGAGGTTTGCCAGCTTACAATAAATTAAGGGATTCAATGACAATGAATCCACCCCTCACAATGGAAGCCCTAATGGAAAGATTACATCAGCACATCCAAGTAAAAGAAGATGTTGTACGCACCAAAGCGAAAACTGGCACAACAGCGATGTCAGATAGAAAGCCTGCGGCGAAGGTAAACACGGTCGGGCAAGAAGAACAACCACGCAAGAATGGGTGAGGCAGACGAGCCAACAGAGAGGACCCCCAAGCAAGGAAGTTAAGAGTCCGCACTTCCATCACTACAGAATTTAACAAACCTATCTACCAGATTCTTTGTGAGATACACGACGAACCCTTCATTCGGCGGCCTGCCAAGTTAGGAGAAGCACAGAGGCACTACAATGAGAGGTACCGTCGCACCTTCCATGATAAAAAGGGGCACCGAACTAAAAATCATACACCATTGAGGCAACATCTGAAGGAGTTAGTGGCCGCTGGTCACCTGGACCAGTATATAGAGGGGGAAACACAGCTGACCCCCAGGACCGCAACAGGCCGAATGGGATGTCGGGTATAATCAATGTGATACATGGGATCGTCAAGCCTGAGTGGATATGTGAGCTCAGAGGGATGATCAAAAAGGCTGAACACTTGAGAGAGGTACTAAGTGCACAACATATCATCAAAAGGGGAAAAACGGAGGCAGCGAATGTCATCTCCTTTTTCTGACAAGGACCTAGCAAGGTTACAATGCCCTCACAACGACGCATTGGTGGTTACTTTGCGCGTCAAGAACTTCGACATCAAGTGGATCCTAATAGACCAAGGGAGCTCCTGTGAGATAATGTACTACGAGACCTTCAAACAACTAAACTTGGAGGACAGAGACTTCGCACCTGCAACATCTCTCTTAGTCAGCTTTAACTCAATGCCAGAGTGGCCGGTGGGCAAGATAATTCTGCCAATCAAGGCGGGAACAATGGCGAAACAAGTGGAATTTTGGGTATTGAAAGTTCCTTCCACCTAATACATAATCTTAGGAAGAGCATGGTTGCACGCCATACGATCGGTGGCATCAACCTACCATTAGGTGTTATGGTTCCCAACGAAACTGGAGCGATTAAAGAAGTCTTAGGGAACCAAATCATGTCGAAATAGTGCTTTGTCATAGTAAACCGTAGCCGGGCTGCAAAAGGGTTTGTACAGATGGTAGAAAAGCCAAAAAGCAACGAACTGTTCGCAGACGTCAGCAAAATAGCTGAACAGAAGGCAGTGGAAGACTTGGTAGAGGTAAGGATAGATGAAAAGAACTCACAAAAGTTCTTTTTGCTCGGCTCATCTCTGTCCAGCACCGAAAGAATAGAGATCATGGAATTTTTGACCTCTAACATCGAAGTGTTTGCCTAGACGTCGTATGACATGCCTTCTATTGACCCTAATTTCATCTGCAATCAACTTAATGTCTATTTAATTGTCAGACCAGTTATACAGTGAACTCGCCGATCGACACTCCACCACGCAGAGATAGTGGCGGAGGAAGTGGGAAACTTGCTGGAGGCAAGAGCAATCAGAGAAGTACACTATTCTAGGTGGATTTCTAACACTGTAGTGGTACTAGAAAGGAACGGCAAATGGCACGTTTGCATGGACCACAAAACAGTTAACAAAGCATGCCCAAAGGACAACTTTTCCCTACCACGAATTGACCAACTGGTGCACCTAACAGTAGGGCATAACCGACTTAGCTTTGTTGATGCATATTGCGGTTACCATCAGATTGCTATGTATGAACCGTACAGGAGGACACATCATTTACAACACCCAGAGGACTATATTGCTACAAGGTCATGCCCTTTGGCCTAAAGAATTCAGGGACTACATTCCAACAGATAATCACCAAAATGTTTGAACCATTGTTAGGAAGAACAATGGAGGCTTACATAGATGATATGGTGGTCAAAAGCAGAGATGAGAGGGACCATCTCAGGGACTTAGATGAAATGTTTCAAATTTTGAAGTCCCACAAGTTATGTCTGAACGCATCTAAGTGAGCATTCAGCATAGGGTCAGGCAAATTCCTGGGCTTTCTAGTGACCAACCGGGGTATAGAAGTTGATCCCTCTCAGATCAAAGTCATCCAAGATCTCGAAAGGCCCAACACAATCAAAGAGGTGTAGCATCTCACTGGCCTAGCAACCACGCTTAACCGGTTCATAAGTTGGTCATCAGATAGGTGTCGGCCATTCTTCCAGGCGCTGAAGGCCAAGTTTGAGTGGGATGATGAGTGCGACCGCACCTTGGAAAGCTTGAAAGACTACATGACCTCTCCTCCGTTGTTAGTAACCCTAGTACCAGGAGAGGAGCTCTTTTTGTACTTAGCAATTTCCCAGCATGTAGTTAGCGCAGTATTGGTGAGAGCGCAGGGAATACAACACTTGCCAATCTTTTATGTAATCAAGGCATTACTGGGAGCTGAAACAAGGTACCTGCCATTGGAAAAGTTAGCCTTAGCTTTGATGATGGTCTCAAGAAAATTGTCGCACTACTTCCATGCCCACACCGTGATTGTCTTAACGGCCTTCCCTTTAAAAGCCTTGTTTGAAAGGGCGGATTTTTTGGGACGAATTTTGAAATGGGTAGTGGAGTTAGGGCAGTTCGACATTAAGTTTCAACCAAGAACCGTAACAAAGGCCCAAGCTTTGGTAGACTTCGTAGCCGAGTTCACGCCAGGAAGTCATCATATTTGCCCGATCGACTTGACCGGGACAATCGAAAGAATGGAAAAAAATGTCGCAGGAATAGCGCAACCCCCAAAGCAGGATACTCAATGGCATAGCAAGCCATTCAGGCCTAAAGAGAGGGAAGAAGGAATAGACCACAGCACTGCCAGCAAGGACTCACCCAAAAATAGAGCCTTGAGACAGTCAGACAGTGAGGATCAAAGCCCAACGGCAGACATTAACTTGGATGAAGGCATCAGCAACGCCCCTGATCCCGAGACATTATTAGACCCCTCCACTTGCTGGAAACTATTCGTCGGAGAGATGTGGAAACTCTTCATAGATAAAGCATCCAATAGGCACGGTGCAGGACTAGGCATAGTCCTCATCTCACCGGATGGCCTAACAATTGAACAAGCAGTCAACCTTAGCTTCCCAGCATCCAACAACGATGCGGAGTATGAGGCATTACTAGCAGGTTTGAAATCGGCACTTCGCATAAAAGCCACCGAGCTGATGGTGTACAGTGACTCCCAGCTGGTAGTCAACCAGATTTCAGGCGACTACGAGGTGAAGGATGATAGGATGGCTACGTATCATGACTTGGTCAGAAAGGAGATCATGAAGTTTGAAGTAGTCCAGATAGAGCAAATCGGCAGGGAGAAAAATAGTAAAGCAAATGAGTTGGCCAGTTTTGCATCAATGGCAGATACATCTATCCCATATCCATTACTGATTGACTTCCTACCCAGACCAAGTATTGAAGAACCCGAAGTAGGTGAAGCATGTTGTACCGAGCTAGGCCCTTCCTGGATAGACCCCATCATAGTATTTTTAAAAGATGGCATCTTACCTGAAGAAAAAAAAAAAAGAAGCCAACAAAATTCGAGTAAAGTCACAACGATTTTGGCTCTCCCCATTACTAGCATTGCACAAAAAATCCTTCACAGGACTTTACTTGAAGTGTGTCCATCCCAGCAAGGTCGAGGCATTCTTGTTCAAATATACGAAGGCGTTTGCGGAAGCCACCAAGGGGGAAGGTTGCTGGCTTACCGAGCAATTTCACAAGGGTATTGGTGGCCATACATGCAAGCAGATTCAGAGAAATATGTCAAGAAGTGCGAGAAATGTCAGAAGTTCGCACACCAAATACATCAACCAGCCAGAGAGCTTCTATCATTGACCAGCCCATGGCCCTTTGCAATGTAGGGCCTGGATATAGTAAGACCACTCCCAATTGCACCCGACAACAGAAAATTCTTTCTCGCAGCAACAGACTATTTCACAAAATTGGTGAAGGCAGAAGCACTCGCATCCATAAAAGAAAAAGACGTCAAGAAGTTCATCTAGTAGAACATCATAACTCGGTTCGGCATACCCAAGGCTTTAATATCCGACAATGGCACTCAGTTTGATATCAAAATCTTTAGGGACTTTTGCGAAGAATACAAGATAGAATTCTACAACTCTACACCGGCATACCCCCAACCTAATGGCCAGGCTGAGGCTTCCAACAAAGTAGTCTTAGACGGTCTGAAGAAAAGGCTGGAAAGAGAAAAAGGCAAGTGGGCTAAGGAGCTTCCCCATGTTTTATGGGCTTACCGTACTACACCTCGGCGGTCAAATGGCGAAACACCTTTTTCATTGGCCTATGGCATGCAGGTAGTAATCCCCCTCGAAGTGGGCCTCCCCACTATTAGAAGCGAAAATTTTGATCCAAACTTGAATGGAGAGGCCATAGCCCTAAAACTCAACCTTGCAGAAGAAAGAAGGGAAAGGACATTGATGCACATTGCTTCATATCAACAAGAGTTGTCTAAAAAATACAACAAAACAGTGCACCCAAGACAATTCAAGATTGGAGATTGGATACTGCGCAAAGTAATGGGCAACACTTTGGTACCTAGAGATGGAAAGTTAGGACTTAACTGGGAAGGACCATACAAAGTGATCGATTTAGCAAGAAAATGGGCATATCACTTAGAAGATATGGACAACAAAGTTGTTCCCAGGCCATGGAACACGACCAACCTCAAACTATTTTACTTTTAGTTTTTTTCTTAAAAACACTTGTAATTTTTCTTTTTGCAATAAAACAAGTAGTTTTTTTTCCAGTAAAATTCCTTCCTTTGTAGTAGTTGTTCATGGTTATTGCCAACTGGGGGTAATCAAGATGGTTGGTAGGTTTGACCAACACACTTTGTTCTTCAGCCGAGATAAGGATCTAGGCTCAAGAAGGTTAGCAGGTTTGACCAACACTTAGTTTTCTTCTTCAGCCAAGATAAGGATCTAGGCTCAAGAAGGTTGGCAGGTTTGACCAACACACTTTGTTCTTCAGCCTAGATAAGGATCTAGGCTCAAGAAGGTTGGCAGGTTTGACCAACAATTAGTTCTCTTCTTCAGCCGAGATAAGGATCTAGGCTCAAGAAGGTTAGCAGGTTTAACCAACACTTAGTTTTCTTCTTTAGCCGAGATAAGGATCTAGGATCAAGAAGGTTGGCAGGTTTGACCAACACACTTTGTTCTTCAGCCTAGATAAGGATCTAGGCTTAAGAAGGTTGGTAGGTTTGACCAACACTTAGTTCTCTTCTTCAGCCGAGATAAGGATCTTGGCTTAATAAGGTTGGCAGGTTTGACCAACACTTAGTTATGTTCTTCTACTGAGATAAGGATCTAGGCTCAAGAAGGTTGGCAGGTTTAACTAACACTTAGTTCTCTTCTTCAGTCGAGATAAGGATCTAGGCTCAAGAAGGTTGGCAGGTTTAACCAACGCTTAGTTCTGTTCTTCAACCGAGATAAGGATCTAGGCTCAAGAAGGTTGGCTGGTTTGATGAACACTTAGTTCTCTTCTTCAACCGAGATAAGGATCTAGGCTCAAGAAAGGTGGCATGTTTGACCAACACTTTTCTTTCTTCAACCGAGATAAGGATCTAAGCTAAAAAGGATTGGCATGTTTGACCAACACTTTTCTTTCTTCAGCCGAGGTAAGGATCTAGGCTGAAGAAGGTTGGTAGGCTTGACCAACACTTTCCTTTCTTCAGCCGAGATAAGGATCTAGGCTGAAAAAGGTTGGTAGGTTTGACCAACATTTTTCGTTCAACAGCCGGGATAAGGATCTAGGTTAAAGAAGGTTGGCAGGTTTGACCAACACTTACCTAGATCCCGAAGTTGTCATACGGCCGACATAATTATCTCGGCCAAAAAAGGTGGGCAGGATAAGGGAAGGTCGAGCTGAATTAGGCTAGCTAGGCTTGTAAAAAAAGTTAGTACACTAAAGGAAATAAGTACGGTGATCAAACAAAAAGATCAAATAAAAGATTCATTCATTGGAAATTCAATAAAAGATGAGGGGCTTGCAGCCTGGTTACATTTTTCATTGAAAGTAAAAAACAAAAAAATAAGGTGAAAAGGTCATCCAAATCGGCATCCAAATCAACCCGAGCCTCGCCACTCGGTAGGGCGGTTTCGGCGAAGACTTCCTGGGCTATGTCGGCCACAGGCACCTATAACAACCCTGACCCATGATTAATGTTAATCCATGCTTAATTATGCTTAACAAGTGATTAAGAAGAAATCCAAAGTTAATTACATGTGCATTGCATTATTTTGTGTTCATATCTGTTCAACATAGAAAGATCTGTTCATGTTTTTATTTGGTTTGCGAATTGAAGGCTTTATCGGCATCCGATTCAGAAATTGACTTGATTTATGTGCTATTTGAAATTTTTAGAGCATTATGGTAGGTTTAATCAAGATTCGATTTGGAACAATTAAATTAGATTTATTTAATGCCCACTTATTTAGCCTTAATTAATTATCTTCCCATATGCCTTTATTCCTTCTTTTCTTCATTCAACATATTTTAGCTCACTCAAACAAGCAAAACGTGGAAGAGAGAGAAAGAGGGAAGGAAAATTGAGATCAAAAGTTGGGATAGGAGAGAATTGCTAGGAGATATGGAGAATTGCTCAAGATTTTGCTTAAGTGAAGCTCAATTGAGTAGCTTAGGTAAGAGCTCAACCTTATAACCTTGAAATTGAGTCATTTAGTACATGAATACAAATGAAATAGGTGAATTCATATGGAAATTGAGCTAGAATTTAAGAAAGCTAAGTCATTCCATGCATGCATGTCCATATCATGAAGTTTTGAAGTTGTTTTCATGAGAATTCTCACATGCATGTTCATATTTTGGTTGTAGTCAAAGAATTCACCATGTTTTTTAGTTGGATATTTCATTTGATCATGTTTTGGGAAGCTATGAACTCAAATTATACATGCATGTCATATTTATAGCATGTGCCTACATTTCAAGTTGAATTTTGCACAATTGGCAAGCTATTGGGCCATGATTTCTTGAAATGATCTTTAATTCATGATGTTTTGTGAGTTTCTAAGTGCTTCCTCAAGTTTGGGCCCACAAAAATCAAGTTTTGATGCTTAAAGATTGAGTTTTGAACTTGGAGATCAAATCTAGAAATTCTAGAATTTACACCTACGCTCGAGTGTAGAAGTCCACGCTCAAGCGACCACTCTAGGTGCGTGCACTTCCGCTCGAGTGTGAAATTCATGTTCCCAGAAGTTCATATGTTCTGCAGATCGCTCGATCGACAAAAGTCACGCTCGAGAAAAGGTTTGAGTCTCACGCTCGAATAGGGATCGAGCGTCCGGGGAGCGTGAAAATCAAACAACCAATACTTTTATCAAAAGTTTGCAGACCGTTCGAGCGAAGAAATCTACGCTTGAGCGGACCCTCACATTTTGCATGTCCGCTCGAGCGAGGAAAGCCATGCTCGATCATGGACCCTGTTTTCAGAAAGGTTTGAAAAATATTTTCAAGTACAATTTTGCATCCTCATTCCATCCTAGGCATTCCTAGGCCAAGATTAAGACACCATAATGAGGATAAAGGCTAAAAGCACACTAAGAACAATGAAATAAGTTATGTACACCTTGAGCGTGTGTTTCAACGTATGTATCTGTTATGTTCTGTAGGTCACGCGCCGCTAGACATCTAAATTGCTTATCATGTCTGTCTACCTTAGAGCCTCTGTAATCTATGAGTAATAACGTTTTAAAGCTATATTCAATTATAAGTATTTTCTGAATGATATAAGATGATCTGTTTTCTAAAATATAGTTTTCTATATGAATGAATGGTTGTCCAATGTTTCTGAAATGTATTCGTGGCATTCTTAGCTTCAAATGACATCTGTTATCTATTCTGTTATGTCCCAATTATGGGTCGACTGTACGTCTCATGACCCAACTGTTATGGATCCTTATGTATACGTCCCTTTATGGGCCAACTGTACGTCTCATGAGCCAACTGTAACGTCTCGGTGCACGAGAGTCAACTGTATGCCTTTATGGTCGTCCCTTTATGGGTCAACTGTTTCTGCTAGTGCTAATGAATGTGCCACGTATGATTAACTACAAGTTCTAATTATCTTTACGACTCTGAAATTGTATCTATGCCAACTACCGTGCCTCTTGAGGAGGTTCCATTTGAGAGGGTTGTGTCAAGGCTTTAGTTAAGCTTGTTTTGTATATCTGTACTTGGGCTGAATACCCTTTGACCCTATCTGTGTAATTGAGTGACGTAAGACTAATATATTTTTGACGTCACATCTGTATATATATAAGTTGTTTTGAAAATTTCTGTCCCATGTATGTCTGCACAGCTCTATGGATACCGTGCCTCTTGAGGAGGTTCCATTTGAGAGGGTTGTGTCAAGGCTTTAGTTAAGCTTGTTTTGTATATTTGTACTTGGGCTGAATACCCTTTGACCCTATCTGTGTAATTGAGTGACGTAAGACTAATATATTTTTGACGTCACATCTGTATATATGTAAGTTGTTTTGAAAATTTTTGTCCCATGTATGTCTGCACAGCTCTATGGACTATGTTAATTTTGTATGTTTGCTTCTACAGCCTCTATCTTATGTTATTTTGTTCAGAGGCCTTTGGTAATCCTAGGATTACTGGCCAGTTACGACGCTAAACCCATAGGGGCGGGTTTGGGTCGTGACAGCACCCCTTTAACTGTACTTAGCACGAGTTGGCTAAGTGGATCCACCCGAGCTACCTAAGAAGGCTGGAGATCGGGGTCAGTGTTTGTTGGCAGGGCATTATTGGGTTTAAGGGATTCTTCCTCCTCCTCACCCTCTTGGAGAAGCTTCTGTTGGACCGCATTGGCGTAGTCCGCCATGTAGCTTGGTATGAAGTGAGGGGGAGGATTCAGAAAGACCTCAGTGTCTTGCCCCTGCCCAAGCTTGACAACCACAGCCTTCCAGCCGCATTTGAAAAGAATGTCTTTAGCAGCCTCACACTACAAGACATAGGTTGCCTCCTCTTCTTTGAAGCCTCGATCCTCAGCATCTTCAATCTACTTCTTCAGCTCAGTGACCTCGACATTCTTCTTCTTTTCCAACTTGGCTAATTCACGCAAGTAGCGATCTTTTTTCTCGGCCAGCGCTTTTTGCTTATCGGTCTCCGCTGCATTGACTAGTTTGATTAGATGCATGTTTTCAGATTCTAACTTGATCAACTTTAGTTGGGCCTCCTTCAATTCGGCCCTGGTGTTTGCATCAGCCACGGCTGACCGAGCAGTCTTGCGGAGCTCGAGCACACGCTTGTGGGCCACGTGGTTTTTCTACAAAGCATGTAAAGAGGAAAAGTAGTGGTTAGGATAAACCGAGTAGACAGATGAAAATTTGGATACGAATAGGTGGGAGGAAAAACTTACAAGCACCATGGACTTCGTCACCAAGCGAATAACTTTAAGCTCAGTCAGGTGATCATGGTGATCCATGTCTGCTGGCAAACAGACACTCTTGAAAAGATTAAACACAAGTAGATGGTCCTTCTCGGCCACCACTGAATCCTTAGTGGATACAGCTAGAGGATATCAAGGGTGCCTAAGTGGAGGGGCTTGTTCGGCCTGAATGGGCAAGCTCAGGGCTTGGTGAATCTGGGTCTAGTAGCGTAGTCACTTCGTCATCTACCAAATGTTGTGATTCGGCCGACAAGGTGCGCGCATGCTTACTTGGCCTGGACGTTGGTGCCCTGGTGGTTGGAAGCGCGACCACAGTTTCGCACGGGTGATCGGATGGTGCTTGCTCAGTTTGATGGCTAGTGGAGGTTTGCTCGGTGATGAGAGCTCGCACGGCCTTTCATTTTGCCATTTTTTGTTCCTCAGTCAAGGGAATTAGATTGATTTGGGGAAGAGTAGGGTTTGGCTCGGGTACGGGTTCTAGGAGGAAGTCGGTTACCCTGGTCTTTCTTTTACCGCTATAACGATAGGTCGGCTGTACATTGAGCAGCTCGGTCCAGTCTCGATGCCGGTATCGTAACGCGGCCCGGAGTGCATCTTGATTCGCGTAAGCGTAAGTTGTTTTCAGGTGGTTCAAATCTGCATAACAAATAAAGAGCACAAGGGTTAGTACGATAGTTATTTTGATAAACAAATGAAGAAGAAACCGAGTTGTCCTTTACCAGCTATCCTCTTGTTCCAATTGATGTTTATAGACGCGCCCTGGGGCTTTGCTACTACAGTTCGGACTCAAATGCCATGGTTCTGAATCTAATCCCGCAAAGTGTAATGCGGGACCGATAAATCACCAAAGAGTCCAAATCCGGCAAATTGTTTTGAAAAACTGATTTTTAAGAAAGAAGTGCCAAACATGAACTGCTTTGCCAGATACAGAGTCGCCACCTAAATATTTTATTTGGGGGGAATTTAGGAAACCCTGACTCGTGCCTAAGGCCACGTGTCTGTCATCACCAAAGTTGCCTCGGCTCGGGAACTTGGGTACGAGAGGGGAAGGTCATGCAATGAGCACTCCCGCTCGCCCGATCGAAGATCGGCCTATACTATGCATGATATTTTGTTTTGAAAACATATGCATTCTTATTCCGATTATTAGCCTAAAATTACTATGTGATGCGCACAACACACAAGTATGGACCGGATCGCCTAAATTGGAACAAAACATTTCATGTTTGTTTATTTGAAAATAGTTTGATGGTGCTACTAGTAAGTAGGCTAAGACGTGGATTTGCCACCCTCTGGTGGGCTTAGAAAACATGATTTTTGCCACCCCGCAGAGTGTGCTTAAAACTCGCATTCAATGAATTGTTCCAATTCAGGTAGTCCAACCTTCACCCACAGGCATTTAGGCAGTTATATCACATAAGCAAATAGTCTCATGGCAAGCATGCTATCATGGCAACACTTACACACATGCGGTATGCTAAAGCGTAAACACTTACCTAGTACTCCGAGCCAAAACAATAGCCAGTTAGTAATCAAATTCATGATCCTAGTTCATTTTAAGATGGCTAATGCAACATATGCAAAAATGCAACTAAAATAGGCTCAGCCAATCTAAGAATGGCATGTGAAATGCGACAGCTCGATACACGTATTCAAGTTGGAATTAAAAACTATGCAGTTAGTATGATGCGCCGAGCCCGATGCATGCAATACAGATGAATGATGCAAACATGCGAGCATAAGGATGCTAATTGAAACATGACCTAAAACTAACCATTGAAAGCAAGTAAGTAAAAGGGAGAAAGACGTAGGGTTAGAAGACATTCACACACTCACGCACACTTATTACAAAATTCGCCCTCTCGACGGAGGGTTCGAATAAATAATACAAACCGAATAATTAATCAACTACCCTAGCTAATTAAGTATTACAAAACCCTTAACTAATTTAAACAAATTAACTAAGCTATGAAACTAAAGAGGCCGCTGCAACTCTGCCTCGGAATGGTTTAATGATGCATGCTCGATCGCTTCACTCGGAAACCCGTTGCCATGCCTCATGTTGCCTCTGTTTGCACTGTTTTACACCTCTAAAAACTGCACAAGTCCCAAGGATGCTTCCGAACCACTCCCTGAGCACTGTGGGATGTCACCGGCCAAAATATAGGAACATCGGCCATGTGGAATTGGTCATCGACCATTTGTGAGGATCTCGGCCAACAATGTTTAGTCGATCGGCACTGAAGATGGCCGGCCGGCCATATCTTCCTGCAGAATGCTGTCTTGCTGCAGCAGAGGACAAACAGAGCAGGGCAATGCATTTTCAAAGCAATGTGTACGCAACCACCCTTCCTATCATGTCATGAACTCAAGGGAGTATGGTTCTCGACCCTCGGACCATCAATCGCGCATTTCAATGCATGATGGCTAAAGGAGCCAAGTGTGCAAATCAATGTGGAATGAATGCAACAAAAGAAACATATGAATGCCTAGAACTCTATTATGCCTGATCAAGAGCGTCAACGACCGAGGATTGAGGCAGATTTCGTCACTTCAAGTACGAACGTTCCTCGTTCCTCATGTTTGGTTTGGCACCCCAAACCAAACACAATGCAATGCATGCAACCAAGTACAATGCAATATGGAAATGGATGGCAATGTAACATGAGCATGACAAATACAATGCAATGCAACCTAACATGTAAACAACATGATATACAATAAGTATGCAATACGACTATGCAACCTAGATATGCAAACATACAATGTGATAGGCATGCAATGATGATACCAACAATAAGTATGTGTAACAAGTCCGCGGGGGGGACTTCGCTACAGTTCGGACTCTCGATTTTGTATTGCGGTTCTTAATCTTGAACCAAAGAGTCCAAATCTGGAAAATCGTTTTGAGAAACAGATTTTTGAAAAAGTAGTGCCAAACATGGACTGCTTTGCCAGATACAGAGTCGCCACCTAAATATTTTTTAAAATGGGAAATTTAGGAAACCCTGACTCGGTGCCGAAGGCCACATGTCCGTCATCACCGGAGTTGTCTCGGCTCGGGAGCTTGGGTACGATCGAGGAAGGTCAGCTATGAGCACCCCCTTTCGCCCGGTCCGAAGACCGGCCTCTACTAACCGTGATATCCGTTTTTGAAAACTTTATGTGTTCTTAAACCAATTATTAGCCTAGAATTACTACGTTATGCGCGCAGCAAACAAGTATAGACTAGATTGCCTAATTTGGAAAGAAACATTGCATATCCGTTCGTTTTGAAAATGCTTTGGAATTTGCTACTCGCAAGTAGGGTAAAACACGGATTTCAATGAGTTCTTCCAACTCAAACAATCTAACCTTCACCCACAGGCATTCAAGCAGTTTATAACACATAAGCATCTAGCCACATGTTAAGCATGCTGTTATGGCAACATTCACACTCATGCGATATGCTAAAGCGGAAATGCTTACATCGTACTCCGTGCCAAAACAAAGAACTCGTTAGCAAACATGCATGATCCAAGTCCATGTTGAGTGTCTAATGCATCGCATACAAAATGTTGCTAGAATAGGCTCGGCTATCCTAAACATGTCATGTGAAAATGCACAATTATCACATATTCACTTTTTGATTTGAAGTACGAATGCAGTTAGCATGATGTGCCGAGCCTAATGCATGTAATACAAAATGCATGAATGCACGCATGCATAGCATAAGGTATGCTGAATTTAAACATGCCCTAATCTACCATCATAAGCAGATAAATAAAAGGGAAGAAAGACGTGAGGTTGGAAGACATACACACACTCACGCACACTTATTACAGATTTGCCCTCGCTCGGAGGGACCGAATAAATATTACAAATTAATTAACTACGCAAGCTAATTAATATTATAAATTGCCTAATTTAATTAACAAATTAAATAGACTAAGAAAAACAGTAAAACGCCTCGAGAAGCGCGCCGCCATGCACAAGCTGCCTCTGTTTTCCTTCCTTCACTCCTCTGGAGGCTGTCAAAACCTCAGGGTTACATCCCTGGGCACTGGGGAGTACCACCGGCTGAGTGAGATCATCACCGGCACTGGTATGTGGCCATCGGCACAAAATTGAAGCTGTCGGCAGAGAAAAGATTGCCGGCCGGCACCTTACACTGCCGGTCGGCAAAGAAAGCCTGCAGAACCTGCAACTCACAGCAACAGAGGGCAAAACAAGGCATGGCAGCACAATTCAAGGCATGTATGCACCAACCATGTCCCTTATCGTGATAATGACTCAAAGGGGCATGTGCCTCGATTCTCGGACCTCCAATCACGCATTTCCATGCATGATGGCCCAAAGAATCAAGTATGCAGCTTTGGTTTCAAATGCAATGCAAACCAATCAAACAAAACTCCCAATCCCTATCACCCAAGTCAAGGGACAAGGAATGCATGCAAGATGCAATGCAACCTAGGCATACAAGCTAGGAATGCAACATGGCATGGCAATGAACTTATGCAATTATGCAAGCATACATATGGCAATGCAAATGGATGGTAAGATGGGCTTATACATGAATTAGGCAGCTCTAATAAGGCCTAAAACAGTGGCCATAATGACCAAAACAAGAAGCCAAAACACATGCACACGTACACACGATTAAGGCCCAACACTTAGGCGCAAATTAGACAACCCTCAAGCACACTTGAAAGGGGGCAATCATGAACAATTAACATGCAACATGAGCTCTGAAATCATGCTAAAACAAACCTCAAGAATCACTTAAATGGCATTCAAATGACTCAAAACAAAAGCATGAATAAGCACCAAAACATGGAGCATTGCTACACAAGCTTATGAGGCATTAAAGAGACATGCAAGGCAATCCAACAAGCATGGAAATGGGACTGAAATGGCATGTAGGATGATCCCAAATCATCAAAATAATGTAAAGATGTCATGCTACACATGCACATACTCAAGGCCAACAAGCCCAAATACAAAGGAGCTATATCAAGCATGCCGAAATCAACCCAAACACTTAGGGACAGACCTAAAACATGTCAAGATAAGCACAAAATCTTCACAAATGCAAGCCTAAAACATGCTCCAACAAAGGCTAACAACCTAAAACATGTTAAGGCATAAATAAGGCATTACATGGCAACTATGCTAAGCATGCATGGAGTTCCAAAACCAACTTGAAATCATGTTATATTATGGATATATAAGCATGAAAAACAAACCAAACATGCTCAACACACACTCAAGCATAGGCTTCCTTAAGAGGCCAAAATATGCCCTTTTCAAGGACAACAAGGAGAGGGGGTGGCCCTCTCCTTCTTGGGACTTCAAGGCATCATCTTCACCACTGAAATCCCTCAAGATTTCAGTGGTGAAGAGACCCCAACACCAAAATCCCGGAGCTAGCACAAAATGGCTCAAAATGAGGCCTTTCAACAACAACCCTCAAACAACAAAACACTCTTAATAAACAATAAAGAGGGCCTAAAAACAGAACTTTTTTATGTTATACAATAAGCACAAAAACAGCTCTAAGATGGGTATAAAATCAATGCAAAAATGGGAGAAAATGGGACTAGATTCTCACCCTTGAAGCCTCCTTCACAAATGATGCTCCAATGGCCTCCTTTGGCTCCAAACCAGTCAAGAAACTCAAGAACAAGCCCTTAGAACCCTAGTTTCAAGAGGAAGGTGAAACACTAGGTGTTTGTGTGCAATAGTAAGACACAAAGCACCTAGTGAACAAATGGGAGGGAAAGAGAGATAGAAAATGTATCTCACCCAAACCCTAGAACAAGAGCTCAACAATGGCTGTCTTTTGCTCCCAAAATATCTCTCTCTCTAACCTAAGTCCTCTCTCCTTGTTTAAGAGAGAGTCCCCCCTCTATGTCTCTTGTAAAGCTTACAAGACAAGCTTTACAAGAGGGAGATCCCTCCATACACGTGTATGGAGGAGAGCAAAAGCAAGACAGCTGTCTAAAAATATCTGCAAAAGTAGATGAACAGCAATCGGCCGGCCAAAAATGCCATCTTGGCCAAAAAGAGTGCCGACCGGCACAAAATAGTGCTGACCGGTAACAAATAGTGCCGGCCGGCAAACTACATTGCCGGTGGCAGCAAAAACCAGCCGGTGGCCTCTAGCCACTGCCGGTGGTGGGTGGGGATGGTCTACAAGCCCTACCCTGCCTCTCCAAGGCAAAACACAAGTGTTCGGTGTGAAACCGGACACTAAACGGTCGAGTTCGGGGATCCTGAGGCAAGGCGCACGAGCCAAGACCTCCGGGAACTCCAAACGAACACAAACATGGAAGATCACCGTGTGTTCAAACGGTGACGTCCAAGTCTTGAGGACGGTCAAAAATTGGGTGTCTACAGTATGCAACAACATGCAATGTGATAAGCATACAACAATACACAAACCGCATGATCCATGGACTTATACTGAAAATGGATAGGCCTCAGCCATACCAAAACAGTGGCCAAAGTGCCAAGAAATGATGGAATGAGATACACAGTAAGCATGCGAATGTAATGGCCTATCACCTAGGCGTAAGGATACAACTCTCAAGCATGAGCAAGAAGTGACAAACACGATAATGCGGCAATGAGATGAGCTCTGAAATGATATTAGGAATGATGCCAAATCAACCAAACAACGCAAGCATAGCATGCAATAAAGCTCAAGGCTTAAGGCTAGCAAAGTGGTTTACACTATGGCCATAACAAGTGAGCCCCAAAGGACCAAGGTGACTTAAAACAGTCCCAAGACAGACCAAGACAAGGCTAGAACATGCATGGAATGAGGCCAAAACATATTAGAAAGGTGAGCACAAAATATGAAACGTAAAAGGCTACAAAGGGATGTTGCACTACACCTATTACAACCAAGCATGGCATGACTTAAACAATGAAAAATAGAGTTACATTATGTTAAAAAAAGCCCGAAAACCCACTGAGATGGCATCCTAAAGACCTAAATATGATGGCATGCACAATGATCCAATCATGGGGCATAAAACATCAACTCTTCAAGGCTTTGAAAAGACGACAAATGCAAGTGTATGGCTATACTACATGGACTGAAATCACAGATGGGATGATGTCAAATCATGAAAAAGGTCTAAGTAGTGCATGCTAATGGCTTGGACACTCGAAGCTAACAAGCTAGGATGTATGGTAGCTATACAAAGCAATGTATGTATGATCAAAACAACATGAAACAAAGCTTTGGCATGCTGAAATATGACTAAAAGTTCCTTTGAGTAGAGCCAAAGTGTGCAAGCATGATGGTCTAAATGCAAGGTGTATGTTAAGGCAAATAAGAGGATTGCTAAACAAGTGCATGATGCATGTAAGAGGCTATCAAATCAACTTAAAATAGAGGTATAGCATGACCAAATAACACCAAATACTTGCTGAAATGAAGCAAAAACATGTTAAGCAAACATACTACCATTACAAGCCATTAACACAAGCAAATGAGACACAAGGAGAGAGGGGTGTCCCTCTCCTATACAAGACTCTAAAATCATCTTTCCACCATAGAAAATCCCCTGGATTTCAGTGGTAGAAAGGTCAAGCCAAAGGAAGAACAAAGGCCAAGAAGGATGACCCAAAATAATGCCAAACAAGGCCTGAGAGGGGGTAGACAACCCCAAACCCAAAAGAGACTTTAAACAATCATCTTAAGCATATAAAAACAAAACTTTTTTCAGTTTATAGTTAAGCTTGAAACAATATGCAAATAGGTCTAAAAGCTTAAGCCAAAATGGAAAAACAAAAGGTTAATTGCTCACCCTTGAAGAACACCTTCAAGAACACAACTCCAACCACTCCCTTGGATCAAAACCAGCCCAAGAACTCTGAAACCAACTTCCTAGTGCCTCAGCAACCAAAGGAAGGTATTCTACTAGGTGCTCTAGTGCAAAAGTATGAACAAAAACACACTTTAGGTCACAAACACACACACAAATATATATATATATATATATAGAGAGAGAGAGATATAAAGAGATATATATATATATCTTCTATATCAATTTTGTTGAACCTCTGTAAAGGGAGGGGAGGCTTCCCTCTTACAGGAAATCAAATTCAAAGCTTCTTAGAGAAGATAAGTTTTGGTTCATGACCTAAAGTGGCTCCCCTCTCACCAGCTGGCACAGCTGGCATGCACAATGCCTGAAAAAGGCAAAGAAAAGGCCTCGGCCAGAAAATATGGCCGATCGACCAAAATAAGTGCCGACCGACCAACAAAAGTGTCGACCGGACAACATTTATGGCCGATGGAAAGGAAACAAGGTCGATGGCATCATGCCATAGCCGGTGGGGTGTGGGGATGGCCAACAAGCCACCCCCCTTCCTCAGAAGTAAAAACACAAGTCCTTGGTCCACAACCAAGCACAAAACAAACGAGTTAAAAGATCTTAAGGCGAGGCACGCAGCCGAGACCTTCGGGAACTCAAAACGAACACGAGCATGGATGATCATCGAGTGTTCAAACGATGACGTCCAAGTCTTAAGAACGGTCAAAAATGGGGTGCCTACAATGTTGTAGCCTGGTATCTGGGCTTCATGATCTTCAAAGTTCCCAAACACCCAGAGAAAATCATCATCATTCAGGTCTTTATCAGGTGTGTTCTTGATGATTTTCTCTTGGCCCCTTCTTACTCTAAGATAAGATACCCAACCATCATCATTCTGGCCGAGCGAGTATTAATGAAAAAGCTCGACCAGTCTGAGGTTGAGGCCAAGACGGCGATTTAGTTTGGTTATGCCATTTATTATCCTATAAGTATTGAAGGATATTTGTATGGGGCATAGCCTGGTCTACCTAAGGAATTCGCAGATCAAGGGTTAGACTGGGAACCGAAGTCCCCCCCTACAATAGACACCACGGTAAATGGAACAAATCCTGACTTGCCCCATGGCGTTGTGTCTAGCTCGGCTAGGGAGAGATGGACGTCATCTGGGATATGGTATTCCCTTCGGAATTCTGCCAGGGCCCCAGGTGAGTCCACCAGGAATCGGTATTTACCCATTATACTTAAAAATGTTATATTACAAGTGAACACGGATGCCTAGCTCGGTGCTAAGGTAGCTTTGGGTGGCTCGATTGAGCAAAATCGCCTTGGGGGAAGGTGCAAGGGTGTGCCTGGCCAACCTAGTCAAGTCTGCAAAGTGGAAATAACAAGGGTTATTCCCAGTTAATGGACCAGGCTACGTAAAATAGGCAAAGCAAAATAAGCCTTGCTCGGCTACACTTGGGTTACAGACCATTCCCAGTTCGGTCAATAAACAGGACCGGCTAAAGTTTATAGCTCGGTTATTGATCAGATAGCTCAATTTATTATCAATTGCATTTTTAGTTCAGTCGGTTACATGCCTAAAGGTTGCAAACAGTTGCCTAGTTCGGTCGTAGCATGATTTGGGATCAACAAAAAAATAGTTCTAGACTAGTTCTTAGTCCCAATCAGTGTGTTTTCAGGTTTACTCATGGTGTTTCAAGATTTTTTTATATTGGTTTGGACCTTTGAGTTCATAAGTACATATTGGTAACTGAGGCACTATCTTTAGAAATAAGCAGAAATAGCTACAAGGGTGAAGAACTTACCAATTAGGGAGTGAAATCCGAATCCAAGATGAATACAGCCAGTGTTGAGTACAGCAAGAGATGTGTAGGCCTAGTCTTGAGCACAAGAAGGTTAGGGGTTGAAGCTTAGAGGAACGAAGGCTAGCAAGAGGGAAGATGAACAGTAAGTGGCCTTTCAAAAAAGTGAAGCTATATAGTTGGGGCAAAAATGGGCAGGACTGTTCAAATTTCATAGTACAAGACGGCTGTAATAGATGTACTTGAGTAGTTGGGGTGTGCCACGTGTCCAGAGGAATAAATAACATTTCAGACATGCTTGGGTAGTGGAGCGGCGTACAGAGCAACTGACAAGACATTTCTAGACCGAACGAATTGGGAGCTTGGGTAATATTGAGCCCGGTTGGAGGCTTGTGCATCTAGCTCGGCTGGAAGAAGAATAATCCCAAACATGCACTGCAGATGGAATTGAGGGGAAATTGAGAAGGCAATTTATGTCTAAATAAGGCTGAGCTAAAGCCATCTGTTGAATGGACCGAGCTAGCTTCATTCCCTTGTTCATTAGGTCGCGCTGTGGGCGGAAATGAAAATGGGTTAAGCTCGGTCATGGACTAGATAGGCATTCGGCCCAAGGCTTGAACCAATGTGGTTATATTTAATCCAAGCAGGACCGGGGTGCGATGGTGGCGGGGTTCCGAAGTGGTTATCTCGGTCCGATACTACCCTGGGTTGGGCTGCCACCGAGCCGAGGTAAGGAGGTTTGAGCCATCTCATTTGGTTGGTATTGAGAAGGGTGTCATTAGGATAGGTATTATCCTGATAAGTGTGATTTCTAGGAAGACTCTTATTGGGAGAGTTGGAGTCCTACTAAGATTATGCTAGGTGAAAACTGTAAAAACTCATAACAGGATCTATGTATAGGTATCACAATTTCTACTCTCAAATACACAGAACTTTTGTTTATTGTCTACTTGCTGACTTAGACATCGGAGAAGTTTCCGGCACACACCCGCCGCCTAGCTCCCGTTTGTGTTTTCAGGTAACAAAGCGACGATATTTGAAAAAGAGCAACCTTGATGAAGAGAATTATACAAAAAGATTATTTCATGTTCGTACAATACTATCACTAATATAACCACATAAACATTAATTTCAAGATTTTAACTAAATATACAAAATATTTATATTAAAAATTATTTTGCGCGCGAAGGCGCAGCTGATTTGTAATTTTCGACAAAGTCCACTTGACTGCAAAAAGTAACATACCCCACCATGTGTGACACTCGCACGACACCACACTTTCTATGAAAAACCATATAAAAGTAGCGGGAAATAATAATTTAGTATAAATTTTAAAAATAATTATAAATTAATATAAATTGTACATATAAATATGAATAATTAATTTATAGAGATTGTGCTTTTCTATCGATTGATAATAAAAAAAAAAAAAAACTTTTATAGATTTGTAATAATTTTTTTCATATAATATATCTCAATAATAATTTTCTCTAAAAATAGAAAAATTTTATGGTGTGCATTCTTTTAGGAGTGTATATTCTATATGTGTACTCTATTATAAAAATATATAATTTTATCACAAAATTTAGTAATATCAATTATAAAATACGTAATCTTGTGCTAAGGTAAACAGAGACGTTAGTGAATAGTCTCAAGCGCGGCTCAATAAGAACTCGTTCATACTCGATTCGTTAAATTTTATTGACTTCAAGTTCAAACTCGTTAAAATTTCAATAAATAAGGCAAAACATACTAAACCCGACTCGTTAACTTGGTACATTTAACATTTATTTAAATAGTAAAATAAATATATTATTTATATATTAAATAATCATAAATAGTATAAAAAATAAGATAAATATGTTATTTATATATTTAAATAATCTAAATAATAACTAATTATAGATAATACATTTATATAATAATGGTGACAAATATTATTATTTTGATAAGGTATTAACTTTTCTTTTAGTATATTTATATACATTGTATATATAATTATATAATTAAAATTTCAATTGTAACTTTAATCTTATATACAAGTATAAATTTATAATTTATTTAGCTCAATAAAACTCATAAATAGACTCGAACTCAAGTCAAACATAAGTCAATTTGATTTGTTAAATTTTTATTAAATTTGAATTCAAACTGCTAAAATCTTAGTAAACAAATCTAAATTATTTACAATTCTAAAAGTGCACGCCATACAATTTCCCGTGGAAGTGATATATGCTTGATCCTTGGTGGGATGATTGAAGATTATTTTCAAATAAAGGACAAATAGCATAGCATGGGTCCTTCAGAATTCCTCTCTCCAATAATAACAAGACACAGGCAGATGTGCTTTCACACCTTGCTAACCACCCCAAGAAAATTAAAAACCCTTGGTGGAGCTACATCTTTTCAAAAGAAGTGTTCTCCCTTTTTTACTGATTGCGCTTGATTTTCATATTTGTAGAAGTTAATTGAAAATTATGTGATATGGACCATTCAGCATTGCATAACTCCCTCTGTAATAACAGCAAAATCCCTGTATTTGTGGCTTTTGATTTTCAGTTGATTTGTATCATACACATGATTTTCAAAAGCGTCAAAACCAAATCGCCAATCTACATAAGATAGATTGAATTATTTAATTGCATCGCGGGTAAATAATCATATGAATCAGAAAGACCACGTGACCATATGTTCATCCAATAATATTCTCTTATTTTTTCATTATTTTCGTAGTTAACAGGACGAATAATTCTTTAAGTCTCTACTATTAGTTAAACACACCGTCAATATAAAATTTTCAAACATATTACTCCCTAATGTGCTCAAAATTGACAGGTTCAGTTCAGTGAAACTTGTCCTTTTTACTCAATCAAATAAAACCAATTACATGCCTAGTTAAGAGTATATTTGTCAAAAAATAGCCTCCAAAATGTTATTGGAGCTGAGAAACTTTTTTTATCGTGACAAATGCTATTTGGTATTGAATTTATTCTACATATATTTTAAAAAATATGTTTAATAAAATTTAGTTAAATTATCTATTTGCATGTCTATATATAAATACATATAAAATTATTTATAAAAAATATGTTGTGATTATTGAATTTATCCTCCTAAACTTTGATATCTATTATTGTAACAACGCTATAGAAGCAGTAGATGTATAATTTCACACAATCTTACTTCTTACCTTAGGTAACTATAAAATGCTAACCAATTATTCTATTAACTCAGAAAAAATTGCCTAAATTTTTACTTAGAATAAGAATGTGTGATTGAGATTAAATTTATATAGTGTAAAATTTATGTATAAAATAAATTTGAATAACAATATAAGCTTTTTTAATAAAATTTCTAAATCGATAATATTAATGATGAGCTACACGACCACGTTGAAGTATAACCAAGGGTAACTTGGAATTATTATTGTTTGTTACATGCCGGCTAATGATGAGATACATTCCAACTAAAAATCTCAATTGCGAGACAAATAAATAAAAAATAGCTTGACCCACCCGGTATGGTCTCACTTTGTATTTATTTATATCAATTGGTTGGAACAAAAAGATAGTTAAATTTGAACCATTACAGTCCAACAATCATAGAATCTTAGCAATCACAAAAAAAAAAAACCCAATAATAAAACAAAAAGTCTCGTAGTAAGGGAAAAATAATTAATATTTATATTTAAAAATGATTAATTTTTAAGTTTTTAAATAAAAATATACAATAATAATCAACTAATCAGCCCAATTAGGTCCACGTGTCGGAAAGAGATATGTTCAACCCCTCCACTACTTATTCTTCTAAATCCGAAAAAAAACCCTTCACTACTTGGAAACCACGTTGAAAGTTCAAATGTGAATGTAATTACGGAAGAAAACTTAAAAATGGAATAATAAAATATAAAGAAAACTTTATTTAAAAGGAGATGGAATGACGAATTATGGTTGTCTTTTTCTTGTACATGCGGTGGTGGTCTTTTATTATTATTATTTTTATTTTCAAATTTTAATTGAACTTCATGAAAATATATATATATATATATATATATTTTATTGTTAAATTCCACACTGATGAAAGCATCTTTATTAAAGTTTTACCTTTCTACAACGATGTCCCTCAATCTTTTCTTTTTCTTTTTTTATTTATTGGGAGGTATCTCACTGCCAATAGATTCCCTGACTATGTTTGGTCATAATTAACAACAATGTTAAGGGCATGAAAAACAATTTACATAACATTTATATGGTCGTGGGATTTAAATATGAGTATTGTGTAAAAATTTTGATAATTTTTGTGAGATTTTTAACATTTGTGCAAAATTATTGTTGTGCTAATTATCATTTTGTGCCATAACCAAAATCAATTTCAATTTTATCTAAAGGGGTTATAATAAAAAATCACATGAGGCATTATAAATAAAATAACAATCACAATACATAAAAATTAAGTTATAACTAAAATCTTAATTGATTATAATCAAATCATACAAATTCGTAATTAAGAGTGAGTTTGGCAACAAGCCAAATAAGTTGTTTATTAGCTTATTTTTGTCAAATCACCTATTTATTTTTTATACATCTTTTCTTAATAAATAAAAAAATAAAAAATAAAAAATAAATGATACCCAAACCACCCTTGAGTCATATGATACAAAGGCGTGTATTATAGAAATTTTCAAAATAAAAAAGTAAATTATAATAAACAGCCTTAAACAATGACTAATTTGTACTTTGTCTCCCTAAATTTCAAAACTCAATCATATTTGGTCCTAGAAAATTGAATCTATTTTTCAGAAAATTGAATTTTTTGTTTTTCGTATTTTTTTTTATTTTTAGTGAATTTTTTAAATATTTTACGTAAATTTTTTTTATTTTAAATACACCTAATCTAAATACGATTAAAAAGTATAATATTTTTGAAAAAAAAAACTTTAAAAAATTTACCAAATACAAAAAAAAAATTAAAAAAAAAATGAAAATTCAATATATTTTCATATTTTGTTATATTCAATAATTTTTTAAAGATTTTTGTACATTATTTTTTTAAGTATATTAAGATTAAATGGATCTAAAAATAAAAAAAATGATTAAAATATTTATAAATATCATTAAAAATACAAAAATACAAATTGAAAACTCAAAAAACTATTTTTGAAATCTCAAAACCAAACACCTCAAAGTATTATTTTGTTATAATTAACCCACTCTATTAAGATTTTGTTAAGAATTTACACAAAGTCAGGTCATATATGAAGCATATGACAAACTTATTGAATTTTAATGACAATAATGTTTTTATTTGATAATCCTGTTTCCACTTTAATATGATAAGAAAAGCAAAATGCAAATAAGATCACCAAATAAGGAAATTATCGTTCTTAAAAATCAATTAGTGCGTCATGTGCTTCATATATTAACTGATTTCGTTTAAATCCCTAATAGATTTTTTACAAAAAAAAGGTTTAGTATAATAAGATAATACTTTGAATAATGCTTGATACACTTAATTTATCACTTTTTAAACCATCTCTAATCAATGATGGATCTAGGGGGGGCTAGGGGGGGCTGCCGCACCCTCAAAAATTTGAAAAATATCATATATTATATTAGAAATTTTAAAATAACTTAAAACTATAGGAGTTCGCACCCTCAAATTTTTTGTAAATAATTTCAAAATTATATGGAGTAGTCCTTCCAATTTTTTAAACTATAGAGTAGCCCTCCCAAAGACCTAATCCTAGATCCGTCCATGTCTCTAATGATGTGTCTGACAAGTGTCAAATTTTAATTTGTCAAACAATCTATAATGTCGTGTGATGACCGGGTATGTAACCCGTCTCTTTCACCTTTAATTGTCTTTATCTTGCTCATGGTGGGAGTGTTGGGAATTAATCAAAGGTCTCGTCGACCGTTTGGGTTCATCATTCTTGAAAACCTTCCTCTGATTCCCTTTTCTTGGTCCTAGTTTTCCTGGGGTTGAGTTTTACTTGTCTCGGAGGGCGTGAAATTTGATCTGGGTTGTTCAGGACTCACTGGTGCAGTTTGTGGGTGAAAAGGAAAAATTGCACGTGTAGTAATGGGGCCATACGTGCGGTGAGGAAGGGAAATTCTGGGTTGGCTACTGCATTATATGCACGTGCGGAAGGAGGTGCAGGAGAGAGTGTCACACGTACGGGAAGTACGTGACGTACGTATGGGAAAAGAGGGGCTGTAGACACCCCATTTTTGACCGACCTTAAGACTCAGACGTCACTGATTGAGCGCTTGGTGATATTGCATATTGTGCTCGTTCAGAAGTTTTAGAGTCCCGGCTGCAAGCCTTGCCTCCGGACTTCCGGGCTCTTTCGCGTCTTGCCTCGGTTTGCGAACCAGGCTCTGTTTTCTCTGTTTTCTCTTCCCAAAGGGAGAGAGAAGTCTCGTAGATCATCTCTCAGTAGCCGTAGGCTACGTTTCGTGGTCGTAGGCCATTTTTTCCATTTGGAGCCCGGTTTCTGGTTTTTTTTTTTTTCCGGAGCCAACGACCGTGTGCCTCGGTTCGGGGCCGCCTAACCAACTCCGTTTGCTCCGGTTTTTGGCATACACCTTATTTCCTCCATTTTGAGGAACATTGTGGCTCGGGAGACCAACTTCCTGGTCAAACGCCACCTCCGATGCTTAACAGCCCATTTTCGGGGCCCCAGGCCGCGCGTTTCGGTCCCCGAACCTCCGTTTTGCATCCGTTTTGGTTCATTTTTGGTGGAGACCTTATTTTCATTGTTAGAAAGCTTGTAGGAGGGTGGGTGGCCAGCAATTGTTCTAAAAAGCCAACTTTATTTCTTCATCGCTCTCCGTCGCCCGTTTTCCTCACTAAAAAGCTAATGTTGACCACCCCAGGGCCACTTTCTTTAGCCCTAAACCCCATATTTGTGCTGTGCACACCTGGGAGGCCACCAATATGTATAGGCCGGCCAATAATTGTCCTTGACCCTTTTGAACCCCTCTAAAAAGTTGGCTTTTCTCTCTCCTGGTTCACATTTTTTGGGTTTTGACCACATATTTGTGTTGTGCATACATGAGAGGCCACCTTTTTTGGGGTGGCCGGCTAGCAATTTTCATTGAACCTTTTGACCCCTAGCCGGCCGGCCGGCCAGGGGGGGTGGCCGGCCAGCCACCTGAACCTTTTGAACCTGGCCGGCCAGAATCCCCTCTCCAAATGCCTTCCAGTTGTACCCTCTGTTTTCCCCCAGATTTTGTATCCGGAGGGGTGCCTTTTGGAGGGAAATTTGAATTGGTTTTCCCCCCCCCCCTTCTCCTCCACTCCTCCCTCTATAAAACCAGACCCCCCAGCTCCATTTTTGAAGGTTACAAATTCTTGTTTAGAGCCTTGCTTACATCTCTCCCTCTCCCTCTCTTCCAAGCCTCAAAACCCTAAAAGCCTTGCACCATTTACACACCAACCCATAACTCCACACATCCACACTCCATTCCAGCCTTTTGAAGCTGATTTCCAGAGGCTAGGAGCTCCTCTTCTTGGTCCAAAGGCTGCTGGTTCATTGCTCTTCAAGGGTAAGCACACTTTTCCCCTAAACTAGTCTTTTCTTGCTTCATTTATAAGCCTTGCTTGCAAGCATTTTTGGGCTCCGACCCGAACTGTAAATAGTCATATTTTGTGCTCATCTCTATGTTTGATTAAGGGTCTTTCTTTGTTTGAGGTCTCCTCCTCACCCTTTGTGTTTAAACTCTCTTTTAGGCCTTTTTTTGCATGATATTTTAGGCTTATTTGTGAGCTGTTTCGGACTTGGTCATAAACTGTGAAATGTCTTTTTTTGAGCCCCTCTTCAACTTTGTTGAAGGTCTCTCCTCTGTTTGAGGCCAGAAGCTATCAGTTGTCTCTTTATCCCTCTTTTAGGCTTTTTTCTTGCATGATATTTTAGGCCTACTTGTGATTATTTTCGAAGCTTGACATAAACTGTAAAGTGCCTTTTTTTGAGTCCCTCTTCAACTTTGTTGAACGGATATTCACTGTTTGAGGCCAGATGCAGTCCCTTGTCTCTATTCTCTCTTTTAGGGCCATTTTTGCATGATAGATTAGCCTTACTTGTGTTTGTTTTTGAGGGTTGTCATAAACTGAAAAATATCTTTTTTTAATCTCATCTTCAAGTTTGTTTAAGGTTCAATTTTTTTTTTGAGGTCATATGCTTCCTTGTATGCTTGATTGTCTCATATTTTGAGCCTTACACCTAAGCCCTTGTTGCATGCTTTGTTTGGCCTTCTAGCCACTGAAATCCAGTGGATTTTTAGTGGCTAAGACACTATTTTGAGCTTCCAAATCAGAGGGGGGTGACCCCCTCTCACCTTGACTTGTTTGGTGGTCATTTTAGCCTTCCAAAGAGACCCTATCTTGCATGCTTTGGAGTCACTTTCCAGGGTCAATTTGGTGAGTTTTGGGACTACCGTATTTGATTTTCATAGCTTTTTATGCCATGTCAAATGTTTATCTTGCATGTGCTTAATGACTCCTTGCATGGCCCTCTAAAGTAACTCATCATTTTTGCTTGCCATGGTTGCATATCAGTGATTATTTAGGCCTATTTTCATATGTTTTATTCATTTATTTTTTCTGGTTTGGTGAGATTCCATGTGCATCCTATACTTACCATGTAAACCATGTTTGCTAGTCAAAATTGCATGCTATTTTAGTCCATCTTGCTAGCATCTTTTGGCTATGCTTTGAACTGAAAATGTCCATGTTTTGGGACTGCCTTGGCTCTGTCTTCATGCTTCATGATCAAATAATGCATGCTTTGTATAGCTACAAGCCATTCCATGTGCCTAGTTTCGAGTTTCGGGGTTCATCTCATGCATCGGGTGCCATATTTCCATAATTCGGGACCATTTCGCATCATATTTCAGTGCTGGAATCTACATGCTTATATGCCATATTCCATGCCTTGCCATGCCTTGTTAGAGTTGTATGTTATGCCTAAGATCGGTCCTCGGTTTGCATGCATATGTGCACGCATCTCGATAGTCTCATTTTCACCTACTGGCTACTGATGTGAGTGTGGCCGAGATCCACTCATGTTGGTGTAAGTCCATCGTGCATTGTGTATGCTAGGTTGTATGTTAGAGCATTGTGCATGCCTCGTTCCATCGTGCATTGTGTATGCCATTTCATTTCATAGCATTGTGTATGCTAGGTTGTATGTTAGAGCATTATGTATGCCTCGTTACATCGTGCATTATGTATGCCATTTCATAGCATTATGAATGCTAGGTTGCATGTTAGGATTGCATTCGTGCATGTCATGCATATCGCATTGTGTTTGGGATAGGAGTTAGCCCGAGCACGGGAAACAAGGGACGTTTCGTACTCCGAGTGACGGAACGTGTCTCAATTCCCGGTCACCGACACTCCGGATTATCCATGATAGAGTCTAGGCCCTGTTGTGTTTTCATGTGCATTCATTCCATATTGAGTCAGGCAAATCGACTCCTCGGCCATCATGCATCGAGATGCGTGATTAGTGGCACGAGGATCAAGGACTACACTCCCTGAAGAGTAGTCATGCATACATATGTGAAAATACTTTGCCATGCCCCTTTGTTGCTCTCTGTTACAGCCAATCAGAAATCAGCAGCCTTCCGGAGCTTGGCACACATTCCAAGAACAATTGCAAACAGAGGCAAACCAGGGCATCGCAGTAGATTTTCGCGCAAGGCAACTCAAGCATGCATCATCCATCATTCGGAACAGAGCCGGGGCAATCCACAGATTTACGTGCAATTTACTGCTTTCCTAGTTAATTTGTTAATTTATTTGGTTTTGTAATTATTTATTCAGTTTTGTGATTATTTATTTGGGACTGTAATTATTTATTTGGGACTGTATTATTCTTTCGGACCCTCCAAGCGAGGGCACAACTGTAATAAGTGTGTGTGCGTGCGTGTGATGTATGCCTTCCAACCCCACGTCTTTCTCCCTTTTATTTACCAACTTATGATGGTTAGATTAGGGCATGTTGCAATTAGCATACAGTATGATAGCATGTTTGCATTCATTCATCTGTTTTGCATACACCGAGCTCGGCGCATCATACTAACTGCATTTGTACTTCAATTCCAAGTTGAATACATGTTAGTTGTAGCATTTCACATGCCATCTTTAGAATAGCCGAGCCTATCTTAGTTGCATTTTGCATGTGTTGCATTAGACATCTCTGTATAGTTAGGATCATGCATGGATTTCTAACGTAGTTTTTGTTTTGGCTTGGAGTACCCGGTAAGTGTTTATGCTTTAGCATCCTTGCATGTGTGTGAGTGACTGCCATGATAGCATGCTTACCATGAGGCTAAGTGCTTATGTGATATAACTGCCTGAATGCCTGTGGGTGAAGGTTGGGTTATTTGAGTTGGAGCAATTCATTAAAATGTGTGTTTTAAGCCCACTAGATAGTGGCAAAATCATGTTTTCTAAGCCCACCCAAGGGTGGCAAAATCCACGTCTTAGCCTACTTGCGGGTAGCACCATCAAACCACTTTCAAAAATAAACATGAAATGTTTTGTTCCTATTCAGACGATCCAGTCTATACTTGTATGCTGTGCGCATCACATAGTAAATCTAGGCTAATAACCGGAATAAGAACGCATAAAGTTTTCAAAACTAGATATCATGGTTAGTAGAGGCCGATCTTTGATCAGGCGAGCGGGGGTGCTCACGAAGTGACCTTTCCCAATTGTACCCAAGTTCCCGAGCCGAGGCAACTTTGGTGATGACGGACACGTGGCCTTAGGCAACGAGCCAAGGTTTCCTAAATTTTCCAAAAATAAAATATTTAGGTGGCGACTCTGTATCTGGCAAAGCAGTCCATGTTTGGCACTTCTTTCAAAAAATCTGTTTTCTCAAAACGATTTGCCGGATTTGGACTCTTGGTTCAGATTAAGAACCGTGACAATTTGAGAGTCCGAACATGTAGTGAACCCTAAAACGAACAGAACGGGACTCATCCTCCCAGGACGTTCGGGGACGTCTATAGTTTCTGGCGACTCTGCTGGGGATAATAGAGAACTTGACTCGAACTCATGATATCTGTTTTTGACTACACTTATGTGTTTCTTTGCATTGCATTTGCATTGGTGCGCCTAGGACACTGTGTTTTCCATCTGCTATTCCTGAACGGTTTGTCGGAGGCTTGTCTTGTCAAGGCATGACCATAAGGCTGACCGGTTATGGGCTCTGCTAGTATGGGAACACAAACCCCGGTTTTACCAGGGCACCCTTTCCGACCATTCGACCTAGTGCATATTCGGATCCATAGTGACCATTCCAAACTAGGACAGGTTGCTTACCCGATATAGGTTGTTTGAAACCGCTGTGTGCGTAGTGAAACCCTAGCTCCTGACAAAATAGGACAGGGAAACCCTTCCCCAACATAGGGGTGTTTTGGCTCTCAATTATCTGTTATGTGCTGTCAGAGTGTGTCTCTACAGGGGTTACATGTATCAGTTTGCGAGTTTGGGACATCAGGCCTGTGGGCATCAGTCTGTGTTTGAGAATCATTTATCTGTGGGTATTAGATTCGGTCTTTGGGGACAGTGATTCAAGGATAGTGATCAGTGATTGAGGACAGAGTGTGTTCAGCTTATCGACCGTGCGTTGATTATGCCCAGCTGTGTGTTGTGCATTTACTTTAAGTTGATATGCTGTCCGTTTATCTGTTTATTTCCTTATTGCTTTATTTATCTTTTTACTAGGGCAGTTTTAGCACAATTGCTTCCGACCAAGTAGATATTCCCCAAGCACCCTGGACAAAAGGTCACCGACTCAATCGATCTGAGGATCTAGTTAACGGACAGCCAGTGTTTCACTCTCTACCCCCGGTTATCAGGCAAAGACCAAGGAAACGCAGTGTATCTGAGCAGAGGTTGCCAGAGCAGTGGACTACCCCATCAGTGGACAGTCAGATTGAGATCCCAATTGTTGCTATAGAAATAGACCTGCCAATAGTTCAGACAAATCAGGGCAGTATGGCGGCATCGACAGGGGTTGAGGAAATGATGCGTCAGATGCAAGAGACCATGAGAGCCATGCAGTAGGACGCTGTTCGCCGAGATGAGTTTGCCAAACAACAGGCCGAGATCATGGCCCAGCAAGCAGAATTAATTGCCAGGCTGTAACAACAAACCGAAGCATCTACTTCACACCCGGTTCCTCCCCCACCAGGAATCCCAGCACCCGAGGAGGCACCAAATGTCCAGGTAGATACGGACATACCAACGGGGCCAGCTCCGCCCCCAATTCTGCCCCAGCTATCTAAGGCACCTATACCTGTCAATCAACCAGACTCTCCCTTCGAGTTCGAGGTAGACCATACAGCACTGAAATTGAGCAAGCTCGAGAAGCTATTCAAAAAATCCCAGGGGGTAAAGGCTATCCCGGATATCGAGGACAGATATACCGACGTGGCTGTAACGTTGCCAGATAGATTCAAAATGCCGCAGATCGATCGCTTCGACGGATCTGGTGACCCCATGGTCCACCTCCGACTATTCTTAGATATATTACGGCTAATGGGCCTTACCAGACCCCAGAAGCTTTCGCTATTCGGCCGGACCCTGTCAGGCGTGGCCGCTATTTGGTATGTGAAGTTGGAGGATGATGTCAAGCGGAGTTGGGATGAAATGGCCAAGGCCTTTGTTGCGCAATACTCTTACAACACCCAAATTGAGATTACAACTCGTGATCTCGAAACAACAAGGCAGGAGCACAAAGAGAGTTTTTCAAATTTTGTAACCCGATGGAGGGCGAAGGCTTCAATGATGACCCTGAGGCCTACTGACAAGGACCAGATCATGATGATTGTTTGCAATCCCTAGCCAAAACTGATGCAAAAGATGATTGTACTCCCCTTCCCTACCTTTTCCGATCTGTATGAGATGGGGGTACAAATTGAAGATGCAATGAAACAGGGTCTGATTGACCAGGATAAGGAACTGCCCAGAAGAACCTTTAACCGCAACAATAATGCAGGCCCAAGTGGCGCTGCAACTGCAAGAACTTCGGAAGTCAGCATGGTCACCACCATTCCCCCTCTCCTTCCAAGACCCATGGCAGCCACACCTTTCTCCGGTGCATCCGGAAGTAACACCCAAACCACCAAGTACCCACCTAGAGGCCAAAGAAACTTCACCCCATTGTATATGCCCCTGTCCAAGGCTCTAGGGGTATTAATCAGGAAAGGGCATCTAAAACCCCTGGAGCCGAGGCCACTACCAAACCCACTTCCCCACTCTCACAACCCAGCCAAATACTGCACGTATCACCAACAACATGGTCACGACACTGACCAATGTTTCCGATTGCGTCATGAGATTCAAGATCTCATTGACAAACAGGTGATCCTATCTCTAGAAAAACCCAATGTCACAACTAACCCACTCCCTACACACAACCAAGCTCCACCTCCCAAAATAGTCAATTTTATCCAAACTGGGGTCATGTCTTATGATCCTAGTATCTATATCACTCCTTCCCATCTACCTAAGCCGGAGGTGCTTCTTCCTGACTGCACTGACTTTTTATGCATGCTGGGCATCTCCACAACCCAACCTGAGCCAATGGTGGCGATTGTTGAAGACGGTACGGAAGAGATTGTAGAGGGGGATGGAGCTGTTGAATCAGGGTTTGAGCAGTCTGGGAACTTTGCTGGGGAAGCCTATGACCCGAGTGATTACATCCTGTCAGCAGGCCAGTCTAAGCTAAGTGTAGAATTACCAAAGAAAGCAGAACTGTGTGTGATCCAGGGGGATAGATTTGAGCAGGGAACAGATGACGTCGCGGCTGTAGAAGAGGACTTTGCCAACCTACAGTTTTTCAATGACCAAGAATCAAGGGGTGCGGCAGTCAACTGGTTTGATTATGAGGAATCAGCAGAGGTTACCGGATGGCTGGATGATCAACCGGATATTGTGGAAGAGTTCCAGCCAGAACAGGGCCCGGTGGGGGCGAGAGTATCAATTGTGGCCGGAAGGGCCGGAAGTCAGAATACATTGCCGGAGAGCGCCGGTATGAAAAATTTCGCTCAAGACTTAAGCATTGTGGATGCAGAGAAAGTTGAACAACAAACTACACCGACACAGGCGGAATAAGAAAAGTTTTGGGATTCCGAGAGAATCAGGAAAGCTAAAGTCCAGGAGGGGACCGAAAGTGCTGTGGGCACAATGACAGAAAATGCTATGGGCATGTGGGCTAAAGGTACTACGAGTACGATCATACCGCGGCCGGACAGGTGTCTGTCGGCCGCCGACGGATTGTGGTGAGAAGACGATGATTTATGTCTTGCCTATACAGATGAGGATTAGGGGAGCAATCAGCCAGACGACACCTGGTATATCGGCGAGGTCAATCATATGACAAGAAGTGGGCGGTATTTCAAACCCCCGCACCTAGACCAGCCAGAAAAGCAAATCGAAGAAGAGGCTATACTGAAGCAGTTAAAGAAGATACAAGAAGACATCTCCATCTAGGGACTACTTATGGCATCACGAGTACACATGCAGGCTGTCCTTTCAGCCATGGACAAGGCCAAGCTTTCTATAGACACCACACCAGAACAGCTAGTTGGATTGGTTTTTCCGGGAGGAGGTTCCCCGATGTTGACCTTTTCTGACAAAGAACTACCGCCTGAGGGCGCAAATCACAACAAACCACTCTACATCTCGGTAGAATGTAGAGGCAAATGGGTACCGGTGGTTCTTGTCGATACGGGATCCGCTATTAATGTGTGCCCGTCAAGGACGGCATATGCAATCGGGTTAAAGCCCGCGGACTTCATACCAACTACTCAAGTGATCAGAGCCAATGATAATATAAGCAGGGAGTTGATGGGGACTATCAAAATTCAGACCCAGGTTGGTCCAGGACAACACAACATTGAATTCCATGTCTTGGACGTTCTCGTAACCTTTAACCTACTTTTGGGGCGACCGTGGTTGTACCAGGTCAAGGCAGTCTCTTCTACCTTGCATCAGATATTGAAGTACCCTCACGAGAAAGGGGTAGCTATTGTTTTTGGGAATTCGTCAATCCATCCGCCGCCAGAAGTGTCTACACCAGTCTTGGAAATCGAACATGGCACGGAGGATTTGTTCTTATCAGGGTTTACTTTGGCTGAGGCCTGAATTGTGTAGAACATCATGGCTGTTATTGAGGAAGTGTATGTGAGTACTCAATCTGTATACCTCATGAACAAGCTTCAATACATCCCCGGGATGGAATTGGGAAAGAGCGGCCGGAAGGGCGTCGCAGCATTGGCCGAAGTGCCGCACAATCCGCATACTTTTGGCTTGGGTTATCTGTCCACCAAAGAGGACTGGGTGAGGAAGGGTAAAGAGATGGCTGGAGAGCCAAAGAAAAGAAGGCAGGGAAGCCTTTTGAGTTGATGCATAGGCCCATTCAGGGTACCTTAAACGGACGCTTCGTCCGGGAGGGGGAGGACTTTCCATTTTGTGGCTTCCCAGAGCCATGGCTGAACGCGGAGAGGAAGCGCATGCCTGGTTTCGAGATCTTCTTCGACCTGAAACTATCAGGGGATGACGTTGCCGAAGAGCAGACAGACCCATTGGCTGAGGTTGGGCAGAGTAAGAAAGTGTAGTCTGAGGACACCGAACTTAAAATGAGGGTAGCGCTGGCATGTCTACTTTCAGATCCTCCGATCGACCAGGAGTGCTTGGGGGATAACTTCTCAGTATGCGTGATCGAGAATGGAACGGCTGCGAGCCCGCCAGCAATTATTTTGGATGCATCTATCGCACCCTCTCTCATTTGGCAGTATGAAGAGGGATTTTTGTCCAGCAGCACCGAGTCAGATAGTGAGCCGGAATCTGATTCCACCGAGTCTTGTGAGTCGGAATCAGGTTCCAGCTCGACTGAGTCTGAGTCTGGTAATCCTGGGGATGATAACCCGGGTGCCATAGTCTTGTCCAGGTCGTCTTTTTCTTTCCCTTTTAAGTCTGTTGTAACCGAAGAATCGGACGATTTGGATGTGCTTAATGAGAATCAAGTAGCTGTGGTTTCTGAGTACTTTTCTGTGCCCTTGATTTATTGCATTAACTCAGACTTTCAAATTTTTGATGAAAACGACGAGGACGAAATTCCTCCGGTCTTGCAACGCTTAATTGAACAAGAGCAGGAAAGATTTGTTAAACCCCTAGTTGATGAAATCACTACAGTAAATATTGGTACTGAGGAGGACCCGCGGCTGGTCCAGATCGGGTCCACGTTGTCTTCAGAGGAACGCGAGCGCTTAGTCGCTTTAATAAAAGATTTCAAAGATGTTTTCGCATGGTCTTACGAAGACATGCCTGGAATCAATCCTGAGATAGTACAGACCGGATCCCTCTTGACCCCAAGGCCTGACTCGTTAAACAGAAACTCAGGAGGATCCGCCCCGACTGGGCTCTCAAGATTAAGGAAGAGGTCACCAAGCAAATCGACGCAGGCTTCCTGCTGGTATCCGAATACCCGACTTGGTTAGCCAACATCGTCCTAGTGCCGAAGAAGAATGGAAGGATCCGAGTGTGCATGGATTTCAGGGATTTGAACAGAGCTAGTCCGAAGGACGACTTTTCCTTGCCACATATCGATGAGTTGGTGGATTTCACAGCAGGGCATGCTTTGCTTTCGTTCATGGATGGCTTTTCGGGCTACAACCAGATAGTGATGGCACCCGAAGACCGGGAGAAGACTGCTTTCACCACCCCGTGGGGGACTTACTGCTACAGAGTGATGTCGTTTGGGTTAAAGAATGCTGGAGCCACATATCAACGGGCCGCGACTACAATATTGCATGATATGATCCACAAAGAGGTTGAGGTGTACGTAGACGACATGATTGTCAAGTCCAAAGAAAGAGAGGGCCACTACACCGCCTTGTAAAAGTTCTTTCAAAGGATCAGAGAATTTTGGTTGTGGCTAAATCCTCAGAAGTGTACGTTTGGTGTTACAGCGGGAAAAATACTGGGGTTTCTGATTACACAAAGGGGCATCGAGGTCGACCCTTCAAAAATCAAGGCCATCTTAGAAATGCCACCACCAAGGACTGAAAAGGAGGTGCGAGGCTTTCTGGATAAAGTGCAATTCATAAGACGGTTTATCTCAAAATTGACCTTGACTTGTGAACCACTTTTTGGTCTCCTGAAGAAAAGAAAGAAATTCCAATGGGACGGCCGATGCCAAGCTGCTTTTGAACAGATCAAAGAATATTTACAGAATCCGCCCGTGTTGTCACCGCTAGAGCCGGGGAAACCGTTGATATTATACCTTTCAGTGACTGAGACCACAATGGGCTGTATGCTCGCGTAAGAATCCGAGGACAAGGTGGAGAGGGCTATCTACTATCTGGGCAAGAAGATGCTAGAGTATGAGACTCGCTACACACCATTAAAGAAGGCTTGCTTAGCTTTGGTATGGGCTACTAGGAAACTGCGGCACTACCTGTTAGCTCACTCTGTAATGTTGGTTTCACGACTCGATCCCATCAAATATCTTTTTGAGAAACCAGTACTTACGGGTAGGCTAGCTCGTTGGCTGCTGTTACTCTTCGAATTCGATCTGAAATATGTAACACACAAGTCAGTCAAGGAAAGAGCAGTGGCAGAGTTCTTAGCCGATCATCCAGTCGAAGGAGGTGAAGTAGTTGAGTACTTATTCCCAGATGAAGCCATTTTGCACATCGACGACGAATATTGGACGATGTACTTTGACGGAGCATCAAATCAATACAGGTATGGGATAGGAGTGTTGCTGATAGCACCAGACAATTCCTGTATCCCTCAAGCCTTCAAACTCCGATTCAAAGTCTCGAACAACGAAGCAGAATATGAGGCATGCATTGCCAGCCTAGAAGCAACCCTGGAATTAGGGGCAAGACGGTTGGACGTCATCAGGGATTCAAATCTTGTTGTGTCTCAAGCAAAAGGAGACTGGAAGGTCAAAGAAGAAAAGATGATGATGTATCACCAGACCTTGGACTTGTTAATTCCTCAGTTTGAAAAGCTAAACTTTGCTCATCTTCCAAGAGAGAACAACAGGTTCGCAGATTCTTTAGTAACTCTATCTTCCATGATAGATATCCCGTTTGGAATTCGGATGCGTCCCGTCATCATTGACTTGAAATTTGCGCCAGCCTACGAGTCAATTGCTGCTATAGATGAGGTTCAGGACGAAAACCCCTTGGTATTATGACATTTGGAATTTCTTGGAGAAAGAAGCATATCCGCCAGGGGTAAATGCCAAAGATAAAAGGGCAATCAGAAGAATGGCCATTCAGTTCATCATCTGTGGGGGTAAGCTGTATAAGAGAGGTCATTTGGGAATGCATAAGCAGTGTGTTGAAGCCGAGGAATCGAAGCGCCTGATGGAGGCCATCCATGGAGGAGAATACGGTGTGCATATGAACAGAGTAATGCTAGCACGGAAGATCCTCAGACAGGGTTACTACTGGTCCACCATGGAGGAGGATTGTATCGGCTTTGTTCGGCGATGCCACAAGTGTCAGATTCATGCAAACCGCATGAACATCCCACCGTCGAAGTTGTACAACATGACTTCGCCATGGCCATTTTCAGTTTGGGAAATCGATGTGATCAGGGCTGTCACTCCAAAAGGGTCGAATGGGCATGAGTTCATCCTGGTCGCGATAGATTACTTTACAAAGTGGGTCAAGGCCCAATCATATGCCGGTTGAAGGCGTCGCACGTTGCAAATTTTATCAGAAATAACATCATCTGTCGCTATGGGGTCCCAAACGAGGTCATTTCAGATAATGGTTCCCACTTTAAGAAGGAAGTGATCGACTTGTTGGAAAAATACAACGTGGCTTTTCATAAGTCGTCTACATACCGGCCACAAACCAATGGAGCAGTTGAGGCCGCCAACAAGAATATCAAACACATATTCCAGAAGATGGTGGAAACCTACAGGGATTGGCCAGACAAGCTGCCGTTTGCTCTGTGGGGATACCGGACTTCAATTAGAGCTTCTACTGGGGCGACTCCGTATTCATTAGTTTATGGGATGGAGGCCGTTCTACCTATTGAAATTGAGGTTCCGTCTTTGCGAGTGCTGGCTGAGTGTCAGATAGCCGAAGCAGATTGACAACATAATAGATTTGAAGAACTCATGCTTTTTGACGAGCGCAGACTAAAAGCACTGTACCATGTTCAAGGCTATCAGCGCAGAATTGCCTGGGCTTTCAACAAGAAAGTTAAGTCCAAGAATCTAAAGGAAGGAGATTTGGTGCTCAAGGACAACCGAGCTCCCATCCACGACCCAAGGGGCAAGTTCAGACCCAATTGGACTGGTCCCTACATCATCAAGTCTATCTGGTCAGGTAGAGTTGTGGTTCTGATGGACCTAGATGGCCTAGAATTTTCACAACCGATCAACATGGACAAGTTGAAGAAATATTATCCCTGAGAGGCTCGCTAGGCCAAAAACCCAAAAGGGCGGCCTTGGCAAAAGTTAGAGCATAAAAAAATTGGAAAATATAAAAACTGAGCTCACAAGGTTGAAAACCCACAAACGGCGGCCTTGGCAAAAGTTAGAGCGTAAAAGGTGAGTGAAAATACTCGAGTGAACCTAAGCCTGAACTACGTAAGGCTTGATTCCCATCATCGGGATACGTAGGCAACTTCATCCTGAAGTTCAGCCATAAACTTTTCCCCGATCAACTCTGTCCATTTGATCATCTCAGTCATCTTTGTCTACCAACATCCATTGGAATCTCCGGTGCAGTGCTTTTCAGACTAGGGGCAACTTTTCGTTACTGTGCAGTGCCGCGGTACTCTTCAGACTAGGGGCAACTTTCCAGCTGCAGGGATCCGCGGTTGTGCATCTCAGTGACAGATCTCAGGCATGTCCAGTTCTAATCCATATCAAAAATGGTTTTGAAAAGTTTTAATAAAAGTTAACTTTGTTCAATTAATCTTTCTACAACTAAGACCATTTTTGGACCAAAGCGGAAAATTTTCAGTACCACAACCTTCAATTTCATTGATTTCAAAACAGAGTTCTCCTGCTCTTGCATACAATCGAAGTTACTTTTTATTACATTCATAAAGAGAACTTGAAAGTACTAATAAAGCAATAAATCCGGGGTATAGTTAAGTCAAGTGTTCCTGCGCCCCCTCCTAGAGCTGGTCGAAGCTTCTGATACCGAGCTGGGCCCAATCTGTGCCTCTTCATTGAGCCAATCCAAGCACTCGTCAGACAAAGTATAACTGAAAGTGGGAGCGGGGGCTAGGAGTTCTCTTATCCTCCATGCTGTGGCATATTGGGCAAGCTGTGCACCTCGAACTGGGAAGGTAGCCGGATACTCTATCCCCTCTGGCGGGCAAGTCTGATCATGACCGAACTGGCATTGGAACCGGAACGGAAAGTAGAAAACACAGTGAGTCAGACCAACCAACTGGATCCCGGTCTGCTGGAACATGCTATAGCTCATTGCCGGGAGATTGAGCCAAGGGCAGCACCAAGCGATGCGGTTTGCAGACAAATTGCACATCCAATTGAACCACCATCCCTCATCAAGGGCATCAACTAGGCATTGTCGAAAGAAGTAGCCGCGAGCTAAGTAGGCTGGGCAAGAGTCCACAACCTGCAATTTATCCATCAACCATACCTGGGGAGGGATGAAAAATGAGAGAATGAAGAATAGAGAGATGTACGATGAGAGATGTATGTTAGAGCATTGTGTATGCCTCGTTCCATCGTGCATTGTGTATGCCATTTCATTTCATAGCATTGTGTATGCTAGGTTGTATGTTAGAGCATTGTGTATGCCTCGTTCCATCGTGCATTGTGTATGCCATTTCATTTCATAGCATTGTGTATGCTAGGTTACATGTTAGGATTGCATTCGTGCATGTCATGCATATCGCATTGTGTTTGGGATAGGAGTTAGCCTGAGCACGGGAAACGAGGGACATTTTGTACTCCGAGTGACGGAACGTATCTCAATTCCCAGTCACTGACACTCCAGATTATCCATGATGAAGTCTAGGCCTTGTTGTGTTTTCATGTGCATTCATTCCATATTGAGTCATGCAAATCGACTCCTCGGCCATCATCAATCGAGATGCGTGATTGGTGGCACGAGGATCGAGGACTACACTCCCTGAAGAGTAGTCATGCATACATATGTGAAAATACTTTGCCATGCCCCTTTGTTGCTCTCTGTTATAGCCAATCAGAAATCAGCAACCTTCCGGAGCTTGGCATACATTCCAAGAACAATTGCAAACAGAGGCAAACCAGGGCATCACAGTAGATTTTCGCGCAAGGCAACTCAAGCATGCATCATCCATCATTCGGAACAGAGCCGGGGCAATCCACGGATTTGCGTGCAATTTACTGCTTTCCTAGTTAATTTGTTAATTTATTCGGTTTTGTAATTATTTATTCGGTTTTGTGATTATTTATTCGGGACTGTAATTATTTATTTGGGACTGTATTATTCTTTCGGACCCTCCGAGCGAGGGCACAACTGTAATAAGTGTGCGTGCGTGCGTGTGATGTATGCATTCCAACCCCACGTCTTTCTCCCTTTTATTTACCAGCATATGATGGTTAGATTAGGGCATGTTGCAATTAGCATACAGTATGATAGCATGTTTGCATTCATTCATCTGTTTTGCATGCACCGGGCTCGGCGCATCATACTAACTGCATTTGTACTTCAATTCCAAGTTGAATACATGTTAGTTGTAGCATTTCACATGCCATCTTTAGAATAGCCGAGCCTATCTTAGTTGCATTTTGCATGTGTTGCATTAGGCATCTCTGTATAGTTAGGATCATGCATGGATTTCTAACGTAGTTTTTGTTTTGGCTTGGAGTACTCGGTAAGTGTTTATGCTTTAGCATCCTTACATGTGTGTGAGTGACTGCCATGATAGCATGCTTACCATGAGGCTAAGTGCTTATGTGATATAACTGCCTGAATGCCTGTGGGTGAAGGTTGGGTTATTTGAGTTGGAGCAATTCATTAAAATGTGTGTTTTAAGCCCACTAGATAGTGGCAAAATCATGTTTTCTAAGCCCACCCGAGGGTGGCAAAATCCACGTCTTAGCCTACTTGCGGGTAGCACCATCAAACCACTTTAAAAAATAAACATGAAATGTTTTGTTCCAATTCAGATGATCCAGTCTATACTTGTATGCTGTGCGCATTACATAGTAAATCTAGGCTAATAACCGGAATAAGAACGCATAAAGTTTTCAAATCTAGATATCATGGCTAGCAGAGGCCGATCTTTGATCGGGCGAGCGGGGTTGCTCAGGAAGTGACCTTCCCCAATCGTACCCAAGTTCCCGAGTCGAGGCAACTTTGGTGATGACGGACACATGGCCTTAGGCAACGAGTCAGGGTTTCCTAAATTTCCCAAAAATAAAATATTTAGGTGGCGACTCTGTATCTAGCAAAGCAGTCCATGTTTGGCACTTCTTACAAAAAATCTGTTTTCTCAAAACGATTTGCCAGATTTGGACTCTTTGGTTCAGATTAAGAACCGTAACAATTTGAGAGTCCAAACATGTAGTGAACCCCAAAACGATCAGAACGGGACTCATCCTCCCGGGACGTTCGGGGACATCTGCAGGGGCACGTGCAGGAAAGCACTAAGTTCGAATTTTTTTTCCTTTTCTTCTCCTTGGGCTGAGTGTATCTCACTTTAACACATCCCTCTCTCTCTCTCTCTCTCTCTCTCTAAAACACTTTTCTCTCCCTTCTCTCTACATTTCCTACACCAAATTAGATTAAATCTTTGATTTCTTGAAATCCATTAGAGTTTTAATCCTAGTCCCTTCATCAAAGTTGAAGAACTTATCAAGGGCTACGTTTTGTGCGGTGGAAATCAAGTTTCAATACCGTTGAATTTGGGAGTTTCATTTCATTTTTTCTTCAAAACTTGAGGTAGGGATTTTCTTAGAGTTATATGTATATATATATATATATATTTTTTGCAAAATTATGTTGATTTGGAACTCTCTTTGGTGGTATTGAAATTTGATTTTTGGGTTCAAGTGTATTGATGATTTTAAAAGTGGGTTTACACCTTGTTTCTTTGTGAGGAAAAATGCTTTGAAGAGATTCTTTCAAAGAGATGAGGAAATGTCTAGTTTTGGTAAAGACCTAGAAATTTCAGATTTTTGAAAGAGAATGTTGAGAATTCATGGGTGTTTACATATTATAGTATTAAATGAATAAATGATTGGGAATTTAATATTGTTGTATATAAATGAGAAATTCCATGGAATGTGAAAAATAGTTGGTTTTGAAGTTTATTAATAAAAAATGTGGGCATAGTCATGAAATAACTAAATTGTTGAGAATGCATGAAATGTAGAAATGTGCCACTCTTTGATAGATATAAATGAATACACGTTTATCTTGTGAAATAGCATCAGAAAGAGAAACGGGAATTTCGATCACAATGGAAAAATTGTGTGGAAGAATTGAAAATGGAATAATGTTATATCGCATTGATATATGTTGTATTGGCATTTCAATTCATTTGGTTGTTACAAACTTTGAATTGAGATTTGGAAACATTTGCATTGAAAAAGGAAACGTTTGTGAAACAAGATCTCATTGATTTGTTTTTGGGGTAAACACATTGGTAAGTTCGGATAGAGGGCGTAGTTGGAAATGATTAAGTTGGCCTGAGTGTCCAGGGTGAAAGACTAAAAACACACGCGGATGAGGTACCATGTGCCTTCCGGTTAGCTACTGATAAAGTAGGGTTTTGGTAGTGCTTGTTATGCCTACTTGCAGACACCAACCTAGGGATTACCTGAGTTGTATTTACCGCCCCTTGAACCTAATTTAAAATTATTGAATTGTTGAATTTTCAAGATTTCACTGTGCATGATGGTTTTTTTTTAAAAAGAGGAGGATGTGACTTTCCTTTAAAGGCATAGCATGGCATATGCATTTTGTCTCATGAAAATTGTATAAAATGTATATACTTTGTTAAGAATTTCCTACTAGGCTTTATGTTCACCCTATGAGATTTTGTGTAGGGAAAGATGTAGTGATTCCGCCAAATTAAGGGTGTGGTATGTGTTTTGGGAGCACAAGGCTCTTGTTTTGTTGTGTTTATTTTGCAAGCTAAGGGCTATATGTGTATGGGTTCGAGCAAACATTTTGTGTAACCGGGCTTAAGCTTTGGACTTTGTAGCCCTTGAGGGCATTTATTTACTCTTGACTGGTTATTTCACATGCTATTGACTCATGTACTAAGGTTGTTGAATGCATATTCGCATGTGAGACTTTTTTGTAAATCTTTTATGATTATGAATGTTAATGTTGGAAATTTGGGATTGATGTGGTTATTGAAATTTACCTATGTTTATTGTAAGGATGGGTAATTGGTACATCTTTATTATGTAATTTTGTTGGGGCATTACATGTGGGGTCTAACCTCAATGTCATATCATCAGGGCTCATTTAGAGGTGATAAATTAGAGGGATGTAGCATTGTTGTAATACTTTAAGTTGATTTATTGTTAAATTTTAAAATTTAAAGAAACAAAATACAAATGAATTATAATTTAAGGGAGTTTAATGTAATTTTCCCAAATAAAAATAGAATAAGGGCAATTTCGAAAGTTAAAACTTCGGTTCCTATTACAATGTGCAACACCTTAAGGGTTGCACATGATATGCAACTTCATTATTGACCATTGTATTACACAAATAGATCCTAACAATTGAATTCTTTAATTTTGGAAAATTAGACACCAGAGCGACCCGTTGACCCATTTCCAATAACGTATTCTTTGTTCTTCGATAGTGTATTCTCTCTTTACTTTCACTTTCGTCTCACTCTCTCGCCCCCTCTCCCTCTATTTCCCCTTCATTCCATCTCTTCCCCTACTCCTTTTGCTCTCTTCTCTTTCTACTGCACTCATTCCTCTCCCTTCTTCTGGCTCGACTGACTGCAAGCTGACATGGTTGTCCTATTTAAAGCCCTAATCTAACCCAGTGAGCCTCTGTTTGGTTTCTGAGAAAACAAAGGAATTTTTTTTTTTTTTTTTGAAGAGCAATCAACAAGGTATTTTTCTCTCTGATTATTTTTGCAACCCTTCCTCTTCTAAAACTCTCTTCTTCCCCATTTTTAACTCTATTTTCTCTTTCTAAAATTCTATTCTAGTCTCTCTTGGCTCACGCTGATTCGAAATTTGTACAAATGAAGCAAGGCTTGGTAAGGATTTTATTTTATTTTCCTTTATATATTTCGGTTGACATTTGTAATGAAATAATCTATTTTTACGTTAACTAATATAGTATTTTGTAACCATTTTGTTGTTTCCATGACTTGTTCTTTATTTGTTGCAAAATATTTCATCTTATTTTGGCATTAAAATTATAGGGCTAATTATGTTATTTGAATTTTGATTGCATTTAAGATGTTCATAAAAATGCTTAGTTTGTTAGCTATTTAAACAAAAGTATTTTGGAACTATATTTTCATTGTATTTAGATGTTTTTGAAAACTTATGATTGATTCAACATGCTCTTTGAAGATTTATCCCAAAATATATTTAGTGATATTCACATGAAGTAGCTATAACTTGTGGTTAAAACCTCCCAATTTGTAAGTTAGGGCAAATAGTTATTCCAAATGTTTTTCTTAATGTGTAGTAATTATTGTTCTAGTTGAATTAAATAGCCATCTCAATTCAATCTTTTGTTTGATTGGTTTTTAAATATATATATATATATATATATTGAAAAGCGAACGTAGTTCACATACAATAGAAATACTTCCAAAAATGCTAATCAAATAGTGCTTGAACTTCACTTGTATCATTCCTTAAGCATGAGTAATTGACAAGATAATGGGAAAGTGACTCTAATCAACAAAACAACTGTGAAAAACTAAAAAGAATTGAAGTATATGATTTTAATTTTAGCTAAAAAAAAGTCGACATGAAGCTTATGTTTAGTAAAATGAATTTCCACATCCTTTTTCCAGTATATTGATGCTAAGAGAATCCATGAATTATTATATTCCCTCAAAACGTAGAGGCTTTCCTAGCAACCATGAAAGATTAGTGCAAAACTTTAGGATTGACATAGTGAGTAGTGTGAGAAAGGGAAAATTTTGAATTTTTCTTCCCTTGTTTGTTTACATGATAAATTTATCATGATAATGTTGGAAAATGTAATATTGTTAAATTTTGTATACAATCCGTAGCAACATGGTAAGTTCCTTTTCAATTTCTTGCAAAATATACATAAATGTTTCTTGCAAAAAATAAAGATTTTTTCCCCCCGTTATTTTGTCACTTTTGATTTCCTATCTAAACATGCAGCTTTTTACACTTGGTTAATTTGACCTAACGAACTATACTTTGTTTTTTGTGTAACTTTCTTATGATAGGGGATGTGCATAGTATCATTTATATATGTATATTATGTACTTGGAATTTTTTTTTTTCATATAAATGCTATATATATTTTTTGGGACAAGTATTTTAGATGATTGGTTTTAGTTGGATTGTTTATATACATATGCCTAAGAGGAGGGACGGCTATCATCAAGATATTGTAATTTAGTAATTTCAATTTGGGAACTACATCCCATGGACATTAGGGCTCAATTAATAAATAAATGAGAATTGTTTTAATAAATCAATGAGAATTATTTTATAATTACAACTAAAATGAGAAGGTGAAAAGTAAATATAAAGAGGTGGCAATCGCATATTTGATTTTCCAAAATATCCTTCTCTTTTTCCTTTTTTCTTCCCTTTGCTTTGGAAACTGAGTCCAATGCAACCAATTTCCTCCTACCCTGACCAACCCCAACACCTTGCCTGCCATCACCAACCCCTCACTCACCCGTCCCTTTTCTCTTCCACGACTTGAAACCCTTCCCCCACCCATTTCCATCACTTCCTCACGCCATTCTCGTCTACCTCTTCTACACAAGCCCCTTCCAACCCCACCCAACCTAACACCCTAATCAACCCAAACCCAAGCCATCAGAATCCTCCAAACTTCTCCAGTCCCTCTCTATCTCTACTTGTAGACACCCCATTATTGACCGTCCTCAAGACTTGGACGTCACCATTGGAACACTTGGTGATTACCCTTGTTTGTGTTCGTCTTGAGTTCCCGGAGGTCTCGGTTGCGCGCCTTGCCTCAGGACCTCTCGACTCGACCGTGTTGTGTCTGGTTTTGCACCAAACACTTGTGTTTTGCCTTGGAGGGGCAGGGAATGCCTTGTGAGGCATCCCCACACATCACCGGCCATGGCTTGAGGCCACCGGCCAGTGATTTTATGCCATCGGCAATGTATATTGCCGGTCAGCACTCTTTGTTGCCGGTCGGCCATTTATTTTGCCAAAATGGCAATTTTGAATGGCCGATTACTGTTCATCTACTTTTGGTAGATATTTTGTGCCAGCTGTGATAGCCGGCCCCCACCATTTCTCCCCTCCATACACGTGTATGGAGGGATCTCTCTCTTGACAAGCTTATTTGACAAGCTTTACAAGAGAGAGCTCTATAAGAGAGAGTCTCCTCTCTGGGATTTAGGGTTAGAAAAAATAGTTAGAGAGCTCTAGTTTTAGGTTAGGATTTATATATCTATCCTATATCTCTCTCTCTCTCTCTTGAGCTTAGTGTGTGTGTTTTGTCTGACTTTTGCTCACAAGCACCCACCATCACACCATCCCTTGGAGCTGAGGCCTCTTGAGGGTTGTTTTGGAGGTTTTGAAGCTGGTTTCAACCTAAAGAAGCTGCTGGAGCTCCATTGTTGAAGAAGGTCTACAAGGGTAATCACTTTTCCCTTTTATCCCCCATTTTTGCACACTACTTTTACCTATCTTCCATCTATATTTGAGCTTTGTGTATAACATAAAAAAGTTCTGTTTTTAGTCCCTCTAAATAGTTGTTTAAGGTTGTTTCAAGCTTTGGGGTTGTTTGACCCCTCTTAAGCCTTGTAAGGCTCCATTTTGTGCCATTTTGGGTGAGCTCCGAGACCTTGGTGTTTGGGCCTCCTCACCACTGAAATCTTGAGGGATTTCAGAGGTGAGGATGGTGCCTTGAGGTCCCAAGGAGGAGAGGGCCACCCCCACTCATTGTTGTCCGTGAAAAGGACCATTTTTGCCTCTTGAGGGAGCACCTAGCTTAGGCTCTTGTTCACCATGCCTTAGCTGTTATTTATGCTTATTTTGCCATGAAATAGCATTTTTTTAAGTTGGTTTTGGTACACCATGCTTGCTTAGCATACATGCCTTGTAATGCCATTTTGTTGCCTTAACATGCCTTAGGTTGTAAACCATTGTTCTAGCATGTTTTAGGCTTGGCTTTGTGAAGCTTTCATGTTTATTTTGCCATGATTAAGGTCTGTCCTTAGTTGTTTGGATCGGTTTTAGCATGTATTGCATAGTCCCTTTGCATTTTGGCTTGTTGGCCTCAAGTGTGTGATTGTGTGGTATGCATTACTTGCATCATTTTCAGTGGTTTAGGACCACTTGCCATGCTATTTTAGTCCTCATAACATGGTTGCATGCTTACCTCTTGATGCTTCTTGGATGCTTTAAAAGCTTGCGTTGAATGCTCCATGTTTGGTCTCTTTTGCATGCTTCCATTTTTAGGATACTTGGATGCCATCTAGGTGTTCCCTTAGCATTGTTTAGGTCTGCCTTGAACATCTTTTAAGTCTTCTTGGCCTTATGGGGCTTGGTTGACTTGGTCATAGTTTAAGTCTCCTTGCCTTGCCTCAAGTATTTGGACCAATTACATGCTTTGTTTGTCTCGCTTGCTTGGTTTAGCACCATCATTAACCTAATTTTCAAAGCTCGTGTGCATGCCATATGTCCATGTTTGCATCCTCCTAAGTGTGCTTGAGAATTGTCTCTTTATGCCTAAGTGTTGGTCCTTGTATACATGCTTGTTTGCATGCCATTAGTCCTTCATTTTTGGGCACTTTGTCCACTATTTTGGGCCTAGTTAGGGCTGCTTAAGTCATGTTTAAGTCCATCCCCTGCATGCCATTCAAATGTTGTTACATTCCCCCCATGTTTGCATGCTTTGGTTACATGTGCTGCATGCTTGGAATCACTCGCATTAGTCATGCATTCCCTTGGTCGAGTTGCTAGCGTGTTGCATGTCTTGTACACTTACATGATTAGATCACATCTCGCATGCTCTAGTAGTTCGCATAATTGTGGTATGCTTGTTGGCCTTGTTGCTTAGGTTGTGTACCTAATGTGCATTGCATGTTTGTATGCTCCCTTTTATGCCATGTTGCATACTAGCCCATATGTCTAGGTTGCATTGCACTAGTATGCATGTCTTGTCCCTTGACCTAGTGATGGGAATTGGGCCTTTGATTTGTTTATATGCATTGCATGACATTTGAAATCAAAAGTGCACACTTGGTTTCTTAGGCCATCACGCATCGAAATGCGCGATTGGTGGTCCGAGAACCAAGGACCATGTCCCTTTGAGTCATAAACATGATAAGGGATATGGTTGGTGCATACATTGCTTGCATTACATTGCCATGCAAAGCTCTGTCCTCTGCTGCTGTCAAACAGATTTTGCAGGAGCTTTTTGCCGATCGACTGCATGGAGTGCCGACCGACAATCCATCGGTGGCAGATGGATTCATTTTTGGCCGATCGCCACCAAATCACAGCCGATGATGATTCCCTCCAGCCGGTGGCATCCCCCAATGTCCAAAGAAGCAATTATGAGAATTTGGCAGTCTTCAGAGAAGCAGAGCAGGGAAAACAGAGGCAGCTTGCGCATGGCAGTGGACTTCCAAGCAAGACCCGAGCACGTGTGCATTGTGCCCTCTTCCCGAGGCCCTTCTTCTTGCTTTCTTAAATTAATTAGTTTGTTTAATTAATTTAGTTGGCCTGTAATAATTAATTAGCTAGGATAGTTAATTCATTATTCGAATTGTATTATTCTTTCGGTCCTTCCGAGCGAGGGCGAATTTGTAATAAGTGTGGGTGAGTGTGTGCATGTCTTCCAACCCCCACTTCTTTCTCCCTTTTACTTACCTTCTTTGATGGTTAGTAATAGGACATGTTTAATTTAGCATACCTTATGCTATGCATGCGTGCATCATTCATCAGTATTGCATGCACCGGGCTCGGCGCATCATGCTAACTGCATTAGTATTTCAAATCTAACTTGAATACATACTACTTGTGCATTTTCACATGTCATTCATAAAATAGCCGAGCCTACTCTAGTGACATTCCGTATGCGTTGCATTAGACATTTAAACATGGACTTGGATCATGCATTGATTGCTAACGAGTTCTTTGTTTTGGCACGGAGTACGATGTAAGCATTTATGCTGTAGCATTCTTGCATGTGTGTGAGTGTCGCCATGATAGCATGATTACCATGAGGCTAGCTGCTTATGTGATATAACTGCTTGAATGCCTATAGGTGAAGGTTGGATTGTCTGAGTTGGAATGGCTCATTGAAATCTGTGTTTTAGCCTACTTGCGAGTAGCAAATTCCCAAACATTTTTCCAAAACAAACGGATATGCAATGCTTGTTCCCAAAATAGGCAATCTAGCCTATACTTGTTTGCTGTGCGCATAACATAGTAATTCTAGGCTAATGATCGGGTTAAGGACACATAACGTTTTCAAAAACGGATATCATGGTTAGTAGAGGCCGATCTTCGGATCGGACGAGAGGAGGTGCTCATAGCTGACCTTCCCCAATCGTACCCTAGCTCCCGAGCCGAGGCAACTTTGGTGATGACGGACGCATGACCTTTGGCACCGAGTCAGGGTTTCCTAAATTCCCCCTTAAAAAATATTTAGGTGGCGACTCTGTATCTGGCAAAGCAGTCCATGTTTGGCACTTTTTTTCAAAATTCTGTTTCTCAAAACGATTTGCCAGATTTGGACTCTTTGGTTCAGATTAAGAACCGTGACACAAATCGAATCCGAACTGTAGCGGGGTTCCTCGCGGACGTGTTACAGTTTCTGGCGACTCTGCTGGGGATTTAGAGAGCTTGACTCGAACTCGTGATATCTTGTTTTGATTCCATTTATGTGTTTCTTTGCATTGCATGTGCATTGGTGCGCCTAGGAACACAGTGTTTGCCATCTTCCATTCTTGAACGGTTTGCTGGAGGCTTGTCTTGTCAAGGCATGACCATAAGACTGACCGGTTATGGGCTCTGACAGTATGGGAACACAAACCTCGGTTTTTACCGGGGCACCCTTTTTGACCATTCGACCTAGTGCATATTCGAATCCATAGTGACCATTCTAAACTAGGACAGGTTGCTTACCCGATTATAAGTTGTTTGAAAACTGCTGCGTGCACAGTGAAACCCTAGCTCCTGACAAAATAGGACAGGGAAACCCTACCCCTCCATAGGGGTGTTTTGGCTCTCTTTACTTGCTATGTGCTTTTAGAATATATCTCTACAGGAACGTACATATCAGTTTGCAAGTTTGAGTATCAGCCCTGAGGGCATCAGTGTCAGTTTATGAGAATTAGTTATCTGCGGGTACCAAGTTCAGTTTTGGGGACAGTGATTCTGGGGAACAGTGATCAGTAGTAGAGTGCAGTTGTTTGGCTACACCTGCGTTTGATCTGTTTGGGCTGAAGTGCTGTTTGTTTTTTCTTTCAGTTCAGAGTGTTCAGAGAATTGATATAGAATAGCTAGTGTTCCCCCTTGCTGAGGCAGGACTTATGATGACGCAGAATTCAGAAGAGATTGTGGTTATGACAGCTACACTAGATCAAGGGATCACCCTGCGGGATGAAACCAATGTTGATGTATCGCATCCGCCTAGGCCGCCTGCCGCACACCCAGTCTGGACCCCCCAGTTGTATCAGGCTCGCGATCCCACTACATTCGAGCTGATGGGAATGATTGGTGACCTCCAGAGATCCGTGGCCGATCTAGCCTATGGAATGTCAACTTCGCCACCAGCGGCACCGTATGCCGGGAATTTCATGCCACAGGAGCCCCTGCTACTGGAGCGGATTGTGATAGAGCTCAGCCAACCAGAGGTTGTCGCCAGCTACAGCAACGACGTGTCAGCAACAACCGGGCTTCTCTCTGATGTAGTAACCCAAACTCCCGATCAGGCTGAGGCCAGAGGCAAGAACAAAATGAAGGCAGATGTCGATCCCATTGAACAACTGCTGTGGGTAGTCGAGGCTTTGAAAGCCGGGGGGATGAACAAGCAACAGATATCCGCAGTTGTGGCAAAAACTGTGGAGGATGCTTTCCCCACTTCACCTGAGGGTAGTTCAAGTCAGTCAGAAAATCGGGATAGGCCCCGTCATGCCAGAACAGTTCCTCCTATTCCCAACCCTGCACCCGGGAAAGATCAGAAAACCAAGGCAATACCTGCCGACCCTTTTGCTAGTGCGTCTAGTAAGAATACTCAGACTTCAAAATACCTGCCCCGAGGGTGCAGGATCTTTCATGCTCTCTACATGCCTCTATCTAAGGCACTTCAGATTCTTGCCGAAAGGGGGCACCTCAAACCCCTTGAACCTCGGCCTCTCCCGAAGAATCTCCCTCTCACACATGATGCTGCTTTGTACTGTGCATACCACCAACAGACCGATCACGCCACCAATAACTGTTTCCGCCTTCGCCATGAAGTGCAGGATCTAATCGATAATGAGGTCATTCTTCCACCTACCTCAGCAAAGTCTGTTACCACCGAGCTGTTGGACTTTGAGGATACTGCGAGTATGTGATCAGGGGTTGGACCACCTGCGGGCAGCGCTCAGTGTATTTCAGATGTGGCATCTGGCACGCACTTTTTTGAGCATTTGTAAATGCAGTTTTGTAGCTTCTGGCTTGGGTTTTGAGTCAGTTCTCTGTTTTATTTTTTGAGTCTGTCTCTTTGCTTTGAGTCAGTCTTTTTGTTTTGGGTCTGTCTTGTGGTACCAAGTCAGTCCCGTCGTATAGGATGTCGAGTGATTCTGGGGTTGTTGCCTCGAACACCGTTTTTGTATTTAACCTTTCTTTTTGAGTCTGTCTCTGCTGTGGAGCCAGTTACATCCGAGAAACCTGAATGAAACAGCTATGGCTATCTTGTTTCCGTGCTTATTGTTTGTTTTGGGCTAGTTGTGCCAGAGGTTTTGAATAGAACGGCCCTGCATTCTACCTGCTCTTCTGTGCCTTGAGAATCATTGCATTGACCTATGTTTTTCAAAACCTCTTTAACACCGCGGTGAAAACAAAAAGGAAGGAATTCCTCGAGTTTTGCAAAACTTTGATCAATTTGAGAAAATGAGAGGCATGCTAAGCCTTTAATGAATGAAACCATGCTTGTTAGCGTGGGTACTGAGAAGGATCCTGGCTTGATCCAGATTGGTTCCACACTATCTTCGGCGCGAGTGATTTGTCGCTTTCTTAAAAACTTTCAAAAACAAATGATTTGCGCGGCCCTGTGAAGACCTGTGTGGAATCGCTCTTGAGATTGTGCAGCCTAGGATCGCTCTCAGCCTCAAGATTCGACCTGTTCGTTTTCAAACCTTGAACCCATTCAGAAAGTTCAACGGTCAACCGCCATATGAGGCCCGTGTGGTCAGTTTTGAAGCAGCCCTCGAACAAGAGGCACCAAAGTCAGATCAAGAAGATCAGATCACAGGAAGCTTGTAAAGCTAGATCAGAAGCCCCCCCTCAAACTAGGGGCAAAAATGTCAGATATGCTCGAAGAGCTGAAGATGGATCCTTCTGCAAATCATTGCAACAGCCGTTCTCCTAGATACAGAGAGGCTTCAACTTCAAAAACCATTTGGCATGGACTTGTTACACTTTTACCCTTTGAGAGGCTCGCTGGGCCGAAAACCCGGAAGGGCGACCCAAGCAAAAGTTAGAGCAAGAGAAAAATTAAAAAAAAATGCAAAAAAAAGAGAGAAGAAATAAAATCAAAAAAAAGAAAGAAAAAAAAAAGAGAATGAAAAGATACAAAAAATCAAGAAAAAAAAAGAAAAAATGAAAAAAAGCTCGCAAGGTCGAAAACCCGTATCGGGCACCTTGGCAAAAGTTAGAGCCTGAAAAGTGAAGGTTAAAATACCCGAGTGTACCTTAACCAGAACTATGTAAGGCTTGATTCCTACGTTTGGGATACGTAGGCAACTTCATCCTGAAGTCCAGCCCCCAATGCTTTCATAGCGCCTCAGTCCATGTAATGGTTTTGATCATCTTTGCCTTCTCTGAATCCGATAGTTCGGTTGTGACAACCGGATACATAGGCAACTTCGTCCTGAAGTCTAGCCCTCAACACCTTCAAAGTGACTGTGTCCATATATTGGTTTTGACCATCTTCGTCTTCTCCATATCCGAGAAAGTTCGGTCATGATCATCACTAGTAAGGACTGTTTACAATATGCTGCGGCATCGTCCAGACAAGGGGCAACTTTCCGTTGCCATGAGTCGCCATTCAAACTAGGGGCAACTTTCCGTTGCCGTGCAGCGTCCTTCAAACAAGGGGCAATTTTCCATTGCCTCTGATCCGAGGTTGCACGTCTCAAAAGTAAGCTTCGCGCTCGTTGAGCGGCGGCCGTTTGCAAATATAGTTTTTGAGAATTTTCACTAAGGTTGACCATTTTCTCGAAAATTATTTCATTTTCCAAAACTGGACCATTTTCTTGGACCGAAAAAGGAAAATTTTTAGTGCTTATAGCATGACTTACATGATTTCAAATCAAAGATCGAACAAGTACGTTAATCCGACTCTCATCTTGATCAAAACTGTTTTAGTAGAAAACCAAAACAAAAAATGGTCAAAATGATGAACTAGGGGCACAGTTGAGTCAGGCGTTCTGTCTTTCCCCCGTCGTCAACATACTTGCCAGGAAGGCACTCTACCCGCTAGAAGAAATAGCTGTGAGCTAACGGCGTTGGGCATGAACCCGCAACTTCCTATTCATTCGTCAATCACCTTGGGGAGGGACGAAAAATGAGAGAATAAAGAATAGAGAGGTGTAAGTTGAGAGAAAAGTAAGAAAAAGGGTTTTGAGAGAAAAAAAAAACCGAGCCTGAGGGCCGAGTGATGTGAGAATCACAAATTAGAAAGGGTGGGAAATATACCCGGAGGAACTGGCTCCTCGAGATTTGAGGTCTTTCGTTGAACATGTCCGCGTGTCATGTCTTTCGTTTTGTTCACCTCAACTTTTGTTTTGGGTCTTTTCCGAGCGTGTCTCGTTGTGTTTAGGTCGTGTACCCTTTTGTTTGAGTCCTTCCCGCTGTGTTCAGTTGTAGGCTCGATACCCCGGTTGAAAATCCTTCTTTATTTCGAAAATCGTTTATGCTCAGAGTGTTGTGCCATTCTCTACATCTATGCGAAGCAAAAGAAGAAGAAAAAACTTTGGGGCATCTGAGCGTGCTTCAACTTCAACTAGTTTCATCTTTGTGTTCCATCTTGTCAGATTGGGCCGTTTGTTCAGGATTTGCTGTGTGCAGAATGAACCGAGTGTGGTGTTAGGGGCTGTATGCAGACTAATCCCCAACAGAGTATGGGCTGTGCGTTCAGTTTGAGTAGTGTGTTGCTTGGGCTGTTTTGCTATGAGGCCGTTTGGTTATCTAATCATTACAGTACAGATGCTCGATTTTTCAGACAACAGGTCAATTCCATTCACATTAAGGCGTAACATGATGTGATGCGATGCAATACATGAGATATGTAAATGTAACACTATTTAAGCAAAAAGTTTGTTTCATTTCATCATCTTTTTCAAGTACATGGTTTTGGAAACAAAAATCTGCCTGTGGCAGTACAAGGTAATCTAACTACCAGCAAAGAGAAGGAAGAAAAAAGAAAAAGTACAAAAAAGAAGAAAAGCAACAATCTGGATCGTCATCAATAGTCTCGGGCCCGGGGATCTGTCCTCGCCCTCTTCCTGGACGAAGGTCCAGGGGCATCGTCATCAGCCTCGCCATCTAAGCCTGAGTCTGAGTTGTCTCCAGCCTCTTCAGATGACCCGGCCCTTGCCTCTGCCTCGGACTCATCATCGTCATCATCGTCATCATCAGGGGTCGGCGCCCGAGAGCTACTCCCAACATGAACACGCCCCGCCCTGGTACGGGGACGTACAGTGTCTCCATGCCCTCCTCGAGTAGGAATAGAGGGCCCAGCCGGAGCACCACCCACCGGAGGAATCTGGAAGGGAGGCTGAAAAGCACAAAAGGCAAATACATCAGAATACTGTGAGCAGTGTATCAGTGCAGAATGCAGTGTACAGTGTGTGAATGCCGTGAGCAGTTTATCAGTGCAGAATACGGTGTATGAGTACAGTGTGTGAATGCCGTGAGCAGTTTATCAGTGCAGAGTGCAGTGTATAAATGCAGTGTATGCAGTGTATAAATACAGTGTATGCAATGTATCAGATGCTGTGAGATCAGTGTGTCAGGTGTTGTGTCGTGCATCAGATTACGTGAATCAGCTTATGAATGGTTTGAGACCGTCGTCAGAAGGACATACCGGAATACTATAGAGGGCCAGGAGGTCGAAGGTCCGCTGTAGCATCCCCATCATAGAGGCATTCAACTCCACGGACTGCCGGGTGTACTCGAAGGACGTCTACAAGAGTACAAGATATATCAGTATTCCGCGGAATATCAAATAAACTGAAATGAAATGCCAATGCAAGATGCAAAATGAAGTAATACATACCGGAGGCAAGTCGGGGATACCGGCTAACTCATGATCAGCCGGGGGAGGAGCAAAGGGGATCTGGTAGGTCGCCCCATCCTGTCCTCTGTATGTCAGTAAAGTGGGCAGAGCAGGCCAGCTGGTCCCCCACCCTCTCTGAACTCCACCCCTGCCGCGGACTCGAGCTCTCCTCGACGCTCCTGCTCCAGCCCCCGCTCCCGCTCCAGCTGCCGGCACCGCTGGCCTCTCTCCCTCAACTCGACGGCCACCGCACAAGGATCGTATAATGTAGGTCCGGACGTACTCTACGTAGTCGCCCTCGCCTCTGTGATGCTCTGCACCCCAGCCGACGGTGTAGTCCCCCATCTCCTGGGCGGAGAACCTCTCAGTATCTCTCATATGGGCAGGAGGTGGACCCGGGACTATCTGCTTCGGTAAACCCAAGGTCTGACGCAAGAAACGCTCGCCTAGGTACCAAGCCCGACAGACCGGGCCCTCCAACAGAATCCGACAACGGGCAGTCTCCCCTGCGCCCTCATAGTGATCCCTCACCACGGCCGGCAACAGAGCCCAAGGCCGCCAGGTGATCTGAAAATGAAATACAGTTTGTTATCTACTGTTATTGAAAACATACAGTGCTAAGTGAAGCCTAAGCAAATTCTAAAGTTGAACATACCTCCGCGGCGGTGATGGTGTCGAAGTAGCGACGGAAGAAAATAAAAGACTCCCGTGGTCTCCGCACGCATCGCACATCAAAGCGATGAGAAAAGGGGACGCCAAATGGGGTCTCCACATCAGGTACTGGGGCAAGCCTGGGAAAGTAGGCATACACCCACAACTGCAGAACAGATATAAGTATGACTATCAGATAAAGCAAAATACAGAATAAAGCAGAAATGGCAGAGCCGTGTGTTGTGCAGTGTATTGTACAGAGTATACAGTGTGTGCAGTATACAGTCAAGGTAAAGCAGAGTATATGTGTGCTGCGTGTGCAGTATATAGTTAGTGAGAGGCAGGCCGTGGTGTATGCAGTGTACAGAATACAGAAAACGTGAAGCAGAAATGTAAAAGGGGAAGAAGATGTACCTCCCAAGCTCGCCAATAGCCGCCAAGAAGCTGTCCGCTGAGGCGGGAAGAAGAGCTCATGTAACCATACAATGTGGCCAAGCCTACGCCACCCCAGTCATAGCGGCGGATCCGCCTGACATCCACCAGTGCACTCAACAGACATAGAGGCACGGTGTTCGCCCGGTCGGCGAAAAGAGTCGTCCCAAAGAGGAACATGATGAAGCCCCGCGCATATTAATCCACCTCCTCTGGGGTCATCTATGCCTCCTCCGCCAAGGCTGGCTGAATCCGGAAATGGCTCTCGAACCAAGAGTACCTGACAAACCCTGCTCGAGCGAGGGGAGGCTGAGTGCCGAGAAGGTACAGCTGGACGGCGTCCCACTCACCCATATCGGTGTCGAAGGGGATCGGATCACCCCCTACCCCGATGCCGGTGAGCATCGAGAAATCATAAGGGGTCATCGTCATGTCCCTCGCAGCGGAGAAGTGAAAGGAGTTAGTGGTATCCCACCACCTCTCCACTAAAGCGGCAAGCAAGGGCCTGCACGTCGTAAGTCGGGAGAGCCCCCTGCAGAAGATGCCGAAACCAGCCTCGTCGACGATATGACGAACCGCGTCTGGCAGCTCTATATACCAGTCCCGAGCAACGACGTTCCCATACCCGCGGATGGTATGGGAATCCCCCTGTAATCAAAAACAACAATTGCGAGGCAATATTCAAAACGCAGTTTTAAGAAGCATACATGTATACAGCATGTGTGCATGTTTTCAAATTCGAACAGACATCGATTGCCGGTGTACTTACAGTAAACTACAACGTGTGATGTGTCAGCGTGTTTGAGTGGTTTAGGGCAAATATAGCATGTGTGCATGTTTTCAAACTCAAGCAGATACCGAGTACCAGTGTGTATGCAGTGAAATACAGTGTGTGCCGTGTGTTTGGGTGATTCAGGGTTAGTACAGTGTGCGTGCACGTGTAAGTTTCAAACAGATATCGGTTGTAAGTTTGTTTGCAATCAACTACAGTGTACAGTGTATCGGTGCATCCGGGCTAAGCAGTTAGAGAACAGGATCGACTAATGGCAGTTACGTTCTACATTACGGGAAATAATAAAACAGAAGAAAGAATGTTACCTCAGAAGCGCCGAAGGACAGATGGGAGGTAGGCTCACGCAGGAGAAGCTCGGGTGCCACGCTCCTCTCGAAGCTCCGGAACTAACATAGTCCATCGGAGAGCATCACATGAACCGCAGGCCTGTAGGTCTCCGGATCGAACGGCCGGATATGAAGTGGCAAGGGGTCGGCCTCGGGGTCCATCTCGAGCTCTGGAGGGGTCTCGCCCTGTGGAAGATCGTCCGCCATCTCGAAGAGAATGTGAAAATGACCGGAAGACGAAAAACCGGGCGAGAATGTGAAGAGTCAACAAAAAAGTCAACCCCGAGAGGGCTAAAAAAGCCGAAGTGTGGAAAAAGCACAGATATCAAGAAAAACTCGAGGGAAACAAGCCTCGAGTGGCGGAAATCAAAAAAACAACACCAAAATGAAATTTCAATCGGTTCAAAACGTTCGAAACGCAAGGATGAATGCGAATCGAACGACGAAACGAAGCCAAAAACCAAGGAAAACGAGGAAATAAGGCTCGGAAAATATCTTAGAGACAGAGAGGAGGAGATTTTGAGCAAGGGGAAGTGAAGAAAATAGGGCTAGAAGCCCTATTTTAAAAGACCCGTAGCGAAATGACTAAACTGCCCCAATACAGGGACTTTTTGCCGGTCGGCCACACTCTTTGCCGGTCGGCAAAATATTGTGCCGATGGAAATTGTATGATGGCCAATGGATGGCCGATGATGCATTTTGATGGCCGGTGGACATCCGGTGGTCTCCTACAGTGGTTTTGGAGCCTCCTACACCTTTGTTTGAGTTATGTGTGGGGTCTAGGGCCTTTAGTGTTCAAAACAGTGCAAAACAGTGCATTTTCGACGCTCAACCGGCCTCCGTTTTGACCTCGGATCGTGTCTTCTGTGCGTGGCACTCGAATTCGTGCAAGGTGTATCCTTTCCGTATCCTTTTGGTTTTTTACAAAACTTAAAAGTTGCCCCATGTGCATCACATGTCAATCGCACTGTCTTGTGCACTCGCGTTGTCTAACGCATTGCGCTATTTTGCGCATCTTATTGCATTTTGCATGCATTCAATCACACTACTTGCGTAGACCGCATGTTTTACTTGCGTACACCGCATGTTTTGCTTGCGTGGACCGCATGTTTTGCTTGCGTGGACTGCATATTCATAATCAATTTCATTACTTGCGTGGACTGCATGTTTTGCTTGCGTAGACCGCATATTCGTAATCAATTTCATTACTTGCGTAGACTGCATGTTTTGCTAGCGTAGACCGCATATTCGTAATCAATTTCATTACTTGCATGGACCGCATGTTTTGCTTGCGTAGACCGCATATTCGTAATCAATTTCATTACATGCGTAGACCGCATGTTTTGCTTGCGTAGACCGCGTATTGGTAATCAATTTCATTACTTGCGTAGACCGCATGTTTTGCTTGCGTAGACTGCATGTTTTACTTACGTAGACCGCATGTTTTGCTTGCGTAGACCGCATGATTGTAATCAATTTCATATCTTGCGTAGACCGCATGTTTTACTTGCGTAGACCACATGTTTTGTTTGCGTTGACCGCATGTTTTACTTGCATAGACCGCATGTTTTGCTTGCGTAGACTGCATGTTTATAATTAATTATGTTGCTTGCGTAGACCGCATATTGGTAATCAATTTCATTACTTGCGTAGACCGCATATTGGTAATCAATTTCATTACTTGCATAGACCGTATGTTTTGCTTGCGTAGACCGCATGATTGTAATCAATTTCATATCTTGCATAGACCGCATGTTTTGCTTGCGTAGACCGCATGTTTTGCTTGCGTAGACCGCATGTTTATAATTAATTACGTTACTTGCGTACACCGCATGTTTGTAATCAATTTCATTACTTGCGTAAATCGCATGTTTTGCTTGCGTAGACCGCATGATTGTAATCAACTTCATTACTTGCATAGACCGCATGTTTTACTTGCGTAGACCACATGTTCTGCTTGCGTGGACCGCATTCTTATGTTCAAACTCATTACTTGCGTAGACCGCATGTTCTACTTACGTAGACCGCATGTTTGAAACCAATCTCATTGCTTGCGTAGACCGCATGCTTATGATCAATTTCGTTGCCTGCGTAGACCGCGTGCTTCACTTACGTGTCTGTGCCTTCACAGCATTGTTATGCTTCCCACTTGTTTTGCGTTGTCACGTATTTCTAAGTACATTAATATGCATGTTGTTAATACCATCGTACATGTTAAGTTGTTTTCTTTGCAGGCACGATATTGTATGTACGGTTCATTTAAGACTGGTGCAACCCGACGAACCGGACAGGTATGGTATACTCCGAATGAGGCATATCGAGAATTTTCACGGTCTAGGAGACCCTAAATCCTCTGAAGGTGCAAGTTCTTCGTTGTTTGTCGTGCCCGAACGACTTTTGATAAGTTGCATTATATATGTATTTCAAGCGACTCGCGTCATCGCATATTCAAGTTCACTTGCATTGTTATGCATTTCTTGTGCAATATACACGGTCAAGGAGACCCTAAATCCTCTGAAGGTGCAAGTCCTTCGGTGTTTGTCGTGCCCGAACGACTTTTGATGAGTTGCATTATACATGTATTTCAAGCGACTCGCATCGTCGCATATTCAAGTTTACGTGCATCTCAAAAGCCGTGTGTTGTCGCGCATTCCATGCATCATGCATCATCATGCATTTGCATTTCAAAAACAAAAACAAAACAAAAAAATATAATTGCATTGTCATGCATCATCGCAAATAGTTGCATTGTCATGCACCATCGTAAATAGTTGCATTGTCATGCATCATTGTAATATAGTGTATATTGCATTGTAGCTTGCGTGCATTCACTGCATCACTTCCATCTATGGCTCGCGCCTTTCCATAATTGAGCTTGGTCTGGTATGTGCCCATACTTTTCACGTCGAAACATAGTTCAGTAGACCGTTCTATGTTAGACACGGCTTGTATGTGTACATGCTTCGCTTAGGCAAGATTTGGTTTGGCCCACAGGCCATATCCATTTCCATTCCATTGCATATTTGTAGATATTGCATTATAGCTTGCATGCATTCACCGCATCACCTCCGCCTATGGCTTGCGCCTTTCCATGATTGAGCTTGGTCTGGAATGTGCCCATACTTTTCACATCAAAACATAGTTCAGTAGACCGTTCTATGTTAGACACGGCTTGTATGTGTACATGCCTTTCTTAGGCAAGATTTGGTTTGGCCCACAGGCCATATCCATTGTATCCATTTCCATTGCATATTTGTAGATATTGCATTGTAATTTGCATGCATTCGCTGCATCACCTCAGCCTGTGGCTTGCGCCTTTCCATGTTGAGCTTGATTCGGTATGTGCCCATAGTTTTCACGTCGAAACATAGTTCAGTAGACCGTTCTATGTTAAACACGGCTTGTATGTATACATGTCTTTCCTAGGCAAGATTTGGTTTGGCCCGCGTGCCATATCCATTGCCATTTCCCCAGCATTTTCATTATATATTACATTGTAGTGTAATTGTTGCATCCAGCATTAGGATCATTGTCCTTTCCCCAGCGGGTCGTTTCCCCACCTTTGTCATCCCCCCCCCCAATACTTGTTCTTATGTCCGTCTACATTACTCATAGTTCAGTTGATCGTTCTATGGTAGACGGACTTATTACCTCCATCAATCTATTTGACATAGGTGTGGTTTCGAACCGCTCAAGATTTGATCATGATTCAATTGCTTTGCATATAGTTTGCATTGTTTCAATTACATTGCATCTTCATTTGCATTGTTTATACATTGTTTTGTATATATTGCATATCATTTTGCATCTATTTTTGCATTGTCATGCATGTTGCTAATAACATCGTACCTGTTGAGTTGTTTTCTTTGCAGGCACGATATTGCATGTACGGTTCATTTGAGGCTGGTGCAACCAGACAAGCCGCACAGGTATTGTATCCTCCGAGTGAGACGTATCGAGAATTGCATAATTCTTTTACATCCTTTCTGCATTGTAGTGTAGTTTGGTGAATGCTAGCTTAAAATTGTCACATGTTATGCTTCGTCACAGCTTTCTTTGCATGATCATAAGTTATGTCCGGCTCTGTGCATTGTCTTGCGTTTTGCCCCTGCCTTCGAGCGCATATCTTGTTTGTCTTGCATGTTTGTTTGAGTCTTCGGCCTTGTCAAAATGGGTCGTCTCTGGGCTTTGACATTCACTTCCGTTATTATTATGACTTTCGAGTTCTGTCAAAGAGGGGCAACTGTAGACACCCCATTTTTGACCGTCCTCAAGACTTGGACGTCACCATTGGAACACTTGGTGATTACCCTTGTTTGTGTTCGTCTTGAGTTCCCGGAGGTCTCGGTTGCGCGCCTTACCTCAGGACCTCTCGACTCGACCGTGTTGTGTCTGGTTTTGCACCAAACACTTGTGTTTTGCCTTGGAGGGGCAGGAAATGCCTTGTGAGGCATCCCCACACATCACCAGCCATGGCTTGAGGCCACCGGCCAGTGATTTTATGCCATCGGCAATGTATATTGCTGGTCAGCACTCTTTGTTGCCAGTCGGCCATTTATTTTGCCAAAATGGCAATTTTGAATGGCCGATTACTGTTCATCTACTTTTGGTAGATATTTTGTGCCAGCTGTGATAGCTGGCCCCCACCTTTTCTCCCCTCCATACACGTGTATGGAGGGATCTCTCTCTTGACAAGCTTATTTGACAAGCTTTACAAGAGAGAGCTCTATAAGAGAGAGTCTCCTCTCTGGGATTTAGGGTTAGAAAAAATAGTTAGAGAGCTCTAGTTTTAGGTTAGGATTTATATATCTATCCTATATCTCTCTCTCTCTCTCTCTCTCTTGAGCTTAGTGTGTGTGTTTTGTCTTACTTTTGCTCACAAGCACCCACCATCACACCATCCCTTGGAGCTGAGGCCTCTTGAGGGTTGTTTTGGAGGTTTTGAAGCTGGTTTCAACCTAAAGAAGCTGCTGGAGCTCCATTGTTGAAGAAGGTCTACAAGGGTAATCACTTTTCCCTTTTATCCCCCATTTTTGCACACTACTTTTACCTATCTTCCATCTATATTTGAGCTTTGTGTATAACATAAAAAAGTTCTGTTTTTAGTCCCTCTAAATAGTTGTTTAAGGTTGTTTCAAGCTTTGGGGTTGTTTGACCCCTCTTAAGCCTTGTAAGGCTCCATTTTGTGCCATTTTGGGTGAGCTCCGAGACCTTGGTGTTTGGGCCTCCTCACCACTGAAATCTTGAGGGATTTCAGAGGTGAGGATGGTGCCTTGAGGTCCCAAGGAGGAGAGGGCCACCCCCTCTCCTTGTTGTCCTTGAAAAGGACCATTTTTGCCTCTTGAGGGAGCACCTAGCTTAGGCTCTTGTTGACCATGCCTTAGTTGTTATTTATGCTTATTTTGCCATGAAATAGCATTGTTTTAAGTTGGTTTTGGTACACCATGCTTGCTTAGCATACATGCCTTGTAATGCCATTTTGTTGCCTTAACATGCCTTAGGTTGTAAACTATTGTTCTAGCATGTTTTAGGCTTGGCTTTGTGAAGCTTTCATGTTTATTTTGCCATGATTAAGGTCTGTCCTTAGTTGTTTGGATCGGTTTTAGCATGTATTGCATAGTCCCTTTTCATTTTGTCTTGTTGGCCTCAAGTGTGTGATTGTGTGGTATGCATTACTTGTATCATTTTCAGTGGTTTGGGACCACTTGCCATGCTATTTCAGTCCTCATAACATGCTTGCATGCTTGCCTCTTGATGCTTCTTGGATGCTTTAAAAGCTTGTGTTGAATACTCCATGTTTGGTCTCTTTTGCATGTTTCCATTTTTAGGATACTTGGATGCCATCTAGGTGTTCCCTTAGCATTGTTTAGGTCTGCCTTGAACATGTTTTAAGTCTTCTTGGCCTTGTGGGGCTTGGTTGGCTTGGCCATAGTTTAAGTCTCCTTGCCTTGCCTCAAGTATTTGGACCAATTGCATGCTTTGTTTGTCTCGCTTGCTTAGTTTAGCACCATCATTAACCTAATTTTCAAAGCTCGTGTGCATGCCATATGTCCATGTTTGCATCCTCCTAAGTGTGCTTGAGAATTGTCTCTTTATGCCTAAGTGTTGGTCCTTGTATACATGCATGTTTGCATGCCATTAGTCCTTCATTTTTGGGCACTTTGGCCACTATTTTGGGCCTAGTTAGGGCTGCTTAAGTCATGTTTAAGTGCATCCCCTGCATGCCATTCAAATGTTGTTACATTCCCCCCATGTTTGCATGCTTTGGTTGCATGTGCTGCATGCTTGGAATCACTCGCATTAGTCATGCATTCCCTTGGTCGAGTTGCTAGCGTGTTGCATGTCTTGTACACTTACATGATTAGATCACATCTCGCATGCTCTAGTAGTTCGCATAATTGTGGTATGCTTGTTGGCCTTGTTGCTTAGGTTGTGTACCTAATGTGCATTGCATGTTTGTATGCTCTCTTTTATGCCATGTTGCATACTAGCCCATATGTCTAGGTTGCATAGCACTAGCATGCATGCCTTGTCCCTTGACCTAGTGATGGGAATTGGGCCTTTGATTTGTTTATATGCATTACATGACATTTGAAATCAAAAGTGCACACTTGGTTTCTTAGGCCATCACGCATCGAAATGCGCGATTGGTGGTCCGAGAACCGAGGACCATGTCCCTTTGAGTCATAAACATGATAAGGGATATGGTTGGTGCATACATTGCTTGAATTACATTGCCATGCAAAGCTCTGTCCTCTGCTGCTGTCAAATAGATTCTGCAGGAGCTTCTTGCCAATCGACTGCATGGAGTGCCAACCGGCAATCCATCGGTGGCCAGTGGATTCATTTTTGGCCGATCGCCACCAAATCACAGCCGATGATGATTCCCTCCAGCCGGTGGCATCCCCCAATGTCCAAAGAAGCAATTCTGAGAATTTGGCAGTCTTCAGAAAAGCAGAGCAGGGAAAACAGACGCAGCTTGCGCATGGCAGTGGACTTCCGAGCAAGACCCGAGCACGCGTGCATTGTGCCCTCTTCCCGAGGCCCTTCTTCTTGCTTTCTTAAATTAATTAATTTAGTTGGCCTGTAATAATTAATTAGCTAGGATTGTTAATTCATTATTCGAATTGTATTATTCTTTTGGTCCCTCCGAGCGAGGGCGAATTTGTAATAAGTGTGGGTGAGTGTGTGCATGTCTTCCAACCCCCACTTCTTTCTCCCTTTTACTTACCTGCTTTGATGGTTAGTAATAGGACATGTTTAATTTAGCATACCTTATGCTATGCATGCGTGCATCATTCATCAGTATTGCATGCACCGAGCTCGGCGCATCATGCTAACTACATTAGTATTTCAAATCTAACTTGAATACATGCTACTTGTGCATTTTCACATGTCATTCATAGAATAGCCGAGCCTACTCTAGTGACATTCCGTATGCGTTGCATTAGACATTTAAACATGGACTTGGATCATGCATTGATTGCTAACGAGTTCTTTGTTTTGGCACGGAGTACGATGTAAGCATTTATGCTTTAGCATTCTTACATGCGTGTGAGTGTCACCATGATAGCATGATTACCACGAGGCTAGCTGCTTATGTGATATAACTGCTTGAATGCCTGTGGGTGAAGGTTGGATTGTCTGAGTTGAAATGGCTCATTGAAATCCGTGTTTTAGCCTACTTGCGAGTAGCAAATTCCAAAACATTTTTCCAAAACAAACGGATATGCAATGCTTGTTCCCAAAATAGGCAATCTAGTCTATACTTGTTTGTTGTGCGCATAACATAGTAATTCTAGGCTAATGATCGGGTTAAGGACACATAACGTTTTCAAAAACGGATATCATGGTTAGTAGAGGCCGATCTTCGGATCGGGCGAGAGGGGGTGCTCATAGCTGACCTTCCCTAATCGTACCCTAGCTCCCGAGCCGAGGCAAATTTGGTGATGACGAACACGTGGCCTTTGGCACCGAGTCAGGGTTTCCTAAATTCCCCCTTAAAAAATATTTAGGTGGCGACTCTGTATCTGGCAAAGCAGTCCATGTTTGGCACTTCTTTTCAAAAATCTGTTTCTCAAAACGATTTGTCAGATTTGAACTCTTTGGTTCAGATTAAGAACCGTGGCACAAATCGAGTCCGAACTGTAGCGGGGTCCCTCGCGGACGTGTTACACTACTCTGAAGCATCTCTCTCTTCATTATTGTTAAAAGATACAAGTCCAAACTGTACAAGATTGGGATGATCTACTCCCAATGTTTTGGCCTGATAATTACATGATATGTATGGAGTGGGAAAATTTTATGTACCTAAGAAATTAGTCCGAGCAAGGCCCGACTCTCTGGTGACCCAAAAAAAAAAAAAAAATCATGAAGGAATATATATCAAACTTTTAAAAACAAAGAATGAAATTGAGAATATTTGTGTTATGCATTTCTATAAATGGTTGAACCAACGAGTAAAATGATGAAGTATGTGAGCTTTGTCAAGATTGATTGTTTGGTATCTAAATGTTTTGACTTGTGCATAAAAATCTATACAAAAATTGCTTGAGATGTAGACTGCTTGTGTGTCCCACTTCAACGTAACTTTCTACGTTAATGGCTAGACTCAAGAGTTGGTGTCCATTCACATTTTGAAAAATCCATGAGAAAAGGTCAGCTCTAGCAAGAAATCTTATGCAACGCCCCCCAAAAAAAAAATTACAAATGACCCAACTCATAAGAGAAGTAAGCATAATTAATTTGTATATTTCCATTCATCAGAGTTCGTATGACAAAAGATGATACATGCGATATACATTTATAAATGTTCATCCCGAATCTATAGCATGTAATATTAGTTAATAACAACAAAATAAATGCCCCACGGGTTTACATCTTTCCAAGACATAGCTTGGTTTATCAAAAGAGAGTCATAAGCTCTGTACAAATAATAAGCCCATGGCTTGAATAATCATTCAAACACAAACACAAAAATAGAGCCTTTAACTTCTAGGTCCTCCCAAGCTACGTCCTTGGAGGAGGCATGCCACCGGTACCTGAAAAAGGTTTCCCAAGTAGGGTGAGCCAAAACCCAGTAGAAACAATCTAACACAATATATGGGATTTAACTAAAGTATAAGTGTCAGAGATATATTCAATATTCATGATTAACATACATTCTTCATATGATCACACAGTACCGATATTCACATCTCAATCCATTCCCATATATTCATTTCAAGTTATTTTATTTCATTTCATTTCATTTCATTTCAATTCTTATGCCAAGTTTATAATTCTCCGAATAACCCAACTGAGACTACAACTCAGTGGTTCTAATTCCACATATCTAACATACAAGCACTTCAATCTTGCCATTTTATAGAAATTTCATCTGCGGGATCGGCACCCATGTATATATATGATTTCGGGACTTTCACCCTGGACACTCCGGCCAACTTAATTTCAATGGAGTCCTTCCTCTATCTTCTCCCAAAACATGGAGTACATTATCTTTCTCCTCTCAAAACATTATACATACACAATGTATTTAAAAGTACCGTCATATTCAATGACTATCAATCATACATATTCAATGTCTTAACATACCGTCACATTCAATGACATAACTTGAATGATTAGTTTCAATTTACATAATCCTCATGCAATTTCTACAACAATCATAGCTATCTTCCATCGATAGCCCAATACAGATATTTCTAAACAAATATACAATCACTATAACAGATATTTCAACAAATTTCCAAAAGTAAGTGATTAATCAAATCCAATTACACCATTCATTCATATATCCTCCCAATTTCACGTTTCTCATATCGATTCCATTATTAATACAAAATAATTATTCCAAACATTCTATGGTAAAACTCTCTATTTTCCCAAATGTTACCCAAAGGCCAAAATCAACAATTTAAACACAAGATAATCTCCTATCCAAGACCCCATAGACATTTATGTAACACAACATAAAAACCCTTTTTTTTTAAATTGAACCCAAACCCTAGGTCTTCTCAAAATACCCCCAAATCTCACCATTTATTCATAACAACATATAACTAGGTTAAAAACCATATTAAAGTGTAGAATATCCCTACCTCAAGTGTAGAAGCCTAAAGGAGAAGTGAAGGAACTTTGAAAGTGACAAAATCAACTTCTAATCGGATGAAAATGGAGCTTTCAAGATGCTCTACCCTTTATCCAAAAGCACTAGGGTGAAGAGATCAAAAGATCTTGGTCAAAATGTAGAGAGAGAGTGGATTGTAGAGAGAGCAGGAGCCAGGTTAGGGTTTTTGAGTGAAAAGATCATAAAAAGTGATGTAAAAATAAGCTATTGCGAACTGATATACGCGAGGCTTGCATGAACGCAAGAAGCGTTGCTCGAGCGTAAAATACAAATCCCCAAAAGTTTTGCAGACAAAAAACCGTCGCTTGAGCGCAAGAGTTCTCGCTCGAGTGAAGAACGATACCCTCCCATAACTCTGCAGGGCTGAAAGAAATACTGGGAGCTCACCAAGCTCGCTCGAGCGAGGAAGCCAAAAACTGGGTAACTTCATTCTAGACGAACTGATAGCCCATATGTTCTAAACATGCCCAACACATTCCAAAATTCAAAATCAAAGAGTGGAAGGGAGAGAAAGACATAAATAACGATATTAAACCACGAGACCCAAGTCTGGAATACAACAAAGGTCGGGTCAAAACTCGGAATCACTATATCTTAGCTCTGTTGTGATAGTAAAGTTACAAATCTTAACACTTTGGAATCTATCAAAATTTTATACCCAAGTTTTCTGAAATCTACCGAAGAACACCTCTCTCTTTTGTGAATGAAATAATAAAAACAAATCCCTTGATGATGTCAATATGAAGCTCATAGATCCATCGATTCAGCGCACAAATGACCGTTCGAGCGGTCAAACAATTTTGAATTCTTTTTGGCTTCGAGAGTGTTGCCGCTCGACCCCGCCAATCCCTGTACATAGTCAATACAAACTCCTTTATTCAAGCACAATTTGGGTTGGATTCACATCTACACTGTTATAACTCACATATAAAATAGAGTGAATAAAAATACAACTAAATGGAGGTTTGTCCAACGGGATTGTCAATTACAAAAACCTAACACAATGTATATGTCAATACATCATATATTTCCCAATTTTCTCAACAATTCAAGATTTCATCCACACAATCTTTCCATTGTGATCAATTACTCAAATCTCTATTCAATATATATATATATATATTCCAAGAGTTAAATAACAACTCATCACATGCATCTCTTTTCTCAAAAATCAAATAATTCTCGACATTATAATCGTCATTCTCAAACCTCATCCTTAAAAGACAATTATTACAATATGACTTTCACAATTCCTTTTCTCATGGAATTTCAATAATAGGTATACACATATCAATCCTCTATCATTTCTCAACAATGAGACTCAACGAGGCTCAATTTTATAATACTCCAAGTTTTCCCAAATTTTTGCAATATTTAGGTGTGACGACCCCGCCACGTATAATATTTTATATTTGATTAAGGAAATTTAGATTTTAATTAATCATTATTCTGATTTAATTTGGGACTTATGAGAATGGCTTAAGGAGGTAATATTGAGGAGGGAAAGAGAGTCGAACTATATAGGATTGACATGTTTGAGAGAATGGCACGGGTGATATGTTTGTGAGAATGGCACGAGATTTATGAGAATGGCACGGGTGATATGCATAACACGAGTGAATCCAATGTGCATATTTAACTTTTATTTTACAATCTTACACTGGGAAAAAAAGAAAAAAGTGAATTGTTTCACTTATATAAAATGAATTTTATGCTCCCATTTATATAAGTAAAAAAATATTTTTAGTGAGAAGCCCTATAATCAATACCTCTTTTTTTTTTCTTCATAATTTTAAACAATTAAGAAAATCTCCATTGGTTAGCTTCCATTTAACTTTTATTATACAATCTCACATAGATATTTTGATTTTAAAAATAATTTTGTATGAGATTTTGAAACTTTCATAATATTTAATTTTAAAATAATTACAATCTCGCATTGAGAAAAGAAATAAAAAATGAGTTGTTTCACTTATATAAAGTGAACCTTATACACTTATTTAATATAACAGTATTGTGCATGTTTCAACTCAAGATGGTTTAAATTTTAAAATAAAATTTAAAGGTTTTAATTAATTAATTTGTTATAAATTGGTTGGTCTTTTGACTTAGCCGATTAGGCTGAATCGTTTTCGATTTGACTGATTCACTGGTTTAACCACGGTTTTAGCTGTTTTATCAAAATATATTGCTTAGATTTGTTTGATTTGGCTAACTTTTATTTGATAATCCCGCATCGGGAAATGTAACGCCCTCAAAATAAAGAAGATAATCCAACCCAACAGACTCATAGGCATAATAGGAAAAACACTACTTCCATTCGTCAGAGTTTATATTACAATAGAGATTACATGCATTATACTTTCATAAATATTCATTCTAAAACTACAGCATGTAACACAAATTAATAACAACAAATAAATGCCCTACGGGCTTATATCTTTCCAAGACATCTCTTGGTTACAACAAAAGATGGAGTCCTAGCTCTATACATTTAAAGCCCTCGGCTTGGAATAAACATTTAACACAAAAGAAATAAATAAATAAATAAAAAAACAAAGCCTTTAGCCCCTAAACCTCCCAAGCTATGTCCTTAGAGGCAGCATGTCACCTGTACCTGAAAATGGTTCCCAAGAAGGGTGAGCCAAAGCCCAGTAGAGATATGCTAAAACAATATATGAGATTTAACTAAGATATAAGTATTAGATAAATGTGTAATATTCATAACCAACACATATTCTTTCCAAGACCATTCAATATAGGTAATCATACCTCATTCCGTTTTCATTCATCCATTTCGGATTTATCTATTCACCAATTTCATTATCATCTAATCAACTAAAATGAGATTTCAACTCAAGGGTTTACAATTCAATACATTCATCATTCCAACACTTCTAGTTCCTTGCCATTTTACGGAATTCACATCTGAGGGAACCGGCATCCATAAATATATAAGATTTCGGGACTTTCACCCTGTACACTTCGGCTAACTTAATTCTCAATGAAGTCCATCTCCTATCTCCTCCCACATAATGGAGTACATCCCCTATCTCCTCTCAAACAATGATACATATACAATGTATTTAAACACGTTGTCATATACAATGACTAATCAAATCACATATTCAATGGTTTAATCGAACAGTAATATTCAATTGATTAGTTTCAATCTTCCTAATCCTCTTGTAGTTTCTACAACAATCATAGCTATCTTCCACCGATAGCCCAAAACAGATATTTCTAAACAGATATTCAATCTATCAAACAGATAATTCATCAAATTTCCATAGGTGAGTGATTTATCAAATCCAACTACACCATTCATTTACACATCCTCCCAATTTCATATTTCCTATACCAACTTCATTATTTATACAAAATAATTATTTAATATAAATTAGGGCAATTTTTCCCCTATTTCCAAATGACAACCACAAGTCTAAATTCCATCATTTTAACCCATATAATCCCATCTTCAATACCCAACATATATTTTCATAACTCAAATAGTAAACCCCTCTTTCAAACCTTAAGTTCAAACCCTAGTGTCACCCAAATGCTTCCAAATCCCACCATTTATACAAAATGACAAATACCTAGGTTAAAACTAATAACAAAGAGTAGAATATCCCTATCTCAAATGTAGAAGCTCAAAGGAGAAGAAGGGGAAACTTTGAAGATGCCCAAAACTCAACTTTCTTGGATCAAATGGAAGCTTGCAAGTTGCTCTACCTTTTTAATAAAGGGAGCAGAGTAGAAACTCTTTGATCCTAGGGGATTTGTAGAGAGAAGTCAGATTTTTAGAGAAAGAGACAGCCGATCTAGGGTTTTTAGCAAAGAGATTCAAAAAATGATGTGAAACTCCTCTGTTGCGAACTGATATACGTAGTCTTCGCTAGAGCAAATGAGTTGTCGCTCGAGCAACCAGACACAACAAGTGAACTCGCTTGAGCGCAAGAAGCGTCACTCGAGCACACAATGCAAAGCTTTAAGTTTGACTCAGATGCACACGCTCGCTCTAGCGTAAAAAGCCTTGCTCGAGCGAAGAATACAAACCTTCACGTCTTACACAAACGCACACCCTCGCTCGAGTGCAAGAAGCCTCGCTCGAGCACAAGAAGCCTCGCTCGAGCGAAGAAACAAATAACATAAGGCTCACTCGAGCACAAGAAACCTTGCTCAAGCGAAGAACTTCACCCTCCCCAGAAAACGTTGTGTCTGGAAGGAAACCTGAGAACTTCTAATTCTCACTCGAGCGCAAGAAACCTCACTCAAGCGAAGAAGCAAAATACCCAAGGCTCGCTTGAGTGCAAGAAGCCTCGCTCGAGCGAAGAGGCAAAAATCTAGGCAACAACAATCTAAACCAACTAACAACCAACATGTTCCAAACTCGCCCAACAAGTTCCAAAACTCAAATACAAAGGGTCAAAGGGGAAAAACAAGGCATGGATACGATATTCAATCACGGAACGCGAGTCCGGAACACAACGAAGGTCGAGGCATAATCGGGATAGCTATTACCTCCCCCCCTTAAAGAATTTCATCCCCGAAATTTTAGTACAAGTTTCAAAACCACGGTTGCCCAATTTTCAAAAAGAACATAATTCAATTCTTATCATCATGACCCACCCACCGGTCATTCCATCTCTTCACAAGAGAATAACTCCACAATATATACATAGCCCAACATATTTTACCAATATGCATACTTCAAAAATTTAACCAATTTCAATACATCTAGCTCAGATTTCCAAAACATATACAATGTTTATAATAAGTCTGCATTTCCAAAACTAGATAACATATACAATGTTCAAGTTAAACTTGCATTCCTGAAACATTTTTTTTTATTTTTTATTTTAGCGTTTACAATGCTTCCATAATCCAAAACATATACAATGTTTTTATAGTTCATAAACCAAACTAAAATTTCAACATACGCTCAAACATCAACAATTAAATCCGAATATCTCTTTCAGACTTCCAATTCACGCTCCCAAGTTGCTTCCTCAACCCCGTGATATTTCCACAATAGTTTGACCAAGGGAATTGTATTGTCTCGCAAGGCTTGGTCCCGTCTATCCAAGACTCTTACCGGCCTCTCCTCATGCGAGGCATCCTCATCTACCTCTAGGTCGGTCCAATCCAATACATGCGATGAATCCGACTCATACTTCCGAAGCATACTAATATGAAACACGTCATGCACCCCAGAAAGTTATGGCAGCAACACCAAACGATATGCAACCTCCCCAATCCGCTCAAGGATCTCAAAAGGGCTAATAAACCGAGGGGATAACTTCCCACTCTTCCTAAATCTCATCAAAGCCCGTCTAGGTGGTACTTTCAAAAAGACATGATCACCCACCTCAAATGACAAAGGTCTCCTCCTACGGTCGGCATAACTCTTTTGGCGACTCTGGGCTGTAGCCAACCTCTTACGGATAAGGGCCACTTTCTCCGTCGTTTCCCAAACCAACTTTAGGCCTAACAAAGGTGCATCACCCACCTCGGCCCAACACACTGGAGATCTACACGGTTGGTCATACAAGGCCTCAAACAGTGACATGCTAATACTCGATTGAAAACTGTTATTGTAGGCGAACTCCACTAAGGGTAAGTGTCTCTCCCACGACCCTTTAAAGTCAAGGACATAGTCTCGAAGCATATCCTCAAGAATCTAGATGGTACGCTCGGACTGCCCGTCAGTTTGAGGATAGTAAGCAGTACTAAAGTTCAGTCTAGTGCCCAAAGCACTCTGCAAACTCTGCCACAACCGGGCAGTGAAACGCGGATCCCTATCCAAAACAACCGTCACAGGGACCCCGTGCAACCTCACTATGTCCCGAATATATAAGTCGGCAAGGTAATCTATCGAATCTTTTATGCGTATAGAAATAAAATGCGCTAACTTAGTCAGTTGATCAGCTACGACCCAAATGGCATCGCTACCCCGTTGAGTCCTTGGAAGACCCACAACAAAATCCATCGTGACATGCTCCCATTTCCACTCAGCTATAGGCAAGGGTTGCAACAAACCTGCTAACTTCTGATGTTCGGCCTTCATTTGCTGACAAGTAAGGCACTTCGACACAAACACTGCCACATCCTTCTTCATACCCCTCCACCAAAACTGGCGACTCAAATCATGATACATTTTTGTGCCTCCTGGATGCACCGCAAGGCGTGAATGGTGAAACTCTTGGAGTACCTCCTCTCGGCAAGACTCCGGCACAAACAAGCGATCACGGTATCTCACACTCAGGTCGGGATACACAGTTAAACCCTTCTCTACCTTCCCACTGGAGATCTTCCTGCGAAGGGATTCTACCTCAAGGTCACCCTTTTGTGCTTCTAACACTCGGTTCACAAGTGTAGGTTGTGCAACTAGAGAAAACAAGGCCGCAGACTCAACAGACTCACCCAGATACAAGTAAAATTCCCCAAGAGCACCCAACATCTCCCATTCCCGGATAGCAATACAAGCTACACTACTGATGGATTTCCTACTTAGGGCATCAACCACAACATTGGCCTTTATCGGATGATAACGTAACTCGAAGTCATAATCTTCTATGAACTCCATCGATCTTCTCTGCCTCAAGTTCAAGTCCTTCTGTGTAAACAGATATTTCAGACTTTTATGATCAGAAAACACCTCAAATCTCTCACCATACAACTAATGCCTCCAAATCTTTAAGGAAAAAATCACAACTGCTAACTCTAAATCATGGGTAGAGTAGTTCCTCTCGTGAGTTTTCAACTGCCGTGAGCCATAGGCTACTACTTTCCCTTCTTGCATCAATACACAACCCAGACCCTCTCCTGAGGCATCACAATACACTGAATAGCCCAAATCCTTTTTTCGAATAATCAAGACTGGAACGGTGGTAAGTCTAACCTTAAGCTCTTGGAATGACTTTTCACAAGTCTCACTCCACACAAACTTAACCCCCTTCCTCGTCAATCTAGTCAAAGGCGAAGCTAATCTGGAGAAATCTTTCACAAACTGACGGTAATACCTAGCCAACCCTAAGAAATTATGGATCTCGAAAGCATTCTTAGGTTATGCCTAATCTTGCACTTCCTCTATTTTAGATGAATTTATAGTCACCCCTTCTCTGGATACCACATGGCCTAAGAACTTAACCTCTCTTAGCCAGAACTCACACTTCCTGAACTTTGCATATAGCTTATGGGCTCTAAGCAACTCAAGCACCACTCGCAAGTGTCCATCATGCTCCTCCTCAGAGGGTGAGTAAATCAAGATGTCGTCCACGAAGACAACCACAAAACGATCTAAGAACTCTCGAAAGATTCGGTTCATCAAGTCCATGAACACAGCTGGTGCGTAGCCCAAAAGGCATCACCAGAAACTCATAATGGCCATACCATGTACGAAATGCTGTCTTCGGAATATCTTCCTCTCTGACCCTCAATTGATGATAGCTCGATCTTAGGTCTATCTTGGAAAAACAACGTGACCCTTTCAACTGGTCAAATAGGTCATCTATACGGGGCATAGGATATTTGTTCTTAATCATAACCCAGTTCAATTTTCGATAGTCAATACAGAGTCGCAAGGCTCCATCTTTCTTTTTAGCAAAGAGGGCAGGTGCGCCCCAAGGCAAAGTACCAAGGCGAATAAAACCCTTATCTAGTAATTCCTAGAGCTAAATCTTCAACTTGCTCAACTCAGTTGGTGCAAAACGATACGGTGCCATGGAAATCGGTGCCGTGCCAGGCACTAGATCAATAGAGAACTCAATCTCTCGATGGAGTGGTAGACTAACAAGATCCTCGGAAAAAACATCCGAGTACTCACGAACCACTCTTGGCAACTCAACCCGAACCTTATTACACTCACTACTCAAAAAGCTAGCAAGAAGACAACTAAGTTTGCTCCGCCCACGCAGATCATACACCGATGGTAAGACTCTACCAACTCAATCCCCCAAGAAATGGAAACAATCACCGCTCAAGGTACATACAATAACCCTCTGACGGTAGCAATCTGTAACAGCCCGGTAGGATGATAACCAGTCCATACCCAAAATAACATCAAAACCCGACATGCCCATCAATACAAAAGAAAAGGGAAGCCAACGATCGGCGACCTCTATATCACAGCCCTGATACCCCTGCTTCAGAACCATCTCACCCCCAACAGGTGACACAACACAAATATGAGATGCTAACTGTGCTAACTCCAACCCCAAATAGATACAAATGCAGACGAAATAAATGAATGAGATGTACCCATATTAATCAACACATTGGCAACCGAGCTGCAAAACAAAAAGGTACCTCTCACAACAGATGGAGCTGATACAAGATCTTGCGTGGTAATAACGTACACGTGCCCCGTAGGTCTTTGATCTACCTGCACACCCCTTGGAGCATAAGACTGCTGCACTGACTGAGCCGAAAAGGCTCCCTGATTGGCCCTCGAGGCTTGTACTGACTGCGCTGGCTAGTGACTCTATGTTTGCCTTGAACTAGACGCACCAGGTGTGCCACCCAACTATGGACAAAACCTCTTCAAGTGCCCCGCCTACCCACACTGATAACAAGTGAACGGCTGGCCTCTGTCCTGACTCTGGCCCTAAGAACGAGTCAAAGATGATGCTGCTCATTGCCTTCCTCCCCTCTGTGGGCAAGCTGGAGACTTGGGGGCCAACTGACCACATTTGTAACAGGTGATGTCTCCTTGACCGTCTCTCCCAAAACCCGAACTCGGCATTTGAAAGGTAGACCTCGAATGCGCCCCCTAGGACTGCTGAAGGTTAGAGCTCCTCTGCCTCTTACTGTCCCTCTAGCCATCCTCACTCCTCTTGGAACCCCTCATCCTCTCCTCCTCCACATGCATGATAGTCTCAAGATGGGTTGCAACCTCCACAAGGCGCCCATAATCTCTAATCATGGACCCGACAACTCTAAACATGAGTCCGGTCCTCAGTCTCTTCTTGAACTCCAGACAACGGTGTTCCTTAATCGCCACCAACTCCGGTGCAAATCTAGACAGGCTAGTAAAGGTGGCCTCAAACTCGGCCACTGGCGTATTCAACTACACCAAGCTAAAGAATTGATCCCTCAACTTCTCCCTCACTGTAGCAGGTAGGTACTTGTCCTGGAAGGCATCAACGAAAGCTTCCCAAGTCCCTCCAATGCGCCCTCGAGCATACTTCCACTATTGACCCGCGTTTCTCTCTAGCTGGAAGGACGCCAAGGTCACTCTCAAACCCCCGTCTTCGATGCCAAGCATCTCAAACGTCTTCGTGATCTACTCTAGCCACTCATCAGCCTTCAGTGGGTCCTTAGGATCACCCAAAAACTCGTTCGGATTTGACCGGAAGAACTCCCTCTTCAGAAAGGATGGCCCAGCTTCAGCTACTTGGGCCTAGACTTGATTCTCAGCTTTGAAAATGTCCATGGATTCCCGCAATGCTCCGACCATTTCACGGGCTAAGGCACCTATGGCCTGTTGACCTACTGGTTCGGCCACATTGGCCTGACCAACTCCTTCCTCCTGCGCTGGAATCTCATCTGGTATAGGCATCTCATGCCTCCTAGGCCTGCCACGCCTACCACCACGGCCTCACCCTAACATCCTAATAAAGGTAACAAAAGAATTAGCACATTTACAAATGTGCAGAAGCTATCTCACTCGCGTCCTAATACGATGGACAACTGTAATTGATTCCACATAAGCATGTAATTACATAAACACATACGAATTTTATTTCTAGATAATGATTGTCCCGTGGCGTCGCTAGAGTTCTCGTTAAAAGCGGCAGTGATCAAGCTCCTTTCCAACAGGACTCTCAGAAACCCATAGACCCGATCAACATCCTATAAATTAAATCTCATACCCATATAATCAAATAAGCATGTTATCATATAAGCATATATCATTCATAGTTAAGTTTCTAACAAGCGAGACAAACCCATTGTGGTACTAACCACTTCCCACGTACCCAAAGTATTCAAACCCAGTATGCTCTGATACCAAGTTGTAACACCCTCAAAATAAAGAAGATAATCCAACCCAACAGACTCATAGGCATAATAGGAAAAGCACTACTTTCATTCATCAGATTTTATATTCCAAAAGAGATTACATGCATTATACTTTCATAAATATTCATTCTAAAACTACAACATATAACACAAATTAATAACAACAAATAAATGCCCTACGGGCTTACATCTTTCCAAGACATCTCTTGGTTACAACAAAAGATAGAGTCCTAGCTCTATACATTTAAAGCCCTTGACTTGGAATAAACATTTAACACAAAAGAAATAACAAAAAAAAAAGTCTTTAGCCCCTAAACCTCCCAACCTATGTCCTTGGAGGCGGCATGTCACTTGTACCTGCAAATGGTTCCCAAGAAAGGTGAGCCAAATCCCAATAGAGATATGCTAAAACAATATATGAGATTTAACTAAGATATAAGCATCATATAAATGTGTAATATTCATAACCAACACATATTCTTTCCAAGACCACTCAATATAGGCAACCCTACCTCATTCCGTTTTCATTCATCCATTTCGGATTTATCAATTCACCAATTTCATTATCATCTAATCAACTAAAATGAGATTTCAACTCAAGGGTTTACAATTCAATACATTCATCATTCCAACACTTCTATTTTCTTGCCATTTTACAGAATTCACATCCGAGGGAACCGGCACTCATAAATATATAAGATTTTAGGACTTTCACCCTGTACACTTCGGCCAACTTAATTCTCAATGGAGTCCATCCCATATCTCCTCCCAAACAATGATACATATACAATATATTTAAACATGCTGTCATATACAATGACTAATCAAATCACATAGTCAATGGTTTAATCGAACCGTCATATTCAATGGCATAATTCAATTGATTAGTTTCAATCTTCCTAATCCTCATCTAATTTCTACAACAATCATAGCTATCCTCCACCGATAGCCCAAAACAGATATTTTTAAACAGATATTCAACCTATCAAACAGATAATTCATCAAATTTCCATAGGTGAGTAATTTATCAAATCCAACTACACCATTCATTTACACATCCTCCCAATTTCATATTTCCTACACCAACTTCATTATTTATACAAAATAATTATTTAACATAAATTAGGGCAATTTTCCCCCTTTTTCCAAATGACAACCACAAGTCTAAATTTCATAATTTTAATCCATATAATCCCATCTTCAATACCCAACATATATTTTCATAACTCAAATAGTAAACCCCTCTTTCAAACCTTGAGTTCAAACCCTAGTATCACCCAAATGCTTCCAAATCCCACCATTTATACAAAATGACAAATACCTATGTTAAAACTAATAACAAAGAGTAGAATATCCCTACCTCAAATGTAGAAGCTCAATGGAGAAGAAGGGGAAACTTTAAAGATGCCCAAAACTCAACTTTCTTGGATCAAATGGAAGCTTGCAAGTTGCTCTACCTTTTTAATAAAGGGAGTAGAGTAGAAACTCTTTGATCCTAGGGGATTTGTAGAGAGAAGTCGGATTTTTAGAGAGAGAGACAGCCGATCTAGGGTTTTTAGCAAAAAAGATTCAAAAAATGATATAAAACTCCTCTGCTGTGAATTGATATATGTGGTCTTCGCTCGAGCAAAGGAGTTGTCGCTCGAGCAACCAGACACAACAAGTGAACTCGCTCGAGCGCAAGAAGCATCGCTTGAGATCGCTTGAGCGCAAAATGCAAAGCTTTAGGTTTGACTTAGACGCACACACTCGCTCGAGCGAAGAATACAAACCTTCAAGTCTTACACAAACGCACAACCTCGCTTGAGCGCAAGGAGCCCCGCTCGAGCGAAGAAACAAATAACACAAGGCTCGCACGAGCGCAAGAAACCTCGCTCGAGCGAAAAACTTCACTTTCCCCAGAAAAGCTGTATCTAGAAGGAAACCTGAGAACTCCTAATTCTCGCTCGAGTGCAAGAAACCTCGCTCGAGGGAAGAAGCAAAATACCCAAGGCTCACTCGAGCACAAGAAGCCTTGCTCAAGCGACGAGGCAAAAATCTAGGCAACAACAATCTAAACCAACTAACGACCAACCTGTTCCAAACTCACCTAACAAATTCCAAAACTCAAATACAAAGGGTCAAAAGGGAAAAACAAGACATGGATACGATATTCAATCACAGAACTCGAGTCCGGAACACAACGAAGGTCAGGGCAAAATCGAGATCGCTATAGGAAAAGAAGGAAAAAATGAATTGTTTAAGTTGGAATAGTTTAAGTTAGAAGCTTTTATCATAGTTTAAGTTGATGGTTCATCAAATTGTACGATGAAAATATGCGTCTCTAATAGGAGGCCAACTTATATAATTTAATGGCTTTTTTTTTAATAATTAATGTTATTATTATTATCATAATAAAAGGGTTTCGAAATTTGGAGACCGTCACCCATCTCCCCCAATTGGGTCCATCTTGCTTGCATGACTACAATTAATTATATTTTTAAAACAATATTTTGCTCCAAATACAATGATGCAAATTTATTCCATGATTATGGCCACATGGATGACAATGTAACAAGGCACGTGTCGAAGAGGAAAAGAGGTCAGTTGGTTGACTTTGATTTATTTTTAGTTTTTATTAACAACATTCTGAACAAATTAAAGTTCGATTTACTTTGAGCGAGACTATCATTTATAATCACGTAATTTTATTATATTTAATTTTTAAAAATAAATATATATAATTTTATAAATAGATCATATATTTTTATTAAAGATAAATACATTGAAATCACATGAACATAACTTTAGAATGAATTTGATTTTTATTTTTTTATTTTTAATATGTATATGAGTTTACAAAACAATCGAGTATGATAAATTCACCAATCTAAACTATGCCTCTCTAATTCTCGTTGGCTAACTTCCATTTACCTTTTATTTTACAATCCCACATCGAAAAAAGAAGGAAAAAGTGAATTGTTTCACTCACATAAGGTGAATCTTATGCTCCCATTTATATAAGTAAAAGAAGATTTTTAGTGAGAAGCTCTATGATCAATATCTCATACTCATTTTTTTGATTTTCTTAATTTTAAACAATTAATAAAAACTCTATTGACTAGCTTCTATTTAACTTTTATTTTATAATCCCACATAGTTTTGATTTTAAAAATAATTTTGTATGAGATTTTGAAACTCTCATAATATTTAACTTTAAAATAATTACAATCTCACATCGAGAAAAGAAAAAAAAAAGTGAGTTGCTTCACTTATATAATGTAACGCCCTCAAAAAAATATAAATAAATCATTCATAAGATCTATAAACATGAATAGAAATGTTATATTCTCATTCATCAGAGTCTACATTACAAAAGATATTACATGCATTACACTTTCATAAATGTTTATTTTGAAACTATAGCATATAACTCTAATTGCGAAAAACAAAAATAGGTGCCCTACGATCTTACATCTTTCCAAGTGATAACTTGGTTACAACAAAAGAGAATCATAAGCTCTTTACAATTAAAGCCCTCAGCTTGAATGAAAAACACATAAACATAAATAAACAAAGTAGAGCCTTCAACACTGTCCTCCCAAGCTATGTCCTTAGAGGTGGCATATCACTTGTACTTGAAAATGGTTTTCCAAGTAGGGTGAGCCAAAGCCCAATAGAGATATGCTAACACAATATATGAAGTTTAACTAAGATATATGCATCAACTAAATGTTCAACCTTTACGAATAATTCACATACTTTTCACGATCATGCGGCATTGTTATTAACATTTCAATCTGTTTCCATCCATTCACTTTCAATCAATTCATGAGTATAATTCAATTTTATCAAATCAATCCAAAATGAGACTGCAACTCAATGATTCACCATTTAACATACATTCATCACTCCAACACTTTTATCTTTGCCATTTTACGGAATTCTTATCCGAAGGAACCGGCACCCATATACACAAGATTTCGGGACTTTCACCCTAGACACTCCGGCCAACTTAATTTCCAATGGAGTCCATCCCCTATCTCCTCCCAAACAATGATACATATGCAATGTATTTAAATGCAATGTCATGTACAATGACTAACCAAACCACATATTCAACAATTCAGCCAAACCGTTATATTCAATGACATAATTCGTGTGATTAGTTTAAATTTACCTAATCCACATGCAGTTTCTACAACAATCATGGCTATCCTTCATCGATAGCCCAAAACAGATATTTCTAAATAGATAAATAAATCTATCAAACAGATAATTTATCAAATTTTCCATGGGTGAGTAATTTAACAATCCAACTACACCATCCATTCATATAACCTCCCAATTTCACATTTCCCACATCAATTTCGTTATTTATTCAAAATAATTATTCAATCCAAGCTACGGCAAATTTTTTCCTTATTCCAAAATATCAACCCATATGTCTAAATTTCACCATTTCAACATTAGAGAACATCATACACAAACCCCATGGTTATTTTGTAAATCAACATGAAAACTCCTCTTTTTAGTTTAGAACCCCAAACCTTAACTTTGCCCAAATCACTCCATATATTCAAAATGACAAATACCTATGTTAAACAACATAACAAGGTGTAGAATATCCCTACCTCAAAGCTAGGAGACCCGAGGAGATGATGAAGAGCTTCAAGAATGCCCCAAATTCGGTTTTGCTCGGATGAAAGAAAAGCCCTTGAGATACTCCAACACTTTAACAAAGGGACAAGGGTTGAGAGATACTTAGATCTAGGGTTATTTATAGAGAGAGAGGGTGTTTTAGAGAGAGAGACAATCGATCTAGGGTTTTTAGGAGACAAGAAATCAAAAGGTGAAGTAAAATCACTCTGCTGCGAACTGATATACGCAGTCCTCCGTCGAGTGACCAGACATACAGTGACCTCGCTCAAGCGCAAGAAGTGTTGCTCGAGCGTAGACTGCAAAACTTCAGGTCTGCCATAGATGCAGACGCACGCTCGAGCGCAAGAAGTCTCGCTCGAGCGAAGAACTTACATCTTCCCAAAAAAACTGCGTTTGGGAAAGAAACCTGAAGACCCTCAATTCTTGCTCGAGCGCAAGAAGCCTTGCTTGAATGAAGAGGCAAGTTACACAAGGCTCGCACGAGCGAAGAGGCCAAAATCTGGGCAACAACTATTTGAACCAACTAATAACCAAACGGTTCCAAACTCGCCCAACAAGTCCCAAAACTCAAATTCAAATAATTAAAGGAAGGGAACAAGACACATAAAACAACATACAATCACGGAACTCAAGTCCGGAACACAATGAAGATCGAGGTAAAAATCAGGATCGCTATAACCTCCCCCCCTTAAAGAATTTCGTCCCCGAAATTTTGTACAAGTTTCAAAACCATGATTTTCCAATTTTCAAAATGACTACAATTCAATTCTTGCTATCATGAACCACCCACCGGTCATTTCATCCTTCTCAAGAGATCAATTTCACAAAATATAGCTCAACATATATTACCAATATGCATATTCCGAATTTTAGCAAATTTCAAGTTTTCCCCAAACATCTTCAATGTTTATAATATATTTACATTTCCAAAACTCAAATAACATATATAATGCTTATATTAAACTTGCATTCTCGAAACGCATTCAACATTTACAATGCCTTCAAAATCCAGAACATATACTTTATGTTCATAAACAAAACTAAAATTTCAACATACTATAGACGTGCCCCGATGACTCATCGAGCTCCGCGCCGCGATGGCGCGAAATTCGTTTTGTTCTCTAGCTACTACAAGTTCGGACTCATGTCACGGTTCTGAATCTAACCTCACAATGTGCGATGTAAGATTGATAAATCACCAAAGAGTCCAAATCCGGAAAATCGTTTTGGAAAACTGATTTTAATAAAGAAATGCCAAACATGAATTGCTTTGCTAGATACAGAGTCGCCACCTAAATATTTTATTTTTGAGAAAATTTAGGAAACCCTGACTCGTGCCGAAGGCCATGTGTCCGTCATCACCAAAGTTGCCTCAGCTCGGGAACTTGGGTACGAGAGGGGAAGGTCATGCAATGAGCACCCCCGCTCGCCCGATCAAAGATCGGCCTTTACTAACATGATATCTTGTTTTTGAAAACACATGTGTTCTTATTCTGGTTATTAACCTAGAATTACTATGTGATGCGCACAGCATACAAGTATAGACTAGATCGCCCAAGTTGGAACAAAACATTGCATGTTCGTTTGAAAACGGTTTGGAGTTTGCTACTCGCAAGTAGGCTAAGACGCGGATTTCAATGAATTGTCCCAATTCAAGCAATCCAACCTTCACCCACAGGCATTCAGGCAATTATATCAAATAAGCAGTTAGCCTCATGGCAAGCATACTAACATGGCAACATTAACACACATGCAGTATGCTAAAGCGTAAACACTCACAGTATACTCCGAGCCAAAACAAGGAACTAGTTAGAAATCATGTATGATCCTAGTTCATGTTAAGATGGCTAATGCAACAAATGCGAAAATGGAACTAAGATAGGCTCGGCTACCTAGAATGTCATGTGAAATGCAACTTGGTACATGTATTCAAATTGGAATTGAAATACAATGCAGTTAGTATGATGCGCCGAGCCCGGTGCATGCAATACAGATGAATGGATGCACGCATGCAAAGCATAAGGTATGCTAAACAAAATATGCCCTAAAACTAACCATCCTAAGCGGTTAAGTAAAAAGGAGAAAGAAATGGGGGTTGGAAGACATGCATCACACACACGTATGCTTATTACAATAATGGGCCCTCTCGACGGAGGGACCGAATAAGAAGCTAACTAGCTAATCTAAGCCAATTAAACTAATTATTACAAAACAAACTAATTAACTAATCCTAGTTAACTAATTATTACAAAACAAATTGAAATAGCTAAACGCATTAACTAATTAAAGTACAAACCAAAGCATAAACTAGCTAAGGAAAACAGTAAAGAGAGGTCCTCATGAAGAGGAGTGCATGCATGCCCGGTCGCTTCGTTTGGAAATCCGTCGCGATGCACCAACTTGCCTGTATTTGCAACTGTTCTCAGAATCTTGCACCAAGCTCCAGAAAGTTGAAACTCCACCTTGGGAACCTGAGGGAGCGTGGCCGACCACCTATTGGTGCTCCCAGCCACTGGCCGACCACTTTCTATGTTGAAAACCAAAAAAAGTGGTCGGCCAGCTAGTTTTTCTGGCTGGGCGACCAGTTATTGCTGTTGAATTCCAGTTTGCTGCAACAGAGAGCAAGAAAGGGCATGGCAATGTATTTGCAAGACATGTGTGCACAACCACCCTCCCTATCATGTCATGAACTCAAGGGAGTGCGGTTCTCGACCCTTGGGCCATCAATCACGCATCTCGATGCATGATGGCTGAGAGACGAAGTTACACAATTCAATATAAATGAATGCACAAGTAAACACATAAAGCCTAAAACTCTATCATGATAGATCAAAAGCGTCGGCGACCGAGAATTGAGACACGTTTCGTCACTTCAAGTACGAAACGTCCCTCGTTTCTCATGTTTGGGCTAACACCTATTCCAAACACAATGCAATGGACAAGCATGCAACAATATGCAATGCAACATGATCAAACTACCAATGCAAATGGCATGCGAATAATGCTAATGCATGCATGCACAATGCAATGCTACAAGGGCAACTTAGCAATGTTAGGGACATGTATACTCAATGCAAAGAAACAACTTGGCATGCACAATGCAAAGCAACTTAAGCATGCAACAACATGTAAATGAACATGCTAAATGGACTTAAATCAAAAGGGGGTAGTCCTCAGTCATGCCCAAATCAGTGGCTATTAGGTGATAGAATTAAGGCACATAAAGCACATACAAGCATGCACAATGCAATGGCCCATCAAAGAGGCCTAAGAGCACAACTCTCAAGAGTGCTCAAAGAGTAACAAAAGTAGAAGTGTAACAACACCAAGTGCACTGAAGTAAGGTAAGAAATGATGCCAAATCATTCAAACAATGCAAGTAAAGCATGCAATGGTCCTTAAAGCATTAAAGCTAGCATAGAGGACTACAAAGGGGGCATGGAATACATGGCACAAATGCATGAACTAAGCATGGACAGAGCTCAAGTAGGTCAAAACAAAGACCTAAACATGCTGAGATGAAGGCTCAAAGACCTAGGCATGCAAGCATACAAGCTAAGCCATAAACTAGACAATAATGCACAACACTCAAAGGCACTTAAAGAGTGAATGAAGTGGGAACATGGCAATGCTAAATGCTCTAAAATAACATGATAAATGATGCCAAATCATATACATGATGCAAATGAAGCATGCTATGATGCTCAAAGCTTGAAGCAAGCAAGAGCACTTGTACTATAGCTATGCAAAACATGAAGCATATGGCAAAGGCAACCCAAAACAGTCCTAGAGTATGTCAAAATGAGTCTAAAACATGTATGGAAGGAAGCCAAAATAAGCTAGCATGGAGGGCGTAAGGCATGATGCATACAAGGCAAATAAGGTAGATTACACTACACCTATTAAGACCAAGCATGGAATGACTTAAGCAACAAAAATCAAAGTTATATCATGGCATAATAACCCCAAAAACACATTGAAATGATAGCTCGCAAGCTAAGGCATGAAGGCATACGCAATGGCTCATGTTAAGGCATAAAGGGGCAAACTGTAGCGATCCTAATTTTCTTAAGTCATTTATTTATTATTATGATTATTATTATCTTATTTTATTTTTGGCTTTATTAATTGTGTGGTCACATGAATATTTAATGTGATATTTAATGAATTTAAGGTGGTGATTAATTAATTTAATTTGTTATTTAATTATATATATTTAATCCAAATATTTATATATTTATATTTGTATTTGTTAAAAAAAAAAAAAGGAGGTGTTATATATATAGGTATATATATATATATATACTTTATCTTATATTTATATTTATATATATTATAATTATGTTGTATTATATAATATAATATATTATAATAATTGATTAAGTTCTAATAGGATTAGGTTTTAGTATAATATTATAAAGTGAATTAGGTTAGATTATGGATCAGGAAATCAAAGAAAAGAAAAGTGAAGTTGCAAGGTGAAGGCAGCCACGAAGAGAGAGAGAGAGAGAGAGAGAAAGAGAGAAAGAGTGCGAGCTTTATCATCTGAGGGCTTAATCACATAAGCCAAGCACGGAAGCCGAGGGTGAGAGACGGGAAAGAGAGAGGAAGAGAGGAAAAAAATAAAAAGGATTAGGGTTTTGTTTTGGTGGCTCTTTTAGTTCTCTAAATATTTCTTTGATCTTCAAAATAATATTGTGAGTACAAAATCCACTTCCCTTGATTTATATTTAATTCTTTGTTTTTATTTATTTATTTAATATTAGTTTGATTTTATATTTACATAAAGATGATAGATTGATTTTAATTATTTTGATTAGTTGTGTAGGTTAAGTTTAGTTTTTTTTTTAGATGATTGATTAATTTTAATTATTTTGTTTAGTTATGTATGCAAGGTTTAGGGTTTATAGATGATTGATTAATTTTGATTATTTTGATTAGTTGTTTCTATAAGGTTTAGGGTTTTTAAATGATTGAATGATTTTAATTATTTTGATTAATTGTATATGCAAGATTTAGGATTTTTTTTATATGGATTGATTTTATGATTGTAATCACACTCATGATTATATAAAATTAAAATAAACCTAGAATCTATAGATATTGGTTAGAGGATGGATTGATTCGTTGTTTTTATTTATTTATTTTTATTTGATGTTGGATTGATTTTATATTTGCGTGTAAATGAAGGATTGATTTTACTTATTTGGATTAGTTGTGTATGCCATGTTTATGATTTTTATATGGATTTATTTTATGGTTGTAATTACACTCATGGTCTTATGAAATTAAAATTAATTATGAACCTATAGATAAATTCCTTATACTCCACCATGACTCCATGAATTGTTATTTTATTTGAGTGATGGGGAGAAAGAGTGTATAAAAAAGTGAGGATTATGAGAGTTGTTTAATGCCTTATGCCCGGCATTGTTATATTTGTCTCATGATGTTGATGAGATGTTATTTATATTGTTGCCTCGTTCTCATGAGTAGACGAGTGCTTTGATTTACGCGCGTACGTATATGCTAACCATCCGGGGAGTGTGAGTCAAACTCGGGACGATATCCCCGTGCAAGTTTGGCTTCGGAGCGGTGTTAGATATACGGGAGGCACATGGGATATATGTGTAGGCCGGAAGGGGAGGGCCGAAGTGGTGGAGTTAAGGTACAAAAATTTAATTATGAGTTTATTGATTTGTACATCTTGAAAAATAGTAATTGACCTCAATAAATTATGAAATTTGAGGAGAGGCATGTATACGTGGTTTTGGACAACTTTTGTGTTGTAACTTTTTATTTAAAAGATCGATTAGAACTTATAATCGGATGACCTTGGTTATTGTCGGTTTGATTCATTTTGGTAATGCAGATTTTATAGGCTGTTTTAACCCATGAAACGAGCTCATTTTTTATTGGTTCCGCGTAAACTGAAGTAAAACATCATTTTGCACAATTTTCGTGTTTTGAAATTTTTCGAAAAAAAATCATCTTAGGGCAGTTTTGGTTCGTTTTCAGCTTCAGATTTTTCGATTGAATTCTGTCTAGATTTTTATATCAAGTTTTTCTCTTAACCTGTTCAGTTTCTGTTAAATTCGTTCACGCTGTCTTATAGGAAATTTGATTCTGTACAACTCTCGTTCTTTGGGTTTTGATCAATTCGAATTATTTAAGTATGAAACGGTGGAACTCTATATTTGTTTCAACAAGTTACTTAAGACTAAATTATACTAACTTTATTTGTTTTGCAGGATGGTGGGTCTTACTAACTTTTTATGCAGGGCTGACCCACCATATTTCTACTTCTATTTTGTTTATATTATAATACATTTATATTTCGTTGTGTACGGACAAGAAACTAAATGCCACCGTGTCTCGAGAAACTACCCATTCGTCTCGGTGCGGTTGGAACTACTTGTCTTGTCCTGTAATAAGAATTTAATGTATTTTTGTTTGTGTCTGGTGGACACGTGGGTGTCAATTCTTGTACTCATACCAGTATACCTGTATACTGACCCGTTTTGTCTCTTGACAACTCGGGTGCGTTCTGTTGAGCACAGCTGAGCTTCCTTTGCAGGATTAGTTAAGGCTACGATGGTGACGAGAAGTAACTATAGTTGTTGGGCATATCTCTTAGATTTCTTTTGTTTTCTTGAGCTTAAGGTTGTAATAGTTTATGTATTTATTTATTTTATGACTTTAGTATTGGAATAATTTGGCATGGTTTGTAACCATACTTTATTTAAGTTATTTTGACTTTGTATTGTTACTTTAATGTTGAGGTATTTGTTAGTTATAAATTTATGGTGAATGGTTTGGTTTGCATTTAGTTTTTGTGTTTCACCCCTAGGATTTGGATGATGGAATATTGATTGGGGTTAGTCCTAATATAATATTTAATTGTCCGAATTTTGGGGCGTGACACAAACCGTCCAACGCATTGAATGAGTGACAAATGCAAGTGCATGAACATGAAACATGCACTGAAATCATATAATAAATGATGCCAAATCATTCAAATAGTCCAAGAAAAGCAAGCTAATGGACTTGATGTACAAAGTTAACAAGCTAAATTGAGCCATAGCTATACAAAGCATGGCATGCATGACCAAAATAACGCAAACCAAACCTTAAACATGGTAAAACATGAACAAAATCTTCTTTAAGTTAGGCCAAAAGCATGCTAGAATGACATGTCAAAGCATGAGACACATTAGGCTACTCCATGGAAATGCACTACAAGTGCATGAAGCATGCAAGGGGCCATTAAACCAACCCAAAACAGAGTCATGGCATGCTAAAACAACGCCAAAAACCTACTGAAATGGAGTTAACATAAGTTAGAAAGACATGCTACTTCATGAAGCATACAAGACTAGTTTAGGAAATTTATACTACAAGTGTATTAAGCATGCAAGGGGTGACCAAACCAAACCAAAACAGTGGCATGACATGCTGAAATAACCCCAAATACATGCTAAGAACAAGCCAACACAAACTTAACAAACATGCTCAAACATGAGGCATATGAAGCAAGTAAACAAAAAACAAGGAGAGGGGATGACCCTCTCCTATTTAGGACCCCAAAACCACCTTTCCACCACTGAAAATCCTTTGGATTTCAGTGGTAGAAAGGCCATGCAAAGGCTACAACAAGAGCCTAAAGGGATGGCTCAAAACAAGGCCTAACAAGGCCTAAGAGGGAGTAGACAACCCCAAACACAAAAGTGACCTTAAACAAAGATCTTAAGCACCAAAATTCAAAACTTTTTACAGTAGGAAGTTAGTCCTAAAACAGCATGCGAATAGGTTCAAAAGCTTAAGCAAGAATGGGGGTTTAAAAGGTTAAAGGCTTACCCTTGAAGACCACCTTCAAAGCTGCAACTCCAGCATCTTCTTTAAGCTCAAACCAGCCCAAGAACTCCAAAAACAACTTCAAGGGACCTCAGCTCCAAGATTATGGTGTTTGAGTGTGTGTTTATGTACAAAAGTGAGACAAAATGACACTTTAAGGCACAAAAATGAAGCAACGAGAGAGATATAGAGATAATGGTGTATCTATCTCTCAAACCACCCAAAAGCTGAACCTGGAGGAGGGAGGAGAAGCCTCTCTCTTATAGGGAGCAAAAGCACAAGCTTCTTGAAGAAGCTAAGGCTCAAGGACATCCCTTCATACACGTGTATGGAGGATGGTTCTTGTGCTCTCTAGCTGTGCCAGCTAGCAAAAAATATCTCGAAAAAGGTGCCAAAAAACAGCCGACCACTTGAAGTGGTTGACCGACCATTTGAAGTGGTCTCCCAATAAGACAACTGGTCGGCCATGGTGGGAGAGAGTCTGCACACTGACAACAAGCAAGTGGTATGGTGGCTGACCAGAAAAGATGGTCCAAAGACCAAAAAAGCCAATTATCCGACCAGAAAACTGGCTGGCAGGAGGAAAAGTGGTCTCCGAGGGGAAAAAATGGTCTCCCACCCTTGTACCACCTTCCAAACAAGGAAAACAAGGTTTGTACCAAAAACAAACCAAAACGAATGCAAGACGAGAGATCGGGAGGCAAAGCACGCGGCCGAAAGCCTCGAAAACTAGTCTACGAGTATCAAAAGTGGTATACGACCACAAAAGTGGTCTCCCGGACCACAGTATTCCTCTAGGCAGAGGCAACAAGGCATGGTTCAAAAATCACGCCAAACGGAGAACGTTAAGCAGTCCCGAGACAAGGCGCGCGGCCGAAGGCTCCAAAAATCGAAAACTAGTCTCCAAACGGGAAAAGTGGTCTACGACCACAAAGAGATGGTCTACAAGACCTCTCCCTCCCTCCAGGAAGAGAGAACAAGATTCGGTCCACAAACCAAGCCAAAGCATAAAGAGTTCAGAGGCCCGGAGGCAAGGCATTCAGCCAAAACTCTGGAAACTCGAAACGAGCACAACATGCACCAATCACCGAGCGCTCAATCGATGACGTCTGAGTCTTAAGGTCGGTCAAAAATGGGGTGTCTACACATACACTCAAACATCAACAAATAAGTCTAGATATTTCTCACAGACTTCCAATTCACGCTCCCAAGTTGTTTCCTCAACCCCGTGATGTTTCCATAATACTTTGACCAAGGGAATTGTCTTACCTCGCAAGACTTGGTCCCGCTTATCCAAGACTCGCACCGGTCTCTCCTCATACGAGGTATCCTCATCTACCTCTAAGTCGGTCCAATCCAACACATGTGATGGATCCGGCTCATATTTCTGAAGCATACTAATATGAAACACATCATGTACTCCAGAAAGTTGCGGAGGCAACGCCAAATGGTATGCAACCTCCCCAATCCGCTCAAGGATCTCAAAAGGACCAATAAATCGAGGGGATAACTTCCCACTCTTCCCAAATCTCATCAAACCCCGTCTAGGAGATATTTTCAAAAAGAATGATCACCCACCTCAAATGACAAAAGTCTCCTCCTATGGTCGGCATAGCTCTTCTGACGGCTTTGGGCTATAACTAACCTCTTACGGATAAGCTCCACTTTCTCTGTCATTTACCAAACCAACTCTGGACCTAGCAAAAGTGTATCACCCACCTCGGCCCAACACACAGAAGATCTACACAGTCGGCCATACAAGGCCTCGAACGGTGCCATGCCAATACTCGATTGGAAACTGTTGTTGTAGGCAAACCCCACTAAGGGTAAGTGTCTTTCCCATGACCCCTTAAAGTCAAGGACATAGCCTCGAAGCATATCTTCAAGGATCTGAATAGCACGCTCGAACTGCCCGTCAGTCTGAGGATGGTAAGCCGTGCTAAAAGTCAATCTAGTGCCCAAGGCACTCTGCAAACTCTACCACAACTGAGCAGTGAAATACGGATCTCTATCTGAGACAATCGTTATTGGGGCCCCGTGCAATCTCACTACGTCCCGAATATACAAGTCAGCAAGGTAATCTACCGAATCTCTTACGCGTATAAGGATAAAGTGCGCCGACTTGGTCAACCGGTCAACTACCACCCAAATGGCATCACTACCCCGTTGAGTCCTCGGAAAACCCACCACAAAATCCATCGTGACATGCTCCCACTTCCACTCAGCTATAGGCAAGGGTTGCAACAAACCCGTTGGCCTCTGATGTTCGGCCTTCACTTGCTGACAAGTAAGGCACTTCAATACAAATACTGCCACTTCTTCACACCCCTCCACCCAAACTGGTGACTCAGATCATGATACATCTTTGTGCCTCTCGGATGCATCGCAAGGCGTGAATGGTGAAACTCTCAGAGTATTTCCTCTCAGCAAGACTCCGGTACAAACAAACGATCACGGTACCTCACACTAAGGTCAGGACACACAGTCAAGCCTTTCTCTACCTTATCGCTGGAGATCTTCTCCCAGAGGGATTCCACTTCAAGGTCACCCTTCTGTGCTTCTAACACTCGGTTCACAAGGTTGTGCAACCACTGAGAACAAGGCTGTAGACTCAACAGACTCACCTAGATGCAAGTCAAACTCCCCAAGAGCACCCAACATCTCCCATTCCCGGATGGCAATACAAGCCACACTGCCGATAGATTTTCTACTCAATGCGTCAGCCAATACATTGGCCTTTCCAGGATGATAATGTAACTCGAAGTCATAATCTTCTATGAACTCCATCCACCTTCTCTACCTCAAATTCAAGTCCTTTTGTGTAAATAGATACTTCAGACTTTTATGATCAGAAAACACCTCAAATCTCTCACCATACAAATAGTGCCTCCAAATTTTCAAGGCAAATATCACCACTGTAAACTCTAGGTCGTGAGTAGGGTAGTTCTTCTCCTGTGTTTTCAACTGCCGTGAGCCATAGGCTACTACGTTCCACTCTTGCATCAATACATAACCCAAACCCTCTCGTGAGGCATCATAATACACTGAATAGCCCAAAAACCTCTCCGGAATAATTAGGACTGGGGCGGTGGTAAGTCTAACTTTAAGCTCTTGGAACGACTTTTCACAAGTCTCACTCCACACAAACTTAACCCCTTTCTTCGTCAATTTAGTCAAAGACGAAGCTAATCTGGAAAAATCCTTCACAAACCGACAGTAATACCCAGCCAACCCCAAGAAACTACGGATCTCGAAAACATTCTTAGGTTGTGCCCAATCCTGCACTGCCTCTATCTTGGATGAATCTACAGTATGGGTGTTGTGCCAACTCCAACCCCAAAACTGATGCAAATGCAGAAGATACAAAAGAGTGGGATGCACCCGTATCAATTAACACACTAGCAACTGAATTGCAAAACAAAAAAGTACCTTTCACTACTGATGGAGCAAGTACAAAATCTGGCGCTGTATAAGCATGCAGGCGCCCCATAGGCCTCTGATCAACTTGCTCACCTCTCGGAGCATAAGACTGTTGCACTGACTGAGTCGAAGAGGCTCCCTGATCGGCCCTCGAGGCCTGTGCTGACTGCACTGGCTAGTGACTCTGTGTATGCCTCGAACTAGACGTACTAGGTAAGCCGCCCAACTGTGGGCAAAACCTCTTTAGGTGCCCCGCCTGCCCACACTGATAACAAGTGAGCGGCTGGCCTCTACCTTGACTCCGGCCCTGAGAACGAGCCGAAGATGATGTTGCTCGCTGCCCTCCTCCCTTCTGCGGGTAAGCTGGAGACTTATGGCCCAACTAACTACATTTGAAACAACTAATGTCTCCCTGACCGCCTCCCCCAAAACCCGAACTTGGCACTGGAAAGGTAGATCTCGAAGGTACTCCCTAGGACTGCTGAGGGTTAGAACCCCTCTGCCTCTTACTGTCCCCCTAACTATCCTGACTCCTCCTAGAGCCCCTCATCATCTCCTCCTCTGCGTGCATAATAGTCTCAAGATGGGCTGCAGCCTCCACAAAGCACCCATAGTCTCTAATCATGGACCCGACAACTCTAAACATGAGTCCGGTCCTCAATTTCTTCTCAAACTCCAAACACCAATGCTCCTCGGTTGCCACTAACTCTGGTGTAAACCTCGATAAGCTAGTGAAAGTGGCTTCAAACTCAGCCACAAGTGTGTTCAACTGTTTGAGCTGAGAAAACTGATCCCTCAGCTTCTCCCTTACTGTAACAGGTAAGTACTTGTCCTGGAAAGTTTCAACAAAGGCCTCCCAAGTCCCTCCAATGCGCCCTCGCGCATACTTCCACCACTGACCCGCGTCTCCCTTTAGTTGGAAGGACGCCAAGGTCACTCTCAAACCTCCGTCTTCGATGCCACGCATCTCAAACGTCTTCGTCATCTGTTCCAACCACTCGTCAGCCTTCAGTGGTTCCTTGGGATCACCCAAAAACTCGTCCGGATTCAACTAGAAAAACTCCCTCTTCAGAAAAGGCGACCCTACTTCAGCTACTTGGGCCTGGACTTGATTCTCAGCCCTGAGAATGTCCATAGATTCCCTCAATGCTCCTGCCATTTCACGGGCTAAGGCGCCCATGGCCTGTTGACCTACTGGCTCAGCCACGTTGGCCTGACCAACTCCCTCCTCCTGCGCCGAAATCTCATCCGGTATAGGCATCTCATGCCTCCTAGGCCTACCACGCCAACCACCACGGCCTCGTCCTGACATCCCAATAAAGGTAACAAAAGATATTAGCACATTTACAAATGTGCCGAAGCTTTCTCACCCGCGTCCTAGTTCGATGGACAGCTATAGTTCACTCCACATAATCACATAAACACATACGAATTTCATTTCCGGATAATGACTGTCCCGTGGCGTTGCTAGAGTTCCAGTTAAAACGGTAGTGATCAAGTGCCTTTCCAACAGGACTCCCAGAAACCCATGGACCCGATCAACATCCTAGAAATCAAATCTCATACCCATATAATCACGTAGACATGTTATCATACAAGCACATAACATCATACTTGAGTCTCTAACAAGCGAGACAAACCCATTGTGGTACTAACCACTTCCCACGTACCCAAAGTATTCAAACCCTGTACGCTCTAATACCAAGTTGTAACGCCCTCAAAAAAAATATAAATAAATCATTCATAAGATCTATAAACGTGAATAGAAATGTTATATTCTCATTCATCAGAGTCTATATTACAAAAGATATTACATGCATTACACTTTCATAAATGTTCATCTTGAAACTATAGCATATAACTCTAATTGCGAACAACAAAAATAGGTGCCCTACGGGCTTACATCTTTCCAAGTGATAACTTGGTTACAACAAAAGAGAGCCATAAGCTCTTTACAATTAAAGCCCTTGGCTTGAATAAAAAACACATAAACATAAATAAACAAAGTAGAGCCTTCAGCCCTGTCCTCCCAAGCTATGTTCTTAGAGGCGGCATATCACTTGTACCTGAAAATGGTTTCCCAAGTAGGGTGAGCCAAAGCTCAATAGAGATATGCTAACACAATATATGAAGTTTAACTAAGATATATGCATCAGCTAAATGTTCAACCTTTATGAATAATTCACATACTTTTCATGATCATGCGATATTGTTATTGACATTTCAATCTTTTTCCATCCATTCACTTCCAATCAATTCATGAGTATAATTCATTTTTATCAAATCAATCCAAATTGAGACTAATGATTCACCACTCCAACACTTCTATCTTTGCCATTTTACGGAATTCTCATCCAAGGGAACCGGCACCCATATACACAAGATTTCAGGACTTTCACCCTGGACACTCCAGCCAACTTAATTTCCAATGGTGTCCATCCCCTATCTCCTCCCAAACAATGGAGTACATCCCCTATCTCCTCCCAAACAATGATACATATGCAATGTATTTAAACGCAATGTCATGTACAATGACCAACCAAACCACATATTCAACAATTCAGCCAAACTGTCATATTCAATGACATAATTCGTGTGACTAGTTTCAATTTACCTAATCCACATGCAATTTCTACAACAATCATGGCTATCCTTCACCGATAGCCCAAAACAGATATTTCTAGACAGATAAATAATTCTATCAAATAGATAATTTATCAAATTTTCCATGGGTAAGTAATTTAACAATCCAACTACACAATCCATTCATATAACCTCCCAATTGCACGTTTTCCATATCAATTTTGTTTTTTATTCAAAATAATTATTCAATCCAAGCTAGGGCAAATTTTCCCCTTATTCCAAAATATCAACCCATATGTCTAAATTTCACCATTTCAACATTAGAGAACATCATACACAAACCCCATGGTTATTTTGTAAATCAACATGAAAAGCCCTCTTTTTAGTTTAGAACCCCAAAACTTAACTTTGCCCAAATCACTTCCAAATCCCTCCATATATTCAAAATGACAAATACCTAGGTTAAACAACATAACAAGGTATAGAATATCCCTACCTCAAAGCTAGGAGACCAAAGGAGATGATGAAGAGCTTCAAGAATGCCCCAAATTCGGTTTTGCTCAGATCAAAGGAAAGCCCTTGAGATACTCCAACACTTTAACAAAAGGACAAGGGTTGAGAGATACTTAGATCTAGGGTTATTTGTAGAGAAAGAGGGTGTTTTAGAGATAGAGACAGTCGATCTAGGATTTTTAGGAGAAAATAAATCAAAAAGTGAAGTAAAATCACTCTGCTGCGAACTGATATACGCAATCCTCGCTCGAGCGAATGAGTCGTCACTCGAGCGACCAGACACACAGTGACCTTGCTTGAGCGTAAGAAGTATCGCTTGAGCGTAGAATGCAAAGCTTCAGGTCTGCCATAGATGCAGACTCACGCTCGAGCGCAAGAAGTCTCGCTCGAGCGAAGAAACAAATTCACAAGGCTCACTCGAGCGCAAGAAGTCTTGCTCGAGCAAAGAACTTACATCTTCCTAGAAAAGCTGCGTCTGGAAAAGAAACCTGAAGACCCTCAGTTCTCGCTCAAGCGCAAGAAGCCTCGCTCAAGCGAAGAGGCAAGGTACACAAGGCTCGCTTGAGCACAAGAAGTTTCGCTCGAGCGAAGAGGCCAAAATCTGCGCAATAACCTTTTGAACCAACTAACAACCAAATTGTTCCAAACTCGCCCAACAAGTCCCAAAACTCAAATTCAAAAAATTAAAGGAAGGGAACAAGACGTAGACAACAACATACAATCACGGAACCCGAGTCCGGAACACAATGAAGATCGGGGTAAAAACCAAGATCGCTATATATAAAGTGTTACAACCCCACATCGGGAAAACAAAGAAAAAGTAAATTGTTTCATTTATATAAAATGAATCTTATGAAGGAGCTTTAAAGGAGAAACCTTCTAGAAAGTCCAAACCCTCATTCTAAAATTATTGAATTTTCTAAATTTTAAACAATTAAGAAAATTTTCATTGGCTAGCTTCCATTTACCTTTTATTTTACAATCCCAAATCGGAAAAAAGAAAAAAGAAAAAAGTGCATTGTTTCATCTACATGAAATGAATCTTATGTTTCAATTTATATAAATTATTGAAATTTCTTAATTTTAAACAATTAAGAAAATCTCCATTGGTTAGCTTCCATTTAACTTTTATTTTACAATCTCACATCGGGAAAAGAAAGAAAAAGTGAATTGTTTTACTTATATAAAGTGAATCTTATGCTCCCATTCATATAAGCAAAAGAAGATTTTTAGAGAGAAGCCCTATAATTCCATTTTATTTTTTTTTTTGATTTTCTTAATTTTAAACAATTAAGAAAATCTCCATTAGTTAGCTTCCATTTAACTTTTATTGTACAATCCCACATAGACGTTTTGATTTTAAAAATAATTTTGTATGAGATTTTGAAACTTTCATAATATTTAATTTTAAAATAATTACAATCCCACATCGAGAAAAGAAATAAAAAGTGAACTGTTTCACTTATATAAAGTGGATCTTATACTCTCATTTAATATTATGGTATTGTGCATGTTTCGGTTCAAGATGATTTAAATTTTAAAATAAAATTTAAAGGTTTTAATTAATTAATTTTGTTGTAAATTGTTGGTCTTTTGACTTAGCCGATCAGGCTGAATTGTTTTCGGTTTGACTGATTCACTGGTTTAACCACGGTTTTAGCTGTTTTATCAAAGTATATTGCTTAAATTTGTTTGATTTGAAATAAACTCAAATTGACCTTATTAAAAATTGAACGACTAAGATTGATTGATTAGAAATGAACTTCCCGTCCAAACAACTGTTAAACTTTTAATATTTAACAATCCCACATCAGGAAAATGAGAAAAAAAAAAAAAATTGTTTCGCGATATAAACCTTATGCTCCCACTTAATATTGATGGTGTTTGGGAAGTGAGTTTTTATGTAGATTTTAGTAGATGTAGGTTTTTATGAGATAAAAAATTTTTGGTGTTTGGGAAGATAGTTGGGTTTTTATGTGGTTGGATGTGATGTTTGTGAGAGAAAAAGTGAAATGATTATGGGGTTGGATGTGATATTTTGTTTGGATGTGTTTTTTTTGGTTTTGCAAAACTTTTGTCTTTTAGTGAAAAAAATGAGAAAAAAATTTGGGAACTTGCTTCCCAAACACCACCATTGTAATGTTGTGTATGTTTCAATTCAATATAGTTTAAATTTTAAAATTACAATAAAATTTAAAAGTTTTAATTAATTAATTTTTGTATAAGTTGGTTGGTCCTTTGACCTAGCCGATAGGGTGAACCGTTTTTGGTTTGACTGATTCGCTGGTTTAACTGGAAGAGGTACGGCATGGGAGGGTCGCACATGCGGGGTTGAGGGCTGCACGTGCGGGAGGTAGGCTCCGCACGTGCGGGACGCTAGCAGGCCGAAAACTCTGTTTTTTTATCTCATTTTGGCTGAGTTGGTATCATTTTCTAACCCTCCCTTCTCACTCTAAAAAGGAATTTTTCTCCTTCTTCTCTCTAAAAACATTTACCAAACACCCAAAACCTTGATTTCTTACAATCCATGGAGTTTTGATCCATCTCCCTTCACAAATCTTGGTGAGCAAAGCAAAAACTACATTGTGTGCGATGGAGATTGAGTTTTGGCACCTTTTGATTCTAGGGTTTCTTCTCTCATCTTCTCCAAAACCTTGAGGTAGGGACCTCCTTGAGTTATATATACATGTTTTGCAATTATTGATGTTGATTTAAAGGTTTTCTTGAAGTTATTATGTTGATTTTGATTTTGTGACCCCAAATGTAGAGATTTTCAAAAGTGGGTTTTAAACATCTCAAATCCTTCTAAGATAGCATCTTGAGAGTTGAAAATATCTTAGGCAAGGAAGATGGTGTGATCTTGAGGGTCCTTTTCAAGTGTTTAGTGTGTGTGTGTGTGTGTGTGTGTGTTGTTTGTAAAGAGGAAAACTAGAAATTTGGGGTTTTCAAAATAAATGATGAGAACACTTGAAGTTTTATTATTTATGCATTATTTTGTATATCAAAAGAGTTAAGAAAGGAAGGATTCTTACTTATAGTTACAATTGGTGAATCTCATAAAATAGAGAAAAATGTTGGTGTTGGAAAGAAATTATGATTCAATTGTTGCTATAGTCTTGAAATGATGATGTTGTTGGAATTGCTTGAAAGGTAGGCATGTGGCTAATTGTCAATGAAATTAAATGGGAACATGGTTCCATTGTGAAATAATATGGATCGGAAAGAATGAAAGCTCGTTTATTTGAGATTATTGTTGTAATATATAAGAATGAAAAAGGGAATGGTTATTATAGCATTATCAATTGTTGTTTGCATAAACTATTGTTTGGTTATCGCATGTTTTGAATTGAAATTGATCATCTTGCATTGAGAAAAGAATTGTTAAGAAAAGAGAACTAAGGAAATGTTTTTGGAGTAAATACGTTGGTAAGTCCGGATAGGAGGTGTAGATGGAATTGATAAGTTGGCCTGAGTGTCCGGGGTGAAAGACCGAAAACACGTGTGGAGGAGGTACCATTTCCCTTCCGGTTAGCAACCGGTAAAGTGGGTTTTTGGTAGTGCCAGTTGAGCCTACTTGTAGACACCAACCTAAGGATTACCTGAGTCGTATTTACCGTCCCTATTGAATAAAATTGTAAGTTTCAAAATTGTTGAGATTTCAAACTGTTGTTGAATGTGGTGATTTTTCAAAAGAGCATGTAAATGAAATTCTCTTTAAATTGGCATTGCATGGCATTTGCATTTAATATTGGAAACCTTGCATAACTGTATATACTTTATAAGGATTATCTACTGGGATTTATGCTCACCCCTATGGGATTTTGGTGCAGGAAAAGATGCGGTGATCCCGCCAAGTTGAGGGCGTGGACATATTTTTTTGTGAAGAGTAGATGGCTCTATTTTTGTTGTGAATCTAGTTGCTAGCCAAGGGCTTTAAATGTATGGGTTCGTGAAACCATTTTTGTGTAACCAAGCTCAAGCCTTGGAATGTGTAAGCCCTTAAGGGCATTTTATTTATTTTGAGATTTGATGCTCTACATGCTATAGATTCATGTGTTTTTATACCGTTGAATGTATAATTCGCATGTAGAACTTTTGTATACACTTTATGGACTTATGATGAAAAGGGTTGGAGATCTATCTTTATTCCTTAATGGATGTTGGTTAATGTATTTAATTTGTGTTGGGATATTTTCGGGGCGTTACGCAGAGGTAGGTATACGTGATTCTAGATAACTTTTGTGTTTTAACTTTTTATTAAAAAGATCAATTAGAACTTATAATCGGATGATCTTGGTTATTGTAGTTTTGATTCATTTTAGCAATACAGATTTTAGAGACTGTTTTAACCCACGGAACGAGCTCATTTTTATTGGTTTCATGAAAACTGAAGTAAAACATTATTCTGAACACTTTTTATGTTTTGAACTTTTCCGAAAAAAATCATCTTAGGATAGTTTCTTTTCGTTTTCAGTTTCAGATTTTTTGGTTGAATTCCGTCTAGGTTCTTCTATCAAGTTTTTCTCTCAACCTGTTCAGTTTCTATTAAATTCGTTTGCATTGTATTTTAGGAAATTTGATTATGTGCAACTTTTTTTCTTTGAGCTTTGGTCAACTTGAATTATTTATACATGAAACAATGTATTTTTATACTTCTTCAGCAAGTTACTTATGATTAAATTATACTAACTTTATTTTTTTTACAGGATGGTGGGTCTTACTAACTTTTTATGCAGGGCTGACCCACCATATTTTTATTTCTATTTTGTTTATTTTATACTCAATTTATATTTCGTTGTGTACGGGCAAAAGACTATCCACCGCATCTCGAGAAACTACCGATTCATCTTGGTGCGGTTGGAACTACTTGTCCCATAACAAGAATTAAATGTATTTTTTGTTTATGTCTGGTGGACACGTGAGTGTTAAATCTTATACTCATACCAGTATACCTGTATACTGACCCGTTTTGTCCCTTGGCAACTCGGGTGCGCTCTGTTTGAGCGCAGCCGAGCTTCCTTTGCAGGATTAGTTGAGGCTACGGTGGTGACGTGGAATAACTATAGTTGTTGGACATGTCTCTTAGATTTATTTTGTTTTCTTGAGCTTAGGGTTGATAGTAGTTTATGTATTTATTTTATTTTTTTATGACTTTAGTATTGGTATAATTTGGCATGGTTTGTAACCGTACATTATTTAAGTTATTTGATTATGTATTGTTACTTTAATGTTGGTGGTATTGGTTATTTATGAAATTATGGTGGATGGTTTGTTTGGCGTTTAGTTTTTTTGTTTCACCCCTAGGACTTGGATGATGGAATATTAATTAGGGTTTAGTCCTAATTTAATATTTAATTGTCCAAATTTTGGGACATGACAGGCTCCTTATTAAATGGGATGGGAGTATAAGATTTACTTTATATGAGTAAAACAGCTTATTTTTTTCCCTTCTTTTCCTGATGTGGGATTAATAAAAGTATAAAATCACTAAAATCGCAGTTAAATCAACGAATCAATCAAATCAAAAATTATTTAGCCTAATCGGTTAGGTCATAATTAATTAATTAAAACTTTTAAAATTTAAACTATATTGAATTGAAACATGCACAACAATACAATATTAAATGAGATGGGAGTATGAGATTCACTTTATATGAGTAAAACAACTCATTTTTTTCGCTTATTTTCCCAATGTGAGATTATCAAATAACAGTTAGCCAATGAAAATTTTCTTAATTGTTTAAAATTAAGAAAATCAAGAAAATTAATATGAGATATTGAAACTCTCACAAGGCTACTCACTATTTACTTTATATGAGTAAAACAACTCTTTTTTTTTTCTTCTTTTCCTGATGCGTGATTATCAAATAAAAGCAAGCCAATGGAGATTTTCTTAATTGTTTAAAATTAAGAAAATCAAGAAAATTAATATGAGATATTGAAACTCTCACACGGCTACTCACTATTTACTTTATATGAGTAAAATAACTCTTTTTTTTTTTTCTTCTTTTCCTGATGCGTGATTATCAAATAAAAGCTAGCCAATGGAGATTTTCTTAATTGTTTAAAATTAAGAAAATTAGAATGAAGATTTGGAGCTCCTGGAAGGTTTATTACTAAAAAGTCCATTTTCCCTATGAGATTGTGAAACTCTCATAATATTTAAATTTAAAATAATTACAATCCCACATTGAGAAAAGAAATAAAAAATGAGTTATTTCACTTATATAAAGTGAATCTTATACTCTCATTTAATATTATAGTATTGTGCTTGTTTAAGTTCAAGATGGTTTAAACTTTAAAATAAAATTTAAAAGTTTTAATTAATTAATTTTGTTGTAAATTGGTTGGTCTTTTGATTTAGCCGATTAGGCTGAATCATTTTCGGTTTGACTGATTCGCTGGTTTAACCACGATTTTAGCTGTTTTATCAAAATATATTGCTGAGATTTGTTTGATTTGAAATAAATTAAGATTGACCTTATTAAAAATTGAACGACTGAGATTGCTTGATTAGAAATGAATTTCCCGCCCAAACAACTGCTAACTTTTATTTTATAATCACATATCAGGAAAAGGAGGAAAAAATGAGTTGTTTCACTATATAAACCTTATGCTCCCATTTAATATTGTAGTGTTGTGTATGTTTCCGTTCAAGACAGTTTAAATTTTAAAATTAAAATAAAATTTAAAAGTTTTAATTAATTAATTTTTGTATAAGTTGGTTGGTCCTTTGATCTAACCAATAGGGTGAACCATTTTTGGTTTGACTGATTCGCTGATTTAACTGCGTTTTTAGCGATTTTATCAAAATATATTGGTTAAAGTTGTTTGATTTGAAATAAATTAAAGATTGACCTAATTAAAGATTAAACGACTAAGATTGCTTGATTCGAAATAAACTTCCCGCCAAATAATTGTTAACTTTTAAATAATTAAGAAAATCCTCATTGGGTAGCTTTCATTTAGCTTTTATTTTATAATCCCACATCGAGAAAAAAAGAAAAAAGTGAATTGTTTCACTTACATAAAATGAATCTTATACTCCCATTTATATAAGCAAAATGAGATTTTTAGTGAGAAGCCTTTTGATCAATATCTCATACTAATTTTCTTGATTTTAAACAATTAAGAAAATCTCAATTGGCTAGCTTCCATTTAATTTTTATTTTCAATAATATAAAAAAATTAAATATAATTATCATATTTTTATTAAATAATATATTATTTTATCTTGTACATAGCACGTGTGATATGCTAATATAATATGTATGAGAGAGAGAGAGAGTTCTGTAGGGCTGAAAGAAAAAAGAAAAAAAATAAGAAACCAAGAGAGAGAGAGAGATTTGTGCTGGAAATTCCATGTGAAGAAGAAGAGAGAAAAACTCAAGAAAATTGAATGAGAGTAAGGAGATCCAAAGAAAAATCAATCATAATTTTTGAAATTAATGTTTAAGGTATGAAATTTATGCTTGATTTTTGTAGAATCTTTGTATAATACTTGAAATTAAAAAAGCTATGGAATCAATTTTATGGAATTTGTAAGGAAATGAGTTTGAAGAAGCAAATTAAGTTAGGTTCATAGTTTATGGAAATAATGTAGCACTTGAGCCCTTTAAAGCTTTTGGTAAATGTATTTGAACCCTTTATTTTATTTTGGGAATCTTTGGTGTTGTTGTACCTCAGTTTTGGAGGTGTGCAAATTGATTTAAACTTGTTGGGATTGCTCGTTCACGCTCATTCGCGTTGAAAAGTTGTTTGGAAACTTGAAAATCATGTTCTGGGGTTGACACCGGTCTTAGCGGTGTCAACACCTTCTCTTTTGGTTGGCCGCAAGGGTCGACACCAAAGCTGGGAAGGGTCGACCCTTGTTCTGAATTTGCCCACTGCATTATGGTGTCGACACCAGCCTAGGGAAGGGTCGACACCTGCAGTGCAGTCACACTTAGTGTTCCAGATTTCTTCGTTGGTGTCGACACCTGTGTTGTGAAGGGTCGACACCTGCGACTTTTTCCCAGATTTTTCTCACGGTTTGGACCTACTTTTTGGGGATATTTTGACTAGATATTTTGAGTTGACTTTGGGGCTTATATCTATTTTTGACCTAGTACTATATAAAGGCCCTCACTTAACCTTTTCTTTCACTTTTTCTTCCCTTTCCTCTCTCTAAACCGTGAAACACCTTCTCTCTCTCTCAAAGGGCACTTTTTACTCAAAGATCCTTAGATCTACTTGTTTGGAGACCTCTACTCACCTTGCTCCTTTGAGATAAAGTGTAGAGCTTGTCGAGGGCTTCATTTTGATCGGAGCAAAGCTTGGTTTCTCCTCCGTTGACTTTTGGGTTTTCTTCCTCCTTCCCCTTCTAAACTTGAGGTAGGGATTTCCTACTCCATTCTATAAGTTTTGTTCTAAGTTTTGGTATTTTGATATGTTGGGGATACTTTGGTAATTTTGGAAAAACCCCTAGTTGTTATAATAAATTAATTTATATAATTAATTTAGGAAAAATTGGGGAATTTAGTTGAATTCATGGAATTAATGAATTTATTGATTAAATGGAGTAGTAGGTTAGTTTAATCACTCACCTATGGAAAATGTTGGAATTACGTTAGTTGATACATTTATTTCCTGTTTAGAAATAACTGTTTTGGGCTATCGGTGGAGGATAGTCGTGATTGTTGTAGACATTGCATGTGGATTAGGAAAAACTGAAACTAATCACATTGGTTAAGTCATTGATTTAGACTGTTGAATTAATACAGAAAATACATGTATTGATTGTGTGTTGTATATGACGAGTGTTTAATACATTGTATATGCATTTTTGTTTGGGAGGAGATAGGGGATGTACTCCACGGTTTAGGGGAAGATAGGGGATGGACCTCTAAACCGGATTTTGTTTGGGAGGAGATAGGGGATGGACTCCATTAGCATCACTTTTATGTGTGCTTATTTATATAGAAGTGTTTTATTGATACAGCACTAAAATGTGTATCAAACTGGAAGTATGAAGTGTTTTGATTTGAGCTTGAGTCTCATTTGTTTGTTGACATTGGAAGAATGTGAATATGATATATATATAATTCACTATTGTAAGTTTGGCCAGGTTCTGAGCCATATTGATAATGTTGGAAAGTGAAACGTGTCGTTGACAATAGTGTCATGAGATTGGATAATGATGTAATTGATTATCTTGGTTAACCATCTATTGAATGCTATTGCTTTATTCAATGCTTATATTTGGTTTAGTATATTTCTACTGGGCTGTGGCTCACCCTTTATGGGAACATCATTTTCAGGTTCAGGTGATAAGCTACCTCCAAGGACTTAGCTTGGAAGGACTTGGATTTTGAAGACTATTTTCAGTTGTTTGCTTTTATTTGTTATTACATGTAAACACTCAAGCCAAGGGCTTAACTTGTAGTTGAGTTAGTACTCATATTTTGTGTCCAAGTGTTGGCTTGGAAAGATGTAAGCCCGTAGGGCATTTACTTGATGTTACGTGTAATGCTTTTCAATAAGAATACTCTGATGAATGGTATAATGGTTGGTTTTCTTTTATTAATGCATGTTAATGTTATATATATTATGGGTTTATTTTGAGGGCGTTACAAATAAACTTAGAAATTAATTATTTTGGTTTGATTTTGTAGAATCATCTTATAATATTTGAGATTGAGAAGGATTTGAGATTATATTCATGGAATTAGAAAGAAATTAGGTTCAATTATATATAATTTGGACGAACTAAGGAATTGAACTTGAAATTAAAAAGTTATGGAATTAATCTTATGGATTTTGTAAGAAATTGGTTTTTGAGTAAGATATTGAAGCTTAGATTTTATAAATGATTTGGCTAAAAGATGAAATTAAGAAATAATTGGGTTCAATTTTATGTAATTGGAAAGAAATAATGAAAGGATGAAGTAATTTGGAGATTAATTTTATAAATTGATGGAAATTGGGTTTTGGATATTAAATTAAATCAGGTTGAAGAATATGAGTTATGATTCTTTAAATTTGTTAACTTTGGATTCAATTTTGAGAATTATTTTTGAATGAAGCTCTATAATTACATGCAACAAAAATTGTTTGAATATTAATTTAATCCATGCAATGGAGTATATAAATGACTTTGAAGAAAAGTTTTAAAAAATTATGAGTCGATGAAAATTGAGAGTTTGATCTTTAAATTTAATAGAAGTTTTGATTTAATTGAGATGAAGATTGATCATGACTCATATTTTATTTTCATGTTTTGATGAAGTTTTGCATGAGTTTGAGGCACGAAATTGGGTTTTGAAAGTTTAATTCACATTTTAGAATTTGTGGGTTTAAAATTGGGTTTGATATGAAGAAAATGAATTAAATTTAAATTTGAATAAATTTAGAATTTGAGAATCAAAAAATGGTTTAATTTTGAATTAAATTTCATACATGCAAATATTTTCCTAAGAGCTTTATAGCTTTAATTTTATGTTTTATAAAACAAAAGAAGAAAAATTTTGAAATCATTGATTTAGTAGTAATTAATAAAGAAGCCAAGTAAGAAATCAATCTATCTGGAAAAGAAGAATTTGGTAATGAAAGAATATGTGAAATGAGAATCCGATTCATTTGAATAAAGAAAGAATAAGCGTAGTAGAACTTCGAATTACTTAAACAGCAAAAGACAAGAAAAGTCAAGTTTGACCAAGGAAGTGATATTGTGTTTCAATGTATATCTATTATGTGTTTGTGTAGGTTATGCGCTACGGCCCGTCTGATCTGTCTTTGGAGCTACCTTTGAGTAACAACCTTGCAAAGATATATTCGATTATGAGTATTTTCTGACTTACATTATACTCTGTTTTATGAGATGATAATTCTGTTCAAATGAATTATTGTCTTGTTTTCCTGAACTGTATTCGTGGCATCCTTAGCATCTGTTTACTATTATTGTTACAGATATCTCCGCCAGTTCCAATTCTTGGAACTTCTGTTTACTATATTGATGGCCATGATATACGTCTATTCGGTTTTCATGACCATTTGTACTATTCTGCTATTGGATGTACCACGCATAACTACTATACTTTCTGTATGAAATATGGATCTGTTAAGCATATGATTTTGATTTTCTATTTACTACTAAAATTGAGCGATTTGGATTACAGTAAGGACATCATTCATAAACCCTTTACACTGTTGTTATTCACTAGGTTTTAACTCATTGTATATGTATATATATGTAGGTGATCAAGCGCGTGACCAGGCTTAGAGGTGTTTGCTTGGAATCTATTTTTGTCAGCCAACCTATGCGCCTTCCCATGGAGGTTCCGGATATGTCAAGTGCCAAGGCTATGTAATCAAAGTTTAAGTTTTTGTTTATTTTGTATATAGGGCTAAGTCCCTTTTGTCTCATCTGTATTTACATGATGACGCATGAATGATGTGATAATATATGTATATAAAAAAATATAAATAAAAAAGTTTAAATATTTTTTGTCTTATGTACGTCTGCTCAGCTCAATGGACGATGTATGTTTGTATTTTGCTTTCGCTAGCCCCTAATATTATGTATCTGTTTAAGAGGCCTTCAGTAATTTTAGAATTACTAGCCGATTACGACGCGAAACCTATAGGGGCAGGTTTGGGTGGTGACATTAGGATTTCTCATTTTTTGAAAGATGTTAACCCAAATAGAGTTCCCACTATTTCTTCACTCAAATATTTTGAAAGTTTTAAAGAAATTTCACAAAACTCTCTTTTAAAAACCCCTCATAACTCCATAGCTCAAACCTAACCCAATATATAATAAATCAACCTTAAAACAAACATAGACTTACAAATATATATATATATATATATATAACTCAAAGAATATCCCTACCTCAAGCCTTAGAAAGGAGAGAAGACAAAAATTTCCAAATTTATGATGACGAAAATCAATCTCCACTGCATACAACATAGTCCTTGATGAGCTATCCGAAAAAGTCTTAAAAACACCAATCTAAAACTCTATAGATTTTGCTAGATCAAAGGATTTGTGAGCATTGGAGAGAGAGAAAGAATGGAGAGGAAAGAGTGATAGAAATATTTTAGAGAGAGAGAGAGAGAGAGAGAGTTATTTGAAATGGGAAAAAAATGAGAAAAGAGTCAAAATAAGGTTTGAAATCACGAAATTTGGAGCTGCCTGACGCGCTTTGCAGCATGTGCAGACCCTTTGGCCGCACATACGGAGCCCTCTTTCTCGCACTTGCAATGACCTTTTCTCACACGTGCGGTTTCACCCAGCATAAAAAGCCCTTCAGTCTTCTCATTCTATACTTGCGGAAACTACCCCCGCATGTGGGCTTAGCCTCATCTCCCGCACATGCAAAAATCACCTCCAGAAATGAAATCCCGGACTGCACAAATTTGCACGTGCAGAACTGGAACCTGGACATAATCTGTTTCTAGGGCATTTCTCACTTCTCCAATTTCGTTCCCATGCCCAAAACTCATATTTTAATTTTGAGAGATTTTAGAAAAACTCAAAACAAGAAAGATATGAAACAAGGCGATGTCACATGACTGATGAGGTCTTGAATTAGAATAAAAAACTCACAGTATAAACTTGAATGAAAACAATTAGAAAGATAGTTGGATTTAAAACCCGAAACATCACAATCCTTATCTCCCTCCGATGAAGATCAGTTGATGAGCCTCCGATGAAGATCAGAGAGGTGAAGATCATAGGGAGAGAGAGTGAAAGAAATCGATGAGCCTCGATTTCTCTCCATCTCTTTTGGTTTCTCTCCTAGTCTCCGGTGAAGATCAGTTGATCACAACAATCTCACCTACCCCACCCCCCCTTTTGGATCGTTGATCACAAACTTCGTCTTCATCTTCTTCACCAAACAAAAAATTCAAAACCCTCTGTTCTATCTCTCTCTAAACCCTAAACCCTTTATTTTCGATCTGTCTGTGAGAATCTGAAACCCTTCAAATGACTTGAAGAAGAATATAAAACCCTTGAAACCCTTGAACCGAAATTATTCCAAATCAGCTTCTAAAGAAGATGAAAATGAAGAAGGTGATGATGAAGCCACTACAACAAAAAACACTTTTAGCGACCTGTTTTTAGTCACCAAAAGTGTAATTTTGGTTGTTGAAAGTATCCGCGACATGAACAAAATTGGTCGTTGAAGCCCTGTCACTAAGTGCTTCGGCGACCAAATCAATTTTGGTTGCCTTTATAAATAAATTGGCGACCAAATAATTCTGTCGCCAAAAGACTAATTTCGTTGCCATAAATTAACATTTAGTCACTAAAAGTAGCCTTCAGCTGATGACATGTTAAGTTTCAGCGACATATAAATGCGTCGCTAAAAATATCTTTCAGTGACTAAAAGAATTGGTTGTTGAATGTTAAACTTTTGGCGACCAATCAAGTTTTGCGTCGCTAAGAAAATTGACACATACTTTCAGCAACATAAATAAAATGTCACCAAAAGTAAATTTACAACTAAAAAAACTTATCACCAAAAATCCATTATTTATAATTTTTTTTAACAATTTCCCTGTTTAATACATAATTCACAAACCTATAAACATAAGCAAAATATAATTCAAATTAAAACACTTGTGCAAAGTATCCAAAATGTAATCTTAATTCAAAAGTAGTACCATATTAAATATAAACAACATATCAAATCCAAAACACCCAATTTAAGTACAAATCTTTTACAATCCCAAACTTGAAACATGTAATGCCCAAAAACCTTCTAAGCTTGCAAATTCATAACAAAAACCTATGACAAAATATATCCAAAAATTCAAAATGTAATCCTTTAATGCTCCCCTAACTATGTTTCATCCATTGCCAATCTGTCAAACATGTGAAAAAAACTTCAAACATGTAATTCCAAAAAACCTTCCAAGCTTGCAAATTCATAACAAAAACCTATGACAAAATATATCCAAAAATTCAAAATGTAATCCTTTGATGCTCCCCGAACTATATTCCATCCATTGCCAATCTGTCAAACATATGAAAAAAAAAATTATAATGTTAAAATGTTAATAATAAAGGTCTTGGTCTAAAAACATTGGTTTCACATTATAGATGAACAAATTGAGAGCAAATTTTCCTACGGTGAATTACAAAATTTCAATATACCAAAATCAAAAAGTAACACATGATTCACTAGTTAAACTTGGCGTATATTCCCAGACTCTACAAATGGATCGAAGAGTATGTTAATTGCTCTGTCATCAAAGAACATCTGCCACCCAGAGAGAAACTACTCGCCTCTGCCAAAACATATTTTCAACAAAAATAAAAATATGCAGTTTCGAATTGCAGATCGGTTTTCTTTTCTATGTACTACTAGTTCTTGTGTTCTGTGTTGCGAATTAATTGAAGTACTTTAAATTTCTATGTATAAGGGGCTAGTTATTGCTCTTGTTTCATTTCAAATAAAAAGTGATATTTTTGTATACAAGATGTGAAAGAGTAATGGTGTGCATGTGAAAGAGTAATGGTGTGCATTAGAAATAGAGTAATGATATAGAAACATAAAAAATAAAAATAAAAAGTTAAACAGAATTTGTATATGGAAGTGCATTAGCCACAAAATCTTGATAAAGAATGGCAGTTGAGTCAGGATTGCACAAAACAATGAATAAACAAAGAATTTTCTACACACAAAAAAAAAGAATAAATAAAGAACGACTCGGAAAAGAATCTGTGCAGAAGGAAGTGTCATGTATCAGTACACCACCTCTTCCCCCACATTTTTAGCTTAATTAATTCAAGTTCAACCATGAAGAAGGGTTGTGACCACTACTACAAAAACAGATAAAGATCACACTTTGATACATGAAAACATCTCACTTTTATTAGAAGTGTGATAAAAAAAATTAGATTAATATTTTCACACTTGATTGGATTGAGTGTGATAATATTTATCTTTTTATCACACTTTTCAATTAAGTGCGATTATATATGTACATTTTTTAATCACACTTTTTAATTAACATATGATATATTTATTTTTTATGTCACTTTTCAATTAAGTGTGATTATATATATATTTTTTATCACACTTTTCAATTAAGTGTGATTACATATATACATTTTTTAATCACACTTTTTAATTAACATGTGATATATTTATTTTCTATGTCACTTTTCAATTAAGTGTCATTATATATATTTTTTTATTACACTTTTCAATTAGGTGTGATTATATATATACATTTTTTAATCACACTTTTTAATTAACATGTGATATATTTATTTTTTATGTCACTTTTCAATTAAGTGTCATTATATATATAAAAAATATATATGTGATTATATATATTTGAATATATTTATTTATATAAAAATATATCCAAAATTGGCGCCTTTTCCTCTTCCACTACTCTATAGCAGACATGACTTCCTCCATTAATTTCCAAACACATATCAGACTCTTCCTTTTCCAATTCGTTTTGCCTCTCTTTCTGATTCAAGAGCCCTAATTTGGTTTGCAACTCCAGATAAATCAGGTAGAGATATTAAGCAAAGTGACTCACTTACAATTGGACTATAAGATGGTCCTGACAATGTGGTTCTGTTAGCTCCCTGTGTGCACATATAGCGAATTAGTGAAGTTCTTTTAACAACGAAATCATTCGTTAATAAACTGAACAGTAATACCTTGTGGGGTTTGTAGGGAAGATCCCCCCATTTCTTTCCTCTCCCATCTATTAGACCGCCTCCTTGCAGTGATATTTCATTGATTCTGTAGAAGATAAGCCATTGGTGCTTACTGTTACTATCTAGCCACAAATTAGGTCCATCTGGTGGCATAAGAGTGCCATCAACCTATAAAAGAATGTAAGTACCAAAAGACATTAGTCTTTTTTACCATTGGAGTCCTGAAAAAAGTCTCAAGAGGAATAGAATGACAACATTAATTACCTGGAACACAAAACCACTCTGACAAGGACGAGTGAAAATTGTGGATTGAATCATGAAGGAATAACTGTAGGGAACAAGGAGGACCACTGACTCAAATAAGCAGCCCATGTCCCACGCTGTTTTGAATGCCTCTGTGTCATTTGTTATTCCATCCCCCACAGCACCAAATTTTCATACATCAAAAATGCCAGTACTTGAATTGTAAGAAGTCCCACCAGTAGTTGGGTCGAAAGGTTCAGGTGGAGGAGAAGGGGGTTGTGAAATTTGGGATAGCGGTGGAGAATGGTGTTTGTGTTTCAATCTAGTTTGGCTGCTGATACTGAACAACCAAAAGGAATGTAAAGAACTAGAAACGACACAGTGTAATGCACCATTATCAGCTTAACTATGCTCAAACAGCTAATCTAGAACAAGTTGATGTTGAACAAAGAGAAATCAATCAATACTACCAGAAATGTACTTTCAATTGTAGCTTGAGAATATAAACAGTTGAAACAGCTTTGTCACTATCAATAAGTGGATGAAATGAGTGAGAATTGAGTACATCCCATGTTTAATGGATGAAAAAAAATCCTTTTGCTCTCCACATTATGAGCATTTTTTTTTAATATTATTTTTTGATCTTGGAGTGCAATGACCACAGTTGTTTGTTTGTATTAATTTGGACTGACTAATATTATTTTGTGTTAGATTGTGGCTGATTCTTACTAATCTCTCCTGTTGAAATTGTGGAGATTTTAGGTATATAGACATCTCTCAACCACATTGCCCGAAGCAATCTCTCCTATTCGAGGATCAATCATGTGATTTCGAATTTTAGGTTTCTCTCTCTCTCTCTCTCTCCCTCTCTCTCTCTGCATTAACATTTTCATCATTTGAAGCTGGTTCTCTGTTTTTTACTTCATTTTTCTGTGCTTCTTATCTCTCAATTGTCTGGTTTTTACCGATCTATTCATATGTTTTTGGTTTATTGATTTATTTCCATGTCTTAGAATCTCTCCATCTATTCCTCAGAAATGCCATACATTTGTATAGGTGAACTTGTTTTATTAGTTTTTTTTTTTTTTTTGTGGGGGGGGGGGGGGACTCTAAAAACTCTAAAAACTAACAGTTTAACAGTTTTGCTTTTGTTAGAGTATATTTGACATGAATCATGTAGTAGTGAAGAGAATATTGATCCTTGCATTAGTGGTAGGCATCAAGGAAAAAAAAATTCATTGAGGAAAACAAGAGGCTTAGAACCATACTACTATTCTAATCAAAATCACCCAAGGCTAACAAATCAATAGACACAAAAAGCACACTGCAGCAAATCAAGAACCTAGTCCAGACCAGAAGAAATACTGCTCCTGCTGCTCTTCTAGAACAAGGTCAATACCCAAACACACCAGACACTACCCATGCACACTGCTACTGCTCTGCTAACTTTAATGACTATATGCACACCAATCCCATTTGATTTAAATAATAAAAAAGATCCCAAAAATGCTATTTTCCTCAAATTAGCTTCAAGTTTTGCTACAAATCTCTCTGAACAGCTCCATGGTTTCATCATACCTCCAAACATGTAAACATAATAACCATTGATGCTTCTATTCTTGTAATCCTACTTTGTTACATGCTTTACCCTCCAATGATTTAATTTCCTTTTGCAAGAGCTTCAAACCAATCAAGTTCATTAAAATATTTGTAAGTAGTAAAATAATAGAGCAATTGACTTGTTTATGTTAAATAAAAATAAATAAATAATAATAATTGAAAACTGACCAAGTGAAGAGAAACATACCTTAAAGCCTTTAATAATTTTAAAAATGCACTAGAAGCAACAATTCCAAATAGTCAATTACTCTTTGGTTATTTTAATACCACTATTCCTGCAACACCAGATAAATCCATTTCAGATAGTTATTTTCAGTACCCAAGAATGTTTAAAACAGAAAATAGGATCACCATATATGCATTATAAATATGGTCCCCTGTCTAGATCTGGTTTGATGTAAATTTCTTGTTCCCAAGCATCCACAAATAAAGATCACTTCCACTACAAATTGATTGAGAGAATCAATAGAATTCACTTCCATTTACCAAGAAATCATGAAATAGAAAACAAAATCACCATACATGATAGTGATGAGTAAAGAAATGTTTTTGGGGCAAAAGAAAATTTTATTAATAAGTAATACAGGGGTTCCAACTTGGAAACAAAATTCTTTATAAAAAAAAATTATAAGAAATCATTACAAAACTTTCTTGATACCTCTAAATTAATCTCCAAACCAAATTACAATTTATACTTCCTTACCAGATCTATGTAAGTAATAAAGTTGTTAATTGAGTACTCCTTTATCTCCTTATAGTCCTTCACCCGGTGCATTTTTCTCACTAGGATAATGTCTACAACTTCCTTTCATCCTGCAATTTCATTGTTAGAAACAGAGTTATTGCACTAAATCAAAAGACTGATTAAAAACTGTGTAGAATAGTGACTCCCTAATTAATTTCTTCAATCCATTCATTTTAAATCCAAATCACCGTCTCATCAACGTTTTCAAATCAACAAGACATATTAATAATAACCCCACCATTTTAAACAAAAACTCCAAACCTTCATGAAATGGACATAAAAGCTATTTCTCGTAATTAACAAATCACAAGCAACAAAAAACTTGGACTTTAGATGGAATGAAGGATTTCCAAATGAGTTTGAATACTAACCTTGAGAGACCTTATGAAGCTTGATGATGACTACAAAATGAAGCTCCACAATATTAACAATTACATTCCCAAGTCCATAACATTTTATCCTTTGCCTCTAATCTCGGGCCAAAATTAGAAATTAATGTCTTTGTCATCTTCCTCCCTTTCCCAAGTAAAAAGATCCCTTCAATATTCTAATCTCAAAACCCAACCATCATAACCATGAAAATGCATGCAAGAATATAAAAATTTAATTACGAGAACAAAACATGGATTTATAAATGATGAAAAATAAAGGACGGGATCTGGGCATATTGTTATTTAAAAAAAAAAAATCTAAATTCATATAGAGGGAAGCTTGAAAGCATAAACAAAGTGCCCAATGTATCATGAAACTTAGTTGTACAAGCAACACAAGCATACATCACCTAACTAGTTCTTTTTTTTTTTTTTTTTTGGAAGGGGGGGGGGAACAAAAGAGTCAGTACTTGCTTGATCTGTAGTTGGTTTCTAACATTTAAACTTTTTTCCCTGAGTTTTCCCGAAAATGTAAATAGGAAACAAAAACAAAATCAAACAAGAGCAACCATCTTTCTTATATCTGCCACAGGGAAATTTGCTTGTGAATAAATGAGAAATCAAGTACTCTAATGTTCTAGATGTTGCAACCTTACGAATTTCTAATATGGCCTCCATAAGAAGAAGAATTGAAACTAACAATAGCAAATCCTCATCTCTAATAGATATGATTGATTGTAAACCTGCAACCATAGATGATCCAATCTAGTCCACATCAAAATTGGCTATCACTCTAGTAGACATCGTGACAAACTTGATTGGGTTTTGGCTTCAAGGTATTTATTTATTTAGCATAGGCCTCTCAACAGATTGATCCATTACTCAAAGGTATTTATTTATTTAGCATAGGCCTCACAGATCGCGCTAGATGCTGCGAAGGGTATTGAATATATTCACGATCACACTAAAAAAAAAAAGCAATTTGATGAGAATATATTGGATGACCTTCGAAAAAAAAGAAGGTACAGATTTTGATGATCAAGACTATACATACCTTGTTTGCCCACATAAGCCCACATGCATTGCAGAGTGTCCTTGGTCCAGCTGGGCCACGACGCATTGCAGGAGTAGAATTTTCACCAACACCACAATGTTGACATCTTCGAACACTGGACAATATTGCAGAAAATGATATTCACTATAAAGATTAATTAGGCGGAAGATAGTGAAGTATCAGTCTATATATTTAAAACAACAATTTGAGATTCAGGTTGCCACTCACACAGTTTCTGGACGAGGTGTGCCATCTCCTTGAAGTCAACTCTTAGTAGAATCCCAACTAGAAGAGGCTGAATTTTTTTTCAATGAAGCAAACTGGCCATTCTTCCGATGCATCATATTAGGATAATACATATAGAAGGAAAAGTTATACTCACAAGCGGTAACACCTCTTACATCAGAATAATCTTTTCTTTTTTCCTTTTCTCTTTTTTCTTTTTTTCTTTTTTTTTTTTGGGTTGTTATTGTTATTGTTAGTTACACTGAAATAATCATTTCACATTCAAATTTCGAACCACTAAAAATCCTATCAAAATAATTGTAACCAAGGGCAAATTGAATGCAGTAAGGATTTTACCAAAATGATTGGGATTGAGGGTTTTGGAAGAAAAGTTCTTCTCATATCAAATATAACCCTACTAAATACAGGGTTTGCTCATGTATTTATGTTTATCCTTAACTTGGAGTATCTAAATCTCCCAAATTTCTTATATATTCCAAATTATTTTGACCAAAATGCACTAACCAATATATAGAACATTTTATGGGACCACGAAAATATGACCTATAGAAGTTAAAAAGTTCTACAGATGTAAAAGGATATGATAATACAATGGCATAAACAGTGTAACCTAACTAGCTAAAGCAACAATCTCAATCCCATATAAACATGAAAACTAACAAATCTATGAGTACATACATACACAGACATAACCATGAATATTCCCAAAATAAAAAATAAAATAAAAATTAGGCATTCGGCGCTGCAGCCTAGCAGTGCTATGCCGTTGGCATTCGGCGGCGCGAGAAAGCAAGAGGGAGAGGGAGAGGGACTACATTCAGAACATCAGAGACAGAGAAGAGAACAGAGCAGCGATCCAAAAAGAGGGTCCCGATTTGCTGCCGCCCACTGTTGCTGCCGCCGAGCACTGCTGTGCCTTTCTCATTCAGCGGCGCGAGAGAGTAGGAGGGAGAGGGAGAGAGAGAAGAAGAAGAGGAGAAGATGAGAAGAAGAAGAAGAGAAGAAGTACATACCTGATCTGTGCTGTGTCGTTCTGTGCTGTGCCGTTTCAAATGGATGAGAAAATGTGAAGAAGTTAGGTCAATTGTTTGTTTATTCACTTGTCAACAATTTTTGGCAATAAAAAATTAGGGTAAAGACAAATAATTTATTGGCAACCAAATTAATTTGGTTGCCATAAATGTTATTTAGATTTTTAGGCAACCAAGTAATGTTTGTCGCCAAACAAATACAATTGGCGACTAAATTTTCCGTCGCTATAAATTAATTTGGTCGCTGAAAAGATTTTCGCGCTCCCGCACAAGAAATTCACTTGGCGCCAAAATCAATAGCGACCAAAATCATAAATTCGTTGCCAAAAGTTTATTTTTTAGTGACCACAAATATTCTGTTGCCAATTATGTATCTTTGGCAACTAAATTTTTGTTTGGTTGCTAAAAAGTGTCGCCAAAAATGCTTTTTGTTGTAGTGAGCTTCAGAATGTTAAAATCGTCTGAAATCGATCAGCCATCTTCAAATCCAGGTATTTATTGTTTGAAATTTGTTTGAGATTGCTCAATTGCTTGATTGTTTGAAATTTCTCTATAAATTTGTTTGAGATTACTTAAAATTTATTTGAAATTGGATGATTGTTGTTGTTGTTGTTGTTTTGGTATGATTTTGTTTAAAATTTTGGTGAAATTTGTTTTAATTTTTTTTTGAAGGGTTTGGTTGTTTTCTCACAACTGGTGAATTCTGTTTTAAAAAAATGGTGATTTTTTTATAAAAAGATTTGATTTGTTTTAGGAAGTTTTTTTGGAAAAGGATGAGAAAGGAGGGAGGAAAGGAAGGAAATCAATTGGTTTTGGCCAAATTTGGCAACTGCTATGTGAAACCATTAGAGAACCCCTTTTTATCCAAAGCTGTTATATTATAGTCCTTTTTATCCAAAGCTGTTATATTATAGTTTTGACTGCTCCAATAACAACCTAGTGAAGATGCTCTACAAACTAAAAAATAACTTTGACAAAGCTTTTTTAACCGAGGCTATTGGAGATACTCCTACATTTTCCAAAGGAAGAGTCTCTCTTTTTTACTAATTGCACTTGATTTTCATATTTCCGCAAGTTATTTGAAAATTAATCACAGCAAAATCTGTGCATTAATATGGGTGAGGGTGTAGTTGTGGAGTGAGAAGCCAAAGAAAAATTAATGAGGTAAATTATAAATATATTCTTTGAAATTTATTTTAAATATAAAGTATTTTTTGTAATTATAAATATTCATTTGTTATTATTTTATATTTTAATAGAATTATCAGAAAAAATAAAATTTTTAACTGTTCTTCGGTATAATAATAAAATTACATAAATTATTAACATTATTTAAAATTATCAATTAATTTGATAATTTATTAATAAAATGAACCATTTGTTATGTGAATAAAAATTTGAAGGGGTGGGATGTAATTTTCATAACTACAATAGACAATCCGTATTTTGAGAATATACTATTTTAATAATTTTTTTGGACTTTTTACGAAAATATATATAGAAAAGTAGAGAGATGATGTAATATAAAAAAAGATAAAAAGACAAAAAGTGTGTTATTTTAGTAGCATCCCGAACAACCCCTACAATATGGCTTCGTTTGTTTGGCGAATTAAGTTGGATAGGATTATGAGTACAGCGAGATTGAGTAAGGAAATTATTAGAGTGGTGGTATTAGATTGTAGATATAAGATAAAATATGTTTGTTTGTGTATTAGAGCTCGTTTGGGATGCGGGTTGGCTTTTTGACTTTTTGGCTATTTAGCATGGGCTTAAAAAGTTTCGTTTGGGATAGACTTTTTGACTTTTTTAACCTTTGTGAGAGAAAAAATGAAATGATTATGAGTTGGATGTAACATTTGTCTTATTTGGCTACAATAGTCTATTTTGTCTTGTATGACTATTTTAGCCAAAATGTTATTTCCAAACAAAGCTTTAGTGTGGTGATATTAGTTAGATAGGATTAAATCTGTAAAATTACCTAAAAACCCTCCTTACATATAATATACATTTTGTTAGTTTTGTAAAGTGAAGGGCAAAATAGAAATTTAGCTATCAATTTGTGTGAAGGGATTAGCTATCTCAACCCTCTCATGGGAATGCTAATCCCACCAAGGAAGGAGATTCATAATTCCATGACATTTTTTTGCACACAAACATGGATTTGATAGGTTTCACAAATTGATAATCCAATTCCCCCTCCCAAACCCCCAATCAAGCATGGCCTATAGTCTTACATAGTCTTACAATATTCCTATTTCTATAAAATGAACAAACAATAATATAAAATATAAATGATATATAAAAACAAGAAAAATTGAAAAATATAAATATATAAAACAAGAATAATAACAAATAAAAATAAATAGAAAAATATAAATAACTTTAAACAGAGAAATATAACAGATAATAATGATAATAAATAAAATATATCGATATTTGATAAAATTAGATTTGTAAACTATTTTAAAAAATTTGTAATATAATAAAGATAATAAATAAAATAGATCAATATTTGATAAAATTAGATTTATATACTATTTTACAAATTTTGTAATATAAATAATTTAGAGTGCAAATTTTTATAATTTTGAAGATGCAAATTATTGAAATTTTGAAAGTACAAAATATTCTAATTTAAAATTATTTTATTAATTATTAATATAATATACATCATTTTTTAAAATTTTGAGAGAGTGGGAGGCAATCGAGGGAGTGGTTTTCACCGGTTACAGCGATTTCCCTTCCCAATTATTAAAAAATTCAATGGTCAAGATGAATTTGTTTTAATCGAATGGCTGACAATTAATTGCATATTGTATGCAACTCTCAAGGTATTCTCTACCATTATTTAGTTCTCTCGTCTGCTTCTTCTGAATGGATCTGAATCTCAATCCCCCCAACTCTTCATGTTCAAATTTTGTTAGCTGTGTGGAGGGTGAATTGGTGACAGACAAGAAATACGGTAATACTATTACTTTCTTTTCTTTTTACTGTAGATGTTGCTGCATCATTGCTTTTCAGATTTTGATTACTATAAGTGCATTTCTAATGGTTATTATTATTTTTTTTCATAAAATTTAAGTAAAGATTTGGGTTAAAAATTTTATCTGATACTAAAGATTTTAATGTTAAATTTTTAATTTTTATCAAACAACCGGTCGATCGAAAGGACAATTGAGAGAATGTCTAGACGGTCATCTATCAAACTGTCAATTCTCAAGCAAACACTATATAAGAATTTGGAGTTCAGATCTATACTTCAGCAACCATTTAAAAAAAAAAAAAAAAACACATAATAAGTTTTCAACCAGACACTACCTAAGAGTTTTGAGTTCAGATCTATACTAGAGCTACTATTTAAAAAAAAATAATTATTATAAACACATCTCTAATATTTGCTTAAAATATGAATTATTCTCTGTAATTTTGAAAATTACATCGCGCCTCCTTAGGTTTCTAATTTCATAACAAATGATATTTTTTATTAATAAATTATCAAATTAATTAACAATTTTTAATTATGTAAAAAATTTATTTTAATTAATAATTTATTTAATTTTATTATTGTATAAAATAGCAGTTAAAAATTTTATTTTTTAAGTTAATTATGTTAAATAATTTTTTTTGATAAGGGAGTATTTATAATTTTTCAAACTACATTAGACAATTTATATTTTAAACAAATTTGAAATGAATGAAAAGTAATATTTTGTTCAAAATTTTTAGGAGTTTCACAGTATTAATTAAAATTGTTCTATTTTTTTATTTTTAAAAATTGAGAAATGCACAGGCAAAAAATTATCAGCTTTTGAATCAAATTTATATTTTTTAAATTTGGAATTTTTTTTAGATAGAAAGTCAAAAATGAATTTTAACCATATTTAAGCCACATCTAATTTAAATTTGTATTTTTTTTGCAATAAAAGTTCAAATTGAATTTTAATCATATATAATTTGAATATACTTATTTCAAAATATTAGTAAAAGTGACATAAAGACAATACTCTTGATCTATCTAGCTATATCTATTTTTTTTTTAAATTTAAAAACTATTTATGGAAATCAAAATAAATTTTTAACCATATCTAACTCACATCTAATTTAAGATTTTTAAAAAATCAAATGAAATTTTAATTATTTATAATATAAAAATATTTAAATAAAAAATATGAATGAAAATTTTAGTTATAAATTATAATTTATCAAACAATCTAATCCTATCGAGGAAAACATTATATGAAAATTTGATAAAATTTAAATTGATAATTTTGAAATAATTTTAAATTGAGCCATCACTTCTTGGATCAACTTCTAATTTAAAAACATAATCTATGGCTAGCCAAATAGAAATTAGATGTAAATATAACTAAATATTGATATAATAGATATTAAATATATTTTAAAAATAAATATATAAATTCCTTAATTAAAGTTAAAATGTGTTAATGAAAATATCAAAAAATATATACATATTTCTTATTTATTAATTTAAAAAATAAATAAATTAGTGAGCCAAGTAACTCCTGAGTTGTGCAATGAACTAAACAAATTTTCAAGAACTCAATTAGAATTGAGAATTGTTCATGTACAAAGTGACGGAAACCCAATTTCAAGGCTCTTTGGCCTCGCTTGGGAACATCACTTTTTAATTTAAAAGTTAAAAAGACATTACAAAAGTTACAATTCTAATAAACTATACTAAAAATTCAAAAATTCTCTTTTTTCTTTACTTTTTATACATTATTTCGTAAAAAATCAAAAAGTTATCCCAAACAAACTAAATTTTTGTATCTTATATTTTAGACAAAAAATTAAAAAATTACTAAAATAATCTATTTCCAAGCGAGATATACAAAAGGTGCCTGACACAACTTCATAAATCATAATATAATTTAAAAAAATATAAAGTTTAAATTAATTGTTATTAAATATGTCTGTTAATTGACCAATTAATATTTTAAGTCAAGCCCAAGGTTAAGGCTAGACCATGGCTCATGGTATAAGCTGACTCGGTCTTGAAAAGTTTTTTATTGCGAATATATCTAAATTTTTTACCCAAGCCTCTATATTTTAATTATAAAAATACTAACATATATGTATTTACCAATTTAAAATAAATGCCTAAATAAAAGGGTCAAATGGTTGATAGGTTGGGAATAAACTAGCGTACCATATTTTGATCACAAATTATGCTTTTCAATGATGAACTTCTTCATATGTTTATTTTTTTTTTCGTTCTTGATTATTTATTTGTTTATTTTGTTGAACTGTTATAGCAGAGTTCCAGATAAGAGATAGTAGATAGAGCTGCAAGTTTTTGACTACTCCGACTATTCCGGGTAAGTTCTTATGTTCAAAAACTTCATTAATTAAAGTTGCATTGGTGGTTAAGTTTCCCCTCCCATGAGCATCAGAACTTATCTTATGTAGTTGTAACTGTTAAAACACATGTATTATTGATTGATTTGTTGTTACAAGATTGATGTGTTTCTGTATTGTATGTTACAAGCTATTATATAGGAGAGGTGTGAGGTAAGTGAGTGGTGGTAGTGGATGGTAGTGGAGGTGGTGGGTGGTAGTGGAGATGGTAAGTGTGTTAGGTTTAGTGGGATGGATGTAGTGGGTTAGGTTAGTGGGTTAGGTTTAGTGTACATTAACAGCCCCCCTCAAACTCAAGGAGGATAGGAACTAACCAACTTGAGTTTGAAGAGAGTAACAAAACAGAAAAGTAAACTGATAAATAAAACAGAAGAGAGTAACAAAACAGGATAGGAGACACGGTATGGTCGTGTCGGACCGATGTAGCAGACAGTTTATGGGGTCATGTCGGACCGTTGTAGCAGACACTGTGTGGTCGTGTCAGATGTAGAAGACAGTTTACGGGGTCATGTCGGACCGTTGTAGCAGACAGTTTACGGGGTCATGTCGGACCGTTGTAGAAGACACTGTGTGGTCGTGTCAGACCGATGTAGAAGACAGTTTATGGGGTCATGTCGGACCGTTGAAGACAGTTTACGGGGTCATGTCGGACCGTTGGAGAAGACAGTTTACGGGGTCATGTCGGACCGATGTAGCAGGACAGTTTACGGGGTCATGTCGGACCGTTGTAGCAGGACAGTTTACGGGGTCATGTCGGACCGATGTAGCAGACAGTTTACGGGGTCATGTCGGACCGTTGTTGAAGACAGTTTACGGGGTCATGTCGGACCGTTGTAGCAGGACAGTTTACGGGGTCATGTCGGACCGATGTAGCAGACAGTTTACGGGGTCATGTCGGACCGTTGTTGAAGACAGTTTACGGGGTCATGTCGGACCGTTGGAGAAGACAGTTTATGGGGTCATGTCGGACCGTTGGAGCAGCTGTGGTGGTGCACCGAGGAGGCGACTTAGGGAGTGCGCCATGAGCGACTTATACATGATACTGGTATAACCCCCCCTCAAACTCAAATAGGTGTGAAGATAGAAACCTATTTGAGGTTGAAACAAAGGGATTGATAAAGCTGACCGGGGTAGAAGACACTGTATGAGTGGGTAGATAGGCGGCCCAAAAAAAAAATATACATGTAGATATATATCGAGCCCTCAAAAGTCGTGCCCTCAAAAGGTGTGCCCGCACCCTCAAAAGGCGTGCCATCAAAAGGCGTGCCCGAATGCATGAAAAGGCGTGCCAGTTTGTCGGCGAGAAGAGGCGCGCGATGCGCGTGGCTGCCTCGGCTATTTAACCAAGACAGAGCTGAGGCAGAGGCGAAGACAAACAATTGGCGAAAATCCTCTGAAAAACTCTTCGTTTTGCTGAGAAGGTTTTGCTGAGAAGATACTCTGTAACACTCTCTATAACACTCTGTTGCCCAGAAAAAATGGCTTCGTCTTCCCGCGGGCTGCTTACCCTCTTTCCCGACCTCAACGAGTCCACAAGAGAGATAGCAGGTGCGGTGTCCCGTGAACCTCAACCAAACACCACTGGGTTTGCTCCGTTGAACTTTCCGATGCAGTCGGTGGAGCAAAAAATGGCTGTGCAGTCGGATGTGGAGGCCAATCAGTATACTCTGAAGGCATGTGTGGAAAGCATGACGGCGGTCACAAACTTGTCGAACCGGCTGCAGAGTAGGACAAATGAGGTGCAGCATTTAAACGCCCAGCTGGCGCTGCTCCAACGCATGTATAAGGATGCGCGAGCAGAGATAAGCGTGCTAAGGGCAGAAAACAAGGAGCTGAAGCGGAAGGCCACTGTGATGTTCCGATTTGGAGGGCCGCCATATGCTGCAGTGGAGGAGCAGGGAGTACTGATCATGCCCAGTGGAGTGGGAAACACGGAGGCAACACCGGGAAGGGACACCCAAGAGAAAAGCAAGAAGAAGAGACCTGCAGTAGAGTAGAGAAGAAAAAATCCCGCTGTGGGTGTGGTTTGTTTTGTTGTGTTTGTTTTTGTTTTTTTTTTTTTTTTTTTTTTTTTTTTTTTTTTGTTTGTTTTTTTTTTTTTTTTTTTTTTGTTTTGTTTTTTTTTTTTTTTTTTTTGAATGTAAAATGGTGATCGGGGTGAGCCCCGAGATGAATAAAATGAGTTTGGTCTGCAGTCCGCTTCGTCTGTTTTGTTGTTGTTGTTTTTTTTTTTTTTTTTTTTTTGTTTAAATAAAATAAAAGAAAGGAAAAGAAGGGGGACAAAGCAAGTTGTGTTTGTTTCAAAAGAGGAAGTAAAATAATAATAAAAAAAAAGTTGAGTGGAAAGAATGAAAAAGAAAAAAGATGGTGGAATGGCTCAGATATGTCTTGGCCAAAAGTCTTTTGAAGGAAAATAATAAAAAAAAGAAAAAGAAAGTTGAGTGGAAAGAATAAAAAAGAAAAAAAAAGAATGGTGGAGATTTACAGGTTGGCTTGGTCGTGAGTGGGAACAGCAAAGGAATGAAAAAGAAAAAGAAAGAGAGAGAGAGAGTGGGTCTCTTGAGTGTGTGTCCCCTCTCTCGCTAAACCGTGTGTGAGAGAAAGCTGTATGTGTGTTGTAGTGTGATCGGAGACCGAGAGAGGAGAAGAGATAGAGGTCTCTGGACATGGAGACTGGTTCGACGAGCTTGAAGATGCGGATGATGATGAAGGCTAGGGTTGAGCAGAAGCCCATGTGGATCATGGTGAGGTTGCCGTTGAGCTCATCAAATAGAAGAGGAGAGAGACGAGATCGCTGATGATGTGGAGGACGGTGTAGCTGGTGGCGGAAGGAGAAGCATCGGTGTCTCCGTAGCCGCCGAGATCGGGGGAGTAGATGCGTTCTGTCGTGTTCGTATCGCTCTGCCACAGCTCCTCCGACAACGCCATCATCATCATCATGACTACATGCACTGCTGCCAGGCTACTGGAGAAACACGGTGTTGATGATGTTGTACTCTTCATCCTGGGAGTAAAAATTCTGGTAAGCGACCATGACCTCGAGATAGAAGGCTTCTCTTGCGGTAAAGGCAATGGAGACGAAGCTTCAACTACTGGATGTGCAGTAGCTCTCTCTGCGTCGGACTGAGAACGCCGAGCCTTGAAGCTCAGTTTCGGTAGAAGATTTTTGAACCCCGATTTGCCTCTGGCTGAGGAGGGTCCTGGAGACCCAATTGTTCTGGCATCGGAAGGGCTTGGTGTGAGGACGAAATTCACTTTCTTGGGATTGGGTGTTTCTGACGCTATTGCAGAGGGAAATTCAGGAAGAGGGTTGAGCTCGGTGATCATGGATTCGAGCCAAGAAGATAGATCTGATGGGTTGTTGTGAACTGTATCGAAAGCGAGGTGAGACAGGTTTGTTGCTGATCTCTGTGATGCGACTAGGGCCATTCGATGTGAGTTTCGAGCTAGAAGAGCCATGGAGGTTGGCTGAACTTGCAGAACCTGCCGTTGGAGATGATGGACCAGAAGGTAATGGAGTTGATGGAGGTTTCAATAAGCATGGTTGGGGTCCGGCGGGCGGTGAAGGCAAGGTTGCCGCCCGCCGGAAGGTGAAGATCACCAAGAGCTAACCTATAGCTCTGATACCATGTTAAAACACATGTATTATTGATTGATTTGTTGTTACAAGATTGATGTGTTTCTGTATTGTATGTTACAAGCTATTATATAGGAGAGGTGTGAGGTAAGTGAGTGGTGGTAGTGGATGGTAGTGGAGGTGGTGGGTGGTAGTGGAGATGGTAAGTGTGTTAGGTTTAGTGGGATGGATGTAGTGGGTTAGGTTAGTGGGTTAGGTTTAGTGTACATTAACAGTAACAATTTACTACAACAGAGCTGAGGATCTTCTACTCCTTTCATTATCTTCTCTGCAAAAGATCACCTACAGGCTACAGGTTAAATACATTACCACATTCTCTCTAATTATTTGTTTGCTTTCTAGATCTTACGACTGCAAGCTATAAAATTAATCTAAAGCCAATTAAAATTATAGAAAATAGTAAAAAATGAATTAGCAAAAAAATATCACCCACCCTTCTCAAATCACAAAAATTATTTTTATACCAGAAGTGCTAGAAAACATTTGTTGTAAATGACAAAATTAGCTTTCTATATATTGTTCTTTGTAGAAATGTTATTTATCACTACATCAACTTCACTCTTTTACTTCTTGTGTATTTATGCGATAAATGAAGGGAAATACTGTGGTAAGTTAGGTCATTTGTAAGTTTAATTATCATAAATTGTATAACTCAACACTATGAGAGTCATAATTTTTTTTTAAAAAAATTGAGTTATAATTGAACAACACATGAGGTATATCCAAACAACTCTTAAATTATAATTAAAATAATGTCATAACTAACATCATAATATATCATAACTACCAACATATTAGGTTATAACTAAATACAAAAATCGTAACTAAAAGTTTATATGGTATACATCCTATAAATTTCCCCATTAGTCGAGGCCCTTCTGGCTAAGTGGCATGTAGCCGCACCTCAGGGTGCGGTGCGGTAAGTGGAAGGTCTGGATTCGAGCTGATGGATCAGGGGTGGCCCCTTTAAGTTGTAACTTAATTTTAATAACATACTAACATTCTACCTTTAACACGCGCGCACAAAAAAAAAAAAAAAAATTCCCCATTAACTTCACTCTCTTAGGGTTTGGGAAAATATTATAATACACACCATTTTGAGATCTATCTATCACTTTCTATGACTGTTTACTGACTGATTTATTTTGGTTTTGAGGTGAATTAAAATATATATATATATATATATATTAATGAGTCTTGTTTTGCTTTCGAAATTATTATTGCGTTTCAATATGAATAATTAAGTTCTATTTATCATATTTTCAAAAGATTCATTCCTCCATAATGAAGCATTCGGCACCCATTTTGAAAGTTCAAATGTGAAAGACCTTATAGGGCTCTTATTGAAAGACCTTAAGTTCAATATGATTTAAGAGCCCAATAAGTTAATGGGGAATTTTCATATTGAAAGACCTTATTGATCGACCTTAATGTTGTGTTTGGTTGAGGGATTTGGGAAAGAATTTAGAAAGGAAAATGGAAAAGTTAGGTGAAATGTGAATAAATCATGTCTATATTTCATATAGTTTCACACACCTTTTCTCTTTCCCTTTCCAAATCCCTCCCCAAATCCCTCAACCAAACACAGCATAAGACCTTATTCATAATTCTCATATTTTCATATGTGAAAGACCTTAAGTTCAATATGAAAATGTTTTCTGTTTTTAAAAAATGAAAAATATTTTTTGCCTACATAAAATTATTTTCTTTTGATTTTTATTTTTTATCGTACTAAATATCAAAAATATAAATAAAAATATTTTTAAAAAATATTTTCTGCTTAAAAAAACCAAACGTAAATGTATAAAGCAAATGATAAGGGAAGGGCACTAAATATTGATGCTTTGTTTGGCATCATAGGTTAGAGTTAGAATAGTCACAAAATGACAAAATAAATTAAAAAATTAATAAAATAAAATGTCATATCTATATCATAATCATTTCAATTTTTTTCTCCAAAAAATTAAAAAAAGTCAAAAAATTCATCTTGAACGAAATTTTTTAACTCAAGCTAAAATAACTTAAAAAATTTAAAAACCAAAAATCATACCACTTTCCAAACCAAACTCAAACCCCCAAGTTAATGCAAGTCAACAACAGTGTAAGTGGAGAGGTACTACAAATTATAGCCACACAACACATCGTTGTTAACTTTTTATTGGTCTCATCTACCGGAAATCTATAAGTCTGCTTCTTTTGAATCTCATCCCAACTCTTCATATTCAAATTTTGTTAGCTGTGTGTGGATGATGAATTGTTGACAGACAAGAAATATAAGGTAATAAATATTGAGACGTGAATAAAAGTAATTGGGAGCAGGGCAAAGTGTGATTCAAGACATGCATATTTGGTTTGGTTTACAGAATTTATTTTAGGATTTTTGCTTTTTTACATATATATATATATATATATAATTAAAATTTCACCTAATTCACTTGTAAAAGTGAAAAAAATTGGAAAAAAATTTTCCAAAATAATAATAATAATAATAAAATTTAAAAATGTGCAGACTTTTTTGATCTTTTTGTTTGTTTTGTACATATAAATTATAATTTACTTTTTGTGTGTATCTAAAATGTTTAATTTTGTTTTTTGTCAAAATAAAAATAAAAATCACCAAAAGACCTAGACATGTGATAAGTCCACGAGACAACGTTCTCTAACGGAAGGGAATCAAACGTGATCACATTTTCAGGAAAACGCAACTTTTATTCTTCATTTAATCTTCTATTTGAACATATTTGGCTAATAGCACAGACCTCAAACCTCTCCAATGGTTTCTATTTAAAAATAGTTATTTTTTTTATTTTTTTAATATCAACAAAAAAATATTCTTTCAGAATTATCCACCAAACTGGCATGACAGTGATTTTTTTATAAATAAAAGATGGGTACTGATGTCCTTAAAAATTTTTGATATAATTGCACAATCTATTTTTTTAGTAAAATTAAAAGATACACGAGGTGAAATAAAATTTCAGTGTAAAAGAAAGGGCAATTTACGTCGGTAGTCCCTCTATTTTAGTCATTATGTCATTCTGGTCTTTGTAATTTCAATTGACTCAATTTTGACTCTAAATTTATGACTTTATTTCAATTTAGTCTAATTACATAAGTGATGTATCATATTTTTAGAAACAAAATTATAAATTTGGTTAGTAAGTTAATCTTAATCAATTTAGTGATTATTTTCTATCAAAAACACTAATAATATTATCAATTGGACCAAATTGACGTAAAATTTAAAATTAAGAGTCAAAATTGAGTCAACTGAAAGTATAGGGACTAAAATAACATAAAGAGTAAAATGTTGGGACTACTAGTATGATTTACCCTCAAAGAAATAATAACATCATCTTTTTATTTTTTTATATAACTAACGAATTTTTGATAATAGATGGGCCAAATGTTATATAAATTAAAATGTTGAGAGAATACAATGTAATTATATCAAACTTATAAAGTTTACTATATTTTTCTAAGGGAGGTGAGTGTAATTTTTTTGAAACAGCCAAAGAGGAAATTTATTGATAATGATCAAGCAAAAACATTGACAAAATTAATAAAAAGACAGAGATCAGTTGGTAAGGCACCAACCCAGAAGAAAGCATAGAACAGTTAAACTTCCCTAACACCATACAAGCAGCCCCGAACAGAACCATACCAGCAAAGAACAGAATCCCATGACAGATGCAACAAGCCCTGCATGACACAGTTGTACAACCCCAACTCCATCCCAGCAGCAGCCCAGAGCAACTTTAATGTTAAAGATCGACAACATCCCAGCAGCTCAGTGTAATTTACCCATAAAAATATATTAATGGGTTATAGTTATAGACCAATAACATAACACATAATTTTTGTTTGTATATGAGTATAAAAATGTCAAACTAATGCAGTTCCTTCTGTTTCATCAAATAAATATCAACTAATGTATTAACTTCCTCCTATATACTTAACATTTTATCTTTGTTAAATTAATTATAGCTTATTGTACGCGTATTTTTCAATTTGTTCCACAGAACAGAGGCAAGGCTATTCGTCATCGAATCTCATCCTCCAATCAATTTATTATTAGAGACAAGGTGCATTGCTCTCTCATGATTTAAGAGCCCAATAATTATAGGGAAAATTATAAAAAGAAAATTGTTGAATAGAGAGACCACAAGAAGTTATTGGATACTCCTATTGAGCACGGCCACGTGGTGCTCCAGGATATTATGATTGATGGAAAATGTAAGACTTATAATTTTGTGTTAAGTGATTAAGGAATACGAGGAGATATGATAAATGATGATTAGTGAAGAAATATGAGCACGCGATCCTCCAAGAATATCCAATAATTTTCCTAGAGACCACACCCTATACCCAGGTCTTGACCACCTTGGGATTTACTTGAAACTACATACTCACCTCTCTCTCTCTATGTCATGATAACAAATTATCCTTTCAACCAAGAACTTCTTGATATGTTCAATTTTATTTTTTCTTCTTGATTATTTATTTGTTTATTTTGTTAAGCTCACTTTTCTTGAAGTTATAGCAGAGTTCCAGAAGAGGGTTAGTGTAGTAGAGCTGCATGTTTTTGACAGTTGAACTACTCTCACATTTTTCCAAGGTAGTTTTTATGTTCAAAATCCTCATTAATTAAAGTTGAATTGGTGGCTTAGCTTCCCCTCCCATTGAGCGTCAAAACTCATCTTATGCAGTTGTAACAATTTACTATAACAGAGTTGAGCATCTTCTACTCCCCTCATTATCTTATCTGAAAAAGATCACCTACAGGCTACAGGTTAAATGCGTTACCACATTCTCTCCAATTATTTGTTTGCTTTCTAGATCTACCATTACAAACTGTAAAACTAATTTAAAGCTAACTAAAATCATATAAAATAGTAAAAAATAAATTACCAAAAAAATATCACCGACCCTTCTCAAATCACAAAAATTATTTCTAAGGTGCTAGAAAACATTTATTAGTAAATGACGAAAATAGCCTCCTATGCAGATATGTTATTTATCACTGCATTAGCTTCACTATTTTACTTCATTTTTTATGTGTATTTTATGCAATAAGTGACGTGTATATGTGAGATTTATCTATCATTTTTAGGGGTGTTTACTGACATATTTATCTTTGGTTTTGAGCTGAATTAAAAATTGAACCTATCTTTAGTTAAAATAGTCAATAAAGACAAAGTCTTCGTTTGAGAAAAGCTAATTTAGACTAACTTTTTGTCTAATTTAGCCTGGCTTAGCTCCATTTGGAAAAAAAACTTTTCGTTTTTTATTTTATTTTAAAGTTTGGATGTGATGGTTGTGAAAGAAGAAATAAAATAATTATAATTTAATGTGACATTTTGTCTTATTAACTAAATTAGTCTGTTTTGTCTTTTTGTACTTACTTAGGGTTGGTTTGAGATGTTCTAAAAAAGTGCACTTTTTGACTTATTGGCTTATATGGGTTGGGTTTGGGTTGGGTTTGATATGATGTGTTAGAAAGGTGATGCGATTTAAATAAGATGATGTGACTTAAATAGGATAATGACTTTTTGACTTTTTGTATTATTTAGTAGATGCCAATCTTGGCCTTAGTCATTTTAGTCCTTCCAAACAAGGCCAAATAGACTAAAATTGGTAATAAAACAAAATATCACATCTAAACTATAATCATTTTATTTTTTGTTTTACAATCATCAAATCATCTAAAAAAAAGTCAACTATCATCTCAAACATAATTTTTTTAATCAAGCTAAAATAATTAAAATGTCAACTAAAATAACCAAGTTCTCAAATGAGGAATCAAACCAGGTGAGAATCAGGAAATTTGGCAAGCAAAGCTTCTGGTTTTTTTCTTTGAAAAGCAGGGCTCAAAAGAAAAAATGAACTCCTGAAGCTAAAACCTCATGTACTTTTTTTTTTCCCCAATTATCAACGTTGCGCCCTTTTGTTTTCAGAAATTGAGAGAAAAGAGACCAAAAGGAAAGGAGGGAAAAAATAGAATACAAAAATGAGTATTGGTGTGGGCGACATCTTTAAAATATTATGTTCGGACGGTGTCATAAAAACCGGCAAAGCTGGCTGGTCTCACGTTGGCTATGTGATTCACTATAAGAAGAACATTCAAAAACTTGAAGATGAAATTGTGAGACTTGATGATGAGTGGAGAAGGATCGATGGAAAGGCCCAGAGAGCCAGAGACAATGCAGAAGTCGTTGAGAATGATGTTTGGATGTGGCTAATGTCCGTGTATGGGATGAAAGCAGAAGTCGAGGTGTTTCTATTAGACATGGTAAGGGAAAACAAGTCGTGCTTCAAATGCTCGTGTCCAAATATTCATTGGCGTTACTGGCTAGGCAAGGAGTCCAAAGAGAAGATTGCTGGTGTTATTACCCTAAAAGAGGAGGGCGCCAAGTTTATGACATGCCCACTGTCGCACCGCGCACCTCTCCCAGACGTTGGATTCACATTCTCTGCAAATTATGAAGCATTTGATTCAAGGAAACACATCTTCGAGGAGATCATAAGATCGTTGAAAGATCCTAGCATTAAAATGATTGGCATTTACGGACCAGGCGGTGTTGGCAAGACGACAATGGTGGAAGAGGTTCGCCAACTAGCAAAGAGAAATGGGCTGTTTCATTCCGTCGCAATGACAACTGTGTCCAAAGCTGTGGAAAAGGAAAAAGTTCAAGGTGAACTGGGAAGTCAATTGGGACTAAAGCTAGATGAGTATGGAAGAGCAGGTCAACTATTGAATAGACTGAGGAATGGGCAAAAAACCCTTGTAATATTGGACGACGTTTGGGAGCCACTTGACTTGGCAGATATTGGAATTCCTACTACAGATGGTGGTAACAACGAGCAACTTAACTTGCCAGATATTGGAATTCCTTTTACAACTGGTAGTGATATGGGCTGCAAAGTTGTGATAACTACACGGAAACAACGTGTGTGCCAAATGATGCAAAAGTCTAGTGAACTAAAAAATTTCCCAATTCATGTGTTAACAAAGACAGAAGCATGGAGCCTATTTACGAAGGTGGCTGAAATTTCTGTGGACTCTGAAATCCCTTCTGAAGCAAAGGAAGTGTGTGACAAATGTGGAGGCTTGCCCGTTGCTATACGTGCAGTTGCAGCAGCATTGAAAGGCAAGGCAGAGCATGCGTGGAAAGATGCACTGCGACAACTTAAAAATTACAAGATAAAAGAAATTGCGGATATCGATCCAAATTTGTTCATCTCATTAAAATGGAGCTATGATCGTCTAGAGCCCAAGGATGCACGGTCATGCTTCTTGCTTTGCTCTTTGTTTAAGGAAGATGCTGAGATTTCAATTGACGAATTGGTGAGATATAGCATTGGCATGAGGTTACTTGATCAAAACCTGAATATATTTGATGAAGTAAGAGATAGAGTACTTGCGATGGTTGATGTCCTCAAAACATCTTGTTTGTTGTTAGATGGCAGAAATGAAAGTGTGGTCAAAATGCATGATATTATTCGGGATGTTGCTATATCGATCGCGGAAGATAAGCAAAGATATCTAGTAAAACATGGTATCAAAAAGTGGCCAGAGAAAGGCAGATATGAACATTACTCGGCAATCTCGTTAAGGTTCACCGCAAAAATACACGAGTTTCCTAATGAGTTGGAATGTAGAGGACTCCATACATTGGTGTTACAGTGCAGCAATGACTCACCAACAGATTTTCCCAACAAGTTTTTCAATGGAGTGGAAAACAATCTTGAAGTCCTAGATCTGAGTCAAATGCCTATAAAGAGCCTCCCATCATCACTTCCAACATTAGTTAAGCTTCGGATGTTATGTCTAAATGGTGGCCGACTGATGACAAACATAGCTTTATTTGGGAGTTTAAGGAACCTTGAGATACTTAAGCTTACAGGTATGAAAAAGGTTTTGTCTCACGACGAAGATGGAACGGGATTTTCTGAATTACAGTTTCCAAAATCTCAACCACAAATTCCGCCAGGTTCTTTTTGTAACTTGTGTGAATTGCGTGTTGAAAATTGTCAATTTAAATTTCTCTTCACACACTCCATTGCAAGAGGTCTTAAGCAACTCCAATGTCTAGAAATAGGAGACTGTGAGGATATGGAAGATATTATTAGAAATGAAAGACAAGGAGACGAGGAGGAAATTATTTTTCATCATTTAAAAAAAATGGTGTTAAAGGACTTACCGAAACTTAGAAGCTTCTATTCGAGTATGAAAAACACTTCAACAACAGAGGCAAACAATTCTAACCCTTCACGACTTCTCTTTTGTGAAAAGGTTTGTTTTGTTGTAACTTTTTCTGTTGATTTGGAAATGCTTGATAACTGAAAGAACATAAGTTTGATCTATTAAATTTTGCAGGTGGCATTCCCTGCCTTGGAGGGCTTGACAATCGATTCTGTAGGAGACATATCAGGAATAATAGGGGACAAAAAATTAAAACTCCCAGTCCAACAAGAAGAGAATGAATCCTTTTGGAACCTACCGCGTCTCCGAGATCTATATATATCCGACTGCTGGGACTTGAAAGCAATAGTAGTAGCTAATAAGAAAAGAGGGGCCCAGGATAAGCCTCTGATTTTTCGTGACCTGCATTCTCTATATCTTTTTAGCTTGGACAATCTGAAGAGTTTCTACAGCATTTGTGGATCTGAAGCAGAAGAAGAAATTTCTAAACCACAACCCCTCTTTAATGACAAGGTATGACTGTCATACATTTTATGAGTTTTTAGAAATATCAATACTACCATGTGATTAAAAATTCGATAGTGCTGCATACCTATAATATTTGCCCCATAAACTTACTCAAAAACTTTAATAAATGTCTAAATGCATTTTAGATATGAATCCACAACACATAAGTTCAATCTAAGCCAGCTATCTTCATTTTGGATAAATTTCTAGTTCAATTTTTTTGAGTTCAAAGATCTATTATTAAAATTTTTGTACACATATTACCTTTAATCGTAAGGAAGTATACTAATTTTTGTAGTGTTAGTTATTATTGAATTTTGTGGTTATATTATAAACATTAAAAAAACTAAGATTTTTTTTTTTTTGGATGAACAAACTAATGTATTTTTGTGATTTTATTACGACTAAATATGGTAAAGTTATGAAATATGGTACGGAGTCGGTATGAAAAATTTCCCTTTATTCATTCCCAACCAAAATAAGATTAATAGCACCTGAAAGATCTTGAGTTGAAACCTAATTAAAGTAGATTTTGAAACGGAAACATCAGACATAAAATTAACCACCTCGCGGAGATAATATTATTTTCTAACCATAGATCTTAATCACAAAACCTATGAATTCTTAAGTTATGTTTGGTTGTAGGATTTGTTTAGGGATGTGAAAATAAAAAATAAAAAAATTAGAAAAGAAAAACTAAGTGAGATGAACCGAATGTTTTTACTTTTGTTGAAAATATAAAGAAAAATAAATAGCTCTCCAATATATCTATATATTTTTTTCTTTTTTATATAGATAAAATGAACAAGTACAAATACTTTCATTTTTAAATTCTAGATCTAAATATAACAAAATTGTTTAAGCTTTTAAAAACAACACCTTAAAACATTTGGTATCAGAACAAAAAAAAAATTATCCTAAACCCAAGACAATATTTGATAATAGAATTATGAACTCTATTTAAACTTCAATTTGGAGACTATGAATCATAAGCACTTATTAAGAACAATATTTACAATGACATGTTTTATTTTTTGTCATTTGATGAAGTTGTTCTTTTCTTTCAAAGGCCAATTTATAGCATGAGAGAAGAGTTTGAATACTATATTGTAATTATTGTGATTACAGTGTAATAGGTTTCCTTAAGAACTAAACCAAGAATCTTCTTCTTATCCAAAAATACAACATCAAATGCAAATTAATTTTAAAAAGAAAAAGAAGTCTGTAAAAGATTCGTTCATTCATTTTGAATCCTTTGAAATTAAATTTGAGAAAAAAAAATTATTGGTTTGTTTATTAATTTCGTGCCACTGGACTTGCTTAATAGCAAATTGGAGGGTGTGTAAGTGTGATAATTAATTAATATGCCATTGTGAATCTTATGTTAAAAGTAAAGGAATTGTATAAAATGTACAATTTTACGCGAAAAATCAAATAACAAAAATTATTAGACTATCTAGCCAACAATCTTACATTAGTAAGAATAAAATACAAGTTTGAACTTATAACTCAATTTCAGTCGACTACACGTCTCAGTGTTTCTAAAATAATTAAGGGGTAATTAATTAAGCCTAACATTACAGAAAATTAAGATTTTAGATATCAAAATTTAGGAGCAAGATTATTTTTTTGGGATCAAATATTTTTGTTGCGAAAAATGTTGTCATTATATTTTTAATAACGAAAATTGGACATTGATGCATTATTATTCTTTTAGGACCATTTTTTTTTTTTGGGTCTAAAAAAATAAATCATTTTGAAATCAAATTATTTTGTCACTAAAAGTCTATTTATTAGCGACTATCCTCACGACGATAAAAATTAATTCCTAAATGTCCTTTATAACAAAATTTTCACTTTTAGAGACAAAAAAATTTGATCTCTAAAATTCTAATATATTGTAGTATAATTAACCAGACTAGTTGAATTGGTCATTTTTTTACAATTCTATATGGGGGGAGGGGGAATGAATATAAGGGTGATACCATGTCATTGGTATCAACAACTATATATGAAGTGATGATTACAACTTTGATAGGATTCATGAAAATGCAGCATCATAATGATACCAAATAATAGATCCATCTCGTTGCTCTGATTAGAAAATTCAAATATACTTTTTTATGCGTAAATTTTTTTTGAAAAAAAAGTGAGTTTGATTTATTAAATTTTGCAGGTGGCATTCCCTGTCTTGGAGGACTTGACAATCGAATTTGTAAGAAACATATTAGGGATAATAGAGGACAAACAATTAAAACTCCCAGTCCAACAAGAAGAGAATGAATCCTTTTGGAACCTACCGTGTCTCCGAGATCTACGCATAGTCTTTTGCCCCGAATTGAAAGCAATATTAGTAGCTAATAAGGAAGGAGGGGCCCACGATAAGCCTCTCATTTTTCGTGACCTGCATTCTCTACATCTTGAATGTTTGAAGAATCTGAAGAGTTTCTACAGCATTTGTGGATCTAAAGCAGAAAAAGAAATTTTCAAACCACAACCCTTCTTTAATGAAAAGGTATGACTGTTTTTATGAGTTTTTAGAAGTATTAATTTTCTAATTGGGTAAATTATAAATACATTATTTGAGATTTGTTTAAAATACGAATTGTCTCTATTTTTTTAAGAAATTGCATCCCAGTCTATGAGATTTCTAATTTCATAACAAATTGCCTCTTTTATTAATAAATTATCAAGTTAATTAACAGTTTTTAGTGGTGTTAAAATTTATTTCAATTAACAATTTAGGTAATTTTATTTTATTGTATGAGAGCAGTTAAGAATTTTATCTTTTTAGTTAATTATGTTAAATAAAAAATCTGACAAAGGTGCATCTGTAATTTTTTAAAACATCGGAAGCAATTTATATTTTAAATAAATCTCAAAAAATACATTTGTAATTTACCATTTTCTAATCAGTCAGTCAACTCATAAACCACTTTGGTAAAATTCACGATACAATACTACCTCATTTGATTTTTTTTTTTTTTTTTTCAGAGGGGTACTTCATGTGATTCAAATTACAAATTATTGTGATTGCGTAATGAATTTTATAGTTATATGCTATAAACATTAAAAAATTATGATTTTTTTGTGAGCAAAGTTATATATTTTTGTGATTTTGTTGCGACTAATTATGATAAAGCTATGATTGATAGCATTCAAATTACAAATTATTGTGATTGCGTAATGAATTTTATAGTTATATGCTATAAACATTAAAAAATTATGATTTTTTTGTGAGCAAAGTTATATATTTTTGTGATTTTGTTGCGACTAATTATGATAAAGCTATGATTGATAGCATCTAATGATCGCAAAATGTAATTAACCACCTCAAGAGATAATATTATTTTCTGACCCTAGCTCCTAATCACAAAATCTATGAATTCTTACGTTATGTTTCGTTCTAGTATTTGTTTAGGGAAGTGGGAAAAAAAAAATATAAAAGAAAAACCAGGTGAGATGAATTGAATATTTTTACTTTTATTGGTTGAACTAAGAAAATGAAAAGAAAATAAATAGCTCTCCAATATATCTTTTCTTTTCTTTCTTTCTTTCTTTCTTTCTTTCTTTTTTTAATGTAAAAAAATGAACAAGTACAAATACTTTCATTTTCATTTTTCTACTTTTCCTAAATTCTAGATCTAAACATAGTATTATTATTTAAACTTGTAAAAACAAAGTCCTAAAGCATCTGGTATTAGAACAAAAACAAAAATTTATCCTAAACCCATGACAATATTTGTTAATAGAATTATGAACTTTGTTTAAACGGTCAATTTGGGACTGGTGGTCAATTTGGGGACGGGTGGATCATAACCCCATATGGCAAACAATATTACAATAGCATGTTTGGTAGATCAAATATATAGATATTGAAAAACTTATATAATTATTTTTGTCATTTGATGAAATTGTTCTATTTTTTCAAAGGGAAATTTACAGCACGAGTGAGAATACTTGATTTGCAATTATGGTGGTTACATTCCAATGGGTTTCCCCCGGAACTAAACCTAGAATCTTCTTCTTCTTATCCAAAAATACAACATAAAATGCAACTAATATTAACCAAAAAAAAAAGTGGATCTCACAGAATTGAAATTCTAGTTTATTCATTATGAATACTTAAAAATTAAATTTGAGGAAAAAAAAATATTATTGGCTTGTTTGTTGATTACGTAGGATTGGACTCGCTGAATAGCAAATTTGAGGGTGTGTTTGTGTGATAATTTGTTAATTAATATTCCATTGCATGTGCATGAATCTTATGTTAAAAAATTAATTTTTATGTGGAAAATTAAATAACAAAAAGTTAATTTTTAGTCGAATGCACACGTCTTAGTGTCTAGAAAATAACTAAGGCATAACTGTATGAGAGGGTTAAGGGATGTTGCTGGAAAATTCGAAGGTTGCCAGAAAAGTTACTGGAATCTTCAAATGTCCATCGAAAAATTCAAATATCGCCGGAAATTTCGAATCTTCTAGAAATAGTGAGAGGTTTAGATTCTTTAATGATTGCAACTAGAAACACAATAGCAAAGAGATGATGGAGATAATAGATTGGGTGAAGAAGAAGGCAAAGTAGTTAGAGAGAAAATAATGGCAAGGCTCTCCCATGATCTCCCACTTTCACTCTGAAAGTGGATAATGGAGAAAGGAAATTAGTTCTCTCCCAAGAATTGTCTCTCCAAAATCCATCACTTGTAAAGCTATGAGTGGGTTCTATTTATAGGCACCTCATGATGTAAGATGGAGCCCATGTGCAAGGCACATGGGGAATATTTCCTCTAACTACCTTATCCAAGAAGATGACCTCTTCGAGGAAGAGAAAAACCTGAAGAGGAGATCAACCTCTCGGCGCGCCCTTCTTCTTAGTCACATCTAAGCAATCATCCCCAATTATCCCAAAGGGTCAGGGGTAGTCCTAGAGGATGCCCTGCCGCAGAAGGGTCAAGGGTACTTCAAGAGAACACCCTGCCACAAATATTGCCGAGTCTTAAGGACCCCCTAGATCGTGCTACCTTGACCTGGGTGTAGGCTAGTTTAACCGAAGAGTGAATTTATCTCCACTGCCCGTCCTCGGGATCGGGTCCTTTGTTCGGACTTCCCACGCCCATGGTTTTGGTGCATAGATCCCGGAAAGCTCCGAGCCCGCAAGTATTCTGGGACTCATTAACGGAGCGACTTTTAGACTGCATTTGAATCCGTTGGAAGCCAAGCGCTTTGGATCTCTAGTTTCGTAGATCCGAACCCTTTCGAGTCCAAGCTCAAAAAGGTCTCTAGGTTTATGGTTCCGAACCCTTTCAAGACTCAGCCAATAGCTCAGAAAATGGATCTCCTTCGAGGGTTTCATCTCTTTTGAAAGCAACGGTTAACCTCTTCGGACGCCCGTATGATCTGCGCCTCCTCGAATGGGCTTGTTGGACTCTCTTTAGAGATATATGCTTGATGGGTCTTCCTTGGCCCAATTTGTTAGCTTTCTTATGGGCTTGTTCAATAGAATTGACTTGGGCCCATTTGGCAATAATTTCTCCAAGCTCAGCAATTTTTAGGCTTTTCGATTGGGCCCAATTAATTAATGGGCTCAAGTTAACCCCTCTAACATTTTTCCCATTGCATGTATGGGAAATTTTGAATTTCTCGAACATGCATATTTTCTCTTCTTCGGCCATGCTTCGCATTACGCCCTCGGGAATATTTTATCCTTATGTGGCTTTTGGATAAGATTGATGACTCATCATAAGTTATGGAAAAGATTGTCAAATGATATTAATAAGAAGGAATCTTTTATCCTTATGCCATGTTTGGCAAACACACTTTTGTAGAGCAAAAATCGGAGTTAATAATCTTGCATAAGTTGAATCACTGATGTTGAATGTTGTTTACATTTTCATGAAATTGCTCGGAGGAGTAGAATTGTTATAAGTTACTCATTACTATTGTTGATGTCACCTCTATTTTGGTAATGCTTGAATTGTAATGTGAACTCGATATTGTTTATCTCGTTTGTCAACTTTACTATTTTAGACAAATGAATTCTTGTGCAAAATCCACGACCTTGGGGCCCTTAGAACTTGAACTAATGAGAGCAAGGGCTGTCCCTCAGAAGTCCGAACAGAAGTAAAACTGTCTCTCATGAGTCTGAAAGTAGTACACACCCTACTTCGAGAAAAAAGATCCCTTCTGGCCGGCAACCGAGTCTCGAGGGCTGTTCTTCGAAAGTCCAAGTGGGAGCACACACTCTACTTCAGTAAGAAAGATCCTCGAAGCTCGCACTGATGGAAGTGAGGTCTGTTCTTCGAAAGTCTGAGTGGGAGCACACACTCTACTTTAATAAGAAAGATTCTTGAAGCTCGCACTGACGGAAACAAGGGTTGTCCTTTGAAAGTCCAAATGAAAGCAAGGGCTGTCCCTCGAAAGTTTGGGTGGAAGCACACTCATTTCTTTGGCAAGAAAGATCCTTTATGGCTGGCAACCGAGTCTATCACTCCTCCTTCTTCTTCAAGGGGCAAAAAAATAAAATAAAATAATAAAAAAAATAAAAACTGTCGCAAGCAATATAACACAATGAAGATACACAATATAGAGAAAATAAACTTCTAACGTAGATACACAATGTGGAGGAAATAAATTTCTTCATAACATAAGAAAGAAAGATAAAATTTCTTGGACAATACAGTAAATACAAATTGTAAATGTCATAGATAGACTTCTTCTGTGGAATGTTGACCTTTGCCCTAGAGTTGCGAAGTCATTCGGAAAGCTTTCACCAGTTGCTCGAGTGCGGCTTCGGTCCATCTTGCATACATTTCTAGAGCCATTTTAGGCTTTAACACTATGCCCTCATTGGGAGGTTCTTCTTTCAACTCGGGGCCAGCTATGGAAGAAACTGACCCCCAACACCTTCATGAGTAGTACACCGTCTTGCCTCCCTCTCGAACCTTCATCATCTTCCGAGGGACAAAAGAGCTTTTGTGCAAAGAGGAAAGTTGGGACAATGGCCGTTTGCTTGACTCGACCTTTGGTTTGTTATTTGAGTAACAAGGCTCGCATGTACCAAAAAGTCTTTCTGAAGCCTCTATAGTCACTATCTCATTTCCCCACTTAGCTTTGACACATTAATGATAACTTGAAGGTACAACACCATACTTGTGCATCTAAGTCCTCCCAAAGATAATATGATAGTTGTCTCAGAGTCAATAATATGAAACCTAGTGACCGAGCGAATCACCCCTACAGCCAAATCAACTAGCACATACCCCAGAGTAACTCTCTCTTCTCCTCCGAAACACGTGATGGCTACTGGTTGTTTCACGATGCGGTTTTCAGAAATCTTGGCCGTCTCTAGAGTTGCTCAGGTCATGATACTGATGGAAGTTTCGCTATCTAGCAAAGTCCTCTTGAACTCAACCTTATTGATGTAAGCGGTCACATAGAATGGTAGGTTGTGTGGAAAAGGGTACTTCCGGTCTGCCTCAGAAAAGATTATAGCATTAGTCTGCTCCCTTTCTTTCCTTGGAATAGATCTCTCAACTATCACACCTCCCTTATGGTGTGCCTCGGCAATATTGATAATGGACTTGGTAATTCCAATTCTCGCTTCCTCGAAAAGGCCGAGCTGATCAAAGAACTGTTTGAACTTGATGCTATCTTAGAGAGTCTTTGCTTAGTGATCTGGATCTTTCTCTATCCTCGGCGGCTCATAGTTAACCAACTCTTCAGTTTCATTGAAGTAGGATGGCATACAAACAATATGCTTTCTTCTTATTATCAGCCTCTATTAAGCCTTTAAACAAGAGTTTGGATATCCTCGAGAGATCCGGCTAAGGCATTGGATTTAAGGATGCTTCGTAACCAACTCTTCCTTCTAGATTGAAAGGTTCACTATAAGAAACTTCCTCGCCTTCAGGCTCAAAGGCGTCTTCGAAGGAGTATTCCTTATCCTCTGGCTCGAGGGCGTCTTTGGGGAAATGCTCCTCATCCTTCGGCTTAAGGGTGTCTTTGAGGGAGTGGTCATCATCCTCCAAGTTTTCAATTGTTTCAATCATTGGCCTGTCATATGCCATCATAGCCACGTTTTCTAGGATATCCCGGAGCCCCTGTTCTTTGAAACTTAGCTCATCTGCTTCAACTTTCTTTCTAAAGACCTTCTTAAGCGTTCGACAATTTTTTGTAAGATGTCCTAATGATCGATGGAAAACATAATAATTAGAGCCCTCGCGATCCTTCTTCGGTAAAAGCTCTTCGATATGAGATAACTTCAATTCTTTGTCATTCTTTGACTAAGGTCTTCACCTCCTCAATACTACATGGAAAATGAGCGTCATTTTCGTAGCTCTTTCTCTTCTGGCCTCTGGATCCCTCCCCCTGCAACTTTTGGGTCGAAGACGCGAAAGTCGCAGTGACAAAAGGTCCTCGGGATGACTTGAAACTGGTTTTATAACTAGTCTCGAACCCGATCTCTTAAGACTGAGGTATGTTGATGTTCCGAGATGCTTCAATTAGTGCCGAGAAGGTGGGTAGCTTGTGATTAACAAGAAGCATCTTGTACCCATTCAATGCCCCTTTAACACAAATTTGGACCAAGTAGCTTTCCTCTACAGCCTCATAATAGTCCATGGCTTTGTCTTGGAACCTCTTCACATATTCGAGAACGTCTTCACCCTCCCATTGCTTTTCCTTACACAGGGTAAGTGTGGTCACTTTCTCGGCCATTTGAAAGAATTTGGCGTAGAATTTGTTAACCATCTCCTCCCAACTTCGAATAGAGTTTGGGGCCAATTTCACGTACCAACTATATGCTCGATCGGTGAGGGACTTGGAGAATTCTCTTAGTCAGAGGACATGATTTGAACGATGAATCCCCAAAGTCTTGGTGAACCGAACAACATGTTCTCAAGCATTTCCTTATTTGCCATTGAATTTGATGAACTTCAGCACTATGCACCCCTCCGGGTATGTAACAACCCTCACTTCAACTTAGCCATACTTGCATACATTTATGTATGATCTTGTTTTGTTATGTTACATTTGCAAATCTTGTCTTGTTTTGCTTGAGTGTTGCTTGCACACTTTGTTTTGCCTGGTGTGTTGCCAAGATCATCTTAAGCCTAGTCACCCTTGAACCCTTTTACACTTAAAACTATCTTGGAACCACTTCGGTTGACCTCCATCTTCACCCTGGCATATTGGCTGAGATGTCGCTATTTACGCCGAGGTGTGCAGCACCAAGACCAAGATGTGTATTATCTAAGCCGAGATGTGTATCCTTGCACCTAAGTGATTTTGTTCCTGGACTGGTATGACCTAGACCGAGGTGTGGCACATCTAGGCCGAGGTGTGGCACATCTAGGCCAAGGTGTGGCACAGCTTAGTCAAGTGTTGTCCTTCCAAGCCGATGTCGTTGTCACCCTACTTGCCGAAGCTTTGTCCTTAGCCGAGATCATCACTTGCCGGAGTGCTCTTGCCGTCTAGCTTGTTGAACACACTTTGTCACGGTTTTGTCTTGTCAGTCAGTCACCTTTTTGAGAAGAGCCAATCAGCCGATGCCACGTGTCCCAGCAGAGAGTTAAGTCAGTGACTGTCGAGAAAACATATCATTTTTGTATAAAATCTTGTCTTTTAGAGAGAGAGACTCTAGGAAGAAGAAGGAGGAGAAGCTTTGGAGTGAGAGAGTGGACCTCCAAGCTTGACCGTTGGAGTTTGTACCGTTAGATGCGAGTTTTGAGGTTAGAATCTTAATCTACTCTTGTTGTTCTTATTGATCGTCCAGCTGCATTGCATGATCGAACCTGTTCCGCATGCCCTGCATTGATTTAAAGTTGGTTTTAGTAAAAGAAGATAGTGTTCATGTGTTCTTGAAGAAAAGTCTTGTTTTGATCCAAAAGTTTGCATCAAGAACCATGTTTTTGTGTTTGTTTTCACAAGATCTTCAAGTATGGGTACCCAGGTCCATGTTTTCGAACTCATAAGCATGAAATCTCAAATTTTTTAATGACAAGTTATGATTTAAGCATGCATGTTCTTCATGTTCCTCAAAGGGAAACCCAGATTTTCCTGACTTCGCTTTTGAATGTGGCTGTCGGGACCACACCTCGGCGAGAAGGTGTGGGACCTCGACCAAGACCTGGTTGGTGCCCAACATGCTTTCCCGAGATGAGAAACAGTGTTTTGTTTTGATTTAACTTAGTTTTGAAGAATGCCGAGATCATCCGTTTGCATGTGAAGCTTGTTTGAAAGTGCGTTCAATAGACTTTGCCATGTGTTTGTAGGACTTGGACTTTTGCCTTGACCCCGACGTTTGAAGAACTATGTGAGTGGTATTTTTAATAAAGCTATGTTATAAAGCTTTGCTTTGCCTTGTTTTGATAAAAGTATTTGTTCAAGCATGAATGAATATCCCTATTTTTATGTATCAAGTAAATACGTTTGTTTTGATGACATTCTTAGAAAAGTCCTTAGTGCCAGGGGACTATAATGCAACTGCACCATCGTTTGAGATATCTCCCTTGTTTTGTCTTGTTTTGCCACTGACGGTTTACCGCGTGGGTTTGTTTGTCCGGAATGTCATCATTTGCAATACGTTGATGCTAGTAAGCATCCCTTGAAGCTTTGAAGATTTGTTAGATAAACGTGGTTCATCCCTTGTTATGTAAAGTTTGATATGTATTGTTTGAAAAGACTTCGGCTATTATTCATGCAAACCCTTTATTACTAGTACCATTCACTGAGTATCCAAGCTCACCCTCTCTTATATATATGTAGGTGATGAGCAAGAAGGCGGTGACGCCTAGATGTGTTTTGAAAGCTTGTTTTGGATTCATGTTATGTCGACCTGGTTGTATTCATGTCGGCAATCTTGAAGATTATGCTTCTCGACTTGTAATACTTATATTTTGCATACGTCGGCTTGAGAAGCCTTTTGATCAAGATGTAACATGTACTTTACTTTATTTGTAACCAAGTTGTAACCTATGTTAAGATGTATGATATTTCATTTGATCTATGCACGGCTCTTATGGACCACTTATACTTTAATTTATTGCTTCCGCACATGTTAGCCCCATATGTAATACTCTGATTATGTGTGAATTTTGAAAGTTGGCCTTCGGTAATCTCGGATTACTGGCTATCACGGCACCATTCTACTAGGGGCGGAATGGGGTCGTGACAGAATGGTATCAGAGCACAAGTTCCTTAGTATACGTTATTCACACACTTTGAGTCCTAAAGAGCATAGGATTTCCCTTAGAATGATGTTAGGATTACATCATATTGCTTGCTACTTGAACAAGGTGTGCATCGTTTCAGCATGCTTAATTGTTACTTGCCTACGTGTTTATTTGCTCATGTTGTTTTAAAGTCACACTTTGCATACTCATAGCATCATGAGGAGAGGTAGACCTCCAGTTGGCCGAGATCAGTCCAAGGACAGGTTAGACAGACTGGAAAGGTTAGTTGAAGGTTTGGCCTGCGAATTGAGGCAAACAAGACAGCAGTACGCTAGTGCTACTTCGACTTAGACCGAACAGACAAACGGCCGAAATGCAGTTCGGCCTCCACCTCCACCTCCTCCAGTACCACAAATGCTCCCACAGCCAGCTTTATATGGGGACGGCACGATAGCTTTGATCAGAGAGTTCAAAAAAATGAAGCCACCGAGATTCCAAGGGGGTATAGAGCCGATGAAAGCCGAAGCGTGGGTTTTGGAAATGGAAAAGCTGTTTGAGATCTTCCCCAACACCGACGTTCAGAAGGTGTCATTGGCAGCCTTTACATTAGATGACGACGCTTGCAGATGGTGGATGATGGTTCGAGAAGGCAATCCAGACTTGACCTGGACCCAATTTTTGGAGTTGTTTTACAACAAGCATTTCCCCCTAAGTGTTCGAGATCGCAAGACTACCGAATTTCAGACTTTGACGCAAGGCAATAGAACAGTGGTTGAATACGACCATGCTTTTACCGAGTTGGCGAGGTATGCACCCCACATGGTCAACGATGAATATATGAAGGCTAGGAAGTTTGAAAGTGGGCTTCGTGGACCGATACAAGACCGAGTTAACATGCTCAACATGCCAACTTACGCCGGAGTATTGGACAAAGCCATTCTGGCCGAAGCTAACTTGAACAGATACCAGAGTTCAGGAGAGAGCCAGAGGAAGAGGCAGAATTATGACAATCGCCGAGCACAATTTGGTACCAAGAAGAAGGCTAGCGATCCTGGTTTTCCCTTTCTGTATTTGTTGTATTCCGGACTTTGGTTCCGTGGAGTTGGTGGTTGTATACCTTGTTGTCTTCCTTTAATTCCTTGTGTTTGAGTTTTAGGATATGTTGCGCATGTTTTAAACGGGTGGATTGAGTTTTGGTCTCTAGTGTTGTTGCCCAGAATTTTGGTGTTACACTCGAGCGGGTCATTATGCGCTCGAGTGGAGTTTGGTTTTTAGTTGTCCGCTCGAGCGGGTCTTCTTGTGCTCGAGCGGGGTTTACACCCTTCCAGTATTTCGTGCCTCTGCAAAACTTCTGCAGGTGTGTTTTTCACGCTCGAGCGGGTTTCCTTACGCTCGAGCGGGCCTTTTGGCACTCGAACGGGTAGTTTTTTTTTTTTGAAAAGTTTTGGGAGATGAACATCTGCGCTCGAGCGGACTAGTTTTTCACGCTCGAGCGGATGTGTTTTGCTTTTGTTTCTCGGTGCTCGAGCGGGACCAGATTTTTGTGCTTGACGCTTGAGCGTTCTATTCTCCGCTCGAGCGGGTCGTGCATATATGAGTCATCCGAACCATTTTTGAGAGCTCCTCTCTCTAGAATCTCCATTCTCTCTAGGGTTTGATCTAGCTAGGGTGTTCCCCTTTCTTTCGGCCTTTACAAAAAGTATGTTGATCGTTGAGGGCTATATTTTGATCCAAGAATTTTGGGATTTGGAGCATCTTCGTTTCCTTCATCTTCTTCGTTGGGTTTCATCTTTGAGGTAGGGATTCCTACTCATCTTTATGGGCTTGACCTAGATTATGAGCTTTTGTATAAATGGTTTTGGATTTTGGAAGTTAGGGTTTCAAATGTGTGATTTTGAAAAGAGGGGTTTTGTTTCTTTTGAACCATAACCGTGTATTTGGGTTTCAAAATGAGTATGTTGATGTTTTTGGTAATATTTGGACCCTTGGGGGTCAAGATTGAGAAAATGGGGAGAAAGCCCTAAATTGTGTATAAATTAATTGGTATAACTAATTTGAGAAAGTTATGGATTTGTGAAATTGAGTTGAATATAATGTTAGCAGTTCATTATGAGATGGAATAGTAGAGTCAGATTAATAAATCGGTCACTTTTGAAAATGCGGATAATTTATCTATTGGTTCTTTTATTATCTGTTTAGAAATAATTGCCTTAGGCTACCGGTGGAGGGTAGTTTTGATTGTTGTAGACAATGCATGATGATTAGGCAAACCAAAACTAATCGATTGGATGTGTCATCGAATATGACGGTTGAAAGAATACATTAATTTTATGTATTGATTGAAATTGTATATGATAACTGTTTATATACATTGCTTTGTGTGGGAGGAGATAGGGGATGTACTCCATGGTTTATTGGAAGATGGGGGATGGACCTCTAAACCAGAAATTGTTTAACATTGATGCAGCACTACAATGTGTATCATTCGTGAAGTCTAGAAGTGTTTTGCTTGACATTGATACAGCACTAAAATGTGTATCATTTGTATTGATTGATTGAACTTGTATATAATAACTGCTTATATACAATGCTTTGTGTGGGAGGAGATGGGGGATGTACTCCACGGTTTATTGGAAGATGGGGGATAGACCTCTAAATCGAAAATTGTTTGACATTGATACAGCACTACAATGTGTATCAGGTGTGAAGTATAGAAGTGTTTCCGTGTTTATTTGATATAGCACTAAAATGAATATCATTTGAGAAGCATGGGAATGTCTTGTCTGACTGTGATACAACACCAAAATGTGTATCTATTATGGAGTATGAAATGTTTAAAATGAGTTATTATCTCACCTGAAATAGAAATACCGTAGCCGTAAGATGTGATCTCATTTAAGATGATTGGCCTAGTTCTGAATCGTAATTATAAATCGAGGATCTGATAGGAAATGGAAGTTGAAATGGAACATGGATATATTAGTCATGGGATTGAATAGTATTATAAGTTGTGTACGAGTTAAACATTTATCAATTGTTGACATTTTAGTTATTGTTCATACTATGTTTAGCATATCTCTACTGGGCATTGGCTCACCTTATATGGGACATCATTTTCAAGTTCAGGTGTTATGCCGTCTCCGAGACCTTAGCTTGGAAGGTTGAGGGAGTTGAAGATTCTTATTTGTTAATTTTGTTGTATTACATGTATATCAAGCCAAGGGCTTAATTTGTATTCTGAGTTAGTACTCTTCTTTGTAACCCAAGTGTTGACTTGGAAAGTTGTAAGTCCATAGGGCATTTACTTTAATTGCTAACATGTAATACATTTTGTAAGAATACTCAGATGATTGTAATATAATATCTCTTTTCTGTACCTTGAATGTATGATATTATGGGTTTATTTTGAGGGCATTACAAGGGTCAAGGGTAGTTCAAGAGAACACCCTACCGAAAATATTGCCGAGTCTTAGGGACCCCCTAGATTGTTCTACCTCGACCTGGGTATAGGCCAGTTTAACCGAAGAGTGAATTTTTCTTCACTCACCCTCCTCGGGATCGAGTCCTTTGTTTAGACTTCGTCACACCCATGGTTCTGGTGCGTAGATTCCAAAAAGCTTTGAGCCCGCAAGTGTTCTAGGACTTATTAACGGAGCGACTTTTAGATTACATTCGAATCTGTTTGAAGCCAAGCGCTTTGGATCTCTAGGTTCATTGATCCGAACCCTTTTGAGTCCGAGCTCAAATAGGTCTCTAGGTTCGTGGTTCCAAACCTTTTCAAGACTAAGCCAATACCTCAGAAAATGAATCTCCTTCGAGGGTTTCATATCTTTTGAAAGCAACGGTTAACCTCCTCGGACGCTTGTATGATCTAAGCCTCCTCGGATGGGCTTGTTGGACTCTCTTTAGAGATATATTCTTGATGGGTCTTCCTTGGCCCAATTTGTTGAGCTTGAGTTATTTCTTACATATTAAATAGACTATTAGCCTAACAAGAACTAGATAGTCAACAACCACCACCAAACCTAACACAACCAATCCCAAGCCCAACAACTACTATCTACATTCAACCCCTATAATGGGGGACAAACAAACACCATCACAAAAGGTATCAAACTCCTATCTATAAGAGTTGAAGCAAAAATCTCACACCACAAAAGGTACCACATAATCACTAAGTAAAATGTTAATTAATCATTTATCAATTGGTAAAATATAAAATAAAATAAATAAGCCAAGCCTAACTATTATGCTGTTTTTGGTTTGGAGATTTGGGGAGGGATTTGAAAAGAGAAAGGAAAAATGTAGGTGAAATATGAATAAATATACCTACATTTCACCTAATTTCTAAATCTCTCATCAAATCTCTCAATCAAACACAATATTAGAGACTCGAAATTTTCCAATAAAATTGTGGTCTCAAAAATAACTAAGAGGTAAATAGACGTTTTTCTGCTTAATTCTATTTATACATTTTTTATTACTCTATCTGTTTTAAATTGTTTGCTTATTTTCATTATTTCAAACATCTCAAAAAATCATATATATTTTTTAATTTATTTTTTTGAATGAAAACTCTATCTACAAGAACTAATTTAGATATTTTAACTTGTGGGAAAAAATTACAAACCCACTCTGAGGCCATGTTTGGCAATTTGTCTTTCTTAGTAACTTTTTCATTTTTTGGTGCGGTGAAAAAGTTAATATGTTTGAAATGATTTTTTAGTAATTGAATAGAGAATTGTATGAAAAAAAGTGAATAATTGATATGTATATTGTGACGTTTTAACTTTTTTGGCTTTGATTTTTTTGTGAATTTTCTACTTTCTTAACTAAAAACATCAATAACAAATTAAGGAATTTAAAATAATAAAATTTATTAAATATTTCTCTACCACGTTTATGCAAATCATTGTTGAGATACTCATAGTAGTAACGGAATTGGGAGACATGCTAAAAAGATGCAATTAGGTTGGTGAACTAGAAATGCATGAAAATGCATGATAGTAATACCAACAAATCGTCCATCTCCTAGCTGTGATTAGAAATTCAAATGTACCTTTTTATGTGAAAATTTCTATTGTGAGAGAGAGAGGGTACTCACTCTTGCATTTAGTCGTGGTCCTCATTAGAGAGAGAATTTTAACAATTTCAAAGGGTAACCAGTTCTAATTTGTTTATTTGTATCTTGTTATTAAGCAAAAATCAAATCAGTTCTATTGTTGATTGTGGTCAATGAGAGGAAAGTATAAAAAATTAAACCACCAGTAACACTTTTTATATGATTTATTGTTTCTTCACTTGTTTGAGAGATCGAAGCTCTTTCTTTTTATCTGTCATTTTTTCCTTTTAATAGAAGTTAGTAATTTTTTTTCCTTATTTCTCATGTTGTTATCAATAATACAGGTTGTGTTTCCTTGCCTGAAAGAATTGAGGATTATGTACATGGACAACTTTGAACAGATATGGATAAGCACACCTCCAACCAACTCCTTCAACAAACTAACACGTTTGTATGTAGACGGGTGTGACAAATTACTGTATGTTGCTCCATCAAAACTACTTGGAAGTTTGCAGAATCTACAATCACTTGAGATAAAATATTGTGAGTCCATAGAAGAGATATTCAAAACCAGAGAATCAAATGCAGGGAAAGGAATAGTTTCAAGAGATGACGCAACAAGCGAACAAGTTGAAAATATTCCCGTGCCTCCTCAATTAGAAAGTGTTTCCCTTAAAAAATTACCACACCTGGTAAGCTTTTGCTCTGGATATAAATTGCCACCATCAGTGCAATTGTCAATACAAGAATGTCCCTCCTTTAGACCCCTAATGTGAGAGAGAAAATCAATAAATCTTTCCATTCCAATGAAGAGGTATGTCATTCTCTTATTTATATTCATCCAAAACCTTCATATTCATTATGTAGAGACATGGAACAACTGTATAGCTCTTATTTATTTTTTCTATGAAATACAAGTCCATATATATAGACTATCATACAGAGTTTATTCTAGACAATCCCTTTTCTTTACAACTCATGCCACATGCACTCTTGCTTTACAATTCATGCCACATGCACACTTGCTTTACAACTCATGCCACACTCACTCTCATTTTACAACTCATGCCAACACTCCCCCTCAAGTTGGTGCAAAGATGTCGCCAATGCCCAACTTGTCGAGTGAGTTGTAGAACACTTTACTTGACACGCCTTTAGTTAGCATGTCTGCCAGTTGATCTTCTGATTTAACAAACGGAAACTGAACTATCCCAGTCTCGAGCTTTTCTTTGATGAAATGTCGATCCACTTCAACATGCTTTGTACGATCATGTTGGACCGGATTGTGAGCAATACTAATGGCTGCTTTGTTATCACAAAATAATTCCATTGCTGAAGCAGGTGGGAAACCAAATTCTGTAAGTAACTTCCTTAACCAAAGGAGTTCGCAAAGTCCCTTATTCATCGCTCTGAACTCAGCTTCTGCACTGGAAAGAGCCACGACCTTTTGTTTCTTACTCCTCCAAGTAACAAGGTTTCCTCCTACAAAGGTGAAATATCCCGAAGTAGATCTTCTGTCAGTATTGTTGCCTGCCCAATCTGCATCTGTGTAACCACCAATATTTAGATGATTATTCTTAGAGAACATAAGTCCTTTCCCTGGGGCTGATTTCAAGTATCGAAGTATTCGAACAACTGCATTCATATGATCTTTACTAGGACAGTGCATGAATTGACTTACAACGCTCACAGCATATGTGATATCTGGTCGAGTATGTGCCAAATAGATTAGTCTTCCAACTATCCTTTGATACCTCTCTTTATTCGCAGGTAGCTGATCAGAATACTCTCCTAGGTGATGATTCTGAACAATTGGAGTGTCCTCAGCCTTACAATCAAGCATTCCAGTTTCTGCGAGTAAATCCAACACATACTTTCTTTGGGATAGAAAGATGCCCTGCTTTGACCGAGCCACCTCAATTCCCAAAAAATACTTCAACCCACCCAAATTTTTCATTTCAAATTCGGTCGCCAAATATTCTTGGAGTTTAGAAATCCCCCCAACGTCATCTCCAGTAATTATCATATCATCAACATAAATAATCAACGCTGTTATCTTTCCCTTGTAGTGTTTTAGGAATAGTGTATGATCTGAATTGCTCTGCTTGAAACCACATTGTCGCATAGCCATGCTAAACCGTCCAAACCATGCACGGGGAGATTGCTTCAAGCCGTATAGTGCCTTATTCAGTTTACATACGACTCCATTTTGAGAAGATGAAAATCCAGGTGGAACATCCATATATACTTCCTCCTTGAGATCACCATGAAGGAAGGCATTCCGTACGTCAAACTGATGCAGTGGCCAATCTAGATTAGCTGCAAGAGACAATAATACCCTGACTGTGTTCAGCTTCGCCACTGGAGAGAACGTCTCATGATAATCTATGCCATAAGTCTGTGTGTACCCCTTTGCCACAAGTCTTGCCTTATGCCTCTCAATAGATCCGTCAGCCATGTGTTTGATAGAAAAGACCCATTTGCATCCGACAGTCTTCTTCCCTTTCGGCAGAGGAATAAGTGTCCATGTCTGATTTTTCTGAAGAGCCGCCATTTCCTCTTGTATAGCATGCATCCATTTCGGATCACTCAAGGCTTCGGGTACTTGGTTAGGAATATGATCAACAGACAACTGGTGTACAAATGTTTTGAGTGAATCTGATAACCTCTGAGATAAGACATGATTGGCAATCGGATATATGGATTTCTTACTCACATGATCTGGAGAGTATCGGTCTGGTGGTTTTCCACGGTTATGCCTGAAAGGTAATTGATAACCAACAGAGGTATCACAAGCATTATCAGGAGGAGGAGTAGTTACCTTACGAATATTCGCAAGAGATTGATCAGTCTCGGGTATTAGAGGTTGATGAGTGGGGTCTTCATCGTCGCGACTTCTACCAGGTTCTTCTCTACAGTCAGCCATACAAGCTGGTGTAGTTATGATTTCCATTCCAGGGTCAGCAGTCCTTCCTGATACATCAGTAGGAGCGGCGGTTGTAGTAGTGATAGAAGCTGCGGTAGGCTCGGGATAAGCTACTTCTGTCCCCATTGCTAGGAAATCGAAAACAGCCCAATTTTGCTCTTCATTATGTCGTATCTCCCCCTGAAGAGGAGAATCGATCATGGGGTTAGGGAAAAAGAACTCAGACTCGAGAAATGTGACATCCATGCTAACATAAGTACGTCGGGTGGGGGGATGATAACATCGATACCCTTTCTGATGCGTTGCATAGCCCAGAAAAAAACAACGTAGAGCACAAGGATCAAGCTTAGTACGTTGAGGTTTCGGGAGATGTACGAAAGCAACACACCCAAATATCCGAGGTGGGAGCATCAGGACATAGGGTAAAGAGCCATGGCATGAGAGAGCCTGAAGCGGTGTCTGAAAGTCCAAGACTTTGGAAGGCATGCGATTCAACAAATAAACTGTTGTAACAATGGCATCGGCCCAATAACTACGAGGGGCATGGGCACCAATCAAAAGGGCCCGAGCAGTCTCCAAGATATGTCAGTTTTTCCGTTCCGTCACACCATTCTGTTGAGGAGTGGCAGAGCAACTGGTCTCATGAATGAGACCACGAGTGTTAAAATAACTCTTGAATGCATCATTCATATATTCGCCACCATTATCGGAGCGGAGAATCTGAAGCTTGGCAGAGAATTGAGTCTGAATCATGGCATGGAAGGACTGGAAAAGAGGAAATACGTCACTCTTATGTTTCAACAAATAAACCCAAGTCATGCGAGTACAGTCATCCACAAAGGTCACAAACCAACGAACCCCAGAAGGAGTTAAAACTGGAGAAGGTCCCTAAACATCGGAGTGTACCAAAGTAAATGGAACATTACTTTTATTCAAACTCAAAGGATAAGGCACACGGTGACTCTTGGCCAAAATGCAAGTGTCACATTTAAAATCAGACTCACTAATGGCAGAAAATAAATCGGGTAACAAATGCTTTAAATAGCTAAAGGATGGATGCCCCAAGCGACGATGCCAAAGCCAAATCTGTTGACGTTTCACATTGGGCACTTGTTGTACATGATGAGCTTGGCCGGGACTGAAATCATCCATAACATATACCCCCCCCCCCCCTCTTAGTACCACGACCAATGATCTCCTTGGTGAGAATATTCTGAAGAAAACAAAACTTGGGATATATTAGTGCACAACAATTGAATTCTTCAGTAGCTTGTCCCACAAATATTAATTTACTTGATAGGGATGGAACAAGTAAAGTGTTTGACAATGAGAGTGAGGAAGAGAGAGAGACAGTGCCGGCTCCAATAACCGGATAAGTGACCCCATTGGCATTAGCAATATTTACCCGTTTTGGTTGAGTAATAGAAGTAAAGTCATTGGGATCAAACGTCATATGATCGGTGGCTCCCGAATCAAGTATCCAACCATTAAAGGCATCCGGAATGGAATTAAATAAAGCGTAACCACAGTTACCTGAAGCACTGAAAGGGGTAGAGCCATCTAGGAGATGAGAAGTACTTGTGGATGTTAGAAGAGACAACTCGGGCTCCGCATGTGCTAAAGCCGCCCGTCCCGAAACACTGTTGACAGCAGCTTCACTTTCACTTTGTTTCCGGGCTTTGAACTCGTCCCACCATTCTGGAAACCCATGTAATTTAAAACAGGTCTCACGGGTGTGTTTGGGCTTGCCACAATAAGTACATCCATGACCTTCAGTAGATGGCTGCCCAGAGCTACGGCTGGAAGAAGACAAACCAGATTTGGGCAGCGCTGCACTGGACCGAGTTCCAGCTGCAGGCCGAGTTCCAGCTGCAGATTTCCCAGTTGGGACCATCGATAGCTGCTGTTTCAGAGGCTGCGGATTGGAGCGGGTTCCTCCTCGAGATGCCATAGCAGCGCCAACCTGTCCATCTGTGCTGACCATCATCACGGACTGTCGTGAATCTTCACGGCGAACATAGGCATATGCCTGTTCGACTGAGGGGAACGGGTTCATGAGGAGTACGTCGCTACGAACCTTGTCAAGCCGATCGTCTAAGCCATCAAGAAAGGTATACACTCGATCCTCTTATAGAATGGAAGTAAATTTCTGAATATCATTGGGACAGACCATCGGATTGGGGCGTCGGAAATCGATCTCCCTCCATAAGGCCTGAAGGCCATTGTAGTAGGCTTCAATTTGCCCACCGCCCTGTCGCATCTTGGTCACCCGTTTCTTGAGATCATAAACCTGCGATGTGTCTGTGCCATCAAAAAAAGTTGTGGCGATGGCATCCCACACTGCTTTTGCCGTTGGGAATCGAATGAAATTACCAATCATGCTTGGTTCCATGGAGTTAATTAACCACCATTTCACAATCGAATTTTCAGTCCGCCATTTTCGCCATGTTGGGTCAGTTTGTTGGGGCTGCTGGAGATCTCCATTGATGTATCCAAGTTTATCCTTGCCGGAGATATACATCTCCAAAACTTGGGACCACAGAGCATAGTTGGTGCCATCCAACTTGATGCCGATCGGTGCAGCGGAAAGTTCATGGGTTGGTGCCTGGTTCTGAGTCAGGGTCTGGGACAGTAAATCTGTCATTCTGGATGTTAGGTCTTCTAGGGTTGGGTTGGTAATGGATGTTTGGTCTGTGGATGGAGTTGCCATAGTCGGCGTGAAGGTGTAAAGTGTGAAGCAGAAAGCCTAGGATCTCTGCTCTGATACCATGTAGAGACATGGAACAACTGTATAGCTCTTATTTATTTTTTCTATGAAATACAAGTCCATATATATAGACTATCATACAGAGTTTATTCTAGACAATCCCTTTTCTTTACAACTCATGCCACATGCACTCTTGCTTTACAATTCATGCCACATGCACTCTTGCTTTACAATTCATGCCACATGCACACTTGCTTTACAACTCATGCCACACTCACTCTCATTTTACAACTCATGCCAACACATTATTATTAACTTTGTCTAACACATACTGATTAATGTTAGTAATGTACAGTAGTAATTTGAATTTGTAATTTTAATGGTGAAATATAATTTGAAAGGGTTTCTACTAATTTATAGAATTTGAAATAGCACAAGAATTAAATTACATGAAGTTCAATGTTGGAGACTAGTTCGCACTATAATATTGGCCGCCGACACACCGAAGTATTGTGATTTTAGTGATTTGCTAGAAGTATTTGCTACTTTTTCTCAACCTTACATTACATGAACTCAAGTATGAGTGTCCAATATAAGTATACGTTGATATCCATAGACACTGAATAGATTTCATATGTTTCAAACATTAATATTTATATTATTCGAGTAAAATGGTATTTAAAAATTAATATAGACCATGTCTTATGCATAGTTATATAATCAAATCAAGGGAAATGCTAGTTAAGTATTTTTGAAGTAAATGTTACGAATTTTTGTAACAAATGTTACATAATTTGTTGGTGTAGTGTTATGATAATTTTTGATTTTTAAAATGAAATTACAATAATCATGATACAGTCACATATTTTATGGTAGTGTAATTTTTTTTTTTTTTCTTATCGAAATGTTACAAAAAGTTGAAATATAATATAATCTATTATTGTTGAGTAACATTTTGATGAAAAAGTGTAACACTATAAAAATATGCAACTGTACAGTTATTGACTTGGTGTAGTTGTTCAAATTGCTTACAGGTGATTCAATATTGTGATATGTTTAGACAAGGTTAGCTCTGCCTTTACATGGGAGTCCAGATTATCAAAGAAAATTTGGCTCATTATCATCTTATGTTAGCTAGTATATCACAAATATGCTGAATGATGGTTATTTGTTCATTTGGATGTGTCAAAATTGACTTTATTTTTATTTTTTTAGTTTAAGATTTGCTTGGTTTGGGCTGCATAATAAGTATGTAAATCTAAGAGACCATTTGATTATGTGTAATACTATATATTGTTATGAACCATGGTTGTGTATACTGTTGTTGGATTTGAAAAATATTATTGTGTGGACCAATATCTATCTATAAAAGTTTTTAATAGTTGGATGTCATGTCTTTTCCTTTGGTAAGGATGTGATTGATTTTGAATTAGTGTATGTATACAGTAGGATACATATAGACTCTTATGTGTTTAGAAGCAAAAATATATACTCTTTCATGTTAACAATTTATTTTAAAATCCCTAAATTGTTAAGACCTTATTCTGGATGGAATTATCAAACAAGACAACTAAGCGCTTATTCTTGCCATTGAAAGCAAGAATTCTTCTAAACTATGTATGGACAATTCCCTCCTTTGTCAAAGCCTTGATTTTGGAAGGCTGAAGGATAAAGAATTACCTATCCCTTTTTCCCAAACTATGTTTTCATTCTCTCATTTGTGTTAGAGTTTACGGACTTAAAACTATATTTCACTACATAAATCACCAATAATAATTGGGGTATTTACCCGTCGTTTTTGTGAGAGAAATAATAATTTATGCAATAAAATAATTGTGGAGGATGGATTTGTTTCCCCAGGTAGGTAATGAAAATGTGCGTCTAAGCTTCTGCCTATCCTGCAAAATAATCCAAAGTCAGTTATCTTCTCGACTTACAATGGTTGGGAAGACTCTCCAATAATCGAGTCAAATATCTTGATCATACATAAGGCTGCAAATGAATCGAACTGTTCACGAACAAGCTCGGCTCGGCTCGTTAAGAGCTCGGCTCGACTCATTTATCTTTATTTAAATTATATAATAAATACATTATTTATATATTAAATAATATATAAATATATTTAAATAATATAAATAATATGTAAAAAAATCTTATCGAGCCGAGCCGAACTCGAGTTTCATTAATATTAAAAGCCGAGCCTAGCTCAAATCCAGTTATTTATAAACCGAGCTCGAACTCAATAAATGAGCTCGATAAGCAAATGTACCGAGCTCAAGCTCAGCAAAACTCAGCTCTGCTCGACTCATTTGCAATAGAAAATTATAATGAATTGTTTGTTTTGTATGTTTGTGCTTAGAATGCTGCTTAGTTCTCTTTTTATAGTCAAACGATGTTCAACTTGCCATTGTCATATGGCGTTGGATATCTCCTCTTTTATCAAACGGATGGCCCTCATCAGAAGTCACTTCTTAGAGATCGGCTAAACTATGCCTCTTATAATGATCAACTACATTGTGTTTCTTTTAGCCGATCATGCTTTGGGCTTGTCACTGTGCTAGGTCTTCTTCTTCTTGGGTTGTTTGGGCATAAGATATTTGGGCCAAACTTCTACTCCCCACAATAATATGTAACATTTTTATGAGGGTGTTTGGTGGGGATTATGCAAGTAGCTTATAACTTAGTTTAATTTAAAAATTTGTGACAGATTGTTTAATACAATTTCTGTTTATAGCTTATTAAATAGAAATAATTTAAATAAACTAAAAAAATTTGATTTTGCAGAAGTTGAGGAGAGTGCTTTTAACTTCAATTTTCTGATTATTAGCCTTTAACTTAAAATAATCTTCACTAAACACCCCCATAAGGTGCAGCAATACTATACTATTATATTGCTTATTTGTAATGCAACTCATTATATTTATAGTTTATTGGGCAAATAGAGAGATTTTAGTGAAAAAAAACCCATAAATATATGTTTGAAAAAAGATTGGGAGCTCTAATTTATGAGTTCTAGAGAGCTCTAATCTGTGATCGACCTCATGTGATGTGTCACGCTCCGTTTTTTATTACTCGAATAACATTACCAATATTCATTAATTAAGTTCATTTACAAATGACAATTCATCCTTTGATGAAATAATAAATAATTAAATATACATATTTCCTCTCGTAATACAATAAAGACATTTACATACGAATAAAAAAAATGCCCTGAGATTTACAATAAAAGAGGGGACACTATTCTTTACAAAAAAATAGCACTCAACCAAACAAACAAATGAAGTAGTACAATCCATCACTACATTACACTTATGAAATGGTAAAACTCATTGTTTGATCTTCAAATCCAAAAGCATTCCCTGTACACATGTACAGGTAGGGGGTGAGCAACCACTAACTCACCAAACAGGCTCATATTAAAACATTAGAAGATATGCGAGTACAAAGGTACTCATACATATACGTGAAATCATATCATGTCAAACCATATGATTCTATTACATAATCTCTTAAATTCAATTTATTTAATTAACCATAACCAGTTAACTTAAATAAATAAGCATGCCTCAACAGTAACATAACACCCCTTTTAATTTATTCAATTATCTCATTGTCAATTGAATCAAATAATTAAACAATTCATAATGACATCTAACAATGCATCAAATACATTTATACAATCTTATGAGATGAATGCATATGTCATGTCATGCTCAAAATATTTTTCTCATCTTTTGAAAATCTTATGCACAATGCCAATTTAAAAATACATTAATCCAACAATAGTAATAAATTTTGGGGCGTGATATGATGTGATGTTTTGATCATGATTTTTTTTTTTTTTTTTGAATTTCCACATCGCTGGAGCTGGGTTTAGAGCCCCGGTTAGAGAGCTCTCTATCATTTCTGATATATGTTCTTCTCAGTTGCCACAAAAAACATAGCAATCACATTAATACACAAAGAGATAGACCAAGTTTTGATCATTGGAGGGCCCAAAAAGAAGACATTAGGCTGATTCGAACAGGAAGATAGGTCTGGTTGAATTTGAAATCAATAGATTTTTATTTCATTAGTAAACCATTAAATTTTTCATGCTATCAATTGAAAATTAATAAAATCTTGTCAAAGTTTAATTAAATATGTAGTTTAACGATGATATATGACATCACTAACAAATGAAAGTTCTATATTGCAGTAATAAGAAACTAGCATATCGCTCGTACTATGCACGGATTGTGTTTACAATTATCTATATATATAAATTGTGATTTTTAATTTTTTTTTAAATGTCTTCTTTTTTTCCTTTTTTATATTATATTAAAGTTTAATATTTTGATAATAATCATATGTGTTAAACTTTTCAATGAATTAAATGTCTTTTTTTTTTATTATATTATATTAAACTTTAATATTTTGATAATAATCATATGTGTTGGAATTTTCAAGAAATTTTTTTTATGCTTGTTCTTAATGCATTAAAATATTATTATGAGGGATAATAATCATATGTGTTGAGACTTTTCAAGGAATTCATATGTGTTGGATTTTAAAGAATTTTTTTTATGCTTGTTCTTATTGCATTAAAGTGTTATTATGATGGTAAGACTTGGGAGTTGGGAGAAATTAATAAATGTTAAGATTTTTTTTTTTTTTAAATCAAAAAATCAGGAAATTTAGTTTGGGAGATTGGGACTCTCACAAGACTTGGGGTTAAAAACCCCTTTTACTTAATATATAGTATAGATAATGGTTAGGTTAATGAGATTTTTCTATATATATATATATATATATATATATTTTGAGATAAAAATTCAGAATAGAGGATCAGATTCTTTGATGCCTCTGAGACAACATGACTCCTTTGATCCTTCTATCCATCTCTTTTTTTTCCTTTTTCTCATTTTTATTTTCCTTTCTTTTCACTTAAGAAAATTAAGATCCAAATACAATCTAACTGTTTTTAAAATAAATAAATAAATCTTAACTAAATTATAGATTTTTTTTTTTTTTTTTTTCCGTCAACCACACATATGATGTAGGGTTTGCATTCTATATCTATGTGTTTAGTTGATAACAAAAATCAATAACAACATAAGAATTTGTAGTAGAGTTTTGCTTTTTTTAATCTAGGCCACTGGAAGACTAAGGCCTTGTTTGAGATGTAATTTTTTGACTAAAATAATTAATAAAGACAAAAAAAATTAAAATAGTTAATTAGACAAAATTTTACATACAAATTATAATCATTTTATTTTTTCTCTCATAATTAGGGGTAGACATCGTGTCATGTCGAGTCGTGTTCATGTCGTGTCATCTATCAAAATTAATTCAATACTAATCCGACTCGTTTATTATTTCATGTTATCGTGTCATGTCATTTTCGGTCCGTATTCGGCTCGTGTCGTGTTCACATGTCATGTCGAAAAATTTAACTATTAACTAAAACTATCAAATGTATGAAAAAAATTGAAATTTCTTCACAAGTCAAATTTAATAAAACTAATCTCTATTAAATGAAATTATTTATAAAAATATTTAATTTCAACCTCATTTTATTTTCTTAATTTATAAAATTTATATTTTATTATTATATTTTTTACTAAATTAACTCAAATAATAGACAAAAAATACATTAAGTTCAATTAAAAGCAAATAGAAACCTATATTAAACTCTAATTTTTTTTATAGATAGATAAACCTATCTGAAACTTAAAATCGTATTTTATATACTTTTTAATAAATTGGATATAATTATGTAAGACATAAAAAAATGTCATGATACTCTTTACTGGAAGTAATATTAGAATGTGTAACTAATTCCTCATTATATGGGTTATCCATGTTAATTTCGTGTTATACATAATTGACACTAATCCGACTTGTTTCATATTCGTATTATCAGGTTGTGTCATATACGTGATAGTGTCAAGAAGTAGTCAATCTTAATTCGTTAATTTCATGTACAGTTTCAGTCGTGTTATTGTATCGTGTCGTGTTGCAAATTCTCATCCGTACTCACAACCATTAAATCAACTACACAAAAAAAAAAAAAAAAAAATACTCCAAATATAATTTTTTTAGTTAGACTAAAATAGTTAAATAGTTAAAAAATTATGCTAAAAAAGCTCATCCTAAACAAGGGATAAAACTTCTACTGTATAATTGAGTTATTACAATATGTTTTTGGAAAAGTTTACAAAAATTAGTTGGTGAAAAAATTAATAATTATTATTTTCTATGTTTTCCCTTATTTTTCAATATGAAAATAATTTTAGGAAGAATTATTTATAAGTCTTATTTTTGGAGTCTTATGTTACATATGGTCCTAAGTAAAAACTTATGTTCCCATAAGTCCTATAAGAAGTTACTTGACACATTTACCCTTAATAGTAGTTGTTAATATCATAAATAATATAAAAACCATATATAGGAAATTGAATGTTACCATAGATCATATCCATGTAAATGTGATTTGTGGAAATTACAGGTTCACTTAGGTAGAATTTTAGGGATCAAAAAGAAGTAGATATGTTTTGTGGCTCTACGCTAATGTGAACGGTTGATTCAGTTGATAACATTTCGAAACCCACCACGAACAGGAGAAGGGGCGCGATTCGACCGACACGTTCGACGGGAAGGTGGTAACAAAATACCGTTTCTGGTGAATGAGGAGGAATGATGGCTCCAAAACGTAAGTGTGGATTTGCCCCTGTTTTGCAATGTTCATTAATTTGATTTTAATTAACAACCCAGAACTAGGGTTTATGTGAATATGAGATTTTTGATAATTTTGATAAACTTCAGTCATAATATGTTATGTTACTTGTATATTTTGTGAGTTTTGTAAAGAATAAAAGATTTTACAGTTTTCGATTTGAAAATAGTATGTATGTGGGGGTTGTAGGATGGGGGTTCGGCGGGTTGTCCAGTATGGGTGTTTTATGCTTAATTCGTTGTTGTATTGCCTGGTACGTGGTCTATTTGTTTTTATTTTTTTTCGATCCATGCAAAGTATCGTGTTTGGTAGACTGTTTTTGGGGGTTTCTCGTTGTGGTACAATGTCATTTGGTTCTACGCATTAACTTTAAAAAATCAGTTGTTGGATGTGAATGGTGCCACGTCTTTGTGTTATGTGTTGTACAGTTAATGAATGTGATTGTGACCCAATGTTAAATTACTGTTGAATGTGAGTGGAAGCACATGTTTGTTGGACTTTGTGTATAGTGCCACGTTGTTGTACATTGTTGTTTGGTTGTTTTCATTCAGATATAAAAGTAAGTTGTCAAACATGGCTGGTGCTACGTCCTATTTTGATGTACTTTAAGGTTTGTGAATGTATCAAGATATTCGAGGGACAATGTTTGTAGATTGTGACATGAAGAGGAACAATGAAAGTAACATGGTTTGGGGTGTGTCGTTGTGGTTTCATGTCAGCATATGAAGAGGTCACGTTCGTGTTCGTAGTGGTTTTGGTTGTTAAGCTTCACGTAGTACATTTTTGTTATATTTTTTGGTTCAGATTACTGCTTTAATCGGCATGCGTGACATTATTCATGATTACGTCGAGTACTTCACAGTCACATTTGAAACCACGGACGTGTATGTGGGTGCGTAATTACTTCTAAATTTCTGAATTGTGTGACGGTAATTTTCGTTATAATGTCTATTGGAATTCGCGAGAAGAATATTACATGTTTGAACTGTGAATGTGCAACTGAATATTTAGAACACAACAACACATGTACAAAGTGGCACTTGAACATGTCCTTTAAATGTTATCACGTTTGTATTCGAGGTGTGTTAAATGGAAATTGACTCATTTCACAGTATGTCTTTTATTGTGACATTAGTTGATAAAATGGCATGCGCCACGTTATGCTAGATGTTGTGTTTTGGGCTGAAGACGTTAACCTCCATGTTTGTTATTTTTTAATTTGTTGTAATGAACCAGTAGTGTTGTCGTGCTGCGAATCACAATGCTATTCTGTCATTTGGATTTTGTTTACATGATTTATAAGTACATTCATACTAAAGAATGATGTGAATTAATGAATATACAGATAATGATGTGAATTAATGAATTGTGACATTAGTGAAGCGTAATGGAATGTGAAAATGTTGTAATTAATTTTAATGTTTAGTAAATGAAGTAAACACAGTTGTTAAGGCATACATAGATAATGTTTTGGTCTTCACATGTTGTATTGTCATCCAATGTGAATGGGTTTGAATTGAACACATGTACAACCACATGCTATCGTACCAAATTTTAATATTAACGAGGAACATACTAACATATATTGTTACATATTGCTATTAATTTACATATTCGCATAAGTTATTAGTGGCAACTTGTTTGTATACAAAATGTGAAATATTTGTGACATGTTTTTCGGGAGGAACAATTAAAGGTACACCACAAAAGGGCTGTAAGGCGAAATTGAACATCTATGAAGGGACTACATCTGGTAAAAGACGACGGTGTCAAACTCCGTCACGGAATGTGAACGTAGTAGGGCAAAGTAGTGTTCGAAAAAGAAAGAAGCTGAAATATGAGCCTCAACAACCATTAACCAAACAACCAAGATTTTGCTACCGTTCCAACATCGCTGGAATTATGAAACTGGTGGCAGCGTCAAATTTGAAAGATGAGCATTTGCATTATCTTCAAAAAACACCGTTTTGGTTTCTGTTGGATGTAATGCAAAAAACTGATCTAAACCAATATGAATTCCAAAAATGCAATGATATTGTAATGATGATCATTCAAACATTTGTTCCAGAAAAGTCTGCTTTCACAAAAGTTAATGTGCGAGCACTATTGACAATGTTTGTGAGATGCTGTAAAAACCAAGTCCAATTTGCAGTCGTTTCGGAGTCAACAATAGCAAAAGCTAATGGAAATAAACTTGGCAGATTTGACAAGTTTTATGTTAGATGTGTAATATTTTTAAGAAAGTTTACGTTCACATTAACAATTGTTCACAATTCAAATCGCACCATACACAATAATATGAAAATAACATTAAATTAGAAACGATCTTGCCATTGGGGATCACCCATTGCTATAGTGGACTAATAAAAATGTTTAGTCGCAATGTGATGCGTTACTATATGGAATTTTGAAGTAATCATTGTAAAACACGTACCTTTGTTGTCTTCCTTCCCCATCGCTGCAAGCAAATTGCATTTAAATTTCCCTTTCAAAAAAGTGCTATCAAGAAACAATAATGGGCGGATATGGTTGAATCCATCAATGCACGATTTGAATTATATGAAGAACCGCTTAAATCGGCCGGTTGACTGCTCGAAATCCAAGTTGACATAACTCCCAGGGTTGTACTGCATAACCGCATCCGCATACCACCTAAGTTGATCGAATGAAACATGATAGTCACCACACACTTCGCCTCTTGCCTTCTCCACACCTAACCATGCTATGTGATAACTAACATTCAGGTCGTACTCCTTTTTAACGTCAAACACCACGTCAGTGGGACGTGTAAGCGGCTTATCACGTAACCGATCACCAATAACATTACAAACCAATTCAGAGTTAAGTCTACTATTCTTCCCAGTGCGAACAACAGCACCACAATTATGCAAGTTGTTCAACCTCTTCAAGTAAAAGTATCCATTGTATGTTTAAACCCTTCTATGTATCAACCATGTACACCCTTTTTGCTCTCGCAACATGCACACAGCCGTGACCCACACTGAATCATTTTTCACGAATTTGAAGTCAAACCCACACTCAATAGCATATTTGGACAGAACCAAACAGAAAGCAGCAACACCCCCTTCGAAACATTGGCCTACGTGACTAATGTCGTGTAACCAATCAACTGTCATCAACATTTTCTCACTGTGGCGACAATAATTGAGCAACAAATCTACGTTAGTTTTGGGACCCGGTAGGATCCATTTGATTTACGGATATGGTCCCACCGAATTGATTACCTCGAATCAAATCATCCACCGCATTTTGTGAGTTAATCGCAACGTTGATATGGGTAACGCCAATGGATCTTGCAATGGAAAACATGTGTTTCCATGTCCACATCATTACTCATCATGAATTAGTTCTCATGACACGGTAGTTTGTAAGATATGGAAATCGATGATGGTGTCACATCCACCCACTTGTCACATAAATTTTCTACCAATTGTTTGAATGTCAATCCATTAACACCCTTGACAGCAATAGTAGATGAACCGAAGGTGCAAAATAGCATGATGTCCATATCCTGCGCAACAAAATAAATTAAACATTAACTGTGTCACGACATTGTACAAAAAACCAAAAAAACAAGGCATGGAAGATATGTGATATATAATCAAATGTGAGCGCAGCAACATCGACATCGTACAACGTGGTACAACCCACATTCAATCACAATCAATCATAAGAAATTTTACATCTAAACAATGACAATCCAAATTGAATAATATATAATAAAAAGTTAGTGTAACATTAAGATACATTCCAATAATTTCCATCAACCAACAACATTGTCACATTCAATTGGAAAAAATAGAAACCAGAGAGTTTGCGAAACGTAATGTGACAAATATGTCCACAATAAATACAACAAAGGGACAACACAATACAAAAACCATTCTCATATCCATGTGTATGTGAGTTACATTGACATACATTCCAATAGTTTCCACAAACAAGCAACTGTGACATTGAAATAGAAAAAATAAAAACCCAATAAGTTTGTGATCCGTAATGTGACACATATGTTTTCAAAAAGTACAACAATTGAAAAACACAAAATAAATACAAATGAACGTAACACGGACCAAAAATGACAAACATCGCAGGTGTGGTTTAACATTGTTAGCTGTATATTATTATAGATGTATCTTATCTATCATTTTCTGTACCTATCTAGGTTTCCTTTCTCCTTTTCTGTACCTATCTAGGTTTCCTTTCTGCCTATATATACAGGCTTCTCCTATTGTATTATTCATTCAATTCAATATACAATCTCTCTATTTTTCATAACATGGTATCAGAGCCTAGGGTTCTTTCCTAGCATTTTTTTCTCTCGTTTTTCTCTTTGGCAGCTTGTTTCTGTCCTCTGTCCGTTTATGCTGGTTTCTGCATATCTAGTCCATTCCCGTTTCAACGTTTGGACTATACCTACCTCTTCGTCTCTTCACGACGAATTCAAATCCACTAGATTCACCTTCATCGGAGTTGCCAGGCGCTCTCACGCGTCTCCCAAAGACAAGTGCGTCGGTTGATGTCGCCTCCACTCTCAGCACGCTCCAGCACACGTTGTCTCAGCCGCTCCGAGCACGCGCTGTCTCAGCCGCTCTAACGTTGGCTTGCCCATCGGCTTCCGCATCAGCCGACCTCGGCTTCCACCCCAGCGCCTCTGCCGTCCTGCCGTCAGCTTGTCCACCGGCTTCCGCGTCAGCCGACCTCGGCTTCCGCCTCAGTCGCATCTCCTTGGCTTCCGGTCGGCTTCCGTCAGCCGTTTTTCCTGTTTTCTCAGCCGTTGACGTCAGCTCCCCTCAACCGCTGATGTCAGCCCTACTCCAGCACTGCCTTGCTACTGACATCATCACAGCAACAGTGCTGCCATCCGTCCTACTTGTCCCTAAGGTTTTTCAGCCTTCTGAAACTGTTGGTGCCCTCCGTTTTGGCCTTTATGGATCGTACAGAGAACATCCAATCTATTTCTGTTATCCTTGATGGGTCTAATTATGTTAGTTGGGACCAAGCTCTCTCTAGTTTCATCAAAGGCAAACGCCTTTGGCGGATCATTACTGGTGCTCTTCCCAAACCCCACCAGAAGGAGGATGAGACGGACTCTGCATTTGATGACCGTCTTGACGAATAGAAAAGTAAGAATTATCAAATTATTACATGGTTCCGGGCTACCTCAGTTCCTTCAATCCACCTTCAATTTGGATGCTTTCAGGATGATGATTCCCTTGCCTCTCCTACCAAAGCAATTTGGGATTTCTTGAAGGAACGTTATCAGACCACTGGACATGCTCATCAGTATCAACTATTGCAGACTCTTCATCACATGTGCCAGGCACCCGGTCAGTCTCTTAATGACTTCATATCCCAAATGTCGTCTGTTTGGGACCAGCTTGCTCTTTCTGAACCTCCATGGGCTCATTCTGATGATGCACAGCTCTTTATTACTTATCGGAATCATCAGCGACTATTACAGTTTCTTATGGCTCTTCATACACTTTTGAGCCTGTTCGTGCTTCTTTGCTTCATCGTTTGCCCTTGCCCACTTTAGAGCAAGCCATTACTGAGCTCCTATCAGAAGAGACTCGTTTTGGGAGTCTTAGATCTCACGACATGGATTCTGTTCTTGCTACGCGATCTTCTTAGAATTCCTCATCTTCACAGCCCATCATATGCAGTTATTGTCGTAACCGAGGCCTGCCAACCAATCATTCTCTTGTTCATTGCCAGGTTCGCGATTGCTTGACTTGTCATAAGACTGCTCCGGGCCATCTCCAAAGCAATTGTCCTCGAGCTCCTTCCACTACTTCATCTAAGAAAGGGGCTTCTCGTTCTGGGTCTTAGTCCAAATCTGGCCACGGTTCTCGCTCTACTGCTGTTGCCTCTGAGGGTTCTTCTACTCATTCCTTCTCTATGGATGATGTTGAGTCCATTATCTACTAGGTGCTCAACAAATCTGGTACTCCTCCCTCTACTGCTCTTTCAGTAACCTCAGGTAAATCTTCATGGTATTTTGATTCCGCATGCTGTAATCACATGACTACTGACTCCACTCTCTTTTCTTCTTTGTCATCATCCTCTTCTGCTCCCACTATACACACTGTTGATGGTTCTCATATGCCTGTTAGTCATATTGGCAAAATCTCTACTTCTACTGTGTCTCTTTCTGATGCTTACCATATTCCTTCTCTTAAAATGAACCTTATCCCTGTTGGTCAATTATGTGAACTTGGTCTAACTATTACATTCTCTGCTAATGGTTGTTTGGTGCAGGACCCTCAGACGAGACAAATCCTTGGGATAGGCCGTAAGCATGGACGCCTGTTTGAGCTTATCCATCTTCACAGTCCGCACAAATCATCTACTATTGCTGCTGCATCTACTATGTCTTTTTTTCATCTTTGGCATTGTCGCTTACGACATATGTCTTTTAGTAGTTTGAAAACTTTAGTTTCTAGTGGTCAGTTAGGTCGTGTCCGTCTTGAAGATGTCAATTGTTTATCTTGTCAAATTGCTAAACAACCTGCCTTACCTTTTAATAAAGGTAATTCTATTTCTGCTGCTCCTTTTGATCTTGTGCATTCAGATATTTGGGGACCTTCTCCCACACCTACCATGGAGGGATCCCGATATTTTGTGATTTTTGTTAATGGTTTTTCTCGCTATACTTGGCTTTTTTTTCTCAAAAATCGTTCTGAACTTAAACAGATTTACTATGATTTCTCTGCTATGGTCCGCACTCAGTTTTCTCGCACTATTAAGCTTTTTCGTTCTGATAATGCTAAGGAGTACTTGGATTCTGATTTTCTTTCTTTTCTTCGAGCTCATGGTACTCTCTCTCATCGATCTTGTGCAAGCACTTCCCAACAAAATAGACGAGCTGAAAGAAAGCACCGTCATATTCTAGACACTACTTGGGCTCTTCTGCTCTTTTCTTCTTGTCCTGAAAAATTTTAGGGGGAAGCTGCCCTCACTGCCATCTACACCATCAATCGTGTCCCCACCCCTGTCATAGCTAACATTTCTCCTTACGAGCGCTTGTATGGTTCTCCTCCTAACTATACTACTTTTAAAGTTTTTGGTTCTATTTGTTTTGTTCTACTTCAGCCTCATGAACACACTAAACTCGAACCTCATTCTCGTCTTTGTTGTTTTCTGGGGTATGGTATAGAACATAAAGGGTAACGTTGTCGAGATCCTATCTCCAAGCGTCTTCGTATTTCCCGTCATGTGGTCTTCTAGGAACACCAAATGTTCTCTACTCTTTCCAAGTTTTACCTACCGCCGTCCACCCACTCATCAGTCTTCACTGATATTTCTATAGACCTATTTTCTGATGACTTTGATGCAAATTCTGGCCCCATGCTTCCACAGCCACCAACGCCTATCGTCCATCTTGAGGATCCTGTGTCAGCTGATGGCCCTATGCCTTCTCCAGCTCCGGTGGAGGTTCCTCCGGAACCGATTTCCTTTGAGGTTCCTCCTCCACCTGAGCGTCATTCTACACGGGTAAGGCAACCTTCTGTTCTTCTCCGTGATTATATTGTTGGTTCCACTGCCTTTTGCTCTCATGAACCTACCTCTTATCAAGAAGCTTCTTCTAACCCTCTTTGGCAACAAGCTATAACTGATGAACTGCAGGCTTTCGATCAAACTCATACCTAGGATGTGGTTGATCTTCCTCCTGGAAAGCGTACTGTTAGTTGCAAATGGGTTTACAAGATCAAAACTCATTCTGATGGTTCCGTTGAGCGTTACAAAGCTCGCCTTGTCGTCCGGGGATTTAGTTAAGAATATGGGATTGACTATGAGGAAACATTTGCTCCTGTTGCCCGTCTTACTTCAGTTCGCAGCTTACTTGTCGTTGCTGCTGCTCGCCACTGGCACCTTTCTCAGATGGATGTCAAGAATGCATTTTTCAATGGTGATCTCACTGAGGAAGTTTATATGCAACCCCCTCCTGGTTCTTCTGTTCCTTCAAACAAGGTTTGCAAACTCTGCCGTGCTTTGTATGGTTTAAAACAAGCTCCACGTGCCTGGTTTGGCAAGTTCAGCTCTACCATTCGTGACTTTGGTTTTTCTTCTAATGCCCATGATTCTGCCTTGTTTATTCGTAAGACAGAGCGCGGTATTATTCTCCTTCTCCTCTATGTGGATGATATGATTATCACTGGAGATGACACAGTGGGTATTTCTAGTCTCAAACAGTTTCTTCATCGCCAGTTTGAGATGAAAGATTTGGGTGCACTTAGCTACTTCCTTGGCTTGGAAATTTCTCAAGATTCCTCTGGTTATTTTCTTAGCCAGGCCAAGTATACTTCTGATCTCTTGGCTCGTGCTAGCCTTACCGATTGCAAGACTGTCACTACTCAAGTTGACCCTCAGACTCGTCTTACACCTCTTGATGGCCCCCTATTGTCAGATGCCACTTTATATCGTCAGCTAGTTGGTAGTCTTGTCTATCTCACAGTTACTCATCCAGATATTGCTTGTGTTGTTCACATTGTTAGTCAATTTATGACTGCTCCTCGCTCTCCACACTATGCTGCTCTGGTTCGCATTTTACGCTATCTCAAAAGAACTCTATTTCATGGTCTTCACTACTCCCCTTACTCTTCTCTACAGCTGCATGCCTTTTCTGATGCCGATTGGGCAGGGGATCCTACTGATCATCGTTCCACTACTGGGTTCTGCTTCTTCTTGGGCAACTCTCTCATTTCCTGGCGTAGCAAGAAGCAAACCCTTGTTGCTCATTCTAGTACCGAGGCTGAGTATCGTGCTCTTGCTGACACTACTCAGGAGCTTGTGTGGCTTCGTTGGCTTCTTTCTGACATGGGTGTTTCTCATTTCGCTGCCACCAATCTTTATTGTGACAATCAAAGTGCTATTCAGATTGCCCATAACGATGTCTTCCATGATCACACCAAGCATATTGAGATTGATTGCCACTTCATACGACAGCATGTTACTAGTGGTCATGTTCGTCTTCTCTTTACTACTTCTGCTGATCAGAACGCCGACCTCTTCACCAAAGCTCATCTTCCAGGCCGCTTCTCTGATCTCCTCTCCAAGCTCAAGTTGCTATCTGACTTACCACCTTGAACTTGAAGGGGGGTGTTAGCTGTATATTATTATAGATGTATCTTATCTATCCTTTTCTGTACCTATCTAGGTTTCCTTTCTCATTTTCTGTACCTATCTAGGTTTCCTTTCTCCTTTTTTGTACCTATCTAGGTTTCCTTTCTGCCTATATATACAGGCTTCTCCTATTGTATTATTCATTCAATTCAATATACAATCTCTCTATTTTTCATAACAAAATACAACCTAAACATAACGACCTTCGAAGCTAATGGGATTGTGCCAATTTATCGTTGTACCATTTTGCACAACCCAGGAACATTCTCATATTCTCACTTTCTAATTTAATAAGCGAACATAATATAGTTTTGCGAAACGTAATGTGACACGTATATGAATATTACAATACAATAACTTTACCACCGAAGTTGATGCGTGATTACCATTACAAAGTGTGTCAATGGATGGCTATACCAGATTACGAAATCCATATGATATATGAGGACATTGAAAACAAAACAAACGGGAAAAACACAGAACAACACTTACCAATTGAAGAAGCAAACAACTTTATCTCCTTCCCTCAAACAATCTGAGTAGATCGGCAAGATCAAACAACCAAACTATTCAAACCAGTGACATTTTGAAAACCCACCAGCCTCCACGATCATGGCGCAGATCACGACACCAAACAATTTGGAAACAATACGGTTATAACATGGAAACATATATAAAGGGTATAATAGTCGACTAATATTATTTAGACACAATTTATAGAACTTTGTGAAACATTTTCTAATTTAAATAGAACTTCAAACTCTATAAAAAATTTCATAGGATTTTACATTACATAATTCTCCTTAATAGGATTTATAAATAATTTTTTCATAATTTTAAAAATATCTTGTTTAATATTTAGAAAAATTTATTTATTTTTAAGAAATTAAATTATAAAATTGAAAAACGCTGTGCTTTGTAAACTTCCACCACAACATTGGGTAAATTACTAAGATACCCTCAATTAACCACGTGTCAATCCTCTGAAGCGAGTGTCTTCATTTTCCAGCAACCGCGAGTGCTCTCTTTCGTTCTCTCCTTCTGTAACTGCCACGACCTCCATCATTCCTTCCCGGCAAAATGCAAAAACAAAATTTGCATCTGAATTTCAATTTCAATTTCATTCCATTTCACAACCACAAACAACCGTCCTCCCCATATAAATAGCCGCGACGCTTCACTACTCTCTCACGTTTCAACACTTTCCGAGTTTTGAAATTTCGAATTCGTCTCTCTCCAAGTCTCTCAGCTTCAGAAGATCACACCATGAAAGGACCGAAAGCCACCTCGATCGCTCACAAGAAAATTGACTCAGAGTACGGTTTTTGTTTTCTGGTTTCATTTTTGTTGTTTTCATTTTCGTTCTGGTTCTCTCCTCGTTGAGTTTCAACTGCTTTTGATTTTGCTTTTATGCTTGTGTTTCGAAGAATGGTGAAGAAACGTAAGGCTGATGCGAATGCGAAGAAGGAAAAAGCGAACAAGAAGAACTCAGGTGCTCCGAAGCGTCCTTCGAGTGCATTCTTCGTCTTCATGTGAGATTTTACTTCGCATTTTCGTATTGATAGATTTTCTCTTTGTATGGTGATTTTTTCTGTTGTGTTCGTTGTTTGTTGATGCTGTGTGTGTGTGTGTGTTTTTTTTTCTCCTGGTGATGGTGGATTAATAGGGACGAGTTCAGGAAGTCGTTCAAAGAGAATTTTCCTGATAACAAATCGGTTTCAGTTGTGAGATACGAAACTTTGATCTAGCTTTGGATTTATAAGCCTCGTTTGATATTTTTACTGCTTACTGAACTTTCTCACCTTCTGTTTGGTTGCAGAGAAAACTAAGAAAACTCACGGAAATTGAAATGCAGGATTTAAATGTTTTCTATTGTTTTGGTTTTGAAAACTTGATCTAAACTCGGTTGTTTTGTTGGCTCTGTACGATTGAATTTCAGTTACAAGAGAGCAATAAATCAAACAATTAGAATCAGAACTGTTTTTCTGTAATTTCTTTGCAACCGAACGGAAGTCTACTCTTCACTATTACAAATTTGTTTTCTGAGATCTGTGAGTTTCAGGTTGGGAAAGCTGGTGGAGTGAAATGGAAAGAAATGTCTGAATCTGTAAGATCTACTTTCACTTGTGATAACCAAAATGAATATTCAAAGTTGTGATCAATATTACTATGTTCTAAGTCACAGTTATCCATGTTGAATGAGTTCATGTTTAGCTTATTAGTCAATTTCCATTGAAAATGTTGATGTTTTTTTTTTTTTTTTTGGGTATATATTTATATTGCATTCTGAGAACTGTTTAGCTGTTTTGTGTTTTTTGAATCGTTTGCTCGGTAACTGCTATATTCTTCTTGCATATAGGAGAAAGCTCCTTACGTGGCAAAGGCTATGAAGAAGAAGGCGGAGTATGAGAAAGCAATGGAAGAGTTTAACAGCAAACTCGTATACTTTTATCACTGTTTTAAATCATCATTGTCCAGCTTGTTACTTCATTTCACTTCTTCAAATGCTGTAAAGTTTCACTAAATTTTGTGCTTATTTTGATACTCTGTTTCTTCTTTTTCATTTTTTGAATTACTAGAATGGCAATGGAGAATTGAAGCCTGATGAATCTGGAAAATCATCTTCTGAAGTCCACGATGAGAACGAGCAGGAAGCGAGCTCTTAGGTATAATGTGTATGATTGGAGTGTACAAATGATAATGCATCTGAATATATTATTTAATGCTTGCATGGTTATTACTTGTGTGTGATATTACAATTTTACACTACTTGAAAAGTTATTTTACTTGTTGCTTTGTGTTTGGATGCAGGGAAGGGTTGGAGCTTGCTGCGAACGGATGAATGTTAGTACAGTTCGTGGAAATAAATTTGGACATGTGCAGTGTTGGTTTAGGTCAGGGGCTTGCTTACGATAGTAATAGCTTTAGTATGTTGCTTTACTGTTAAATTTTTTGCATTCAGATAGTGTTTGTGTTCTTTTTTCTGGTTGTTTCCTTCACTGTCCTTAGTTTCAGAAGAGCAGTGTTAGTAAAGGAAACAGCGTACTGGCAGTTCCAGTGACAAATTTGCAACAAACAGTTTAGCGTTCTTCTGTACTGACAGTGACAACTATTGTTTCCACCCGAATCTTCACTGTGGTGATGATGCTAATAATGGCAATGTGATACTCTGGAAAGTTAATGAACTAATAGTATATTAGCCTTGCTGATTTTCAGTTCTACTAGCCCCATATTAACACGTTGCACCACATTATCACATAGATTTGGCATCATCCTTGTATAAAAAAATTATGAATTATATTTCGTGTAACCTTGTTTGGTAGAAAGATTAGTCTCTGAAGATTATGGTGGTGCTGCCTTTAGGGGCCTTTGGGGACCAAAAGAACTGGAGAAATGATACCCAGTCAACAGCTAGTGTTTTGCCATGGTCTTTCTTCAACTGACCTTTATTGGATGTTAGAAATTTGTCCAAATTTATTGCCTGCTTACTATGTTAATAGGCCTCGTTTGGAAACAGGCAATTTTAATAATTTTTTTGCTTTTTATAAAAAGATATGCAGAAAAGTAGAGAGTGATGTGACGACTTATAGTGATTTTTTGACTTTTTAACTGAAATGTTTAGTCCCCAAACAAGGCCAGTCAATCTAAATGCATCTGATGTTTTTCATACACCCATCTTGGCTAGCAAAGATGAGTGGGTAGAAAAATTATAATTGTCTGCAAAGGGAATTGTTGTCTTCTTATGCTGAAAATTATCCAGTCTTATGGCTGTGAGCTAAACTTTCTTTCATGTAGAATGTCTAATTAATGTAGATATTTGTAATAACCATCAAATTATACAGCCAAATGATAATTTAATAAGAATATGATTTAATTAAATTATTGCTTATGATGTTTGGTTTGAATGCTTTGCATAAATACCTTTTTTTTTTTTTAACAGATGTCTAGCAAATTATTGATCTCACATGCGGTTTATGAGGCGATGATTGCAAAATCTAGCTGCCCAATGCACAGTAATTTGATCATTTATTATATTCCGAAGTTTCAAATTCAGTGCTGGTTTGACTATCATTTTGAAACTAAAAAGGCACAAAATGACAAAATAGGCTAAATAAGTTAATAAGATAAATTATCAAATCCAATGCATAATCATTGCATTTTTTCTCTCACAAAAGTCAAAGAAGTCAAAAAAATCAAACCAAACGAGGTTAAAAAAAAAGCTAAAAAAGTCTCCAACACAAAAAAATTGACTATATTAGCCAATGCCAAACAAACTTTCAATAATGTTTTACAACCTCTTAATAATATATTGAGAGAGCTCAAAAAATAAAATAAAAATGGAAACAGTCTATTGCTCATGTAATCATGAGATTGTGCGTGCTTGAAACCAACTGCTGATAGAGACAGAAAAGGTTAGCTGAAGCCAAACAAAACTGGCATTGCAATTCTTTATATCAAATGATTAAGTTGCAGAAACTTTTATAATATGGTTTTTTGAGACCCTTTTGTGGTATCTCCCATTGGTAGATCACCACCATTTGGTTTCCCTCTGGTATGTATTCAAACTCTCTTCATGTTCTTCTATGTGTTCCTCTGCTCTGTCTCAGCAGTTTCACCGATGGGTTCTCAATTCAATTTTGTATACAACTAAACTCACTGATTATAAGGAAACGTTTGAAGATGATGATTCTTATTTAGGTATGCTTCTAATGAGTTATCTTAGGAGAGAGAATTTCAGATCTTTCTTTTTCTGCAAATGGTCTCGATCATATTTTGGGCTTCTTTTGTTCTTCTTCATGCCATAATAATTGGTGGGTTTTAGTGTATGATTTCTATAATGAACCGACACCCATTGGATCAGCCCCAACCACTCAATTTTGATGATTCATAGGCTTGAAATACCAATCTTAAAAGTCATGAATATTCCTTTTTCCAAACAATTTCATACCTATGTTATAGTTCAGTGCTTAAAATTGGCTTCTTTAAATTGATTGTTGCAATATTATAACAAAAACTACTACTCTTTTTTATCAACTAAGCATGATGATGGTGCTCCTGAACTAATGAGAGCACTAGTAATGGGGTGAGCAGAGTTGACATAACCCATTTTTGGGTGAGAGACAAGATCGACCCCATTAAAAGCTTGTTTTCTGATTGCCGATAACGTTTCTTTGAACAGGGCATTTCAGAGCTTGTTTTCTATGAGCAAAATCTGATTAGATTAGACTGTTAATACAGACTCTCAGAGCATCATGGTTCATACACTTGAAGCTATCAGAGTAGGTGCCATTGGAACAATCAGTGCTCTGATTACCCATGAACTAGATGCCATCAAGAGCACACCCCAGATGCTGGTATCCTATGAAAGCCGACCTCACACACAAACTGTCCCAGTTTCCGTTGATTGTGGTGTATCAACAAGAAGGCTACAACCAAGAAGAATGTCATCTTACAAAATGAGAAGAGCTGACAACATGAGCAATGCTCTGATCGTAGAAGACGAGGGAGCGTCCAGAAGAAATTACACAGCACTCGCCATTCTCCCCATGGCATTCCTATGCTCAGTTCAGAAGACATTTCCATGGATAGAACTTCCAGAAAGGGAAGAACTACAAAGAAAGGATTTGGTATTGTTGAAATTGTGGACTTAAAATGTGGGAATACTAATAAATCATGGTCCAGGCCCATTACAGATCAATTCAAAAAGCTTAGTTTTTCGCGGCTTTCTGATTAACCTGGAAGATTCTGTGTCAGGGCGTATAATTGTGAGATTACATAGCCTCGTACTCACTGTTTCTTAGAGGTTTCAAGGCGCCCTCTGATTCAAATATGCAGAAAGTTATTTTGTCAAGGAAGTTGTGAGCTATAATACAGACTATGTATATCATATTTTCTTCAGTTTGTTTGATGTTTCAGGCTTGTGGATGAAGAATGGTGGTCTTATGTCTTTTACATCAACTCTCAGAATAAAAGTGGTTTTTTTGTTTTTTTTTGATAAACCAACCTTGATCATGTTGACAGAATCGTCTCGTTTGTTTTCCTTTCAGTTCTCTTTTTCATTAGAACTTTATTTTTTGGATTATTTACTTCAGTTATGTTCATTAAAATTGCATGTTTTGTTCATCCTAACCCATAATTAGCTCTGCACCTTTCTCCTTAAGAGTGCTAATTTTCAATTTAAAAGAAAATTTATTTTAAGACATTACGTGCTGGGAGAAGTCTTGGGACAAAGGGACAAACATTTTTGGGGACACAGGATCCCTATGCCTTTAATTTGTGTTACAATCTTGAATTTAGTCTTTTGCATAGTGCTAGGTAATGCCATGCAGGGCAACATAGACCACTGAATTTATAACATCAGAAATCTCCCCAAGTCAATGTTAGTAAGAGGTTGAATGTTCCCATATGATATGAAGTTAGTTCCATGCATGAGGGGTCGCAATTTGGTTTCCTCTTGTAGTTAGCAAGAGCCACTAACTTTAGCATACACAAAGGTGATATGCCTCTCCTAAATGGCAGAAAATTTTGTGCTAAAGGTCCGTGGTTGTTTTTGCCATCAGACTTGTACATCCACTGTTTACTTTTATAGGTATCAAAATGATTCAACTTGCAATAGTTATAAATGTCAATTTTCAAAACAATTAAGCCTAAACAAGCTCTGAATTGTTGTAAATGCCAATCATAACAATTCTCATACCATAACATAAGAGAATATAAAACAGAGAAATAATTGTATGGCAAAGAAGAGAAGGAAGACAAGTAATTAAAATGAAATAACCAATAAATATACCGATAAGCTTAATTGTCAAGTCAGTATATATCTGATACTGCCTATGCAGATCGACAAGCATGATGAGCAGACAAAAATGTAACAATGGCAATAACATCTATATCTACTTCTTCTTCCCAGCTTTGCCCTCCTTTCTTCGTACTACTTCATCAGCATATTTCACACCTTTACCTTTGTAAGGTTCGGGGGGTCTCCATTTCCTAATTGAAGCAGCAAATTGACCAATGGCAGCCTTGTCATATCCACTTACTACGATTCTGGTGTTGTCTTCCACCTTCACTTGTATGCCAGCTGGAATTTCCATTCTAACTGGATGAGAGAACCCGAGATTTAATACCAAGACCTTTCCTTCCAACATTGCACGATATCCTACACCAATCAATTGAAGTCTCTTCTCAAATCCTTTAGATACACCCACCACAATGTTATCGGTAAGAGTCCTGACAAAAGTAAAGTAGACTGGAGCTAAGAAAAAGGTATAGCACGTCTTATGGTCCTATCGTTGAATTTCACTTTGTTTGAATAAGGATCAGGTAGGTGGTAAGAGAGTTGTTTAAAAAATTACACAGAAAGCTTAATGCAGTCGACATTAATCTCTCGTTTTCTCAACAAAGTTTTTCCTTATTCATGATATATATTGAAAAAAAAAATAAGATAACAACCATCCAAGGTGTTCAGAAAAGATCCACAATTTTTTTTTTTATAAAAACAAGATCAATTAGTTTCCAAGTAAGAATTCAAATAAAATCACGTTTTAAGATTTAGAGAATAGTACAGAAGAAGAGAATAAATTAGGGTACATTAATATCTAATCTAAGCACAATAAATATTAAAATAAAAGAAAACAATATATGCCTATCCACAAAAATAAAAATAAAATGAGCTTACCTGAATAGGCCATGCATTTGGTTGGCCCTTCTCGTTTCCACCGCCTTTCTAACCCTAAGAAGACCTGACTCCTCCCTCTCAACCTTTACTTCTCGTGGATAAGCAATTGAAAGCTGCCCAAGAGGACCCTTTACTTTCAAACCCTGACCTTCCATTGTGATTGTCACATTGGATGGAACTTCAATTGGTTGCTTCCCAATTCTCGATTCTTTGCATTCCACAGTCTTCCTCATAAAACCAGCACAAGTGACAGGAACACTGGAAACATATATCCCATTTCTTTCACCCAGAAATACAGATCTCAAGTTGCTGTCACCAAAGAAACAGATTTACCTCAAAATTTCAGAATAAATTTGGAAAAACCAGTTTTATTGGCCAAATAACTATGACACGAAATCTTTTCTGCATGCTAGTTTTCAAGACACAAGACACCCATGAGAGACCATTTATCAAACAACTTTAAGTCATCAGCTTAAAAATAAATAATAAAAAAAGAAAAGAGAGAGACAAAACAATGTGGTACTTTTGTCCTATTATAACACAATGATCAATCACACAAATGGAATTTAAGACCCAAGAAAATGAAAACCAAACTATGGATTCTTCACCATTGTTACTCTTGGTGGACCAATAGGTTTTGTATAAATGATACAAACATTAGATTAGAATCCAGCCTTTGCTCTAGCACTTTTCAGAACTCATAGAAAAGTGCAACTTAATATCCACTAAACATCATTTGATCATCAGCCAATCAAAATTAAACTACACCAGTGAAAGTTGGTGCGATTAAACTGTACCATTGTGACACATCATAATCAAACAATAACTAAACCAAACTAACTATAAAGATGAAAACCCTAAACCCTAAATCCTAATCAAACAATAACTATAAAGATGAAGACCCATCCATGGATTTTCTCAGCATTGGTCATTTTTTCATCAAGGCAAACTAATATTGTTCCAAAAAACAAAAACAAAAACAAAAACAAAACATTCAATCCTTTTTGCTATGTTACAAATGTATGTGTTAGATAAAACCCTGGTCCAAAAAAAGGAGGAAAAAAATTGACAGACAACAAATTCAAAGTTCAAGAACATCTAATAGCATATGTCCACAACATTTAGGCTCCCTTTGGATTTATGGATCTGAAATGAATAGATTTGATGTCAAGAATTTGAGGAGTATAGCCCTTTAAGTCAATGTAATAATTTAGATTTAGATATCAAGAATGAAATTGAAAGTTCTATAACGATTACTTTCACATAACTTCACAAAAATAGTTATTTGAAATCATTCTGTAAAAGATTCTACTTGTACATGATCTTAACAAAATACATGAAACATACCTCTATACTCTATTCAATCCTCCACTTCAGTGTTATCATTTACCTGCAATAACTAATCCTCTAATATATATTTTTTTGTTTTTGAAAAATAACTATCCTCTAATATTTTTATAAAATTCAACATCAAATCTCTTCATGTGAAATCCATTCATCCAAAGGCTTGAAATTAGGCCAGAATACAAGTGAAGTTGGCTGGACCGAGCTGGTATAGCCCAGAATACAAGGCTTGGAATTAGGCCAAGCCCAACCGTACAGAGCAAATCCCATAGTGCACAATAGATTAGGCTCGGCCCGAAACATGCAGCATACCAAGAAAGTGGAGTGCAAGCATAACTGGGCTGGAATTGCGGACAATAGATGGAGTGGGCACAAATGAGGCTGGTCTAGGTGCAAGACCTGGACCAGGCAACTTTGGGCCTTCCTTGGTTGTGAAATCTTCTAAGGCCAACCAAGACGTTGCAAGTCAGAAGAAGGCCAAGTTAACTGACATCAAGTCCAATTAAGATAGAGAAAAGATGTCTCACATGTGCGTAACGAATTGCTTCACAAATATGCCAAGTATACCAAACCCTAATTAGCTTTCTCTATAGCGAAAGGGCTCTATCTTCTCCGCTGCTAAGTATACCAAACCCTAATTGGCTTTGTCTCTCTACCTCACTCTCTCTCCCTTTCTTACTTAAGCATTGAAGAGGTAAACCTATTGTTCCTTGTCTCGCAGGCTATCCCAGTTCACCGGAGCACTTTGAGCTACCTTGTGCGGAATTCAATGCCGTAAATTTAGATTAAACTAAAATTTACACGCATTGAACACCACCAAACAAATCCCAACAACAACATTTCATTGTATCAAAACTAAAACTAAAAAAAAATCCCCTACTCATATTAGGAACCTATCATAAAAACCCAATTTATGTTTCAACAATCAACCTCCCCAGAAAACAATACATGATGGTATACTGTTCAAATCAAGAAGACCCATCTCAGAATCATGATGTTGGAGTGACCCAATTAATACACACATCCATATTCAACAATACACAATGTATTACAGACATATGTATGATACAAGAGGTTAGAAAGGAGTATTAGAACCCATACCCGGTTTGAAAAGAAGCTGTGATTGAAGAAGCCATTGTTCATAGGTTCGGAGCTTGAGCTCACTGGGAAGGTTTGTGAACCCTTTTTCTGGTAATCGATGAAAAGGCCAATCCAAATCGACTGTTATCCGCTACGGACTTTTCGCGTAATAACCCAATTGCTCCTCATACTTGATGATATCTCCCATATTACCCCCTTTTCCTTTTTCTTTTTCTTTTTCTTTTTCTTTTTCCTTTTTCAGTTTTTGCTATTTTTTTCTTATTTCTTTTCTTTTGAGGATCTAAGAAAAATGTGAGAAAAACAAAGAATAGAATTGAAATTGGATACTTCTTTTTATATCAATTATTCTCTCCAAGTCAACTAGAATAAAGTTGTAAGAGGGGTTGTAGGCTAGTGCAATTATTAGGCTATGGTTACACTCGGCTTAGAGCCAAACTCTATTAGAAATTTTAACTCTTTGGACTAAAGGTACAATTCAATTGCTTTGTGAAAGATGTTCGTGATCACTAAATTGACCAAGTAATAAAAAAAATTAAAAGGAAAAGTGTAAGTTATGAATTCCCTGCCTATTTCAACATAAATTTGTTTGGTTCTCAAATTAGTTATTATTTGATCTAATTAGAGTTTTATGCCTACCTAATTTTCCAACTACAATTAATTATGAGAACCATTGCAGCTGAATATTTGATCAGCACATACACTAATTTTACTTCAAAGTTTTGAAAAAAAAAACAATAATTAATAGTAAAATATGAGAGCAATGTAATATCTTTTGAACAAGGAAATTTGTGTTCACGCAATGGAATGCTTTGCAAGAATTTTGCAATAATCAAATCCACCACCACATTCCAAAAGGACAATATGGGTGTAAATATTGTAATCTCCTATTATCTTCATTAGTATTTTTTAAAATTTTATTTATAGATTTTTTTGGGGTTCATGTTCATTTGAAGAGGTATTCACAAGGTCCAACTTATAGGGTTGAAAATTAAGAATCCGGATCCTCGGCCGCCCTACCCGGCGACCCTACCCGGCAGCCCCCCAAAACGACGTCGTTTTGGGGGGTTTTTTTTTTTTTTTTTTTCTTTTCTTCTTCTTCGTTCTCGTTTTCTCTCTCTTCGAACGGAAACCAGAGGGAGGGGAGGGGAGAGGGAGAAGAGGGAGGAAGGAGGAGGGAGGAGGCTGCGCAGCCGTCCGATCGTCGTCTCGCCTCGCCGGCCGTCGCAGCCGTCCGATCGTCGTCTCGCCTCGCCATTGAAGCTCGTCGCAGCTCGTCGCCGGCCGTCGTAGCTCGTCGCCTCCTCCTCCTCCTCCTCCTCCCCCACTGGTTATGGCCCCCTCCAGTCCTGCCTCCTCCTCCCTCCCCCTTCCTCCTCCTCCCTCCCCCTTCCTCCCTCTTCTCCCTCCTTCCTCCCTCTCTTCCTCTGCGTTTTTTTTTTTTTTGAAAATTTGCTCCCAAAACGACGTCGTTTTGGGGGCTGCTGGGTTTGGCTGCCGGGTAGAGCGGCCGTGAATCCGCGCTCGAAAATTAGGGCATGCACTAGCACTGCCCCTTTTCTTTTTCTTTATTTTTTTGGGGCCCCCCTCTTAGTGAAGATGGAAAGAACTCCATTTGTGTTGTTTCTACTTTCAAAGACCCACAAATATGCATTTTAGATACATACATGTAAAGAAATTCATATGATAAAAGGTTAAGGCTCTGTTTGGTTGTGAACTGAAATCAATTTTCAACACGTGGGCTCGCGTATGACGTTTGGATACGATGTTCAAAAATTGATTCCGCGTGTTAATTCAAATTACATTTTCAAAATCTGTTTGGTAGCAAATATCTCCCTTTCAACGTTTCTGCCTTGTTCATCATCTCCCAACTTTCACGTGAACCTCATCTACACCTGTCCTTCAGATTTATCACGGGCGGCTTCTCAGTGTTCAGATTCATCACGGATGAGTTTCAGAGAGTTTCAATCTATCCAACCCGCTTCATACTCGTATCATATTTCACAAATCAACTGAGTTACGATTTGTGCGTTGCGGACGATTCTTATTACGGGCAACCAATCAACGACGACTGCGAGGTGAAATTATTCACAAAATTATTCACATATTTTGTTATAGGGAAATTATTTGAAAAATTCATTCTAATTTTTTTTTCAGGTCAAATTTATCAAATTTATTATCGAATTCGACGAGCAAACAGTGGCTCGTTCAATCAATATACACATTCCATCACCGGCGATAATTATTCAACTCCCACTAATCTGGTAAATAAATCCTTCATCCTTCATCTGTTATCTGAAAATGATTTCAAACGAGTCGATCAACTGTTTCAACTTTTTGTTCTTCAAAAATAGTGTAAATCATTCATCTGTTATGTATAAATGATTTTGGAGAAGTTGAAATCAGTTCGTAAATGGTTTATCAGAATTTGGTATGTCGTATTTTCCATTTCAGATCGGTTGTTATTTGAAATTATGAACGGTTTGAACCTTTCTTCTATCAAATGTATAGTGGCAGTGCCTGGGACACCCGGCCGGTCGTCCCCCGGGTCATCCGGCCGGTCGACCGGCCGGTCGACCACCCGGTCTTCCCACCTCTCTTCCGCTTTGTCTTCCACCTTCCATTCCTGAATGGTTTGAACCACCGGTCCTCCCTGAACTGTTTGAACCCACCGGCTTTTTTACTATTTTTTTTCCTTAATTTCAATTAACAACCAATACTGATTTGTTTTGAATTCAAATCAATATAACACAATGTTAAACACATTGTTAAACATTGAATGTTAACTAATTTTTTTTGTAAAACATTGTTAACTGAATGTTAACATTGTGTTTTTTTAAATTAAGCTTTTTTTTTTTTTACATTGTTAACAACCAATATTAAATTTTTTTTTATCTGATTGTTAATTAAAAAAAATTACTGATTTCTTTCCTACTATTTAAACACAATGTTAACTGAATTTTGAGGCTTTGAGAGCAAAGACACCCCAATGTTAACTGAATTTTGAGGCTTTGAGAGCAAAGACACCCCTAGCGGTGGCACACACGGTTAAAACCAGGGATAGCTACTGTTACATTACCATTTAGACATATATATGTCTATATTTATTTATTTATATGGTAAATAAGATTTATATAAAATATAGTAAAGTTTTTAATTTTTATAGCATTTCATTTTTTATTAATAATTTATCATTCATATGAATATGAATTAAAAACGAAAAAATAATAATGTTATCTTTTTTACATTAAAATATTTTTTATTTTGATGTTATTAAAAGATAAGTCAATATACTTATGTTAAAATTAATTATATTTTTTCATAATTTTTCAACATATTAGAATATTTATGTATGTATTTTAATTTTTTATTATTTTGAGTCATATTTTAATTTATAGAAATAAATAAATAAAATGTTCATACCATACTTTTATTTTGATCGAGTTCATACCATACTTTACCGTCCTTTTCTTTCTATTGGTTGAAATTACATTTTATAGAATTAAAAAAAAAAGGTTTAGCGAAATTTTTTTTATGCAAAATTTTTTTTGATAAAACAAAAAAATGTTTTTTCCATGACTACTTGCAAGGGGTCGTTTGGGACACAGGGAAAAAAGTTGGTTTTGGGTTTATAAAAGTTGAATTTTTTTTTTATTATTTGTGGTTATATTTCTGCTATCTGAATTTTTTTTTTTTTTGTGATTATATTTCAGCTATTTAAATTCAATTAATCTGCTACGTACTTTTTTCCTTGAAATAAAATAATTTGTACTTTTTCCTTTATCTGTGTTCTCCTTCAAATCATTTTGCACTGTTATTGTTGTATATCCATCGCAGTGTTCTTTAAAATACTTTGTTCTGCTTGTATATTCATCCCAAACTAGTTTAAATATAATTTGTATATTTATAGATGGATGGAAATAATTCCGATGACAATGAGAACACCAAAATGTGGACGCCCAGAATTGAAACGAAATTAATAAATATGTTGAGAGATGAGGTTAGAAACAATCAAACAACGGGCCGTACTACTTCGTGGACAATTAGGCATTGGAATCATTATGCAAATCAGTTGCACAACATATATGGATTTCGGTATACAGGTGTTAAGGTGCGCCAAAAATATCAGCGCTTGAAAGCTGATTACCAGACATTCAAGCGACTCCAGGCACAAACTGGTCTGGGATGGGATCCTATTATAGGCACTGTTGTTGCACCCGATGAATTTTGGGATAAGGTTTTCCATTAATCTGTACTATTTTCTAATTTTATTTTAAACGTTTCATGATATACACAATGCTTAATTCTTGTTTTGTACTTGTTGTAGGCTAGCAGAAATGTGAAGAAGTTTAGGACAAAAGGGTTTGAATATTTTCAGGAAATGGCAAAAATTGTTGAAAATTGTTGTGCTACAGGGGCCCTGTCTCGTGCATCCACACAAGGACCCCTTGACTCAGAAGAAGAAGACGACATGTTAAATAAATTTTGGAACGTTGATGCTGGTGGGAGTAACGCTGGTGGGAGTAACGCTGGTGGGAGTAATGCTGCTGAGGCCATTCCTGTTGACTTATTCGGGGATGAGTATATAGATCTAGCAAAGGGCAAAAGTCACAAGAGAGGCCCTACAACCAGCCAGACTGACAGTGGCCGTTCCAAAAAGTCACGGTCAAGTGGGTTTGATGATGTGTGTGCTGCTTTCACATCCTATGTACAAGCCAAAACAGGACATTCACGTGCACGAGAACATGAGACTGAGGCTATAAGTGCAGGTGGTGATGATTATTCCCTTGATGCATGTCAAGATGCATTGCTTGAGCTTGGGGACATACCACCGTTGCAGTACGTTAGGGCACTGACACTGTTCAAGGATAAGGAATGGCGAAGGTTTTTCATGCGCACTCCTACCCATTTGCGCCTAGCCATGATCCTCGCTTTGCAGTGAACTGAGATTATCCCTGTTTTGCTTGTGTTAGCAAATCTTCTTGGCTGAACTGTTTGATCATTTCATTATCCCTGATTTGGTTTTAATTCTTATTTTTTTCATTCCATCATATCCTCTTTCCTTTTCTATGTTCGTATGTTTTTTTTTTTTTTTTAACTTTTAAGTGTTTTCTGTTATATTAAAACTATGGAAGTTATTATAATATGACCATGTGTTAAATAAATTTTGTTATCCTCTGAATTTTACTGTTGCACGAATAACGGTAACTGTCACTGCATGAATAACATATTTTATAAGTATGCTTTTACTGTGATGTAGACAAACACATATGTCATCCGACAGAGAAAACAATACAATGGAGCTCTCATCAGAGGAGGATGAGGTTGTTGATGATTTTATGGATTTCTTGATGATTGCTGTAATGCATGACCATATCAACGCGTCAAGTAGTCGCCGACCGCAGCGAACGTGTCCATTCAGAGGTGATGATTACATCTTCGGCCTATTAAATGGCCATCCAGAAACAATGATGAACGTTATGCGAATGGATGCACAAACATTCATTTTATTGAAAGACACTTTACTCCATAATGGCTTTATCGATACTGAACATATGCATATAAGTGTGGAGGAATCGCTTGGAATTTTTTTATACACTTTTGCACAAAATGATCGCCATCGAATAATGGCAGATAGATTTCAACACTCAACGGAAACAATTTGTCGGCACATAAAAATTGTTATGCGGGCATTGTGCAAGCTTTCATCATCGGTTATCAAACCACGTAACCTAGAGGACATCCCAGGAAAAATTTTAAATTTGTTCATATCCATAAGGGTTAATAAATATTATTATTTTTTAATTATGAAAGTAAAATCAATCAGTTTGTTTCGCTTTTAATATCAAAGGCTGATATCTGTCAATTAGGATTGTGTCGGTGCTATCGATGGCACATTGGTGGAAGCATGGGTCCCTGCTTCAAGACAACATACATTCCGCAGTCGAAAAGCAACGGTATCGCAAAATGTACTCGCAGCTTGCAACTTCGATATGTTGTTCACATTTATTAATTCTGGATGGGAAGGTAGCGCTCACGACAACGCTATTCTGGTTGACTCTATTACACGAGCTGATCTACAGTTCCCACACCCACCCAATGGTGACTGTCCTTGAACAACATACTGTATATTTTTTTCCTTGGCTGTTTTTATATATATTAATTGACAGAACTGTGTATTCATTATTTACATGTAGCCAAGTACTATTTAGTTGATGCTGGTTTCACGAACATGCTTGGATTTCTTGCTCCATTTCGGTCTCAACGATATCACTTGCAAGAGTTTCGTGGCCATCGTTATGCAGGACCTAAGGAATTGTTTAACCATCGACATTCGTCATTACGCAACGTCATAGAAAGAACATTTGGTGTTTTGAAGAAGCGCTTCCCAATATTGCGGTCCATGCCAAATTACAAGTCCACACGACAAGGGCCTCTCGTGATTGCATGTTGTGTCGTGCACAATTGGATCCGTTTGCATGCAGTTATGGATCCATTATTTATGGAAGCTGATAATGAAATGGCCGCAGAAGCAGAAGCAGACGGGCTTCCTGGAGACCAACCTGACTACGTTGACATGTCACAACATGGGTTAACGTCCCAATCGAACGTTAGGGATGCAATTGCTACTGCTATGTGGCAAAATCATGTTCACCATGGGCACTGAAGATAATGGTTTTCTTAGTACATGTGTAGTTAAATATGCTGTTCATGCAATGTGTAATATGCAAATTTATGTATAGTCTACCAAAGACAATTAAATATGTTATTAATATGCAATGTGTTTCTTAATAACTTTTAGAAATAAATATGTTGTCATTAAATTAAATGTGGTGGTGGGTGGTGGGTAGTGGGTGGTGGTGGTGGCAGATAGGTGGTGGGTGGTGATGGGTGGTGGTGGCAGGTGGGTGGTGGGTGGTGGGTGGCGGTGGGTGGTGGGTGGCAGGTGGGTGGTGGTGGGTGGCGGTGGGTGGTGGGTGGCAGGTGGGTGGTGGTGGCAGGTGGGTGGTGGGTGGTAGTGGTAGGTGGGTGATGGGTGGTGGTGGTAGGTAGGTTGTGGGTGGTGGTGGGTGGTGGTGGTAGGTGGGTGGTGGTGGGTGGTGGTGGCAAGTGGATGGTTGGTGGTGGTAGGTGGTGGTGGTGATAAGTTCACCATTTAAAAGTGTAACAAATAACGAATAATAATAAGAATAATAATAATAATAAATTAAATAACATAAAATAATTATTATATTTTACTTTTTTATATCTCCCGATTGTTTATTATTAAATATATATTTTTTTGCTTATATGAATTTTTTTTCCCTTTTCATTAAAAAAAAGACTGTTTATTATTAAATATTTGTTTTTTTAGTACACATGTTTATTATTAAATTATAAGTTGTTGTATTTAATTTCAGAACATTAATTTCATTTTTTCTATTAATTGATGCACACAAATTATTTAATAATTGTGTAATTTTTATTTTTTTTTATTGAAATGAAGGTTTTCATAGACATGTATGACATACTATTTATTAACATTATAACTGTGTAATTAAATGCTTCCAAAAAAAACCCCTCGTTCTTATTCATTACGTGAATAGGAAAGTTTATAACAAAATAACAAAAGTAAAACAATCACAACAAAACTCACCAAATAAATAAGCAAAACAAAAATAAGGGAAAAAAATATAACAACCGTATGATTTTTAAACAAGTTAAGCATCCTTATCAGGTGGTGTTGGAGGTGGAGGGAAATGCTGATGGTACAGCTGAGTGACTCGATGGTCAATCAGATCAATGCGGTTCCTTGTCAGTTCAGCACGTCTCTCGGAGTCTATGCGGAACTCACCAAATTGATGAATTAGTGAGTTCTGAGTGGTGGCAATTTCATCGAATCGAGTACCAAATTCATCAAACCGAGTACCCAGTGTATTGAGCTGATTAGCCATTTGTTGTTCCCATTGTAGGCGCTGATTGTACCGTTCTTGTTCCAAGGCTAAATAATCTGTCCAGTAACGGGGTTGTTCATTTGGTGGCATGGCACTGTCATTGGGTTCTTCCTCATCAGGTATTGGTTCATTTTGAAGATTAAGAGAGCCCATCAACGTGTCAGAACCACCAGCTCGGGTCAGTGTATATTCAGAAATTGGTGAAGTGATTCTGATCCATGCTTCATCTTCAAGGTTCACATCATGGGCTTTGAAAATTATGGTTAGTAAAGCTCCAAAAGGTAGGGACCGGCCACTCAGAGTATCCAATTTTGCAACCATCATTTCTTTTAGTAATATAAAGCATAAATCTAATTTTTGTCCAATTTCAAAACAATATAACAAGTAAACTTGAAAACATGCAACAGTATTATAATGTCCTTTTTTGGGGGTGACATTTTCAACTATCCATTGATGGAGAATACGAAGGTGAGGTTTTAAATGGCTGACTTTTAAATTAGTGCCGCTAAATCGATTGTCACAAATTGTGGTATAAATCTGAGTGACATCATCAACAATTTTTTCTAAGGCAGACTCATTTTGAAAATAACATTGTAAATCTCCTGTTTCGATTCCAATAATTTGTGCAAAACGACGCAGAGAGAGTGTGATTCTTTTCCCCTTAACATAAGAGGTAAGACTCAAAGGTTCATTTTGTTGGTCACCCGCTGTCAAGTGAACATAAAATAATTGTACAAGACGGGGATATATCTTACTTGGTAAATTATTTAATGGTAACCATCCCATTGTATCTAATTTGCCAATTAAGAGTGAATCATATTGAGAAGGTAGTTTTACGTTTCTCCCCGTAACAATTGGTCGACGAATGAAATGTTCATTGGCTTGTTCATAATGATATGAATAAAAATCATTAGTTGGATAGCCATCATCTTGTTGCTGTGGTGGTGGTACAAGGTTTGACGATTTACCAACTTCGGGTCTGGTTCGTTTTGTTCTTGGCATGATTGTTCTTGGCATGATGACTGTAAAAGTGAAAGAAAAATGTCTATTAAAATATACGAGAGGTAAGAAAAATGAATGAAAAATATATCAAACATTAGTATCTTTTTATGCATACAAACTTATTTTTATGAAAAAAATAAATATAAAAAAATTTGGTGACAAAATTTAATTAGGCAGATTCCAAAGAAACAGATTTGTATAAAAAAAAAATCATAAGGAATAATATTTGTCATTGGGGTTTGATTCATAGAGTTTATTAGAACTTAGAAACTGATACTTAGAAAAATAAATGATAGTGCGAAAAATTTAAAACAGATATCAAAAAATATAACAAATGAAAATGGAACAGATTTATGAAAATGGAACAGAAATGAAAAGTGACTGGGCCGGGATGACCGGCCGGAAGTCCCACGGGATGACCGGCCGGTCGTCCTCCCCTCCCCCTTCAGTGAAGCTAATTTCTGAAGCTTATGTCTGAATTTCTGAAGCTCATGTTTGAACCAAATATGAAGATGAACTGGCATGAAAATCTCACCTGTAAATTATGGAAGTGGAGAAGGAGGACCTAACCAGATGGTGGATATCTTCTATTTGTCTAAATTAATTCTGTGATGTAACTGGAGAAGGTGCTTCCGAGAAGGTGAAGTTGGTGCGTTAAATAGAAGGAGATTCAGATTTAATAGGAAGGGTCAGGTTCAGAAGGGTCAGGTTCATATAATTGTAGGAATTTTTTTTTTTTTTACTTTTTATTTGTTAAATATAATATTATTACTTTTTTCAAATCTTCATCACATGCGTCCTCTGCTTTTTCTTTCCATTACTGTTAGAACACAGCTAGAACACAGCTATTATATAATAGGGAGTATATATTAAGTAAGTGAAATTACGATCTTACCCTTTGTATTTTGTTTTATATCATCACTTCTCATTTAAGTTCAGAGGGGCATAATGGTCATTTCACATGTCAATTCCTACAATTATATGAGCTCTTCGTGGACAATAATAGAGTGCATTTCTGTTACACATCTGTACTAAATTACAAAAAATGTAATAAATGAAAAATAAATTGATAATATTTTGTAAGATTTATATTATGATTTGTATTTTAAAATATGAAAGTTAGTATATTTATCCCTTATTTATTAATACGTATTTTCAAAAGTTGTTGACTTTAACAAAATGTTAGAAAAAAAATTAAAAATGTATTTTATAAATGAATTGATAGAAAAATTAATTGGCAGAAAAAATTGACATCGGTTTATTTTAAAATGAAAAAATTATTTCGAAATCACAATTATTCAAAAAAATTACTAAAAAAAAATAATTGACAAAAAAAATCAATGTTTAATTTCAGTATTTTAAAAATAGTTTGGTTATTATTGTTGATAAAAAATATAGATATCAATATCGATATATGAGTTGTGTGTTTGATGATAAATTATTGATTGAATTAAGTTTTGAAAATTATTTTCAAAACACATCACCAAACAAATTTTCACCTTTCACATGTCACATCAAACTTCCAAAACATAATTCAAAATACATTTTCAAAACACAATTCAAAACTCTATTTAAAAATCATAACCAAACAAATTTTCTACACTCAAATCATAATTGTACAGCCCATAAACTCAAAATACAATTCATACTCTCAAATCACATTTACAAAACACAACCAAACGCAGGCTAAGATTTTTTTTTTTTTTTTTTTTTTTTTTTTTTTTTTTTGAAGGAAAAGATGCTATTTCTTTTTTAAGTGAACCTGTTTAAAGGAGATGCTCTTAAAATCACCAATCAAATATTGTCCTTTTCTTTATGTCTATAACCTTTTAGATGTATTTGGACAATCAGAATTGATGCACATTGGATATGGTTCTACTTTCAATTGAGACATTCACATTCACATTTACATTCTTATCTTGCTTTAATATTTGCAATCTCTCATTGGTTTTGGCTAAAAGTTGTAATCTTCCTATCAAAGAACCAAAAGAAATCACCTTTAAGCACCAACTCCTTTCCTTTATAAGGAAAGCACTCATAATTTGTCAGTAATTATTTAAGGGTTGTTTGAAATGTGTATTTTTTAATTTTTTATATAAAAAAATAGATAGGCGATATTGATTAATGTGATCTAAATAAGTGTATATAAATAAATAAATAAAATATACTTTTTTAATTTATCTCAAACACCTACTTAGGGGTTGTTTGGGATAACATAAATAAGTATACTTTTTATCTTTTTATAAAAAGATATACAGAAAAGTAGAGAGGTGATGTAATAAAAAAAATAAAAAAATAAAAAAATAAATTATATTTGAATTGTCAAACCTGACCTTAATGTCCGATCAACTAATCGTGGCGTGGGAGAGTGGAAAAAGATTGCCAATACTAGCGAAGTAAAGGAGTTGTGGTTGGCGGTGGGGGCAAGGACTAAGCAACAATGCTTCATACACCCAGTGGGGGTGGCGCCCCCAGTGACGTGGCGCGCCCCCACTGGTCGGAAATCAAAAAAAAAAAAAAATTGTTTTTTCTGGACCAACCCCCAGCTGACACCTCACTGGGTGTCACCCCCAGCTGGGGGTAGGAAGCATTTTTCAGGACTAAGAAGGGGGAAAGACAAAGAACAAGAGGGACAAAAATAGGAAGGAAAAAAAAAAAACATTTCCAAGATTTTGCAATTTCTATTGATAGTTTAATTAAAAAATATTTTCATTTTTTAAAAACTTTTTGTATTTCAAACGTTATTTTATTTAGTAAACTTAATGAAAAAATATATTTTAATCATTAAACTTAATAGAAAATAGAGATTTTTATTGATAAATCCATTCTAGAGTTGTTATAACCCATTAGGTCCACAGAAGAATATGATAACCTGATTACTAAAAAAGCTCTCTAGAAAATATTATTTTAAATATTTTTAACTAAAATACTATTTTTTGTCAACTTTACGTATCATATGCATCATTAAGTTTTGTTATTTTATTGTTCAGTTATGATCAATTTTCTTCTTTAGTTATAACTTATGAGATTTTTAATTATGCCTTATGTGTTGTTTAGTTATGATTTTTTTTTTTTCATTTTAATTATGACTTAAAAAATATAAAATTATATTATTTTCTTATTTAGTTATAAGGTGCATACGGTAATGGTTCTCATGTAAAATTAATTCCTTACAAACTTTAAACACCAATCATTAAAGTGCTTTGACAACTATTTATTTAGAGCTAAAAAGAAAAATGACATAATTTTAATTTTTTTATTCATAACTTAAAAAAAAAGATGTTATAAGTAAATATAACATGAAATATAACTAAGGAACTCACGAGTCATAATTAAAATAATATCACAAATTAAAAAAAAATAGTCATAATTATAAAACATAATAATAATATAATTAAGGTGTATATTAGAATTTCCCATCTCACATATGATACATGCATGATGCTATGATTTGGAAGTTAGCAAAACATCTCTCTCTCTCTCTCTCTCTCTCTCTCTCTCAAAATGTGATTCTTCCACAAAACCAAAATCAACACCACAATTCATTACTATGCATTTACCTTCTTCAATTTCTCCACATCCCACTCTTAAAACTGTCAATTACTTTCCTCACCTAATACAAAGTACCCTTCACTTCATGTTTCCACTAAAAACTGGGCATTTCAGTGATCATGATTCTGAAATACCTTTCATTTGCAGGTTATAGAAAATTATACAAGTCTCTGAAAATCAAACTTTAGAGAGGACTTAAATCTCCCCTCATAAGCAAATGGGTTTTGATTCACCATTGATTTTACTCTGTACTAATTAGTTTTCAAGCTTCAAACCATGAAATTCACTGTGATGATACCACAGACCCTTTTTATATTGATCATTCTTGGTGGCTCTGTGTACTGTGAAAGGCTTTCTGTTGTAAATGTTGGAGCAATTTTCAGTTTCGATTCGGTCATAGGCAGAGTTGCCAAGGCCGCCATGGAAGCCGCGGCCTCCGATATCAATGCCGATCCGAGAATTCTCAGTGGGACTGAATTGAAGTTTATTATGGAGGATACAAATTGCAGTGTATTCATGGGGTCTATTGAAGGTAACCCTCTCTTCCTCTCTAATTGGTGTTAATTGTTTTTAAGATTCTACTTAATTAGTTAATGTTGTTGTGTAAGTGAAGTGAAATAAAATTCTTGATTTAAAATAAAGATGAACTTAACCAAATTTGTGGAAATCATATTATTGTTCTATGATTAGTTTTTCATTTTTCTCTTCATTTGTTTTTTGGAATATGAGAGAAAGGAAATTGAGCCCTCTTTAATTTGCAAAAGTCCTAGCAGAGCCTAAACCATCTTACTTTGGAAACAAAGACTGTCGGTTTAACGATCCATCAACCCTTTTTTTTTAAAAAAATAAAAAATTATACTATATTTTATTGTGTTTTCCTTTCACAAATTTCATGTTATGCTGGCTTGTGAAGTTACCTGTGTGAGAAAGCAGAATATTATTAGAACAAGTATATTATTGTTGGAAATTAAGATTTTAGAGGATGAAAAATGACATAAATTATTATTTGTTAAGTGTATAATTATAAGAGTTATAAGAAGTGTGCTTTTTTGGAGTTTTTACCACATTGTAATTGTGCAAGAGTTTTAAAACTTTTCAAAAATGTATCCTAGAAGTTTCCATTGAAGTGTCCGAGGCATGTCGCTGTCCTACATGTGTCAGACACGGTTACTGTTAATAATTTGAATGTCCGTGCCTCATAGTACATAAGAAGACAGTACTTTAGCGAGGTAGCCTGTTAGAGAACTCTACTTGGTTTAATTATGTATTAAACCATTCTTTGGCAAAAGCAAGTAAATAGTTCTCTCAAATAAATATTATTTTCAAATTTCCAGAGATGAATTACGTGGTCAGAATGCTGGATTTCTGTTCTCCTTGCCAGCTTCAATACCTTTATTACATTTCTTTTGTCAGCGTTTCAGGTAATTGAGAAGGAAGTAGTGGCAATAATTGGTCCACAGTCTTCTTCAATAGCTCATATGATTTCTCTGATTGCTAATGGTCTCCAAGTCCCACTTGTCTCTTATGCTGCCTCTGATCCGACTCTGTCTGCCCTTCAATTCCCCTACTTTTTCCGAACTACACAAAGTGATTCTTACCAAATGGCAGCCATGGCTGATTTGATTGACTTTTATGGATGGAAAGAGGTTATTGCCATCTTTGTGGATGATGAGTATGGAAGAAATGGAATATCTGCTTTGAATGATGAGCTTGCAAAGAAAATGTCAAAAGTTTCTTTTAAATTGACTTTGCCTACCCAATATGATCTCAGCGATTTAACTTATCTGCTCAACAAGTCCAAATTGCTTGGACCTCGTGTTTATGTTGTTCATATTAATCCAGACCCGGGATTGAGAATCTTTACTGTTGCTCAAAAACTTCATATGATGACTGGTAACTATGTGTGGCTTGCAACGGATTGGCTTTCTGCTACATTAGATACATTCTCCACAGAAAATCAATCTTCTTTAAAAATCCTTGAAGGGGTAGTTGGGCTTCGTCAGCATATCCCACAAACCGTCCAAAAAAAGGCCTTTCTATCTCGATGGAGAAAAATGCAGAAGAATGGGTTAATACATTCTGAATTGAATGTTTATGGATTTTATGCATATGATACAGTGTGGGCAGTTGCACATGCAATTGATAAATTTTTAAACGAGCACAACAATATGACATTTTCTTTCACTGACAAGCTACACAATGAAAAAGGAACTGAAACACAACTTGGGAAGCTCAAAGTTTTTGATGGTGGTAAAGTTCTATTAAAAAAATTGAAGGACACAAATTTCACTGGTTTGACAGGGCAAATTCAATTTACCACAGATCGGAACCTTGTGAACAGTGATTATGATGTCATTAACATTGCACAGATGGCAATTCATGGGGTAGGTTATTGGTCTAGTTTTTCAGGTCTCTCTACTCTACCACCAGAAACTCTCAAAGAGGAACAAATTAACCATTCCCATCCAGATCAGAATCTTGACAATGTTACCTGGCCTGGCGGGACAACAGAAAAGCCACGTGGGTGGGTGGTTGCCAGCAATGAAAGACCATTGAGAATTGGAGTACCAAATAGAGCCAGTTTTGTTGAATTTGTGACAGAATCACACAGCAGCCACAAAATACAAGGTTACTGCATAGATGTGTTTAACGAAGCCCGAAAGCTAGTCCCGTATGACATTCCTTTCAAATTTGAGCCATTTGGGCATGGTCAGTCCAATCCCAATTATAATGAACTTGTGAAGAAGGTTGCAGACGATGTAAGTAATATGTATGGGCTTCCATTAGTAATAAAGATAACATAAGCTTGCAGATTAAGCATAATATGCTAAATCAGATTAAAGGGATGGTAATGAACTATTTGGGGATGGTTGGATCAATCCCAATTATATCGTCTTCTTTTTCGCTTGGCATACCATTTCTTTTAATTGTTAAATAGTGTACTTTTCGTAGACTTTGATCCTAAACCTGTAAGGTCCCATGGCTTAAACTCTATGGTATTAGCAGATTTATTAGTGATTAATTTCAAATGAGCATACCTTGATTATTCTTTCGAAACACACTGTCAGGTCTTTGATGCGGTTGTTGGGGACATTGCAATTGTGACAAACCGGACGAAGATTGTTGATTTTACTCAGCCTTATGCTATCACAGGTCTCGTCATAGTGGCTCCCATCAGTGACTCAAAATCAACTGCTTGGGTGTTTCTCAAACCATTTACAGTAGAGATGTGGTGCGTCACTGCAGCTTCCTTTGTGATGATTGCAGTGGTTATCTGGATCCTTGAACATCGTGTCAACGATGATTTCCGGGGTTCTCCTAGGAGACAGATCATAACAATGTTTCTGTAAGCTTCCTTGATGTTTAAAAGAACTTTCTTCTTCATTTTTGGTTGTTCATTTTGTAAATAGTCATTGCAGTCTATGAAGTTTTTAATGCTATCACCACATCTATATTTTTGGTGAACTGTTTGATACTTTGAACCTGCGTCTAAACGGACCCTACATCAACCAAGAGAACTTAATTTCCAAGCATTTATGTTGCAGGTTCAGCTTCTCAACTCTGTTCAAGAAAAATCGTACGTACACTTCTGACAATCTATCCTGATTACTTGTTTTCTATGTATAATGTGTGCTTCTATCATCTATCATAGAGAGCAGTGATCAGATGAGCTTAAGGAATCTTTCATTTGCTGTCTTTGTTCCTAAAGCCTTTCGATTGAGCTTAAAACTAAGTTTTCAAAACATCAGGAGAAGCCTGTGGTTATCTTTTAAGTAAGCAATGCATGAAGTATATTTAAACCCGAATCAATGATTGCATTGTTTTAGGTGAAATTCTTAACTAGTCATGATTTATTTTCAAAACTTCCTTCTTTTTTCCATTCTTAAAATGTAGTCATATTTAGAATAATTAGGAGAATAGCTACTTATAGATCACAAAGTCAAAGATAAGCACTTGGTTAATATTTTAATTCATGGAGTTATTGTTGTCAAAGGGAAAATGTAAAGTTTAGCACCAAAAATCATCTCAGCAAGTCTGATTTGTCTTGTAATCTTGCCTGCACCATCACAATTTGTTATGCACTGGAAAACATCTATTCACGAAAAATCTATCTTGTGAGACCGACAACATTTTTCACATTTTTCCATATTCATAATTCTCCTGCATCTTTTTGGGTATCATTTCTATTTCTTTTGCAATAATTTTGCTTCCCTATAACAAAAGTAAAAGAATGTGGAAATTTCTTTGAATGCGGTGCACCATTCTGATTTTATCAAGGATTTGGACTTTTGGGACCAACACTAAGGCCTCGTTTGGGAATAAGTTTTTTTAGTAACTTTTTGGCTTTTTAGTTAAAATATGATGTAAAAAAACTAGTATGTTTGGAATGATTTTTTTGTTTTTTATGAAAAGATGTGCAAAAAGTAGAGAGAAAATGAAATCTTTGACTTTTTGGTATAAGTTGTTAGCTTTTTGAATTTTTTAATGACTTTTTGGATTTTTGGCTAAAAAAGCCACTTGCCAAACGAGGCCTAAGTCAGTATTACTTTATTTCGCAGAAGAAGATACAGTAAGCACACTTGGAAGGTTGGTAATGGTGGTTTGGCTTTTCCTTTTGATGGTGATCACATCGAGTTACACAGCAAGCTTGACTTCAATCCTTACAGTCCAGCAGCTCTCATCATCATCCATCACAGGAATCGACAGCTTGATTGCAGGTGATTGGCCTATTGGTTATCAAGTGGGGTCATTTGCTTATAGCTATATGACGGAAATTCTTTACATACCTCAATCAAGACTCATTTCTCTGGGCTCCCCAGAAGAATATGATAAAGCATTGCGGCTAGGACCAAGCAATGGAGGTGTGGCAGCTATTGTAGATGAACTTCCATATGTCGAATTGTTTCTGTCACAGCAGACTGATTTTGGAATTGTTGGGCAATCATTCACAAGGAGTGGATGGGGATTTGTAAGTACTTTCATTTACAAACAGATACATGGTTGCACACGTATTAACGCATACACATTCTATATCTAGAATTGCTGTGTGATAGTGTTTAGATTTAAATGTCTTCATTATAATATAATCAGGCTTTTCAGAGAGACTCTCCACTTGCCTATGACATGTCCACGGCGATCCTCAAGCTTGCTGAGACCGGAAGACTTGAGGAGATACATGACAACTGGTTCTGTAAAGCAGGTTGTGCAGCAGACAGAAGAAAAACCCCAGAGCCTAATGAGCTCCAAATGAGCAGTTTCTGGGCTCTCTATCTTCTGTGTGGCGTTTTTACTCTCACCGCTTTGCTAGTCTTTTTTCTACGAACTATTCGCCAATATATCCGCTACAAACGGAAGCTGATGGAACCTTCTTCTCCCTCATCCTCTGCATCAACGAGTACTCCGTGTTCTAAGGTCATTTATAACTTCTTTGACTTCATTGATGAGAAAGAAGAAGCTATCAAAAAAAGTGTTACTCAGCATGGTAATGCTCAACCTCCTCAGGTGTGCTGATCAATGATGTACATTTTATTCAATAGGGCTTAAAGGGATTGTCTTATATTTTTATATCAATTTTAGGATTTGGTGCACCTGAATTCTAGTTCTATAGATGATGAAAGTTACTGAAAATACAAAATGTAACTATGAATCATGTATGCATCTTGTTGTCAAACATATAGTTTTATTAATCTAATAACATTCTGTGATTTCATTGTGTTCTTGTTCAGATATTTAGCTAATATGCTAATAAATATTTAATGATAGACAAATATGCTTATGATAACATTATAATTTATTTGTGAAGATATGTAAGCCAGTGTAAACTAGGCCTATTAATGTGGCCCACATGGCTACATGTATTTAATATATAGTATATTGTTTGTTTATTTGATTATTTAATTAAATGTGATAATTGTGATACTTGTCCACTCTTTTAAGGACTTTAGCAGAAATTTAGCTAAGCCCTATCTGTAACTTCACTTATTATCAGATAATATTTTCTAAAGGAAATTGATATGATTAGTTTTGATAATGGTCCTTGACCTAGTAATTATATGGCCTGTGACATCAAGTTTAGTAATTTTTCAAGCTACTTATCTCTAAAGAGTGAAAAAACAATATCGTAAGTTTTTTGAGAGGGATTCAAGAATAGTATTGACTCGAACAATACAAAGTACGACAATAAAAAAAGGTTAGTATCAATTATTTTTTCTTGCTTATACATACACATTTCTATTCTGATATATAAATTATACAACTCATTTGGTGTGAATTCCTATACATCACACATTTTTACATCCCCAAATTGCCTCTATGTAATTGCCCATTTTCTAATTTTAAATTTTATATTTTGATTTTTTTTTTCTTCATGTTTTTTCTCCATCTACATTTAATTTGTGTTCCTCTAAAAACAGAATTGTCTTCTATTTCTGCACAAGCAACACACGTGTGCCCAATTTCTAGTGCTATACATGTGGAAATTATTATTTTCTGACATAATCATACATCAAATACATGCACAAGGATAATTTTGTTTACATGTCCACATACGTTCTTTGGGCTGAGTCAATGCCCAAGTTCATATACTTTCCTCATAGCTCCATACTATCACTACAAATGTGTGATTCTTAATACATAAAAATACAAAAATAAAAATATATTAAGAAAAATAATTTACATTATAAAATTTACATTAAATTTTATTTTTCTATAGTTTTAGCATAAACCTCCTTCCATAATCTCAGAAATATCTTATGAAAAGCTCAAACATATGCTATTGAGCCTTCAAATCATTGAGACAACAGAGAGACATCTAGATGGTTGAATTGGTCCTGCTTTTATTTTGAGGGGGAATTTGTCTGTGGGGCAGCGGAGAAATTTTTTACAAATCAGCGAAAAAGTATAACATTTTAATTATTAAAGTGTATAAATTTTAACAATAATTTATAAATTTTTTTACACCACTGTGCCATTATTTTCCCTTTATTTTTCCCTCTCTGTAATTGTGGGTTAAGTTGTCTTTTTCGTTTTGCCTTCTTTTTTTTCCATGGGAAAAATGACTAGTGGGGTAGCCCAGAGTCATGGTAAATTTGCTATTGGATGACTTTGATGCTGGGTGTGGTTGCAAATTGAGAGTGAAATTAGGCACCCAACAACCCTTTCACCCAATGAAGTGAGTGAACCCATCAACCTCATTCCTTACCAGTGTGGAATCTTGGGTCCCAACATTTATGTTATTTGTCCCTAGGTGTAAATGCAATCGCGTGATTATAACTCAGAGATTTTTATACTTTAAAGTTGTCATGGTGTGACTAAGAAAAATATAAAAGTTTTAAAAACATTATTTTTGATTTTTTCACTAGTTTGGACAGGGTGTGAAAGTGTATTTATGTGTGTATTTTACACTTCGCGGGTGTCTCCAAGTAAACTGTCATTTTACACTTTAATATTCTGTCTTTTTGGAGAGACCATTTTTTTAAAAAAATTTATGTTGTGCTGGGGGCAAAAATTAAAAAATGAAATTTTTTTTTAAGATTCCTGATATTAAGATTTTATAACATAAAAGATATATAATATTTTCATAGTGGTTGGGGTCTCTCAATATTTTTCTAGAGAAATTTCGATCTAGAAAAATTTCAACCCAAAGAAATTTTCAGATTTTAAGATTTTTGAAGAGACCATTGTTTTTCTTTGTATTTTGAACTTTCTCTAGTTTGAAATTTCTCTGGTTTGCTCAACTTTTCTGATTTTTTGTGTTTTGAAATTTTTCTGAGTTGAATTTTTTCTGATTTGCTCACAAATTTCTTTGTAATTTGCTTACAATTTTCTCTGTGTATTTGACTACTTTTTTCTAATTTGCTCATAAATTTCTCTATGTTTTAACCAAATTAGAAAAAATTATTTTTTTTACTGAGAAATTTCAAGCAACGTTCAACAAACACATATACAAAAGAGATTGAAGATTAAAAATGCTCTTACTCAAATTTATGCTTGAATCTGAGTTTGTCCACTAGAGTAGTCAAATTGAGTATAATAACGAACTCATATGAATAAATATACATATATGACATAACTTTGGCAGGTGTGTGTGTGCGTGCAAAATTTTCTCTGGCATTTGAAATTTTTCTGATCATATTAGACTCTCGAATTTGTGTGTAATAGTTAGAGAAATTTGTAAAAATGAAATTTTTCTAGCATGTTGATTTTTTTTACAATTTATCTGGCATTAAGATATCCTTTTGAAACATGAAATTTCTCTGAAATTCTCCTTGTACTTGTTAATTTTCTTTGGAACTTACTACTCCCCCTTTGATTTTCTTCTTCAAGTTAGTTGTGTGTGTGTGTAATTTTCTCTGGTATGTTAATTTTCTTTGTCATAGATTTTTTTGCCTTTATAGTGAACATTTTGAAAGACTAGGATAAATTTTGTGTGATGACAAGAGAAATTTGATTTTCTTTCCTTTTTCATGTTGATTTTCTCTAGCCAAATCACATGCTTCCACTTGTAATTTTCTCTAATCAAATCAACTCGAAATCAATAAACAACGAACACTTCTGCTGCAAATCAACTTGAAATTGATGTACATAATTTTCTTTGGCATGTTGATTTTCTCTGTCTTGGGATTTCTCTACCTTTACAGATTTTTGTTTTTGAAACATTATTCGGGTTGATTTCGAGTTGATTTGCAGTAGACATGTCTGTTATTCATTAATTTTGAGTTGATTTGGCTAAAGAAAATCACATAAATATTTTAAAAGATCGGGCTAAATTTCTTTGAAAATCAACGAACACTTCTGCTGCAAATCAACTTGAAATTGATGTATATAATTTTCTTTGGCATGTTGATTTTCTCTGTCTTGGGATTTCTCTACCTTTACAGTGAATATTTTAAAAGATCGGGTGAAATTTCTTTGTGTGATGACTAGAGAAATTTGTTGATTTTCTCTGGCCAAATCATATACTCTTTTCTGTGATTTTCTTTAGCCAAATCAACTCAAAATTAATGAACAACGGACATGTCTACTGCAAATCAACTCGAAATCAACCTGAATAATGTTTCAAAAACAAAAATCTCAACAAAATTACAAAAATGCGATCTCCAAATCACAAATTAAAATAAAAAATCTAATGAAAACCATAAATCAAAATCGAAAAGCTAATGCGAGATTAGAAGCCTTACACAAATCAAATTGAAATCAACGAATAAAGAACAAAGAACAACTCGAAATCAACTCCATTAAAACAACGAACAACGAAGTCACAGGAGTATGGCTATCTCATTTTCAATTGGAGGTTCTGAACGTTTGTCCATTCATAGAACTATTGTTGCTTTGATTTTTTGCTTTGTTATACTATGAGAGAGAGAGAGAGAGAGAGAGAGAGAGAGAGAGAGAGAGAGAGAGAGAGAGAGAGAGAGAGAGAGAGAGAGAGAGGTTTAGACGAAATTTGATGTATGTAATTATGTGATGGATATGAGAACCTTACACTACAAAAAAATATATTGTGAATCTCTTCCATTAGTAAAATTTGAATAGAGATGTTAAACTAATTTTTTCTTAAGAAATTCATTCTATAGTACAATAAAGAAGCAAAGAAAGCAAAGTAAGTTGAGAAAATATCATTTTGATAGAAAGTACAAAAAATAATATTAATCTAGTTGTAAAGTTTGTGAACTTTTTTTTTGTAATGTTGTAAATTTTTTTATTAATTTGATATATTTTTCTTATCCTATTAAAATGATGGGTTAATTACACTTTTTACTTTTTTTAATTTGATTCAAATTTTATTTTAGTCTTTATAATTTTAAATTTACACTTTGATGTAGTTAATTTAATTTTTCTATCTAATTTTTTTTAAAAAAAATTTATCTACATGTATACTTTAAAAAAGTAACAAATATTTCAATATTAAAATTAATAATTTTAGTACACTTCTCAATTTGAATCAATTAGTCAATTTGAAAATATATCAAAAGACTTTGTCTGGGATTAGTGTCGAAGTAAACTACTGCTTGAGAAATTGGTTATACATACATAAAAGATTGAATTGACTCTCAATGTTCCAAAATTGAAAAAGACCTTTCGAAATTGGAGTTCTTGACCCGCCCTTTCGAAATTGGGATTTCTGCGGCGTGGTAAGGCATAAGTTGTTGTGAGATTCATTGAGGGCATATTTTTAGTCTTTTTGGTTGATTCGAATTTTTTATATTAAAAAAATTATTGAGTAGACTATTCATATAAAAAATTAAGTAAATTAGACATCTATCACCTCATAATAAGAGCACATGGTTAACATGATTTTAATAATTTTTTAAAAATAATTAAGACTTTTCATGAGATTTTAGATGTCTAATTAACTTGATTTTTTTATATGAGTAATATACTTAGCAAACTTTATAATATAAATAGTTCAGATTATTAAAATACACTCAATAAATACCTATATAAGCCCTCATAACAAGACTGTTCTGCCATAACTTTTAACCCCATTCGTCTAATGTCGTTTTATGGACTTCACCTTCCTAGGGGGAGCTTACTTGGGGTTCTTCAAATAATAACGTTTCACATTATTTATTTTGTGATAATTATTTTATTATTTTTTAAAATATAACATGAAATAATAAAATATATTATTTAAATCAATAAAATTTAAATTGACACACCAATGCTATGTATCTTTAGATAATTTTATACATTTTTTTAAAGTTTTTATTTAATGATAATGTTGTATAAATATAGTGTATATATATATATATATTAAATCAATATAAATGATGTGTCTTATTTATATTCATTATTTAAAAATCAAAATTTTCATCTTTTTTTTCATAATTATAAGAATGTCATTTACCCATCATTCTATTTGAATATCATTTTCTTTTAATATAATAACTTAATTTGTCCACGTAAAATTTATTATATTAAAAAATATTAATATTAATTTTCTTATTTCTTAGATATGATCAATTCTACTTGTAAACTTATTCACTCTATTTTTTTTAATAGCCGAACTTATTCACTCTATTTGATTACATTTTTTTGATTTGTTATACATATATTTTTAAATACATAAAAATTAATTTGATGAAAATAAATAAACTTATACATAATTTTTTAAAATTTTCAATTTTTTCCTCTAAAACAAATAAAATTATACAAAAATAATGAGTCTTTTAATTTTAATTTTATTTATCAAATTAATTTTAATTTAAAAAAATTAAAACCAAATAAAAAAAGATGGCAGTTGGTTCATGGTAGCACATGAATACCCTATAATAGTGGTGAACAAACGCCGGGTTGGAATACATTTGGGTCGGGTTCTATATTTGTTTAAGTTTGATTCAAAAGCTCACCTATCGAACTATATGTTAAAAAAAATTAAAATATTTCACAATTAAATTTAATCACGCATCACAAGAAATGTGAGTTTCAATAAAATCATTAGAGATAAAATCTAGATTCAAAAATATATATATATATATATATATTTTAATATATTATAAATAAATAATAAGTTGGCCCGGTCTAAATCAATTAAAAGTATAGGTTTTAAACCTAATTTATTACTGAAAAATAATAGTCTAATACGATCTTATAAACTAAATTAACCATTCCAAATATTAAAAAAATAAAACTGAGCCAAACGAACTGAACGGCCAATGAATGGATATCCATCCCTACCCCATAATAGTTGCTCGCCATTATTAATGACCATTTATAATTCTCTCAGCTCCGAATTTAATTGACGTTTTAAAAGGTTTGGGTACGACGTCGCTATCATAGCACTAACGGCCAAGGTGACACTATGAGGCTAGCTAGCGTTGACTTGACTAAAGGCATCTGAAATTTAGGTTTTCTTATCACTTAAAAAAGTTTAAAAATTACTATTAAGTCATATTATTTTTCTACCACATCACTTCAAATTCAACTAATATTTTATAAAATATCAAAAAATACACTTATTTAAAACATTTCAAATAACCCTTAATTCTCTGTGTTCGGATTAATATGTTTTTATGAATCGGGGTGAGGCTTTGGGTCTACTGGACCCAATTTCAACTATTTAAATTGTTAATTTTGTCGTGAAAAAATAAATTGATGTGATAACAAGAGCTATATAATTCTATGAAAACATTATAATTCAGTACGTGTTTTTAAAATAAATTTTAAATTGGTGATAAAATTTATCAACTTTGAAGTTATAAAAAGTTTTTCTTAGTCAGTTTCTCCATATTTTATTATATTTATTTATAAAAAAAATGATAATTATAATTTTAAAAATAAACAATTTCTTTATTATAAATAATCTAATAAATCCGATTACATGATCAATTCAAATCCTCACAACGAGTCCCAACCATACTCTCCTGTCATACAATGACGCTAAAATTCTTCTTAAAGATAAAATTTAGTAAGACTTTTTCACGAATCACTCCTCATGGTCTATCATTTTCTTTCATTTTCCCCTCTATAAATTATAGCATTGTCAAACCAACGTGTAGAAAATCTGGTATAAGAGTTTTTTGGGTTGACTGGTAAGAATTTAATTAGAAATACGAAAAAAAAAGAGAGATTAATATTAAATAATATTTACTTAATACTTAACCGGTGAATATTATGAGAATAATTTGTTTAAGAGATATGTTATTATTATTTTTAAAATTTATAATAAGTTGAATTTTTAAAAAAATATTATATAATTTTTTTTTTTTGTAAATAGATTATGTGAAATCGTTATTTCAAAACAAATCGAACTGTATTTAAATAGTTTAATTTGAATTGATTTCATAATTTTAATAATTTTATTTAATTTCAATTTTTATAAAATCGTATATAATAAATTGATCTTGATTCCATTCTCATCCATCCAAATTGAACCATGTTAACCTTGAAATCTATTCTATCATCGGCAAGTTACTAGATATTTTTAGATGGGAAAAATTATAAACACACACTCTAAGCTTTATTTAAAATATAAATTATTTTTTGTGATTTGAAAAATTACAAATACTTCCGTATTAGAATTTTTTTACTTTACAAAATTAACTAAAAAAATGAAATTCATAATTACTCTCCTATACAATAATAAAATTTTCTAAATTATTAATTGAAACATATTTTTAAAATCATTAAAAACTGTTAATTGATTTTATAATCTATTAATAAATGGAGCGATTTATTATAAAATTAAAAATTTCAAAAAATAAAATATAATTTTTAAAATTATAAAAGTCATTCATATTTTAATCAAACTTAAAAATGTATTTGTAATTTATCCTTTAAATGGCTATTTGTAATTTATCCTTTAAATGCGTAGGAACAAGAAATCCACGTGTTTCACACTGACAGTTGCCATGCATGATGAAGGTTTGTCCAGACCAATCGCATCTATGGCTGACAGGGACTAATCTCAACCATCCCATTACTTTTTCTTTTTTTTTTCATTCTCATTTTTCTACCATAATAGTATGTAAAACTCACTTTTGTCAGTTTATTCAACAACAAAGCTAATGTGTGAAGTGAATAAAAATCAGTGGAGAATGATTCTTTACTTGCGAGACTATTATGACCTTTTGGAGCTCTCTTTCTTTTCTTTTCTTTTATTTTCTTTTCTTTTTTGTAATTTTATTCATGTCTTGATGAGACCTATATGTATATATACATGTGTATATATGGACAAAAACTGTTCAAAGCTTAATCCCTAGATGGGTTTCACAGGTAATCTTGTTTTCCACCATCTACCCAACTACTTCTCAGAATCTCTCATTTATTTTATAATTACTATCACTGTCTTTCCATTTATTAATTCATCCATGTGGGTTCTTCAATGCAGTTGAACACTGGTTCTTCAGCTTGTTTGTTTTTTTTAATATATTTATAAATATCTACCTATATATGTATGTACTTATCTATACAACCATGAATAATTATACAATAATGGGTATCTAAAATTCTGTGAATTTGATTATTCCCATGTTGAATACTCTTATGTTCTTGTGAAATTTTTGCTTGTTCCCCATGTGGGTACGGATACCTAGTACCCAAGTTGCTCAAGGCTAGGTTTCAAATTTAATGTTATTGTATGAATGTGTTTCAGTTGTTTTCTGCGCATGAATCTCGCTATATTGTTTGTTTTTTTGACTCGGGTTATGAGAGTTTAAGGGTCAATGTCAATTGGGTAATCTTGATCCTCTATCTCCAATCTCTTTATTGTAAGCTTCAATTTCATGCTCTACATGTGTTTCCAGGTGTTTGATTTTTTGACACAATGGTAATCTGAGCTGAGGCCTCAAAAGGGTTAATTGCTGGTTTGCATAGAAATGGAGTCTAGTCTGTTCATTAGAAGAGCATTGATTTTGTTGATGTTCTGTATGTGGGTTCCAATGGAAGTCATGGGTGCGACTGGCAATGCTACTGTTTCGTCTTTGAGGCCGAGTGTTTTGAATATCGGAGCTTTGTTTACATTGAATTCAGTTATCGGACGATCAGCGATGCCAGCAATTACAGCTGCTGTTGATGATGTCAATTCCGATTCTACTGTGCTTTCTGGGACGAGGTTGAATCTTATTTTGCACGATACGAATTGCAGTGGGTTCCTTGGAACCATAGAAGGTAATCTCTGAATTTGTTCAACTTGAATTGGTGGAAACTGTTTTTGAATTCGGGCCTAACTAAATTAGACATTCCCTATTGTTGCTAACTTGCAAGGGACACACACCCCTTGGCTCTGTGAAGCAGAACATGTTTTATATGGTGCAGTCGTTTGCCTTTGTATATTTGAGGAGTTAGCTTATTCAAAGCAGGGGATTTCCAAACTAATAATCTGCACGGGTTGCCCAACAGTTAAGAGAGCGAACTCTTGGGCAAGCAATAAATTTGGACGTCTTGGATTCGACTCTTGCAGGTGTCTCCAGGGCTTAACCAATTTATGTGATTTGTGGGTGATTGCAAGAGTGGGTCTAAGGGGCATTGCCTTGGAGAGGTTTCATTGTCATAAAAAAAAAGTATAAACTAGTTATCTTTATGTTTAGCATCATGTGCTTTTTTAATTATTTCCCTATTACTACAATGGCTTTTGACCGTATATTTCCTAGTCTTCTGAGAAATCTAGTTCTAGAACTGCACTCAAGTTGCTGGAGATATCAAGCATATTTTAGTCTTTCATGGCTTTAAATTTTTTGTTTTTGCATTCTTTATGACAAGTTGAATGCAGAGTTTGGCATAAGAGTGTTTTCTGTTTGCTCTTTGTTTAGTTTGGTGCTTTTTAGAATATGTGTTTACATTTGTCCTTTTATTGAACTTGATTCCAGAAAAATTATGCCCAAGGGTTCTTAGGTATAACAAGGAAGTGGTGCTAATATTGTTATGAAGTAAAAGCATGTCTGAAGTAAATGACTCATGGTAGAATCTTATTAATACTTTGCTCAAAAATTTTACTAAATTTTCTACCAAATGTCTCACATGAGTGTGGGACCCGCATCATGTGAGTTCCACACCCATGTTGAGACATTTGGTAGAAAACTTGATAAACCCTTTGGGGTCTGTAGCATTACCCTACTTTGCTTGATTTAATTAGAGATCCCAATGTGAAAGCATTGCTGTTAGCAAATCATTAATTGTTTTGGTATTAATTGGGCAAAAGGATTTCATTTTTTTTTTTTTTTCATAGATTACAAGTAGCAATAATTAACCCGCTCATAGATAGTGAAGAAGATCACTGTTGCACTTTACATCCAAAGTTATATTTGTGGAATATCATCACCCCATGTGAGGGGTGATCCTCCATGTGCTGCATGAGCTAACCATGTGAAGCCAGCACACAAGATAGCTGGCCATATGCAAGGCCAGCCTCTCCATCTCCATTCTGATTGAGTATAAATGGAGGCTAAGGGGAGGGTTTGAGAGTGAGAGCAGAGCAAGCCACAGAGAGTGAGATATGTGAGGCAGAGAGACCGTCTCCCTCGGTGTGAGCGAGGGAGACGGGTGAGTGGGTGAGTGAGGAGAGTGTGAGCTCCTCCTCTATTGTAATCTTTCTGTAATATCTCCATTATTATAGTGATAACCGGCTACTCTCCCGTGGACGTAAGCATTGAGGCCGAACCACGTTAAATATTGTGTCTCCTTGAGTGTGGGTGTGTTTTTCTGCATGGAATAATTTCTATAAGGTCTTGGGCGGGATCCCAGATCCCAACAATTGGTATCAGAGCCTCGTCGGTGGCGTTTCGGAACAAAAACAGCGTGTTGTTTGAAACTGCCCAGAAATCGTATTGCTCGAAATCAGATTTTGAGCATACCAGGAGCAAGGGCTCGACGAGAGGAGTCCAGAAATATAAAGCAGACACCCAACGAACACCGGACGCGCCCTCACGCGCCTCTGGAATTTGGCGAGTGAATCCCAGTCGCGACACGCGCCCCCACGCGCCGTGAAGAGAGTCGGCGCGTCGGCCCAGTCTCACGCACGCACCCCACGCGCGGCTGAAGGAAGAAGGTAAGTGGGGAAAGGCGCGTGTAAGGCACGCGCAGGCCACGGGCGCCCCGTCAGCAGCCGCGTCATCAGACACATCAGCATAAGCATGCTAGCCGTACTGCCACGTGGCAGATAGGTTATCGACACGTGGCGGTCCACGTCAGCGCCACGTGACAGTCTGTCATCGCCACGTCAGCAAGTGGTCGCCATGTGGCAGCACAGTCAGTTGCCACGTCAGCATCCAGAGGAGGGATCCAGTGCGACGCGGCAATGGTGCGGCCGCAGGAGGAAGGATCCAGTGCTTTGCGGCGAAGGTACAGCCGCAGATCTAAGGCGTACAAAATGTTTTGGCTAGATCGAAGCCATTTGGAGTCCGTTTTTGGTAATCCAATAGTGATTTTCAACTATTTGGAGTATTCCGGACACATCCGTATGGTCAGATTTTAGAGACGGAGTTTCTGTAAAAAGAAGACAGATTAAAGAGATGAACGGCATCAGGGGCAGTGGACAGAATATTTTGTTGGTACACGGAATATTCCCTGAACTTCTGAAAATTGCAATTTGGCCCAGAATTTTTAGAAAATTGTGGTGTGGCCCAGTTTTCGAGGATAGTTTTCAGTGAGGTCCCCGGAAATGCAGCAAAGGTTGGTTCTAGCTAAACGGACCGCTCCGGACGCAACCGCGAGGTCAGAATAGTGAAATTCTGAACGGTTTGGAAAGATTGTCAAAACATGGGTGTTTGCCATCTTCAATACTCGAAGGAAGGTTGCCGGATATTATGGAATGCTGCGGATTCACTGAAGAGGTTAGAATGGGCAGATTCTGACCAGATTGGACAACCAGATACAGATTGAGATAGATCATTAAAGACCAGAGGAGATCAGGCTTGATCAAATAGCAGATCGAGGGAGATCAGGATTGGTCAGGGGCGATCAGAGGATTGCAGACATGATTATCTCAAAGGTCTAGGAAAGTTCTGTCAAAAAGACACTGTCTAAGGAGACTGGTTCTTAAGTGGGACCGGTTGTGACCCCACCAGTCTTTCCTGGGAACTTTCCTGGTTGTTGAGGTATTCGGAGGATCTGGTTCAATTAGAAGAGAAGACCATTCATCGACGGATAGATGATTTGGCAACAAGCCAAAGAGAAGGCTAAGGGACACGGAGGTCCCTCAACTACAGTAGTTGCAGTGCAAGCACTATGCACAGAGTTGCATAGTGGTAACTTGTACAGACCAGTGAAAGTTGTCTTGGCAGAAGGGCTAACTGTCAAACATCAGTACGGACGTACAAGTGAGACAGAACCGAACATCAGGGATTGCAGCACAGACAACAAGCGTATGTGGAAACACCAGGAGGTTGTTCAGAAGTGTAGAGGGCAAAGGCTGAAAGTTCAGAAATAAGCTCCGAGCAAGGAAAATTGAGGATGTTGATGTGTCAAACTCTGAAGTTTTCTAGTTGCTCCCGTGTTCATCATGCAAGGAGTTGCACGGTAATGCATGACAGTCAAGGGCATCCCAGCAGGGGGTGCAGGACATCCAATCAGGGGGTGTCGGATATCTTGGTTGCGCAAGTTCAAGCATAGCAGGTATAGACATCCGAGACAGAAGCATGGAAGAGATCTGTGGGAGATAGGAGCAGAGGCTCTCTCCAAATCAGAGAGTGTTGTGAGTTGAGTTGAGGATGTAGGATTCCCTCCTCCTCTTATATCTCTGGTGTATTATCTCTAGCTTCAGCGGGTGCAAGCATCTCAGTGAGGAGATGCAGACTATGCTGAAGACATCCGAGACAGGAAGCGTGGAAGAGATCTGTAGGAGATAGGAGCAGCGGTTCTCTCCAAATCAGAGAGTGGTGTGAGTTGAGTTGAGGATGTAGGATTCCCTCATCCTCTTGTATCTCTAGTGTATTATCTCTAGCTTTCAAGGGATGCAACGTCTCAGTGAGGAGATGCAAACTATGTTGAATTTGGGCGTGACAAGATTAGCAGCAATGTGTGTTGTGGATCACCTCACATGGGTTGAGGGGGTGATTTGTGGAATATCATCACCCCATGTGAGGGGTGATCCTCCATGTGCTGCATGAGCTGGCCATGTGATGCCAGCACACAAGATAGCTGGCCATATGCAAGGCCAGCCTCTCCATCTCCATTCCGATTGAGTATAAATGGAGGCTAAGGGAAGGGTTTGAGAGTGAGAGCAGAACAAGCCACAGAGAGTGAGATATGTGAGGCGGAGAGACCGTCTCCCTCGGTGTGAGCGAGGGAGACAAGTGAGTGGGTGAGTGAGGAGAGTGTGAGCTCCTCCTCTATTGTAATCTTTCTGTAATATCTCCATTATTATAGTGATAACCGGCTACTCTCCCGTGGACGTAAGCATTGAGGCCGAACCACGTTAAATATTGTGTCTCCTTGAGTGTGGGTGTGTTTTTCTGCATGGAATAATTTCTATAAGGTCTTGGGCGGGATCCCAGATCCCAACAATATTCAACTGACATTTATTAATAATGAATGATCAACAACCCCTTCCAATAATCAAGAATGAGGATTAAGTAAGAAAACTTTCACAATCAAAAAAAAAAAGTAAGAAAACTTTAACCAGCTGCTCTCTTGTTTTCTCTCTCTCTTTCAGTCATCAAAGAAAAAATGAGAGATTTTGACAAAGCATCCTTACTTGTGTAGCTTTGGAGCTGATGGAGAAAGATGTTGTCGGTGTAATTGGTCCACAATCCTCTGGAATAGCACACGTTATCTCCCATGTTGTGAATGAACTTCATGTACCAATGCTGTCATTCGCTGCAACAGATCCTACACTTTTGGCTCTACAATTCCCATACTTCCTCCGCACTACACAGAATGACTATTTCCAGATGTATGCTATAGCTGATTTGGTTGAATTTTATGGTTGGAGGGAGGTAATTGCTATCTTTGTTGATGACGATTATGGAAGAAATGGGATTTCCATATTAGGCGATGCCCTTGCAAAGAAACGTGCCAAGATTTCTTACAAGGCTGCATTTACTCCTGGAGCTGCTAAAACTGACATCAATGACTTGTTAGTTGCAGTAAACTTGATGGAATCTCGGGTTTATGTTGTTCATGTAAATCCTGACACAGGTCTGAATGTTTTTTCCGTGGCGAAGACTCTCGGGATGATGACTGCTGGCTATGTTTGGATTGCTACAGATTGGCTTCCTTCGGTGTTAGATTCGTCAGAACTAGTTGATTCGCACATAATGGATCCCTTACAAGGGGTTATTGCGCTTCGCCATCACACCCCTGAGTCCGATGTCAAGAACAATTTTACATCTAGGTGGAAATACTTGAAAAACAAGGAGAGAACAAGCTTCAATTCTTATGCACTCTATGCTTATGATTCTGTTTGGCTGCTTGCACGTGCACTTGATGTTTTCTTCAGTGAAGGTGGAAATATTTCCTTCTCCAATGACCCTAGGTTGCACGACAGTAATGGAAGCATGCTACAATTCGCGTCGTTACGCACTTTTGATGAAGGCCCGAAATTGCTCCAAATACTTCTCACAATGAACTTCACAGGTCTATCTGGTCAGATTCAATTTGATCCAGAGAAGAATTTAATTCATCCAGCATTTGATATTCTTAACATTGCTGGGACTGGGTCTCGCAGGATAGGTTACTGGTCAAACTATTCAGGCCTTTCTGTGGTTGCTCCGGAAACATTATATACGAAGCCCCCAAACACTTCTACTGGTAATCAACATCTTAACATTGTAATATGGCCCGGTGAAACTCCAAAACAACCTCGGGGTTGGGTGTTCCCTAACAATGGGAAGCCTTTGCAAATAGTAGTGCCTAACCGAGTAAGTTATAAACAATTTGTTGCTAAAGAAAAGGGCCCTCTAGGGGTGAAAGGATACTGCATTGACGTCTTTGAAGCTGCTGTGAACTTGTTGCCTTATGCTGTACCCCACGCATATACAGTATACGGTGATGGTGTGAGAGAACCTTCCTACAACAATCTTGTGTATGACGTTTCCCAAAATGTGAGTATTTGCTGTTAAATTTCTATTCAAAGTTCTTTTAAGTTCTTGTAATTATCTTGATTTTCTTCGTTCTTCAGAAATACGATGCAGCTGTGGGGGACGTAACGATTATTACAAACAGGACAAAGATTGTAGATTTTACGCAGCCATTCATGGAATCCGGACTTGTCATACTTGTTCCGGTCAAACAGACAAAATCTAGTGCTTGGGCTTTCCTCAGGCCTTTTACTGTGGAAATGTGGTGTGTCACTGGTGCCTTTTTCCTTTTTGTGGGAGCTGTTGTTTGGATTCTAGAGCATCGGTTGAATCATGAATTTCGTGGTCCACCAAGCCAGCAGATTATGACAGTCTTCTGGTTAGTATGTCATAACTCATTGAAATCCCTCTGATTTAAGTAAAGCCACAGATTATATTTAAAACCTTTTTGATCAATCTGAATGACAACATAGATTATGCCGTAGCAATATTTTGTATACAAAATTGATATATTTAAGATGGCTTCTAATGTTGCAGGTTCAGTTTCTCAACAATGTTTTTCTCACACAGTATGTTGCCTATCTCTTATGTTCTCTTCTCTTATTTTATCGCATAATTTTTTTAGCGAGTGATACATTCTTTTGTGAAAATTCAAGCTTTAAGACTTCTAAAATACTTCTCTGCTTGACTCAACACAGGAGAGAACACTGTGAGCACCTTGGGACGTTTAGTGCTGATACTATGGCTCTTTGTAGTGTTAATTATCAATTCAAGCTACACTGCAAGTTTGACGTCAATCCTTACAGTGCAACAGCTCACATCACAGATTGAAGGGATTGACAGTTTGATCTCGAGTACCGATCCAATTGGAGTTCAGGATGGATCATTTGCATACAATTATCTGATTGAAGAGCTCAACATAGCGGAGTCTAGACTCAGATCGTTAAAAGGCCAGGAAGAATATACAACTGCCCTTCGCCAAGGTCCGAAAAATGGTGGAGTAGCTGCAATTGTTGACGAGCTTCCATATGTTGAGCTCTTCTTGTATAACACCCAATGCGAATTTAGAATTGTGGGACAAGAATTTACTAAAAGCGGATGGGGATTTGTAAGTACTTTCTCTGTATAATCCTGAACATTTAATTAAAATATATAAAAAAAAATTAGAAAAAAAAAACCTATCCAATGGTGCCAAAATGTATGGGCTAAATTCAATATTTTTCTTAGCCAGGCCCAAGTTTAGTGCTTATATCACTATAACGTCTCTGTTATATATTTTCATGAAGGTCTAATGTGATTTTCATGTTTAATTTCTTGACTCAGGCATTTCAGAGGGACTCGCCTCTTGCAGTTGACATGTCGACTGCCATTCTACAACTGTCAGAGAATGGCGATCTCCAAAGAATCCATGATAAATGGCTGTCGTCCAACACATGCCCACAAGGCAACCAAGTTGATGCAAACAGGCTCTCTCTCACAAGCTTCTGGGGCCTATTCTTGATTTGCGGCGTAGTGTGCTTCATTTCTCTTACGATATTTTTCTGTAGGTTGTGCTTGCAGTATCAGAAGTACAACCCTGATGGCCAGGAACAGGAGATCGAGGAGAATGAACCTGCTAGGCGTAGGCGATTACTGCGTGCACCTAGCTTCAAGGGCATGATTGATTTTGTTGATAAGAAAGAAGTCGAGATCAAGGAGATGATTAAGAGAAAGAGTAGTGATTCTAAGAGACAACCAAGCCAAAGCTCCGATGGGCAGCCCTGTTCACCTTAGGGAATTTTTTTGTTAGGTACATCATCGATACAAAATCTCATCATTACTGCTCGAACCCTGAGAAACACCAAAAGTTTAGGCAGCTAGGATGAGAATGTCATATATGTAGAGAAAATTGAGAAAAATTTGGCAAGATATGTATTTTTTTTTAAACCTTGTGTCATACAATTATGTATTTACTAGTTTATATTTTGCAGTAGGAAACTTGTGAAGATGTTGATAGTTTTCTTTATGCTGTGTTTGATTGAGAGATTTGGAAAGAGAAAGGGAAAAGGTGTGTGAAACTAGATGAAATGTAGGTATATTTTATTCACATTTCACCTAACTTTTCATTTTCTCTTTCCAAATCCCTCCTCAAATCCCCCAACCAAACACAACGTTAAGGTTTCTGTTTAGTGGATTAGAAGAATGTTGCTGAAATAGGCCATTTCTATATGAGTTGGTGTTGAAAATATGTTTGTCAAGGCCTGCTATAAGCTGTGTTGGCCAGATGGCATAGTATTTGGTTGGCATTCTAATTCCTAAGTGATTCAACAATGTTCTCTTCTCTTGTTACAAAACCATGAAATGAAAATGTTTACATTGTTACCATTAAATTGTGCTCTGATATGGGTATGGAAATGAGGCTGCAATGAGTTATGGATTGTGGGGTGAGTTAGGCTGGTGACAATGATCGTCTAAACAAGTTACTAGGTACAGACTTAGGGTTGGTTTGGGAAATAATGATTTTTTATTTTTTATATTTTTATTTTTTGGGTGAGGTGAAAGTATAGAAAGTGTTTAGGAATAACTTTTTGACTTTTTCTGGTAAATTTTTTTTTTTTTTGAGTAAAATTCAATATTCCCAAATGAGGCCTTGGAACCATGTTTTTAAGTACTTAACTAGAAAAAAAAAATGATTATTTTTTATCAGTAGACCTAACTAGAGTAAAAGAAAAAAAAAATTATTGATTATTCTAAAGGTGAAGGAGGAATATTTTAGATTCTTACGTATAAAGGCTTTGTTTGGAAAGTTAGTTATTTTGGTAGGTTATTTTAATTTTTGACTTATTATAGTAGATTACAATAGTTGTGGTGGGAAGAGGGTTAGATTTTTTTTTATTTTTTTTTTTAGTTGAATGTGATATTTGTGAGAGAAAAAGTGAGTTTTATTGACTATTTTAACATATTTTGTCTTTTAAAACGATTTTAGCTAAAAATAAAAATATAAAAATATAAAACACCTAAAAAGCTCTTCCCAAACACCCCAAAATTATCAATTGGAGTTAATTATACAAATAGTTTTCAAAATAGGCTATCTGTTACACTATAATTCCAAATCATTTAAGTTTCCTACTTTGATATCTGAATTATTAGATTTGTTACACTTTAGTTTTTGGTGTCAGAGCCATTCAAAATTGATAATTAAGAGGGAGAGTTTTTAAGAATTTTACCAAAAAATGCAATAAAATTAAAAGATTATGACCTAAATGTAACAAGTAAAGGGCATATTTTGAAGATCAAACTGCCACAAAATTTTTCAAGGATCATTTGAGCATTTGGTCATTTTGATTTTATTAAGATTTCATATAAAATTTCAAAATATCCCTCATGTTATTGTTTTAGGATGATGCTAATTCTAGTGATTAAAGTACAACAGATTGCATATGAATATAATTATGTGAGGGAGATTTCATAATCTAGCTTTGGGCCGTGGTAATGACCGGGCTAAAATTGGTCCGAGCATGTTTGGGCCAAGCTAGGCTGGGGCAATCCAGGTGCAGTGCGCTCGGTTAAAGCCCAGGTCTGATTTGGCCGGGATAACTTCTCTGCTAGCTCGGTTCGTGTTGTTTGCTCATTGAGATTGGCGTGCAAGATCCTTCGCAGACCGGCCAACCGAGCAAGTTCTCAGTCATTACGGAGGGCTGCTAAGCTCGGTCATAACAGAGCTCAGCTCAGAGCATTGCATGTCCCGGAAGTAATACGGTCGTAGGAAGATGAGGCAGCACTGTCGGGCTGTCCGTTCGCGCCAACGCCGTTTGGCAGTTTGGTTAGGTGGTGTTTAGCTGTATTTACGCTGACACATGGGAAAGTAGGATAGGGGAGCAGGTCCACGTGTCGAAAGGCAAATGGATGCAGAGGCACGCGCAGAAGGTATGTAAACGTTACTACGCCTCCCATGTTGGGGATGAAACTTCATCTGGTGAGAGAAACTCCCTTCCTCTCTCTCTCTCTCTCTCTCTGAGTGTGTGCTAACTTGACCGTCGGAGGGATTTTCCGGTAACACACCGCTGGGTAGCTCACTGCCGTTGTGCTCGCAGGTTAATCAGATCGAAGCGAAGCTTGGACGCAAGGAATACTGGCGGTACCAAATATTTGTCCCCCATACAATTGGCGCCGTCTGTGGAAATTCGACAAACAAAACCTTGTCCTCCAAGCTTCTCCGGTCATCTTTTATGGCGAACCACGACGACATTCCGTTACTCGCCATCAACGGCATCACGCCAAAGTTCGTTTGTCTCAGAGATGGCCTGTCCACCATTCCGACGATGGCTGATTTGGAGACCTCCGCACAAGGATTTCCCAGGGATGCGCGAGACAAGCGCGTAAGGAGCTTTGAGCGCTCTGTCATTCCAAAAGAGCGTCGCCGACGGCAAGATTCACACACTTAACACTTAGAAGACAAGCTGAGAGATCAAGATACCATCATCAAGAAAATAGCGACAGAAATGGAGGCCATGAGATACCAGATGAAGGGAAAGGGCATTGCTGGAGTGGGAAACCACAATGAGCACGCCCATTCTCGCCGTTTCGGTAGTCTTAATAGACGTCACACACCTTCACTCTCCGCCACGAGAAGCATCAGAGCTGGAGACTACGTAGCACCGGCGACGATGTCTCGCACGCAAAGCTGCAGTTACCACCCCTCACACTAGACGACGGCGTCGAGGTATTCTCGCTCCGACCATTCGAAAAACTTAAGGGATGTGTTGGAGGAGCGTGTTCGCCGGCAGGAGGCACAGAGGGTGCTTGCACTGCAGCGGCTAGTCCTTAGAGGGCGAGCCAGTGAAAAGGTCGCCATGCCACAACCACACTTGGCGGCACGCCCGCCACCAGACAGAGAGTTGGCAAGGCTAAGTGCCACCCCTTTTTCCGTAGAGATCGAGAACACATCGCTTCCCCCCCGAGTTCCGTCAACCAAAGTTCACGCCCTATGACGGAAAGACTGATCCATATATGCACGTAAGCTACTTCCGGCAGGTTATGGTTGGGCACAGGCAAAACGATGCGCTCATGTGCCTTGTTTTTCCATCAAGTTTGGGCGAGTTGGGCCTAAAATGGTTCGAGAGGCTGCCGAAGGAGAGCATCAAGAGGTGGCAATAGTTGGTAGAGGCATTTGTCACCAGATTTAAGACAAATGCTAAAATGCCCAAGGAAATTGACCATTTCTTGAGAGTAAAGATGGAGCAAGGCGACTTTTTGAAGGCGTATAACACTAAGTATTTGGAGACTTTCAACGAGATCCTTGATTACCCGACCAACCTTGCAATCACTCAGTATAAGCGCGGTCTTCCAGTTAGACATCGACTGAGAGACTCGCTCATAATGAATCAACCGTCAACCATGGAATTGCTCATGCAACACATTAATGAGCACATCCAAGTTGAAGACGATGCAGCCGCAGCTATCGTGACGACAAGTCTGGTAGTAGAGAATAAGAGAGTAGTGCGAAAGGTTCACGCAGTTGGACAAGATGATGGCCATGCAAACCACCATGGAAGAGATATAGGGAGTTCGATTTTTGGAAGACATCTGTAAGAAGGCCAAGGAAAAAGGGCATAAAACTTGAGGAATGTAAATGGCCGATCCATTTTTAGAACATCGAACTCTACCAATCTAAAGTTTTGTTCTTAGTTCTATTTTTGTAACCGTTTTTGCCATTAGCATAATGAAACAAGTAGACCATTTTCTTGAGAATTGTTGTATTTTTGCCTTGCCAAGCGGATTTAGTGCGATCCAAGGGCAACTAAAAATCATTTTGACAGAAAGATCAAAATTCCTTACAGGGCGGATTTTGCTCGGCAAGAGGTTTGTTGATGGTTTTGATCAATTTTGGAATTCCTTGCCGGACGGATTTTGCTCGACAAGAGGTTTGTTGATGATTTTATCAACTCTGAAATTCCTTTGTCGGATGAATTTTACTCGGCAAGAGGTTTGTTGATGGTTTTAATCAACTTTAGAATTCCTTACCGAGCTGATCTTGCTCGCCAAGAAGCAAGTCGCCAAGCTGACCTTGCTCGTCGACCTTGGAGTTCCTTGCCGAGCTGATCTGGCTCGCCAAGAAGAAAGTCGTCGAGCGGACCTTGCTCGTAGACGTTAGAGTTATTTGCTGAGCTGATCCTGCTTGCCAAGAAGCAAGTCGTCGAGCTGACTTTGCTCGCCGACCGTTGAGTTCCTTGCCGAGCTAATCTTGCTCGCCAAGAAGCAAGTCACCGAGCTGACCTTGCTCGCCGACCTTGGAGTTCATTGTCAAGCTGATCTTGCTCGTCAAGAAGAAAGTCGTCGAGCGGACCTTGCTCGTCGACCTTGGAGTTATTTGCCGAGCTGATCTTGCTCGCTAAGAAATAAGTCGCCGAGCGGACCTTGCTCGCGACCTTGGAGTACCTTGCCGAGATGATCGACAAGAAAAAAGTCGCCGAGCTGACCTTGCTCGCCGACCTTTGAGTTTCTTGCCGAGCTAATCTTGCTTGCCAAGAAGTAAGTCACCGAGCGGACCTTGCTCGTTGACCATGGAGTTCCTTGCCGAGCTAATCTTGCTCGCCAAGAAGCAAGTCACCGAGCGGACCTTGCTCACGACCTTAGAGTTCCTTGCCGAGCTGATCTGGCTCGCCAAGAAGAAAGTCACCGAGCTGACCTTGCTCGCTGATCTTTGAGTTCCTTGCCGAGCTGATCTTGCTCGCCAAGAAACAAGTTGCCAAGCTGACTGTCATGGCCCAAACCCGCCCCTATGGGTTTAGCATCGCAACCGGCCAGTAATTCGTGATTACTAAAGGCCTACTTAACAGTAATGACAGTAACACAGAGTAAAGGGGCTGGCAGAAGCCAAACAGTAAATAAAAGATGTCCAATGAGCTGTGATAATCGGAATGCAAAAAGACTTTTATAAACAAGCCACATTCATAACCAAAACATATATACATACATCATAAACACAAACATCCATGTTAGGGACCAAATCCCTAACTATAACTGTACAGTCAAGTCTTAAATATTTATTACAGATCAGAGACAAAAGGGTGAAACTCAGACACCCCAAAACAGCCGTGGCTTGAACGGACTCGGAACCTCGAGGTGAGGCACGGTGGTTGGCTTAACAAAACAAGAGCTTAACTTGACGCTCTTAGCTTCGGTCCAATGCCTGGACACCTACATGTAAATATAAACAGTGAGCTAAAGCCCAGTGAATAACAAATGCGTAAAAGGGTTAAAAATGGATGTCCTCTCAGTAATTAAAACAGTCAATTGCATCAGTAAATCAGTTATTCGATCGGTGGCTCATTTTTCATGCCATAACAGTTATTTAGAACCATAGTAGTCATATGTGGTACATCCAATAGCAAAACAGTACAGTAGGTTTTAACAGACCGAACAGTCAATTGATGGCCATCATAACAGTAAACAGTAGTAGTTCCAAACATGGGAACTGACAGAGATCTCTGTAACAGTGGCAGTAACAGTAAGTTGCTATGGATGCCACGAATACAGTTTACAAATAGGGCAAACATTCATTCAGTAAGTAATGTCATTTCAAAAAACGATACAGTCAATCGTTCAGAAATAATTATAATTGAACGTATTTTTACAACATTATTACTTACAGAGCACTGGGCTATAGGCAAGCTAATGAACGTCCTCGAATGCCAACTCTACACAGTTACAGAATGAACACACACTAAATTACATTCTTGGGATTAATGACTTAGCCCCTTAACTTGACTTGGTGTGGTTCTATAACATTATCCTCATTAAGATGCCTTAAACTTGGCCTAGGAACGCCTATAATGGAATGAGGATGTAAAAATTACACTTTAAAATACTTTTCAAAATTTGCTGAAAACAAGGGTCTCGCTCGAGCGTGGCTTCCTACGCTCGAGCGAGCTTACCAAAACAGAGGAGTCGCTCGAGCGTGGACTTCCTCGCTCGAGCGGCCTGTAAAAATGCAAAAGTACTGGATGTTGAAAATCCCCACTTGATGCTCGCTCAATGCTCGCTCGAGCGTGAGACACAGCTCTTCGCTCAAGCGTAGGTCTCGTTCCTCGAGCGTGAGACACAGCTCTTCGCTCAAGCGTAGGTCTCGTTCCTCGAGCGTGCATCTGCGTGCACCAAAAACCTGAGAGCTTGCAATCTACGACCATCTCTGAACAAAAGATGGTCGCTCGAGTGTGGAATCCTTCGCTCGAGCGTGGAAGCCAAAATCTGGAATTTCCAGATTTGCTCCCAAAGCTCAAACCAAGAATTAAACTTATCAAAACTCAACCTTTTGGGCCCATTTTCTGGAAGACACTTGGAAGCTCTTACTACAACATATTTTTGAAGATCAATTTGTAAAATCAAGCCCAAAGGTAAGCCAATTGAACACAATTTCAAAGAAACTTTCAAGAACAATGTAAGAACATAACATGCATGAGTCTCTAAGAATTCCAATGCTCCAAAACATAACCAAATGCAAGTTTGAACTCTAAAACATGGTGAATTCATGGACTACAACCAAAATATGAACTTGCATGTAAGAATTTTATGAAAAACAACTTCAAAATGCTATGATATGAACATGCATGCATGAAATCACTCTTAATTTAACACATTAAGCTAATCCTTGACTCAAATCACTAATCTTTCCATAAACCATGCAAGAAACAACTTAATTTCATAATTAAGAAGGTGAATTCGTACTTTAGGTCTTGAATTCCAAGTATGGGAGTCTAATTTTGCAAATCTTCTACAATTCCTTCTAATTTTCCAAGCCAATTCTTGTTGAAATCAAGCTTCTCCTATCTCCCTCTCTCTCACGGTTTTTGGGCCAAGAAGATGAACAAAAAGTGGTGCATCAACATATGTAAAGTGTAAGGAGTGTTGGTCTAGAATTAGGCCACTTAGTGGCAAAAGTGTAATTTACTTGAACTAATGTGATTTAACTTTATTTATTCTATTTTAATTATTCCAAATCAAATTTTAATTAAACCTACCATAAAATCACGTAAATCCTAATTAGCACATAACACTAATCAATTTCTGATTCGGTCGCCGATAAGACTTTCAATTCGCAGTGCGAAGTTCAAATATGAACAGATCATTCAGTAGTCAAACAGATAGAAATGCATTTAAAACAATACACTCATGCAAACAGATTAGGATTTCATTCTAATCAATTACTTATCATGCTCAAACACAGTTCAACACTAATCAGAGGTGAGGGTTATCACATTGACCTTGCTCGCCGACCTTGGAGTTCCTTGCCGAGCTGATCTTGCTCACCAAGAAGAAAGTCGCCAAGTTGACCTTGCTCGCCGACCTTGGAGTTCCTTACCGAGCTAATCTTGCTCGCTAAGAAGCAAGTCGCCGAGCGGACCTTGCTCGTTGACCATGGAGCTCATTGACCATGGAGCTCCTTGCCGAGCTGATCTTGCTCGCCAAGAAGCAAGTCGTCGAGTGGACCTTGCTCGCGACCTTAGAGTTCCTTGCCGAGTTGATCTTGCTCGACAAGAAGAAAGTCACCGAGCTGATCTTGTTCACCAAGAAGAAAGTCACTGAGCTGACCTTGCTCACCGACCTTTGAGTTCCTTGCCGAGCTGATCTTGCTCGACAAGAAGAAAGTCACCGAGCTGATCTTGTTCATCAAGAAGAAAGTCACTAAGCTGACCTTGCTCGCCGACCTTTGAGTTCCTTGCCGAGCTGATCTTGCTCGCCAAGAAGCAAGTTGCTGAGCTAACCTTGCTCGCTAACCTTTGAGTTCCTTGCCGAGCTGATCTTACTCGCCAAGAAGCAAGTCGCCGAGCCGACCTTGCGCGCCAATCTTGAAGTTCCTTGCCGAGTTAATCTTGCTCACCAAGAAGCAAGTCGCCGAGCGGACCTTGCCCACCGACCTTGGAGTTCCTTGCTGAGCTGATCTTGCTCGCCAAGAAACAAGTCGCCGGGTGGACCTTGTTCACGGACCTTGGAGTTCCTTGCTGAGCTGATCTTGCTCGCCAAGAAGCAAGTCGAGGAGCTGACCTTGCTCGTCGACCTTTGAGTTCTTTGCCGAGCTAATCTTGCTCGCCAGGAAGCAAGTCACCGAGCTGACCTTGCTCGCCAACCTTGGAGTTCCTTACCGAGCTGATCTTGCTCGCCAAGAAGAAAGTCGCCGAGCTGACCTTGGAGTTATTTGCCGAGCTGATCTTATTCGATAAGAAACAAGTCGCCGAGCGGACTTGTTCGCGACCTTGAAGTTTTTATTCGAGCTGATCTTGCTCGCCAAGAAGAAAGTCGCCGAGCTGACCTTGCTCGCCAACCTTGGAGTTCCTTGCTGAGCTGATCTTGCTCGCCAAGAAGCAAGTCGCCAAGCGGACCGTGCTCGTCGACCATGGAGTTCCTTACCAAGCTAATCTTGCTCGCCAAGAAGCAAGTCGTGGAGCGGACCTTGCCCGCCGACCTTGGAGTTCCTTGCCAAACTGATCTTGCTCGCCTAGAAGCAAGTCGCGGAGCAGACCTTGCTCGCCGACTTTGGAGTTCCTTGACGAGCTGATTTTGCTCGCTAAGAAGAAAATCACCAAGCTAACCTTGCTCGCCGACCTTGGAGTTCCTTGCCGAGCTGATCTTGCTCGTCAAGAAGAAAGTTGTCGAGCTGACCTTGCTCGCTGACCCTGGAGTTCCTTGCCGAGCTAATCTTGCTCGCCAAGAATCAAGTTGCCAAGTTGATTTTGTTTGCCTAGGAAGTTGCTGAGCTGATTTTACTCCCTAAGAAGCGAGTTGACGAGCTGACTTTGTTTGCCAACTTTGAGGTTTCTAGAGCGAGCAAAATGAACCACCGAGCACAAAGTCTAGCTCGGCCTTGTAATGTAATTCCGGTCACACAAATGCGGACGGAATTAAGGGGCAATTGTGAAGGAGATTTCATAATATGGCTTTGGGCCGTGATAATGACCGAGCTGAAATTGGTCTGAGCATGTTTGGGCCAAGCTGGGCTGGGACAATCTAGGTGCAGTGCGCTCGGTTAAAGCCCAGGTCCGATTTGGCCGGGATAACTTCTCTGCTAGCCCGGTTCGCGTTGTTTGCTCGTTGAGATCAGCGTGCAAGATCCTCCGCAGACCGGCCAACCGAGCAAGTGTTCAGTCATTACGGGGGGCTGCTAAGCTCGGTCATAATGGAGCTCGGCTCGCAGCATTGTATGTCTTGGAAGTAATACGGTCGTAGGAAGATTGGGCAGCGCCGCCGGGCTATCCGTTCGCTCCAACGCCATTTAACAGTTTGGTTAGGTGGTGTTTAGCTGTATTTACGCTGACACGTGAGAAAGTAGGATAGGGGAGCAGGTCCACGCATCGAAAGGCGAATGGACGCAGAGGCACGCGCAAAAGGTATGTAAACATGATTACGCCTCCCATGCTGGGGATGGAACTTCATCTAGTGAGAGAAACTCCCTTCCTCTCTCTCTCTATCTCTGAATGGATGCTAACTTGACCGTCAAAGGAGTTTTTCGGCAACACACCGCCGGGTAGCTCACCGCCGTTGTGTTCGCAGGTTCATCGGATAGAAGCGAAACTTGGACGCGAGGAGTATGGGCGTTATCGAATATTTATCCCCCATAGAAATTAATTCTATGAGTTTTCGGTTAGAGTAAATTACAACATACAGACTTATATACTTGTCATCCATAAAATTCAACAAGTTGATTTGGGTTTCTCCATACATGATCATATTTGCAGCTGTGCTTTTTTATAGGTAATCAGTTCCCCTTTTTTTTAGATGAATTTTTAATAAGTGATCAAATTTGGATTTTTTTTTTTAGGTAATCCAGTTCATTATATATGAATAGATCCCCTCCGGTCCTTAATCTGGATCAGAGGGCGTTGTTCGGGCCCATGGAGTTCACCACGGGACTAGTTTTGATTATCCAAATTGTTAATTTTGTTTGATATTTTGTGTATTTCATTCACACAAAAAATTAGATCGATTTGATAATCGTAAAAAATTCAATTCATCGCATTTATCACTAAAAAAATGAATGACATATTTTTAAAAACACAATTATTGTCATTTTTTTATGACAAATATGATGAATTGAATTAAATTACGATTATTGATTTACCTAATTACAATAAGATAGGAATTTAATTTCACAATTGGACCCACATGAATATCTACTTAGTACCACACAATTCTAATTATTATTTTAATACCTTGATTAAAAAATTCTTTGGAATCGCATCTTCCCATAAAACACGTGGCTGGTGTGGATACGATTTGTTAATTTTAACAAAGAAAATCATGCAATTTGAAAGGTAATTTAATATTATACTAATTAAAAACACAGTAATTTAAGACAAATGGTAATCACATGTCTTGATGATGTGGTTAAGCCACATTTCTATGCAATCAATTTGGTAGAGTACCAACTTTTTTTTTTTCATTTTATATTATTATTAACATTGCAAGCTTTTCAATATCCAGAGTGATCAAGTTCTTTTAATTATTCACTTAAATTAAACAAGTAGTTGGGTGGTTTTAATCTATAGGTTCTTCTACCCTCTGTGAAATGATCTATTTGCCATCCATAATATAAATGACATTAATCATCATCAACAACTGTTTGTTAATAGTAGGATCATTTTCACTTCACCTCTGCAACTATGACACATTTGGGTCTCTCTTCCAACTAGTTGGTTGGAGGTTTGAATGCCCGGTTCCCCACATAAATTAAACTACAATTGATGTTCTTACCAACATACCAACACAAAAAAAAAAAAATACACAAGAACAAAAACAAAAAAATCTGATCACGTAATTAGGTAACTTCTCTCGGGATGATTTATCCTAATGAGGGTATGTCAATCATTTTGTGACAAAATCCTTACCCTAAGTAAGTTGTTCCTTCTCCCCTGGTGTGAGTACCTGTGTATTTTTTTTTTACTGTTTTGATAATTCAAACTGTTCATATCTTACGATTCAGCAACGATATCATTCATGAAAAAAATCTAATAATTAAATAGTTGTAATCTCATAACCAGGTCTTAATTATTTTTTAGACAAATTAGCAGGTGGCACACACGATGCATGTACAATTCAGATAAGTAAGCATAAAAATAAATAAAAAACAAAAAATAAACTAATATCATAATATGTATGTTGTTTAAAAGGTAAAAGTGTTCTTAATAAAACCCAAGATCTTGTGTTCAAATTTTGTTTACACCTTCGGATAATATTTTTTATTTATAGGATATAAAAATTTGTCACGTGCTAAAAAAAAAAAGGCACCACACTCTTAGACATCAAGTTAGTACGTACATATATAATAGTATAGATTGATGGATAGATAGATATATTAAAATCATGCTAATTATTTATTTGTTAAAAACAAATGTAGTCTTTTTTTGGAGGGATAAAAAATGTAGTCTTATAATGGGTTAATAGATGTCTAAATGGTTCAAAATTATTTTTTTTTATGAATAATTTACGTGACAAATCCTATAATATCAACTATTCAGATTATCGAAATAGACCTAAAATAAGCCCCCATCGGACCACACAAGAAGTCGCTACGTCTTTGGGCACAACAACTCGTCTTCCCAAAATTATGCGGCATATATGGCATTGAAGGGCCCTTAAAATCAGATAAGTTATTCTGTGATATAAAATGTAAATCAAACATAAAATAATTTTAGAATTAATTATTTAAAAGTCTTAATTATAAATATTATACTAACTCAAGTTCTATTTAAGATTTTTTAAACCAATAAGTCCTATTTAATAAAATTGAGAATATTATCAATTTTTTCTAATTTTTAAAACTAAGAACATTATTAATTTTGCATAATAATATTCTAAATAATTGTTTCACTAATTGAGGGAAAAAAAACAAAGTATGAGATTAAACGTCTTTGCATTTTTACTTATTGATTTGATTCAACTATCTAATAAAACTAAGAACATTATTAGTTTTTTTTTTAATTTTAAAACTGAAAATATTATCAGTTTTTTTTATTTTAAATTTTAATTTTTTTTTTTTTTTAAGTTTTGCATATCAATGTTCCATCATTTTCCTTATAAATACAAAATTTTCAGTTTTGAACAAAAAATAATTCAATTTTTTCAAAAAAAAAATGGACATACCATTTTTTTTTTAATTTTTTCAATTCGAAAGTTGATATTTTAAAGTTTTAAAAATTAAAATAAATATCAAATCTTCATATTTCTTTATAATAATCATAAATGATGAACGATCATTATTTGAAGAATAATTTTGACAATTAAAAATTTAATAAAACCTAAAAGTCTAAAAATCTTAATTAAAATTTAATGAAATAGAAATTTATAAATTAAAACTTATGTGTAAATGGTTCATAATTTTATCCTGAAATGAATATTCTTATTATGCCTTAATTTGCGAATCAAATATAGCCTTTTAGGCTTGGTTTGACATCTTTAAAAAAAGTTAAAAAGTCAAAAGTCACTATTCTATTTAAGTCACATCATCCTATTTAAGTCACATCACCTCTCTACCACATCACTTCAAACCTAACCCATATTTTATAAAAAATCAAAAAATACACTTATTTAAGACATCCCAAACAACTAGTTTAAACAAATGCCGGCACCAACCACGACAACATGCCAAAAGATGAAAGAGGAGCCCACGTAACAAACCCCAAAAAAATAAAAATAAGAACTTGGATTATTACAGACTCACATTTTTATTTTTATTTTTTGGATCGAGATTAAAGACTCACATTTAAAATGCAAATTAGAATTGGTTTTCTCATTGAAGTACAAATTATTTATACACCATAAATAAATAAATAAAAAGTTAAATAAAACAAAAAATTATTATAAAATAAAATATAAAGTGTATAATGTAAAATGAAATTTAATACGATATGAATTACAGTGAATTTCATCTACACAATTTAATTTCTTAAACTTTTTCGGCACTCTAATATTTCTTTAAATAAAATTGATAAATCTGCAAAAATTATGATATTTGGCAAATGATCTTCTCACTAAAATATTTCTTTTTCTATATCTTTAAAATACTTATAATATTTGAATCATGCAGTGAGGTTTTTTACATTTTTAAATTATCACATGATTAAATAATTATAAGTATGTTATAACAAGAGCAAAGTGAAAGTGAATCCATGGCTGTATCATTTGACGTGTTACAATTGTTTTTATCAAAATTTGTTTATATAAATCCATTAAAAAGTTAGTTATCTAAAAGTCATGTCTACAAATATTATGGTAATTCAGATTATATTTTAAAAAATTTGAATCAATAAGTCTAATTTAGTAAAATTGAGAATATTATTAGTTTTTCTCAATTTTTAAAACTAAGAATATTACTATCAATTTTACATAATAATGTTCCAGATAATTGTTTCATTAACTGATAAAAAAAAAACAAAGTATCAGATTAAATGTTTTTGTCCTTCTATTTATTTATTTGATTCAACTATTCAATCAAACCGAGAACATTAACAGTTTTTTTTCAACTTTAAAACTGAGAATATTATCAATTTTTTTATTTTTAAATTTTTTTTTTTCAGTTTTGCACATCAATGTTCCATCATCATGCTCCTTTACAGACACAAAATTTTCAGTTTTGCACAAAAAAATAATTTATTTTTTTCAATTTTTGTTTTTAAGAAATTAAAAAAAAAATTGCACATAAATTTTTTTTTAGTTTTTTCAATTTGAAAGTTAATATTTTATAGTTTTGAAAATCAAAATAAATGTCGAATCATTATATTTTTTTATAGATAATCATAAATGATGAAGGACAATTTTACCTATTAAAAATTTAATAGAACTTGAAAATTCAAAAAAAATCTTAATTAAAATTTAATAAAATAAAAATTCAGAATTTATGTATAAATCCCCTCTATTAAATTACTCCAACCATAAGCAATATCAAAAGAGGAGAGAGAAACAGGCCACATGTAAACACTCCAAACAAAACAAACCCATCATCAAAATCAGAAGAAAGCTACGTAAAACCAAATAAGCCGGCAATTTTGAATTCATATGTATTATCCACAAACCAAACAGGTCAACTGTCAATATAACGCGGTCACCATCTCATTAGCAAAGGGTCGTTAAATTTTTTTATAGTGAATTTCTAAAAATAACCCAAACAGCACTCTAAGCTGTTGTTTTTCTCAGGCCATCATTCCACATGTCACATGACTTCTAAGCCTCGCCGGAGAATGTTCCGTCTCGGTCGAAGAAGATTCCTTCGCCGAGTCTTTATCCTCCGTCGATGTCTTCGATTTCTCTGGAACCGAATTCTCACTTGCACGCTAGGAAAGTCCGCTCTGTATAGACAGCTGCCACGCATCGCCATGTCATCCCCTTCTCTGGTTGCGGTAGAGAGCGGTTTTGGGTCCGGGGATACGGGGTCTAGGTGCTTTGATCAGGGGAGAGACTCTGGGGATTTGGTTGCTTTGAAGATTTGTTTGTTGGGTGATTGCCGGATTGGGAAAACAAGTTTTCTGGTTAGTGTTTTTTTTTTTTTTTTTGGAAATATTTTCTTGGCAGCCAAACATGGCATTTTTGTTGGTCTTTGTCTGAGTTTAATTTTGGTGTTGAATGCAGACCAAGTATGTAGGGAGAGAAAGAGAAGAGCATGGATTTCAGATGACAGGACTCAATCGGATGGATAAAACGCTGTGTGTTAGAGGGGCACGCATTGCTTATAGTATTTGGGAGGTTGGAGGTACCATTGATCATGATCTCCTTTTTATTGATTTAGTAATTGCAATCAAATAGATCATATATGATCTGTGTGGATATATATACTATGGTTTCTATGTATTGATTTTTTAGCCTCTTTACTAATACAGCCCAGAATGCCCGTGAAAATAAAAATTATATGGGTATCGGTCAATTCACCATACTTGCCTGTTCATAATCGATTCACGGCTCATTTATGGCCATTTTTTTCACAAATTGACAAAACGGGGTGGCTCAATTCCTGCTTGAAGCTCCCGATACGTCCACATCATGATTGATACTGATTTGTCTCTCGATATAGCTATTTAAATCATTGATCTATATATTCACAAATATACACACAGATCTAGTTATCAATTATAATTTTGATGGTGTAGGAGATGAGACTTGTCAGAATCATGTTCCAATTGCATGTAAAGACTCGGTAGCAATATTATTCATGTTTGATCTAACAAGTCGATGCACTTTAAATAGGTAAGTCCTTTAATTTAAGTTTATTTTTATCTATGATGTTAAGAAATTTTTAATTACATAATCTCATGATATTATGACTTTTTCTGAGATTCCAGTGTTATCGGATGGTATCAAAAAGCAAGGAAGTGGAATAAGGTAAATTTTTAAGTCCTTAAATTTGCTAAATTTTCTTTCTTTTTTCGCATTTTACTCCGCGTTTTAGAATAAGGGTATTTTAATATTTCCAGATTTGTCATTGGTAATTTTCTCCTTGTGTGTGGGTGTGATTTTTACAATTCTTGTTTATTTTCTCTCTCTATTTCATGTCCTAGTTAGGGTTTTGCAATTCCAACCAATTTTGATAATTAAAAAAAAAAAATTGCTTTGATTGTTGTAGACTGCAGTTCCAGTACTAATAGGGACCAAGTTTGATGAGTTTGTACAGCTACCAATAGATTTGCAATGGGCAATCGCAAGTCAGGTAATAAATTTTCTTTTCTTTTCTTTTCTTTTCTTTTCTCTCTACATGAGCAACATTGCATAAGAGTTTTTCCAGAAAGTCTTCATATTCCTGATCATGTGGCTGCATAAAAAAAAGTTACTCTTGACAATCACTCCAAGAAAAGTATAAAAACAGAGGTTCGTGAATCAGAAAACTCGAGGGAAGAAAAAAAGAGCAAGATATGATTGTTGATGTTTTTAAGATTAGCAGTGTAATCAATATACTAAAATGAGTCATTAGTTAGGCAAGGTTCAATAAAATTTCATCAGTCTTTCTTTCTTGGAGTATCCGACATGGAAAAGGACTGAAAGGACATTAGAGACATCTAAGTCAATTCTTCTGAAAATAATACCAACATCTTTGACTCTTAGGCAAAGAATTATTGGAGCACCCTAATTGAGTGGCAAAGACTACAATCATTTTGGGAAGGTTCTTTATCCAATTTTTTATTTTTTATTTTTTTATTCTTGAATAATGTAAAAATTTTAAACCTATAAATCTCAAAATATAATTTAATGAGTAAGAGGGTTTTAGGATAGAGAGTGAAGAATTTTGGGAAGGTTCTTTATCCAATTTTTTATTTTTTATTTTTTTATTCTTCAATAATGTGAGAATTTTAAACCGTATAAATCTCAAAATATAATTTAATGAGTAAGAGGGGTTTAGGATAGTATATTTTCAAAATGTCTTGGTTAAATTTACTCAGCCAACCCATAATATTGAATTTTATAGAAAAAATGTGTTAAAATTACTTGGCCTATCTAACATGTTTGATATCGTTTTTGTTAAAAACAGGCAAGAGCATATGCAAAGGCCATGAATGCGACCCTCTTCTTTTCAAGCGCGACTTACAACATAAATGTGAATAAAGTCTTCAAGTTCATCACTGCAAAGCTCTTCAACCTACCATGGAGTCTCCAGCGAAACCTTACAATCGGCGAACCCATGATCGATTTCTAGATTTCACCTTTGGATTAGTTTTACACCTTTTGCACAAAAATAAATATTTGACTAGTAAAAATAGCAAAAATTAAGTTTGTTGGCTAATTGCACAAAAAGATTAAAGTCAACCGGTCACTGGATTTGCCAGAAATGTCTGTCTGTCCTCTGGTGAATATACGAGTTGTTGGTATCTTCATTGTAAGAAAGAACGAAATACTCTATTTCATTCATCAAGTGTAGAAATAGTTTCTTCATATCAAATAGAGGGTTAAGGACAAAATCTTAAGTTGTTTTGTTGTGTTTTAATTTTTTTTGTTTTGATATTTTTTGGAAATAAAAATAATGAAAAAAGTTAAAGGGCTTGTTTGGTTTGTTTTTGGGAAAGTTGTTTTTGAAAAAAAAGTTAGAGAGAGAGTTTATAAATTTTTTTTGGTTTGTTTGATTGTATATTTTGATGGTGTTTGGGAAGTGAGTTTTTATGTAGATTTTAGTAGATGTAGGTTTTTATGAGATAAAACATTTTTGGTGTTTGGGAAGATAGTTGGGTTTTTATGTGGTTGGATGTGATGTTTGTGAGAGAAAAAGTGAAATGATTATGGGGTTGGATGTGATATTTTGTTTGGATGTGTTTTTTTTGGTTTTGCAAAACTTTTGTCTTTTAGTGGAAAAAATGAGAAAAAAATTTGGGATATGGCTTCCCAAACACCACCTTTGAGGGAGTTGTTTTTTTGGAAGTTTGGGATGATTTGATATTTTGGGAGAATTTGAGTAGATGTGTGTGAGAGAAAAAGTGATTGAGAAGGAGAGAGAAGAGAGAAGAAGTGATTGATTGATGTGTAAGAGAGAGAAAGTAATTTTGAAAATTTTTTGAGAAAAACTCAAACCAAACAATTTTTTAGAAATTTTTTTCTAAAACTCATCTCCCAAATCCAAACCAAGCATTTCATGTTGTTTCCATTTTTGTGCGAAAAATAAGTTTTGACAATTTAGTAATAAAATTTTAGAGTGTGTTTGGTTTGTGTTTTGAAATAAATTTTCAAAAAAACTTTTGGAGAGAGTTTAGAAATTTTTTTGGTTTGTTTGGTTATATATTTTGAAAATAGTTTTAGAGTTTGGTAGTTTTGGATGATTTGATATTTTGTTGTAGTTGAATAGATGTGTATGAGAGAAAAAGTGATTGAGAATGAGAGATGAGAGAAAAAAAAAAGTGATGATGGATACGTAGGAGAGAGAGAGAGAGAGTGATTTTTAAAAAATTTTACAAAAAATTTGAATCAAATAAAATTTAAAAAATTTTCTCAAAAATTATATCTTAAGATATAAATCAAACAAATTCTTAGTATTTCTTTTTGAGACTATTTATAAATTTTTTTTTAAGCCAAAATGTAAAAATCATATAAGCAGAAAAAGAAAAGGGCAAACATCAATTCAGAGTAGATGTATAAAAATATTTTTAAATTAACAAAAAAAATTACACAAATTAAAGTATAAAATCATAATTTTTTTATTAATTAGTAATTAATTTTTAAAAATACCACATTCTCTCAAAAGAAAACATATATATCAGAAGAGTAATAATACATGACTCTAATACTAGAGTTCTAAATAGAGTTTAGTGAAGTGGAAGAGAAGGTGAGTAGAGAGAGATAGAGAAATGAGCGTGGATACCACTTTCACATGGGCATTCTTCACATTATTAGAGTTGCATTAGATCTTTCAAATTAGAGCTCTCAAACATTATTCATATCTGGGAAAACAAAAGTGGGTTGTTTTTCAAAGCCTTCATTTGAAATGTGGGTTGATTTTTTAGCTTTTTTACTATTTTAGCTTAGGGTTAAAAAGTCTCGTTTGAGATGAACTTTTTAACTTTTTTGACTTTTGTGAGAGAAAAAACAAAATAATTATAATTTAAATGTAACATTTTATCTTATTAACTTTTTAATCTATTTTATTATTTTGTGACAAAAATAACCTCAAAACCACATACTAAACATAACCAAAGTAGATTATGGTGACAAACATGAGTTTCTTTCCCAATAAATCGCATATGATTTTTTAGAAGGACATTGAAAATTTGTGAAGATGTTTGTCCCTATTGATGTTGTCGGTGACAGATTAGTCAATGGAGGAACAAAAATCACATCTTTCGGTAGACAGATTCTTACAATCTCATCTCCCATTAATTAAGAAAAAGGGAAACAACTGTTCAGTGTTATATTGTAAGAAAAAATCCAAATTAATGATAAAGTATATAAATTTTAATTATTACTATTATAAATTTTTTCATAAATTAATAATTATTTTTGAAGAATAGCAAGTAATTTTTCCTTTAGAGAAACGTAAAGTCTAACCAGTGACGATAAGTGTCTCGGGATTTTTTAAATTTATTTTGTATTTTATTTATTTAATTAGCAAGACTCTTAAAAAAAAAAAAATGAAATTCATGAATGCCAAGGACCCTCTTATCTTAAAGCACTTTTAAGCTTTGTTTGACAATAGTTAAGAAAATCACACTTATTTTCAAAACATTTTTTTTGTCATTAGTGTGTTTTTTAAAAAATTGTATCAATTTTTTTTTTTTAACCTATTAGGTTATTTTAATCTAAAATGATCTACAAAGTTTAAAAAAATTTTAAAAAATCAAAAGTCCAAAATAGTTAAATAAAATAAAATAAAAAATGCCCTTAGTGAAATTTGTCTTTCAATTTTTTAAAATTTTTATGATCTTCTAGTCTAATAGGATCTAAAAATAAAAAGGTATAAAAAAAAATCACCAACGAAAAAAGTTAACAAAATAAAAATAAAAATAAAAAAGCAATTGCCAAATGAATTATGTTAGATCTCGAGTTATGATCCAATAAATAAGAAATGAATTTCAACGAGAGAATAGAGAAATTTAGGGACAAAAGGGGTGTTTGGTCTAACCAAGTTTGGCATAATTGAAAAAAGATAAAAAGTCAAAAAGTCACTATCCTATTTAAGTCACATTATCTTATTTAAGTCACATCACCTTTCTAACACATCACTTCAAACTCAACCCAAACCCAACCCATATTTCATAAAAAGTCAAAAAGTGCACTTGTTTAGTCTTCCCAAACTAGGCAGTTTGAACAGATTATAGCTTTTGGCTTCTAGAAAGCTAATACAGAGTGTTTGGTTATGTTTAAGGCCAACTGCTTGAGCTTCTATAGATTTTTTTTCCTATATAAAAAAGTCCAAAACCAGAAGAGCCTGGGAGCCGCTTCTGCAAGTGGATTACGCGGAGGGAGATCTGATATTACTTAAATGCCCTTCACTAATTTGAACTATTACCAAATTGCCACAATATAAACCACAAAGATCACTGTTCATTCTCTGAGAAAAAGACAGAGTGGTGATTTCCGGCGTGAGAAAGAGGCCATTTCCAGCGTTATGAACCAGATCTCTCTCTCTCTCTCTCTCTCTCTCTCTCTCTCTCTCTCTCTCTCTCTCCTCCTTTCCCTCTCTCTGGCGTTGTTCTTTGGCTGTATCGTGAAACCCATCGCGATGTGAAACCTAGTGTGACGATAGACAGCGTGGCCCTACCTCTTCTTCTCCTTTCCGGCATCGTGATCGCAATCGCAATCGTGATCAACCCTAGCTGTCTCTCTCTCTCTCTCTCTCTCTCTCTCTCTCTCTCTCTCTCTCTCTCTCTTCACGATCAACCATAGCTCTCTCCGTGTTTACTCTGGTTTTGTAGAGAGCTACTGACGGTGGGATGAAGAGGAGGAGGAGAAGAAGAAGGCGGTGGCCGGCAGTAGCTAAGGCTGCTGGTGGTATTTGTAATAATTTTTAATTGATATTAACTGATATTATTAATTAATGAATTACTAAATTAAAAATTAAAAATTATCAATTTGTATTTGTAATGAATTAATAATAAATTAAAAAAACTTAACAATTTTTATATTATTAATTCATATTAACTATAATGAATTAATAATAAATTTAAAAAACTTAACAATTTTTATATTATTAATTTGTATTATAATGAAAAAAAATAATCACAATTTTTAATTGATTGATATTGTGCATTTTATTGTAATGAGAAAATAAATCACAATTTTTAAATTAATTGGCATGTAATAAAAATAAATAAAGAAAATGAAAGAGGTTAACAATTTGTATATCTAATAAGGGCAAAAAGGACGTTACACAATAAAAAGTTATTTTACAGCTTATTAGACAAACACTACTCAGCAACTTAAATCTATAATCTAACAGTTATACCAAACAGGTTAACAGCTTTTGATTAAAACTATAATCTATAATCTATTAAGTTATAAGTTATAATCTATTTTAACAGCCGCACCAAACGCCCCCAAAATACCTCATATCAATTTTATAATTGCTAAAACATCCAGAAGTCCCATGTTCAAGTGACAAACCTCAAATCAGGACATTTGACTTAGTGGTTATGTTACATGGGATGTGATATTTTGGGTTCAATTTTTATAGAGAATAGTTTGATCCTCTTTGTGGTGTGATTTATTTCTCTCCCATTATTGTACTTAGTAAGTAGTGATTGTTAGGTTTTTGGGTTTGGACTATATTAGTTGTGTTAAGCTTTGTTGTAGGTTAGTATTTAATGATGTAAATATTTTTCATAAAAAAATAAAAATAAGCCCAAATATAGATCAAATGTGATGATGACTTTTATGCCTCTTAAGTTACCGGAATTCTTAGTTCTAAAAAAAAAGGGTACCGGAAATCTGGGAGGCTATTTAAAATATAAATTGGGAAAGATTATAGTACACATTTCTCAAAGAGTGTGTATTATATAAAAGTGTAAAAATAGCCCGCAGCCCGTGGGAGGCTCGAAGTCCGCCTGTAGTTCGAAGTGGGCCCGGCCCGTTTAGGCTCGTTTGGGCCCCAGCCTGAGACCCTGGGCCATCGTTTTGAAGGCCAGCCTGCCTGGCTCGGTGTGTGGGCCCACTTGCTTAGCCCGGCCTGGCCCCGCCCAAAAAAAATCAGTCACTTGGCCCGATTCATCCGACCCCTTTCAACCAATGGTCAAATTTCAAAAAAAATAAAATAAAATAAAAAGTAACTTGCAATGGTTAAATAATTAAAAAAAATAAAAAATAAATAAAATCTTGATCTTGCAAAAATAAAAAAATAAAAACAACACAATAGTCATTTCCTTACAATAAATTAAAAAAAGAAAAGAATAAAAAATGGTACACTAGTCAGCCCGCCTACCTCCCCCTTGCCAGGCTAGCCAGCCGCCCAGGCTAAGCTAGCCTACTCCCTATGCTAGCTAGTAGTGGTAGTATGCTATCATCATTGCTATGAATGAATATATATATATATATATATATATACATATATGCACAGCCCAACTTTGCAATGGCAAACTTTAAAAAAAATTTAAAAATATATATATATTTCAACGACCATATTACCATTTAATACAATAGTAATTTTTTTTTATATAATAAATTTACTTTAACCTTTTAAACTACTATAAATATCCCCCATTATCCCTCATTTTTCAAAATAAATCTCACAAATACTTTTCTCTTAAACTTTTTCAATCTCTCTCAACTCTTAATTAATTTTGAAGTGTCATCCCTAAGTGACAATTGCAATTGTATAAGAATAAACTTTTATTTGAAGAAGCTAATTTCTGTATCGCATTCGTCAGTCGATAATATTAATTAGTTTAATTAAATTTATTAGGTACTCATTTTTTTTCAGTAATTATTTGTGAACATATATTAATTATTATTTTTTATTCATTGTATTTACACATAATTTAAATTAATTGTTAGTTCTTATATATTATTCTACTTATATTACTATGGATCCTAATATTCTTAATGTTTATGTCGATGTTGATATATATAGTACACAACATGAATTTGTTGATTCTCCTTCTAATATTCCTCTTCCAATAGTTGGATCATCATCTAGGGGGCATAACTAGTAGTGTTTGGAAACATTTTGAAAAAATATCTATAAATAATCTTGATAGTACTAGGGGTGCAACTCGAGCGGGCTCAACCCGAGCAACCCGAGCCCAGCTCGAGTTTTTTTAGGGCTTGGGCAACTATATCTTGTAATCTGGACGGGCTTGGGCAGATTTTTGATGCTCGAATTGCAATTCGGGCCGGGCTTGGGCAGAACCAATGGCCAACCCGAGCAACCCGAACCCGAATTGAATTTAATATATTATATAAATTATATAATATATATAAATTAAGTAAAAGAGTTAGTCTTAATTTTTATTTTTTATTTTTTTTTGGTTAGACTTCTACCAGTAGATTAGCATCTTTTATGTCTACCCTTAGATCTACCTACAGGTTTCTGGACTCGGGCAATTCGGGCTAACCCGAGTTCAAAATACAAAGCTTGGGCCGGGCTTGGACAGCAATGCTCGGGTTCATGGTCGGGCCTGGGCGGGTTTGGGCACTGCCAAATACAATTCGGGTCGGCTTGGGCGGACTCCCAACCCGACCGAACCCGCCCGAGTTGCACCCCTAGATAGTACAATTACATTTAAAGCAAAATGTAAATATTGTGCACATTTACTTAGTATTGCACTTGTAGGGGGTACTAGTCATCTAAAAATGTATGTTAACAAACATTTACAAAGTCAACAACCTGATATTAGGGTCAAATACAATTAGGGGTTTCATCAACTAGTAATTTGCAAACATTTTCATATGATCCTATACGTACACAAAATTCTGTAATTAATTATATTATTAAAAAAGAATAACCTTTTACTACTAGTGAATGTCCCGATTTTTACTGAAATAATTCACGAAAAATTTACACCGCAATATTAAAGTTTTTCAAGAAATATTACTAGAAATAGGATTTTAAAGAAATTTGATGATGTTAAAAGGGAGACTTATTTATAAGTCTTTTTTCAGACACTTATGATAGGTTAAGTCCTGTGTAATTTCTAATAGAGTCTCAAGTCCTATTTAGATAGAAATGTATTCCACAAGATCCTACATAAACATAACGTGACGTGACACTTACATAAACGTAACGTAACGTGACACATATATAAACGTAACGTAATGTGACACCTACATAAACGTAACGTAACGTGACACCTACATAAACGTAACGTAACGTGTCACGTTACGTTTCGCAAACTTAATGAGTTTTTATTTTTTTAAATTGAATGTGAAAATGTTGCTGGTTTATGTTGGTGTCACGTTACGTTTCATATAAATATGATCTATAGTAACATTCAATTTCCTATATAAGAAATTGAATGTTGCCATAGATCATAGGTGTCACGTTATGTTTATGTAGATATGATCTATGGTAACATTCAATTTCTTATTGAATGTTACCATAGATCATAGGTGTCACGTTATGTTTATGTAGGTGTCACGTCACGTCACGTTACGTTTATGTAGGTGTCACGTTACGTTACGTTTATATAGATATGATATATGGTAACATTCAATTTCCTATATATGATTTTACTATTATTTATGATATTAACAACTAATATTGAGGGTAAATGTGTTAACAAATTTTTCACAGGACTTATGGGAACATAAGTTTTTTAGTAGGACCATATGTAGTATAAGTCTCCCTAATAAGACTTATAAATAATTTTTTCATGTTAAAATTGAATTATTTGACATTTTTAAAAAATAAAATGGCAGAGTTTGTTTAACATCTGATCTGTGATCAAATAATGGTTTAGAATATTAATGTATCACTGCACATTTTATTAATAATGATTGGAAATTAAATAAAAGAATTGTTTTATTTAAATTAGTTGAACTTCCATACACTGGTCATTTGCTTGGTGTAGAAATAAGAAATGTATTATATGAGTGAAATTTACAAAATAAAATATTTACGATCAGTTTAGCTATTGCAACATATTATAATTAAACTGTAACCTATTTAAAATCAACTTTACAATACTTATTGATGATGATTTGTTTCATGTTCGTTGTTGTGCCCATATTTTAAACTTGATTGTTAAAGAAGATCTACATGTATACGAAACTTTTGTACTTGTAATAAAAAATGCAGTTGTTACTATTATGTCTTCTGCTAATAGAATTTCGGAATATAGAAAAATTTGTTAACGAGAAAATATGCCATTTACAAAATTAATTTTAAGTATCGATAGTAGGTAGAATTCAACATATAATATGTTAAAAAGAGCTTGTAAATAAAGAAGAACAATAGATTTATTTTTTGCAGCAACAACATCAATAAAAGGAGTACTGATTCTCATAGAACTTAATTGGCACAAAGTATCATTGTATAAAGATTTTTTAAAATTTTTTGATACTTCAACAAAATTATTTTCTTATATATATATATATATATATATATTCCTACTTCACCATTTGTTTTACATATGCCAGTAGAAATAATTAAAGTTTTCGTAAAATATATGGGTAATGAATATTATGTAACCATTATTATTTCAATGAAAACAAAATTTGATAAATATTTTGATCATTTGACTTATCTTTTAGGTTTAGCCACAATAATTGATCCTAGGTGTAAAGAAATTGGTTTACAATAATTTTTAGAACGTATTTTCATTGATCAAACACAATTTGTCCCTATTATGCAAACATGTAACAGATTATTTAAAGAATACAGAGCAGTTGCATCTATAAATACACGTACACATTCTACACTAGCAGTCTCATCTCGAGGCGGGAGATTAAGTATTTTTTTAGCAATAAAAAGTAGAAGAATATCTCAACATACAAACGTAAATAGTTTTGAATTACAACGTTATTTGGAAAGCCTATCAGTGGATGATTCCGATGATTTTGACATTTTGGAATGGTAGAAACAAAATGAAACTATGTGGCCTGTGGTTTCACAAATGGCCTGTGATATACTAACAATTTCTATTTCTACAGTTGCTTCGGAAATAGCTTTTAGTACTGGTGGATGGGTGCTGAGCGATTACCGGAGCAGGTTTTTACCCCAAATGGTTGAGGCACTGATGATATCCAGAGTTCATATGCATGCACTTACAAGAAGACAAAATTATAGTGAAAGTGAGCGATTCAAAATGATTTAGATGACATATTCCTGGGCAACGCGACTAAAATGTCTATCTCCTCTGATAATTGATCAACAAATTTTTTTTTTTTTACTATTTCATTTCATTTCGTTTATTTTTTTATTTATGTTTTGTATTAGATTATTGAGGTAGAGTATGATGCAAATAATTGGTAGGATAGTAGGTGTCAACCTAATTGGGATGTACTTGACCTATAATGATGCAATTGCTCTACCATCATCAATAATCTACACCTATTTTATTTAATAATATAAATTTTTGTAATATTTTATTTCATTTTGAAATAAAAATTATTCATTCAATAAATGTTATATAATTAATTTAATATTGCAATATTGAAAGTTTCATTTTCATATATATATAATTATTCATTTCGAAAGGAAAAAAATTATATAATTGCACATTTTTTTAGTTATAACTTCATAATTAAAAAAAAAAAAAGGTCATACATAATTAAATTTAAATACCACCATGAAATGTAACCAAACAAAACATCTTACTATTAATCTTAACTAAAATACTCTAGTATAATTTTTCTTTTATTTTTTTATTTTTAATAAATAATCTACATAGATAATGTATCTATCGTTTATTTTATTTATTTTTTTTAAAAAGGCCTGCCTAGGCCCAGTTTGCGGCCTGAGCCTAGGCCCTAGACCCAGGCCCTAGGCCCGAGCCCATGCCCTATTGTAAGTAGGCTTGGGCTTGGGCTTGGGCGCGGTCCCTACTTTTGGCCCATAGGCTGGCCTGCTAAAAATGTGGGAGCCCGCGAGGCCCACTTGGGCCAACCCGAGCCATTATTACATCCTTAGTATTATATACACCTTATAGTTATAAAAAAAAATTATATAATTTCATACTTTTTGAGTCATAATTGAAAGAAAAAAAAAAAAAGTCATAACCACACAGAAATGAGGCATAAGTAAAGATCTTAAATAATATTATAACTAAACAAAAAAAATTGATCATAACTAAAAAAGAAAAGGGGCATTTACACGCAAGTCTTAGTTAATGAATTTATATTCTATTAAGTCTTAACTAAGATTTTTTGGACCTTCAAGTCTCATTAAATTTTTAATAGTTGGAATTGCCCTTCAAATAATGATTGTTCATCATTTATGATTATCTATAAAGGAGCATGATTATTTGACATTTATTTTGATTTTCAAAATTTTAAAATATCAACTTTAATTAAAAAAACTAAAAAAAAAATTATGTGTAAAAAAAATAACTAATATTTTTTTTTGAAAAAATTAAAAAAACTAAATTATTTTTTTTGTGCAAAACTAAAAAATTTGTGTCTATAAAGGAGCATGATGATGGAACATTGATGTGAAAAATTGGAAAACAAAAAAAAAAAAAGAACAAAACTTTGAAAAATGAAAAATTGATAATGTTTTCAGTTTTAAAACTGAAAAAAATTGATAATGTTTTCGATTTTATTGGATAGTTGAATCAAACCAATAAGTAGAAAGTAGAAACATTTAATCTCATGCTCTGTTTTTTTATCAGTCAGTGAAACAATTATTTGAAATGTTACTATGCAAAATTGATAATGTTCTTAATTTTAAAAATTGGAAAAAATTGATAATATTCTCAGTTTTACTAAATAAGATTTATTAGTTCAAAAAATCTTAGATAGAATCTGAGCTACTATAATATTTGTAAATACAATTTTTAAGTAATCAATTCAAAAAAATGAAAATAAAATAACTAAAGATGCATATATTATGAGGGTGTATAATAAAATTCTCCACATAAATTGGATCAAATATGGTAAATTGTTCTTTTTCAAGTTATTTGGGCTATTAGTCTAAAAGCATGTTTGTAGGCCTTTATCAGTGGGCGTTGTGAGTTTTGCCAAGCCCAACCAAAAAGAGGTTCTCATTCCGCTCAGTAGTCCGCCCAGTTTGGCCTGATATCTTTAGATTTCGAAATAAATATGTTGGCCTATAAAGCTTAGGCAAAGATTTTGAGCCTATTTTTTTTTTAATTATTATTATTTTTTTTTTCTGGTTGAAAAAGTGATGATAAATACTAGCTTAACTGGACTAATTCATTTATAGTATATTAATTTTAATTTTATATTATTTAGTTACGTAATAAATTAAAAAAAGTGACACTTTTTCATAAATCTCTTTTCATCTACTTATGTTTCATTTAGTCCACATAATTTTCTTATATTCCAACAAGTCCTATGAGTGACATAGTTACCAAAATACTCCTAATAATATTCACATTTACGGTGTGAATGTTCCGTGATGTGAATGTTCACATCGTCAATGTGAATGTTCAGACTGTCAATTTAAATGTTCACACCATCAATGTGAATGTTGATGATATAGTTTGTGATTGTAGAACGGGTCGGACAGATCCACGCTCCTTAAGTCTATGTCCAAATGACCAAGCCCACCTGAAGACCTACACAAGAGTTCAACGGGGAACGGGGAGTCCCCCAGCGAACCCTCCGACGAGCAAGTTAGAGAGAGAAGTGGAGTGTAGAGATGGAATAGAGATAGAAAAGCTTAACCTTCTACACGTCTTGGACGTCTGCTTATATCCTTTGGTAATCATTACGTTGTCTCTTCCGACCTGTCACCTTGGCCGAAAGTCTATGCTATAGCTTACCTTGTTCAGGGTGAGGGCATGTTGTCCCGACGGAGAGGGGTTATCGCAATAAATGCTGTAAGGGGGCCTCATTAATGGCGATGTGCAGTGGCAATAACTTTGCAAATCTTTGTCTGTTGATGTGGCTTGCCCTTTTCTTGCCATGTGTCTTGATGTCATTGATTCTAATTGCTACATGGGGCTTCGGCAGTGTTGGGCTTCAGCATTTGAGATATGTGTTGGGCCCTAAATGGTGGGCTCTAATCTTTATGGGCTTACCCATGTCAGTAGTCCCTCATTCCCGAGTGCAACTTTAGTTCAACGAAGGGAATATTGAAGAGAATAAGGGCTGTGAATGACCGGTAGGGTGAAGTCCGACCGAGCGAGATAACCGACCGTGAGGAGGGCCGACCGTGATGGGTGGCCGAGTGGGGGGACCGACCATGCGGAAGGCCGACCGCGAAAGGTAGCCGAGTGGAGGGACCGACCATGCGAAAGGTCGACTGCGAAGGGTGGCCGAGTGGAGGGACCGACTGTCCTGAAGGCCGACCACGAAGGGTGGCCGAGTAGAGGGGCCAACCATGCGGAAGGCCGACCTGTTGTGGCGCGGGGCTCGAGAGGCGGTAGGACATGTGCTGAAGTGAAGTGGAATAGACAGGGAAGGGAAAAGGGGCAGTAGATCGTGGCCGTACACGTGGCAGAATCTTGTAGTGGGGAAGGTTAGGCGTTGCACGATAGGCGAAACTATAGGTCATTATAGGGTGTTGAAAAGACAGTTGTGGTGGAATTTTGAAAATTTTCAAACTAGCGAGAATTAATTGTGACCCTTGGAATACAGGCAAGCCGTGGGCCTTTGGTATTATCCACTTTTTGTACCTTTTTGTAAAAAATCAAAACATTCCAAGTGTAAACTCCTTCGTTGCTAGCGATAAACCCCTGCAACACTTTTTGAATTTTCTTGCGCCCGCATTCGAAGCCATTCGCAGACACACGACAGAAATAGCCCAGGAAGAAGCTAGAACTACCAGGGTTGATCCACTAGGGGACGACGATGCGGTGGAGTTGGCGGAGCAGTACAGGATGGAGAGGCAAGTAGAGAGAGTACGGGAGCCGGCGGAACCACCGCGTTCGTTGACAATGATAGCGGCTCCGAAGCCAATCAAGCAGGCTGAGCCAGATCACTGGCATACGAAGGCCGACAAGTCGATCGTTACTGCGGAGGAGTTGGAGGGTATGCGCAAAAAATACCAGGTTCTCGCAGAAATAAAATTGATGCTACCAACACCAATGGAGAGGCCGTTCGACGCCCGGCCAGAGGAGTTTGCCCTTTACGAGGAGGCGTTGAAGGTTGGGTTGAGGTTGCCGCTTCCGCAGGTAGTAGTGGATGTCTTAAACCGACTAGAAATGGCGCCAGACCAACTAATGCCCAACGCGTGGAAGGTTGTACTGGAAGTGCGTGGCCGAGGGCGAACGAGGGGGCGGCTATGACGGTAGACAAGTTTTTTGCCTGCTACAAGGTCTCGGGCCAGCAAGAAACTTGGGTCACTTTGTAGGTGGCGGCAGGAAGAGGTCTGATGGTGGGGTTGTCGTCATCAATTAAGGGATGGAGGCCGCGGTGGTTCAACATGTCCGCGAACGGGGGAGTGGGAGTGCGCACGGTGTGGAGAGTGCCCACCAAGTCTGTGGAGCCAAAGCTGGGGGCCGCAGTAGAGGAAAGGGTGAAAAAGGTGAAGGCATAGAGAGAGAAGGAGGGCGTCAAATGGGACGATCTCGTCCAACCGTCTGCTTTGTTCGCCGCAAGACTAGGCCCTCAGCCGACCGATGGAGATCTGGCACTGGCAGAACTAGAGGCAAGAACGAAGGCGCAAGAGGCGGAGGATTGGACCATTTTTGCCAAAGCCCAAAAGTTCAAAGAAACGCAGTTAGGCCCACCACCAAAATCGGTCGCGAGGGAAAGAATCCGACCGCGCCCCAAGCCGTTGGGGGAAAAAGACTTGGGCAGTTTTGAGCCGCAACTGCCCCCAGTTGATCCGGTGAAGGAGAGGGCAAACAATGAGGGAGAGGCTCTGAAGAAGAAGAAGAAGAAGAAAAGGGTTGCCCTTGAGGGGGCCTCAGATGCGCCTGTGTCGAAGAGGGTGAGGGTTGGCGGGGAGGTTACCCCCATGGCGAAGGAGGCGGGGAGAAGGGAGTAGGGGCGACCCCAGAAAGGGTGGTTGCCCCAGAAGTGCAAGGGGACGAAGGTTAGGGGGGCCAGGAAGAAAAAGAGCACCTGAGTGCCAGGCCCAAGGTGCTAGTGGAGAGTGGGTCAGCTGATCCTGAGGAAGTGATGGAGCAGCAACCCAAGGGGGGCCCTACGTCCCAAGAAGGGGGGTCAAGGTGAAGTATGTGATCTACCATGCTCCTACAATGTCTGGGCGACTGGAGGGAGAAGAAGGCCCAGCCAGGACAGCTGCAGATCTTCTTTTGGGGGTAGTAGATGAGGCAGCCGTGCGCTCTGCGACCAAATTAAATGAGGCTGAGCTGCTAAGGGGGCTGTGCTCTGCCCAAATGGAGGCGATCACCTTAGCAGGGGCTCTGCTGAGGAAGGCGACGGCGGCAAAGGGTGAAGTGAAACCGCTAAAGGCGAAGTTGGAGGAGGAGAAGGCCCAACTTGAAAATTTTAAAAAGGAGAGCGCAGACTGGGGGAAAGCTGCGCGAAGTGCGTGTGCCAGGGGGTTGGAAGAGGCTGAGAAGGCGAAGAAGATGGAGGTGTTGGTGATTGTGCAGCGCAATGTTGCCGCTCGAGTCCATGCTGAGCTTCTCGCGGCCAAGTTGGAGTTGGAGGACGAACACCGCAAGGTAATGTCATTCGAGTTCCAGCTAGCTGGTGAGCAGAGGAAGCTGAGGGATGCTCAAAATCCCTGCACGGTCGCCACCGAGCGGCTTGAAGAGGCGATGATCAATAATGAAGAACTGCGCGCCCAACAGATCAAAGAAAAGGATGAAGCAGACCTGAAGATTGCTGGGCTGCAGAAGGAGCTGAAAGATAAGCGTGCTAGGGCAATGGAGGAGAAGGCGAGGTTGGAGAAGGAGCTGGAGAAAGAAAGAACCAAGGCAGCCTCTAAAAGGGTAGCATACCCCGATCTGTGCGTCGCAGCAGTAGAGCAGTTTAAGGTGTCTGCAAACTTTCAGATGGCCATCGATGCTGCTATTGCCAGCAACTTGGCGAGACAGGGGACTAGGGGGGCTGGTCCGTTGGGGACAACCGCTGGGAGCGGAAGCGAAGACAAAGTGATCCAGAGCTTCCAGCGGTCGGACTTCTACAAACACGAAATGGCTGAATTCTGGGACAGTGGCTGGAAGATGTTCAAGCGTAAAGTAGAAGAGCTGTTCCCAGACGTAGACTTCAGCAGTGTTAGAATTGACGAAGACGACATGGCCCAGACCCCCCTAGATGAAGGCATTGAAGAGGAAAATCTCGCCTCAAATGAAGAAGAGGAGTGAATGGAGTGCACAAAATTTGTACTTAAGAGTTTTGGTTGGTTTTTTTTTTTGTTTTTTTTTTTTTGGTTGTTTTTGAATGGCTGTAATAAACTTATGTACAAGTTTGTGAATAAATAAAATTTTGAGTCGTGTTTTCATGCTATTGCTTTTGTTTGTGCATCTGAAATGAATGAGAATGGTAACTTGTATAAGGCTTGTGTATAAATAATTGTGAAGTGCAAAATGTGAGGAAAACTCAATGTAAAGTGAAGTTTAAAATGTAAGACAACCTGAATGCAAAGTGACTGTAAGGAAAACTCAATGTAAAGTGAAGTTCAGCTTGTAAGAATGTTAAAAATTGAAAGTTTCAAATCATGACCCAAAAGTGGAGTCAGTCTAGCTTGTAAGGGTCCCCAAGAGTGAAGTTTTTAAATGACGGTGTAAGGGTGTTGATAAATGAAAGATTAGTTTGTAATTTGACTAAGTAAAGAATGTTGTAAAAACATAGACTTGGAATTTTGACTAAATGTGGCCAGTATGCCATAACCGTGAAGTTTGCATGACTTGCCTTGACCGAGCTCCTTATTTGTGCTCGGCTTGGGTTGAGCTATGATTAACTGACTCTTCAAATAATTCAGTAGCGTCAAGTAACTCAGTCTGGCTGAGCTCTTCATGCTCAATCTGGCTGAGGCGTGTCATGCTCAGTCTAACTTTGTATGCTCGGTCTGGCCAAGGCTTTGCATGCTTGGTCTGGTCGAGACTTGTCATGCTCAGTCTGGCTGAGGCTTTGTATGCTCAGTCTGGCCGAGGCTGCAGGCTCGGTCTGGCTGAGGCTTTGCATGCTCGGTCTGGTCGAGGCTTTTATGCTCAATCTGGCCGAGGCTTTGTATGCTCGGTCTGGCCGAGGCTTTTATGCTCAGTCTGGCTGGGGCTTTGTATGCTCGGTCTGGCAAGGGCTGCAGGTTCGGTCTGGCTGAGGCTTTGTATGCTCGGTCTGGCCAAGGCTTTGCATGCTCGGTTTGGCCGAGGCTTTTATACTCAGTCTGGCCGAGGCTTTGCATGCTCGGTCTGGCCGAGGCTTTTATGCTCAATCTGGCTGAGGCTTTGTATGCTTGGTCTGGCCGAAGCTGCAATCAAAGTGTTATTTGAAAGATCACACATATATTTGGGATATAAGCTTGTGGTCGTTAAAGTGTAGCCCATTTGATTAGAGATTTACATCACATGAGGGGAGAATTAGAACAATGAAGTGTGCAAATTGTCAAAAAAGGAAATACAACAAAAGATTGATACAAGAATTGAACTTTTATTGAAAATAGCGCTTCAAGTGCTCGGCGTTCCATGGGTGGGGGAGATCGCGGCCTTCCATGTCCTGAAGTCGGTAAGTGCCTGGACGAGGTCTGGCTTTAACGATGTAAGGTCCTTCCCATTTGGCTGCCAGCTTGTCCTCAGCCGGATTCTTGGTGGCGAGGGTTACTTCGCGCAAAACAAGGTCCCCCACAGCGAACTCCCTTGGTCAAACTCTGCGGTTGTAGTGTATTCTCATTTTCTATTGGTATGAGGCCCGTCTGACTGCAGTGGTTTCTCGGAGCTCGTCAGTTAGGTCTAGGTCTGCCCAGCGTAGCTTGTTAGTGAGTTCTGGATTTGGATGTAGAACCCTTGGGGTAGGAAAATCGATTTCTACTAGGATGACCGCCTCAGCGCCGTATGTTAAGCGCAAAGGGGTCTCCCCAGTAGGAGTTCGAGCGGTAGTGCGGTAGGCCCAGAGTACATTTGGTAATTCTTTAGCCCAGAGTCCCTTAAGAGCTTCCAGCTTAGTTTTAATGATCTTCAAAAGAGAACGGTTGGTGACCTTAACTTGGCCATTGGCTTGGGGATGGCCTGGGGAGGAGAAACATGGCTGGATTTAAAGCTCTTCATAGAACTTCCAAAACTTGGCATTGTCAAATTTTTTGCCGTTGTCGGAGACGATGGCTTGAGGAATGCCAAATCTGCAGACGATCGACTGCCAGATAAATCAGGTCGTGTTCCGTTCGGTAATTGTGGCAAGGGGTTTTGCTTCTACCCATTTGGTGAAGTAATCGATGGCGACAATGGCGAATTTGGTTTGGCCTCGGCCAATGGGCAGTGGGCCGACCAGGTCGATTCCCCATTTGGCGAACGGGTAGGGACTACAGAGTGTGATCAATTCTGTAGGAGGAGCGTAGGGGATGTTGGCAAAACGTTGGCACTTATCACATTTGAGCCCGAAGTCTATCGCATCTTGGTTGAGAGTAGGCCAGAAATAACTAGTGCGAAGTATTTTGTGGGCTAGGGACTTGCCACCCGAATAATTGCCACATACACCCTCATGGATTTCTCTTATCACGTAGGTCGCCTGAGCAAGATTGAGGCATCTCAGGTATGGGCGTGAAAAGCCCCTTTGTACAAAAGACCATCAATAAGAATGTAATTAGATGACCGGGCCCTGACTTTGGCGGCCTACTGTTTGTCATCCGGCAGTTCCCCCGTTGTCAAAAATAGAAAGACGTCGGCCGCCCAGGGGATAGGTTCGTTTTGGAGGAAATAGACGTGCTGCTGGTTTGGGGAGATGGTAGGGTGGGCAAGGTACTCGAGGCGGACACCGTGGCTGAGGTCTGACTGGTCTGCCGAAACCAACTGAGATATTTCATCTGCCTTGGAGTTTTTCGCCCGAGGTATGTGTTTGATGTGGAAATTATTGAAGAGGTAAGCGAGAGGGAGTACAATATCCCTATAAGCCTGCATTGTGTCTTCCTTGACATCAAATTCCCCCGTGATTTGTCCGACAATGAGCTGGGAATCGCTGAACACTTGGATATGGCTAACGCCTATGTCTCTAGCTAGGTGGAGACCTGCTATCAATGCCTCATACTCGGCCTCATTATTTCTTGCATTAAACAAGAAACGGAGAACACATTTGAAATAACCGCCCTCAGGGGCGGTGAGGATAAGACCCGTCCCACTGCCTTCTTTGCAGGATGACCCGTCAATGTTGAGGGTCCAAGAGTGGGGGTCTTCTAGCTCGGTAGGGGTTGTTGGGGGTGGAGGAGCTATGGTTGGAGTGGGATTAGTGAATTCCAGGATGAAATCGGCGACAACCTGCCTTTTGATTGCCGTTCGAGGTCTGTAGGAGATATCAAACTGGCTAAGTTCAACTGACCATTGTATAAGTCGTTTAGACAACTCTAGTTATTGCATGATTTTCTTCAAGGATTGGTCAGTGAGGACGACGATGGGGTGGGCCTGGAAGTTAGGTCGGAGTCGCCTTGAGGCTATGACCAAGGCTAAGGCCATTTTTTTAAGCAATGGGTAGTTCTGTTCTGCTCCCCTGAGAACCCGACTTATGTAGTAGACCAGTCATTGTATAGAGCTGTCTTCCCTGATGAGTGCTGCACTAACTGCGGTGTTTGACACGGCCAAATAGAGAAAGAGGGGTTCACCCGTGATTGCCTGAGAAAGTAAGAGGGGGTTGGCCATGCACTGTTTCAACTGCTGAAAGGCCTCTTCGGATTCGGCCGTCCACTCAAAGGTCTGCCGAAAAACTTTGAAGAAGGGGAGGCACTTATCCGTTGCGCAAGAAATGAGGCGGTTGAGGGTGGCAACTCGACCAGTAAGTCTCTGAACTTCTTTAACCGTTCTGGGAGATTGTATTTCAATCAGGGCCTTGATCTTTTCAGGGTTAGCTTCAATGCCCTGCTGACTGACCGTGAAACCTAAAAACTTCCCAGATCCTACGCCGAAGGCGCATTTCTCCGGATTGAGCTTCATTTGGTATTTTCGTAGGGTGGCGAAGGTCTCTCGCAGGTCGGCCAGGTGATCTGTGGAAAGCTTACTCTTGACTAGCATGTCGTTGACATATACTTCCATGTCCCGACCTATCTGGTGATGAAAGACAGCATTGACCAACTGTTGGTAGGTGGCCCCAGCATTTTTCAACCCAAATGGCATCACACGGTAATGGTAGGTACCTCCGTCAGTGATGAAGGAGGTGTGTTCGCGATCAGAGGGGTGCATTAGAATTTGGTTGTACCCCGAGAAAGCATCCATAAAGCTGAGCATTTGATAACCGGCCGTGGCGTCAACCAACAGATCTATGCAAGGCAGAGGGTAGCTGTCTTTGGGGCAAGCTCGGTTGAGGTCGGAGTAGTCGACACAGAGCCGCCATTTACCATTGTTCTTACGGACCAGGACCACGTTTGACAGCCATCTAAGGTAGTCCACGTTCTTGATGAATTGTGCCTCAAGGAGCTTATCTACCTCTGCAGCAATGAGAGTATTGCGCTCCGGATGAAAGATGCACTGCTTCTGGTGAAAGGGTCGGAAGTGGGGCTCAATGCTGAGGCGATGAGTTATGAAGGAGGGGTCAATACCCGGCATGTCTGAGTGGGTCCAGGCAAATATATCGTTGTGTTCGATCAGGAGGGCAGTAAGGTCGGCCTTTGCTTGGGAGGATAGTTGGCTGCCGATCTTGGCAGTTTTTGTCGAGTTGGTAGGGTCGATGCGAACCTCAACGAGCTCTTCCACTGGTTCCCCTCTGACCAGCTCATCCTCGTCTCTGATGTCAAGTCTTTCAATGATCATAGCCTCCTTGAGCTTGACTTCCTTAAGTGAGGCGACATAACATTCTCTGGCCACGGTTTGCTCTCCCCTCACTGTGCGACCCCCAAGATCGGTGGGGAACTTAATGGCAAGGTGGAAAGTGGTTGTGATAGCTTGAAAAGCATTTAGGGCGGTGCGGCCAATGATGATGTTGTAGGCAGAGGGGCAGTTAACAACAAGGAAGGTGAGTAACTTGGTGGTCTGACGTGGGTACTCGTCGATTATGATGGGAAGATCAATGGAGCCTATGGAGGTCACCCGGTCGCCAGTGAAAACCGACCAAAGGGGTTTGGAGAGGAGACAGACTTATTTCCCCGATTTTGAGCTGGTGGAAGCAATTGAGGAAGATGATGTCTGAAGAACTGTCGTTGTCGACGAGAACCCGTCTGACCTTGTAATTGGAGAGGAGGGCGGAAATGACGAGAGGGTCGTTATGAGGATAACGGATGCCTATGCAGTCGGCGTCCGTAAAGGTGATAGGCTCGGTCCACTGCCTGGGGTGTTTGGAGGGTCGGTCCAACATGACAACTTCTTTGTCTGAGCCCTGCTTTATTTTTCTGAGTTCTGCCCGCTGAGCCGACCGGGATGGTCCTCCGCAAGCAAGCCCGCCGAAGATAACTCTAATTTCTCCAACAGGTGGGGCGGGGTTACCTTGTGCCCGAGGTTGCTGTGGAGGGCGATCATGACCTTGGTTAGGCTGTGCTGGTTGTCGGGGAGGGGTGCGCCGGCGGTTGTTTCTGATGGGTTCAGTCCGCTGCCTCTGTGGATGGCGAGTATCCGTGAATCGGCTGAGGCATCTTTGGCGAATCAGGCCCTCGACCTGATCTTTGAGGTTAACACACTCCTCGGTATTATGGTCGTGATTCCCACAGACAGCGTCAACTGATGATACAGTTTGTGATGGTAGAACGGGTCGGACTGATCCACGCTCCTTAAGCCTATGTCCGAATGACCAAGCCCACCTGAAGACTTGCACAAGAGTTCAACGGGGAACGGGGAGTCCCCCACCGAACCCTCCGACGAGCAAGTTAGAGAGAGAAGTGGAGTGTAGAGATGCAATGGAGATAGAAAAGCTTAACCTTCTACATGTCTTGGAAGTCTGCTTATATCCTTTGGTAATTATTACATTGTCTCTTCCGACCTGTCACATTGGTCGAAAGTCTATGCTGTAGCTTACCTTGCTCAGAGTGAGGGCGTGTTGTCCCGACGGAGAGGGGTTATCGCAATAAATGCTGTAAGGCGGTCTCATTAATGGCGATGTGCAGTAGCAATAACTTTGCAGATCTTTGTCTGCTAATGTGACTTGCTCTTTTCTTGCCATGTGTCTTGATGTCATTGGTTCTAATTGCTACCTGGGACTTCGGCAGTGTTAGGCTTCAGCATTTGAGATATGTGTTGGGCCCTAAATGGTGGGCTCTAATTTTTATGGACTTACCCATGTCAAATGTTAATATGTCAATTTGAATGTTCACACTGTCAATGTGAACATTCACACTTCACATTGTAAAATATGAATGTTCACGTCACCAAATTGCTAACCGTTCAAAAAATATTTGTAAGGGTAGAAATGTCCATAAAATACTTTAAATGTGAGAATTGAGATTTGGTAAATTAAATGTTCAAAAAATAAGACTTATTGGAATACAAGAATATCTTATGAGCTAATTGAAATACAAACACTTGAAAATGAATTTTTTAATGAATCTCCCTTAAAAAAAAGAAATATATGTATATATATATATATATATATATTTTACACCTATATAAAGACTTAAATTCAAACATGTATATAAAGGCCAAATTTAAACATTTTTAAAAATGTTAAACTCATTCCTAATTGAATTTTAATAGCTCAAATTCAAATAATTATTAAGGGAACAAAATTAATTTAATAACTCATATATATATCGAGATATGTGAATGGACTTAGGGATTATTATTTTTTTAAAGAGTGCCTGTAGAATAACTTCCAAATTGATGTTAGATTATACCAAACTTAAATGCATATAAACTAGGCCCGACATTAACACTCTACCAAAACAAGAAATAAACTATTTAGGGATTGCTTGGTTTATTTTTAAATTAACATTTGGATAAAAAATCAAAAAAATCAATGGTATTTGAACTTGAATATAAACTACTTAAATGTCTGCTACGATTGAAAAAAAAATAAAAAAATAAATGTGAAATAAGCAAACATTGATGCTTTATTTATTTATGTAATTATTATTATTTTGGACATAATGTGATCATGAAAGGGAGCCAGGTGGAAACATAGAGGGAAATGCGGGCGTTAAGTGTAATTTTGGAAAATGTTGATTTTCACCATTTCCACATATTTCAACACCCTCTTGCTCATTCAACGTTCCACGATCCCCATTTTCCTATTTTGACAAAACAGAAACTAGAGAGAGAGAGAGATTAAGAGATCTGTAATGGGTGCTTTGGTTAAGCTTGTAGACGCAATACTCTTCCTCGTATTCACTGTGATCGCTCTTGCTGCGCCACTCATTGACGGACAGACTTGCCTTTCTGTAGATCTCTTCCCTAAGGTTCTCGTCGATCTCAAGCTCTGGTACACCAACGAATATGGCGATTACTTGTTCACCGATAAGCCCAATTTTTTTGTGGGTCTTGTTTGGCTCGAGCTTCTCTTCCAGTGGCCCCTCTGTCTCGCCAATCTTTACGCCATTTTGGCTGGCAAGTCTTGGTTTCCCACCACTTGCTTGATCTATGGCGCCTCCGCTTTCACTTCCATGGTATTTTCTTTCTTAATTTCTTTTATGCTTCTTTGTTTGGTTCCTGGGAAAATGGGTTACAATGTTTTAGCTGACAAAATCACTTGTTGTCAATGTAAATTTGAAATTGGGTTTTCCTGGTCCTTTGACATCCGTGAAGTGAAAAATCAAATCTGGCCGCATTGATGAATTTTTCTTGGGTTTGGAAAAATTATACTAATTTTTCTTGGGTTTGGAAAAAATAATATACATTATTGAGTTCCACAATTTTAACCTAATTAGATTTGACTCTTTTAGAATTTAATTCACGTAATATTTAGTTTCATTTTCATCCTCAATAATTTGTTAGTCATTTTGATAAAAAAATAATAATAATATTATCATTTCATTTACATTTTTAATGTATTTATTATCTATGTTTATGATTGTGTCTACAATCAAATGATTTGCACTAGTTGTTGACCTTTGAACCTTACTAAAAGGAGGTGGGTATAATTACGCTAAACTTGTGAGATTTATTGTTATTTCTCAAAACTATAAAGATGATCAGTGTAATTTATCCTTATATAAACACACAACAAACTCTCAAGTTATTCCAATAACATTTTGTAATGGTGTATGAGCTGCAATACCTCAAAAGGGTGGAAAAGAGAAAGAAAAAAAAAAGGGGCTTATTTGCCACCGAGGGCCAAAAGAATCACAGGATTAGGAGGTGCAATTATTAAAAAATGTGGCAAACAAAGTTGTTTTACATGATGTGAATGTAGAGCTGCAAATGAACCGAGTTGTTCATGAACAAGCTCGGCTCGGGTCGTTAAGGCTCGGCTCGGCTCGTTTACTGGTAAACGAGCCGAGCTCGAGCTCGAATATTAGGCTTGTTTAGTAAATGAGCCGAGCTCGAGCTCGAGCTCGCATAAGCTCGGCTCGCTTATCTTTATTTAAATTATATAATAAATATATTGTTTATATATTAAATAATATATAAATAATAATATAAATACATTTTTTATTTATTAAATAATATAAATAATATTTTTTATTTAAATATTTATATTTAAATAATATAAATAATATTAAAAAAAATTATCGAGCCGAGCCGAGCTCGAGTTTCATTAAAATTAACGAGTCGAGCCGAACTCGAGCCCAGTTCCTTATCGAGCCGAGCTTGTGCTCAATAAACAAGCTCGATAAGTAACCGAGCTGAGCTCGAGCTCGGCAAAGCTCGGCTCGGCTCGGTTCGGTTCGTTTGCAGCCCTATGTGGATGTAGAGGGGCTTTCGCTGTGTATTGTTTCAGTAGAATTCATGAGGGTCTATGAAGCGCGGATACGGATACGGATACGGGTACAGACACGGACACGGAACATGGCAATTTTTTTTAAAAATTTTTTAAAATTTTTATGTACCATGTAGATTCATATTATATTCATCTTAAATCAAAATTAACAAAAACTAATATAGTGGGTGTTTGGGAAGTGAGTTTTTATGTAGGTTTTTTTAATTGTAGGATATTATTGGAGAAATTTTTTTTTGTGTTTGAGAAGATAGTTGGGTTTTTTTGTGGTTGGATGTGATGTTTGTGAGAGAAAAAATGAAATGATTATGGGGTTGGATGTGATATTTTGTTTGGATGTGTTTTTTTTTGTTTTGCAAAAAGTTTGTCTTTTTGTGAAAAAAAAAAAAAAAAAAATCCAAGTCTCAAACTTCCCCAACACCACCATAGGTAACATTAATTTAATAAATATAACTACTATATTTAAACAAATTAATAGATTATCTATTCACAAAAAAGTCATAATAAACGATAACAAGAACTAAGATGAGAAGGGGAAAACATTCAACGCCCAACAATATTCTTCACAAAAGCACTATATAAGAGAGGCAAAAGAAGAAAAAAAAAAGAAGAAAGTGAGCCCCGCTTTATTCCATGCTGTGTCCCGATATGGACACACGTGTCCCGCTGTGTCCCCTACAAAAAAATCATTAACTTAAAGGGATACGTCATTTGCCGTGTCCCATACGTGTCCCCGGCATGTCCGCGTGTCGGACACCGCTACAACTCCGATTTTGGAGTGTCCATGCTTCATAGATAAGGGTATTTCATTGGATACTACTAATGATTGCAAGGCAGATGAGTTCACCTTTCAAAGAAGTGGGTTGACTTTTTGGCTTTTTGACTTTTTAACCTTTTTGATTATTTTAGCCTGGGGCTAAAAAGCTTGGTTTGGGAAGCGCTTTTGATTTTTTTGACTTTTTTAGAGGTTGGATGTGATGTTTTGTCTTATTGGACTAAAAAGTCTATTTTATTTTTTGTGACTAAAATAGTCAAAAAAGCCTCAATCTTGCATTCCCAAACAAAGGCAAAGTTCAGCGTGGTTAAGCTATTGGCTACTGTGGGTAGATTATTATTTTGTTCCTCGAACTTGAGTCATCTCTTAAACTTTCCATTCTTCTATTTAACTTCCAAACTTGGTCAATGTTTGTCGAACTGGTAATGAATATGGAAAAAATTGTCCCTATTACGTCATGTGCTCTTAGTTGAACTAATTTTAAGGTTTAAGTTGAGAAACTTTTATAGGTTCTATAAAAGAAATAGGTATGAAGAGATGAAACCAATAGCAGTTCAGGTGAAATTTGGCTTCGTTTGAAGCATAGTTGTCAAATCGAAATTCGTATCGTGAATCGAAATGACCTTGTACCAAATCACGAATCGAATCGAATCGTTAATCGTAAAGATTCGATCACTTTTTAAAAATTACTTAAAAATATATATTTACACATTTAGATATGAAATATATCTTATGAATATTAAATATTTAGACTTAAATCAATGAAAATGTTATTTTGAGAGATAATCACGTAGTTTAATAGGTAAGAAGCTAACAATGATTCTTATGTAAGATCACTATTTTACTTTTTTTCTTTTTAGATATTTTTTAACAACCATTCTTAATAAAGATAATAACTAAATAGACAAATTATCAATTTCCAAATAACAATAATTTACAACGATATTGATGTTTGGACAATAAGTATACATACTTTGTAAGTAACAGTGAGCAAATAATAAGAAAGAATTATTTAGAATGTTTCATTTTAAAGCCTAGAACATTTTTAAACGTATAACTGATCTCACATATGTAATATTCAATTATATTCAATTTAATAAAATAGTAATAGATAATTTATAGTGTAACTTTAATCTTAAACATTTTTAGAAGATGTATTATGATTTCTTTAAGGGGGAAAAAATGAGAAGAAAGGTTAAAAATATGTTAGATCTGATTGGATCTGATTGGATTCTATTAAAAACTTTATGATCACTAAAATAACAACAAATTATGTATCTATGTTGGTTATTTTGGTATTAAACGCTATTAGAAGTTGTATTATGTCATTTTCACTAAAAACATGGAGAAAAAAATAGTCGAAAATACGTAGGACACAATAATTTAAAAAATTGCATAAATCGTAAAAAGTGAATTAAATTGTGAATCGATTGTGAATCGTGCGATTCACTAGAAATTTACTTCCAAAATAAATTCACTCATAGATTCGTATCGATTTTGCAAAAAATTTGAATCGAATCGCGAATCGTAAGATTATGGTATCAGAGAGATTCACCCATAGATTCGTATCGATTTTACAAAAATTGTGAATTGAATCGCGAATCGTAAAATTCTGATAACTGAGGTTTGAAGATGTAACAAATGTAAGTTGACAGCTGCTTGATTAATTCATTTCTCTCAAATGATTTCTTATTCATTCATTAGACATTAGCTAAATAACTCTCTTGTGATTGCAGATAATTTTAACCAATTTACATTTTCTTACTTTCATTTAGATTTTTTTCGCTTGTGTTAATGAGTTGAACCAGAACTGCATTGATATACTTATGAAAGTTTGTGAGATTAAATAGAAAAATTAGAAGTTTAGGGATGGCCTTAAAATTTGAAGCGAAGTTTGAGTAATGCCAATTACTCATATCATTTCCCTTTTAAGCAAATGCATAAAATTGAGAAGTGGAGATAGAGGGGATAGCCAACCCTGCATTACTTTGATATCTTTCGATACTCATAATTCCACTCCACATTTTAATGTATTTAACTCATATTATGAGGTAAACAAGCTTACATGAACAGAATGATTAGGGTAAAAAAATTGTAGATGAAATCAGTGTTTTTCTCTCTCTCTCTCTCTCTCTCTCTCTCCAGTATCGTGTTAACTTTCTATGTAATTTCAGGCTGCGATATTATCAGAATTGATGAGGTCCAACAAGGCATCAGATAAGCTGCTGATGATGTACTCCCCTTTCATGGGTTTTGCTGTTTTAGCAATTTTGCGAGGCCTCCTAACACACTCTGGCAAGACTACAGCAGCTGGCAAAAGACCTGTACTGAATAGGAAGAAAAGGGCTTGAATTCTTCTAACTGTGGGTCTAAGATTTTGTATTTTATTCTCTTATTTTCAGAGGCTTCTTCATTGTATTTTTGCAGTTGGCTGATATTCTTCCTGTATTCGCTATACTCAAGTTTATGGTTTATAAATGAGATTTTTTTTTGGCCATTATGAAATCAATGAGACAAAAATCAGAAAATGCTGGTTTTTGTTTCAGTCTGTGATGAGCTGTTATTAAATTGACAAGTATTTTTTAGGGCATAGTTTGTATGGAATAATTATCAAGTAGGTTCAAACTTTAAGCTTTTTGTGCTTGCTTAAACGAGTTTGTTTTGGAAGCGTATAAGCTTATAAGGGGTAGATCATGGTTGTGTGATTATTTTTATTTTTATTTTTTTGAATTGTGTGATTATTGTGAACTGCTCTGATGATGCTATTTCTGGTGAGGTGAAATTGTTGAGATATCTTTGAAGTGCTAAATTTATGGAGTTCATGATTTTGTGAAACTAATCAATTGAGAGCTGCAATATGAGTTATGTTATAGTTGAGATCTACAATCATTTTTGTTTTAATTTTTTATTTTTAATGTTGCTGCAGTAGTACTAATGACTAGATTACTGTGTCAAACTACCTGTACCATTCAGATTGCACAACAAAAATTTTACTGCAACAAAACCACTTCTAAACATGAACCCAAATAGGTTGGGGCTTGCCTCCAGTCCACCATCTAGACTGGAGGGTCCAGTCCAGCTCATTGGCCTCATTTTTGAATTCTTTTTTGATAATTCAAACCGTGTATATTTTAAGATTTGTTGAGTACATTATTTCTGTAAAAAATCACGTCGATCGGATAGCGGATACTATGTATTCAAATTACTTTTTTAGGAATCATTAATTTTCTAATCGTCTATTTTCTTCAGACAAAAGTGATCCAAATATATAGTATCCGTTATCCGATTGACGTGATTTTTTACAGGAATAATGTACTCAACAAATCCTAAAATGTTAATGGTTCTAATTATTGAAAAGGGGTCCAAAAGTAAGCCCAATAGGCTGAATTGGACCGGCCTTTCTCAAATTTGGACGGGAGACGGTCCGAACTTAGTTCTTCAATAAAAAAAAAAACTTTGTGGGACTTTCAATACCAAGATCCCCTTTCCATTATTTAAATGTATATGCACATGCATGTATGTCACAGAGATCCATCGTTGGATCACAAAACTGAAAGACAAAACCCAGAGAGAGGGAGAGATGGGGTCCTGATAGAAGTAATTCTGTTTTTCGTCTTCGTAGTGATTGCAATAGAAGTTCCGGTTTTGAATGCACAAGTACGCCTACCTTCCAAATTCTTCCCAGGCTTCCTTGTGGATCTCTATCTCTGGTACAGCCGTGAGTTTGGCGATTACTTGTTTGTCGAGAAGCCTCCTTTCTTCATTGGTCTGATGTGGCTTGAGCTTCTAATCCAGTGGCCACTATCAATTCTGAATCTCTATAGCATTTGTCGAAGGAAGTCGTGGTTCAATACCACATGCTTAGTCTATGGCTTATCTGCTTTCACTACAACGGTATTTTCTTTCCCTTTTCTTCACTTCTATCCCTGCCATATTTTGGGCTATTTTGAGAAGATGATTATAACCAATTTTTTTGTGAGAGAGGAAGTGAGTTATAATCTGGGAAGTGGATTATAACCCACTTCCAAAAGGGGCTTATAAGCTGTGTTATAATTTAGGAAGTGGATTAAAAACTACTTATAAGCAGTTTTTTTGTGAGAGAGAAAGTGGATTATAATCTGAGAAGTTGATTATAATCCATTTATAGCTCTGATGATCTATTTGGATTTGATGACACGCTAGTCTCTCTTAAGTTTTTTTTTTTTTTTTTGCTTACTATTTCTTTGTGTGTGTGTTGCAGGTTGCTATTTTAGCAGACATGATTATTTCCTCCAAATTAACAAATAAGTTGATGATAGTGTACTTCCCTTTTGTGGGTTTCGATGTTTTAGCCATTCTGCACAGCTTGCTACCATACTTTAGCCAGACTAGGGCTGTCAATGGAACATCTAATTTGGCTAGAAAAAAGAGGGCTTGAGTTGAGAGACAACTCAAATTAGAGAAATGTTTCCTAGCTCGAATTACATCGGCTCGAACGGCTCAAATACTCAAAACGACGTCGTTTTGGGTATTTTTTTTCTTTCTTTCTTCTTTCTGCCTCCGGTTTCTCTCTCAGTCGTCTTCTTCAGACCCAGATCTCAGTTTTTGGAGAAACCCAAATCCATTGCTATGGTGCTTTGTCGTATCAGAGTTTGGAACAACCTGAGAAAGAAGAGACTCCATTGTCTAGACCACCAAGGTCTCCAAACCCACAGCCCCAAAATCCATCATGTAACTTCCACCAATCTGCAGAGATTTACAAAGCAAGAGTTCATGAGAGAGAAAGAGAGAGAGGGAGTTATGCCATGAGAGGGAAGAGCTTGGTTTTGATTTTGATTTTGTTTTGATTTGAGATATGTTGTTGTGATTAAGAGGTCTGTTTATATGCTTGATTTAAACATGGGTTTTTATGCTACTTATCTCATTTCTGTGATTCATGAGACCCATTTGTTGAATGTTTGTTTATATATATGAAAGAAGATGTGGGTTTTGGGAGCATCTCTGACCCTTCAGCATTTTATTCATCAAACTTGTTCAAGAGGGAACATTGTTGTAGAATAAAATGAGAGTGATTTGAGGTATTTGCAGAAGATGGGATTTGAGATGGGAGTTGATATTGTGGTGGTAGAGCAATACAAAAGAAAAACGACAATGCTACGTAACTCAAATTTTGTGGCTCAAAAGTGGCTCAAATGGCCAAAACGACGTCGTTTTGAGTACAGAACAACATAAAAATGGCCAAAACGACGTCGTTTTGGCCATTTGAGCCACTTTTGAGCCACAAAATTTGAGCTACGAGACATTTTCCAAAGAAAAAGAAGAAAAAGAAGAAGAGGGAAAGAGGAGAAGGAGAGAGGAAAGTCGAGCCACTCGAGCCTCGAAATAATCGAGCTACCTAGCGGGATTGCTCAAATTATGCTTGTTTGGATAGTAGTTATTTTAGTTTAAAAAGTTACTATAAGTTATTATATCACTCTTTTTATTTTTTTATATATCTTTTCGTAAAAAATTAAAAAATTATTAAATTAGCCTGTTCCTAGGGGTGGGCGCAGGTCGGTTGCGGTCACGGAACCTCCAATCCGCCATCCGTCCGCTAGATTGGCGAATTGAAGAAAATCAATCCGCATCCGTCCGCCAATCCGGCGGATGTGGATTGAGCGGATTGACGGTTTGGCGGATGGATGAGAATCGGTTTGGCGGTTTAAGATTTTATAAATTTTCAACATAATTCAACTTGTGTACTTCCTAAAAAAAAAAAAAAAGTATTACAATCAATGACTTAAAAAACTATTACAATCACTGTATCTCATCGAAAAAAAGAAAGTTTGAAACTTTAAAATATCACAATCACTGCATGGCTCATCCACATATTACAATCACAGCATGATTCATCTACATATTACAATCACAGTATGATTCATCTACATAAAATATTACAATCTGTGGTTCTTAAAATATAATAACAATTCAAACCACCAAAACCATGAACAGGGCAGTAGTAGAGATTGTATATCTCTGTATTGTTACATCTATATATGCTTTTTGAAAACAAAAACCAACCAACATATATCATATTTTTTATTTTTTATTTTTAGAATTAAATTTAAAAACCAAAAAATATAGATAAATAATACGTTTATTTTTTTCAATTCAAAAAATATATTCAAGTTAAAAAATTTTTTTCAACAAAATATTTAAACTCTTTTTCAATTGAAAACACAAACAAAATATTTAAACAAATTAAAAACATAAAGTCTTATAAATTATTAAGGGTGCTTGCGGTTTGGCGGTTCGGTTGCGGCCAAAAGAATCTCAAATCCGCCATCCGTCCGACAAATTGGCGGATTGGAGAAAATCAATCCGCAACTGTCCGCTCGTCATCACGCATTCGTCTAAAATGCAGCGGATCGGTTCGGTTCGATCGATTTTGACAGATCGATATATCCGCTGCTTACCCCTACCTGTTCCTAAACGAGGCCTAATGAAGAAATAAAATTGTGTTACTGTTTGTCATTTTAATTTTGACATGTATCGCTGTTTTAAATTCTTAATGTGTTCTATCACTGAACTCAAGTTATGGGCAAATGCTGGTTTATGATTGAGCTTTGCTTTAAGCTGTTTTGCCTCCGACCTTTTGTTTGTTTCTATGAAAAATTTGAATTGATGTATGATCAAGTTTTGATTCGTAGCATACCAACTCAATGACGCTTTTTTTGCTAAATCATAAATATTATGAGAAATTACATCATACTGGATGGATATTCAATTAATGAAAGAAAGTATATGTATATTTTTTAATATAATATTATTTGGTTAATTTAAATAAAATAGAAATGAATAATTATTTTATCAAAATATTTATTTTTACTTTTAATTTATTAAAAAAATAATAAAAATAAAATCATCTACCACTTCAATAAAGAATTATTATTTTATAAAAAAATTAAGAAATGACTATTAAATCGAGCAGCATAGCATTACTGTCTTCGTTTGGCATAAGTTAAAATGGGACTTTTTAGCTAAAATAATCACAAAAAGACAAAATAGACTTTTAGCTCAATAAGATAAAATATTATTTCCAAGCCATAATCATTATTTTTTCTCTCACAAAAGTTAAAAAAACCAAAAAATCTATTCCAAACGAGATTTTTTTTAACCTTAGGTTAAAATAACCAAAAAATTAAAAAATCAACTCACATCCCAAACCAACCCATTCCACTAACTAAGCCATATCTACTCATGCCCTTTTTACCTCAATTTTTCTTTTTTTTTTAATTATTATTATTTACAAAGATAGCGTTAACGTGTTAGTATAATTAGATTATAATTGAAGGGGTCGTCGTTGATCCATCAGTTCGAACTCCTGCCCATACCCGAAATTAATGAAAACAAGTAGAAAACAATCAGCTTGTTTGGTTTTGAAACTCAGGATTCACTTTTTACAACATTAAAAGATTTTATTTTTTGTTTTCATTTTTATTTTTACTGATTTTTTTAAGCAATTTTTAAAATTTTTAAATATACCTAACATAAATATACTTAAAAAATATAATGTTTGTGAATTTTTTTTTAAAAAAAATTTACTAAATACCAAAAATATAAAAAAATATATAAAAATTTAATACATTTTTCGTATTCTTGTGTATTTATTAATTTTTTTATAAATATTTTACTTTTTAGATACATATAAGTAAAATACATCTAAAAAAGTAAAAAAAATTATTTAAAATTTTAAAAATATTCATTAAAAATAAAAAATATGAAAAATAAAAAAATTAATTTAAAAAAAATTAAATTCAAAGAAATTAAAACCAAACACATATAATCGAAGGTGACTTATCCCTGTTTGTTGGTAATGGTTGGAGTAAATAAGAATTAAAACCAAACACATAATTCGACACTCTACACTATTTTCAAAACTTTACATTCAAATCGTAACCAAATGCATAACAAAAAAATTAAAATATTTAAAAATATATTTATAAAATAAAATAAAATATTTAGAATAAAAACTAAATATTTAAAATAAAAAATAAAATTTTTAAAATTTTTTAATATTTAAAATATTAAAAAAAATACAACACATAGATGTATGAAATATAATGCACATTAAAATAAATAAATAAATATTTAAAATATAAAATATAAAATATTTACCCTAAAAAAATTAATTCAAAAAATTTCAAAACTTATAACCAAACAAATTTTTTCTTTTCAAAATTCATAATTCAAAATACGACTCTACACTCAAATCATGATTTTAAAAATAATTTAAAAAAATAAAATAAATTTTTTTGAATTTTTTTTTCTTTTAAAATAGAGTTTTTGAAAAAGTTTGGTTTTGAGTTTGGAAAAGTGTTACCCAAAAGACAAACTTAAGAGGGGTGAATTAGGTTTTTATAATTAAAATTAATAATATCCTAAAAGTTATGACTAGCACAATAGATAAATATAATTAATGAAATAAAAATAATTAAAATAAGTGTCTTAACAGCTATGTTATTTAATGATTGTACCACAATAAAAATCTGAAATATAGTTGTTGCAATTTAAAATAAAATAAAGAGATAAAGGGGAGAGAGACAAACAAATTTATAGTGGTTCGGTTTCAACTCGGCCTACGTCCACTCCTCAAGCTTCACTTGAGATTTTCCACTATACTCTAACTTCACAGGGTGCTAGCAACCTTTTCACAGATGAAACAATCCTCCACAGATTTTACACTGACTTTCTAAGTCAAGAACACTGAGTGTACTACACTTTTACAAGATTAAAAAAAAGGTGTTTTTGCTTTCATAGAAAGCTACAAGAATTATCTCTCAAAGATAGATATAAAAATGAAACTTTGGTTTTTCTGTAAACATCATACAAGAAAGATGGGCTTAAAGCTATAAGGCTCAGTATATAATTTCTGAGAATATATGTGAGTGATTATAGATCAAAGAATATTTTCAAGTTTTTGTAATTTATTTACATTAGAGACTTTGGTATATATAATGAAAATTATAGTCGTTTATAGCTGTTGTATTAATTTGAATTTATAGCAGTTTATAACTGTTTACAGTCGTTGTAGTCATTAGAATTTATAGCCGTTTATAGCCATTGTACTTCCATCATTACCAATTTGAGGGGTTGTTTGTGATGATCTAAATAAGTGTACTTTTTGACTTTTTATGAAATATGGGTTGGGTTTGGGTTATGTTTGAAGTGATGTGTTAGAGAGGTGATGCGATTTAAATAAGATGATGTGACTTAAATAGGATAGTGACTTTTTGACTTTTTTTCTTTTTTCAAACATGCCAAACTTGGCTTGAATATCTTTTATTCCATCATTACAAATTTGAATATAGGAACTTTTTAGCCTTTTGAACCTTTATAGTCGTTTATAGCTGTTGTACTTCCATCATTATTAATTTGAATATCTTCCTTTTGAACCTTTTGGCCTGCTGCTGTGCTAGGCTGTTTGAACCTTTATTTTGGGCTGTTTGAACTCTCGATTTAATCAAATATTAAATACATTCTAATAACATTTAAGATAAAGGTTTAGGTGAGAAATAATAAGACAAAATAAATTTTGATTCTATTTTTGTCTTTCAAATAAATCATCAAAATAAATTTTGATTCTATTTTTCTCTTTCAAATAAATCATCAAAATAAATTTTGATTAAAATATAATTAAATTAATCATCAAAATAAATTTTGGATTCTATTTTTCTCTTTCAAATAAATTAAAACATAATTAAATAAATCATCAAAATAAATTTTAGATTCTATTTTTCTCTTTCAAATAAATTAAAAACATAATTAAATAAATCATCAAAATAAATAAGTCTAACAATCTCTTCCTTTTTGTTGATGGCACATAATGATATTTTGATTTGATTTGAGAATAAAAAAAACTCCCTCTTAAGTCATGCTCTCTAAATTCATTTCTAAATACATAGGTTTAGTATGTGTGTAATAAATAAGTTTTAATTAGAGACATGATATGAGACTAAGATATCCAACTATAAATGCATAATCATCAGATTAGTTCTCAAATAATACCATAATTTGAAAATAATACCATAATACATAATATCATATAATTTCTCTCCCTGTGACATTGTCAAAAGGAAATCATGGATTAGAATCGGGAGGAAGAAGAGGAAAATGATAGTGATAAATGGCATCAAAAAATAGATGATCAAAACATATATATATATATATATATATATATATATATATATATATATATGAGTGGTCTGCGCCTCTCTTTTTCGTTGAAAATCACGTCGAACACGCGGCCTCGCTTTTGCGTTAGCCGACTGACAAAAATAGCTCTCCTCGATTGCCGCTCGCCTCGGCTATCGCTCTCTCCTTGTCTTCTTCTCTTCAGTCTCTTCTCTTCAGCCTTCTTCTTAATCACACTCATCTGCTTTCTTCTTCACCATTCTCTTTCTATCTCTTCTGTACCACTCTCTTTTGTTTCTTCGCAACTCATTTCTTTTACACCTCTCACCTCTAAACCATGGCTTCCTCATCTCGTCCCCTCACTCTGTTTCCGGAGCTGAACGATCTCATAAGCTTTGCTGGACCGAGTGCCCCTACTCCTATTCTTCTTGTCATTCCTCTTCCTAACCTTCTTATGATGTCGATTGAGCAAATCATGGCAACTCAATCTGACATAGAAGTCAATCATTTCAAACTAACGTCATGTATGGAGACGGTGACTGCAGTCACAAATTTGGCTCACCGACTGCAGACCAGGATGAGTGAGATCCATCAGGTCAACGCCCAACTCTCTCTGCTTCAGTGCATGTACAAGGATGCGCGAGTAGAAATAGGCGCACTAAAGGCCGAAAATAAAGAGTTTAAACGGAAGGCCACCTCCATGGCCCGATTTGGAGTAACGTCGTTCTTGGCATTTGATAGTCAGCGGGGAGTCGTCGCTCTCGACGAAAGCACGGGGGTAGGGGCGTCAAGGGTCGCCCAAGGTGATAAAAAGACGAAGAGAGTGGTGGAAGAGGCGAATAAGTAAGATCGGTGTAGGGCCGAAAAAAAATTAAGGGTTTGTTTGTTTGTTTGTTTTTTTTTTATGTTTATTTTGATCGGCGTATGGCCGTAAAAAAAATGAAGGGTGTTTTTTTTTTTTTGGAAATATTTGTATTTTGATTTGTTTTTCTTTTATGGTTAAGTGCTGAAAAATGAAATTAAAAAGCATAAAAAATAAGAAAATTAAGCCCAAACAAAAACTAATAATGAGAAAAAAATAAAAATAAAAGAAATTAAGCATAATAGCAAAATAAAATAAAATAAAATAAAATAATACCAGCAAAAATTAAACTTAATGGGACGTTGGTATTGCTGGAATGGTAATGCAAAAAAAAAAAAAAAATACCATGAGGGTTAAAAAAAAAAAATCAATGTATGCAAAGTTAATTTTACTTCAAGATGCAGAACCCAAAAAAAAATTACACAGTTGAGAATAACAAACTGTTAAGGAGAATAAATATATGAAGGACTTGCGAGCATGCAACTGATATCAATGTTTCCATATCAATGTAGCAATACGCATATATCATTTTAACAAAAATTCAACTTTCACAGTCATAACAAAACTTTTTAAATAGAAATTGACATTCCAAGCTCGCCACGAATAAAGTTGAAGCGATCCTCGCTTAGGGGTTTTGTGAAAATATCCACTAATTGCTTGCCGGTGTTTATAAATTTAAGTACAATATCCCATTTTTGAACATGATCTCTTAAAAAATGATGTCGAATTTCAATATGTTTTGTTTGTAAGTGTTAAACCGATTTTTTGCTTAAATTGATGGCACTAGTATTATCACATTTAATAGGGATATGATCATAATGTAAATCGAAGTCCTCCAATTGTTGTTTCATCTAAAGTATTTGGGCACAACAACTTCCGGAAGCTATATATTCAGCTTTGGCCAATGAAAAAGCAATTGAATTTTGCTTTTTGCTAAACCAAGCTACTAATGAGTTACCAAGAAAGTGACAAGTGCCACTGGTGCTTTTTCTATCAAGTTTACATCCGGCAAAGTTGGCATCCGAGTAACTAATTAAATCAATCCCAAATTTTGAGTGCCAACAAGATATCTAAAAATTCTTTTAACAACACGGAGATGTGATTCATTAGGATTTGATTGATATCTAGCACACATACAAACATTAAACATAATATCGAGTCTACTTGTAGTTAAATAAAGAAGTGAGCCGATCATACCTCAATATTTTTTTTGGTCAATGGACATACATTTTTCATCCTTGTCTAACTTAATGGATGTGCTCATAAGTGTTCCAATTATTTTTGAGTCATACATACCAAACTTTTTGAGTAGTTCTTTTGTGTACTTAGCTTGGTTGATAAAAATTCATTCCTACATTATTTGATTTGAAGCCCAAGGAAATAATTTAGCTCTCCCATCATGTTCATCTCAAACTCACCTTGCATACACTTAGTAAATTCCTTACACAAAGTTTCATCAGTAGCACCAAATATAATGTCATCCACATATATTTTCACAATAAGTAAATCATCATTTTTAGTTTTAACCAAAAGTGTTGTGTCAATCGTTTCTCTAGAAAAATTATTTTCAATCAAAAATTTACTTAATCGTTCATACCATGCACGAGGTGCTTGTTTCAAACCATATAAAGCTTTTGATAATTTAAAAACATGATTTGAAAAAGCATGATCTTCAAAACCTGGGGGTTGGTTAACATAAACTTCCTTATTTATAAAACCATTAAGAAAGGCCCTTTTTACATCCATTTGATAAAGTTTGAAATCTCTAAAACATGCAAATGCAAGTAACATGTGAATGGCTTCTAATCTAGCAACCAGAGCAAAAGTTTCATTGAAATCAATAAATTCTTCTTGATTGTATCCTTGTGCAATAAGTCTAGCCTTATTTCTTATAATTGTGCAAGATTCATCAAGTTTGTTTCGAAAGATCCATTTGGTACCGATAATGGTATGATCTTTAGGTTTTGGCACAAGTTCCCACACTTTGTTTCTCTCAAATTGGTTAAGCTCTTCATGCATATTTATCATCCAATGTTCACCGAATTCGGCTTTTTGAAAGTTTTTAGGCTCAATCTGTGAGAGAAAAGCCAAGTTATTGCAAATATTTCTAAGTGAAGAGCGAGTTTCAATACTTTTGTAGGGTCACCTAGGATTAAATCCTTAGGGTGATTATGAACAAACATTCATTCTCTTGGCAAATCATCATTGTTTCCTCTTTCTTCTTGAGGTAGGAGAATAAGTTGTTCAATCTCTTTGTTCAACTTACATGGTTGGTTCTCTTCTTTGTAGATACTTGAATCTTCCACATTTGGTTCCAAATCTATATTATTACTAACAATTTGCTTTTGAGCAGAGATGTTAGTTTCATCAAATGCCACATGCATAGATTCTTCCACAACAAGAGTCCTTTAATTTAAAAACACGATAAGCTTTGCTAGTTAAGGAATAGCCAAGAAAAATTGCTTTATCAGATTTTGAATCAAATTTATCTAAGTTATCCTTACCATTATTATGCACAAAACATTTACAACAAAAAATATGCAAGTGACTAATGTTGGGTTTTCTATCATGCCAAAGTTCATAAGGAGTCTTTTTGAGAATAGATCTAATTAATGCACGATTTAAAATATAGCATGCGGTGTGAACGGTTTCGGCCCAAAAATATTTAGGAAGATTATTTTCACAAAATATTGTTCTACTCATCTCTTCTAAAGTTCTATTCTTCCTTTCTACTACACCATTTTGTTGGGGGGTTCTAGGTGTTGAAAAATTATGTCCAATAACATGCTCAGTACAAAACAATTCAAAATTTTCATTTTCAAGTTCTCTACCATGGTCGGTTCAAATATTAGTAATAAGAAAGCCTTTTTTATTTCGAATTCTACGATAGAGTTTTGTGAAAGAAGAAAATGTTTCATCTTTGTGTGCTAAAAGCATAACCCATGTAAATTTTGAATAATCATCAATAATAACAAGACAATAGCGTTTACCACCTAGACTAGATGTCCTTGAGGGACCAAATAAATCCATATGCAATAGTTATAAATGTCTAGTTGTGGAAATATGAGATTTTGATTTAAATGATGTTTTAGTTTGTTTTCCTTGTTGACAAACACTACAAAGATGATCTTTTTCAAATTTAATTTTTGGAAGTCCAATGACCAAATCCTTTTCAAAAGTTTAGCAATTAAATCCACATGAGCATGACCAAGTCTTCTATGCCATAACCAACTATTTTCATTATTAACATATAAACATTTAACATCACTAGCATAGAGATCATTAAGAAGAAAACCATAAACATTATCATGGCGATTACCAACGAATAAAGCTTTATGATCATTTGTGCTTTCAATTGTGCAATGTGATTTATCAAAAATAACTCGATTACCTTTATCACATAATTGACTAATACTAAGTAGGTTATGCTTAAGTCCATCAACAAGTAAAACATTTTCAATAGAAGGGTTAGAACAAATACCGATGCTACCAATATCGATGATTTTTCCTTTCTTGTTATTTCCAAAAGTAACAAATCCTCCATCTTTCGATGATAGTTTAGTAAAGAATGATTTATCTTCGGTCATGTGTCTGGAACATCCACTATCAAGGTACCACTTCTCTTCTTTAGCTTTGGACTTAAAGCAAACCTACAAGATGACAATCAAGTGTTGGTTTTTGGTACTTATAGTTTCTTGGGTCCTTCCTGGTTAGTTTTGTTAGATCCCTTAATAATTCAAATCTTTTTAATTCCTATGTTCATATTCTTTTTGAATGGACAATAAGATATATAATGGCCTTTCTTTCTACAATAATGACAAGTAATATGAGGGTGTGTCATGAGAGGTGCCTTTTCAAAAATTGTATTGAGATTCTTTTGTTTCTTAATAGGGTCATATCCAATATCCGCTTTATCAAAAACACATCTTTGATTTCTAAGAAGCATGTTGAGATTATCTCTACCTTTTACAAAATTTTCAAGTATTTTTGTTAAATCATCAACATTGTTTTTTAAAGTAGTTTTCTCATTAGAGATAGTATCAAAATCATTTTTCAAAATAATTTTTTCTTTCTTTAATTCTTTTACATTAATAGATAAAGATGCAACAGATTTCTTCAATACATTATTTTTGGCACATACTTTTCTAAATTCATTTGATAGTTCATGGAATGCACTTTCAAGTTCTTCATAAAGAGTAGTTACCTCATTTTGAGTAGAGTCTTCATCTTCAACAGCTATGAGATATAAGTTGGCTACTTAATTTTCAATTTCATCACTTGAGCTTTCATCTTCACTTTCTCCTTAAGCTGTTACCATGGCCTTTTTGTTTCTTTTGTAGTCTTTTTCATGATTCTTCAATTTTGGACAATTCGTCTTCATATGTCCAGGATTTTTGCACTCATAGCAAATAATAGGCTCTTTCTTGTTATCTTTGTTGTACTCTTTCTTGAAAGGTCTTCTTCCTCCATAATTGTTTTTCTTGAAGTGCTTTTTGAGATTTCTACTAAACACGGCATAACTTTCATCCTCACTGGAGTTTTCATGTTCTTCTTAATTTGATGAGGCTTTGAATGCAATTCCACTTTTCTTTTTATTTTCAACATCCTTATGTCCTTTCATGGTAATCTCATGAGTCATAAGGGAACCCATAAGCTCATCCAATCTAAGTGTGGAGAGATTTTTGACTTCTATAATGGGCGTGACCTTTGCTTCCCAATTCTTTGGTAAACACCTAAGAATTTTTCTTACCAACTCACTATTAGTATAAGTTTTGCCAAGAGATTTCAAAGAGTTTACAATTTCAGTAAATCTAGTAAACATACTTGAAATAAATTCATCAGAGTTCATTTTAAACAATTCATAACGATGAACAAGCATATAAATACGAGATTCCTTCACTTGATTTGTACCTTCATACGTTACCTCAAGTTTGTTCCAAATTTCTTTTGCCAAATCACAACTTGAAATTCTATTATACTCCTTAGAGTCTAGTCCACAAACAAGGGTGAGTTTGGCTTTAGTATTGTCTTGCAATAATTTGTGATCTTTCTCATCACATTCATCTTCAATTTTAGGTACACTAATATTGTCTACTGATTTGGTAGAAATTTTTGGACCTTTGATGACAATAATCCACATGGCATAATCAGTGACTTGTAAGTATAGGGTTATCTTATCCTTCCAATGACTATAGTTGTTTCCGTTAAACAATGGTGACCTATTTGTGGCTTGTCCTTCAGCTAAGGTTGCCATGGATCGAAACTCCTACATGGTTAAATCTAAAACAAGAGTTTAGGCTATGATACCAATTGTTACCCAAAAGACAACTTAAGAGGGGATGAATTAGGTTTTTATAATTAAAATTAATAATACTCTAAAAATTATGACTAGCACAATAGATAAATATAATTAATGAAATAAAAATAATTAAAACAAGTGTCTTAACAATTATGTTAGTTAATGATTGTAGCACAGTAAAAATGTGAAATATAGCTATGACAATTTAAAATAAAATAAAGAGATAAGGGAGAGAGAGGAAAACAAATTTATAGTGGTTCGGCTTCAACTTGGCCTACGTCCACTCCTCAAGTTTCACTTGAGATTTTTCACTATACTCTAGCTTCACAGGGTGCGAGCAACCTTTTCATAGATGAGCAATCCTTCATAAATTTTACACTGACTTTCTAAGTCAAGAACACTGAGTAGGTGTTTAGGAAGCGGGTTTTTATGTAGATTTTTTTAGTTGTAGGATATCATTGGAGAAATTTTTTTTTTTGAGTTTGGGAAGATAGTTGGTTTTTTTTTTTGTGGTTGGATGTGATGTTTATGAGAGAAAAAGTGAAATAATTATGAGATTGATGAATGTGATATTTTGTTGGGATGTGTTTTTTTTGTTTTGCAAAAAATTTGTCTTTTTGTGAAAAAAATTAAAAAAAACCCAAGTCTCAAACTTCCCAAACACCATCTGAGTGTACTACACTCTTACAAGGTTGAAAAGAAGATATTTTTGCTTTTACAAAAGCTACAAGAATTATATCTCAAAGATAGATATAAAAATGAAACTTTGGTTTTTCTGTAAACCTCACACAGGAAAGATGGGCTTAAAGTTATAAGGCTCCGTGTATAATTTCTGAGAATAGATGTGAGAGATTATAGATCAAAGAATATTTTCAAGTTTTTGTAATTTGTTTGCATTAGAAGCTTTGGTATATATAATGAAAATTATAGCCGTTTATAGCCGTTGTATTCATTTGAATTTATAGCCGTTTATAATCGTTGTAGTCATTTGAATTTATAACCGTTTATAGCTATTGTATTTCCATCATTACCAATTTGAATATTTTCTACTCCATCGTTACCAATTTAAATATCTTCCACTGGAACCTTTTGGCCTTTTGAATCTTTATAGCCATTTATAGTCGTTGTACTTCCATCATTACTTTGAATATTCTCCATTTGAATCTTTTGAACCTTTTGGCCTGCCGCTGTGTTAGGCTGTTTGAACATTTGTTTTGGGCTGTTTGAACTCCTGATTTAATTAAATATTAAATATATTCTAACAACATTTAGGATAAAGGTTTAGGTGAGAAATAATGAGACAAAATAAATTTTGATTCTATTTTTGTCTTTCAAGTAAATCATCAAAATAAATTTTGATTCTATTTTTCTCTATCAAATAAATCATCAAAATAAATTTTGATTAAAATATAATTAAATAAACCATCAAAATAAATTTTGGATTCTATTTTTCTCTTTCAAATAAATTAAAAACATAATTAAATAAATCATCAAAATAAATAAGTCTAACAAAAAGATTTTTAAGTTTATGTTTGGTTATAAGTTTCGAAAATAATTTTTGAATTGAGTTTTGAGTAAAAACATGTTTTGAAATTTTTTTTTTTTAAGAAACATGTTTGGTTCTCTTTTAGAATTACAATTCCAATTAGAAATTTTCAAAAATCTATTCAAAACTCATAGAGTCTTAACCAAATACACAACTCAAAACTGAATTCAAAAATTATTTTTAAAACTCACAACCAAACACAAACTTAAAAAAAATACAAACTTATGTTAAATATATTTTTTAAATATTAAAAAATTTTAAAAAAAATATTTTTTTATTTTAAATATATAATTTTTGTTTTAAATATTTTATTTTATTTTTTAAATATGTTTTTAAATATTTTAATTTTTTTGTTATCCGTTTGGTTACGATTTGAGTGTAGAGTTTTGAAAGTAGTGTAGAGTGTCAAGTTATGTGTTTGGTTATGAGGTTTGAAAATAATTTTTGAATTGAATTTTGAGTTATGTGTTTGGTTATGATTTGAGTGTGAAGTTGTGTTTTGAGTTTAAAATATTAGATTAAAAAATTAAAATATTTACCAAATAAAATAAAATATTTAAATAAAAATTATATATTTAAAATAAAAAATAATTTTTTTAAAACATTTTTTAATATTTAAAAAAAATAAATCCAAAAATACTGTTCCAAACACTGTTTGTTTCTTTCAAACCTGTCCTCCAATCTAAAAATATTTTTTAATATTTTAAAAGGAAGGGCAATAAGGTAATTTATTATAGAAAAAGTAACACCGTTTGGAACAATTTGACAGAAAGGGGGAATCTTGACATTGTCAGATAAAGCAGGAGAAGTTACTGTAATTATTCAAACCATAGGGGTGGTCCCTGTATTTGTCAGAAATCTCAAGGGAGGTAAATCATGATTTTAAAAATACAACTCCACACTCAAATTATGATTTTAAAAATAATTTTAAAAAATAAAATAATTTTTTTTTGAAAATTTTTTCTTTTAAAATAGAGTTTTTGAAAAAGTTTGGTTTTGAGTTTTGAAGAGAGTTTTGAGTTTTGAATTGAGTTTTAAATTTGTGTTTGGTTATAAGTTTTGAAAATAATTTTTAAATGGAGTTTTGAGTAAAAACATGTTCCAAAAAAAGATTTTTTTTTAGAAACATGTTTGGTTCTCTTTTAGAATTACAATTCCAATTAGAAATTTTTAAAATCTTTTCAAAACTCATAAAGTGTTAACCAAATATATAACTCAAAACTCAATTCAAAAATTATTTTTAAAACTCATAACCAAAAACAAACTTAAAAAAATACAAACTTATGTTAAATATATTTTTTAAATATTAAAAAATTTTAAAAATTTTATTTTTTTGTTTTAATATATAATTTTTATTTTAAAATATTTTATTTTATTTTATAAATATGTTTTTAAATATTTTAATTTTTTTTGTTATCCGTTTTGTTACGATTTGAGGTGAAAGTAGTGTGGAGTGTCGAGTTATGTGTTTAGTTATGAGGTTTGAAAATAATTTTTGAATTGAGTTTTGAGTTATGTGTTTGGTTACGATTTGAGTATGAAGTTGTGTTTTGAGTTTAAAACATTAAAATTAAAAAAATTAAAATATTTACCAAGTAAAATAAAAATATTTAAATAAAAATTATATATTTAAAATAAAAAATAATTTTTTTAAACATTTTTAATATTTAAAAAAAATAAATCCAAAAATACTGTTCCAAACACTGTTTGTTTCTTCCAAACCTGTCTTCCAATGTAAAAATATTTTTTAATATTTTAAAAGGAAGAGCAATAAGGTAATTTATTATAGAAAAAGTAACACCGTTTGGAACAATTTGATAGAAGGGGGAATCTTGACATTGTCAGATAAAGTAGGGGAGGTTACTGTAATTATTCAAACCACAGGAATTGTCCTTGTATTTCTCAGAAACCTCAGGGGAGGTAAATGTAATTTACCCTAAAAATAGGCATAAATTATAATTATTGAGATAGATTTAGGACATTTTCAATTTATAACATTATTAATTTATTCAAATTTTTTATAACGTAATTGATTGAATAAAAAAATTGTAATTGGTATAGTCAATAATATTTTATAAACAATCCATACATTTAAAAAATAACCATCTATTATTTTTAAATAATACACTACTTTAATTATTTTTAAAATTTTATCGGTAAAATTATTTTAAACTATTAATATTATAATATAATGTTTGATTTACTTAAATGAAATTGATTAGTAAAATGAAACAATCAATTCCTAATTCCTCTATAAAATGACTATTTCTATTTGTAATAAATTTATTATTATTATTTTAATAAATTAAATATAAGAATAGATATTATGATGAAATAATTATTTTATTAACTTTATTTAATAAACTAAAATTATTTAAAGACTAATTTTTTAGATTGAATTTGAGAGTCAAGGAGGCGGCGATGTTGCCTTCCCTCATGTTGTGTTTGGTTGGGATATTTAGAAAGGAATTTAGAAAAAAAAAAAAAATGTGTATGAAATTAGGTAAAATATATGTATATTATATTTACATTTTACTTGTTTTTTTCTTTTCCTTTCTAAGTCTTTTTTTAAATTCTCCAATCAAACACAGTTATAATAGAGCCACGTTGTTAGTGTTTGAGACTTGAAATGGAGAGGTAGGTGACCACAGACAACATTCTGGACCACACGACCTAACTATGAGTACAATTCAAAACCACAAGTTCACAGATTGTTTTAGTATAATTTCCAGTGGAGAAGGTACCAACTATTTAGCAAAACCAAACAAACGATCACGTGACTGTTCATGAGAATGACCATACGTCGACAAATAATTTTAAAACCAGTCTAACCTATGTATTTGACACGTGGTTTATAAGTTGACAAATGTGGAAAGCACTAAAATTGAAAAAACAACTAGTTGAAAATGACATGAACGAGCGAGCAACCAGCCCTTCTTCCGAATGATTGAGAACTGGTACCACCATTCTCACCGTTAATATGCAATGCTCATGCTGATTTTTGTTCAAGTGAGAGCTTTGTTTCCAATTGAGTCTGGTAACAGATTTTACTTTAATAATTTAAATTGTTTCTTTTATAGTTTCTCTAAATGAATTTTTCATAAAATAAAAAATTAAATTAATTTAATAACTATATAATGATATCATTTCATTTCATCATCATATAATTTCTTTGACTATAATTTGACCATCGCATAACACACAACACACGCATTCTATTGGACCACATGCTTTGCTATGCTCAGTCTACATTAGCCAAGTTGAGTCCCCATAATGATTTTTTATCTCCCATTTATAACATCTTCTAAAATTGAAATGACAATTTAGTAATCTCACAATATCATGTTATATTCATACTCTAAATCAATTACTTGACAAAAAATCTGAAGAGTGGGAACATAGCAACAGAGTGACCCACTTAGTGTGTATTGCTATATGTCATTGATTGGGATTACTACATAAGTAAAGCCGCATTATATTTCGGGAATATTGAATGATTTTTCTTAAATTTCTTATTATTTATTCAAGAACTTGGAAATAATCCTTTCACCAAAAGAAAAATTTTAACACTGTGTTTGGTTGGAAGATTTGGGGAGAAATTTGAAAAATGAAATGAAAAAAGTGTGAAATTAGGTGAAATGTAGGTATATTTTATTCAGAATTTGCTTAACTTCTCTCTTTCCCTTTCCTTTTCCAGATCCCCTAACCAAACACAATGGGTCTGTTTGGTAACGTTTACGTTTTCAATTTATATTTTCAAAAATTTTATAAACTGGTTTTTGTTTATTTTTAGAAAAACATTAACTACAAACGCATTTTGGTAATTGACAAAATGTTTAAAAAAATTTAAAAATATAAAAAAGAGTGAGAAATGGCAAGTGGCGGCGGAAGATGGTGGTGAAAAGTGGTGACGGTGGGTGGTGGCAGGTGGTGGGTGGGTGGGTGGGTGACGGTGGCCGGTGATGGGTGGTAGCGAGTGGATGGTGGGGGTGGTAGTGGTGGCGGGTGGTGGGTGGTGGTGGTAGGTGGGTGGCGGATGGTGGGTGGTGGTAGTGGTGGTGGTGGTGGTGGTGGCGGGTGGTGGTGGCAGGTGGGTGGCGGATGACGGGTGGTGGTGGGTGGTGGCGGGTGGTGGTGGTGGTGGGTGGGTGGGTGACGGTGGCGGGTGGCGGGTGGCGGGTGGCGGGTGGCGAGTGGCGGGTGGCGGGTGGTGGGTGGTGGTGGCAGGTGGGTGGCGGATGACGGGTGGTTGTGGGTGGTGGCAGGTGGTGGTGGTGGTGGGTGGGTGGGTGACGGTGGCGGGTGGTGGGTGGTAGCGAATAGGTGGTGGTGGCGGGTGGTGGTGGTGACAGGTGGGTGGCAGATGACGGGTGGTGGTGGGTGGTGGTGGCGGGTGGTGATGGTGGGTGGGTGGGTGACTGTGGCGGGTAGTGGGTGGTAGCGAGTGGGTGGTGGTGGTGGTGGTGGTAGTAGGTGGGTGGCGGATGGCGGGTGGTGGCGGGTGGGTGGGTGACGGTGGCGGGTGGTGGGTGGTAGCGAGTGGGTGGTGGTGGTGGTAGGTGGTGGTGGTGGTGGGTAGTCGGTGGTGGTGGCGGGTGGGTGGCAGGTGGCTGGTGGTGGTGGGTGGCGGTGGCAAGTGGCTGGTAAATGGTGGTGGCGGGCGATGGATGGTAGTGGCGGGTGGTGGGTGGTGGCAGGTGGATGGCAGGTGGGTGGCAGTGGCGGTGGTGGTGGTGGCGAGAAGTGGGTGGTGGTGGCTAGTGGGTGGCAGGTGGTGGCTAGCAGGTGGCTGGTAGTGGTGGGTGGTGACTGGTGGTGGCAGGTGGTGGTGGTAGGTGGGTGGTGGTGGCGGAAGACGGTGGTGAAAAATGGTGGCGGGTGGTGGCTAGTGTTGGGTGGTAAAAAAAAAAAACTCAAAACTCAAAACGGAAACACATTTTTTGAGTTTACATTTTTTGGCTAAATTTATAAACTGAGACCGCTGATTTATAAATCAAAAATTTACCAAATAAGTTTTTATTTGAGTTTTTAAATTTTTTATAAATATAAGCAGAAAACTGAAAACGTAAGTATTACCAAACGGCACCAATGTAAATATTTCAGATACTTTTATTGTGTGAATAGAATTCTTAAATTAAATCCCCAAAAAAATAAATAAATACATGGAAAAGTCCAAATCTAATTTGTTCAAAAAGAAAAAAAAATAAAATAAAAAATACACACACATAATTCACACCCTGAAAATATAAGAACAACTTGAAGTGGAACTCAATGAGAGAGTGACATTTGTCTTGCCCTACGCGGTTCGTTTACAGGCCGCAGGACAGTTCAACGAACCTTCACTTGCTTCCGAGGCCAGTCTAACTTGCAAGCCCACCACTCCAACAAATGCTATATATATATGAGAGATTTATATCAATCTAATATAAGATCTAGCACTAGACTACATTATTCCAATACTATTTCTTTGTCACCTTATTGTTATTCTAATATTAACTTCACATTCAACACCATGGCTTGCTCTGCAAAGCAATCCCATGCAATTTTCACACTTTCCAATCACTTCCAACCACAATCCTTAGCTTCAAAACCTCAAAACCTCCCAACATTTCCCTCAAATTTTGATAAAAAGCTAGCCAAAACCAATCTTTTAGCCCCAAAACCTCTCCACATATTGTCGTCTCTGCCAGGTTTCAAAAACTTTGATGAATCAAATAATACAAAACCACGAGACTCATTAGTTCCCTGCAAGGCCTACGAAGCCCATCATGTGCAACCAATACAGATCAACATTGAATTAGATGAACACACTCGAGAAGTTGCAGCTCAGAAGCTTAAAATTGGTGTCTACTTTGCAACATGGTGGGCTTTAAATGTGATCTTCAATATATACAACAAGAAGGTCCTCAATGCCTTTCCATTCCCATGGCTCACTTCAACTCTCTCCCTCGCAACCGGGTCTCTCATGATGCTTGTTTCTTGGGCTACGAAGATCGCCAAAGCGCCAGAGACCGATCTCAACTTTTGGAAAGCTCTGTTTCCCGTAAGCAGAGAGGATGGGTTTTCAGATTTTTAAAAATTGGTTCATTTGGTTTTTCATATATTCATCAGTGTTGTTGTTTTGTAGGTAGCTGTGGCACATACAATTGGACATGTGGCGGCGACAGTGAGCATGTCAAAGGTTGCGGTTTCATTCACTCACATCATCAAGAGTGGTGAGCCCGCATTCAGTGTTCTGGTCTCTAGATTTCTTTTGGGTGAGGCTTTTCCGGTGCCAGTTTACCTATCGCTCGTGCCAATTATCGGTGGCTGTGCTCTTGCTGCTGTCACTGAGCTCAATTTTAACTTGACAGGTGAGAAACAAAACAAAAAAAAAAATTATCATATGCTTTCTGAATTGTGAATTATGATTTGAGTCGGTTTTTATTGATCTTGAAACATTTTTCTATAATGACAGGGTTTATGGGGGCAATGATATCGAATTTGGCATTTGTGTTTCGGAACATATTCTCGAAGAGAGGGATGAAGGGGAAGTCTGTTGGTGGGATGAATTACTATGCTTGTTTGTCTATGATGTCTCTTTTGATTCTCACCCCATTTGCAATTGCTGTGGAGGGTCCACAGATGTGGGCTGTAGGCTGGGACAAAGCTATCGCCCAAATTGGACCAAATTTCATATGGTAAGAACAGAAAAGAAGTCTACATGCACAGAATTTGAAAATTATGTTTTTACCTTTGGCATCATAGTGAAATAATCTTTTTAACTTGTGGTTCTGAATTGTGTATTATAGGTGGGTGGTGGCACAGAGTGTCTTTTATCACCTGTACAACCAAGTCTCATATATGTCCCTCAATGAGATATCTCCCTTGACATTTAGCATTGGCAACACCATGAAGAGGATTTCCATCATAGTCGCTTCAATCATCGTCTTCCAAACGCCTCTGCAACCGATCAATGCTCTTGGAGCTGCCATTGCAATCTTTGGAACTTTTCTCTATTCACAGGTAAATTTTTACTGTCTCTTTGTGAGATGAATATGACTGCTCATGGCATATTGATGGTGTGTCTTGTGAGGGCTTAAATTTCCATGTATTCACTCTTGGGACCAAAAACATCCATCTAGTCAAATAAAACATGTGGACAAATTGTTCCTCTGTTTGTATGCTCATGAGTTGTATCATTGTCGAACTAGTAGTGCCATGGGCATATACAAAAATCAAATAAACGTATTTAAAAAAATTTCTTGTGTGGATCATATTTGTTCTGAATGTGATTTCCACCACACCCAGAATAAGTTTCACACAATCTCATCATTGGGTCATGAATTTTGTATAAGATTGTGTAAGAATAGACTGTTTGAAAGAAATATTCATGAAAATAACTAATATGCTATTACCAAATGTTTATGCAGACAAAGAAGTGAGAAGGTTGGGGTCAAGGAATGTTTAACTTGGAGTAAAATTGAAGTTGAAGAGTCAAAAATGGAAGGTTTCATTTTGAGCCATAAAATCAGAACTCAAGATGATCAACATTAGACCAGCACGCCGCGATGGGAAGAATAGTAATAGCATTTGGCACTAGAAGCAAATAGTTTAATTTTGGGGAGAGAGCAATTAAATATATTTTCCTACGATGTAATGTAAGAAACAATAAAATTGTAGAATTCTAAATTATGTATATCTTTTGTATCCTTCTTATTTATTTTTCTCACTTTCAATCTTCTCGGATCTAAGGGTCATGCTATGAATTGTATATCATATAGAAATTATGATATTTGTGTTACTAGATTTTTTTCGATCATAATTAAAATATTAAAAAAAAAAAGAGCCATAACCAAACACTATCTAAGGTATAATTATAAGACATTTCTAAATTATAACTAAAATAATGTTATAACTAATATTATAACGAATCATAATCAAATCATAGTTAACACCACTATGTCATAACGAGCATATCCAATGGGCTTTTTAAAAGGGAGGAGAATCCCCTCTAGTCTACTAGAGGGCGCTATTCGGGTCCGTGAGACTCACAACGGGTCCTGTTTTGATGATATGAATCGTGCATTTTGTCCGACACTTTATTTATTTCATTCACACAAAAAATTAAGTCGATCGATAATTGTAACTTAATCAACTTATCCAATTTTTAACAAAAAAATTTGTGTTTTAAAAAATATATCATATATTTTTTTGATTAAAAATGCGATAAATTGAGTAAGTTACAATTATTGGATCGATCTAATTTTTTGTGTGGATGAAATATACAAAGTGTTCGACAAAATGAATGGTTTGGATTATCAAAACGAGGCCTGTGATATTATAACTAATTTCATATTATTTTACTTACTCTAACAGACTAGCTAGTATAATAATTATTTTAACAAGACTCTTGCACGTTAGTTACATTTTGAGAGTATTGAGAAGCTCTTTTAAACTATTTTGTATGAATAAATATGTAAAATAAAGAGTAGTGTTAAAACACACCGATACAAAAATTAGTTAGATAAAATCAAGAGCATATATTTTTCATACTTTAACTAGTATTGTATGAAAGGATTCAAGAATGTTATTGGAAAATTCGAACATCTTTGAAGATCTTTGAAGAAAACTTGAATTTTCTAGAAATGATAAGAGGCTTAGATTCTTTAATAGTCACAGCTAAGAACACAATAGTAAAGAGATGATGGCGATAAGATATTGGGTGAAGAAAAAGACAAAGTAGTTAGAGAGAGAATAATGGCAAGGCTCTCCCATGGATCTCCCACTTTCACTCTCAAGGTAGATAATGGAGAAGGAAAATTAGTTCTTTTTCAAGAGTTGTCTCTCTAAAATCCATTCCTTGTAAAGCTATGTGTGGATGCTATTTATAGGTACCTCGTGATGTAGGATAGAGCCCATGTGCAAGACACATGGGAAATATTCCCTCTTGTTCGAGGAGGTGACCTCTCTAAGGATAAGGAAAACCCTGCAGAGGAGATCAACATCTCGGCGAACCCTTCTTCTTAGCCACACCTAACCAATGATCCCTTATCATCCCAAAGGGTCAGGGGTAGTCCCAGTGGACGCCCTGCCGTAGAAGGGTCAGGGGTAGTTCAAGAGAACACCCTGCCACAAATATTACCGAGTCTCAAGGACCTCCTAGATCGTGCCATCTTGACCCGGGTATAGGCTAGTTTAACCAAAGAGTGAATTTATCTCCACTCATCGTCCTCGGGATAGGGTCCTTTGTTCGGACTCCATTACACCCATGGTTCTGGTGCATAGATCTTGGAAAACTCCGAGTCCGCAAGTGTTTTAGGACTCATTAATGGAGCGGCTTCTAGATTCCATCCGAATCCGTTCGAAGCCAAGTGATTTGGATCTTTAGGTTTGTGGATCCAAACCCTTTCGAGTCCGAGCTCAAATAGGTCTCTAGGTTTGTGGTTCCGAACCTTTTCAAAACTAAGAAAATACCTCGGAGAATGGATCTCCTTCGAGAGTTTCATCGCTTCTGAAAGCAACAGTTAACCTTCTCAGACACTCGTATGATCTGGGCCTCATCGAATGGGCTTGTGGAACTCTCTTTAGAGATATCTGCTTGATGGATCTTCCTTGGCCCAATCTGTTGGCTTTCTTGTGGGCCTGTTCAATAGAATTCACTTGGCCTATTTGGCAATAATTTCTCCAAGCTCACCAATTATTGGGCTTGATTGGGCTTTGATTGGGCCTAATTAATTTAATAGGTTCAAGTTAACCCCTTTTATATTTTGCCCCGTGCATGTATGGGAAATTTTGAATTTCTCGAACATGCATATTTCCATTTCTTCAACTATGCTTCCTATCACGCCCTCTGGAATATTTTGTCCTCATGTGGCTTTTGGATAAGTGTGGACTCGCCTTTTTTTGCACCCCGCCTTTTGGAAAGGTTTGAAAAGAAGGCCTTACAGTTCGAACTCCCACGGTTCTGAATCTAGTTTCACAAGTGCAATGTGAAACTGATAAACACAAAAGAGTCCAAATCCGGCAAACCTTTTTGGAAAACTGATTTTAAATCAAATAATGCCAAAATTGGACTGTTTTGCCAGATATAGAGTCGCTACCTAAATATTTTGTTTTTGGGGAAATTTAGGAAACCCTAACTCGTGCCGAAGGCCACGTGTCCGTCATCACCAAAGTTTTCTCGGCTCGGGAACTTGGGTACCAGAGGGGAAGGTCATGAATTGAGCACCCCCCCTCGCCCGATCAAAGATCGGCCTCTACTAATCATGATATAATTTTTTATAAATACTATGCGTTCTTATTCTAGTTATTAAGCTAGCTTTACTATGTAACGCGCACAAGCAAATATAGACTAGTTTGCAAGACTTGGAACAACTCAACTCATGTTTGTTTGCGAAAATGGTTTGAATTTGCCACCCTCAAGTGGGCTTAAAGATTGTGGATTTGCCACCAAGCATAGTGGGCTTAAAACATGATTTGCCACTCAACAAAGTGGGCTTAAAACGCACATTCGTTGAATTGTTCCAATTCAAACAACAAGCCTTCATCTACAGGCATTCATGTAGTTTAGCATATAAGCACATAGCGTCATGGTGAGCATGCTAAACATGGCAACATGGCAATCACACTCATACAAGTATGTTAAAGCGTAAAACTCACCAAGTACTCCAAGCCAAAACAAAAACTAATTAGAAAGATGTATGATCCTAACTATGCAAGATGCCTAATGCAATACATGCAATATGCAATTAATAGACTCGACTACTAATATAGCATATGAAGCAATTTGATAACATGCGATTAAACACGTATTCAAAGAAGATATTGAAATGACAATGCAGTTTGAATGATGCGCCGAGCCTCGGTACATGCAATACGAATGAGTGGATGCAAGCATGTGATATGCTAATTAAAACATGCCCCTAATCTAACCATTAAAAGCGGGTAAATAAAAGGGAGAAAGACGTGGGGTTGGAAGACATACACACACGCATGCACACTTAACACAACATTATGCCCTCGTGAAAGAGGGTCCGAATCGATAAGCTAACCAACTAGCTACGCTAATTAAGCTAACTATTACAAACCGAAACTAATTAACTACTTCTAGCTAATTAATTATTACAAACCAAAAACGAATAACTAGTTAAACTAACTAATTATTGAAAACAATTAATTAGATATAACTAATTAATTACAACACATGTTTAATCTGATGCTAATTAAACTAACCAGCTAATCCCGGGAAGCGAGGAATGCATGCATGCTTGATCTTTCACCTGAAAAATCCACTGCCTTGCTGCTGCAAGCCTCTGTTTGCACATTTGATCACTGAAAATTCGGCCAACTTCCAGAACACCTCTGCTCCACCTCAAGAACACACTGTGCAAATTTCATTGGTGGCCGACAGGGGGCTAGCTAATCCCGGGAAGCGAGAAATGCATGCATGCTTGATCTTTCACCCAAAAAAGCCACTGTCTTGCTTCTACAAGCCTCTATTTGCACATTTGATCACTGAAAATTCTGCCAACTTCCAGAACACCTCTGCCCCACCTCAAGAACACACTGTGCAAATTTCATTGGTGGCCGACAGGGGGCTTGTTGGCTACCAATGGTGGCCGGTCGGCTGCTAGTGGTGGCCGGTCGGCCACTGATGACATGAGCTCTTCTTTTTCCTGCAACAGAGAGCAGGCAGAGCAAAACAATGTATTCTCACAGATTATTTACACACTTTGCCTCTCATTTTCATGGGGAAATCAAAGGAGGGACAAAATTTGGGTTTATAAACCATCAATCAAGCAATTTCGTGCAAGTTCAATAAATGCAAAATGAGACCAAAGGACCATCATCCTATCATGCATGATGAAGGGCAATGGTGACTAAGGAAAATGGCACATTTCATCACTTTTGAGTATGAAATGTCTAATTTTCCTTATGTTCAAACTAACGTTCGATTTGAACATATGCAATGTAACACAAAAGATGCTTATCTTGCCTTTTTTTACTTGTCATTTTTGTTTACTCATTTTAGTTACCAAACCATCCTTTAATCAATTAGTCCATTGGTGAGTGTCTTCTAAAGTGAAAGAAGTGTCAACCAAGAGGTAGTTCAAGGCATGAGGGAAGCTTCACACCGTTGTAATGAACCCTCAAAGGAGGATTAAACTATTAAGCATGAGCCTCAACCTCAAGCTTAGACAACCCTAAGGTTGAAACAACCCTCAAAACAAATGCAAAAGCAAAAAATGAGGGAGGTTGCCGAGATTATATGCGCTGAAATTGAGTGATTAAAACACTAAAAACATGCAATCAATTCACACCAATGATGGTTAATGCCTTAAAACACTAAACTAGTGAAGGAATTAACACTACAACTATGTAAAACAAGACTCAAACAAGCTAACCAGCCCAAAACAGAGCTAAAACAGGTTATTTTAGAAGCAAAAATATGCTGGACTTGAGCTAAGTTAAGCTAGAAAAATATGCCAACATGTGAAGCTAACTAGGCATGCAAACAAGACATGAGGAGGGGAGGTTAACCCCTCCAAATTTAGACTTCAAAATAAGGTTTTGCCACTGAAAAACCTCTGAAATTCAGTGGTTAAAAGGTCCAAAAAAGTTGATTTAAAGCGATGAATAAAGGCATAAAAGCTTTACAAGCAAACTAGAAGTATATCTTTACTTGTATGCACAAAAGTTCAAGAGACAAAGATAAATCTAGAGAGAGAGGATTGTAGAGAGAGAGGCTTCCAAAATTTTTTCAACCTTGAAAACTATAGAGAAGGTCCTCTATATATAGATATATATGGCTTCAGGTCGAAAATATCTCAAAATGGACAGCTGGAGCATTGTGAAAACAGATGGAGAAAAATATCTACAGAAAACTGCCTTTTTGCACCAATGGCCGACCGGCCATCACTGGTGGCCGACAGCCACCACTGATGGCTGACCAAACTCACTCTTGGCCGACACATGGCCGTCAAAGCCCAATCATGGCCGACATATGGCCGAAAAAGCCCATCCATGGCAAGGAAACTCCACCAATGGCTGGCCAGAAAAATCTACTCTCCAAGTCCAACTTCAAATGGGCATATCTTCTTCATCTGGACTCCTTTGCAGATCATTCTTGAGTCTAAATTGAAGCTTTGAAAGTCTTGTTTCCAATGGTGGAGCCTCACATCAACATTCCAAGTGTGCAAAAAGATATGCCTCTTTTAGTGAAGACTGCTCAGTTTTGATCCTAACCGGATTTATGCCTGACTTCTCCTCAACTAGTTTTCTTCTCTTCCCTCCTATTTTCTTCAACTCCAAACCTCTAAATAAGATGTTTTGAAAGATTTTTCAAAAATTTTACCTCTCTTCCATTTATTTCCACTTTATCCTTACTCGATTCACCGAAAAGTGCAACATTTAATGAAATGTGAGCCTCGGAACATCGTAGAATTTTTTTTGGAAAAAAAATGTTGAAAAGGAGGGTTTTAAGGACTAAAAAAGTTTTGGTCAAAATAGTTTTGGTCCAAAATAAGGCGCAAGGTTGGGATTTGAAGCTCCTCTTGTCGAAAAAATTGAACATTTGCACAATCATAGCCTTCATCCTTAAGGAATCAACCTGAGGTTCCTAAGTCTTAAGGGCGGTACAAAATGACATGTCTACAATAAGATTGATGACTCATCATAATTTTTAGACAAGATTGTCAAATGATATTGATAAAATGGAATCCTTTTGTCTTTATGCCATGTTTGGCCCATACACACCTTTGTGCTTTCTCAATTTTTTTTCTTTCAAAAAAGAATAAAACTTAAATATTTTAATGCATCCACCAAACCAACCAAGAATTAATTATTTCCTTCTCTCGAAAAGAAACAAATCCCAACAGTCTTGACTTTTTTTTTTTAATTCAAGAAAATCAATTCTTTTCTCCTTGAAACAAACAAAAAGCTAAAAGCTTAACAAGGACCTTACTCTTGAATTGTCTCTCTAGAAAAGTGGAAACCCACGGTTTTCCTTTCTTGAAATTGGAAATCCATAAAGTGCTTGGCTTCTATATATATATATATATATATACACTTAGAATATTCGAAAGAATATTCAAGGTTTCCCACCTTTTTTTTTTTCCTATTTAATGAAAAGAACAAAACCCTCGTCATAGCTCACTTTTTTTTTTTTTGCCCACAGCCATTTCGGCCCTTTCTCTCTCTACTGAGACTAACCAGATTTCTTCTTCTTTTATTTTTTTATTTTGTTGAAACCCTGTGGCGTACTCTCTCTCTAAGCTTGCATTTTCTTCAATAAACCAGAGACCACCATGACTAGCAGCTTTCTTCTTCTTTCACAAATCAGAGCTTCTATTCTGCGTTGAAGACCACCGCCGTCTACATGCTGGCCGTTTTTGCAGCTCCAAGCGCCGTCGCCGTCTTTGCCATCGAAGACCTCTACCATCTTGCACATCGTCAGTGGCCACAGCCTCGGTTACCGTTGGCATCGCGACGTCGTGGGCAACCATCGGGTCAAGCCAACTCCAGCCCAGCTCACTACTAGTTGGCTCATCCTTCGCATCTGACACCTTGTGCCGAACCAACCCAACCTGCCGTCAGCCTCTCTCTGCTATTAGTTTGCTTCAGGCCGTGATTTAACCAGTGCCGACTACGCCGCCTATTCAATGTGGCGTTGGTCTGCCCAGTTGTTCTGCCACTTATATACATTGCTCGTGCCACAACTCCAGGCACCGTCGAAGCCGCTACTAACGCGTACCATCGCTGGCCCAGCTCGTCATTGGTTGATCTGCCGTGGTTATTGATTCTCTTTCACGCATCTGGCCCGCACGCATGACTCTTAACCCACGTTGTGTACTCTGTAATATTGAGTGTTCTTTGGTTGTCTCATGTGAATTTATTCATTGCCATCCTTGTGAATGTTGGAATAATTGAATGTTTGTAGAGAATAAACCCTTGTGTGTTGATTGTTGCTGTTACTATTAAGAATATTGAAATAATAACACCCACCTCATAAAATTAGAATGATCTTGTTGTTTATTGATAGTGTAAGAACATCACACTTGACTTTCATGTACTCGGTGAATGAATTCCTGATACCCGAACTTAGTGAACAATTTGTTTGAAATCATGAAGTGCTATAACAGAGAATAGAACCACATATTGTTGTTTTACGCCGGCTTTAGAGGAACGGACCCAGAGAGGTAGAACCTTGATTATCGCATGTTCATAAACTTTTCAGAGGAATAGAAATGTTGTAATGTAGGGAGATTATTATAATGCCTGAATCATGATTTATAATTGATATTGCTTTTCTTATTTGTCAGCTGTGTTATTTTAGGTGAATGAATTCTTGACGAAATCCATGACCCTAGGGCCCTCAGAACCCCGCTAATGAGAACAAGGACTATCCTTCAGAAGTCCGAATGAAAGCAAGATTGTTCCTCAAGAGTCTGAATAGTAGCACATACCCTACTTCAACAATAAAGATCCCTTGTGGCAGGCAACCGAGGCTACCAAACTTGCACTAATGGAAGTAAAGATTATCTCTCAAAAATTTGAGCAGAAGCAAGGCTGTCTCTTGGAGGCCCAAGTGAATGTACACTTCCTTCTTTGGCAACTAATGGAATCAAAGTCTATCCCTCGAAAGTTCGAGTGGGAGTACACTTTTACTTCAGCAGTTAATGGAAGCAAAGGTTATCCCTTGAAAGTCCGGGTAGGAGTACATTCTGCTTTGACAAGAAAGATCCTCGAAGCTCATACTGATGGAAGCGAGGGTTGTTTTTCGAAAGTCCGAGTGTGAGCACACACTCTGCTTTAACAAGTAAGATCCTCGAAGATAGAAGTAAGGGTTGCTTTTTGGAAGTCCAAGTAGAAGTCTAAGTGGGAGCACACACTTTACTTCAGTAAAAAAGATCCTCGAAGCTTGCACTGATAGAAACGAGGTCTATTCTTTGAAAGTCTGAGTGGGAGCATACACTCTACTTTAACAAGAAAAATCCTTTCTGGCTAGCAACTGAGTCTACTACTCATCCTTCTTCTTCAAGGGGTAACAAAAATTGAAAACTGTTTCAAGCAACATAACACAATGAAGATACACAATATAGAGAAAATAAACTTTTAATAGAGATACATAATGTGGAGAAAATAAATTTCTTCATAACATAAGAAAGAAAGATAAAATCTCTTGAGCAATGCAGTAAATACAAATTTTAAATGTTATAGATAGACTTCTTCTATGAAATGTTGACATTTGCCCATAGAGTTGCAAGGTCATTCGGAGAACTTTCACCAGCGACTCAAGTTATGGTAATCATACGCCATCATAGTCACGTCTTCTAAGATATCTTGGGGCCCCTGTTCTTTGAACTCTAGCTCATCTGCTTCAACTTTCTTTCTAAAGACTTTCTTAAGCATCTGGCACTTTTCTGTAGAATGCCCTAGCGATCGGTGGAAAACATAATAATTAGGGCCCTTATGGTCCTTCTTTGTCAAAAGTTTTTTGATACGAGGCAACTTCAGTTCCCCAAAAATCAAATCCCATATATATATATATATATATATATATGTATGTGGGAGTTCACTCACAGGTCTGGGACAATAGAAAAGATGAAGCCAATCGAATGAAGACAAGCTGATGGAGAGCAGAACGACACGAACGGCGCCGGAGTGAGCAAACGTCGAGGTTGGCGGTGGAAACAGAAGGTAGGTCCCAAATCGACAAAGCCGCAAGGCCGACCGTCGCCGCGTTGATTAGGTGACGTGGTCGGCACTGGTCAGTCACAGCTGGAAGCAGTGGCGAGGCCCCAGGTGACGTACGTAAGGCGCACAGGTCGCGCGAGCTGGCTGGTCTCGCGTACAGAGGGCAGATCCATGTCTGGCTCTCGTGTAGGCCGACGAAGTGCTCGACGACGTTGGGAAAGCCTATGCTACAACGGAGCTGCAACAAGGGGTAGTGGTGGCTCATGGCGATGTGCACTCACAGCTGAAGTGAAAGAGAAAGGAAGAAAAAATTAGACGGCGGTGGTCTTCGATAGTTGCAAAAGGCGAAACTACAATATTTACATGAAGAAATTTTGATGGGTCTTGGTTTTCTCGGTTTAGAGAAAAACGAAAATGATAATAAGTGGCCTTTGGTTTGATTTTGTAGAATCGAAAAAGAGGGCTTGGCGGTGATGGTCATCAGTGATACAAAAATTATATGTGACGTGTTGTTCTTAAAACAGTTGATTTTTTAAATGACTTTGGAGAGAGAAGATTTGGCCTTCACCTTTTTCAACAATAAAAAATGAGATTATTGGTTTCTCTGACCTAGGGTGGAAAAAGGTTATTTGGATATTCTAGAAGAGTGAAAGTTTTGGAGTCATCCGAGTTATTGAAGATTACAAAATTGCTTTAGAACTCTAAAAGAGCACCTCTAAATTAGCATTAAATTGTCTTTTAGTGACTTTTATTTTGTCTTTTTCTATTTTTTTTTTTTTTTTAATTAGGTGCCACCTCATTAGAGCCAGCTCTAGTTAGAGCTCTCAACCACTCCCCTTGAAGATTAATATCAGGGCTCGGCTTTTATTGAATAGAGCATGGCACAAATATAATGTGATCCCCAAATGTGGTGTAAAAGTTTGAAGGAATAAAACAAAAAAGAGTTGTGTGGGCCCAAGCAAGATACATTTTAGGTCCCAAAGTTGTCTCGGCCAAACATGACATGAAAAAAAAAAAAAAAATAATAATAAAAAATCCTTTTTATCTTTATTAGTTACCAATGTTATCCATAAAATGTGATGAGTCATCAATCTTATTTAAAAGTCACATGAGGACAAAATATTTCGGAGGGCGTGATGCGAAGCATGGCTAAAGAAATGGAAATATGCATTTCTAAAAAATTCAAAATTTCCCACACATACAAGGGACAAAATGTAAGAGGGGTTAACTTGAACCCATTAAATTAATTGGACCTAATCGAAACCCAATTGGAAAGTCCAAAAATTAGTGAGCTTGGAGAAATTATTGCCAAATGAGACCAAGTGAATTCTATTGAATGGGCCGATAAGAAGGCCAACAAATTGGGCTGAGGAAGATCTATCAAGCAGAAATCTCTAAAGAGAGTCCAACAAGCCCATTTGAGGAGGCTCAGATCATACGGGCGTCTAAGGAGGTGAACCATTGCTTTCAAAAGAGATAAAACCCTTGTCTCCGAGGTATTGGCTTAGCCTTGAAAGGGTTCGGAACCACGAACCTAGAGACCTATTTGAGCTCGGACTTAAAAGGGTTCGGATCTACGAATCTAGAGATCTGAAGAGCTTGGCTTCGAACAGATTCGAATGTAATCTAGAAGTCGCTTCGTTAATGAGTCACAGAACTCTTGCGGGCTTGGAGCTTTCCAAGATCTACACACCAGAACCATGGGCGTGATGGAGTCTGAACAAAGGACTCGATCCCGAGGACGATGAATGGAGATAAATTCACTCTTCGGTTAAACTAGCCTATACCCGGGTCGAGGTGGCACAATCTAGGGGGTCCCTAAGACTCGGCAATATTTGCAACAAGGCATTCTCTTAAACTACCCCTGACCCTTCTGCGACAGGGCGTCATCTGAGAATACCCTTGACCCTTTAGGATGATTGGGGATCATTGGTTAGGTGTGGCTAAAAAGAAGGGTTCGCTGAGAGGTTAATCTCCTCGTTGGGGTTTTCCTCATCTTCGGAGAGCTCACCTTCTCGGACAAGGTGGTTAGAGAGAATATTCTCCATGTGCCTTGCACATGGGCTCCATCCTACATCATGAGGTGCTTATAAATAGCTTTACAAGGGGGATTTTGGAGAGACAACTCTTAGAAAAGAACCAATTTTCCTTCTCCATTATCAACCTTGAGAGTGAAAGTGGGAGATCTATCAGAGAGCCTTGCCATTATTCTCTCTCTAACTACTTTGCCTTATTCTTCACCTAATCTCTTATCTCCATAATTTCTTTGGTTTTATGTTCTTAGTTGTGACTATTGAAGAATCTAAGCCACTCATTATTTTTAGAGAATTCGAATTTTCTTCAAAGATTTTCGAATTTTCCTCATATATTTGGCTTAGATTCTTCAACGGTTACAACTAAGAACACAATAGTAAAGAGATGATGGAGATAACAGATTGGGTGAAGAAGAAGGCAAAGTAATTAGAGAAAGAATAATGGCAAGGCTATCCCATGGATCTCTCACTTTTATTCTCAAGGCAGATAATGGAGAAGGGAAATTAGTTCTTTCCTTAAAGTTGTCTCTCCCAAATCCATCATTTGTAAAGCTATAGGTAGGTGCTATTTATAGGCACCTTATGATGTAGGATAGAGCCCATGTGCAAGGCACATAGAGAAATATTCTCTCTAACTACCTTGTCCGAGGAGGTGACCTCTCCGAGGATGAGAAAAACCTCGAAAAGGAGATCAACCTCTCAGCGAACCCTTCTTCTTAGCCACATTTAACCAATGATCCCCTAATCATCCCAAAGGGTCAGAAGTAGTCCTAGAGAACGCCTTGCTACAGAAGGGTTAGTGACATTTCAAGAGAATGCCCTACCACAAATATTGCCGAGTCTCAAGGACCCCCTAGATCATGCTACCTCGACCTGAGTATAGGCTAGTTTAACTGAAGAGTGAATTTATCTCCACTCACCATCCTCGAGATCGGGTCTTTTGTTCGGATTCCAATACGCTTATGGTTCTGATGCGTAGATCTCGGAAGGCTCCGAGCCTGCAAGTGTTTTGGGACTCATTAATGAAGCGACTTCTAGATTGCGTTCAAATCCGTTCGAAGCCAAGTGCTTCGAATCTCTAGGTTTGTGGATCCGAATCCTTTCGAGTCCAAGCTTAAATAGGTCTCTAGGTTTGTGGTTCTGAACCCTTTCAAGACTAAGCCAATACCTCGGAGAATAGATCTACTCCGAGGGTTTCATTTCTTTTGAAAACAGCGGTTAACCTCATCGGACACCCGTATGATCTGGACTTCCTTAAATGGGCTTGTTGGGCTTTCTTTAAAGATATATACTCGAAATATATCCTTAGAGCATCTCCAATGGTTGTTGCTATATTGAGGTTGCTATTGCTATAATTTGGCAATGAATAGTGTTATTTTGCCAAATTATAGCAATGGTGCTCCAATGGTCATTTGCTATTTTTGGCAAATCTCAACCAACTTTCCCTCTAACTTTGTAAGTGCTGTTTGGATATAGGTTTTTTGTGATTTTATTTTTGTTTATTTTTTTGTTTTTTGTGACATTTTTTTACCTGTTTGTTAAAAAAATTATATATTTATATTATTCCCAACTAGACAAATATAAAAAATTAAAAAAAATGAAAAATTGGAAAAAAAAATTGAAACATATGTTTAAAAAAATAATTTCAATTGAAACATTCGACTGAATAAGAAATTGAAGCATCTGTTTAAAAAAAAAAAATTATTCCCAACAGTTTTGCTTGAATCATTTGTTTAAAAAAAATTGAAACGTTATTTAATTACGTAATTTTTATACGATACCAGAATAAGAAATAATTTAATAATTTCAATTTTTTAATTACATTATTTAAAAAATAAACATTATTTAAACATTATTTAATTACATTATTTAATTTTTATACGTAAACATTATTTAATTACATTATTTGTAAAAAATAATTTCAATTTTTTTTTTTAATGTTAAACAAACCAAACAGAGCGCAACAACTCTTTATTACACCAAAAATAAACATTATATGTTTTGATCAAGACAGATTTTCATCTATAACAGAAAGGAAACTTCAGAGACAGAGAGAGAGCTTCGGAGAGAGAGACAGAGCTTCGGATCAGAGTGAAGGTCTGGGTGAAGATCTGAGCTTCGGATCAGAGTGAAGATCTGAGTGAAGATCAGAGCTTCGGATAAACTTCGGCTTCGGATCAGATCGGATCAACTGCAGCTTTGGGTAAACTGTTTTCTCTCTTCAACCCTCTTCAGATCGACATCAAATCCAGGTATTTTTCTTTGGATTATTTCAGATTTTAATGGATTATTTGAGAAATTAATTTCAGATTATTTATGTTCATTCTTCTTCAATATTAGTTCATTCTTGTTCAAGATTATTTCAGAAATTAATGGATTATTCTTGTTCATTCTTGAGAAATTAATTTCAGATTATTAGCCCCCCATCAAATCCAGGTATTTTTGTTCATTCTTGTTCAATATTTTGAAAAATCTGAGAAAGAAAACAGATTTGTTCATTCTTGTTCAATATTTGAGAAATCTGATTTGTTCATTTTTGTTCAATATTATTTGAGAAATCTGTTTTGTTCATTCTTGTTTAATTTTTGATGAATTATTTGAGAAATCTGTTTTGTTCATTTTTTGATGAATTATTATTTGAGAAATCTGTTTTGTTCATTCTTGTTCAATATTTTTATATAAAACTTCATGCATTCTGGAAAATCCCAACTGAAAGGGAAGGGGAGAAGGAGGGAAGAAAGAAAACAGTTTCATTTTTGGTGACTTGGCAGATTTGACAGCTGCCAAAGTAGTTGCCAAGTTTGGCAGTTGATTTGGCAGTTGCCAAATTTGGCAGCTACTATAGCATGCCATTGGAGAAGCAATTTTTGCTCAAGCTGCCATATTATGACTTTAGCAGCTGTTATAGCAATGCATTGGAGATGCTCTTATTGGCCTAATTTGTTGACTTTCTTGTGGGCCCGTTCAATAGAATTCACTTGGCCCATTTGACAATAATTTCTCCAAGCTCACCAATTTTTGGCCTTTTTAATTGGGCTTCGATTGGGCCCAATTAATTAGTGGTCTCAAGTTAACCCCTCTTATATTTTGCCCTTGCATGTATGGGAAATTTTGAATTTCTTGGACATGCATATTTCCACTTTTTCAGCCATGCTTTGCATCACGCCCTCGGGAATATTTTGTCTTCATGTGGCTTTTAGATAAGATTGATGACTCATTATAACTTATGGATAAGATTGACAACTAATAAAGATAATAAGAAATCTTTTTTATCTTTATGCCACGTTTGGCCCATATGCACTTTCATACTTGTGATTTATTCTCTCAAAGGAAAAAAACAAAATTTTAAATATTTAATAATCCACCCACCAAGAATGATCAAGAATTAAATTCCTCTCCCAAGAAATAGTCACAGGCCTTTTTTTTTTTTTTTTTTGGTCTTAACTTGTACCCTTGCTTGGGCCCATATTCAGATTCCTTTTGAAGCCAAATAAACAAATCTCAATAATATATATATATATATATATATATTGTAGAATATCTAAGAGACAATCTCTTTTACCCAAGTGAAAGAAAAATAAACAAAGCCCATATATTTTTTAGAATATTAAAGGCCCACTATATATATACATCCTTATCCATTTTTGCCAAACCCTACTCTCAGCATATTATCTCTCTACACTGGGACAAGACCCAGGAACCAGCTTCCTTTGCACTCTATTAAAGACCACTGTCGCCGAGCTTCTTCTTTCTTTCTTCGTCACTTCAGCCAGGCCTGTCCACCTTCGTGGGCCACCACTTCTCCTTGCCACAGCTCTGTTACAACATAGATTTCACCAACATCGCCGAGCATCCCATCAGCCCATGTGACAGTCGACTGGAGTCCTACCCTATGGGTGTGACTACCTAGCTCGCACGACTTGCTTTGCGTTCACAACCTTCAACCTCACCACTGTCTTCAGCCGTGATTTGATCAACACAGTGTAGACGAGCTCCTGGGAACTCTCCGATGTCCACGCCTGTGAGGGCGCGAATCTCGTTTTGTTCTGAGCTACTACAGTTTGGATTCAAATGTCATGGTTCTGAGTCTAATCTTATAATGTGCGATATAAGATCGATAAATCACCAAAGAGTCCAAATCCGACAAATCGTTTTGGAAAACTGATTTTAATAAAGAAGTGCCAAACATGGACTGCTTTTCCAGATACAGAGTCGCCACTTAAATATTTTATTTTTGGGGGAATTTAGGAAACTCTGACTCGTGCCGAAGGCCACGTGTCCGTCATCACCAAAGTTGCCTCGGCTCGGGAACTTGGGTACGAGAGGGGAAGGTTATGGAATGAGCACCCCCGCTCGCCTGATCAAAGATCGGCCTGTACTAAGCATGATATTTTGTTTTTGAAAACACATGTGCTCTTATTCCGGTTAATTAGTTAATCTTACTACGTTATGCGCACAACAAACAAGTATAGACTAGATCGCCTAATTTAGAACAACACATTGCATGTTCGTTTGTGAAAATGATTTTGAAGTTTGCTACTTGCAAGTAGGCTAAATTGAGAATTTGATGAATTGTTCCAATTCAGGTAATCCAACCTTCACCCATAGGCATTCAGACAGTTATATCAAATAAGCAGTTAGCCTCATGGCAAGCATGCTTTCATGGCAGTCAATAATACACATGCAGTATGCTAAAGCGTAAACACTCATAGTGTACTCCGAGCCAAAACAAAGAACTAGTTAGAAATCATGCATGATCCTAGTTCATGTTAAGATGGCTAATGCAACATATGCGAAAATACAGCTAAGATAGGCTTGGTTATCTAGAATGTTATGTGAAATGCAACTCGGTACATGTATTCAAATAAATGTATTGAAAGTACAATGCAATTAGTATGATGCGCCGAACCCGGTGTATGCAAGACAGATGAATGGATGCACGCATGCGAGCATAAGGTATGCTAAATAAAATATGCCTTAAAACTAACCATCGTAAGCGGTTAAATAAAAGGGAGAAAGAAAAGGGGATTGGAAGACATGTATCACACGCACGCATGCTTATTACAACAATTGGCCCTCTCGACGGAGGGACCGAATAAAGAGCTAACTAGCTAATCTATGCTAATTAAACTAATTATTACATCACAACGAAGCTAATTAACTAATCCTAGTTAACTAACTATTACAAAACAAACTGAATAGTTAAATGCATTAACTATCTAAGTACAAAACAAAGCATAAGCTAGCTATCTAAGCATGGCAGCTAAGGAAAGCAGTAAATCAGGAGTCTCAGAGGGAGAGGAATTCATGCAAGTCCGGTCGCGATGCCCCGATTTGCCTCTGTTTTCAATTGTCCTCAGAAACTTGCACCAAGCTCCAGAAAGCTGAAACTCCACCTTGGGAGACCTGTGGGAGGGTGGCCGACCACTTTGGGTCTCTCCAGCTACCTGCCAACCACTTTTCTTACAGAAAGCTAGAAAAAGTGGTCGGCCAGCTGGTTTTTCTGGCTGGCCGACTAGTTGTTGCTGCTGAACTGCAATTTGCTGCAACAGAGAGCAAGAAAGGGCATGGCAATGTATTTGCAAGATATGTGTGCACAACCATCCTCCCTATCATGTCATGAGCTCAAGGGAGTGTGGTTCTCAACCCTCGGGCCACCAACTGCGCATTTCAATGCATGATGGCCGAGAGGCGAAGTTGCACAATTCAATGTAAAATGAATGCGCAAGTAAACACATAAGGCCTAGAACTCTATCATATATGATCAAGAGTGTCGGCGACCAGGAATTAAGGCACGTTTCATCACTTTAAGTATGAAACGTCCTTCATTTCCTGTGTTTGGACTAACACCTATTCCAAACACAATGCAACACATAACATGGCATGCACAATGCTATGTAACAACCTAGCATACACAATGCAAAGAACAACTTGGCATGCACAATGCGAACAACAACATGGCATACTCAATGCTAAGAACATGGCATACACAATACAATGAACAAGATGGCATACACAATGCGATGTAACCTAAGTATACACAATGCAAAGTATATGGCATACACAATGCGACGAACATGGCATACACAATGCGATGTAATAAAAGCATGCAAACAACATGCAATCAAACATGTTCAATAGACTTAAACCAAAATGGACAGACCTCATCTATGCCCAATCAGTGGCCATAAGGATGAAATTAAGGCACATAAAGCACATACGAGCATGCACAATGCAATGGCCTATCAACAAGGCCTAAGAGCACAACTCTCAAGAGTGCTCAAAGAGTGACGAAAGTAGAAGTGTGACAACACTAAGTGCAATGAAATTAAGTAAGAAATAATGCCAAATCATTCAAACAAAGCAAGTAAGGCATGCAAGAGTCCTTAAGGCATAAAGCTCGTAAACAGGACTACAAACGAGGCATGCAATACATGGCAAATATGCATGAACCAATCATGGACAGAGCTGAAATAGGTCAAAACAATGACCAAAACATGCTAAGATGAGGGCCCAAATACCTAGGCATGCAGGCATACACTCTAGGCCATAAGCAAGGCAACAATGCACAACACTTAGAAGCATTCAAAGCATGAAAGAAGTGGGAGCATAAGCATGCTATAAGCTCTGAAATATAGTATTAAATGATGCCAAATCATCTAAATAGCTCAAAGATAGCATGCATGAATCATCAAAACACAAAGCTAGCAAGGCCAATTGCACTACAGCTATACAAAGCATGAAGGATATGGCAAAGGCAACCCAAAACAGTCTTAGAACATGTTAAAATGAGTCTAAAACATGCATGGAAGGAAGCCAAAACAAGCTATCATGAAGGGCATAAGGCATGGTGCATACAAGGCAAATAAGGTGGATTACACTACACCTATTAAGACCAAGCATGAGATGACTTAACCAACAAAATTCAGAGTTATATCATGGCAAAATAACCCCAAATAAGCACTAAAAATGATGGCTCACAAGCTAAGGCATGAAGGCATACACAATAGTTCATGTTAAGGCATCAAGGGACTAACCCTCCAACGCATTGAATGAGTGATAAGTGCAAGTGCATGAGCATGAGACATGGACTGAAATCACATAATAAATGATGCCAAATCATTCAAATAGTCCAAGTAAAGCATGCTAATGGGCTTGATACATAATGCTAACAAGCTAGATTGAACTGTGGCTATACAAAGCAAGTCATGCATGGCCAAAACAACACAAATCAGAGCTAAAGCATGCTAAAATATGGACAAAAGTTTCATGAAGTTAAGCCAAAAGTATGCTAGAATGACATCTCAAGGCATGATGCATGTTAGGCTAATTCAAGGGATTGCACTACAAGTGCATGGAGCATGCAAGAGGTGACCAAACCAAACCCTAACAGAGGTATGACATGGCAAAACAACACCAAGAACATGCTGAAATGGACTCAACACAAGCTAAAATGACATGCTACTTCATGAAGCATACAAGACTAGTTTGTGAGATTTACACTATAAGTGTATTAGGCATGCATGGAGTGACCAAACCAAGCAAAAACAGTGGCAAGCCTCAGCAAAATAACCACAAATACAAGCTAAGATATGGCCAGTATAAGCTTAACAAACATGCTCACACATGAGACATTCAAAGCAAGTATTGAAGACACAAGGAGAGGGGATGACCCTTTCCTTTTTGGGACCTTAAAACACCATCCCCACCATTGAAATCCCTTTGGATTTTAGTGGTGAGAAGGCCAAAACAAGGTGATCCCAAAGCTCACAAAGAAGGCACAAAATCAAGGCCAAACAAGGCCTAAGAGGGGGTAAACAACCCCAAACACAAAAGTGACCTTAAACAAAGATCTTAAGCACCAAAATACAAAACTTTTTGCAGTAGGGAGTTAAGCTCAAAACAGCATGCAAAAGGGTCCAAAAGCTTAAGCAAGAATTGGGGATTTAAAGATTAGAAACTCACCCTTGAAGACCACCTTCAAAGCAGCAACTCTAGCAGGTTTTTCAAGCTCAAACCAACCCAAGAACACCAAAACCAGCTCCTAAGCACCTCAGTAGCAAAAGGATGGTGTTTGAGTGTGTGTTTGTGCGTTAAAGTAAGACAAAATGACACTTTAAGGCACAAAAATGAAGAACCAAGGCATGATAGATACAAAGCTATATCTATAACTCAAACCCTAATTTTTTGACCCTAGAGGAGGGAGGAGGAACCTTCCTCTTATAGAGAACAAAAGGCAAAGCTTCTCCAAGAAGCTAAGGCTCAAACCAATCCCTCCATACACGTGTATGGAGGATGGCTCTAGTGCCCTCTAACTGGAGGAAAATATCTCCAAAAAGGTGCCAAAAAGAAGCTGACCACTTAAAGTGGTCGACCAGCTACTTAAAGTGGTCGGCCAACTGCTTTAAGTGGTCTCCCAGAACAACAACTAGTTGGCCATGGTGGAAGAGAGTCCAGAGGATGAAAACAAGCAAATGGTGTGGTGGCCGACCACTTTTGATGGTCCAAAGATCAGGGAGACCAGTTGTCAGACCAGAAAACTGACTGACAGGAGGAAAAGTGGTCTCCAAGGGGAAATACTGGTCTCCCACCCTTGTACCACCTTCCAAACAAGGAAAACAAGGTTTGTATCAAAGACAAACCAAAACAGATGCAAGACGAAAGTTCGGGAGGCAAAGTGCGCAGCCGGGAGCCTCGAAAACTAGATGTCGAGCACCAAAAGTGGTCTCCCTAACCACAGTGGCCCTCTAGGCCAAGGAAACAAGGTGTGGTTCAAAGACTATGCCAAACGGAGAACGTTAAGCGGTCCCCAGACAAGGCGCGCGACCGAAGGCTCCAAAAACTAGAAACTAGTCTCCAAACGGGAAAAGTGGCCTACGACCACAAAGAGATGATCCACAAGACCTCTCCCTCCCTCAGGCAAGGAAAACAAGACTTGGTCCACAGACCGAGCCAAAGCACAAAGAGTTCTGAGGCCCGGAGGCAAGGCTCTCAGCCAAAACTCCGAAACCTCGAAATGAGCACAACATGCGCAATCACCGAGCGCTCAATCGATGATGTCTAAGTTTTAAGGTCGGTCAAAAATGGGGTGTCTACACACCGACCACGCCACCTTTTCAACGCGGCGTCGGTCTACCCAGCTACTCTGTTGCTTATTCGCGTCGCAGCTTTTAGCATTGTCATCACTTGACGCTGTTGTCACTGCTGGATCTCTGTCCTCTAACGCCGCTCGTGTCGCTGCTGATCTGTCCTAGTTATTTTTTGGAACCAAGCCAGCTCTTGGTTTTGATGAGCTTTGGTCTTCATTTAACAAACTTCATTTTTCTTCATTGCTCCGGATCTCTAATTATAAACTTGATTTGGTTTGGGATTCGGGTATTCAAAAGCTCGTAATTCTGATTTGAGATAACTAGTGCTTTGTTAAATCTTGGTTTAGTATCTCTGACTCGTTTTGAGAATATATATTCTGAAACCTTTGCATGAGAATATATATTCTGAAACCTTTGCATGAGATTTAAGCTTCCATTGATGATCCTGACTTAAATAGAACTTTGATGTTGCAATTTTGTCTTGAAATAACTATTTCCTCTATTGAATCTTGATTTGCATGAGAAATGTAGTCCTGAAATTCATGTTTTGGAGCTTGACATTGTGTTGATAAATCTGGCATAGATGAAATATTAATGCTGAAAAGATTCATTGGTATAGAGAGAGATAATTTGAATCCTTTGAGTTTTGTTGGTGTTGCTACTAAAAATTTTGTTAAACTTGCTTGGAGGAATAAAATTGTTGTTGCATAAGTTGCTCATTACTATTGTTGATGTCGCCTCTATTTTGGTAACGCTTGAATCATAATTTGAACTCAACATTGCTTATCTCGTTTGTCGGCTCTATTATTTTAGGCAAATGAATTTTTGTAAGAAATCCACGACCCCGGGGCCCTCAGAACCCGCACTAATGAGAGCAAGGGTTGTCCCTCGAAAGTCTGAATAAAAGCAAAGTTGTCCTTCAGGAGTTCGAAAGTAGCACACACCCTACTTTGGAAAGAAAGATCCTTTCTGGCAAGCAACTGAGTCTCGATGGCTGTTCTTCTGAAGTCTAAGTGGGGCACACACTCTACTTCAGTAAAAAAGATCTTCAAAGTTTACACTGATGGAAGTGAGGTCTGTTCTTCGAAAGTTCAAGTGGGAGCACACATTCTACATTAAGTCTGAATGGAAGCAATGTTGTCCCTCAAGAGTCCGAAAGTAGTACACACCCTACTTTGGAAAAAAAGATCCCTTTTGGCAGGCAATCGAGTCTCGAGGGCTATTCTTTGGAAGTCCAAGTGGGGCACACACTCCATTTTAGTAAAAAAGATCCTCGAAGCTCGCACTGATGAAAACGAGGTCTGTTCTTCAAAAGTTTAAGCGGGAGCACACACTCTACTTCAACAAGAAAAGTCCTCGAAGCTCACAATGATGGAAACAAGGGTTGTCCCTCGGAAGTCCAAATAGAAGCAAGGGCTGTCCTTCGGAAGTTCGTGTGGGAGCATATTTCCTTTTTTGACAAGAAGGATCCTCGACACCTGCACTAATGGAAACAAGGGTTGTCCCTCGAAAGTCCGGGTGGAAGCACACTCATTTCTTTGGCAAGAAAGATCCTTTCTGGTGGGGAACCGAGTCTACTACTTCTCTTTTTTCTTCGAGGGGCAACAAAAATTGAAAACTGTCCCAAGCAACATAACACAATGAAGATACACAATATAGAGAAAATAAACTTCTAATGGAGCTACACAATATGGAGGAAATAAATTTCTTCATAACATAAGAAAGAAAGATAAAACCTCTTGGACAATGCAGTAAATACAAATTGTAAATGTTATAGATAGACTTCTTCTATGAAATGTTGACATTTGCCCTTAGAGTTATAATGTAACGCCCCAAATTTCTAGCCCAAATAATAATGCAACAATCATGGCTCTCTTAAAGGAAAACCAAATATAACTTTTCATACTTGCATTGCATAATAATAATAGTTCCTCATGCAATATTACATTGATTCAATAACAAGTAAATAACCAAATAAGCACGCCCAAGGGTTTACAATCTTCCAAGGCTTAAGCCCAGTACACAAAATGGTTATTCAAACCCACACATACATAGCACTTGGCTTACAAATAGGATCACAACAAATGAGAACTTTAGTGCTCTGAACACACATATTTCCACGCCCTCAGTTAGGCGGATTCACCACGTCTTTTCCTACACAAAAATCTGGTAGGGTGAGCATAAAGCCCGTAGGAAATTCTTAACAAAGTATATACATTTTATACAAGTCTCAAGAGATGAATGCACATGCCATGCCATGCCATGCCTTTTTGAAAATAAAACACATCTTCATCTTTTGAAAACCATCATGCTCAATGATGTTATGCAACTTCAACTGTTCAAAATTTATCAATTTAATTAAAGGGGACGGTAAATACAACTCTGGTAATCCCTAGGTCAGTATCTGCAAGTAGACTATACGAGTACTACCAATTGTCATTTTTACCGGTATTAACCGGAAGGCTCGACACCTATCCGCGCGACTTTCTGGTCTTTCACCAAGGACACTCAGGCCAATTTAAACAATTTCATCTACACCATCTATCAAGACTTACCACTGTATTTACCCCAAAACCATTTCATGAAAACCCATTTCCAAAAATTCTTTTCTCGATGCAAATTTCCAAAGCTTAAAATAGTCCAATAAATTGAAATGCCAATGTATGCTTAATAATGCAATGCAACATTACTTCCATATTCAATTGTTCCACACAATATACCATTGTGATCAAAATTCTCAATCCTCTTTTCAACACAATTCCACAAGATGAATATATATATATATATATATATACTTTTATATCCAATTCATTCAAGAAAATAACATAATTCCCACATTTTGAGCAATCTCAACAATTTAGTCAATTTAAGACTAAATCAACATTTTGACAACAATTTCTAAAATAAACAACATTTCTCATTTTTTCACAAAATTCATCATTTATATATAAATAAATAATTTTCAAAACATTCATTTATTTTAGTACACAAAATAAATATGACAGCATCTTCCAAGGATTTTCAACATCTTTCAAAGAAAAGACCCAATTTCTAGGTTTTCTCACCAAAATCATTTATCTCCAAGATATTTAGAAGAATCTCCCCAAAATCATCTTCCTTTAATCAATATGGTTGAAAACCTTCAATTTCTATTTTAAAAGGAAAAGAAATTAAACATTCTTTCAAAATCACTCATCTTCCTGAAATCAACAATCAATTTTTCAAAGCTAATCGAAAGACGATTTCGAAAATCATCTAGATCTTGCAAAACATATATATAACTCTAAGAAAATCCCTACCTCAAGTTTTTAAGAAGAAATGAGATGAAACCCCCAAAATCAACGGTGTCGAAACTCGATCTTCACCGCACACAACGAAGCCCTCGAGATGATAACCAACTTTGGTGAAGAACTTAGGTCTAAATCCCAATGGATTTGGAGAAATCAAAGAAAAAAGATGACTTCTAGAGAGAGAAGCTCCCGATTTGGAATTCTGGAGAGTTTTAGAGAGAGAAAGGACTGAAAAAGTGATATGAAATATCAGATTCACAAACTGATATAACATGGTCCGCTCGAGCGTGGAATGCCCCACTCGAGCGTCAAATACACTAACCCAGTACTTTTGCAAACATGTTAAACTTTTAAAACCAAACATTCTCTGGTTGAGCGCATAAACGGCTGCTCGAGCGGACAAATAACTTCGAATGCATTTTTCATTTTTGTTTTGGGGGAGCTGCCCCTCAACCTCACCAGGGCGCTACCCTAGGACCCACCAAGGGGCGCTGCCCCTTGGACCTCCGCGAGCTGACCGGGTAGCTCGATCCCTGACCGGCCCAGTCGAAGTGGCAAAACATGAAAGAAGGATTGAAACCGGGATCACTACATATAAGGTCATTCGGAAAACTTTCACCAACTACTCGAGTTATGGTCGTCATATGCTATCATAGCCACGTCGTTTAAGATATCTTAGGGCTCCTGTTTTTTGAACTCTAGCTCATCTGCGTCGACTTTCTTTCTAAAGATCTTCTTAAGCATTCGACACTTTTCTGTAGGATGCCCTAGTGATCGGTGGAAAACACAATAATTAGAGCCCTCGAAGTCCTTCTTCGGCAAAAGCTCTTTGACACAAGGCAACTTCAGTTTCCCGTCTGCCACCAATTCTTTGACTAAGGCCTTCACCTCGTCAATACTACACAGAAAATGTGTGTTATCTTTGTAGCTCTTCCTCTTCTGCCCTCTGGATCCCTCCCCCTGCGACTTTCGGGTAGAAGGCGCAGAAGTCGCAGTGACAAAGGGTCCTCGGGATGACTTGAAGCTAGTTTTTATAACTAGTCTCAAACTTGATCACTTGAGACAGAGGTATGTTGATGTTCCGGGATGTTTCAATTAGTGCAGAGAAGGTGGGCAGCTTGTGATTAACAAGAGGCATTTTGTACCCATTCAATGGCCCTTCGACACAAATTTGGACCAAGTAGCTTTCCTCCATAGCCTCCTGACAGTCCACGGCTTTGTCTTGGAACCTCTTCACATATTCGAGAATGTCTTCACTTTCCCTCTATTTTTCCTTACATAGGGTAAGTGTGGTCACTTTCTCGGCCACTTGAAAGAATTCGGCGTGGAATTTGTTGACCATCTCCTCCCAACTTCGGATAGAGTTTGGGGCCAGGTTTACGTACTAACTATATGCTCGGTCGGTGAGGGACTTGGAGAATTCTCTCAGTCGGAAGACATGATTTGAACCATGAATCCCCAAAGTCTCAATGAATTGAGCAACATGTTCTCGAGCATTTCCTTGTTTGCCATCGAATTTGATGAACTTTGACACCGTGTATCCCTTCGAGTATGGATAACTCAACATCTCGATAGAGTATGGTGGTTTGACATTCAGATTGGGCAAAGAGGGTAAAGTCCTCTTGCCCCGTTTGAGATCGAACATGGCTTGCACATCGGCGAGAGTAAGAAATTGTTGAGGGAGAGAACTTGATGGTGGTATTTCCGGAATTTGGCTTTTAGACCCGAAGACCAAGCCTGGAGTGACTTGGCTATTTGGGTGTTGAGAATTCACCATCGGTGTAGGAACGTGGTGATATTGACCATTGGCATCTATGTGTTAGAATCAAACACACCCAGAATATAATCTCACACACACAGAGAACACAATATTTACGTGGTTCGGCCCAATGCTTACATCCACGGACAGAAATGAGAATTTTTCACTAAAATTGAGCAAAATACAAAACAGAGGAGGAGATAAACTCTCACTCAACTCACAGCTCTCTCTCTCTCTCTCTCTCAATTTTCTGATACAATACATCCTCTCCCTCCCGTTTCTATTTATACACAAAGATGAGAGAGAGAGAGAGTGAGAGATACCAACCCACCAAAAATTTCTACCGTCTTTAATGGTTCATGGTGAAAATCAACAAAGGCAATAATGGGAAGAGAAGGGAGAGTTGATCTTCCAGATGCCTAGCTCAGACCTCCTTCTCTCTAGGTGGAATTCTTCTCACGCCATATTTGCTTTGCATCTCTACATGCATGCATGGGGTTGGAACAACAATTCTCCCCCTCTATACCGACATGCATGACTGACTTCTCACTTGAAGTCCATCCCGGCAATGTCTCTGCAAATTTCGAGTTTGTCTCTCGAGACCACCTTTGTAAGCATGTCAGCTGGATTCTTATTTGTGTGGATCTTGATCAGTTCCAATAGCTATTTTTCCATCACTTCGAGTATCCAATGATACCAAACATCAATGTGCTTCGTGCGAGAATGGTATATTGAATTCTTGCTCAGGTCTATAGCACTCTGGCTATCACAATGTACTGTGAACTTTTCTTTCTTTAATCCCAACTCTTGGAGAAACCGCTTCAACCACAATATCTCTTTCCCAGCTTCCATTGTGGCAATATACTTTGCCTCAATTGTGGATAAAGAAACACACTTCTGCAGATTGGACTGCCAAGACATAGCTTCCCCTGCGAAAGTGAACAGAAATCTTGATGTAGATTTTCTACTATCAAGATCTCCCGTCATATCTGAATCAGTATAGCCTTCCAAGACTGGTTTAGCTCCTCCAAAGCACAAACACATTTTAGATGTACCCTTAAGGTACCTCAGAATACACTTGACTGCTTCTCAATGCACTTTCCCTTGATTGAAAAGGAATCTGCTTACTACTCCAACAGCATGAGCAATATCTGGTCGGGTAGACACCACTACATATATTAAACTCCCTATGACAGATGAGTAGGGAATAACCTCCATCTCTTCTTTTTCCTTGGCAACCTTTGCTCAGCTTGAAATGATTAGCCAGCGGAGTACTGACTGGCTTGGCATCTTTCATGTTGAACTTCTCAATCACCCATTCAACGTATTTATCTTGTGATAGCCATAACTTATTGGCTTTCCTGTCATGCACAATTTTCAAGCCCAAAATTTGCTGTGCAGGGCCTAGGTTCTTCATATCAAAGGACTGTGATAACTCCTTCTTCAGTAATCAGATTACTGTGGCATCATGTCCAACGATCAGCATGTCATCAACATAGAGCAGGAGTATGATGAAGTTTCCATCGGGAAATTTCCTGACATAAACACACTGGTTTGCAGCAGTTCTCTTGTACTCATGACCCACCATGAATAAGTCAAACTTTTTGTATCACTGTCTCGGCGCTCGTTTGAGGCCGTAGAGACTCTTCTTCAATCTGCAGACTAAGTTTTCTTTCCCTTTGACTTCAAAACCTTTTGGCTACTCCATGTAAATTTCTTCCATCAGATCACCATGGAGAAATGCCGTCTTCACATCCATCTCACTACTACAAAAATAGTTAAAGATCACACTTTGACAAAAAAAAAGATCTCACTTTTATTGGAAGTGTGATAAAAAAAATTAGATTGATATTTTAATCACACTTAATTTGATTGAGTGTGATAATATTTATTTTTTATGTCACTTTTCAATTAAGTGTGATTATATATATATATTTTTAATTACACCTTCTAATTAAAGTGTGATTATATATACACTACTATTTTTTAATCACACTTTTTAAACAAGTGTGATTATATATATATTTTTTAATCACACATTCTAATTAAAGTGTGATTATTTATATATTTTTTAATCACACCTTCTAATTAAAGTGTGATTATATATACACTACTACTTTTTAATCACGCTTTTTAAACAAGTGTGATTATATATATATTTTTTAATCACACATTCTAATTAAAGTGTGATTATTTATATATTTTTTAATCACACCTTCTAATTAAAGTGTGATTATATATACACTACTACTTTTTAATCACACTTTTTAAACAAGTGTGATTATATATATATATTTTTAATCACACATTCTAATTAAAGTGTGATTATTTATATATTTTTTAATCACACCTTCTAATTAAAGTGTGATTATATATACACTACTACTTTTTAATCACACTTTTAAATAGGTGTGATTATATATATATTTTTTAACCACACATTCTAATTAAAGTGTGATTATTTATATATTTTTTAATCACACCTTCTAATTAAAGTGTGATTATATATACACTACTACTTTTTAATCACACTTTTTAAATAAGTGTGATTATATATATATATTTTGTAATCACACATTTTAATTAAAGTATGATTATATATACATTACTACTTTTTAATCACACTTTTTAAATAAGTGTAATTATATATATATATATATATATATATATATATTTAATCACACTCCCTAAATAGGTGTGATTGTATAAAATATTTCAATTTGATTTTTATATAAAATATACAATTCCCAAATCCGCGCCTCTATTCTACCCATGAATGATAGAGACGACTCACTACTAGAAAATGAGACGTTAGACACGGAACTTTTTCACCCATTTTTTCATCTTCTTATCTCTCTGTCTCTGTCTCTCTCACTCATCACTCTTCTCTGTCTGTCTGTCTCTCTCTTTCTCTCTGTGTCTCTGTCTCTCTTATTTTTCTCTCTCTCTCACTCATTACTCTTCTCTATCTGTCTGTTTGTCTCTCTCTCTCTCTCTCTCTCTCTCTCTCTCTCTCTTTCTCTCTGTGTCTCTCGTTCATCTCTCTTCTGTCTATCTCTCTCATCTCTCTTCTCTCTCTGTCTCTCTTCTCTTTATCTCTCTCGTTCATCTTTCTCTGTTTCTCTCTCGTTTATCTATTTTCGCTCTTTTTTTTCTCTCTCTCTTTGTCTATATCTTTTTACCCATTTTTTCATCTTCCTCTCTCTCTTTTCTTTCTCTCTCTCATTCATCACTCTTTTCTTTCTGTCTATCTATCTCTCTGTGTCTTTCACCCATCTATCTCTTCTCTCATCTCTATTCTCTTCCTATCTCTTCGCTCATCTCTCTTTTCTCTATCTCTCTCATCTTTCATCTCTCTCTGTCTTTTCGCTCATCTCTCTTCTCTATCTCTCTCTGTCTCTCTCGTTCATCTCTCTTCTCTCTATGTCTCTCTCGCTCATCTCTTTTCTCTCTATCTCTCTCTGTCTCTTTTTCTGTCTCCCACTTTCTATCTCTTTATCTTTTTGTCCCTCTCTCTCTCTCTCTTTTTCTCTCTCTCTCTCTCCCTCTGTGTTCGCGTTGCTCACTTTCTCTCTTCCGTCTTCTCTATTTACTAAGCTCCCTCTTGATTTATCTATCCACTACAAGAAAATGCACTTTTAGCGACCACTTTGTCTCTCTCTCGCTCATCACTCTGCCTTTGTCTCTCTCTCTCTCTCTCTCTCCTCTATCTGTCTCTCACTCATCTCTCTTTCTCTTACCACCCATCTCCTTCACCATCTTCACCACTATTGCAAACGCCATTCCACTACCACTATTATTACCACTGTCACCACTTCACCTCTACGACTACCATTACTACTACCATTGCCACCACTACCATTATTGCCACTACTACTACCATTACCTCTCATTCACCCTTGCCACTTCATCTACTCTACCACTACCACAACTTCACCACTAATCTCCTTCGCTACCACCACCACCATCACCACCATCATCTCTTATCCACCACCTTCGCCATTACTGCCACTACTACTATCATTACCTCTCCTTCACCCTTGCCACTTCATCTACTCTACCACTACTACAACACCATTAATCTCCTTCGCCGCCGCCGCCACCACCACCACCACCATCTCTTATCCACCACCTTCACCACTACTACTACTCCCTCTCCTCTACCACAAAAAATTAGTTCATGATTTTTAATAACAAAAAAAAAAAAATAGGCCGCAGAAAAATATTTTTCATTGACCACAGAAAATTATCTTTAATTTTAGTGGAAAATATTTTTTATTAAAATATTACCCCTACTTCTACCAAATAGAAAATAATAATATTTTTTTCATTAAAATAAAAATGAATACTTTTAATTTTTAGTGAATACTTTTAAAATTTTAAATATTTTTTTTAGATACACCTTACTTAGATGCATCTAAAAAAATAAATTATGAAAAAATATTTTTAAAAATTAATAAATACATAAAAATACAAAAAAATGTATTGAATTATTGTATTTTTGGTATTTAGTGAATTTTTAAAAGATTTTTTTTACAATTTTTTAAAATTTTTAGATGTATTTATGTTAGGTGTGTCTAAAAATTTTAAAAAATACTTAAAATATTAAAAAAATTCAGTAAAAACAATATAACACGAAAAACAAGAAAGTATAATTTTCTCAAAAGAGTTTTTGGAAAACTCTAACCTAGCATAGTGATTGTGGTTTTGAGACAGCTTCATATATATACAGTCACAAAATTCTATCGCAAAATTTTTTTAAAAAAAATGTCTTCTTACTCTTTTAATATAACATTTCTCTTTTCATTCATTTTTTCATCTTCATGTCTCTCTGTCTCTATCTCTTTCTCTTTTCTTTATCTCTTGCACTCATCACTCTTCTTTCTCTGTCTGTCTGTTTCTCTCTCTCATTTTCTCTCTGTGTCTCTCGCCTATCTCTCTTCTCTCTATCTCTCTCGTCTGTTTTCTCTTGCTCATCTCTCTGCTCTCTATCTCTCTCATTTCTTTTCTCTCTCTCTCTCTTATCTTTCTATCTCTCTCGCTCATTTCTCTTCTCTCTCTGTCTCTCTCTTTTTCTGTGTCTCTCTCTCACTCATCTCTTTTTGTCTATCTCTCACTCATCTCTTGTTTCTCTCTCTTTTTCTATCTTTCTCTCTATCTCTATCTCTCTCTCTCTTTCTCTTTTCTGTCTCTCTCTCTCTCTCTCCCTGTCTCTCTCTCACTCACCACCCTTCTCTCTCTCTCTACTTGTCTATTTGTCTATTTCTCCCTCACTATGTTCGCCTTGCTCACTCTCTTACTCCCATCTTCTCTATTTATCGAGCTCCTTCTCGATTTATCGATCCACTATAAACGACGTCGTCTTATTCTTTTGAACATTTATCTTTTCACCCATTTTTTCAGCTTCCTATCTCTCTGTCTTTGTCTATCTTCTCTTTCCCTCTCTTACTCATCACTCTTCTCTATCTGTATGTCTCTCCCTTTCTCTATATGTCTTTGTCTCTCTCTCACTCATCACTCTTCTCTGTCTGTCCGTCTCTCTCTTTCTCTCTATGTCTCTGTCTCTCTTCTCTTTCTCTTTCTCATTCATCACTCTTCTCTGTCCGCATTCACCACTACTGCAAATGCCATTCCATTATTACCACTACTACCACTGCAAATGCCACATTGACCACAGAAAATTAACTTTATTTTAATGGAAAATATTATCCCTACTTCTACCAAATAAAAAAAAAAAAATTTATTCATTAAAATAAATATGAAACAAATAAATTTTCAACCTTACTAAATGAAAAAATAAAAATAAAAATTCATTAACTATAAAAAAAATTATTTTAATAAAAAATTATTTTTTTAGCAGTGACATCCTCTATTACAAAAAAAAAAAAATCATTTTATTATTTAAATATTTATTTATAATGAAAATAAAAAAAAATCCAAAAAAATTTTCATTCCCCCTCCTGCCTTTTCCATTCCCGCTCGGTTCCCCCACCCCAAACCCAAAATCCCCAACCTCAAAAATCCCTAATCCCTCCCCCCCCCCAATTCCCGCCCGGGTTTTCCCCCACCACAAACCCAAAATTCCCAATCTCTTCAACCAGTGCAGTGAAGCAACTTCACACCCAACCTCTCAATCCATCGCGCCTGGTTCTTCAAGCTGAACAAAATGAGCAGTAGTAGTAGAAAAGGCAAGAACATGAACAACAATCCCATTTACAAAAACCCTAACTCCCCAATCGAATCCAGAATCAAAGACTTACTCTCTCGAATGACCTTGTCCGAGAAGATCGGCCAGATCACTCAAATCGATCAACCAGTGCAGTGAAGCAACTTCACACCTAACCTCTCAATCCATTCGAGACCTCTCCATCGGTCTCTCTCTCTCTCTCTCTCTCTCTCTCTCTCTCTCTCTCTGTTTTTATGCATTTTTTTCCTTTGATCTTCGATTCATTGATTTCTCAGGGAGTTTTCTCAGCGCCGGCGGTGGTGGACCGTTCGAGAAAGCAACGTCGTCCGATTGGATCTATATGATTGACAGATTTCAGAACTTTGATAATCCATTGTTTTTTCCCCAACAATTTCAGCTTCTTCTGAAGGCTTGGGTTCTTCTCTCTCTCTCTCTCTTTTCTTTTTTTCTTTTTTAATTTATGTCATAATATGAGAGATTTTTATCTTTGAATGCATTGATTGTTGGTTTGGGGTTTGAAGGATATGTCTGGATTTCGTGGATTGATATGTATGTGAAATATGTAAAATTGATTGATGTTCATACAGTTGATAAATTGCCTACAAGAGATGTTTCATCTTCATGAATTGATTGCTTGATGATCTGCCTGTAGGAGATGTTTCATTCGCATGGCTAGTGTATGGGGGAAATGGACAATATGGAAAAAAAATTGAAGAAAAAGAAAAATTAAGCATGTAGTATTTGAATTCTCTCTCCTCAGTCTCTGTTTTTGTAATGAAATAAGATTTTTAGTCTATGGCTATTAATCCTGTATATGAAATTTAGGTTATGTGTGCATTTGTATGCATATGATTACCAAAGTTGTTACTTTTAAAGTTAATCTTAACTAGTTTTTAATATCTCATGTGTCACTGGGTTCTTTCAGGATACATGGGAGGAGTTAGATCTGGATGAGCTATCATATGAGGTAAATTTGTCTATAGAATCTGACTTTTGGTTGAAGCATTATTATACTTTGCTAATGGAGTTTGGTTTGATATTTTAGGAGCTGTTTGCAGTGGGGAAATTGGTTAGAATTGAGAGTAGAGGGCTTTCTTCTGATACAATTGCCTCTTTACCTTCAGTGAATTATAAGACACAAAGCACTCAGGACGGACACAATGATTTGTGAGTTTAGTTTTTAGATTATTATAATTATTAAGGTTTGTATGGATAACATTTGTCGTCATGTATCAAGTGTGTTATCTACCGGTTGGACTACGAGGATGGTGACACCTTGACTATAATTTCCTGCAAACACTTGTACCCTTCTGAATGCATAAACAATTGGTTACGAATAAATGAGGTAAATGCATTGTTCTTTTTGAAATACTTTCCCATGCTATAATGTCCATGTAAATATTACCTATTAGATTTGGGAGCTCTACTTAGTATTTTTCATGCTGCTTCTTCCTAACTTTCTGGCATTGAGGAAGCTTTATTATACATGTGTGTTTTACATATTCATGCACATGCCATGTTTTTTAGAATGCGTTGCTTCATTTGGAGTTTTTATATTGCATAAATTTGATTTTTGATGTTGTCTCTCAGTATGGTAATACATTCATTCAGGCCTATTGTACAAACTTTTTTTTTTTTTTATGAAAATTCTGATGCGATGATGTCTATCAATGTAGCAATAATTTCTTGAAATGTAAATTCTTATGGTTGGTCATGATAAAGATTTCTCTGTTTACTACTTATGGTTGGTCATGTAGTATTTGAATTCTCTTTCCCCACGCTCTGTTTTCCTTTTTTTATTTATTTTTATTTTTTAACACTAATTTGGCAGGATGGCGAAGCATGTGCTCACTTGCTTAATGTTCTTGCACCAGAACATGGTAGTGCCACCACATTGGATACTAAGGATCCTACTGAAAGAGCGAATCTGATTCTTGATCATGTAGAGAGAATGAATTACAAAAGATATGTCACTCCAAAGGACATTGTTGAGGGATCGGCAAATCTAAATCTGGCATTTGTTGCTCAAATATTCCAGTAGAGGTCGGACTAATTGCTTATGCATATTTTGGCTTTTCCCATGATTTTATCACTGTGGATTTCTTTGTAATTAGTTTGTGAATTTCTTAATGCAGGAATGGCTTATCCATGGACACCAAAAATGTCTTTTTCTGAGATGATGATAGATGATGCTCAAACTTCTAGGGAGGAGAGATGCTTCCGACTGTGGATTAACAGTCTTGGAGTTGATTCATATGTCAATAATATGTTTGAGGATGTCAGAACAGGCTGAGGTTACAATTTCCTTGCCCTATTTTTGAGTGCTTGTTAATTTTGTTTGATTTTTATCCCTCTTACATGTAGATGGGTTATATTGGAAGTTCTTGACAAAGTTTACCTAGGATCAGTAAACTGGAAGCAAGCAACAAAACCTCCCATCAAGAAGCCTTTCAGAAAAGTTGAGAATTGCAACCAAGCTATACGGATTGGAAAGGAATTGAACTTCTCTCTTGTGAATGTAGCAGGAAACGATATTGTATAGGGAAACAAGAAACTCATACTAGGTTAGTGCACTTTGACACATGCTATTGGGCTTATGTGATAACTACGTTGAAGAAAAGTTTTCTTGAGTCACAATTTCTTGTCATATATCTGCTTTTAGTAGACTTTGCTCAGTTCTGCATTTATTCTTTCAGTTTCATTTCTACTTAGTTACTATCTTCTGTTTGAGCCAGAACCTTCATGCATCTTGAGCAGGGCGGGGTAAGAAAATAATATTAATAACCAAGTATTTTTTTTCTTGTCCTGTCATGGGCCACATAGCATTTGTGTGTTTGCAATACAGTTGTGTTCTGATATATGCATAAGATAATATGATTAACAGTTGTGCTAGACCAAAGCCTCATCTCTTTTAATAGTACTATGGGCGGTCAAATACTTCTATTCTAAACATATTATAATAAATTCATAATTGTTATAGGACTTCATAATGTTATGAGTGTTTGAATTGCTGATTAACCGAGCTAATAATGGCTTTTTCAGGAAGAGAACCTGTCAGCTATGAATATTGATCCTTGGTATTCTGCCTATCACTATTCTCATCCTCCTTTGTTGAAAGACTTGCTGCAATCGATGAACTTGACAAGAAGGAAGACTGAAAACGAACATAGGCTACCTAAAGCCAGTGAATGCACTTTCTAGTCCATTTTATACTCTTTTTAACTTGAGCATTTTCAAGCTTTAGAAATCGTTGGTTTTGAGTTTCGCCGTATGAGTCCTGTTGAAATTGACATTTCTCTGTTCTGGTATTAAATTCCACACCCAACAAAGGTAAGGCTGAGTTATGGGGATTTTCTGAGTTAGGTAAAAAAAATTACAAAAATGAACAGGAAATAGCTTAATGTAACTGAGTTGCTTTATGTATTATTCTTCTGCATGCTTCATGTCAGTTTTTCAAAAATGAAAACGAAAACACTTCTTGTCTGCCATGTTGTATCCTGACTTTCCTAATCAAAGGGGCATATCTTGTTCTTTACAAGTACTTTTCAGATATTCCTAGGTAGTAGTCATACTTGTGTGGAGCTGGTGAGACTTGTGGGTTGAGTGACGTTGAGCATATATATATATATATATATATTTTCTAATGTTTGTTGTGCAGATTGGCAAGCTGGTACATATTGTGAAGGAATTTTTTGTTTTGTGGGTTGAGATGAATGTAAGCATATATTTTGTAGTGTTTTATGTGTGAGTTGAGTGTGTGGGTTGAGTGGCTAAGGACTATATTGTGTGTTTGTTCTCAACCTGTTTTGTTCTTTCCTTTTGGTTCTCATTGGTGGTTGTTATACTATTCAAAATGGGTCTCTCATGTGTTCAACACCCCCATAGACCCTGTTATGTGGCGGTTGAACATGTGTAATCCTATGTTTGAGTGGTTAGTTCTAGTATGGAGCTTATTTTATTTATTATTTTTTTTGGTTTTCTTTTTTACTGATATCAACTTCTTTATGTTGCCTTTCAGATTGAACTGAAGACTGGACCAGTTGATTTTTGATTTCCTACAACCAATTAGACCAGACACTGTTTCACTCACTACATTGAGTTTCACAGGCACACTTTTTTAGTATTATATCATTTTGAGGCATTCATGAATGAATGGGCTCTATATGAAGAGTTTTAAACATCTTACCAACTTATTGTAGAACTAAGTAATTGCCTTTTTATTTTTATTTTTATTCTTCAATCAAAAACTGCAGGTGCTTAGCAGCAAAAGGAGAGGAGTCTAGTGAATGTCACAGATTTGCCAAATATTACCGGTCCCTTTGCCTAGGTGAATGGGTGAGTTTCATTGCTGTTAAAATAACTTTTTTCTTGGTTTGTTTTGACTTGGCAATTTCTTCTAGTATGTTTGGATGCATTATGGTAAATAGGCTTAATGAGTTATATTTTGTCCTGTTTGCACAGATGATGAACTAACTACAATTATACTAAATAATCAATTTCACTTTTATGTTTCTTGATTCCTTAATATACTAATATTATGTGGCTTGGCAATTTTATTTTATAGTTTAGAGTATGTGCTTATATGTTTACACCAAGCCTTGATGAATCAGTTTTCTAGATAGAATAGCTACTTTCTTTCTTTATTTATTTTATTATTATTATACTTTTGAAAGGATTGAAGTGCTAGTTAAATTTCATTTATGATAAAATTCTTTAGTTAAAATGATATTTGATTTGTAGAATCAAGAAATGCTTTTAGTGCATGCACATATATTTTAAGGCTAGTGATGCTTTGTGAGAAAATGTTGAGCAACTAAAAATAATATATTGATAAACTGAGTTACAAATTGGATTGGTGTGATTTGGTTCTTTGTTCCCATAGTTCATCTGGGCTCATAATATTGGTTAACCAACTCCCTCGGGTTTAGGCTAGGATTGGGAATGAACTTAAAAATGGAACCAATTTAAGACTTCAACAATCTTACTCGTGAAAACAAAGACAGACTTTCACTTATAAACATCCATTTTCAGAAAGATTTGGGATTGGATAGCTTAGATATTGTGGAGATTGTAAAGGCTCTAGAAGAGGAGTTCAAGCTAGAGATACTGTGGTCATTTTTTAGTTATTTTTTCCATCCACACCCTCTATACTTTGAATTAAGATTATTTGTTCTATGCTTATACAGAAAGCTTTATGCAGTCATATGTGATCCAAGTGGACCTCTTTATTTTTGCAGCCAGGGATATGCATATGGTATGAGAAGTTTCCAGATCTCAAATTCAGAGATTTGTTTCTTACATGAGAAAGCTGTGCAGGTAAAAAAATAGGGAATACAGTCCCTAGTCTAGTGGTAGACTTCTTCAATGAAAAGTGTGCAAGACCGAGGAATTAGTGACTATTTAGGCTGCATTTGATGTTTGGGATATGTCGAATTAGTGACTAATTTGTTTGTACATTATATCCCAAATTTGTTCAACTTGTGGTCTTTGGACCATGTCTCTTTAAGGAATCAATTTCTTCCTTTTTCTTTTTCTTTTTCTTTTTACCTGATGAATTTTTCAGTTCTCTTGATTGTGAATCAATTTATGTCTTCATGTTGAATTTTTTGATCAAGTATTATTTTCTCTATGTGCCTACAAAATTTGTTTATACTATATCTTTGGTGTGTTCTTATTTTGGTTTGCTGAATTAACTTTTTAGTTTATTCATATGCATCAGTGGTTTCTGAATTAATTTGTGTTTTCATTTTTCAGGTCAGAAATTTTTTGGAGAGATGCAAAATATGGTCCAAGAATTAAAGAACTTAGTTTTTTAAGTTTTTTCATTTTTTAATATATGTAAGCACAGATAATTTTTTTTATTTAATTCCTTTGTATATAGTTTTGAATATTTAATTTCCATTTATGAAATATATGACGTTATTCTATTCAATATGTGGTTATGATTCAAAATATAGTATATAGTGTGTATTACATTATTCAAATGTGCATACAAAAATAATATTGATTATTTTTCAAATATGTAGCACCTTTTTTTTATCACATATTTTATTAGTTATTAATCACACTTAAAAGATGTGATCTAAATGTTATTAATCACACTTAAATGATGTGATGTAAATATTTTTAATCACACTTAAAAAGTGTGATCTAAATGTTATTAATCACACTTAAAAAGTGTGATTAAAAATGATCATTTTTAATCACACTTCCAAAGATCACACTTAAAAGGTGTGATCAAAATATTTTTAATCATACTTAAAAGGTGTGATCTAAAGTTTTTAATCACATTTAAAAGGTGTGAACTAAAGTTTTTAATCACACTTAAAAGATGTGATCTAAATATTTTTAATCACACTTAAAAGGTGTGATCTAAATGTTTTTAACCACACTTAAAAGGTGTGATCTAAATATTATTAATCACACTTAAAAGGTGTGATGAAAGCATTTTTTAATGACACTTAAAAAGTGTGATTAAAAATGACTATTTTTAATCACACTCCTAAAGACCACACTTTAATAAAACTTAAAAGGTGTGATTAAAAAACATACATCACACCAAAAAAGTGTGATCTTTATCTATATTTGTAGTAGTGTCTGTTCAAGTTCCAAATTCAAACTGGCTGCTAGTCCCAAAACTACTCGAATGGATGTCATTTTCACAACTAGCGAGAAGATTTCATCAAAATCAATATATTTTTTCTACCCAAAACCTTTGACAACCAATCGAGCCTTATACTTAACTATCTTTCCGCTGTCATCTTTCTTCAACTTGAACACCCATTTGTTTTGCAATGCTTTTTGACCCTGGGGAAGTTTCACCAAATCATAAGTCTGATTTTTCTGCAAGAACTGCATCTCCTCTTGCATAGCTTGCTGCCAGCTACTATTCTCCTTATGATTCTGAGCTTCTTGAAAACTTTCTGACTCCCCCTCATCAGTAAGCAAAATATACTCAGAAGTAGGGTCTTTTGACGGTGGTTTAGGCTCTCTTGTTGATCTTCGTAACTGTGGACCAACAGTCTCTGGTAGAGGGGGTTGTGGCTCCCCCTGCTCAACACCCTCTGCTTCTGGATCTTCTTCTTCTGGAAATCCATCTTGTAACTCTACATCACTGACTACATGCTGCGGTAGCTCTTCTTCATCAGTGACATGCTGTGATGGTACAGGATTCAGAATAATTTCTGAAACATCATCAACTTTGGGTTTGGCTGGTTGCCCAAAGTCTTCTAAGGTCTGGCCTTCTTGAAACATTTTGGATCCCACAATCTGTATCCAAATTCTTCATCTCCATAGCCAATAAAGATGCATGGAGTGGCTTTGTCATCCAGCTTCTGTCTGTGCTCTTTGGATACATGTGCAAATGCTTTGCACCCAAACACTCTCAAGTGAGAGTAAGAAATCTTCCTTCCAAACCATACTTCTTCTGGAATCTGAAAATTCAGTGGAACTGATGGCGATTTGTTGATCAAATAGCAAGCAACATAAACAGCTTCTCCCCAAAATGGCTTTGGCAGCTTTGCCATTTTGAGTATACATCTAACTTTCTCCACAATGGTCCGGTTAATTCTTTCGGCTACACCATTGTGTTGTGGGGTTCCAGGAATAGTCTTCTCATGTCAGATGCCGCGAGTAGCACAGTAGGCTTCAAACTCCTTTGACGTGTACTGGCCTTCATTGTCTGTTCGGAGACACTTCAGCTTCTTTCTGGTCTCCTTTTCCACCATAGCATGAAATGTCTGAAAATGCTGGAACACCTCAGCTTTGGTTTTTAGGACATAAATCCATACCTTCCGTGATGCATCATCAATAAACGTCAGGAAGTATTTTCTGCCACCCAAAGATTCCACTTTTATGGGACTGCAAACATCAGAGTATACTTTGCTCAACAACTCTGATTGTCTTCTGGATGATGAGTGGAAAACGACTCTATGATGCTTCCCAAATAAGTAGTTGTCACAAGGGTTCAATTTTGCATCTTTGGCAAAGGAAATAAGAGACTTCTTTGCCAGAATCTGCAACCCTTTTTCACTCATGTGACCCAACCTTTTGTGCCACAAATTTGGTGATGCCTCATTTTCTGCTGCATTGAGGTCGTCTGAATTCACGTCCACATGAGTCTTGTACAGCGTGCCAATTGCCTGTCCTTTGGCTACCACCAGAGATCCCTTTTTGAACTTCCATATGCCTTTGCCGAAGTAGTTCTCATAGCCTTGTTGATCTAACTGAGATAAGATTTAGGCGTAATTCGGGAACATGCTTGACATCTTTCAACATCATCGTGTACCCAACATTGGTTTGGATGCGAACATCACCGATTCCCACAATCTTTAAAAAATTGAAGTTACCCATCTTCATTGTACCAAAATCTCCAACTTGGTACGTACTGAAGAACTCCTTTTGGGATGTAGCGTGGAAGGAAGCTGATGTATCTACCACCCACTCGATGTCGTTGTCTGATATATGGAGGCATTTTTCTTCTTTAACAGAGAATAATGCAATATACTCTGAAACAGTAACTGCAGCGTTCCCATCTTCGATTTTTGGCTGTCTATTACCTTGTTTTTGTTCTCCCTTTAAGGCATAGCAATATTTCTTTATGTGACCCTCCTGGCCATAATGGTAACACTTGAACCTTGGCTGGTTCATACATTCTCTGGATTTCCCTCTGTCTTGAGACCTTCCTCTACTGCGCCCTTTACCTCTGCTTCTGCCTCTATTTTTATTTTCTGTGACGAGGGCATGTGACTGATCTCCACCCATGTCTTTCTTTCTTGCCTTCTCACTGAATAGAGCATCTGTAACCATGCTCATGGTCAGTCTTCCTTCAGGTGCAGAGTTACTGAGGGACACCATCAACTTCTCTTAACTGTCTGGTAAAGAGTTGAGCAATAATAGGGCCTGCATCTCATCATCTAACTCCATTTTGACAGTTGCAAGTTGGTTTACCAGATTTTGAAACTCATTGGTGTGTTCAACAACAGAGATACCGCCTTTCAACTTCAAATTCACAAGTCTTCTCATCAGGAGGGCTTTGTTCCGAGCAGTCTTCGACTGGTACATGCCTTCTAACTTCGTCCAGAGAGCATAGGCATCAGTCTCCTGGGTGACATGGTGGAAGACACTGTGATCGATCCATTATTTGATTTGGCCAATGGTCTTTCGGTTCTTCCGCTTCCAGTCTTTGTCTTTTTCCGTTGCTGGTTTAACTCCATTAAGCTCAATGGGGTCAAACAAATCTCGGTAATTCAGGTCATCCTCCATTCTAGGCTTCCAAATGGCATAATTGGAAGCATTCAGCCTGATCATGGATCCTGAAGTTGATATTGATTCCTCCATCATGAAAAAAGTGATCTCTGTCAAACAGGCTTCGCTATAGAGTCCGGATTGGTCAAATTAGGCTGAAAAGCATTTTAGATTGCCAAAAAAAGCTACAAATTTTTGAAAGTTGATTTGTAAAATCAAACCGTACGGATGTGTCTGGAATATTCTAAATAGTTGGAAAGCACTATTGGATTATTAAAAATGGACCCAGAATGGCTTAGACCAAGCCAAAACAAGTTGAACGGTTCAGATTGATGACTTCTGAAGCGCTTGGGAAGCTCCAGATTATTTTTTCGGTTCGGCTTGAGTCAAGCTGACGTCAGCGGCTCAGCCAACGGCTCAGTCAGCGGCTTCAGCATCAGTTCTGATTCGGGCTTGGTCAACGGCTCAGATCCGGCTCGGCTCCGGATTGATGGCTCAGACGACGTCAGCTGCTGTTGATGTGAAGTCAGGGAACGGTGGTGGGATGACGTCAACACTTGGCATGCTGGGGAAGATGCGTGGTGCGCGTGGTAGCGCATTAAAGCATGTGAGCACGGCATCATAAGGCGCGTATGGCGCTTGAGGGCTCCTCCGGCGGCCGCTTGCGATGCGGTTTTCACCGTTATGCTCGTCTGGTCGAGAGCTTGCACTTGGTGTGGTCAAAAGTGGATTTCGACCAATTTGATCTATGGGCAAGTTTTGAAAAACACACTCTATTTTTTTGAAAACACACAAAAATCGGCTCTGATACCACTTTGTTAGGATCAAACACACCTAAAATATAATCTCACACACACGGAGAACACAATATTTATGTGGTTCGGCCCAATGCCTACATCCACGGACAGAAATGAGAATTTTTCACTAAAATTGAGCAAAATACAAAATAGAAGAGGAGATAAACTCTCACTCAACTCATAGCTCTCTCTCTCTCTCTCAATTTTCTGATACAATACATCCTCTCTCTCCCGTCTCTATTTATACACAAAGATGAGAGAGAGAGAGAGAGAGAGAGAGAGAGAGAGATACCAACCCACCAAAAATTTCTACCCTCTTTAATGGTTAATGGTGAAAATCAACAAAGGCAACAACGGGAAGAGAAGAGAGAGTTGATTTTCTAGATCCCCAGCTCAGACCTCCTTCTCTCTAGGTGGAAGTTTTTTCACGTCATCTTTGCTTTGCATCTCTACATGCATGCATGGGGTTGGAACAACATTATGGATATGACGTTCGATGATAGAGTGTTGAATTGAGTTCCATAAACTTTGTTACATGCCATGGGTATGCCTGGTTGAGCTTGTAAAGCCGTTGTTAGAGCTAAAGTAGACCCGCTCAGTATATGAGTAGAATTTACAATCGATGGAACAAAATTACACATAGATGGAGCACCATTGTATAGAGAAATTTTTGTGGCCCTTCCTTGAACTTCCACTGCCGTTGGAGCACCATTCATCGTACTAAAAACTCCTCCAACCAATAATGGACCATGGCTCAATCCTCCAGGTGCGTGATTTTGCGTTCCATGGGCCACAGGTTGGCCATGACTTGGTCCTCCTAGCACTAGATTTTGCACACTATTTTGAGCAACTTCAGGGAGAATTGGGGGTGGGTCTTAATGGTTTTGACCATTCCCAACATCACCATGAAGTTATTGATGCTTGTCGGCATCGACTTGACCTCCATTTGTTATTGGTGGTGCGAAATTTGAACCTATCACCAACATGGTGTAGGTGAGATTTTGAAAGGTTGTGAGAATCTCTTGTTGAGTATGTTGGAGTCCTTGAATCGCTTCAAGGATAAGAGGTGGGTCTTGAACTTGGGTCCTCTTATCACCACCATTTGAAGAGCCTTGTTGACGAACTTCTTTTTCTCTTGCCATTTTCACCGGAGTTGTGTAGATTTTGGATCTGGTTAAGACCATTAACCAATTTGCCTCCCTAGTGGACTCGCTAAATGTATGAAAGGATTCAAGAATGTTGTTAGAAAATTCGAAGATCTTCGAAGATCTTTGAAGAAAACTTGAATTCTCTAGAAATGATGAGAGGCTTAGATTCTTCAATAGTCACAACTAAGAACACAATAGTAAAGAGATGATAGAGATAAGAGATTGGGTGAAGAAGAAGGCAAAGTAGTTAAAGAGAGAATAATGGCAAGACTCTCCCATGGATCTCCCACTTTCACTCTCAAAGTAGATAATGGAGAAGGGAAATTAGTTATTTCCCAAGAGTTCTCTCCAAAATCCATCCCTTGTAAAGCTATATGTGGGTGCTATTTATAGACACGTCATGATGTAGGATGGAGCCCATGTGCAAGGCATCTGGGGAATATTCCCTCTAACTACCTTATCCGAGGAGGTGACCTCTCCGAGGATGAGGATAACCCCGAAGAGGAGAGCAACCTCTCGGCGAACCCTTCTTCTTAGTCACACCGAACCAATGATCCCCAATCATCCCAAAAGGTCAGGGGTAGTCCCAGAGGACGCCCTGCCACAGAAGGGTCAGGGGTAGTTCAAGAGAATACCTTGCTGCAAATATTACTGAGTCTCAAGGACCCCCTAGATCGTGTCACCTCGACTCGGGTATAGGCTAGTTTAATCAAAGAGTGAATTTATCTCTACTCACCGTCCTTAGAATCGGATCCTTTGTTCGGACTCTATTACGCCCATGGTTCTAGTGCGTAGATCCCGAAAAACTTCGAGTTCGCAAGTGTACTGGGACTCATTAATGGAGCGGCTTCTAGATTGCATCCGAATCCGTTTGAAGCCAAGCACTTCGAATCTCTAGGTTCGTGGATCCAAACCCTTTCGAGTCCGAGCTCAAATAGGTTTCTAAGTTCGTGGTTCCGAACCTTTTCAATACTAAGCAAATTCCTCGGAGAATGGATCTCCTCTGAGGGTTTCATCTCTTCTGAAAGTAACAGTTAATCTCCTCGGAAACCTGTATGATCTGGGCCTCCTTGGATGGGCTTGTGGAACTCTCTTTAGAGATATCTGTTTGATGGGTCTTTCTCGGCCCAATCTGTTGGCTTTCTTGTGGGCCCGTTCAATAGAATTCACTTGGCCTATTTGGCAATAATTTCTCCAAGCTCACCAATTATTGGGCTTCGATTAGGCCCAATTAATTTAAAATACGGGGAATTACAAATACACCTTCTAAAGTTTGCTTACAATACGAATTTGGTGGGTTGTTGAACACACCAAAATTAAACACTAAACTACATCAAATTCTCTTAGAATAATGGCAAGTCCATGTATCGATCCACAGGGACAATTGTGAAATTAAACTAATTTAATTGATAAATTCCTAAATTAATTTTGATGAAAAGATTGATTGATCATAACCTAATTTAATAACAATAAATTAAACTAAATAATTAAATTATCAATTATAATTGAAAATGGATTTACTGAATTGGGGAAAAACCTAGGGCGAAGAGTCCACCACTAGTCACGTAAATAGGGTTTTCAAATTGTTTTGAAAACAATTATGTTGTGGTTCGAATGGAATAATGCTTCGTAACTACAAGTTCAAAGCATTTAACAAGAAAATCATCACGTTCAATGTACGAACATGAACCATCCCAAGTAGTACGAATCGTTCACTCTAAACTATGGTAGTGATACGACTCGTCTCTCGTAGTATGATTCGTCTCATACCTTGAATGTGAAAGAATGTAAAACTCTTGTATGGAAAACATTCAACAATCACAGAAAGCCGAATATTTGAAGAAATAATAGAAAATATATATATGAAACTTCTAAAACACCATACAAGTGTTCAAACCTTTACATAATTGAAAATCCAAAAAGAAAAACATATTACATGGCTAGGGTTTCATCAAAACCCTGGAAAAGGAGACTAGCTACTCATGGAGGAGTGGAATGAGGTAGATGGAGAAGAAGCCACCATGGGAGACATGCTTGAAGCTTCAAGGTCCTCTTCTTTTCAAACCCTAGCTTCCTTTTCTTGACAAAACAACTTCAGAACCCTAATCCAACATTTTTCTTGCCTATTTATACTTCTGGTATCTTTCCAAACAAGTTTAAAACATTTGGAACGTTTTTCCAGAAAAAGTCAACGTACGTGCGAAAAAGTCAACGCACGTGCAGACAAAGTCAACTCTCTCCAAATTATGGCCTTTTTGCCCATTTTATGTTCCGACTATGTATAACTTGATTGACATTCAACACATATAAAGTATACAGTTTGACAGTCAAGTGAAGTTAAGAAATCCTAATTAACGGCCTCAATGATGAATAATTCGACCTTAATTACCAATTAATCTAAAATACGGGGAATTACAAATACACCTCCTAAAGTTTGCTTACAATACGAATTGCCTCATGTGATTTAAAAAATTAAAAATACCCTATTGTCAAAAAATAAAATTCATAATTACTCTCCTATATAGTAATAAAATTACTTGAATTATTAATTGAAATATATTTATAATATCATTAAAAAATGTTAATTGGTTTAATGATTTATTACTAAAAATAGTAATTTGTTATGAAATTAAAATTTTCAATGGATGGAATGTAATTTTCAAAATCACAAAAAGTTAAAGTGTATTTGAAATTTATCCTAAAAAATAAATACCAATTACAATTACAAACCACCACACCAACAGTAATGTTAAGAACACAGAAACCAAATACCGAATAGGATATAACCCTCCCACAAGGGGTGAGGCCCACATATGTGGGTAGGGCTCATCACAAAGGGTGGAGCCATATACATATATGGTCCTCACCCTTTGTGATAGGTCCCACCCATACATGTGAGTCCTAGCCTTTTGTGAAAGAGTCTCATCCACGCATGTGGGTGGGGCCAATCACAAGAAGTGGGGCCACATACATATGCGGCCCCCACCCCTTGTGATGCGTCTCACTCACACATGTGGATCCTAACTCTTTGTGAAAGGGTCTCACCCACACATGTGAATCCCACCCCTTATGAGAGAGTTGTGTCCCATTCTGTATTTGGTTTTTATGTTCCTAACATTATTATTAGTGTGATGGTTTGTAATTATAATTGGTATTTATTTATGGACTTTCTGACATTACTGTTCCTAACATTGTTGTTGGCTTTCTTGTGGGCCCGTTCAACAGATTTCACTTGGCCTATTCGGCAATAATTTCTCCAAGCTTACCAATTATTGGACTTTCTGATTGGGCTTTGATTGGGCCCAATTAATTTAAAATACGATGAATTACAAATACACCTACTAAAGTTTGCTTAAAATACGGATTGCCTCATGTAATTTAAAAAATTACAAATACCCTATTGTCAAAAAATAAAATTTATAATTACTCTCCTATATAGTAATAAAATTACTTGAATTAGTAATTGGTTTAATGATTTATTACTAAAAATAGTCATTTGTTATGAAATTAAAATTTCCAATGGGTGGAATGTACTTTTCAAAATCACAAAAACTTAAAGTGTATTTGAAATTTATCCTAAAACATAAATACGAATTACAATTACAAACCACCACACCAATAGTAATGTTAAAAACACAGAAACCAAATACAGAATAGGACACAAGCCTCTCACAAGCGGTGGGGCTCATCACAAGGGTTGGGGCCACATACATATATGGCCCCACCCCTTGTGATGGGTCTTATCCACACATGTGGGTCCTAGCCCTTTGTGAAAGGATCTCGCCCACACATGTGGGTGGGGCCCATCACAAGGAGTGGGGCCACGTACATATGTGGCCCCCATTCCTTGTTATGGGCCGCACCCAGACATGTGAGTCCTAACCCTTTGTGAAAGGGTCTTATCCACACATGTGAGCCCCACCCCTTATGAGAGAGTTGTGTCCTATTTTGTATTTGGTTTCTATGTTCCTAACATTACTGTTGGTGTGATGGTTTGTAATTATAATTGGTATTTATTTATGGGCTTTCTGACATTACTGTTCCTAACATTGCTGTTGGCTTTCTTGTGGACCCGTTCAATAGAATTCACTTAGCCTATTCGGGAATAATTTCTCTAAGCTTACCAATTATTAGGCTTTTTGACTAGGCTTCGATTAGGCCCAATTAATTTAAAAAACGATGAATTACAAATACACCTTATAAAGTTTGCTTAAAATATGGATTGCCTCATGTGATTTAAAAAATTACAAATACCCTATTGTCAAAAAATAAAATTTATAATTACTCTCCTATATAGTAATAAAATTACTTGAATTATTAATTGGTTTAATGATTTATTACTAAAAATAGTCATTTGTTGTGAAATTAAAATTTTCAATGGGTGAAATATAATTTTCAAAATCACAAAAAGTTAAAGTGTATTTGAAATTTATCCTAAAAAATAAATACCAATTACAATTACAAACAACCATACCAACAATAATGCTAAGAACACAGAAACCAAATACAGAATAGGACACAACTCTCTCACAAGAGGTGGAGCCTACATAAGTGAGTGAGGCTCATCAGAAGGGATGGGGCCACGTACATATATGACCCCCACCCTTTGTGATGGGTCCCACCCACACATGTAGGTGGGGCCCATCACAAGAAGTGAGGCCACGTACATATGTGACCCCTACCCCTTATGATGGGTCCGACCCACACATGCGGGTCCTAACCCTTTGTGAAAGGGTCTCACACACACATGTGAACCTCACTCGTTATGAAAGAGTTGTGTCCCATTCTGTATTTGGTTTCAATGTTCCTAACATTACTGTTGGTGTGATGGTTTGTAATTATAATTGGTATTTATTTATGGGTTTTCTGACATTACTGTTCTTAACATTACTGTTGGCTTTCTTGTGGGCCCGCTCAATAGAATTCACTTGGTCTATTTGGCAATAATTTCTTCAAGCTCACCAATTATTGGGCTTTTTAATTGGGCTTCGATTGGGCCCAATTAATTTAAAATACGATGAATTACAGATACATCTCCTAAAGTTTGCTTGAAATACGGATTGCCTCGTGTGATTTAAAAAATTACAAATACCATATTGTCAAAAAATAAAATTTATAATTACTCTCCTATATAGTAATAAAATTACTTGAATTATTAATTGGTTTAATGACTTATTATTAAAAATAGTCATTTGTTATAAAATTAAAATTTTCAATGGGTGAAATGTAATTTTCAAAATCACAAAATGTTAAAATGTATTTGAAATTTATCCTAAAAAATAAATACCAATTACAATTACAAACCACCACACCAACACTAATGTTAAGAACATAGAAACCAAATACAGAATAGGACACAATCCTCTCACATGGGGTGGAGTCCACATATGTGGGAGGCTCATCACAAGGGGTGAGGCTACATACATATATGGCTCTCACCCCTTGTGATGGGTCACACTCACACATGTGAGTCCTAACCCTTTGTGGAAGGGCCTCTTCTACACATGTGGGTGGGGCCCATCACAATGAGTGGGGCCATGTACGTATGTGGCCCCCACCTCTTGTGATGGGCCCTATTCACACTTGTGGGTCCTAACCTTTTGTGAAAGAGTCTCACCCATACATGTGAACCCCACCCCTTATAAGAGGGTTGCGTCTCATTCTGTATTTGGTTTCTGTGTTCCTGACATTACTATTGGTGTGATGGTTTGTAATTATAATTGGTATTTATTTATGAGGATAAATTACAAATACACTCCTCTAAAGTTTGTTTAATCTTTTGTGATTTTGAAAATTACATCCCATCCATTGAAATTTGAACTAGAGGGCGCTATTTAGGTCAGTGGGACTCACAATGGGCCCGTTTCGATGATCTGAATTGTACATTTTATCTGGCACTTTATGTGTTTTATCCACACACAAAATTAGATCGTTCCGATAATTGAAATTTACTCAATTTATTGCGTTTTTAACACACACAAAAAAATTTGTGTTTTAAAAAATAAACCATATTTTTTATTATTATTAAAAGCTTGATAAATTGAGTAAGTTACAATTATTGGATCGACTTAATTTTTTGTAGGGATAAAATATACAGAGTACCCGACAAAATGAACGATTCGAATTATTAAAACGAGGTCCAAACAGCGGAGGGGATCCACCTCCTTTTAAAAGAGGCTGGTTAACTATTATAACTAGTTTCATACCATTTTACTCACTCTAACAGACTAACTAGTATAATAATTATTTTAACAAGATTCTTGTCCGTTAACTACATTTTGAAAGTATTGAAAGGCTCTTTTAAACTAGTTTGTGTGAATAACTATGTAAGATAAAGAGCATACGTTTTTTATACTTTAACTAGTATAAAATAAGATGAATTACAAATACATCTCCGAAAGTTTGCTTAAAATACGGATTGCCTCATGTGATTTGAAAAATTACAAAAATTCCATTGTCAAAAAATTTAATTTAACAGAATTAACGGAAAAAATAAAATTTATAATTACTCTCCTATATGGTAATAAAATTACTTGAATTATCGATTGAAATATATTTATAATATCATTAAAAATTGTTAATTAATTTAATAATTTATTACTAAAAATGGTCATTTGTTATGAGATTAAAATTTCAATGGGTGAGATATAATTTTCGAAATCATAAAAAGTTAAACAAACTTTAGGAGAGTGTATTTGTAACTTATCCTAAAAAATAAATACTAATTACAATTATAAACCACCACATTAACAGTAATGTTAGAAACACATAAATTAAATATAAAATGGAACACAACCTTCTCACAAAGGGCGGAACCCACATATGTGGGTGGCGGGTGGGGCCCACGTATACATATAGGCCCCACCGCTTGAGATGGGTCCCACCCATACATATGGACCCCATCCTTTATGAAAGGGTTATGTTCCATTTTCTATTTGGTTTCTGTGCACATAGACTTACTTCCGTACTAAAGACCAATTATATGTCCCCAACTTTTTTCCCCTAACACTCCGTTTGGATCGTTAGATGATGTCAGAAAAGAAATGATTATGATTTTTCACTTATGTGAGAAAATAAAAGAAATGATTTTAGTTTCTCACCCTGATGTTTAGATAATAAAAGAGAAGAGAATGTGATTTCTCACCTACATAGCGTAAATAAAAGAAAAAAAGAAAAGTATTATATTTTATTTTACTAAAATAACCTTCCATGTTAATAAATTATGTTTTTTTTATAAGGATACTTTTGACATTTTAATTTTTTTTCATTAAACTCAATTCTTTTTAAACCAAATCTCACCGCTTTTAGTGAGAAACAAAACATAGATTTGGTGAGAATCATTTTCTCACTATTTTTCATCATTTCTCGGTATTTCTCATTTATTTGACCATCAAAATAAGTAGAGGGATTTTCTATTTGCATCGTTTCTTTTCTTTTTTCACCAAATCCTTCCATCCAAACGGAGCATAAGAGACAAGGCGTGAAACGCTATAAATTCCCAATCAAAACCCTAAAATAATATCCACAAACCAATTGATGAAGCCCCAACTTCAAAACTTCCCATTGAAGTTTCCTAAAGAGAGACGGGATTGAAAGAGGAAGAAGGGAAGTGAGAGGTGGCGTTGGAGTCGCTGGAGGAGGAATAAGGGGTCGGCGCTTTGCAGCACTGGAAAAGAAAGAGAGATGTATCGCTGACGATAATGGCGACGGCAACTGTGACAGTGACAGTGGCATAATGGGGACATCACTGGTAACGTAGATGGAGATGACATAACAATCGATTGAATAGGGCTAGCTAATTCATTTAATTTTATCTTTATTGTTATTGTCAAGCGATTATTTCTGTACATGGAAAGAAGAGTATGATGTAGCTGGCCGAGAGAATGGTGATAAGCTTTTGTGGTGGAGTGGGTGCATCCGTTACTCACACATGGACGACATTAACTAGAAGCGGTGCTGATGACATAAGGGTCATGACCCGAAGGAGCATTGGCGATAGAGGCCGCCCACCTTCGCGATGCTCACCATCGGAATGAGGTATCAATCAATTGAATAACTTACTAATTTGATTTTAAATTTAAGATTATATCTAGCAGATCACCACTCATTGCCTTACAATCACAGTGGTCAAAAAGTCAATTCAGGTTGTTAGTGTAACTAAAGTGTGGACCCCATAATGTTTAATATTTATTGTGCCACATTAAAATGTGTATAACTGCACAGTTTTTTCAACCTTATCTGTCGATCATATTTAAAATAATTATTATTATGGAAAAAAAAAATCATAATCCAAACATACGATATACGACAGAGTCAAAAAAAATTAAAGATTTCACAATTATTTCATGCTTTAAAATCATAACATTATATCTATATCTATATATATATATATATAAATGTGTGTATTCACGGGACAAGAGAATTGAGCACATGCATATAGTATCTTTTCTTAAAGCATGCTCTAATAAGTAATGAACTTATCACTGACATTATTTATGTCTTGAATAATATATAAAAAGAAAAAAGAATAATAGTGAAGAACACTATACAGTCCTTTATACGGGGCATGGTTGATAAATTTTGCATTGACTTGAGTGGAAAGGGTAGACTGCAATGCATGCAAGTCCGACAACTTATCAAAGTGCTAATAAAAGAAATATCTATGAACTATCAGAATCACAAATATATGGTTAGGTGAAAACTTTAATACAAAAAAGTAATGACTAATATATATGAATGAAGCAACACCATACTACTACAGTGGGGAAGCATTCTGGAAATCAAAGATCCTTTTATAATTTAGAGGAAATGGAGAAAATCCCCAAAAGGGTACCCACGTATAGACTTTCCTTCAAAATTTGAGAAAAATTATAAGTGATATACAGATAAAGCAAAGTACATCACCTATTGTTCTTATACAGCAAACAATAAAATCAAACACCAACACAATAAGGGACTTAAGAAACAAAATAAACACCCATCAAGCTGCTGCGGAGTTCCAACCCTAGCGAAACAAACCCATAGCAAAACCATTACAAAAGATGAGAAGAAATGGAAAAAAGAGTTCACCACAGGTTTAAGTTATTCAAACCACACAATCTTAAAAAACACACAAAAGAAGGAAGAAGATGCTGCATAGGACCAAACCACACTCATGAAGACCCTAAACCAAAAAAAAAAAAAAAAAATGGTAAAAAAGCTTGAAGCTTTGACGAAACCCATAATATAAACCAATGTCGTCTTTATTTTCTTCTCTTTAGCTTTGTTTACTGAAATGACTAGGTTGCTTCTTCAGGTGCACCAAACACTGTAAAGAAACAAACATGGTGCGATATTGACTTCTACTCATGCATCCCCCATAGCTATTAATCCAGCAGCTCTCTCTTTTTCCTTATTCTTCACTTACTGCAATCACATAGAGAAAAAATTTGAAAATAGTTCAAAGAAAAGAAGAACAATTGCGGTGTAAATTAAATAAACAACATTAAGTTAAACACATTTCATATACATGAAGATGTTTGGATTCTCCTTTTTCCTTTTTTTTTTTTTTGTTTTTTTTGGTTGAAAATCTGTGAGAAAGTGTTTGATGCAGCTCTCAATGATCAAATCATAATATTTTGAAGTCAAATAGCCACTTAAAATCACAGAAGTTGAAACCCTATATATTTAGTAAATTATAAGTATGTAGTCATAAAGATATACTTTCAAGTGACCTCAGTTGAAAAAAAAATTGTTTCTAACAAATAATGAACATTAAATTGGTGTAAATTGCCACAAATTTTAAAAACTTACCTATAATATAGCCTCTGCAATTCACACATTTTAATTTTCCATTGCCACCTTAATCCTTTCAACAGTGCAAGTGATCAAGTTGTTGACAGTCGCGACAAATCCGATGGTAACTGTTGGAGTACTATCAACCAAAATCTGAAATGAAACTGTCACTAGAGATCCACCAGGATTAGCCTCACCAATGCCACTTCCATGTCGACTTGGCCCATCTGGCAGCACAGCGAATCCTGACGGAAGAAGAGCCACATTGTCCGGGTTTCCCCCATGTAACACCGTATTCATCGCAGTACCATCCACAGGAGCATAAATGACGAATGAGCCAGTCGGGTCAATGCTACTTTCTTGAAGTATCAGCATGTTGTTCTGATCTCCAAAAATGCTCTAAAGATTATTTGCAAAAGGTGATTAGTTTCAATTTTTGAATCACTTTATGTTATGTTGAGCAACGTAAAAATAAATTGGATATGGAACTTACATTGACTCTCAATAACGATATGCAGGTTTCAGCTCTGTGACCATTAGCGATATGTGCTATTTCTTGAATCACTCCACCACTGGAAAGGATGTCCCACTGTGATTGTAAGGCAATAAGCCGTGATCAGTGCAAGATATATTCTTCAAATCAAACCAGCAAGATATTCAATTGATTGATACCTCATTCCGATGGTGAGCATCGCGAAGGAAATCAAACACTTCTTTCACTGGAGCAGGAAGCCAGAAAGAAGTTACAGCACTTAGAGCAATGCCAGGTGGGCGGCCTCGATCACCAATGCTCCTTCGGGTCATGACCCTTATGTCATCAGCACCGCTTCCAGTTAATGTCGTCCATGTGTGAGTAGCGGATGCACCCACTCCACCACAAAAGCTTATGACCATTCTCTCAGCCAGCTCCATCATACTCTTCTTTCCTTGTACAGAAGTAATCGCTTTGTAATAACAACAGAGATAAAATTAAATGAATTAGCTAGCCCTGTTCTTTCTTGTCAAGAAATTTATCGTGTGATTATATGAGTTCGAAGTTGGGTGATCATAATCACCATTCTTACCAACATCGCTAGGAGAAAGATTGGTTGGCTGAACTATAGCAAGGCGTTCGGATTGCCTGTTAAGAGTTGAAAGCCAGCGTTTTGCCCCAAATGCAAGACCACAATTGACGAGTGGCCTGTATATGTTACTAACACCTCTGACATCCACTTCGACATGCTCTATCCACGTAACCTACAACATTTGGAGAGAGAGAGAGAGAGAGAGACTCAAAGTTAGTGAACTAGTACTAAAGTTGAATTAAATCATTTGGTAATGCAGTTTTATTTGTCATCAATACTGAAATTTATTTTAGTTTTTCACCTTTGTGTATCCATTAGGCAGATCTTGAATCAAACAACCAGATGGCCTTCTTCGATTCTTCACCAATAGACTAGGGCGCAAACTTTCCACCGAAGCATCCACCACTGCCCATGACCCATCGCCATGTTGCTTACAGTACCTCACGAAATTAAACTCCCTAGCTGGGACTTGCGGTGAAAGCACTTGGAATTCACCACTTATCTGGGAAATCAAAAAATTTAGTACAAAGCTATGCACTGAGAAGTAAATTTATCAATACAAAGAATATTTTGTGTACATCTTGGGGCTTGCTTTATTGAACTCTAGTGTTATATTACCAACAATTCAATTGATCGCATTCCAATATTTATAAAATAGCGAAAGAGAAATGAAACTCAAATGTTACCACTTTCAAGGCTCCATTTAAGTCTTGTACTCCTGCTGATAGTGTTTCAATGTTCACACCTCTTGCGACGATGACAGAAAAAAAATTCGACCATTTCTCCTAATCATCACAAAACAAAGGGTGAGAATCAATCCAAATATCGATCACAAAAAAAGTTTTTTACATTAATAAAAAAAATTAAAATAAATAAAATAAATAAAAAACATACATATACATAGGGTTACCTCATCCATGAGAATTTCAACAATGTTGATGCTGGGCATTAGAACAATAGCAGCTCCACGGGAAGCTTCACGTTTGAAATCTGGAGCCTTAAGCCCGACTGCTCTGGGAAACATCCTTAAGTACTCATCTTCATTCAGCACAAAACTGTTGCTATCAATGCCCGGTATCCACAATGGATCGCCAATCTGGACCATCATAGTAAATTCTTCCATGGCAGTCACTGCCATCTTAAAAATCATCTGCTTCTCATAATGCTCAGAAGTAGGTCCACAATTTGACCCAAATAGGTCTCCTGGTGCACTTAACAATAACTCCCCTTCTCCAGCACTTGGCTGCCCGCCCAAAACCTCATTTTCAAAAGAACCTGGACTGAGTGGAGGCGACATGACTTGGTCCAACAAGGGCTTGCCTACATAATTTGCTGCTATAGTTGACATCTCGTCGGCCTAAAACCGGTAGAAAACAAAACTTGTAACAAAGATTTATGAAAATTGTTGATTAAAATGACAAAAAAAAAAAAAAAAAAAAGGGTGGGGTGGTAGTACTTCTTTCTGTAAGCGAGCATTCTCAAGACGAAGATTATATTCCTCGAGTGATATATGGCCTAAATCAGCTTGGCTTCCACAACTAGGGCAGAAGGAGTTGCTCAAGGCTTCCTTGTATAGAATGTTTTCAGCCCGAAGCTTCTCATTGTTGTTTCGAAGCTGCGTGTTCTCGATGCGCTCGTTTCTCATCTATGTGAGTTACAATGTCACCAAAACATTAAAATTGAAAGTTTGAAAATACAAGTCTAGCCAACTAATTTGAACCCATATTTTATTTAATTTTTCAGTAGGTTGAAAGTGTAGCCTAGGGAGGATTGTCTTGCTTGTCACAAGACTTAATTCTTTGCACGTTAATGGTAGTCCAAGAGTTCTTGTTAAGTAGAATGGACTCGCAGAAAAAAATTAAAATTATAATTTGTGTCATCTGAAATAATTATCCAAAGAGTATTGTGTCGATCAATTATTAAGTGACTCGCATCACATTAAATTTAAATGAATCAAACTTGCCTCCAGGCCACCTTTTGGACTGAATGGTCCAGTTTACATGGTTATGAGCCCACTCTTGGCCCATTTTAATAATTTGATTTAACCCATTTAACTCGTATAACTTATGGAGCATATCATTTATATAAAAAATTAATTATATTGAATATTGACAATTACATTATTAAATTACATTTTTCTTCTAAAAAAATAGACAAAAAGTATGATTTTGAAAACAAACGGTTCATTTTTTTAATACAAATATAAAATGATATATCGATATCTGATAAATTTAATTTTTACATAATATATAAATTAAGTGATTTAGATTACTAAAACCAGTCCAAAATAAGTCCACGATCATGTAAATTGGTTCAATTTAAATTCACACTATTATTTAACGTCACTTTTTAAACATATGTATATATATATATATATATTTGGACTTCTATCTTCTTTTTATGCCAAAAGTTGTCCTAAAATGATGGAAGTGCAACAAAAACAAAATGATGGAAGTGTGAAACTAGAGGATCGACTCAACAGAGGAGATGGTTGTCAGTCAGAGCTTGGAAAATCAAGTGTGTATGCCAGGTTATGTTAGAAGTTTAGGTGGGTCAAGCCTAGAAAGGCCTGGTGTGAATATTGAAGTGATTCTGGGCCAGAGCAATACACTAAAGCAGGCGGGTGGGCTTTATAAATCACAAACTGGGCTGGGCCAGCAGGAGTTAATTGCAAGAAATAAGTCTGATGAAGTCGGGCCACGTGGGAGAGTGTCAAGCCTCTCTGAAGCACATGACAAGGAACCCAATAGTAGACATTCAAGGCTTACAAAGGGGAAGAAAAAGATCAGCAGTAGAAAAAAAATCTAACCAGAATTTTCTAAGGAAAAGATCCTTCAAGCTAATGAGGAAGTATGGGAGCAGAAGTGCTTCAACAAGTAAAGCATTGCCTAGGGCTGCAGTCTGGAGGGCAGCAGTGGCGACAATGTCCCTATCTGCATCAATAGACGGTGGAATTGATAAAGGGAGGGTTATCTTGAATGAAGCTGAAGCAACTCTGAAAATGGGGGAAGTTCTCGGTATACAGTTCAATGGAAAGAGAGTTGAAGTGTTGGAGAAAATAGTGAACCTTGAATTGAAGGACAAGGAATGTATTGAAGGGGAGGTGAGAGTTGGGGTCTAAAGGACATCAGCTGGAAGGATGTATAGGAGTAATCATGGTTAATTATGAAGATTCTTTCATGGAATATTAGAAGGTTGGAGAGGAAGGAAAAGAGAGGCAAAGTAAAGAAGCTCCTAAAGGAGAGGAATGTAGATATTTCTTTGTTCCAAGAAACAAAAAAGTCAGAATTAACAGAGGATGAAGTTAGATCTGTGTGGGTTAGGGGTAAAATGGAGTTTATGGTGGTGGATGCTGTAGGCTCTGCAGGGGGATTACTGTGCATCTGGGACTTAGATGTCTTCCAAGTAAAGGAATGCTGTAGTAATAGAAGATTCATTTTATTATTAGGTATCCTCTTTAACCATTTTAATTGTGCTATTCTAAACATTTATGCACCTAATGATGTGGGCTCAAGAGGGAATCTGTGGAATTGTCTATTAAAATTGAAGAAGGAATTCCCTAATCCCTGGTGCTTAGGAGGAGATTTCAATGAGATTAGGCTGATTGGGGATAAGAAAGGGTGTTCTAGGAGAGATAGAGGCATGAAAGAATTTAATAAGTTTATTGATAAGTGTGAGGTATCTGATTTACCACTACTTGGGAGGAGATTCACTTGGTGCAATTCATATGTTGGTGAGGAGTGGAGCAAAATAGATAGAATTTTAGTAGACCCAAAATGGCTTGAGATGTTCAACCTTAAGCTATGGGGTTTACCTAGACTGGTTTCTGATCACTGCCCTCTCCTTATGATGGAGGATGAAAGGGACTGGGGTCCAAAGCCCTTTAGGGTTATAAATGCTTGGTTCTTGCACAAAAATTTTCAGAGTTTCTGGAAGTCAAAGTGGAAAAAGTCCAGTGTTGTAGGTTGGGTTGGGTTTATTCTGATTCAGAAGTTAAAGATCTTGAAAAGTAGCCTTAAAAGTTGGAATGTGAAGGTTTTTGGAAATGTTGTAAACAAATTGAAGACTGTAGAGGGTGAACTTCATAGCTTTGATCTTCTGGTTGAGGTTAGAGACCTTGATGGTGAGGAAAAAGTAAGCAGAAGTGAAGCTAGAGCTGAAATGTGGAGATTGAGTAGGATGGAGGAATGATTATGGCTACAAAAGTCTATCCTTAACTGGGCGATGAAAGGGGACAAGAATAAAAGATTTTTTCATGTAGTAACAAAGTGTAGAACAACAAGAAATGAAATAAATTCTATTACAGAAGGGGATGTGGTGTTTGAAGATTCGAGTCAAGTGAAGAGTAAGGTGTTTGAATACTTTAAAAATCAGTACACAGAGCTCTAGCCAGTAAGACCTGAGTTGGGGGGTCATTTTCCATCAGTAGAAGGTAGGGTGAGGTTTGGACCGTTAGAAATAGAATTTATATAAGCAGAGATCAAATCTACAGTGATGGATTGTGATGGGAATAAAGCACCAGGACTTGATGGTTTTAATTTACTGTGTTTTCAGAAGTTTTGGAAGGTCATGAAGGGTGAGGTTATTAATTTTGTGAAAGAATTTCATAGGAATGGCAAATTGGTAAAAGGTATAAACAGTTCTTTCATAACCCTCATTCCTAAGAGGGATAATCCAACAGGGCTATCTGATTATAGACCTATAAGTTTGGTGGGCTCAATTTACAAAATCATAGCAAAACTTTTGGCAAATAGACTGAAATCTGTTATGCCACATATCATTAGTGAGCCTCAGTCTGCGTTCTTAAGTGGAAGAAATATTCTAGATTGAGTGCTTATTGCTAATGAGGTTGTTGAGGGATGGAAAAAAGCCAAGAAGAAAGGAGTGCTTATTCAGTTGGATTTTGAAAAGGCATATGATTCCATTAATTGGGGCTTTCTTTTCTCTATGTTTTCTAAGTTTGGGTTTGGAGCTAAGTGGATCAATTGGATGAAGGAGTGTGTAACAACTGCAAGAGTCTTAGTGCTCGTCAACGAATCTCCTACTGAAGAGTTTAGCCCTCAAAGGGGTCTAAGACAAGGTGACCCACTGTCCCTTTTTTCTGTTTAATCTAGTAGCAGAAGGTTTACATATGTTGTTGAGCAGAGCTTGTGAGCTAAACCTAATTAAAGGGGTTAAGGTAGGCTGTGAGGGTGTGTTGTTAACTCATTTACAGTTTGCAGATGACTCACTTTTATTCTGTGAAGCTGAGGTGGAGGAGGTGAGGAAGTTGAAAAGGGTGCTAAGGTGCTTCGAAATCTTGTATGGCCTGAAAATAAACTTTCATAAGAGTGTTGTATGTGGTGTGGGTGTTTCTATGGAAATGATTAATGATATGGCTGCAGTTCTGAATTGCAAAATTAAATCATTGCCACTCAGTTATCTAGGGCTGCCATTAGGAGCTAATCCAAGAAAGAAAGCCACTTGGAAACCAGTTGTGGATAAAGTTAAAAGCAAGCTGGCTGGTTGGAAGAGGAATATGTTGTCTTTTGTAGGGAGGCTAACACTTGTTAAAGCAGTAACTTCAGCCTTGCCGGTGTTTTACTTATCATTGTTTAAGATGCCTGAATGGGTTACTTCAGAGTTAGAGAAGCTTCAAGCTACTTTCTTATGGGGTGGTTCTGAACTGAAAAAGAAAATCCATATGATCAAATGGGAGGACTTGTCTAAAAGAATGGATCAAAGTGGTTTGGGCATTAGGAAATTGAGGGATGTGAACAAGTGTTTGCTAATCAAATGGTGGTAGAGGTTTGGTAGTGAAAAGGATGCTTTGTGAAAAAGAGTTATTTGCAGCAAATATAAGATGGATATGGGTGGTTGGATTCCATCACTCATTCCATCCAATAGCTACTCAGCAGTTTGGAAATAGATCATCTCTGTTGCTGAACAGTGTAATTGCCTAAAAGAGTTTTATTTGAATAACTTCCATTTGAAGGTAGGGGATGGAGTGAGGATCAGATTTTGGTCTGATACATGGTGCCAATCTGCTTGCTTGAAGGATGAATTCCCAACTCTGTATAGGTTGTCTATGGAATGAGAGTTATGGTTGAAAAGAAAACCATAGCTAGTGGTTGGTCCCTTGCTTTTAGAAGGGAGCTATATGAATGGGAGAAGTTGGAGCTCGATAGGCTAATTAATATACTGCTGGCAGCTCCTGCTCTGTGTCCAGAGTGTCCTGACCATCTTGTTTGGTCAGCCTCTTCTTCTGGGGTTCTAAATGTAGCAGATTTGAATAAGTTTGTTGTGGATAATGCAGGTGCCACTTTGAGTATAACTAAACTGATATGGCTTAAGTATATCCTTCCTAAGGTGCAGGTTTTTGGTTGGTTTTCTTGGAAAAGGAGAGTGAAGACCAAGGAGTTTTTACAAAAACTGGGTGTGGTCAATCAAAGTGCCTTCACAGCTTGTGTGTTCTATGGCAGTGGTAGTGGTAGTGAATCAGTGAACCATGTACTAATTTGGTGTCCCTTTGTGTGGAAGATTTGGACTGAAATGGTGGGATATCCAAGCTGTTATACCAGGCTTTGTGGAGAGTCTTCTTTTGTGGTGGGCAGGGGAGAAGTTAAAGAAGATAGAAAGGAAGATTTGGGGAGTAATTCCATTGGTAGTGATGTGGTCAATATGGAAGTGCAGAAATGATTGTGTATTTAGAGCAACCATCCCAAATTTGGAGGATCTTTGTGATTTAATCAAGTATAGGATTGCTTTTTGGGTACAATTACATCTTACAGATTTCCATTTTTTCAGTGCAGGATTTTATTATTAATTTGAGGCAAATTAGAAAGTGCTTGGGTGGGTCTGTGGTAGATATGTGAATGCTGCTGTGCGAGCTGGTGTTGTGTTGTTGCTCTACGACTGTGTTAGCTTTGGGTGAAGCTCTGCATTTTTGTTTTGAATTACTGAATGCTCTGTTTGTGGTGATGGTTGTTGTGTGAATGCTGTGTTCTTGGTGAATGCTATGTTCTTGGACTGTGCCAGTTTTGTTCGAATGCTCTGCAGGTTTTGTTTTTGGAGCTTTGGGGTGAAATGTTGTGTTTGTGCCTCTGCTGCAAATCTACTTTTGGTGTTCTTTTTGTGTTGTCTGTTGGTCTTTTTGGTATGCTTCTTTCGATCTCTGGTCTGTTGGTTCCTCACCAACTGGCGCTTGGAGCTTTGTGTTAGCTCCAAACTCTTCTTTATTGATGCATTGTATCACACTTTGTATACTTCCATCAATAAAGATTTTCTTTGCCGATCAAATAAAAAAAAAAAAAAAGTTGTCCTAAAAAAATATGCAAGATAAAAGAAAACGTTTCACCTTAATTTGGGTGCGTTTGTTTTGAAACCAAAACTTGATTTGCAAAGGTTCTAACCCCAATTCCCTGCTCAGCACCTTCCTTTGCTTATCATCAGGGTGTGGGTACTCCTTGAAGAAACTAAGACCAAACACACACACACACACAACAAAACCAAAAGTAAACAAAAATTAAGGAAAACAACCCATAAAATAAAATAAAAAATGCTTTTAATGAAGATGAATTGAACAAAGAGTAATGTTAAATGTGTGTGATGTTGTTGGTTTGAGTTCTTACTTTTCCATTTCTTGAATCTGGAACTGGGTATGCCGTTGATACCGCCTTTTCTTGCGTAGGTGGTTGGATTCTCCTTGATCCTCGTCGTAGCCGCCTTCCTGGTTGTTATCGCTGCCACCAAATTTACTTTCCACTTCCTCTTCGCTCATCCTTCTGAGATCAGCTTCTTGTTCTCCTGTGTTTTCATTTACCTCCTCTGGGTAAAGCTGGACGTCCATCATGTTAGCTTCATCATATTATTATTTTTTTTATTAATAAATGTCGTATAAAATGAATAGTTTGTGTAATTATTATTTTTTTATTTTATGAATATCATATAAAATAAACAGATTGTATAATTTGTTTTTTTCATTGATTTAAATAGTATGACAATAATATTACAATGATTATATTGTCTTATTATATTTTGAATTTTTATAAGAGCAACTAGTTGTCACTGGTACATGAAAAAATTATTTACAAAATTATAAAAAAAAGTTTAGAATCTTACATATTAATATTTATAACAAATATAATTAATTTAAAAACATTTTTTTAGTTATAGTGATAACTTTCCATTTTTATATGTGATGTGTTAATATTATATTGATAATGAATATGAGTGATGAGACTTATTCTATCAATATAATGATAATATATCACATGATAAATAAAATATGATAAGAAAATTATTTATGCAATTGGAATCTACCATTTTTATGGTTTTTTTTTAGGAGACTAGAATAATTATTAATTTAAGATTATTAGTCATCAAGGAATAAAATAAAAATATAAAACACAAAATTCCAATATAAAATTCAATATCAACAAACAAAACTTCTAAAAAATGTACCCACTTTAAAATTTGAAAAAATTCAAAACACAATTACTAAATACAGAATGAGACACATATATCTTATATAGAGTGGGTCCTACGTATAAGTCCCACGACATATAAATCTCATTTCATATATAACATATATGTTTTATTTTATATTTAGTGTTTGTATTTCCAACATTACTTTTAAAATTTCGTTCGCATATGCCAATTCTTTGTTTGCTTCTATATATGTCCAATATCTGCGATGATATCATTTTTTTAGAAATCAACTAGTGTGAAAAGGTGTTTTGTTTGTTTCTATTCTCTCCAAGAAAACCCACAGTTTTTTATTTTATTTTATTTTTGGTACAGGAAAAAAAACCCACATGTTGAAATTGAAAGAATGAAAGAAAGAAACTGATATAAGAAAGCGGTTGACCAGAATTTTTCCTCGGTCTCTCTCTCAGAGCTTTCCGGAAATCGAGAAGGATTTTTTCTTGGAAAAAAAGTCAAAATGACTTTATAAAAAGCCCTCCTAAGCGAATTCAAATTATCAAATTAAACAAGTCAAAAATTAATCGGTCATAGAGGAGGTCAAGAAATCATGAAAATTGATTCAAGAGTATTTTATTTTAAATTTTTGATATAGATATATCAATTAATATTGTCTGATATGAGCTGATATATAGTACCTGTAGCAGTAAATCACAAATTAAACAAATATAAAAAAAAGAAAAAATATAGTGAAAATAAAGAGTTAGCAAAAGGACCTGTTCAAGATTAACACCAGAAGAAGATCCAATTTTTGGGGCACGGTTGCTGCTACTTCCAATAGTCATCGTTGGATTCATGAATCTGTTTGACATGTTTTACCCCCGAAATACTCTAAACAATAGATATAAAAACTCATCAGTAGTACATAACAGATTATGTATATACATATAGATATCGACATATCTGTAGTTCTCTGAAGATGCTAAATGGACTTAATGTTTTTTCCTTTATTTAGTTAAAAAAACAATAGAGTTGATTGCTATTTTTATAACTGAGTGAGCCCTAGAAAAATTATTTAATACTTCCGTAACATTAGCATGGCGTATGCACATGGTACTCTCGAGTAATTCAAAAGTACCACCTTGCCTGCCATTCAACTCATCAAAATGAGTCAATTTCATCAAGGTGATGAGTTGATAATTCGGAAGTATTGAATAATGAAATGAGAACAACAATGGAGGTTTTGTAAAACCATGAAACTGAGAAGAGAGATTGGTTAAACAAGGGAAGTGTGTACGTACAAGTACTGAAAGGCTAGACTATGACAGAAGAGCTCTTAAAGATCTCTTGAAGAGAGCTTATTAAGAAAGGGAAGGGACTGTATTAGGGAGTCTCTAGTTGAAGAGAGCAACTCAGAGATATTGAGAAAGGAAATGTTGGTGGCGTTTATGAGGGGGGTGGTGGCCTTTTATAGGGGTTGTTGTGGACCTGAGGCAGTGGAGGGTAAGAAGCAGCCAAGGAGTGTAGATAGAGAGATGAGGATGAGAAAGAAAGTGACACTGAAACGGTGTTATACAGGCAGTGGGGATAAGAAGAAGAGAAAGGAAGAGAATCGCGATAGAGAGAGAGTGGTGGTAAAGGGAAGGGGAAAAAGGGGATTTTTTTTTTTTTTTTTTTTGAAAAAATCATCATATTTTCAGAAAAAATTACATATTGATGGAAAAGTTTGTGATTTTGATGGAAAAGTATCATTTATTTATAATTATTTTTCAAAACTTACACTACTACACTGAAATTTTCCCCAAAAAAAAGAAGGGTCGAAAAATTGAAATTTAAGGCAGCAAGCAGTTAATGCAAGGGGTGTGGAGATGGTGCATTTAATGGAGAGTATCTGTAATTGATCTCTCTACAAAGAAGAGAGGTATATTTTGTTGCAATTCTTCTATTTGCACAAATATAAATTACAGAATAGAACACAACTCTCTTATATAGATATAGAATTCACAAAAATATGGAACCCACTTCATACGAAAAACATTACATCTAGTTTTGTGATTGATTTTAATGTGAATGATGATAAATATGCAAACAAAAAATTTATACAGAATTATCATAAAAATGACAACCTTTCATTTTTTTTTTTGGTATGAATTTTATGTATAAATAAAAAAATTCTTTCTATGTTTCTAAACTTATTTTTATTTGGTTTTTCACTTTCCAATTTGAAAAGTATTGTGGCAAAGGTTGACCTAACAATCTACTAACCTAATTAAGCATTTTACCACCATAATTTTTGCATTTTACTGTCCACTTTAGTTCTTGTTTTAAGGATTATGGTTTTTTGACTCAAATTTTGAATATGTTGTTGTCATCAACAAAATGAGTTACCAAACATGCCAATCGTAGCCAAGTAGAAGATTTGTAGTAGGAAAAATGTTAGAATTAAAAGGATATTAGATTATTGTAGAATAAGCAAATTTTACAAGTTTGTAAACCATATATTTTAAAATTTTTGACTCTCCAGTTGTACGGCAACACTTCTCAACTAGCAACATGTCAAAGATAGAAATCACAACATTCAAAATATGTAAAGCAAACTACACTAACACGACAAGATACACCTTAAATGATTTCTTGGAAGTTGCTAAATGATTAGTCTGCGCAAATGACAAATTATGCCAACTTTAAAAGTATGACGTTTTTATATTTTTTTAATTTTTTTTTGCGACAGGGTGAAAATGATATGAGAACAAATATCACCTCTTTTTCCCGAACAACGGGTGAAAATAAATTATGTTGGCACAAAGTGACAAGTTTAAAATTATTAATTGCCCAAACAAGAATTTACTTTGATTCTCATAAGTTCCTAAATGATTAATGAAATAAATTGTGGAGACACAAAATACCGAATTAAATACTCCTATATCCAATCGCGACCCTTAATGAAAAGTTAGCAATAAATTACAAAAATCTTGTAAGTCATTGCCATTAATGTTAGAAACGACAATACCTGGAAGAGGATTACATGGACATAATACGACAAATTGAAAGCGATCAATTCACATGAAAGATGATTAAATGGACATAATATGGCAAATTGAAAACAATGAAATTGGTCAAACGACAAAATGTCTAGGACGAAAACAACTTACTATGACACTAACAAACCATGCAAATGGTTAACTTTTGTAGATGATGATCTACTTAAATCTTGAAAGTTGCTAAATAGCACTTACAAAGGTTTAATCAACTACTTTTTTGACATGATTCATGATTATTAGATAAAATTGTTTAATTTAAAGAAAAAGAATGAAATGTCCATTATAAATAATCATGAATGTTCAAAAACAACACGATGAAATTTTTTCTTCAATTATTAAATGATCGGTTGCATACTATTTTGCCTCAATCTTGAAAGTTGCTAAATGCCATATTTCATAAATATTCAATGAACACTTGCAATCATATTCCATTATTACTTATAAAAGTAATATAGTTACGAGCTATTTATTATATCTTAATACTAAGGGGATGTATCTAGTAAGTTAAAGGCAACTGAAGATGAAGTGAATAAGCTTGATCTCTTAGAAGAAGGTAGAGAGCTTGTTGAGTCAGAAAAATTAAGAAGAGAGAGGTCATTAATGATGTTTGGAGGTTGAGTAGGATGGCTGAATAGGTGTGGCTTCAGAAAGCTCGATTAGATTAGTTTTTGAAAGGAGATCGCAATACAAGATATTTTCATGTCATGGCCACCAACAGGCAAAGCAGAAATGGGATTCATTCTATCACGACTGGGGATTCTGTTCATGAGGATCCAAGGAGAGTAAAGCTGGAGGTTTTTCTTTATTTCAACAATCATTTCATAGATGAATGGAAAAGCAAACCAACTCTAGGTGGTAGTTTTAAATCTGTAAGCAACAATATTGCATTTGTGGGGCTTGGGGTAAAATTTTCAGAATCAGAAGTTTGGAATGTCGTTAACAGTTGTGAAGGTAATAAGGCCCCAAGCCCTGATGGTTTCAATCTTGTGTGTTTTCAGAAGTATTGGAAGGTAATGAAGGGGTAGGTTATGTTGTTTATGAAAGAATTTCATGCTAATGGCAGATTGCACAGAGGTGTAAATAGCTCTTTTATAACCCTGGTCCCGAAAAAAAGTTAACACAATTGGTTTGACAGACTATAGGCTCATTAGTTACGTGGGTTCAATGTATAAGATCCTGGCTAAGGTTCTCTCTAATAGGCTAAAAATGGTGTTGCCTGAGATTATTAGTGAAACTCAATCCGTTTTCTTGAGTGGTAGAAATATCCTTGACGGTGTCTTGATTGCAACTGAAGTAGTAGAGGTGGAAAAAATTTAAAAAGATGGGTGTGGTTATTAAACTTGATTTTGAGAAGGCCTTCGACTCTGTGAATTGGGAGTTTCTCTTTTCAATATTGTCCAATTTTTGCTTTGGAATGAAGTGGATTTCATAACTCAAGGAGTGTGTATCCACAACTAAGTTATCTGTTCTTGTGAATGGCTTACCAATAGATGAGTTTCATCTCCAAAAAGGGCTTAGGTAGGGTGATCCTCTTTCCTCTCTCCTGTTCAACATCGTAGCTAAAGGTCTTAATGTGCTTGTTTCAAGAGCAGTGGAGTTGGAGCTGGTTAAAGGTGTGGAAGTGGAAGTCAATGGGGTGCTGGTGTCTCACATTCAATTTGCTGATGATTCCATCTTTTTTATGAAGCTGATGGGGCTGAAATTAGTATTATTAAAAGGATTCTTAGGTGCTTTGAGCTTGTCTCCGACCTTAAAATCAATTACCATAAGAGTGTGGTCTATGGGGTGGGCATTGAGAAAGCCATGTTGGCTGATTTTACTAATTCACTTAACTGTAAAATTCAATCCTTGCCAATTAAGTATCTCGGGCTACCTTTAGGGGGCCAATCCTAGTAGGAGGAAAACTTGGAAACCAGTCATCGATAAAATAAAAACAAAGTTGGTAGGTTGGAAAAGAAGGCTTCTCCCTTTTGCGGGAATTGACTTTGATTAAGTCTGTGCTTGCTTGTTTGCCAGTGTATTATCTCTCTTTGTTCAAGATGCCTGAAGGAGTTGCAAAGGACCTAGAGAGAATTCAAGCAGCATTCTTGTGGGGAGGCTCTGACCTGAGAAGGAAGATTCATTTAGTCAAATGGGAGGAAGTCATAGAGAGACTTGATCAAGGTGGGCTGGGAATTAGAAGGATTAGAGATGTTAATTTTTCTTTATTGGTCAAATGGTTGTGGAGGTTCGCAAATGAGACTAAGTCATTGTGAAGAAAAGTAGTTTGCAGCAAATACGCTTTGGATGCTAGTAGATGGTTGCCATCAAGGGAGGTTAGATTCAAACATTCACGGGTGTGGTCTGTTATTGTCTCTCTTGATGATTTCAATTCTTCTATGATGTTATGCTTCTTGAATAACTTTAAGATAGTAGTTGGCAATATGGAAAGGGTAAAATTCTGGGAGGATATCTGGTGTGACCATTATTGTTTGAAAGTGGAGTTCCCTAGGCTGTATAGTCTTTCTTTGGAAAAGGAAGGCACTCTGAGGAGGTTTCTTGATCTGAAAGAGGCTTCAGGGGTTTGGAACTTGTTGTTTAGAAGGGAGCTGTTTGAATGGGAAAAGTTGGAGTGGTTGAGACTTGTAGCAATTCTGTCATCTTGTCATTCAATTAGGAGGGAGGTTAGTGACTACACAAGGTGGGCTGCTACTGTCTCAGGTACCTTCTCTGTTTCTTCTCTTTATTACGTTAGCTCTTTGGTTGGGGCCGCTCATTCCATATTGAATAAGTTAGTTTGGAGTTCACTCTTGCCTCCTAAAGTGCAATCTTTTGGTTGGCTTGACTAGAAACAAAAAGTGAAGACTGTTGCATTTTTGTATTTTCATTGGCACCTCCTCCATAGCTTGTAGTTTTTGCAAGAAGTCTGAGGAATCCGTGCTTCATGTATTACTGCACTACCCCTTTGTTTGGGAAGTGTGGTTAGCCTTATTAAGATGGTGGGGTGTTGAGTGGGCCAATCCAGGTTCTGTTGAAAAAGTATTCCTTTGGTGGAAGGGTCAACCTATGAAGAAAAATGAAAAGAAGATTGGGAGGATTATTTCCCTAGCAACTCTGCAGTCCAAATGAAATCTTAGGAATGGATGTGCTTTTACGGATGTCAAACCTGTAGTTGGAGACTTAAGTGAGCTTATAAAAATCAAAGTTGCTCTATGGTTCAAAACCTCTTGCAGAGATTTCCATTACTCTGTCAATGATTTTATTTTCAATCTGAATCAGGTCAGAATATGCATTGGTGGAGGCTGAGATGGCCTTATGTTTTTTGGAGAGTGTTGTAAGTCAGAATCTGCTTTGGTGGGGGTTAGCTAGAATATGCATTGGTAGTGGTTGGAGTGAGGTCTGCTTGCTGGGCTTATAAGTAGGGTGTGCTACGAGTTGTAGCTTTTGTTCTTTTCTATTCTGTTGTGGTCCTCTGTTAGTTGCCCTGTTGTTGGTTGGACTCTAAGCTATCCCTGTTAGGTGTTGCTACTGCCTCTTGCTGTGGTTGGGTAGTGCTGCTCCAATTAGTTGCTATTGCTCTCTGGTGCTGCAGAGCTGTTTTTTGATGTTGCTGCTTGGGTGCTGAGTTTGGCCTAGCTGGTTACAATGTTGCTTTGTCCAAATATAGTTTTGTGGTTTCATAGTTTTGCTCAGTAGTGGGCTGATTTGGTGGATTGATATGCTCAACAGTGCCTGCAAATCTTGGTGGACTGTTTGTTGTTTGCTGGGTTGTGATGCTATTTGTTGCTATTGATGGATGCAATTAGGTTCTGATGTATAAAGCAGCGGGGATATCATTGATTGAAGTGTTAAGTGAACTCTGGTTTTTCTGCTGTGAATTTTTTTGTGGCTGCATTAGTCTTGGTGACTATCAAGAGGGGTGAGGGTTGAACTGCTTTGCCCAGCTATGATGTTTGGTCTGCATTAGTCGTTTGTTTGCTCAGTTGTTCTGTTTGTTTACTTTGCTTAGTAATGGCTGTTATGTTGGTCTGTTTTGTTTTTGTTTTTGTTTTTGCTTTGTTTGTTGGTTTCTCACCAACTTGGTGGTAGAAGCTTGAGTTAGCTCCAAGCTCCTCTTTATTGATGTACTTTATTACACTTAGTGTTTCATCAATAAAGTTTTTTTTTTTTGCCGAACAAAAAAATGGTCAATCGTTTCATCTTTTATTAATAAAATTTTATTTTGCCGATCAATATATATATATATATATATATATATATATATATGTTGTGCTAAGTAATCCGAACAAAAGCACAATTTGCCTTTTTTTTAATTAATATTATTTAGAAAAAGACAGTGTTTGCATAATGTGCAAGTAGATTAACATATTAATCTGTTGAATTTACATTTTAATTAGGTAAAAATTTTGGAAGTTAAACTTGTTGGCTAAACATTTTAATCCTCCACTAGAAGACAAAACTCAGATTAAAAATATTTTTTCTAAAATTTGATGATGCTAAGGTGCCGTTTCGTAACACTTTGGGTTTGTTTGGTAACGTTTACGTTTTCAGTTTATATTTACAAAAATTTTATAAACTGGTTTTTGTTTATTTTTTGTTTATTTTTAGAAAAACATAAACTACAAACGCGTTTGGTAATTGACAAAATGTTTAAAAAAAATTTAAAATATAAAAAAGAGTAAGAAATGGCAAGTGGTGACAAGTGGCGGCGGAAGACGGTAATAGAAAGTGGTGAAGGTGGGTGGTGGGTAGCGGGTGGTGGTGGGAGGGTGGTGGTGGTGGTGGTGGTGGTGGTGGTGGTGGTGGGTGGGTGGGTGGGTGACGGTGGTGGGTGGTAGCGAGTGGGTGGCGGTGGCGGTGGTGGTAGTGGTGGCAGGTGGATGGCGGATGGCGGGTGGTGGCGGGTGGGTGGCAGATGGTGGGTGGTGGCGGGTGGGTGGGTGATAGTGGTGGGTTGTGGCGGGTGGGTGGGTGGGTGGTGGTGGCAGCGGGTGGGTGGCGGGTGGTGGTGGTGGTGGGTGGTGGTGGCAGGTGGGTGGGTGGCGAATAGCGGGTGGCGGTGATGGGTGGTGGCGGGTGGGTGGTGGTGGGTGGGTGGGTGACAATGGTGGGTGGTGGCAGGTGGGTGGGTGGGTGATGGTGGTGGGTGTTGGCGGGCGGGTGGTGGTGGATGGGTGGGTGACGGTGGCGGTGGCGGGTGGTAGCGAGTGGGTGGTGGTGGTGGTGGTGGTGGTGGTGGCGGGTGGGTGGTGGTGGTGGTGGTGGTGGTGGGTGGCGGGTGGTGGTGGGTGGTGGCGGGTAGGTGGCGGGTGGTAGGTGGGTGGTGGTGGTGGGTGGTGGTTGCGGGTGGGTGGCTGGTGGTGGCGGGTGGTGGATGGTGGTGGCGGGTGGGTGGTGAGTAGTGGTGGCAAGTTGGTGACGGGTGGTGGTGGTGGCGGGCGGTGAATGGTAGTGGCGGGTGGATGGCAGGTGGGTGGTGGTGGTGGTGGTGGTGGTGGTGGTGGTGGTGGTGGCGAATGGTGTGTGGTGGTGGCGAGTGGGTGGCAGGTGGATGGTTGGTGGGTGGTGGTGGAGGGTGGTGGGTGGTGGGTGGCAGGTGGGTGGTGAGTGGTGGTGGCAGGTGGTGGTGGGGGATGGGTGATGGGTGGGTGGTGAGTGGTGGTGGCAGGTGGTGGTGGGGGATAAGTGATGGGTGGTGGTGGCGGAAGACGGTGGCGGAAAACGGTGGCGGGTGGTGGCTAGTGTTGGGTGGTAAAAAAAAAAAAAAAACACAAAACTCAAAACGGAAACACATTTTTTGTGTTTTCATTTTTTTGGCTAAATTTATAAAGTGAGACCATTGATTTATAAATCAAAAATTTTACCAAACAAGTTTTTATTTGAGTTTTAAAATTTTTGTAAATATAAACAGAAAACTGAAAACGTAAGTGTTACCAAACGGCACCTTATGTTTTCAGTTTTCTGTTTATATTTACAAAAATTTTAAAAACTCAAATAAAAACTTGTTTGGTAAATTTTTGATTTATAAATCAATGGTCTCAGTTTATAAATTTGGCCAAAAAATGAAAACACAAAAAATGAGTTTACGTTTTGAGTTTTTAGTTTTTAGTTTTTCTTTTTACCACCCAACACTAGCCACTACCCGCCACTATTTTCCACCACCGTCTTCCGCCATCACCATGCACCACCCACCCCCTACCACCACCTGCCACCACCACTCGCCACCCACCAGCCATCACCAACCACCACTCGCCACCCACCAGCCATCACCAACCACCACCCACCACCCACCTGCCACCCACCCGGCACCACCTATCACCCACCACTGCCATCCACCGCCCGCCACCACCACTCACCACCCACCTACTACCACCATCCACCACCCGCAACCACCAGCCACCTACCACCCACCTGCCGCCACCACCACCACCCACTCGCTATCACCCATCACGCGCCACCGTCACCCACCCACCCACCACCACCACCCGCTACCTACTCGCCACCACCCGTCATCCACCACCCACCCACCTGCCACTACCACCCGTCACCACCACCATCACCACCCACCACCCGCCATCGTCACCCACCCACCCATCACCACCACCTGCCACCTACTCGCCACCACCTACCACCATCGGTCATCCGCCACCCACCTGCCACCACCACCCGCCACCACCACCACCACCTACTTGCTACCACCTACCACCCGTCACCGTCACCGTCACCTACCCACCCACCACCACCACCCGCCACCTACCTGTCACCACCACCCACCCACCATCACCCGTCATCCGCCACCTACCTGCTATCGCCACCCACCTGCTACCACCACCCACCACCCACTGCCACCACCACCACCACCACCACCCACTCGTTACCACCCACCACCCGCCACCGTCACCCACCCACCCACCATCACCACCTACTTGCCACCACCCGCCACCCGCCACCCACCATCACCACTTTTCACCACCGTCTTCCGCCGCCACTTGCCACCACTTTCCACCACTGTCTTCTGCCACCATCACCCACCACCCGTCACCACCGTCTTCTGTCGCCACCACCCGTCACCACTTGTCATTTCTTACTCTCTTTTATATTTTAAAATTTTTTAAAACATTTTGTCTAAACTAAACGCGTTTGTAATTTATGTTTTTCTAAAAATAAACAAAAACCAATTTATAAAATTTTTGTAAATATAAACTGAAAACGTAAACGTTACCAAACAGACCCTAAGAAATTCATCTTGACAATTAGTTTAAATTTTTTTTTAATTCAAATTAGTTAAGTATTTTCCTACCATAAGAGCGGTACTTTTGAAACTGACTGAAAAATAAAATAAAAATAAAAACAAACAAAATTTTAAGAGATCGTAATAGATATTAAGCCCAATGAATTTAATAGTTGTAACAGATGGATGCATTAACATGCAAGCAAACACAAGCAGGGCCGACCTTGAGATTTAGGGAGACTAAGGTGAATTTCAGAAATGGAGGCCGCTCTTACATTGAAAAAAAAATTTCATGTATAAAACGGCAAGTTACAACTTTTTTTTGTTTGTTTGTTTGTTTGTAGTCACAAAAAATTTACTTGCACATATAGTCATTAAAATTATAAACAAAACAATTTAATGAAACAAAATTAGGGCAAAAAAATTAGGAAAAAATTATTCAATTAAAACTAATAAAGACCTAGGTAAAAAATTTGGGGCAAAATTATTTATTCCACTAAAATCTAATAGATAAAGAAGGTAAAAAAATATATATATATTAGGGCCCATATATTGTATGTATTGTTCTTCTTGCCCAAACACCTTTTTTTTTAAATATATATTTTTATTTTAATAAATATGGGTCAAACTACACTTATAAATAAATATGGGCTAAACCATACATAGACCTAATAAAATATTTTGGGGCCCTTAAATTGATCCTTTAAAAAAAAAAAAAAAAAAACAACAACATTGGGCCTATAATATTTTACTATATTTGAGGGCCCTATTTTTAGGCCAAAATTTTGGGGCCTAAGGCACAAGCCTTACTGGCCTTAGGCTAAGGTCGGCCCTGGACACAAAGTTGTCATGCAAAGGGGGACTATCACAGTAACCACCTTTTCCTTTGTAGACAAGTGTAGCCCCATCTTTGATTATGCACATTTTTTCTTAGGAAAATTATCCATAGGTCCTGTTTGAAATATGTGTACACTATCTAATCTAACAACTTTTTGAGTAGACTCAAAAGTCTTGTTTTTCCTCTTTTTCTCTCTGTCTCTCTGCTTTTTGCCTCATTCTTTACGTTTTCCTCTCTCTATTTTTTCTGCGTTTTCCTCTCTTTTTTTTTTTTTTTTTTATCATGGACAACGACCAGTGATCACACTTTTCTTATTCTCTTTCTCTTTCTAATAAATAGTCACTAGTGACTGATGACCACCAATGATTAAGGTTCACTGGCAACCACCAACCATCGACATCAACTCGTGACTTCATCGTCACCGATGGCGAAGAAGATGAGTAGATCTACTCAAATCTAATGAGTAGATCTACATGAGATCCGACTAGATATGAATAAAAAATAGTCGCCGGAGTACAATATTCTTTCTATATCTATTCTTTCCTTTGATTTCTCAATTTTTCTACCTTTTCTCTGTTACACAAGTCTATTTTTCTGTTTTAATGGAGAAAATTTTCAAATTTTGAATAAGTTGTTTTCGAGTATTAGTTACAGGCGGTAAAAACTGTAAAATTTTGTAGTTTCAATTTTTTTTTGGTACTAGAATGAATCATGGTTTAAAACTGTAAAATTTTGCAGTTTCATAACATTCTTTTGAACTATAAAATTTTGTAGTTTTATAACATGTTTTTCAGTTTGATTAATAAGGATAAATACTTAATAGATTTTTGCTCTGAAACTGTAACATTTTACAATTTCAAAACTTATTTTTTAGTTTGATCAATATTGGAGATTATTTGCTTAAACCCTACAAAAATTGAAAAATAACATATGTTTTTTCCATTGTTGCTGTTTTTTGTCGTTACATTTTTTTTCTTTTAGTTTATTAATATTTAGCACATTTGCTATGGTTTTTTGCTCTAATTTCTCCATTTTTTTTTTGAGAGGCAATATTCTAAACATTTCGGTGAGTCTCCAATGATGTTCTTAACGTCCAGCGAACGTTCTAGACATTCTGGTGACTTTCATTGGTGTTTATAACAGTCTAGTGAACTTCCGGCGACTTCCTGGTAATACTCCGGCGACTTTTCAGCAATACTTCGGCGACTTCCTGGTGATGTTGAACATTTCGGCAAGTCTCCGATGACCGTCTGACGGAAGTCCGATGGTGGTGGGATGTAACAGCGTCTGTAAATTTAAAAAAATAAAAATAAAAATAGGAGTTTTTTATAACAATTAAAAATATGTAGAACTAATTGGTGCAAGTTTTTTGTTTTAAGATTAGATGGGTTTTGAACCTTATATATGGGACTTATTAATAAGTTCCCCTTTTTTATTCTTTTCACATTATTATCTATTGCCCTCTTTTCTTTTCTTTTCTTTTTTTCCTTTTAGTAAATTATGTCGAAAGTCCGTAAAGTTTTCTTCTTTTTTTGATTATGTCCCTAAGCTAGATTTTCACCCAGTTAAGCTCGGTAACTTCCCAAATTAGTTCAATGCACTCTTTCCTTCACCCACACGTTTCTAAGTTCGTTGATGGATTTTTCCGATACTAGGAAAAAAAATCAGAAAAAGGGTTTTAGGGTTAATTTTATCAATTTATCTTTTAGGTTTGTCCAATATGATACACTCATATGCTAAAAATGGACCATATATAATAGAAAGACTAAACTGAACCAATTTGAGAAGTTGGAAGACTTATTTGAACATAAATTTAGTTTTGTGTCTTACTAAAAAAAAGTGCAAAGTTTAGGGGCATCTAGCATAATTTACTCTTTTCTATTTTCAAATATTTTTAGGTAAATCTGTAATACATCTCTGTGAGAAAATGCCCAATGTTTGTAACCACAAAAGCTAAAAAATTAAAATGTACTCCGAAATATTTAAGAATAGTAAAAATAATAAAATCGACTTACAATTGCTACATGTACTACAAAACATACACTACAAGAATTTGCACCTTTGAGGATCACTTTTGGCGACTAAAAAAAATTTAGTTGCCAAAAATGTCACTTTGGACAACTAAAATATGTATTAGTCGGCGTTGGTATAGGATGTAGCTACTAAAAATTTTTAGTCGGGAAATATTATTTATTGGCGACCAAATTATTATTTTGTCGGTAGAAATGTCACTTTTAGCGACTAAAATATTTATTTGTCGTCGTTAGTCCAAATTTTAGGCTACTAATTTTTTTTTTAGTTGTCATATATTATTTTTTGCCTACAAAATAAATGTTTATAGCCAAAACCCAAGTATATTTTTATGGTTACTCTGTAGCGACTAAAAAATTTAGTAGGCAAACATTATTTTTTTCCAACCAAATGGAGATTTAGTAGCCAATTACTTTTGGCAACCAATAAAATAGTCACCGTTGATTTACCTGTGGCTACCAAATAGAATAGTAGCCAATAAGCACCCTTTTGCCGACAAAAATTGATTTTAGTAGCTAAAGCTTGAAATTTTTTAGGGCGCGAACTCTTTTATTAATGCCCACCCTTTTCTCTGTTACACAACAACATTCAAACCTCTCAGACAAAGACAATCAAAGACCAAACCTCAGAGAGAAACATCTCACCGCAGCCCACCATACGGAGGACACAGCCACGGCCACCACCGCAAAGCACTACCAGCACAGTCGTAGATCACAGGTTCTCTCTCTCTCTCTCGATGTGTCTGTCTCTCTCGCTCACAGTTTCTCTTTGCGTCTGTCTGTCTATCTGTCTCTCTCTCTCCTTTCCTCTGTTTCCCCCTTTTTTGATTGTGGCTTTAGGGTTTTATATGCTTGAATCGGTTGAATTTGGTGTTCATTTTTGAAATGGGTTTGACTGTTGTGGATTGATTTCTAAGCTAGTATTGGTTTGATGTCCGAAATATGGTTTGATTTTACTAGTTTCATATATTTCCCCCTCTTTTTCCTTTCTCTTTTATTAGTTTGAGTATGAATTTGTTGCTAATATATGCACTTTCAAATTGTATCTGTAATTCTGTTTTGAAAGTGCTCCATGTTTAATGTAATTGGATAGAATGGATGCATTTGTCCGATTTCTAAAATTAGAATCACAACTGGGAGTAAATTACAAATACACTTTTGCAAATATTTTGTAGTTTTATACTGTACAATTTTTTGTACCATTTGCTGATAAATAAGAATTTCCAGTTGGTGAAAGGATATTTGGGTTGACTGACCTATGGAGTTGAATACTTATTAGAACTTTCTAAAGCAGCGATAGTTGATTTGGCTAACGGCTTCCTCATAATAAAGTAAATCAATTACTATTTGGACCATCTTTTCACTTTGTTTATATTCTAGTTATGATCATTTTTAGATCTTTGATTTTTTTATTTGTTTTTATTTTTATAACTTTAGGGAACTCCTGGAGTAACAGGATCAATGCTTTGGGACAGTGGAGTTATATTAGGGAAGTTCTTAGAGCATGCTGTAGAATCAGGGACGATGCTTCTTCAAGGCAAGAAGGTCCTTGAATTGGGATCTGGCTATGGATGAGTTGGGTAATAATAAAAACTATTTTTAAGTTCTATCTTTGTCATTATATACCGTACCATGTGAACAAACAGAGTCTATGAATGTGATTAGTAAGTGCGTAACATGAGGAGTGGAATTTTCACTCAAATTTTTCTATATGTATTTACTAATTTTATATGAAAGTCATTACTTCTCTTAAATTATGATTTTCTTCTATTGTGTTTCCAGCTGCATTGTTGCCCTTTTGGGTGCTGAAGTTATTCTTACTGATTTGCCAGATAGATTAAGGCTGTTGAGGAAAAACGTTGGAACTAATCTGTACAGAAATGTTCGCGGTTCTGCAACAGTGAGTCAACTCATTTGAGAAGAGGAGCCTGTTGTAGAATTGATTCAACCATTACCTGATTATGGCACAAAGATCTTATATATTCTCTTCTACATAACAAAGGTTTTAAAAATTGGTTGTTTCTATAACCAAGTAAGTATAATGGGTGTTACAACTCCATTGAGTGCCTGTTACGGTGCCGTTACAACTGTTATGGCTATTGTAATCAATTTTCCTAAGAACCAATACTAGCTCTGGGTTGTTGGATTTTGCACCTTCACCTTCCACATGGTGTGTCTTGACCTACGAATTTAGTTCCATGCTCCACATACATTGTCATCAAATTATCTAGTATTTGTTTAACGCTTCTAGGCCAAGTAATGATCTTTTATGAGTTGTTTTGGTTCTCATTTAAAGTTTTTGAATTTTAGAGTTTCTTTCTTCTTTTTCTTTTTCTTTTTTCCTTCTTAATTTTATATAGACTCTTATTGTGTTTTTCTCTTATTTTGGATGAAAAAAGTGCTTGGGTCGGATGTAATTTATAGTGAGGATGAGGTGATGGATTTATTGGCCACATTACTAGAACTTTGTGGCACCCAAACAACAATTATTTTGGCTGGAGAATTTTGAAATGGTACAAAATTTTAAGTTGCTTTGTTCTGCCAAAACCACGAGTGTTTTGCATTTATTTAAATTTCACGGCACAAAGTGTTCTGTCACGACCCAAACGCGCCCCTATGGGTTTAGCACCGTAACCGGCCAATAATCCGAGATTACCGAAGGCCTGCTTAACAGTAATACAGTAATACAGAGTACAGGGGCTGGCGAAAGCCAATATAGTAAATAGACAGTGTCCAATGAGCTGTGACAGTCTGTATGCCAAAAAGACTTTTCATTCAAATATATACAGTCGAACAGAACAGTATGCACATATATACACTCATTCAGTTCAGGGACCTAATCCCTATCAAACAGTACAATAACAGTCTATACAGTCGTACAAAACAGATACAGAGACAGACGGGGAAATTAAAAACACTCCTAAGCCGTAGCTCGACAGGCTCGAAACCTCGCAGTGAGGCACAGCGGTTGGCTTGACAAAACTGGAGTTTACCCCGACGCTCCTAGCTGTGGTCTGGTGCCTGGACACCTACATATATATATGAGCAGTGAGCTAAAGCCCAGTGAATAACACAATGCGTAAAGGGGTTAAGAATGAATGTCCTTACAGTAATGAAAACAGTCCATTAAATCAGTATTTCAGTCGTTCAGTCAGTACAGTCATATGTGGTACATCTATTAGCATAACAGTACAGTAAACAGTAGGTCTTAAAAGACCGAGCAGTAAATGATGGCCATCAATCAGTAACAGTAGTGGTTCCAACAAGGGAACTGACAGAGATCTCTGTAACAGTAGCAGTCAGTAACAGTGGTTGCTAAGGATGCCACAATACAGTTCAGAATAGAGGACATACATTCATTCAGTTAACAGTAATCAGTTCAGAAAGCAATACAGTTCAATCGTTCAGAAGATAATCATTTTGAACATATCTTTACACAGTTGTTACTCACAGAGTTCTGGGCTACAGTAAAGCTAGAGCGCGTCCCCAGTCGCCAATCCTACACAATTACAGATTGAACACACACTAAGCTACACAGTTGGGAAAATAATAACTTAATCCCTAACTTGCCTCGGTGTGTTCTACATTTATGTCCTCACTAAGATGCCTTAAACTAGGCCTAAGAATGCCTAGGATGAGATGAGGATACAAAGATGCACTTTAAAAGCATTTTCAGACTTTTCAGAAAACAGGGGTCACGCTCGTGCGTAGGTTACTCCGCTCGAGCAGAGATGCAGACAAAGGTTTCCGCTCGAGCGTAGACTTACCTGCTCGAGCATTCTGCCAAACAGTCAAAAGTGCTGGATAGGCGAAAATCACGCTCGATTGGGCGCTCGACACCCGCTCGAGCATGAGACACAATGTCCCGCTCGAGCGTCAATTATTCCGCTCGAGCGGACTTCAAAACAGAACAAAATGCTGGGAGCACGATTTCCACGCTCGAGCGCCAGTCACCCCGCTCAAGCGTGAGTCCAAATTCTGGAAATTCCAGATTTGAACCTCAAGCTCAAAACCAAGTTTTAAACCATAAATTTTGATCCTCTTGGGCCAATTTTCCAGAAAACACAGCAAAACTCATACTTTAACATGATTCAAAGCTCAATTTGTAAAATCAAAACCCAAGGGTGTTTCAAATAAATCCAATTCAAACCAACTTCCATGAATATGAAGAACATGCAAACATGCATGAATTGAAATCATTTCAAAGCTTCAATTTAATGCTCTAAGGAGCCAGTTGTTCCAAAACAAGATGAAAACATGGACTTAACATAACCATGAGCATGCATGAGACAATTCTCCATGGAATCAACTCAAATTCAACAATTCAAACATGCATGCAATAATTAAGCTTCAATGGCAACAATTTAACTCCAATTCATGGCCTTAGGCTCTCATCTACCATGAACCATGCACAAACTAACTTGAAAACAACAATAAGAAGATGAAGTTCTACCTTAAGTCTAGTAGTTCAAGTGTAGAAACTTAGATATGGAGATCAACCTCCAATTCCTTTAATTTCCAAGCAATTCACAAACAAAAGTTGAGATGAAATTAACTTTTCTAGTTTCTCTCTCTCTATGGTCGGCAATCACAAGGAGAAAGGCTGATGAATTGTGTGCCTAAGTATATAATAAGGCTCAAATATGTGTAACAAAGTGGCCACTAAGGGGGTAGTTTGGTATATAAGCTTAACTCTCTTGATTACTCAATTTAATCTAATTTAATCATACCAAATCGGTTTTCAGATAAAGATGCTATAAATTCACATAAATCACGATGATCATAAAACACTAATCGGTTTCAGATTCGGTCGCCGATAAGACCTTCAATTGGCAGTTTAAACACAAAGACACGAACAGATAACCAAATAACCAAACAGATAGAATTACAATAAAACAGGCATACTCAGTCAATTCAGTTTCAATTTTAGTCAGTCAGTTCAGTAGTTTATTCAGTTCACTTATCGGTCATAATCAGTTTCAGTTTAACGGTAATCAGTGCTTATTTGGTAAACAGTGACGAGGGTTGTTGCAGTGTTCAACGCGAAAATTACAGGGGAATTAAAGAGAATTTTGCCAAAAAGAGTAGGTTAGGAGTGGAATAGGTTAAAAGGACATAATGAATTTGAAAATGACAAAAGTAGGCAGAAAAGATATATGGTTGAAAATAGGACAATCTTGCTTTACATCTGCTCATACTTGGGGTTATTTGCCCCATCTCACTCAAGGTAAAAAGGAATCACATTATGATATTGTAACTAACGTAGATTAACTAACCTAATCTGTCGTTTGCTTGGTGTTAACATGAGAGTTTGATAGTTAACATGTTTTATCATTTTGTACAAGAGTAAGGAAATAGGGATTACTCTATGAATTGCAGCTCAACTGTTACAATACCTCTGGTACTGGGACTTTTGCATGCTACAAGGTGTCCCTTTGGAGATGTACTGGGCTCTGTTGGGTGTGGTTTTGGTATGTAATAATCCTATTAGCTCTTCTTTGTTGTTGTGTTCCATATGTAGGCATATGGGAATATGAATAATTTATGTTCCTTCGAAGAACCTTTGAGTAGTTCTTTTCGTGATGTTTTACAAACAATAAAATGGAGTTAAATTGGATTAATGCAAGTTGTTCCTTTAATCCCATCATTTAATTCACGGATCTTGGTAGTGTGTGGAGTGTGCTTTGAATTGATTTTTGATAAATGATTTATGTATGTGCCTCTTGTGCAATATCATTGTACTCAGTGAGCACATGTTACAGAATTTATGTTGAGATTTGTGAAGAGATTAGGGGTTCAATTAGCTTTCCTATCTAGTGGACACACTCTTGGGACTCCATTTACTGTTTGGTGAGAATATTGAACTTATTGAGCCCTTTTTAACTATTCACATATCTTTTTGGATTAGAATGTGAATAATTTTTTTAACCTGAAAAAAGCAAAAGAAATATTAGATAAAAACATAGCTGCATAGCTTTTGCAATCCCTGCACCAATTATTGACATGGATCACTCATAAATGTAAAGCAATGTTGATTATGCTTTCATCCTACGGAGATGCTAGAAACTTTTGCCTACTGGGGTCTGCTTGTTAGTCTAGTATAGTTCACCCTATACAAACATGTGGTTCTTTTTATTTTGTCTTACATGGATCTTTTGTTCTTAACTATCCTACTACTTTTGTCCCTTAAATTCTGATATGGTGGTACCATGTATTCTAGAGTTTGACTTATGAGTAGATCAATTGTTTAGGAAGTGTATAAGAAGGTCATAGTTAGATGTTGGTTTTGATGTTGAAATACTGGGTGAGTAGAATGGCATCTTGATATCTGAGGTTTTTTTTTTTTGTCATGCAGAGTTTTGGTGTTGTTCTAAAGATAATAGATGTCTTGAAGCTAAACCAAAAATAAAATAAAATAAAAGTTTTTCTAGGAATCCTCATTTTGGTACTTGTGTTTTGGAATGGAAAACTTTCCCTTGAGAACACTAATTTTTTATTTTTTGTTTTGAGCAGCCAAGAATACTAAATTTGAAAACTTGGATTTTTTTTCTTATTAGTTTTTTTTATAAGACAAAACATCAAATAATGTTAGGTGTGTACCCAATCTTTCCCGTCTCAAACACATTAATGTGAATAGGTTGTTTTGTTTGTTCACTCGTTGTTTGTTTTAGTTTGTTCCATTACCATTTATTAGGTAAGCATCTTTAATTTCTTTCAAATTTAGCGAAAAATTTAAAACGAGCCGTTGAGTTGGCAAAAATGCAAAACATCTGCCAATCTACTTAAAGAGCATCACGAACATCTCACTCTAGATTAAAAAAACTTGTGAGAGCAAGTGGTGCATTGATAGGACACACAGTTAAAGAATTAGAGAAAAAAAGTGAGAAAAAAGGAAAAAACGAGCCCCCGAGAGGCATAAATGCAAAACAACTGCCAATATACCCAAAAACCATCACCAGCACCTCGCCCTACATTAAACAAACTTGTGAGAACAAGAAGCACGTCGATAGGACGTACAGTTAAAGAATTGTAGACAAAAATGTGAAGAAAAAAAAAAGGCAAAAACGAGCCATTAGGGGGCAAAAAAACAAAAATGCCCCCGAACCACTGTACGGATGTTACGAGCAGCTTTCTCATGAAAAATAGGACCTATGGGGACAGACTGGACGTAATTAGCACATGGAGGTTGAGAGTTAAAGTAAAAAGCGCATTAAACTTAGTTAAAAAAGGGTGTTTAGGGGGCAAAAATGCAAAACAGCCCCCGAACCACAGTATAGATGTCATGGCAAGATTCCCTGTTACAAATAGGACCTGGGACAATAGACGACATGTAATTCTCACGTGTAGTTTGGAAGTTAGAGTTGAAATGCCTTAAACTTAATCGGAAAAAGGGTGTTAAGGGGATAAAAATGTGAAACAACCCCTGAAGAGCCATATGGATGTCACGGCCAACTTTCCTATGACAAATAGGACCTATGATAATAGACAGAATATAATTCGCACGTGTAGTTTGGAAATTAGAGCCGAAAACGCCTTAAACTTAATCAAAAAAAGGCGTTAAAGGGGCAAAAATGCGAAACAGTCCCTGAACCACCGTATGGATGTCACGGCCAGCTTCCCCGTGCCAAATAGGGCCTGTGACAATAGACAAAATGCAATTCGCATGTGTAGTTTGGAAGTTAGAGCCGAAAACGCCTTTAACTTAACCAAAAAAGGGCTTTAAGGGGGCAAAAATGTGAAACAACCCTTGAACTATCATATGGATGTCACGGCTAGCTTCCCCGTGACAAATAGGACTTGTGACAACAAACGTAATGTAATTAGCACGTGTAGGTTGGGAGTTAGAGCCGAAAACGAAATAAACTTAACCAAAAAAAGCGTTAAGAGGGCCAACATGCAAAACAGGCCCCGAACCACCGTATGGATGTCACGACCACCTTTCTCGCGACAAATAGGACCTGTGACAGAAGACAAAATGTAATTTTCACATGTAGGTTGGGAGTTACAGCCGAAAATGTCTTAAACTTAATCGAAAAAGGACATTAAGGGGCGAAAATGCGAAACAACCCCCGAATAACCGTATGGATGTCACGGCCACCTTTTCCATGACAAATTGGACCTATGACAATTGAAGGAATATAATTAGCATGTGTAGACTGGGAGTTAGAATCGAAAACGTTTTAAACTTAATCGACAAAGAGCGTTAAGGGAACAAAAATGCGAAACAGCACCTGAACCACCGTACGGATGTGAAGGCCACCATTCCTATGACAAATAGGACCTATGTCAATAGATGGAATGTCATTAGCACTCGTAGTTTAGGACTTAGCGCCAAAAACACATTAAACTTAACCAGAAAAGGGCGTTAAAGGGGTGAAAATGCGAAACAACCATCGAACCACTGTACAGATGTCAAGGCCACCTTCCCCGTGACAAATAGGACTTGTGACAATAGATGAAATGTAATTAGCACGTGTAGGTTGCGAGTTAGAGCCCAAAATGCATTAAACTAAACCGAAAAAGGACATTAAGGGGGCGAAAATACAAAACAGCCCTCGAACCACTGTATGGATGTCACGGCCACCTTTCTCGTGACAAATAAGACCTGTGACAGCAAAAGGAATGTAATTTGCACGTGTAGGTTAGGAGTTAGAGCCGAAAATGTCATAAACTCAACTGAAAAAGGGCGTTAAGGGGGTGAAAATACGAAATAGCCCCCGAACCACCATACAAATGTCAAGGCCACCTTCCTCATGAAAAATAGGACCTGTGAAAACAGACAGAATGTAATTAGCACGTGTAGGTTGGGAGTTAGAGCCTAAAACGCATTAAAATTAACCAAAAAAGGGTGAAAATGCGAAACAGCCCCCAAACCACCGTATGGATGTCACGGCCACCTTCCCGGTGACAAATAGGACTTATGACAATAGACGGAATATAATTAGCACATGTAGGTTGGGAGTTAGAGTAAAAAATGCCTTAAACTTAATCGAATAAGGGCGTTAAAGGTGTGAAAATGCGGAACAGCCCCTGAACCACCATACGGATGTCAAGGCTACCTTTCTCATGACAAATAAGACCTGTGAAAACAAACGGAATGTAATTAGCACGTGTAGCTTGGGAGTTAGAGCGTAAAACACATTAAACTTAACCGAAAAAGGTCGTTAAGGGGCGAAAATGCGAAACAGCCCTTGAACCACCATATGTATGTCACGGTCACCTTCCTGGTGACAAATAGGACCTGTGATAACAGATGGAATGTAATTGGCACATGTAGGTTGGGAGTTAGAGCCGAAAATTCCTTAAACTTAACCGAATAAAGGTGTTAAAGGGGAAAAAATGCGAAACAGTCCCTGAACCACCGTACAAATGTCAAGGACACCTTTCCCGTGACAAATAGGACCTGTGACAATAGATGGACCTCAAAAAAGGGCGTTAAGAGGGCGAAATTGTGAAACAGCCTCTGAACCATTATACAGATGTCATAGCCACCTTTTCCATGACAAATAGGACTGTGACAACAGACGGAATATAATTAGCACATGTAGGTTGGGAGTTAGAGCTAAAAATGCCTTAAACTTAACCGAATAAGGGCGTTAAAGGGGCGAAAATGCGAAACAACCCCCAAACCATCGTACAGATGTCAGGGCCACCTTCTTCGTGAAAAATAGCACCTTTGACAATAGACAGAATGTAATTAGCATGTGTAGGTTGGGAGTTAGAGCCGAAAACGCATTAAACTTAACCGAAAATGGATGTCAAGGGAGCGTAAATGCGAAACAGCTCTCGAACCACTGTACGGATGTCACGGCTACCTTCCCTGTGACAAATAGGACCTGTGACAATAGACAAAATGTAATTAGCACGGTTAGGTTGGGAGTTCAGAGTCGAAAACGCCTTAAACTTAACTGAAAAAGGGTATTAAGGGGAAAAATTACAAAACAACCCTCAAACCACCATATGGATGTCACGGCCAGCTTACCCATAACATATAGGACTTGTGACAAAAAACAGAATGTCATTAGCACACATAGTTTGGGAGTTAGAGCCGAAAACGCTTTCAACTTAACCAAAAAGGGCGTTAAGGGGGCAAAAAATGCGAATCAGCCCCCGAACCACCAAACAGATGTCACGGCCAGTTTTTTCATGACAAACAGGACTTGTGACAACAGACGTAATATAATTAGCACGTGTAGGTTGGGAGTTAGAGCCGAAAACGCATTAAACTTAATCGAAAAGGGCGTTAAGGGGCAAAATTATGAAACAACCCACAAACCACCATATGCATGTCATAGCCAGCTTACCCGTGACATATTGGACCTGTGACAATAGACGGAATGTCATTAGCACGTGTAGGTTGGAAGTTAGAGTCGAAAACACATTAAACTTAACCAAAAAAGGGCGTTACAAGGGCGAAATTGCGAAACAGCCCCTAAGCCACCATATGGATGTCATAGTCAGCTTACCCGTGACATATAGAACCTATGACAATAGATGCAATGTCATTAGCACACGTAGTTTGGGAGTTAGAGCCGAAAACACTTTCAACTTACCCGAAAAAGGGAGCTAATGGGGCGAAAATGCGAATCAACCCCCGAACCACCGTACGGATGTCACAGCCACCTTCCCCGTGACAAATATGACTTGTGACAACAGACAGAATGCAATTAGCACGTGTAGATTACTCATTCATTTTACTCTGAGTAGGCTAATGAGAATTAAGAAGAGTTAAAACAAACTTACAACCAAAACACTCTACCAATAAACATTTATTTTATGAAGAGGTATGCTCCTAAAAATTGTATTTTTTGTAAATTGAAATCTAGTTTGGAATAAATCTTTCATGATACATACATACGATTGTATTTCGAAAAATGATTTTTATAGATTTTTCTACCTTAAATGCATGTTATTACAACATTTTTCCTATGTCTGAATGAATTGATATTTTGTAATGGGTGCAATTGTTTTTTTATTTTTTGTAGATTGCTTTTGGCGTGGACTTGTATATAGTCTACATTTTTGTTTATGGAGGACATTTGACACTTTGTATAATCCTGCTAATTATGTCGTCCTCTGTTTTTGTGTAGATTAGCATCGATGATACATATATAACTTTTGTAATTCAATTGATAGTTGTTAGCGTGGCATATAGATCACCTTTTGTCGTGGTACAAATTATGATGGTAATTTGCATCACTCCAAATGGCCATATCGCATGGTAGTAAATATATTTTTTTTTTATGGAGGGTTGGATTTTTATATGGAAATATAATTTTAGTTTGGACAATAGTTAGTTTGTATGAAATATATATATATATATATATAGAGTTATTCATTTTTGGATTGTTGGAAGTAATATGGATTGTGGAATAATTGATAATTTTACGTTATGGAATGATTGATAAAATATGTCTTGTTTTGTTTATATGCATACTATAGGTTGAACGGAATACAGATAGGTTGTGGAGAAATTAGAATTTTGTGATAAAACATAAGAGCATTTTTTTGGGGATTAAACAATTTGTAATAAAAAAGGAAGTGCATACTTTAGTGACTAAAATGTTAGTAGCTAAAATCAAATAAAAATTTTTGGAAAACAATTATGGAGTCTACAAAACTTAATGCCAACAAAAAGTAGACATTAAGCGACTAAAACTTAAAAAAAAATCAGACATTTGGCGACTAAAATATTTTGTAGCCAAAAAACAAAACACATTTGCCAACTACAAGTTTAGTAGCAAAAAATCTGAGACTTTTGCCGACTAAATGTTTAGTAGGCAAAACACAAAATATTTGTCTACTAAAAACTTAGTAGCCAAAAAAGTCAGACTTTTAGTGACTAAAAAATTAGTAGCCAAAGAGAAAACCACACTTTAGGCGACCAAAATCTTAGTAGCCAAAAATAATCCGATATTTGGCAACTAAAATATTTTGTAGCCAAAAAATTTTTGATGAACAACAATACTATTGCCGACTAAAAGTTTAGTAGCGAAAAATGTGAGACTTTAGGCGACTAAACTTTTAGTAGCTAAAACACAATCACACTTTAGGCAACTAATATATTTAGTAGCTAAAAAAAATAATAGGAGGAACAAAAAAAAATTTGGCGACTAAATCTTTAGTAGCTAGATATAAGCAAGGTTTTTCGCGACAAAATAATTTTAGTCGCTGAAAAGGTGTAATTTAATTTTTTTCAATACTTTTGGCGACTAAAAAATTATTCGGCATTTCAGTACATTTGGCGACTAAAATAATTTTCGTCGCCAAATACCTTTCCTGACAAGCCTTCAACGACTACTCTTGCAACTGAAAAATTTAGTCGCTAAATAGTTTTGGTGACTAAAAGATGACTTTTGGTGACTAAAAATTTAGTCGCCAAAAGTGTAAATTCTTGTAGTGATATGAGCGATGGATACAAATGTGATGTAATTTTATATCTAATTTTTTAATGATTTAATGAATTGAAGATAGTTTGAATTTTATAACCACCTTTATTTTCCTAAAAGTTTACAAAATGGATAAATCTGAAAAGAAAAAAAAAATATTACCGAGTTTCAAAACCCTTTGAGTTGTGTGTTTTGTATAATAGTATAGACATTATGTTTGAAATTTCAAAAATGAAGTGGAAACAAGCTTTGCATTTGAGTCGGTTACACTTTTATTTATTTATTTTTATTCTAAAAATCTCATATTTACATAATTTGTCAGGAGGTTGTTAGAAGAGATTATAGTAATATGAGGGAATTAAATTAAAAAGAAACTAAGCTCTGGTGAATCAGTGCCATAATTATGGTTTTCGGTTACGAATCAAAACCAGCTAATGTGAACACATAGTAAGTGACAACAACTGGAGAGCCGTTACCATACCATCGAATCATGGGTTGGAATTTCATATTTTATTTGAAATTTCATTTATTGAATATATTTTTGTAGGATTTTGAATTTGTAGATAAATTTTCAAAGAAAAAAGTGAAGATTTTTAATCTTATATTTTATTTTTTATATTTTGTTTTAAATTGTTTTAATATTGGGATTTTCGTGTTTTATGAGTCGTCACTGTTCAAAGTGAAGCAACATGAACTTGAGTACGATCAAGTAATCCTAAATTTGAAAAACCAGAAAAAAAATAAATAAATAAATAAAATAAAATAAATTAACCTACATATAATTTTGCAACATTTTGTAGGAATTTAAAATTTTTCTTACATATTGATGTGATATTTATTATATCTATACAATAAGGAAGCTCTGTTTTTCAAACCAGATGGGACATCTATCTTAGGTGGCAATGTGATTGAAAGGCTGAGATTAATTTGAGGGTTGTGTCTTTTTACCTTTACCGTTGGATATATACTTCAATTTTGAAACCCATTTCAAACACATTTCAGCCTTTTCGTCATCTCTCTCTTCAAACCCATTTCACTGTTTCTCTTTACCATTGGATATACCCTTCAATTTTGAAACCCATTTCAAACACATTTCAGCCATCTCTCTTCAAACCCATCTCTCTTTCTCTCTACAGTGGTTGTATTCAAACCCATTCCTCATCACTGCTTCGGTGGTTCTTCGTTACTTCACCGGCTCTTCATTGCTTTGGTGGTTGTCGTCGGTAGCAGCTGTTCGCCTTCAGGTAACACCTCTCCCTTCCCCTCAAGATCTTAGTCCTCCTCTCTACCCAACCCCACCTCAAACTCCCCACTCTCGCCTTCAGGCAGCAGTTGTTCGTTGCTTCGGTTGTTTTTCTTTGTTGTTTTCTCTCCAATCAGATAGTTTTTTTTTAATTTTTGAAGAACGAATTTCTGTCTTCATGTCTCATGGGTTTGCTCTGTTAAAAAAAACACAGACAAAGCATTGATCGAACGAATTAGGGCAACGATTACACTGGAGATCTCCTCGAATCAGGTCCATTTCTCTCTCTAATGCTCAATGTACTTATTGGGTTTTCATTTCTCATCAAAATCTCATAAGGGTTTTCAATTTCTTCTCAGAATCACACTTCAATTTTGTTCATCTTATTCTAATTTTGTTCATCTTACTTTGTTCATCTTTCTCTCAATTTTGTTCTAACTTTTGTTCATTTTATTTTTTGTTCATCATATTTTTTGTTCATCTTAGTTTGTTGTTTTATTTTCTTTGTTCATCTTAGTTTGTTGTTTTATTTTCTTTGTTAATCTTGATCAAGAAATCAAATGTTTTGGTGACAGTTTTTGGCCAATATTTTGCGTCTGTTTTTCTATCTTTTTTTTGTGTTTCTAAGGGTTTGTATTTTGTGTTTGTGTTTGTGTTTCTAAATAAAGGCAGGGGGCATACCCCAAGGCAACCACAAGTAAGCAAAGTTTGTTTGTAGCTCATGAAAATACAACATGTTCAGGGGCCAAAGAGCTGTAGCAAAAAAAGCATATATTCCCTTGCACAGCCTGCAAGGGTAGGCTCAAAAAAACTTAGTATGAGCTTAATAATTTCAGAAAATACCCTGTCCACCCAAAAATATATTTCTTTGTATCAACAGTCTTCCAACAGTCAAAATACCCTGTCCATGACATAGAATAAAGTGAAATAAAAAGTCAACTGAATATGGCTTTAGAAACAGACCTCTTCACAAACCCATTTTAATGTTTTTGAAATAAAAAACCATTCAAAAACACATTTAAATCTAATCATTTCAGAAAATATTTACATGAAAATCACGACCTTTCCTCACCTTCTACCCAACACCACCTTTGCAGCTCTCCTTGATGGATAACATGTTAATTCATTAGAAAGTCAAAACTGCAGACATGATATCTTGCTATTAGAGAGAGGGAAAATCACGACCTTTCCTCACCTTCCACCCAACACCACCTTTGCAGCTCTCCTTGATGGATAACATGTTGATTTATTAGAAAGTCAAAACTGCAGACATGATATCTTGCTATTAGAGAGAGGATGTTAAACAAAAAAATATCACCTCTCTTTTGTTGACACAAATGAGGCTCCAAAAAATAGAATCCATGATAGTTGGCAGCAATTAAAAAAATCAACACAAAATTTAACCTACAATCCACTTATTGTTGTCGCTTGGCAAATACTCTTGGCAACCTAAAAATTTTGAGCCAAGCGACAACCTAATATCTATTTGCCAAGCGGCAACATATTGGCTCAAAATGCCCTTGGCAACCTAAAAATTAACTTAACATCCCTTTGGTGGCGGTATAGAAAGTGAAATCAGACATTTTGGTCAATAATGGGCTATTAAGGATATGTTCTCGTTAAAAGTGTTTCAAGTTCTACACCAGCCATTTGTTACATTTTGGTCAATACGTTTTTATTTGTTTTTATTTTTATATTTTTTTTTTTGGCTTTGCTGGCTGTTTGATTATTAAAAAAAATAGAGGATACTTTCATAGATTCTGAAATTGTGAGATTGAGTTTTACTTAGTTGAGTTTGGCTTGATGAAATTGTGAGATTGTGAGGCTTTCAATACATTATTTTTTGTTTACTTTTCTATCTATTTGTCCACTTCAGGTGCAAAAATATATATTTGTTGATTTCACTACTATATATGTTTCTACTCATTTGTACCCTTTGCCAAGTTGCGGTAATGTGGCATATCTAAAAATTTGTAAGAAAAATGGTAAGATTCATTAATATTATTATGTGTGTGGTTTTGATTGATTGCTTGAATTAGATGGTTTTATTCTTGGTCTAAAGAAACTAACAAATACAAAGGACAACAAATGTGCAATAACTCATGTCTTTGTCAAATTGATTCAATGAAGTTAAATTGATAGTATTGAATAATAGTAAAGTCAACTTATACCGTCTTTTGGGTATAAATAGGACAATTTCATGATTTCATTGTAAAAGAACTACATTCAAGTTTTTTTTGGCCCTTCCCTTCAAAAAAAAATTTCTCTTTAAATATTTAGTTTATACTTGAGACTTGAGCTCATTTCCCTCTTTAATACATATGGGATTACAAGATATTCTTTTGTTCATGTGATTTTCCTCATTTTTTTTTCCCTTTCTTTCTTTCTTTCTATTTCTTAATCTTGGACAATGTGGTTTTGTTGAAAGGAAAGCATTAGTTGCTATAATTGAGAATACCCATGGTGATCAGCTTCCCGATTGATACATTGTTAAGCTTACTCATTTTAGTTGTTATGTTTTTCTCATTTGACAATGCCCATTGTCTATTAAAAAGAGAAGGCTCTGTTCTTTATTTTTTATGGGACTTTTGTCTATTTGTCAAAATACAGATTGATTCAATCCAATGGTTGAGTTTGAAAACAAGGCAGAGTTTGAAAATATTGCACAAGAACATTTCAATGGTTGAGATCAATATGTGTTATTCACTTTGGATGGTGCAGATTTAGCCCTTTCATCTGCTCTTTCTCTCTCCTCTTTCATCTCTGCCCAAATCCTCTATTTTTCTCATTTCAGAGAAATCCTCCCTCTTTCATATTCTTCTCTCTCTCCGTCTACTCTCACGACAACACCGCCACTCACCAACTACTGACCACCTCTCCTCGCCTCTTGTTGTCCTCTCTTCTCTCGACTACTGACCACCGACTCTCTTCTCTCGCCCTCCTATTTCACCTCTCTCCTCTTGCGACGACATCGCAACCATTCGGAGGTAAACTACAACTTACAAATTTGTAATCCGTGATATTTTTGTGGGTTTCTTTCCTTTTGGATTTGGGTTATAGTACTGTTCATGTGGTTTGGTTGATGTTTTGAGGATTTTTATTGGGTTTAAGAGATTTTGGACTCTATGTGTATTTTTGGTTCTTGCTTGAGTTTGGTGATGGGTTTTGATTTTTTTTTTTTTTTTGAAATGGGTTTCAAAATTTTAGTGTTTTTTTTTAATTAAAAAATTACTGAAATTTTGGGAAATGTTGGTTGATTGTTTAGTTTAAATTGTTCAAAATTTGGGTTACAGTACTGGATGTGTTTGAAATGTTACAGTACTAGATGTGGTTGAAATGTTTGAAATTCTAGATGGGTTTTGTCTGCTGGAGAATTAAGGAAATGCTTGAAATTCTAGATGTTTTTCTGGTGAAGTGTTTGACTTGAGTTGTTATTGCTATTGATTTCAACATCTTTGAAGACTCAAATAAGATGGGATAGATAGCATTGAAAATTTAAACTATCTAGATAGATACATCACCCTCATACATATGTATGTACGTACATACATTCATCTATACATACAAATATAAGAATATGGTAGAGAATTGGAGAGAGAGAACATCGAGGTTTTATATGTAAAGTGGGTTTTTGAATTGGGTTGGTTTGTATGGTAAGAGAAGTTGAGCGTATTTGAAGTTTTAGAAACTTTTGATTAGTCAAAGCAGAGTACTTCCTTGATAATTAGATTCTAAGAACCTAAAGATTTTGGATCATTTTAGATGGCTCTTTCCCTGATTAGTGGTTAATTACACCCATTATGACATGGATGAGTTTTGTAAATTGGTGCTAACATTTACCCACAAACAGGGCATGTATCTTTCCTTGAGGTGATGTCTTCCTTTATATCTTTCACTAGGATTCTGTTTTGTAAATGAGTTTTGTTTCACCAGGATTGTGTTATGCATGGATTGTTGAATGGTGAAGTCTGAGCACATTCTCTTTCATGTCTTTTATCCTTTTTCCCTGGCCAATATTTAGTGTCTTGGGCCTTAAGAAAAAGAACCTAAAGATTTTAAATGCTCAGATTTTCCATATCTGAGCATTTAATAGGCCTCTATAGAAATACCTGCAATTAGCATTGATGTGTCCTTATTATTGGGGGCTAATTAGAAATATTGTTTTCATGTTTATTATCTTAATAACACACATGAATTGCTGTACTATTTTGTTTAATTAACTATCAATATCATTCTTACATGGATCTTTCCCTAATTAGTGGTTAATTATACCCATTATGACATGAATGAGTTTTGTAAATTGTTGCTAAAATTTACCCACAAACAAGTGTTATGCATGGATTTTTGAATCGATTTTTGAATTGGTGCTAACATTCTCTTTCCTTAGGATTTTTGAATTGGTGTTAATTATGCACTAGGATTGTGTTATGACATTTACCCACAAATAGGTTATGTAAATTGGTGCTAACATTTACCCACAAACAGGTTATCTTTCCCTGACGTGTTATGTTTCACTAGGATTGTGTTATGTATGGATTTTTGAATGGTGAAGTCTGAGCACATTCTCTTTCATATCTTTTATTCTTTTTCCCTAGCCAAGGAAGCTATGTATTTGATTCTTGATGGGAACTTTGTTTAAATTTACAATATTTATTCTTGATGGGACTTTTTTATTATTACTTACATTTACAATATTTATTACTCTTATCAGGTTATGTACATATACACATATACACATATGTATAATATATTTATTCCATAGTGGCAATCCTGGGAAGTCACCTGATTTTGTGGCAGACCAAACTAACTTATCAGCTTGAAGTGTAAGGAATAACCATTTCATCTCATCTCATCTCATTCCAGTGAACCAAATAAAGCATAAATGAGACTGAAGTCACCTGATTACTGTTTTGATAAATGATTTGGGTGATTTTGATAAATGTGTGAATTGGGTTTCCTTTTTTAACATGAAAAGTAATGTTCGGTGATCTTTTGTTTTTATTTGATTGTTAAAAATTAGGGTTATAGTGAGAAAGAAATAGCCCATTGTACTTAACTTATGGCACAATTAAGTAATCAAATAGTCATTGTACAGCCCGTTGTTATTTAAACCCAATCTATTTATAGCATTATTAAATGAGTTATTTCTTCACTACAGGTTTGTGGTGTTTCAATCTTTGATTAATCTCATTAACAAAAGTCTTCTTATTTACATAGAATCCTCTAATTGGTTGTTTATAATTTCATCATTATCAGTTGGTTTAACAGAGAAGCCTTCTATTTGTTAGTCTACTTTCAAATTCTATTTTTTTTCATAGTGTAATGATTTAACTATGTTTATTGTGGAATCTAATTTCTTTTTGTTCTTGGTATTATTGATTGGCAGGTTATTGATATTGATATAAAACAGTGCATCTTTAGCTTAAATTTTATATTATTGATATTGGCACGTTTAGAATTTTATATTATTTTGTGTGCGGTTTTGATTGATTGCTTGAATTAGATGGTTTGATTCTTGGTCTAAAGAAACTAACAAAATGCATAGGAGAACAATGTGTAATAACTCATGTCTTTGTCAAATTGATTCAATTCAGTTAAATTGATAGTGTTGGGCAATAGGAAAATCAACTTATATTGTCTTTTGGGTAGAAATATGATAGTTTCATGATTTCATTGTAAAAGAACAACATTTCATCGTAAAAGAACCACATGTGCCTATGACATTCCAAGTTTATAAAAATAAAAATAAAAAACCACATTCAAGTTTTTTTTAGAGAATGTTTTAGATCACAACTTTGAGCACTCAAGTACAATCTCTTCAATCATTCCAATTTTTTATCTTATTTGAGGTTGTGGTAATTTTCACTTTATGGTTAAGCCTTCTAATTGTTGAATTTAAAAAGGCCTTCTAATCATTTCATTAGGTACTACCTAAATATAAAACTTTATTACACATAAATTGTTTGATCTCTTCTCATCACTAACATAAATTGTTTTGTTTTTTGTGAATTCTTGGGACTCAATTAGAGTGATATATTTTGACTTTGACTTTTAAATTTGTTTTTTCCTTCAAATTTCAAGCGTATAAAAGTGGCAATTATCCATGATATTGCAGAACATAACATCTTTGTATTTAAATTTTTTTATTGGGTTTTTCATTTCGCATTCTATTGCTGTGATGAGTATATTGAAGAAAAACAGTGATAGTGAGAATTTTGAGTAAATTGTTGTATAATAATTAATTGGACAAAGCTTTTTGTTATGAGCCTGCCTGTAATGGGATTCTAAATTAGATGTAATTATTTATTTTCATTTGTTTTCATGTATTATCTAAATTGTTAAATTCTTCATGTTGAATTGGAAAAGGAAAAGAAAGAAGAGTTATACTTAGCAATTCATATTCATTAAGTAGCAACATGTGAACTCACAAGTTATGATATACACTAAATTGAAAGGTGCTTGATCATATGTTTAATTCCTGTTAATTCATTGTTATTGGTTTATTTGTTTTTCAAAGGTATTTTGATATGATTGTTCCTGTTATGATTTCTTTTAATTGATTTTTTAAAGTGAATTTTTGTTGCAGGTGACTAATCCACCTTACAAATGTTGGATGATCAATTTTTCTTCTTTTTTATTTTTTTTTTATTTTTTTTTTTTTAAAGCTAGGATGGTTACTCTTTTGTACCAAAATGTTCACTCAGTTATAATACTAATTTAGACATATTCTTTTATTGAAGATTGCCCCGTTTTAATTCACTGTACATGTGTTATTTTGGCGTAAATATCTTTGCTTATGTTGTAGACAACATTTTTATTTTATAAATTTGCTATTTAAACTTTAATTATGAAGTTTGCCAAAACTGTAATTTGCTCTTTCGACTTTTGTGTAAAGTTTTGTATTGCAATAAAATTGTTGTCATTTTGAATTAATTTATTACAATTGATTTTTTGTAGCAGTGAAATTGTTATCATTTTGAATTGATTTGTTTTAATTAATTTTTGTGAAGTATGTGATACCAACATTATTTACACCGTGCCTTCAGGCACGGACATGCACTAGTTATTAAATGAGTCTGGTGTTTAAAATTTCAAAGTTTTATTATTACATAATATAGTTAATAAAAAAATTGTAAGAATTATTAGTTTATGTAATATTTTCTTTGATTAGGGTGTGTTTGATTTACATATAAAAAGATTTAATAAATATAATTAGAATGGATTAAATTAAACAGGATGGGAAAGAAAATTTTGTCCATTTGTCCCCGTTTTGCTTTCTTATCGAATAGCAAAATTCACACTTGAAGGGCAAGTAATGCCGGAACATTCAAATCAAGATCACCCTTTTTTTCATACTTAGATTACTCTTATGTAATTGTGGATTTCAAATTTTATAAAAAAAAAAATTTTCTTTTACTTTTGAACAGTACATTCATATACATTTTAGTCTTTGTAACGGTTGATTTTAAATTTTATAATTTTTTTTTTAAAACTTTTTAACAGCACACTCATATACATTTCAGTCTTGAATTATACTTATGTAATGTTTGATTTTTAATTTTTTAATTTTTTTCAAATTTTGCACACTCATATCATATTCACATAATCCATATTCATGCATGCCTTTCTTGCACCTACACACACACTGAATGAGAAATTGAAATATTTTATTTTTCTAAAAATAAATACTTAATTAAGCCAATCCTGTTACAAAATGGATCCAATAAGAGTTGGGTCCTCATTTACATTATTTTAATTATTTTATTTTATTTTTAGTGATTTTTATTTATTTGTGTCAAAAAAAATATTTTCAGCTCGTCATGGTGTAAAAGAATTTTTTAAAATTTTAAAAATCCAAAAAAAAAGAGTTAATTTAAACCTAAAAAGTAACTTTTTTTTTTAATTTTTTATTAGTCTAGTCTAGTAAATCTTACAAGTCTAAATTTTTTTTAGAGAAATTATCGATTAGCGTGATTTTTCAAAAATAATTATTAATTGATGAAAAAAACTCATAATTTTAATTATTAGAATTTATAAAATTTATCATTAATTTAAAAAAACTACAAACAAACACTGAACAGTAATTTTCTTTTTTTTTTAAAAAAAACTATTAGAATTAAAAAAATCAATCCCAAACCAAACATTCATGCAGAACCCACAAGCTATTGGCCCTATTTGGTAGGGCTTATTTTTAGCTTATTTCAGCTTTTAGCTTAATTTAAACTATTTTGATGTATTTGGTTCAGCTTAACAATGCAGATTATAACTTTTGTAAATCAAAAATTAACTTATTCTTTGAGTGGGGAAGAGAAACTTAATTTATAAGTCAAAAATCAGCTTATGCTCACAGCTATAAGTCATAATCTATTAAGCTATAATGTATAATCACTTTCTGACAGCTCTACCAAACGAGGCTGGCAGATTATGGCTTTTGGTGAGGGATAATTGATGATACAGTTACTACACAACGGGTCCCAGGTGGAATGGGTAGGACTAATCCACGCTTCTTCAACCGGTAACGGAGTGTTCAAGCCCACCAAAAAACCTGCACAGGAGTTCAATGGGGAACGGGGAGTCCCCCAGCGAACCCTCCGACGAGCAAGTTAGAGAGAGAGAGAGAGAAGTGAAATGTGGAGAGATGAATTGGAGATAGAAAACTTAACCTTCTTCTTGTCTTCAACGTTTGCTTATATCCTTTGGTCATCATTTCGCTGTCCCTTCCGACCTGCCATCTTGGCCGAAAGTCTATGCTATAGCTTACCTTGTTCAAGGTAAGGGGGTGCTGCTCCGACGGAGAGGTGTTGTCGTAATAAATGCTGTGATGGGTTGCATTAATGGTGATGTGCAGTGGCAATAACTTTGCAGATCTTTGTCTACTGATGTGGCTTGTCCTTTACCTACCGTATGTCTGAATGTCATTGGCTCTTTATGCTACATTGGATTCCAGCTGTTCTGGCCTTGACCAGCTGGGTTATGTATTGGGCTCCAAGTGATGGGCTTGGGTTGTTCATAGTGGGCTATGGCCTTTATGAGCTTACCCACGTCAGTAGTCCCCATTCCCGAGGGCAGCTTTAGTCCAACGAAGGGAATACTAATGAAGAGAATGAGGGTGTTAGAGATTGGCAGAATGGAGGTCGACCAGCAAGGGCGACCGAGTGGGTAGACTGACCGCGAGGTGGGCCGACCGTGAGGTGGACCGAGTGGAAGGGAGGACCATGAGGTGGACCGACCGTGAGGTGGACCATGAGGTGGATCGACCGCAAATCGTGGCTGAATGGAAGGGCCGACCACGAGGAGGGCTGACCGCGAAGGTTAGCTGAGTAGGAGGGCCGACCGCAAAGGGTAAGATGGAAGGGCGCGGGGCTCAAGAGGCGGCGTGTCACGTGGTGATTTAAAGTGGAAAAGACAGGGTGAGGGGAGGAGACAGTGGATCGTGGTCGTACACGTGGCAACATCTCGTAGGGGGGAGATTAGGCGTTGGATCAGAAATGAAACGATAAGTCATTATGGGTGTTGAAAAGACAGTTTTGGCGAATGTTTTGAAAAGTTTTCAAACTGGCGCAAATTAATTGCGACCCTTGGAATACGGGCAAGCTTTGGGCGTTTGACATTATTCGATTTACCTACTTCTTTGTGAAAAATCAAAACATCCCAAGTGTTATCATCTTTGTTGCTGACGATACACCTCTGCAACATTTTTTCAATTTCATTGTACCTGCATCCGAAACGATTCGAAGACATACCATAGAAATGGCCCAAGAAGAAGTTGTGAATGTCAGGGTGGATCCGCTTGGTGATAACGACGCAGTGGAGTTAGCAAAGCAGTATAGGACGGAGAGGCAAATGGAGAGGGTGGGGGAACTGGTTGTACGATCTCATGCTTCCACCATGATAGCAGCTCCGAAGCCAATCAGCCAGGCTGAACCAGATCACTGGCACACGAAGGCTGACAAATCGACGGTTACCGCGGCGGAGTTGGAGGCTATTCGCGAAAAATACCAGGTGCCGACTGAAATAGAGTTATTGTTGCCGACGTCAGCGGAAAGGCCATCTGACACAAGATCGGGGGAGTTTGCCCTTTACGAGGAAGCATTGAAGGGAGGACTGAGGCTACCACTGCCGCAAGTGGTGGTAGATGTCCTGAACCGTTTGGAAGCGGCACCGGGCCAACTAATACCCAACGCATGGAAGATTGTATTGGCCTGTGCAAGCGTGTGGCCGAAGGCGAACAAAGGGGCGGCCATGACAGTAGACGAATTCTTCGCATGTTATAAGGCCTCAGGACAACAAGTGACTTGGGTGACGTTGCAGGCGGCGGCAGGGAGGGGTCTGGTGGTGGGGCTGCCGTCATCAATTAAAGGTTGGAGGCCGCGGTGGTTCTATGCGTCTGCGAATGGAGGGGCTGGGGTGCGCACGATGTGGAGAGTGCCCACCAAATTTGTAGAGCCAAAACTGGGAGCAGCGGCAGAGGAGAGAATAAAGAAGGTGAAGGTATGGCGGGAGAAGGAGGGGGTCAGGTGGGACGAGCTCGTTCAACCTTCAGCCTTGTTTGCGGCGGGATTGGGCCCTCAGCCGAGCGTTGGAGATCTGGGGCGGGCTGAACTAGAGGTGAGGAGGAAAGCGCAAGAGGCTGAGGATATGGCCATCATTGCCAAAGCCAGTAAGTTCAAGGAGGCGCAGGATGACCGACTGCATAAGCCGATCGCGCGGAAGAGGATCCGACCGCGCCCAAAATCGCTGGAGGAAAAAGACTTGGGTGAGTCTGAGCCACGACCGCCCCCGATTGATCCTTTGAAACAGAGGGCCAAGGAGATGGGCAGTGTGGGGAAGAAGAAAAGAAAGGTGAGGAGGGGTGATGGGGGAGCCTGCCTTGAAGAAGATGAGGGAAGTGATGGCAGAAGAGACCAGCGTGACCAAGGAGGCAGAGAAGGGGGGAATGGAGGAGACCCCAGGAGGGGTGATCGTTCCAGAAGTGGTGGAGATCGCCTCAGAGAGAGTGGAGGTCGTCCCAATAATGGTGGAGATCGCCTCAGAGGTGGCGAGGGTTGCCCCCGAAGTGCAAGTAGAAGGTGGGGCAACTGGCCCTGAGCCAAGGGGAGGAGAACAGCCCCAAGGGGGTCTTGCGCCCCAAGGAGGGGGTGTCGGGCTGACGACTGGGATCTACCACGCTTGCGCAGTGGCTGGGCGGCTAGAGGGAGAAGAAGGCCCAGCCAGGGCTGGTGCAGATCGCCTTGTGGGGATCGTGGATGAGGCAGCCGTGCGCTTAGTAGCCAGATTCAATGAGGCTGAGTTACTGAGGGGGTTATGCTCTGCTCAAATGGAGGTAACCACCTTAGCATGAGCTCTGCTGAGAAAGGCGGCGGCTGCAAAGATGAAGACAGACAAGGCCCAGGCTCAACTTGCAAGTTTGAAGGAGGAGCGTGCAGGCTGGGAGGGTGCCCATGCTGAGCTGCGAGCGGTCAAGTTGGAGCTGGAGAACGAATGCCGCTAGGTTGTGTCGCTCGAGTTCTAACTGGCAGGCGAGTACAAGAAGTTGGGAGATGCTCAAAAGGACTGCGCGGTCGCCATCGAACGATTTGAAGAGGCTATGACCAGCAATGAAAATCTGCGTGCCCAGCAGATCAAGGAAAAAAAAGACGCAGACCTGGAGATTTCTGGGCTGCAGAAGGAGCTGGAAGATGAGAGTGTTAAGGCAGTGCAGGTGAGGGAAGGCCTGCAGAAGGAGTTGCATGAAGAGAGGGCTAAGGCTGCTGCTGAAAGGGCGACCCTGCAGAGAGAGTTGGAGGAAGAGAGGGCTAAGGCAGCCTCTGAAAGAGCGACCCTGCAGAAAGAGTTGGAGGAGAAGAGGGCCAAGGCAGCCTCTGAAAGGGCGGCATACCCCGATCTGTGTGTTGCAACAGTGGATCAGTTCAAGGGGTCTGCCGAATTTCAGATGGCAGTTGATGCCGTGGTTGCCAGCAGCTTGGCGAATGAGGAGTCTGGGGAGGCGGGCCCATCGAGAACGACCGCTGGGGCCAGGACTGAGGCAGAAGTTATTGAGAGTTTCCAGCGGTCAGACTTCTATAAGCACGAAATGGTTGAGTTCTGGGACAGTGGCTGGAAAATGTTCAAGCGTAAAGCTGAAAAGCTGTTCCCAGGCTTAGACCTCAGTAGTGTAAAAATTGACGAAGACGATGTGGCCCAGACCCCCCTGGATGAGGGGATTGAAGAAGAAGACCTCGTTTCCAGTGAGGAGGAATAATTGAAGAAGAAGGAGAAGACCTTGTACATAGAGTTGTTTTTTTTTTTTTTTTTTTTTTTTTTTTTTTTTTTTTTGAAATGCTGCAATGAACTTATGTACCAGTTGGTGAATAAATGAAATTTGAGTTGTGTTTTAAGTTCATTACTTTTGCTTGTGCATCTAGAATGTATAAATTATTGTGAAGTGTAAAATGTAAGGAAAACTCAATGTAAAGTGAATTTTAATTTGTAAGAAAAATTCAACGCAGAGTGAATGTGAGAGAACTCAATGCTGAGTAAATTTTAACTTGTAAGAAAAATTCAATGTAGAGTGAATGTGAGAGAACTCAATGCAGAGTGAATTTTAGCTTGTAAGAAAAAATTCAATGCAGAGCAGTCTGGTCGACCTCTTCATGCTCAGTCTGGCTGAGGCTTTTTGTGACTCGGTCTGGGTGAGGCTTGTTGTGACTCGGTCTGGCCAAGCTCTTCATGCTCAGTCTGGCTGAGGCTTTTTGTGCTTAGTTTGGCTGAGGCTTTTTTGTGACTCGGTCTGGCCGAGCTCTTCATGCTCAGTCTGGCTGGGGCTTTTTGTGCTGTGCTCAGTCTGGCTGAGACTTTTTGTGACTCGGTCTGGCCGAGCTCTTTATGCTCAGTCTGGCTGAGGCTTTTTGTGCTCAGTCTGGCTGAGGTTTTTTGTGACTCGGTCTGGCCGAGCTCTTCATGCTTAGTCTGGCTGAGGCTTTTTGTGCTCAGTCTGGCTGAGGCTGCAATCAAAGGGTTATTGGAATACCACAGATAGTTGAGATATAAGCTTGATGTTATACAAAGTGTAGCCCGTTGGGTCATAAATTTACATCATATGCGAAATAATGAGAACGTTCAGGTGTGCAGATTGTCAGAAAGGACATACACCAATTGGACAATACAAAAAATACAAGTTTTATTGATAATACCGCTTCAAATGCTCAGCATTCCAAGGATGGTGGAGGTCTCGGCCTTCTATATCCTGAAGTCGGCAAGTGCCTGGGCGAGGTCTGGCTTTGACAACGTAAGGTCCTTCCCATTTAGCTGCCAGCTTGCCCTCAGTCGGATTCTTGGTGGCGAGGGTTACTTCGCATAAGACAAGGTCCCCTACGGCGGACTCCCTTGGTCGGACTCTGCAGTTGTAGTGTGTTCTCATTTTCTGTTGGTAGGAGGCTAGTCTGACAACAGTGGTTTCTCTGAGCTCTTCAATTAGGTCATGGTCTGCCCGACGGAGCTCTTCGGCCAGTTCAGGGTTCAGGTGTGAGACCCCTGGGGTAGGCAAGCCGACTTCCACTGGGATGACCGCCTCAGCGCTGTATGTTAAGCGAAAGGGGGTCTCCCCAGTGGGTGTCCGAGCAGTAGTATGGTAAGCCCAGAGTACATTCGGTAATTCCTCAGCCCAAAATCCTTTAGCTGCTTCTAGCTTAGTTTTGATGATCTTCAGAAGGGAACGATTGGTGACCTCGACTTGGCCATTGGCTTGGGGATGACCTGGGGAGGAAAAACAGGGTTGAATCTGGAGGTCTACACAGAACTTCTTGTACTTGGCGTTGTCGAATTATTTGCCGTTGTCAGAGACGATGGCTTGAGGGATGTCAAACCTACATACGATCGATTGCTAGATGAATTTGGTTGTGTTCCGTTCGGTAATGGTGGCAAGGGGTTCTGCTTCTACCCACTTGGTGAAGTAATCAATGGCGACAATCGCGAACTTGGTCTGGCCTCGGCCGATGGAAAGTGGACCAACTAAATCGATCCCCCATTTGGCGAACGGATAAGGACTATAAAGTGTGATCAACTCAGTGGGAGGAGCATGAGAGATGTTGGCGAAGCGTTGACATTTATCGCATTTGAGCACGAAGTCGGTGGCATCTTGGTTGAGGGTAGGCCAGAAATATCCAGTGCGAAGGATTTTGTGGGCTAGGGACCGGCCACCTGAATGATTACCGCAGATACCCTCATGGATTTCTCGCATCACACAGGTTGCTTGAGCTGGACTGAGGCATCGGAGATACGGGCGTGAAAAACCACGTTTGTACAAGACACCACTGACGAGGATGTAATTGGCAGACCGGGCCTTAACTTTGGCGGCTTGCTGTTGGTCATCTGGAAGTTCCCCCATTGTAAAAAATAGAAAGATGTCTGACGCCCAAAGGATAGGCTCATTCTGGAGGAACTGCACTTCTTGCTGATCGGGAGAAATGGCAGGGTGGGCTAAGTACTCGAGACGGACACCATGACTGAGGTCGGACTGGTCTGCAGAAGCCAACTGAGCCATCTCGTCTGCCTTTGAGTTTTTCGCCCGAGGAATGTGCTGAATGTGGAAGGTATTGAAGAGGCGAACAAAGGGAATAACAATATCCCTGTAAGCCCGCATTGTGTCCTCCTTTGCATCGAATTCCCCCGTAATTTGTCCGACAATGAGCTGGGAGTCGCTGAACACTCGGATGTGGCTGACACCAATGTCCTTGGCTAGGCGGAGCCCTGCTATCAATGCCTCATATTCGGCCTCATTGTTACTGACATCGAACAAGAAACAGAGAGCACATTTGAAATAACCACCCTCAAGGGCAGTGAGGATAAGGCCAGCCTCATTGCCTTCTCTGCGGGATGATCCGTCGACATTGAGAGTCCAAGAATGAGGGTCCTCTGGCTCGGTAGGGGTTGGTGGGGGTGGAATGGCTGTGGTTGGGGTAGGATTAGTGAACTCCAAGATGAAGTCGGCGACAGCCTGCCCTTTAATTGCTGTTCGTGGTCGGCAGGAGATGTTAAACTGGCTGAGTTCCACCGACCATTACATGAGTCTGCCAGAGAGCTCTGGTTGCTGTATTACCTTCTTTAAAGGTTGGTCGGTGAGGGCCACTATTGAATGGGCTTGGAAGTAAGGACGGAGTCGTCTGGAGGCGGTGACCAAGGCCAAGGACAATTTTTCTAATAGTGGGTAATTCTGCTCGGCGCCCTTAAGGGCCCGACTGATGTAGTAGACCAGCCGTTGAATAGAGTCGTCTTCCCTGATAAGAGTTGCACTGACTACGGTGCTTGAAACGGCTAAATAGAGGAAGAGGGGTTCGCCCATGATTACTTGAGAAATGAGGGGGGGTTGGCCATGCACTGCTTCAACTGTTGAAAGGCCTCTTCGGACTCGGTCGTCCATTCAAAAGTTTTCCGAAGAACTTTGAAGAAGGGGAGGCGCTTATCCGTTGCACGGGAAATGAAGCGGTTGAGGGCGACAACTCGACCAGTGAGTCTCTTAACCTCCTTAACCGTTCTGGGTGACTGCATTTCAACCAAGGCCTTGATCTTCTCAGGGTTAGCTTCAATGCCCCGCTGACTGACTATGAAACCCAAGAACTTCCCAGATCCTACGCCGAAGGCGCACTTTTCCGAGTTGAGTTTCATTTGGTACTTCCGTAGGGTGGCGAAGGTCTCTCGCAGGTCGGTCAGATGGTCAGCGGAGAGTTTGTTCTTGACTAGCATATCATCGACATATACTTTCATGTTTCGACCGATCTGATTATGGAAAACGGCGTTGACCAGCCGTTGGTAGGTGGCCCCAGCATTTTTCAGTCCAAATGGCATCACTTGGTAATGGTAAGTGCCTCGGTCGGTAATGAAGGAGGTGTGTTCCCGATCAGATGGGTGCATCAGAATTTGGTTATACCCGGAGAAGGCATCCATGAAGCTGAGCATCTGGTGACCGACCGTGACGTCGACCAACAGATCTATGTGGGGGAGTGGATAACTGTCTTTGGGGCAAGCTCGGTTGAGGTCTGAGTAGTCGACACAGAGTCGCCACTTACCATTGCTCTTGCGGACCAGGACCACGTTTGACAACCATCTAGGGTAGTCCACGTTTTTAATGAATTGTGCCTCAAGGAGCTTGTCAACCTCTGCGGCAATAAGAGTATTGCGCTCAGGATGAAAGATGCGCTGTTTCTAGCGGTAAGGTCGGAAATGGGGTTCAATGCTGAGGCGATGGGTTATGAAGGAGGGGTCAATACCCGGCATGTCTGAATGGGTCCAGGAAAAGACATCATTGTGCTCGGTCAGGAGGGCAGTAAGGTTGGCCTTTGCTTGGGGGGATAGTTAGCTGCCGATTTTGGCAGTTTTCATTGGGTTGGTGGGGTCGATGGGAACCTCCACGAGTTCCTCCACAGGTTCACCTCTGACCAACTCGTCCTCATCTCAGACGTCAAGTCCTTCAATGATCATAGCTTCCTTCAGCTTGACTTCTTTTAGTGAGGCAACATAGCATTCCCTGGCCACGGTCTACTCTCCCTTTACAGTTCCGACCCCCAGATTGGTGGGAAACTTAACGGCAAGGTGATAAGTTGATGTGATAGCTTGAAAGGCATTTAAGGCAGTACGGCCAAGGATGATGTTGTAGGCGGATGGGCAGTCGACAACAAGGAAAGTGAGCAACTTTGTAGTCTGCCGTGGGTACTCGCCGATTGTGATGGGAAGATCAATGAAGCTGATGGAGGTGACCCGGTCGCCAGTGAAACCAACCAAAGGAGTTTGGAGAGGAGACAGACTTTCCTCTCCAATTTTGAGCTGGCGAAAGCAGTTGAGAAAGATGATGTCTGAAGAACTGCCGTTGTCGATGAGAACTCGTCTGACCTTGTAGTTGGAGAGGAGGACAGAAATGACAAGAGGGTCATCATGAGGGTAGCAAATGCCTTGTAACAACCCTCGTCACTGTTTACCAATTAACCACTAATTACTGCTAAACTGAGACTGATTATGATTGGTAACTGAACTGATTAAAGTATTGAACTGACTGATTGAAATCTGGAACTGAATTGATTAAGTATATCTGTTTAATTGTATGTCTATCTGTTGACTGTTTGATTATCTGTTCATGTCTTTGTGTTTAAATTGCGAATTGAAGGCCTTATCGGCAGCCGAATCTGAAATTGATTGATGATTTGTGATCCTTAGAATTAATGTGATTTTATGGCATATTCAGTTAAAATGTGATTTGGTATGATTAAATTGGATCAATATTGATAAATTACATATATTGGCCTTAATTACAACTTTGCCATTGAGTGGGCCACTACATCAAACTTTGTCTAAGGCTTAGTCTTGCATTACACAACTCTTCCTCAGCCATTTTGAGAGCATAACCGACTAGAGTGAGAGAGTGAGAGGAAAAGAGTGTTTTCAACTTGAATTCATCAATTTTAGTTTGGAGATTTGAAGGAAGTGAAGAGAGATTGCATAATTGAGCCTCCTTGCTTTTGATTCAAGACTTAAGGTAGAGATTGTATCTTCTTGTTCTTGTAATCAAGTCATATGTTGCATGGTTTATGGAAGTTTAGAGGTTAAGGGCATGAATTAACTTTAAATTGTTGAATTGGAGCTCATTCCATGCATGCATGTTTGAATTGTTGAGTTGTGAGTTGATTTCATGATAAAATGTTATATGCATGTTCATATTGTGTTTAAGTCCATGATTTCATCTTGTCCTTGGAAGAATTGGCTCATTAGAGCATGAAATTAAAGCTTTGAAATGGTTTAAATTCATGCATGTTATGTTTGAATTATATTCTTGAAAATTGGTTTGAAATTGAGTTGTTTGAAACACCCTTGGGCTTTGATTTTACAATTGAGCTTTGGAATCATGTTAAACTATGAGTTTTGGGATGTTTTCTGAAAAATTGGCCCAAGAGGATCGAAATTTATGTTTGAAAAGTTGAATTTGAGCTTGAGGTTCAAATCTGGGAATTCCAGATTTTGAACCCACGCTCAAGCGGGGTGACTGGCTCTCGAGCGTGAAATTCGTGCTCCTAGTACTTTGCACTGTTTTGAAGTTCGCTCGAGCGGAATAATTGACACTCGAGTGGGACATTGTGTCTCATGCTCGAGCGGATGTCGAGCGCCCAATCGAGCGTAATTTTCACCTATCCAGCACTTTTGACTATTTTGCAGAACGCTCGAGCGGGTAAGTCTGCGCTCGAGCGGAAACCTTTGTCTGCATGTTCGCTCGAGCGGAGTAACCTACGCTAGAGCGTGACCCCTATTTTCTGAAAATTCTGAAAATGCTTTTAAAGTGCATCTTTGCATCCTCATCTCATCCTAGGCATTATTAGGCCTAGTTTAAGGCATCTTAATGAGGATATAGATGTAGAACACATCGAGGCAAATTAAGAATAAAGTTATTATCTTTCCCAACTGTGTAGCTTAGTGTGTGTTCAATCTGTAACTGTGTAGGGTTGGTGACCGGGGACGCGCTCTAGCTCTACTGTAGCCCAGAACTCTGTGAGTAACAACTGTGTAAAGATATGTTCAAAATGATTATCTTCTGAACAATTGAACTGTACTGCTTTCTGAACTGATACTGTTAATTGAATGAATGTATGTCCTATATTCTGAACTGTATTGTGGCATCCTTAACAACTACTGTTTTGTGTTACTGTTACAGAGATCTCTGTCGGTTCCCTTGTTAGAACCACTACTGTTACTGATTGATGGCCATCATTTACTGTTCGATCTTTTAAGGCTTACTGTTTACTGTACTGTTATGCTAATGGATGTACCATATATGACTAAATGACTGATATACTGAATTAACGAACTATTTTCATTACTGTAAGGACATTCATTCTTAACCTCTTTACACATTACGTTATTCACTAGGCTTTAGCTCACTGCTCATATATATATGTAGGTGTACAGGCACCAGGCCGTGGTTAGAAGCGGCGGGGTAAGCTCCAGTTTTGTCAAGCTAACCATTGTGCCTCACTGCGAGATTCCGAGCCTGTCGAGTTATGGCTTAGGGGTGTTTTAATTTCCCCGCCTGTCTCTGTATCTGTTCGTATAACTGTATAGACTGTTACCGTACTGTTTAATAGGGATTAGGTCCCTGAACTGAATGATTGTATATATATGTACATACTGTGCTGTACTGTTCATGTATATGTGTATGAAAAGTCTTTTGGCATACAGACTATCACAGCTCATTGGGCATTGTTTATTTACTGTTTTGGCTTCCGCCATGCCCCTGTACTCTGTTTTATTGTATTACTGTTAAGCAGGCCTTCGGTAATCTTGGATTACTGGTCAGTTATGGTGTTAAACCCATAGGGGCGGGGTTTGGTCGTGACATGCCTGTACAGTCGGCGTCCGTGAAGGTGATAAGCTCGGTTCACTGTTTGGGCTGTTTGGAGGGTCGATCGACCGTGGCAATTGCTTTGTCTGAGCCCTGCCTGATCTTCCTGAGTTCTGCCCTCTGAGCCGAGCGGGATGGTCCCCCGCAAGCAAGGCCGCCTAAAATGACTCTGATCTCTCCAACAGGTAGAGGGGGGTTGCCTGGCAGCCGAGGTTGCTGTGGAGGGCGATCATGGCCTTGGTTAGGTTGGGCTGGCTGCCGGGAGAGGTGCGCCGGTGGTTGTTTCTGAGGGGCTCAGTTCTTTGCCTTTGCTGAGGGCAGGTGTCCGTGAACCGGCTAAGACGCCCCTGGCGTATGAGGGTCTCGACCTGATCTTTGAGGTTAACGCACTCATCGGTGTTATGGCCATGGTCTTGGTGGAAGTGGCAATATTTGGACTGGTCTTTCCGATTGGAAGGGGTTCGTGACGGTTAGGGCCATTTAAAGGGGTAGTCCCGCTAGATCTGATTGAGGACTTGTTCCATAGGGGAGTTAAGGGGTGTGTAGCGCTCGAAGCGACTGGGCAGTCGGGTTGGTGCATACCGGTCAGCTCGGGGGAGCCGGTCGGTATAATGTGGTGTTTGGCTATTATACTGGGTGTTTCTAGGTTCTGAGTCTTTTCTCTTTTCTCTGGGGGCCGGGTTTTTGGTTATGGGATCTTGCCGGGCGGCTAGGGAATCCTCAGCATTCATGTATTTTTGGGCTTTGGAGAGTAGTGCCGCCATAGAGGTCGGGAGGTTTTTAGAGAGGGAGAACAGGAAATCGGACGACCGCAGTCCGACCATGAAAGCAGTGAGGATGACCTTGTCGTCATTTTTCGCTACTTGCAGGGCCTCGGTGTTGAAACAGGTAATAAAACTACATAACGACTCCCCCTCGGTCTGTCAAATGTTGAGGAGTTGGGTTGCCGGGCGTCGCTGGCGCTGGCTCGAATAAAATGGCTGAGGAAGGAGTCGCTGAGATGCTGGAAAGTGGAGACGGAGTCTGCTGGTAACTGGCTAAACCACAGCCGAGCTGACCCCTTCAGTGTCACGGGGAAAGCTCGACACATGATCTCGTCAGGGAATGCATGGAGGATCATGAGGGTTCTGTAGGTCTCCAGATGGTCGACTGGGTCCGCCGTACCGTCAAAAGAGTCGATGGTGGGCATCTTGAACTTGGGGGGTAGAGGTTTGTCGCGGATGGAGGCGACAAATGGTGAGTTTGCTATGGTAGAGGGTTTATACTGGATGTTCTGCATGACCCCTTGGAGTTGGAGCTTCATGGCTCAAAGTTCAGTGTCCCAAAGAGGGATGTGGTCACCTCCGGAGGGCAACGGGGGCTGGACGCTGCTAGCCTCTCCTTCAAGGATTGGTGGTGGGATCGATGGTTGTGGGCCCTGGGGTGGTAGGTTTGTACCTGGAGGAGGGGGTTGCAAGCCTTCTCTGTTGGGCGGATTAGGCTGCGGAATAGTATGGCTCGGGGCTTGTTCGTAGTTGGGGAGAATATCGAGAGGTGGTGGAGGGGGCATAGGAAGGTTTCTTTGGAGTAGGGCATTGATCAGGGCTTGGTTTTGCTCGGCCATGCGGTTAATGCTGTTGGTAAGCTCGATGAAATATTGTGGTGGGTTGTTTGGATTGGGGGGGTCGGCTTGGTGGTCGGCAGCATTTTGATGAGAAGCCATGGATCTAGTCGTGACCATACACTTCGATGGGTAGCGAGAAAGGGGTATTGGAACAGGGTCTCCAGCGACAGTGAACACAACTGGTGCGAGGAGCAAAGTGTTCCCACAGACGGCGCCAACTGATGATACAGTTACTACACAACGGGTCCCAGATGGAATGGGTAGGACTAATCCACGCTTCTTTAACCGGTAACTGAGTGTTCAAGTCCACCAAAAAACCTGCACAGGAGTTCAATGGGGAACGGGGAGTCCCCCAGCGAACCCTCCGGCGAGCAAGTTAGATAGAGAGAGAGAAGTGAAATGTAGAGAGATGAATTGGAGGTAGAAAACTTAACCTTCTTCTTGTCTTGAACGTTTGCTTATATCCTTTGGTCATCATTTCGCTGTCCCTTCCGACCTGCCATCTTGGCTAAAAGTCTATGTTGTAGCTTACTTTGTTCAAGGTAAGGGGGTGCTGTTCCGACAGAGAGGTGTTGTCATAATAAATACTGTGATGAGCTGCATTAATGGTGATATGCAGTGGCAATAACTTTGCATATCTTTGTCTGCTGATGTGGCTTGTCCTTTACCTGTCGTATGTCTGAATGTCATTGGCTCTTTATGCTACGTTGGATTCCAACTGTTCTGGACTTCACCAGCTGGGTTATGTATTGGGGTCCAAGTGATGGGCTTGGGTTGTTCATAGTGGTCTATGGCCTTTATGGGCTTACCCACGTCAATAATAAATGCAGCTTAATAGCTCATTTTAATAGAGGCATACTAGCTTATCACCCGTGCTTAGGGGTGAGCAGCGGATATACCGATCCGCCAAAACCGACCGAACCGTACCGATCCGCCGCATTTTGGACGGATGCGTGATGACGAGCGGACGGTTGCGGATTGATTTTCTTCAATCCGCCAATTTGGCGGACGGATGGCGGATTTAAGGTTCCTTTGGCCGCAACCGAACCGCCAAACCGCGAGCAGCCTTAGTAATTTTTAAAACTTTGTGTTTTCAATTTATTTAAATATTTTGTTTGTGTTTTCAATTGAAAAAGAGTTCAAATATTCTGTTGAATTTTTTTTTTTAACTTGAATATATTTTTTGAATTGAAAAAAATAAACGTATTATTTATCTATATTTTTTTATTTTTAAATCTAACTCTAAAAGTAATAAATAGAAAATATGATATATGTTGGTTGGTTTTTATTTTCAAAAACATATATAAATGTAACAATACAGAGACATATAATCTCTACTATTGCTCTATTCATGGTTTTGGTGGTTTGAATTGTTTTTATATTTTAAGAACTACAGATTGTAATATTTTATATGGATGAGGCATGCTGTGATTGTAATATGTGAATGAGACATGCAGTGATTATGATATTCTAAAGTTTCAAGCTTTTTTTCGTTAGATGAGGCATGCAGTAATTGTAATTCTTTTTTAAGTCATTGACTGTAATATTCTCTTTTTTTTTTGAGGAAGTGCACAAGTTGAACTATGTTAAAAATTTATAAAATTCCAAACCACATTCGCATCCATCCGCCAAACCGCCAATCCGCTCAATCCACATCCGCCGGATTGGTGGACGGATGCGGATTGATTTTTTCCAATCCGCCAATCTGGCGGACGGATGGCGGATTGAAGGTTTTGTGGCCGCAACCGACCCGCGCCCACCCCTACCCGTGCTATGCACGGAATAATTATAAATATTTATATTTATTTTAAATCTTTTTTAATATATAAATTATGTTTTTTAAGATTTTTTATAAAAATAATTTAACAATTTTATCACTAACCATAGTGTATGGGAAAAGTTGAAAATGGTACTGTAGTAACTATGTATGGGTTGTATCTATAATTATTTATATGAGGAGATTTTAAATACTGATCATGAGATTTTGACCAAATCAATTAATGCATGCATGTGAAAAGACATGTGGATTGAAAAAAGTTAATAAATGCTGATTATGAGATTTTGACCAAATCAATAAATGCTAAGATTTTTTTTAAAATAAAAAATTTAGAAAATTCAGCTTAAGATATTGGAACTCCCACAGGACTTGGGGGTTAGAAACACCTTTTTCTTTAATATATGCTAGCATATCACCCGTGCTATGCACGGATTGTGTTTACAATTATCTATATACGTGAATTGTGATTTTTAAATCTTTTCTTTTTTTTTTAAAGTCTTCTTTTTTTCCTTTTTTTTATATTATATTAAAGTTTAATATTTTGATAATAATCATATGTGTTGGACTTTTCAAGGAATTAAATGTTTTTTTTATTATATTATATTAAAGTTTAATATTTTGATAATAATCATATTTGTTGAACTTTTTGAGAAATTTTTTTTATGCTTGTTCTTAATACATTAAAGTGCTATTATGAGGGATAATAATCATATATGTTGGGACTTTTCAAAAAATTCATATGTGTTGGATTTCAAAGAATTTTTTTTAATGCTTGTTCTTAATGCATTAAAGTGCTATTATGAGGGTAAGACTTGGGAGTTGGGAGAAGTTAATAAATGCTAAGATTTTTTTTTTAAATAAAAAAATCAAGAAATTTAGATTGAGAGATTGGAGCTCCCACAAAGCTTGGGGCTAAAAATCCCATTTTGCTTAATATATAGTATAGATATTAGACTATCACCCGTGCTATGCACGGGATAATTATAGATATTTATATTTGTTTTAAATTTTTTTTAATATATAAATTATGTTTTTTAAATTTTTTTATAAAAATAATTTAACAATCTTATCACTAACCATAGTGTATAGGAGAAATTAAAAATGCTACTGCAGTCACTATGCATGGGCTATATCTATACTATATATTAAGCAAAAGGGGATTTTTAACCACCAAGGCCTATGGGAACTTCAATATCCCAATTTGAATTTTCTAAATTTTTTTATTAAAAAAAAAACTTAGCATTTATAAATTTTAAATAAGATAATATATAAGACATAGATAGATATTTGCAACTTTAATAAAAAGTATTATCTGATTTTTTGAGGAAGAAAAAACGAATGCAAGTTTTAATTTTTTTTTTTTGAAATTGGTGAGAAGATTAGGAGGGAGAGATTATGAAATATTTTTGTTATTAAATAAATAAATCAGTTAATATTTTTTTAATCTATTTTGTAAATTAAAAAATTAATAATTTTAGAAAATTGATTAATTTGTCCCATTAAGTGATTTAAAATTTTGATAGATAGATATATATATATATATAAAATACATAATTATATTACTAAATCATAATTCAAACTTAAATGTTATATTTTTTTGAGATCTATAGCTAAATTCTTATCCTCTTTATTTTTGTATGTAACCATAGTGTATGAGAGAAATTGAAAAGGGTGCTGCAGTAATTATGAGAGAAGTCAAAAGGGATTAGGAGTTGAGAGAAGTTAATAAATGTTGAGGTTGGGTTGGGAGAAACAATAAATGCTGAGGTTTTTTTTTTATTAAATCAAAAAATTAGAAAATTAGGATTTTTTGGAAAAGAGAAAACGAATGCAGGTTTTAATTTTTTTTTTTTTTTTTTTGTTGAAATTGGTGAGAAGATTAGGAGGGAGAGATTATGAAATATTTTTGTTATTAAATAAATAAATGAATTAATATTTTTTTTATCTATTTTGTAAATTAAAAAATTAATAATTTTAGAAAATTGATGAATTTGTCCCATTAAGTGATTTAAAATTTTGATAGATATATAAATATATATATATAATACATAATTATATTACTAAATCATAATTCAAATTTAGATGTTATATTTTTTTGAGATCTATAGCCAAATTCTTATCTTCTTTATTTCTGTGTGTAACCATAGTGTATGAGAAAAATTGAAAATTGTGCTGCAATAATTATGAGAGAAGTCAAAAAGGATTGTGGGTTGAGAGAAGTTAATAAATGTTGAGATTGGGTTGGGAGAAACAATAAATACTGAGCTTTTTTTTTGTTAAATCAAAAAATTAGAAAATTAGGATTTTTTGGGAAGAGAAAACGAATGTAAGGTTTTTTTTTAAAAAAAAAAAAAATTGGTAAGAGAGATTAGGAGGGAGAGATTATGAAATATTTTAGTTATTAAATAAATAAATCAGTTAATATTTTTTTAATCTTTTTTGTAAATTAAAAAATTAATAATTTTAGAAAATTGATTAATTTGTTTCATTAAGTGATTTAAAATTTTGATAGATATATATATAAAAAAAAAGAGCACATAATTATATTACTAAATCATAATTCAAATTTAGATGTTATTTTTTTTTTTGAGATCTATAGCCAAATTTGTATCTTCTTTATTTTTGTGTGTGGTTATGAAAGAAATTGAAAATGATGCTGCAGTAATTATGAGAGAAGTCAAAAGGGATTGTGGGTTGAAAGAAGTTAATAAATGTTGAGGTTGGGTTAGGAGAAACAAAAGATGCTGAGGGTTTTTTTTTTTTTTTTTGTTAAATCAAAAAATTAGAAAATTAGGATTAAGATATTGGAGCTCTCACAAAGGCTGTGAGTTTAAAACCCCATTTTGCTTAATATATAGTATAGATATAGATATATATAGATTTGTTAGGCTGTTTAATGCATCTTCTATTTATAATTTATTAGGTAGAAATAGTTTACATAAATTGAAAAAAGTTAATTTTTCAAAAACCATGTGAGGGGTACTTTTTATTTTCTGATTATCAACTTTTAATTTAAAATAATCTCTATCAAACACCCCTAATGTAAGTTACAATTGTGGGCCATATGGGTCCCACCCAATTCAGCAATCAAGCCTGATTAAGAGTTGGCCCGTATGGTATGAAAAATGTTAGGAATTTCAAATATTTTACTAATATTTTTACTAAATGTCTCACATAGATGTAAAATCCATACCATGTAGGTCTCATATGAATCTCACGCCATATAAAATATTTAAAAAAAAATATATTGATAAAATATTTAGAGTTTCTAACATTACTAATATGGTATTGTTGTCTTGTCTGCTATCTCATTGGGCTAATTAGGTTATTGTCCTAAGACCATTTCCAATGGTTACTCAAACCTTTTATCAAATTTGAATTTGATGAAAAATGGCTCATTTTCTTGCTTTAACAGTTTCATCAAATAGGTTTCTTTCATCAAATTAAGTACTAATGTGTCTTTCATTAAATCATTGTTTATTTTTGTTGCCGGATGTCCTCCCAGTCGTCCTCTCGGATAACTACCTCAAGGTAAAAACTTGTGAAAAAATTACACTGGCCAGTCGACCAATAGTTTGACAAAACTTCAAAACTCTCTGTTGGAACATTTGATATCAAATGAAACTTTACTCAAATTTAATGAAAAATTGATGTCCTGTTGGTGATGCTCTAAGCCCTACACTAAATATTGGGGGGGGGGGTTCAATGCTCAGTTTGGAAAGAATTAAATATATATATATATTTTTTATATATCTAAAAAAAGTTAAAAGCAAATAAGTTTTATGATTTTCACCATTTATACAGTTAAGAAATTATCCTTCTTGTGGCTAAATTTCAGGATGCAGAAAAAATCATTCTTTTTATTTTTTATTTTTTATTTTTTATTTTTTATTTTTTATCGTTTTTGCTAATGAAAAGACATCCCCAATGTAAAAATTGATTATTTATCTTCTATTATGGACAGTTTTATTGTATTGAGTTTATTTCCTCTTATTATGGTGAAAAATTTACATTGCATTACATTACATTGCATTGCCATAAATTTCAATGATTTATGAAATTGAATTAAATTGTCCGACCAAACAAGGTTAATGTTGGTGTACTTCTTTCAATACTCCAGACTAGTTAGATTTTAATTTGGAAAATGATTTTTACTTTTTAAAAGTTTAATATTTTAAGCCTAAATAAGTTTGTATTCATTGATATGAAAAATATTTGCATTCACTTTCATATTTTGACATTCTAAATGTCGTTGCAAAAACAAGCAGAACGTTAATTTTCACTCACTTTTAATTTTTTATTTTTTTGGTTAGAAACATAATTTTAAACTTTTTTTTTTTTTTTTGTGTAATATTAATGAGCCTGTAATTATTAAAAGCTTTCTAAACAAGTGTATCTCGGATTTAGATTCATTTTGAATGATTCTATTTACACATTAAATATCTAATTACATTTATTTATACCATACTTTCTTGGTAAACTATATATTATAATACATATTGTAGGTGTAATGTGAAATTTATTGTATGTAATTAGAAGCACCGTTTGTCGGCATGAAGATGATGCCCTATTAGTTTACCCAAAAAAAAGGGAGATGATACCCCATTTTCAAGATACGTTTGAAATTCGACATAATTTTGGGCTACAAAATTATTGGGCCCATGTGAAACAACCCAAGTGTGGCCAACACAGTTCAAGATGTTGGGCCCAGATTAGAATTAACGGCTTATTCAGCTGCATTAACCCAACACAAAAAAAAACACGCACATACGTTGTCAGAAAAATAACAAAAGAATATTTTTAAATTTTTTTAGTAGAATATTAATGAGTCTATAATTATTAAAAGTTCTTATTAACATGAACTTTCAGAGCATATAATAAAGAAATTTAAAAATATTATATATCTTTTATTATATTTATTTTCATGTATAACATACAAATAAACAAAATATCTTAACATGTCGTTAACAAAATTTATTATTAAAAACTCTCTAAACCAGTGTCACATATTATTTAAGGCGAATGTTTATTTTAAATACGCCCAATAGTTCAACCAATTTTTTGTTTGTTTTTTTTTCTTTGGACTTCGAGATTTGACTGTTTGTATAGCATGGGAGCAGATTACCAAAAATAAAATAAAATAAAATAAAAATCCTTTTTCATAACATTTTAAAACTTTTGTTTTATTATAATTTTATTTTACGATCTATTTGTTTAGGTGAAAAATATTTTTTTATGTTTGGTAGTAGGGCGGTGATAACAGTGATAGTGGCAATGACCGTTTTGATGGTGGTGTGATAATGGATGTGAAAGTACTACTAATAGCATGGTGTAATTGATAAAATTTTAGTTTGAAAACTTTTTCTACCTTTTAAAAATAGAAAACATTTTTTGCTCATGTAGACTTGTTTTCTATTGATCATGAAAAATATTTTCTTTTGATATTTGTTTTTTATTGTACCAAATATCAAAAAATACATAAAATATTTTTAAAAAATATTTTTTGCTTAAACAACTAGAGCGTTAATGTAAAACTCTAGTCCTACTCTTATTACTAATAGAGAAATTTATTTATATATCCTATGTAGGGAACTTATAACCCAATAAGTCTACAAAGTATTCTTGTGTTTCATTTAATCTTATATATTTGAACTTATATTTCAATAGATCTTATTTCTCATATTAACAATATTATGTGAATTATTTTACCTTTATAGACTTTTATTATAATATATACGTATACATATATATATATATATATATATTGAAGGATAGAATTAAGAAAAGACTATAAGGGACTATGACCTCCCATTTCTATGAAAAATTTTGTTTGCCATAATAACACTTCTAAAAATATATCTATTCTTTTATAAATAAAATGATCTCTTAATATAGCCATATATATCTCGTTCTTTTTCCATCTTTCATTTTCTTTTAATTTTCTAAAATTTCTTTATCCTATTAGAGATTGTTCCTATGGTATTAATTTTTTTTTTTTAAATGCTAGAGACTCCAAAAATTCTACCAAATATCTCATGTGGGTGTGAGATCCATATGGAACCCACTTTGTGTGGGTCCCACACCCATATGAGACATTTAGTAGAACTTTTGATAGAATTTTTAGGAACTCTAGCATTACTCTAATTTTTTTTGTGTATATATATATATATAATTTATATATCGTATTGTACATACATATGTGTTTGTATTTAGGATGAACAATATTATTTGTCTTCTGACCCCTCCAGTGATAAAATCTTAATTCTGTCCCTATATATATTATGTTATATATCTAAGAGAGAGGATCATCATTTATTAGATATATTTCGTTTATGATATATATAAAATATTGTATATAAATATAGAATATTATTATTCTTGATGTTTTCTTTACCTCAATGTGAGAGATTCACTTTATTAAAAATCTTTCTTCACAATTATTTTACAATAAGCTTCTACCATGGAAGAATATTTAGAAGAGTAGATTAGTTGTATATATAGACCAATGATAGAGATGGTGATGGACTCGCAATAGGGATGATGGTAAACTGGTGATGAACAATATTTTTTTGTCATTGTTATACATAAATTGTAGCCACTTCATCAGTTTGTGTAGTCATCGATATTGTATAGTTTATTCACTGATATTATGCTGGAGTTGATTTTATACCAAAAAAAATTTAAAAGGTGCATCAATATATATTAAACTATTTGATGATTTGTTGTATATGTTTTGTTACTACACTTGTTAGTTAAACCATCATTTTTACTGCAATTTAACAATTGAAATAGTAGATTTTTACCTTTTTCAATTTTGTTTCGTGTTTTCGCATTACAGTGTGAATGTTCACTTTGGTATAACTTTAGTTTTTTTAAAGCTAGTTGTATGTTAATTGTAAACCATGAATATTAACATTTTATTTTGGTATAAATTTATTTTTTTCAAAAGTTAGCTATATGTTTGTTGTTTTTATTACTGAAGCAACGTAACACCCCCATCTTGGAGCCCAGTGGCGGAGTCAGGAAATTAAGTTAGAGGGAATACTTATTAATTATAATTTTTTATTTAAAAAAAAAATCATGAGCAACATAAAGATAATAATAATTTCAAGAGATAAATTTAAACATAATAAATTACATATTCATTATTAATAAGAACAAATCAAAATTCTATAATAGTACGGAATAGCTTAGTGTGGGATGATGATATAAGCTGGTAATTTTAGCACAAAAAATTATGGATCAAAATTCTTAATGTTAAAAATTAAAAACACATCATTTATAGAAAAAAATTATTATAAAATCTATTTAATTTTTATTTGATAGAAAAATATTAAAGAGATGACATTACTTATAAATGATGTGTTTTGAATGAAAATTATTAAACAGTCTTAGAGTATCATATGGCATTGCCTATGTGATGCTCAAAGCATAGAAAATCACAAATCACACTAAGTGTTATGTCAACTACTTAAAAATAATGAGTTCATTATATCTAATCTATAATGGTTTTCACTACACTAATGATTTAAACTACTACATAAGCAATATCACATAGTGTTTCCAAAGTATCAAATAACTGCTTGTTGTGAACAATACAATAAACTTTAGCCAAAGAACATGTTAAGAAAAAAAGATAATACATTTTATACATGACAATAAAAATAAAAAATAAAAAAAGTTTTCAAAACTGAGGGGGGGCACGTGACCCCCCTGGTTCAGTTGTGCCTCCGCTCCTGTTGGAGCCTTCCTATTAGACTTGTTGTAGGTGCGATTGGGAAGACAAATGACAGCCAACCCATGAAGTACTGGGATCAGTCCAATCCATCTTGTCTCGACCAAACTGCATTAGCAATTACTATACTTGTTGATTGAACAATCATTTTTTGTTACTATTGAGTAATCGAAATAATTGATTTTTACTATTTTCAATTTTATTTTGTGTTTTCATATTGCAATCACATTAGTATGAGTTTAATTTTTTTTAATGTTACTTATATGTTAATTGTAAACTGTGAACATTCACATTGTATTTTAGTATGCGTTTTAGTTTTTTAAAGATTAGTGGTATATTTGTTGATTATTGTGAATATTCATATTATATTTTGGTATATTCTTTGTTTTTTTTAAAGATTAGTTGTATATTTATTGTTGCGTTATTTTTAAATTTTCAAATTATAAAAAGTGTGAAGGTAGGATATTTATCAGCTTCCATAATTTTAAAAGAGTAAGATTTTAAATAAAATATTTATTAGTTTTCATAATTTTCTCCTAATATATAGATTATAATTCAAATTGGGTAATTATTCAAACTAGAGTAATTTTCACTTAAAATATAGTTTTTTTGTTTTTTGGGGGGGGGGAGCCGTGCTGGGGACCCAGCACCCCAGCCCCACGTGGAAGTTGCGCAAAACTTGAAAAAAAAAAAGAATTTTTTTTTTTGATCAATCAGACTCCATTGGGGGTTCTGGGTCACCCCAATGGGATTTTGATGCATTTTCCGCAAGGGGGCAGGCGTTTGAGATTTTTGGTCTTTTGAATTGCTAATATGACTAAATGGGTTACTAGAAATTAACTTAGATTAATTGATATATAAGTATTAAAAATATGATTTTAAGAAAAATCTTTCCTTTCTAATATTCCAAACTCTAAGCTTAACCTAACACCACCTCACACACAAGAGGTATCATTCCAAACTCTAAGGCCACGTTTGTTTGGCGGATTAGATTGGATGTAATTATTAGTGAGAGAATTGTTAGTGAAAAGATTATTAATGTGTGGATTGTTAGTGAAGGGATTAAGTAAAAATGTATTTATTTTAATGATAGTATGAGAGATGATTAGTGATGAGATTGTAAAATTATTTTTATATAAAATAAATAAATAAATTATTTCTATATTAAAAAAAACTAAAACAAATAGGCGTACTTGGTAAAACAAAAAAAGAAATTAATTTTTTTTTATATATAAAATAGACTCAATCCCCTCACTATTTTTCTAATCTCACCTAAAATTCACTTAAGCTAATCTCCCTACAGAGAGGGATTACTAAACCCCTTTCACTACTAATCCTATAACATTTTATTACATCCAAACAAGGATTTAGTGGGTCTCATAGATTGATAATCCAATCCACCCTCCCAAACCCCCAATCAAACAAGGCCTAAGCATAACCTAAACATATAAGTAATGTAGAATAATTTTGCCTTCAAAATACTCATTGACCAATAAATTCATATATTAATATTATATTTGCCATTTTTTTAAACATATATATTTATATATGGCCCGTTCACTGTGATTAGATATTAATCAATTTTATATAGTTAGATACTAACAAAATGTATATGTATTTATTTACAATAAACATCAAATATACAATTAATATTTAAAAAAAAAAAAAAAACTTCCAAATAAATACGTATGATAAGACCCACAAGTGTTTTTTCAGTCCTTTTATTTTGATTTTTTTGTTTTTACAGGAAAAATTTTACAGGCGAGGACCACGACAAGAATCAATGAACCTAATCACAGCAGATACCAGCTCCGCAACCCCAACAGGAGCCGTGGTGTCCAAAACGAGCTTAGGGACATCTCCCACGTCATACGCCGAGCACCCACCATATGCTTCAAGCAACCTCTCCAAATCTCGCCACGTGGACGGCTTGTGCCAGCTAGCCCCCTCAGCCGCGCCTCTCCGCTCCAGCCGCCGCCGCCACTCTGCTTTATCCTTCGGCACACACTCCACAACAAGAAGCCGAGCCCCTGCATCAGCCGCCAGTTGAAGGAGCCGATCGAGGTGTGCCCGGCGTGAGAGAGGGGAGTCGAGGACGACGTTGAGCCCGAGGCGGAGTTGAGTGGAGGCGACTCGCCAGACGACGTCGTATGAGAGGTCGTTGAGGAGTTCCGGTGGTACAGATAGCTGGAGGGTGTAGGTGGAATCGCGGACATCGTCTTTGTCGATGAGAGGGCATTTGAGAGATGTGGCTATGGATTGGGCCAGAGTGGACTTGCCTGTGCCTGGGTGCCCTTTCATGGCTACGATCAGTGGGCTTTCTGATTTTCCATCTTCCATTCTGATTCTTGATGCTAGCGAGGGGAAGGAGGTGAAAGTTTTTAGAATTGGCCTTTGTGAAATCTATGGGACAATTATCACCAAAACAGACAAATGTTTTAGTGGGTCTACAAACAAATAAAAAAAAAAAAATCACTTTATAAAATTGTACGAGTACGAAATAATCTTCTCGTATAATCACATTGATCAAGTTTGCACTCCTCTAAACGTCGTTATTTTACTACCTGAAAACACAAACGTGAGGTAACCGGCGGGTGTGTGCCAGAAACCCCTTCAATGCCTAAGCCAGCAACTAGACAATAGACTAAGTCAGCAACCAGACAACCAGACAATAGACAATAACCTCTGTGTATTCTAGAGTAAAAATTGTGATCTGTATATTTTAGAGTAAGAATTGTGAAACCCGTGTATAGGTCCTACTATGAGTTTTTATAGATTCTGCCTGACACATTCTTAATAGGATTTCAACTCTCCTTATAAGAGTCTTCCTAGAAATCACACTCCCAGTTAAGAGTGTTTATCTTAATAACACTCTATTTACTACCAATCAAGTAAAATAGTTTTCTCCTTTGAATAGGCTGGTGCAACGTAACCTAGCTAACTTACTTCGGTCACGCCCTCAACTAAGTAATGAAGTGAATAGTATTGATCGAGCTAAACCTAGCTCGGTCTTCCATCTTACAAAACACTTCGGCTAGCCATCGAGCCTAGTTTTTGATATTTAGACGAAAATGGGACCGAGCTACTTGAAGTCCATACCTCGGCCTTTAGTCCGGCCCAAAACAGAGAATAAAGGATCGCAACTCGGCCCAATATTTCTTTATAAATAATCCTCTCAGAAATACAAGAAAATTATCTCGAAATCTGCTTTAAAACGAGTATAAATATATATTTTTAATAATTTTTTTTTATCAATTTATAGTAATATTATTATTACCTGCATGACTGTAGAACTCAGACCAAAAAAATATTGTGTATTTTTTGTAAGAATACTTATCTAATTCAGAATTTGACGATTGCCATGTCTTTGGATAGCCTTCTTTAGTTGGAGAAAGTTTTGGATGACTTTTGAATATTGACATCCACTGAAATATTTTCATATCTATAAGAGTTTATTATCCTCTATAGTATTTGTATTAAAAAATAAAATAAAAATAGAATGACCTAATCAACGATAATTATAGCATTACCCTATTTATAATTATATAATTTTTTTATTATTTATTTATTTATTTATTTATTTATTTTTTACATTTCTCTTTAAATAAATTAACGATAATGATAGGGCTATATTGGGTCCATCTCATCAGCCCAAATAGGGCTCACCCCACTCCAACATTCTAAAAACAATTTGCCTGCCCAAATGTGGAGGGATTCTATTTGAAATTAAAATATGTCTCACTACTTTCAATTTAGGTCAAGTTTGGCGGACTTTAAAAAATTTAAAAAGATAAAAAGTTATCTAAAATGTTAAAAAATAATACTATTCATAAAAAAAAATATTAAAAAAATAATATATACATATTAATACAAATCAAAAAATAAACTCATTGATTGGTACTGACGAGATGGTGAAGTCAGTGACCGGGGGGAAAATTATAGTAAAATATTCATTAAATTGGATAGTAGAGCTGGGCCTGTGGGGGCCCACTATGGGTTCCGTTTTGATAATTTGAACCGTTGAATAAGTAGAACTCGTCTAATACTATATTCCTGTAAAAAATTACGTCTATCGGATATCGCTAAATATATGATCAAATCAATTTTATATAAAAATGGATGGTGTTATAGTTAACAGTTAACAAAAAAAACTAATACGATCAGATAGCTACCAATATCCAATCAACGTGATTTTTTTTAAGCATATAGTACTCGACGAGTTCTACACATTGAACGATTCCGATTAGTAAAACGGGACCCGTGGTGGCCCCCATGGGCCGAACAGAACTGACCAATTTATGCCCGAAAAGTAGAGAATCAATCTCCTACACTGCCCTCTGTCGCGCTGCCCTTTAGGCTTCCAACCGTACGGCCTATTCTATCACTTTATTCCCTTATACACTTATTTGTACAAATTTTTAATATACATTTTTTCATAAAAAGTCAAAAAATTAACCCAAACATCCATATTGTTTTCCTCAAATTTTTAGTCCAAAAAGACAAAAAATGCACTTATTTAGGATACCCCAAACAATCCCTTAAATTCATAAATTTAAATTCTTATTATATCATAATATGAATTTGTTAGTAAGGATAATACATATTAAATTCTATTTTTTTTTTTTCATGATACATCCTAATGAGTTATTACTATTCAAATCTCCGTATTTTTTTTCCCAAGAGATCAACGTTACTTCTTCTTCTTCTTCCAAAACTCGAATCTCTCGTACCAAAACTCACCACCATCATCAACATCATTGTTTTTTTATTATTTTGAAACTCTAAGCCCTAGAAGAAGGTTTAAACAAAATCAAATAATGGATGAGAGTAATAATCAAAATAGTTTTTTGAAGCAACCCATTAAAAAAAAAGGTAAGCATTCATATAAAGGGGTTTCACAATATTTGCAGAGCACCATCAATTATTTTTTATATCGTTTTTTTGACAAAAATTAAAGGACCCAGTAGTTAGATTAACAATAACATATTATTGGGGCTGTTCTTATTTTGTTATTTAAATAGTATATTATTTGAGAACTACTCTTTCTTGTTAGTACCTGATACTTATGTGCTTATAAATTTGGCTTTCACTTTTCCACGAGCATTTTTGTGTATAATTTATAATGTAATTTTTTTTTTTGTATTAAAAGTGTTATAACGCTTATGTAAAAGTTTAATTTTTTTTTTCTGTATTTGAGGATTATTTTCTATATTGAAAAGTTTTTGAAATAATTTAGTTTTTTTTAGTTTTTTATTATTTATTGTCTGGGTTTACCTTCAAGGTAATTTGGGAAAAATAATAAGATATAATGAGAGTAAAATAAAATTTTAAAGAATAATATTATATACACTAATTAGTGTACTAACTAGTATACTAATTGATGATGTGGTATAATTTAAGAGATTTTTGATATTTGTAATATGATTAATGACCGAAGTCAATAATAATATCATAACTAGTATTAATATACTAATTTGTATATGTAACACCACTGAGTTTTAAATAATTAAACAATGTGTATTTAGAAATTTGGAGTAATTAAAGATTTTTTTGGTGTAACTAAGGATTCCCAAATGTGGCCCACCCAGTGCAAGATTCTAAAAAAATGGTCGGCCCAAACTTAAATTCTAGGCTGGTAGATGTTGAGCCCCAAACTTATTTCAACATCTATTCTTCATGTTCATGGTCTATCTAATATATATTTTTTCGCTGCAAAATAAATAAATAAATTAGTTATATTCCCAATATGAGATTTATAAATATGCCTAAGCTGAATTAGTTGCATTTTGGGTTTAAGCAAGTCCATGCAAAATAAAAATTGGTTTTGAAATTAAAATATAACCCTTAATAACCTACCAAGTTCGATTTACAATGGGTCTTATCTTTAGTTTTAGTTGAGTTAAATTGAGCCATCCATGATTCAAAGTTACCACATCATGATGAGATATCAATTTTGTCATAAGTTCAAATCAATCTATGTAACGCTTCAACCCTTTAAATATTATCGATATTATCCGCTTTGGGCAACTAAGGAGTTCTGCTAGGGATTTCACCATTTGGAAAAAAGGCCTCGATACTATATAAGGATCTAGGTTTTTACTTTTATAGCTTAGGAACTTCTTCTCCATTCCCAATGTAGGACACCGGGACCTTACGATCTACTCCCCTTAGGGTTGCATGTCCTGTGCAGTAGCCTGCCAGCTCACAAGTCCACCCACATGCACCGAGAGACGCTAGGGGCCTACACTCAGTACTTTAGAGAGTCGTCTCTGATACAATTTATAACGCTCAAACTTTTCACACGTTATCGATATTGTCCGCTTTGGGCCACGCCCGCACGGATTTGTTCTTCCCAGTAGGTCACTCATCCCATAACTACTCTAGCCTAAGCACGCTTAACTAAGGGGTTTTGCTAGGGATTTCACCACTCGAGAAAAGATCTCGATACTATATAAGGATCTAGGTTTTTACTTTTATAACCAAGGAATTCCTCCTTCATTCTCGATGTAAGATACTGGGACCTTACAGTCTATAATGAATTTTTTTTTTAATTTATTATCAAAGCTATAAAAATTTATTAGGTCATAAATCAACATTATATTGCAGAACAGTATTGAAGAGTGTCTAATAGGGATGGCCACAGGTTTGCCATTCCTCGTCCCCGCACCACCCCTGTTACGAGTGGAATTTTTCAACCCCACCCTGGTCCTCGCGGATATCCGACCATATTTCAAATAGTAAAAAAATTAAGAACTATTTAAATTCTTAGCACACTAAATATTTTTTATTTTTTATTTTCATATATATAAACAGTGAAACTTTTAAAATTATTAATTATTTATATTTAAACAAAATCATAGACTTTTAATATTATTTTCTTATATTTAATTATATTATATATATATTATTTGTTTATATATTATTAATTATATTAGGTCGGATTTGGATCGGGGGAAGCGATACCCTCCCCCACCCGCGTTGCGGGGGACCAAAACATAATCTGTTCCCGCCCCACATAAGTGTTGGGGTGGGGCAAAATTCGTCCCATTTGGACAAGTATGAATAGAACCGCGCAAATCGGATTAAAATGACCATCCCTAGTGTCAAATAAATACAAATAAAATTTTTCATGGAGTCATTGCAGCCACTACTTGCAAAAACATTCATCGTGAGGACCACACCAAGATATAATGTTGACAACATTAATCTTAATTGTTGAGAATAATGATCTTAATTGTTTACATTAGATGAAGAAAAATACCAATTTAACTACATTGTTGAGAATAATGATCTCAATTGTTTACATATTTTTCTTGTTTTAGGTGTTACATATAATTGTGGATTAAACTCATTGTGTATTGTTTGGTTAGTATGTATACTTTTATTATAACATGCTTTTAAGCAAGACAGGTTATGATGGTAAATTGGTTTATCATTGGACTTCATTAAATTGTTTATTTTTTTAAAATATTATTATTTTATAGTTATTTTGAGCCTTTTACATGACTCCATTTCAAAACACTATGATCATCAAATTTTGGAAAATTTAGAACTTTTAAAAAAAAAATTTAAAAAAAACGAGGAACAATAATAACAAGAAAACATAATAACTGGGAGCTTTTTTTCTTTTTCTTTTTTTTTTAATTTCTATATTTTTTTTTTTCGGATTAACCGATTGAATTGGGTTGATTTTATCCAAAATGGCCATCTTCATTTGTTAAAAAACCATTCTATGTGGTATGTATCATGGCTCAAGTGGAGCTCATGTATTTTTATTTTTATTTTTTTATTTTATTATCTCTGATTTATATATGTAAATTTAAAATTTTAATGAATTAAATGATCAAATATGGAATCCATACTGAAAAAGACGTGTGACAAATAAATATATCAACACGTGAAACTTTCTTAAATTTTGTCAATATGAATTTTTATATTCTAATTATATGTTATATGATACAATAAATTACATTGATTTGAGATTTGGAGAAAATATACCTAGTTTCACTATTTTGGCTTGCATTGAGATCGTTTTAGATTTTAATTCAAATAAAATTTAGCATTTTTCATCGATAATTTGTTAATCATATGGATAAAAAAATAATATTTACATATTTTTTAAGGTGAAGTACCAATAAATTGCAAATAATGACCTTATGAATTGTTTGGCCCTTTTTTTTTCCTTATAAATCCAAAAGTCTCATTCTAGTGTGAATTATATAAAAAGTCAAGCATAATTGCGCATGTGTTATGTGTTGATGGACAAATGTGAATTTTCTTATAATGTTGAAATTACTAAGCTTAACACTTCAAAAAAAACTCTTTAGTGTACTTTTTAAAAACATAATACTCCAATGTAACATACTAAAAAAAATCATTCGTGTATTTTTCTCAAACTTAATAACGTAATATTCCAAAAAAAAAATCTTAGTGTATTTTTTCCAAACGTAATACTCTAATCAATATAACATATAAAAACTCCTTAGTGTATTTTTTTTCACACGTAACACTTCAATGCAACATATTAAAAAACTATTTAATGCACTTTTATCAAACGTAACAACATAACATTTCAAAAAAAAAAAAAAACTCATTAGTATACGTTTTCCAAATGTAACACTCCAATCAATATAACACACAAAAACTCCTCAGTGTTCTTTTCCCAAACGTAACACTCCAATGTAATACACTAAAAAAATCTTTAATGTATTTTTCTTAAATGCAACAACGTAACATTCCACAAAAAAAAAAAAAAAAAAAAAACTTCTTAATGTATTTTTTTTCAAACGTAACACTCTAGTCAATATAATGAACAAAAAAAAAAAAAAATTTAATTTACTTTTTTCAAATATAACATTCTAATGAAACACTCCAATATAACAACAGAAATATAGATTTTCACCCACCACAGCCAACACTTTAGTCACAAACCTCCCGAAAAGAATCTTTCACGCCTTACCTTTTCATTCTCATCCCAAAAACAAATAAAAAAATTAAAAAACATGAATCACAAAAAGGCATTTACTTAAACTCAAATGGTACCAAATTAAATAAATACAATTTTTCAAAACAAAAAGAACTAATTAGTTCATAAGAAAACTCTTAAGACTAAATAGATCAATATTCCTCGATATGGAAATCATAAGTAAATTTTTCTATTTTTTATTTGAAATGTATATTTTCGCTTATTTATTCTCGTATCTTTATATCATGAGCATTAATTCTGGCGTCTAACCTATAGGCCAAATCCTATCTGGCACATCAACAATAAAATTTGTTCCCAAATTTTTGCTCCACCCCGTATGTTAGCAACAGTCAAGAGCATGTTTGACATGCTTCTTTAACTCATGTCAAAAATAATTATAATAATTTAATTTATTTTTCAATAATAAAATAATAAAATCTGGCATATAAGTTGGAAAGTTTCTAGAGATGTCAAATTGGCATATGTCAATTTGTCACCCAAGCATTCTGTAATTTCCAACACGACTCTCTCTAAAACGAGAGCTTTTTTCTCTACCCCTTCCCTTAGAGTTTCTGCAAGCAGCGCTGCTTGGGGAGGGGGAGGGGGCTCTACTCTCCGGCCGCCCCTCTCCTCTCTCCCCCCTCTTATTTCCTTCTTAATAAATCTTTGGAGATCTCTCTTCTCAACCTCTCTCTTTATGGGGAGTTCTCTTCCCTCGTGATAAAAGTTTGCTGGATTTCTCCTCCTCCATCTCACCAGTGCCGAATCTACCATGTTCCTCCTTCTCCGTTGCTAGGTAGTCATCACCACTATCTCGCCGCCAAAACTACTTTGGATCTGGCGGCCTCCACAGATCTGGATGTTTCTTCGGGTATGAGATTGTGTTTTTCAACTTTTTTTTTGTTTTTTTTTTGTTTTTGGTTTAGAAGTGTTCTATGGAGTCCATTGATGCTTTGTTGTGGCTTACCCACTCTATGATTGTAACCTATGATCTATATCAGACATGTTCTATGACCGATTGTGGGTAAATTACAAATACACCCCTTGAGATTTGCTTAAAGTATAGATTACCTTCTGTGGTTTGAAAAATTATAAATACCCCATTGTTAGAATTTTTTATCTAATAGAATTAACTAAAAAAATGAAATTCATAATTCCACCCTTATACAATAATAAAATTACCTAAATTATTAATTGAAACATATTTCTAACATCATTAAAAATTGTTAAATAACTTGATGATTTATTAATAGAAGGGGCAATTTGTTATGAAATTAAAAACTTCAGGGGGTGGAATGTAATTTCCAGAGCATAGGGGACAATTCGTATTTTAATAAAATCTCAAGGGTTGTATTTGTAATTTATCCATTTAACTTCTGTTTTACAGTACGAGCACAAGCAGGAGTTGTGCGTTTGGATTTTTCATAGATTTTACTCCTGTGTGCTTTTGATTTGATTTTTCTTTGCTTGGTGTAAGTTTATTTGTTGGATAGATTCCTCTCTGTAAGTGTCTTTTGGCTTCAGTAATAAAAATTTCTTTTTGATTAAAAAAAAAAATCGTCACCCAAGCCTTCAATTTTATTTGACATACCATATGCTATATGGTTAGTGGCGGAACAAGGATTTCATCTTAGGAGGGGTAATATTGAGTTAAGATCATAATGATCTATCACAATGCAAATAATTTTGATTCTTAACTGAGAGTAAAACAACTAAAAATGAATAAAGTTTCATATTTAAAATTTTAAAGTTATGCTCAAGTTAGTTTTTTTGCTTTATGTTTTTGATTTTTGATTGTTTATTTATAATTAATGTACGGGAAAGAAATACACCTTCTCGTATAATTCTGTTGATCAAGTCTGCGCTCCTCCGTACGACGTCGCCTTATCACCTGAAAACACAAACGTGAGCTAGCCGGCGAGTGTGTACCGAAAACCTCTTCGATGCCTAAGTCAGTAAGCTTGACAAATAGACAAAAGCTCTGTGTATTCAAAAAGCAAAGTTGTGTGTTACCTCACCCAAGGTGATGTTTGTGAGCTTTTATAGGTTTCGCGTGGCATAATCCTAGTAGGACTTCTACTCCTCCATGTAGAGTCCTCCTAGGATTCATACTCCTGTAGGATAATACTTATCCTTTAACACCCCCCTCACTGCTTAAACCAAGTGAGATGGTTTTTATCATGGCCGAACTACCATACGACCGGAATAACACTACTATACCATATAGGCAGGTATGGCCGATCTGACTACTAGTTCGGCTATTCCCTTCCTTGCTTCTATCCCGGCTGCGAATGCTAAGACCGAGCTATCCATAGAAGTGTCAAGCCGAAATTACTCAAACTTCCCTGAAGACGGTTCTCTCACTCTGGTTAGAGGAGATGACCGGGCTAGTCCGTAATATGCCGCAACTGAGCTGCTCCCAAGCCTATCTGACAACCGAACTAACCGTAGTACTCCTTTTGACTGGTGTATCCACTGTCTTTCGTATTTGGACCAATCTCGGCCCAACACCCAGCTCGGCCCAATTTATATACATAAATTACCCTCTCAATTAATATGATTTGCAATTTTAGTTTTGTGAACATGATGATGATTATAATTTAAAATGCGATCACATACTATTATTAAAAATGAGAATGAAAAAATTACACCAAAATACACCCAAAGAAAAAAGAGAGTGGAAGAGAAAGACATAAGAGAAAAGAGAGAAATAATATAGAATTTAAAAGAAATTTTTTTAGCAAAATTAAATGTTTAGAGTGACAAATTACAAGAATTTGAATTTTATTTTTAATTAATGAATCATGTTATAATGAAACTAATGAATTATAATCATAATGAAAATCAATACACCATATAACTAATATAAATAAATATTTTCAAAAATAAGAGAGAAATCATAAATAAATAACATGAAAAATACAATCAATAACCAAATTGAGATATTTGAACCTCTAATCTCATAATGAAAATGCAAGAATTTTGACTAATAGATTAACCATGTTGGTTTTGCAAAGATTTTGTCCAAAAAAAAAAAAAAAAAACAAAACAAAAAAAACAAAAATAGAAGATGAAATATAAAAAATTATGACATTTTAAATTTTAAAAATTAATTATTTTTTAAATAAGGATAAAAATATAATTTTTAAAAATTGAGGAGGACAGGAGACCCGTTGGTTCCAACGTTCCTCCGCTCCTGCACATGGTACACCATTAATCAAATTTGATTCTAAATTTTTGCTCTACCCCATATGACAAAACATGACATGAATTTGACAAAGGGTGAGAAGTCACTCCTTATAATTTTTCTTTTAAAAAATTAAAACGGTAGCAGCAACACAATTTCAAAAAAATTGATGATCAGCAACAACTTCACACACAACACAACCGCAACAAAAGTTTAGCAGAAAAAAAAAAAAAAAAAAGGAAGCGGTAACAAAAAATTACACCATGGTTTAAAAGAAGGAAAGTTTCAATTTTTTTTTTTTTTTTTTTCATTTTTTCATCTATAAATTTGGAGTTGTGTAATTTTTATTAATCATCATTCATGTTTAAAAAAGGCAGTGGCTTTGGTTCAGTCCAAGATCGGACTGGACCGTATTGTTGGGCCCGTGAGAGCCCACCACGGGTCCCGTTTTGATAATCCGAACCGTTCAATGTGTAGAACTCGTCGAGTACTATATGCCTGTAAAAAATCACATTGATCGGATATCGATAGCTATGTGACAAAACAGTTTTTTTATCAACCGTTAATTATTTCACCGTCCATTTTTTTTTTTTTATACAAAACTGATTTGATCACATAGCTATTGATATCCGATCAACGTGATTTTTTTACAGGCATGTAGTACTCGACGAGTTCTACACATTGAACGGTTCGGATTATCAAAACGAGCCCAAAAAGTGGGCCCCATGGGCCGAACTGGACGGGTCCAGTCTTGATCTCAACTTGAGACAAGCTGGACCTTTAAAAAAATATTTTATAATTATAGCAATTTTTCAGGAATAAAATCATATTTAAATGGGATTAAACATCTTTCCAAAAGAAATTTATTTTAATTAGTGTGGAGAGTTATAAAAATAATTATAAAATTTTTTTTAGAAATAAAATAATATTTTAATTCATTTTCAATAATAAAATTTGACATATAAATTAAAGAGCCTCAAGAGATATCAAATTAGCCTATGCCAATTTGTCACCCAAATTTTTAATTTTATTTGACATATCAAAATTTAGCATATAAAGCCTATGTCAATTTGTCATTCAAATTTTTAATTTTATTTGACATATCAAAATCAGCATATAAGTTAGAGATGCTCTAATCTAACTAAAAGGATGGTTTATATAATTATCTCAAAATTATAAAAAAAAATTATATTTTATTTGAAGTTAAATACAATTTATCCTATACGATATGATATGCATAAGGGGTCAATCCAAAAAATAAAATAAAATAAATACATTTTTTGTTTTTAGTTACACGTTTGTGCTACCTTATTTTATGTTGGAAAATAATGAATTTTCGACAACTTTAATTTGAAATTAAAGTAGGACTCAACCATCGGTTGAGATGAGTTTGAGTGGTTTTGTATTCTCTTAAGTGAGTAGGTTGTAATACAAAAATAATGAGCCGAAAACTGGTGGTTAAACAGATTATTGATTACATGTTAAGGCATCACTACTAGATGATGGACTTTTTGCGTCTATTTTCTTGCGACTGTCTATTTAACTGTAGCAAAAAATATACTATTTTCCAAGTCTCGTTTATGTATGTGCTTTATTTCTCTTATTTTCGTTTATTTATATTTGCCCCCTTGCTCAAACTCTCGACATCGCTCTCTTTCTCTCGCTCGCCCAAATACAGGTATGAATCACTCTTCCTCTCTTGATTTGTCAATATCTCTCGATCTCTCAATCCCTCTCTTTCTCTCTCTCGATCTCCATCGCCCCTCTCTCTCTCTCTCTCTGTATATATATTTGCTAGGGTTTAGATCGATACATTCATCTGCCCTTCGCGATTTCTATTCTTCAATTTATGTTCTTTGCGATTTCTTCTTATGATCGATGCCTTCAGTATCATTTGGAATTCTGTTCTTCGCAATTTCTTCAAAGGTACGTGATTTCTGTTTTTCACTATTTTATTTCAGTATCATTTGGAATTCTGTTCTTCGCACTCTCTTCTTCTCTTCAATCATTGTGTTTCCTCTTTCTATCTACTTCTTATATTTCAATTGTTGTTCATTGAGGCCATATTTATATTTCAAATCTTGATAATTTTTATTGTGATTTCTGAGCATCAATACTTTTTTCAACATATGCAAAAATTGCTACATATATAGGTCAATGGTGATATATATAGAATTGTGGACCTTTGATTAATTTCATTGATATATCTATAGTTGTTACTGTGGATTGCAATTGAATTCCTTTAGATTGTGTTTTATTGAGAGATTTTCTTAGAGCATTGGATTTGGGCCAAGGTTTTCCCATTCTCTCTTTTATTCTTCTTCTGATTCGGGTATAATTTGCAAAGAATCAATTATAATTTTCGTTCTGCTAAGCTTTCTGATTTCAATACAGTATACAACATGAGTGTATGTTTTGATTTCATTATAATTTGTATATGTTGATTACAATTTCAATCTGTTTAGTGCTTTTCATTACAAGTTAGATTTGAATTTGATTTTCTCTATGATTAAACATTTTCAAAGTTCCCTGTATGTTTCATAATCTTTGTGATGTTAATTGATTGTGATTTGAATTGTAAGGTTAGCCTTTGGAGAAGCAACAGGAGCAGATCTAGAATATTTATGAATTTGATATTGACAACTCTAATGGTTGTGCTATGCTTTAGGTTATTCAAAGTTTCGCTCTAAAGCATTTTGAACTACTACTATTAACAATCTAGTCCCTAAAAGTTATTAATAAATCTGTTATAGATAAGCTTGGATATGCTCAAACTACCTATGTATCACTATATCTTCCTCTTCTCATCACATCATTTTTATTCATGTAATTGCTCTTGATGATCGGATGTGTAGCGAGAGAAGGAAATATAGAGAGTATGCTTTCAGTTGAGAGGCCATCTTTTGCTGACTGTTCTCATTGTTGGTGATCACAGGATATGCTGAAGCATCACATAAAGTAAAGCTGAAGGTTGGTCTGTTTGATGTGGGCTTGGAGGACATTAAGAGGGCCAGGCTGCAAAAATGCAGCTGTTCTTTGAGTGGTCCTCAAAAAGGAAAGTTGGTGTTTTTAATTTATGCTAATTTTGTACTTAGCTTACCTTAATGGATATCTAATTTTGGACGTTGTATTGAGTGGATGATTATTACATCTGGTCTTTTTTTGAAGCCTATCCCGGTGGGCTGTGTCTGGAGGTATTTTTTTGCTCCTTTTGTTGTATGCTGCTGCTATATGCTTTGCTGCCAGCTGCTGCTCTATCTATTCCTTACTGTTGTGGCCTTGCCCTATTTGCTATGCTGCGTGGCTACATATTGCTGCATGGTTTTTCAAGTTATACTATAAAATGTACTAAAATTATTGCTTAGCATAACAGTTAAAAGCATGATCTATGGTTTTTATATTTTGTCTTATTATCTATGATGTTCATTCATCTGATTTTGATATTGTCTTTCATTTTTGTACTGTCTCATTTAAAGATATTCCAGTCACCTAGTTTTACTTGCTATAAATTTTGGAATTAAACAAAATTCTTAGTCTCATCGTTTGCAGAATTCTGGTAGAGAAGTAGTTCCTTGAGTTGTTTTCATTTTGTGGCTGTATCATTTGCTTAGCTGAATGAGTTCAAACCTTCATGTTACAACTTTTCAATTGAAAATAAAAGCAAAACTTTGAAACTTTATAGCTTTATGATTGTAGTTAAATCATTGTTAGCATGCTGGGTCTCAGAGACATTAGAATTATAAAACATTCCAACTTTAATTGTATGTTTGACACATATTCATCGATTTAACTCTCTGTAATTCCGGCGCTTTTTCGACGAGTTTACAATGATCTCTGGCTTTGATTTCAAGTTTTTTTTTTCTTTCATTTCTTGTTGGTGCAGTGGATCCCAAAACAGCGCTTTACACAGAGCTATGGCGCGCTTGTGCTGGTCCGCTTGTGACAATGCCTCATGAAGGCCAGCACGTGTTCTATTTTCCTCAAGGACATATTGAACAGGTTAGTTTCCAACTCTAGGAAATGAATTTATTATCTGTGAAGTGTTTTGAGATTTGATAAATATCTCATAAACCTTAGTTAGTTGTGTGCAAATCTCAGGCGATGAATTTGATTTTCAGCCCTAGAATTTGAAATTCGTCAATTTTGAAGAGTTAAAAAACTTTGACTTGAACCAACATTTGGGAGGATATGATCTGTGTAAGACTTTGAGTGGTCCAGATTCATATCCAAACAGGTCCACAGGACACAGGAACAGTCGCCTTAGCAGAAAAGTAGAAAAAGAAAAAGGTAATCTACAGCTCACTTTTGAGATTAAACAAGGAAATGGCTATGAACTCTCTCGACCTCTCAATCTCGTTCTCTATCTCTCTCTGTCTCTCTCAATCTTGCTTTCTCTCTCTGTTTCTCAATCTCCTATTCTCTCTTTATGGTTCTTTTGAAATCTCTATTTTTCATTCATTGTCACTCAAATTGCCCATTGGATTGTCCAAAATGATCTCTATAGGGCAACACAAAATCAACATTTTTAGGTATTTCCTTCGATTAATCTCTGGCATGTTTTTTTCCTCCCCTCTCTCTCTCTCTATATATATATATATATACATATATATATTCTTTGTATTTTGCAGCAATTTATGCATATCTATTTATTGAAATTGAATTTATTAATTTTCTGTGCATAATGGAGTTTGATCCATTGGTGATTTAAGTATGATTTTGTGTTTTCTACACTAATGTGTTACAAATGCTACTCATATACTTTAATTTAATTTTGTTCAGTTTTAATGAAATAAGAAATTCTTAGCCTACTTGAGATCGTTCTGGTAGATGCTTAGTTCACATTGATGATGCTTAGTTCATTTTTTTTATTTTTTATTTTTGCTGGGAATTTGGAGCGACATTATTTGGATTTTTTTATTTTAATTTAATGCAGCTTTGAAAGATCTAGAAATTGGAGTGACATTATTTGGATTGCCGTTTCCTTGCTGCTGCTTGTTTTCTCAATGCAGCTTTGAAAGATCTAGAAGTTGGGTACTTTGTGTTCTGATCTATTCCTCATCATAATGTGTGTTGATCAGGTGCAAGCTTGGATTTGAGGAACATATATCTCCATGGTGAGTTTTTTTGTACATCTCATATTTCATATAGGAATGAAAAATAACAATAATGATTTGATTTGAAAGATCTGAACTACCATTGGATTCTAGTGAGTGATCCATAACACCATGTTCTTCATTTTCTATCTCTTTTTATGTGTTTTCACTCCTGTCAACTATCTTAACATCCTTATACGCTTGAATGGCCTATCAAAGTGGATCTTTATAAGCAATCATATTTAGAAGAAAAAAACTTAATGACACCAGATAAAAGTTATTTAAAAATTGATATAGGGTGAGCCTTTTTCTAGTGTTTTGTGGCCATTCTTGCCATAAGTGCTGATGAGTCAGTGAACATTCTTGTAAAGATGACATAACTTAGATAGTCCATTGACTTAATTTGGTCAACTAACAAACGGGGTGTGGGCTACAGGTTTGGACACAATATTATTTGGATAACAAGCCTAATTCCATTTATCTAGTTGCTCATAATATCAGTCAATCTTCTCAATATGAAATTGTGCAGTCCCAAATGTGTTTTAAAGTCTAAAATGGTGGAAAATAAATAGTTTTTGTTCTGGCTTTTAATATGAAGACGGATCCTATAGAATAAATCTTGTTCAAGGTTGTACCTTGTACTTCTCATCTTATACATACAACTCTTTTTTCTCATATTGTTTCGATGTGGGACTCGCTGTCTGTGTCTCAGAGATTGATTTTTTGGATTTATATATTTTGTAATTAGTCTGGTTTTCTTAAATTGTTTCACATATGCTTTCCATACTGAATTTGATACTAGGGAAGTTGTAATTGTAAGTGGATTTGAAATATCTGTTTGTGTGCAAAGAAAGTCACTTCAAAAGATCCTCACAATTTTCATAGCATTGATATGCTCTTTTGACTTTGTAATTTTCTGATATGCTTTGTTGGGCTGTTGTTTAGACTCGAAGAAGAATGACCTTATGTTTATGAACTCGGACAAGTTTAGTGACTTCCAGATCAAAATTTGCGAGCGAAGAACCATGTTGGTAATCAAGAAGGGGAAATTCTCCTCAGCAAATTGTTATTTTCACATTTTTTGGGTTTTGGGCTTTTAGTATGAAGACGGATCTTGTGTTTTAATATGAAATTGTGTAGTCCCAAATGTGTTTTAAAGTTTAAAATGTAATAAAAGAACTTTTTCCAGTTTTTTAGTTGTAATAACTTTTACATATGGCTCCAATTTTGAGATTCAAATGCAATATTTGACTAAACTACAAAGTTATACTGTTTGAATTCTTGTCATTGCTATTCTTAGAATGCTTAACATTACACTTTTATGTTTCATTTTTTCTTTTTGCTTTTTGCGACGGTAACAAAATGGTCGCCAAAAAACATGTTAGCATTTTTCTTTATTTTTTGCGACAGCAAAATAGTGGTCGCCATAAATAGTTTAGGCAGTCGCGAATAATTTGCGACCGTTGCTTTGCTGTCACAAAAAGTATTTGCCACCCCCACATTCGTGACCCCCATTTGCCGTCGCATAAACCGTCACAAAAGCTCTTTTGCGACTGTATTTTCATTATTTGCAACGGCTTGTAGCGGTCACAAAAAAGTGTTTTTTTTAGTAGTGCATGATGGTTCCTAATAGTGGAGAGGTTACTGATCATATGTCAAGACATGATGATTCCTAGTAATGAAAGTGACTACTGATCACATTTAAAACATTGTGATTCCTAGTAGTGGACAGTCTACTGACCACATGCTAAAAAATTAGTGATTCCTAGTGATAAGACTATTGGCCATGTTATGAAGTTCTGAATAGTAGACTATTGAACACTAGATTTCTATTTCCTAATAGTAAGGCTATTGGCTTCAGAGTGACAAGTTAGACCAAATTTGTTTGGTGCCTTGAATTCGGAAAAGGCCTAATTTAGTTAATGACGGCCTGTAAATGTGTTTTATGTGATATGATTTTGAGAGTTTCATAATTATTGTGACACAAGGAATTGGTTAAAGACTTTGTATGAATTTTTGAAACGGCTGAAAGTCTTTGTATAAATTCTACAAATGTGGGGGTATCATGCAAAAGATGGAAACACATAAACCCAAGTGGGTAAGATAGCCCTAAAAATCTGTTGACTTTGTGTTCAACGGTATGCATATTGGTTTTTTTGTGGACAAATCTGATATTCACTTTTACACAAGATTACAATTATGGAATTGACAAAGCGATTTTCATGAGGAAAGAGATAAGCCTAGAAGATGTAAATAAACTAGGACTTTAAAGTTCTTTTGTCTAATCTTCTTAAACTTATATGATGGCTAGTGAGGCTAAAAGCTTCTTTGAAGTTGTGATTTCTTCAGAAATAAGTTGTTAATTTAACTTTTTCTTGCATAGGTAGTAAGTCTTGGGATGTAAGTGAATAAAAGAGGATGAGACAATCTTGTTATCAAAGGAGGCTTTGATTACTTTGGTACGTGATCACTAGCTATGGTGGGTGTAATCGCAGTTGTGCGAAATCTGGAGTTACATCAAATGGGTGTTAAAGACAACTTTTCTAAATGAAGATTTAGATAATGGAACAACCTAAAGGGTTTTTCATTTTGAGGATAAGGAAAGTCTGTAAGCTTGAGAATCATTTTATGATTTAAAATAAGCACTAAAACAATGACATGAGAAATTTGATAACACTATATTGTCGAATGGGTTTAGAATCAACGAATGTGACAAATGTGTATATGTCAAAGATACCGACAAAGGTTATGTCATTTTGTGTCTATACGTTGATGACATTCTCATTATTGGTAGTAATGATGAGATGTTCAGAGTTACCAAGAAGTTGTTAAACTCTAAGTTTGACATAAAAGATATGGGTCTTGCAGATGTGATTTTAGATATTAAGATTATTAGAACATCTGGTAGTATTATATTTTCTCAATCTCATTATGTAGATAAGATACTTGAGAAATTCAGTAACTCCAATACAAGTGTGTCGAGGACACCAATAGACTTGAGTCTACATTTGGCCGAGAATAATAGTGAGAGTGTATTTCAACTAGAATATATTCGGGTCATTGGAAGTTTAAAGTATTTGATGAGTTGTACAAGGCCAGGTATAGCCTACTCAGTTAGTAGGCTTAGTCAATACACGAGTAATCCTAATGCTACTCATTGGAAGGGTATTATGTGGGTGTTTGTTTATTTACACTATACCCGGGATTATGGATTTCATAACACTTGATATCCAGTTGTACTAGAAGGGTACAAAGGCGCCTATTGGATATCTGATATAAAGACTACAAATCCATTAGTGGATATGTTTTCTCTAATTGGAGCTGTAACCGTGTCTTGGAGATCTTCTAAGCAGATGTGTATCACAAGATCAATGATGGAATCAGAATTTAGTATTAAAGTAACTAAATGGCTTTGCCATTTTCTTGAGGATATTCCATGTTGATTAAAACTTGTGCTAGTAATTTTGTATACTTTGCGACAACCAATCAAGTATTGATAGGGCATAGAGTACAACGCGTAATGAAAGGTCTAGAAATTTTCATCGAAGACATAATTCCATACGATGACTATTCTTGTGTGTTATCATTATAGGCTATATATAGTTTAAGGACAATATTACAGATCCATTAACCTAAGGGTTAAATCGAGAGTTAGTAGGAAAGTCATCAAAAGGAATGGGGTTAAGGCCTTTAGCAAATGTTATCGAAATAGAAAACCCAACCTTGTTGGCTGGAGATCCCAAGGGATAGCCTAATTGCGTGAAACGGATGAGTCACTGTGGAGGTAAATCCTTCTATCCATTCCTTTATACAGTGATACCCTGTGGGGTAGAAGGTTAAGCTGATACTTTTAATGACCTAAGTGTTGTGAATAGTCAACCGTGATATAGCGAGATACCTTATGTAGGTCACCCATGTAAGTATGAAGTGGGGCATTTCTTTAAGAATTGACAAGGCTGAATTCTTTAAAAACACTTACTAAACTAGGCTATTGTTCCAGGGTCAAACCGGACACACCAGTGAAAACAAGAGTAATGGTTGGAGTAACTCCTATATGAGGTCTATTGTCTCGATTTACACAAATGTCAAAATAGTTCAAGACATCATGCTCACTGGTCAGCCAGTAAATTCGATAGGCTTTCACTACGAAAGGTTCAAGGCCAATAACTACTTTTTCTGATGCAAGGTTATTCTGTGTGCTCTCTCTCTGAGTCTTTGTTGTTAAGCGTTGTCCGTTTTTCTTTATTCGGCCAATTTTAATCATGTCGAGGATTGTTGGAAAATAATGGGTTTTTGGTAACTTTAATTAAAATTAAAGTGGGACCCAACCACCGATTGAGATGGGTCTAAGTGGTTTTGTATTATCTTAAGTGAGAAGGTTGTAATACAAAAATAATGAGCCAAAACCATTGAGTTGTGAATGAGAATTATCTCATAAAGTGGGCATCAATAAAGTTGGGCTTAGATTTGGACTTAGTCTTGGTTTGGATTGGGTCTAGACTTGTACTTGTGAATGTGCTGGGTTTGGTCCTAGACTTAAACTTGGGCCTAGTATTGAGCTTTGGGCTGAGCTGTGCTAGGCTTAGTTTTGCATGTGTTTGAGATTGGGCTTGGATCGGGTTATGACCCAACACCCGTATCCATTTTGTAACCCATCTAGTTTAATTCTCAAAACTTATGCATTATATATACATTATGATTTATAATGGTTTTGGAGTTTTGAAATTTTGTAAATCTAGCCCTAGTTGCTAGAGTTGATGACATTTGATGACCCAATTGATGTTCGCCTTCATGGTTAAGGCTCTCCCCTACTAGTATAAATAGAGGCATTTCTCCTCCAACTTAGTAGGTTGTTTTTAGAGAAGTTTTATGATGGAAAATGAGATCGTGTTTTGCGATGAAAAGTTGCAGATGGTTTTTTACACCAAAGAAATTTTTTTATATATTCTTTTGTTAGCCTCTTTTTTGGTTCTTGTTAGAGAACGTGCATCCAATGTCAAGTTTGTTGAAGCTATTCAGAAGGTGCTTCTGTATTAGTTGGTTTCGACTATTGTATCTTGGGAGACAGACGCTAGCGTACCTGTTGGCTTTTTTGGCTTTCGAAGGTTAATAATATAATTTTAAGCGTGCCAGCAAGGATCAATTAGTCCCTACAGAATATTAATTGCCAACCAATTATCAGACGATTGTGTTTTAGTTCTCGCAGCCTCAACGAAGAGGACTTTTACATGTGGCTTGTTTAGGAGAATTTAGTAAATAACAACAAGTGAAGAACAATTTAGAATCTGAATTTCATTAAGTAAATGAAAACTTACAATGATCTGACCCAGCCTCGTAGAGGTTTACAACAACAAGCTATTTGACACTACTCTTAAGAAATAAAGTGCAGTACAAGAATTGTAGTGCAGAATTGTAAAGAACTGTAAAATTGGAAAAAAATATGAAGTATATGAACTAGTTTTTTGATTTGAGTCTGGTCTTTCATTCTGGGGCCTTCTCTGCTACTTATACTTTTCAATGATAACCGTCTAAGTGGGCTTCCAACTGTCGAAATATCCTCCTATAATTGCTGAACATGCTCTCTCACAGTCAGTCCCACTACGCCACTCTTGTAGTTAGGCTTCCCTCATGATTTTGAATTTAAACTTTGTGAGTAATCGTTAGGCCACATCATCTTGTATCTCTCGATTGTTCCAATGTTATGCAGATCCATTATTACCAATACGAACTGTCATGTGTTTGACTTTGGTTGGCAACTTATATTAATTTTCTAAATTGCCCTCTTCATGCCACGTGTTAAATTATGATTGGCTTTTACAAATTATACAGCCAACATTACCCCTTGCCGTAATATACCCAATAACTTGGTGATATTAGTGAACTAGTGCAATCCACCCATGTTCTAGGACGTGCATGGACTCTGTGTATTCTGGTAGTATAATCGTTTTTTGAATAATGAAGTAGTGGACTTGTCACGACCCAAACCCGCCCCTATAAGTTTAGCATCGTAACCGACCAATAATCCTGGGATTGCCGAAGGCCTTTGAAACAGATTAACATAATATTAGAGGCTAGCGGAAGCAAATAGCAAATGTACAATGTCCATTGAGCTATGCAAACTTATATGAGACAGAAAAATGTTAAAATGTTTATATACATATGTACACATCATCCTTACGTCATCATATATATACATTTTAGACAAAAAAAGGACTTGGCCCTAAATACAGAGTAAACAAAAACAAGGAAACAAGACTTGAACTCTATGCACATAGCCATAACCACTTAACATATCCGGAACCTCCACGAGAGGCACATAGGTTTGCTGACAAAACAAAGTCCAGGCAGAAGCTCTGGGCCTGGTCACGCACCTGATCACCTACATAAATACATATATGTAAACAGTGAGCTAGAGCCCAGTGAATAATAACAGAGTAAAGGATTTAATAAATGTTGTCCATAACAGTTATAAAAAACAGAATTCAGTAGTTATCAGAAATGGATTCATAATCATGTTCATAAATCATAGTTCATAACAGATACAGAATCATAATCATATTCATAATCAAAATTTGCAGTTAATCATATGTGGTACATTCATTAGCACTAGCAAAAACAGTTGACCTATTAAGGGATGGCCATAAAGGCATACAGTTGACCCATAAAGGGATGGCCATAAAGGCATACAGTTGACTCACGTGCACGGAGACGATACAGTTGACTCATGAGACGTACAGTTGGCCCATAAATGGGATGTATACATAAGGATCCATAACAGTTGGCTCATGAGACGTACAGTTGACCCATAATTGGGACGTAACAGAATAGATAACAGATGTCATCTGAAGCTAAGAATGCCACAAATACATTTCAGGAATATTGGACAACCATTCATTTATGGAGAAAATAATAATATTTCAGAAAACAGATCATCTTATATCATTCAGAAAATACTTATAATTGAACATAACTTTACAAAGTTATTACTCACAGATAGCAGCAGAAGCAGATCAGACAGACCAGGTAAACAATAGCGCGTGACCTACACAAAAACATAACATATACACATTGAAACATAATTTTACTTCCTTGATCAAACTTGACTTTTCTTGTTTTCTGTCTAAATAATTCGAAGGTCTAGTGCGCTTATCCTTTCTTCAGTCAAATGAATCGATTCTCATTTCGCATACCCCTTTCATTACTAATCATTCTTTTTTTGAATAAACCACTTCCTTACTTGGCTTCTTAATCAATTACTATTAAGTTAATGACTTATTCTTTTAATCAACTAATTAATGTTGATTGTCAGCTTATTAATCATTATTGAGCCATAAATCATGTCTAGAATGCTTTGGAAATAGATGAGAATAAAAATGTGAATTAAATGCAATTTTTCAAAATATGCTGAAAATAGGGTCTTCGCTCGAGCGGTTTGCAAAGCTTTATAAAAATATTGGTTGGTCTTAATGTTCGCTTGAGTGGTGACTTTTCCGCTCGAGCAGCTAGCAAATTTCCTGAGCTTTCAAAATCAACAAATAATTTCCAAACACATTTTCAAACCTTAAACTCTTGCATGAACCAATTTAAACATGTAATTTTATTAATAAAGATGAACCCACGACTAATTTTTCAATTTTTAATACAAAAATCTCTTTGATCATTAAGATTAAAACCAATAATTTCATGAATATAATAATTCCAACATTCTTCTTCTTTGTTTTATAAAACATAATTTAAAGCTATAAAGCCCTTTCAAAATATTTACATGTAAGAAATTTAAATCAAAATCAAATTAATTTTTGATTCTCAAATATAAATTCTAATTTATTTCCATATTGATTGACCTTAACTATGTTTATGAATTAATTCTTTAATTCCTCCAAATTACATGCATGTAGAAATAAGATTCAAATTCATATAAGACATTCAAAATCAAGCCCAAAATAATTAATTTTTAATTTAACTTCATAAACTTGATCTTGGCTCTAATTCTTCATTTTCTTGTCAATTTCCTAGCAAACATTGAATATGTGTAATTCAAATAAAACTAACTAATTTAATATATATTCCAAAATTTGTTTAAATTAAATAAAGCTCTTAAATTACATTACATGCATGGGTTAATAATCAAAATCAAAACCCATATTTTCATGAACTCATGGTTTCCAAACTTTTCTTCAAAATAATTCAATTCACCAATTATACTCTTTTTAGCCATCTAGGATCTCAATTTCTAATTCCAAAATAAATCCCCAATAGTGTCATATACGAATCGGTCTCCACAAATTTCATAAATCCTTAATCAAATCAAAATAATGGGCAATTAAAATTCAAATCTCCTTAATTAATTAAGTGCTAATTATTATACGTGGTGGGGTTGTCACAGGACTTCATTAAATCCTTGTATCTTGCACTTCCATTCTTTGAGTAGACAAAAAGACTGGTATATCCCCAATGGCCAATCACACATTCTCTTACATTGATCGAGCATATGAGGCGTCTATGGAAGATGATTGCAGGCCTCAAAAGAACTTTAATGCATTTATTGGTTACACTTATCTGCCTCCATTTATACAAGTCATGGAAGGTTTTGCAAATTACCAACCTTTAGACCAAGAATCTACCAACTACAAACCCTTGGACCAAGCATTCGCAAAAATGGATCTTGGAAGCTCCTCATCTGCCCCACCACTCTCTACATAGGACACAGCTACTTCTTCTTCCTCTAGGTCTACTGGCTGGGGAAATTGGCCAAACCTGATGAACCTAAATTAAGGGAGCGGATTCACCATTGATTTGTTGAATTCGATGATCCCCTTTTTGCTCGAAGCTCAGTGGTTTACCCTTATGTATCCATTGATCACCAACGCAATCTGTAGGACAACTTACTTGTGGCATGGTACACGTCCTCCATGCCAACGAGGATAGTGCGAAGAACTACTCATCCTGACGAAGCACAGGGATACAATCCGTCATTCTTGTCTAAGAGAGCCAAACTTTGCTCTTCTGACTGGCTTGAATGCATGAATAACCCTTAGTTCCCCTTTTCTTTCGGAATGGATCCCTCTGCACCTTCTCTTCCTCAGAATCCTCATTGGATGATAGAATTAAAACTTACTATTTCTGAGAATCAGTTTCTTCCTTCCTACTAACCTCCAGCTCTTCCAATTGCCTTTGGGCGATATCAAGCTCAACTTTTACTCGCTGCCTTCTCTTGCTTGCCCTTCAATGTTCTTAGAGATGAGATTCCTCTCAAGAACTTCTAATGGGCCTGCGATGTTATGACTCAGGGTCATATCCTCAACCTTATTGCCCAGGCAGGACTTCAAACTTTTTTGGACCAACTTCCACTCCTTCTTCACTGGTACAAAATTTCTTTGGCTACCAGTAATTCTTTGGACGGAATAACAACCAATCGAATTCAGGCACAGTACGAAGCAGAGAACCTCATTGAAGAATATAATGACTTCAAAATAAGGACTCAGCATATTGGGATGATCTCGATATGGACGAAATGGAACAAAGCCTCAAAGAGATAGAATTCGAAGTGGAAGCTGAACAACTTTTTCACCAAATAAGATCATACCAGTTGCAATAACCCAACTTTGATATGATAGAAAGTAGAATAAAAAAAGAACATAAGTTCATTGAGCATTGCTGGGTCAAATTTAATGAACTTGCTACTCTTTCTATTCCTTATTTTATGAGATTGAATTTGTAGCCAAGTAGGCTTTTCTAATGTAATTACTTACATATCAATAAAACTGGGGTTTTTCTCTTCCTATTTGGCATGATTTGGTTTTATGCTTCAATTGCATACTTGTGACCATTTTATTCGCACAATTCAAATAAAATTGGAGCTTCGAACGTACCAATTTTTTTTTCTTCGAAGCCTGATTTGAACATTTCCGATGGAATACTTGAAACCTGATTTGAATATCTCCAAAATATGGAATACAATTGACAATCTTTGCCTTAAGTCTTTTCAGTCCAATCGCATGGTCAACAAAATTTTAACAACCTTGAATTGACCAACCTTTGTATCAAAGTTACCTTTAAGTACTTCGAAGTACTTAGTAACAATGTTGCTTTCCAAAAACTGTTTGTTTCCAAAAAGGTTTGCTTTGACCGAGAATCCCAAAAGGAATTTTTCATGTTCAGGCAGGTCCTTTTGGATCTTGATCTCTTTCTTGACTTGGTACTAGCTCTGCAACTTTGAAGTCTAAAACATCAAATAAGAAAGCTACAAAAAATACTTCAAAGTTCACTTCGAAGTATTTCATTTTTCACAAGAAATCTAAGAGCAAGTCTACAACCCTTTAAAGCATACCAAACCACATACTCCTACATTCTCAGGAATAAAATGCGCTTCGAAATCAACTTCTTACTCTCAAAGCCTTAGTTGGTTGTTTGACATCTGGCTTTGGAGCCAAATCTTGACTTGGAAGCCAAATATTTATTTTCGAAGCCAATTTGATTGTTTGAGATATGTTTCCCGCCCAAACAATCACCCTTGAGAGAAACTTTTCACGTTGTACTTTCAGGACTCCTACGAATTTTAAGACAAAGCCTTAAACTCATACGGGTTCCAAAATCAGCCAAACATTTTATCCCAGGTCTTTTTACCCATTTAGACAAATTGGGGATCTTTCACACAGAAAGGTTTAAAAACCCTTTCCCTTTGCACTTTTAACTTACTTGCTTGCCCAAAACACAAACCCTTCATTTCTATTGCTCTCACATCTTCTTTACTCTTTTCTCAGCTTCGTTTTCCAAAAACTCCTGTTAATGGCTTTTTCCTCCTTGAAAGTACCAGTTGTGGAACGCGTGAGCCCATCTGTGGCTTTAAAGAGGTGTATCAACGAAGAGATATCCAAACTCAGAGCTGGTGAACCGAGTACCATAGATAGTCACCTCTTCATTTCTCACCATAATGAACAACAAGAATATGTCTTAGGACCTATCTTCACAGAAGCCCCAGCTCAACTTCTTGCTTTGTATCCTCGTCTAGAGGATCATTGTCTCCTCTACGAATGGGGTTTTAATTGGGGACACTGGAGGATAAACCGCTGCTGGCCCGCATTGAGGATTGAATGGGAGGAGTGGTATGACAGGGTTGTGCCTGCTAGAGAATGAGATCTACAAGAGCTCTGTATCCTTGATGCCTTTCGCCTTTCCAGTTTCATTATCCCTGAGGATTCTTTCTTGATTCCTGCAGCCCTTTGTTTCTGGAATTCAGCTTTAATTTTTTCCAGTTTTGGTGTGGTATGATGGCCCCCACCGTTCTTGATATTTGTCATCTCTTAGGGCTCTCACCACTTGGTGCTCCATTTATGCCTGGTTACCCAGACCTTCCAGTCAACTTCACCATTCCACCCTTGAACTCTTCCTTCAATGATTTTGTAAAATTTGAGAACAAGAAAGTAGGTTATGTAGGTGACCAAGAGTTCTTTTCCTTCATTCTATATTGGTTATGCAAATTTCTCTTTTGTACTTCATCTCAGTGGATTATGCCTGAGTTTGCCCCACTTGCCAAGGCTCTTACATCGAAGAAGAGGATAGCCTTAGCTCTTTATGTTTTAGGCCATGTTTATAGGGCTTGTTCGCAATTTTGCGAGAAACCTCTGGATGTTAACCAAGGAGGCCTCCTCTAGGTATTACAATTATGGCTCTTCGCATATTTCACTAATTTAGACTCCAAGTGCTTAAGATTTTTGATACAAGAACCCACTACTTACAGAGAGAAATTTGCCAGAATTACCTTATACCCCTCCAGCTTTGCCTATTATTTTACTTTTTTTCATCAACTCCCAATTTCTCCACCTCCTTCCTTCTTTTGTCCTTTCAAAACCAACACAACACCAACTTGGCTCAGGGCATTTTTGGCTGATAGAGAATGCTCCAATTCGCTACCCAAGGATATGTGGGCCTCTATCTTGTTGCCAACGGAGCTCTTTATCGGTACTTTGAATCTTTGAGCCTACAAATGTATATCTGAAGTTTATTGTCCTTTCCAATTTGCTAGGCAATTTAGGCTTACTCAAGGAATTCCTATCTCTCTCTGTAGCCTCTCCAATACTAATCTCATAGTCAGAGACCTGAAAGTACCCAAAACCAAATTGGAGGAAGCAACATTTAAATTGCTATAAGAGTTGAATGAGTTTCAATTCATCCTTTTTATCCCACATGGCACAACTTTGAAAAGATTTCAAAGTTGGTGGACGGCCAATATGGAGGTGCTCCTGGCAATACCTCCCAAAGATCTGCTAATGGGACAAGATGTGCCCTCTCAAGCCAAACCCAAAAAGACTGGGACCACTGTTACTGTCTCTACTGCCCCTGCTATCCCAACTCTTGCTCTTGCTGCCGCAGAGACTACTCCTGCTACCTCTTCTCCTCCTCCTAGAGTCACCAAGGCTGCTTTAAAAAAAGGCATGCATTTCTATGTCTCTTTTCTCTTTTCTCTTTTCTTTATAATGTCTTGCTCATCTACTTATAGCTTCTCTTTGATGCAGGAGCTTCATAAGAAGACTCTCCTTAAAGGGCTCAAGCGCTAAGCATTCTCAAAGACAAGCAACAACAACAAAAGAAGAGAAAACTTGTGCTCGATCCTGAAGAGGGTGAGGTACCTGAAGAAACACCACTTAGAAGGAAGAAGAAACTTACAGTCTCCCTTTCTGATTTTAATAATGACCCTACTCATTAGGCAGCCGCCAAGGCAGTAGAGATGGAGCAATCTAAGGAATTGATGGTTTTCCAGAGGTATAAAAAAAGGAGGCAGCAACAGATATTAAGGGATGAAGCTGCTACTACTGATATACTTCAAAGGGAAACTGCAAGGAGGCAACAAACTGTCGGTCATTATGCTCTTCGCAGTTCTCCGACCATTACCACCACCACTTTCGAGGTTGGTAATTTCCTTTAATTTCTGTAGTAATTTCCTTTCCCAAGTTTTCAGCAATAAAACTTAACATTGCTTCTTATTTCTTGTCTTGCAGCAACAGTTACCTCACATCCTCCTTCGATAATGGCTTCCTCAGTCTTATCTGAAGTTGAAAAACCATTAGAGGCAGCCTCAAAAAGGAGGAAGACAATCAACACCAAAGTGCCCTTAAGTGTAGAGTCCATCTAGACAATACTTCTACTTCTTAGCTCTACACTTTCCATAGTTTTTTGAGGCAAAGCATCCCTATTTCTTTATGCTTGGGCTTAACGCTATATCTACCTCATCTAACCTTTACCTCAGCCCAATTCACTCTTCCTACAATCCTGGCTACTCCTTCACCCCCTGAGAAGGCCCTAGTTGTCACCTCATTAGTGATAACTGCTGCTCCTAGAGAAGATACTGGTAGCTTACTAATTTCTTGTCCACCACCACCATCTAGCTCCAATCCCTCTTCTTTTGATCTGTTGGTGGCCAAGACTATAGACACTGACGGGGACACTTCAACCTCTTCTCCTATCCCTATGCAACCATCTCTTTTAGACCTCTCTGCACCTTCAATGTTAGTGGAAAAGATGGACATTTGTGAAGCCCGGTTGACTAGCCTTTTTGACACACCTTCAATTACTCCAACAGCCAGCAGTGAAGTTGAACCATTGGCCCTTGCTGACTCTCTCTTGGAAATTTTTGAGAGCTCATCAACCATCAGTAGAGCTTCTTTGCCTCCATTGGACTTAGGCACTTGTTTGGAATTACTAACATCATTTTCAAGGATCCCATTCGAAGCCTTACAAAGACCCATACTTAAGAATGGTTTCCTCTGATGTTGCAAAGTCATTGAGCAATCCAATATGGCCATTTCAAGCCACTTATATCAGGCAGCAGCTACCACAGATTTCTATGTCAACATATGCCACATTGCTAAAGCTGTAGAAGAGAATCTATTGAAAGACAAGGAATTTGTTTCCCATAGACATACTAAGGTATCTGAATTGAATGGACAACATTCTTTTGCTTCTCAGTTTCACATCTAACTCTTGGAGAAAAAGGCTCAATTAGAAGAGGAGTTAGCAACAGTTAACTTATCTTTGGATCGAACTGCTACAAAGCTACAGATCACCAATCAAGGTCTAGCTAACTATAGGCAAGACATGGCTACAGCCATTTAGTTGTTCCCATCCCTTAGGAGTAGAGAATCAATTATAAGGGAACAACTGAAGCATTGTACTGATTTTTGGGCCAATCTATGGCTACATGTACTTAACTCTTTATGAAATGAAATCCTTATTTATTATTTGAGTGTTTTCATGCTTCTCTTGTTTAGAATTTTTTACACTTTTTGTGTTTCCCACACAATTGGATAATAAGGTTTCAAGTACTGCCATTAATTTTCTTTGGATGCACATATCTATTCAGGTTCCTCAAATGGTATGCTCCCCTAGGCAAGACTTTATGAATTTGATATGGTCTTTCCCAATTAGGCAACCATTTACCAAAATTATGTCTTTTGATTCCGATTGGAAGTATGGTCTTCCATACCAAATCACCTTCATCAAAGCTAATGTGCCTGACTTTCTTATTATAGTTTTTGGCTGCCTTTTTCTTTTGGAAAAGAATACTATTTAATGCCAAAATTCTAGTTTCATCCACGTTTTCTAATTCCAAGAACATGCTTTGATGGTACTGCTCAGAAGTTAACTGGTCCTGGCATTTCACCCTCAATGACCTAATGTTAATCCACAAGTAACACTGCATCATGCACATACACCAAGACATAAGGAGTGATTCTATTACTTAATCTTGGAGCAGTCCTATAAGCCCATAATACATCCAACAACAAGTTATGTCAATCCCTAGGATTTTCTTCCACAATTCTTTGTATTTTTTTTTCAAGGACTTGTTAGATGATTCTACCTGACCATTTGCTTGTGCATAATAGGAGGTGGAATTAATAAGACTAATTCCAAATTCTGTTGTGAAAGATTTTACCATCTTCCCATCAAATACAGTCTCATTATCTATAGTTATGGTCTTGGGATGCCAAACATGTGAATTAGATCTTTAATAAATCCAATAACTTCAGTTTGATCCACAGCCTTATATGATTTAGCTTCGACCCACATACTGAAGTAATCTGTGGCCACTACGATGAAACAATGATACTTTGAAGACGGTGGATGTATTTTCCCTATCATATCCATAGTCCAACCTCTAAATGGCCAAGGTTTTACAACTGCATGCAAATCAGTTATCGGCACATGTCTTAGCATGTCATGTTTTTGGTATGCCTGGTAACCTCTAGCATACTTTATACAATCTTTAAGGATGGTTGGCCAATAGTAGGAATGCTTTCAAAGCAACTACCTCATCTTCACACCAGGCTGATGGGCACTACAAATGCCTTCATGGACTTCAGCCATGGCTGTCAATGCCTCCTTTAGCCCTAGACATTCCAATAACAACCCATCTGCTCCCTTTTTGTAAAGAGCATTACCATACACTATGTATTGCATTGACTGTAATTTAATCTTTCTGCTGGCCTTCAAAGATGGGCTAGTTAAGTGATGCATGATTGGATGCCTCCAATCTTGATCTTGTAAGTCATTATGATTGACTTCTAACACCATATTCCTTTTAACTAAAGGTGGTATTAATTTTTGATATATTGCTTGACTTATGTTCAATTGAGTGTCATCCCTCCTTTTGAAATTCGAAGCCTTCTAAGCTACATCATTAGCTTTGTTATTCATGAACCTTTTGATATAAGTCACATTTTTTATCCGAATCTGAGAAAACAAATGTAATGCAATAACATAGTATGGTAACATGCTTGCACTTTGACATTTGAAAATTCCTTTCACTTGGTTGACCACCAATTGAGAATCTCCAAATATATCAATTACATGAGCTTGTAATTCAATAAGCACTTCCAGTCCAATTATTAAAACTTCATATTCAGCTTGATTATTGGAACAAGTAATTTCATCAACCCTGAAACCATGTGCGGTTTCTACCCCCTGTGGTGACTTAATTACAACACCAATTCCAATCAGACCATTAGATTTTGATCTATCAAACCACATCTGTCATGGCTCAATATTGATCATACCAAGATCCATCATCCCCTGGCTTTTTGTTTGACATGGATGATTTGCCAAGAAGTTTGCCAAAACTTGTCCTTTTACTGCCTTTTGCGGGATGTATTCTAGATGAAACTCTGAAAAAGCTAATATCCGTTTGCCAATTCTTCCTCTCAACATTGGTCTAGATAACATTTACTTAACCAAGTTTGTAGTTGCAATTACCAAGACAACAATAGGAAAAAGATAATATCTTAATTTCATTGCTATAAAGTACAATGCAAGGCACAACTTTTCTACAGCTGAGTATTTACATTCACAAGAATTTAAAAACCTACTAAGGTAATAAACTACTTGCTCCTTGCCCTTTTTATTGTCCTGGGCTAAGAAAACTCCCAATGAATTTTTTACTGCAGCAATGTATAACTTCAAAGGCTAGTCGCTCTTTGGTGGCATCAGAACTGAAGGCTTGGCCAAGTAGGCTTTAATTACTTCGAAAGTAGTTTGATGTTCTGCTGTCCACACAAACTCCTCTTTATCTTTCAACTTTAACAAAAAAGAAAATACTTTAGTTTTCCTTGTAGTGTTAGAAATAAATCTTCGAAGAAAATTAACCTGACCAAGAAAATTTTGTACTTCTTTCTTACTTGATGGAGGCTTGGCCTCAATGATGGCTTTGGCTTTATTCTGATCAATCTGTATTCCCTTCTTGTGTACTACATACCCCAAGAAGTTTCCAGCTGATACACTAAAAGCACATTTGAGAGGATTAAGCTTTAACTTGAACTTTCTCATTCTTTCGAAAGATGCTACCAAGTGAACCAAGTGTTCCTCCATGGACTGGGACTTTACAACAATATCATCAATGTAACACTCTAGGTACCCTCCAATAAGATCATGAAAGATAGTATTCATTGCCCTTTGATATGTTGCCCTAGCATTCTTTAAACCAAATGGCATTTTTACCCATTCAAAGGTACCAATATTCCCAGGACACCTAAATGCGGTTTTGTGTACATCTTCCTTGGCAATGCAGATCTAGTTGTAACTAGAATGCCCATCCATCATAGACAAAATCCTGTGCTCAGCTGAATTGTCCACCAATAGGTCCACTATAGGCATAAGGTATTCATCTTTTGGAGTTGCCAAATTTAGATTTCTAAAGTCGATGCATATCCTCATCTTGCCATTCTTTTTAACCACAGGCACAATGTTAGACAACCATTCAACATATCTGGTTGTTCTAATGAAGCCTACTTTAAGGAGTTTAAGAATCTCTTCCTTCACTTTTTGAACCACTTCAGGGATTATCCGTCTTGGTTTCTGTTTGTGTAGTCTGAAGTTAGGCTTCATAGGGAGCCTATGTTCCACTAATGACCTATCAAATCCTGGCAGTTCATCATGCAAAACAATCCTTATATTTCTTTAAGACTACTAATAACTGGTTCTTGTTAATAGAACTTAACCAAGCACTGATATAAATGGGTTGCTGTGCAGAACCTTCCCCTAAATTGATTTCTTCTAAGGGGTCTTGTACTTGAGTACTTACTAATGCTTCTCCTTTGACTTCTTTTGCCTTCGAAGCAACTTCTTTGCTTTATTCTGCTCCCACTTTCTCTGGTTTAACATTTTTGCCTTCTTCTTCATAGAGAATCTTTCCATAAGGCTTCTTCTTCTTGTATTTCCTGGACTTTTGTTTTGATATCCAATGCACAGTACTTATCAAAGGTCAAAGGTCTAACATGTTGTTGCTCCTACTTACAGTCAACTATCATGGCTTCCCTCTCTTGTTCCTGAACTTTTTGGACTACTGATTTTATGTCCAATTATAGCGATCCCAGTTTTCCCTGTCATGTATTGTATTTCGAACTCCGGTCTAGTGATTGTTGTTATTGTCTTATTAGTGTTTCCATCCTTTAATTCCTTGTATTTGAGTTTTGGGATGTGTTGGGTAAGATTGGAACAGGTTGGTTATGAGTTGGAACAAATGGTTGCTATCCAAAATTTGGCATCTTCGCTTGAGCGAGGCTTTTTGCGCTCGAGTGAGCCTTAGGTTTGTGCTTCTTCGCTTAAGCGAAGGTTCTTGCCCTCGAGCGTGCGTCTGCGTCTCTGAAAAACCTGAAGGTTGGTATTCTTTGCTTAAGCGAGGATTTTGTTGCTCGAGCGAGCGAGCTTTATGTTTGTGTTTCTTCGCTCGAGTGAGAACTCCTGTGCTCGAGTGTGCTTCTGCATTGCAGACCTGAAGCTTTGCATTGTTCGCTCGAGCGATGCTTCTTACGCTCGAGCGAGGTTATTTTGTGTCTGGTCGCTTGAGCGACCACTTCTTCGCTCGAGCGAGGTTTGAATATATCAGTTGGCAGCAACGTGTTATACATCACTTTTTCATCATCTTTTTCATCCAAACCCTAGATCCGATAGCCTCTCTCTTTAAACACACTCTCTCTCTACAAATATTACATGTTCTAAGAGTTTTCTACCCTAATCCCTTTGTAAGAAAGTTAGAGCTTGGCATGGGCTTCCCTTTGATCCGAAAATTTATGGATTTGGAGCATCTTGGGTTTCACTCTTCTTCTCCTTTGGGCTCTTAACTTCGAGGTAGGGATAATCTACTCATTCTTATAAGTTTTGACATAAATATTGGTTATTTTGTATAGATTGTGGTGTTTGGGAGTTTTGGGTAAGGTTAGGGTTTGATTTGAAATAATAAAAGAGGGGTTTTTCTTATTTGGGCTTCACATGTGTCTATGAGACCTTGATAATGGGTTAATAGTATATTATGGGTGAAATTTGGCCTTGATTGCAAAATTTGAGAAAAATGAGAAGATTTGCCCTAATTGGAATTAAATAAGTGATTTAGTGGAAATATGAAATTGGTTTGATAATTACGAAATTGGGAAGGTTAGTGATGTAATGGTGTAGTGGGATTGGCAAATTACTCACCTATGGAAAAGTTGACAAATTGTCTGTTGGATAAATTTATTTATTTGTTTAGAAATAACTGTTTTGGGCTATCGGTGGTGGATAGTCATGATTGTTTTAGAATTGCATGATGATTAGGCAAATTGAAACTAATCAATTGCAATATGCCATTGAATATGACGGTTGGATTAGCAGATTGAACATGTGCCTTAATTGATCATTGTATATGATAAAGAGTTTAAACATATTGTATATGTATCTTTGTTTGGGAGGAGATAGGGGATGTACTCCATATGTGATTATATGCTTAAATACATTGTATATGTATCTTCATTTGGGAGGAGATAGGGGATATACTCCATATGTGATTATATGCTTTAATACATTGTATATGTATCTTTGTTTAGGAAAAGATAGAGGATGTACTCCATTGTTTGGGAGGAGATAGGCGATGTACTCCATTGATAATTAAGTTGGCTGGAGTGTTCAGGGTGAAAGTCCTGAAATCTTATAAATGGAATTGTATAAATGAAGTTGATGATTGAAGTGTTAATAATATGAGTTGTAGTCTCATTTTGAACTGTTGATAATTGAAGTGTTAATAATATGAGTTGTAGTTTCATTTTGAATTGTGGCTAATGGAAGTGTTATTAAGATGAGTTGTAGTCTCATTTAAATTGTTTGGTTAGATAATGAACCATGTCTATGAATTGAATTGGATAAATAAAGGGAAGTGGATTAAAACATGGACGTAATTGTTGTTGGGCTATGGAAAGGGTGTGAGTTGGTTTACAAGTGTTAACCATTTGTCAAATACTAATGTTTTAGTTATTTTTGATATTTGGTTTAGCATATCTCTACTAAGCTTTGGCTCACCCTACTTAGGACACCATTTTTCAGGTACAGGTGACATGCCGCCTCCAAGATTTTAGCTTGGGAGGTTTAGGAGTTGAAGACTCTGATTTGTTACTTGTTTTGTTGATTACATGTAAATGCAAGCCAATGGCTTTACTTGTAAAAGAGTTAGCACTCTACTTTTTGTAACTAAGTAGCAACTTGGGAAGATGTAAGCCGCAGGGCATTCTGTTATGTTGTAAATATTTGAAACTTATATGAAATATCCTTTTGTAATATTAACTCTGATGTATGTATGGAAATGTGATTTATCTATCATGTACATAGAATTGTTAGATGATGGGTTTATGCATTATTTTGAGGGCGTTACAACTTGGTATCAAATCTATCCGGGTTTGAATACTTTGGGTACGTGGGAAGTGGTTAGTACCACAATGAGTTTGTCTCGCTAGGTAGAGACATAAGTGAAATGCTATGTGGTTGCTTGATTACATGTTTATGTGACTATATGGGTATGGGATCTAGTTTCTAGGATGTTGATCGGGTCTATGGGTTTCTGGGAGTCTCGTTGGAAAGGCACTTGATCACTGCCGTTTCTAACTGGAACTCTTGCGATGCCACGAGATGGTCATTATCCAAAAATGAAATTCGTATGTGTTTAAGTGATGACGTGTTTATGTGGAATGAATTACAATTGTCCATTGTATTAGGACGCGAGTGAGATAGCCTCGACGCATTTGTAAGTGTGCTAATATCCTTGTTACCTTCACTAGGATGCCTAGACGAGGAAGTGGTGATTTCCCTCCTTCCACACGGGAAGAGTTGTGAAAACAATTTGTGGAATTACGCCAAGGTACTACACCTTTTGTATAGTTTGAAGCATGGTTTGCTAACCTGTCGAGAATTGCTCCAGAGTTAGTGGAGACTGAGGAGCTGCGTTGTTCGGAGTTTAAGAGTAGGCTGTGTGATGGCATCCGAGAAATGATTGCTGGGTCTTGGCATAGGAGTTATAGTGTGCTTGTTAAGGCGACAGCTCATGTAGAGGCAATGGTGCTAGCTATGGGACAAAATAGGGAGGAGGCCATTTCGGCGACTCTTGTAACTTAGGGTGTTGGTAGGCCATTTAAGAGGCAGAGGGGTTTTAACCTACAACAGTTTCAGAGAACCCATTCTAGCTCTACCTTTTTAGTGTCGAGTCTAGGTTCGGGAAAGGGTAAGCGGTATCACTTGTTTCAAATGGGGTCAACTGGGCACAAGTCTCTGGCTTCCCTACGGAGGAAGAGGGAAGGGTTGATAGCTTAATCAGTAGTTGCACCACCGGGATCATCTAGCCAACCAGGTTTTGGATCGATCAAATGCTCATTGGGGAAGCAGTCGTTGGGGTCCCCATCAGTTCAGACTTTGAACCAGCCACGTACTTGGGAACCGCTTACTTGTTGGGTGTGTAATCAACCAGGTCATATCAAACATTTCTGTACCCAGCCAGGGGCTTCTTTGGGAGTTTTACAACCTAGTCGGGTTTAACTTTATGTGACTGGGCAGGGAAAACACCGTCATGAGGAACAAACATGCCAGATTTCGAGGGCCTCGGGAGAGTCAAGTTCTCAAGCCCCAATTGGGGAAATATTCAGTTGTTCCAGGTGTGGCCAGTTGGGACATATCAGTAGTTCTTGTCCGTGGCTTGTAAGCTCGTAGGATATCTTGGGTTTGAGAATAACCAACTTCAGCGGTCCAGCGAGGGACGGTAATGGTGGTAATACCGATGGGATGGTTTTGTTTTGGCTAAGCTGTTTTGTAACCGGTGAATTATCATTTTGTAATCATTGGGTTCTGTTGTGTAACCAATGTGTTTTGGGAATGTTGGAACATCAAAGTTGCTCGTTTATATATATATATATATATATATGTGCCTGTGTTTATTTATTTCCATGGATTAGGTGGATTGGAGCATGTAGTGGCTCTAAAGTTTTATTAAAGTAATAAGTTGTGAAATCAGAAAGTTTTTGTAATAATGCATTTGTATGCATGTGTTTTGGTTTGGAAAAGTGAGGGCTGGTGAGTCATATTTTGAAATTTAAAAGAATTATTGAGGGATGCGTATCCTGGTCAAGATTACCATGGGGTGAGGACAGTTATACTTGCCGGGTGTGCGAAATTTCATGAGTGTTACGTATTTGATCTTATGTACGTGGTAGAGATTTTGGTCTACTGTTGTGGGAACTCCTCAAGAGGATGTGAAATGTGCGATTAACACTAGGTTTTCTACATTTAAAACAATGTTTTTACGGAGGAATAGCGTATAGTTTCGTTAGGAATAGACTTGTACCTTCATGGTAAGTAGCGTTGCCGAATCTTCATACGTTCTGATTGGTTGTTTTATCTAAGGGAGTGTTAGTCCCTTATTAAGATCATGGTTGTTGGCATCGGGGAGTGGTGTGTTGTGAGCAGCTGGTGTTATGTCTCAGGCAGTAGTATGATGGATGTTTTCTAAGTTTCAAGACTCTTGTATTATGTCTAAATGCGTTAGATGTGTACCTTGATACTAGTTAAGTCAGGAAATGCTGTCGGAAGGGTTGGTTGGGTTTATAACCCGTGGTTAGGATGTGACCCGTGAGTAGAGTCACAGTGGTATGGTGTTTGGGGATGAAGGTTTGGGATAATGGCGAGGAGGGTGAAGACTTTTACTCTTCTGGAGAGTTAGGATGGTAAGTCTTTGAAATCCTTGTCGGCGACGTGCAATTGTGCCGGGGTTTGGTTCAAGGTAATTGTTCAATATTAGCGATGGCTAGTGGTTTGGCACGGAGGCTTGGTGTCTTGATTGTACTCTCGGGACGAGTGACAAATAGAATGTGGAATAAAGAGTGAACCCTGTAGGTCATTGAGGGATGAATGTGCTATGTTTGCTTGTGTTCAGTACGAACGGTTACGTAATAATGATAGGTGTTATGGCATGGTAAGCCTTGCTAGTTAACTTGGTGTGAGTACATTTTCTAAATGAGGAGGTTTTACTAGTTTGGTACGTGGTAGTGTGTGGTTCATTTGTTGATGGATGTGTAGAAAGGGATCGGTCATAGGGCAATCCCAAGAGAATACCTTGGTACGGCAATAGCGTAGTAAGTGATTGGATTGAGTAGTTAATGTTAGATAGTGTTGGGTCACTGTGGTGTGGATATTTGTCATCCAGTCTTGACAATAGAACTCCGAGTGAGGCAGTCAGATAGTGTAGGGTGAGCTCTGTCAGAGTTGTTTTGACCTATTCGGTCCTTGTGTGCATGATGTAAGGGACCGATGTGAGTGTTGACTTGAGATTGTGTATCGTGTTTAATTTGAAAGGAATTCAGTTAGGATTCAAATGTGAAACAAGGATATATGTGTCACACAGGCTTACGTGTGAGGGGTGAGTGGAAAATCAAAGTACCATGGGTTAACTTTGAAGAATCCAGAGTGATTTATTATACTTGAGAGGTTGTGTATGGAACTCCATTTCGGGGTTGGTGGGGTTAGATAAACGTTGGTATTGTCACAAAGTTGGGTGAAGATAAGTGGTATGTTGGTAGTCAAGAACTTTTACGAGCGAATAGGGTTGGCTAGTTGCCAAGTTAATACTTGGATTGGTTGATATATACTCACCTTGGAAAAAAAAAATTCAAAATTTGTAAGGGCTCTCGTCATGAAAATTTTGTTTTGATTATTGTGTCATCACCGTGAGTGTGACGGGTTTTGTGGGATGACTATGTTGTGATTCATTGGAGGGACATTGATGAAAATTTGGAGGAAGACAAAAAAAATTGGGTACTCTTCATAAACTAAAACGGTTTTGGGCCAAAACGTAAATTTGCAATCCTTATTTTTGGGAAAATAATTTGAAAATCTCTGAGTTCGGCTGTGGCCAGTTGTTAATGTGGTGTTTAAATGGTGGCGGTATAAGTCTGAACACCTTTTGGGGAAAAACCAAGTGCTTTGAAACAAATGGAATAAATAAAGCAATTTCTTTAACCTGGACAGGGGATCTTATGAGAAGTCAGATTTGACCTAGCCTGACTTGCTGGTTACATGTTGTGTGTCTTTGACAAGAACTCGAAATTGTCAGGCATTAATGTGCCATAATGTTATTGATTATCCGTGCTTTAGTTTGCGTTCTCGTTCTGTGAAAGTTGACCGAAAGCCTTGTGTACGAGTGATTTCGTGTTTCCTATGTTGGGGTGTTAAGCACTCAATACTGGTTCGGGTATTGTCGGTAGTCGAGACATGGTGGATGTCTCAGAACGCTGTAGTGGGTGGATATGTCGTACTGTTATCATTGTTATCGAGTCTTGTGAAGCAGGACTTTTCCATTAATTAAGGTGTTGTGGAAACATCACGGCATTGAGGAAGCCACTTGGGAACGTGAATTGGAGATCCGAAAAAAATATCCGGACCTATTTGTGGATGTTTGAGCCTATATTGAGAATTTTGTTTTGTGATTATCTCTAAGAACATTGTATATGTTTCGGATTATGGAAATATTGAAAATTGTTGCATATGTTTCAAAGAAATGAGTTTAATTTAACATTGTATATGTTGAATGTGTTGTGGAAATGAAGGTATATTTTTAACATTGCATGTGTAATGGAATTGTAGAGTATGTGTATTGGAATTAGTTAAAATTCAAAATGATGCATGTCGAGAATGCATATTGAGCTATATTTGTAAAGTTGTTCTCTTGAGAAGAGATGGAATGATCGGTAGTGGATCTTATTGATAAAGGTTGTATTGTAATCATGTTAAGAATTGAAAAGATCGCAATTTTGAAACCTATATATCTAATTTCGGGAACGAAATTCTTTAGGGGGGGAGGTTATAGCAATCCAAGTTTTCCCTGTCATGTATTGTATTTCGGACTCTGGTCTAGTGGTTGTTGTTGTTGTCTTATTCTTGTTTCCATCCTTTAATTCTTTGTATTTGAGTTTTGGGATGTGTTGGGTAAGATTGGAATAGGTTGGTTGTGAGTTGAAACAAATGGTTGTTGTCCAGAATTTGGCATCTTCGCTGGAGCGAGGCTTTTTGAGCTCGAGCGAGCCTTAGGTTTGTGCTTCTTCGCTCAAGCGAAGGTTCTTGAGCTCGAGCGAGCTTTCTTGGATGTGTCTCTTGGCTCGAGCGAGAATTATTGCGCTCAAGCGTGCGTCTGTGTCTCTGAAAAACCTTAAGGTTAGTATTCTTCGCTCAAGCGAGGCTTTTGTCGCTCGAGCGAGCGAGCTCTATGCTTTGTGTTTCTTCGCTCGAGCGAGAACTCCTGCGCTTGAGCGTGTTTCCGCATTGCAAACCTGAAACTTTGCATTGTTCGCTCGGGCGACGCTTCTTGCGCTCGAGCGAGGTTCTTTTGTGTCTGGTCGCTCGAGCGACCACTTCTTCGCTCGAGCGAGGTTCGAATATATCAGTTGGCAGCAGCGTGTTATACATCACTTTTTCATCATCTTTTTCATCAAAACCCTAGATCCGGTAGCCTCTCTCTATAAACACACTCTCTCTCTACAAATATTCCATGTTCTAAGAGTTTTCTACCCTAATCCCTTTGTAAGAAAGTTAGAGTTTGGCCTGGGCTTCCCTTTTATCCGAAAATTTGTGGATTTGGAGCATTTTCGGTTTCACTATTCTTCTCCTTTGGGCTCTTAACTTCGAGGTAGGGATAATCTACTCTTTCTTATGAATTTTGACATAAATGTTGGTTATTTTGTATAGATGGTGGTGTTTGGGAGTTTTGGGTAAGGTTAGGGTTTGATTTGAAATAATAAAAGAGGGGTTTTTCTTATTTGGGCTTCACATGTGTCTATGAGACCTTGATAATGGGTTAATAGTATATTATGGGTGAAATTTGGCCTTGATTGCAAAATTTGAGAAAAATTGGAAGATTTGCCCTAATTGGAATTAAATAAGTGATTAGTGGAAATATGAAATTGGTTTGATAATTATGAAATTGGGAAGGTTAGTGATGTAATGGTGTAGTGGGATTCGAAAATTACTCACCTATGGAAAAGTTAATAAATTATCTGTTGGATAAATTTATTTATTTGTTTAGAAATAACTGTTTTGGGCTATCGGTGAAGGATAGTCATGATTGTTGTAGAATTGCATGATGATTAGGCAAATTGAAACTAATCAATTGGAATATGTCATTGAATATGATGGTTGGATTAACACATTGAACATGTGCCTTAATTGATCATTGTATATGATAAAGAGTTTAACACATTGTATATGTATCTTTGTTTGGGAGGAGATAGGGGATGTACTCCATATGTGATTATATGCTTAAATACATTGTATATGTATCTTTGTTTGGGAGGAGATAGGGGATGTACTCCATATATGATTATATGCTTAAATACATTGTATATGTATCTTTGTTTGGGAAGAGATAGGGGATGTACTCTATATGTGATTATATGCTTTAATACATTGTATATGTATCTTCATTTGGGAGGAGATAGGAGATGTACTCCATATGTGATTATATGCTTAAATACATTGTATATGTATCTTCATTTGGGAGAAGATAGGAGATGTACTCCATTGTTTGGGAGGAGATAGGGGATGGACTCCATTGATAATTAAGTTGGTTGGAGTGTCCAGGGTGAAAGTCCCGAAATCTTATAAATGGAAGTGTATGAATGAAGTTGATGATTGAAGTGTTAATAACATGAGTTGTAGTCTCATTTTGAACTATTATAATTGAAGTGTTAATAATATGAGTTGTAGTTTTATTTTGAATTGTGGATAATGGAAGTGTTAATAAGATGAATTGTAGTCTCTTTTAAATTGTTTGGTTAGATAATGAACCATGTTTATGAATTGAATTGGATAAATAAAGGGAGGTGGATTGAAACATGGATGTATTGTTGTTGGGATATGGAAAGGGTGTGAGTTGGTTTACAAGTGTTAACCATTTGTCGAATGCTAATATTTTAGTTATTTCTCATATTTGGTTTAGCATATCTCTACTGGGCTTTGGCTCACCCTACTTGGGACACCATTTTTCAGGTACAGGTGACATGCCGCCTCCAAGATTTTAGCTTGGGAGATTTAGGAGTTGAAGACTCTGCTTTGTTATTTGTTTTGTTGATTACATGTAAATGCAAGCCAAGGGCTTTACTTGTAAAATAGTTAGCACTCTACTTTTTGTAACTAAGTAGCAACTTGGGAAGATGTAAGCCGCAGGGCATTCTATTATGCTGTAAACATTTGGAACTTATATGAGATATCTTTTTGTAATTTTAACTCTGATGTATGTATGGAAATGTGATTTATCTATCATGTTGTAGACGCGTCCCGCGAGGGGCCCTCGCTACTACAGTTCGGACTCGATTTGTGTCACGGTTCTTAATCTTGAACCAAAGAGTCCAAATCCGGCAAATCGTTTTGAGAAACAGATTTTTTGAAAAGAAGTGCCAAACATGGACTGCTTTTCCAGATACAGAGTCGCCACCTAAATATGCCCTAATTGGAATTAAATAAGTGATTAGTGGAAATATGAAATTGGTTTGATAATTATGAAATTGGGAAGGTTAGTGATGTAATGGTGTAGTGGGATTCGAAAATTACTCACCTATGGAAAAGTTAATAAATTATCTGTTGGATAAATTTATTTATTTGTTTAGAAATAACTGTTTTGGGCTATCGGTGAAGGATAGTCATGATTGTTGTAGAATTGCATGATGATTAGGCAAATTGAAACTAATCAATTGGAATATGTCATTGAATATGATGGTTGGATTAACACATTGAACATGTGCCTTAATTGATCATTGTATATGATAAAGAGTTTAACACATTGTATATGTATCTTTGTTTGGGAGGAGATAGGGGATGTACTCCATATGTGATTATATGCTTAAATACATTGTATATGTATCTTTGTTTGGGAGGAGATAGGGGATGTACTCCATATATGATTATATGCTTAAATACATTGTATATGTATCTTTGTTTGGGAAGAGATAGGGGATGTACTCTATATGTGATTATATGCTTTAATACATTGTATATGTATCTTCATTTGGGAGGAGATAGGAGATGTACTCCATATGTGATTATATGCTTAAATACATTGTATATGTATCTTCATTTGGGAGAAGATAGGAGATGTACTCCATTGTTTGGGAGGAGATAGGGGATGGACTCCATTGATAATTAAGTTGGTTGGAGTGTCCAGGGTGAAAGTCCCGAAATCTTATAAATGGAAGTGTATGAATGAAGTTGATGATTGAAGTGTTAATAACATGAGTTGTAGTCTCATTTTGAACTATTATAATTGAAGTGTTAATAATATGAGTTGTAGTTTTATTTTGAATTGTGGATAATGGAAGTGTTAATAAGATGAATTGTAGTCTCTTTTAAATTGTTTGGTTAGATAATGAACCATGTTTATGAATTGAATTGGATAAATAAAGGGAGGTGGATTGAAACATGGATGTATTGTTGTTGGGATATGGAAAGGGTGTGAGTTGGTTTACAAGTGTTAACCATTTGTCGAATGCTAATATTTTAGTTATTTCTCATATTTGGTTTAGCATATCTCTACTGGGCTTTGGCTCACCCTACTTGGGACACCATTTTTCAGGTACAGGTGACATGCCGCCTCCAAGATTTTAGCTTGGGAGATTTAGGAGTTGAAGACTCTGCTTTGTTATTTGTTTTGTTGATTACATGTAAATGCAAGCCAAGGGCTTTACTTGTAAAATAGTTAGCACTCTACTTTTTGTAACTAAGTAGCAACTTGGGAAGATGTAAGCCGCAGGGCATTCTATTATGCTGTAAACATTTGGAACTTATATGAGATATCTTTTTGTAATTTTAACTCTGATGTATGTATGGAAATGTGATTTATCTATCATGTTGTAGACGCGTCCCGCGAGGGGCCCTCGCTACTACAGTTCGGACTCGATTTGTGTCACGGTTCTTAATCTTGAACCAAAGAGTCCAAATCCGGCAAATCGTTTTGAGAAACAGATTTTTTGAAAAGAAGTGCCAAACATGGACTGCTTTTCCAGATACAGAGTCGCCACCTAAATATTTTTTTAATGGGGAAATTTAGGAAACCCTGACTCGGTGCCGAAGGCCACATGTCCGTCATCACCGGAGTTGTCTCGGCTCGGGAGCTTGGGTACGATCGGGGAAGGTCAGCTATGAGCACCCCCTTTCGCCCGGTCCGAAGACCGGCCTCTACTAACTATGATATTCGATTTTGAAAATGTTATGTGCTCTTATTCCAATTGTTAGCCTAGAGTTACTATGTTATGCGCGCAGCAAACAAGTATAGACTAGATTGCCTAATTTGGAAACAAGCATTGCATATCCGTTTGTTTTGAAAAGCGCTTTGGAATTTGTTACTCACAAGTAGGCTAAAATACGAATTTCAACGAGTTTTCCCAACTCAAACAATCCAACCTCCACCCACGGGCATTCAAACAGTTTATCACATAAGCATCTAGCCACATGGTAAGCATACTGTCATGATAGTATTCACACGCATGCGAGATGCTAAAACATAAATACTTACATTGTACTCCGTGCCAAAACAATAAACTAGTTAGCAAACATACGTGTCCTAGTTCATGTTGAATTGACTAATGCAGCACATACGGGATGCAATTAGATAGGCTCGGCTAACCTAAACATGGCATGTGAAAATGCATAACCAACATGTATTCAGTTTGGAATTTGAAATACAGATGTGGTTAGAATGATGCGCCGAGCCCAGTGCATGTAGAACAAATGGATGAATGCACGCATGCATTACATGAGGTATGCTAATTTAAACGTGCCCTAATCTACCATCATAAGTAGGTAAATAAAAGGGAAGAAAGACGTGAGGTTGGAAGACATACACACACTCACGTACACTTATTACAGATTTGCCCTCGCTCGGAGGGACCAAATAAATATTACAAATTAATTAACTACGCAAGCTAATTAAATATTACAAATTGCCTAATTAATTAATAAACTAATTAAACTAGGAAAAACAGTAAACCGTCTCGGGAGGAGGGCCAGATGCAGCGTGTGCTCGATCCTGCTCGGAAATACACCGCCATGCATAGGCTCCCTCTGTTTTCCTTCTTTTACTCCTTTGGAGGCTGCCAAAACCTCTGGATTGCTTCCTTGGACATCGGGGAAGACCACCGGCTGAATGGAATTGCCACCGGCAGTAGGATGTGGCCACCGGCCATTGGTGAAGCTATCGGCATAGAAGGGATTGCCGGTCGGCACTGGGAACTGCCGGTCGGCAAAGTGTTCCTGCAGAATCTGCAATTGACAGCAACAGAGAGCAAGGCAAAGCATGGCAGCACAATTCAAGGCATATATGCACCAATCATGTCCCTTGTCATGTTTGTGACTCAAAAGGACATGTGTCTCGATTCTCGGACCACCAATCATGCATTTCCATGCATGATGGCCCAAGGAGTCAAGTGTGCAACTTTCATGTCAAATGAAATGCAAACCATACAAACAAACCAAGGCCCAATTCCCATCACCAATTCAAGGAACAAGGCATGTATGCAAGATGCAATGCAACCTAGACATACAAGCTAAGGATGCAACATGGCATGGCAAGACACTTATGCAAGCATACAAGCAAACATGAGGCAATACCAACCAATGAAAAGGTGGTCTAAAACATGACTTGGGCAGCTCTAAATAGGCCCAAAACGGTAGCCAAAGTGACCAAAACAAGGGACCAAAATACACATACACGCATGCACATGTTAAGGCCCAAATGCTTAAGCATCAAAGGGCTATTTCTAAGCACATTTGAATGAGGCAATCATGGACAAATAGCACGCAAGGTAAGCATTGTAAATCATGTTAGGATGATGTCAAACCAAGCAACAAGATAGGCTAAACATTAGCATGCAAATGGTCCAAGTACTTGAAGCAAGTCAAGGGGGGTTGAACCATGGCTAAGCCAACCAAGCCTCACAAGGCTAAGAGGACTTAAAATAGGTTCAAGGCAAACCTAGACCACGCAAAGGGGACTCCCTAGATGGCATCTAAGTGGCTCAAATTCAAAGGCATGTATAATCACCAAAACATGGAACATGTTACACAAACCTTCAAAGCATCAAAGAGTTAACTAAAGCAAGCATACAAGCATACTATAAGGTCTGAAATGACATGGTGGATGGTTCCAAATCACCAAATCAATGCAAAAATGTCATGCTATACACTCATACACTTAAGGCCAACAAGCCGGAATGCAAATGAGCTATACTAAGCATGCCAAATTTGACCCAAACAACCTAGGACAGACCTTAAACATGGCAAAATATGCACAAAACCTTCACAAGGCTAAGCCTAAAACATGCTAGAACTAAGGCTAACAACCTAAGACATATTAAGGCAATATCATGGCATTACATGGTAGGTATGCTAAGCATGCATTGTGTACCAAAACCAACAATAAACAGAGGCATATTAGGATATAATAGGCACAAAAAACAGCCAAGGCATGGTCAACATGAAGCTTAGCTAGATGCTCCCTCAAGAGGCCAAAAATGGTCCTTTTCAAGGACAACAAGGAGAGGGGGTGGCCCTCTCCTTTTGGAGACTTCAAGGCACCATCTCCACCACTGAAATCCCTCAAGATTTCAGTGGTGAAGAGGCCCAAACACCAAAGTCTCAAAACTTGCTCAAAATGGCTCAAAATGGGGCCTTTCAAGGCCTAAGAGGGGTCAAACACCCTCAAACCACAAAACACTCTTAATAAACAATCAAGAGGGCTAAAAAAAAGAACTTTTTTGTATTATACACTAAGCACAAAAACAGTTCAAAGATAGGCAAAAACAAGATGCAAAAATGGGGAATAAAAGGGAAGTTTCTCACCCTTGTAGACCACCTTCACAAATGATGCTCCAATGGCCCTCCTTGGCTTGAATCCAACACCAAAACACCAAAATCAGCCCCTTAGAACCTCAGGAGCCAAAGGAAGGTGAAACACTAGGTGTTTGTGTGCAATAGTATGAACTAAAACACCTAGAGCACAAAGAGAGTAAAAGAGAGATAGAGTGTGTATCTAACCCTAACCCAAAAACCAGAGCTTCTCTCTGTCTTTTCTATCTCTAAAATGTCTCAAGTGTCTAACCCTAAAGCCAAGAGACAAGGCTCTCTCTTATAGAGCCTTTTGTCTTGTAAAGCTTACAAGACAAGCTTCATAAGAGGGAGATCCCTCCATACACGTGTATGGAGGGGAGCAAAAAGCAAGACAGCTGTCTTAAAATATCTGCAAAAGCAGATGCACAGTAGTCGGCCGGCCAAAAATGCCATTTTGGCAAAATTGAGTGCCGACCGGCAACAAAGAGTGCCGACCGGCAATATACATTGTCGATGGCATCAAAAACCATCCGGTGGCCTCTAGCCACTGCCGGTGGTATGTGGGGATGCCTCACAAAGCATTCCCTGCCCCTCCAAGGCAAAACACAAGTGTTTGGTGCAAAACCAGACACAAAACGGTCAAGTTCGGAGATCCTGAGGCAGGGCGCGTAGCCGAGACCTCCGGGAACTCCAAACGAACACAGACATGGATAATCACCGAGTGTTCCAAGGGGTGACGTCCGAGTGAGGACGGTCAAAAATGGGGTGTCTACACATGTATATAGAACTGTTAGATGATGGGTTTATGTATTATTTTGAGGGCGTTACACAATGCTGAAAACTTGACTAAAGCCAAGGGTCTGGTTTCTTGGGCCTTATCTTCTTGCCTACAACCAGGCATCATTGTCATCCTTGGTGACAAATTCTTCATCAGCACTCTCTTGTACTAAGTGCTTCAGTTGTGCTGCTTCCTTATCAGCCGTCACTTCGGCTGATCCATCAGGTTTTCTTAATATACTAAGTGGTGTCACTCCTTCAGTATACAACTTGGCCTCTGCAAAGTAAGCACAAGCAATAAAGGGTTGAGGGTTTGTATTGATCTTCTCTATCTCTCCATTGCATAGGGCTGTCATTATCTTCTGATGTGGAGAGGAAGGCACACATTTATTGGTGTGGATCCAATTTCTGCCAAATAAAGCATTATACTTGGTATTACTATCTATAAAGAAGAATACTGTCATGCAATCTCTGGTTCCCGCCCTTAGGTTGATGGGCAGGACACCCTTAGCCATCTATTTATCCCTAGCAAAGCCAGCAATGGTTGTGCTGCTTGGGATTAATCTAGGGTTTCTTTTTCCTAGTTTCTTGAAAGATTACTTCGGAAGCAGGTTCACTGCTGCCCCATTATCTACTAATACCTTGTTCATTTGTATCCCATCGAAAAAAGCCTTGACATACAAGGGCTTAACATGCTGTGTCATAGATGTTGTAGGATACTCGAAGGGATATGAGAGGTTAATACTCACTTCCTTACTTTCATCTTCAGTTTTTATTGGTGTGGCCACCTCAGACTCATCTTGAACCATGCTAACCTATGAATCTTCACTAGAAACTGAAATAGGGTCATCTTTCTGACCTTCTTGGTCTCCATCTTCAACCTGGAACTCCTGTGGCAATATGTGTACCATGTTTACTGACACTGGAGGAAATGAGCCAAATTGAACTGCTGGCTGCACTTGTTTCTTTTCCAAATTAACTTGTTCAGTTATTTCAGAAGCATTTTTCGTAATGCACTCTGGTACCTCAGTACTGGTGACTTCCTTCGAATCAACTCGTTTATGGTCTGCTCTTGTTAGCTTTTCAACCAAAAAGGTCTGTTCAGCCATGAACGCTTCGAACATCTCATCTTCAGCCATTTCCTTCTTTTGGTGTAGTTCAACTTCTCCTTCTGTCTCACTGTCGCTTTCCATCAAGGCTTTTTCAAGACCTGCTAAGTTGGATCTTTCCTTGGTTTTCAGTTCAATGTGAACTTTAGCCAACTGCTCTCTACTGACACTTCTTTTGTTTTGAGGAGCCAATTTTGGACTTTCTTCTATCTGGCCTTTTGACTGGGCCAATGAAGAACTCTCTCTACTTTCCTTCAGATCCTTCTAGTACTGGGTGCACCTTCACTAGATCTTTCTCCTTTGAGACCTGGAGATTACAGGAACCATATCGGGTTCCTTTGTTTTTAGGTGCTTCAGTAATACCCAATTATTTGGAGTCACCAAGGGAGGTTTAATCATTCTGTCCTGGTCTCCAAAGACACTTCTCTGTGTAGGTATTTCTTTAGGCTTATTATGCATGACAAACCAGTCTAGCACCCCAGGTACCCATGAACTCATTGGTTCAGTTGTTGAACTTGCTTTCCCAGTCTTTGAAACCACCTTCGAAGTTAACTTTTGAGGCCATTCACTAGCTCTGGCACCCTGTTTTGAGCCTAATTCAGGTCTTCTTTCACGGTAATTGCCTTGCATCTTATTCGAAATTGACTTTGGCGGCCAATTACTGGCTCTGATTCCTTGACTTGGGCCCAATTCAAGGCTTCTCTCAAGATAATTGCCTTCTATCCTATTGTAATTGGGTGGTCTGAACTCATGTAAAGGTCTCTTATCCTTGGAATGCATTCTAATGGCTGGTGATCCAGCCAAGAATGGCTGATGTCTGGGACCAGTTAGGTATGGCCTCTTGTTGTAGGTATTGGTTGGCTTAGGACATCTTTGTACATCTTTGTAATACTGTTTCTCATCAATTGGGAGCCCTTTCAACTATTTGTAACTTAACCTACATATAGGACGCATCCTTTGCATAACAGCTGCCTCTAGAGAGTCATCATCCAATGCTTCCTCACTAGAGTCATCCTTTTGGTCCGCAAAACTTTGTCCATTTGCTGGTGAACTTCTGGTATCTTTCTTGAAAGCAGTCTGGCTAGCAACATGCATCTGCACATTAACCTCCTCCAATTCCTTCAAAGATAAGTTTTGGAAATCTAGCACACCAACATTGGCTGTAAATTCCCCAACCTTTGGGAATGGGTTAGTGTCAATCCCCATAGCTTTCTCTGTTTTGGTTGGGAACTTTAAACTCCCCTTTCAAATTTGTTCTTGGATCTTGTCCCAAAAAATAATACAATTTTTAGTTGAATGAGACCAAGAATTGTGCCATTTACAGTACATTTTCCATTTAAGTTCTTCTGGGGTAGCGATCTTAGCTCCCTTTAGTAACTTTAGGAAATTTGCTACAAGCAAATGATCAAAAATGTCATCTGCTTTTGTTAAATCGAAAGAATACTTCCTATGAAGGTCTTTCTTTTTAAACTGTTGGTCTATTGTAGTGTCCTTATGAATTAACTCTTCACAAGTCATAGGCTCTTTCCCTACGATCTCTGCTGCATCAATTTCATAATTAGGGTCCCTATAATAAGTCTTATATGATGCATTACTTCGTTCATGTTCTTCCTCAAGTAAAGATTCATATCTAGACACCTTATAGGTTAATTCTACTAAGTCTCGAAACTCAATTGAATCGAACTTCTTTCGGAGCCTAAACTCTAAACCATTTTGAGCCAATCTCACAAATTCAGTCTCTAGTAGAATAACCCTACACTTGTTTCGTGCCCTTTTGAATCTGGCAATAAATTGAGCAGCCTTCTCATCAGGCCTCTGGCTCAACTTTGCCAAATCTGCCATGGAAACTTCAGGCTCTGTTTGGAAGAATTGGGCATGGAATGCCTCCTTCATTTGCTGCCAAGTTTGTATAGAGCCAGGTGTAAGGTTAATATACCATACAAAGGCTACCCCAGTTAAAGAATTTGGAAGGAGTCTCAACTTCATATAATCATTATTGGTAAATTCACCACATTAGCCTGCGAACTTGGCAATGTGCTTTATTGTTGACTCATTTCCATTTCCATAAAAAATAAAAAATAAATAAATAAAAAAATAAAAGAAAGCAAACTCTTGTACTCTAAACCCCCTTGGGAATTCATGCACCCTATCTACCCATTCTAGGTATAGCTTTCTGTATACAGGAGTCAAAACCCCCCGACCCATAGGTCCATACATTTATCTGACAATATCAGCGATTTGGTCCTCAAGAACCATATTTTGTGCTTGTTGGACTCCTACTAGAGGAACAAACACAAGGTTTGGTGGAATCCCATGTGTTTGAGGTCCTCTTGGTCCATAGGGAAGTATATTTGGGATTGTTTGTCCCTTTGGTACTGGTTGCTGTTGAGGGTATGGTTGACCTCTCTGAACCTATCCCACGAATGGTCTTGCGAAAGGTGCTGCAAGAGGAGGAACAGGTGTTGTTTCTCTCCCAGCCGCAGAAAACCCTTCCAACCCCTCAGGTGAGAATTCGAATAGAGGGTTAGTGAACCCCCTTGTGCCAGGCATGGTTTCGAACATGGGATTTGGAAACATTCTCATGCCATTTTCTTGTATTGGCCCAGATCCACCAATTTATATGGCTTCGCTGTTAGGTAATGAGATATTTTGATTTACCATAGGCCTTGAAAGAGGCTCATACCATGACTGAGGTATAGGCGATGGTTTTTCATAATTTTGAATACTAGTCTGACCATTAGTATGTCCATTACTTTCCATAGGTTGTTTATCTCTAGCCAATATTTGCTGAGGAACATTTGAATTTTCCTCCATATGCCTTGTGCTAGTTGGTTGATGGGAATTCGTTCGATCCATAAAGAATGTTGCCCATCTTTTCATTGTATACATTAACTGCTGTCCCATGGCATCTACCAAGCCTCTCCACAGATTCATTAGCTGGGTAGATGGAACAGTGGATGGACCAATTCTATGGCCCCGTCCAATATTTTGAACATGCGGTGCATGTTCTGAGTTGCTGGTATGTTTGACCATAGGTTCTAATGAGATAGGTGCTTCCATAGGAGGTGTTATCACATTATCTTCTGGATCAAGTACTTCTACCTCTCCCTCCACACCTTTTTGTAGGCGTTTATTTTCTCCTTGTTTCCTACGTCTAGCCATTTCAATTTGTCCCACCGGGCGTGCCAAAAATATATGTTGGCTTTTTTAGCTTTCGAAAGTTAATAATGTAATTTTAAGCGTGCCAACAATGATCAATTAGTCCTTACAAAATATTAATTGTCAACAAATTATTAGACGATTGTGTTTTAGTTCTCTCAGCCTCAATGAAGAGGACTTTTATTAGTGGCTTGTTTAGGAGAATTTAGTAAATAACAACAAGTGAAAAACAATTTCAGAATTTGAATTTCATTAAGTAAATGAAAACTTACAATGATCTGAACCAGCCTTATAGAGGTTTACAACAACAAACTATTTGACACTACTCCTAAGAAATGAAGTGCAGTACAGGAATTGAAGTGCAGAAATATAAAGAACTGTAAAACTAGAAAGAAATATGAAGTATATAAACTGGTTTTTTGATTTGAGTCTAGTCCTTCATTCTGGGGCCTTCTCTGCTACTTATACTTTTCAATGATAACCGTCGAAGTGGGCTTCCAACCGTCAAAATATCCTCCCATGATTGCTGAACATGCTCTCTCATAGTCAGTCCCACTACGCCACTCTTGTAGTTAGGTTTCCCTCATGATTTTGAATTTAAACTTTGTGAGTAACCATTTGGCCACATCATCTTATATCTCTCAATTGTTCCAGTGTTACGTAGATCCATTATTACTATTGGCTACATATTTTGTATAAGCCAATTGCAGTTCGACACGTGGCAGGATTAGGGCAATACGGGAAGACAATTCAAATCTTCAATCATACTCACACACGTGACAGTTAGTATTGGTTTTTGTAGATCTATATAGCACTAGATCAGCAAAGAGATGCAAGATGACATGGCTTCAACGGTTACTCATATTTAAATTCAAAATCAGGAGGGAAGCCTAACTGCAAATATGGCATAGTGGAGCTAACTATAAGGCAACATGATCAGCGACCATAGAGGGATGGTTCGACGATTAGAAATAGAGTTCGACAGTTGTCATTGAGAAGTATAAATAGTAGAGAAGGCCCCAAAAAGTGCCCCCAGACTGAGATCCAAAAAACCAATTTTATCTACTTTATTTTTCGTTCCAGTTTTTACATTTCTTGTTCTTTACATTTCTGTACTTCAAATTCCTACACTGCACTTCGTTCATAGGAGTAGTTTCAAGTAGTTTGTTGCTGTAAACCTCTACGAGGCTGATTTGGATCTTTGTAAGTCTTTCATTTTACTTAATAAAATGCTACAATTTTTCTTCATTTAATCATTGTTTACTTAATTCTCCTAAACAAAGCCACCAGTAAAAGTCTTCTTCATTGAGGATGAAAGAACTAAAACACAATCGTCTGATAATTGGTTAGCAACTAATATTCTGTAAGGACTGATTGATCCTTGCTGGCACGCTCACAATTACGCAAATAACCTTCGAAAGCCAAAAAGACAACATATATTTTTGGCACGCCCAGTGGGATTAATTAAAATGGCTAGATGTAAGAGACAAGGAGAAAATGAACGCTTGGAAGAAGGCGTGGAAGGAGAGATAGAAATGCCTAATCCAGAGGATAATGTGATAACATATCCTGTGGAAGTACCTGTTTTATCAGAACCTATGGTCGAACAAACTAGCACTTCGGAACAAGTACCACATGTTTAAAGTATTGGACGAGGCCAAGGAATTGGACCATCCATTGTTCTATCTACTCAGCCAATGAATCCATGGGGAGGCCTAGTAGATGCCATGAGACAGCAGCTAATGAACACAATGGAAAGATGGGCAACATCTTTTTTGGATCGAATGAATACTCATCAACCAACTAACGCAAGGCATATAGAGGAAAATTAAAATGTCCCTCAGCAAACATTGGTTAGAGATAAACAGCCTATGCAGAGTAATGGACATAGTAATGGTCAAACTAGTAACCAAAACCATGAAAGACCATCACCTTAGTTTTGGTATGAGCCTCTTTCGAGGATTGTGGCAAATCAAAATGCCTCATTACTTAATAGTGAAGCCATGCAAATTGGTGGATCTGGCCCAACACAAGAAAATGGCATAAGGATGTTTCCAAATCCCATATTCGAAGCCATACCTAGCACGAGAGGGTTCACTAATCCTTTGTTCGAATTTGTACCAGGGGGATTGGAAGGGTTTCCTGCAATTAGAAGAGACACAACACATGTTCCAGCACCTTTCGCAGGACAAGCTGTAGACACCCCATTTTTGACTGACCTTAAGACTCAGACGTCACCAACTGAGCACTTGGTGATGTTGCATATTGTGCTCGTTCTGAGGTTACAAAGTCTCGACTGAGAGCCTTACCTCCGGGCTTCGGAACCTTTTCGTGCCTTGCCTCGGTTTGCAAACCAGGTCTTGTTTCCTCTGTTTTCTCTTCCTGAAGGGAGGGAGAGGTCTCGTAGACCATCTCTCAGTGGCCGTAGGCTACGTTTCGTGGTCGTAGGCCATTTTTCCCGTTTGGAGACCAATTTTCGATTTTCGGAGCCGTCAGCCGTGTGCCTCGGTTCAAGACTGCTTAACTACCTCCGTTTGCTCCGATGTTTGGCACACACCTTGTTTCCTTTCCTTAGAGGGACACTGTGGCTCGGGAGACCACCTTCGTGATCGTACGCCACTTTTGATGCTTAACAGTCAGTTTGTGGGGCACCCGGCTGCGCGTTTTGGCCCCCGAACCCTCGTTTTGCATTGGTCAGGGTTCTTTTTTGGCATGGACCCTAGTTTCATTGTTAGGAAGGTGGTACAGGGGTGGGAGACCACCTTTTCTCCTTGGAAATCAGCTTTCTCCTTGAAGACCACTTTTCTCTCTCCTCCAGCCAGTTTTCTTGGCAGGTAGGTGGTCTCCCTCACTTTTGGGCCATAATTTCTGGTCTCCCATACCACCATTGTGTTGTACTCATCTGGGAGGCCACCAATATGGGTAGGCTGACCAGTTTTTCTTCCTGACCCTTTTGAACCTTGCTAGAAAGCTGGTTTTCCCCTCTCTTGGGCCACATTTTCTGGTCTCACATATCACCACTGTGTTGCACTCATTTGGGAGGCCACCAATATGGTATGGCCGACCACCTTTTCAACTTGACCCTTTTGACCCCTGGTCGGCCGACCAGGGGGAGTGGTCGGCCGACCACCTTGACTGGTCGGCCAGCCTTCTGTTTTTTGGCCTTTTTGAGTGCATTGCAACTGTGCCAGTTGGGAGGCATTTGCCCCATCCTTCGAGATTTGACCCTTTTTTTTTTATCTTCTTAAGGAAGATTTGACCCCTTTTGTTTAGCTTCTAAGGGAAGCTTGACCTTTTGTCAAGCTTCTTGAGGAAGCTTGACCCCTTTGGTCTAGCTTCCTCAAGAAGCTTGACCCTTTTGGTTTAGCTTCTTTTAGAAGCTTGCACCCTTTCGTTAAGGCTTCTCCAAGAAGCCTTGGCCCTTTGTCTTCTATAAGAGAGGCTTCCCTCTTCATTTGCAAAGGTTGAACACTTTTGGCTGGAGCATACATCCACTTCCCTCCATAGCTCTCTTCTTCAAGCTCCAAACCCCATTGTTCTTGCATCCATTACACTACACCTCCTAGTACAACACCTCCACCATCCATCCAAACATCTTGGAGCTGATTTTTAGAGGTTGAAGACTCACTTTCTTGGTCCAGAGCTTGCTGCATTGCTGTGCTACAAGGGTAAGTCTCTATTTCTCCCATTTTGACATTGTTTTGCTCCATAGTTTAGCTCCATTTGCAAGAATTTTTGGACTTCAACATAAACTGAAAAAAGTCTAGTTTTGAACTTCTCTTCAAGTTTGTTCAAGGTCATTTTTCTATTTGGGGTCATCTTCCCCTTTGAATGCTTCATTTCCTCATGTTCAGGGCTATGCATTAGAGCATTTGTGTTGGCTTTGGTTTGGCCTTTTGGCCACTGAAATCTAGTGGATTTTCAGTGGCTAACATGTGTCTTTGAGCTTCAAAATCAAAGAGGGGTGACCCTCTCACCCCTTATTCTCTTTACTAGCTTTGTTGGCCTTACAAAGGAGCCCCTATTTGCATGTTTCAAAGACATGTTCCAGGCCCTATTTGGTGAGTCCTAAGGTCTGCATGAACTCTATCCGGAGCCCTTTTTTCCATATAAAGTGTCTATTATGCATGTGTAGAGCAATCCCATTCAAGGCCCTTCAAAGGGGCTTTTATTTGCATGCTTCCTAGACTCTTTTCAAGGCCTTTTTGGTGGGTTTTAGAACCCTCATAACCTCTGTCCAGAGGTAATTTTGCCATTTTGTGTGTCCATCATACATGTGTAGAATAACTCTTGCATGGCCTTTCAAAAGAGCACTTCATTCTTGCATGTGTTGACTGAGTTTCAGTGGTTATTTGGACATATTTTGGCACGACATGCTTTTGTTTTTGGTTGGTTTGGTGAGCCCTCATGTGCTTCATATACGTGTAGTGTAAATCATGGTTCACTAGCTTACTTCGCATGCTTTGTTGACCCTTCATGTTAGCACTTTTTGGCCATGCCTTAAACTGATATTGCACATATTTTGGACTGCCCTAGCTCTGTTTTTGGGTCTCATGATTGAATGATGTTTGTTTTGTATGCTTGTAGTTCAATACCTATGCTTAACTTTGAGTTTTGAGGTCCATTCCATACATATACTGAGGTGTGTTCATGTTTTGGGCCCATTATACATTATATTTCAGAGCTTGTTTGAATGCCATATTGCCATGTTTTCTACTCCTTAAGTGTGCTTGAGAGTTGTCCACGAATGCCTTGTTTTCGAACCATTGAATGAGTTCCATTTCTTTGCATTCTGAGCCATCATTTTAGGCCATTTCCCCATTGTTTCAGACCTGCCTAGGGTCTATTTAGGGTTGATTTTGCCATTAGTGCATTACTTTGGGTACCTCTAGTGTAACGTACTTCACTAGTTTCGATACCCGGGCCCCCTAGCATGCGTTGTGTGACATATTTGCATGTTTCGGGACCATCTTTTGTGCCATTTTAGAGCTGTTTCATGTGTCATTCTATGCCATACTTCATCATCTGTCATGCTTAGTTAGAGTTGCATGTTATGCCTTAGGATCGGTCCTTTGCATCCGTGCATGTTTTCATGTGTTTCGGTCGTCTCATTTCCATCATATGGCCACTGATTAGAGTGTGGCTGAGGTCCACTCACATTGGTTTAAGTCCATCTTGTATTGTGTATGTCATGTTGTAATGTGTTGTGCATGTTATGTTGTTGTTGGCACAGTGTATGCCATGCCATTCCTTGCATCGCGTATGCTAGGTTGTTAGTTGCATTGTGTATACCATCTCATTTCCTTCCATTGCGTATACTAGGTTGTTAGTTGCATTGTGTATGCCATCTCATTTCCTTGCATTGCGTATGCTAGGTTGTTAGTCGCATTGTGTATGCCATGTGGTTCATAGCATTGTGTATGCTAATAGCATGTTTGCATCTCATCCTTGCATGTTTGCATGATTAGGTCACATTGCATTAGAATCGCATGCTAGTTGTATTTGTGCATGTCATGCCATCCTTATTTGTTGCATTGTGTTTGGAGTAGGGTTTAGTCCAAGCACGGGAAACGAGGGACGTTTTGTACTCCAAGTGACGAATCATGCCTCGATTCTCGGTCGCTGACACTCTTAACTGTCCATGATAGAGTTATTGGCTTTACTTGCTTATATGTGCGTTCATTTCATATTGAGTCGTGCAATACGACTCCTCGGCCATCATACATCGAGATGCGTGATTGGTGGCACGAGGATTGAGGATTACACTCCCTAGAGCCTATGCTATGACGGGAAGAGTGGTCGAGCACACATTTGTTGAAAATACCTTGCCATGCTTCCCTATTGCCTTTGTTGCAGAAAAACTAGAATCCAGGGGCAGAAAGTGGTCGGCTGATCAGGTTTTCTGGCAAGCCGACCACCTTTTTTGGTTCCCACCACAATGGATGGTCGGCAGGTGTCTCCCAAGCCAATATCTGGTCGGCAACCTTCCCAGGGTGGAGTTTCAGCCTCTTGGAGCCTTGTGCAAATTTCTAAAATCAGTTGCAAACAAAGGCGAGATGAGGCATCGCGATGGAATTTCCCGACGAGGCAACTCGAGCATGCACGCATCCATCTTCACCCAAAATAGAGCCGAGGTAGTCACATTCATGTAGTTTACATGCTTACTTAGCTAGTTTGTTAATTAGTTAATGTTGTGTAATAGTTAGCTGTAGCTGTTATTTATTTGGATTGTATTATTTATTCGGACCCCTCGAGGGGGGCAGTGTTGTAATAAGTGTGCGTGTGTGTGATGTATGTCTTCCAACCCCACGTCTTTCTCTCTTTTATTTATTAGCTTATGATGGTTAGATTAGGGCATGTTTCAATTAGCATACTTATGCTCGTGTGTTTGCACTCATTCATCTATCTTGCATGCATCGGGCTCGGCGCATCATACTAACTGCATTGTATTTCAATTCTGAGTTGAATACTTGTTAGTTGTAGCATTTCACATGCCATCTTTAGAATAGTCGAGCCTATTGTAGTTGCATTCCTGCATGTGTTGCATTAAGCATTTCAGCATAGTTAGGATCATGCATGGATTTCTAACATAGCTTCTGTTTTGGCTTGGAGTACTCGGTAAGTGTTTATGCTTTTGCATCCTTGCATGTGTGTGAGTGACTGCCATGATAGCATGCTTACCATGAGGCTAACTGCTTATGTGATATAACTGTCTGAATGCCTGTGGGTGAAGGTTGGGTTATTTGGATTGGAACAATTCATCGATTGCGAGTTTTAAGCCCACTAGATAGTGGCAAAACCATGTTTTCTAAGTCCACTTGAGGGTAGCAAATTCACGTCTTAGCCTACTTGCGAGTAGCACCATCAAACCACTTTAAAAAACAAACATGAAATGTTTTGTTCCAATTCAGGCGATCCAGTCTATACTTACATGTTGTGCGCATCACATAATAAATCTAGGCTAATAACCGGAATAAGAACGCATAATGTTTTCAAAACTAGATATCATGGTTAGTAGAGGCCGATCTTTGATCGGGCGAGCGGGGGTGCTCACGAAGTGACCTTCCCCAATCATACCCAAGTTCCCGAGTCGAGGCAACTTTGGTGATGACGGACACGTGGCCTTAGGCAACGAGTCAGGGTTTCCTAAATTTCCCAAAATAAAATATTTAGGTGGCGACTCTGTATCTGGCAAAGCAGTTCATGTTTGGCATTTCTTTCAAAAAATCTGTTTTCAAAAACTATTTTTCGGATTTAGATTCTTTGATGATTCATCGGTCTTGCATTGCACTCTGCGAGATTAGATACAGGACCGTGACTTTGAGTCCTGAACTGTAGTGAGCCCATATGAACAGAACGGGATTTCCCTCCCGGGACGTTCGGGGACGTCTACACAGGCTCAAAGGGGTCACCCATACCCTCAATAGCAGCCAGCACCACAGGGACAACTAGTCCCAAACATACCGCCCTATGGACCAAGAGGACCCCAAGCACAAGGTTGTCCACCAAATCCTGTGTTTGTTCCTCTAGTAGTGGTTCAGCAAGCACAAAATATGGTCCCTAGGGACCAAATTGCTGATATTGTTAGAGAGATGTGTGGACCAATGGCTCGGGGGGTTCAAACTCCTGTGTACAGGAAACCATACCCAGAATGGGTAGATAGGGTACATGAATACCCAAGAGGTTTCAGGATACCAGACTTTGCTCTTTTTTATGGGAATGGAAACCAGTTAACGGTAGAGCATATTGCTGGGTTTGCCGCTCAATGTGGTGAATTTACCAATAATGATTACATGAAGTTAAGACTGTTCCTAAATTCTCTTACTGGGACAGCCTTCGTATGGTATATTAACCTTACACCTGGCTCTATTCAAACTTGGCAACAAATGGAGGAGGCATTTTATGTCTAATTCTTCCAAACAGAGCCAGAAGTTTCTATGGCAGACTTGGCAAGATTGAGTCAAAGGCCTGATGAGAAGGCTGTTTAGTTTATTGCCAAATTCAAAAGACCACGAAACAAATATAGGATCATCTTACTAGAGCTTGAATTTGTGAGATTGGCTCAAAATGGTCTAGAGTTTAGGCTTCAAAAGAAGTTTGACTCAACTGAGTTTAAAGACTTAGTAGAACTAACCTATAAGGTGTCTAGGTATGAAGCATTGCTAGAAGAAGAACAAGATCGAAGTAATGTATCATACAAGACATATTATAGAGATCCTAATTATGAGATTGATGCAGCAGAGATTGTAGGGAAAGAGCCTGTGATCTGTGAGGCATTAATTCATAAAGACACAACAATTGACTAGCAGTTTAAAAAGAAAGACCTTCATAGGAAATACTCTTTCGATTTAACAAAGGCAGATGACATTTTTGATCAATTGCTTACAGCAAACTTCCTGAAGTTACCAAAAGGAGTCAAAATTTCGTCTCAAGAGGAACTTAAAGAAAAAGTGTATTGTAAATGGCATAATTCTTGGTCTCACTCAACTAAAAACTACATTGCTTTTCAAGACAGGATCCAAGAGCAGATTCGAAAGGGGAGTTTAAAATTTCCAGCTAAAGCAGAAAAGGCCATGGGGATTGACGCTAATCCATTCCCAGAAATTGGAGAAGCGGCAGCCAATGTTAGTGTGCCAGACTTCTAGAACTTATCTTTGAAAGAATTGGAAGAGGTCAATGTACAAATGCATGTTGCCAACCAGACTACTGTCAAGAAAGATGCTAGAAGTTTACCAGCTGTTGGACAAGGTTTTGCTAACCAGAGGGAAGACTCTGATGAAGAGGCACTGGATGATGATTCTTTAGAGGCAGCTGTCATGCAAAGAATGTGCCTCAGATACAGGTTGAGCTACAAGTTGTTGAAAGGACTTCCGATTGATTGGAAGCAATATTACAAGGATGTGCAGAGGCGTCCTAAACCAACTAGTGCTTACAACAAAAGGCCATATCTAATTGGTCCTAGGCAACAGCCATTCATGGCTGGGTCAGCAGCTACCAAAGTGCAATCCAAGGGTAAAAGACCTCTGTATGAGTTCAGACCACCCAACTGTTGCAGAATGGAGGGCAATCGTCTTGAAAGGAGGCCTGAACTAGGCTCAGGTTATGGGATCAGAGCTAGAGATTGGCCCCCTAGATCAGCATCACACAAGATGGAAATTGGTCATCTTCATGGAAAGCCTGAATTAGGCCCAAAGTAGGGAGTGAGGGCCAAGTAGTGGCCTTCACAGCCAGCTTCGAAATTGGTTTCAAAGGAAGAAAGAGACAGCTCGACAACTGAGCTAGTGGGTTCATGGGTACCTGGAGTTCCAAATTGGTTTGTCATGCAGAACAAACCTAGGGAAATGTCTACCCAAATAAATGTTGTTGAAGACTAGGGTAGGATGGTTAAACCTCCTTTAGTAGCTCCAAATAAATGGGTGTTACTAAAGCATCCAAAAACAAAGGAACCAAATATGGTCCCTGTGATTTCCAGGTCCCAAAGGAGGAAGATCCAGCGAATGTACACTCAGTACCAGAAGGATATGAAAGAAAGTGGAGAAAGCTCTTCATTGGTCCAGCCACAGGGCCAGGCAGAGGGAAGAAAAAGTTTAAAGTTAGATCATAATCTAAAATCGACTCCTCAAGACAAAAGGAGTTGCAACAGAGAGCAATTGGCCAAAGTTCATTCCGAACTGAAAGCCAAAGAGAGATCCAATTTGGCAGGACTGGAAAAGGCTTTGATAGAAAGTGATAGTGAGACAGAGAAAGAAGTTGGCTGAGGCCAAAGGAAGGAGATGGTTGAGGAAGAAATGTTTGAAGCCTTCATGGCTGAACAAACATTTTTGGTTGAAAAAATAGCAGAAACAAACCATTCGAAGAAAGTTACTAGTACTGAAGTGCCGAAATGCAACATGGAAGATGCTTCTGAAGTAATTGAGCAAGTTGGTTAGGAAGAGAAACAGGTACAACCAGTCATCCAATTTGGCTCGTTTCCTCCAGTATTAGTGAATATGGTACATATACTACCACAGGAATTTCAAGCTGAAGATGAGAACCAAGAAGGTCAAGAAATTGACCCAATTCCAGTTTCTAGTGAAGACTCACAAGTGAGTATGGTGCAAGATGAATCCGAAGTGGCTATACTAATGGAAACTAGAGATGAGAGTGTGGAAGATGTGAGTATTAACCTCTCATACCCTTTTGAGTATCCCATGACATCCATGACACAACATGTCAAACCCTTGTATATCAAGGCTTTCTTCGATGGAATACAGATGAACCGAGTATTGGTGGATAATGGGGCAGCAGTAAACTTGCTTCCGAAATCTTCTTTGAAGAAACTAGGAAAGAGGAACCCCAGACTAATCCCAACCAATATAACCATTGCTGGTTTCGCTGGAGATAAACAGATGGCTCAAGGCATTTTGCCCATCAACCTGAGTGTAGAAACCAGGGACTATATGACAGCATTCTTCGTTATCGACAACAATGCTAAGTACAATGCTCTACTTGGTAGGGATTAGATTCACACCAACAAGTGTGTGCCTTCCTCTCTACATCAGAAAATAATGATGGCCTTGGACAGTGGAGAAACAGAGGAGATCAATGTAGATCATCAACCCTTCATAGCTTGTACAGATTTTGCAGAGGCTAAATTGTATACTGAAGGAGTGGCACCACTCAGTGTACTGAGGAAATTTGATGGATCAGCCGAAGTGACGGCTGATGAGGAATTAGCACACCTGAAGCACTTAGTCCAAGAAAGTGCTGATGAGGAGTTTGTCGCCAAAGATGACAATAATGCCTGGTTGTAGGAAAAAAAAATGGAACCCAGGAGGCCAGATCTTTGGTTTTAATTAAGTTCTCAGTATTGGACATAAAATCAATAGTCCAGAAGATGCAAGAGCAAGAGGAAGAAGCCATGGCAATTGGCTGTAAGCAGGAGCAGCAACAAGTCAGGGTTTTGGCCTTGGCAAAATACTGTGCATTCGACATTGAAACAAAAATCCAGGAGATACAAAAAGAAGAAGCCTTGTGGACAGACTTTGTCTATGAGGAGGGGGGTAAAGATGTTGAATCAAAGAAACTGGGAGTAAGACAAAGCAAGGAGATTGCTTTGAAGATAAAAGAAATCAAAAAAGAAGCATCAGTGAGTCCTCAGGTGCAAGACCCTTTGGAAGAAGTGAACTTAGGGGAAGGTTCTATACAGCAGCCTACCTATGTGAGTGCTTGGTTGAATGCTCTTGACAGGGACTAATTGTTAGTGGTCTTGAAAAGATATAAAGATTGTTTTGCATGGTCTTATAATGAACTACCAAGATTGGATAGATCATTAGTAGAACACAGGCTCCTTATGAGGCCTAATTTCAAGCCATACAAACAAAAACCAAGAAGGATGAGTCCTGAAGTGATTCAGAAGGTCAAGGAAGAAATTCTTAGGCTCCTTAAGGCAGGCTTTGTTAGGACAGCCAGGTATATTGAATGGCTATCCAATATTGTGCCTGTAGTTAAGAAGAATGGTAAAATGAGGGTATGCATCGATTTCAGAAATCTGAATTTAGCAACTCCAAAAGATGAGTATCCTATGCCCATAGTAGATTTGTTGGTAGACAGTTCAGCAGGGCATCAAATTTTATCAATGATGGACGGGCACTCTAGTTATAACCAAATCTGTATTGCAGAAGAGGATATCCATAAGACAACATTCTGATGTCCTAGGAACATTGGCACCTTTGAATGGGTTAAAATGTCATTTGGTCTGAAGAAGGCTAAGGCTACATATCAAGGGGCTATGAACACTATCTTTCATGATCTCATTGGAGGATGCTTAAAGTGCTACATTGATGATATTGTAGTAAAGTCCTAATCCATGGAAGAACATTTGTTTCACTTGGAAGCAGCTTTTGAAAGAATGAGAAAGTTTAAGTTGAAACTTAATCCTCTCAAATGTGCTTTTAGTGTATCAGCTGGAAATTTCTTGGGCTATAAAATACACAAGAAGGGAATACAGATTGATCAGAATAAAGCCAAAGCTATCATCGAAGCCAGACCTCCATCAAGTAAGAAAGAAGTACAAAAATTTCTTGGATAGGTTAATTTTCTTCAAAGATTTATTTCTAATACTGCAGGGAAAACTAAAATATTTTCTTCCTTATTAAAGTTGAAAGATGAAGAGAAATTTGTATGGACAGCAAAGCATCAAACTGCTTTCGAAGGAACCAAAGCCTACTTGGCCAACCCTCCAGTGCTGATGCCACCAAAGGGTGATAAGCCCTTGAAATTGTATATAGCTGCAGCAGACGATTCATTGGCAGTTTTCTTAGCCCAAGACAATGAAGAAGGCAAAAAGCAAGCAGTTTATTACGTTAGTAGGTTTCTAAATTCTTATGAATGTAAATATTCAGCTGTAGAAAAGTTGTGCCTTGCATTGTATTTTGCTGCAATGAAATTAAGATACTATCTTTTGCCTACAACTGTCTTGGTAATTGCAACCACAGATTTGGTTAAATATATGTTATCTAACCCTATGTTGAGAGGAAGAATTGGCAAATGGATACTAGCTTTATCATAATTTCATCTAGAATATGTCCCCCAAAAAGCAGTAAAATGACAAGTTTTAGCTAATTTCTTGGCAGACCATCCATGTCAAACAGAAAGCCAAGAGATAATGGAACTTGGTATGGTTAGTATTGAACCATGGCAAATGTGGTTCGGTGGATCGAAAGCCAATGATCTAACTGGAATTGGTGTGGTGATTAAGTCACCACAAGGGGTAAAAACTACACATGGTTTCAAAGTGGATGAAATTCCTTGTTCCAATAATCAAGCTGAATACGAAGCTTTAATAATGGGACTAGAAATGCTTATTAGATTACAAGCTCATACAGTTGACATATTTGGAGATTCTCAATTGGTAGTTAACCAGGTAAAAGGAATTTTCAAATGTCAAAGTGTAAGTATGTTACCATATTATGTTGTTGCATTACATTTGCTTTCTCAATTTCAGATAGCAAATGTAACTTATGTCCCAAGATTCTTGAATAACAAAACTAATGATGTGGCTCAGAAAGTTTCGAATTTCAAGAGAAGGGATAACATTCAAATGAACATAAGTCAAACAACATGTCAAAAGGTAATACCACCCTTAAATAAAAGGAATGTGGTCTTAAAAGTCAATCATAATAACTTACAAGAACAAGATTGGAGGCATCCAATAATGCAGTATCTAGCTGGCCTATCTTCGAAAACCAGTAGAAAAATCAAATTGCAATCTGTAATACATAATGTATGGTAATGATCTCTACAAAAGGGGGGCAGATGGGTTATTATTGGAATGTTTAGGTCCAAAGGAAGCATTGACAGCCATGGTTGAGGTTCATGAAGGCATTTGTGGCGCTCATCAGCCTGGTGTAAAGATGAGATGGCTACTTCGAAGACATTCTTACTATTGGCCAACCATCCTTAAGGATTGCATAGAATATGCTAGAGGTTGCCAGGCATGCCAGAAGCATGGTGTAATAAGACATGTACCCATAACTGATCTGCATGCAGTTGTGAAGCCTTGGCCATTTAGAGGATGGACTATGGATATGATAGGGAAAATACACCCACCCTCTTCGAAGCATCATTGTTTCATCTTAGTGGCCACAGATTACTTCACTAAGTGGGTCGAAGCTAAGCCATATCAGGCTGTAGATCAGACCGAAGTTATTGGATTCATTAAAGATCTGATCCACAAATTTGGCATCCCACAGACCATAACTGTTGATAATGGAACTGTATTTGATGGGAGAATGGTAAAATCTTTTGTGGTAGAGTTTGGATTTAGCCTTGTTAATTCTACCCCCTATTATGCACAAGCCAATGGCTAGACAGAATCATCTAATAAATCCTTGAAAAAAGGAATACAAAAAGTTGAGGAAGACAATCCCAAAGATTGGCATAACTTGCTATTGGATGTACTATGGGCTTACAGGATTTCTCCAAGATCAAGTACAGGAGTTACTCCTTATGCCTTAGTAAATGGGCATGATGCAGTATTACCTATAGAAATTAACATCAGGTCCTTAAGGGTGAAAGGTCAGGATCAGTTAGTTCCTGAGTAGTATCATCAAAGTATGTGCTTGGAATTAGAGAACATAGATGAAATTAGAATTCTAGCATTAAATAACATTATTTTTCAAAAGAAGAAAGCAGCCAAAAACTATAATAAGAAAGTCAAGCACATTAGTTTTGATGAAGGTGCTTTGGTATGGAAGACAATAGTCCCAATAGGAATCAAAAGCCATAAGTTTGGCAAGTGGTCACCTAACTGGGAAGGATCATATCAAGTTCATAGAGTCTTGCCTTCGGGAGCATATCATTTGAAAATTTTGAATGGATATGTGCATCCCAAGAAAATTAATGGCAAATATTTGAAGCTTTATTACCCAACCATATGGGAGACACAAGAAATGGAATAAATGCTAAATAAAAAAGCATGAAAACACTCAAATGATAAATAAGGATTTTATTTCATAATAAGTTGAAGACATGTAGCCATAGATTGGCCCAGAAGTCAGTACAATGTTTCAGTTGTTTTTTTACAATAAATTTTCTACTCTTAAGAGATGGGAACAACTGAATGGATGTAGCCATATCTTGTTTTCGATCAGCCAGTCCTTGGTTAGTGATTTGCAGCTTGGTGGTAGTTCAATCCAAAGCTTGATTGACTGTTGATAATTCTTCTTCAAGTTGAGCTTTCTTCTCCAGTAGTTGAGCCTGGAATTAGGAGACAGAGGAATGTTGCTCCTTCAATTCTGACACTTCAGCATGAATTTGAGAAATAAAACTCTGGTCTCTGAGCAATTTCTCCTTTGCAACCTTGGCAACATGGCAGATGTTGATGTAGAAATCAATAGTGGCTGCCGCCTGAGATAAATGACTTGAAATAGTCATGTTGGATTGCTCAACAATCTTACAGCACTGGAGGAAGCCATTTCTGATTATAGGCCTTTGTAAAGCTTTGAAAAGAATCATTGAGAAGGATGTCAGCAACTCCAAAAAGTTGTCCAAGTCTATTGAAGGTAAGGAAGTCTTACTACTGGAGGAAGAACTCTAAAAAATTTCTAGTAGAGAATCAGCCAGGACTAATGGCTCAGTCTCATTGCTAGCTATTAGAGAGGTGGAAGGTATGTCAAAGAGACTAGCTAGCCTAGCTTTGAAGATGTCCACCTCATCCGTTGACATGGAGGGTGTAGAAAGAACTCTGGTAGAAAGAAGAAACGGCTGCATATGGAGTACTCCTAGCAGTCTTTATAGTTTTGGCTACCAGTAGCTTAAGAGAAGAGGGACTGGAGCTAGGCAGAGGTAATGGACGAGGAATTGGAGGGCTACCAGTGTCTTCTCTATAGAAATCAGCTATCACTGGAGATGATGTAATTGCTGGAATTTCCTCAGGAGGGAAAGGAGCGGCAAGGCTTGAAAGGAGAGTGAATTAAGTAGAGTTGAAAGATAAATGAGGAAAGTATGGGGTTAAGCCAAAAGAAAGAGATACAAGAATACTAGGCTTCAAGAAGGGAATGGAATATAAAGGACCAAGGGATGAAAGTATTGTTTGAATTGGCTTTACAATTCGAGGTCTTTCAACTTCAAATGAGATCGAAGGAGTCCGGATTGATGGAGGAGGCAGAGTAGTTACTGCTGCAAAAAGAGAAACACAAAGTAATGTCAAGTCTCAGTATCAAGAATTTGAGAAAAGAGAATAGAAGCACGAAAGAAAGTACCGATTTTAGAAGTAGTGGCTATGATTAGGGAACTACGAAGAGTATAATATCCAACAGCTTGTTGTTTTCTTGCAATTTCTCTTTGAAGTGCATCAGCAGCAGCAGCTTCATTCCTAAGCATTTGTTGTTGCCTCCTCTTCTCAGCTCTTTGAAATACAATAAGTTTTTTGGAGTGCTCTGCTTCCACTGCTTTAGCAGATGCTTCGTGAATGGGGTCTCCAGTGAAATCAGCAAGAGAAACAGTCATTTTCTTCCTTCTCTTCAAGGTTGTCTCTTGCTCTTCTGTCTCTTCTTTTCTTGTTTCCTCTTCTTCCACGTGAACCCCAGGTGCCTCCTCTTCAGGATCAAGTAAAAGCTTTCTTTTCTCTTGTTGCTATTGTTTGCTTGAGAAGGTTTAAAGCTTGGACCTTTTGGGGAGAATCTCCCTGTGAGGCACCCGCACCACCTACACCACAAAAAAAAAAAAAAAAACTATAAGTAAGGGTAAGAGCATTATAAAGGAGAAGAAGAGAAAAGAAACAAGCGTACGTACTTTTCTTCGAGGCAGCTCGAGTAACTCTAGGAGGAGTTGAGGCAGTAGGAATAGGCTTTGTGGTGACAGGTGCAAGAACTGTAGTAGCAGGAGCAGTGGAAGAGGTAACAACTCCAACCCCTTTCGATTTGGCTTGAGGTACGTCCAGTACCATTAATAGGTCTTGGGGAGGAATGGCCAAGTGTACCTCCATATTTTCCATCCACCAGTTCTGACACCTTTTCAATATGTTACTTTGAGGAATGAAAGGGAAGTACTCAAAGTCAATAAAGTCCTGGATGAATTTAGAAGTTGCTTCTTCTAATCTGGATCTTCGAACCTTCAAGTCCCTGCTGGTAAGGCTTAAATTTGTCTGGCTGTAGAGAGGTATTAGGACCCCTTGTGAGAAGCCAAATTGCCTAGCAAATTGGGCAACACAATAGGGTTCAACAATGCATTTTTAAGCTCTGGGGTTCATTGTCCCAATGAATAACTCTCTAGGGATAAGAATAGAGGCCCATATGTTCTTGTGTTGGGGTGAAGAACAGGACCTATCACTCAAAAAGGTCCTCAACCAGGATGGGCCAATGTTGGTGGGTTGGAAGGGACGGAAGCTGTGAGAAGAAGGGGAAGCTGAGAGTTGATGGAAGAAAGAAAAGTAAAAAAGCAAAGGTGGAAGGATAGAGTGGAACATTGGTTAACTTCATGCCATGAGTAGCGGGGTTTGACTCCAAAAACTTTAGGCATTTAGATTGTAATTCGGTAAAATATGCAAAAAGCCAAAGTTTAAGTATCCAAAATGGACCTCTTTTATTGGCATCTAAAGGTTTTTCACAAAAAAGGGAACATCCTCTATAAAACATGGCCTAGAACGTATGGAGCTAAGGCTACCTTTCTTTGCAAGACAAGGGCTTTAGCAAGAGGGACAAATTCAAGCATGATCCTCTGAGAAGAGGTGCAGAAGAGAAACTTGCAAAGCCAATATAATATAAAAGAAAAGAATTCCCTATCAGTCACAAGGCCCTCTCTTTTATTCTCAGCCTTGACAAAGTCAGTATAGGATGAGTTAAGAGAAGGAAGGGAAAAAGGGGTTATGAGGTTAGGATAATCTGGACCAATGGGGGTTCCAGTGGGGGACAATCCTAATAGATGGCAGATATCAAGAACAGTAGGGGCCATCATCCCACATCTGAATTGAAAGAAATTAAAAGCAGAATTCCAAAAGTAAAGGGCAGTAGGTATTAAGAAAGGGTCTTCCGAAATGGTGAACCTAGACAATTGGAGGGCATCGAAGAGGCAGAGCTCTTGAAGATCCAGAGTCCTATCAAGGACAACCCGATCATACCATTCCTGCCACTCTGGTCTCACCGTGGGCCAGCAGCGATGGGGGCGGTTCATCCTCCAACTTCCCCAGTCAAGGCCACCTTCGTAAAGGAGACAATGGTCTTCTAGACATGGATACAGAGCTGGAAGCTCAGTAGGAATCGCCCCGAAGATGGGCCCAAGCACATACTCTTGCTGCTCATGATGATGAGGAATGAAGATGCGTCCGTCAATGACACTTTTCTCACCAGTCGTGTACTTCTCACACTCTTCGTCAATAATCCGTTTCAAGGCTACAGATGGACTCGCACGCTCCACGACCGGTATTTTCAAAAAAGAAGCCATTGATAGAGAGTTTTCTCAGAAGACGAAGTCAGGAAAGAGAGTAAAGGGAAAACAAAAGCCAGTAGAAGATGAAAGGGTTTGTGTGTTAGACAATCAAGTGGATTGGGAGCACAAAATAAAAGGGTTTTTAAACCCTTCTGTCTGAAAAAACATTCAGTCGTTTTACACGGACGAAACTCACAAAGAAGTACTAAAGGTACGAGTGTGAAAAGTTTCCCTCGATATTGATAGTTATGGAGGGAAACACATGGCTTCGAAGCCAAGGTTTGGCACCAAAATCAAATGACAAGCGGCTTCGAAAGCAGGTAGCTGACTTCGAAGCACATTCCACGCCTCACAGTGAAAGAATACTTAGGTATTTATTTACTTCAAAAAGATTGAGGACCTGCTTGTAGGTTTCTAAATAAGAGTAAAATCCTTCAAAGCAAAACTTGAAATACCTTACGGTTAGAAATTGTTTATTCTAAGTTTTAAACCAATAGTTGGTTTGATATGATACAGAAGAAATCATTAGTGCAGTCCTTAGAAGAGTTTTCCATATTTTGGAAAATGTAGGCTGTTTGTTTGAAACAAAATTAATTGATTTGAAATTACTTGATTGTATTAACCATATGTTGAGGAATTGGGTATGATCAAATCAAGTTTCGAATGGAAAAATTGGTAAATTCAAAGCTTTGATTCTAAAAGGAAACCAGCAGAAGTTGTCAATTACATTCCATATGTTGGAAATGTTCAAGTTGAACTTCCAGCATTTCATTGAATATGATCAAATCAAGTTTCGAAAGACAAAGTTGAGTAATTCTAAACTGATGGCTGAGGAATTATGCTGGTCCTAGAATCAGTACGAGAGGCAATAATTATTTTCTTCAAGGGAAAGCTTTATACTTTGGAGGAGTTTGAGTTAGAATTTGGGATGAAATTGTGGAGTTAAAGCACATCAACCATACAGATTAAGTTTACAATTTGAGTGGTAAATCAGAATCTGACAAATGAAATTCGGAAAGCTTAGTTTTATTGATAAGTGCTGTTTCACTTGATTACATTCTCAATTTCATAGAAATATGGAATGGACAAAGTTACAAGATCATGGAATTTAGTCCAACAAAATTCAATAAATGAAAACTCTTTTCCTACTCTATCCTTTATCTTGTCCAGGTTTGGCTTATCTAATTGGTAAGACCTTAATTGAGAAGTGAGTTGTTGGGCTTTCACTTCGAATTCTATTTGTTTTAGGGCTTTATCTGTGGCGTCCATCTTCTTTTCTTCATGCACTTTGTTCATTGCAACATCCTTCCCATACTCGGAATCCGGGCTCCTGAAGGCCTCATATTCATCAAGGAGGTTCTCTGCCTCATATTGAACCTGAATTCGAGCAGAGAAGGCTTCATCCAGAACTTCATTGGCAATGGAAGCCTGGAAGTGCCAGTTGAGCATGCGAGGAAGTTGGTCCAAAAAGGTATAAAGCTCTATTTGGGCCACAAGATTGAGAAGATGACTTCGAGACATAATGTCACAAGCCCATAAAAAGTTTTTGTGGGGAATGTCATCTCGAAGGACTTCAAAAGATAGATGGGAGAAAGCAGCAAGTAAGGTTTGAGCTCTAAACTGCTGATAAGGAGTTGGAGGCACTGGGGCTTGGTAGGGGGTGAAGCATTGGCCCTTAGAGAGAGCAAGTCTCAATTCATCAATCCAGTTTAGATTGGAAGACAGAGGAGAAGCACTCGGAGGTTCCCTGATCGAATCTAGGAATTCAGGTTTGGCCACACATTCTAGACAATCGGAGGTATAAAGTTTTGCTTTTTTGGCTAAAAGCGCAGGACTGATCCCTAAAGCTTCACCAGGACGTTGGACACTTCGGACCATCCGAGATGGCAAGGTAGAAGTATACCATGATGAAAGCAGATTGTCCTCAAGATTGCGTATGCGGTCAATAGGAACATATGGATATACTACAGAACTGCATTTGGAAGGAGGGATTTCAAGAGGGTCATCGAATTTTGGGAATCGATGATGAATGCGTTCTCTCATATGAGGTTGAGTAGGGGTAGGCCAAGTTCCCCAGCCAGAGGTCATAGAAGAAGAAGAAGAAGCAGCAACTTCATCCCACGCGAAAGGCTTTGCTGCAGAAGAAGAGCTTCTGATATCCATGATTGTAAATTTGTGTTCCAAAGAATCGTAAGCAGCAGGTTCTTGGTTTGAAGGTTGGTGATTTGCGAAAGCTTCCATAACTTGTATAAATGGAGGTGAATAAAGGTGGCTAATCAATGCATGAAGCTTCTTTCGAGGACGAACAACATCATCAAATAACTCTTCATATGCTTGATCAATATAAGAGAAGATTGGCTTGGCCATAGAAGATGTATCAGTCTTTTCGAATACTGAGATAGTGGGGATGTTCAAGCATTAGAAGAAAATTTAATGCAAATGTTTTATTGATGAATGACGGTTGCATTTCTGAAAAATGAAAAACCCATGCACGTTCTAAGACGTGGGTAAAATACATTGATCCAATAATATCACCACATATTTGGTATATTAGCGCGGGGGGTAATGTTGGCTACATATTTTGTATAAGCCAATTGCAGTTTGACACGTGGCAGGATAAGGGCAATACGGGAAGACAATTCAAATCTTCAATCATACTCACACACATGGCAGTTTGCATTGGTTTTTGTAGATCTACATAGCACTGGATCAGTAAAGAGATGCAAGATGGCGTGGCTTCAACGGTTACTCATATTTAAATTCAAAATCATGAGGGAAGCCTAACTGCAGATATGGCATAGTGAAGCTAACTATAAGGTAACATGATCAGCGACCATGTAGGGATGGTTCGACGGTTAGAAATGCAGTTTGACGGTTGTCATTGAGAAGTATAAATAGCAGAGAAGGCCCCAGAAAGTGCCTCCAAATTGAAATCCAAAAAACCAATTTTATCTACTTTATTTTTCGTTCCAGTTTTTACATTTCTTGTTCTTTATATTTCTATACTTCAAATTCCTACACTGCACTTCATTCATAGGAGTAGTTTCAAGTAGTTTATTGCTGTAAACCTCTACGAGGCTGATTTGGATCTTTGTAAGTCTTTCATTTTACTTAATGAAATGCTACAATTGTTCTTCATTTAATCATTGTTTACTTAATTCTCCTAAACAAAGCCACCAGTAAAAGTCCTCTTCATTGAGGCTAAAAGAACTAAAACACAATCGTCTGATAATTGGTTGGCAACTAATATTCTGTAAGAACTGATTAATCCTTGCTGGCACGCTCACAATTACGAAAATAACCTTCGAAAGCCAAAAAGTCAACAATTACCAATACGAACTGTCATGTGTCTGACTTTGGTTGGCAACTTGTATTAATTCCCCAAATTGCCCTCTTCGTGTCACATGTTAAATTGTGATTGGCTTTTACAAATTATACAGCCAACAGTACCTCCAGCATCTATCGGAAGGCGATGAATCTGTTTTAAGGAAACTGTCTACTACAGGTTTCAGTTTGCTTCTTTCCTTATCATTTGTTCTTAATAATTTGTTCTATTAGTCATATAATCTAATTTATTTATATATTTTTAGTTATGTCATTTATTCTGTATTTCATCATTTTAATAAAAAATTATTTTATCATTTTTATTTAATTTGTTTTATATATTTTTCATGTATTATTATAAAAAAAAAGGGGGCTTTTTTCATAAATTCACTTTGTAAAAGTTTTATTCCATCCAACCCATATTCTTTTTGACTATTCCATTAGGTCCTATTTGAGATAAGGAGACCAAAATACTCTTTTCATCTACTTATGTTCCATTTAGTTCACATTATTTTCTTATGTTTCAATAAGTCCTATGGGTGACATAATTACCAAAATACCCCTAATGTGAATGTTCACATCGTCAATGTGAATGTTCATATTGTCAATGTGTAGGGGCCCGACCCATGTCGATCCTCGTGGGTGAGCGAAAAAATTCGAGTCGGGCCAGGGCAGGCCCGGCCCGTTGACAATGTGAATATTCACATTGACATGTTAACATTCACATTAATAGGAGTGTAAAATTGGCCCGCATCCCGTGGCGGCGCGAAACCCGCCTGCGGCCCGGGGGCGGGCCCATTGACAATGTGAATATTCACATTGACATGTTAACATTCACATTGATAAGAGTACAAAATTGGCCCGCGGCCCATAGGCGGCCAAAAGCCTACCCGCTGCTCGGGGCGGGCCCGGCTCGGCCCGTTGACAATGTGAATATTCACATTGACATGTTAACATTCACATTGATAGGAGTGTAAAATTAGCCCGCGCCTCGTGGCTGCCCGAAACCCGCCCAGGCCCATGGGCGGCCCGGGGCGGGCCCGGCCCGGCCTGGCCTGTTGACAATGTGAATATTCACATTGACATGTTAACATTCACATTGATAAGAGTATAAAATTAATCAGCGGCCCAAGGTGGGCCCAACTCGGCCCGTTGACAATGTGAATATTCACATTGACGTTTTAACATTCACATTGATAAGAGTGTAAAATTGGCCCGCAGCCTGTGGGCAACCCGAAGCCCGATCGTAGCCCGAGGCAGGCTTGGCCCGACCCGTGACAATGTGAATATTCACATTGACATGTTAACATTAACATTGATAGGAGTGTAAAATTTGCCCGCTGCCCGAAGCTTGCCCGTGGCCCAGGGTAGGCCCGTCCCGACCGGTTGACAATGTGAATATTCACATTGACATGTTAACATACACATTAATAAGAATGTAGAATTGGCCCGCGACCTGTGAGCTACCCGAAGCTTGCCCACGGCCCAGGACAGGCTTGTTTGGGTCGGGGCCCGAGCATATCCGAGACCCTAGGCTAGGGCCTAGGCCATCACATTGAAGCCTGGCCCGACCCATCAGCCCGCTTAAGGCCCATTCAAGGCTCGGTCCGAGGCCCAGCCCGCCCGAGGCGCAATGTCTTTTTTGGTGAAAAATAATAAAATTTTGGTAGAAAAAATTAATAAGAATTAAAAAAAAATGGCCAGGCCCGCCCAAGCTCGACCTAAGCTCGAGGCTAGGCCCAGGCCCACCGGTCCGACCCGAGGCTCGATCCATCGGCCCGTCCAAAGCCCGAATACCTTTGTGCCAGGACTAGGGCCTGGGCCTAATTTTTTGGCCCGTGGGCCGGGCTGGGCCGGCTCGGATTTTTTCGGACACCCATGAGGCTCAATATGGGCCGACCCAGGCCTCTACGCATTGATGATATGAACATTCACATTGACGATGTGAACATTCACATTATGGGTATTTTGGTAACTATGTCTCCCATAGGACTTATTGAAACATAAGAAAATAATGTGGACTAAATAGAATATAAGTAGATGAAAATGGTAGTAAAAAAGAACGTAGGCTGCCCGAAGCCCGCCCGCGCCTCGGGAAAGGCTCGTTTGGGCTCGGGCTCGAGCCTAGTCCGAAACCCTAGGCTAGGGCCTGGGCCATCACTTTGAAGCCCAGCCCGGCCCATCGGCCCGGTTAAGGCCCATTCAAGCTCGGTCCGAGACCCGGCCCGTGCCAAGGCCTAGTGTCTTTTTTTGTGAAAAATAATAAAATTTTGGTAGAAAAAATTAAAAAGAATTTAAAAAAAATGGCCAGGTTCGCCCAAGCCTGAGGCTAGGCCAAGGCCCATCGGCCCAACCCGAGGCTTGACCTACTGGCTCAGGCCCGGACCCAAACGAGCCTGCCCCGGGCCGTGGGCAGGCTTCGGGCAGCCCACGGGCCGCGGGCCAATTCTACATTCCTATCAATGTGTATGTTAACATGTCAATATGAATATTCACATTGTCAACGGGCCGGGCCGGGCCTACTCCGGGCCGCGGGTAAGCTTCGGACAGCTTGCAAATTTTACACTCCTATCAATGTTAATGTTAACATGTCAATGTGAATATTCACAATGTCACGGGTCGGGCTGCGGTCAGGCTTCGGGCCGCTCACAAGCTGCAGGCCAATTTTACACTCTTATCAATGTGAATGTTAACATGTCAATGTGAATATTCACATTGTCAACAGGCCGGGTCAGGCCCGCCTTGGGCCGCTGGCCAATTTTATACTCTTATCAATGTGAATGTTAACATGTTAATGTGAATATTCACATTGTTAACAGGCTGGGCCGGGCTTGCCCCAGGCCGCTCACGGGCCGTGGGCGGGTTTTGGGCAGCCACGAGGCGCGGGCTAATTTTACACTCCTATCAATGTGAATGTTAACATGTCAATGTGAATATTCACATTGTCAACGGGCCGTGGGTAGGCTTTTGGCCGCCCATGGGCCGCGGACCAATTTTATACTCTTATCAATGTGAATGTTAACATGTCAATGTGAATATTCACATTGTCAACGGGCCCGTCCCGGGCCGCCCATGGGCCGCCGGCGGGTTTCGTGCCGCCACGGGATGCGAGTCAATTTTACACTCCTATTAATGTGAATGTTAACATGTCAATGTGAATATTCACATTGTCAGCGGGCCGAGCCAGGCCCACTCCGGCTCACAGGCGGGTTTTGAGCCGCCCATGGGCCAATTTTACATTTCTACCAATGTGAATTTTAAAATATGAATGTTCACATCATAAATTGCTAACCGTTCAAAAAATATTTATAAAGGTATCAAAATTAAATATAAGGGTATAAGTGTCCAAGAAAATAGTATAAATTAAGAAAAAAAAAGACTTTATGGAATATAACTATACATACATAGGACTAAATGAGTTAAAAAAAAAATTTCATAAATTTCTTAAGTTAAAACACTTCTAAATAAAATTTAACAATAAAAATCCCTACAAAAAATACTAACATTTTACACAGCTATGAAGTGGTCATTTGGGGATGAAACTATTACTTGGGGTTGGACGCTAGTTTCAGTCTTTCGTAAAAAAGAAAAAAAATAAGAAGTCCAAATTTCCTTTGAATTTTCAAATGACTGACGATTGACTGCATACCAAGAAGAAAAAAAACTCAAAACTCATTTAATGAATATGGTTGAAAGGTAAGTTCAAGCAAAGAAAATAGCTGCCTCTGTTGTGTGAAAATCCCATTTGAACCACCCTATATGGTCAACCCCCATACCCCATTTCTCAATTTTTTTGCTTCATTGCACGTTCTCTCTGTCTCTCTGTCTCTCTCTCTTCCCTAACGAAAAGGGCAAAACATATATATATATATATATATATCCTATATATTACAAAAATCAATCATAAAATTAAATATAATATTATCACATAAAGATTGAAACTTACAAAAGAGTAAAACTCATTTCATATGATAGGATTGTGTAGAGTTGTGTGATTTATTTCTATATTCTGAAATTCACCTATAGTTTTGTTTTTGATTCTATAATTAATTTTTAGGAGAGGTTTCTTTTCAGTCAATTATATGGATCGGAACATATTGTTGGACTTGTAAGATCCACCACAAGTCCCGTTTCAATAATTTGTATTGTCAATGTGTAGAACTCATCAAGTACTTCATCTTTGTAAAAAATCACGTTGATTAAATATCGTTAGCCTCTTAATCGAAATATATTTTTGTCAATAATAAATATAATTTTAAAAATAAATGATTAACAAAAATATGTTTTGATTAAGGGATTACGGATATCCGATCAGTGTGATTTCTTTACAAACATGAAGTATTTGACGAATTTTATACATTAAACAATTTACATCATCGAAATAGGACCAATAATAAGCCTCATGAATTCAACAATACACTCTAATCCACGCAAGCCCACTTGCAGAGAAGCCTCTGTCAATTTTTATAATTATTAAAAGAACTGGTGTTGCAACTGCAGATTTCAACTTCCTCAACTCTCCCTGGCCCACACCAAGATTCTAAATTATGGGTACCTTTTTTTCTCCATTCTTTTTAATCATCCCTTTCTGTTATATATCTCCCTCTTGAGTCTTGACAAAAAGGCCTCTCAAATCCTTCCTTACAAAACAAAACCATCTCTCTCTCTCTCTCTCTCTCTCTCTCTCTCTCTGATGGAGGACTCATTAGGTTCACTTGTAAACAAAGCTGTTGCCTCCAAGGACACCACAATAGATGGTCCTGAAGAAGAGAGTGGTTGGACATCTTACTTTGAAGATTTCTTATCAAAACAAAGAGAACAAGAAGAAGAAGAAGAACATAATAATACTTCTTCTTTCTCTGATAGCTTTGGCAGCCCTTCTCTTGTTTCTGATGCTGCTTCTTCTTGTGTTCCAAGGAAAATCAACAATTACAACCAAGTCTCCGCAACGTGCTCTCCGATGGATAGCCCACCAAAGATGCCTAAGAAATTAAGTTTCAAGAAAGCAAGAACCAAAGAAATTTCTCATGATGATTCTTTGGAGGACACTGCTAGTTCTCCTGTTAACAGCCCCAAGGTCAGCCCATCCTAGCTTTGATTTCTTTTTCTCTTATTTTTTTTTTTAATTTGTTAATCCATATTTTACTCATTTTTATTTTCAAAATCTTTATCTCCAGATTAATAGCTTCAAACAGATGGATATTAATCCCAGAAAGAGAGGAGATAATGTTGAAAGTTCTCTCGTAAGCTTTCATTGTTATTGTTTTTTTAGGCTCATTCTATATTGATTTTGTCATATAATTTATATAGGTGCTGATCAAAAAAAAAAAAATAATTTATATAGGTGTTTTGGGTTGAATTAATCTAAAAAAATGTTTTTTTAATATTCTGATCATATTATAGGGGAAAGGAGGTGACTCTGATTTCAGTTCAGAACTTCATAGAGATTCAAGAAATGAAATGACTTTTGAAGGGAAGAATAATGAATATATAGAACTGAAGAAAAGAGGGCTTTGTTTGGTTCCTTTGTCCATGTTAGTCAATTATCTTGGCTAATCTCTCTCTCTCTCTCTCTCTCTCTCTCTCTCTCTCTCTCTCTTTGTGGCAAGAAGAGCAAGACATGAAAAAATGTATAGAGAAAATGTCTATGATTATATTAATGCTCATAATGAAAATCATCAATATACCTAGAATTCTTTTTTCCTTTTTCTTTTTTTATAATTATTTTGATCTATATGTTATTATGTCAAAGAAAGGTAATTTTCAACCACCAAAGCATCATCTATATATTCTTGTTATCAACAGCCAACTTATTAGAAAATAGATAGATAGATAACTCCAAAAGAGCAAGGGCTTAAAATGATGATGATAGAGATTAATGAGAGAGAAGATTAAAGACAAAAGTGAAATTGATTGATTAACTGAACTACATTTGAGATTGAGACCAGACTAAGTCTTCTTGTTTTTGTATAAGGTGTGTCTTTGCAAGCAACCTAAAGGACAGATTGCTTTTGGCACTTCATTTGTGATCAACAAAGGATGATAATGGTTTTGTCTTCTGTTTTCATTTTCCAAAAAATAGAGAAACTGTGTCTGTGAATTATTTTTGAAAACTGTTTTCGGATTTTTTTTTTTTTTTAAACAACTCACATTTTAGAAAACATGAACCAGTTATTTTTGAACTTTTGAAAGCTTTTAGGGACTAATTTTTTTGATCCCGAAAAGCGAAATTTTTCAAGAAAAGAAAAAAGAAAAACATGCAGTGACAAAATTTTAAAAATATTTCTAATAAATACATTTTTAAAGACAAAATCAATTTTCCTCAAAAGGTTTACTTTTAGGGATGAAAGTTTTGATCTTAAAAAGATTGTAATTTCAATACTAAATGTTCAATTTCCTCCTAAAAACACAAAAATGACACTTTTAACAATTAAGATAAGTGAATTTGTCCCTAAATATTTATTTTTATAACCTTAATTTGTTGTAGTGATTGTTTCACACATAAAAATTAAACAATGGATAAGTGTTTTTAAACTATTCATTGTTTTTTTTTTTTTTTTTAAAAGAACATGAAAAAAAAAAAATGAAATAAATGAAAACACAACCCAAGAGGTATCTCTCTCATAACCAAGTTTAGGTGTACCAATGTTATAAAACTGTAGTTGCACTATTACAGTTATTAAACTAGAGAAAGATAATGACTTTGTTACTAAAATATAATGTAAAAGTTTTGAAGGAAAACATTCTTCATTTAGTTGCCTCAAACATAATATTCCCAGGCAACAGAAACATGTTGACTATAATATAAACCATGTGTTGACATTTTCAAAGTGGATACACTTGCATATATTTTGCTTAAAATGCTAATTAAATATGTTTATCAAACCACCATATATATTAAACAATGACAATATAGTTTACTTCAGAAACAATATGCTGCTAATTAATAATCTAGAATTGTGATCCTCTCCATTGTATATTTGAAATGGTGAGGCTTCATTACATAATTCAATGGTGAGTATAATTATCTTTTTTCATTTAAAATAATTACCAATTTATATTTATATTTCATAACCATTAGATATATAATGAAAATTTTTCATTAAATATATGAAATGGAGAGGATTAAAGTCCAATAATCTATATGTCATAGGATATAGCTTCTATAAGACCCATATTCCATAGCAGAATCCAAAAGGATGCCAAGTTTCTTGCAACTGCAATGAAAACAACTAAGGGCTCTAGCCTAATTGGCTAACCCTTTGACCATCAAATCTCTCCTAACGGGTAAGTCTTGGGTTAGCTTTTGAACTCAAAAAAATTGATGGTATAGAGGACTTTCTCTTGCAAGGTGTATGGCTAATCCTTTGACAAAGATTTTCTTATAAGGTATATGGGTTTCAGTTCAACTCTCCCAAAGTGCTAATTTAACAACTAACCATTAATTTTTACTGATATAAAAATTTTAAAAAAAATAAATAAATAAATAAAAACTGCAATGAAAATACCAAGTATACCAAATAAGAAATTTAAAAAAAAAAAGAAAGTAGATTGATAAATATGAAAATTAATTAATCTCCAACGGCTTGCAGGCCATTCATTTATAAAGTATTCAGAAAGGGGCTGCAAAGGGAAGACCCCTCCATGTGCAAAGACATAAGGCAGGTGCACACAGACAGTTGTTTAGGACATTCACTAGTTTTCCTACCATTAATTCCTCTTGGTTGACTCTTTCTCTCTTCTTCCATCACATTCTTCTATATTTCTTTTCTTAAGCCTAAGCCTTCCTCTATACTATCATTTTTTTTTTTTTCAAAAATGTCCCTCAAGTATGTATATATCTTTGTCATTTTGATATTTTAAGTTCTAATTTTATTATTTTTGTCTTTAATTTTTTTTTTTTCAATTTTGTCAAATGAGTCTGATTTTAGTTCGTGGTCTGATGGTCATAAAACCTATGATTATATAAAAGCAAGGATTTGGTATTTGGATATGGAACTTCCAAATTTGTTCTCTAAACTTCATCTTTGTTATTTTATTTTATTTTTTTATCTTCTATTTGGTTGACTTGAAAATTCAAAATATTTGGATCTAATTTCGTTGTGCATAACGCAATCAAGCAATAGTCATTAGGACTGAATTTGATTGTATTCTAAAGATAGATTTGTTGTAACCGGTGCACACTAGATTGGATAAAATTTATGGAGGCGAATATAATTTTAAAAGAAAGCAACATAGTAACATGCTTGAAGCCAAAAAAATAAAAAATAAAAATCCATCCTTTTCCATTACACTTGCCATTTTGGCACCAACAAGAGCAATACTTACCTAAAAGGGTTTTAATGTGTGTATTGTTATAAAGTTGTTCCAATTACACATCTCAACTTGATATTAACTATCATTCCATTGTTGTAAATTAAATATGAGAAAATCAAATTTCGAGAACTTCTGTAGTAGGTTTCTTCATCATCCTCATACCCAAATGATAAAGGGGACTCAATATTTAATATTTTCATAACTATCACCCGCCAATATTTTCTTTAACATTTTTGAAAGCTTTTGTATGTTTAATAGTTGATGTTTTCACTTTTCATTTTTTAGTGTATTTAGAAGGGGAAAAAAAAAACAATAAAAAGATTCAGAAAATAATTTTAAAATATTTCCTAGAATACAGGTTGTTTTCAGAAGAAGAAAATCAAAAAATAGTTTCCCAAATAAGTTTTTTGTGTAAACATTTGGTTATGCAACAAAATTGAATACGTATAAATAATTTTATTCCCCTTAATAAATTTTCCTTTTTCTTGAAAGATTTCAAGATCCCAAACATAACATTAGGCTCAGCAATTTTGTTTTTTTTCTCCCCCCCTTTTTTCATATCCAAATCAAAAAGCTTTATAAATGGTGGGAAGAGATCATATAATTCAGTGTTTCATACCTCATTAAATGTTTACCAAATATTAAACATGCCACCCAACAGCATGCAGAAAATTCTTCGAACTTTAAAGTTTTAGTAAAAGTAGAATGAGAAAAAAAAAAAAAAAAAATGCATGCATACTACTCTTTTCAACTTGACCTACCGCTGATTGCGTTAGACAATTAATTAGTCTCAGAATATTAGATAACATTATTAACATGGTATTTTTAATAAATAAAAAATTATAATCTATCTATATCTATACTATATATTAAGCAAAAACCCTAACCTTTGTGGGAGCTCCAATCTCCCAATCTAAATTTCTTGATTTTTTGATTAAAAAAAAAAAAAACTTAGCATTTATTAACTTCTCTCAACCCCAAGTATTACTCTCATAATAACACTTTAACGAATTAAGAACAATTATAAAAAAAAATTCTTTAAAATCCAACAAATATAAATTCCCTGAAAAGTCCTAACACATATGATTATTATCCCTCATAATAACACTTTAATGCATTAAGAACAAGCATAAAAAAAATTTCTTTAAAAGTTCAACACATATGATTATTATCAAAATATTAAACTTTAATATAATATAATAAAAAAAAGAAAACATTTAATTCCTTGAAAAGTCCAACATATATGATTATTATCAAAATATTAAATTTTAATATAATATAAAAAAGGAAAAAAAAAAGACATTTAAAAATCACAATTCACATATATAGATAATTATCTATACTATATATTAAGCAAAAGGGGGTTTTTACCCCCCAAGCTTTGTGAGAGCTTCAATCTCTCAATCCTAATTTCTTAATTTTTTGATTTAAAAAAAAAACTCAGCATTTATTGATTTGGTTGAAGTCTCTTGATTAACATTTATTAACTTTTTTCAGTCCACATGCCTGCATTTATTGATTTGGTTAAAATCCTTTCATCAGCATTTAAAATCCCCTCATATAAATAATTATAGATACAATCCGTGTATAGTTACTACAGTACCTTTTTCAACTTCTCCCATACACTATGGTTAGTAATAAGATTTTTAAATTATTTTTATAAAAAATCTTAAAAAACATAATTTATATATTAAAAAAATCTAAAACAAATATAAATATCTATCCCCTAATCAGCATTTATTAACTTTTTTCAATCCACATGTCTTCTCACATGCATGCATTTATTGATTTGGTCAAAAGCTCTCATCAGCATTTAAAATCCCCTCATACAAATAATTATAAATATAATCTGTGTATAGTTATTGCAGTACTTTTTTCAACTTCTCCCATACATTATGGTACATAGTGATAAAATTGTTAAATTATTTTTATAAAAAATCTTAAAAAACATAATTTATATATTAAAAAAAATCTAAAATAAATATAAATATTTATAATTATTCCGTGCATAGCACGGGTGATAGACTAGTTATATATATAAGCAAATATACTTATTATGTCAAAAGTTTTCAAATATTTATTCTTAAATTTTCATAATTTTGGAATAAATAAATACGTGGCACATCCCTTCACCTCTCTTCGCACTATTTAGATATTCTCACTCTCTCTCCCAATTGTTATATAAAAGATAATAATAATAATAAATCAAATTGTTAGGTTTTTATTCTTGGCAACTCCGTTTGACAAAACTCCTTTAAGTTGTATTTGTTTTCGCACTTTTTATTTCAGTGAGGTTATGAGTGTTTAGATGCGAATCCAACCTGAATTGTGCCTTGCAAAGAAGTTTGTGATGTTAATGCTTTCAAGATTGTCGCTTCGCTGATTATGACGGAGATCGAGCTGCCAGGTCAGCTCGCCGGGGTCCAGGGGGCAGCGCCCCTTGGCGGGTCCGAGGCAGCACCCAGGTGGGGTCGAGGGGCAGCGCCCCCGAAGCAAAATGCAAAATTGCATTCGAAATTGCATGTCCGCCCTTGCTCGCTCGAGTGAAGGAGTTCTCGGTCGAGCGAATGCTGCGTCCGTATAAAAACCTAAAAGAGATGATTTCACGCTCGAGTGCAGGTTGTTTGGCTCGAGCAAAGCCACATATGGAAAACACGCATTTTTTGTTCCTCGCTCGAGCAAGAGAGTTTTCGCTCGAGCGAGCATCGCGATTCAAATTTCTATAAGTACGTGATTCAGTCAGATTTTAGGATTACTTCTCCAAATCTTCTTCTTGGGTTCTAGGGTTTATATCTGGGGATATTTTGCTAGTTTTCTTTGATATTTTGATTGAGTATTCAACTCATAGTTTAAAGAGTATACATCAAAGGATTTTTTGTTTGTTCTACACAAAAGAGAAAGTTGTTCTTCGGTAAATTCTGAAGAATTCGAGCCTGAAGCTTTGGTGGATTCCGGAGTGGCTCATTGTCAAGACAATTCCGATGTGAAGACAGGGTTGGAAGAGGCCTTCAATTCGGGCGTGGATTCGGTAGGTAATTGAGAGTATACCTGTGTAATTTCTTTATAGCTTCTTAGTGAATTATTTTGTGGCTGTTGCCCATGATTTTTTTTTATCACAATTGGAGGTGTCCAATTGTAGTTTTTTCACGTAAAATCGTTGTGTCGATTTGTCTTGATTGTTTGATTGAGATTGTTATTTACTGCTTAAAATTGATACATAATCACAATTCAACATCTAGGGGATTTCTAGATTTTTCACAAATAATATATTTCCTTAGAGTTTTAGGTATAGATATGTATATAGAAACCTACATGTCTATCACTATATCAGGTAAATTTAAATTAAAAAAAAAAAAGAACCCACAAATCTCACAACTCTTATTTCTAACTGTTATATATATATATATATATATAAACAAAAATAAAATAAAAATAAATCAAATAATATCTCTGTGTGTGTCTATCTAAATGTCAATCCAAAATTTTTGAATTTTTACATTTAAAGAAAATTACTAAATGCCATACTCAATTTCTATTGGATCATACTTCATTTTACACACAAAAAATAAATAAATAAATAAATAATTAGAGAGAAAAGGAAAAAAGATGACAAAGGTCAAAATAATAAATAAACAACCAGATAAGTGTTAGCATTTATCAGATAAATTTTTTATTTAAAAAATAAAATAAAATAATTGATTTGTATTTCAAAAAAATGTGATGTTAAAATTTTAAATTTAAATTTTCTATGATGTTTTTAGCTCCTTATCTTTATCCAAAAATTAAATTTGAATTTAAACACTAAACCTTCAAAATACATTATCTTTAAATTAAGTTTCCATATAAATTTGAACATTCACCAACAAAATCCAACATTGGAAACAAACCCCTAACAGCATCCTTTTTGTTTTTTTTATCTTAACGCAGTGGTGATCATAAAAATTTCTTTAAGGTATTAATATTTTATATCTCCTAACTCCAATAATTTATTTATTTTTTCTCTCTAGGGAAGATTATAATATACATAGAGCTTTACAAACAATCCATCAAGGTTAATAATTTTTTTAATTGAAATCTATTTGAAGCCATAAAATTCCATGTAATTTTTTTTCCATCTTTATTCTGTTGCATATTTTAATGATAGATCTTTTCAAGCAACATGTTCAAATTCATATAAATTTACATACGATCTATATAGTTTTACATAAAATCTACTTAGGTCTATAAACTTTTTTATGCAATTGCTCTAGATTTATAAATCTTTGCATGTAATTTGTGATAGTACTTGAAAAGAATTTTTATTGAATAATTCATGCATATTACAATTACCAATCACTTCATTTTAACTCATTATAATATGTATATATATATATATATATATATATGTATGTATGTATGTATGTATGTATGTATGTTATGCATGTTTCTCAAATATATCATTTGTCCTATAATATTTGGTATAATTACTACTATACATTTTTAGTCTTCATTGATCTAATTATTAGTTATATATGATATCTTAAAAATTCATTTCAACGATTGATTGCAATTATTAAATTCACATATGTTTTTTTCTATTCTTTTATTTATTTATTTATTTTGTGTTGTTTTTATTCTCACTTTTGTTTATTCTATTGTTTATGTTAGAACTTTATTAATAAATTGCGTAGTATAAAAATTATCAATATTTAGTTTGAATAATTATTCATATATATATATATATATATATATATATATATATGTATTTGGATCGGTGAAAATCAGTTGTTAGATATTATTCATATTGTTTAGTTTAAGTATGAGATATTATGACTCTTCATATTAAGAGATTTTCCTTTTTAATCTTATTTCCTTTCGAAAAAAAACTTGAGACTCCTTATGGGGGGAAAAAAAAAAAGTGATCAACTAACAGTATCAATTTTATTTCTATTGAATCATCCTTCAATCATATTTGCTAAATTTAAAAATTAAAAACAACTATCTTATTGATATAAGTAACACAATTTAATGGGATTAGACATGACTACAATTCAATTATATCTATTGGCTAAATTTAAAAAATTAAAATTAAAAACATTCGATTACATGGGACATAATCCAATTGGGTTAACATTTTGACTGTAACTTAATCATAACTATTTATTAACCTTTAAAAAAAAAAATTGAACATTAAAAATACTTATCTTATTCTACTACAAATAAAAAATAAAATAAAAACACCTAATTTTTTTTAGATGGTGAAAACACTTAAGTAGTAGGTAAATTAATTCACATATGAGGTCATGATCAATTGGGCTAGACATTTGACTATGTCTCAATCATAACTATTTGATTATAAAAAATGTAATATATATATATATATATATAAATTCATAATCATTAGACTATTTACCATGTCGCCCAAAGTACACTTAAAAAAAAAAAAAAATCTTATTGCGTAAAGGTTCAAAATTTAAAACACCCAGCACGATAAGGCCTAATTTTGATATATATTTTACTACTAAAAATTATCACATTAAATCTCTGTCATAGTCAAAATCTACTAACTCCACCTTAAATTCACACCACAACTAAAATCACATCTCTTTTTCTCTTTCAAATTTAAATATTTTTAATAAAATATTAAAAACAAAGAGAAATATAAATTAAGATTGTACAATATATATATATACTGTAAATGGCTTTATTATTTTTATTTTATAAATAAAATTTTGACTCTCCTATACATAGCACAGATTTTATACTAGTTTATACTAATTAGAATGTTATGTGAATAATATCTTATGATATTTTTCAACTATTGAATAATTACCCGATTGCTTGATGGAGTATTTGATGGAACAATCTTCTGTGTAAATAAAATAAATTAAAACAAAGTCAAACAAATAAATAAAATAAATAACTTACAGAATTTATTTTATCCAACTGAATGAAAAATAAAAGATCAAGTCAAGTGTGTGACACTCTATCCTTAAGACAGATGTGCCCCGCTACGGTGCTTACGGTTGAATAGCGTCTATCTCCCAGGATACAATGATTTTTACAAAATTGTTGTAGCATACCAAACAAATTTGTACGGAGAACCAAACCTGTGTTCTATACTCTCTTTATTTTTTTCTAAAACTATATATGAAGAATATATGCACTAGAGCAAAGTGGACAGCAAATGAGACAATTTCTAGGCCGATTTTTTGAATACAAAACACTACTGGAATGTTGGTATTTATAGGCACAAAAAGCTGCCCCGAACAGGTGCAAACAAGTAATGAACATGTGTGATTTGAATTTGAACAAATGCTATTTGAAATCAAACAGATCTGCAAATTGATTAAACAGATTAACTGTTGGTAACTGCAGTAGTTATTTACCTGTTCTGAAACTGCCTGGACAGTTTCGAATTTAAATCTGTCCGGGTGCTCTGTTTGGACTGTATTAACCTGTTCTGGAATAAATAAAAAAAAGAGACACAAATTTTTTGGACAACAATTTTGAATACAAATTCAAAATTTAAATTAATTTTTCCCGCAAGAACTTTTAGGAAAAATTCAAAAAAAATTAATATTAGAACCGACCCGACCCAACACCCACACCCACACCCACACCCACACCCACACCCGGCACAGCTTGGTCGAACGGCGGCACGCGTGTGTGGTAGTTTGGGCTAAGGTTCACTTTGTCAATAACTCTTTTCTTCTACAAACTTGGGGTGCCTCTTGGGCCCAACCCAAGTGTTATAGGCTACAACTTATATACTCAACAAAACTCTCTTAAAGTTTCAATATGTGACAAGCCTTAGAAGAAAACCCACATTTAAAAATTAAATGTTCAATTCCACGAACCTGAAAACGACGTCAACTTCCCGTTCACTCATAAATGGTTTTGACGAACCGTCTTCACCGTGTGACTTGCCACGCAGTAAGGAACACTTCACCTCTTCGGACTCACCCCAAAAGACGTTTAGGGCCCACTCAATTTTGGAATGGAATTTGACGGAAAGAAAATGCAACAACATGATCTAATTACAGAGAGTACAGAATAATTCGAGTTATTTACAGAATTTTTCGTTTGTTTCCCTTTCTCTTATTTCTTTTATAGGAATTATTTTCTGTGAATTTACAATATAATATTCTGGTTGGAAAAACAAATAGTGATTATATGCTATTTGACAAATAGTAGTAACATACTGTCTATTTTCTTTGACAACTAGTAGTAATATACTGGTGTCATTAACAAATCAAAATATTTATTTGTGGGATTTTGTCAGAAATTAATTTTGGTTTTCTTAATTTATTTCTGAGTGTTCATTAATTAAAAAAAAAATTCAGTTTTTTTTAATTATTGAAGTGTTATAGAAATTTAATCTTCTAACTTGGTCTTTTATTTTTCATTCAGTTGGATAAAATAAATTCTGTAAGTTATTTATTTTATTTATTTGTTTGACTTTGTTTCAATTTATTTTATTTACACAGAAGATTGTTCCATCAATCTTAAAACAGATTTGCCCCGCTACGGTGCTTACGGTTGAGTGGCGTCTATCTCCCAAGATACAATGATCTTCACAAAATTGTTGTAGCACACCAAACAAATTTGTACGGCGAACCAAACCTGTGTTCTATGCTCTCTTTATTTTTTCCTAAAACTATATATGAAGAATATATACACTAGAGCAAAGTGGACAGCAAATGAGACAATTTCTAGACTGATTTTTAGGATACAAAACACTACTGGAATGTTGGTATTTATAGGCACAAAAAGCTGCACCGAACAGGTGCAAACAAGTAGTGAACATATGTGATTTGAATTTGAACAGATGCTGTTTGAAATCAAACAGATCTGCAAATTGATTCAACAGATTAACTGCTGGTAACTGCAGCAGTTATTTACTTGTTCTGAAACTGCCTGGACAGTTTGGAATTTAAATATGTCCTTGTGCTCTGTTTGGACTGTATTAACTTGTTGTGGAATAATAATAAAAAAGAGACACAAATTTTTTGGACAACAATTTTGAATTCAAATTCAAAATTTAAATTAATTTTTCCCGCAAGAAATTTTAGGAAAAATTCAAATAAATTTTGTCTAAAAAATTAATATTAGAACCGACCCGACCCATCACCCACAACCGGCATGGCTCGGACGGACGGTGGCGCGCACGTGTGTGGTGGTTTGGGCTAAAGTTCACTTTGTCCATAACTCTTTCCTTCTACAAACTTGGGGTGCCCCTTGGAGCCTAACCCAAGTGTTGTAGGCTAGATCTTATATACTCAACAAAACTCTCTTAAAGTTTCAATGTGGGACAAGCCTTACAAAGAAATCCACATTTAAAACTTAAATGTTCAATTCCACGAAGTCGAAAACGACGTCAACTTTCCATTCACTCATAAATGGTTTTGATGAACTATCTTCACCGTGTGACTTGCCACGCGGTAAGGAACACTTCACCTCTTCGGACCCACCCCAAAAGATGTTTGAGGCCCACTTAATTTTGAGTTCAAAATTGATCTAAAATATACCTATATTAAACTATTTTTCTAACAAAATCGAGGGTAATGTACACTATTTTCCAATTTGACCTACAACTGATAAATCCGTCAATATCAATTAGTCATTGTCCACTTTTTAAGCTATGTTTATCATGAATTTTGTGAAGAGAAAATAAAGTGAAATAAGACAAATTTATTTATTTATTTATTTATTGGCTTGAAAAATAAGAAGCTTTGTTAAATAATAATAATAATATTCTTTTTCTCTCTTCGGATGGTTAGAAAAATAAGAAAAAAAAAATAATATATATTTTTCAAAAAAAAAAAATTTCTTTTTGTTTGGTTACCCATGAAAAATAAATGTGTATCAGGAATTTCATTTCTGTTATTATTTTTTTTTTTAATTTTTTTTTTTTTGCCCTTTACAAAACGAAAATCGAAACATAGGATTAGTGAATTAAAAAAATAAAAAAATCCCATACTGAAAATAGATTTAGTTATGGAATACAATTATGAGTTAATCTTGTAGATAAGCTCCATGTGTCCCAAACCAAGTCAGCATAATAAAAATATTTAATATGAAAGGAAAAAAAAAACTGTTGCTGAGGATCATTGGCAACAGATCGAGCAGCCACAACTTGGCTGTTTGGATTAGTTTAAAACAAAATTACGCTCACTATCCCTAATTTTTTCAATAATAATAATAAAGTAAACTATTTTTGTTCAATACCCAATATTGATAAGCAAATCAATTAATTGGGTGATGAGTCTAAGGCACTATTTGACATAAAAATAAGTTTATTTATTTAGACCGCATCACTTCTCTATTTTTCTGTACATCTTTTTATATAAAATTAAAAAATATATTTATTTAGATAAATCTAAATAATTTTTAAGTTTTATATAACAAACTAATGATGTGAATGGTAGCTCATATGTCTAGATCACTCTCAGTTGTAATGGTTACCATCATAGAAGTATCAAGTAGATTTGTTGACCCCCTTTGCTACTTTACCAGAAAAATAAAAAATAAAAAATTGAATTTAGGCTTTGTATCTAACAGATGGAAAAGGACCTTCAATTATTTTCTACCGTCACATCCACTTCAAAGTGCATGCTTAATTAATTAATTCATTGGAAATTATAATTTTATTTTAGTGATAATTAATTAATACATGTTGCCTTTTTCTTTCTTTTTCTTTTTCTTTTTCTTTTTCTTTTTCTTTTTTTTTTCCATTTCATTTTTTAAATTTATTTGATACATCAATAAAGATCACACACAAATAAGAGGGCCCGGTCTCTCACTTTTCTTTTCTTTCTTTTTTTTTTTTTATTTTATAGATTTTTTGTTGAATTCATCATGTGATTAATTTTTTCCACTTAAAAATCTCCCTTTCTTGTTTGTCCCTCTCTCTCTCTCTCTCTCTCTCTCTCTCTCTCTCTCTCTCTCTCTCTCTCTCTCTCTCTCTCTCTCTCTCTCTCTCCCTTTTTTTTATATATATTAAAAAAAAAATCAATTTCCAACTCATGGTCTATCAAAGGGACAAATTGTCATTGATTGACATTTAACTAGGCATAGGCAATTAATCGTTGTCTTCATGTAATAAATAATGTTTTGAATTTGACTTGTCCAAAAATGTTCCTAGGAGGAATAATATGCCTTTTGATTCTTGAGACAAGTAAAGAATAATCCTCATTTGCTTAATGAAAAAAAGAAACCATTATTCCTCTGAATCTATCTAATTTTCATTATGAGCCGGCCTTCAACAAACTCTACAAGAAAAATAAAATAAAATAAAAACAGAAAAATTAAAAAATACAAATAAAAATTAAAAAAAAAGCACAAAATCTTGTAACCAAATCCCGAATCTCTGGATATACAAATTTTTTAGAGGTAGAAGGTAGGAATGATGCACACAGGATGGTATTGGACTCACATTCAATCATTTGCTAAATTCAAATAATTGGCTTGGCTTATTATTATATATAGGGATCTAGTGCACATTAGCATTCATTGCATGGTTCTTCACCTCACAGGACATTCTAATATAGTTAAAAATATCCTTTGTAGTCAACCCATTTTTAAAAACCATAAATTCAAAATCATCCTGATTAATAACTCCCAAATTCTGTTTTTCTTGTAGGATGTCCCTAGATGGTTTGATATTCATGTAACTTTTAATACCGTTCTTGTCAACCCTTTATTATGTGTAAAAAGAGACATGGGCAACATTCTCCGATTTGAGAAGTTATTTCATACTTTAAAAGATGATCAGACGGTATGCCATAATCTCTATGATTGGTGAAGGAGTTGAAACCCTTCAATTTAGGTAACGGAAGAACAACATATAACATAATAATTTGTGATTGGTGTTTGACATATGCCATGTGGTAGGGGTTGTTCATAGATTGATTTTGCTAGTTCAACCATTATTTATACCGTAAAAACAAATAATAATAAATAAAAATAAAAAGTCAAGCCATGTCATTTAAAATCTTATTTTCTTAGCCACTCTAATTTTTAAGTTACTGGTCTAAACACTTTAAACAAACAAAAGAAAGAAAAATTCCTCTTCAAAACTGACATAATAATAATAATAATAATAATAATAATAATAATAACCTATGCTTAAAAAAATATTTAATTGTCCAAAGGCTTCTAATTAATGGTAAAGGCTGGGAAAAAAAAAAAGTATTAATGTCCAAAAGTCTTCTTCATTAAAAGATTTTTTTATTTAAAAAAATTTATATATCCAAAGGCTCAGTTAAAAACTCAATTTTTTTATTATTTATCTAATAAAAACTCAGATTTTTTTTCCCTCGTTGTCCTAAAACTTAAAGGGTATGAATAACCTCAAATTTTAATAAAAAGAAGAAAAATGAATTTTAAATTATAAAATTGTAATATAAAAAACAAAAATTAAATTAAATATTTTTTTAAAAAAGCACTATTATTAAAACTTAGAGCATTTACACACAAGTTCTAATTTATGAACTTATATTCCATTAAGTCTTAACTAAGATTTTTTAGACTTTCAAGTCCCATTAAATTTTTAATAGTTGGAATTGCACTTCAAACAATAATTGTTCATCATTTATGATTATCTATAAAGGAACATGATGATTTGACATTTATTTTGATTTTCAAAACTTTCAAACATTAACTTTCAAATTGAAAAAAAAAATAAAATTATGTGCAATATATATATATATATATATATATATTTTTGAAAAAATAAAAAAAAAACTGAACTATTTTCTTAAAGGAATATGATTATGGAATATTAATGTGCAAAACTGGAAAGAAAAAAAACTTTAAAAATGAAAAAATGAGTAATGCTCTTAGTTTTAAAACTGAAAAAAACTAATAATGTTTTCGATTTTATTGGATAGTTAAATCAAACAAATAAATAAAAGGATAAAAATGTTTAATCTCATAATACTCTTTTTTTTCATCAATAGTGAAATAATTATCTAGAACATTATTATAAAAAATTGATAATGTTCTTAATTTTTAAAAATTAAAAAAAATTAATAATATTATCAATTTTACTAAATATGACTTATTGATTCAAAAAATCTTAAATAAACCTGAATTACCATAACATTTATAAACAAAACTTTTAAATAATTAACTCTTAAAACTTCCCCGAACTGAATTGGGTCACCTGTGAATGAAGTAAGTGTCCTTCGATTGGTACTGGTACTGACTCTTCTTATTGTGACATATAATCCAAACTACATGATTTGTAGAAATAACTCCAAAATATGCACATGGATTTCTTATCCAAATTGCCAGTCAACTTCGTTAACACAGTCATACTGTTTTTGTTTTGTTTTTTATTTTTTATTTTTTTTATTTAGTAATTTTTTTGAAAAAAAAAATTTTGTGCTGAAAGTTCTTTCTCAAAAAAAAAAAAAAAAATCATCAATGAGAGGATAATTTATATGGATAAATTGGGCCGCGCTAAGGACCGGGTTATGGGCAGTGTTAGGGTCTTCGGTAGCTCGGTTTTAGGCAGACTGAAATCGATCTGGTCGGCTATGTTGCTAAGGCATCGACTTAACTGTCCGAAAGGAAGCCTTGTAGCCAACCGGGGTACACATCAGTGGCGAGGGCCGAACTAAGTTTAGCTCAGTCGAATGCCATCTACATCATTGCTTTGTTGAGAGCACGACAGAGACAAGCTAGCTCGGTTAAATTGCACCAATTTAGCCGAGGTAAAAACCATCTCACTTTGTTAGCAATGAGTAGGGTGTTGTCAAAATAGGCATTATCCTTGGAAGTGTGATTCCTAGAAGGACTCTTATACAAAGAGTTGGAGTCCTACTAGGATTGTGCCAAGCGGAATCTATAAAAGCTCATGACAGACTTACGTACAAGTATCACAATTCTGACTCTCAATTTCACAGGGCTTTTGTGCCTATTGTCTATTCGCTAACTTAGGCATCGGAGAGGTTTCCGGTACATACCCGTCGGCTAGCTCACGTTTGTATTTTCAAGTAGCAAAGCGACGACGTTTCGAGGAGTGCAAACTTGATCAATAGGATTATACGAGAAGATTATTTTGTACTCATACAATTGGCGCCGTTTGTGGAAAAAAAAACACAAAGAACAAAACCTTTTGATTGAGTTTCCTCTTTACTTGAAATCCATAACGCACAATGAAGACTTATCACATTCTGCTATTGATGGACAAACCCCAGAAGGAGGTGGGAGGCACGAAGGTTTACCTTTTATCCCACCCATGGCAGAATTAGATCCCCAGCGACAGAACCCACAGAGAGACACACGAGAAAGACAGGGCTCGAGCCCTCGTCGCTCTTAGAGCCCTGACAGGTAGAGACGGAAGATGGATCCTCAGGTTCTGGAGGATCGCGTAAGGAAGCAAGACGAATTGATACAGAGGATGGCGGCAAACATGGAGATGATGAAGCGCCAGATAAAAGGCAAAGGGGTGGCAGAAGAAGAAGGGCGTAAAAGCAACACACACTCTTACCACCCAAAAGATCGTGACAGGCAAGTCACACTATCACATGCTGAAAGTAGAAATCTCAGGACAGGCGACACACAATCAAGGACTTCCAGGACTCGTTACTCCAGGTCTGAGAGAAAGAGGACTAAAAGATCTTATACGGAGGGAAGCAGTTATCGGCCCTCGCATTCGCACCAAACAACATCTAGGCACATGGAGTTACCTAACTCGCAGACCTACGTTCAATGCTACAAGAAAAGGCTCAAAAAAGAGAAGACACTCAAGCTCGCGACCCCCGTAGAGTCTCAACACTGCAACGGTTGGCTCCTAGAACACATAGAAATGTCAAGGTTGGAATACCAAAACCACGCCTTGCCTACAAACCAACAGATAAAGCATTAGCGAGGTTGCGAAACTCGCCGTTCGTTCCAGTGATAGAAAATGCACCATTACCCTCAGGCTTCCACCAACCCAAATTCACTACTTATGAGAGGAAGTCAAACCCCTATATGCACTTTCGCCATTTTCGCTAGGTTATGGCCGTGTATCAATGAGGCTGTAATGTGTATCATGTTTCCTTCAAGCCTTGGTGACCTGGGTTTGACATGATTTGAAAGGTTGCTAGAAGGTAGCATAGCTTCATAGGTGCAACTAGCGAAGGCATTTGTGACCAGATTCAGAACGAACACCAAGATGCCAGTGGAGATTGATCAACTTCTCTCCATAGACATAGGCGAGAAGGAAACATTGAGGTCTTACAATAATCGGTATTGGGAGACTTTTAATCAGATTGGAGATTACCCCACAAACCTAACTATTGCACAGTACAAATAAGGTTTGCTGGCAGGCAATAAATTGAGGGATTCAATGACGATGACGCCACCTCTCACAATGGAGGCCCTAATGGAAAGAGTGCATCAGCACATCTGGGTAAAAGAAGATATCGCTCGCACCAAAGCAAAAGCTGGCACAACGGCGATGTCAGACAAAAAACTTACAGCAAAAGTTAACACGGTCGGGCAGGAAGAACAACCAAGTAAAAGTGGGTGAGGCAGACGAGCCAACACAGAGGACCCCCAAGCAAGGAAGTTAAGAGTCCGCACTACCATCACCACGGTATTCAATAAACCTATCTACCGGATTCTTAGCGAGATACGCAATGAACTCTTCGTTTGGCGACCAGCCAAGTTAGGAGAAACACAGAAGGGCTACGATGATAGGTACCGTTGCACCTTTCATGACGAAAAGAGGCACCGAACTAAAAATTGTACGCCATTAAGGCAACATCTGGAGGAGTTAGTGGCCGCAGACTACTTGGACCAATATATTGAAGAGGGAACACAGCCAGCCCTCCAAGACCGTAACAGGTCAGATGGGATGCCTATCGACGGTCCGTCCCAAGGCATAATCATTGTAATACATGGGATCATCAAACCTAAACAAGTATGTGAACTCAGAGGGGTGATAAAAAAAGGTAGAGCACATGAGAGAAGTACTAAGTGCGCATCCTACCGTGAAAAAGGAAAACGGAGGCAACGAACGTCGCCACCTTTTCTGACAAAGACTTAGCATGGTTACAAAGCCCTCACAATGACGCACTGGTGGTTACTCTATGCGTCAAGGATTTTGACATCAAGCAAATCCTACTTGACTAAGGGAGCTCATGTGAGATAATGTACTACGAGACCTTTAAAAAACTAAAATTGGAGGACAAAGACTTGGCACCCGCAACATCTCTCCTAGTCGGTTTTAACTCAATGCTAGAATGGCCAGTTGGCAAGATAATTCTGCCAATCAAGGTAGGAACGACGACAAAACAGGTGAAATTTTGGGTATTGAAAGTCCCTTCCACTTACAACATAATCTTGGAAAGAGTATGGTTGTGCGCCATGCGAGCGGTGGCATCGACCTACCATTAGGTGTTATGGTTTTCCAACGAAACCGGAATGATTGAAGAAGTCATAGGAGACCAAATCATGTCCAAACAGTGCTTCGTTACAGTAAACGGTAGCCAAGTTGCAAAAAGGTTCATGCAAATGGTAGAAGAACCAGAAAGCAACGAGCTGTTCGCAGATGTCAGCAAAACAAGCCGAACAGAAGGCAGTAGAAGACTTGGTAGAGGTAAGGATAAATGAGAAAAACCCATAGAGGTTTTTTTTGCTCGACTCGTCTCTGTCCAGCACCGAAAGAATAGAGATCATGGAATTTTTGACCTCTAACATCGAAGTGTTTTCCTGGATGCCATATGACATGCCTAGCATTGACCCTAACTTCATCTGTCATCAACTCAATGTCCACTCAACCGCCAAACTAATTATACAGAGAACTCGTTGATCGGTACTCCACCATGCAGAGATAGTGGCAGAAAAAGTGGGAAACCTGCTGAAAGTAGGCACAATTAGAGAAGTACACTATCCTAGGTGGATTTCCAACATGGTAGTGGTACCAAAAAAAAAGGGGCAAATGGCGCTTTTGCGTGGACTACAAAACAGTCAACAAAGCATACCCGAAAGACATCTTTCCTCTACCACGAATAGACCAACTGGTGGACCTAATTGCAAGGCATAACTGGCTCAGCTTTCTTGATGTTGTAGACACCCAATTTTTTACCGCCCTTAAGACTTGGGGGCCTCAGGTTGATTGTTCAAGGACGAAGGCTATGTTGTGCAAAGGTTCGATTTCTTCGGTAAGAGGAGCTTCAAATCCTAACCTCACACCCCATTTTTGGACCAAAACTATTTTGATCAAAATGATTTTAGACCTCAAAACCCTCTCTTTCAAAATATTCTTGAAAAAAAGTTGCTACGATGTTCCGAGGTTCGCATTTCGTTAAATGTTGTGCTTTTTGATAAACTGAGCAAGAACAAAGTGGAAATAAATGGAAGAGAGGTGAACTCTTTGAAAAAATATTTCAAAACATCTTGTTTAGAGGTTTAGAGTTGAAGAAAATTAGAGAGGAGGGAAAAAAAAATAGCTGAGGAGAAGTTAGGCATGAATCCAGTTAGAACCGAAACTGAGTAGTCTTCACTAAAATAAGCATATCTTCTTTCAAACTTGGAATTTTGATGTGAGTCTACCACCATTGGAAAGAAGACTTCTAGGGCTACAATTTAGACTCAATAATGACCTGAAAAGGAGTCCAAATGAAGGAGATATGCCTGTTTGAAGTCGGGGGCAGAAACCAATTTTTGCTTTCCAGCCACTAGTGAGGCTTGACGGCCATGTATCGACCATGAATGGGCTATGACGGCCATGTGTCAGCCAGGAGTGACTCTTGTCGGCCACTAGTGGTGGCTGGTCAGCCACCAGTGATGGCCGACCGGCCATTGGTGCCAAAATCAGATATTTTGCAAATATTTTCTCTCTAGCTGTTTCACATTGCTCCAGCTGTCCAATATTTATATTTTCGACCTGAGCTCTTTTATTTCTATATATAGAGGCCATTCTCTATTTTTTTCAAAGTTAGAAAGATTTGGGAGCCTCTCTCTCAACAATTCTCTCTCTCTAGATTTCTCTCTGTCTTGCCCTTTTGTGCATACAAATAAAGATACACTTATAGTTTGCCAATCAACCCTTAACCAAAGTTTCTTATCTTTGGGGTGAGGTTACTTGAGACCCTCTTTGAGCTCTAAAAGGTGGTTTAAGCTTGAATTTTGTGCCTAGAATTGCTCTTTGCTTCAAGAGGTATAACACTTATCCTTTAAGCTTATTTTGCACACTTGTTTTGCCATCCTTTTCAACTGTTTTGAGACTGGTCTTGAACTGTAAAAATCTCTATTTTTGTGGCCTAAAAGTGGTGGTTTGAGCCCCTTTTGAGTTAGGGGGTGGTCCATCCTTCTTGCTTCTTAGCTTGTTAAATTTTTTGTGCCATTATCCATCACTTTCAAATCAAACTTTTTGAGCCTTTAACCACTGAATTTTAGAGATTTTTTAATGGCAAAAATCTTATTTTGAAGTCCAAAATTGGAGGGGTTAGCCTCCCCTCCTTGTGTCTTGTTTGCATGCCTTGATAACTTCATATGTTAGCATGTTTTTCTAGCTTAATTTAGCTTAAGTCCAGCATGTTTTTGCCTCTGAAATAACCTGTTTTGGCTCTATTTTGGGTTGGTTAGTTCAGTTGAGGCTTGTATTGCATAGTTGTAGAGTTAATTCCTTCACTAGCTTGATGTTTTAATGCTTTAATCATTATTGTTTTGAGTCAAAAGCATGTTTTAGTGTTGTTTTGCACTCCATTTCAACACTTTAATCTCTGCAACCTCCCTTCATTCTTCACTCTTTTGTTTGCTTTGAAAATGGTTTCAAACCACTTGTTTGCCTAAGTGTGAAATTGAGGTGTTGCACCTAATGGTTTAATCCCTTAGGGGGTTCATTACCAACAGTGTAATGCCTCTTTCATGTCCAAAAAAACTTGTGATTTGAGGCATCTTTCCATTAGAGGACACTCACCTTTGGACTTAATCAATTAAAAAATGAATCAGTAATGTAAAATGAGTAAAAAAAATTGGATAAAGTAAAAGAGGCAAGATAAGCATCTTTCGTGTTGCATTGCATGTGTTCAAATCAGACGTTAATTCGAACACAAGGAAAATGGGACATTTCATACTCAAAAGTGATAAAATGTGCCACTTTTCTTGGTCACCATCACCCTTGATCATGCATGATAGGGTGGTGGTCTTTTTGAGTCTTGTTTTGTACTCATTAAACTTGAACAAACTTGGTTCTTTGGCTATCATGCATGGAAATTGCTTGATTGGTGGTTTGAGGGCCAAGAGTTTCTCTCCTTTGAGCTTGTTTGATGATAAAGAGTGTAAACAATACACACAAACCTGTGAGAATACACTGTTTTGCTCTGTCTGCTCTCTGTTGTAGCAAAAAGAGGAGTTCATGTCATCAATGGATGACCGGCCACCACCAGTAGCCGACTGGCCACCAGTGGTAGCCAACCAGCCACCATTGGTAGCCGACATGCTCCATGTCAACCACCAATGAAAACTACACAGTGTGTTGGTAAGTTGGAGCAGAGGCATTCTGGGAGTTAGTAGCAGTGTTGGTGTTCAAATGTGCAAACAGCGGCGTTCAGTGGCAAGGCAGTGGCTTCTTCGGGTGGAGAAACCGAGCATGCATACATCCTTCGTTTCCTGAGGCCAGTTAATTGCTTTGTTAAGTTAGTTAATTCATGTTGTAATTAATTAGCTTAATCGCTTTGTAATTAATTAGTTAAGTATTTAGCTAATTAATTTGATTTGTAATATTTAATTAGCTTAGAATGGTTAGTTAAATTTTGTGTTGTAATAATTAGTTAGCTTAGTTATCGTAACTAGTTGGTTAGCTTTTATTCATTCGGACCCTCCTTTGCGAGGGCATAATGTTGTAATAAATGTGCGTGCGTGTGTGCATGTTTTCTAATCCCACGTCTTTCTCCCTTTTATTTAATCGCTTTTGATGGTTAGATTAGGAGCATATTTCGATTAGCATATCCCATGCTTGCATCCATTCATTTGTATTGCATGCATTGAGGCTCAGCGTATCATTTAAACTACATCGTCATTTCAATATATCTTCTTTGAATACGTGTTTACGGCATGTTGTTCAAATTGATTCATATGCCATATTAGTAGCTGAGTCTATTAATTGCATTATTGCATGTGTTGCATTAGGCATATTGTATAGTTAGGATCATGCATTTTTCTAACTAGTTTTTGTTTTGGCTTGGAGTACTCGGTAAGTTTTTATGCTTTAGCATACTTGCATAAGTGTGATTTCCATATTGCCATGTCTAGCATATTTTCCATGAGGCTATGTGCTTATTTGCTAAACTGCATGAATGCCTGTGGATGAAGACTTGTTGTTTGAATTGGAACGATTCAACGAATGTAAGTTTTAAGCCCACTTTGTTATGGCAAATCATGTTTTAAGCCACTATGTTTGGTGGCAAATCGGCGTCTTTTAAGCCCACTTAAGGGTGGCAAATTCAAACCATTTTCGCTAACAAACATGAGTTGAATTGTTTCAATTCTTGCGATTTTAGTCTATACTTGCTTTTGTGCGTCACATAGTAAAGCTAGTTTAATAACCGGAATAAGAACACATAAAGTTTATAAAACATCATATCATGATTAGTAGAGGCCGATCTTTGATCGGGCGAGCAGGGGTGCTTATTTCAGGACCTTTCCCTCTCGTACCCAAGTTCCCAAGCCGAGACAACTTTGGTGATGACGGACACGTGGCCTTTGGCATGAGTCAGGGTTTCCTAAATTTTTCTAAAATAAAATATTTAGGTGGCGACTCTGTATCTAGCAAAGCAGTCTAATTTTGGCATTATTTGATTTAAAATCGATTTTCTAAAAAAGTTTGCTAGATTTGGACTCTTGGGTGATTATCAGTTTCACATTACACTTGTGAGACTGGATTCATAACCATAGGTAGAGTCCAAACTATGAGGCATTCTTTTCAAACCTTTTCCGAAAAACAGGGCGCGGAAAAAGGCGAGTCCACAGATGCATATCGTGGTCACCATTAGATCGCTATGTATAAACCGGACCAGGAGGTCACATCGTTTACAACTCCCAAAGGATTATATTGTTACAAGGTCATGCCCTTTGGCCTAAAAAATGTGAGGGCAACATTCCAATGAATGATTACCAAAATGTTTGAACCATTATTAGGCAGCACAATGGAGGCTTACATAGATGATATGGTGGTCAAAAGAAAGAATGAGGGGGATGTAGACACCCCATTTTTGACCGTCCTTAAGACTTAGACGTCATCGTTTGAACACTCGATGATCATCCATGCTCGTGTTCGTTTTGAGTTCTTGAAGGTCTCGGCTACTCGCATTGCCTTAGAACCTCTAAACTTATCTGTTTTGTGCTTAGTTGTGGACCAAGGACTTGTAGTTTTGTTTTTGAGGGAAGATGGTGGCTTGTTGGCCAGCCCTACAACCCATCGGCCAAGCCTTGTTGTAGACGTCCCCGAACGCCCCGGGAGGGTGAGTCCCGTTCGGTTCGTATTGGGGTTCACTACAGTTCGGACTCTCAATTTGTCACGGTTCTAAATCTGAACCAAAGAGTCCAAATCCGGCAAATCGTTTTGAGAAAACAGATTTTGAAAGAAGTGCCAAACATGGATTGCTTTGCCAGATACAGAGTCGCCACCTAAATATTTTATTTTGGGAAAATTTAGGAAACTCTGACTCGTTTGCCTAAGGCCACGTGTCCGTCATCACCAAAGTTGCCTCGGCTCGGGAACTTGGGTACGATTGGGGAAGGTCACTTCGTGAGCACCCCCGCTCGCCCGATCAAAGATCGGCCTCTACTAGCCATGATATCTATTTTTGAAAACATTATGCGTTCTTATTCCGGTATTAGCCTAGATTTACTATGTGATGCGCACAGCATACAAGTATAGACTGAATCGCCTAAATTGGAACAAAACATTTCATGTTTGTTTGTTTGTTTGAAAATGGTTTGATGGTGCTACTCGCAAGTAGGCTAAGACGTGGATTTGCCACCCTCAGGTGGGCTTAGAAAACATGATTTTGCCACTATCTAGTGGGCTTAAAACACACAGTGAATGAATTGTTCCAATCCAAATAACCCAACCTTCACCCACAGGCATTCAGGCAGTTATATCACATAAGCAATTAGCCACATGGTAAGCATGCTATCATGGCAGTCACTCACATGCATGCAAGGATGCTAAAGCATAAAACTTACCGAGTACTCCAAGCCAAAACAGAAACTAATTAGAAATCCATGCATGATCCTAATTATACAGAAATGCCTAATGCAACACATGCAAAAGTGCAACTATAGCAGGCTCAGCTATTCTACACATGGCATATGAAATGCTACAGTTAACATGTATTCAACTTGGAATTGAAAATTCAATGCAGTTAGTATGATGCGCCGAGCCTGGTGCATGCAAGACAGATGAATGAATGCAAACATGCTATCATACTGTATGCTAATTGAAACATGCCCTAATCTAACCATCATAAGCGGGTAAATAAAAGGGAGAAAGACGTGGGGTTGGAAGACATACATCACACACACGCACACTTATTACAGTTGTGCCCTCGCTCGGAGGGTCTGAATAAATAATACAGTCCCGAATAAATAATTACAGTCCAAATAATTACAAAACCCTAATTAATTAACAAATTAAATTAGGAAAGCAATAAATTGGCATGCAAGCCAGGGACTGCCTCAAATCTGCTCCGGATGATGAATGATGTATGCTCGGGTTGCCTTGTGCGGAGAATCCCTTGCGATGCCCCGGTTTGCCTCTGTTTGCAATTGTTCTTGGAATGCGTGCCAAGCTCCAGAAGGCTACCGACTTCTGATTTGCTGCAACAGAGAGCAACAAAGGGACATGACAAAGTATTTTCACATATGTATGCATGACTACTCTTCAAGGAGTGTAGTCCTCGATTCTCATGCCACCAATCACGCATCTCGATGCATGATGGCCGGGGAGTCAAATTGCATGACTCAATATGGAATGAATGCACATGAAAACACAACAGGGCCTAGACTCCATCATGGATAATCCGGAGTGTCGGCGACCAGGAATTGAGATACGTTCCGTCACTCGGAGTACGAAACGTACCTCATTTTCCGTGCTCGGGCTAACTCCTATCCCAAACACAATGCAATATGCATGGCATGCATGAATGCAACTAATATACAACCTAGCATGCACAATGCTATGAAATGGCATACACGATGCACGAGGTAACATGGCATACACAATGCGCTAACATACAACCTAGCATACACAATGCTATAAAATGAAATGGCATACACAATGCGCAATGGACTTACACCAACACGAGTGGACCACAGCCACACTCACATCAGTAGCCATGAGATGAAAATGAGACACTCGAAATGCGTGCACACATGCACGCAAATCGAGGACCGATCCTAAGGCACAAATGCCACTCTAACAAGGCATGGCAGGGCATGGAACATGGTATGCAAACATACAAGTTTCAGCACTGAAATGTGATGCAAAATGATCCCGAAACATGGAAACATGGCACCCGATGCATGGAATGGCCCCGAAACACAAAACTAAGCATACGCATTGGCCTATAGCTATACAAAACATGCATTATTTGATCATGAAACATGAAGACAGATGCAAGACAGTCCCAAAACATGCATATTTCCAGTTTATAACAAGTCCCAAAAACGAATGCAAATAGGGCTAATCTATCATGCAAGAAAAGGCCTAAAATAGAGATTAAACACAAAGGGACAGTAGCTGGCCCCAAACAAAGAAGATCCCTTCAACAAAGTTGAAGAAGGGCTCAAAATAATGCACTTTACAGTTTATGACCAAGTCCAAAACAGTGCACAAGTAAGCTTAAAACACTATGTAAAAATAGGCCTAAAAGAAGGTTTAAACACAAAGAGCAAAAAGGGAGCCTCAAACAGCAAAGGACCCTTGATAAAACATGCAGAGGGGGTCAAAATATGAATCTTTACAGTTTGGGTCGGAATCCAAAAATACAAGCACAAGGAGCTAAAAAAAATGCAAACAAAGGGGCCAAAAGAGGGATAAAGAGGCAAGTGATAGAAGGAAGTCCAAAACAGTGAAGAGCCCTTCAACAAAGTTGAATAGGAGCTCAAAATAAGACAACTCACAGTTTATAGAAAAGCTCGAAACAGTTTACAAATAGGCCTAAAATACTATGCAAGAAAGAGGCCTAAAAGAGGCTTTTAACACAAAGTGTAAAAAAGAAGCCTCAAAAATGGAGAAGTCCTTAATAAAACATGAAGAGGGGGTCAAAATATGACTCTTTACAGTTCGGGTCGGAGCCCAAAAATACAAGCACAAGGAACTAAAAAAAAATGCAAACAAAGGGGCCAAAAGAGGGATAAAGAGGAAAGTGATAGAAGGAAGTCCCAAACAGTGAAGATCCCTTCAACAAAGTTTAAGAGGGGCTCAAAATAAGGTAACTCATAGTTTATAGCAAAGCTCGAAACAGTTTACAAATAGGCCTAAAATACTATGCAAGAAAGAGGCCTAAAAGAGGCTTTTAACACAAAGTGTAAAAAAGAAGCCTCAAACAGGGAGAAGCCCTTAATCAAACATGAAATAGAGCTTAAAATAAGACTATTTTCAGCTAGGTTCAGAGCCCAAATATGCGAGCACAAGGGGCTAGAATATAGATCAAAATAAAGCAAGAAAAGAGGAAAAGAAGACTTACTCTTGAAGAATCAATCTTTGACAGCCTTTGGACCAAGTTTGGGGACTCTTAAGCTCTGGAAATGGCCTTTAAGCTGCTGGAATGGAGTGAGGAGGAGGGGTGTATACCAAAAACTGGAGCAAATGGAGGTGGTTAAGTGGTCCCGAACCGAGGCACACGGTCGTCAGCTCCGAAAAATCGGAAACTAGGCTCCAAACGGGAAAAATGGCCTACGACCACAAAACGTAGCCTACGGCCATTGAGAGATGATCTATGAGACCTCTCCTTCCCTTCAGGAAAAGAAAACAGAGAAAAAGGAGCCTGGTTCGCAAACCGAGGCAAGACACGAAAGAACCTGGAAGTCCGGAGGCAAGGCTCGCAGCCGAGACTCTGAAACTTCTGAACGAGCACAATATGCAATATCACCGAGCGCTCAATCGGTGACGTCTGAGTCTTAAGGTCGGTAAAAAATGGGGTGTCTACAGTTGCCCCTCTTTGACAGAACTCGAAAGTCATAAGTGACGGGAGTGAATGTCAAAGCCCAGAGACGACCCATTTTTGATAAGGCCGAAGACTTGGACAAACAAACAAAATACCGATAAATAAATGGTTGTGCCCGCAGGCTGCCTACGTATCCCTTTGCAAGGAATCAAACCAGCGTAGTTTAGAGGCAGGATACAGATGATATGCAGGAAGACTTTGATAATTGGACCTATACGCTACGCGAAGCCGGTTTGAAAGTTTGATTTATACGCTACGCGAAGCCGGTTTTGAAAGTTGGACTTATACACTACGCGAAGCCGGTTTGATAATTGGACTTATACGCTACGCGAAGCCGGTTTTGAAAGTTGGACTTATACGCTACGCGAAGCCGGTTTTGAAAGTTGGACTTATACGCTACGCGAAGCCGGTTTGATAATTGAGGATTCATGTAATGCACTGTAATGTAGTGGCTAAAATGCAATGTAATAGCTAAGAGGTAAAGGTACCTTACAGGGGCAATTGGCAATGACTTACCTCATGCTGCTGGGGATCTTTCGCTTCTTCTTGGTTGAACTGCAGGTACTACTTTTCTCCCTGACTATGGTCGCAGCTTTCCCTATTCTCCAACAGGGTGACAGACTAGGTTGGTTCAGTATCTAGAATTGAGACGCATATACATGCTATCTCAATCTATGGGGTTGCCATACAGATTTCAAGCCGAGGATATACCTCTGGGTATTTAAACCAGACTTTAGTCTCGGAAATCCCGAACCTTTGTGTTCTAGGCATGAGCCATTCGAACTCTAGTTTCTACCGTCTCAGTTGGTCTCTTGGGAACTCACCGCAAACATAGGCAGGTGGCTATACCAGACCACGGGAAGTCGTTCGGGCACGACAAACACCAAAGGAATTACACCTTTAGAAGATTTAAGGTCTCCTAGACCGGAAAGTGCACGAGACGGTGCGAATAAATACAAGTGCGATGCGCAAAACAGCGCGAATGAACTGCATGCACAATGCAGGACTTGGTACATAACTTTACGACACAGCATTTCATTCATTTGGCACACAGCTCATTTTCCGGGCAGGCAGCTCGTTTTCGGGCACACAGCTCATAACACTGCTCGATCTGAACACTCGGTCCATAACTCAGCATTTGGTTTGCATTTTGAACACACAGCTCAAGCACTTGAATTTCTGAACACGCAGCTCACACTTTTTGTCTTGAACACGCAGCCTATCTTTTCTGACATCTGAACACGCAGCTCAAACTTTTTGTCGTGAATACACAGTTCATACTTTTTGAAAGTTGAACACGCAGCCCAAACTTTTGAATTTCTAAACACGCAGCCCATTTTGATTGTGAACACGCAGCACACACTTGTTGAAAGAAGTTAAACATGCAGCCCAAACTTTAATGATGAACACGCAGCCCAAACTCTGATGATAAACACGCAGCCCATTTTGAAGGTGAACACGCAGCACACACTTGTTGAAAGTTGAACACGCAGCCCAAACTTTGATGATGAACACGCAGCCCATTTTGAAGGTGAACACGCAGCACACATTTGTGGAAAGTTGAACACGCAGCCCAAACTTTGATGATGAACACGCAGCCCATTTTGAAGGTGAACACGCTGCACACACTTGTGGAAAGTTGAACACGCAGCCCATTTTGAAGGTGAACATGAAGCACACATTTGTGGAAAGTTGAACACGCAGCCCAGACTTTGATGATGAACATGCAGCCCATTTTGAAGGTGAACATGCAGCACACACTTGTGGAAAGTTGAACACGCAGCCCAAACTTTAATGATGAACACGCAGCCCATTTTGAAGGTGAACACGCAGCACACACTTGTGGAAAGTTGAACACGCAGCCCAAACTTTGATGATGAAGATGGTGATGATGGTGCAGAGGCTGTTCCACAGAAGAGGACGGAGAAGGGCCTTTTACTCCTGCAGTTGATAGCACTGATGCAGCTGTGTCCTGCTTTATTTTCTTCTCTTTTTTTTGTGTTTTATTTTATTTTATTTTATTTTTTTATAAAAAAGGTGGTTTAAGCACATTGCACTGCCTTAGGCAGGTTTTACTTTTTTTCAAAAGTGTGTATTTTTGCAAAACACATGAGGGAAATGAAACATCTATTTTGTTCAAAAGGTGTTACATTTGCACGTTCTATGCATCGCATCGCGTGGCATCACATAACAATGTGAATGAAATTGAAATTCGTTTGAAAATTGAGCACTTGCATCGTAATAATCAGGTAGTGAACCGACTTACAACTCGATAAACAAAACAAGGAAACTCGATAAGCCAAATAAATGCGAGTACAACTCGATAAGCAAATCAATGACTTAAGGAGAGAGAAATACAACTCGATAAGCAAATTTACACGGACTCGATAGGCAAATGGGCGTGACACCGCAAAAATCATCATTGGGAGGGCATTGGAAATTATGGCATTCCCCAAATTCTCAGCATGTTCAACTTCTAAACAGCTAATGGAGCAAGAGGGGAGACCCTCGGCCATAAAGAAAGGACACCGGCCTCGAGAAATGGCCATCAGCCAACAGATTCGACCAATCGACCGAAAGTTGACATCTGTCCTCCACTTACACCTTATCTCCCACAAAAACCACCAGAATGTTGACATATGTCCTCCACTCACACCTTATCCCCTACAAAAAGCCACCAGAATGTTGATATCTGTCCTCCACTCACACCTTATCCCCTACAAAAGGCCACCAGAATGTTGACATCTGTCCTCCACTCACACCTTATCCCCTACAAAAGGCCTCCAGAATGTTGACATTTGTCCTCCACTCACACCTTATCCCCTACAAAAGCCTCAGCTTTGTAGTTTTTCTCAATCCAACACTGATTTGCCCCAAATGGAAGAGTTTCTTGCCCAGAATCTCATAGCTTGGGTTGCCAACTTGGACGGCTCAGAAAAGCTGAATTTCCGAGGCTTCGGCTTGAATGCACTATTCACACTAGGCCGTACTCCGCTGCACCTTCCGTTTCTCCATGCTGTGGCAAGGTTTTGGAATCCGATAACACATGTCTTTAGCTTTGGCAGGCAAGAGGTGTGTCCTACCTTCGAAGATTTCCAAGCTTTGATGGAATCCGAGCGTAACAAAGAAGTCTTGCCTCAGCTTCGCTTTGGCCATGCCCAAGCCTTAGGGCGAATGTGTGGGCTCACAATGCACGATGCTCGATCTTTGATTTGTGACGAAATGCTGGATGTTCCGAGTTTGATTTGCCGTTTTTCTGATGCCGGTGACCGTGGCAACCATCATTGGCAAGGTTTCCGACAACATGCCCTTTGCTTGTGTATGCTATCTCACTTTCTGCTTGCGTCGGGCTTTGGTGGATCTAGCATTCGCCTGATTGAAGTTGCTCAAGGCTTGAAGGATGGAAAGAGTTGTATTGCGATGACACTGGCTGAGACGCTGATGGGCTTGGATGCTTTCCATCACCGGGAGACGACCAGATTTGCGGGGAGTCCACTACTGCTGCAGGTAATGTTTCCCACCCAATCTCACATATGTATTGCTCACATCACTCGGCCCTCAGGCTTGATTTTTCTCACAAAATTCTTTGCTCACTTTTCTCTCATCGTACATCTCTCTATTCTTTATTCTCTCATTTTTCGTCCCTTCCCAGGTGTGGTTGTTGGATAAGTTGCAGGTTGTGGACTCTTGCCCAGCATACTCAGCTCGCGGCTACTTCTTCCTGCAACGCCTAGTCGATGCCCTTGATGAGGGATGGTGGTTCGACTGGATGTGCAGCTTGTCTGCAAACCGCATTGCTTGGCAGTGCCCTTGGCTCAACCTACCGGCAATGAGTTACAGCATGTCCCGACAGACTGGGATTCAGTTGATTGGCTTGACTCACTGTGTATTCTATTTCCCATTCCGATTCCAGCGCCTGTTCGGCCATGATCAGGTTTGCCCGCCAGAGGGGATAGAATATCTGACTGCCTTCCCGGTTCGAGGCGCACAGCTTGCCCGATATGCCACAGCATGGAGGACTAGAGAGCTCCTGGCCCCCTCTCCCACTTTCAGTTGCACTTTGTCTGACGAGTGCTTGGATTGGCTCAATGAGGAGGCACAGATTGGGCCTAGCTTGGCATCAGAGGCTTCGACCAGCTCTGGGAGGGGGCGCAGGGATACTTGACTTGACTATGCCCAGATTTATTACTTTATTAGTACTTTCAAGTTTTCTTTATGAATGTAATAAAAAACAACTTCGATTGTATGCAAGAGCAGGAGAACTCTGTTTTGAAATCAATGAAATTGAAGGTTGTGGTACTGAAAATTTTCCGCTTTGGTCCAAAAATGGTCTTAGTTGTAAAGAGAATAATTTGAACAAAGTCAACTTTTATTAAAAAATTTCAAAATCATTTTCGATATGGATCAGAACTGGACACGCCTAAGATCTGTCACTGAGATACACAACCCCAGATCCCTGCAACTGGAAAGTTGCCCCTAGTCTGAAGAGTACCGCGGCACTGCATGGCAACGGAAAGTTGCCCCTAGTCTGAATAGCACTGCACCAGAGATTCCAATGGATGCTGATAGACAAAGATGACTGAGATGATCGAATGGACAAAGTTGATGGGGGAAAAGTTAGGATGAAGTTGCCTACGTATCCCAAAGATGGGAATCAAGCCTTACGTAGTCCAGGCTTAGGTTCACTCGAGTATTTTCACTCTCCTTTTACGCTTTAACTTTTGCCAAGGTCACCCTTTGCGGGTTTTCAACCTTGCGAGCTCAGTTTTTATATTTTCCAATTTTTTGTGCTCTAACTTTTGCCTAGGTCGCCCTTTCAGGTTTTCGGCCTAGCGAGACTCTCAGGGGTAATATTTCTTCAACTTGTCCATGTTGATCGGTTGGGAAAATTCCAGGCCATCTAGGTCCATCAGAACCACAGCTCCACCTGACCAGATAGCTTTGATGATATAGGGACCAATCCAATTAGGTCTGAACTTGCCCCTTGGGTCGTGGATAGGAGCTCGGTTGTCCTTGAGCACCAAATCTCCTTCCTTTAGATTCCTAGACTTAACTTTCTTGTTGAAAGCCCGGGCAATTCTGCGCTGATAACCTTGAACATGGTACAGTGCTTTCAGTCTCCTCTCATCAAAAAGCATGAGTTCCTCAAACCTGCTCTGCTGCCAATCTGCTTCGGCTATTTGACACTCAGCCAATACTTGTAATGACGGAACCTCAATCTCGATAGGTAGAACGGCCTCCATCCCAAAAACCAATGAATACGGAGTCGCTCCGGTAGAAGTTCTGATTGACGTCCGGTAGCCTCACAGAGCAAAGGGCAGCTTATCTGGCCAATCCCGGTAGGTTTCCACCATCTTCTGCAGTATGTGTTTGATATTCTTGTTGGCGGCCTCGACCGCTCCGTTGGTTTGCGGCCGGTATGTGGATGACTTATGAAAAGCCACGTTGTATTTTTTCAACAAGCTAATCACTTCCTTCTTGAAGTGGGAACCATTATCTGAAATGACCTCGTTCGGGACCCCATAGCGACAGATGATGTTATTTCTGATAAACTTCGCAACGTACGACGCCTTCAACACCGCATAAGGCTAGGCCTCAACCCACTTTGTGAAATAATCTATCGCGACCAGGATAAACTCATGCCCATTCGACCCCTTCGGAGTGACAGCCCCGATCACGTCAATTTCCCAAACTGAAAACGGCCATGGCGAAGTCATGTTGTACAGCTTCGACGGCGGGATATTCATGCGATTTGCATGGATCTGATATTTATGGCATCGCCGAACAAAACTAACACAATCTTCCTCCATGGTGGGACCAATAGTAACCTTGTCTGAGGATCTTCCGTGCTAACATTACTCCGTTCATGTGTGCACCGCATTCTTCTCCGTGGACGGCCTCCATCAGGCGCTTCGATTCCTCGGCTTCGACACACAACTTATGCATTCCCAGATGACCTCTCTTATATAGCTTACCCCCATAGATGATGAACTGAATGGCCATTCTTCTGATTGCCCTTTTATCCTTGGCATTTACCCCTGGCGGATATGTTTCCTTCTCCAAGAAGTTCCAAATGTCGTAATACCAGGGGTTTTCGTCCTGAACCTCATCTATAAGAGCAATCGACTCATAGGCTGGCGCAAATTTATGGTCAATGATGACTGGACGCATCCGGGCTCCAAACGGGATGTCTATCATGGAAGATAGAGTTGCTAAAGAATCTGCGAACCTGTTGTTCTCTCTTGGAAAATGAGCAAAGTTTAGCTTCTCGAACCTAGGAATTAACAAGTCCAAGGTCTGGTGATACATCATCATCTTTTCTTCTTTGACTTTCCAGTCTCCTTTTGCTTGAGACACAACAAGGTTCGAGTCACCGATAACGTCCAACCGTCTTGCCCTAATTCCAGGGCTGCTTCTAGACCGGCAATGCATGCCTCATATTCTGCTTCATTGTTCGAGACTTTGAACCAGAGTTTGAAGACTAGAGGGATACGGGAATTGTCGGGTGCTATTAGCAACACACCTATCCCATACCCGTATTGATTTGACGCTCCGTCAAAGTACATCGTCCAATATTCGTCGTTGATGTGCAAAATGGCTTCATCTGGGAATAAGTACTCAACTGCTTCACCTCCTTCGACTGGATGATCGGCTAAGAACTTTGCCACTGCTCTTCCCTTGACTGACTTGCGTGTTACATATTTCAGATTGAATTCAGAGAGCAACAGCAGCCAACGAGCTAGCCTACCCGTAAGTGCTGGTTTCTCGAAAAGATATTTGATGGGATCGAATCGTGAAACCAACATTACGGAGTGAGCTAACAGGTAGTGCCGCAACTTCCTAGTAGCCCATACCAAAGCTAAGCAAGCCTTCTCTAATGGTGTGTAGCGAGTCTCATACTCTAGCATCTTTTTGCTCAGATAGTAGATAGCCCTCTCCACCTTGTCCTCGGATTCTTGCGCGAGAATTTAGCCTATTGTGGTCTCAGTCACTGAAAGGTATAATATCAACGGTTTCCCTGGCTTTGGCGGTGACAACACGGGCGGGTTCTATAAATATTCCTTGATCTGTTCAAAAGAAGCTTGGCATCGGCCGTCCCATTGGAATTTCTTGCCTTTCTTCAGGAGACCAAAAAGTGGTTCACAAGTCAAGGTTAATTTTGAGATAAACTGTCTTATGAATTGCACTTTACCCAGAAAGCCTCGCACCTCCTTTTCAGTCCTTGGTGGTGGCATTTCTAAGATGGCCTTGATTTTTGAAGGGTCGACCTCGATGCCTCTTTGTGTAATCAGAAATCCCAGCATTTTTCCCGCTGTAACACTGAACGTACACTTCTGAGGATTTAGCTGCAACCGAAATTCTCTGATCCTTTGAAAGAACTTTTGTAATGCGGTGTAGTGGCCCTCTCTTTCTTTGGACTTGACAATCATGTCGTCCACATACACCTCAACCTCTTTGTGGATTATATCATGCAATATTGTAGTCGCGGCCCGTTGATATGTAGCTCCAGCATTCTTTAATCCAAACGGCATCACTCTGTAACAGTAAGTCCCCCACAGGGTGGTGAAAGCAATCTTTTCCCTGTCTTATGGTGCCATCACTATCTGATTGTAACCTCAGAAGCCATCCATGAACGAAAGCAAAGCATGTCCCGTTGTGAAATCCACCAACTCATCAATATGCGGCAAGGGAAAGTCGTCTTTCTGACTAGCTCTGTTCAAATCCCTGAAATCCACGCAGACTCGGATCCTGTCATCCTTCTTCGGCACTGGGACAATGTTGGCCAACCAAGTTGGGTATTCGGATACTAGCAGGAAGCCTGCGTCGATTTTCTTGGTGACCTCTTCCTTAATCTTGAAAGCCCAGTCGGGGTGGATCCTCCTGAGTTTCTGCTTAACAGGTCGGGCCTCGGGGTCAAGAGGGATCCGGTGCTGTACAATATCAGGATCGATTCCAGGCATGTCTTCGTACGACCACGCGAAAACATCTTTGAAATCTTTTAATAAAGTGACTAAGCGCTCGCGTTCCTCTGAAGACAACATGGACCCGATCTGGACCAGCCGCGGGTCCTCCTCAGTACCAATATTTACTGTAGTGATTTCATCAACCAGGGGTTTAACAAATCTTTCCTGCTCTTGTTCAATTAAGCGTTGCAAAATCGGAGGAACTTCGTCCTCGTCGTTTTCATCAAAATTTTGAAAGTCTGAGTTAATGCAATAAATCAAAGGCACAAAAAAGTACTCAGGAACCACAGCTACTTAATTCTCATTAAGCACATCCAAATCGTCCGATTCTTCGGTTACAACAGACTCAAAAGAGAAAAAAAAAAGATGACCTGGACAAGACTGTGGCATCCGGGTTATCATCCCCAGGATTACCAGACTCAGACTCAGTCGAGTTGGAACCTGATTCCGACTCACAAGACTCAGTGGAATCAGATTCCAGCTCACTACCTGACCCGGTGCTGCTGGACAAAAATTCCTCTTCATACTGCCAAATGAGAGAGAGTGCAATGGATGCATCCAAAATAGTTGCTGGCGGGCCCGCAGCCGTTCCATTCCTGATCACGCATACCGAGAAGCTATCCCCCAAGCACTCCAGGCCGATTGGAGGATCTGAAAGTAGACACGCCAACGCTACCCCCATTTCAAGTTCGGTGTCCTTAGACTGCACTTTCTTACACTGTTCAACCTCAGCTGATGGATCCGTCTGCTCTTCGGCAACGTCATCCCCAGATAGTTGCAGGTCGAAGAAGATCTCGAAACCAGGCACGCGGTTCCTTTCCGCGTTCAGCCATGGCTCTGGGAAGCCACAAAATGGAAAGTCCTCCCCCTCCCGGACGAAGCGTCCGTTTAGGGTACCCTGAATGGGCCTATGCATCAACTTAAAAGGCTTCCCCGCCTTCTTTGCTCTGGCTCTCCCAGCCATCTCTTTACCCTTCCTCACCCAGTCCTCTTTGGTGGGCAGATAACCCAAGCCAAAGGTATGCGGATTGTGCGGCACTTCGGCCAATGCTGCGACGCCCTTCCGGCCGCTCTTTCCCAATCCCATCCCGGGGATGTGTTGAAGCTTGTTCATGAGGTATACAGATTGAGCACTGACATATACTCCCTCATTAGCAGCCATGATGTTCTGCACAATTCGGGCCTCAGCCAAAGTGAACCCTGATAAGAACACATCCTCCATGCCTTGCTCGATTTCCAAGACTGGTGTAGACACTTTTGGCGGTGGATGGATTGATGAATTCCCGAAAACAATGGCCACCCCCTTCCCGTGAGGGTACTTCAGCATTTGATGCAAAGTGGAAGAGACTGCCTTCACTTGGTGCAACCACGGCCGCCCCAAGAGTAGATTGAAGGTTGCGGGAACGTCCAAAACATGGAATTCAATGTTGTGTTGTCCTGGACCAACTTGGGTCTGAATTTTGACAGTCCCCATCACCTCTCTGCTGGTGTTATCACAGGCTCTGATCACTTGAGTAGTCGGCACGAAGTTTGCGGGCTTCAACCCGATCGCATATGTCGTCCTTGACGGGCATACATTAATGGCAGATCCCGTGTCGATAAGAACCACTGGCACCCACTTGCCTCTACATTCCACGGAGATGTAAAGAGGTTTGTTATGATTTGTGCCCTCAGGCGGCAGTTCTTTATCTAAAAAGGTTAGTGTCGGGGAACCTCCTCCCGGAAAGACCAGTCCAACCAGCTGTTCTGGTGTGGTATCTATAGAGAGTTTGGCCTTGTCCATAGCAGATAGGACAGCCTGTCTGTGCACTCGTGAAGCCATAAGCAGTCCCCAGATGGAGATGTCTGCTTGTATCTTCTTTAACTGTTTGAGTACAGCCTCCTCTTCAAGCTGTTTCTCCTTCTGTTTCTCAGCTTCTTTATCCTTCCCAGATGCCTCTGGCTGGTCCAGGTGCGGGGGCTTGAAATACCGCCCGCTTCTTGTCATATGGTCGACCTCTTCGATATACCAGGTGTCATCTGGCTGATGGTTTCCCCAATCTTCATCTGTGTGGGCAAGACATAAATCATCGTCCTCCCACCACATTCCATCGGCCGTCGACATACACCTGTCTGGCTCCGGTATGTTTGTACTCTCAGTACTTTCAGCCCACATGCCCGCAGCATCTTCTGTCTTTGTGCACACAACACTTTCAGTCCCCTCATGGACTTTGGCTTTCCGGATTCTCTCAGACTCCCAAATCTTTTCTTGTTCTACCTGCGTTAGCGCAGTTTGTTGTTCAGCTTTCCCTGCATTCACAATGCTCCTGTTCTGAGCGAAATTCTTCGTACCGGCGCTCTCCGACAATGTAATCTAACTTCCGGCCCTTCCGGCCACAGCTAATATTCCTGCCCCTACTGGGCTTTGTTCTAGTTGGGACTCTTCCACCACATCCGGTTGATCATCCAGCCATCTAGTGGCCTCTGCCGATTCCTCATAATCAAACCAGTTGACTGCCGCGCCCCCTGATTCTTGGTCATCGAAAAACTGGAGGTTGGCAAAGTCCTCCCCCATTGTCGTTAAATCATCTGCCCCCTGCTCAAACTCGTCCCCTCGGATCACACACAGCTCTGCTCTCTTTGGCAATTCTACACTTGGCTCAGACTGGCCCGCCGACAGGATGTAATTACTCGGATCATAGATTTTCCCAGCAAAATTCCCAGACTGCTCAAACCTTGATTCGACAGTTCCGTTCTCCTCTGCAATCTTTCCCATACCTTTCTCAACAGCCGTCACCATTGGCTCAAGTTGGTTTTTAGAGATGTCCAACATACACAAAGAGTCAGTGCAATCAGGAAGGAGCACCTCCGGCTTAGGTAGGTGGGAAGGGGTGATATAGATACTAGGGTCATAAGACACGACCCCAGTTTGGATAAAGTTGACTCTTTTGGGAGGTGGAGCTTGGTTGTGTGTAGGGAGGGGGTTGGTTGTGACGTTGGGTTTTTCTGGCGGCAAAATCACGTTTTTGTCAATGAGATCCTGAATCTCATGACGTAATCTGAAGCATTGGTCAGTGTCATGACCGTGTTGTTGGTGATATGCACAGTACTTAGCTGGGTTGTGAGAGGGAGGGAGCGAATTCGGCAATGGCCTCGGCTCCAGGGGTTATAGATGCCCTTTTCTGATTAATACCCCTAGAGCCTTGGACAGAGGCATGTACAACGGGGCAAAGGTTCTTTGGCCACGGGGTTGGTATTTGATGGTCTGTGTACTACTTCCGGATGCACTGAAAAAGGGTGTGGCTGCCATGGGCCTTGGAAGGGGAGGGGGAATGGTGGCGACCATGTTTACCTCCGAAGTTCTTGCAGTTGTGGCGCCACCCAGGTCTGCATTGTTGTTGTTGCGGTTAAAAGTCCTTCGGGGTTGTTCTCTGTCTTGGTCAATCAGACCCTGTTTCATTGCATCTTCGATTTGTACCCCCATCTCATGTAGATCAGAAAAGGTGGGGAAGGGGAGTATAATCATCTTTTGCATCAAGTTTGGCTGGAGATTGCGCACAATCATCCTGATCTGGTCCTTATCGTTGGGCCTTAAAGTCATCATCGAGGCTTTTGCCCTCCACCGGGTCACGAAATCTGAGAAACTCTCTTTGGGCTCCTGCCTTGTTGTTTCGAGATCACGAGTTGTAATCTCAATTTGGGTGTTGTAAGAGTATTGCGCAACAAAGGCCTCGGCCATTTCATCCCAACTCCACTTGACATCATCCTCCAACTTCACATACCAGATGGCGGCCACACCCGACAGGGTCTGGCCGAATAGCGAAAGCTTCTGGGGTCTAGTGAGACCCATTGGCCGTAATATATCTGAGAATAAACGGAGGTGGACCATAGGATCACCAAATTCGTCGGAGCGATCGATCTGTGGCATTTTGAATCTATCCAGCAATGTTACGGCCACGTCGGTATATCCGTCCTCGATATCCGGGATAGCCTTTACCCCTTGGGATTTTTTGAATAGCTTCTCGAGCTTGCTCAGTTTCAGTGCTGTATGGTCTACCTCGAACTCGAAAGGAGAGTTCAGTTGATTGACAGGCATAGGTGCCTTAGATAGCTGGGGCAGAATTGGGGGTGGAGCTGGCCCCGTTGGTATGTCCGTATTTGCTTGGGCATTTGGTGTCTCCTCGGGTGCTGGGATTCCCGGTGGGGGAGGAATTGGGTGTGAAGCAGATGCTTCAGTCTGTTGTTGCAGCCTGGCAATTAATTCTGCTTGCTGGGCCATGACCTCGGCCTGTTGTTTGGCAAACTCATCCCGGCGAACAGCATCCTGCTGCATGGCTCTCATGGTCTCTTGCATCTAACGCATCATTTCCTCAACTCTTGTCGGTGCCACCATACTGCCCTGATTTGTCTGAACTATTGGCAGGTCTATTTCTATAGCAACAATTGGGATCTCAATCTGACTGTCCACTGATGGGGTGATCCACTGCTCTAGCAGCCTCTGCTTGGATACACTGCGTTTCCTTGGCCTTTGCCTAATAACGGGGGGTAGAGAGTAGAACACTGGTTATCCGTCAACCAGATCCTCAGATCGATTGAGTCGGCGACCTCTAGTCCAGGGTGCTTGGGGAATATCTACTTGATCGGAAGCAATTGTGCTAAAACTGTCCCCTAGTAAAAAGATAAATAAAGCAATAAGGAAATAAATAAATAGATAAATAGACAGCATAACAGCTTAAAGTAAATACACAACACACAGCTGGGCATAACAACACACGGTCGATAAGCTGAATACACATTGTCCTCAAACACTGATCATTGTCCCTGAATCACTGTTCCCCAAGACTGAATCTGATACCCACGGATAACTGATTCTCAAACACTGACTGATGCTCGCAGGCCTGATGCCCAAACTCATAAACTGATATATGCATTTCCCTGTAGAGACGTACTCTAAAAGCACATAGCAGATAAGTGAGAGCCAAAACACCCCTATGTTGGGGAGGGTTTCCCTGTCCTATTTTGTCAAGAGCTAGGGTTTCACTACGTACGCAGCGGTTTCAAATAACCTATATCGAGTAAGCAACCTGTCCTAGTTTGGAATGGTCACTATGGATCCGAATATGCACTAGGTCGAATGGTCAAAAAGGGTGCCCCGGTAAAACCGGGGTTTGTGTTCCCGTACTGGCAGAGCCCATAATCGGTCAGCCTTATGGTCATGCCATGACAAGACAAGCCTCCGGCAAACTGTTCAGGAATAGCAGATGGCAAACACGGTGTCCAAGGCGCACCAATGCAAATGCAATGCAAAGAAACACATAAGTGTAGCTAAAACAAGATATCATGAGTTCGAGTCAAGTTCTCTAAATCCCCAGCGGAGTCGCCAGAAACTGTAGACGTCCCCGAACGCCCAGGGAGGGTGAGTCCCGTTCGGTTCGTATTGGGGTTCACTGCAGTTCGGACTCTCAATTTGTCACGGTTCTAAATTTGAACCAAAGAGTCCAAATCCGGCAAATCTTTTTGAGAAAACAGATTTTGAAAGAAGTGCCAAACATGGACTGCTTTGCCAGATACAGAGTCGCCACCTAAATATTTTATTTTGGGGAAATTTAGGAAATCCTGACTCGTTTGCCTAAGGCCACGTGTCCGTCATCACCAAAGTTGCCTCGGCTCGGGAACTTGGGTACGATTGGGGAAGGTCACTTCGTGAGCACCCCCGCTCACCCGATCAAAGATCGGCCTCTACTAACCATGATATCTATTTTTAAAAACATTATGCGTTCTTATTCCGGTTATTAGCCTAGATTTACTATGTGATGCACACAGCATACAAGTATAGACTGGATCGCCTGAATTGGAACAAAACATTTCATGTTTGTTTGTTTGAAAATGGTTTGATGGTGCTACTCGTAAGTAGGCTAAGACGTGGATTTGCCACCCTCAGGTGGGCTTAGAAAACATGATTTTGCCACTATCTAGTGGGCTTAAAACACACAGTGAATGAATTGTTCCAATCCAAATAACCCAACCTTCACCCACAGGCATTCAGGCAGTTATATCACATAAGCAATTAGCCTCATAGTAAGCATGCTATCATGGCAGTCACTCACACACGTGCAAGGATGCTAAAGCATAAAACTTACCAAGTACTCCAAGCCAAAACAGAAACTAATTAGAAATCCATGCATGATCCTAATTATACAGAAATGCCTAATGCAACACATGCAAAAATGCAACTATAGTAGGCTCGGCTATTCTAGACATGGCATATGAAATGCTACAGTTAACATGTATTCAACTTAGAATTGAAAATTCAATGCAGTTAGTATGATGCGCCAAGCCCGGTGCATGCAAGACAGATGAATGAATGCAAACATGCTATCATACTGTATGCTAATTGAAACATGCCCTAATCTAACCATCATAAGCGGGTAAATAAAAGGGAGAAAGACGTGGGGTTGGAAGACATACATCACACACACACACACTTATATCAGTGCATGTTTCATGTTCACGCACTCACATTTGTCACTCTTTCTATGCTTTGGAAGGTTGGTTCTTTATGCCTTAAACATGAGTCATTGTATATGCCACCATGCATGGGCCTTTGGGCTATCATTTCAGTGTATTTTTGGTCTTGTTTTGTCATGATATAACTCTGATTTTTGTTGGCGAAGCCATCTCATCCTTGGTCTTGGTAGGTGTAGTGTAATCCTCCATTTTGGCCTTGCATACTCCATGATTCATGCCCTTCATGCTAGCATGTTGTAGCTTTGGTCCATGCATGTTTTAGCATCGTTTTGGCATCTTCTAGGACTGTTTTGGGTTGTCTTGGCCATATGCGTCGTGTTTTGTATAGCTATAGTGCAAGTGTTTATGCTAGCTTCAAGCTTTGAGCCCTCTTGCATGCCATACTTTTGTTGTTTGAGTGGTTTGACACCATTCCATACATGATTTCAGAGCTTATAGTGTTGTCACACGTCCATGCTTTTCACTCTTTATGTCACGACCCCAAACCCGGCCCCATGGGTTTAGCACCGTAACCGGCCAGTAATCCGAGATTACCGAAGGCCTGCTTAACAGTAATACAGTAAAACAGAGTACAGGGCCTGGCGGAAGCCAATATAGTAAATAAATAATGTCCAATGAGCTGTGATAGTCTGTATGCCAAAAAGACTTTCATGCATATAAACGTTAACAGTGCAAAACAGTATGTACAATAAATACATCATTCAGAATAGGGACTCAATCCCTTAGAGTAGTACAGTACAGTCATATGAGTCTATACAGTTCACAAAACAGATATAGAGACAGAATGGGGGAAAATAAAAGACCCCTAAGCCATAGCATGGCAGACTCTGAACCTTGCATTGAGGCACATAGGTTGGCTTGACAAAACTGGAGTTAATCCCGACGCTTTTAGCTGCGGCCTGGTGCCTGTACACCTACATATATATATAAGCAGTGAGCTAAAACCCAGTGAATAACACAATGCGTAAAGGGGTTAAGAATGAATGTCCTTACAGTAATGAAAGCAGTCCATTAAATCAGTATTTCAGTCATTCAGTCAGTACAGTCATATGTGGTACATCAGTTAGCATAACAGTACAGTAAACAGTAGGTCTTAAAAGACCGAGCAGTAAATGATGGCCATCAGTCAGTAACAGTAGTGGTTCCAACAAGGGAACCGACAGAGAATTCTGTCATAGTAACAGTAAACAGTAGGTGCTAAGGATGCCACAATACAGTTCAGAATATAGGACATACATTCATTCAGTTAACAGTACAGTTCAGTTGTTCAGAAGATAATCATTTGTGAACATATCTTTACACAATCGTTACTCACAGAGTTTGGGCTACAGTATGCTAGAGCGTGTCTCCCCAGTCGCCAACCCTACACAGTTAACAGATTGAACACACACTAAGCTACACAATCGGAAGAGATAATAACTTAATCCCTAATTTGCCTCGGTGTGTTCTACATCTATAACCTCATTCAGATGTCTTAAACTAGGCCTAAGAATTCCTAGAATGAGATGAGGATGCAAAGATGCACTTTTAAAAACATTTTCAAACTTTTTAGAAAACAGGGGTCACGCTCGAGCGTAGGTTACTCCGCTCGAGCGGACATGCAGACAAAGGTTTCCGCTCGAGCGTAGACTTACCCGCTCGAGCGTTCTGCAAAAATAGTCAAAAGTGCTGGATAGGTGAAAATCACGCCCGATTGGGCGCTCGACACCCGCTCGAGCATGAGGCACAATGTCCCGCTCGAGCGTCAATTATTCCGCTCGAGCGGACTTCAAAACAGAACAAAATGCTGGAAGCACGATTTCCACGCTCGAGCGCCAGTCACCCCGCTCGAGCGTGAGTCCAGATTCTGGAAATTCCAGATTTGAACCTCAAGCTCAAAACCAAGTTTTTAAAACCATAAATTCGATCCTCTTGGGCTAATTTTCCAGAAAACACATCAAAACTCATACTTTAACATGATTCAAAGCTCAATTTGTAAAATCAAAGCCCAAGGGTGTTTCAAATAAATCCAATTCAAACCAATTCCTATGAATATGAAGAACATGCAACATGCATGAATTCAAACCAATTCAAAGCTTCAATTTCGTGCTCTAGTGAGCCCATTGTTTCCAAAACATGATGAAATCATGGACTTAAACATAATTGTGAACATGCATGTGGCAATTCTCCATGGAATCAACTCAAAATTGAACAATTCAAACATGCATGCATGAAATGAGTTCTAATTCAACATGTGGAGCTATTTCATGCCATAATCCACTAAATTTGACAAGAACCATGCAAGGACAAGTTCAATTCACAAACAAGAGGGTAATCACACTACCTTAGGTCTTGTATTCAAGGTTTAGGAGCTCAATTTGCCAATTTACTCTTCAATTCTTCAAGTTCTCTAGTCAAACTCTCAAGAGCAACACAACTCTCTCTCACTCTCTATCTTGGTCGGTTATGCACAAGAAATGAGCTGAGCAAATGTGTTCATTGAATGTATACAAGTCTCCAAAGGTGTAAGGTAGTGGCCACTAAGTGGTGGCAATATGGTAAATAAGTCCAAGTTTGCAGTTTAACTCATTTCAATCTAATTTAACCATACCAAATCAGTTTTCGGATAAATATACCATAAAATCCTATAAATTATGAGGATCATGAAACATTAATCAATTTCCGGTTCGGCCGCCGATAAGGCCTTCAATTTGCAATTTAGACATAAAAACACGAACAGATCCATTACCAATCAAACAGATAGACTTACAATTGAACAGATATACTCAGTCAATTCAGTTTCAATTTCAGTCATTCAGTTCAGTAGTTTATCTAGTTCACTTATCAGTTATAATCAGTTCGGTTTAACGGTAATCAGTGGTTATTCGGTAAACAGTGACGAGGGTTATTACACTTTAAGTGCTCTTAAGAGTTGCATCTTTATGTCTTAATTCTTGAGCCAATTGGCATGCATGCTTGTCTTGCATTTTCATGTTTTTCATGCCATCATTTCAGCACTATTGGCCACTGATTTGGGCATGATTGAGGTCTGTCCATATCGTGTTTAAGTCCATGTAGCATGTTATTGCATGCTTGTTGCATTGCATGATATTTGCATGCTTGTTGTTTGCATTGTGTTGGCATGCTCATGTTGCATTGCATTTGTGTTTGGATAGGGTGTTAATCCAAACACGAGAAACGAGGGACGTTTCGTACTTGAAGTAATGAAACGTGCCTCAATTCTCGGTCACCAACCCCCTTGATCGTGCATGATAAAGGTTAAGGCATTTATGTGTTTTTGTGCATTCATTTGACATTGATTTGTGCAACTCGGCCTCTTTGGCCATCGTACATTGAGATGCGTGATTGGTGGCTCGAGAGCCAAACACTACACTCTTTTGAGCTTTAAACATGATAAGGAGCGTAGTGGCACACACATTTTCTTGCAAATACATCGCCATGTGTAGACGTCCCCCGAACGCCCCGAGAGGAACGAGTCCCCCCGTTCCGTTCGATATTGGGCTTACTACAGTTCAGGACTCTAAAATTTTCATGGTTCTAAATCTGAACCAAAGAGTCCAAATCCGGCAAATCATTTTGAGAAAACAGATTTTTGAAAGAAGTGCCAAACATGGACTGCTTTGCCAGATACAGAGTCGCCACCTAATTGTTTTATTTTGGGGAAATTTAGGAAACCCTGACTCGTTTGCCTAAGGCCACGTGTCCGTCATCACCAAAGTCGCCTCGGCTCGGGAACTTGGGTACGATTGGGGAAGGTCACTTCGTGAGCACTCCCGCTCGCCCGATCAAAGATCGGCCTCTACTAACCATGATATCTATTTTTGAAAACATTATGCATTCTTAATCCGGTTATTAGCCTAGATTAGTATGTGATGCGCACAGCATACAAGTATAGACTGGGTCGCCTGAATTGGAACAAAGCATTTTATGTTCGTTTGTTTGAAAATGGTTTGATGGTGCTACCCGCAAGTAGGCTAAAACGTGGATTTGCCACCCTCAGGTGGGCTTAGAAAATATGATTTTGCCACTATCTAGTGGGCTTAAAACACACAGTGAATGATTTATTCCAATCCAAATAACCCAACCTTCAGCCACAGGCATTCAGGCAGTTTATATCACATAAGTACATAGCCTCATGGTAAGCATGCTATCATGGCAGTCACTCACACGCATGCAAGGATGCTAAAGCGTAAAACTTACCGAGTACTCCAAGCCAAAACAGAAGCTAATTAGAAATCCATGTATGATCCTAATTATACAGAAATGCCTAATGCAACACATGCAAAAGTGCAACTATAGCAGGCTCGGCTATTCTAGACATGGTATATGAAATGCTACAGCTAACATGTATTCAACTTGGAATGGAAAATACAAGGCAGATAGTTTGATGCGCCGAGCCCGGTGCATGCAAAACAGATGAATGAATGCAAACATGCTATCGTACTGTATGCTAATTGAAACATGCCCTAATCTAACCATCATAAGCGGGTAAATAAAAGGGAGAAAGACGTGGGGTTGGAAGACATACATCACACATACGCACACTTATTACAGTTGTGCCCTCGCGCAGAGGGTCCGAATAAATAATATACAGTCCCAAATAATTATAGTCCAAATAAATAATACAGTCCAAATATGTACAAAAATCCTAATTAATTACCAAATTAACTAAGAAAATAATAAACTGGCATGCAAGCCAAGGACTGCCTTGACTCTTCTTCAGATGATGAATGGTGCATGCTCGGGTTGCTCGGCACAGAAATCCACTGCGATGCCCTAATTAGCCTCTGTTTGCAATTGATGCCGGAATGCTGTGCAAGGCTTTTGAAAGGCTACTGATTCTTTATTTGCTGCAACAGAGAGCAGGAAAAGGGCATGGCAATGTATTTTCACAAATGTATGCATGTCTCGATCCTCGTGCCACCAATCATGCATCTCGATGCATGATGGTCGAGGAGTCGAATTGTGCAACTCAATATAGAATGAATGCATATGAAAACATAACAAGACCTAACTCCCTCATGGGCAATCCAGAGTGTCGGTGACCGGGAATTGAGGCACGTTCCGTCACTCGAAGTACGAAACGTCCCTCGTTTCCCGTGCTCGGGCTAACCCCTATCCCAAGCACAATGCAATATGCATGACATGCATGAATGCAACTATTATACAACCTAGCATGCACAATGCTATGAAATGGCATACACGATGCACGAGGTAACATGGCATACACAATGCGCTAACATACAACCTGGCATACACAATACTATGAAATGAAATGGCATACACAATTCACAATGGACTTACACCAACACGAGTGGACCTTAGCCACACTCACATAAGAGGCCATAAGATGAAAATGAGACACTCAAAATGCGTGCACACATGTACGCAAACCGAGGACCGACCCTAAAGCACCAAATGCCACTCTAACAAGACATGGCAAGTCATGAAATATGGCATACTAGCATGCAAGTTTCAGCACTGAAATGTGATGTAAAATGATCCCGAAACATGGAAACATGGCACCCGATAGATGGAATGAGACCCGAAACATGAAATTAGGTGCATGGAATGACCAATGGCTATGCAAAGAATGCATTATTTGAACATGAAGTGTGAAGACAGAATCAAGAAAGTTCCAAAACAAGCATGTTTACAGTTTTAAGAAAGGCCAAACAATGGACACAAATAGGACTAAGCTAGCATGCAAAAATGGCCCCGTAAGAGAGGTAATGAAGCAAGTAGCAGACGCTGGCCCCAAATCGCCAAGAGCCCTTCAACAAAGTTGAAGAGGGGCTCAAAATGAAGCACTTTACAGTTTTCAACAAGCCACGGATCTAAACACAAACAGGCCTAAAACATTGTGCATGAAATGGGCCAAAAGGGAGACAAAGAAGCAAGTGATGGTTGCTGGCCTCAAACAAAGGAGGGCCCTTCAACAAAGTTGAAGAGGGGCCCAAAACATGGTATTTTACAGTTAGTGACCAAACCCAAAACAGTGCACATGCAAGCTTAAAATACTATGCAAAATAAGGCCTAAAAAGAGATTTTAACACAAAGAGAAAAAAGGAAGCCTCAAACAGCAAAGGACCCTTGATCAAACATGAATAGGGGGTCAAAATAAGGCTATTTACAGTTCAGACCAGAGCCCAAAAATATAAGCACAAGGGGCTAACAAAACATGCAAAAATGAGGCCAAAAGAGGGATAAAGGGGTAAGTGCCAAAAGGAAGCCTCAAACAGTGAAAAGACCTTCAAAAATGTTGAAGAAAGGCTCAAAATAAGCCACTTCACAGTTTATAATCAAGCTCAAAACAGTTTACAAATAGGCCAAAAATACTATACAAGAAAGAGGCATACAAGAGAGGTAAAGAAGCAAGTATTAAAAGGAAGCCTCAAACAGGGAGAGGCCCTTAAACAAACATGAAAAATACTTCAAAATAATGCTATTTTCAGTTAGGGTCAGAGCCCAAAAATGGAAGCAAGTAAGGCTTAGAAAGCATGCAAAAGAAGCTCAAAAAGAGGGAAAGTATTGCTCACCCTTGTAGACCAAACTTCAACAGCCTCTTGGCTTGAGAAAAGGTGCTCCTTGCCTCTGGAAAATAGCTCCAAGTGGCTGGAAAGGATGGTGGATTGGTTGGCTTGGAGATGGAGTAGAAATGGTGTAGGGAGAGAGAGATACAATATAGGACGCTAAGAGCAATTTTTTGTAACCCTCAAATGGGAGCTGGAGCTGCTGTTATATAGGCAAAAGAGGGGGAGAAAAGGGGGGAAAATGGGGAGGGAAAGAATTCAAGTTTCCCCCCAAAAGTGCAGCCCCCCGGATACAAAATCTAGGGGGAAACAGAATGCATTTCTGTAAAGTGCCTGGAGAGAGGAACCTGGCCGGCTGGTTATCTAGGGTTTAGGTGGCCGGCCGGCTCTCCCCATGGCCGGCCGGCCAAGGGTCAAAAGGGTCAATCATGATTAGTGGCCGCCCACCCCAGAAAGAGGGCCTCCAATGTGTGCACAACATAACCATGTGGTCAAAAATTGGAGAAAGTGAAAAGGCCACTTTTAGGAGGGGTTCAAAAGGGTCACAAAGAATTACTGGCCAGCCATATGATATTGGTGGCCTCCCAGGTGTGTACAACACAAATATGTGGTTTGGGCAAGAAAAAGTGGCCTTAGGGTGGTCAACATTGGCTTTCAAGTGGGAAAAAACGGGCGACGAAGGGCGATGGAGGAATAAAACTGGTTGTCAGAACAATTACTGGCCTCCCACCCTTCTACGACCTTTCCAATAATGAAACAGAGGTCCCTGCCAAAAATGAACCCAAACCGATGCAAAGTGAAGGTTCGGGGGCCGAAACGCGCAGCCCGAGGCCCCGAAAACTGACTGTTAGGCACCGGAAGTGGTGTTCGACCACGAAGTTGGTTTTTCGAGCCACAGTGTCCCTCAAAAGGGAGCAAATAAGATGCATGCCAAAAATCGGAGCAAACGGAGGTGGTTAAGCGGTCCCGAACTGAGGCACACGGCCAACGGCTCTGAAAAATCGAAAACCGGGCTCCAAACGGGCAAAATGGCCTACGACCACGAAAGGTAGCCTACGGCCACTGAGAGATGATCAACGAGACCTCTCCCTCCCTTCGGGAAGAAAAAATAGAGAAAACAGAGCCTAGTTCGCAAACCGAGGCAAAGCATGAAAGAGTCCGGAAGTCCGGAGGCAAGGCTCACAGCCGAGACTCTGAAATTTCTGAACGAGCACAATATGCAACATCACCAAGTGCTCAATCGGTGACGTCTGAGTCTTAAGGTCGGTCAAAAATGGGGTGTCTACAGTTGCCCCTCTTTGACAGAACTCGAAAGTCACACGTGACGAGAGTGAATGTCAAAGCCCAGAGACGACCCATTTTTGACAAGGCTGAAGACTTAGACAAACAGGCAAGACAACAAAGATGTGCCCGCAGGCATGCCCACAGGCAGGGGGCAAGATGCAAAATGATAATGCAAGAAACCAAAGGTAACCTAAGGATCATGCGAATGCAGCAAGCTGTAATGAAGCACAGTATTCGCAAATAGATGCAACAATTTTAAGCAAGAATACAAAGTAACAACTACATTTCATGCAGTTAGGAATGCAGAGAATTATTCAATTCTCGTCGCATCTCACATGGAGAAGATACGATACCTACGCGATTCGTCTGGTCGCACCAGCTTCAAATGAACCGTACATACAATATCGTGCCTGCAAAATAAAGAAACTCAACAAGCACAACACATCTAACAACATATGTTCAATGTGATATCAAATGCAGACAATCGCGGTGTCGATGGAAAAGTGCATCGCAATGTGGGAAGAAATGCACGTGACAACGCGAGTTTAAGCACGGAGGCTCGGTGATATCAAAGAGACGTGCATAACAATGCAAGTATGTGCATGAGAATGCAAGTTATGTGCATGATAATGCAGAACAAGCGTAAACCAGGATGTATGTTTGTCACAAAACAACGAGCAAGGAAATGCGCGTTTCGGCGAGGGCGACTCGATCGCGGCCTCCGGTTCACCTCCCGGAGGGGTTACAACATGTTCAAAAGGATACATCTCGCTTTCGATGAGTAATGATGAGACACGCATCGGAAGTTGAAGCTGAGGTTCCAGCGGAGCGATTTCGCGACAGAAAGTGCACTTCTCTTGTACTTTTTCAGGTCTCGGGGACTCCAATCCTCCCCAAAATTTGCAAGGACCTTGGGGGGCATGTGGGGAACACCACCGGCCACCTTTATTGGGAAAGGGAGGCCACCGGCCAGTTTTTGAAAAGAGAATGGCCGGCCTGCCAGAAAAAGTGGCCGGCCGGCCACTTTGCCAAATTTCGGGGGAATTTTGTCTTTTCAACCTCTTTTCTTTAAATACACCCATCCAAACACTTCGTGATCACAAGTGCAGCTCCGAAAGCATCTCCTCTTCCTTCCCAAACCATTTTCTCCCTCAGATCTGTGCTCTATACGCGTTTTCCAACGTCCCACGCAAGTTATTTTTGCGAAATCTTTCAGTTTTAAGCACTTTGAACCGATTACATTTTGATTTCGGGGCTTCTTTTCTCATTTTCGCCACTTGAGGTGAGTTTGTCTCAATATTTGGAAGATTTTCTCGGTAGTTGACTTTTGTTGACTTTTTCCAATTTTGGCTCATTTTTGCTCATTTTTGCCCCTTTTGCAGATTTCTTGAAATGGCGGGTCAATTTCCCCACGGCGGAGGTTCTCCAGGCGCCAGAGGCGAGCCTGACATCATGTCTTTGCATCCGAGGGTTCGCCCCTTTATCCCCGAGAGGTACGACCCACCGGCACATGTTCTTCCACGGGCTGTTTTCTATCACTTCACCGATTTCGACGAGCGAGCACCCGGGGATCTCCTTCTGCAGGAGCCAGAGTATCACCTCTCCCATGAGGCATGAGAGGTATTTATCTCGTTTTTACCTTTTCTGTAACATATTATGAATTTTTCGTGCATTCTATTTGCACTCTGAACACACGGTTGAATCACTTGAATTCCTGAACACTCAGCCCATAAATTGATTGTGAACACACGGCGCACATCGGTTGAGGGTTGAACACGCAGCCTAAAACACTGATTTTCTGAACACACAGCCCAAATTGATTGTGAACACGCAGCCCACACTGATTGAGAGTTGAACACGCAGCCCAAAACATTGATTTTCTGAACACACAACCCAAATTGATTGTGAACACGCAGCCCACACTGATTTTCTGAACACACAGCCCAAATTGAAGGTGAACACGCAGCACACACTGATTAAGAGTTGAACACACAGCCCAAAATACTGATTTTCTGAACACACAGCCCAAATTGAAGGTGAACACGCAGCACACACTGATTGAGAGTTGAACACGCAGCCCAAACACTGATTTTTTGAACACACAGCCCAAATTGAAGGTGAACACGCAGCACACACTAATTGAGAGTTGAACACGCAGCCCAAACACTGATTTTCTGAACACACAACCCAAATTGAAGGTGAACACGCAGCACACACTGATTCTGAACACGCGGCTCACTTACTTTACTTTGCACGCAGCCTATTCATTTTATTTGCGCGCAGCTTTTTCATTTTATGCTGAAACATGTATTCATTCTGAATGCAGGTGACTTCTCGCACTATGCGGGGATATGGCTCTACCGCGGCGAGAGATTGGTATACCGAGCTCCCGGAGGCCGTTCGGGATTTGGTTGACTTGGCAGGGTTTGTGCCCTTCTGTACTAGGCTATCTCGTTGTCCTGCCAAGAGGACGTTGATGGCCGCCTTGGTGGAGAGATGGTGGGACACCACCAACTCCTTCCATTTTTCTGCCACGGGGGACTTGACTATGACCCCGTTTGACTTCGCTGTGTTGACTGGCCTTGACGTGGGAGGTTGGCCTATCCCTTACGACGAGGACATGGGCCAGTGGGAGGCTGCTTGGATATATTTGCTGGGTGTTTGCCCCCTGTTGATAAAGCTTCGGGGAGAGTCCGATACACCTAGTTTTCTTCCCATTTCCGGCGGGTGGATATAGAGCCCGGGACTCCTGATGAGGCAGCACAGTATGCCCGCGGCTTTTTGATGTTCCTCTTCGGGACCACTTTGTTTGCCGACGGGGGGAACACTGTTGGGCTTTATCTGTTGAGTGCTTTGGTGGACCTGTCACAGGTCAGACGGTATGACTGGAGTGGCGCCGGCTTGGCTACCCTTTATTGCTACATGAGCGCGACCTCCCACGGACGGGGGGACTTACTTGGCGGCTATTGGAGAGCCTGGGAGGTACTTTCTACCCTCTTGATTTACATTTCTGCTCCTCATTACTTGCACATTGCACACATGGCGCACTTTATACTCTGTATCGTGCACTTTGCCCTCGGCACTTCGTATTCTACTTTGTTTCCCACAGTTGTGGGTCTATGTGTATTTCCCGACATTGGCCCCAAAGTTGGTGGTAGAGGGACCTCTCATGACCCCGTACTCACTTGTATTTGAAGGCCAGCACCAGCCAAGACCTCGGGAGTCTCTCCTTTATCTGCGGCAGTACTTCGATACTGTGCGGTCGACGGAGGTATTTCAGAACTCTCAGTTCTTTCTGTTTTCATCTTTGATTTGACCTGTATATTTTCGATTTCTGCTTGGTTTATGTGTCTGTTATCTGCAGATTACATGGCAGCCATGGGCGCCTTTAGGTGAAGGTCTCCGATTCTAGTTTGTCGGAGGGTGGGGTGCCCCCCGGTACAGGCTCCTGTTCGAATGGCCAGTTGGTAGGGCCTGGTTTTTGGGGGATCGCTTCTTGCGTCAGGTCTGGGGGTACACTTCTCAGGACCCTCCCTCAGTACCCCCAGTCGATATGTGGATTGCTGATAGGCTCTCTTCCCGGGATGTTGTTACTGCTATGCTGGGTACTGATGCCTTGCTACATCTTGAGGATGGGGATTACGCCACTTACCGTCACATATACCTAATGCCTCCATTGACGGGGGTTCGTACTCTGACGATGAGGCCTGCTACATGCCATCTTCGAGCCAGGCCCGGGCTCGGGCTGCAGACGCCCCTTCCACCAGCAGGGCTGGTACATCTAGAGGTGGGGGTGGATTGGTTCCCCCGATTCCTCTGACTTATCCTCATCCTGGATAGCCGGACATGCCGACCGAGCTGATGGGGTGGCAGTATGGGACAACCTCTCCGATTCTGATCCCGATAGAGCCTCCGATTCCCGGCCATCGATATGTCAGAGACCCTGACTCACCACCGGTATGTTTTACGGCTTTGATTCATTACTCAGATACTTGGACGTTCATTCCTTTACTGATACCCTTGCCTTTGCATCTACAGCCCCCTGTTGAGTACATGGATCAGGTGCTCGAGATGGTAGCCTCACTTGAGGGGATGGTCCTGTGGATGGAGGCGCAGTTGTCTATCATGGGCTTCCAGGTACCCTTTAGTTTTCTGGCATTTATCATACTTCTGATGATATGCTGATTTCTACTGCATTGATAGGCTACTTGTGTAGAGCACATCTGACACACACTTCACTTATACACTGTGTTTACATGTACCCACTTCATGTAGTTTTCTTGCATCTGCATCTGATGTACATATTTGGACTGATGTATTTAAATTGAACTCTTTATTCTCAGATGCCCCCGGTATATGGTCAGCCGCAGGCCGGGCCACCTGGGCCTTCTCGAGGAGGTGGACCATGGGGGCCTTTTCGAGGAGCTGGGCCATCTGGGCCTTTTCGAGGAGCTGGGCCATCCAGGCCTTTTCGAGGAGCTGGGGGGGCCGTCTCACAGACGCAGAGCACACATTGTAGAGGAGGAGCCTGGTGAGGATGAGGAGGAGGAGGAGGCTGCAAATCGTCAGTCGGAGACATCTGCTGACAGAGAGGACGGCTCTGGTCTTGGTTCCGGGAGTGGAGGTGAGGCTGAGGGGGATCCCGAGGATGACGACTCCGATTCAGATGATGACGATGGCGATGGTGGCGGAGAGTCTATTCCGCAGAAGAGGACGAAGAGGGCCTCTTATTCCTGCTCTTGAGAGCACAGATGCGGCTGTTTCCTGTTTTATATATCTTTTTGCTAGTAGTTATAACACATTGTACATTATTGGGTAGTTTTAAAACTTGTGCTTTAGCCTGTAAAATGTTGTAACAAGCGAGGCATGATGGAATAAAACAGCTTTTTTTTTAAAAAAAAGTGTTGTATTTTAAACTCTTAGCATCATATCGCATCATTTTGCACCATAATGAGATTGAATGGAAATGTGCCTTGTGCGTTTTGCCTAGTCAGGTAGTGAATCGACGCAACAACTTAACTTTCTAAGATATAACAAAATCTTAGCAAGTTTACAACTCGATAAGCAAAACACAACTCGATAAACAAGACTCAAACAAAAATTGCTTAAACAAAGAGTAACAACTCAAAAACACGAAACACGACATCTCGACAAACAACTCGATAAGCAAAATGACAACTCGATAAACAAAACAATAACTCGATAAACAAAACTTAACAAAACAAAGTGTACTTCGGACGATCTGGGCAACGGAATGCATCCGGAACAGAGAGAAATAGAGGCCTTCGACACACCCATTGCATGGAAATGCTTGAAACTTTCTTTTAGAGGGTAAAACAGGGCTAAAGACACACATTGGAGCATGGCCGGCTACTTTTGGGAGCTGGCCAGCCAGATTTATTGCAAAGGGGAGGTCGCCGGCCAGGTTTTGAGAGAAGAAATGGCCGGCCTGCCAGAAAAGGTGGCCGGCCGGCCACTCAGTTCAGCAACCGTCAAAGTTTTGACACTTGTCCCCCGAATAGTGTCTTTTCCTCTTTAAAAGCCTTAGCTCCGTGGTTCATTCAATTCATCTTAGTTTTGCACGAAAATGGACGCGTTTCTTGTTGAAAATCTCACAGCTTGGATCGCTTCTCTAGATGGTTCGAAAAAGTTAAACTTTCGGGGTTTCGGCTTGAATGCACTGTTCACGCTGAGTCGCACTCCGCTGCACCTTCCTTTCCTCCATGCCGCGGCAAGGTTTTGGAACCCGGTGACGCATGTCTTTAGCTTTGGCGGGCAAGAGGTATGTCCAACTTTTGAAGATTTTCAAGTTTTGATGGAATTTGAATGTCATGAAGAGATATTGCCCCAGTCCCGCTTTGGCCATGCCCAAGCTTTAGGGCGGATGTGTGGACTCACCGCGCGTGATGCTCGGTCTCTAATCTGTAATGGGGAACTGGATATCCTCGGTTTGATTCACCGCTTTTCTGACGCTGGTGACCGCAGCAACCATTATTGGCAAGGTTTCCGGCAACACGCCCTTTGCTTGTGCCTGCTGTCTCACTTTCTGCTTTCCCCGGGCTTTGGCGGATTTAGCATTCGTCTGATTGAAGTTGCTCAAGGCTTGAAAGAAGGAAAGAGCTGCATCGCCATGACCTTGGCCGAGACACTGATGGGCTTGGATGCTATCTATCGTCGGGAGATGACTAGATTTGTTGGGAGTCCACTGCTGCTGCAGGTAATGTTTCCCACCCAATCTTACATATGTATTTGCTCACATCACTCGGCCCTCAGGCTCGGCTTTTCTCACAAAAAAACCTTTTTCTCACTTTTCTCTCGCCGTACATCTCTCTATTCTTTATTCTCTCATTTTTCATCCCTCCCCAGGTATGGTTGATGGACAAATTGCAGGTTGTGGACTCTTGCCCAACCTACTCAGCTCGAGGCTATTTCTTTCGACAGCGCCTAGTCGATGCTCCTGATGAAAGGTGGTGGTTTGACTGGATGTGCAATTTGTCTGCAGATCGCATTGCTTGGCGTTGTCCTTGGCTCAATCTCTCGGCAATGAGCTATAGCATGCCCCGGCTGATCGGGATCCAGTTGATTGGTCTGACCCACTGTGTGTTCTATTTTCCGTTCCGGTTCCTACACCAGTTTGGTCATGTTCAGATTTGCCCGCCAGAGGGGATTGAGTACCCGGCTGCTTTCCCGGTCTGAGGTGCACAGCTTGCCCGATATGCCACAGCATGGAGGACTAGAGAGCTCCTGGCCCCCGCTCCCACTCTCAGTTGCACTTTGTCTGACGAGTGCTTGGATTGGCTCAATAAGGAGGCACAAATTGGGCCTAGCTTGGCATCGGAGGCTTCGACCAGCTCTGGGAGGGGGCGCAGGGATGCTTGACTTGACTATGCCCCGGATTTATTGCTTTATTAGTACTTTCAAGTTTTCTTTATGAATGTAATAAAAAAGCAACTTCGATTGTATGCAAGAGTAGGAGAACTCTGTTTTGAAATCAATGAAATTGAAGGTTGTGGTACTGAAAATTTTCCGCTTTGGTCCAAAAATGGTCTTAGTTGTAAAGAGATTAATTTGAACAAAGTCAACTTTTATTAAAACTTTTCAAAACCATTTTCGATATGGATCAGAACTGGACACGCCTAAGATCTGTCACTGAGATGCACAACCCCAGATCCCTGCAACTGGAAAGTTGCCCCTAGTCTGAAGAGTACCGCGGCACTATGTGGCAACGGAAAGTTGCCCCTAGTCTGAATGGCACTGCACCGGAGATTGTGATAAATGCTGATGGATAAAGATGACTGAGATAGTCAAAATGGACAAAGTTGATCGGGGAAAGATTTATGGCTGAACTTCAGGATGAAGTTGCCTACATATCCCAAGGATGGGAATCAAGCCTTACGTAGTTCAGGCTTAGATTCACTTGAGTATTTTCACTCTCCTTTTACGCTCTAACTTTTGCCAAGGTTGCCCTTTGCGAGTTTTCAACCTTGCGAGCTCAGTTTTTATATTTTCCAATTTTTTGTGCTCTAACTTTTGCCTAGGTCGCCCATTCGGGGTTTCGGCTTAGCGAGCCTCTCAGGGGTAATATTTCTTCAACTTGTCCATGTTGATCAATTGGGAAAATTCTAGGCCATCTAGGTCCATCAGAACCACAGCTCCACCTAACCAGATAGCTTTGATGATATAGAGACCAGTCCAATTAGGTTTGAACTTGCCCCTTGGGTCGTGGATGGGAGCTCGGTTGTCCTTGAGCACCAAATCTCCTTCCTTTAGATTCCTGGACTTAACTTTCTTGTTGAAAGCCCGGGCAATTCTGCGCTGATAACCTTGAACATGGTACAGTGCTTTCAGTCTCCTTTCATTAAAGAGCATGAGTTCCTCAAACCTGCCCTGCTGCCAATCTGCTTCGGCTATTTGACACTCAGCCAATACTCGTAATGACGGAACTTCAATCTCGAGTGGTAGAACGGCCTCCATCCCATAAACCAATGAATACGGAGTTGCTCCGGTAGAAGTTCTAATTGAAGTCCTGTAGCCCCACAGAGCAAATGGCAGCTTATCTGGCCAATCCCGGTAGGTTTCCACTATTTTCTACAGTATGTGTTTGATATTCTTGTTGGCGGCCTCGACCGCTCCGTTGGTTTGTGGCCGGTATGTGGATGACTTATGGAAAGCCACGTTGTATTTCTCCAACAAGTCAATCACTTTCTTCTTAAAGTGGGAACCATTATCTGAAATGACCTCGTTTGGGACCCCATAGCGACGGATGATGTTGTTTCTGATAAACTTTGCAACGTGCGACGCCTTCAACGCCGCATACGATTGGGCCTCGACCCACTTTGTGAAATAATCTATCGCAACCAAGATGAACTCATGCCCATTCGACCCCTTCGGAGTGACAACCCCGATCACGTCAATTCCCCAAACTGAAAACGGCCATGGCGAAGTCATGTTGTACAGCTTCGACGGCGAGATATTCATGCGGTTTGCATGAATCTGACTCTTGTGGCATCACCGAACAAAACCGATACAATCCTCCTCCATGGTGGACCAGTAGTAACCCTGTCTGAGGATCTTCCGTGCTAGCATTACTCCGTTCATATGCGCACCGCATTCTCCTCCATGGATGGCCTCCATCAGGCGCTTTGATTCCTCGGCTTCAACACACAGCTTATGCATTCCTAGATGACCTCTCTTATACAGCTTACCCCCACAGATGATGAACTGAACGGCCATTCTTCTTATTGCCCTTTTATCCTTGGCATTTTCCCCTAGCGGGTATGCTTCCTTTTCCAAGAAATTCCAAATGTCGTAATACCAGGGGTTTTCGTCCTGAACCTCATCTATAGCAGCAATCGACTCGTAGGCTGGCGCAAATTTCTGGTCAATGACGACTGGACGCATCCGAATTCCAAACGGGATGTCTATCATGGAAGATAGAGTTGCTAAAGAATCTGTGAACTTGTTGTTCTCTCTTAGAAGATGAGCAAAGTTTAGCTTTTCAAACCGAGGAATTAACAAGTCCAAGGTCTGGTGGTACATCATCATCTTTTCTTCTTTGACCTTCCAGTCTCCTTTTGCTTGAGACACAACAAGGTTTGAATCCCCGATGACGTCCAACCGTCTTGCTCCTAGTTCCAGGGCTGCTTCTAGACCGGCAATGCATGCCTCATATTCTTCTTCGTTGTTCGAGACTTTGAAACGGAGTTTGAAGGCTAGAGGGATACGGGAATTTTCGGGTGCTATCAGCAACACTCCTATCCCATACCCGTATTGATTTGACGCTCTGTCAAAGTACATCGTCCAATATTCGTCGTCGATGTGCAAAATGGCTTCATCCAGGAATAAGTACTCAACTGCTTCACCTCCTTCGACTGGATGATCGGCTAAGAACTCTGCCACTGCTCTTCCCTTGACTGACTTGCGTTTTACATACTTCAGATCGAATTCGGAGAGCAACAGCAGCCAACGAGCTAGCCTACCCGTAAGTGCCGGTTTCTCGAAAAGATATTTGATGGGATCGAGTCGTGAAACCAACATTACGGAGTGAGCTAACAAGTAGTGCCGCAGCTTCCTGGTAGCCCATACCAAAGCTAAGCAAGCCTTCTCCAGCGGAGTGTAACGGGTCTCGTAATCCAACATCTTCTTGCTCAGATAGTAGATAGCCCTTTCCACCTTATCCTCTTATTCTTGTGCGAGCATGCAGCCCATTGTAGTCTCAGTCACTGAAAGGTACAATATCAACGGTTTCCCCGGCTCTGGTGGCGACAACACGGGCGGGTTCTGTAAATATTTCCTGATCTGTTGAAAAGCAGCTTGCCATCGGCCGTCCCATTGGAATTTCTTTTCTTTCTTCAGGAGGCCAAAAAGTGGTTCACAAGTCAAGGTTAATTTCGAGATAAACCGTTTTATGAATTGCACTTTACCCAGAAAGCCTCGCACCTCCTTTTCAGTCCTTGGTGGGGGCATTTCTAGGATGGCCTTGATTTTGGATGGGTCGACTTCGATACCTCTTTGTGTAATCAGAAATCCCAGCATTTTTCCCGCTGTAACACCGAACGTACACTTCTGAGGATTTAGCCGCAACCAAAATTCTCTGATCCTTCGAAAGAACTTTTGCAAGGCGGTGTAGTGGCCCTCTCTTTCTTTGGACTTGACAATCATGTCGTCCACGTACACCTCAACCTCTTTGTGGATCATATCATGTAATATTGTAGTCGCGGCCCGTTGATATGTAGCTCCAGTATTCTTCAACCCAAACGGCATTACTCTGTAGCAGTATGTCCCCCACGGGGTGGTGAATGCAGTCTTTTCCCGATCTTCAGGTGCCATTACTATCTGATTGTACCCTGAGAAGCCATCCATGAATGAGAGCAAAGCATGCCCTGCTGTGAAATCCACCAACTCATCAATATGCGGCAAGGGAAAGTCGTCCTTCGGACTAGCCCTGTTCAAATCCCTGAAATCCATGCATACTCGGATCCTGCCATCCTTCTTCGACACTGGAACGATGTTGGCTAACCAAGTCGGGTATTCGGACACCAGCAGGAAGCCTGCATCGATTTGCTTGGTGACCTCTTCTTTAATCTTGAGAGCCCAGTCCGGGCAGATCCTTCTGAGTTTCTGTTTGACAGGTCGGGCCTCGGGGTCAAGGGGGATCCGGTGCTGTACAATCTCAGGATCGATCCCAGGCATGTCTTCGTAGGACCACGCGAAAACATCTTTGAAATCTTTTAATAAAGCAACTAAGCGCTCGCGTTCCTCCGAAGACAACGTGGACCCGATCTGGACCAGCCGCGGGTCCTCCTCAGTACCAATATTCACGGTAATGATTTCATCCGTTAAGGGTTTGACAAATCTCTCCTGCTCCTGCTCAATTAAACGTTGCAAAACCGGAGGAATTTCTTCCTCGTCGTTTTCATCAAAATTTTGAAAGTCTGAGTTTATGCAATAAATTAAGGGCACAAAAAAGTACTCAGAAACCACAGTCACTTGATTCTCATTAAGCACATCCAAATCGTCTGAATTCTCGGTTACAACAGATTCAAACGAGAAAGAAAAAGACGACTTGGACATAACTGTGGCATTCGGGTTATCATCCCCAGGATTACCAGACTCAGACTCAGTTGAGCTGGTACCTGATTCCGACTCACAGGACTCAGTGGAATCAGATTCCGGCTCACTACCTGACTCGGAACTGTTGGACAAAAATCCCTCTTCATACTGCCAAGTGAGAGAGGGTGCGATAGATGCATCCAAAATAGTTGCTGGCGGGCCCGCAGCCGTTCCATCCCCGATCACGCATACCGAGAAGTTATCCCCCAAGCACTTATGGTCGATCGGAGGATCTAAGAGTAGACTTGCCAGCGCTACCCCCATTTCAAGTTCGGCGTCCTCAGACTGCACTTTCTTATACTGCTCAACCTCAGCTGATGGGTCTGTCTGCTCTTCGGCAATGTCATCCCCGGGTAGTTACAGGTCGAAGAAGATTTCAAACCCCGGTACGCGCTTCCTCTCCGCGTTTAGCCATGGTTCCGGGAAGCCACAAAACGAAAAGTCCTCCCTCTCCCAAACGAAGCGTCCGTTTAAGGTACCCTGAATGGGCCTATGCATTAGCTCAAAAGGCTTCCCGGCCTGCTTTGCTCTGGCTCTTCTAGCCATTTCCTTTCCCTTCCCTACCCAGTCCTCTTTGGTGGGCAGATAACCCAAGCCAAAGGTATGAGGGTTGTGTGGCACTTCGGCCAACGCTGCGACGCCCTTCCGGCCGCTCCTTCCTAATCCCATCCCGGGGATGTGTTGTAGCTTGTTCATGAGGTATACGGATTGAGCACTAACGTACACCCCCTCATTCACAGCCATAATATTCTGCACCACTCGAGCCTCAGCCAAAGTAAATCCTGATAAGAACACATCTTCCATGCCGTGCTCGATTTCCAAGACTGGTGTGGACACTTCCGGTGGTGGATGGATCGATGAATACCCAAAAACAATAGTTACCCCTTTCCCGTGGGGGTACTTTAACATCTGATGCAAAGTGGAAGAGACTGCCTTGACCTGGTGCAACCACGGTCACCCCAAAAGTAGGTTAAAGGTTGCGGGAACGTCCAAGACATGGAATTCAATGTTGTGTTGTCCTGGACCAACCTGAGTCTAAACTTTGACAGTCCCCATCACTTCCCTACTACTGTTATCATAGGCTCTAATCACTTGAGTAGTCGGCACGAAGTCCGCGGGCTTCAACCCAATCGCATATGCCGTCCTTGACGGGCATACATTAATGGCGGATCCCGTGTCAATAAGAACCACTGGCACCCACTTGTCTCTACATTCCACGGAGATGTAAAGGGGTTTGTTATGATTTGCGCCCTCAGGCGGCAGTTCTTTATCAGAAAAGGTCAACATCAGGGAACCTCCTCCCGGAAAAACCAATCCAACTAACTGCTCTGGCGTGGTGTCTATAGAAAGCTTGGCTTTGTCCATGGCTGAAAAGACAGCCTGTCTGTGCACTTGTGAAGCCATAAGCAGTCCCCAGATGGAGATGTCTGCTTGTATCTTCTTTAACTGTTTCAGTATCGCCTCTTCTTCGATTTGCTTTTCTTTCTGTCTCTCAGCTTCTTTATCCTTCCCAGATGCCTCTGGCTGGTCCAGGTGCGGGGGCTTGAAATACCGCCTGCTTCTCGTCATATGGTCGACTTCTCCGACATACCAGGTGTCATCTGGCTGATGGTTTCCCCAATCTTCATCTGTGTAGGCAAGACATAAATCATCGTCTTCCCACCACATTCCGTCAGCGGCCGACAGACACCTGTCCGACCCTGGTATGATTGTGCTCGCAGTACCTTCAGCCCGTATGCCCGCAGCACCTTCTATTCTTGTGCCCACAGCACCCTCGCCCCCTTCATGGGCTTTTGCTTTCCTGATTCTCTCGGAATCCCAAAACTTTTCTCGTTCCGCCTGTGTCAGTGTGGTGTGTTGTTCAACTTTCTGTGCATCCACAATGCTCAAGTCCCGAGCGAAATTCTTCGTACCGGCGCTCTCTGGCAATGTAACCTGACTTCTGGCCCTTCCGGCCACAGTTGATACTCTCACCCTTGCCGGGCCCTGTTCTGGTTGGGATTCTTCCACCACATCTGGTTGATCATCCAGCCATCCAGTGGCCTCTGCCGATTCCTCATAATCAAACCAGTTAACTGCTGCGCCCCCTGATTCTTGGTCATCGAAAAATTGTAGGTTGGCAAAGTCCTCTTCCACAGCCGTCAAATCATTTGCCCCTTGCCTAAATCCATCCTCCTGGATCACACACAGCTCTTCCTTCTCTGGCAATTCTATACTCAGCCCAATCTGGCCTGTTGACAAGATGTACTCACCCGGATCATAGACTTCCCCAGCGAAACTCTCAGGCTGTTCAATCCCAAACACTACAATTTCATCCTTTTCTGAAGTCTACCCTGCCCCATCTTCAATGGTCACCACCGTTGGCTTTGGTTGGGTTGTGGAGATGTCCATCATACACAAAGAGTCGGTGCAGTCAGGAAGGAGCACCTCCGGCTTGGGTAGGTGGGATGGGGTGATATAGATACTAGGATCGTAAGATGCGACCCCAGTTTGGATAAAATTGATCCTATTGGGAGGGGGAGCTTGGTTATGCGGTGGGAGAGGATTGGTTGTGACATTGGGTTTGTCGGGAGGCGCAATCACCTGCTTGTCAATAAGGTCCTGGATCTCATGACGCAATCTAAAACAACGGTCGGTGTCGTGACCGTGTTGTTGGTGATACGCGCAGTATTTTGCTGGGTCATGAGAGAGAGGGAGTGGATTCGGTAGTGGCCTCGGCTCCAGGGGTTTCAAATGCTTTTTCCTGCTTAATACCCCTAGAGCTTTGGACAGGGGCATGTATAAGGGTGTGAAGGTTCTTTGGCCTCTGGGTTGGTATTTGGTGGTTTGGGTGTTGCTTCCGAATGTACCGGAGAAGGGCGTGGCTGCCATAGGTCTTGGAAGGGGAGGGGAAATGGTGGTGACCATGCTCACCTCTGAAGCTCTTGCAGTGGTAGCGCCACTCGGGCCTGTATTGTTGTTACGGTTCAAAGTCCTCCTCGGCTGCTCCCTATCTTGGTCGATCAGACCCTGTTTCATTGCATCTTCAATCTGTACCCCCATCTCGTGCAAATCTGAAAAAGTGGAGAAGGGGAGTACAATCATCTTTTGCATTAATTTTGGCTGGAGATTGCGCACAATCATTCTAATTTGGTCCTTATCAGTGGGCCTCAAAGTCATCATCGATGCCTTCGCCCTCCACCGAGTTACGAAGTCTGAGAAAGTCTCTTTGGGCTCCTGCCTCGTTGTTTCGAGATCACGAGGTGTAATCTCGATCTGGGTATTGTACGAGTACTGTGCGACAAAGGCCTCGGCCATTTCATCCCAACTTCTTTTTACCTCATCTTCTAACTTCGCGTACCAGATAGCGGCCACACCCGACAGGGTTCGGCCGAACAGCAAAAGCTTTTGTGGTCGGGTTAAGCCCATTGGCCGCAGTATATCTGAGAATAATCGGAAGTGGACCATGGGATCCCCGGATCCGTCGAAACGATCAATCTGCAGCATCTTGAACCTATCTGGCAACGTTACGGCCACATCGGTATATCCGTCCTCTATATCCGGAATAGCCTTTACTCCTTGTGATTTCTTGAAAAGCTTCTCGAGCTTGCTCAGTTTCAGAGCTGTATGGTCTATTTCGAACTCGAAGGGAGAGTCCGGGTGGTTGGGTGTATGGGTCTTGGACAGTTGAGGCAGAAGCGGGGGTGGAGCTGGCCCCGTTGGAAGGTCCGTGTCCTCTTGGATGTTTTGGGCATTGGGTAAGGTGTTCTGGGTGTTTGGCAGGGCATTCTGGACAATTGGTGTCTGCTCGGGTAACGGGATCCCTAGTGGAGGAGGAATTGGATGTGAGGCTGACGCTCCGGCTTGCTGCTGGAGCCGGGTAATTATCTCCGCCTGTTGGGCCATGATTGCGGCCTGCTGCTTAGAGAATTCCGCTTGGCGGACAGCATCCTCCTGCATTTGTTTCATGCTCTCTTGGAGCTGTCACATCATTTCTTCCATCCTGGCAGTATTCTGCTGATCTTGCTGACTGACTGGTATGTGTATCTCTATGGCAGAAATTGACACCTCAACCCGGCTATTCACTGCTAGGGTAGACCACTGTTCTAGTAACCTCTGCTCAGACACACTGTGTCTTCTTGGCCTTCTTCTGACAACTGAGGGTAGAAAATGAAACACTGGCTGTCCGTCAACCAGATCCTCGGATCGATTGAGCCGGCGACCTCTTGTCCAAAGTGCTTTGGGAATATCTACTGGGTCGGAAGCAATTGTGCTAAAACTGCCCTAGTAAAAAGATAAATAAAGCAATAAGGAAATAAATAAACAGATAAACGGACAGCATAACAGCTTAAAGTAAATGCATGACACACAGCCGGGCATAACAACACACGGTCGATAAGCTGAATACACACTGTCCTCCAACACTAATCATTATCCCTGAATCACTGTCCCCAAAAACTGAATCTCTGATACCCGCAGATAACTGATTCTCAAATACTGACTGATGTCCTGCAGGCCTGATGCCTCAAACTCATAAACTGATACATGCATTTCCCTGTAGAGACGCACTCTAAAAGCACATAGCAGATAAGTGAGAGCCAAAACACCCCTATGTTGGGGTAGGGTTTTCCCTGTCCTATTTTGTCAGGAGCTAGGGTTTCATTACGCACGCAGCGGTTTCAAACAACCTATAAACGGGTAAGCAACCTGTCCTAGTTTGGAATGGTCACTATGGATCCGAATATGCACTAGGTCGAATGGTCAAAAAGGGTGCCCCGGTAAAACCAGGGTTTGTGTTCCCATACTGGCAGAGCCCACAACCGGTCAGCCTTATGGTCATGCCTTGACAAGACAAGCCTCCGGCAAACCGTTCAGGAATAGCAGATGGCAAACACGGTGTCCTAGGCGCACCAATGCAAATGCAATGCAAAGAAACACATAAGTGTAGTCAAAAACAGATATCATGAGTTCGAGTCAAGTTCTCCAAACTCCCTAGTAGAGTCGCCAGAAATTGTAGACGTCCCCCGAACGCCCCGGGAGGAACAAGTCCCCCCGTTCCGTTCGATATTGGGCTCACTACAGTTCAGGACTCTAAAATTGTCATGGTTCTAAATCTGAACCAAAGAGTCCAAATCCGGCAAATCATTTTGAGAAAACAGATTTTTGAAAGAAGTGCCAAACATGGACTGCTTTGCCAGATACAGAGTCGCCACCTAAATGTTTTATTTTGGGAAAATTTAGGAAACCCTGACTCATTTGCCTAAGGTCACGTGTCCGTCATCACCAAAGTTGCCTTGGCTCGGGAACTTGGGTACGATTGGGGAAGGTCACTTCGTGAGCACCCCCGCTCGCCCGATCAAAGATCGGCCTCTACTAACCATGATATCTATTTTTGAAAACATTATGCGTTCTTAATCCGGTTATTAGCCTAGATTACTATGTGATGCGCACAGCATACAAGTATAGACTGGGTCGCCTGAATTGGAAAAAAACATTTTATGTTCGTTTGTTTGAAAATGGTTTGATGGTGCTACCCACAAGTAGGCTAAGACGTGGATTTGCCACCCTCAGGTGGGCTTAGAAAACATGATTTTGCCACTATCTAGTGGGCTTAAAACACATAGTGAATGATTTATTCCAATCCAAATAACCCAACCTTCACCCACAAGCATTCAGGCAGTTTATATCACATAAGCACATAGCCTCATGGTAAGCATGCTATCATGGCAGTCACTCACACGCATGCAAGGATGCTAAAGGGTAAAACTTACCGAGTACTCCAAGCCAAAACAGAAGCTAATTAGAAATCCATGCATGATCCTAATTATACAGAAATGCCTAATGCAACACATGCAAAAGTGCAACTATAGTAGGCTCGGCTATTCTAGATGTGGCATATGAAATGCTACAGCTAACATGTATTCAACTTGGAATGGAAAATACAATGCAGTTAGTATGATGCGCCGAGCCCGGTGCATGCAAAACAGATGAATGAATGCAAACATGCTATCATACTGTATGCTAATTGAAACATGCCCTAATCTAACCATCATAAGCGGGTAAATAAAAGGGACAAAGACGTGGGGTTGGAAGACATACATCACACACACGCACACTTATTACAATTGTGCCCTCGCGCAGAGGGTCCGAATAAATAATATACAGTCCCAAATAATTACAGTCCAAATAAATAATACAGTCCAAATATGTACAAAAATCCTAATTAATTACCAAATTAACTAAGAAAATAATAAACTGGCATGCAAGCCAGGGACTGCCTTGACTCTTCTTCAAATGATGAATGGTGCATGCTCGGGTTGCTCGGCACGGAAATCCACTGCGATGCCCCAATTAGCCTCTGTTTGCGATTGATGCCGGAAGGCTGTGCAAGGCTTTTGAAAGGCTACTGATTCTTTATTTGCTACAACAGAGAGCAGGAAAAGGGCATGGCAATGTATTTTCACAAATGTATGCATGCCTCGATCCTCGTGCCACCAATCACGCATCTCGATGCATGATGGCCGAGGAGTCGAATTGTGCAACTCAATATAGAATGAATGCATATGAAAACACAACAAGACCTAACTCCATCATGGGCAATCCAGAGTGTCGGTGACTGGGAATTGAGGCACGTTCCGTCACTCGAAGTACGAAACGTCCCTCGTTTCCCGTGCTCGGGCTAACCCCTATCCCAAGCACAATGCAATATGCATGGCATGTATGAATGCAACTAATATACAACCTAGCATGCACAATGCTATGAAATGGCATACACGATGCACGAGGTAACATGGCATACACAATGCGCTAACATACAACCTAGCATACACAATGCTATGAAATGAAATGGCATACACAATGCACAATGGACTTACACCAACACGAGTGGACCTCAGCCACACTCACATAAGAGGCCATAAGATGAAAATGAGACACTCGAAATGCGTGCACACATGCACGCAAACCGAGGACCGACCCTAAGGCACCAAATGCCACTCTAACAAGACATGGCAAGGCATGAAATATGGCATACTAGCATGCAAGTTTCAGCACTGAAATGTGATGCAAAATGATCCCGAAACATGGAAACATGGCACCCGATACATGGAATGAGACCCGAAACATGAAATTAGGTGCATGGAATGACCTATGGCTATGCAAAGCATGCATTATTTGAACATGAAGTGTGAAGACAGAATCAAGAAAGTCCCAAAACAAGCATGTTTATAGTTTTAGGCAAGGCCAAACAATGGACACAAATAGGACTAAGCTAAATGGCCCCGTAAGAGAGGTAATGAAGCAAGTAGCAGCTGCTGGCCCCAAATGGCCAAGAGCCCTTCAACAAAGTTGAAGAGGGGCTCAAAATGAAGCACTTTATAGGTTTCAACAAGCCACGGATCTAAACTCAAACAGGCCTAAAACATTGTGCATGAAATGGGCCAAAAAGGAGACAAAGAAGCAAGTGATGGTTTCTGGCCTCAAACAAAGGAGGTCCCTTCAAAAAAGTTGAAGAGAGGCCCAAAACATGGTATTTTATAGTTAGTGACCAAACCCAAAACAGTGCACATGCAAGCTTAAAATACTATGCAAAATAAGGCCTAAAAAGAGGTTTAAACACAAAGAGCAAAAAGCGAGCCTCAAACAGCAAAGGACCCTTGATCAAACATGAATAGGGGGTCAAAATAAGGCTATTTAAGGTACGGACCAGAGCCCAAAAATATAAGCACAAGGGGCTAACAAAACATGCAAAAATGAGGCCAAAAAAGGGATAAAGGGCAAGTGCCAAAAGGAAGCCTCAAACATTGAAGAGGCCTTCAACAATGTTTAAGAAGGGCTCAAAATAAGCCACTTCACAGTTTATAATCAAGCTTAAAACAGTTTATAAATAGGCCAAAAATACTATGCAAGAAAGAGGCATACAAGAGAGGTAAAGAAGCAAGTATTAAAAGGAAGCCTCAAACAGGGAGAGGCCCTTAAACAAACATGAAAAAGACTTCAAAATAATTCTATTTTCAGTTAGGGTCAGAGCCCAAAAATGGAAGCAAGTAAGGCTTAGAAAGCATGCAAAAGAAGCTCAAAAAGAAGGAAAGTATTGCTCACCCTTGTAGACCAAACTTCAACAGCCTCTTGGCTTGAGAAAAGATGCTCCTTGCCTCTAGAAAATAGCTCCAAGTGGCTGGAAAGGATGGTGGATTGGTTGGCTTGGAGATGGAGTAGAAATGGTGTAGGGTTTGGAAGATTTTGAGGGTTGGAGTGTAGAGAGAGAGAGATACAATATAGGAGGCTAAGAGCAATTTTTTGTAAACCTCAGATGGGAGCTGGAGCTGCTGTTATATAGGCAAAAGAGGGGGAGAAAAGGGGGGAAAATGGGGGGGAAAGAATTCAAGTTTCCCCCCAAAAATGCAGCCCCCCGGATACAAAATCTGGGGGGAAACAGAATGCATTTCTGTAAAGTGCTTGGAGAGAGGAACCTGGCCGGCTGGTTATCTAGGGTTTAGGTGGCCGGCCGGCTCTCCCCATGGCCGGCCGGCCAAGGGTCAAAAGGGTCAATCATGATTAGTGGCCGGCCACCCCAGAAAGAGGGCCTCCAATGTGTTCACAACACAACCATGTGGTCAAAAATTGGAGAAAGTGAACCAGGAGAGAGAAAAGGCCACTTTTAGGAGGGGTTCAAAAGGGTCACAAAGAATTACTGGCCGGTCATATGATATTGGTGGCCTCCCAGGTGTGTACAACACAAATATGTGATTTGGGACAAGAAAAAGTGGCCTTAGGGTGGTCAACATTGGCTTTCAAGTGGGAAAAAACGGGCGACGGAGGGCGATGGAGGAATAAAACTGGTTGTGAGAACAATTACTAGCCTCCCACCCTTCTACGACCTTTCCAATAATGAAACAGAGGTCCCTGCCAAAAATGAACCCAAACCGATGCAAAATGAAGGTTCGGGGGCCGAAACGCGCAGCCCGAGGCCCCGAAAACTGATTGTTAGGCACCGGAAGTGGTGTTCGACCACGAAGTTGGTTTTTCGAGCCACAGTGTCCCTCAAAAGGGAGCAAATAAGATGCATGCCAAAAACTTGAGCAAACGGAGGTGGTTAAGCGGTCCCGAACCGAGGCACACAGCCAACGGCTCCGAAAAATCAAAAACCGGGCTCCAAACGGGCAAAATGGCCTACGACCACGAAACGTAGCCTACGGCCACTGAGAGATGATCTACGAGACCTCTCCTTCCCTTTGGGAAGAAAAAACAGAGAAAACAGAGCCTGGTTCACAAACCGAGGCAAAGCATAAAAGAGTCCGGAAGTCCGAAGGCAAGGCTCGCAGCCGAGAGTTTGAAACTTCTGAACGAGCACAATATGCAACATCACCAAGCGCTCAATCGGTGACGTCTGAGTCTTAAGGTCGGTCAAAAATGGCATGTTTACACCATGCCTCTGTTAGTGCTCTGTTGCAGCAAAAGGAGGAATTTGCAGAAAGCAGTGGCCGATCGACCACTTAGTATGCCGATCGGCTATCATAATTGGCCGATAGCCACAAAAATTGGCCGATGATCATTATACTTGGTCGATGGCCTTTCCTCTTGGCCGACCACCCCTCAGATTTTTCCTAAGGTGGGTCAGAAGCACTGTGGAAGTTGGCACAATTTTCAGAGATACAGAACAGTGCAAACAAAGGCAACACGAGGCACGGTAATGGATTTCCGAGCGAAGTCAACCGAGCATACATACACACCTCTCCTCGAGGCTGTTTTAATTTCTTCGTGTAGTTAGTTGATTTATAAATTAATTAGTTAATGTATTCGCTAATTAATTCCGTCTTTGTAATATTATAATTACCTAGGTGTAGTTAGTTTTAATTTGGTTTGTACTTAATTAGCTTAGCTTAGCTTAGCGTAGCTAGTTAGTTGGTTGGTTTATTCGGACCCTCTGTCAAGAGGGCACAAATGTTGTAATAAGTGTGCGTATGTGTGATACATGTCTTCCAACCCCACGTCTTTCTCCATTTTACTTACCAGCTTTCGATGGTTAGTTTTAGGGAGTATTTCAATTAGCGTCCTTATATTTGCATGCGTGCATTCATTCATCTGTCTTGCATGCACCGGGCTCAGCGCATCATACTAACTGCATTGTATTTCAATACCGATTTGAATACATGTTATCTAATTGCAATCACATGACATCTTAGAATAGCTGAGCCTATCTTAGTTGCATTTTGCATGTGTTGCATTAGGCATTCTTGACATAGCTAGGATCATGCATTGATTACTAACTAGCTTCTTTTTTGGCTCGGAGTACTAGGTAAGCTTTTACGCTTTAGCATACTGCATCAAATGTGTATGTTGTCAAGTTAGCATGCTTACCATGAAGCTAACTGCTTAAGTGATTAACTGCTTGAATGCCTGTGGGTGAAGATTAGATTGCTTGAATTAGAACAATTCATCAAAATGTGTGTTTTAAGCCCACTTGAAAGTGTCAAAATCATGTTTTCTAAGCCCACCTAAGGGTGGCAAATTCACGTCTTAGCCTACTTGCGAGTAGCAACTTTAAACCATTTTCAAACAAGCAAACATGAAATGTTTTGTTCCAATTTAGGCGATCTAGTCTATACTTGTGTACTGTGTGCATCACATAGTAAGTTAGCTAATAACCGGAATAAGAACACATGTGTTTTCAAAAATAACATATCATGTTAATAAAGGCCGATCTTTGATTGGGCGAGCGGGGATGCTCATTGCATGACCTTCCCCTCTCGCACCCAAGTTCCCGAGCCGAGGCAACTTTGGTGATGACGGACACGTGGCCTTAGGCACGAGTCAGGGTTTCCTAAATTTCCCAAAAACAAAATATTTAGATGGCGACTCTAAAATCTGGCAAAGCAGTCCATGTTTGGCGCTTTTGATTCAAAATTGATTTTTCAAAACCAATTGCCGGATTTGGACTCTTTGGTAATTTATCAGTCTCACATTGCACTTTATGAGATTAGATTCAGAACCGTGACACGAGTCCGAACTGTAGTAGCTAAGAATAACAATTCGCGCCCTCGTGTGCGGAGCGGAGTTCCGGGCAGTCTACAGGGGACCATCTCAAGGACCTAAATGAGATATTTCTAATTTTGAAGTCCTACAAGTTGCGACTGAACGCATCTAAGTGCGCATTCGATGTGGGGCCAAGAAAATTCCTGGGCTTTCTAGTGACCAACCGAGGTATAGAAGCTGATCTGTCTTAGATCAAGGCCATCCAAGATCTTGAGAGGCCCAACATAGTCAAGGAGGTGCAACATCTCACTGACCTAGCAGCCGCGCTAAACCGATTCATAAGTCAGTCGTCAAATAGGTGTCGACCGTTCTTCCAGGCACTGAAGACCAAGTTTGAATAGGATGACGAGTGCGACCGCGCCCTGGAAAGCTTGAAAGACTACATGACCTCTCCTCCATTGTTAGTAACCCCAATACCAGGAAATGAACTCTTTTTATACTTAGTAGTTTCCCAATATGCAGTTAGCGCAGTGTTGGTAAGAGTTAGGGGAATATAACACCTGCATATCTTTTATGTTAGTAAGACATTGTTGGGCGTGAAACCAAGTACCTGCTGTTGGAAAAGCTGGCCTTAGCTTTGATGATGGCATCAAGAAAATTATCGCACTAATTCTATGCCCACACCGTGATTGTCTTAACGACCTTCCCCTTAAAAGCCTTGTTTGAAAGGGCAGACTTTTCTGGGCGAATCTTGAAGTGGGCTGTCGAGTTAGGGCAATTCGACATTAAGTTTCAACCAAGAACCGCAATAAAGGCCCAAACTTTAGCAGACTTCGTGGCCGAGTTCGCACCAGGCAGTCATTATGTTTACCCGATCGACTTGACCGAGGCAATCGAAAGAAAGTGGGAAAGTGCCGTAGAGATAGCGCAGCCATACAGCCTTGCAAAAAGGGAAGAAGGAACAGACCGCAGCATTACCAGCAAGGACTCACCCAAAAGTAAAGTCCTGAGACAGTCAGACGGTGAGGATCAAATCCCAACGATAGATAATAACCTGGAAGAAGGCATCATCAATGCCCCTGATCTCAAGACATCATCAGATCCCTCCACTTGTTGAAAGCTATTCGTCAGAGAGATATGAAAACTCTTCATGGATGGAACACCCAACAGACACGGTGCAGGATTTGGTATAGTACTTATCTCACCAGATGGCCTAACAGTTGAATAAGCAGTCAACCTTGGCTTTCCAGCATCCAACAACAAAGCGGAGTTGTCATGACCCAAACCCGCCCCTATGGGTTTAGCACCATAACCGGCCAGTAATCCGTGATTACCGAAGGCCTACTTAACAGTAATAACAGTAATACAGAGTACAGGGGCTGGCGGAAGCCAAAACAGTAATAAAAAGATGTCCAATGAGCTGTGACAATCTGTATGCAAAAAGACTTTTTAAACATATTCACAGTCATAAGCAAAACAGTATGTACATACATATACAAACATTCAGGTTAGGGACCAAATCCCTACCATAACAGTACAGTATGAGTTTATACAGTCTATACAATACAGAGACAGGAAGGAGAAATCTAAAACACCCTAAAGCAGCCTTAGCTTGACAGTACATGGAACTTCGCAGTGAGGCACGTTGGTTGGCTTGACAAAAAGGGAGCTTAACCCAACGCTCCTAGCTCCGATCCGCTGCCTGGACACCTACGTATATATATATAAACAGTGAGCTAAAGCCCAATGAATAACAGTTGTGTAAAGAGGTTAAGAATGAATGTCCTTTCAGCATTTAAAACAGTCATTTGTAACAGTATATCAATCATTCAGTTTGTGGCTCATATTTCATGCCATAACAATTATTTATAAACCATAATAGTTATATGTGGTACATCCAATAGCAAACAGTACAGTAGGTCTTAACAGACCGAACAGTCAGTTGATGGCCATCATATCAGTAAACAGTAGTGGTTCCAAACATGGAAACCGACAGAGATCTCTGTAATAGTAGCAGTAACAGTACAGTAACAGTAATTGTTAAGGATGCCACGAATACAGTTCGCAAATAGGGCAAACATTCATTCAGTAAGAAATGTCATTTCAGAAAGCAACACAGTTGGTCATTCAGAAAATATTTATGATTGAACATATCATTACAACATCATTACTCACAGAGTTCTGGGCTACAGATAGGCTAGTGAGTGTCCTCAGATGCCAACCATACACAGTTACGGGATGAACACACACTAAGTTGCACGTTTGGGAAAAAATAACTTAGTCTCTATCTTGACTCAGTGTGGTTCTATAGCATTATCCTCAGTAAGATGCCTTAAACTAGGCTTACAAATGCCTAGGATGAAATGAGGATTCAAAGATGCACTTTAAAACACTTTTCAAAATTTTCAGAAAACAGGGGTCTTGCTCGAGCGTGGCTTTCTACGCTCGAGCGGACATGCAGACAAAGGATCCCCGCTCGAGCGTGACTTCCTTCGCTCGAGCAGACTGTAAACTACAGTAAAAGTACTGGATGCACAAAAATCACGCTCGATAGGCGCTCGATCCACGCTCGAGCGTGAGACTCAGGTCCTCGCTCGAGCGTGCATTCCCTCGCTCGAGCAAACTGTAAACACATGCAAAGTACTGGATACACGCATTTTACGCTCGAGCGTTACTTTCCCCGCTTGAGTGGGATGCGTGTATTCAGATTGTACGCTCGAGCGTGAAGTCCTACGCTCGAGCGTGGGTCAAAAATCTGGAATTTCCAGATTAAACCTCCAGGCTCAAATCCAACTTTTAAAGCATTAATTTCGATCCTCTTGGGCTGATTTTCTGGAAAAATCTTGTAAACTCATAGTATAACATGTTTTGAAGATCAATTTGCAAAATCAAAGCCCAAAGGTTGTCAATTAAACACCATTTTCAAATAAACTTAAAGAACAAAATGAACATAAGACATGCATACATTCAATTGAAATCAAAGCTTCCAATACATGATCAAGTGAGCCAATCTTTCCAAAAATATGATGAATTCATGAACTATAGTCCAAATATGGGCATGCATGTGAGAATTCTATGAAAACAACCTCAAAATGCTAGAACATGTACATGCATGCATGAATTAGGCTTCAATTCAACAATTTAAGCCATATCTTGGCTCTAGACTTCAAAATTAACATGGACCATGCAAGTCACAACTTAAATTCATAAACCAAAGGATGAGTATCCTACCTTAGGTCTTCAATTTCAAGTCTAGAAGCTCAATTGTGCAATCTACACTTCAATTCCTTTAAATTTCCAAGCAATTCTTGAAGAACTCAAACTATCTCCTATCTCTCTCTCTCTAGTCGGTTTGGCCACAAGAAAATTGAACAAGAATGATGTATCAAAGGCTCCAAACAATGTTGTAGGTAGTGGCCCACTAATGGCAAAAGGGTAAATAATCCAACTAATGTATTTAGCTTATTTAATCTAATTTAATCATACCAAATCAATTTTAGATTAAATATACCCTAAAATCATATTAATTCTAATTAACACAAAGCATTAATCAATTTCAAATTCGGCCGCCGATAAGGCCTTCAATTTGCAGTTCGAAACTTAAAACATGAACAGATAAATCAATAACAAACAGATAGAAATGCATTTAACATAACACGTTCATGCAATCAGTTTGGGATTTCATCCCAATCAGTTACTTATCATGTTCAGTCACAGTTTAGCAGTAATCAGTGGTATTATCAGTAAACAGTGGTGAGGGTTGTCACAGTCTCCCCTCCTTACAAAGAGTTTGGTCCTCCAAACTCGAATTACCTTCATTTTGAAAGAATACCGGATCCAGAGGGAACAATTCAGGATATCTCTTGATCATATTGTCTTCTCTTTCCCAAGTGGCATACACGCCACCATGGTTTTTCCAGTAAACTTTCACTAACGAGATTTCCTTGTTCCTCAATTTCTTGATCCGTCTGTTTACAATCTGAATAGGTCGTTCTTCATAAGTGTAGTCGTCACTTAACACTACACGGGTAGGCTCAATCTAATGGAAAGGATCCCGGAGGTAATCCCTCAACATTGAAATATGGAACACATTATGCACATGCTCCATTTCAGGAGGAAGCACTACTTGATATGCCACCGGATTAATTTTCTCAATAATCTCATACGGTCCGACATATCTCGGCGCTAGCTTACCCTTGACTCCAAAATGGGTCTGGCCTTTCATCGGTGTCACTTTAACGAAAACGTGATCACCTACTTCATACTCTCTATCTCACCTTCGGACATTCGCATAACTTTTCTGTCGGCTTTGTGCGGTTTTCAGTCTCTGTTGGATCAGTTTCACTTTTTCGGTAGTTTCTTGTACAATTTCGAGCCCAAGCAAAGGCCCATCTCCAACTTCTGCCCAGCAAATAGGAGATCGACATTTTCTGCCATACAAAACCTCGAAAGACGCCATACCAATGCTTGAATAAAAGCTGTTGTTGTAGGCAAATTCAGCTAAAGGTAGATGACTTTCCCAATTTCCCTGGAAATCAAGAACACACATCCGCAGTAAATCTTCCAGAGTCTGGATGGTTCTTTCTGACTAGCCATCTGTCTGAGGATGGTAGGCACTACTCAATCTCAGTTCAGTACCCAATGTAGTTTGCAGACTTTGCCAAAATCTCGATGTAAACTTCGAGTCCCTGTTAGAAACAATAGATACAGGCACTCCATGCAATCTAACAATCTCATCAATATAAATTTTAGCCAATTTATCCGCATTATAGATTGTTTTGACAGGTAAGAAGTGAGCAGATTTAGTTAGTCTATCCACAATAACCCAAATTGAGTCCATACCTTTACTGGAGCGAGGTAAACCAACAATAAGATCCATGTTGATATGTTCCCATTTCCACCCCAGTATCGGTAAGGGCTGCAGTAAGCCTGCAGGTCATTGATGTTCGGCTTTGACTTGTTGACAATGAAGACATTTTGATATAAAGTCAGCAATTTCTTTCTTCATTCCCGGCCACCAGAAATTCAGTTTCAAGTCTTGGTACATTTTCGTATTTCCTGGATGGATAGACAATTTTGAATTGTGGCCTTCTTGCAGAATTCTTCTTTTCAGTTCAGAATAACTCGGTACACATAACCTTCCCTGAAATTTCAGTACATTGTTTTCAAATTTGAAACCCGGCCTCGGTCTCGATTCTCGTTCATCGATGATCTTCTTCAAGAAGTCATCTTGTTGCTGTTTCTCTTTAATTTCCTCAATAAGTGCCAGTTGAGCAGAAATAGCAGCTACTGTTCCACCTTGTTCACGCAAAAAAATTTCAATCTCAAATTTTTCAAGGTCACATAGCAATTCTTTCTGCCCGGTGAGTAAATAGGCTAAATTTCCAATTGATTTCTGACCCAGTGCATCGGTAACGGTGTTAGCTTTCCCTGGATGGTACAGAATTTACAAATCATAATCCTTTATCAGTTCTAACCATCTCCGCTGCCTCATGTTCAATTCTTTCTGTGTGAAGAAATACTTCAAACTCTTGTGGTCTGTGTATACCTCACATGTAGCCCCATAAAGGTAGTGACGCCAAATTTTCAGTGCAAACACTACTACAGCAAGTTCCAAATCATGGGTCGGGTGGTTCTTTTCATGCGGTCTCAGTTGTCGGGAAGCATACGCAATAACTTTCCTATTCTGCATTAAAACCCATCCAAAACCCTTATGAGAAGCATCACTAAATATAGTATAACCATCTGTACCTGAGGGTAGGGTAAGAATTGGTGCAGTCACCAGTCGAGTCTTCAACTCTTGAAAGGCTGATTCTCTCTGATCGGTCCAGTCAAATGATATCCCCTTTTGAGTCGATTGAGTCAGTGGTAGGGCAATTTTGGAGAAGTCTTTCACAAATTTCCTGTAATACCCGGCTAAGCCTAGAAAACTTCAGACTTCGGTGACATTTGTCGGTCTAGGCCAACTCACTACTGCTTCAATTTTCTGCGGATCAACTGAAATTTCATCCTTACTGATCACATGCCCCAAAAACATAACATTGTCAAGCCAAAATTCACATTTGGTCAGTTTAGTATACAGTTTCTGTTCTCTTAGGGTCTGCAAAGCAATTCTCAAATGATGTTCATGTTCTTCTGTGCTTTTAGAATAAATCAGAATGTCATCAATAAAAACAACTACAAATTCGTCGAGGAATGGTTTGAAAATTCTATTCATAAGATCCATAAATGCAGCAGGTGCATTGGTAACTCCGAAAGGCATGACTAAGAATTCATAATGTCCATACCTCGTTCGAAAGGCAGTCTTTTCAATGTCCCCTGTCTTGACTTTCAACTGATGGTATCCAGATCTAAGGTCAATTTTGGAGAACACTTGGGCACCCTGTAACTGGTCAAATAAATCATCAATACGAGGCAATGGATATTTATTTTTCACTGTTGCCTTGTTTAGTTCACAGTAGTCGATGCAAAGCCTCAGTGAGCCGTCTTTCTTTTTCACAAATAAGACTGGAGCACCCCATGGCGATGTACTAGGCCTGATGAACTTCTTGTCTAACAGTTCTTGCAGCTGAACTTTCAACTCTTTCAATTCAGTCGGTGCCATTCTGTAAGGAGCTTTAGATATTGGCTATGTACCCGGAATCACATCAATAGTGAATTCAATCTCCCTATCAATCAAATCCCCTGGCAATTCATCTGGGAATTCTCTGACTATAGGAATACTATTCACATCAGTTTTAGCATCAGTAGGCACAGTCAATACACAACACAGATACCCTTTACACCCTTCTTTAAACAGTTTAAAAGCTTTCATGGATGAAATCAGATATAGGGGAGGTACTACTCCAACCCCGTTAAACACAAATTCAGGTAAACCAGGTGGACGGAAAGCAACTTGTTTCGGTACACAGTCTATGGTAGTATGATATTTTATTAACCAGTCCATTCCCAATATCACATCAAAGTGATCAATATTCAGAGGCAATAAATCAATATACAAATGAAAATCCCCAACAATAATTTCACATGCAGGGTACATATAAGCGCAAGTCATGGATCCCTCAATATGTGAAGATACAGCTAGCAGATAATTCATGGGTTCCAATGGTCTATTCAATTTCTGTGAAAAAGCATGCGATGCATATGAATGTGTAGACCCCGAATCAATCAGAACATAAGCATTTTGAGTACAGATTGAGAGTATACCTGACACAACGGTCTCGGTATTCTGCACATCTCCCAGTACAAGTGTAAACACTCGGCTTTGCCTCATAGGCTCTTTTCCAGTAGCTTTGGGGTTGGGTTTTGGTGGAGCAATTGATGCTGCTGCGCGTGGTGCAGCTTTACTATTGCCTGGAGGAGTGGAAGGGAAATCTTTAACCATGTGGCCCACCTTGCCACACCTATAACAAGCACCAGATATTTTATAGCAAACCCCCTTATGTTTCTTACCACATTCAAAGCAGGGTGGTATGGAACCACTCCCCTGACTGGAACTGGTTGTCGACCCTGTATTCTGTTTCTTATTCAATGGACAGTTTCTGCCCTTCTTAAACTTGAAGCCTCGTCTCTTACCACGCCACTTGGTCGCTGGTGTTTCAGTCTGTTTCAGTGCCTCGATGTTCAACTCAGCCATTATTGCTCGGTCAAGAACATCCACATACTTAAGCAGTTTCAAAACATTAATTATGTCAAGCATTTCCACATTAAGGCCGCCTTCAAACTTCTTGGCCTTTTTGTAATCGGTATTAACCATGTACGGTGCATAACGGGCAAGTTCGGTAAACTTTGATTCATACTCTGCCACTGACATAGTACCTTGCTTCAATTGCTCAAATTCGGTTACCTTGCGGTCCCTGACACACTATGGAAAGTATTTCTCAAAGAAGGACTCATTAAACTAAGCCCAAGTCATAATAGTGTCGGTGTTACGGACAAGCATCCACCACCGTCTAGCTTCCTCTTGCAAAGTAAAGGTAGCCAATAGCACCTTATGTGCTTCAGAACATGGAAAGACTTCAAATAATTTCTCTGTTTCAAGAACCCATGCTTCAACCTTTAAGGGTTCAAGGCCTCCCTAAAAGGATGGCGATTTCATCTTACTAAACTTCTGTGTTAGAGCAATTATATCATCATTCATATTCGGTCCCGACTGTACCGGAGGGGGTGGGGGCTGTTGATTCTGTTGTTGTAGCCTCAAGGCCTCAGTCAACATTTCAACCGTTCTTTCTAGCCTTGCCATTCTGGCATCAGATGATTCAGTTTCGTCAGTAACCTTTAAGTTATCCATTTCACTATAGGCAATTATAGCAATAATAAACATAGGCAGTTGCATACTTAACATATTAACACATTTGCACAGATATTCATGTCATGGCCACACACATTTTTCATGCTCATGCAATGCCCTATTTACTTTTCTAGGACATCCTATAACTCATTTGGACACGTGTGTGCGGTATAACTCGTGGTTTTGTATCGCTCTGATACCACTATGTCACGACCAAAACCCACCCCTATGGGTTTAGCACCGTAACCAGCTAGTAATCCGTGATTACCGAAGGCCTGCTTAACAGTAATAACAGTAATACAGAGTACAGGGGCTGGCGGAAGCCAAAACAGTAATAAAAAGATGTCCAATGAGCTGTGACGATCTGTATGAAAAAAACTTTTTAAACATATTCACAGTCAGAAGCAAAACAGCATGTACATATATATACAAACATTCAGGTTAGGGACCAAATCCCTACCATAACAGTACAGTACGAGTCTATACAGTCTATACAATACAGAGACATGAAGGAGAAATCTAAAACACCCCGAAGCAGCCTTAGCTTGACAGTACATGGAACCTCGCAGTGAGGCACGTTGGTTGGCTTGACAAAAAGGGAGCTTAACCCAACACTCCTAGCTCCGATCCAGTGCCTGGACACCTACATATATATATAAACAGTGAGCTAAAGCCCAGTGAATAACAGTTGTGTAAAGAGGTTAAGAATGAATGTCCTTTCAGCATTTAAAACAGTCATTTGTAACAGTATATCAGTCATTCAATTTGTGGCTCATATTTCATGCCATAACAGTCATTTATAAACCATAATAGTCATATGTGGTACATCCAATAGCAAACAGTACAGTAGGTCTTAACAGACTGAATAGTTAGTTGATGACCATCATATCAGTAAACAGTAGTGATTCCAAACATGAGAACCAGCAGAGATCTCTGTAACAGTAGCAGTAACAGTACAGTAACAGTAATTGTTAAGGATGCCACGAATACAGTTCGCAAATAGGACAAACATTTATTCAGTAAGAAATATCATTTCAGAAAGCAGTACAATTGGTCATTCAGAAAATATTCATGATTGAACATATCTTTACAACATCGTTACTCATAGAGTTCTGGGCTACAGATAGGCTAGTGAACGTCCTCGGATGCCAACCATACACAGTTACGGGATGAACACATACTAAGTTGCATGTTTGGGAAACAATAACTTAGTCCTTATCTTGACTCGGTGTAGTTCTATAGCATTATCCTCATTAAGATGCCTTAAACTAGGCCTAGGAATGCCTAGGATGAAATGAGGATGAAAAGATGCACTTTAAGACACTTTTCAGAATTTTCAGAAAATTGGGGTCTCGCTCGAACGTGGCTTTCTACGCTCGAGCGGACATGCAGACAAAGGATCCCCGCTCGAGCGTGACTTCCTTCGCTCGAGCGGACTGTAAACTACAGTAAAAGTACTGGATGCACAAAAATCACGCTCGATAGGCGCTCGATCCACGCTCGAGCGTGAGACTCAGGTCCTCGCTCGAGCGTGCATTCCCTCGCTCGAGCGGACTGTAAACACATGCAAAGTACTAGATACACGCATTTCACGCTCGAGCGTTACTTTCCCTGCTCGAGCGGGATGCATGTATTCAGATTGTACGCTCGAGCGTGAAGTCTTACGCTCGAGCGTGGATCAAAAATCTGGAATTTCCAAATTGAACCTCCAAGCTCAAATCCAACTTTTAAAGCATCAATTTCGATCCTCTTGGACTGATTTTCTGGAAAACTCTTGTAAACTCATAGTATAACATGTTTTGAAGATCAATTTGCAAAATCAAAGCCCAAAGGTTGTCAATTAAACACCATTTTCAAATAAACTTAAAGAACAAAATGAACATAAGACATGCATGCATTCAATTGAAATCAAAGCTTCCAACACATGATCAAGTGAGCCAATCCTTCCAAAAACATGATGAATTCATGAACTATAGTCCAAATATGGGCATGCATGTGAGGATTCTATGAAAACAACCTCAAAATGCTAGAACATGTACATGCATGCATGAATTAGGCTTCAATTCAACAATTTAAGCCATATCTTGGCTCTAGACTTCAAAATTAACATGGACCATGCAAGTCACAACTTAAATTCATAAACCAAAGGATGAGTATCCTACCTTAGGTCTTCAATTTCAAGTCTAGAAGCTCAATTGTGCAATCTACACTTCAATTCCTCTAAATTTCTAAGCAATTCTTGAAGAACTCAAACTATCTCCTATCTCTCTCTCTCTAGTCGGTTTGGCCACAAGAAAATTGAACAAGAATGATGTATCAAAGGCTCCAAACAATGTTGTAGGTAGTGGGCCACTAATGGCAAATGGGTAAATAATCCAACTAATGTATTTAGCTTCATACCAAATCAATTTTCGATTAAATATACCCTAAAATCACATTAATTCTAATTAACACAAACCATTAATCAATTTCAGATTCGGCCGCCGATAAGGCCTTCAATTTGCAATTGGAAACTTAAAACATGAACAGATAAATCAATGACAAACAGATAGAAATGCATTTAACATAACTATAGACACCCCATTTTTGACTGGCCTTAAGACTCAGACGTCACCAGTTGAGCGCTCGGTGATGTTGCATTTTGTGCTCGTTCTGAGGTTTCAGAGTCTCGGCTGCGAGCCCTGCCTCCGGACTTCGGGGCTCTTTTTGTGCCTTGCCTCGGTTTGTGAACCGGGTCCTGTTTTCTCTCTTTTCTCTTCCCGAAGGGAGGGAGAGGTCTCCTAGACCATCTCCCAGTGGCCGTAGGCTACGCTTCATGGTCGTAGGCCATTTTTCCCATTTGGAGCCCGATTTTCGATTTTCGATTTTCGGAACCGTTGGCCGTGTGCCTCGGTTCGGGACCGCTTAACTACCTCCGTTTGCTCCGATTTTTGGCACACATCTTATTTCCTCTCTTTAGAGGAACACTGTAGCCCTGGAGACCACCTTCGTGGTCATACGCCACTTCCGGTGCCTAACGGCCTGTTTTTAGGGCCCCGAACCGCGCGTTTTGGCCCCCGAGCCTTCGTTTTGCATCCGTTTTTGGTAGAGACCCTATTTTCACTGTTAGGGAGGTGGTAGGATGGTGGCCGGCCACCTCTTCCCTTGAAAAACTAGTTTTCTCATTTTCTCTCTCCAAAAGCCGATTTTTCTAACAAAAAGCTGGTTTTTCCCACTTTTGAGCCATATTTTCTGGCTTTTCATACCACCATTGTGATCTACTCATCTGGGAGGCCACCAATATGGGTGGGCCGGCCAGAAATTCACCTTGACCCTTTTGAACCTTGCTTAAAAGCTAGCTTTTCTCTCTCCTGGGTCACATTTTCTGGTTTTTCTCCACAGGGCTGTGTTCTACTCATCTGGGAGGCCACCTTTCTGGGTAGGCCGACCAGTAATTGTTCTTGAACCTTTTGACCCCTGGTCCGCCGACCAGGTGGAGTGGCCGGCTGGCCACTTGAACTAGCCGGCCTGCTTATTGCTTTGGCCCTTTTTGAGTGTAATTCAGCTGTGCCAGCTGGAGACCATTTGGTGCATCCACATGTATGGAGGATCTTTGAAGCTTCCAAGAGAAGCTTTGGCCTCTCTTCTCTATAAGAGAGGCCCTCCTCTTCATATCTAGGGGTTAGACATTTTTGGCCAAGGCTTACACACCTCTCCCTCCATATCTCTCTCTTCCAAGCTCCAAAACCCTAACTTTCTTGGTCCATTTACACTACAACCCTTAGCACCACACCTCTATTATCCATTCCAGCACCTTGGAAGCCATTTGCAGAGGTTGAAAGCTCACCAACTTGGTCCAAAAGTTGCTGAAGGTCGGCTCTTCAAGGGTAAGTCCTCATTTCCCCTATTTTTGCATTATTTTTCCCTATACCTTAGCTCCATTTGAAAGCATTTTCAAGCCTTGGTGTAAACTGAAAATAGACTTATTTTGAGCTCCTCTTCATGTTTGTTTAAGAGCACTTTTCTGTTTGAGGCCTCCTACACCCTTGCATGCTTTACCCCTCTTTGTAGGCCTTTTTTGCATCATACTTTAGCCTTACTTGTGAACATTTCAGAGATTTGTTATAAACTAAAAAAAGTCTTTTTTTGAGCTCCTCTTCAAATTTTCTTAAGATCACTTTTCTGTTTGGGATCATTTTCCCCCTATGCATGCTTCATCCCTTCATGATTAAGGCTATGCATTAGAGCATTTGCATTGGCCATGGTTTGGCCTCTTAGCCACTAAAATTCATTGGATTTTCAGTGGTTTTGATGCATTTTTGAGGGCCAAAATTAGAGGGGGGTGACCCCCTCTCTCCTTGTCTTGTTTGGGGGTCTTTTGGGCCTTCCAAAGGGACCCTATTTTTCATACATCGAAGTCTTGTTTCAGGTCTCATTTTGTGAGTTTTGGAGTCTTCCTTAGGTCTTTCCGGGGCCCCTTTGATCATATTTTATGTCTACAATGCATGTGTAGAACAATTTCATTCAAGGCCTTTTGAGGGGGCCTTTCCTTGCATGTTTCCTAGACTGATTTTAGGGCCAATTTTGTGAGTTTTAGGGCTTTCATAACTCATTTCCAGAGTTGGTTTGGTCATGCTAAGTGTCTATCTCATATGTGCTTAACAACCCCTTGAATGGCCTTCCAAAGAAGCCCCTTATTTTTGCATGCATTGGCTGCATTTCAGTGATTATTCAAGCGTATTTTGGCATGTTTTGTTCACTGTTTTTGGCTGGTTTGATGAGTTCTCATTTGCTCCATATACATGCCATGTAAACCATGCTTGCTAGCCAATATTGCATGCTATTTTAGTCCATCATGTTAGCATCTTTTGGCCATGCTCTAAACTAGAAATGTGCATGTTTTGGGACTGCCTTGGCTTTGTCTTTAGACTTCATGATCAGATAATGCTTTCTTTGTATACTTGTGGTTCAATGTATTAGACTAGTTTTGAGTTTCGGGGCTTATTCCATGCATCGGGTGCCATATTTCCTTGTTTCGGGACCATTTAGCATTATGTTTCAGTGCTAAAATTTACATGTTTGAATGCCATCTTGCATCCCTTGTCATGCCTTGGTAGAGTGGTATTTTATGCGTTAGGTTCGGTCCTCGATATGTGTGCATGTGTGCACGCATTTCGGTCATCTCATTTTCATCTTATGGCCACTGATGTGAGTGTGGCTGAGGTTCACTCATGTTGGTGTAAGTCCATTATGCATTGTGTATGCCTTGCCATTTCATAGCATTGCGTATGCTAGGTTGTATGTTAGTCACATTGTGTATGCCATCTCATTCGCATTGTGTTTGGGATAAGAGTTAGCCCGAGCACGGGAAACGAGGAACGTCTCGTACTCCAAGTGACGGAACGTGTCTCAATTCCCTATCGCCGACACTCCGGATTACCCATGATGGAGTTTAGGTCTTGTTGTATTTTCATGTGCATTCATTTCATATTGAGTCGTGCAATTCGACTCCTCAGCCATCATGCATCGATATGCGTGATTGGTGGCATGAAGATCGAGGACTACGCTCCCTGAAGAGTAGTCATGCATACATATGTGAAAATACTTTGCCATGCCTCTTTCTTGCTCTCTGTTGCAGCAAATCAGAAATCAGCAGCTTTCTAAAGCCTTGCACAGCATTCCGGCATTAATTGCAAACAGAGGCAAATCGGGGCATCGCAATGGATTTTCGCGCCAGGCAATTCAAGCATGCATCATTCCACCATTCGGAACAGAGCTGGGGCAGTCTATAGGCTTACATGCTAGTTTATCGCTTTCCTAGTTAATTTGTTAATTAATTAGGGTTTTGTAATATTTAATTATCCATTCCGGACTGTAACTATTTATTCAGACTGTATTATTCTTTTGGACCCTCCGAGCGAGGGCAATGTTGTAATAAGTGTGCGTGAGTGTGATGTATGTTTTCCAATCCCACGTCTTTCTCCCTTTTATTTATCAGCTTATGATGGTCAGATTAGGGCATGTTTCAATTAGCATACAGTATGATAGCATGTTTACATACATTCATCTGCCTTACATGCACTGGGCTCGGCGCATCATACTAACTGCATGTGTATTTCAATTTCAAGTTGAATATTTGTTAGTTGTAGCATTTCACATGCCATCTTTAGAATAGCCGAGCCTATCTTAGTTGCATTTTGCATGTGTTGCATTAAGCATTTCTGTATAGTTAGGATCATGCATGGATTTCTAACATAGCTTCTGTTTTGGCTTGGAGTACTAGGTAAGCTTTTATGCTTTAGCATCCTTACATGCGTATGAGTGACTGCCATGATAGCATGCTTACCATGAGGCTATTTGCTTATATGATATACCTGCCTGAATGCCTGTGGGTGAAGGTTGGGTTATTTGGATTGGAATAATTCATCAATTGTGAGTTTTAAGCCCACTTGAGAGTGGCAAATCATCATGTTTTCTAAGCCCACCTGAGGGTGGCAAATCCACATTTTAGCCTGCTTACGAGCAGTACCATCAAACCATTTTCAAATAAACAAACATGAAATGTTTTGTTCCAATTCAGGCGACCCAGTCTATACTTGTATGCTGTGCGCATCACATAGTAAATCTAGGCTAATAACCGGAATAAGAACGCATAATGTTTTCAAAACTAGATATCATGGTTAGTAGAGGCCGATCTTTGATCGGGCGAGCGGGGGTGCTCACGAAGTGACCTTCCCCAATCGTACCCAAGTTCCCAAGCCGAGGCAACTTTGGTGATGATGGACACGTGGCCTTAGGCAACGAGTCAGGGTTTCCTAAATTTTCCAAAAGAAAATATTTAGGTGGCGACTCTGTATCTGGCAAAGCAGTCCATGTTTGGCACTTCTTTCAAAAAATCTGTTTTCAAAAACGATTTGCCAGATTTGGACTCTTTGATGATTTCATCGGTCTTGCATTGCACTCTGCGAGATTAGATACAGGACCGTGACATTGAGTCCTGAACTATAGTGAGCCCAATGAACAAAACGGGGAGGATCTCCTCTCGGGGCGTTCAGGGACGTCTACAGTTTCTGGCGACTCTGCTGGGGAATTTAGAGAACTTGACTCGAACTCATGATATCTTGTTTTGATTACACTTATGTGTTTCTTTGCATTGCATTTGCATTGGTGCGCTTAGGACACCGTGTTTGCCATCTGCTATTCCTGAACGGTTTGCCGGAGGCTTGCTTCGAGAAGCATGCCATAAGGCTAACCGGTTACGGGCTCTGCCAGTATGGGAGCACAAACCCCGGTTTTACCGGGGCACCCTTTTTGACCATTCGACCTAGTGCATATTCGGAATCCATAGTGACCATTCCAAACTAGGACAGGTTGCTTACCCGTTTATAGGTTGTTTGAAGCCGCTGCGTGCGTAGTGAAACCCTAGTTCCTAACAAAATAGGACAGGGAAACCTTACCCCAACATAGGGGCGTTTTGGCTCTTACTTGTTTGTTATGTTCTTTTAGAGTGTGTCTCTATACGAATGCATGTATCAGTTTACAAGTTTGGGCATCAGGCCTGCGGGCACCAATTTAGTATTTCTGGGTATCAAGCCTACGGGCACCAGTTCAGTATTTCTGGGTATCAAGCCTGCGGGCACCAGTTCAGTTTTTTTGGAATCAGTTATCTGCGGGTATCAGATTCAGCTTCAGGGACAGTGATTTAGGAGTAGTGATTTGGGAATAATGATCGGTCTTTGAGAACAGTGTATCAATTGCGTGTTAATTATACCCGACTGTGTGTTGTGTTTATTTACGTTGTTATACTGTCCGTTTGTCTGCTCGTTTTTTTCCTTATTATTGCTTTATTTATCTTTTTGCTAGGGTAGTTAGCACAATTGCTCCAGACCAAGCAGATATTCCCCAAGCACTCTGGACAAGAGGTCGCCGACTTAATCGATCTGAGGATCTGGTCGACGGACAACCAGTGTTTCGCTCTCTACCCCCGGTTATCAGACGGAGGCTAAGAAGATGTAGTGTATCTGAGCAAAGGTTACCAGAGCAGCGGATTACCCCACCAGTGGACAGTCGGATTGAGATCCTAATTATTGCTATAGAGATAGACCTGCCAGTAGTTCAGACAAATCAGAGCAGTATGGCAGGACCGACAGGAGTTGAGGAAATGATGCATCAGATGTAGGACACCATGAGAGCCATACAGCAGGATGCTGTTCGCCGAGATGAGTTTGCCAAACAACAGGCCGAGATCATGGCCCAGCAGGCAGAGCTAATTTCCAGGTTACAACAACAAACTGGGGCATCTGCTTCACACCCAGTTCCTCCCCCACCAGGAATCCCAGCACCCGAGAAGGCACCAAATGTCTAGGCAATACGGACATACCAATGGGGCCAGCTCTGCCCCAAATTCTGCCCTAGTTATCTAAGGCACCTACGTCTGTCAATCAACCGGACTCTCCCTTCGAGTTCGAGGTAGACCATACAGCACTGAAATTAAGCAAGCTTAAGAAGTTGTTCAAGAAATCCCAAGGGGTAAAGGCTATCCCAGATATCGAGGATGGATATACCGACGTGGCTGTGACGCTGCCGGATAGGTTCAAAATGCCGCAAATTGATCGTTTCGACGGATCTAGAGACCCCATGGTGCATCTCTAGCTATTTTCAAATATACTACGGCCAATGGGCCTCACCAGACCACAAAAGCTTTCACTATTCGGCCGGACCCTGTCGGGTGTGGCCGCTATCTGGTATGCGAAATTAGAGGATGATGTCAAGTGGAGTTGGGATGAAATGGCCGAGGCCTTTGTCGCACAATACTCTTACAATACCCAAATCGAGATTACGACCCGAGATCTCGAAACAACAAGGCAGGAGCCTAAGGAGAGCTTCTCGGAATTCGTAACTCGGTGGAGGGCGAAGGCTTCGATGATGACCCTGAGGCCTACCGACAAAGACCAAATCAGGATGATTGTGCGCAATCTCCAGCCAAAACTGATACAAAAAATGATTGTGCTTCCCTTTCCCACTTTTTCAGATCTACATGAAATAAGGGTACAAATTGAAGATGCAATGAAACAGGGTCTGATTGACCAAGATAGAGAGCAACCCCGAAGAACTTTCAACCGCAACAATAACACAGGCACCAGCAATGCTACAAATGCTAGAGCTTTAGAAGTAAGCGTGGTCACCACCATCCCCCCTCCCCTTCCAAGAACCATGGCAGCTACACCTTTCTCCGGCGCGTTCGGAAGTAACACACAAACCACTCGATTCCAACCCAGAGGCCAAAGAACCTTCACCCCACTGTATATGCCCCTGTCCAAGGCTCTAGGGGTATTAATCACGAAAGGGCACTTGAAGCCCCTAGAGCCAAGGCCATTGTCAAATCCACTCCCTCCTTCTCATAACCCGGCAAAATACTGCGCATATCACCAACAACATGGTCACGACACTGACCAATGTTATAGATTGCGCCATGAGATTCAAGACCTCATTGACAAGCAGGTGATTGTACCTCCAGAAAAACCCAATGTCACAACAAACCCTCTCCCACCATACAACCAAGCTCCACCTCCCAAAATAATCAACTTCATCCAGACTGGGGTCGTTTCTTACGATCCCAGCATATATATCACTCCTTCCCACCTACCTAAGCCGAAGATGCTCCTTCTTGACTGCACTGACTCTTTGTGCATGTTGGACATCTCCATAACCCAACCCGAGCCAATGGTGGTGACTAGCAAAGATAGAACAGAGGAGGATGGAATTGTTCAATCAGGGTTTGAGCAGTCTGGAAGTGTCGCTGGGGAAGCCTACGATCCGAGTAACTACATTCTGCCAGCAGGCCAGCTTGAGCCTAATATTGAATTGCCAGAGAGGGCAGAGATGTGTGTGATCCGAGGAGACATATTCGAGCAGGGGACAGATGGTTTGACGGTTGTGGAAGAGGACTTGGCCAACCTCCAGTTTTTCAACGATCAAGATCCAAGAGACGTGGCAGTCGACTAGTTTGATTATGAGGAATCAGCAGAGGCTACTGGGTGGCTTGATGACTTGCCAGATGTTGTTGACAAAGCTCAATTAGAACAGGGCCCGGCAAGGGCAAATATATCAGTGGTGGCCGGAAGGGCCGGAAATCAGAATGAATCGTCGGAGAGCGCCGGTGCTAAGAATTCCGCTCGAGACTTGGGCATTATGAATGTGGGAATTGTTGAACAACCAGCTATACAGACGCAGCTAGAACAAGAAAGGTTTGAGGATGTCGAGAGAATTAGGAAAGCTAAGGGGACTGAGAGTGTTGTGTGCACGAAGATAGAGAATGCTGCGAGCATATGGACGGAGAATACTGCGAGTGCAATTGAACCGGAGACAGACAGGTGTCTGTTGGCTGCCGACGGAATGTGGTGGAAAGACAATGATTTATGTCTTGCCCACACGGATGAGGATTGGGGGATTAATTAGCCAGATGATACCTGGTATATCGGTGAGATCGATCATATGACGAGAAGCGGACGGTATTTCAAGCCCCCGCACCTAGACCAGCCAGAGGCATTTGGGAAAGATAAGGAAGCTGAGAGACAGAAAGAGAAGCAATTCGAAGAAGAGGCTGTACTGACGCAATTAAAGAAGATACAAGCAGACATCTCCATCTGGGGACTGCTTATGGCATCGCGAGTGCATCGACAACCTGTCTTATCGGCCATGAACAAGGCCAAGCTCTCTATAGACACCACGCCCGAACAGCTGGTGGGCTTAGTTTTTCCGAGAGGAGCTACCCCGATGTTGACCTTTTCTGACAAAGAACTGCCACCTGAGCGTGCGAACCATAACAAGCCACTCTACATCTCAATGGAGTGCAAAAATAAATGGATACCCGTGGAGCTTGTCGACACAAGGTCCGCCATCATGTATGTCCAGCGAGGACTGCCTAAGCAATTGGCTTGAAGACCGTGGACTTCGTGCCAATAGCCCAGGTGATTCGGGCATACGACAACACAAGCAGAGAAGTCATGGGGACAGCAAAAATTCAGACCGAGGTTGGGCCGGGACAGCATGAAATTGATTTTCACATCCTAGAGGTTCCCGCCACTTTCAATCTGCTCTTGGGGCGGCCGTGGCTGCATCAAGTGAAGGCAGTTTCTTCTACCTTGCATCAAATGGGGAAATACCCCCATGGAAAGGGAGTAGCCATTGTTTTTGGGAATTCATCGATCCATCCACCGCCGGAAGTATCTACGCCAGTCTTGGAAATTGAGCACGGTATAGAGGATGTGTTCTTATCCGGTTTTACCCTAGCTGAGGCTCGGGTCGTGCAGAATATCTTAGCTATTAATGAGGGGGTATATGTCAGTGCTCAATCGGTATACCTCATGAATAAGCTTCAACATATCCTCGGGATAGGATTGGGAAAGAGCGGCCAGAAGGGCATCGCAACATCGGCCGAGGTGCCACATAACCCACATACCTTTGGCTTGGGTTATCTGCCCACCAAAGAGGATTGGATAAGGAAGGGTAAGGAGATGGCTGGGAGAGCCAGAGCGAAGAAGGCGGGGAAGCCTTTTGACTTAATGCACCGGCCCATTTAGGGTACCCTAAACAGACGCTTCGTCCGGGAGGAGGAAGACTTTCCATTCTGTGGCTTCCCAGAGCCGTGGCTGAATGCAGAGAGGAAGCGCGTGCCGGGGTTTGAGATCTTCTTTGACCTGCAGTTACCCAGGGATGACGTTGCCGAAGAGCAAACAAACCCGTTAGCTGAGGTTGAGCGAAACAAGAAAGAGGAGTCTGAGGACGCCGAAAGTGAAATGGGGGTAACACTGGCATGTCTACTTTCAGATCCTCTAATTGAACAGAAGTGCTTGGGAGATAACTTCTTGGTATGCATGATCGGGAATGGAACAGCTGCGGGCCTACCAGCAAACATTTTGGATGCATCTATCGCACACTCTCTTATTTGGCAATATGAAGAGGGATTTTTGTCCAGCAGCACCGGGTCAAGTAGTGAGCCGGAATCTGATTCCACCGAATCTTGTGAGTTGGAATCAGGTTCCAGCTCGACCAAGTCTGAGTCTGGTAATCCTGGGGATGATAACCCGGATGCCACAGCCTTGTCCAGGTCGTCTTTTTCTTTCTCTTTTGAGTCTGTTGTAACCGAAAAATTGGACGATTTAGATGTGCTTAATCAGAATCAAGTAGCTGTGGTTTCTAAGTACTTTTCTGTGCCCTTGATTTATTGCATTAACTCAGGCCTTTAAAATTTTGATGAAAACGACGAGGAAGAAATTCCTCCGATTTTGCAATGCTTAATTGAACAAGAGCAAGAAAGATTTGTTAAACCCTTAATGGATGAAATCACTACCGTGAATGTCGGTACTGAGGAGGACCCGCGGCTGGTCCAAATCGGGTCCACGTTGTCTTCGGAGGAACGCGAGCGCTTGGTCGCTTTATTAAAAGATTTCAAAGATGTTTTTGCGTGGTCCTACGAAGACATGCCTGGAATCGATCCTGAGATCGTACAGCACCGGATCCCTCTTGACCCCAAGGCTCGACCAGTTAAACAAAAACTCAGAAGGATCCGCCCGGACTGGGCTCTCAAGATTAAGGAAGAAGTCACCAAGCAAATTGACGCAGGTTTCCTGCAGGTATCCGAACACCCGACCTGGTTGGCTAACATCGTTCCAGTGCCGAAGAAGGATGGTAGGATCCGAGTATGTGTGGATTTTAGGGATTTGAACAGAGCTAGTCCGAAGGACGACTTTCCCTTGCCGCACATTGATGAGTTAGTGGACTTCACAACGGGACATGCTTTGCTTTCGTTTATGGATGGCTTCTCGGGCTACAACCAGATAGTGATGGCACCTAAAGACCGAGAAAAGACTGCCTTCACCACCCCGTGGGGGACATACTGTTACAAAGTAATGCCATTTGGGTTGAAGAATGCTAGAGCTACATATCAACGGGCCGCGACAACAATATTGCACGACATGATTCACAAAGAGGTTGAGGTGTATGTGGACGACATGATTGTCAAGTCCAAAGAAAAAAAGGGCCACTACACCGCCTTGCAAAAATTCTTTCAAAGGATCAGAGAATTCCGGTTGCAGCTGAATCCTCAGAAGTGTACATTTGGTGTCACAGCAGAAAAAATGCTAGGGTTTCTTATTACACAGAGAGGTATCGAAGTCGACCCTTCCAAGATCAAGGCCATCCTAGAAATGCCACCACCAAGGACTGAAAAAGAGGTGCGAGGCTTTCTTGGTAAAGTGCAATTCATAAGATGGTTTATCTCAAAATTAACCTTGACTTGTGAACCACTTTTTGGTCTCCTGAAGAAAGGAATAAAATTCCAGTGGGACAGCCGATGCCAAGCTGCTTTTGAAAAGATCAAGGAATATTTACAGAACCCACCTGTGTTGTCACCACCAGAACTAGAAAGACCGTTGATATTGTACCTTTCAGTAACTGAGACCACAATGGGCTGCATGCTCGCGCAAGAGTCAAAGGACAAAGTAGAAAGGGCCATCTATTATCTGAGCAAGAAGATGCTGGAGTATGAGACTCGCTACACACCATTGGAGAAGGCTTGCTTAGCCTTGGTATGGGCTACCAGGAAGCTGCGGCACTACCTGTTAGGTCACTCTGTAATGTTGGTTTCGAGATTAGATCCCATTAAATATCTTTTCGAGAAACCGGCACTTACGGGTAGGCTAGCTCGTTGGTTGTTGTTGCTTTCCGAATTCGATCTAAAATATGTGACGCGCAAGTCGGTCAAGGGAAGAGCAGTTGCAGAATTCTTAGCCGATCATCCAGTGGAAGGGGGTGAAGCAGTTGAGTATTTATTCCCAGATGAGGCCATTTTTCATATCGACGACGAGTTTTGGACGATGTATTTCGACGGAGCGTCCAACCAGTATAGGTATGGAATAGGAGTGTTACTGATAGCACCCGACAATTGCCGTATCCTTTTAGCATTCAAGCTCCGGTTCAAAGTCTCAAACAACGAAGCAGAGTATAAGGCATGCATTGCCGGTCTAGAAGTAGCCCTGGAACTAGGGGCAAAACGGTTGGACGTCATCGGGGACTCGAACCTTGTTGTGTCTCAAGCGAAAGGAGATTGGAAAGTCAAAGAAGAAAAGATTATGATGTATCATCAGGCCCTGGATTTGTTAATTCCTCGATTTGAGAAGCTAAACTTCGCTCATCTAGCAAGAGAGAACAACAGGTTCGCAAATTCACTAGCAACTCTATCTTCCATGATAGACATCCCATTTGGAGTCCGGATGCGTCCAGTCATTACTGACCAGAAATTTGGGCCAGCTTATGAGTCAATTGCTACTATAGACGAGGTTCAAGATGAGAACCCCTGGTATTACGACATTTGGAACTTCTTGGAGAAAGAGGCGTATCCACTAGGGGCAAATGTCAAGGATAAAAGGGCAATCAGAAGAATGGCCGTTCAATTCATCATCTGCGGAGGTAAATTATATAAGAGAGGTCATCTGGGAATGCATAAGCTATGCGTTGAAGCTGAAGAATCAAAACGCCTGATGGAGGCTATCCATGAAGGAGAATGTGGAGCACATATGAACGGGGTAATGCTGGCACGGAAGATCCTCAGACAGGGTTACTACTGGTCCACCATGGAGGAGGATTGTATCGGCTTTGTTCGGCGATGCCACAAATGTCAGATCCATGCAAACCGCATGAACATCCCGCCGTCGAAGTTGTACAATATGACTTCGCCATGGCCATTTTCAGTTTGGGGAATCGATGTGATCAGGGCTGTCACTCCGAAAGGGTCTAACGGGCATGAGTTCATCCTAGTCGCGATAGATTATTTTACGAAGTGGGTTGAGGTCCAATCCTATGCGGTGTTGAAGGCGTCACATGTTACAAAATTCATTAGAAACAATATCATCTGTCGTTATGGGGTCCCAAACGAGGTCATTTTAGATAATGGTTCCCACTTCAAGAAGGAAGTGATTGACTTGTTGGAGAAATACAACGTGGCTTTTCATAAGTCGTCTACATATCGGCCGCAAACCAATGGAGTGGTTGAGGCCGCCAACAAGAATATCAAACACATATTGCAGAAGATGGTGGAAACCTACCGGGATTGGCCAGACAAGCTGCCGTTTACTCTGTGGGGGTACCAGACTTCAATTAGAACTTCTACTGGGGCGACTCCGTATTCATTAGTTTATGGGATAGAGGCCGTTCTACCTATTGAAATTGAGGTTCCGTCTTTGCGAGTGCTAGCTGAGTGTCAGATAGCCGAAGTAGACTGGCAACAGAGCAAATTTGAAGAACTCATGCTTTTTGACGAGCGCAGACTAAAAGTACTGTACCATGTTCAAGGCTATCAGCGCAGAATTGCCCGGGCTTTCAACAAAAAAGTTAAGTCCAGAAATCTAAAAGAAGGAGATTTGGTGCTCAAGGACAACCGAGCTCCCATCCACGACCCAAGGGGCAAGTTCAGACCCAATTGGACGGGTCCCTACATCATTAAAGCTATCTGGTCAGGTGAAGCTGTGGTTCTAATGGACCTAGATGGTTTGGAGTTCTCGCAACCGATCAACATGGACAAGTTGAAGAAATATTATCCCTGAGAGGCTCGCTAGGCCGAAAACCCGCAAAGGGCGACCTAGGCAAAAGTTAGAGCATTGAAAAATTAGAAACTATAAAAACTGAGCTCGCAAGGTTGAAAACCCGCAAAGGGCGGCCTTGGCAAAAGTTAGAGCGTAAAAGGAGAGTGAAAATACTCGAGTGAACCTAAGCCTGAACTACGTAAAGCTTGATTCCCATCTTTGGGATACGTAGGCAACTTCATCCTGAAGTTCAGCCATAAACTTTTCCCCGATCAACTTCGTCCATTTGATCATCTCGGCCATCTTTGTCTACTTAGCATTCAAGAGTTCGATTATGATCTCCGGTGCAGTGCTCTTCAGACTAGGGGCAACTTTCCGTTGCTACGCAGTGCTGCGGTGCTCTTCAGACTAGGGGCAACTTTCCAGTTGCTGGGATCCAGGGTTGTGCATCTCAGTGACAAATCTCAGGCATGTCCAGTTCTGATCCATATCGAAAATGGTTTTGCAAAGTTTTAATAAAAGTTGACTTTGTTCAAAATTAATCTTTTTACAACTTAGACCATTTTTGGACCAAAGCGGAAAATTTTCAGTACCTACAACCTTCAATTTCATTGATTTCAATACAGAGTTCTCCTGCTCTTGCATACAAATTGAAGTTGCTTTTTATTACAATCATAAAGAAAACTTGAAAGTTCTAATAAAGCAATAAATCCGAGGCATAGCTAAGTCAGGTGTTCCTGCGCCCCCTTCCAGAGCTGGTCGAAGCCTCTGATGCCAAAGTAGGCCCTTCATGTGCCTCTTCATTGAGCCAATCCAAGCACTCATCAGACAAGGTGCAACTGAAAGTGGGAGCAGGGGCCAGGAGCTCTCTAGTCCTCCATGCTGTGGCATACCGGGCAAGCTGTGCACCTCGAACCGGGAACGCAGCAGGATACTCTATCCCCTCTGGCGGGCAAGTCTGATCATGGCCGAACTGGCGCCGGAACCAGAACGGAAAGTAAAACACACAATGAGTTAGACCAATCAACTGGATCTCGGTCTGCCGGGACATGCTATAGCTCATTGCTGGGAGATTGAGCCAAGGACAGCGCCAAGCAATGCCATCTGCAGACAAATTGCACATCCATTCGAACCACCATCCCTCATCAAGGGCATCAACTAGTCGTTGTCGGAAGAAGTAGCCGCAAGCTGAGTAGGCTGGGCAAGAGTCCACAACCTGCAATTTATCCATCAACCATACCTGGGAAGAGATGAAAAATGAGAGAATAAAGAATAGAGAGATGTACGATGAGAGAAAAGTAAGAAAAGGGTTTTGTGAGAAAAACCGAGCCTGAGGGCCGAGTGATGTGAGCAATATATATGTGAGAAATTGTGGGAAACATTACCTGCAGCAGTAATGGACTCCCCGTGAATCTGGTCGTCTCTCGGCAATAGAAAGCATCCAAGCCCATCAACGTCTCAGCCAATGTCATGGCAATGCAGCTCTTTCCTTCTTTCAACCCTTGAGCAACTTCAATCAGATGGATGCTAGATCCGCTAAAACCCGGGGCAAGAAAAAAGTGAGATAGCATACACAAGCAAAGGGCGTGTTGCCGAAAACCTTGCCAATGATGGTCGCCGCGGTTATCGGCATCAGAGAAACGATGAACCAAGCCGAGGATATCCAGCCCCCCGTTACAGATCAAAGACAGAGCATCGTGCATGGTGAGCCCACACATCTGTCCTAAAGCTTGGGCGTGACCAAAGCGAAGTTGGGACAAAATCTCTTCATGGCACTCAGATTCCATCAAAACTTGAAAATCTTCGAAGGTTGGACACATCCCTTGCCTGCCGAAGCTGAAGACGTGTGTTACCAGATTCCAAAACCTCGCCGCGGCATGAAGGAACGGAATGTGCAGCAAAGTACAGCTCAGCGTGAATAGTGCATTCAAGCCGAAATCCCGAAAGTTCAACTTTTTCGAGCCATCTAGAGAAGCAATCCAAGCTGTGAGATTTTGGGTGAGAAATGCTTCCATTTTGGTACAAAACTAAGATGAAATGAGAGAACCACGAGGCTGGAGTTTTTAAAGAGGATAAGGCACTATTCGGAGGACACATGTCGAAAATTTGGTGGTTGTCAAGCTAGATGGCCGGCCGGCCACCTTTTCTGGCAGGCCGACCACCCCTCTCCCCTCTGTAGACACCCCATTTTGATCGACCTTGAGACTCAGACGTCACCAGTTGAGCACTCAGTGATATTGCATATTGTGCTCGTTCAGAAGTTTCAGAGTCTCGGCTGCGAGCCTTGCCTCCGGACTTCCGGACTCTTTTGTGCTTTGCCTCGGTTTGCGAACCAGGTTCCGTTTTCTCTGTTTTCTCTTCCCGAAGGGAGGGAGAGGTCTCGTAGATCATCTCTCAGTGGCCGTAGACTACGTTTCGTGGTCGTAGGCCGTTTTGCCCGTTTGGAGTCCGGTTTCCGATTTTTCGGAGCCGTTGGCCGTGTGCCTCGGTTCGGGACCGCTTAACCACCTCCGTTTGTTCCAGTTTTTGGCATGCATCTTATTTACTCCATTTTGAGGGACACTGTGGTCCGAGAGACCAACTTCGTGGTCGGACACCACTTCCGGTGCCTAACAGCCCACTTTCGGGGGCCCGAACTGCGTATTTTGGCTCCCGAACCTTCATTCTGCATTTTTGGGCTCCGACCTAAACTTGAGTTAGTCATATTTTGAGGTCCTTTTCATATTTGATTAAGGACCTTTTGCTGTTTGAGATCTCCTACTGCCACTTGCTTCTTTACCCCTCTTTTAGGCCTTTTCTTGCATGATAGTTTAGGCCTACTTGTATTTATTTTTGTGGCTTCTCATAAACTACAAAGTGTCTTATTTTGAGCCCTTCTTCAACTTTATTGAAGGACTCTCTTTGGTTTGAGATCTCCTACTATCACTTCCCCATTTATCTCCTTTTTAGGCCAATTTTGGGGGGAAATTTGAATTTCATTTCCCCCTCATTTTTCCCCCTCTTTTCCACCCTCTTGTGTCTATAAAACCAGACCCTCCAGCTCTGTTTTGAAGGACACAAAAAAATTGTTTGAAGCATTATACACACAACCTCCCTCTCTCTCTCTTCCAAGCTCCAAAACCCTTTGTTCTTGGACCATTTTTACACTACAACCCCTAGCCTATCACCTCCATTACTCATTTCAGTACCTTGGAGGACATTTGAAGAGGTTGAAAGCTCAGATTTTCGGACTAAAAGCTGTTGGAAAGTTGTTCTTCAAGGGTGAGTCCCTATTTCCCTTAAACTTGCACTTTTTTGCATGATTGTTTAGCTTTACTTGCAAGTATTTTTGGACTTCGATCCAAACTGAAAAAGATCATATTTTGAGGTCATCTTCATGTTTGATTAAGAACTTTTTCCTGTTTGAAGTCTTCTTCTCCCCCTTTGTTCTTTACCTCTCTTTTAGGGCCTATTCTTGCATGATATTTTAGCCCTATTTTTAAGCATTTCTGGGCTCCGAGCTAAACTGTGAAGTGGCTTATTTTGAGCCCTTCTTCAACATTGTTGAAGGGCTCATCACTTTTTTTGGCTTCCATGTGCCACTTGCCTTTATATCTCTCTTTTGGCCATATTTTTGCATGATTTGTTAGCCTCTTATGCTTCTATTTTTGGGCTTTGGTCCGAACTATAAATGGCCTTATTTTGACCCCCTCTTCATGTTTTATTAAGGGCCTTTCACTGTTTGAGGCATCCTTTTTATACTTTGTGTTATAGCTCTCTTTTTGGCCTTATTTTGCATAGCATTTTGAGCATGCTTGTGCACTGTTTTGGGTCTGATCATAAACTGTAAAATGTCATTTTTTGGGTCCCTCTTCAACATTTTAGAAGGGCCCTTCTCTGTTTTGGGTCAGCAGATGTCACTTGCTTCATTAGCTTGCTTTCGGGGCCATTTTTGCATGCTAGTTTAGCCCCATTTGCATTTGCTGTTTGATCTTGCTTAGAACTGTAAATGTGCTTATTTTTGGGCTGTCTTGACTCTTTATTTACATTCCATGTTCAAATAGTGCATGTTTTGCATAACTATAGGCCATTGCACTTGCCTAATTTTGCATTTCGGGTACCATTTCATGCATCGAGTGCCATGTTTCCATGATCCGGGGCTGTTTTGCATCATATTTCGCTTCTGAAATTTGCATGTTTGCATACCATATTCCCTGTTTTGCCATGTCTTGTTAGAGTGGCATTTGGTGCCTTAGGGTCGGTCCTCGGTTTGCGTGCACGCGTGCACACATCTCGAGTTGTCTCATTTTCATCTCATGGCCTCTTATGTGAGTGTGGATGAGGTCCACTCATGTTGGTGTAAGTCCATTGCGCATTGTGTATGCCATTTCATTTCATAGCATTGCGTATGCTAGGTTGTATGTTAGCGCATTGTGTATGCCATGTTATCTCGTGCATCGTGTATGTCATTTCATAGCATTGTGCATGCTAGGTTGTATATTAGTTGCATTTCATGCATATCATGCATATTGCATCGTGCTTCGGATAGGAGTTAGCCCGAGCACGGGAAACGAGGGACGTTTCGTACTTCGAGTGACGGAACGTGTCTCAACTCCCAGTCACCGACACTCTAGATTATCCATGATGGAGTTAGGTTTTAGTTGAGTTTTCATGTGCATTCATTCTATATTGAGTAATGCAAATCGACTCCTCGGCCATCATGCATCGATATGCGTGATTGGTGGCACGAGGATCGAGGCATGCATACATCTGTGAAAATACATTGCTATGCCCCTCTCCTGCTCTCTGTTGCAGCAAATCAAGAATCAGCAGTCTTCAGGGATTGGCGCGCTTTCCAAGAATAATTGCAAAACAGAGGCTAATTGGGGCATCCCAGTGAATTTCCGCGCAAGGCAGCTCAAACATACATCATTCAGAAGAGTCAAGGCAGTCCCTGGCTTACATGCCAGTTTATTATTTTTCTTAGTTAATTTGTAAATTAATTAGGAATTTGTATTTATTTGGACTGTATTATCGGGACTGTATTATTTGGACTGTACTATTTATTCGGACCCTCTGCGCGAGGGCGTAATTGTAATAAGTGTGCGTGCGTGTGATGTATGTCTTCCAACCCCACGTCTTTCTTCCCTTTTATTTACCTGCTTATGAGGGTTAGATTAGGACATGCTTAAATTAGCATACAGTATGACAGCATGTTTGCATCATTCATCTGTTTTGCATGCACCGGGCTCGGCGCATCATATTAACTGCATTGTATTTTCAATTTCAAGTTGAATACATGTTAGCTATAGCATTCCATATGCCATGTTTAGAATAGCCGAGCCTGCTATAGTTGCATTCTTACATGTGTTGCATTAGGCATTTCAGCATATTTACGATCATGCATGGATTTCTAATTAGCTTTTGTTTTGGCTTGGAGTACTCGGTGAGTTTTATGCTTTAGCATCCTTGCATGCGTGTGAGTGACTGCCATGATAGCATGCTTACCATGAGGCTAATTGCTTATGTGATATATCTGCCTGAATGCCTGTGGGCGAAGGTTGGGTTATTTGGATTGGAACAATTCATCAAATGTGTGTTTTAAGCCCACTAGATAGTGGCAAAATCATGTTTTCTAAGCCCACCCGAGGGTGGCAAATCCACGTCTTAGCCTACTTGCGAGTAGCACCATCAAACCATTTTCAAACAAACAAACATGAAATGTTTTGTTCCAAATCAGGCGATCCAGTCTATACTTGTATGCTGTGCGCATCACATAATAAATCTAGGCTAATAACCGGAATAAGAACGCATAGTGTTTTCAAAAATAGATATCATGGTTAGTAGAGGCCGATCTTTGATCGGGCGAGTGGGGGTGCTCACGAAGTGACCTTCCCCAATCGTACCCAAGTTCCCGAGCCGAGGCAACTTTGGTGATGACGGACACGTGGCCTTAGGCAAACGAGTCAGGGTTTCCTAAATTTCCCCAAAATAAAATATTTAGGTGGCGACTCTGTATCTGGCAAAGCAGTCCATGTTTGGCACTTCTTTCAAAATCTGTTTTCTCAAAACAATTTGCCGGATTTGGACTCTTTGGTTCAGATTAAGAACCGTGACGATTTGAGAGTCTGAACTGTAGTGAGCCCAATATCGAACGGAACGGGGGGGGACTCACCCTCCCGGGGCATTCGGGGACGTCTACAGTTTCTAGTGACTCTGCTGGGGAGTTAGAGAACTTGACTCGAACTCATGATATCTTGTTTTGACTACACTTATGTGTTTCTTTGCATTGCATTTGCATTGGTGCGCCTAGGACACCGTGTTTGCCATCTGCTATTCCTGAACGGTTTGCCGGAGGCTTGTCTTGTCAAGACATGACCATAAGGCTGACCGGTTGTGGGCTCTGCCAGTATGGGAACACAAACCTCGGTTTTACCGAGGCACCCTTTTGACCATTCGACCTAGTGCATATTCAGAATCCATAGTGACCATTCCAAACTAGGACAGGTTGCTTACCCAATTGTAGGTTGTTTGAAACCGCTGCGTGCGTAGTGAAACCCTAGCTCCTGACAAAATAGGACAGGGAAACCCTACCCCAACATAGGGGTGTTTTGGCTCTCACTTGCTTGTTATGTGCTTTTAGAGTGCGTCTCTATAGGAATGCATGAATCAGTCTACAAGTTTGGGCATCAGGCCTGCGGGCATCAGTATCTGGGAATCAGTTTTACCCAAGGGTATCAGATTTGAGGCAGAATTTTGGGGACAGAATTCAGTAGAGAGCACACTCATTCAACTAGGCTCATATCTGTTCAGGTGAAATCAGGCTGAGATGCTGCATGTTTTCCCTTTTGCTAGGTAGTCTTGGAACCATAGCTTCAGAAGGCTCCGATATCCCCCGGGTACATTGGATCCGTGTTGATAGACTTTGTCAGGTCGGAAATTCAGTTCAAGGGCAAATCAGTGTTCCTTCGCTGAGGTAAGGAAAAGGAAGGCCAGATAGGGTTCACTTTGTTCATCTGATCCGACAGTCACCAGTCACATCATCAGCAAACCGGCCATACTACTAACGACTGCTTTCGTCTGCGCCATGATGTACAAGATCTGTTTGACAACGGGGTCATCCCCGCACCAGGTCCTGCAAAGTCTATCGGCACTTGATCAGTGAACGTGTAGGGGATAATGTGATGTGATCCAGGGATGAACCACCTGCAGGCGGCGTTCAGTTTATTTTAGATATGGTGTATGGCACGCATTGTTTTGAGCATTTGTGAATGCTGGTTTTTGTACATTCTGACTTAGGTATTGGGTCAGTCTTGTTGTTTTGTTTTTGAGTCTCTCTTTTGTTTTGAGTCAGTCTCTTTTGTTTTGGGTTTGTCTTGTTGTATCGAGTCAGTCCTGTTGTATAGGAGTCGGGTGATCCCGGGGGCGTTACCTCATATATCACTATTTTGTTTTGTGTCTGTCTTTTCGCTTCCTTTTGAGTCTGTTTCTGCCGGGGAGCCAGTAACACTAGAAGATTTGAATGAAACAGCAGTGGTTTTTCATGCTTTTGTGCTTGCTTCTGCCGTGTGCCAGTTGTACCAGAAATTCCAAATGAGATGGCAGTATCTGACTAGAAGCTGTGTCTTTTCTGTGCCTTGAATTCATTGCATCGACCTAAGTTTTCCAAAACTTTTTGAACACTGCGGTGAAAACGAAGAGGAAGGAATTCTTCGAGTTTTGTAAAATTTTGATCAATTGAGAGAAAGAGAGGCGTGCTAAGCCCCTTAATGAATGAAATCATGCTTGTTAGCGTGAGTACTGAGAAGGACCTGGCTTGATCCAGACTGGTTTCACACTATCTTCAGCGCGAGCGATTTGTCGCTTTCTTAAAAATTTTCAAAAACAAAATGTTTTGCGCGGTCCTGCGAAGACTTATGTGGAATCGCTCTTGAGATTGTGCAGCTTAGGATCGCTCTCAGCCTCGAGACTTGAGCCCTTGCTTTCAAACCTTGACCTTGGATTCAGAGTGTTCAACGGTCAACTGCGCTATGAGGCCTGTGTGGCCAGATTTGAAACAGCCCTCGAACAAGAGGCAAGGAAGTCAAATCAAGAAGACCAGATGTCATCAGAAGAAGCTTGCAAAGCTAGAACAGAAACACCCCTCGAACTAGGGGCGAAAACGTCTGATGTGCTCGAAGAGCCGAAGATGGATCCTTCTGCAAATCGACATAACAGCCATTCTCCTGGATTCAGACGACTTCAGGATCTCAAAACCATTTGACATGGACAAAGCTACACTTTTACCCTTTGAGAGGCTCGCTGGGCCGAAAACCCGGAAGGGCAGTCCAGGCAAAAGTTAGAGCAAGAAAAAAAAAAGAAGAAGAAAAATGAAGAAAAATGCAAAGAAAAGAACAAAAAAAAAAGAAAATCAAAAAAGAAAAGAAATGAAAAGAAAAGAAAAGAAAAACAAAGCTCGCAAGGTCGAAAACCCGCAACAGGCACCTTGGCAAAAGATAGAGCATAAAAAGGAGAGGTTAAATACCCGAGTGTACCTTAACCTCGAACTACGTAAGGCTTGATTCCCATCTTTGGGATACGTAGGCAACTTCATTCTGAAGTCCAGCCGTAAAACAATTCAATTGTGTCCGTGCGATGGTTCTGGTAATCTTTGTCTTCTCTATATCTGAGGATTTGGTTGTGTTCGTCACTCTGAGAACTGCCAACAATGCGCTGCGGTGCCATCCAAACAAGGGGCAACTTTCCGTTGCCATTCAATGCGCCGCGGTGCCGTTCAAACAAGGGACAACTTTCCGTTGCCATGCAGTTCCTCTCAAGCAAAGGGCAATTTTCCTCCGAATCTGAAGTTGTGCATCTCAAGAGCGGGTTCCGTGCTCGTTGAGCAGTGGCCGTTTGCAAAAATAGTTTTTGAGAATTTTTAATGAAGTTGACTAATTTTCTCTCAAAAATTATTCCATTTTTCCAAAACTGGACCATTTCTTGGACCCCAAAAAGGGAAAATTTGCAGTGCTCACAGCCTAACTTGCATGATTTCAAATCAGAAAATCGAACAAGCGCATTAATCTAACTCTCATTTTGATCAAAATTGTTTTAGAAAGCCAAAACAAAAAAATGGTCAAATTGATGAACTAGGGGCACAGTTGAGTCAGGCTTCCTGTCTTTTCCTCGTTGTCAATGCATTTGCCAGAAAGGGCACTCTACTTGCCAAGAAGGGCACTCTACCTGCCAGAATAGGGCACAACTGAAGTTAACAACAAAGGGCTGAAAGCTCTCTCATCCTCCAAGCAGCGAGGTATCAAGCCAAGTGCAAAGCACGAACCGGAATGGGTCAAGATATTCCACTCCCTTATCTGGACAGATTTGATCACGTCCAAACTCCCCAACAGAGCATCGTCAACCGATGTCAGCTGCAGATTTGCTACACACCCAATTGTAGCGCAGCCCCTCTGTGGAAGAAACTCACTGTTGTGAACAAGAAGAAGAATCTATCGGAATGCTAGGGGCAAGAGCCCGCAACTTTCTGTTTGTCCATCAACCACCCAGGGGAGGGATAAAAAATGAGAGATTGAAGAATAGAGAGATGTGCGCTGAGAGAAAAAGTGAGGAAAGGGCTTTTTCAGAAAAACAGAGCCTGAGGGCCGAGTGATGTGAGAGACACAAATGAGAAAGGGTAGGAAACAATATCCGGAGAAACTGGCTCCTCGCGATCTAAGAGGTCTGTCGTCTTTGTGATACGTCTGTGTGTCGTGTCTTTTGTTTTGTTTGTCTCGATTCCTGCTTTGAGTCGTCCCGAGCGTGTCTCGTTGTGTTTAGGTTGTTTACCTTTTTGTCTTTCGTTGTTGAGTCTTTTTCGCTGTGTTCAGTCGTAGGCTCAATACCCGGTTAAGAACTCATTTCTTAATTTCAAAAAATAAAATCGTTTTGTGCTCAGAATGTCGTGTCGTTCTCCACATTTGTGTAAATCAGGATTGGTTCTTTCATAAAGCCGTGGGATTCAACCCAGGTCATGTGAAAACAGTAAAGCCAGGACCCATCTGAAGCTATGAAAGTTTCAGGCTACGAAGCAAAAGAAAAGAGGGAAAATTGGAGCATTTGAGTTTGTTTCAATTTCCATGATTATACTCTCCGTTATTATACTCCAGATGTACCTCTTCAGGCCTTGTCAATGCTCTGAAGTATGAGTGTGCCTCTACTTCCAAACTCAAGCCTACTTCAATGCCAGAATGGCAATCGAAGTGCTCCCTCAGAAAACCAGCCCCTGCCAAATGCATCTTAGCTGTGTTTACAATGAGTTCCTAGGAGACCAATTGCGACGGTGGAAACTAGAGTTCGGACGGCTATTGCCTAGAATGCAAAGGTTCGGAATTTTCGAGACTAAAGTCTGGTTTAAATACCCAGGGGTCTATCCTCGGCTTGAAATCTGTATGGCAGCCCCATAGATTGAGATAGCATGTGAATGCGTCTCGATTCTGGATACTGAATCAACCTAGTCTGTCACCCCGTTGGAGAATAGGGAAAGTTGTGAACATGGCCAGGAAGGAAAGGTAGTAACTGCGGTTTGGAAGTACAATCAAGAAAGTGCAAGAAGAACCCACTCTTTTCAGCTCAAAATGTTTCTGCGGAATTTTCAACTCATGTCTTCGATGTGTAACTCATCGTCAGTCGGCATGCACAAGGTGTATCCTTTTTGGAATGTATCGTGACCCCTCCGAGAGGTAAATCGGAGGTTGCGTTTGGAAATTGGTCTACTTAAGGCTTGTATTCCCTTGTTCGGTTTTTTTTGTTTCAAACGGGTGTTGTCACACGCGTTCCACTGGCATTGTTATGCTCGTTCGTTGCATTGTTATGCACATCTATCTAGCATTGTTATGCTCATTACTTGCATTGTTATGTACACTTCACCTGCATCGTTATGCACCTTTTTTACTTGCAATTGTCGTCTTTTCTCCTCTCGCATGCGGTGTGTTAGGACATCTTCAGTTTCGAACATTCGGACGAGTTCCGGTGTTCATTCATACCTTTTCTCTCTTGCATGTGATATGCTGAGAGGTTTTCTCTTGCGTATGATACGCTAAGAAATTTCCCTTTTCTCTCTTGCATGTGATATGCTGAGAGGTTTTCTCTTGCGTGTGATACGCTGAGAAATTTCCCTTTTCTCTCTTGCATGTGATATGCTGAGAGGTTTTCTCTTGCGTGTGATACGCTGAGAAATTTCCCTTTTCTCTCTTGCATGTGATATGCTGAGAGGTTTTCTCTTGCGTGTGATACGCTGAGAAATTTCCCTTTTCTCTCTTGCATGTGATATGCTGAGAGGTTTTCTCTTGCGTGTGATACGCTGAGAAATTTCCCTTTTCTCTCTTGCATGTGATATGTTGAGAGGTTTTCTCTTGCGTGTGATACGCTGAGAAATTTTCCTTTTCTCTCTTGCATGTGATATGCTGAGAGGTTTTCTCTTGCGTGTGATACGCTGAGAAATTTCCCTTTTCTCTCTTGCATGTGATATGCTGAGAGGTTTTCTCCTGCGCGTGATACACTGAGAAATTTTCCTTTTCTCTCTTGCATGTGATATTCTGAGAGGTTTTCTCTTGCGTGTGATACGTTGAGAAATTTATCTTTCCTCCCTTGCATGTGATATGCTGAGAGGTTTCCTCTTGCGTGTGATACACTGAGAAATTTTCCTTTTCTCTCTTGCAGGTGATATGCTGAGAGGTTTTCTCTTGCGTGTGATTACGCTGAGAAATTTGCCTTTCCTCTCTTGCGTGTGATACGCTGAGGAATTTGCCTTTCTTCTCTTGCGTGTGATACGCTGAGAAGTTTACCTTTCCTCTCTTGCGTGTGATACGCTAAGAGGTTTACCTTCTTCCTCTCCTATGTGTGATACGCAGAGAGATGTTGTGTGTAAGACTCCGGGTGTTCTCAATAGTCGCTTTTAGCCTTCTCCGCGTGAGACGCAGTGAGAATTGCATAATTTTCTTACATCCTTTCTGCATGAAATGTAGTTAGATTTGTATTCACTTGCTTAAAACTGTTGCATGGTATGCTTCATTACAGTTTTCTTTGCATGATCATAAGTTATGTTCAGCTTCTTGCATTGGCAGTTGCATTTTGCCCCTGCCTGCGAGCACATCTGTGTTATTTTTGTATGTTTGTCTAAGTCTTCGGCCTTGTCAAAAATTGGTCGTCTCTGGGCTTTGACATTCACTCCCATCACTTATGACTTTCGAGTTTTGTCAAAGAGGGGCAACTATAGACACCCCATTTTGACCGACCTTGAGACTCAGACGTCACCAGTTGAGCGCTCGGTGATATTGCATATTGTGCTCGTTCAGAAGTTTCAGAGTCTTGGCTGCGAGCCTTGCCTCCGGACTTCCGGACTCTTTTGTGCTTTGCCTCGATTTGTGAACCAGGTTCCGTTTTCTCTGTTTTCTCTTCCCGAAGGGAGGGAGAGATCTCGTAGATCATCTCTCAGTGGCCGTAGATTACGTTTCGTGGTCGTAGGCCGTTTTGCCCGTTTGGAGTCGGTTTCCGGTTTTTCGGAGCCGTTGGCCGTGTGCCTCAGTTCGGGACCGCTTAACCACCTCCGTTTGCTCTAGTTTTTGGCATGCATCTTATTTACTCCCTTTTGAGGGACACTGCGGTCCAAGAGACCAACTTCGTGGTCGGACACCACTTCCGGTGCCTAACAGCCCACTTTCGGGGCCCTAAACTGCGTGTTTTGGCTCCCGAACCTTCATTCTACATTTTTGGACTCTGACCCAAACTTGAGTTAGTCATATTTTGAGGTCCTTTTCATGTTTGATTATGGACCTTTTGCTGTTTGAGATCTCCTACTGCCACTTGCTTCTTTACCCCTCTTTTAGGCCTTTTCTTGCATGATAGTTTAGGCCTACTTGTATTTATTTTCGTGGCTTCTCATAAACTACAAAGTGTCTTATTTTGAGCCCCTCTTCAACTTTATTGATGGGCTCTCTTCGGTTTGAGATCTCCTACTATCACTTCCCCCTTTATCTCCCTTTTAGGCCAATTTTGGGGGGAAATTTGAATTTCATTTCCCCCTCCATTTTTCCCCCTCTTTTCCACCCTCTTGTGTCTATAAAACCAGACCCTCCAGCTCTATTTTGAAGGACACAAAAAAATTGTTTGAAGCATTATACACACAACCTCCCTCTCCCTCTCTTCCAAGCTCCAAAACCCTTTGTTCTTGGACCATTTTTACACTACAACCCCTAGCCTATCACCTCCATTACTCATTTCAGTACCTTAGAGGACATTTGAAGAGGTTGAAAGCTCAGATTTTTGGACTAAAAGCTGCTGGAAAGTTGTTCTTCAAGGGTGAGTCCCTATTTCCCTTAAACTTGCACTTTTTTGCATGATTGTTTAGCTTTACTTGCAAGTATTTTTGGATTTCGATCCAAACTGAAAAAGATCATATTTTGAGGTCATCTTAATGTTTGATTAAGAACTTTTTCCTGTTTGAAGTCTTCTTCTCCCCCTTTGTTCTTTACCTCTCTTTTAGGGCCTATTCTTGCATGATATTTTAGCCTTGTTTTTAAGCATTTCTGGGCTCCGAGCTAAACTGTGAAGTGGCTTATTTTGAGCCCTTCTTCAACATTGTTAAAGGGTTCATCACTTTTTTAGGCTTCCATGTGCCACTTGCCTTTATATCTCTCTTTTGGCCATATTTTTGCATGATTTGTTATCCTCTTATGCTTCTGTTTTTGGGCTTTGGTCCGAACTATAAATGGCCTTATTTTGACCCCCTCTTCATGTTTTATTAAGGGCCTTTCACTGTTTGAGGCATCCTTTTTATACTTTGTGTTATAACTCTCTTTTTGGCCTTATTTTGCATAGCATTTTGAGCATGCTTGTGCACTGTTTTGGGTCTAATCATAAACTGTAAAATGTCATATTTTGGGTCCCTCTTCAAGATTTTAGAAGGGCCCTTCTCTGTTTTGAGTCAGCAAATGTCACTTGCTTCATTAGCTTGCTTTCGGGGCCATTTTTGCATGCTAGTTTAGCCCCATTTGCATTTGCTGTTTGATCTTTCTTAGAACTGTAAATGTGCTTATTTTTGGGCTGTCTTGACTCTATATTTACATTCCATGTTCAAATAGTGCATGTTTTGCATAGCTATAGGCCATTGCACATGCCTAATTTTGCATTTCGGGTGCCATGTTTCCATGATCCGGGGCTGTTTTGCATCATATTTTGCTTCTGAAATTTGCATGTTTGCATACCATATTCCCTGTTTTGCCATGTCTTGTTAGAGTGGCATTTGGTGCCTTAGGGTCGGTCCTCGGTTTGCATGCACGCGTGCACACATCTCGAGTTGTCTCATTTTCATCTCATGGCCTCTTATGTGAGTGTGGCTGAGGTCCACTCATGTTGGTGTAAGTCCATTGCGCATTGTGTATGCCATTTCATTTCATAGCATTACGTATGCTAGGTTGTATGTTAGCGCATTGTGTATGCCATGTTATCTCGTGCATCGTGTATACCATTTCATAGCATTGTGCATGCTAGGTTGTATATTAGTTGCATTTCATGCATATCATGCATATTGCATCATGCTTGGGATAGGAGTTAGCCCGAGCATGGGAAACGAGGGATGTTTCGTACTTCGAGTGACGGAACGTGTCTCAACTCCCAGTCACCGACACTCCGGATTATCCATGATGGAGTTAGGTTTTAGTTGAGTTTTCATGTGCATTCATTCTATATTGAGTAATGCAAATCGACTCCTCGGCCATCATGCATCGATATGCGTAATTGGTGGCACAAGGATCGAGGCATGCATACATCTGTGAAAATACATTGCTATGCCCCTCTCCTGCTCTCTGTTGCAGCAAATCAAGAATCAGCAGTCTTCCAGGGATTGGCGCTCTTTCCAAGAATAATTGCAAAACAGAGGCTAATTGGGGCATCCCAGTGGATTTCCGCGCAAGGCAGCTCAAACATACATCATTCAGAATAGTCAAGGCAGTCCCTGGCTTGCATGCCAGTTTATTATTTTTCTTAGTTAATTTGTAAATTAATTAGGAATTTGTATTTATTTCGACTGTATTATCGGGACTGTATTATTTGGACTGTATTATTTGGACTGTACTATTTATTCGGACCCTCTGCGCGAGGGCGTAATTGTAATAAGTGTGCGTGCGTGTGATGTATGTCTTCCAACCCCATGTCTTTCTTCCCTTTTATTTACCTGCTTATGATGGTTAGATTAGGGCATGTTTAAATTAGCATACAGTATGACAGCATGTTTGCATCATTCATCTGTTTTGCATGCACCGGGCTCGGCGCATCATACTAACTGCATTGTATTTTCAATTTCAAGTTGAATACATGTTAGCTATAGCATTCCATATGCCATGTTTAGAATAGCCGAGCCTGCTATAGTTGCATTCTTGCATGTGTTGCATTAGGCATTTCAGCATATTTAGGATCATGCATGGATTTCTAATTAGCTTTTGTTTTGGCTTAGAGTACTCGGTGAGTTTTATGCTTTAGCATCCTTGCATGCGTGTGAGTGACTGCCATGATAGCATGCTTACCATGAGGCTAATTACTTATGTGATATATCTGCCTGAATGCCTGTGGGCGAAGGTTGGGTTATTTGGATTGGAACAATTCATCAAATGTGTGTTTTAAGCCCACTAGATAGTGACAAAATCATGTTTTCTAAGCCCACCCGAGGGTGGCAAATCCACGTCTTAGCCTACTTGCGAGTAGCACCATCAAACCATTTTCAAACAAACAAACATGAAATGTTTTGTTCCAAATCAGGCGATCCAGTCTATACTTGTATGTTGTGCGCATCACATAGTAAATCTAGGCTAATAACCGGAATAAGAATGCATACTGTTTTCAAAAGTAGATATCATGGTTAGTAGAGGCCGATCTTTGATCGGGCGAGCGGGGTGCTCACGAAGTGACCTTCCCCAATCGTACCCAAGTTCCCGAGCCGAGGCAACTTTGGTGATGACGGACACGTGGCCTTAGGCAAACGAGTCAGGGTTTCTTAAATTTCTCCAAAATAAAATATTTAGGTGGCGACTCTGTATCTGGCAAAGCAGTCCATGTTTGGCACTTCTTTCAAAATCTGTTTTCTCAAAACGATTTGTCGGATTTGGACTCTTTGATTCAGATTAAGAACCGTGACGATTTGAGAGTCCGAACTGTAGTGAGCCCAATATCGAACGGAACGGGGGGGGGACTCACCCTCCAGGGGCATTCGGGGACGTCTACACCCTCCAATGAAAAAAGCTGGTCGGCCAGCTCCCTTAAGTGGTTGGCCATCAAGGGGAGGGTGGCTTTAGTCTTGTTCTAGCCTCTAGAAGAAAGTTCCAAGCATTTCCATGCATTGGGGGCCTTAAAGGTGCGAGTTTTCCTCTGTTTCGGTTGCGTTCCGTCACCCAGATCGTCCGAAATGCATTTGTTTATCGAGTTGTTGTTAAATATTGCTTATTGAGTTGTTGTTTTTGCTTATCGAGTTGTTGCTTGGCTTACCGAGTTGTTAAGCTTACCAAGTTGTCAAAGTTTTGTCGAGTTGACGAGTTGTGTGTTTTGAGTTGTTACTCTTTGTTTATCAACATTGTTGTGTCTTGCTTATCGAGTTGTAAGTTTAATCAACATTGTTGTGTCTTGCTTATCGAGTTGTAAACTTGCTAAGGTTCTGTCCTTTCTTAGTAAGATAAGTTGCTTTGTTTGTTGCGTCGGTTCACTACCTAACTTGACAATTTTCAATGCATGATTTCCATTCGATCTCTTTTTTTGTGCAAAATAATGCGATTCGATGCGAGAACATAAAATACAACACCTTTTTGAACAAAAGTTGTTTCATTCCATCATGTTTCCTTTGTTACAACATTTTACAACAAGGATACAAGTTTTACATAAAATAAAACTGCCTAATAATGTACAATGTGCTACAACTACTAGTAAAAAAAGGTAAATAAAGCAGAGAACAGCTGCATCAATGCTCTCAAGCATAGGAGTAAGAGGCCCTCTTCATCCTTTTCTGTGGAATAGCCTCAGCACCATCATCGCCATCTGAGTCAGAGCTGTCATCCTCGAGATCCTCCTCGGCATCATTTCCACCCTCAGAACCAGACTCAGAGTCATCCTCTCTACCAGCAGATGTCTTTGACTGACGATGCGCGGACTCCTCCTCCTCACTGGACTCCTCCTCAATGATATGTGCTCTGCGCCCGCCTCGTCCACGAGACGACTCCCCTCTCCTGGCTCTTCGAGAAGGCCTAGATGGCCCAGCTCCTCCGGAAGGCCCAGATGGCCCAGCCTATGGTCCGGTATATATCGGAGGCATCTGAAAAGAAAGAGTGCAATTTGAATACATTAGCCAAAATATGTATATCAGATGTACAGATAAAAAGCTACATGGAGTGGATGCATGCAAATATAGTACATGGATGTGGTGTGTGTCAGATGTGCTCTCCGCATACAATCGGTCAATCAATGCATTGAAATGTTCAAATTCAGCATGTCATCAAAAATATGATAAATACAAGAAAACTGAACAGTACCGAGACACCCATGACGGACAGCTGCGCCTCTCTCCGTAAGACCATGCCTTCGAGCAAGGCCACTAACCCGAGTAACCCTTCAGCATACTCCGTGGTTGGCTGCAGATGCAAGTGCAAATCATCAGTGAATGAATGAATGGCCAAGTATCTGAGTGATAAAGCAAGGCTGTAAAATATACCGGTGGTGAGTCAGGGTCTCTGATGTATGGATGATCTGGCATAGGAGGCTTTAGCGGAATTGGGTTGGAAGCCCCGTATCTGCATCCCGTCAACTCAGTCGGGATACCTGGCCATCCGGCATCATGATAAGTCGGGGGAATCGGAGGGACCAGTCCAGCCCCACCTCTGGATGTGCCAGCCCTACCAGCCGAAGGAATGTCTCTGGCTTGGGTGCGATTCGAAGATGGCATGCCGGTAGACCTCCTCGAGGGAGTACGGACACCTGTCAATGGAGGCATCAAGTAGGTGTGACGGTAGGTCGCGTACTCCCCGTCCTCCAAATGCAGCAATGCATCAATACCCAGCCTAGTATCAATGACACCCTGGGGAGTAAGCCTATCAGCAAGCCACATACCGTCTGGGGTTGCTGAAGGGACACTCGGCTCAGGGAAGCCCATAGTCTAACGAAGAAAGCGTTTCCCCAGGAACCAGGCCCTACCAACTGGCCTCTTGAACAAGATCCTATACCGGGAGGAGGCCCATCCTCTGGCAAACTGGAATCGGAGATCCTCACCCAAAGGCGCCCAAGGCTGCCATAAGATCTGCGAATAGCCAATGCATAAGCCGATTAGAAATCGCAAGTGTCTAAGCATGAATCAAAGAGGAACACGGGAAGAACTGAGAGTTCTGACATACCTCGGTCGCCCGCACCGTGTCAAAATACTGCTGCAGGTAGGGGAGAGTCTCCCGGGGCCGCAACCGGTACTGGCCCTCAAAGACGAGCAAATAAGGGGTCATGAGAGGGGCTTCCACCTTGAGCTCCGGGGCTAGCGTCGGAAAGTACGCGAAGACCCATAACTGTGGAAAACAGGGCAAAAACCATCAGAATACAGAATGCTGAGTGCAGAATCTGAATACAGAATGCTGAGGGCAGAATATAAGTACAGAATGTAAAGTGTGCCGTGTGTGCAATGTACAGATAATGAAAAGCAGAAATGTGAATCAAGAGGGCAGAAGGTACCTCCCAGGCTCTCCAATAGCCGCCGACTATGTTCCCCCGTCCGCGGGAGGTCGCACTTATATAGCAATAGAGGGTAGCCAGGCTAGCGACACCCCAGTCATACTGACTAACCTGTGTGAGGTCTACCAGGGCACTCAGCAAATATAGCCCAACGGTGTTCCCCCGGCCGGCGAACAGAGTGGTCCCGAAGAGGAACATCAAAAACCCGCGGGCGTACTGTGCAATCTCCTCAGGAGCCTCGGGCTCAGTCCCCCTGAACTGTGTAGAGAACCAGGTATATCGGACTCAGCCCGAATATCGGTCGACCAGTGGGCGAGCTCCCAACAGATGAATCCAGGCAGCCTCTCACTCGCCCATGTCCTCGTCATAAGGGATCGCCCAGCCTCCCACGTCAAGGCTCGTCAAAACGGCGAAGTTAAATGGGGTCATGGTCATGTCCCCGGCAGTTGAGAAATGGAAGGAGTTGGTGGTGTCCCACCATCTCTCTACCAAGGCGCCCATCATTGTCCGGCTAACTGGATAACGAGATATCCCGGTACAAAAGGTCCCGAATCCTGCCAGATCAACCCAATCGCGGACAGCCTCCGGGAGCTCCGCGTACCAATCTCTCGCAGCGATAGAACCGTATCCCCGTGTAACGCGGGAGGATGTTTGCATTCATAATAAACACAAGTATTCAGTTTCAGAATGGAATGAATAAACTGTGTGCAAATGAAGGAAATGAGCTGTGTGCAAATCAAATCAACTTTCAATTTAAAATGTGGGCTGCGTGTTCACCATCAAATTTGGGCTGCGTGTTCAGATTTCAGAAATTTAAAGTTTGGGCTGCGTGTTCAATTTTCAATTCAATGTCGGCTGCGTGTTCACCATCAAATTTGGGCTGCGTGTTCAGATTTCAGAAATTTAAAGTTTGGGCTGCGTGTTCAACTTTCAATTCAATATGGGCTGTGTGTTCACCATCAAATTTGGGCTGCGTGTTTAGATTTCAGAAATTTAAAGTTTGGGCTGCGTGTTCAACTTTCAATTCAATGTGGGCTACGTGTTCACCATCAAATTTGGGCTTCGTGTTCAGATTTCAGAAATTTAAAGTTTGGGCTGCGTGTTCAACTTTCAATTCAATGTGGGCTGCGTGTTCAGATTTCAGAAATTTAAAGTTTGGGCTGCGTGTTCAACTTTCAATTCAATGTGGGCTGCGTGTTCACCATCAAATTTGGGCTGCGTGTTCAGATTTCAGAAGTTTAAAGTTTGGGCTGCGTGTTCAGATTTCAGAAATTTAAAGTTTGGGCTGCGTGTTCAACTTTCAATCAAATGTGGGCTGCGTGTTCAACTTTCAATTAAATGTGGGCTGCGTGTTCACAATCAAATTTGGGCTGCGTGTTCAGATTTCAGAAGTTTAAAGTTTGGGCTGCGTGTTCAACTTTCAATTAAATGTGGGCTGCGTGTTCACCATCAAATCTGGGCTGTGTGTTCAGATTTCAGAAATTTAAAGTTTGGGCTGCGTGTTCACCATTAAATTTGGACTGTGTGTTCAGATTTTAGAAATTTAAAGTTTGGGCTGCGTGTTCAACTTTCAACGAATGTGGGCTGCGTGTTCACAATTAAATTTGGGCTGTGTGTTCAGATTTCAGAGATTCAAGTGATTGAGCTATGTGTTCAACATAGAGTATTGTGTTACAGACTAAGCATGCAGAACAAGTTGTGTGCTAAAATGAGTAAAAGTGTGGCATGCGAATGTGTTCAGAATGAGCAATAAGCATGCGTAACATGAAATGCAGGGAAAATGCAGAATTAAAGTAGGAAATGTAAAAAAGTGAAGTACATACCTCTCGCGCCTCATGGGAGAGATGGGACTCCGGTTCCCGCAATAACAGGTCTACAGGAGCTCGACGGTCGAAGTCGGTAAAATGATAAAAAATCACCCAAGGGAGGACATGAGTCGAAGGATCGTACCTCTCGGTGATAAAGGGGCGAACCCTCGGATGCAAAGACATGATGTCAGGCTCGCCTCTAGCGCCTGGAGAACCTCCACCGTGGGGAAATTGACTCGCCATTTCAAGAAATCTGTAAAAAGGAGCAAAAATGAGCGAAATGAGTCAAAATTAGAAAAAGTCAACAAAAGTCAACTATCGGGAAATGAAAAAGTCAACAAAAGTCAACTCCTAAGAAAATCTTCCAAATATTGAGACAAACTTACCTCAAGTGGTGAAAATGAGAAAAGAAGCTCCGAAATCAAATTTTAATCGGTTTAAAGTGAAGAGAACTGAAAGTTTTCGCGAAACAACTTGGCGTGGGGCATTGGAAAACGCGTATAAAGCGCAGATCTGAGAGAGAAAATGGTCTAGGAAGGAGGAGAAGGCAGTTTCGGATATGAAGTTATGAGGAAAAGAGCTTTGGACATGTATATTTAAAGAAATGGGAGCAAAAAGACCAAAACTGTCCCGGATTTGGGCTAGGTGGTCGGCCGGCCACCTTTTCTGGTAGGCCGACCACCCCTTGCACTCCAACCTGGTCGGTGGCCTCCCCTGGACTCCAAACCTGGTCGGTGGTGTTCCCAAGGTGGTCTACAAGGTCTCTGCAAATTTTGGTGATGATTGGAGTCCCCGGGACCCGAGAGAGTACAAGAAAAGTGCACTTTTTGTCGCGAAATTCCTCCGCGGGAACTCCAACTGCAACTTTCGATGCGTGCCTCATCGTCACTCGTCAAGAGCAAGATGTATCCTTTTTGAGCATGCTGTGACCCTTCCGGGAGGTAAACCGGAAGTCGCGATTAAGCTGCACTCGTCAAAACTTGCATTTTTTTTTTTTTTTGCTCGTTGTTTCGCGTCAAACACACATTCGAATTTGCACTTATCCTGCATTATTTTGCACGTCACTCACATTCTCATGCATGCCACTTGCATTGTTGTGCACATTTCATTGGTATTGTCATACCCTCACGCTTAGCTTGCATTGTTACGCGCGTATCTCTTGCATTGCGATGCGCTTTCCCATCAACACCCTGTTTGTCTGTATTCGATGTAGTGTTGAACATGTGTTGCTAACTATGTTGTACTTGTTGAGTTTCTTCCTGTTTTAGACACGATATTGTATGTACGGTTCATTTGAAGCTGGTGCGACCAGACGAATCACGCAGGTATTGTATCTTCTCCGTGTGAGACGTGGCGAGAATCGAACAATTCTCTGTATTTCTTAAACTGCGTAAAATGTAGTTGTTGTTTTGCATTCTTGTTTAAAACTGTTGCGTGTGCGCTTCATTACAGCTTGCTGCTTTGCATGATCATGAGTTATATCCGATTTTGTGCATACCATTTTGTATTTTGCCCCTGCCTGCGGGCATGCCTGCAGGCGCCTCTTTGTTATCTTGTATGTTTTGCCTAAGTCTTTGGCCTCGTCAAAAATGGGTCGTCTCTGGGCTTTGACATTCACTCCCGTCACGTGCGACTTCCGAGTTCTGTCAAAGAGGGGCAACTGTAGACACCCCATTTTTGACCGACCTTAAGACTCAGACGTCACCAATTGAGCGCTCGGTGATGTTACATTCTGTGCTCGTTCTGAGATTTCAGAGTCTCGGCTGCGAGCCTTGCCTCCGGACTTCAGGGCTCTTTTTGTGCCTTGCCTCGGTTTACGAATCGGGTCCTGTTTTCTCTGTTTTCTCTTCCCAAAGGGAGGGAGAGGTCTCGTAGACCATCTCTCAGTAGGCGTAGGCTACGTTTCGTGGTCGTAGGCCATTTTTCCCATTTGGAGCCCAATTTTTGGTTTTCGAAGCCGTCGGCCGTGTGCCTCGGTTCGGGACAGCTTAACTACCTCCGTTTGCTCCGGTTTTTGGCACACATCTTATTTCCTCCCTTTAGAGGAACATTATGGCCCTGGAGACCACCTTCGTGATCATACGCCACTTCCGGTGCCTAACAGCCTGTTTTCGGGGCCCCGAACCGCGCGTTTTGGCCCCCGAGCCTTCGTTTTGCATCCGTTTTTGGTAGAGACCCTATTTTCACTGTTAGGGAGGTGGTAGGATGGTGTCCGGCCACCTCTTCCCCTGAAAAACCAGTTTTCTCATTTTCTCTCTCCAAAAACTGATTTTTCTGACAAAAAGCTGGTTTTTCCCACTTTTGAGCCACATTTTCTGGCTTTTCATACCACTATTGTGATCTACTCATCTGGGAGGCCACCAATATGGGTAGACCGGCCAGAAATTCACCTTGACCCTTTTGAACCTTACTTAAAAGCTAGCTTTTCTCTCTCTTAGGTCACATTTTCTGATTTTTCTCCACAGGGATGTGTTCTACTCATTTGGGAGGCCACCTTTCTGGGTAGGCCGACCAGTAATTGTTCTTGAACCTTTTGACCCCTGGTCAGCCGACCAGGGGGAGTGGCCGGCCGGCCACTTGAACTGGCTGGCCTGCTTATTGCTTTTGCCCTTTTTGAGTGTAATTCAGCTGTGCCAGCTGGAGACCATTTGGTGCATCCTCCATACACGTGTATGGAGGATCTTTGAAGCTTCCAAGAGAAGCTTATCTCCTCTTCATATCTAGGGGTTAGACATTTTTGGCCAAGGCTGACACACCTCTCCCTCCATATCTCTCTCTTCCAAGCTCCAAAACCCTAACTTTCTTGATCCATTTACACTACAACCCTTAGCACCACACCTCTATCATCCATTCTAGCACCTTGGAAGCCATTTGCAGAGGTTGAAAGCTCACCAACTTGGTCCAAAAGCTGCTGAAGGTCGGCTCTTCAAGGGTAAGTCCTCATTTCCCCCATTTTTGCATTATTTTGCCCTATATCTTAGCTCCATTTGCAAGCATTTTCGAGCCTTGGTGTAAACTGAAAATAGTCTTATTTTGAGCTCCTCTTCATGTTTATTTAAGAGCAATTTTCTGTTTGAGGCCTCCTACACCCTTGCATGCTTTACCCCTCTTTGTAGGCCTTTTTTGCATCATATTTTAGCCTTACTTGTGAATATTTTTGAGATTTGTTATAAACTGGAAAATGTCTTTTTTTCAGCTTCTCTTCAAGTTTTCTTAAGGTCACTTTTCTGTTTGGGATCATTTTCCCCCTATGCATGCTTCATCCCTTCATGATTAAGGCTATGCATTAGAGCATTTGCATTGGCCATGGTTTGGCCTCTTAGCCACTTAAATCCAGTGGATTTTCAGTGGCTTTGATGCATTTTTTAGGGCCAAAATTAGAGGGGGGTGACCCCCTCTCCCCTTGTCCTGTTTGGGGGTCTTTTGGGCCTTCCAAAGGGACTCTATTTTTCATACATCGAAGTCTTGTTTCAGGCCTCATTTTGTGAGTTTTGGAGTCTGTCTTAGGTCTGTCCGGGGCCCCTTTGATCATATTTTATGTCTACAATGCATATGTAGAACAATTCCATTCAAGGCCTTTTGAGGAGGCCTTCCTTGCATGTTTCCTAGACTGATTTTAGGGCCAATTTTGTGAGTTTTAGGGCTGTCATAACTCATTTTCAGAGTTGGTTTGGTCATGCTAAATGTCTATCTCATATGTGCTTAACAACCCCTTGAATGGCCTTCCAAAGAAGCCCCTCATTTTTGCATGCATTGGCTGCATTTCAGTGATTATTTGGGCGTATTTTGGCATGTTTTGTTCATTGTTTTTGGCTGTTTTGATGAGTTCTCATTTTCTCCATATACATGCCATGTAAACCATGCTTGCTAGCTAATATTGCATGCTATTTTAGTCCATCATGTTAGCATCTTTTGGCCATGCTCTAAACTAGAAATGTGCATGTTTTGGGACTGCCTTGGCTCTGTCTTTAGACTTCTGATCAGATAATGCTTTCTTTGTATACTTGTGGTTCAATCTATTGGACTAGTTTTGAGTTTCGGGGCTTATTTCATGCATCGGGTGCCATATTTCCTTGTTTCGGGACCATTTAGCATTATGTTTCAGTGCTAAAATTTACATGTTTGAATGCCATCTTGCATCCCTTGTCATGCCTTGGTAGAGTGGTATTTTATGCCTTAGGTTCGGTCCTCGGTATGTGTGCATGTGTGCATGCATTTCAGTCATCTCATTTTCATCTTATGGCCATTGATGTGAGTGTGGCTAAGGTCCACTCATGTTGGTGTAAGTCCATTATGCATTGTGTATGCCTTACCATTTCATAGCATTGCGTATGCTAGGTTATATGTTAGTCGCATTGCGTATGCCATCTCATTCGCATTGTGTTTGGGATAAGAGTTAGCTCGAGCACGGAAAATGAGGGACGTCTCGTACTCCGAGTGATGGAACGTGTCTCAATTCCCTGTCGCCGACACTCCGGATTACCCATGATGGAGTTTAGGTCTTGTTGTATTTTCATGTGCATTCATTTCATATTGAGTCGTGCAATTCGACTCCTCGGCCATCATGCATCGATATGCGTGATTGGTTGCACGAGGATCGAGGACTACGCTCCCTGAAGAGTAGTCATGCATACATATGTGAAAATACTTTGCCATTCCCCTTTCTTGCTCTCTGTTGCAGCAAATCAGAAATCAGCAGCTTTCTAAAGCCTTGCACAGCATTCCGGCATTAATTGCAAACAGAGGCAAATCAGGGCATCGTAATGAATTTCCGCGCCAGGCAATTCAAGCATGCATCATTCCACCATTCGGAACAGAGCTGAGGCAATCCATAGGCTTACATGCTAGTTTATCGCTTTCCTAGTTAATTTGTTAATTAATTAGGGTTTTGTAATATTTAATTATTTATTCCGGACTGTAACTATTTATTCGGACTGTATTATTCTTTTGGACCCTCCGCGCGAGGGCAATGTTGTAATAAGTGTGCGTGAGTGTGATGTATGTTTTCCAATCCCACGTCTTTCTCCCTTTTATTTACCAGCTTATGATGGTCAGATTAGGGCATGTTTCAATTAGCATACAGTATGATAGCATGTTTGCATCCATTCATCTGCCTTACATGCACCGGACTCGGCGCATCATACTAACTGCATGTGTATTTCAATTCCGAGTTGAATATTTGTTAGTTGTAGCATTTCACATGCCATCTTTAGAATAGCCGAGCCTATCTTAATTGCATTTTGCATGTGTTGCATTAGGCATTTCTGTATAGTTAGGATCATGCATGGATTTCTAACATAGCTTCTATTTTGGTTTGGAGTACTAGGTAACTTTTTATGCTTTAGCATCCTTGCATGTGTGTGAGTGACTGCCATGATAGCATGCTTACCATAAGGCTATTTGCTTATATGATATACCTGCCTGAATGCCTGTGGGTGAAGGTTGGGTTATTTGGATTGGAATAATTCATCAATTGTGAGTTTTAAGCCCACTTGAGAGTGGCAAATCATCATGTTTTCTAAGCCCACCTGAGGGTGGCAAATCTACATTTTAGCCTGTTTGCGAGCAGCACCATCAAACCATTTTCAAATAAACAAACATGAAATGTTTTGTTCCAATTCAGGCGACCCAGTCTATCCTTGTATGCTGTGCGCATCACATAGTAAATCTAGGCTAATAACCGGAATAAGAACGCATAATGTTTTCAAAACTAGATATCATGGTTAGTAGAGGCCGATCTTTGATCAGGCGAGCGGGGGTGCTCACAAAGTGACCTTCCCCAATCGTACCCAAGTTCCCGAGCCGAGGCAACTTTGGTGATGACGGACACGTGGCCTTAGGCAACGAGTCAGGATTTCCTAAATTTTCCAAAATAAAATATTTAGGTGGCGACTCTGTATCTGGCAAAGCAGTCCATGTTTGGCACTTCTTTCAAAAATCTGTTTTCAAAAATGATTTGCCGGATTTGGACTCTTTGATGATTTCATCGGTCTTGCATTGCACTCTGCGAGATTAGATACAGGACCGTGATATTGAGTCCTGAACTGTAGTGAGCCCAATGAACAAAACGGGGGGGATCTCCTCCCGGGGCGTTCAGGGACGTCTACAATAACACGTTCATGCAATCAGTCTGGGATTTCATCCCAATCAGTTACTTATCATGTTCAGTCACAGTTTAGCAGTAATCAGTGGTATTATCAGTAAACAGTGGTGAAGGTTGTCACAGGAGTACGAAGCATTATTACCAGGTTTGAAGTCAGCATTTCGCATGAAGGCCACCGAGCTAATGGTATACAGTGACTCCCAACTGGTAGTCAACCAGATTTCGGGCGACTACAAAGCAAATGATGATAGAATGGCCAAGTACCAAGAGTTGGTCAGAAAGGAGATCATAAAGTTTGAAGTAGTTCAGATAGAGCAAATCGGTCGAGAGGAAAATAGTGAAGCAAATGAGTTGGTCGATTTTGCGTCAATGGCAGATACGCTTATCCTACACTCATTGTTAATTTACTTCCTCCCCAGACCAAGTATTGAAGAGCTGGAAGCAGCCAAAGCATGTTGCGCTGAGCTAGGCCTTTCCTAGATAGATCCCATCATAGTGTTTTTAAAAGATGACATCTTACCTGAGGAAAAGAAAGAAGCCAACAAAATTAGAGCAAAGTCACAGCGATTTTGGCTCTCTCTATCACTAGCATTGTACAAAAAATCCTTCACAGGACCTTACTTGAAGTGTGTCCATCCCAGTAAGGTTGAGGCATTTTTGTTCGAAATGCACGAAGGTGTTTACGGAAGCCACCAAGGGGGAAGATCGTTGGCCTACCGAGCAATTTCACAAGGGTATTGGTGGTCGTACATACAAGCAAATTCAAAGAAATATGTCAAGAAGTGTGAAAAATGTCAAAAGTTCGCACATCAAATACATCAACCGGCCAGAGAGCTCCTACCTTTGACCAGCTCGTAGCGCTTTGCAATGTGGTGCCAAGATATAATAGGACTACTCCCAACCGCACCAGGCAATAGAAAGTTCTTTCTCGTAACAATGGACTACTTCACAAAGTGGGTGGAGGCAGAAGCACTCGCATCTATAAAAAAAAAAGATGTCAAAAAGTTCGTCTGGGAAAACATCATAACTCGGTTTGGCATACCCAAGGCTTTAATATCCGACAACCGCACTCAGTTTGATGGTAAAATCTTTAGGGGCTTTTGCGAAGAATACAAGATAGAATTCTATAACTCTACACCGAAGTACCCCCAAGCTAATGGCCAGGCTGAGGCTTCCAATCAAGTAGCCTTAGACGGTCTAAAAAAAAGGCTGGAAAAAGCAAAAGGCAAGTGGGCTGAGGAGCCTCCCTATGTTTTATGGGCCTGCCATACCACACCTCGGCGGTGAACTGGTGAAACACCTTTTTCTTTGGCTTATGGCATAGAGGCAGTAATCCTACTAGAAGTGGGCCTCCCCACTATTAAAAGCGAAAATTCTGATCCAAACTTGAATAGTGAGGCCATAGCCCTAAAACTCGACCCTGCAGAAGAAAGAAGAGAAAGGGCATAGGTGCACATTGCCTCATATCAATAAGAGTTATCCAAGAAATACAACAAAATAGTGTACCCAAGGCAATTCATGATTGGAGATTGGGTACTGCACAAAGTAATGGGCAACACTTTGGTACCTGCAGATAGCAAGTTAGGTTCTAATTGGGAAAGGCCATACAAAGTGATTGGTTTAGCAGGAAGAGGGACATATCACTTAGAAGATATGGACAGCAAAACTATTCCCAGGTCATGGAACACGGCTAATCTTAAAGTATTTTATTTTTAGCTTTTTCTTAAAACACTTGTAATTTTTTCTTTTTCAATAAAACAAGTAGACACTTTTTCGGTAAAAATTCTTTCTTATGTTTGTAAAAGTTGATAACCCGACTGGGGGCAACCAAGAAAGTTGGCAGGTTTGACCTACACTTTCTTCCTCTTTCAGTCGAGATAAGGGCCTAGGCTCAAGAAGGTTGGCAAGTTTGACCAACATTTTTTCTTCTTTCAGCCAAGATAAGGATCTAGGCTAAAAAAGGTTGGGAGGTTTGACTAACACTTTTTCTTTCTTCAGCCGAGATAAGGATCTAAGCTTAAGAAGGTTGGGAGATTTGACCAACACTTTTTTCTTTCTTCAGCCGAGATAAGGATCTAGGCTCAAGAAGGTTGGCAAGTTTGACCAACACTTAGTTCGTTCTTCAGTCGAGATAAGGATCTAGGCTCAAGAAGGTTAGCAGGTTTTACCAACACTTTTATTTCTTCAGCCAAGACAAGGATCTAGGCTTAAGAAAGTTGACAGGTTTAACCAACACTTAGTTTGTTCTTTAGCCAAGATAAGGCTCAAGAAGGTCGGCAGGTTTGACCAATAATTTTTTCTTCCTAAAGCCGAGACAAGGATCACTGCTTAGGAAGGTTGGTAGGTTTAAACAACACTTTTCTTTTTTTAGCCGAGATAAGGATCTAGGCTTAAGAAGGTTTTCCTTTAGCCGAGATAAAAATCAAAATAAAAATCTCGGTTACAAAGGTTCAACAGTTTCCCAAGTTGTTCTTCAGCCAAAATAAGTATTTCAACGAAAAAGATTGGCAGGATAAGGTAAGGCCGAGCTAACTAGGTCGACTAGGCTTATAGTAAAGATGAAACACTACAGAGAGGAGAAGTGCAGTAACCGAGCAAGAAGTTGAAAAAACACTGGAAAAAGGAAATAACCAAGCAAGCAGAAACAAAAAAAAAGTGGTTCATTCATTAAAAAGGTGATCACAAGAGGTGGGACTGATAGTCTGGTTACATTTTCATAAAACAAAGAAAACAAAAGGGTTTCTTGATCAAGTGAACAAGTCCTCAAGGTCAGCATCTAGGTCACCCTGACCTTTACCACTAGGCAGGACGGTTTCGGCAGCAACTTCCTGGGTTAGCTCGGACACAGGCACCCCGTCAATTGTGTCGGCCATAGCTTAGCTGAGCAGATCCACCCGAGCAGGCAGGGAAGGCTGAAGACCAAGGTCAATGTTGACAGGAGGGGCATTAACTGGATCAAGGGTTTTCTCTTCTTCATCCCCCTCTTGAAGAAACTTCTGTTGGACCACGTTAGCGTAGTCAGTCATGTAGCTCGGTATGAAATGAGGGGAAGGATTCACAAAAATTTCGGAGTCATACCCCTGACCAAGCGTAGCAACCGTAGCCTTCCACCCACATTTGAAGAAAACATCTTTTGCTGCTTCACACTACTGGACGTAGGCTTTTTCATCCTCCTTGTAACCTCGGTCTTCCGAGTCTTCCGTCTTCTTCTTCCACTCCTGGATCTCGGCGTTCTTTTTCTTTTCTAGCTTGACCGGCTTGTGCAAATACCAGTCTTTTTTCTCGGCCAAAGCCTTTTGCTTGTCAAATTCAGTCGTGTTAACTAGTTCGGCCGGTTGCTCATTCTCCGTAACCGCTGTAGCCAGTTTTGCCTTTACCTTTTTCAGCTCGGCCGCCTTGGCGTTTGAATCAACCACAGCCAACTGCACTATCTTCCTCAGTTCGAGCACACGTTTGTGTGCTATGTGGTCTTTTTGCAGTGCCTGTGGGTTAAATGAAGGGGTGTTAGGCTACAAACTGAGCAAAATTAATAAACTTATAATAACAAGTGGAAGACTTACCAACACCATAGACTTCGAAACCAACTGAATTGCCTTTAGCTCGATCAAGTGATCGTGGTGCTCCATAACAGCAGACAGGCAAAGACTTTTGGAAAGGTTGAATGCGAGCATATGGTCTTTATCAGCAACCACCGAGTCCTTGGTGGACACAGCACGGTTCTTGTAGAACATTGTTGGAGCCCATTCCGAAGGGCTCGCTCAGTCAAATTGGGTAGGTTCTGGGTTCGACACCACAGGATCAGGAACCACAGTCTCTTCCTTATCCACCAAATGTTGCGGCTCGGTCGACGAGGTGCAAGAACGCTTACTTGGCCGAGACGTGGTTCCCCTGGTGGTTGGAAGGGCGACCATGGTCTCGCACAGTTGACCGGAAGAAGCTTGTTCGGTTCGGATCTCGACAAAGTTTGTTCGGTGATAAGAGCTCGTACGGCCCTCTTTTTTGCCATTTCTTGTTTTTCGGTGGGGGGAATGAGGTTGATCTGAGGTAAGCTAGGATTTGGTTCAGATGAAAGTTCAAGCAAGAAGTCTGTGACTCTATTTTTTCTCTTGCCACTATAACGGTACGTTGGCACTACTCCTAAAAGCTTGGTCCAATCACGGTGGTGATACCGTCAGGCAGCTCGTAACGCAGCTTGGTTAGCGTATGCGTAGTCTGTCTTCAACCGGTTCAGATCTGCAAAAGGAAAAAAAAAAGGAAAACTCAAGTGTTAGCACGGCTGCAGAATGGTGTTAATTATTACCACAAATCGAACTACGCTCACCAGGACTTCTTTTATTCCAGTTGATGTTATAGCCTGGTATTTGGGCGTCCTGATCCTCAAAGTTACCAGAGATCTAGAGAAAATCATTGTCATTCAAGTCCTTGTCTAGTGCATGCTTGATGATTTTCTCTCGGCCCTTTCTGATACGCAGGTAATGGACCCAACCGTCGTTATTTTGACCAAACGAGTATTGATGAAATAGCTTGGCCAATCCGAGGTTGATGCTAAACCTGTAATTTAGCTCGACAATTCCATTAATTATCCTGTACATGTTTGTAGACAATTGGGTGGGACATAATCTTGTTTGCCTAAGAAACTCACATATAACGGGTTGGATAGGGAATCTAAGCCCAGCCTCTACGATGGATATAAGTGTAAAAGGGACGAAGCCTAGTTTACCCCAGGGCGTAGAGTTTAGTTCGGCTAACTCGAATTATACGTCGTCAGGGATGTTGTATTCCCTTCAAAACTCGACTATGGCACCGAGCGAATTCACAAGGAACCGGTATTTGCCCATAAAGGTGTCTTTAGGTTGTTTATAAAAATTTGCTCAGCACCTTAGCCAGACCTTGTGGTGAATGGTGTGCCTGGACAAAACCTAGTCAAAGTCTGTACAGTGAAGAAACATAGAATGTGTTATGGCCCAACTAGTGACCGGGCTAAGGCATTAGTGTAAATTAGTTTGTTCGGCTAGACAGTGAGGCTGGGTTACGATCGTGGTAAGATGTTCTCTTAGTTCGGTGGTACACATTTAAATAAGCACAAACAAGTTTGTAGCTCGGTTCTAGTGTGATTCTAGATCAAAACCAAAATTTTGGTTGGATTTCAGTTCTAGGTATGGGGCATTTTTCCTAAGGAATAAACTTGTGGGAGTTCAATACAGTTCTGAGTTTGTTTTTGTATACAACAAATGCAAAAACGTTACAAATTCTATTGAAGTATTATCAATAAATTTACAATCCCAGAACATGGAAAGTCATATAGAGCGCGAAGAAGTGCAGGCGACTTACAAGTTTTTGAATGAAGAAAGCAACGGTGATGGGCAAAGAGAGTTCCAGCAACAGTGCTTAAGCTCAATTTGTTGACAACAATGAAGGTCCTAGGGTTTGAAGAACTCAAAAGTGCAGGATTAGAGTATAGGTCGCAAGAATTTTTCGGGCTTGAAGATAAAACGATGAACGATGACTGTTTGAAGGTAAGGGATTATGTATGTAATGGAGGTAAAACGGCAAGTCTTTTCAAATTTTTCTTGAGTAGTGTGAGACGGTTGTTATAGTACAAAAAGGCAATTAACGCACGCCACGCGTCCTAGTAAGGACATGATGTCAGATATATGAGACGATGGGTTATTCAACCAGCATGGGTTTTGGAGGCCGAGCTAAAGTTAGCTCGGTTGGATAAAACATTTTGGACTCGGTCAGTTGAGTATTCTGGCTCGAATAGTTTTAGGCATTTTAGCACGATTGAGAGAAGTCTAATCCCACTCATCTTTTGCTAAGGGAATTAAGGAGCAACTGAGAGGGTAATTTATATGGATAAATTGGACCGCACTAAGGACCAGGTTATGGGCCGTATTAGGGGCTTCGATAGCTCGGTTTTGGACAGACTGACATCGATCCGATCGGCTGTGTTACCAAGGCTTCGACTTAACTGTCCGAAAGGAAGCCTTGTAGCCAACCGAGGTACGCATCAGTGGCGAGGGCCGAACTAAGTTTAGCTCGGCCAAACGCCGTCTACATCATTGCTTTGTTGAGAGCAAGGCAGAGACAAGCTAACTCAGTTAAACCGCACCAACTTAGCCGAGGTAAAAACCATCTCACTTGGTTAGTAGTGAGTAGGGTGTTGTCAGAATAGGCATTATCCTTGGAAATGTGATTCCTAGAAGGACTCTTATACGAAGAGTTGGAGTCCTACTAGAATTGTGCCAAGCGGAATCTATAAAAGCTCATGACAGACCTGCGTACAAGTATCACAATTCTGACTCTCAATTACACAGGGCTTTTGTGTCTATTGTCTATTCGCTGACTTAGGCATCAGAGAGGTTTTCGGCACACACCCGCCGGCTAGCTCAAGTTTGTGTTTTCAAGTAGCAAAGCGACGAAGTTTGGAGGAGTGCAAACTTGATTAACAGGATTATACGAGAAGATTATTTCGTACTCATACAAAAGATATTAAAAAAAAATTATTTTTAGCAAGATTTTAAAATTTTCTAAAATATTTTTAGTTTAGCAAGACCTAAAAGTGTAGGCCTTTTAATTTATTTATTTATTTATTAAATTCACTATAAAATTTATTTTTTAAATTTTTTTAGTCTAGCAGGATCTAAAAATGTAAGGCATTCTAATTGGGGTTTTTTTTTTTTATAATTCACCAAAAATTAACAAAAAAGTTGTTAAAAAGCTAAATGTCCATGGAAAATGCTATATGCTCCAAATTTTTTATCAAATATCTCACATAGGTGTGAAGTCATATGAGACATTTGACCATTTATTTAATACAAAAATTGATATCCTTAACATTATCCAATGCCCATTAACAAATGGAATTACTTTTGTGTACTCGTTTTTTTTTTTTTTTTTTGATCGATACTTTTGTAGTAATGCTCCAGACTCCCACAATCCCCAGACCCCCACAACATTTGTGACAGAGAAGGAGCAGAGAGAGAGAGGGGAAAATAATAACAAGTGATTACAAATCAATTGAAGATTGTGAGAGTCACTAAAAATGAGAGTCTCAAACACTTTTCATACTTTTGTGTACTTCAAATTCAAGATTTTAATGTTGTTTGTTCTGACAATTACTACGTACATTGTTAGACCTCTAGCCCAAAATTGCTTGCTCAAGCCCAAGCCCAAGTTTCTCTCAACAAATTTGGTCTCAGTTTAGGTTTGGCCAAATTTCAACATAAAAAAAATTATTTTTGATTGTTTTAAGTTAATATATTGCACTTTTTGAAAATAAAATAAAGAAAATGGACTAGAAAGTGAAAATCATTTCCTTTTAAAATTAGTTTATATATTATTTTGTAGATAAACTATGGACTTGTGTTAGCAAAAATTTAGTTTAACCTAATCGACATCAACAGTGATTGGTCGACAAATTTCACTCAATTTTAATAAACATAAAAATATCAAGTTTTGTAGTTGAGTTCTGTACCTTAAACAAATTAAAGACTTCCCTTGAGGTAATTGAGTAAAGAAAGATTTGAACAGAAAAATAATAAATATTTATTCAATTAAATTATCATTTGCTATCGATTAAAATAGCTCAAATAAGAACAAAGAAATGAGAAATACAGCAATTGACAGAAAGAAGAGAAGTGGGGATTGAAAAAAGCTACTAGTTTAATCTACTCCTAAAATGTCTAACTTAGAACTACTCCTAAATAACTCTTTACGAGTGTGATTGATGATTGTTAATGATTTTTGTATCTCTCTTGGCCTATTTATAGGCTCAGCCACATGAAAGAAAGAGATAACCTAAGCCTACCATTTCCTCAACAAACTCATGATTTTCTCCACATTATCCATATCCATAGGAACCATTTTTGCAGATTTGGTGCTTAATTTAATCTTGACTCCATGATCTCAACAACTAACTTTCAAATTGTTGTAATTGCTAACTTTCTGGCCCTCTATTTAACATGTCATCATGCCATGTTGTTAACACATCTGTCATGCTACGCTAACATGCCTATCAATAGAAATAATAATAATAAAAACAAATGTGGTCAAGGTTATTCTTTGAAAATAGGTTATGATTTCAATCGACAGACCATAATAAAACTTGGCCATAATTAATATGCCACAATCGATAGAAAAATAAAATATGGTGCAAACAATGCCCTCCACATTTGAATGGATTGCCGAATGAAATCCAATTAAGTGATTTATAAAGCGGTTTACCACAATCGACATAAAATATTTTATAGTGCAAATAATTCAAATTCTTAAAGAGTTATATTACACCCATAGTAACTTTTAATCTATCACTGTCGATTGGCGAACACCCTATCTTTGGCTCTGTCGAGTGACATAATAAAGAGTCACATCCCTTATTTTTAAAATAAAACAATTCTCTGTTAGCCACATTTTGGCTAATTAAAGAGAATTCACTACATATAGCATCTTTCAACTGTAGTTGTTTTTTAAACCATGTTATGAAAATTAATTTTTGGTGTGATCCACAATTCCAAAATAGATGTTGGATCCCAAAACTCACATAATTGAATGTTATGAAAAATTTATAAACTTTGACACTTTGAACAATGCCAAAAAATTCACATTCAATAAACGTGGGTTCATAATTTTCAGCCATCTTTGGCTTAAAATCATGCTCATCAAGTGAATTTTTACTATCATTTTGTAATATTTTTCAACATTTTTCGAGAGAAGAGGTTCTTCTTTTTTAGCCATTAATGAATTTGTACTTTTTACCACGTTTAGCAAAACATCATGCCCCTCAGGTGAACTTTTATTATCATAATTCTCAATATTTTTTGAGAGAAAGGATTGTTTTTTAATTTTAGCCATTAATGGCCTATGAAAATTCTCCAAAGTCATATTATCTTCATGACTTGGTGTGCTAACCCTTCTAACCACATACCTTGGCTCTTTATGAATGATTAGTTCTTCAAAAATATGTGTATTAACTATATGAGCCACATTTTGTTCATATCTTAATTTTTCATTGGCCATTATACCTTTTAATTTTTGCTTCCAATATAGAATTTCTTCATCATTTAGAAAATTTTGGCCTTTAAGTTGATAAATTTTTCCATCACAATAATTTAAATCTCTTTGCGTCAAATAATACGGAGATGATGAAATTATTTGAAATATTTGCCTATAAGAGAATTAATTTCTTCTTTCAGGACTAAAATTTCACTCCCACACCAATAAATTTCATTCTCACAACGCTACATCATTCTTTTCACATCATTTATCATGTCATTATGTTGACAGTAAGCAATAGAACCGCTACCATAATACTGGCAATTTTCAGAATATGAGGCATTCCACTGATAATCTGTATTTATGGGAGCATTGCCACTTCATTGGCGGTTTGTATCCATGGGTGCACAAGATGTAAGCATACCTGTTGAAGGCATGATTTCATAGGAATAACTTTGCTTATTCATCATCATCACTCCAAGTTAGAATGGTCCCATTGGGCATGCCAATTTATGTTAGCAAAAATTTAGTTTAACTCAATTGACAGTGATTGAGTGATAGACTTCAACCAATTTTAATAAATGCAAAAAGATCAGATTTTATGGTTAAGTTCTATACTTTAAACAGATTAAGGACTTCCTTTGAGATAACTGAGTGAAGAAGGATTTGAACAAAAAAATAATATGTATTTATTTAATTAAATTGTCACTTGCTATCGATCTCAAAAACTCAAACAAGAACAAAGAAATGAGAAATACAGCAATCGACAGAAAGAAGAGAAGTGGGGGCTAGTTTAATCTACTCCTAAATTGACTAATTTAGAACTACTCATAAATAACATTTTTCGAGAGAAGAGGTTCTTCTTTTTTAGCCATTAATGGCTTGTTACTTTTTTCTAAGTCTCTAACACATCTGTCATGCCACGTTAATATGTCTATCAACAGAAATAATAATAATAAAAACAAATGTGGTCAAGATTATTCTTTAAAAATAATTTATGATTTTAATCGACAGACCATAATCAAACTTAACCATAATTAATAGATCACAGTCGACAAAAAAATAAAATGTGATACAAACAACTTGCAAGCCCAGTGGCATCTATTGACTAGCATGGCTATTTTTGAGGCCAACTAGTAAGGGACATAGCCCAACCTGTGGGTTGGGATCGGGTTCGTGCCGCTCATTATAAATTTTGTTTTGATAATTTAAACTGTTCATTTTGTTACCCATTTTATATATATCATTTATAAAAAAATTAAAAATTAAAATTAAGTTAATCAAAAAATTGTAAACTATTCAATTTATCACATTTATCTCACACACACACACACACACACACACACACACACACAAAAAAAAAAAAAAAAAGAGGATAGTCTATTTTAAAAACACAATTATCATCTATTTTTGTAATGATAAACGCGATTATTAGATAAATGAACTTTTTTTTTTTTTTTGGGTGGATGATAGATCAGAGGAATCCACCTCCGAAGAAAATTGCAAGATTGAACATATTCGTTTTCAAGTCCAATCTAGCGACAACACAATTAAACATATCAAAACCAGTTACATAAAACAAGCACATGTTTGTATATGTACACAAACACAGTAACACAACAGACCTTTTTTTTTTCCACTTCAACAAAACTAGACACACTTAAAAGATAGGGCAAATTACATATACACCCCTCCAGGTTTGACAAAATTACAGATACCCCCTTGAGGTTTGAGAAATTACGAATTCCCCCCTGAAACCTCAGGGGGTATCTGTAATTTAACCAAACCTGGAGGGGTGTATATGTAATTTGCCCTAAAAGAAGATAACAGCATCAAATAAAAATACATAAAAAAGTTGCTCTCTACAACAATCACAATTTAATTTTAGAATAGCATTGAGACTCCACACCTCGAGTTTTAATACTGACAGAGATGTCGCAGTAACAAAAAACTGTTGCACTCAGCTTGAAAATCTTCAGCATACCCACCTTACCATGCATTGCAGATGTTGATGTAAAGTTGAGACTTCCGGCCCCAATATCTTTCCAAAAATCGGGGCTCGTGATCAACTTATCCCCGGTAACATTTGCATAAGTGGTAATGTTGAGTTTGCCGCGTGCAGGGACTGTTTCGGGCTCCATGGGTACTTCTGCTATGTTGATACCGTGGTAATTGACATAAGTTGTTGTGCTCTTGTACTTGAAGTTTCCATAGTTACGGTTTACAATGGTTAGAGTCAAGCCTAATGTTGCATTTAGACTAAAAGGGTATACTTGAAATTGAACATTCTCAAGTGTTGCAGGGTAGGTGAGGATTTTGGGTTGTTTTGGCTTGAACACGGTGAAAAACAAGGTTATTGAAACGGTTATGAAGACGATCACGAGAATGAAGGTGACTCCGCAGCAGATTTTTAGACCCTTCCGGGAACTTCTGGCTTGAGGTCCGGGCATTTTTGCTGAATTATGATAATATAGTGCGATTCTTCAATGTTTTTGTGATGTTTGCAGAGCTTATAACATGGGCATATAAAAAGGGTTTGCTAATTGACATGTAGATTTTTTTAAATTGTTTTGATTGAGATCAAGGGTCACTATAGAGATTGTTTTACGGCGATATGGAAGAATTGTATAGTATTGTTATTGTTCTGCATAGTGTATTATCTAAAAGTGATGGTGAAAGGAATGTTCACGTGGACAAAGTAGAGGAAATTGTTTTTGTTTTTGATTTATATTCTATAGATAGAGTGTTTGTTTAGCAAAGTGTAGAATAATAATACTTAATAAGATGGGCATACACTACAACGACTATTAGTATGTCATGCACCAAAAGACAACAATTTAATTCCTCTGTTGCTGCCCATTTTACGCGGATTAGTCTCTGATTTCATATTTAGTTTCCATCTAATTCTCTTATTTTCCATGTTTTTGTGTATTGTTTGTGTGCTCGATGTACTAATTCAAGCATAAGATATCTAAAGAGTATACCTCCTTTTCCAGGATTTAAGGTTAAGTGTATGTGCTAATTCTATTATTTCCATGTTTTGCTTGTGTGATTGATACACTAATTGAAGTATAACTAGGTATAAGATATCAAAAAATTAGAAAAAGAATTTTAAAAAAAGAAATAAAAATTTGCCCCCATGCAGGATCGAACTACAGACCTTCAGTTTACAAGACTGACGCTCTACCACTGAGCTATAGGGGCTTGTTTGATCGTCATTCTATTTGTTTACTTAAATAAATATTTAAAATATTATATTTATTTTTCTAAACATTGTTTGCCTATCTGTATAAATATACATAAACTAAGCTCTTATCTCTGACTCTTGAATCTAACGAGTGTTAATAAATGGAAGCTTCCAACTTGTTTGTGAAATTAAGCTATAAGTTTTTTTTTTTTTTTAATCAGTAATTTACAATTTTAAGGAGAACAATTATAGTCTATCAACACATATCTATTAGCCTATTATGATTGTGAAATTAAGTTATAATTCAATGTGAAACTTTGATTTTTATTTTGTTAGAACACAATACAAAATTCAGTAAGATCCAATTACGTACGGAAGCCTTTCTCAAAAATCAATTTTTTATTTTTTATCTTTTGATTAATTACACTTTTTACCCTCTAATTTCTACCTAAAATTTACTTTAGATCTTCTAATTGTAATAATTAAATTATCATATTTTAATTTGTATTTCAATGTGACTTCCCATCATTCACTGTTAAAAATTTAAACCGAAAATACTAATGTAAGGGCTAAGTGAACATTTTTATGAGTATTAAAGAAATATTTTTATGACAAAGTAGAAGGACGTAGCTATGCTTTGAACAATGATGTCAATTGACACCACTGAATTTCAAATTTTTGATAGAGTATATGTAAAAAATTATAAGTATTTACAAATTGAACCTAGTGGGTCTAAATAAAATAAATTAATTTTTAAATTTTTACAAATTAACCCCAGTAGGGAAAAACAAAATCAAACTTTATTCAGAAATTTAGGCTTCTAGAAACAAACCAAATGTTTGTTTATTCCTCTTGGAGACTGGACATCGACTTTTGGTTCTCTTCACTGACTATTGCTTTGGTTGTCTCTTATTCTCACGTTACTTCTTCCTTCATTCTTTTTCTCTCTGATGTCCCAATATTTTGTTTTTACTTGTAATTTCACTAATTTGGGTTACTTTTGTTAATGTGATTTGAGAATATATGAAATTTACAGAGTACTATGTGAATGTTAATGTTGACAGATTGTGTAAAACTAAAAATATGATATAGGATATTGATGATACTTTGTTAAATGACTCTGCTAAAGAAAATTTCTGATTACACCATTGACAAAGTATACTCTTCATCTTTCTACTTACAATTAAATTTCATATTGAGTTATCATGTTTCAACTTTTATGGGATGATGAAAGAATGAAATTGAAACATAAGTTATAATTCAATAATTTAATTATTAGAATTAAAAAAGTGAGGGACAAAAAGCAAAAGTAAAAAGGTGAAATATATAATTTATCCCTTTTTTCATACCAAAAAATCTGATAACAGGTCATTCCCTCTATCTTAGTACAATAATGATTCATCCCCATTTTCTCCCCACCCCCTTTGACCCCCTCTCTCTCTCATTGGTTACATTTTCTTTTTCTTTTTCTTTTTTTTCCTGCTCCTCCAATCACCACCCGCCATGTGGCAAAGGGGGTGAGGGGGTGACCCCCAAAAGGGGTCCCAAGCATTATTCATCTTAGTAATTAAGACTTACTAATTAAGGTCGAAATTAAAGGCATAATTGATGTAATTGAAACATAGTTGCTAAAAACAAATGTGGTGTTTGCTTTGTTGGTAACGCGTTGAAGTTTAGTATACATAGGGCATGTGCTGTCTGTCTCCTGGCGTTTCTCGCCCTCTACGGCTCACATTGTCGCCGGCCCAAACATCTCCGAAATATATCATATTTAATTAGAAAACATATAATATATATATTTTATAATTAAATAAAAAATGATATAATTTCATATTTTTTAAATTATAATTAAAAAATAAATTATAATCAAACACAAGATCTCATGAATTATAATTAACGAAAAAAATTAACCATAATTAAAAAAATGGCATAATCATAATTACGGTGGTGTATATTACAAATTTCCGATTTAATCATAATTATGGTGTATATGATACATCTGTAAAAGAGTGTATACACTAAAAAATTAATCAGAATTAAAAAAATTAATATTATCATAACTAGGGGTTATGGACGTATATAGTACGAAGGGTGTTTATTAAAATTTTTCTATTTAGGCTTCGTTTGGGAACAAACTTTTTTAGTCATTTTTTGACTTTTTAATTAAAATGTGATGTAAAAAAATTAGTATATTTGTAATGACTTTTTGACTAAAAAGTCACTTGTCAAATGAGACCTTAATTATGTATTAAAATATATATGTTATTTTTATCTTTAGTTTTGATTAATTTTTTTTAATTATAACAATATTTTAAAATATTTGATTATGATTATTTTGCATTTGATTTTTTTTTTATTATAAATCAAAAAATATAAAGTTACGTTTTTTTTTTTTTTTTTTTTCCCCTATAATTAAAAGGTGTACCTTTTACTATACTATTATTTTAACGGCAAACCCAAATTGTTGTTCCTGAGCTCCTTTTTGTTTTTGCCCCAACAACGTATCGCCATCGTCGCTCTCTCTCTCTCTCTAAAATTCAGTCTCTCTCTAGAGTGATTCGATCAAGATGAACGACTTGCTCACGGTATACTTGATTATCCCTTTTATTCTGTATATAGATTATAGATTTCGCTTTGACTGTTACTGTCGATGCGATGACTGTTTGTATTAGTGCTTGATTAGTACGATTTGAACCTACTACTTAATTGAATTTCAATTTTAGTCTGATTTAGTGATGAATATGTTCGGCAAATTCTCGCAAGTATGTTGAATTGGTGTTGACTCAGATTGAATTTGGTACTGTTAGGTTGATTATTATTATTATTATTATCCAGTTTTTTTATGATATTTGTGGCAATTGAACACGCTGTTTGGATCTCAGATTTGTGAAACCAAACTGAAAAAGGAAAAAAAGGGATTTTTGACAAATTTCAGTAATTTTCTTGCCATTTTCCTAATCAAACGCAAAAAAGAAGGGAAATGCTTTTACTTGTAATTAAAGGGTCTTTTAACAGAAAACATAGTTTTGAATCTTATGTTATCTGTTATTATGTTTGCAAATAGTGATCTTAACTTAGCCATTTAGTTGTATTAAATTTTTTTTAAGTTGAAGTTTTTTACTTTGTGCCCTATATACTCAAGTTTTGAAACTTGTAAGATTGAAATTACAATTTTATTTTTTGTTCCTTGATTTTTCATCTGTAAAGAGAAGAAGAATCTGCGTGAATACAATTGATTTGATGCGAATGCTTTGTTTACATAATTTGATTGTTCATTCCAAGACAACCCAACAATTTAGTTGTTTTCCTACTTTAATCTCTTCAGATGAACTTGGTTGGTTTAAGTGCTCTCCTTGAAGGTTCTCTATAGTATTCTATGGTAGTTTAATTGTTCGTGATTTTTAGTTCTTCTAACTCACTTGGTGAAGACTATTCAAGTTCGTATAACTATGTACTGTTTCAGGATTCATTTGTTGGTGATGCCAAAGATCATCCTTCCAGAGATGCAGATATCGAGATGGGTGCTCGAGTCCCTAGGAGTAATTCAGATTTGGGAATGGAAGCTTTCAATAAGCAGGTACATGATACATCCCACGCAAATTATTTTTTAAAGGATTTTGTTAACGATCTCCCTAAGTGCACTTGTTAACGAGCTTAAGAGAGTGTTCTGTAAAGAATGTACTAGCATTTTAAGTTTTGTTAACCAATGCCCTTAGGACACTCATTAACAAAACCCTGTAAAATCCTTGTTATGAATAGGAAGCACCATCCCATTTTGCAATGTTGGACTTTGTGTGTATGTTGTGGATAAAGGGTTAGGATGAAACTTGAAGGGACAGGAATCACAAAAGAACTATAGTTTTTTTGTCAATTAATCTTTTGCTTCCTGATTACTTCTTATTGTTTTGTTTCATTTTGACTGTGTTGCAGATACAAGATGTTGAGAAACAAGTAGACAAGCTGTCTGGGTTGCTTACAAAACTTAAGGTATGAACTGGACAGTTCTCCTTTTAATGTTGCATCCTGACATTAAGTATTTTTCTTTAGCGATGGGTTGTGGTATTTGTGATATCTCATTGAATTGGTTTTTCGTGAGTTAATGGAGCATATGTGCTGTGGTTCTAAGGAAGCAAGCAATTAGTTTTCATTTATGTCTTGATCAGTCTCTGTGCCTTCAATATTATGCATTGCCTTAGCTATTAATTATTACTTTGTTGAAGGAGAAGACATTAGAAATATGTTCTTTAGTTATTTCATGCTTTATCTCTTGATAGGTCCTGTTAGAATTAAATTTCAGTCCTGGTATAAGGTTGTCATGCTTCATAAGAACAAGCATTGAACTGGAAAAGGGACCAGCATAAGGTTCCCTGCTTCAGCTGTCCCCTTCAGTAACCTGACGCTCAATGTTAAAAACAGGAAAAGGAAGGCAGCCTCAACTTATGCTTAGTGCACTCAAATAGTGGATAACCTTATGTGTCTGTTTACCTTATAAGCATATATTGTTTGCAGTTTGTCGAACCACAAGACTTTAGTTTCAACTCTTCATCACCTGCAAATGTGAGCATATGTTGAGTAGCTCGACTCATATCTCTCTCCCTACTTTCAGAGGGATGGATTTTTCAAGTAAGAGAGTGTTCATCATATCCCTTTGAGTTACGGACCTCATCCTTCTCATGTACTTGTGTCATCCCAGATCAAAATTTTCATGGATTTTCAAGCAAGTCAAATAATCTTGTCAAGTAGCGGTGCATGTCTTCTGTTTTATTTCTCTCCATCCTGTCAAGTATAGCAGAATCATCAAAACTTCCTTACTTCTTGTTGTAGATAGTAGAGGAAGAAGGTTAGCTTGCAATAGATGAAAAGTTAACTTTCTTTATTGTTTAACTTACCTTGATGGCTATCCATGGAACCCTGAAAGACTTGCTTCTTTCTTTCCACCAAATCTACAGAATCAGTGATATATTGGAAGGATTTGTTCTTCTTCTTGTAGGTGTAGGCTTTATTCTTTTTCTGAAATTTTGCTAATTGTTGCAAAACTTAACTGTTTGCAACTGCAGTTGGCCAATCAATACCCTTGCAACTTGACTCTGATACCAAAATTGATAGCAGACAGCTCTAAGAGGAAACTGTAATATCATATATGATGGCCACTGAAGGCAAGTGATAAAGGAAGGAAATTGATAATGAAGAAAAACAAGGGTTTAAGAGTGTAAAAGAGAGTAGCAATTGCAAAAGTGATATTTTTTCCCCCCACCATGCTATTACGAATCCATTTGAATACACGGGACTTCATTTCTAGGTTTGTGAAACTTTCTAGGATGTATAATTTCTAAGAACTAAAGAACCATATAGGATTCAGTTTATTATTATTATAAAGTAATAGTACCTAAAAGCTTTTAATGTGTCATTTTGTGCAACCCAGTCCTTACTTGGATCAAAAGTATAAATTATAAGAAAAAATTGAAACATTGAAAACAACTCTTGTGAGTCTAATTACATGCATGTAAGATGCTCAACCTTGATGCTTTATTCATAGAATTATTACTTCAATTTTTTTGTATCTCATTTTTTTTTATCTCAAAAATTGATTATAAAGTGGGATATTAGTTTCCCCTTTTATTATTATTATTATTATTATTATTTTGGGTACGAAAGCAATATGAAAAAAAAGAAGAAGAAGAAAAACTAGAAGCACGCAGAAGCAAGAGCTATTGTTATCCTGCAGGGACTAGGAGACCTGTAGATATGCTGTTTATTGTAGCTTTCTGGTTCATACGTCAGTGAAATTCTTCCTTACTTTACTGGTGTTTTGTCTTATTGTTGTTGTAGTGTTGCATGAATCAAGAATAAGATCTTCATTATCTCTCTTCTTAACAAACAAAAAGAAGACCTTCAATTCTCTTAAACCTTGCTGATCTTGATTTCCGCATTTGTTATCATTCATACCGTAGCAGTTGTAGTACAAGTACCTAATTTTGTGTACAACTGGATTTTAAGAAAATTAAGTTCTCTAAGCATGGGTTATATGCTTATTCATGCTTTTGCATGAACCAAATGATGCAATATTAGTTTTTCTCTTTCTGGAAATCATACTTTAATTTAACTTTAGAAACTCAAAATGTGAGCCCTTGCCTGCAGGATGCTAATGAGGAGTCAAAGTCTGTTACAAAAGCTTCATCCATGAAAGGTCAAATCCTTGTTTTATTTCTTTCAGTCTTATGCTGAAATGTTTTAGTTGCAAGGTGATTATCACGCACTTGTATCTCATTGTCACATTCTATGTGCATCAGTGGCATGCTGAGTAACGCAGTTTAGATTATCTTAGCTAGTTATGTAGTGATATTTGCCTAGTCACATGCCCCCTTTTTTTTTTTTTTCTTTTTCTTTTGGTCTTGTGGTGATATGCAAGAAAACCAAGTTTTATCCTTTTCAGCAACTGGTTGACAAAATTTTAGGTTTAGTTAGCTAACTGCTCATATTTGCTGTAGTTCTTCGTCTGCAACAATCTGATCTGATTTCTCATTTTCAGCAATCAAAAAGCGAATGGAGAAAGATGTTGATGAAGTGGGAAAGATTGCACGAAATGTCAAAGCAAAACTAGAAGCAATAAGCAAAGATGTATTTCTTAATTCCTTTATTTTTATGGCTATCAAAATGTTATCTGATGGTAGTTGTGGCCTGGTATGGCAGTGTGTACTGATTCCCTCTTCTTTCTCTTTAGAACTTAGCCAATCGACAAAAACCTGGATGTGGAAAGGGAACAGGTGTTGATCGATCAAGGACAAATATGACAAAGTGTGTTTCTTCTGCAGCATATGAATTTCAGATTATTGCACATTTGTTGTTTTAGAATCATATTTAATTATTTTCTTGAAACGCAGTGCCTTGACAAAAAAGTTCAGGGACCTAATGATTGAATTTCAGGTATATTTGGATATATATTCATTTTGGTAGTTGCTTTCTTTTCATTCACTAACTGAATTTCCTTGATCAGACTCTGAGACAAAGGATCCAAGATGAATACCGTGAGGTCGTGGAGCGAAGGGTCATAACAGGTCTGAATATTGCTGTCTGCATATAAACAAAAATTACGGTTAAAATTTGAAGTTGGAATGATGTCTTTCGTAATCATTTTGCGTGTTGCTGGCTGATCTTGTTTTTATTGGCTATGTTTCACTTTGTGTTTTAATTTTGAGATGACTGAGCAGTCACAGGAACCAGACCAGATGAAGAGGTGAGCCAAAATAATGAGATCAATATTTGGGCTGTAATGGTGAAATGGAACTATGGATGTTATCCTAACTGAAATTTTTTTTGACTGTATCAGACAATCGACCACCTGATAGAAACCGGTAACAGTGAACAAATATTCCAGAACGCTATTCAAGAAATGGGAAGAGGGCAGGTACTACCTTTTCTACTTATACCATATTTCCCATACTACATGTGTTTCTGGTTGTGAACAAGTCTCGTGAACTAAATTGTAGCTAGTCACTAGTTTAATTATCTTTTTATGTATGTGTTTTGTCTAATACATCCGGCTACAGATAATTTCAACTTAATTTGATCCTCCTTCTATGTCTGGTTGACTGTTGAGTTGTGTCTTGTGTGTTTAATACTTGAATAAGATTCTGAATTTTGCCCATGGAGTGAGATTAGTGGAAGTTGGTCTTCTATTTACAAAAGGTTTGGGTTGGGACCTGTAGATTCCTAAAATTATTTGTTTTCTGGTTGATGACGTATGGAGTGAAATAAGAACACGGTGCCATATAGCCTTGGGTCTCGTTTTCTTGATGTTAGAGGAAGTAAAATTTTGGATATCAATTAAATAGGTATCTGGGAATAGTTTTTGACTTCATCTGATACAAGAATCTGTTCTAGTATTACCCTTATTGGAACTTTCTATAATACTTTTGGCTAATAATCTGTGTTTTGGGATCTTTTAGGAGCTAAAACTAATTTACTTCTGTTTTCCATGCATCTATATGGGTTCTTGAAGTCACTATCGTTCAAAAAATCTCGATATACCCTTGAACATCAGTCTCAGATGGATGCTAAAAATGTATACTACAGTCACAGACACAAGCATACATGCATACTATTGCATACACATGCACACACAGAAACGCACTCAACTACAGCATTTAACTATTCATGTGTAACTTCTTTTCTTTTTCCCTAATGTCTCTCTCTTGTTATTTTCATTTTTTTCTTTTTCAGAGTTGCCTATATTTTTCTCAATATTGTTCAAGATAACAATCTTTAGGTTGTCCAGCAAGTAGCATTTTCGCTTTAAAATTTAACTAAGTTATTATGGTTCAACAAGATTAGTAATTGGTCAATTAGAGTTACTTGTATTGCTTTCAGTAGTGTTCAAGATAAAACTCTAGCTCAATGTAGGGTGGATCCTCTTCTTCTTTCTTTTTTTTGGGGGGGGGTTTAATTCTCAAGGCGTCCAATGCATGTGAACATGGTTGGTTGCAGGTGCTGAATACCGTGGAAGAAATTCAGGAGAGACATGATGCTGTGAAGGAACTAGAGAAAAAGCTTCTTGACTTGCATCAGGTATAGCTGAATAAACCTATGTTTGGTCTTCCCAATATTACCACCTACTTGTTTAACATGATTGTATGTTTCAGATTTACCTTGATATGGCGGTTTTGGTTGAGGCTCAAGGGGACATATTAGATAACATTGAAAGCCAGGTATGCTTTTGCTCTGATTCTTTGCATGTTCTCTCTTTGCAAATGCATTGTTAATAAGGTTTTAAATAATAGTGGCGGTGACTGTTACGGTAGCGGTAGCATTGACATGGTTGTAGGGTGTAACGGCCATAGCATAACGATGGTGACAACTAGAATCATGAATTTTTTCATTCTTCTCACAACTTTAGAAAAACATATTGATACACATGTTTTTATTTTAGATTCAAATTTAGTGAGGTTCAAAATGATTTTTAATATTTTTGTTTAGTTTTAATACATGATCCAATATATATACTAATTTATATATATATATATATTTTTGATCAGTACTAATTTTTGTATTAGTCATAAGTTAATATGGAGATTTTTCCTATTGTTGCGGCCGTTACGGTTATGAATTTTTGTCACACCGCTATAGCGGCCGTAACGGGCGGCGGTAACACCACAATTGTTACATAATGACGTTACGTAATAGTTGCGGCCGCTTTTTAAAACCTTGATTGTGAGAGAGGATGTGTTTTGCTTTGTCTATCGTGTGTGTGTGTGTGTGTGTGTTAATGGAGGGCTTGTTCAGGTTTCGAATGCAGTCGATCATGTCCAGTCAGGTACAACTGCACTTCAGAATGCAAAGAAACTTCAGAGGAATTCCCGAAAATGGATGTGCATTGCCATTATAATTCTCTTAGTAATAGTAGGAGTCATAGTTCTCGGTGTCCTCAAACCTTGGAATAGTAAAAAGGGAGCTTGAGTCTGTCCCGTTGGGGTTCATTTGTTGTGAATGTAGTAGTAATGGTCTTGAGTTGATTGGAAAATAATTTATAATTATGTCTCTGCATGTGTGTGTATGTGCATTCTTCCTGTTTTGGTGTGGCCTTTCCATTGCAATTCTTGGTCTATGTATTCCTTTTTTTAAAATTTATTTATTTGACTCTTAGTGGTCTGTGTAAAGTTCGTGTTTTGGTGGTTGAGGATTTGGACTGCAAATACAGTGATGTCTTATTGACAGAGGGTTTCTGAATCGATTGCTTGATTTTGATTTTGATTTTGATTTTGATTTTGATTTGATTTAATGTGATCTTTGCCGCTGATCCTATAGTAACTGTACGGATTTGCTTTTGGGCTTGTTGGTTGTGTTTTTGTTTGCTAGTGTCATTTTTTAGAAGAAAAAAAACTGGTTCATTTGTTTTTCTACCAAAAAAAAAGAGAGAGAGAGAGAAATGAGGTCCAGTTTTTTTTGTTTTCCTTTTATTTTTTCAAAATGAAGCCAAAAATTGTGATACTTTTCTATTACATTTTTATTTACATATATATGTATGTATATTTTTGCTACAAACACCACATTTTGTAGAACTTTTTCTCTAATTTGTCGTATGGCTGTGTTTGTTTGGCCTGTATTCGATGTTACATTTCCCCCTCCAGAAATAGCTGCTAAGAACTTGAACATGAATCTCTAATTCAGGAACTTAGGCCCTATTTGGTCATGTTTTGGTTTCTTTATTTATTTGTTACTATTATTTGTATTTTTGAAAAACAAAAATAATGAAAGAGCTACAGAACACCATCGTTTTAATTTTTGTGCAAATTTTAGAAGTAGTTTTTTGCTATTTCTTCAGGGGGGTTTATTTTATTTTAATATATATATATATATATATATAATTTTGAAGATAGCTCGCCTGACAAATTTTGTGTTTCTTACAAAATTAAAGTAGAAAACGAAACATAAACAGATACTTGCTTCTATTTTTTATTTTTTATTTTTTATTTTTTATTTTTCTTACCTTGAAATGTAACGCATGTGGTTTCACACATCATTTGACACAACCACTTCTCTAGTAAACACACTATAAATATATACTTGTAAACGAGGCTGTTAAAGTATACTTGTCCCCTTGATCTCACCTTGGACGAAGGTGAGCTAGTGGTTACCCCATTCTACTTTGTTCAAACACTTGTGCTATGTTTGGAGAAGTTAAACTTCTTTCTCTTTCATTTCCCTTTTCATTGATAAATCCACGATTTCAGACCTTCCCTTAGATTGGACCATTTTGGGCTGTACGACTGTCTTTCCATGGATTGCTAAACCATCTCACTCTATCTTATTTGGTATAATAATAATGTTTGAGAGTTTTAATTTAAGAGCTCTAACAGTGGGTCACATGATGATGATGTAATGTTTTAGTTTACTTTTCTTTTTTGGAAAATGGTTGAGACCATCCACTGCCTTGTGCTTTTTTTCTTCGTCTTTTTTTTTTTTTTTTTAAGCGTGTCAACTCACTAATGGTGCTTTAGAGCATCACTTTTAGTGGTATATATCATTGCCCTTTTTTTTTTCTTTTTTTTCTTTTTTTTGGATTAGACACTTCACTAGAGCTCATGTTAAAGTTATAATATCAGAGCTCTCTATTATATTATTTTAAACATGTCAAACTATTTAGGTCTATTTTGACAATTAAAAAAAAAACGTATTGGCCGATTAACTTATTTAAGTCATATCACTTTTCTACTTTTTTTTTTTTTAATCATTTTTTTTTTTTTTTTACAAAAAGCCAAAACAAGCTAAAAAGTTAATTTTTTTCCTACTTCCAAAAATAGCTAGGGAAAATTGAAGTGATTTTACTTTTTGATTATCAATTTTTAACTTACAAGAAATTACACCAAACTAGTCCTGTTGTTTGAACTTTTACTTATAGCTTATGAGGCAAACAGGTTTTTTTTTTTTTTTAAGTTTTATTTATTTATTTATTTATTTATTTATTTTGTTGAGGAAAGGCAAATAGTATAAATAAACTTAAATAAAGAAAGAATATTTGGTACCATTTGGTGAAGTTTTAAAATTATGATTTGAGTGTAAAAAATTTGTTTAGTTATGAGCTTTCAAAAGAGTTTTGAATTGAGTTTGAAATTTTTCATGTAACATATGATATTTGATTCAAAAATTTACAACTCATAATCAAACACATAATTCAAAATTCTATTCAAAACTCATAAAAAATTTAAATAAAATTCCAAAATTATATTTTTATTTACCTAATACTGTTCCGCTCATCCGGCCGAAGGACTGGAAGGATGACTGGATAGACGTATTTGCAAAAGTGAATATCGAATTAATTTTTAAAAACTGTAACCAAACATCTACCTCAAACCAAGCGGTGAAATAAACTTTGCAAAGCTCTGCCAAACAAAGCCTTTGATTTTCTAAAAATCATAAAAAATAATAATAAAAATAAAAAAAATAAAAGCACTCGTTTTTGTTTTTCGATTATCATGGTTTTCAATTTTCATTATAAGCTCTCTTTGATTCTCAAAAACAAAAAGAAAATCAATGAAAGATGCTCACCAAATGGTTTCCCTTAGCATACTTTTTATTCCCTTTGGCTTAATTACACTTCTGGTCCCTCTATTACACTTCTGGTCCCTTACAGTTTCACTTTAACTTTTATGATTTCAATTTAAAACCCATACTTCTAATTTTATTACAATGTGATATTCAAAAGAAAACAATAAATACAATTGGTTTGGTTTAGGTGTCGTTTGGTTTTGACTTTTTTAATTGACTTCTTAACTTTTTAAATTTTTTTAATCTGAGACTTTTTTAGTCATTTAGGTCTCATTTGAGAACAGGCTAATTTAATAATTTTTTGACTATTTAACTAAAATATGAAATAAAGAAAACTAGTATATTTAAAATGATTTTTTAACTTTTTACGAAAAGATGTACAAAAAATAAAGAGAATATAAAATCTTTAACTTTTTGACATAGATTGTTAACTTTTTGATTTTTTTAATAACTTTTTAACTAAATGAGCTCGTTCTCAAACAAAGCCTTAGTATTCTTGTTTGGCTTTTTTAACTTTTTGACTTTAGAATGACAAAATTGCCCTCAGTATAAAATGATGTTTTTTTAACTTTTTATTTGTATATGTGATAGTTTAGTACTTTTGTAACTTTTGTCTTTTTGTGATTTTGTAACTTTTTTTTTGTCTTTTATGATTATATAATCCACAATGAAAACCAAACGATAATGATCCCTATAATTTTCAATATGGCTCTCTAGTTTTGCATATTGTTTTTTCCATTCCAAATTTTAACAATAAGTAATGGAGAAATCACATTACAGCAAAAAATTTAAGTGCAAAGTTTAAATTGTTCAAATTAAAATTACGAAAACTAAAATGAAGCTTTGCTTGAATTATAGAGACTAACGGCGTAATTTACCCAATCCCATTTCTTCTTTCTTCCTGAGAACCAAATGGTGTATTAGAAAAACATGTTATAAAAAAAGAAAATAAAAACTGCTTAAAGAAATAATCATCAATGATAAGAACCCTAATTTATCAAAAGAACTCCACTGCCAGGAAGTTAGATTACTGCATACTATTGTTGGGACTCTTTGGATTAAATTGAATTTCAGAGATTAATCAACAATCAGTTCTTTCTTTTCTCCCTCTGTTGTAGGTAACAAATGCAGTGGAACATGTGAACACGGGCACAAACGCCCTCCACACTGCCAGAGCCTTGCAGAAGAGATCAAGAAAATGCATGATAATTGCCATATTCTTGGTCCTGATTATTGCAGGCATTATTGTACTTTCTATTCTGAAGCCATGGAAAAAGAAGTAATCAACTGAGAACACAAAAACAATGGTGAATTTATTTTTATTCACCCTCGATTTTTTGCTGCCCACCATCCAAAATACCTACAAGCCATTCTTAAGCAATCATCACAAGTAGCAGTTTTGATCCACCATGTTCCCTCTTATTTATTTTCTCACTTAATCGTTTCCGATTCCAATGCTTTGTTTTGTTTTTCTGTTTTGCAAACAATAATAAATGATGGAAATGAATGAATGTGATGATTTGAATCCTTACCTTACACTTGCCAGAGATGTATTCAATCATTTTAATGTACAGTTTTCATTGAACAACCATAAATCTATTAGCTGATTTCAGGACCGTATAAGCAGCAACAGTACAGCAATGAGGTTGAGTTGATGAACAGTTGATTTGGGGGGTAAGAACAGATCTCTCTTCAAACCTGCAAGTTGTGCAGATTGATAAACAATAGTACAACATTGCAATACCTGAGTAGTGCCATTTGCAAGTGTAATTGCCTTTTACTTAACATCTTCTGCCTGATTCAAGTGATCCAGCATCGGTTGCAACTTTGCAAGCCTAAATAAGTGTCATCCTAAATGTGCATCACAATCCAAAGGTTCGTATTTCTGAAAAGAGCATCTAACATCATGTTTCTTTGTTTGCCCTATAATCTGATCTGCTCCAAATAGGTAGCTTTTGATTGTTATAAGATTGTCCCCCAGAAGTAACTTGAGTTAAGTTGCTCATGGTTAAATCCATATAATATTTATACTTAATATACATTTACAAATTGATATTGCTACACAAAGTAGTTATAACCACAGCATTACGTAAACTGAAACAGCATTGATAGAGAAACCACATGGAAATTCTCCCAATCTTATTTCAAAAATGGTGTATCAATCATATAACCACTAAAATGTTCATAACCATGATTTTGCATAAAATTTATTCAGATGCTTGGATGTGGAGGATGATCGTGATGAGAGAAATAAGAGCACTGGTCCAACACAATCCATCTCTTCACCAGGTTGTTGCTTTAAAAGCAGGTCACCTTTATATTATAACCAATTTCATCATACCAATCAATTTTGGCTCCATCAAAACATTCAACATTCACATCCACTCAACTGGCAATCTTGTTCTAATTATTGTAACTAAGAGTTATAGACCTTTCCCTTCACATTCATCATTGTCTAGAAAAACTGCTTTGAGAATATTATTAAGGCCGTGGCCTTTTTGTGTTAGGGCTGTGGCCCTCTTCGTCTTCTCCCTCTTCATAAAACTTTTGATCTTCTCCTTGGATCAATTTTCCATACATTCTGGCTTTGGGACCAATTAAATAGTTGAACGGATTTCTTAACAACCATTCAGCATCAACTGATGCATCCTCAATTTGGTTTGTAAGTCTTCCTAAGAGAATCTAGGTTTGACAATAGGCAACCTTCCTCTTCACACCCCTGGAACAGTCCAGCACCCCACAAGTTTCTATCCGTGTCCTTTACAACTTCAGTAATCAACTAAGAAATTTCATCTACAGGATGCTAATTTGGCACATTATAGTTCAATCGTATGACAAAAATATGATGTAACATTTTTTAGCTTTGGCGATTGACATTGAAATTCCAAACTTTTTGGAATTCTAGTAGATGCCATCCCAAGAACATTGCTTTAAGTTGAATTTCCTGACATGGATTTTGCAAATTACGGTACTGAGGAAGAGCTCAATAGAGCCATCCAATGAATGCTAAGTTTTTTCATTTCTTCCTCGTGCTTTTTTTCAGCTAAAGAATAGCATTTATCCACTGATGTGCATTTTCTAACAATCTTTTGCCAATTTATCAAGTGTGTAAACTTAGTGTTTCTCCTCGTGTAAACTTTATTCTTTTAGAAGACCAACAAGCTTAAAAGTCTACAAAATCCCTTAGTTCTCAAGTTTATTGCCATGATTTCATTCATATGCACTACACAGCAGTTGTATAACAGCGGTAGCAAGTGTATGGGTTTAGTTCTTGTTGTCTGTCAAGGAGAAGAAAAATAAAGAGACTTGCATCAAATTCAGACAAAAAAAGAGCCAGTAAGTCATACAATATAAATGTTTGAGAAATAAATATGTCTGCCCATCTGACTTACCTTTACAGTTTCAGATTGAGTGGATTCACATGTTCAAGAGCTGCAGGCATAAAGGTAGGAGTTTTCACCCCAACCCCATGCATCACTTCACTAAAATTGCAGATATCCGAAATAGCTGCCACATATAAAACAAACAAGCACAAATTTAACCTAAAAAGAAATGAAAAATAAACAAAACAACAGCATCCAACTACATTAAAAGGTAACAACTATCCAATTTCTATGTCTCAAGCAAGGCTAAAAAGTAATTTAGAGCATAGTTGCACCATCTCAAGTGTGAAGCAAGTGTTTTTATAATTTCCTAGATGCCCCGAGGTACCAAACTCACCATCTGTTGCATCTATCAATCATCTTACTAAGCATTCATCCATAAACGGAGATAACATATTAAATATTGCCAAGCTTAAACCTTAGATTCCATCTCAATGCCCAACCATGGATGCTAAAATCTTTATATCGTAGCTACTGAAAAGGCTCTGCAGAATTACTGTATAACATATATCCAGAGTTTAGATTTAAAAAAAGAAAAAGAAAAAGAAAAATATAGGAGTAGACAGATAAATTTACATTACTTATTCAAACAAGAACATATATCGCAAGGTATCACATCCTGTTAAAACCTATCACCTACTTCATCCACTAAACCTAACCCACTACACCACTACCACCTCACCTACTCCACTAAACCCACTACACCACTACCACCTCCACTTCACCTACTCCACCTACCACCTACTACCACCTACTCTTCTATATATAGGAATCATTGTAGCATTCAATAATTCAACAATTACAAACATCAATCAATAATACAATTCTCTTTTTCTCTTTATACATTAAATTTCTACATGGTATCACAGCAAGGTTAAGCACTTAGTATTTTTCGCTTCACCGGCGGGCGGCAACCTCGCCTTGGCCGTCCGCCGGACCTCAACCTAATCTGCTAAAATTTTTCTACACATACCTTGAAATTTCCTTTCTGAGTGCACTATTGTTCAGTCGCCGGAGACCACCACCGCTTGCACGTCGATGTCCCTTTGCCAAAGCTCCGTCGCGACACCGGCCTTCCTTGCGTCTGGTTTCAATCCCCTGCTATTCCAAGCCACAAAATAGGGCACGACTTTTGAGGGCTCGATATCTATATCCATGTATATCTTTTGGACAGTCTATATACACACTCATACAGTGTCTTCTACACCGGTAACATGGTACAAGGGCCCAACCCTTCTTGATGCCCTCGACATGATTACAGAGCCCAAGAGGCCATCAGACAAGCCTCTTCGTCTCCCACTTCAGGATGTCTACAAGATTGGCGGTATTGGTAATTTGGCCCACTTTTTTGATCAACACCAGCATATAGTTTCAAAGAGATAACTATATTATATAATTTTTTCTATTTTAAAATATTTTTCCACCGTCCAAACCTTTTTTTTATCTTATATATATAAAAAATTGGATGAAACTCACGTGGGTGCTACTTTTTCTTTTTCTTCTTTCCACAGCCCAACTTTTCCTTGAACCTCAATTTTTTATTATTAAAAATAAAAAAATAAAAAAAAATTCATTCCATCTAATTTTTCTGCTCAGTCTTGTACCTTCAAGCCATTCGGATTTGCACAATACACTCATTTTATTTCTATCGGGATTTCGCCCTGATCACAATTTTACACCAAAAAAAAAAAAAAAAAAAAAAAACAACAAACCCAAACAACCACATCCACAGGCGGGATTTTTCTTCTCTACTCTACCGCCGGTCTCTTCTTCTTGCCTCCGTCCTGAGCGGCCCTTGCCGGTGCTGCCTCCGTGTTTTCCACGCTGCCCAGCACGTTCACTCCCCCATACTCCTCCACTGCAGCATATGGCGGACCTCCAAATCGGAACATCACGGTGGCCTTCCGCTTCAGCTCCTTATTTTCCGCCTTTAGCACACTTATCTCTGCTCGCGCATCCTTATACATGCGCTGGAGCAGAGCCAGTTGGGCGTTTAACTGCTGCACCTCATTTGTCCTACTCTGCAGCCGGTGCGACAAGTTTGTGACCGCAGTCATGGTTTCCACACATGACTTCAATGTATACTGATTGGCCTCAATATCCGTTTGCACTGCCATTTTTTGCTCCACCGACCGCATCGGAAAGTTCAACGGAGCAAAACCAGAGGTGTTTGGTTGAGGTTCACGGGCCACCGCACCTGTTATCTCTCCTGTTGACTCGTTGAGGTCGGGAAAGAGAGTGAGCAGACCACGGGAAGATGAGGCCATGTTCTGGGTAGCTGAACGGGAAGAAGAGGCCATGTTTTTTGGGTTGCTGAGTGTTTCCGAGAAGGGTTGGATACAGAGTATTTACAGATTGTTTCAGAATGACAAATTCAGAGGTTTCAGTCTGGTTTGGTTTCCTCCGCCTCCGCATTGGTTTATATTGACACTGACGACGCGGCCGACACGCCACTCTGTCGCTCACGTGCCTCGCCGCGTCTCCGGCTCACCTTTTGATGGCTTGACGCTTTCTGTCGAGCACGACTTTTGATGAAGTGGGCGCGCCTTTTGAGGGCGCAACTTTTGATGGCACGCCTTTTTATAGATTGGGCACGCATTTTGATGGCACATTTTTTTATGGATTGGGCACGCCTTTTGATGGCACGCCTTTTTGAAAAATTAGGCACACCTTTTGAGGGTGCGACTTTTTAAGGGTCCGACAAGACTCTGTAAACTGTCCCGACATTGATTCCGGTTAGCTCCTTCATGGGTCCGACAAGACTCTGTAAACTGTCCCGACATTGATTCCGGTTAGCTCCTTCATGGGTCCGACAAGACTCTGTAAACTGTCCCGACATTGATTCCGGTTAGCTCCTTCATGAGTCCGACAAGACTCTGTAAACTGTCCCTACATTGATTCCGGTTAGCTCCTTTATGGGTCCGACAAGACTCTGTAAACTGTCCCGACATTGATTCCGGTTAGTTTCTACAAGGGTCCAGCAAGACTCCGTAAACTGTCTTCTACAACGGTCCGACATGACCCCATAAACTGTCTTCTACATCGGTCCGACACGAGCCAGTGTCTTCTACATCGGTCTTCTACAACGGTCTGACACGACCATACAGTGTCTCCTATCCTCTTTTATTTTTTATGTATTTTCTTGTTTTGTTACTCTCTCCAAACTCAAGTTGGTTAGTTCCTATCCCCCTTAAGTTTGCGGGGGGCTGTTAAAACCTATCACCTACTTCATCCACTAAACCTAACCCACTACACCACTACCACCTCACCTACTCCACTAAACCCACTACACCACTACCACCTCCACTTCACCTACTCCACCTACCACCTACTACCACCTGCTCTTCTATATATAGGAATCATTGTAGCATTCAATAATTCAACAATTACAAACATCAATCAATAATACAATTCTCTTTTTCTCTTTATACATTAAATTTCTACACATCCATACCAAGTCTTATAAACCAAAGTCAGTTGGTGTGATAAATATAAAGGAATCAAAAGATATTCGGCCGAATAAGAGCACAAATGTGTGCATTTTCATAATAAAATTAATTAAGGTTATTCTCTTACAAGATAAGAGTGCTAAGATTCATGTGGTAAAATTTCCCTTCAACAATGAAGTACATATAACCCCCCATGGTCTGTGCATTCAAAAGGTGTATCACTCCTTTCTACATGTGTGTGTGTGTGTGTGTGTGTGTGTGTGTTGAGAGAGAGAGAGAGAGAGAGAGAAGGAAGGAGAAGGCATGTTTCACCCCAAATTCTAGTTAACTTGTCAGATTCCTTTAGACAAATATTTATAATATTAGCATAATACCTTATAGTTCTGTTACAGAGCAGAACAACCAATAGACCAGATACAAACTATTGGATACTGTTACAAAATCTTGGGATTGTTGCCGTATGCTGAATGGGAATGATATATTGGTATGTCAAATAATCAAAAAAGGGGTGGTACTGAAGCAGTACACATAATAGCGGTGGCATTTTTGGAACATAGAAAGGTAGTTCTAAAAGCAAGAGCTGTTCCCTTTCTTTTTTTGTCCCCTTATTTTTGATGGGAAACTAACGAAAATACGGAGCGCAAGTACTATTAAAATTCACAAGTTGTCCAATTACCTGGGGGATCTTTTTGCATTTGTCATATCAAAATTAATCACGTTCAGAGGCACACAAGTTCAGGAGTTGATACAATACAACTATTGAATTTTGCCCATGCGCCTGCAACCTATGTTGAAACTGGAAAGTTTCAGTAAGACAGCAACCTACCAGAAAAGGGGGAAAAAAAGGTTTTAAAAACATAAGATTCGGACAGCTAAACTCCTGCTTCAGTTCAGATGTTTTATGAATAAGTCCGTTCTATAATTAAACAATTTCAAGTAAATATTGAGATACATCACACAACTTTATTCATTAAGCAAAATATTTGCAGGTTGTGAGCCTTGTGAGTTGATACTTCCACATCAGAAGAATACAGATCATAAGCTCAACAAAGAAACATACACAGCATACAAGCAAAAAGCATTTTTCTTCTCCACTTTTTTTTTTCCCTCATTTAACAAGTGGGGAACTAACAAATTGTAGCTCTGGAAAATTAGACACTGGATTATTACTATTTAATTATAAGCATATAGGAGATGCAGTTGTACCAAGATCCTCTTCCAACCGCCCAATTTACATAATAATATTCTTTTGTATTTAATTTAATAAAAAGAGTGTCAAAAAATAGTTCAAAAAATCAAGGAGATAAAACAATTCAGAAGGGGAAATATCTTACAAGTATATAGAATTTGATTTACAATCCAAAACAACAAAAGGCAATGAAAAAGAAAAACATGGAATTGTCCCCATTTTCTGTGCGATGAATTCTAAAAATTATGACAGCAAATAACAAGCAAACATAGTATGTAACCAAGATAAGCATATCAATTAAGTCACTGAAAAAATTAAAATAAATAAAGACCACGACTAGTGAGCCATGAAGAAGCTAATTATAAATAAAGAAAGTTATGAAGAGATCCTTTAGCATAGAGCATCATGATTTGAAGTATGTTCCTACTAGTCTCCTAGATCTGCCTTCCATGCAACACCAAGGAAACAAGGTTTAGATAAACTGATTCTTGGGTCAGATTCACCACTTTATTTTCTAATTCATGGCATCTTTAACATGTTAATATGTGAACGAATGTGGCTGCTTCGTGAACGTAAGTTAACAGTACAGAAGGCCAAACTGAACTTAATTCCTTGTTCATCTTTAGATGTATAAAACTTGCCTATACAGTCATATTTATCCAAAAATTAAGATCTCCAACTTGGTGACCTACATTGGATTACCAATTCAACCTTATGTTTGTTCCTCAAATCAAGCCCACAAACTTGATGTATTGTCCATTTAACACTTCTTACCCCGACCCCTCTCTTGCACGAAGTAAGCGCCAAATTCTTGTTAATAATAAAGAATTCAAGTTTAGTCCTTTCTCCTCCCTCTCACAAAGTAGTTAAGCTACCAATCAAAAGAACAAAACTAGCACACCTCATACAATCAAATTTCATAATGTATTTATAATCTCCCTTACTCGGAAACCAACTTAAATTTGAGCAGCACCACGTCAGGAAATGTGCAGCCACCTCTTGAATTTTCAAAATTGAAAATAACCTATATTGGAATTTAGAGAGAGATCCATGTTAACAATGGACACTTTTACGACAGCCACCAGGCGAATTCTAAAACGACAAAAACTAAAGTTGGAATATAAATAGAGCCCCTGGTCAACAATCCCGTCAGTTAGATGCACTCCTTCAACCGTCCCTAGCATGAACACAAATTTTGACATACATATAGAGCACAAAGGTATAATCTTTACTTCCACAGATTCACTGATAATTCAACCAGTCATCCTTGCAAACAAACACAAAAGAATGCATGTCATCATCATAATTCCCCATTTCTTTTTTGTGTTTTTTTTCTGATAAGCATCATAATGCTCCCATTCTCTTATTTTACGCCTCTAAGTCCATCTCCAATCCTTCATCAGATTTTTCATCAAATTTAAATTTGATGAAAAATGCATTAAAACATCAAACCGATATCAAACGAAGGGAGAGTTAGTTTTTTCATCAAATCAACGGACTTTATCCTTTCATCAAATTTTGTTGGTGACCGTTGGGCCAGACTTCCTCCCGGACAACCAGCCTTTCTTTATCTAAACATCAACTTTAACCCATGGACGCCCACCCAGACATCCTCCCGGACAACCGGCTTGTAATAAGATTTGATGAAAATTTTAAATTTATCATTGGAGTGAATGATATCAAATCAAACTTTTCATCAAATTTGATAAAAAATTTGATTACTCATTTTTTTCATCAAAATTGAGTAAAAATTTGGGTTAAAAGATACCAAACATTCCAACACTAAATTTTCAATTTGCATCAAATCACCGGTCAACTGGGAGAATGTCCAGGCGGTCGACCGGCTAGTGTAATATTTTCATCAAATTCATCCCACAACCGGCTGTCTAGGAGGACATCCAGAAGAACGTCCAGTCTAACGGGTCACCTATAAATTTGATAAAAGGTTAAACGCTCCCTTCATTTGATGGAAAAAGTATCACGTCATTCATATGATACCAAACTGATGAAACACAACGAGTACCGTTTTTATCAGTTTTTTATCAAATTTAAATTTGATGAAAGATCTAATGAAGGATTAGAGATGGTCTAACCTAGCCATAAAATCATCCGATTCATTGTTCTCTCAAATAACATAAATCAGCTTCACATAATCTATTCTCCAAGAGAGCTTTTGAACTATTGAATTATTCTACAACTACAAAATAAGTGTATATAGCATGAGAAATACAAGTATACAACACAAAAACTACTCAATATCATATGATCTATGCTTCTGTAAATGCGAAACTTGATAAATTCAAAAATTAAAACACAAGTGAATAGTGATTTCAGAGCTGAGACTGCCTACCTTCAAGTGCTTTCGGTGGAGATCTATCTTTTGCAGTTGAGAAGATATATATACATATATATATATATAATGTATAAACCCTAATTTTCGAGAAAAGGAGACCTGTATTCGATCGAGAGAGAGAGAGAGAGAGGGCATGGGTATCATCCTATAATTATTATTGCTATTTTTAAAAGGAAGAAAGCGATAGTTATCACTAACGTCCCCGTTTGTTTCCGGACCCCACCATAGGCCACGTTTGGAAACCTCCTTTTTAGTTAAAAGATCAAAAAAATTATTAAATTAGTCAAAAAGTTAAAAATTTTATTTTCTTTCTATTTTTTGCATATTTTTTCATAAAAAGTCAAAAAATCATCCCAAACATACTAGTTTTTTTTAGCTCATATTTTAACCAAATAGCTAAAAAATTACTAAATTAACTTATTCCCAAACGACGCCTTATTTGTTCTTTGTGGTTTTTTGGGTAAATTTATTAAAAAATAGAAAATGGGAGTTTTTTTGATAAATCCATTTTCTAAGAGGTTTATTCCATCCAACCCATATTCTTTTTTACTATTCCATTAGGTCCAATTTGAGATAAGAAGACCAAAATACCCTTTTCATCTACTTCTGTTCCATTTAGTTCACATTATTTTTTTATATTTCAATAAGTCCTATGGGTAACATAATTACCAAAATACCCTTAATGTGAATGTTCACACCGTCAACGTAAATGTTCATATCGTCAATGTGTAGGGGCCCGGCCCATGTCGATCATCGTGGGTGCCCAAAAAAATTCGAGTCAACAGGCCAAAAAAATAGGCCCGGCTCGGCCTGTTGATAATATGAATATTCACATTGACAAGTTAACATTCACATTGATAGGAGTGTAAAATTGGCCTGCGGCCCGTGGGCGGCCTGAAACCAGCCCGCCGCCCGGGACGGGCCCAGACCGGCCCGTTCACAATGTGAATATTCACATTGACATATTAACATTAACAATAACATTGACAAGAGTGTAAAATTGGCCCATGACCCGTGGGCAGCCCGAAGCCCGGGCCCGGGCCCGGGTCGAGCCCGGCCCGGCCCGGCCCGGCCCGTTGACAATATGAATATTCACATTGATATGTTAACATTCACATTGATAGGAGCGTAAAATTAGCCCGCGGCCTGTGGCCGGCCCGAAACCCGCCCGCGACTCGTGGGCTGCCCTGGGCGGGCCCGGCCCGACCCGTTGATAATGTGAATATTCACATTGACATGTTAACATTTACATTGATAAAAGTATAAAATTAGCCCGCGCCCCGTGGCTGCTCGAAACTAGCCCACGGCCCGTGGGCGGCCCGGGGTGGGCCCGGCCCGGCCTGTTGACAATGTGAATAATCACATTGACATGTTAACATTCACATTGATAAGAGTATAAAATTGACTCGCGTCCCATGGGCGGCACGAAGCCCGTGGGCGGCGCAGGGCGAGCCCGGTCCGGCCCGTTGACAATGTGAATATTCACATTGACATATTAACATTCACATTGATAGGAGTGTAAAATTGGCCTGTGGCCCGTGGGCGGCCCGAAACCCGCCCGCTGCCCAAGGCCGGCCCGGCCCGGCTCGTTGACAATGTGAATATTCACATTGACATATTAACATTAACATTGATAAGAGTGTAAAATTGGCCCGTGACCCGTGAGCAGCCCGAAGCCCGGCCCCGGGCCGGGACGGGCCCGGCCTATTGACAACGTGAATATTCACATTGACATATTAACATTCACATTGATAAGAGTGTAACATTAGCCCGTGCCCTGTGGCTGCCCGAAATACGTCCACGGCCCGTGGGCGGCCCGAGGCGGGCCCGGCCCGGCCTGTTGACAATGTGAATATTCACATTGACATGTTAACATTCACATTGATAAGAGTGTAAAATTGACTCGCGTCCCACGGGCGGCCTGAAGCCCGTGGGCGGCCTGGGTTTGGGTCCGGACCTACCCCGGGCCGCGGGCGAGCTTCGGGCAACGGACAAATTTTACACTCCTATCAATGTTAATGTTAACATGTCAATGTGAATATTCACATTGTCACGGGTCGGGCCAAGCCCGCCTCGGACTGCGATCAGGCTTCGAGCCGCCCACGGACTGCGGGCCAATTTTACACTCCTATCAATGTGAATGTTAACATGTCAATGTGAATATTCACATTGCCAACGAGCCGGGCCCGCCCCGGCCTGAGATCAGGCTTCGGGCTGCACACGGGTCACGGGCCAATTGTACACACTTATCAATGTGAATGTTAACATGTCAATGTGAATATTCACATTGTCAACAGGCCGGGCCGGGCCCGCCCCGGGCCACCCATGGGCCACCCACGGGCCGTGGGCGGGTTTCGGGCAGCCACGGGGGTGCGTGCTAATTTTACACTCCTATCAATGTGCATGTTAACATGTCAATATGAATATTCACATTGTCACGAGTTGGGCCAAGCCCGCCTCGGGCTGCGGTCGGGCTTCGGGCCGCCCACGGGCTGCGGGCCAATTTTACACTCTTATTAATGTGAATATTAACATGTCAATGTGAATATTCACATTGTCAACAGGCCGGGCCGGGCCCGCTCCAAGCAGCGGGCGGGCTTTTGGCCGTCCATGGGCTGCGGGCCAATTTTATACTCTTATCAATGTGAATGTTAACATGTCAATGTGAATATTCACATTGTCAATGGGCCGGACCAGGCCCGCCCCGGGCCGCCCATGGGCCGCGGGCGGGTTTCGCGCCACCACGAGACGGGGGCTAATTTTACACTCCAATTAATGTGAATATTAACATGTTAATGTGAATATTCACATTGTCAACGGCCGCCGGGCCGGGTCGGCCCGCCCTGGACTGCTGTCCAGTTTTATACTCTTATCAATGTGAATGTTAACATGTCAATGTGAACATTTACATTGTCAACAAGCAGGGCCGGGCCCGCCCACGACCCGTGGGCGGGTTTCAGGCAGCCATGAGGTGCGGGCTAATTTTACACTCCTATCAATGTGAATGTTAACATGTCAATGTGAATATTCACATTGTCAACGGGGCGGGCCGGGCCTATCCCGGGCCGCGGGCGGGCTTTTGGCCGCCCATGGGCCGCGGCCCAATTTTATACTCTTATCAATGTGAATGTTAACATGTCAATGTGAATATTCACATTGTCAATGGGCCGGACCGGGCCCGCCCCGGGCCACCCATAGGCCGCGGGCGAGTTTCGCTCCGTCACGGGACGGGGGCCAATTTTACACTCCTATTAATGTGAATGTTAACATGTCAATGTGAATATTCACATTGTCAACGGGCCGGGCCAGGCCGGGTCGGGCCCGCCCTGGGCTACTGTCCAGTTTTATACTCTTTTCAATGTGAATGTTAACATGTCAATGTGAACATTCACATTGTCAACAGGCCGGGCCGGGCCCGCCCACGGGCCGTGGGCGGGTTTTGGGCAGCCACGAGGCGCGGGCTAATTTTATACTCCTATCAATGTGAATGTTAACATGTTAATGTGAATATTCACATTGTCAACAGGCCGGGCCGGGCCCGCCCCGGGCCGCGAGCGGGTTTTTGGCCGCCCATGGGCCGCGGCCCAATTTTATGCTCTTATCAATGTGAATGTTAACATGTCAATGTAAATATTCACATTGTCGACGGGCCGGACCGGGACCGCCCCGGGCCGGCCATGGGTCGCGGGCGGGTTTCGCGCCGCCACGGGACGGGGGTCAATTTTACACTTCTATTAATGTGAATGTTAATATGTCAATGTGAATATTCACATTGTCAACGGGCCGGGCCCGCCCCGGCTCGCGGCCGAGTTTCGGGCCGCCCACGGGCTAATTTTACATTCCTACCAATGTGAATTTTAAAATATGAATGTTCACATCATTAAATTGCTAATCGTTCAAAAAATATTTATAAGGGTATCAAAATTAAATATAAGGGCATAAGTGTCCAAGAAAATAGTGTAAATCAAGAAAATAGACTTTATGGAATAAAACTATACATACATGGGACTAAATGGGTTAAAAAATTCCTTCATAGACTTCTTGAGTTAAAACACTTCTAAATTGAACTTATCAATAAAAAACCCATAAAAAATAGGTCCAGTTCAAGAAATAGCCAAGAAAAAGAAAAAAAATCTATTTAAATTTGGAAGGTTGGGTAGGACAATTCAGTAATTCCATATAAAGAGAAAAAATTGATTGATTGGATTTTATCATTAATTGAACTATATATTAGTTTGGAGTATTTATATATAAGTCTTAATTTATGAATTTATACTCTATTACTTAACTAAGATTTTAAAAAATTTTAAGTCTTATTAAATTTTTGATAGCCGGAATTATCTTTTAAACAATGATTGTTCATCATTTATTATTATCTATAAAATAATATTATGATTTGATATTTATTTTAATTTTTAAAATTTTAAAACATCAATTTTCAAATTGAAAAAATTATAAAAAAAAATTATAAAAATTAAAAAAATTGAATTATTTTTTTGTGCAAAACTAAAAATTTTATGTCTATAAAAGAATATGATGATTGAATATTGATGTACAAAATTGGAAAAAAATATATTTTAAAAATGAAAAAAATTGATAATGTTCTCAGTTTTAAAACTGTAAAAAAAACTAATAATGTTCTCGGTTTTATTAAATAGTTGAATCAAACCAATATGTAGAAGGATAAAAGCGTTTAATTTCATGCTCTGTTTTTTATCAGTTAGTGAAACAATTATCTGGAATATTACTATACAAAATTAATAATGTTATTAGTTTTTAAAATTGAAAAAAAATTGATAATATTCTTAATTTTACATAGGACTTATTAGTTCAAAAAACCTTAGAGAGAACATGAGTTATTATAACATTTGTAAATGAGAATTTTAAGTAATTAACTCAATTAGTTATCCTAATTAATTGCAAAAAGCTTAATTATTTTTTTAAAACATTTATTTTTTTGAGCAGAAAGTCCCATACATATGAACAAAGCACGTTGGTGTATGAATAACAATAAATAAATAAATAATAAGGTTGGTGCACGAATAATAACCATTAGTCCGTGAGATCTATTTAGTTATACAAACATGGCCTAAGGCCATGTTTGTTTGGGCGGACTGGATTAGCATTTTCATGACTAATAGTCCTAGGACTACGAATTCGTTGGATTGTGTATCCTATCTTAACTAATAGTCAAGTTTAAAATAATTAGTCCGTACTTCAATTGTTAAACCAAACATCGGATTAATAATTTTATTGGACTATTAGTCCAATCCCAAGCTCATGTCCACCCAAACAAACATGGCCTAATTGGTTGGATCATGAACGAGGGATTGACTATTTCCTTAGACTAATAATTCTTTATTAGTAGGACTATCAATTTTATGATGGTGTAGTAGCACAGTAAATTAAGGAGGCACTTATTAATTATAATATAAAAAATATTTTACTTAAATTTTTATAATTAATTTTGAGAAATATTAAAAAAATAATGTTATTTATAATTAGTGCATCATGAATAATATAAAAAAATATGGATATAAGTCTTAAAATAAATTATATAATGATAAATTATTTTTTTATACAATTTGATTAAAAATTTAATATAATGGCAATATCACGTCAACATTAGTATGCGATATCACCAACTAATAGTAAATAAACACATAGAAAGTGAACCTCACATGTCAAATGTAACTAACAATCTAATAAATTTTATATCTTTATAGTAAAATTATTTATACTTACATGTCAATAATAATGACATCACCATTACCATTAAAATTTTTATAAATAATATGATTTATAGTAGTCTCTTTATTTTCAATTAAAAAAACTATTATTATTTTTAAAAATTTTAAAATGTCATTGACATTTCACTCTAAAAATATTTTTGTAATTCTTTTTATTTAAAATATTTTCTTTATATTTACAATAAATAAATAAATAAATAAATAATCACAAAATCCAGGAGGACACGTGACCCTCTGGTCCTTACGTGGCTCCACTACTGGGGTTGAGATTGAAAATTGAGTGGGGACATTAGTAAATTTTTAAATAATTTTTATGTAAAATTTATATTTTTTAGACCCAAAAAAAAATTATAATATTAAAAAATACTAAAAATTAAAATATATTAATATTATCTATAATATTATTAATCTAGTAATGTACAAACAAACATTTTTTATCTTACATCTCCAACCTAATACCACTACACTAATAATTTTATCACTCAATCCCACCGTACTCTTAATCCCTCACATCCTATGGAGCCAAACAAACATGGCCTAAGGGACTAGACTATCTCCCGTCTTTCTGATTAATTGGCCCAGTTTTTTAGTCTCATTTTGATAATCTGAATTGTTCATACACTACAAGAAAAAGGGGCTTAAAAGACGGAACTATTTGCGACGGTACACTTGCCTTCGCAAAAAAAAATACCGTCTCAAAAAACAGAGTATTTGCGACGGTAAAAAATGCCGTCTCAAAAAACAGAGTATTTGCGACGGTAGAAAAATACCGTCGCAAAAAAGGAGAGTATTTGCGACGGTACCGTCGCAAAAAGTCACTTTTGTGGTTTTTTTTTTAAGTGAATATTTTTAAAATTTTAAATATTTTTTTTAGATGCACTTTACTTAAATATATCTAAAAAAAAAATTATGAAAAAATATTTTTAAAAATTAATAAATACATACAAATATAAAAAAAAAATATATTGAATTATTGTATTTCTTTTGTATTTTTGGTATTTAGTGAATTTTTAAAAGATTTTTTTTACTTTTTAGGTGTATTTATGTTAGGTGTGTCTAAAAATTAAAAAAATTAAATATTAAAAAAATTCAGTAAAAATAATATAACACGGAAAACAAGAAAGTATAATTTTCTCAAAAGAGTTTTTGGAAAACTCTAACCTAACATAGTGATTCTGGTTTTGAGACAACTTCATATATATACAGTCACAAAATAGTTTGAATAAATTCAATGATATTTTTCTGTCACAAAAAAAACAAAAAAAACAATGTCGTCTTACTCTTTTAATATAACATCTCTTTTCATTCATTTTTTCATCTTCCTGTCTCTCTGTATTTATCTTTCTCTGTTCTCTTTATCTCTTTCACTCATCACTCTTCTTTCTCTGTCTGTCTGTGTATCTCTCTCATTTTCTCTCTGTGTCTCTCGCATATCTTTCTTCTCTCTATCTCTTATGTCTTCTCTCTTTATCTCTCTCGCTCATCTTTCTTCTCTCTATCTCTCTCATTTATTTATTTTTTTTCTCTCTCTCTCTCTTATTTATATCTCTCTCTATCTCTCTCGCCCATCTCTCTTTTTCTGTGTCTCTCTCTCGCTCATCTCTTTTCGCTCTATTTCTCTCTTTTTGTCTATCTTTCGCCCATCTCTTGTTTCTCTCTCTTTTTCTATCTCTCATTCTCTCTCTCTCTCTCTCTTTTTCTGTTTATCTCTCTCTCTCTGTCTCTCTCTCACTCTCACTCTCTCTCACTCATCACTCATCTCTCTCTCTGTATGCTTGTCTATTTGTGTATTTCTCCCTCATTATATTCGTCTTGCTCACTCTCTCCGTCTCATATTCTCTATTTATCGAGCTTCTCCTCGATTTATTTATCTTTTCTCTCATCTCTTTTCTCTCTCTGTCTCTTTCGTTCATCTCTCTTCTCTCTATCTCTCTCGTTCATCTCTTTTCTCTCTATGTCTCTTTTTCTGTCTCTCACTCTCTATCTTTTTCTCTCTTTGTCTCTCTCTCTCTCTAACTCATCACTCTTCTCTGTTTGTCTGTCTGTCTGTCTCTGTCTCTCTCTTTCTCTCTTTCTCTCGCTCATATCTCTTCTCTCTATCTCTCTCATCTGTCTTCTCTCTCTGCCTCTTTCACTCATCTCTCTTCTCTTTATCTCTCTCGCTCATCTCTCTCTGTCTCTTTCTCATTTATCTCTTTTCGCTCTTTCTCTCTTTGTCTATATCTTTTCATCCATTTTTTCATCTTCCTTTCTCTCTTCTCTTTCTCTCTCTCACTCATCACTCTTCTCTCTCTGTCTGTTTGTCTATCTGTCTCTCTTCTCTCTATGTCTCTCTTTTTTTCTGTGTTTCTCTCTCGCTCATCTCTTTTCGCTTTATTTCTCTCTCTTTTTGTCTATCTTTCGCTCATCTCTTGTTTCTCTCTCCTTTTCTATCTCTCCTTCTATCTCTCTCTCTCTCTCTCTTTCTCTCTCTGTCTCTTTTTCTGTCTATCTCTCTCTCTCTCTCACTCTCACTCTCACTCTCTCTTACTCATCACTCATCTCTCTCTCTGTATGCTTGTCTATTTGTCTATTTCTCCCTCATTATGTTCGCCTTGCTCACTCTCTCCTTCTCATATTCTCTATTTATCTATCTCTTCTCTCATCTCTTTTCTCTCTCTGTCTCTTTCGTTCATCTCTCTTCTCTCTCCATCTCTTTTTCTGTCTCTTACTCTCTATCTTTTTCTCTGTTTGCGTTGCTCACTCTCTCACTCCCGTCTTCTCTATTTACTGAGCTCCCTTTCGATTTATCGATCCACTATAAGAAAATGCACTTTTAGCGACCACTTTGTCTCTCTCTCGCTCATCACTTTGTCTCTGTCTGTTTCTCTCTCTCTCTCTCTCTCTTTATCTCTCTTTTCTATCTGTCTCTCACTTATCTCTCTCTCACCACCTATCTTCTCTACCATATTCACCACTACTGCAAATGCCATTCCACTACTACCACTGTTGTCACTCCATCTCTACAACTATCATTACTACCATCATCGCTACCACTCCACTACCACCACTACTACTACCATTACCTCTCATCTACCACCGCTATTCTACCTCCTCTACCACTACCACAACTTCACCACTTATCTCATTCACCATCACTACCACCACCACTATCACCTCTTATCCACCACTTTCACCACTACTGCCATTTCTATCCTCTACCACAAAAAATTAGTTCTTGATTTTTAGTATAAAAAAAAAAATGAGTCACAAAAAAATTATTTTCATTGACCACAAAAAATTAACTTTATTTTAATGGAAAATATTATCCCTACTTCTACCAAATAAAAAAAAAATATTTTTTTATTCATTAAAATAAATATGAAACAAATAAATTTTCAACCTTACTAAATGTAAAAAAAAATAAAATTCATCAACTAAAAAAAAAATTATTTTAATAAAAAATATTTTTTTTAACAATTCTTCCGTTGCCAAAAAAAAAAAAAAAACATTTTATTATTTAAATATTCATTTGTAGAAAAATAAAAAGAATTCCAAAAAAATTTCCATCCCCCCCCTCTTTTTCCATTCCCACTCGGGTTCTCCTACCCAAAATCCCCAATGTCGAAAATCCCTAATCCCTTCCCCCTTTTCCATTCCCGCTCGTTTTTCATCTCATCAGTCTCTTTCTCACTCTCATTTTCATCTGCACAGATCGACTCCACACCGATCAAACTCGCAAGATCGACTCCTCACCGATCGACCTCACTCTCTCATTGCACCGATCGATCTCATAGGTAAGCTTCTCTCTCTCTCTCATTTCATCAGTCTCTCTCTCACTTCATCTCATCAGTCTCTCTCTCACTCTCTCATTTTCGTCTGCACAGATCGACCTCGCAAGATCAACTCCTCACCGATCAACCTCGCAAGATCGACTCCTCACCGATCGACTTCACGGATAAGCCTCTCTCTCTCTCTCTCTCTCTCTCTCTCATCTCATCAGATCTGTTATTTATTTGGAATTAAATATGTTCATTTCTGTTAGGCAATCAGATCTGTGTGTGATTTTGATGGAGAAGTGTGGGTTGTTTAATGGAAGATATTTGGTTGGTGAAGTGAAGTGGGAAAAAAAAGAAAAAAGAAAAGAAAAGAAAAACTTTACAGTTTTTGCTATCTGATGCAAACATTCCCCATCCAAAGCCCAGAAAGAGAATCACATATTTAGTTGTAGTGAAGTAAAGTGGGTGTTGATTGCAATGGAGGTGGAGACAACTGTTGTAATATTGGTGGCTAACACAACAACCATGGTCATCATGGGATGTTGGAAGTGGCAGTGATGACAATATGGTGGTGGTGGAGGCAGCTGTGATATTGATGGTATGGGGCAGTTTAGGTAGTGTTTAGGGGGCATCTTGAGAAAATGGGAAAATATTTAAGAATTGTTTCACAAATGGGAAAATATGGTATTATGAAGTTCTTTATAATTTTCCTTAACTTAGAAATCTAGAAACATCTACAGTTCCGAGCATGCTTTGAGCTATTCAATGACCTCGTTTGGTCAAACTTAGTTTCAGTATTTTTAAATTTTGAAACACATGCTTAAGCGGTTGTACTTAGGAATCGTAGGGTGTTTGGTGAAACTTTTTGCCTTTTCAGATTATTTGTTTTTTCAGCTCAAAATAAGGCAATTTTTTTTGAGTTTGGTTTGAGTTTCTAGTGTTTTTCTATCTTAAACTATGGGACTCTCTGATTCTCTAAATTGGCTCTGCATATGTCGTGTGACTTGTGCCTAATAAAATAGGGTGGAAGTGGTGGTCTTGGGGCAAATTTGTATTATAATGGGCCTATAAAAAAAGTGAATGGATCATGTAAGAAAAGCAACATCCTAAAACCTCAATGAAAGTGGAAAACAGCCATGTCAGGTTTATTTCGTTAGTTGCTTCACTATAATTTCCCATTCCATAGTGGTTGTGTTTTTTTTTTTAAAACAAATTAATTTAACTTATCATATAGCCCTTGACATAACAAAATAGCAAAAAAATGAATTTATAAAGGAAGAAACGAAATGCGTGAAGCATTGTGGGATTCCTGCAAGAAAATGCTTGCATTATAATTTCTGATATTGTTTCTGAATGGTGATTAATAGGGAAGAACTAATACAGAAAAAAAATTGACCTGGATAGGTTAATGCATCATATTCTGAACAGGAAACTTTTGCATGAGGAATTGGTGCGGTGTCACCACCACCACCACCAAAATATGGTGTGGGATTCCAGTACCCATAATCTTCTTCTACAATCATAGCTTGATTGGCACGAAATTCGAGGTGTTGACGTCCCAAAATCACCCAACGGGGTCGGATTGGCACGAAACTTGGCACACACGACCGCCTAGGCACAAGAGACTTGTGGGAGAAGACGGGACTCCAATCGGGTTTCCGAATTAGGAGTTAGAGACGAATTTCACTCTAGGCAAACTAGTTCTTTAAGAAATTTGAATTCGAGGTGTTAACGCCTCAAAATCACCAAAAGGGGTCGGTTTAGCACGAAACTTGGCACACACGACCACCTAGGCACGAGAGACTTGTGGGAGAAGACGGAACTCCAATCGGGTTCCCGGTTTGGGAGTTAGAGCCATATTTCGGTTTAGGCAAACTAGTTCCTTAAGAAACTTAAATTCGAGGTGTTGACGTCCCAAAATCACCCAACGGGGTCGGATTGATACGAAACTTGGCACACACGACCGCCTAGGCACAAGAGACTTGTGGGAGAAGACGGGACTCCAATCGGGTTCCCGGATCAGGAGTTAGAGACGGATTTTACTCTAGGCAAACTAGTTCTTTAAGAAACTTGAATTCGAAGTGTTAACGTCCCAAAATCACCAAAAGGGGTCGGTTTAGCACGGAACTTGGCACACACGACCGCCTAGGCACGAGAGACTTGTGGGAGAAGACGAAACTCCAATCAGGTTCCCGGTTTTGGAGTTAGAGCCGTATTTCGGTTTAGGCAAACTAGTTCTTTAAGAAACTTAAATTCGAGGTGTTGACTCCCCAAAATCATCAATTGGGGTCGGATTGGCACGGAACTTGGCACACACGACCGCCTAGGTACGAGAGACTTGTGGGAGAAGACGGGACTCCAATCGGGTTCCCGGATTAGGAGTTAGAGACGAATTTCACTCTAGGCAAACTAGTTCTTTAAGAAACTTGAATTCGAGGTGTTAACGCCTCAAAATCACCAAAAGGGGTCGGTTTAGCACGAAACTTGGCACACACGACCGCCTAGGCACGAGAGACTTGTGGGAGAAGACGGGACTCGAATCGGGTTCCCGGTTTGGGAGTTAGAGCCGTATTTCGGTTTAGGCAAACTAGTTCCTTAACAAACTTGAATTCGAGGTGTTGACGGCCCAAAATCACCAAACGGGGTCGGATTGATACGAAACTTGGCACACAGGACCGTCTAGGCACGAGAGACTTGTGGGAGAAGACGGGACTCGAATCGGGTTCCCGGTTTGGGAGTTAGAGCCATATTTCGGTTTAGGCAAACTAGTTCCTTAAGAAACTTAAATTCGAGGTGTTGACGCTCCAAAATCACCAAACGGGGTCGGATTGGCACGAAACGTGGCACACATGACCGCCTAGGCACGAGAGACTCGTGGGAGAAGACGGGACTCCAATCGGTTTCCCGGTTTGGGAGTTGCAGCCATATTTCGGTTTAGGCAAACTAGTTCCTTAAGAAACTTAAATTCGAGGTGTTGACACCCCAAAATCACCAAATGGGGTCGGATTGGCACGAAACTTGGCACACACGACCGCCTAGCCACGAGAGACTTGTGGGAGAAGACGGGACTCGAATTGGGTTCCCGGTTTGGGAATTAGAGCCATATTTCGGTTTAGGCAAACTAGTTCTTTAAGAAACCTAAATTCGAGGTGTTGACACCCCAAAATCACCAAATGGGGTCGGATTGGCACGAAACTTGGCACACACGACCGCCTAGGCACAAGAGACTTGTGAGAGAATACGGGACTCCAATCGGTTTCCCGGTTTGGGAGTTACAGCCATATTTCGGTTTAGGCAAACTAGTTCTTTAAGAAACCTAAATTCGAGGTGTTGACACCCCAAAATCACCAAATGGGGTCGGATTGGCACGAAACTTGGCACACACGACCGCCTAGGCACGAGAGACTTGTGAGAGAATACGGGACTCCAATCGGTTTCCCGGTTTGGGAGTTACAGCCATATTTCGGTTTAGGCAAACTAGTTCTTTAAGAAACTTAAATTCGAGGTGTTGACACCCCAAAATTACCAAATGGGGTCGGATTAGCACGAAACTTGGCACACACGACCGCCTAGGCACGAGAGACTTGTGGGAGAAGACGGGACCCCAATCGGTTTCCCGGTTTGGGAGTTAGAGCCATATTTCGGTTTAGGCAAATTAGTTCCTTAAGAAACTTAAATTCGAGGTGTTGACACTCCAAAATCACCAAATGGGGTCGGATTGGCACGAAACTTGGCACACACGACCGCCTAGGCACGAGAGACTTGTGGGTGAAGACGGGACTCCAATCGGATTTCCGGATTAGGAATTAGAGACGGATTTCACTCTAGGCAAACTAATTCCTTAAGAAACTTGAATTCGAAGTGTTAACGTTCCAAAATCACCAAACGGGGTCGGATTGGCACGGAACTTGGCACACATGACCGCCTAGGCACGAGAGACTTGTGGGAGAAGACGGGACTCTAATCGGTTTCCCGGTTTGGGAGTTAGAGCCGTATTTCGGTCTAGGCAAACTAGTTCCTTAAGAAACTTGAATTCGAGGTGTTGACGCTCCAAAATCACCAAAAGGGGTCGGTTTAGCACGAAACTTGGCACACATGATCGCCTAGGCACGAGAGAGTTGTGGGAGAAGATGAGACTCGAATCGGGTTTCTAGTTTGGGAGTTAGGATCGGATTTCTATCTAGCCAAAATTATTTACTTAACTATCTTTGTAATTATATAATAAATAATTTTTTATGTTTTTTTTGTAATTAAAATATTAATACATAATTATATTGTCACTAATTATTTTTATTTTTTATTTTCAGATATTTCCTGAGTAGCAGTTTGCTTCTTGTGGAATGCAGCCGTGTGAAGATTGCGACGGACTTTTGTTTATGAAGAAAACTTTTATTTTTGATTTACATTATTTAGATTTGTGAACAACATTATGTATGTATTTTGCAAAATTATGTGGTTGGATAATTTTGATGATGTGTTGTTATGAATGGAAGAGTACTTTAATTAAGGATGAAATTTTATTTATATACAGGAATTTTTATATTATTATATAGTTATCGATTTTTTTTAGTTATTTTTATTTAATACAGGTAATTTGCATATTTTTAATAATTTTAAAATTGCATTTTTTTGTTAGAAACAGGTTTTTGCGACGGTAGCATAGCCGTCGCCAATGATATTGGCAATATGAACAAAAGGCCTTTAGCGACGGTACTTTCACCGTCGCAAATAATATTTTTAGAGACGGCACACTTTTCTGTCGCAAATAATAGTATTAACGACGGTATTCAACCCGTCGCAAATAACCAGTTTTAGCGACGGTATTTTTTACCGTCTCAAATAAACCCTTTTGCGACGGTATTTTCCCGTCGCAAATAACCATATTAGCGACGGTATTTTAGTGCCGTCTCAAAAACTTCAGATTTTTACACATTAATTGCGACAGCATTTTGCCGTCGCTAAAAGGCATCTTTGCCGTCGCCAATGTTTTTGCGACGGCTTTACCATCGCTAAAGACCTTTAGCTACCCCTTCTATTGCGACCCCCCTACTACCGTCGCTAAAGGCTATTTACCGTCGCAAAAAAGCATTTGAGACGGCTTCTTTGGTATTAGCGACGGTATTTTACCGTCGCAAAAAAGCGAATTTTTTGTAGTGATATTTTAAAGTTCGTCGAGTACATCGTCAATGCAAAAAATCAAGTCGATCAAATAACGAAAAATACATGTTCGGATCAATTTTATATGAATTATTTATTTTCTCACCGTTCATTTTTTTAATATAAAACTGATCCGAACACCTGATTTTTGTTATTTGATCGACTTGATTTTTTGTAAAGATGATGTACTTGACAAATTCTAAGATATGAACAATTCAAATTTTCGAAACGTAGCCCCAAAGTAGGCCCATTGGGCCAAACAACACTTCTCCAGTTGAATGAAGAACCGAAGAGAAGCCATCCCATAACTTAATTGCTTGCATTTAAAATTGGGTGAATTACACTAATAGTCCCTATAGTTTGGGATTTGTGTCACTTTGGTCTTTGATTTTTTAATTGTGACACATTTAATTCTAAATTTTGAATCTTGTTCCAAATAAGGACAATTAAAGATATCATTAGATTTTTCAAGGATAAAATCGTCAATTTGATAAAATATAAATTAATTTGACAAAAATAAATGTCAAAAAAATATTTTTTAATTTTTAAAAATTATTTCTACCCACTAAAAATAAAATTATGTAAAATTAATAAATCTTTTAAACATTTATTTATTTTTTTAACCAAATTAAGTTTTATTATGTGTTTGAATGATGATCATGTAAAATTAATTTTAAAAAATTAATCATGTAATTTTTATTAATTTTTATCAATTTTACATAATTTTATCATTGGTGGATAAAAATAATTTTTAAAGAATTAAAAATATTTTTTGACATTTATTTTTGTCAAATTAGTTTATATTTTATTAAATTGACAACTTTGCCCTTGAAATTAAACAATGGTATCTTTAATTGTTCTTATTTGGGACAAGATTCAAAACTTAAGATCAAATGTGTTACAATTGAAAAGTCAGGGACTAAAGTGACACAAGCCCCAAACTATAGGTACTATTTGTGTAATTTTCTCTTTAAAATTTAAAATAAAAAAATAAAAAAAAAACAAAAAAAAACAGATGTATGAAATTTATTATGAGGAAAAAGAAATGATACAAAAATTTATATTACAACTATAGTCTCTCCTGTTTACTCTCATTTTGTAATACCATCAAAATGTTGATTTCCAACCAATAAATTGAGTTTTTTTATTATCTAACTGTACAAGTAAGAAATAATCTTCTCGTATAATCATGTTGATCAAGTCCGCACTCTTCCAAACGTCGTTGCTTTACTCCCTGAAAACACAAACGTAAGCTAGCCGGCGGGTGTGTGCCGGATACCTCTCCGATGCCTAGGTCAACAAAATAAACAAATAGACAAAAGCTCTGTGTATTCGAGAATCAAAGTTGTGTTATCTCTCCATGGGTGATGTTATGAGCTTTTATAGGTTCCGCGTGGCACAATCCTAATAGGACTCTTATTCCTCCATGAAGAGTCCTCCTAGAAATCACACTCCTGAAAGATAATACTTATCCTTCAACACCCCCCTCACTGCTTAAACCAAGTGAGATGGCTTTACCTCGGTAGTATGACAAAACGACCGAGCTATCACAGCCATGCTATACTGGCTAAAATGACCGAGCTTTACCTAGCTCGGTTCTTCCTTTTACTGCGTGTACATCGGCTTCTCCTGCTGAGACCGTGCTAACCATAACGAGATTGTACCGAGCTAAACTGTAGCAAGGTCCTGAGAAAAGCTCAAAATACTTTGGCCCAGAAGGGTGTGGCCGAGCTAACTACCACCACTCTAACAGCGGTGACTGAGCTAAATACAAGGCTCTCTTGGACCGAGCTAACTACAAGGCTCTTTTGAACGGGGCTAACTACAAAGCTCTTTCTGGACCGGGCTAACTGCAAAGCTCTTTTACTCAACCCTTTTTACTATGGCCCATAGAACGGCCCATCACACAGCTCGGCCCAATTTATATATAAATTACCCTCTCAATTGCCCCTTAATTCCATCTGCGCAGTATGATAGGGATTATCTTTTTCCAACCGAGCTAAAAAACTTTAGTCTTTTAACCGAGCTAGTATGTCGCCGGGCTAGCGATTGGTATGGTTACAAAACGTCTTTTCAATCGTACTAAAACTGAATCGCTTCCCATTCTGAGGACACGTGGCGAGCTGTTATTCGCCTGGCGTAGCTGTCACGCCGTCTTCGTACTTCGCAAAATTTGAACAGTCCCGCCCAAATTCATTCTTTTCACAAAAAACCCTACTCTTTGAACCATACACACCACTATTCATCTTCTTCTCTCTCTACTTTCTAAAATTTCCTCAATACTGCTTCTGCAAAAACTCGTGTTTTGCTCCTGGTGCCATTTTTATCTCCAGTTCCTCCATTCTTGACTGGTATGTTTGCTCAAATCTATTTCCTTTTTGTTGATTTTGCACTTGCTTTGCAATATATAACATGCTCGTTCGTACGTTTTTCAAAATATATACCATGCTTGCTTCCATTTTTCTGTGAAAAACCATGTAATAGAATCACTTGTACTCACGAATAATCTGAAGAACGATGTATTTGATCCAAAATCACACTCCAACCGAACTAGGAAGCTGTTTGTATTAGGTGCGAACCCAACCAAACTAAAAAACCGAACTAACACTTCATGTCATACTTGTAGTTTCAATAAATGTAAATACCTTGTGTTTTACTGGCCGAGCTAGCGAACTACCTTAGGTTCGCGCAGTAGTGTGCCAAATAGCCTCAACCGCCGACCGAGCTACAACCTAGGCTAAACCAGCTCCCTTAGTCCAAACCGAACTAAGAATGCTGCCCCAAAACGCTCAACCGGGTTAAAAAGCCCCTTGCTCAAACCGAGCTAAGACTGGATTGCATCCCGTGTAGCCGAGCTAGGACTTCATTTATCTTGCCTTTGTTTCTTGTAGCACGGTCCTACGCTTTGTGCTTAACACCTTTCTTTTTCACTTTGTAGACTTAGGTTGGCCAGGCACTCTTTAGAACGCTCAACCGAGCTACTCAACGTCATTTCTCGACCGAGCTGACACTTCAGCTAATTTAATCATAACTTAAGATCACATGAGGAAATACAGATTTTTGGTAAACTCACCAGGGGCTATGGCCGAGTTCCGAATGGACTTTAACATTCCTGACGATGTCCACCTTACCTTAGCCGACCTAGATATCATACCCTGGGGAAACCAAGGCTTTGTTCCCTTCACCCTTCTTTCTATTGTAGAAACTAGACTGCGATTCCCTGTACAGCCCCTCCTCTGTAAATTTCTCAAACAAACAAACCTCTGTCCAACCCAGCTTTCCACCAATTCTTACCGCATAATAAACAGCATTGCCGAGCTAAACCACCGGGCTAGCCTTAATTTCGGTTTAGCCGAGCTCTTCTACCAATATTCTATAGGATCAAATGAAGATGGGTGGGTTTACTACTTAAGAATAAGGCGCCGGCGTGAAAAGATAATAAAGAATACCCCGGATAAGGATGTAAACGATATTGATTTCTTCTGGGTTTCTGGGAACTTTGAAGACCACGAAGCCTAGATCCCGGGCAACCGAATTAATTGGAATAAAGGAGTCGCCGGTATAACTACCTCAGCCCAATTTCATGTTCTTTCTCTTACTTCGGTATTTACTTTTAACCGTACTAACTGTTGTCTCATTCCTTCATGCAGATTTGAACTTTCTCAAGTCCCAGTACAGCTACTCCAACCTGAACACACTTCGCGCCGCACTCCGATACCCAAACAGGAGCTGGGCCGAGCTACTGAATTTTGAACCGACCTACCGATATAGTAGCCGTAGGAAGACCAGGGTGATCGATTTCCTCTTAGAGCCGTCCCTAGAACCTGATCCTTCCCTTCCATAAATCAACTTGATCCCGTTGACTGCGAAGCAAGAGATGGCCAAGAAAAGAGCAGTAAGGGCCCTTCTAACCGAAAAAAACCAGGCCGAGGTACCACCAGTCAGCCAACCTCAAGAGACCGTGATAGCCCTGCCAACCACACAGCCTTCTTCATCTCGGCCAGACAAGCGCGCCCGGACTTCCACGACCGAGCCGCGCCTCCTTGATGAAGAAGACACTGTGCTTCCGTAATCCACACCGCCCAGCCCACAACCGGAGCGTTCTAAACGAGCTAGCTCTTCCAAGTGGGTGCCTAGGGTTACCTACAAGAACCGCGCTATCACTGACTCCGACTCAGTGGTCGCGAAAAAAGACCAAAGGCTGGCCTTTAATCTGGCCAAGAGCGTCTGCCTTCCAGCCGATATGGATCACCACGATCATTTTACTGAGCTGAAGGCCATTCGCTCGGCTTCTAAGTCAATGGTGCTGGTAAGTTCTCTTTTTCTTTCTCCAAATTTCAGTATCTTTTAGCTCGGTTCCTGCTCAATGCTGTCTCCTTCCTCTCGCAGGCCTTACAGAAGAACCACATTGCCCACAAACGCGTGTTGGAACTTCGAAAAACTACAAGGCATGCCATAGCAAAGGTCAATGAAAAAATGGCCGAACTAAAAGAATCTCAGCAAAAGATGGCCGAGCTACAGGCTGAAGTAGCCCGACTCACTGGCCTAGTCAATTCAACTGAAGCAGATAAGAAAAAGGCTGCGGCCGTGGTGAAAGGCAAATATCTGCGCGAGCTTGCCAGGCTTAAAGGCAAGAAGAATGCAGAGATAGCCGAGCTAGAGAAGAAGGTTGAGGACGCGGAAGACCGCGGTTACAAGGAAGGGGAGGCCACTTACATCCAGTAATGTGAAGCTGCAAAAGATCTTTTCTTCAAGTGTGGATGGACGGCGGCTGTGGCGTAGCTCGATCATAGCCCAGAGACTGAGGTCTTCAACCCTCCTCCATATTTCATTCCAAGCTCTATGGCAGAGTACGCTGCCGCCATTCAGCAAAAATTTCTAGAAGAGGAGAACGAACATGCTGTTCCAGAAGATAACACCCAGCCCGGTCGCCAGTCTATCTCCCCAACTCCAGTGGTCTCCATCCTACCTTTACTTGCAGTGTCTGATGTGGTGCCTCCAACCGAGCTAAACCAAAAGGTGCTTGCAATAATCGAGCTACCTCTGGGTGAAGACCGGGTTGTTTTGGACACCGACCTAAACGATCTTTTTTCCTAGTTTTTCTTTTTTGTCTAGTAAAAGAATTTGTAACTGGGCTAAGGCCCCATCTTTTGTACTTTGGCTTTGCATTATCAATAAAATCATCTTTTGTTTTCCTAAACTGTCTGTTCGGTTTACTTCTATGATATAATCTAAATGAAGTAAATTCTCTGGCCGAGATATTTATCCCGGTCTTAACTTCGCAATCTAACTGGCCATACCTGCCAACCTCTTCAGCCTAGATCCTTATCTTGGCTGAAGAACAATAAGTGTTGATTTTTCCAGCCAACCTCTGCAGCCTAGATCCTTATCTCGGCTAAAGAACAATAAGTGTTGGTTTTTCAGCCAACCTCTTCAGTCTAGATCCTAATCTTAGCTGAAGAGAGCTCAAAGTTGGTTTTTTCTGCCAACCTAGAGTAAAGTGTTTGGTTATTCCGACTAAACGTCCTGCAGCCTGGATCCTTATCCTGGGCTTAGGAGAAGTGTTGGTTTTTCCAGCCAACCTCTAAGTTGGTTATTCCTGCTAACCTAGAGTAAGTGTTTGGTTATTCCTGCCAAACGTCCTGCAGCCTGGATCTTTATCCTGGGCTTAGGAGGGGTGTTGGTTATTCCAGCCAACCTCTAAGTTGGTTGTTCCTGCCAACCTAGAGTAAAGTGTTTGGTTATTCCTGCCAAACGTCCTACAGCCTGGATCCTTATCCTAGGCTTAGGAGGGGTGTTGGTTTTTCCAGCCAACCTCTAAGTTGGTTATTCCTGCCAACCTAGAGTAAAGTGTTTGGTTTTTCCGGCCAAACGTCCTGCAGCTTGGATCCTTATCCAGGGCTTAGGAGAAGTGTTTGTTGGTTTTTCTAGCCAACCTCTTCAGCCCCGATCCTAATCCTAGCTGAAGAGAGCGCAAAGTTGGTTATTCCGACAAACTATGCTTTTGTTGCCCCTAGCTCACGAAAATAACTTTTACAGAATAAAACAATTATACTGAAAATAAAACTACTTGTTTTATTGAGGAAAAGAAAAATGACAAGTATGTCTAAAGAGAAAGCTAAAAATAAAATAGTTTGAGATTGGCAGTGTTCCATGGCCTGGGAATGGCTTTGCTGTCCTCGTCTTCCAAGTTGTATGCCTCTTTTCTTGCTAACCCAACCACTTTGTAAGGTCCTTCCCAATTGGGCCCTAACTTTCCGTCTCCGGGCACTAGGGTGTTTCACATTACTTTGTGTAGTACCCAATCTCCAACCTTGAATTGCCTTGGATGTACGGTCTTGTTGTATTTTCTGGATAACTCCTGTTGGTCTGAGGTGATGTGAACCGGTGCTCTTTCTCTTCTTTCTTCTGCAAGGTCGAGCTCCAATGCTATGGCTTCATTTAAGTCTGGATCGAAATTTTTGCTTCTGATGGTGGGGAGGCCAATTTCCAGTGGGATTATTGCCTCCATGCCGTAGGCTAAGGAGAATGGCGTTTCTCCAATTGATCGTCGAGGTGTGGTACGGTAAGCCCATAAAACATGAGAAAGCTCTTCAGCCCAATTGCCTTTTGCTTTCTCTAACCTTTTCTTCAATCCATCTAAGACGACCTTGTTGGATGCTTCCGCCTGGCCATTTGCTTGGGGGTATGCCGGTGTAGAGTTGTAGAATTCTATCTTGTACTATTCACAAAAGCCTCTAAAAATTTTGCCGTCGAACTGAGTGCCGTTGTCTAATATTATCGCCTTGGGTATGCCGAACCGAGTGATGATATTTTTCCAGACGAACTTCTTCACATCTTTCTCCTTTATTGATGCTAGTGCTTCTGCTTCCACCAACTTTGTGAAGTAGTCTGCTGCTATGAGAAAGAACTTTCTGTTGTCGGGTGCTATCGGAAGTGGTCCTACTATGTCCAAACCCCACATTGTGAAGGGTTATGGGCTAGTTAAGGGTAAAAGCTCTCTGGCTGGCTGATGTATTTGGTGTGCGAACTTCTGACATTTCTCGCACTTCTTGTCATACTTCTCTGAATCTACTTGCATGTAAGGCCACCAATATCCTTGCGAAATTGCTCTGTAAGCCAATGATCTCCCCCCTTGGTGGCTTCCGTATACGCCTTCGTGAATCTCGAACAGAAATGCTTCGACCTTGCTGGGATGGACACACTTTAGGCAAGGTCCTATGAAGGATTTCTTGTACAAGGCCATTGATGAGGAGAGCCAAAATCGATGTGACTTTGTTCTTATTTTGTTGGCCTCCTTTTTCTCTTCGGGTAAAATGTCGTCTTTTAGGAACACTATGATGGGATCCATCCAAGAAGGGCCTAGTTCGACGCAACATACTTCTTCTACTTCAAGTTCTTCAATGCTTGGTCTGGGTAGGAAGTCGATCAGTAGAGGATGTGGGATGGATGTATCTGCCATCGAAGCAAAACCTGCTAGTTCGTCTGCTCTGCTGTTTTCTTCTCTGCCAATCTGCTCTATCCGCACTACTTTGAACTTCATGATCTCTTTTCTGACTAACTCTTGGTACTTAGCCATCCTTTCATCCTTTGCTTCGTAGTCGCCTGAAATTTGGTTTACCACCAGTTGTGAGTCACTGTAAACCATTAGCTCGGTAGCCTTCATGTAGAGTGCGGATTTTAGTCCTGCCAGAAGCGCTTCATACTCCGCTTCGTTGTTTGATGCTGGGAAGCCAAGGTTGACTGCTTGTTCCACTACTAGGCCATCTGGTGAGATGAGGACTATGTCGAGTCTTGCACTGTGCCTATTGGACGCTCTATCCACAAAGAGCTTCCACATCTCTCCAACGAACAGCTTCCAGCAATTAGAGAGATCGGATGATGCCTTGGGGTCCTGAGTGTTGCTGGTATTTTCTTCAAAGTCCACACTTACTGTTTGTCCCTCGCTATCTGATTGCACCAAGTCTGTATTTGTTGATTGGTCTTTGCTTGGTGTAGCATGGTTTGTTTCTCCCTCCTTTTATTCACTCTGGTCTGTCCTGGGATGTGGCTGGGTATCCCGATTCAGGGATTGTGCGCTTCCTGCGGCGCTTTCCATCCCCATTTTGGTGGCACCAGTCAAGTCAACTGGGCAGATGTGATGGCTTCCTGGGGTGAATTCTGCCACAAAGTCTGCCAATGCTTGGGCTTTTATTGCGATTCTGGGTTAAAACTTGATATCCTACTGTCCCAGTTCCACCGTCCACTTCAAGATTCACCCAGAAAAGTTCGCCCTCTCGAACAAAGCTTTTAATAGAAAAGCTGTGAGGACGATTACAGTGTGGGCGTGAAAGTAGTGTGACAACTTCCTTGAGGCCATCATCAAGGCTAAGGCCAGTTTTTCCAATGGTAAGTACCTGGTTTCTGCGCCCAGCAATGTCTTGCTGACATAAAAGATGGGCAGATTTTGGATTCCTTCCGCTCAGACCAACACTGCGCTAATTGCGTACTGAGAAACTACCAGGTACAAAAATAGTTCTTCTCCAGGTATTGGGATCACTAGCAGCGATGGAGAAAACATGTATTCCTTCAAACTTTCTAGGGCGCGGTCGCATTCTTCATCCCACTCAAACTTGGCCTTTAATGCTTGAACAAATGGTCGACATCTGTCTGACGGCGGACTTATGAACCGATTTAGCGCGGCTGCCATACCGGTGAGATGCTGTATTTCTTTTACTGAGTTGGGCCTCTCTAGATCTTGAATTGCTTTGATCTGAGAAGGGTCTGCCTCTATACCACAGTTGGTCAACAGGAAGCCTAGGAACTTGCCTGATCCTACGCCAAACGCATGCTTGGAAGCATTAAGGCGCAACTTGTTCTTCTTCAGGATCTGGAACATTTCACCTAGGTCCCTGAGATGGTCCTTTTCATCCTTGCTCTTGACCACCATGTCATCTATGTAAGCCTCCATTGTTCTTTCTAACAATGGCTTAAACATCTTGGTGATCATCCGCTGGAATGTTGTCCTTGCATTTTTTAGGCCAAAGGGTATGACCTTGTAACAATACAGTCCTTTTGGCGTTATAAAGGATGTGATCTCCTGGTTTGGTTCATACATAGCGATCTGATGGTAACCTCTGTACGCATCAAGAAAGCGAAGTCGATTGTGTCCTGCCGTTAGATCTACCAGTTGGTCTATCCGTGGCAGGGGAAAAGCTGTCTTTTGGGCATGCCTTGTTGACTATTTTGTAGTCCACACAGATACGCCATTTTCCATTCTTCTTTGGCACCACTACTGTGTTGGATATCCACTTGGGATAGTGCACCTCTCTGATAGCTCCTGCCTCTGGAAGATTTCCCACTTCTTCCGCCACTATCTCAACATGGTGGAGTGCTGATCTGCGAGTGCGCTGTATGATTGGTCTTGTAGTTTGGTAGACATTCAATTGGTGACAGATGAAATTTGGGTCAATGCCAGGCATGCCATATGGCGTCCAGGCAAATACTTCGATATTGGAGGTCAAGAATTCCATGATCTCTATTCTCTCGGTGCTGGACATAGATGAGCCAAGCAAAAAGAACTTTTTTGGGTCCTTTTCATCTATTCTTACCTGTACCAAGCCTTCCACTGCCTTCTGTTTAGCGGCTTTGCCAACATCCGCAAACAATTCATTGCTCTCAGGTTCTTCCACCATCTAAACAAACCCTTTGGCAGCTCGGCTGCCATTTACTGTGACGAAGCACTGCTTGGACATAATTTGGTCTCCAAAGACCTCTTCAATTACTCCGGCTTCGTTGGGGAACCGCATTACTTGATGGTAGGTTGACGCTATCGATCGCATGGCATGCAACCATGTCCTCCCCAAGATTATATTGTAAGTGGAAGGGACTTTCAATATCCAGAATTCCACTTGTTTCGTCATACTTCCTGCTCTGATTGGGAGGATAATCTTGCCGACTGGCCACTCTAGCATTGAGTTGAATCCGATCAGGGGAGATACGGCAGGTGCCAAGTCTTTGTCCTCCAGTTTCAGTTGTTTGAAGGTTTCGTAATATATTATCTCACCTGAGCTCCCTTGGTTAATCAAAATTCGCTTGACGTCGTAATCCTTGATGCGGAGAGTGACGACCAGTGCATCATTGTGAGGGCAATATATCCTTGCCAAGTCTCTGTCTGAAAAAGACATGACGTTCGTGGCCTTTGTTCTCCCTTTTTAATGGTGGGCTGCGCACATAATACCTCCCTTAAGTGCTCAGCCTTCTTTATCATTCCCCTGAGCTCACATACTCGCTCAGGTTCGAATACCCCATGTATTACGTTAATCACGCCTTGAGGTGGGGCATCGATCGGTGTTCCGTCTGGGTGATCGTGGTTTTGGGAGGCTAGCTGTGTCCCTCCTTCTATGTACTGGTCAAGGTGCCCAGCTGCCACTAACTCCTCTAGGTGCTGTCTCAACGACGTGCAATTCTCAGTGTGGTGCCCTTTTTTCTTATGGAAGGTGCACCAGGATCTTTCGTCATAGTCCTTCTGTACCTCTCCCAATTGAGCTGGCCATCTGACGAAAGGTTCATCGCGTATCTCACTGAGAATCCGACAGATCAGTTTTTTGAACACCGTGGTAATGGCAGTGCGGACTCTCAACCACCTTTTATCGTGGTCCTCTCCGTTGTCCCGCCTGCCTCTCCCGTTTCTGCTTGGACGTTCTACTACGTTAACTTTTGTCGAAGTCTTTTTATCTGGTATTGCGATTGTACCAGACTTCGTTTTAGCACGGGCGCTATCCTCCTCCACCCGAATGTGCTGGTGTACCCTCTCCATTAAGGCGTCCATTGTGAGGGGGGGCGTCATGGTAATTGAGTACCTCAGCCTGTTTCTGACCGGAAGACCCCTTTTGTATTACGCGATGGCGAGATTTGTGGGGCAATCTCCTATCTGGTTGAAGGTCTCCCAATAATGACTATTGCAGGATCTCAACGTCTCCTTGTCGCCCATGTCAATAGAGAGTAGCTGATCGATCTCTACTGGCATCTTGGTGTTCGTTCTAAACCTTGTCACAAACGCCTCTGCTAATTGCGCCCAGGAGGTTATGCTGCCTTTTGGTAGCCTTTCGAACCAGGTTAAACCTAGGTCACCAAGGCTGGATGGGAATAGGATGCACATCAAAGCCTCGTTCCACCAGTATACTGCCATGACTTGGCAAAAGTGGCTTAGGTGCATGTAAGAGTCTATCTTCCCCTCGTAAGCCATAAATTTAGGCTAGATGAAGCCTGAAGGTAAGGATGCATTCTCAATCGCCAGAACGAACGGCGAGCTATGTAGCCTTGCCAATGCTTTATCTGTTGGTTCGTAGGCAAGGTGCGGTATTGGCATCCCTACCTCGACTCTTCCATGCGTCCGAGGAGCCAACCGCTGAAGGGCTGAAATTCTGTGCGGGTCGCGTGCCCTGGCATCCTCCTTCCGTCGTGCCCTTTCTTCAAGCACAGTCCGTAAGTCGGACAATCTAGGCAACTCCGTTTGCCTGGATGATGTCTGGTGCGTATGTGAGGGCCGATAGGTGCTTCCCTCAGTGTAAGACCTCAATGATCTCGTTCTCTCAGACCTAGAGTGACGAGTTCTGGAAGTCCTTGATTGAGTGTCGCCTGTCCTGAGGCTCCTACCCTCTGTTTGCAATGGCGTGGTATGCCTACCACGATCTTCGGAGTGGCAAGGAGGCGTATTGCTTTTGCGTCCCTTTCCTGTCGCCACCCCTTTCCCTTTTATCTGGCACTTCATCAATTCCATGTCCACCGCTATCTTCTTGATTAACTCGTTCTGCTCCTTTACCCGATCCTCCAAAACTTGAGGGTTGATTCTCCGCCTCTGCCTATCAGTACTTGATGAGCGACGGGGGCTATTACCCCGCCTCCCCCTTGCATCCCTCCGGGGGTTCTGTCGCTGGGGCTCTAAATTTGCCATGGGAGGGATGGAAGGCAAACCTTCGTGCCTCCCACCTCCTTCTGGGGTTTGCCCGTCAATGGCGGACTGCGGTAAATCCTCATTGTGCGCCATTGCGTTTAATCTAGCGAGGAAAACTTTGATCAAGAGGTTTTGTTCTTTCTGTGATTCCCACAGACAGCGCCAATTGTACGAGCAAGAAATAATCTTCTCGTATAATCTTGTTGATCAAGTCCGGGCTCCTCCAAACGTCGTCGCTTTACTCCCTGAAAACACAAACGTGAGCTAGCCGGCGGGTGTGTGCCGGATACCTCTCCTATGCCTAAGTCAACAAAATAGACAAATAGACAAAAGCTCTGTGTATTCGAGAATCAAAGTTGTGTTACCTCTCCATAGGTGATGTTATGAGATTTTATAGGTTCCGCGTAGCACAATCCTAGTAGGACTCTTATTCCTCCACGCAGAGTCCTCCTAGGAATCACACTCCTGAAAGATAATGCTTATCCTTCAACACCCCCCTCACTGCTTAAACCAAGTGACATGGTTTTACCTCGGTGGTATGACAAAACGACCGAGCTATCATAGCCATGCTATACTGGCTGAAATGACCGAGCTTTACCTAGCTCGGTTCTTCCTTTTTATTGCGTGTACATCGGCTTCTCCTGTTGAGACCGTGCTAACCATAACGAGATTGGATCGAGTTAAACCGTAGCAAGGTCCTGAGAAAAACTCAAAATACTTCGGCCCAGAAGAGTGTGGCCGAGCTAACTGCCACCACTCTAACAGCGGTGACCGAGCTAAATACAAGGCTCTCTTGGACCGAGCTAATTACAAAGCTCTTTCTGAATCGGGCTAACTGCAAAGCTCTTTTACTCAGCCCTTTTTACTGTGGCCCATAGAACGGCCCATCACCCAGCTCGGCCCAATTTTTATATAAATTACCCTCTCACTAACTAATTTAATCTATTTAACACCAAAAGGAGCTTTAGAGGTGAGCCTCACTCCATTGATGTGATGTTTTGACTTCTTTTTTTTTTTTTTTAATCCTTGCTATATTACTGAAACTCTATTTAGGGCTCAAAATTTCGAACACTTGTTAACTAATTTGATTGATGGCATGTGACAATCAAACTTCGGCTAAGCAAGTGCATCTTGGATGCCGCATGATCAAGAGGAATATCATAATATCCTCAAATTTTGTTGCAAAAGCCATAGCCTGGAAGTTTTGTGGTAGTGCAAACAATTTACAGATTCTGGATTTTTGGAGAAGTTTTGTGGGGTGCAAACAGGTTACATATTCTGCATTTTTGGAGAAGTATATATCACGTATGCATTACGAACATTACAGAAGCTTGTGGTTAAATGGCCTATAAGAATGCCCAAGCAGTCTCGCGGAGCCTTTTTGTAATCTATGCTCCTTTTACTGTGTTCTGTATATAATTTCACATGATAAGTGAAGGAGTTCAAACTCTTTCATCTTTTTCCCAATTCTTTGTTCCAAACAAAATGCTTCAAAAGATTGCAAAATAACATTAAGAGAAAATAAAAACAACAATGGTTAGTCCTAACAATTGATTTTATTAAAACCTTAATGTCAGTGCACAAATTATTATCCTTCTAACCGGCAATGATCAAGTATTGAACACTATTATATGGTGGAAGTCTTTGTGATTATGTTTTCCCTTTCAAGTATTGCCACCAAATTGATCTACTTCCAGTTAATGACATTCATTCATACAAGTAAATGAACTCAAGGTAGAGATGAAAGCAAAGGAAGTCCAAATAGTTTTGGTACAACATATTTGAAGTACTCAACATAAACTCAAAATACTATAGATGTGAACAACATTTCTCCCTCAATGAAGTTCTCACAGAACCACAACGATAACTAACATGGGCTTAAAAATGCCCAAAATGACACAATCCCCAATGAAAATTATTAAGACATGATTATTATACTTTGGGTTCCAAGTTGAAACAAGAGAAATTTCCCAAGCTCAAACCCCCTATCACCAATCTCGAATAGCTTTCTCACATTCTGGACTTGGCAATCAGGACACTGCCATCACCCATATCTGTAGCTCCTGTCCTAGTCCACGTCTCTCTGAACTGCTCCTCAGTCACTCCTGAATGAACAAAACATAACAAAATGTATTGCACACTTCATGTTAGCAATATACAATTCATACCAATAAATCCAATACATGATAGATTCGAAAAACCACGCATATTCGAGTGAATTTAAATGAAATCCCATAGGATTAAATGCCTTATGTATTTGATGAATAAAGAAATGTGAGATGGGAGGGTGAAACTTGCCTTTTCCCATGGCAGCAGTGGAAGTAATACCTCCCTGGACAGTCCTTAAAACCCTGTCATAGTAATTTGCACCAGACCACTTCTGATGGGCTAATGTATCAACTCCATTGCTCCTCTCCTCCCTCTGAATCCTCTCCACATAAGCCAGCATTCCCTTTTTAGCAAAGTCCTTGGCAAATGTGTCGACAATCAGTGCATCAGCGTGGAAACCAGCCAGTGTAATGAACTGCCAACAATACCCCAACTTGGCAATCCTAGGAATGAAATCCATCGTCTGTACATCGTTCATCCCCGATGCATCCCAATTGAAAGAAGGAGATAAATTGTAAGCCAACATGATTTCGGGTTGCATTGATTTCACCCCTTGTGCAAACTTGGTGCACTCATCCATGTCAGGGCTAGCAGTCTCCATCCAAATAATGTCAGCGTGGGGAGCGAAAGCCCACCCACGAACAATTGCCGCCATTACAGAACCTTGAAACCTGTAAAACCCTTCTCTTGTTCTTGGCAAATCCCAATCCCAGAAGAGGTTATGAAGCCCCAATCTCTCAGCAATCTCTCTGCCTTGCTCATTCGAAAGACACTTTCCGAAACTAGAACAATTCATCCACTCATTCAATCTCCTCCTCTTCTCAGCCTCACTTTCATTCAAGTTCTTGATCCCATCAACAACACAATCTGAAAATGTCTTCAGTTGTGCCATTGACAGCCAATTATCCTCAATGGATTGAAGCTCTGGTCCTGTTTTCCCAGCAACCATAGCTTCAGCAAGAAGAGTAGCCAAGCTCTTACCCTTCAGATTTGGGTTAGTGCAGCCCAAAATGAACTGGTGATCCCTGGTATCCACATTGGTTTGAATCAAAGTGGCAGCAACCGCATCAGTACGAGCCACAAGTACCGTCTCAACCCCCATAATATCAAATTGCAGCCTAGCAGCCACAAGCCTATTGATGTGTTCGCTAACCGCTACAACCACTTTACCCGCCATGTGTCCACATTTTTTAGTCACGGACGACTGGTCCTCGATGTGGACCCCAGCAGCCCCGCGCTCCACAAAAAGCTTACACAGCTTGACAGTGGCTGTTGCACCGCCAAATCCAGTATCCCCATCGGCGATGATTGGTTTCAAGTAATCAACATAAGGGGTTCTAGCCCTCTCTTCCCGGGTCATCCCCATCCGAGCCTCCCTTTGCTTTCGGTCATGGTACTGTTGGGCAAAAAAGAGGTGTTCGACCTTGTTTGGGACAGTGTCGTAAGGGTAATCAGCGAGGTCTGGTCCAGGCTCGTTGGTGCTCGTGTGGGTCGATGAGCACTGCCAACCGGAGACGTAAATGGTGTCCAAGTGCTTGGCCATCATGGTCACTTGGACAGGGTCTAGTGCACCAAAGGTCCTTGAGGCAGTACCATTGGCTTGGTGGGTCTTGAGTGTCCTCCATAGCTTCTTGGCTAGCTCATTGGAGCCATAGCTTTGTCTAAGGTTGCCACGGAGAGCCACGACGTCTCTGGCTGAATATGGGCGGCGAGTGAGCTTGAACCTCTCGGAGTTCCACCATGCTTGCACCTCTGCTACTTCTGATTCGAACCTCCCTTCTTCCTCCATAATCTGTCCACACAGTGGTCAATCATTAGGAGAAATTTTCAATCGAATTTGAGTGAGTTAAGCTTAATTTTCAGCATTTTTGAAACTAGAACAAAACACAAGAAAACATTTTTGGCACAGAACATTTTTTCTGCCGAAATAAACAGGAGCGTAAACATGAACATATTTTCAACAGGAAAAGAAAGAGAACTATGATTCAGAATAACAGAAAAGAAAACTATAGATATCTTACCATAGAAGGTACAGAAAAAGATGCAGCCATGGGTAGAACTCTAGTAACTTGTGTATGTAAGCTATTGTATATCTATACAACTATGGGAAGTGAATGCCATGGGTGTGCCAAGTACCTCCATATTTATAACTCTTGGAAGGGGCTCACCTTGCTTGTGAAAATAATAACAGTATCCATTTGCATGGATAAGAAAAATACAAAATCCAAGAAAATTCTACTCTTCAATAATGTTTATCTATTTGTTAGTTTTTATTATTATTGTCATTATTATTATCTATATATATATATATATATCTATACTATATATACTATATATCAAACAAAAGGGTTTTTAACCCCCTTGTGGGAGTTTCAATCTCTAAATCTAAATTTCTTGATTTTTTGATTTTAAAAAAAAAAATCTTAACATTTATTAACTTCTCTCAACTCCCAAGTCTTACCCTCATAATAACACTTTAATGAATTAAGAACAAGCATAAAAAAAAATTCTTTAAAATCCAACACATATGAATTCCTTGAAAAGTCCCAACACATATGATTATTATCCCTCATAATAACACTTTAATGCATTAAGAACAAACATAAAAAAAATTTCTTAAAAAGTCCAACATATATGATTATTATCAAAATATTAAACTTTAATATAATATAATAAAAAAAAGACATTTAATTACTTGAAAAGTCCAACACATATGATTATTATCAAAATATTAAGTTTTAACATAATATAAAAAAGGGGGAAAAAAAGACATTTAAAAATCATAATTCACATATATAAATAATTGTAAACACAATTCGTGCATAGCACGAGTGATATGCTAATATCTATACTATATATTAAGCAAAATGGGCTTTTCAACCCCAAGCCTTGTGAGAGTTCCAATCTTCCAATCTAAATTTTTTGATATTTTGATTTAAAAAAAAATAAAAAATCTTAGCATTTATTAATTTCTCCCAACTTCTAAGTTTTACCCTCATAATAACACTTTAATCCATTAAGAACAAGTTTAAAAAAAATTTCTTGAAAAGTCCAACACATATGATTATTATCAAAATATTAAACTTTAATATATTACAAAAAAAAAAGAAATTCAAAAAAAAAAAACATTTAAAAATCACAATTCACATATTTAGATAATTGTAAACACAATCCGTGCATAGCACGGGTGATATGCTAGTCATATATTAAGCAAAATGGGATTTTTAACCCAAGCCTTGTGGGAGTTTCAATCTCTCAATCTAAATTTTTTGATTTTTTGATTTGAAAAAAAAAAACCTTAGCATTATTAACTTCTCCCAAGTCTTACCCTCATAATAACATTTTATTGTATTAAGAACAAATATAAAAAAATTTCTTTGAAATCCAACACATATGAATTCCTTAAAAAGTCCCAACACGTATGATTATTATCTCTCATAATAACACTTTATATATAGGAAAAAGGGGTTTCTAACCCCCATGCATTGTGAGAATTTTAATATCCCAATCTAAATTTCTTGATTTTTTTATTTAAAAAAAAAAAACCTTAACATTTATTAACTTCTTCCAACCCCCAACACTTACCCTCATAAACACTTTAATGCATTAAAAACAAGTATAAAAAAAAATTCCTTCCAATCTAAATTTTCTAATTTTTTGATTTTAAAAAAAAAACCTTAGCATTTATTAACTTCTTTCAACCCCCAAGCCTTACCCTCATAATAACACTTTAATGCATTAAGAACAAACATAAAAAAAAATTCCTTGATAAGTACAATACATATGATTATTATCAAAATATTAAACTTTCATATAATATAAAAAAGAAAAAAAAGAGAAGACATTTAAATAATAAAAAAAGACATTTAAAAATCACAATTCACATATATAGAAATAATTGTGAAGTACATATGAATTCCTTAAAAAGTCCAATACAAATGATTATTATCCTTCATGATATCACTTTAATGCTTTAAGAACAAGCATAAAAAAAATCCTTAAAAAGTTCAAAACATATGAATTCTTTAAAAAGTCTAACACATATGATTATTATCAAAATATTAAACTTTAATATAATATAAAAAAGAAAAAAAAAAGAAATCACTACTAAAATATAAATTTGAATTTGAATTTTGATACTACTAAAATATAAGAACTAACCTACATCTTTCATATATATTTTTTTCTTAATGTTTAATAATTTTATATGCATCGATATTCCAATCTATATATCTATATATTATAGCAAATTGATATTCCATTAAAAAAAAAGAATTCATTAAACCTCCAAAGGTTAGTGATGTAGATAAAATCAAACTTAGAGTTTTAAAGTAAAAAATTTATGTTAGAATTTGTTCAAATGTAATTCTCTTAATATTTATAAATATTTTTATTGATTAACAAAAAGCACCATAAACATTAAGATTATTGTTTTTTTTAATTATATTGAGTTATTAAAATAAGATGTATTATATGCTTAAATCAAGAATTGTTCAAAAAACAAAAAAATCGACTCAAACTAAATTTTCTAGGCTCATTTTTAATATTTAATCTAATATTGGAACCCTCAAACTAACTTATCTCGGTTACAAACCGATAAAGATAATTTTAAACAATCAAGACAATTTTTAATGACTAGGTAAATGTCACATTGGCATAAATATTCAATCAACTAGTTTTCAGGTCATTTCTAATATTTAATCCAACACCACAAGTCAATTTCAATCCATTTTCACATAAGAGCTAGTCCAACACCACAAGTCAATTTCAATCCATTAATCCATTTTCAAATTTTTAGGTTTTACAAAATAAGAAAAAAATTAGCATATTAAAAAATATAATTTATTACTAAAATCAAAATTGCGAAAGTTATAAAATGGAATGTATTTATATTTTATTGTAAATAATTTTTTTGTAATTTATTATTTAAATTTTACCAATTAAATTATGACATGCAGGTTTTTATAAAAACTTAGGAAATACAATTAATGACATTAGAATAAAAATCTTCACTTAGTGTAACTCTAATAAAAATTAATTGATTATAAATCACTTTTACAATATTTCAAATAAACTTTATATTATTATTTTAATTTAAAATTTAATTTTTAATTATTTATTTATACTTGTGGATAGCACGAGCAATATGCTAATTATTATTTGTCTAGACATGGCTAAAGGAGTAGTTTGAAGTTGCGGGGGCACGTCGGTGGTGGCAGAGGGAAGTGAGGACCGGGGGTCATGTGTCTCCTGGATTTTGGGTTTTTTTTTTTTTCTTGCAAATATAAAGAAAATATTATAAATAAAAAAAATTACAAAAATATTATTAGAGTGAAATGACAATGATATTTTAAAAATTATGAGAATAATAATGGTTATTTTGATTGAAAATGAAGACACTATTATAAACTATATTATCTATGAAAATTTTATGAAAAATTTTGAATGTAATGGTGATATCATTATTATTAACATACAAGTATAAGTAATCTCACTATAAGATATGAAATTTATTAAATTATTAATTACATTTAACATGTGAGGTTCACTCTCTATATGTTTATTTACTATTAGTTAGTGATATCACATACTAATGATGATGTGGAATTATCATTATATTAAATTTTTAATCAAATTTTGTATAAAAAATAATTCATCATTATATAATTTATTTTAATTATATCTATATTTTTTTTATATTATCTATGATACAGTAATTATAAATAACATTATTTTTTTAATATTTTTTAAAATCAATTATAAAAACTTATGTAAAATATTTTTATAAAACTTTTTAATATTATAATTAATAAATAACCCTCCAACATAACTTTTTTTGACTCCGCTACTGAGGGTGGTTCTCCAACTATTATCCGCCCATTTTTTATGATAACCACCCCACCACCCATGAGACATCACCATGACTCTCTCCTCTGTCTTCTTCATATTAGGTGACGTCACCATTTTTAATTGATACATAACTACTTTCTGTTTCTCTGTTTCACTTTTTTTTAAAATATTTTTTCATTTACTTTTTCTTTTTTTGGGGGGGGGGGGGGGAGTGTTTAGGAAAAATGATTGAGACAAGTTTGGGGATGATGATCAAGTTATGATCAGCACTTGGTGTTCTGAAGAAAAAGCCTTAATAAGTAATGTTACACTTCATAAAATAAATATTAAAAAAAAAATTTATGAATTAGTGATCAATTTATAATATTTTATTATATATTATACAATTATATATATTAAGTTACAATCTATCAATCATAGAATATTATAAGACAAAAATTTATCCTATTTACAAACTATGACTTCAAAATTAAAACATACGTTATATTAATGTAAGTCGTTTTTCTTGTTTGGTTACCTATCATATTAGATTATTTCTTAAAGTTTCATGAAATTTTTCCTAATTTTTCTTTCATGAAACCTAAATTACTCATGCAAAATATGTTAAGATTTTTAACTAGTTTTTTATTTTTTATTTTTAAAAAATTTTGAAAAAAATATTGATGCATTTGATAATTGCTATAAAAAATTTTATTATCATTATTATTGAGAACGTTATGTGATTTTTTTTTTTCAAACTTTTAGTTTCTTGGTAAGAAATTACAACATTATCCTCATAAGAGTATCAATAAGTTTAGGGAACCTCCTCAATTTATCAAAAAATTTATCAACTGCATTGATAACCTAATTAATTGGAAAATTATTATTATTATTATTTTTTCTTAAAAACCTCTACTTTGAGGTGGACTGCCATGTGGACAGTTGGTAAATATTCGAATAAGTTAGGGAGACTCCCTAATCTTATTGTAATATTATAGAGCCCTTGTCAACTTACTTAAAGGGATACTGTGGAATTCCTCAAATATTGAAGGGTAAAATAGTTTATTTATAATTCTATTGGCATTCACCAAAGAAGTTGTTTTATTTATTTAATTATTATTTACGGAGAAGTTGTGTTTTTCGTCAAATCGAATAGACTTATTACTTTTGTGTGATGGATCAAGATAAGTTTGTTGTATATTCATAGAGAAGGGTTGATGAAATTATCAACAAAAAAAATAAATAAATAAATAGAGGTGGGTTGATGAAATGCGCCTCTAAATTTTGGACGTAAATTAGGGGTGTGTATAATACCACCGAAACCGCCGAAATCGCTAAAACCGCACCGAACCGCACCGCCAAGGCAAATTCGTTATTATTTGCCAATCGAACCGCCGGTTTTTGGTAAGAAAAATGGCAAATTCTAGTGACACTGTGTGTTTGGTAACGTTTACGTTTTCAGTTTATATTTACAAAAATTTTATAAACTGGTTTTTGTTTATTTTTTGTTTATTTTTAGGAAAACATAAACTACAAACGCGTTTGGTAATTGACAAAATATTTAAAAAAATTTAAAAATATAAAAAAGAGTGAGAAATAACAAATGGCGGCGGAAGACGGTGGTGGAAAGTGGTGACGATGGGTGGTGGGTAGCTGGTGGTGGTGGCGGGTGGGTGGTGGTGGTTGGTGGTGGGTGACGGTGGCGGGTGGTAGGTGGTAGTGAGTGGGAGGTGGTGGTGGCGGGTGGTGGGTGGCGGATGGCGGGTGGTGGTGGGTGACAAGTGGTGGGTGGTAAGTGGCCGATGGTGGGTGGCGGGTAGGTGGTGGTGGGTGGGTGGGTGGGTGACGGTGGCGGGTGGGTGGCGGGTAGGTGGTGGTGGGTGGGTGGGTGACGGTGGCGGGTGGTAGCGAGTGGGTGGTGGTGGTGGTGGCGGGTGGGTGGCGGATGGCGGGTGGTAGTGGGTGGTGGCGGGTGGGTAGTGATGGTGAGTGGGTGGTGGTGGTGGCGGCGAGTGGTGGGTGGCGGATGGCGGGTGATGGTGGCTGGCGGGTAGGTGGTGGGTGGTGAGTGGCCGCTGGCAGGTGGTGGTGGATAGCGGGTAGGTGGCGGGTAGTGGTGGTGGGTGGGTGGGTGACGGTGGCGGGTGATAGTAGGTGGTGATGGTGGGTGGGTAGGTGGATGGGTGACGGTGGCGAGTGATGGGTAGTAGCGAGTGGGTGGTGGTGGCGGTGGGTGATGGTAACAAATGGGTGGCGGATGGCGGGTAGGTGACGGGTGGTGGTGGTGGTGGTGGTGGTGGTGGGTGGGTGGGTGACGGTGGCGGGTGGTAGGTGGTAGCGAGTGGATGGTGGTGGTGGTGGGTGGTAGGTGGTGGTGGCAAGTGGATGGTAGGTGGTGGTCGCAGGTGGGTAGCGGGTGGTAAGTGGTAGCAAGTGGGTGGTGGTGGTAGTGGTGGGTGGTGAGTGGTGGTGGCAGGTGGGTAGTGGGTGATGGTGGTGGCGGTGGTGGTGGTGGCGGTAGGTGGCTGGTGGTGGTGGGTGGCAGGTGGTGGCAGGTGGGTGGTGAGTGGTGGTCGCAAGTAAATGGCGGGTGGTGGTGGCGGGCGGTGAATGGTAGTGGCAGGTGGTGGGTGGTGGCGGGTGGATGACAGGTGGGTGGTGGTGGTGGTGGTGGCGAGGGGTGGGTGGTAGTGGCGAGTGGGTGGCGGTGGCGGTGGCGGTGGCGGGTGGTGGCTGGTGGTGGCGGAAGACGGTGGTGAAAAATGGTGGCGGGTGGTGGCTAATGTTGGGTGATAAAAAAAAAAACTGAAAACTCAAAATGGAAAAACATTTTTTGTGTTTTTATTTTTTGGCCAAATTTATAAACTAAGACCACTGATTTATAAATCAAAAATTTTATCAAACAGGTTTTTATTTGAGTTTTTTAAATTTTTATAAATATAAACAGAAAACTGAAAATGTAAGTGTTACCAAACGACACCTTATCAATCCGCCAGTTTCTATTTTTCTTTCAAACCGCACCGATCCGCACCGCTATTAAATCATGTTTATAAGATTCTAAAAATTCTTTTTTACTTAAGTTTGACTGTTGTTCTATACCTTAGAATATAGTATTACATTACTGCTCGAGGGGAATTCCAAATGTCAGTAATCCAAAATAAAGTTGGATTCCAATTCATTTTTCAATCTTTTTTTTTTTGGCCATGTTGCAAACTTGTATCAGCTCACTTTTCAATCTAAATACTTTTCAATATATTGTAAACCCTGAATGATATTAATTTTATGTATTGTATTTGATCATTGTAGCTTCCACAGATGCTTGTAATGAACTGATAGCACAGTTGTTGCTATTATCACGTTGTTCTTACACTTGCTGTATCAGAAGAAAGCTTCGCAAGATGCTTAACATCACGGTATCTCTTACCTTTTTTTTACTCTTTGATTTAAGTTTTGTAATTTGAATTATATTTTTTCTAAACCGCCAATCCGCCCGAACCACCGAGGCAAATCCGTCATTATTTGCCAACCGAACTGCCGATTTTTTATAAGAAAAATGGCAAATTCTAGTGACACTTTTATCAATCCGCCACCCACCATACGGTTTCTATTTTTCTCTCAAACCAAACCGACCCGCACCGCGCACACCCCTAACGTAAATTACGGTCTTTCATTTAATTGAAGCTTAATAAGTGATTTTATTTTGGGTCTAGTATAATAGTTTGGGCTTAGGAAAAGGCATTTTTAAGTCAAAATTGAAATCCTTTTTTTTGTTGCATATACATGTAGGCTTCCAAAATTTGAACTCCAATTGGTATGGATGATAAGTTGTTGCTTTTAATAAAAACTAATCTCCTAACTTCTATGTTAATCTCTATAAATATAAAGAAATTATCAATTAAATTAATAAAATGTGATTAATGAACTGAAGAGGATCATGCCTCTCCCAATCAATACCTTATGAAAGGTACACAGGTTGCCACACCACATTTTTTTTTTTTTTCCATTCATCCAATCACAAGGGCTGATTAAGTGGGACCAGCATGTATTTTTCTGGCACAAGATTGGCTCAGTTAGAACCGCATGCTACCAGCCATTCCTTCAAAACTTTAGTCATCAGTTGCCGAGACCTTTATTTTATTTTGTTTTCTTTATTTTTCGTTAATGCGAGAGAACCAAAAATATTATTACAAAAAAATCAATGCATTATTTTTCTTTTTATTAAACAAAATGATGCGGGACTACCAAGGCTGTGCTTTGGTGATCATTTTTTCGTGATCGATAGATCAATTTTTTAATTTTTGAAAGAATTGTTGAGACTTTAAATTCCAATTTTTTAGCAATTTTTTTTATAGATATATTTTCCATACATTTTTTTTCAAATTTATGAATCAAATACAACATATATATAGGATAAACTATTAGGTTCTAATAGTTGAATTTAATTCCCATCAAGTCCTAATAAAATTGTTGCTAAAAATGATTTTTTTTGTAACAATTTTTTTGCATATGTTGCTAAAAATTAATAATTAGTAACTTTTTTTTGTCATGGTTTTACAAATCGGTACTAAAACTTACAATTAATGATATTTTTCCGTTATAAATTTTTTAAATTGTTACTGAAAATTAAAAATTAGTGATTTTTTTGTGACTATTTTTTAAAATTGTCGCTAAATTTTATAATTAGTGACATTTTTTATGACAATTTTTAAACTGTAATAATTAATAACTTTTTAAATAATATTTGATGAAAAATACCATTAATTATCATTACACATATTAAAAAATAAGTTACACGTAAGTGTTTCTAAATATATTAGGCTTTTTCCGTTGAAAAAAAAAAATGTACAATTAGGCTTTACGGTGGAAGGCTTTTGGTGGTAGCAAATTATAGGTCACCAGTGGGTGGTGATAGTGGATAAGAATAAGTAGTTGGTTGAAGGGGAAATGGAGGATGCAAATAAAGCAATTGACCCTCGGTGTTTTTTTTTTTTAAATTTAAAAAATAAATTGACACTAATTTTTTTTTTTTAAAAAGATGGTAAACAGTAGTAAAGAAAGAAACATCAATGAGGCACCTCTGAGAGGACCAAAGGCAACAAAGAGTCTGGCACCTCTTCCATCCACACCACTTGGGGAGGCCCTGCTTGCTAGCCTAGCTAAACCATGAGCAGCATGATTTCCGGTTCGTTGTATATAATTACTACATAATATGTATTAATTTTAGTCCGGCCTAATGATGTGCTTAAATTAAATTTCAAAGTCTATTCTAAAAAAAGAAAAATAATATACAAAACTACCCTATAAACTCAATGATGTGTAAGTACAATGATTAGAGAAGATATGAGAAAGTATTTCCTTAGATATTTAAATTGATTGATGCATATTAAATTTAAAAAATGAATCTAATTTTTGGATCTAAATAATATTATTGTAGCATTATTTATATATGAAAATTTTATAAGTAATGTTATGGTACACACCTTCAAAAGGATGAGGTGGCTACCATATGCAAGTAATGTAATTTGTCAGTTTTGAGAGGGTAATTTGTATGAATAAATTGGGCCGAGATTGAGTAATGAGCTGCTTTGGGCCGTAGTAAGAAAGGCGGAGTAAAATGGTTTTTTTCATTAGCTCGGTCCAAGAAGGCCTTGTTGTTATCTCGACCGCCACGGCCAAATCGGTGAGTTCGGTCATGGCATGTAAAACCGAGGCGAAAGTGAGAAAGTATACTGAGCCCTCTTCAGGACTTGGTTTTGGGTTAGTTTGGCGTAGGCTCTTCTATGGATAGCTCGGTCTTGGCATGTGAAGCCGAGGTAGGGGAAAATCAAGGAATAGCCGAACTAACAGTTAGATCGGTTACTCCAGTCAGTGTAACATGGCAATGTTATTTCGGTTGTATGGTAGTCCGGTCATGGTATAACCATCTCACTTGGTTTAAGCAGTGAGGGGGGTGTTGAAGGATAAGCATTATCCTTTAGGAGTATGAATCCTAGGAGGACTCTACATGGAGGAGTCAGAGTCCTACTTGGATTGTGCCACACGGAACCTATAAAAGCTCACAAACATCACCTATGGAGAGGTAACACAACTTTGATTCCTGAATACACAGAGCTTTTGTCTAATTGTCTATTTTGCTGACTTAGGCATCGGAGAGGTTTCCGGCACACACCCGCCGGCTAGCTCACGTTTGTGTTTTCAGGGAGTAAAGCGACGATGTTTGGAGGAGCACAGACTTGATCAGCAGGATTATACGAGAAGGTTTATTTCTTTCCCGTACAATTGGCGCCGCCTGTGGAAAATATCAGACAAGAACAGAACCTCTTGATCAAGCTTTTCCTCTTTAGAAGCAATGGCGCACAACGAAGATTTGCCGCATTCCGCCATCGACGGACAAACCCCAGAGGGGGGTGGGAGGCACGAAGGATTGCCCTCTATCCCTCCTATGGCAGACTTGGAGCCACAGCGACAGAATCCCAGGAGGGATGCAAAGGGGAGGAGGTGGACTAACAGCCCCCGTCACTCTCGTTCACGAAGTCTTGACAGACAAAGGCGGAGGATTGATCCTCAAGTTCTGGAGGATCGCGTGAAGGAGTAAGATGAATTAATAAGGAAGATGGCGGCGGACATGGAGGCCATGAAGCGCCAGATGAAGGCAAAAGGAGTGGCGACAGGAGAGAGGCGCAAAAGCAAGACGCCCCATCGCCGCTCAGAAGACCGTGGAAGGCATTCCGCACCATCACAAGCAGAGAGTATAAGCCTCAGGACAGGCGATACTCAATCCAGAACCTCCAGAACTCGTTTCTCCAGGTCTGAGAGAACGAGATCATTGAGGTCTTACACAGAGGGAAGTACCTATCGACCCTCGCACTCGCACCAGACATCATTCAGGCAGACGGAGTTGCCAAGATCGTCTGATTTGCGGAACATGTTGAAAGAAAAGGCACGAAGAAAGGAGGATACTAGGGCGCGCGACCCTCGCAGGGTATCTGCACTTCAGAGGTTGGCTCCTCGGACGCATGGAAACGTCGAGGCCGGAATGCCGTTACCACACCCTGCCTACGAACCAACGGACAAAGCATTAGCAAGGCTGCAGACCTCGCCGTTCGTTCCGGCAATAGAAAACGCGCCCCTACCTTCAGGCTTCCTTCAGCCCAAATTTACCACGTACGAGGGGAAGACGGACTAGGGGTGTACACGGTCCGGATTGGTTCGGTTCTGAGAAAATCCAAGAATCGAACCGATCCTAACGGTTCTGTAATTTTGAGAACCAGACCAGACCATTACACTTGTAAAATCAGACCAGAACCAAACCAAAAAAACGGTTCGGTTTCGGTTTGGTTTACAGTTCCAAAATTTTCTATTTACAAGAATAAATTGTTAATATTAGCAAAATAATTACTCAAACTAATTACATTTAACTCATGATAAAAACTAATAATATTAAGGCATTACTTAATATTACATATCTATACCATCCTAATATCATTAAAATTATAAAAAACCAATTAATAAAAATGAAACTTGATATTATATATTATATTATATATATATATATATATCTTTTAAAATTCGGTTCGGTTCGGTTCGAACCGCGATTTTTTCATAAAATCCATTAACCGAACCGTTTTTACGGTTCTCATATTTCTTAATCCGAAACCGAACCAATTCTTAATGAAACCAAACTAAACTGTATGATTCGGTCTGATTCGGTCCGGATTACCGGTTTGAACAGATTTTTGAACAGCCCTAGGACAGACCCTTACATACACCTAAGCCACTTCCGCCAGGTTATGGCGGTATATCGGCGAAACGAGGCTTTGATGTGCATCCTCTTCCCATCAAGCCTTGGTGATCTAGGTTTAACTTGGTTCGAAAAACTTCCAGAAGGCAGCATAGCCTTCTGGGCACAATTGGTGGAGGCATTCGTCACGAGGTTCAGAACGAACACCAAAACCCCGGTGGAGATTGACCAGTTACTCTCCATCGACATGGGTGAAAAAGAGACACTAAGATCGTACAATAGTCGCTACTGGGAGACATTCAACCAGATTGGGGACTGCCCCACCAATCTCGCCATTGCACAGTACAAAAGAGGTCTTCCAGTCGGAAACAGACTAAGGGACTCAATCACTATGACACCGCCCCTCACCATGGAGGCCTTGATGGAAAGAGTGCATCAGCACATCAGGGTGGAAGAGGATGGCGCCCGTGCTAAGGCAAAATCTGGCACGACTGCAGTACCAGATAAAAAGACCACAGCAAAGATCAACGCGGTAGAACGTCCAAACAAAAACGGACAAGGCAAGTGAGACAACGGAGATGACCAGGATAAAAGATGGTTGAGAATCCGTACTGCCATAACCACGGTATTCAAGAAGCCGATCTATCGGATTCTAAGTGAAATACGCGATGAACCTTTCATCAGATGGCCAGCTAAGTTAGGAGAAGCACAGAAAGACTACGACGAAAGGTCACGATGCACCTTCCACAAAGAAAAGGGGCATCGCACTGAAAACTATATGTCATTGAGACAACATCTGGAGGAGTTAGTGGCAGCCGGTCACTTGGATAAATACATTGAAGGAGGGACGCAACCAGCCCCCCAGGATCACAATCACCCCAATGGAATACCAATTGACGCCCCACCTCAAGGTGTGATCAATGTGATACATGGAGTATTCAAACCTGAGCGTGTATGCGAGCTCAGAGGATCGATCAAGAAGGCAGAGCACTTAAGGGAGGTACTAAGTGCCCAACCTACCATCAAAAAGGGGAGAACAGAGGCCACGAACGTCATGTCTTTTTCAGACAAGGACTTGGAAAGAATATAATGCCCTCACAACGATGCACTGGTCGTCACTCTCCGCATCAAGGATTATGACGTCAAACGAATTTTGATAGACCAAGGCAACTCGTGTGAGATAATGTACTACGATACCTTCAAACAACTAAAATTGGAGGACAAAGACCTGGCACCAACTGTATCCCCCCTGATTGGATTCAACTCAATGCCAGAATGGCCAGTTGGCAAAATTATCCTGCCAGTCAGGGCAAGAAGCGTGACAAAACAAGTGGAATTTTGGGTATTGAAAGTCCCTTCCACTTATAACATAATTTTTGGAAGAACATGGCTCCATGCCATGAAATCAGTAGCATCATCCTACCATCAAGTAATGCGGTTCCCCAACGGAACTAGAGCAATTGAAGAGGTCTTTGAAGACCAGATTATGTCCAAGCAATACTTTGTCACGGCTAATGGCAGCCGCGCTGCCAAGGGGTATGTTCATTCGGTGGAAGAACCTGAGAGTAATGAACTGTTCGCAGATGTCGGCAGAGCAGCTGATCAAAAAGCGGTGGAAGATTTGGTAGAGGTAAGAATAGATGAAAAGAACCCGGATAAGTTCTTTTTGCTCGGTTCGTCATTGTCCAGCACTGAGAGATTGGAGGTCTTAGAATTCTTGACCTCTAACATCGAAGTGTTCGCCTGGACACCCTACGACATGCCAGGCATTGATCCAAACTTCATCTGTCACTAACTCAATGTCCACCCATCTGCCAGACCAATCATTCAGCGCATTCGCAGATCGGCGCTCCACCACGCCGAGATAGTGGCGGAAGAGGTGGGAAATCTGCTAGAGGCAGGAGCTATCAGAGAGGTGCACTACCCCAGATGGATTTCCAACACAGTCGTGGTACCAAAGAAGAATGGCAAATGGCGTGTCTGCGTCGACTATAAGACAGTCAACAAAGCATGCCCAAAGGACAGCTTCCCCCTACCACGGATAGATCAACTGGTAGACCTGACGGTGGGACACAACCGACTTAGTTTTCTGGATGCGTACAGAGGCTACCATCAGATTTCCATGTATGAACCAAACCAGGAGGTCACGTCCTTTACCACTCCAAGAGGACTGTATTGTTATAAGGTCATGCCCTTTGGCCTAAAGAACGCAGGGGAACATTCCAGAGAATGGTCACCAAGATGTTTGAACCATTGTTAGGCAGAACAATAGAGGCTTACATCGATGACATGGTGGTCAACAGCAAGGATGAGAATGACCATCTAAGGGACCTAGGTGAGATGTTCCAGATTCTGAAGAAGCACAAGTTGCGCTTTAATGCATCTAAGTGCACGTTCGGTGTGGGATCTGGCAAATTCCTGAGCTTCCTAGTGACCAACCGGGGTATTGAGGCAGACCCATCCCAGATTAAAGCTATTCAGAATCTAGAGAGGCCTAACTCAGTAAAAGAAGTGCAGCATCTCACTGGCATGGCAGTTGCACTCAACCGATTCATTAGCCGGTCGTCAGACAGACTACGACCATTTTTTCAAGCACTGAAAGCCAAGTTCGAATGGGACGAAGAATGCGACCAAGCTCTGGAAAGCTTGAAAGAATACATGTCTTCTCCACCATTGCTGGTCACCCCGATACCTGGAGAAGAACTCTTCCTGTACCTGGCAGTCTCTCAGCACGCAATTAATGCAGTGTTGGTCCGTGCAGAAGGAATTCAACATCTGCCCATCTATTATGTCAGCAAGACATTGCTGGGTGCCGAAACAAGGTATTTGCCACTGGAAAAACTGGCATTGGCCTTGATGATGGCCTCAAGGAAATTGTCGCACTACTTTCACGCCCACACCATAGTTGTCCTCACAGCTTTCCCATTAAAAGCTCTGTTTGAGAGGGCAAACATTTCTGGGCGAATCTTGAAATGGGCAGTTAAGTTGGGACAATTCGACATCAAGTTCCAACCTAGGACCGCGATAAAGGCCCGAGCTTTGGTAGACTTTGTCGTAGAATTCACCCCAGGAAGTCATCATATCTGGCCAGTCGACCTGACTGATACAACCAAACCAGGAATAGAAATTGACGCCGGAATAGCGCAACCCCTGGTGCAGGATATTCAGTCAGACCCCATGGAAGACCAGAGTAAAGACAGCAAGGAAGAAGCAAACCATGCTACACCAAGCCAAGACTCACCAACAAATAAAGACTTGGTACAATCAGATAACGAGGGGCAGACAGCAAGCATGGACCTTGAAGAAAACACCAGCAACATTCTTAACCCCACAACATCATCTGACCCCTCCACTTGCTGGAAGTTGTTCGTTAGTGAGATGTGGAAGCTCTTTGTGGATTGAGCATCTAACCGGCATGGTGCAGGACTTGGCATAGTCCTCATCTCACCAGACGGCCTGGTCATGGAGCAAGCAATCAACCTTGGCTTCCCAGCATCAAACAACGAAGCGGAGTATGAAGCACTTCTTGCAGGACTCAAATCAGCATTCTACATGAAGGCCACCGAATTAATGGTTTACAGCGACTCACAGCTGGTGGTAAACCAAATTTCTGGAAACTATGAAGCAAAGGATGACAGGATGGCCAAGTATCAAGAATTGGTCAGAACAGAGATCAAGAAATTTGAAGTAGTAAGGATAGAACAGATTGGCAGGGAGGAAAACAGCAAAGCAGACGAACCAGCAGGCTTTGCGTCAATGGCAGATACATCCATCCCTCACCCACTACTAATTGACTACCTACCAAAACCAAACATTGAAGACCCCGAAGTAGAAGAGGTATATTGCACCGAATTAGGCCCCTCATGGATGGATCCCATTATCCTGTTCTTAAAAGACGGCATCTTACCGGAAAACAAGAAAGAAGCCAACAAAATTAAAACAAAGTCGCAGCAATTTTGGCTCTCCCCATCTATGGCATTATACAAAAAGTCATTCTCAGGACCTTATCTAAAGTGTGTCCACCCCAGTAAAGTAGAAGCGTTCTTGTTTGAAATACATGAAGGGGTGTGCGGAAGCCACCAAGGAGGAAGATCATTAGCTTACAGAGCCATTTCGCAATGATACTGGTGGCCATACATGCAAGCTAACTCAGAGAAGTATGTGAAGAAGTGCGAGAAATGTCAGAAGTTCGCACATCAAATACATCAGCCGACCAGAGAACTTCTACCACTAACCAGCCCATGGCCCTTTGCAATGTGGGGCTTGGACATAGTAGGACCACTTCCAACAGCGCCCGGAAACAGGAAGTTCTTTCTCGCAGCAACAGACTACTTCACAAAGTGGGTGGAGGCAGAAGCATTGGCATCAATCAAGGAAAAAGATGTGAAGAAGTTCGTCTGGCAGAATATCATTACTCGATTCGGCATACCTAAAGCCCTAATATCAGACAACGACACCCAATTTGATGGCAGAATCTTTAAAGGCTTTTGTGAAGAATACAAGATAGAATTTTACAATTCTACACCAACATATCCTCAAGCAAATGGCCAAGCAGAAGCATTAAACAAGGTTGTCTTGGATGGACTGAAGAAAAGGTTAGAGAAGGCAAAAGGCAAGTGGGCAGAGGAACTTCCTCATGTTTTATGGGCTTACCGCACCACACCTCGACGATCAACAGGAGAAACACCATTTTCCTTAGCTACAGCATGGAAGCAGTAATCCCACTGGAAGTTGGCTTTCCCACAATTAGAAGTGAAAATTTTGATCCAGACTTAAATGGAGAAGCCATAGCATTGGAGCTCGACCTTGCCGAAGAAAGAAGAGAAAGAGCACTAGTCCACATTGCCTCATATCAACAAGAGTAATCCAGGAAATACAATAAAACAGTGCATCCAAGGCAATTCAAGATCGGAGATTGGGTGCTGCGCAAAATGATGGGAAACACCCTAGTGCCAAGAGATGGCAAGCTAGGGCCTAATTGGGAAGGTTCTTACAAAGTGGTTGGATTAGCAGGCAAATGGGAATACCACCTAGAAGACAAGGACGACAAAGTAATCCCCAGGCCATGGAACACCGCCAATCTCAAGTTATTTTATTTTTAGCTTTCCTCTTTCAACCATGTGTAATTTTTTCTTTCCTCAATAAAACAAATCGATTCTTTTCAGCATAGTTGTTTTCTGTAAAAGTTAGTTTTAGTGAAGTTAAGAACATTGCAAACATTTTATTCTAAGCTGGCTGAAAAAACTAACTTAGAGGTTCGCTGGATTAAACCATCACCCCTCCTAAGCCCAGGATAAGGATCCAGGCTGCAGGACGTTTGGTCAGAATAACCAAACACTTCACTTTAGGTTGGCTGGAAAAACCAATCTAAAGGTTGGCTGAAAAAACCAACACCCTTCCTAAGCCTAGGATAAGGATTTAGGCTGCAGGACGTTTGGTCGAAATAACCAAACACTTTACTTTAGGTTGGCTGGAAAAACCAATCTAAAGGTTGGCTGGAAAAACCAACACCCTTCCTAAGCCTAGGATAAGGATCTAGGCTGCAGGACGTTTGGTCGGAATAACCAAACACTTTACTTTAAGTTGGCTGGAAAAACCAATCTAAAGGTTGGCTGGAAAAACCAACATCCTTCCTAAGCCCAGGATAAGGATCCAGGCTGCAGGACGTTTAGTCGGAATAACCAAACACTTTACTTTAGGTTGGCTGGAAAAACCAATCTAGAGGTTGGCTGGATTAAACCAACTCTTGGTACTCTTTAGCCGAAGTAAGGACATCGGCTAAAAAGGGTGGTTGGCTGGATTAAACCAACTCCTGGTACTTTTTAGCCGAAGTAAGGACATTGGCTAAAAGAGTGGTTGGCTGGATTAAACCAACTCTTGGTATTCTTTAGCCGAAGTAAGGACATCAGCTAAAAGAGTGGTTGGCTGGATTAAACCAACTCTTGGTACTCTTTAGCCGAAGTAAGGACATCGACTAAAAGGGTGGTTGGCTGGATTAAACCAACTCCTGGTACTCTTTAGCCGAAGTAAGGACATCGGCTAAAAGAGTGGTTGACTGGATTAAACCAACTCTAAGTACTCTTTAGCCGAAGTAAGGACATCGGCTAAAGAGTGGTTGGCTGGATTAAACCAACTCTTGGTACTCTTTAGCCGAAGTAAGGACATCGGCTAAAAAGTGGTTGGTTGGATTAAACCAACTCTTGGTACTCTTTAGCCGAAGTAAGGACATCGGCTAAAGAGTGGTTGGCTGGATTAAACCAACTCTTAGTACTCTTTAGCTGAAATAAGGACATCGGCTAAAAGAGTGGTTGGCTAGTAAGCTCAGTTAGATTGCTCAGCTAAGACCAGAATAAAGTATCTCGGCCGAAAAATATTGTGTTTCGTTCAAGTTGCAGTTAGAAAACAAGCACAAACAGGAAATCAAACCGAGATGACAGTTGGAACAAAAGAATGCATTGATTAAACTCAAAACAAGTACAAAGGAGGGGCCACAGCCCGATTACAAAAAGAAAAAAGAAGATACAAAATTAGTTAAAAAGATCGTCCAGATCAGCATCCAGCTCAACTCTGACTCCGGTCTCAGCAGGAAGTTCGGTCGTCGCCAGAACTCGGTTGAGCTCGGTTAAAACAAGCTCCTCTGGGTTCGGCTCAGCTGGAGACACAATTATAGCATCAGGTGCTGGGGGATTGGAGATCGCTGGAATTGGAGGAGTAGGCTGGCGACCAAGCTGGGAGTCGTCTTCAGAAGAAGAGCCTTTATCTCCACCTTCTTCAAGAAATTGCTTCTGAAGATCGGCAGCATACTCTGCTAGTGAGGCTGGAATGAAGTACTGAGGAGCATTATAGACCTCGGTGTTGGGCCCACAATCGAACTGCTCCACAGCACCTCTCCAGCCGCACTTGAAGAATAAATCCTTTGCTGCTTCACATTGTTTGATATAAAGGGCTTCGCCCTTCTTGAAACCCCGGAGCTCGGCGTCTTCTGCCTTCTTCTTCAGCTCCGTTATCTCGGCATCCTTCTTACCTTCGAGCTTGACTAGCTCACGAAGGTACTTATCCTTCATCACAGCTAGGGCCTTTTGCTTGTCTACATCGGCCGAGGTAACTAGTCCGGTCAGACGAGCTACCTCGGCCTCTAGCTCGGCCATTTTCTGGTGGGACTCCTTCAGTTCGGTTGTTTTTGCTTCAACCTCTGCCATGGCTTGCCTTACTGTGCTCCTGAGCTCCAATACCTTTTTATGCGCAATTTGGCCCTTTTACACGGCCTGAAAAAGAAACTAAAGTCAAAACCAAACAGAAAGTTGGTGATATTTAGAGAGACAAAAAGAACAACTTACCAGGATCATGGATTTCGTGGCCGAGCAGATGGCCTTTAGCTCGATCAAGTTCTTGTGGTGCTCCATGTCAGCTGGGAGGCACACACTCTTGGCAAGGTTGAAAACCATCAGATAATCTTTTTCAGCAACAACTGAATCAGTGTCCTGAATATCTCGATTCTGGAAAGTCAGTTTGGGTGCCCATTTGGAAGAGCTGGCTCGGTCGGCATACTCCGGTTGCGAGCTCGGTGGAGGGCTTGGTGGAAGAGTGGTTTCGTCTTCATCAACTAAGCGTTGTTCGGCCTGGGTACTACGGGCGCGCTTAGTTTGGCGTGATGAGGAGGGTTGTTGTGATGGTAGGGTCACCACGGTTTCTTGTGTTTGGTTTGGTGGTGGTACCTTGGCCCTGTTAGTCTCGGTCAAGAAAGCCCTGACTCTGTTCCTTTTGGCCATCTCTTCTTCAGCAGTCAGTGGGATTAGTATAATTTGTGGCAAGGTTGGGTCCGGTTCGGGGGCGTCCTCCAACAAAAAGTCAGTTACTCTGGCTTTTCGGCGGCCACTGTATCTGTATGTCGGTTCAAAATTTAGAAGTTTGGCCCAACTTCTTTCTGGAAAACGAAATGCGGTGCGGATAGTGTTCAGGTTGGGGTAACTGTACAAGGATTGAAGATAGGCTGAATCTGCATAAAGAAGACAAACTGTTAGTTCGGTTCAGGAACAGGTAACCGAAAAAAAACAAAGCATGCCAACAAACCGAAGTAATTATACCAGGTTCTCCTTTATTCCAGTTTATACTTCGGCCAGGGATCTGGGCTTGCTGGTCTTCAAAATTGCCTGACACCCAGAAAAAGTCATCGTCATTCAAGTCTTTGTCCGGTGTGTCTTTTATTATTTTTTCTCGACGGCGGCGTATCCTAAGATAGCAAACCCAGCCGTCTTCTTTTGACCCTATGGAGTACTTGTGGAAGATTTCGGCTAAGCCGAGGTTAATGTCAGCTCAGCGTTTAGCTCGGCTATGCCCATTATTATGCGGTATGAGTTGGTGGAAAGCTGGGTTGGGCATATTCTCGTTAGCCTAAGGAATTCACAAATTAAGGGTTGGACTGGAAATCTTAGTCCGGTTTCTATTATTGATAAAAGGGTAAAGGGTAGAAAGCCCTGGTTTCCCCAAGGTATAACATATTTTTCGGCTAAGGTTAGGTGGACATCGTCAGGGATGTTATAATCCCTTCGGAATTCGGCCAAGCCACCTGGTGTTTCTATTAAAAACCTATATTTACCCATTTACTCCTAAGTTATGTATAAATTATGCTTGGTGCTAGCTCGGTCGGAAAATGTTGCTGTATAGCTCGATTGAGCGATCAAAAGGAGTGCCTGGGCAACCTAAGTCTGCAAAGTAAAAAACAGAAGTGTTAAGCACAGATCTTTAGACCGTGCTACAAAATAAAAACAAGTTAAGTCCTACTTCGGCTTTGTGACATGTTGCAGGTCCTATCTCGGTTTGAGCAAGGTGCTTAGTAGCTCGGCTGGGGCAAGTGATTTGTTAGACCGGTTAAAATTCTAGGGGCAGCTTTCTTAGTTCGGTCTGAACTACGAGTGCTGGTTTAGCCCCAGGATAGTTCGGTCAGAATTGAGGCCTTCAAACACACTAAGTGCAGATCTAGTTCGGTTTGTTATCTCGACTAAGATAAATAAAAAAAGATGGTTTTTTGACTTGTTAAAACTACTGGTACAAGTGTTGGTTCGGTTGAATGGTCTGGCTAGACTTACATTAGCATAAACAATATCCTAGTTCGGTTAAGACGTGTTTATGAATCAAACAGAGTATTCTACAAATTGCTTCGTAAAGTTCATGGGGTTCTCATGAAGTTTTTTCCCAGAAAATAAGGCAACAAAAAAGCAAAAACAGTATTTCGTAAAAACACATGAACAGATTGTTGTGGATTGTATAAAGCAAATACGAAAGCAACAAAAGCAAGAAAGATAGATTTGAGTAACTTACCATATGAAGGAGCACTGAAGAAGAAGCAATGGCAGTGAAGAACACGAGCTCCTTAGGAACGAGAAGGAATGCGAGAAAGAGAGAGAGAAGACGTGAATAGGAAGATGTAATGATTCAAGAAGAGAAACAAAAGGAGTTTGTTTTTATGCGAGGCCCAAAATTTGGGCGGGACTGTTCAAAAAACACGAAGTACAATGACAGCGTGACAGCTACCTTCAGCCAATAAGAGTATGCCACGTGTCCTAGGGATTAGAAGCGATTTAGTTGCTGTGATTGAAGAGACGTTTGAACCGGATAGGTACAGATCGGTGTGATCCTAGCTCGGCTGGAAAAGCTAAGAGTTTTAGCTCGGCTGGAAAAGCATAAAGGCTTAGCTCGTTAGTAAGATTAAAATTTTTTTTAGCTCGGCTGGAAGACAAGGTAATCCCATCATGCTGTGCAGATGGAATTAAGGGGCAATTAAGAGGGTAATTTGTATGAATAAATTGGGCCGAGATTGAGTAATGGGCCGCTTTGGGCCATAGTAAGAAAGGCTGAGTAAAATGATTTTTTTCATTAGCTCGGTCCAAGAAGGCCTTGTTGTTATCTCGGCCGCCACGGCCAAATCGGTTAGTTCGGTCATGGCATGTAAAACCGAGGTGGAAGTGAGAAAGTATACTGAGCCCTTTTCAGGACTTGGTTTTGGGTTAGTTCGGCGTAGGCTCCTCTATGGATAGCTCGGTCTTGGCATGTGAAGCCGAGGTAAGGGAAAAGCAAGGAATAGCCGAACTAACAGTTAGATCAGTTACTCCAGTCAGTGTAGCATGGCAATGTTATTTCGGTTGTATGGTAGTCCGGTCCTGGTATAACTATCTCACTTGGTTTAAGCAGTGAGGGGTGTTGAAGGATAAGCATTATCCTTTAAGAGTATGAATCCTAGGAGAACTCTACATGGAGGAGTAAGAGTCCTACTTGAATTGTGGCACACGGAACCTATAAAAGCTCACAAACATCACCTATGGAGAGGTAACACAACTTTGATTCCTGAATACACAGAGCTTTTGTCTATTTGTCTATTTTGCTGACTTAGGCATCGGAGAGATTTCCGGCACACACTCGCCGGCTAGCTCACGTTTGTGTTTTCAGGGAGTAAAGCGACGACGTTTGGAGGAGCGCAGACTTGATCAACAGGATTATACGATAAGGTTTATTTCTTTCCCGTACAAGTTTTATTATCACAAATGACATAACTCAACATTATGAGAGTTATAATTAGAAAATAAAAATTGAGTTATAACCAAACATCACATGTAGTATAATCAAATAACTCTTGAATTATAATAGAAATAATGTCATCACAATATCTCATAATTAAGAATATAATAAGTCATAACTAAAGTTCAAAAAAATTATAACCAAAGATATATATGGAGTGTGTACCACAAATTTTTCCAAACACCGGCTTTTTGCAATCTGGTTTTCAATAATAAACTATACTTTAGATTTTGTATATAAGATTAATCGATCTTTTATCTTTTGCATGAATTGTCTCGTTCACCTTATTAGACGGAAATGTACAAAAATATCAACTAAACAAAACAGTTAATTGATGTGGCATATATATAATGCTAGTGGAAATTTGCTAAAAAGGATACCTCATAGTCTTGTGAAGAGTGAATTTAAATATCAAAAATTGTGGGATTTAACAATTATCTTTTGGGATAATTAAAAAAAAATTTATAGGATTTGAGTATTCTAACAAAATAATTTTTTTATTTTATTAATTTAAATTCTATTTTTTTACATTGATTTTATATCATTTTTATTGAGTTTAATAATTAAAATATTATTTTTTTCGACAATTTTACTTTATAAAAATAGATGAATGGTTTATATTAAAAATAAATTAAAAGATTAGAATTTAAATTAATAAAATTTAAAATTCAAATTTTATTTTGTTATAAAGATCAAAACCTTAAAATCTTGGGATATTTACACACAAGTCTTAATTTATAAACTTATACTCTATTATGTCCTAACTAAGATTTTTTTGACCTTCAAGTCCCATTAAAGTTATAGTAGTCGAAATTGTCTTTCAAATAATGATTGTTCATTATTTATGATTATCTATAAAGAAACATGATAATTTGACATTTATTTTGATTTTCAAAACTTTAAAACATTAACTTTCAAATTGAAAAAACTAAAAAAAAAATTATGAGCACAATTGTTTTTTTTTTGAATAAATTGAAAAAATTGAATTAATTTCTTGTGCAAAATTAAAAATTTCTGTATCTATAAAAGAGCATGATGATGAAATATTAATTTGCAAAATTGAAAAAAAAAATTAAAATGAAAAAACTGATAATATTCTCAATTTTAAAACTGTGAAAAAATAATAACTTTCTCGATTTTATTAGATAGTTGAATCAAACCAATAAGTACAAAGGCAAAAACGTTTACTCTCGTGTTTTTTTTATTAGTTAGTGAAACAATTATCTGGAATATTATTATGCAAAATTGATAATGTTCTTAGCTTTAAAAATTAAAAAAAAAAATTGATAATATTCTCAATTTTACTAAATATGACTTATTAGTTCAAAAAATTTTAGATATGACCTGAACTACCATAACATTTGTAAATAAGATTTTTAGGTAATTAAGTTTAAAATATTTTTGTAATTTTTTTTAAGGGTGGAAACAGGAAATAGAGTGTGAATTTGGGTACATCTGTTTAATTATGGGGACGGGGTGGTTTTGCAAAAATTATTATTTGCTCTTGGGACAAGTTATGTAGTATTCTAACTTAGGCCAAGTTTGGGAAGACTAAATAAGTGTACTTTTTGACTTTTTATGAAATATGAGTTGGATTTAGGTTGGGTTTGAAGTGATGTGTTAGAGATGTGATGTGACTTAAATAAGATGATGTGACTTAAATAAGATAGTGACTTTTTGACTTTTTGAATTTTTTGGAGGATGCCAAACTTGGCCTTAATTTTTATTGATTGAATCAATGAGACTCACCACAATCCTATCTTATTTTTTTAGAAGATAACGGATATTTAAAAAACAACAATAATTCATCCTCCCTTTTCTTCTCACCCCCTTTGACCCCCTCTCTCTCTCATTGGTTACATTTTCTTTTTCTTTTTTTTCCTGCTCCTCCAATCACCACCCGCCATGTGGCAAAGGGGGGTGAGGGGGTGACTCCCAAAAGGGGGTCCCAAGCATTATTCTTTAAAAAAATGTTAAAAATTCTAAATATGTTATTAAATATTCTATCAAATATCTCATATAAAACTCATTCATTGACACTTACATTATGTGAATCTCATATGAATCTCAACCTCATAAAATATTTAAGATTTCTACCACTATTCAGATATTTTTCCCTTAATATAAATACTTATTCCTTTAATAAATAACGTGATGCAATATTTCAAGACCACCAATAACTTCTTCGTGGTTTTGTGACGAGTGTGGTGACGAATCAAACTGTTACATAAGATTGAACTTTGAAAGTTTGTGTTGCGATTCCCGAGGAGGATAGAGAGGGAGAAACAAAGGAGATAAGCAAGCCCCCCAGGCTAAATGACAATTCCATCCCCCAAAAGCTTTTATCCGATTCCTATATTTCAATGCTCTGCTCTAAAAACCAAAAATGCTCTGCTCTGCCATTTGACACCATATATTGTTCATTTGCAATATAGTCTTTCGATCTCTCACCTCTTCACATTCATTATCCAGTTACTTGACCCTCTAAATTCGATCCTACCAAGCGCATGAATGCGATGCTCTGATAATAAAATCTTCTTTAATTGAGTTTGAAGCGGTGGTGTTGTGCATAATTTAATTTTGTCCACCCACTTTGATAATTTGTAAACAAAACACATATTTTTTATTGATTTAAAATAATAGATTTTTCAATTTTAATAGAGTTTAATACATTATTTGATTAGGAGATAGAAAATTTTGAACAAATCAAATTCTTTGTTTTGTTCATTCAACTCTCAAAATGTGGGAGTGTATGCGATTATAGTAACCAATGATAACCAACCTCTAGATTTCGGTTACTATAGGCTAAAAGTATAGCATGTTGATGTTAAGTCCTTAGACTATCTCCAACTTTTACTTAGAATTTCATCAAATCTGGATCTTGTAAAAAATGCTTACTTTTTCTATTCTAACTGTGTCATTAAATTCATATCAAATGAAGTCAAAATCAAAACTTTCATCAAATTAAGCTTGTATTTACCTTTTGTCAAATTTTGAAAATGGTCGTTGGTGGACGATTGGCTAGGTGACTTCCCGAACAACTGGATTTTGGAATAAATTTGACGAAAATTTACTCTTCACCAGAAAAATTACAGATATGATGAAAACTGTTGGAGTGTATTGTATCATATCAAACTTTTCATCAAATTTTTGTTGGAAATGGTTATAAAATTCTGGATAAAACCAGAATTTTTTCCTAAGTTCGGTCTATTTTTCAGGTGGGCCCCGAGTGTCGATTTACTCGGGTCAAAGTGGTAACGCGTTCTATGCCGCGTTGTGATTCACGTGGTATATTTGGTTGATCAAAACCATTACCGAGTGAATGGGAAATTGAAGCCAAAGTGTGCTCCATGGAAATGGAGTTTTGGTGGAAATTCCTTAAGGTTGTAAATTGGCTTGTCCCACATTGATTTGGTGGGAAGTTTTGAAAGGGTTTATAAGGCTTAGGGTGAGATACTTGGGGTGTGCCCCAAGGGGTACCCAAGTGTTTTAGAGGGAGAGGTTATGGGCAAAATGGGCTAGACCCAAAAATCACCACACACGCGCGCCGCCCGTCCGAGCTGGGCTTGGGCGCGGGTGTGTGGTTGGGTTGGGCTTCTAATCTTTTTTGGGCCAAAAACATTTGAATTTAATTTTATTTTTATTAAAATAAAATCCAAAATTCAAATTAAATTGGTTTGGATTTTTTGTTCATCCAAACAGGGCCCTTCCCAGTTTCGAACAGAAATAAACTGTTTTGGAATTAGTGCACACCCAAACAGGGCCCTTCCCGTAATTGCTATCTGTTTGAATTGTTGAATCTGTTTGAAATTCAAAACCCAACAGGTATCATACCTGTTCAATTCAAAACCAAGAGCCACATACCTGTTCAATTCAAAACCAAGAGCCACCTTCACATCTATAAATAGGACCACCCTCATTTGATGTTTTCCATTCAGAAATTTCGTATTTCACTTCTGCTATTTATATTCTTCATCTTGCTGCATTTTATTTCCGAAAGAAAGAGTGTAAACACTTAGTGTGTTCGTAAGGCAAACAATTAGTAGTGCTGCTATTGTTTGTGGTAGATCATTTCATCCTGGGAGATAGATGTCCGAATTCTGAAAGCACCGTGGAGAGGACGAATCTGTCTTAAGGACACAGTGTTAAACACTGGACTTGATCAGAAAATAATTCGAAGAAATTAAATCAAGTAAGTTATTTAATTTATTTTCAGTGTTGTTTTTATTTATTTTAATCAGATTTTATTTTTGTTTTTGTAACAAAATAAAATCTGTTTTTATTTATTTATTTTTATTTCGAGTTTGATTTTTGTAATCAAACAAATTCTCTCATTTTCTTTATTTCTTTAAATTCTATTTGTTGTTGTGTACACAATAGAATTAAATCTTTTAAATACAGTGAAGATTGTCTAACAATCTTAAGACAGATTCCTTTTTGGGTATCTTCACTGTATTTAATTTTCTGTGTTTTCAAATTAATATTCTGGTTGGAAAAACAAATAGTGATTTATGCTATTTGACAGATAGTAGTAATATACTGTCTCTTTTCTCTGACAACAACTAGTAGTACGATACTGGTGTCATTAACAATTCAGAATATTATTTGGTATTACAGAAAATTCTTGTGATATTTTATTTTTCTAGTTTTAGTAATAAGGAAAATAAAATTATTTTGTTGTTATAATTTATTTTCTGGTTTTAGTAACTAGAAAATTAATTTGTGATTTAATTTTTTCTGATTTTTGTAAATCAAAGATTATGGCTACTACAACTGAAACTGCATCTGGCAGTGGTACTCCTATTGTTACACCTACATCGGTCCCTATCCAGAACCATGTTCATGTACCAATCAATCATGGAGAAAAACCGGAAAAATTTAACGGTACCGAGTTTAAGAGATGGCAGCAGAAGATGCTGTTCTATCTTACAACTCTTAATTTGGCCCGGTTTCTCCATGAAGAGGTTCCAGCACTTAAAGAGGGTGAAAGTGATCGGCAAGTTGTTGCCGCTGTAGATGCTTGGAAACATTCAGATTTCCTGTGCAGAAACTACATCCAAAATGGCCTTGACAATATGCTGTATAATGTATACAGTCCTCTGAAAACAGCAAAAGAATTGTGGGATTCTTTGGAGAAGAAATACAAGACAAAAGATGCCGGCACGAAGAAATTTGTCATCGGTAAATTTTTGGACTTTGTTATGGTAGACTCCCAAACGGTAATATCTCAAGTTCAAAGTTTTCAAATAATTTTGCATGATATTCATTTAGAAGGTATGTCTCTTAGCGAGTCATTCCAAGTCGCTGCTTTAGTGGAAAAGTTACCACCGGCTTGGAAAGATTTCAAAAATTATTTAAAACATAAACGCAAAGAGATGACTATGGATGAATTGATTGTAAGATTAAGAATTGAAGAAGATAACCGAAAGGCTGAAAAGAGGAATGGGAAAAATCCCATTGAGTCCAAGGCAAATGTGGTTGAACAAGTTCATAAACCACATAACAAAAAGAGAAAGTTTACTGGAGATGGTCCTAAACAAAGCGATAGTAGCAAGAAGTTCAAAGGAAAATGCTATAACTGTGGCAAAACTGGACATCGAGCTTCTGATTGCCGCCGCCCTAAGAAGAATCATGGAAGTACAAGTAAGAAGACCACCAATCAGGCCAATGTAACAGAATTGGATTACATCTCTGACGGAGTGAATGACATCAACCTCTCTGCTGTGGTGTCTAAGGCTAACTTGGTTGGAAATCCCAAAGAGTGGTGGGTTGACACTGGAGCAACTCGTCACATATGTGCGGACAAGAAGATGTTCACTACCTACAATGAGGCTGCAAATGGTGAACAACTTTTCATGGAAAATTCTTCTACTTCTACTGTGGCTGGACAAGGGAAAGTAATCTTGAAGATGACATCAGGGAAAGAACTAACCCTCAACAACGTACTGCAAGTACCTGACATCCGGAAGAATTTAGTTTCTGGGTCTTTGTTAAGTAAAAATGGTTTTAGGCTTGTATTTGAGTCTGATAAATTTGTATTAACAAAGAGTGGTATGTATGTTGGTAAGGGATACATGAGTGATGGTCTCTTTAAGTTGAATGTAATGACAGTTGTACCGAAAGTTGCTATGAATAAGAATAACACATCTTTTGTTTATATTCTTGAGTCAAATTTATGGCATGGTAGATTAGGACATGTGAATTTTGATGCTTTGCGTAGATTAATTGGTTTAGATTATATACCAAAGTTTGAAATTAATCCTAATCATAAATGTGAAATTTGTGTAGAAGCGAAACTAACTAAGGCTCCATTTAAATCGGTTGAAAGAAAAACCGAACCTCTAGAATTAATTCATACTGATGTATGTGATTTAAAATTTATTCAAACTAGAGGTGGCAAAAAATATTTCATAATATTTATCGATGATTGCACAAGATATTGTTATGTTTATTTACTTAGAAGTAAAGATGAAGCCTTAGAAATGTTTAAACTCTACAAAACAGAAGTTGAAAATCAACTTGGTAAAACCATTAAAATGGTTAGAAGTGATAGGGGTGGTGAATATGATGCACCATTAAATGAATTTTGTGCACAACATGGCATTATTCACCAAACTACAGCCCCTTATTCTCCACAGCAAAATGGAATTGCTGAAAGGAAGAATAGAACCCTAAAAGAAATGATGAATGCCATGTTACTAAGTTCAGGCTTACCACAGAACTTGTGGGGGGAAGCAATATTGTCTGCTAATTATGTTCTTAATAGAATACCCGACAAGAAAACCAAAAGCATTCCTTATGAATTGTGGAAAGGTCGACCACCTTCCTACAAATACTTAAAAGTGTGGGGGTGTTTGGTAAAAGTTGAAGTACCTGTTCCTAAAAAGACTAAGATTGGACCAAAAACAGTAGATTGTGTGTTTATTGGTTATGTTCAGAATAGTAGTGCATATCGGTTTCTGACTTATAAATCAGATATACCTGATATAAATGTGAACACTATTATAGAGTCAAGGAATGCTGTGTTTTTTGAACATGTCTTTCCTTACAAGAAAGGACAGGAATTAAGTTCACAGAAAAGAACTTATGATTGTACACAAAGTCAAGAGACTAATGACAATCAAACACAAGAGACTAGTAATAGTCTCGACCAACAGGATTTAATTACTGATGAACCAAGACGGAGTAAGAGAGCAAGAACATCAAAATCCTTTGGTCCAGATTTTCTGACATACTTGTTAGAAAATGAACCTCAAAGCTTTAAGGCAGCAATGGCAGGTCCTGAAGCACCTTTGTGGAAAGAGGCTGTTAATAATGAAATTGAATCCATTATGCAAAATCATACTTGGGAATTGGTGGATCTTCCACCAGGTTCTAAACCTTTTGGATATAAATGGATATTCAAGAGAAAAATGAAAGCAGATGGTTCAATTGACAAGTATAAAGCAAGACTTGTTGTTAAAGGTTACAGACAAAAGGAAGGTTTGGACTATTTTGACACATATTCCCCTGTGACAAGAATAACATCCATTCGCATGCTTATTTCTATAGCAGCGTTGTTTGATTTAGAAATACATCAAATGGATGTTAAGACAGCTTTCTTAAATGGTGATCTAAATGAAGAGATCTATATGGAACAACCCGAAGGGTTTGTAGTATCAGGGCAAGAAAAGAAAGTTTGTCGACTTGTAAAATCCCTTTATGGATTAAAACAAGCACCTAAGCAATGGCATGAAAAATTTGATCATGCAATGCTTACTAATGGGTTTAAGATAAACGAATGTGACAAATGCGTCTATGTTATAAACACTGGACTTGATCAGAAAATAATTCGAAGAAATTAAATCAAGTAAGTTATTTAATTTATTTTCAGTGTTATTTTTATTTATTTTAATCAGATTTTGTTTTTGTTTTTGTAACAAAATAAAATCTGTTTTTATTTATTTATTTTTATTTCGAGTTTGATTTTTGTAATCAAACAAATTCTCTCATTTTCTTTATTTCTTTAAATTCTATTTGTTGTTGTGTACACAATAGAATTAAATCTTTTAAATACAGTGAAGATTGTTCAACAATTTTTACCCAAATTTGATAAGAATTTTGATAAAGCGTTGGAGATACTCTTAGACAACATAAAATGGAGAAATTGTATTTGCTCTTAAGACAAATTTAGTTGGTGTCTCAATTTGTATATTATTGACTAAAACAATAAGTTTCACCACAATTTTGTCTCCTTTAAGGAGACAACACAATACTTGTCCACACATGAATTGTGTGGAATAATATTCCAATATTATCAAATAATTTTTTTTATAACATGATGTTTTCATCTAAATACTTAGGAAGAGGAAGTACCCAACTCATGAATTTGAATAGATATTTTTTTTAAAGATAAAAATAAATAAAATATATATATATATATATATATTTTTTTTTTCAATAAATTAATCCTTACTCTCGCTTTTTATCTAAATAGCTGGGGAAAGAGAATGGCGGGAAGTGAGCCTCTTCTATGGGAATTGAACTGTCAAGTATCAGGTTGATATGAGACATGCCTATCCACTTGGCTACCTTTTAGTCTCATGTCATGAATTTTTTATTTTTTATTTTTTGAACACCGAATTCATACCACATGTATGATTTTATAATAAATTTTTTTTAAATCTATTCAATAATTATAATTATATAATTTCATCATAAATTTTTATTATAAAAATGGATAAATATTGTTTTAAATTTTTTATTTTATTTAATAAAATTGTATAAATACAATATTGAATCAATTTGTTGACAATAATAGAATAAAAGTTACATTTGAAACGATAACTTTAAGCCCCGGTTTGGTTTTTGAGTTGGGACTAAATAAGCACATACGGACAAAAAAAAGTTACAAAATCGCAAAATGACAAAACACTTGACTTTTGATACAAAATTACCAAATTGACCCATATACAAACAAAAAGTCAAAAAAAATCATTTCTAAGTGGAGGGCAATTTTGTCATTCCAATACAAAAAAAGCCAAATAAAAAAATTAAACGAACAAAAAAATCTCAAGCTAAAAAAGTCAAAAAGTCAGATTTGTCAAACGGCACCTAAATATGATGAGAAAACATTTCAACCACCCAGCCAAGTGAAGTCATGGTGTGGAAAGATGGAACTGTGCAATCTAAAACTATAAAAACACATTATTACCAAAATACTATTTAGTAAAAAAAATAAAATTTAAAAATATTGTTCAAAATTTGAATTTATAGTGTAAATTTAAATTTAATGTAGTGTGAGACAGCTTTTAGTGAGGCCTAAAGTAAAATCTCAATAGGAAGCTTTTTTATATTTAAATAAAATCTTTAATTTTTTGTATTTAAGGCAAATCCTGTTTCATATTCAAAATGTATCAGATTCATACATTTCAAATTTAGAATATTTTGTCCGAGTAGCATCCTTGTTTTATATATTATTATAGCAGTGTTATAAGACATTATGAATAATACAGATGAATGTGAGTTGTGGAAAAAGAGATTTGAACGGCAAGATAGAAGAAAGTGTCGTGTAGCAGGATGCTGGGATGAGGGGAGGATTGGGATGAGACGTCAGGGAAGGGGCATGGTGGAGGGAAAAAGATGGTCCTTCTCTCTCTCTCTCTCTCTCTCGATGCAATATATTTGGACAGAACTAAAATCTTGAAGAAGATGAGGTTGTTTTTTTGGACTAGACATGCATATATATCCAAAATTTCTAAGGAAATGTGGAGCAAGATGAGGACATATGATCTGAAGCAACACCTAGCAAATGGATTGTGAAGTGAAGTGGGTCTACTGCGATTGGAGTTCTTGGGATTTGCAAAATTCTAACAATTGGTATTGGCTGGTCCATTAAGGCATGAGAGGCACTCAAGTGATTCCCTTTTGGTGTGGTGAGCACTTCTAGGCAACATGTTCCTATCTAGGTGGGGTTTCCTCAGGTCTAGTTTGGAATTGGATCGTACTATTAGGCCTTTGTGGACCTATCATGGAGGTCACATCAATAATTTAAATCGGTTAATGTATAAGTTAGGAAGTACGGATACGGATATGGGATATGGATACGGATACGATACGATACGGCGATACGACAAAATTTGAAAAATTAGGATAAGGGTACGGCGGGGATACGTTCGTAAAAAATATTATTTTAACAATTTTTAGTAATGCAGTATGCATAAAAATAAAACTTAAAGGAAAAGACAACTTGATAAAGAAGAAAGATTCCTACAAAACTAAGAGTCTTCAAGGTCAATAGCTTCAACTTGTTCCCCTTCATCAGTGAATATCACAAGACCTTAACTAAAGCCAAAGCCAAAAAATCATTCTTAAATAAAAATTTCAGCAAATACACTTTTTTAAGTCATCAATGATAGCCTAGGAAGCACGGATACGAATATGGTGATATGGGGATGTGAATATGGCGATATGTCAAAATTTGAAAAAGTATGATACGGGTACAGCGGGGATACATTTGTAATTTTTATTTTTTTTTATGATTTTAATAATGTAATATGCATGAAAATAAAACTTAAAGTAAATTAATAAATAAAGAGAGGGATTCCTATTAACCTAAAAGTGCTCAAACATTCATAAAACATCCAAAACTAAAAGCAAAAGCAAATGCAAATGTAAATTAAACATCATCCTTACATGCCAACACCAAAAAAAGAATGAGAGTAGAGAGAAGAAACGTGAGAAAGTGAGAGAGAAGTGAGAGAGACAACAAGGATACATCAATTTGACAAATTCTATTACTTTAGCTCTCACTATATTCCTCTTATGAAAGAACTAAACAAAATATTATAAGTAATATGTAACTTCGAGTATTCGATACTTCAAAATTAAGTATCCGATACTTCAAAATTAATAAAAAATTAATTAAGAAGTATCCGATACTTTTAAGAAGTATCCGATACGTATCCGCGAGTATCCGAGGAGTATCGGTATCCTATAAGTATCCGATACGGATACGTCACCCTTTTTGAAGTATCCGTGCTTCATAATGTGTAAGACTCGTTGATTATTTTATTCAAACAAAAAATCGCGTTGATCGGATATCAATTGTTATTTGATCAAATCATATTTTTGTTAATAATTTTTTTAAATTATACTGAAAATTGACAGAAATGTGATCTGATCAAATGACTATCGATATCCGATCAGCGTAATTTTTATGTAATGATGAAATACTCGACAAACTCTACATATTAACGGTTCGGATTATCAATATGAATTTCGTGATAACCTCATAAAGCCTAATAGTCCAATCTAGTCGAACTAAACACAATCACACCCTACTATCTATATCTATCTCTTTCTTTCATTTTTGTTTTGAGAAAATCTACAAGCTTAAAAAAGGGTAAAAATATATAAACAAAAAAGGGTAAAAATATATAAATAATTAAATAAAATGTATAGTATAGACTCAACATTCACAAAGTGAAGTGTATAAGAATATTTCTACTCAAATCTTCAAAATTTGATATATCCATTTTATTTGAAAATTTAGGTGACAATTTGGCATTTTTAACTAATATGTCAAATTTATCTATTACTTTTTATATTAATAATTTTGACATGTAAAAATTGTTATTAAAATGACAACTTGTTATATCAAAACTGAAACTACAAGAGAAATTGCTCTTAATATATTTGAAAGGTAAAAAAATTTAAAATTTTCTCACGGGCAAAATTTTGAAGGTTCCTTATAAAAATAAATCAAATATTAATAGCAATGGTGTAAGATTTTTTTTTTTTTTTGGAACTACAATGTGACTTCTCTAATTTGGAACTAGAAGCATACAATTGTCGAGAATACATATTAGAGTTAATTATTTGAAAGTCATATTTATAAATAGCTCTCTTTGGTAGAGTTGTTGGAAAGTACTTATACCTTATGCCTAAACAGCTTATCGCTTATAACTTTCAGCTTTAGCTGATTTCCAGCTTATTTTTAAAGCATCTCCTGCCCCACTCAAAGAATAAGCTAATTTCTGACTTCCACAAAATTATAAGCTATAAGCTATAAGCTAAACCAAACACATCAAAATAGCTTAAATTAAGCTGAAAGCTGAAATAAGCTGTAAATAATTTCTGCCAAACAGGCACAATGTTATGGTAGTTCAGATTCTATCTAAGATATTTTAAATCAATAAATCTTATTTTGTAAAATTAAGAATATTATCAATTTTTTTCAATTTTTAAAATCAAGAACATTACAAATTTGGTATAATAATATTCTAAATAATTGTTTCATTAATTGATAAAAAAAAACAGAGCATGAGACTAAATGTTTTTGCCCTTCTACTTGTTGGTTTGATTCAACTATTCGATAAAATCAAGAATATTATCAGTTTTTTTCAGTTTTAAAACTGAAAATATTATCAATTTTTTTATTTTAAAAGTTTTTTTTCAATTTTGCACATCAATGTTCCATCATCATGCTCCTTTATAGACACAAAATTTTCAGTTTTGCACAAAAAAATAATTCAATTTAAAAAAAAAAACATTCAGTGTGTTTGGTTTCAGTTTTCTGAATTTAGTTTTTTGAAAACTGAGTTTTTTATTTTTCGTGTTTTTTTGGTTTTAGTGAATATTTTTGAAATTTTAAGTAATTTTTTTACCTTTTCAGATGCATCTTGATTAGATGTATCTAAAATAGTAAAATATTTGTAAAAAAATATTTTAAAAATTTAATAAATACACAAAAATACGAAAATGTACTGAATTTTCTTCTTTTTTTTTGTTGTATTTTTTGGTATTTAGTGTATTTTTTAAAGATTTTTTTCCCAAATATTATACTTTTTAAGTGTATTTATGTTAGGTGTGTCTAAAAATTAAAAAAAATACTTAAAATATTAAAAAAAATCATTGAAAACATTAAAATGCAAAAAATAAAAAAGTATAATTTTTTGAAAACTATTTTTTGAAAATTGGAACCAAATTTTTTTTTTTTTGCACATATTTTTCTTTAGTTTTTTCAATTTGAAAGTTAATATTTTAAAGTTTTGAAAATCAGTCAACTCATTGTGTTCCTTTATAGATAATCCTAAATGATGAACAATCATTATTTGAAGAATAATTTCAACTATTAAAAATTTAATAAGATTTGATGGTTTAAAAAATCTTAATTAGGAGTTAATTGAGTATAAGTTCATAAATTAAAATTTATATGTAAATACCCTCATATATTATTGGCACCCAAACAACTATTCATCACCGTAAATCACAACAAAAATCACCAAGAAAAATGCTTGGGAGCACTAGAAATGGAGCATGTGGCAGTAGGCCCTGCCCACTTTCTATGCCTTATTTCTTTTTTTTTTTTCTTTTTTTTACCATTCTCAATGCATTAGTGCTATTAATGATGTATTTTTTAGTTGTCTAAATCATTGTTGAAATTCCCAAACATCTCACCGGATAGGAAAATAACACATTCCTTAAAAATGGAGCTCTAAATATAACTCTATACACTTGGCAATGAAAAAAAAAAGAAAAAGGTAAATTACACTGACACCCTTTGAGATTTATGTTTATTACACTTTCTCCCTTACATTTGGAAAATTACACTGACCCCCTTGTCAATGTAATTATTTGACGGTGTTAACTTTTAAGTTAAAATGGCATATTTACCCTTAACCTTTATATATACTTTAAAGGGTAAATTACATTGACACCCTCTAAGATTTCAATTTAATACAGATCTCCCCTGACATTTAAAAAAAAAAAACTAATTTAATAAAAATAAATATGAAAAAATATATTTAATTTGGAAAAAATTATTTCTAACCACTCGAAAGATAAACATTACATAAAAATGATAATTATTTTTTATTTTTTATTTCTTAACCAAATTAATTTTTAATTTTTTAATTTTTTAAAAAAAAAATCAAACCATACATAGCCTAAGAATCTTTTAATAAGTTATTTCTTACGTTGGTAACTTAAATTAATTATTTGTTAATTTTACAACATTTTTACCATCTGAGACCTGTTTGGTAACTATCTCGTTTTCAGTTTTCAATTTATATTTACAAAAATTTTAAAAACTGTCATAAAAACTTGTTTGATAATTTTTTTGATTTATAAATGGTTGTCTCAGTTTGTAAATTTGAGGAAAAAACATAAATTTAAAAAATGAGTTTACGTTGGTTTTTAAACAGAAATTTAAAATTTTGACTAACAAAATTTTTTTTAATAATTTTTTTTTCAATGAATTTTTTTTCAACTAATATTAACCGATGGGGCAATTGGTAATGCTAATTTAAACCTTAGGAAGGAGATTGTAATTTGTAAAATGTGAAGGGTGTCAATGTAATTTATCCAGTGAGAGCAAAATTGGTATTTAAAAAAAATTAAATTGTTGATATCAGCAAAATCAGTTAGTTGACTGTGAAGCAATCTGTAATGAAACTTTAAATCTCCAAGAAGAGATGTAATTTTCAAAAAAAAAAAAAAAAACTGTAATAAATATAAATCTCAGAGAATATCATATAATTTACCCCCCCACTTTCTATGCCTTATTTCTTTTTCTTTTTTTCTTTTTTTTACCATTCTTAATGCATTAGTACTATTAGTGATGTATTTTTTAATGGTCTAAATCATTGTTGAAATCCCCAAACATCTCACCGGATAGGAAAATAACACATTCCTTAAAAATGGAGCTCTAAATATAACTTTATACACTTGGCAATGAAAAAAAAAAAGAAAAAGGTAAATTACACTGACACCCCTTGAGATTTATGTTTATTACACTTTCTCCCTCATATTTGGAAAATTACAGTGACCCCTTTGTCAATGTAATTATTTGACGGTATTAACTTTTAAGTTAAAATGACATATTTACCCTTAACCTTTATATATACTGTAAAGGATAAATTACATTGACACCCTCTGAGATTTCAATTTAATACGGATCTCCCCTGACATTTTAAAAAAAAAACTAATTTAATAAAAATAAATATGAAAAATATATTTAATTTGGAAAAAATTATTTCTAACCACTCGAAAGATAAACATTATATAAAAATGATAATTATTTTTTATTTTTTATTTCTTAACCAAATTAATTTTTAATTTTTTAATTTTTTTTAAAAAAAAATCAAACCATACATAGCCTAAGAATATTTTGATAAGTCATTTCTTACGTTGGTAAGTTAAATTAATTATTTGTTAATTTTAAAACATTTTTACCATCTGAGACCTGTTTGGTAACTATCTCGTTTTCAGTTTTCAATTTATATTTACAAAAATTTAAAAAACTGTCATAAAAATTTGTTTGATAATTTTTTTGATTTATAAATGGTTGTCTCAGTTTGTAAATTTGAGGAAAAAACATAAATTTAAAAAATGAGTTTACGTTGGTTTTTAAACAGAAATTTAAAATTTTGACTAACAAAATTTTTTTCAATAATTTTTTTTTTCAATGAATTTTTTTTTCAACTAATATTAACGGAGGGGGCAATTGGTAATGTTACTTTAAACCTTAGGAAAGAGATTGTAATTTCTAAAATGTGAAGGGTGTCAATGTAATTTATCCAGTGAGAGCAAAATTGGTATTTAAAAAAAATTAAATTGCTGATATCAGCAAAATCAGTTAGTTGACTTAACAGTCAACTAACTGATGAAACAATCTGTAATGAAACTTTAAATCTCCAAAAAAGAGATGTAATTTTCAAAAAAAAAAAAAAACTGCAATAAATATAAATTTCAGAGAATATCATATAATTTAAAACCGCCCCCCCCCCCCCTCTCAAAAAAATAATTACAACTATCATTATCACTATCACTATGAAATCCACCCCATTAAAATTCATTAAAAATTCGTTATTAGTACTCCTAATAATTTTTTCACCGGATATTCCAAACCATCATTTTGAGATGGCTTTGACAAATCATATCAATCAAAATGTAGCTGTCTTCATGCACAACTTACGAATATTTCACCAAAATTGTTGGAGTAATATTAGAATTTTCAAAAATTTTATTAAAATTTTTACTAAATATCTAATATGGGTATCATATAGATTCCACATTCATATGAAATATTTAATAGAATTTTTAAGCACCTAACATTATTAAAATTGCTAATTTGAGATCAATAGTAAAGTCATCCAATTCAATAGTCCACATCTTTTGCATTTGACTTTTTCTTTCTGAAAAAAATTATCAGATACTTCCCAGCAACTCGTTTTTATTTTTTTTTGGCTTATCAGCGAAGGGAACTTCAAGTGGCATCATTTAAAAAAAAAATAAAATAATCAGTGTGTTTGATTTGAGTTTTCTGGATTAAGTTTTTTGAAAATTGAGTTTTTTGATTTTCGTATTTTTTATTTTTAGTGAATATTTTTTAAATTTTAAACATTTTTTTTAAAACTTTTTTAGATGTATCTAAAAAGTAAAAAATTTGTGAAAAAATATTTTTAAAAATTAATAAATATATAGAAATACAAAAAATGTACTGAATTCTTGTATTTTTTTGTATTTAGTGAATTTTTAAAAGATTTTTTTTACATTTTTTTTACTTTTAAAATGTATTTATGTTAGGTGCGTCTAAAAAGTAAAAAAAAATTCAGTAAAATAAAAAATACGAAAAATAAAAATATAAATTTTTTTAAAACGTGTTTTTGAAAAAATGGAACCAAGCAAGCTTTAACACTGGCAGGTTCTAAACAATACGATTTGGGCCAATAATGTGGGCCTCTCAGACAGGCTGGGTTTGGCAGTGGAAGGCTTGATCTTTATCCTTCTTTGTGTGCATACAGACACACTGTTATCTCTAGTTCTCAAATTTTCATTCTCAAATTTTCAGTTCTGCTGTCTCAGTAAATCAATTTTGGAATTTTTTATTTTTATTTTTTTGTTAATAGGGTGTCGATGCCAGTTTATATGCACCTAATTTCAAGAGATTTGGCTTAGTGGGAGGAGAGGTAATCAAAGGGTGCACCATTCACCAAAACAAACGTCCACCGTTAGATTTGAGTATGGGAGGAAAATTAACCATTGATGAGTAAAATCATATGTGATGAACGAGATAGTTTTCGTGGACTTCCTAATGAAATTGATGCAACATATCACATAATATGATTCTTATTATTACTATTAAAATTGATCTTATTATCCCCCAATAAAATAAAAAAATGAGATTTACTTTTCACTGAAACTTGTCCAACATTTTCAAAAAATTCCTAGACATACAACATCAATGACATCATGTTTGGTGTAGCTTTAGAATTCAAAAATTGATAATTTTAATAGGTACAAACTAAAAATATTCTTCAACTTCTTAATAATCATACTTTTTTTAAATTTATTTAAATTATTTTGCTATATAAGCTGCGTCAAACGCCCTGATACAAATTTTAAATAAAAAACAATGAAAACCTCGGTTTGTTTTGTTCGGCGCAGTTTAAATGGACTTTTTATAGCTTTTTTTTTGAAGTTGTTTCTATCAAGAAGCAAATTTTCTTTAAAAAGACAGATTTTATGATGACAAAGAAGTACTGAGTTTTTTTTTAAAAAGTTGATTAAAAGTTAATTTTTAAATTTTTTTTTTTTAAAATGTATAAATAAATAAAGAGATAATTTGATCTAAAATAAGTTAAAAATTAAAAAATAACTTTTAACCATCTTCCCCACTAATTTATTTCGGTTTCGCAATTAATGTCTTAAAAATCATCACTACATACAATACATTTTTTAATAATCACCAGAATTAACTTAAGTGATTCAACCATAATCTCATTTTTTTGGTAATGAAATTTTATTCTGCAGACTTCAGACTTGGATCCTCTGTCATTTTTTATCTGCAATGATCTTGCTATGGTTTTTAGTACAGTAAAACAACTACGCCCCAAAACGAGCTCATTTTAATTAAATTTTAAACTTAAAACTGTTTTATTACCGTGGCAAGATCATTGCAGAAAAGGCACTGCTAGCGTTGGCAGCTCTATTTCTTATTAGACTCTGTTTGGCAATGAGAGTCGCCCTCACCTTGCTCTCACATTGAGATATGCCAAAGAAGTTTATACTTCTATGTGAAATTTGACCAATCCATTCAAATCAAAGGGCTAGCAAGGTTTTCAAATCATGATATTTCATTGCACAGAAAGGGGGAAATTGATGACCAAAATACCAAACAATTCAACACACCAAACCATTGTACAAACACTAGCATCTTTAAAATGTCCCCAATAGCATCACACCAGTTCTTCTTCAGAAATTCTCTGCTTAATTAACAAAACATTGCTAGAAGCACTCCAAAATTTTCTTGCTCTTGTTGAGACCACACCAAAGATTTTCCTGGCATTTCATCCACTTGTGGAATATCTTGAATTCCAATACTTTTCAATTTCCTCTGCAGTTCTTCCTGGGATTCTCCCGGCAATGAGAGACCACCTAAAGAATCATAGCAACATTGCCTTTTATTAAAACATAGAAAGTTAAAAAGTGATTCAAATGAGGGGGAAAAAAAAGGATAGGAAAGTAAAGACATGAAAAAATAAGCCCACCTTTCTCCAACCAGATTGTACATCCTAGTGATCAGTGTTTCCTCATCCTCTGAAAATTCAAGTTTGGAATCTTGACTGGGGTCTTCTGCTGCATGCACACAAACACACACACACACACACACAACAGTGAGAGAGAGAGAGAGAGAGAGAGAGAGAGAGAGAGAGAGAGATGATTATATTCATGTGGTTACCATCAAATCAAATACCCAAAACCAAAAAAGTTTTAGGGTTTAAGATTAAAAGTTACTAGTCTTACCATTAAGCCAACCCGTCACACCCCAAAAACCCAATAGGAAAAAAAAATGGAAGCCAAGGAAACCCACAAGGCAATACACCTTATATGAAGAAAACAGAGAGCTACAATCAAAACCCCGAGGAGATAAGTTATTAATTTGAAATGGGTACCTCTAGAGTCCACAGAGGCATCATCAGAAGTAGAGTGTTCAAGGTCAGCCATTGTAGTCCAAAACAAAAGTGCCAGGTGTGAGAACTCTTCAAGGGCTAATAATGATTTATGTGTTGAATGAAGAAGCAAATAAATAAGAAGCAACTGCACTTTGGAGTGTAGGGGTTTGGAAATGGAAGAGAGGGCTGTAAGTAGTATTAATAGGGAGATATATCTGGACAGGGAGAGTCCTAGGAGACAAAGGTCTTGATGGTGTGGACCATTGGAAAGAAGAATGGGAGGTGAGAAAAAAAAAAGCAATGAGGAATGGTAGTTGACATCGAGGAAGTTGTTGTCCAACTTTGATGGGTAGTTGGAACTTTTGCAACTTTAAACTCTGAGGCCCTGTTCGGTAGTCATAGATTCTTGATTAAAAGGAATCTTAGGTGTGACTACTCACTCCTTTGCTCAAATAAAAATAAAATTGAGAAAATTATATTTAACTTAGTCTTGTTTGAAAAGTGATTTTTTTAATTAAAAAATTAAAAAGTCACTAAAAAAAATTAAAAAGTCAAAAATTCATATAAAAAAATCAAAGATTCCTTTTTCTTTCTATTTTTTACATATCTTTTCGTAAAAAATTAAAAAGTCATTCCATATATACTAATTTTTTTACATTACATTTTAATTAAAAAATTAAAAAATTACTAAAAAAGTATGATCCCAAACGAGACATGAGAATAGCTCCAAAATAATTGTATAGAGGTGTAAGTCGAATCAATTGAAAGTTGCGTCCATGTCACAATTTTCACTTGTATGAGGAACATTTTTCTCAGTGGTATTATCGAGAAATTATGTAAATAATCCATATAAAAACATGTGGCAAATTTAGGTCTTACCATTTAAAACTATGAAAATCATTAATACTGAGCTATTTTACATTCTTGTTTATAGCAATGTTCATAGTCCAATAATATTTAAGACCACGTCTGTTTGAATCATGTGCAGAAATTTTCAAATGAAGTTTTTATTTTTACATAAAATTCATACAAAAAAAAATTGACAAAAATAATGTGGTAATACTATTATTGTAAATAAATTTATCTTTTACGGTGTTTTGTTTTGAAATAAAATATCCACCTTAAGCCACATCATTATGTATAAAAAAAAAATATTTATGACCCACACAAAATCTCACACAATGTGATCTATAATGATATGATAAGACATATGTCAATTTTTAATTTATCACCACTTTATTGTATAAGACCTATCTCTCTTTTCACATTATTGTGAATCAAATAAAAGATCCAAAATATAGATATATAGCACTACTTATATAAAAATTATTTACGTTGTGTTTGGTTGGAGGATTTGAGGAGGGATTTGGAAATAGAAAGGGAAAAGTTAGGTGAAATGTGAATAAAATATACCTACATTTTACCTAGTTTCACACACTTTTTCTCTTTCCCTTTCTAAACTCCTCCCAAAATCTCCCAACTAAACACAACATTATACTCTTTTTTTTTTTTTTTTTTATATGTAACTCTTTGCTAAAATATAAGTAGAGCCTATTTCAAAACATGTCTGTATGAGATCATTTGTTAACGTTTTTGTTTTCTATTTTCGAATCGTGTGGCTAAAAACATTTGATCATAGCTTTTGTAGATGATGACTTCGAGTAGGGGTGACTGTGAGAGAGTAAAAACATTTGGCGGGAGAAGTACACCAAAGTGGTGGGCACCCACACTAGTGGAAGACGTTTGGTGGGATGTATTTATTAGGTGAGGAGAAGGATAAGGACTCATGGCTCCTGTTCCTGATTAGGTTTTAGCAGTAATTGAGAAAACGCCAAACGAAGAAACAAACATCCCATAAGAGTTTTTGATTCGTTGAAGCCATTATAAAACACAACCAAACAAGTACTAGTCTTTTTTCTTCTATTCAGACTACAAGTGAATAAATAAATGAAGACACACAACAATAAATTACTTTATTAACATGTACGAAATTATAAAAAATAAAAAATAAAAATTTAAAGTGTGTATCAGCCGAGTAAAATATCTGCATAATTGGCAAACAAGATAACTTCGACCCATTCGTATAAGGCCCAAATATAATTAGGTTCATTGAATTTGTTAAAAATTAGATGTTAAAATAGTATGTCCGTTGATCAAATGGTATGTTGAATAAGTGATATTGATAAAATCGGCTGACGCTCGTGTTGGGCACTAAAGTGAGCCCAGGCTGTTCTTTTCAAGAGGTGTAATAGAAAATTAGACCATGACGTGATAATGACAAACGGGTAAACTTATATAAGAAATATCTACACCAAATAGCTATATAAATAAGATAAATAGAAAAAGGAAGTTATATACTATAAACCAATTGAGAATTCTCTCTCTGAAAGAATATACTCATTCCCTCTCATGTACAATTTAATTTAATCGTCAGAATGCTAATTTCAATATCCCCAACCAAAGTGTTTCCTATTTCCAGCGTCGAAGCGAGAATTAAGTGAAAGAGTGTTTGGAACGAAGAAATATTATAAATTCTCATAGCGTATAATAAAAAATATATATTTTTGCAAGTTTTTTTATTATGTACTCGGAAAGTACAGGTTAATAAATAACACTCATAATAAATTGAATGGTAAATTAAACTAATTTCTTTTAAAATTTTGAGAAAATACATTGAACTTTACACATTTAGTATAATTGCATTTAGTTCCTTTTATATTTTAATTTTCATCTCACTTAGGTTGTATTTTGATAATGAATTCGTATATATTTCACCCATTTTTTCTTTCTAAATACGTACTTACCTAAACTCATAATCCAAACACAGTATTAATCTATTTTAATCAATTGTAATCATATTAATGTAAAATTAATATTGCCTTTTATATTAAAATGTAATTTTACCTACACATCATTGGACTAGTTGTGATCAATTTAACTTTACTATAAAAAAATTAATATAATTATATCAAATTTATAAATTTATAATATATAAATTGTTTGTAAACATCATGAGTGATGTATAATTAACCCTAAATTAAATATTAACATAAAAAAATCTCTCTCTAATGATTCATGAGATTGAGGTTTGTTCTAAAACTAGTTTTTTTAGCGTGTCATGTCGACTTTTGTAATTAGTCACGATTAGTGATGAATAACAATATAAATTATTATAATAAAACACGTTATAAATTCTCATAACAATTCATATCACTAAAACTCTGTTTAGATTATGAATTTAGATAAAAATTTAGAGGGAAAAAAAAATATTCATGATCCAAACAATTTAAGTGTTTGTAACCAAAAAAAAAAAAAAAATTTACAAGTTTCTAAACAATTATAAAGCCTCATAACTCTTATTTTATGGTACACAGTTTTAAGTAATACTAGAAAGTATTATCTCTTTAAAAATGAAAATGTTATAATCAACCAATTAATCACTGCTTATAATAATAAATAATAAATAAATAAAAAAAGAGCGTCATTGCAAATCTGAATCAGGACAATAGTACTTTTTTACATTAGTTAATAATATGTGCATAGATGCTGATGATTTGTAACTATTCTCTTCTTCTTCATCTTCTTATTTATTTATTTTTTTAAATATTTGGTCACTCATGTATGTCCAAAACTAAAGCAACACCTAAAATAATAAATAAATAAATAAATAAGGTGAACACGATGCTTATCCTAATTGAATACATTAACTCTATAAGTGTACAAATGTCTGTGGTCCGGAGTTTGGGTCCAAGCCCGAACCTAGCTCGAGATCTTAGGTTTGAGCCATTATTTTGAAGTCCAGCTTGACTTGTGGACCCAGTCTGTCTGGCCCACCCATGGCCCGTTTAAGATTCACTTAAAACCCGACCCGAGATCCGACGTAGTATCATTTTTAATAAAAAAGAATAAAATTTTAATGAAAAAAATATAAATAAAAAATATATATATTCAGGCCCTCCCAGACCCAACTTAAGCTCGGGCCCAGTCATAGGACCAGCCTGCTAACTTGTCTAAGGCCCGAATACCTCCTGAACCTAACCCTAGGCTTAATTTTCTGACTTATAACCCGGCCTGAATTTTGACGAGAACCCAAGCAGCTTGACATGAGCCGATTCGAGCCTGGGCCAGATAGACTAGACCAAATTGAACTAAATTTATACCCCCTAATTAACTCGTGACCATCTAAATTATTGTATTTTTCATTCCATACTAAATAAATAATGTAAAACCACCATCGTTATAAACTATAAACTATTCATTTCTGATGTACCCAAAAATAAATAAATAAATAAATAAACTATAAACTATAAAAAATTACAAAATACCTACTGAATGGCTTCTCTGTCAGTAGCCCCCAACTTTTGACTTTCTCTTTTGTTTGTCTATAAAGATGAAGGCTGATTTTGTAGTTACACTAATGTTTATTCGACACAAGTGATCTTGATTATACTTTTGTATAAGTTATGATTTGAAGTGGTGCTCCTATTAAAAGGAATCCACCTATACTCAAAATTAAAGTAGAAAAAAAAAAGGTTAAAAAAAAAAGAAGAAGAGATCTCGTAGTATAATATAACCTTTTTCCAATGATAAATTACAAACTAGCATTCATGACGATGGATAATATGGAATTGTGGACATGATTAGTGGGATAATAATATATTAGATTGTATGTATAAAATAAGTCGTGTCTATTTCATTTCATACTAATAAATCAAATATAATCTTTGTTTAACTCGACATCATTCCCATTGATGGATGATGAGTGTTCAACATATCTGGCCTTATCATAACTGGCAAATTTGATAAAGAAGTTCAACATATCTGGCCTTGCCATAACTAGTAAATTTGATAAAGAATTACAAAATAAAAATTTACCTTTACTACCTTTAAAAAATATAATATGATAATAGAATTTGAATTTTTATCAGAGGTTTGAATTATATATAATAAAATATTATTATATTATGTGACAGTTATCGTAGTATTTTCTGTCTAATTTTGAATATGAATTAATTTTAAGAGTAAATTAAGAAAAACTTAAAACATGAAAGGCCAAAGTGGGAAAAATAAATAAATTTTAAGAGCCAAAGTGAAAAAGTAGACAATATAAAGGAGGCAAAATGTAATTTACCCTATTTTTATTTAAACATCATAAGTGATGTATAATTAACCCTAAATTAAATATTAGTATAAATATCTCTTTCGTGATTCATGAAATTGAGGTTTATTTAATATTTGTTTTTGGGCTTGTATCATGCCGACTTTCTTAATTAATCACAATTGACGAACACTATGAAATATTATAATAAAAACTTTACAAAATGGCATAATAATTCACATCATAAAGTGCTATTGTAAGATCTCGTAAACACATTCTAAAATAATATTAAAAATAATTAATTAACATTACAAAATATCATAACTTACTTATGATGTATAATAATCTCTTTAAAGGAAAAATTTATAACCAACAAATTAATCACTGTTTGTAATAATGAATAAAATTTATAATAAGAAAAAAAAAGAAGTGTCATTACAAATCTTGAATGCAGACAATAGCAACTTTTCACATTAGTTAATAATATGTGCACAGATGCTGATGATTTCTAACCAAATTTCTTTTTTAAAAAATAAAATAAAATTTATTTGGCCGGTTATGTATGCCCAAGACTTAAGCAACACCTAAAATAATAATAAAAAAAATTAAAAAGAAAAAGATAGTGAACACAAGGCTTGTCCTAATTGAACACATTAACTCGTGAGACACGCCATTTAAATTACTGTATTTTTCACTCCATACCAAATAAATAATGTAAAATCAACATCATTATAAATATAAATATAAATATATAACAAAAAATCTACAAAGTACCTACTCTGTTAGTAGCCCCCAACTTTGGACTTTCTTGACTTTCTTTAACGTTATCTATAAAAACGAAAGCTGATTTATGGTTACACTTCTGTTTCTCTAAGTTATAATTTCAAGTGGTGCTCTATTAAAAGGAATCCACCTATAGTCCAATTAGTGGAGCAAATTTTTATTATGATTCAAAATTGTAGTTTATTTATGTCTCAAGAAGTGATGTTGATTATATTTCAAAAGAATTATGTTAGGAATTTTAAATAATTTATCAAATTTTTTACATAGATGTGAAACACACATGTAGGTTTGTGTAGACCCCACACTCATATAAAAATTTTGATAAAAAAATTAATATATTATTTGAAATTTATAACATTTTCCATTTTAAAATAATTACCGCATATGATATGAGAGGGAACTTCTAAGGGAAACAAAAAAGAAAAGAAAAAATAAAATAAAATAAATAAAGACGATGCCCCCTCATCTCTCTTAGTATAATGTGGTGTTTTGAAAAGTTGATAAAAAATTAACTTTTGACTTTTTAATTTTTTTGGCAAAAAAATTGACTTCTTTAGTTAAAAAAGCTATCTTTTTTGGCTAAAAAAACTAAAAAGCCAAAAAGATGATAAACTATAAACCGATAGCATTCAAAAGAATTGGATAATACGGAATTGTGAACATGATTAAGTAAGATAATAATATCACCAGATTAGATTAATGAGTCATGCCTGTTTCACTTCATACCAATAAACCAAACATTTATATAAAATGAGTCATGTCTGTTTCACTTCACTTCATACCAATGAACCAAACATATATATAAAATGAATCATTTGTGTCTCACTTCATATCAATGAACCAAATATAACTTCTGTTTAACTTTGACATCATTACCATTGATGAATGATGAACGTTCAACATATATGGCATTGTCATAACCAGCAAATTTGATAAAGAACAAAATAAAAGCTTACCTTTATCTCTAAAAGGGAGGAATTCCACCAAGGGCCCACTAACAAACTAACCAATCAAATTCATATTGAAACAACCATCACCACCACACTACAACAAATCTTAGAAATGTTGAAATAAAAGTTGATCCTTAAGCTTAGTCCTACAAGCTGATCCCCACCAAGAGAACCCAATATCACGAAAGCGCAGAGCAATAAACAGAGAAAGAAATGCATTAACATGTCGAATGACTCGTTTCTCAACACTATGAATGACTCATTTCTCAACACTATGAGATCACGGTTTATGCTGTGTTTGATTGAAAAATTTGGAAAAAAATTTGAAAAAGAAAAAAAAAAAAAAAGTGGGTATAACTACCTACCTTTTCCCTTTTCCTTTTCAAACCCTTTTCCAAATCCCCTAATCAAACACAGCATTAATGTCACAATCCACAGAGAAACCATATTCCCTTCAAGCAACCAAAATATATCATAGCCAATACAGACAGACACCATAGAAACAAGATCTCAAAACATGATTTTTTTTTATTGTGTTCAAACAGAATTTTATTACTAATACAGATGAAGGTTTTGGAATAACCCATAATCCTATCACATTACACAAAGCAGGCAGCAGAACTAGCAAACTGAGACACAATGTCCTGTATCAAGCTGATTAATCATACATGTAATCAGTAAAATGATGATGGTAAAGTATGTTGAAGTACCGACACTATTAAAGTTCAGATAATATTGTTATTGTTATTGTTGGCACAGGCTAAAGATGTGAAACTGCATAGGAGATTGATCTGTCTGCTGTTTAAAAACCATGAATCTTGATTTGTTCCTTCTTCACGATGCCAGCCTGTTGATGGAAAAAAACAAACTTCACATAAATTACACGTTACAAAAATATATTATTTGTCAATAGCATGTACTGAACATCCAGTCTAGCAATTTCACCTGCACCAGGAATGTGGAGACGTTCTTCCTTTGATCACCCTGAAGTTGAATCACCTGTATCAACGCAAAAGTAGCACCGAGGCTTTTTGTTCATTTTTGGTAGGAAATAATATAATGGAAACTGAGGTCTTTTGTTCATTTTGGTAAGGAAAATAATATGATGGAAATGAAATCTAATCTGCAGCACTAAGTCGTGTAAGACAACCCAAAGGATCAATCCAAAAGGCAAAATGAAGAGAGATTATTCAATTTCCTTTTTCTACACACCACATTGTAGTTTTTTCTTCTCTCCTTTCTATTTTTTGGTGAAAGAAGAATAAGAGGAAACAACCAACATCATGACAACCCTCCTTGGGCATGACAAGTCTTCAATAACACTTACATTTATTTTTATCAAATGAAGTACCAGGATGAACGAAAGAAAGCATAAGGGGTGTGTGGTAGAATATTTAGAGAAAGGGTTAAGAACACACCTGGCCTAATTCAGGGTCTTGGACAACAGTACCATTACAACAGAATTCTTTCTTGAGATCTTTGAGTATCTTGTTGTAGCTGAATTCCTTCTTCAACCCTTGCACAGTGGTCAAGCTTTTCCGTCCATTGCGTTGCTGTATACGCACATGCACATACTCCTTGGTCCCAGCACCAGAGTCCTCAGCATTTGCGTCAGCAAAAGCATCTGCTCCCACATATCACAACCACCCACAAACCAAAATACAAGTAAGGCAATTAGTCTGTGCTATGTTGCTTCTAAATGTCATCAAATCATCTAGTGAACAAAGACAACATACCGAAAGTAGATGGAATCTGGACGTCTAAATCAGACATGAAACTTCTTGTCAAAATAGAATAACAGATTGTAATCTCCTTTGATTTTACTCAGAATGATCAGAGCTGAAACAGTTGGCACATAAAATTCAACAACTCAAAAACTATACATAACTGTTCATCAAAGCTTAAAAACCAAAGAAAAATGCAATAAAGATCCCCTTGAAGCCCAAACCCACCCCAAAACAAATAATAAATAAATAAGGAAAATAAGCAAACAAATGAACAAAATTTGAACTAGAATCAACAAAAGCAATACTCCTATATTGCTACACCTTAAACATGATAAAGTAAAATCACCTTCATGTATAATTGTAGCAGATGAATCTAATGCAAAAATCATCATAGAACTACATCATAAATGCCATTGTCATACTTGGCAAAAAAAGAATGCTATTGTCACTGCAATTATTTAATGACTCAAAAATTATAGTTCTTTCTGATGTAGGAGAGGTAGGGATTACTCTCCCCTACTAGTAATGCATTCAAAATTACAATGACACCATAAAACCTACACTTTGGGGCTAAATTAGTTGACTTTGTGGCCAAAATGTCGTAAACATAAGAATTTGTATGGAGTAACAAAAGGGTAGAGATTTGAGAGTAAAGAGGAAGGTTCAGGAACTGTTCTAGGTGCTGTGAACAGCACCTTGGTTGGTTTTCAGTTCTTTTGCAAGGAGGGTGCTAGGGTTAAGGAGCTTTGATGCTTGGTGATTGAATAGGGGTTAATACAGATCTGTTTTGTGTGGTTTTAAAGACTAGAGAAGTGCAGAAAAGTGAAAAAAGATGACGAAAGAAATTCAAAGAATCATTCATTGAAAGCCTTAGTCACCACACCTAAAATTTGATTGCATTCATGTTCTCTATCGACATTACAGTGTTTTATATAGGCAATGTAGACTTCCTTCACCAACCTATGTTACAGTATCAGGTGCGGATATGTATCCAAACGACACTCTTTCATAGATTTAAAAGTTAGGATCTTAGGAATACATATCTAAAATTAGATATGGATGCGGGGATGCGTCATATATACATATATATTGCATATATTATATAATATTCTCAGATGAAATGTTGTAAATTATAAAGAAATATACTTGAAATTGAATAGGATTCGGGAAAAATATAAAATTTTAATATCTAATTCATGTGAGGCTAAAATTATTGCTTTACTAACAAATGTGGGTTTCTTCTTCTCATATATTGTAACAAATTAAAGAATCTGAGTGTCTACATTGAATACGAGTGTCGGACACATATCCTACACCCTCACCCATGACATATTCAGTGGACACAAGGAGTGTACGCAGTGCGGTTTAGGCGGTTTGAGAGTAAAATTATAAATCGAATAGCCGATTGGCGGATTGACAAATTACGATTTGGGCAGTTTTTGGCGAATTGAAGAATATTCTAACTAATTATCATACATTTGCATAATATATAATACTAATTTGTATAATATTTTTTTACATATAAAACAAAATAATTTTATATAATATGTTTCATATATATAACTACTATTTTGTAATAAATTTCATATCTTAATCTCTCTCACACTCATTTTTACTTTAATATTTAGAGCGGTGCAGATTGATGCGGATCGGTGCGGTTTTAGCGGATTGGGTAGTATTTTGCACAGCTTTACTGTGGGAGGAAATAGATGAGTCCATGTAACACAGTCACCAACTAAGACTAAAATTTCTAAAGTGGCACTTCTAAACCTATCTAAATACCAAATAATAAGACTTGAATAAAAACTCATATTATACATAACCTGACACACAAGACAATCGATAAGAAAACCATAAAACCCATGTTCATAAAATTTGCAACTTACCACAATTACCAAAATACCACTAACCTAGAAAATTGACTAAGGCCAAGTTTGGCAATTGCAAAATAATCCATCTTTTTATCTTTTTTCTATCACATCACCTCTCTACTTTTCTGCACATCTTTTCGTAAAAAGACAAAAAGTGCACTTATTTAGGTCATTCCAAACAACCTCTAAATTAAAATCTAACCTAAATTGTCATAATATGAGGCTCAACTAAGCCCTGAAACTTAATTATACATATCACCAGTCTATCCCATTGAGTTCAGCTTGAAACTTTCAAACTTGATTGCTTCCTTAGTTTGACTTTTTGTGCTCTTCTTGTGGACTACATCCCTTCCTGGCACGCGCGCACTATTTCATAGACATTTCTTCTTAGCCAACTGCAAAACTACCCCTTTTAATGTACTATGACTACTATCCAAAGTCCAAATTGCAAAGGTCAACATTTAAAATTTTTTCCCCATATCACTCTTCCGTCAAACCGTGCTCTTAATTTATAAAATGACTCAATAAGCAAGTGCAATTTTAATCCTGAAATAACTCGAGTTAGTGGTCTCCTTGATAATTTTTTCCATATCTTGAGCACAGTTTGCCATCAAGATTTCCATTTAAATAGTTTCACTGTATAAGTTTGCCTTCTAAATTACCCATCTCCATTGCCAACAAGTATACGATTGCCCACAAACAATGTACACCATGTCAACTCTTCCTAAACATACCCGGTCTACTCATCCATCACCAATTTAGAGAGAGAGAGAGAGAGAGATACAAATACTACAACAGGACCCTACTGTTAAAAGGAAATGCACATTCTCCAATGTTATGCACCATTGAAACCATTACCTATATTAAAATTTAAAAAAATTAATTCAAAAAAATCCAAAGACAATATTAAAAACCTTATTGTTACATTTTATACTACTTTCTCTAAATCACACCAAAACGCCAGATAGTTATATTTGCACACTATATAAAATCTCAGTACACAACATTTGTATAGTTTGGACATAACCTTCCCAACAAAAGTCAAATGTTGGATATAAACTTCTGAACAAAAAACAATTGTTCGGACATAAAAAGTTAAACAAAATGTACATCTGGACAATTCATTTTTGTTCGAAAGTTTATGTCCATACATTTGACTTTTGTTTGGAAGGTTATGTCCAAACTATACAAATGACATATACTGAGATTTTTTTTATAGTATGCAAATAGAATTTCCCCACAACACGTTACAAATCAAAGGTGAGTTTACTTACTCAAGAAGGTATTGTGCAAATAGAATTTGCCCACAACACCTTCTCAAACAACCAGAGCAATGACCAATACTTGAAAATTGCCAAGTTAGAACAGAAAAACAAAAAAGTTGGCCACAATAAACTAGAAAAATGAAAGCTTAAAATAATTGAACAATTAAACAATATTATCTATCTAAAATATTATGAACTTGAAATAAGACATCAAGTAATGAACACTAAACTAAGAACCACAGGCACATGACACATCCTGAACATGATATGGACACATCGACATGAAAATTTTCAGAAGATGCAAGGAAAAAAATTATATATATTATATGTCATATATAAGGGAGAGAAAAATTATTATACGTCATGTATATAAATGTTTAAGTCAAATATAATAATTTTTAAAGTCTAAAGGAGAAAAACATATATAAAGTGACATTTTTTTTTTTTTTTGCAAACTAATAATATGTTTTGTGTATGTCTTGGGTGTTGGGAGGTATCCGACAAGTGTCGTTTTAGTGTCGAACACGACATATTACCTTCTTAAAAGTGTCAGTACTTCTTAAGCACTGCAAAATAAAAAGATAAATAAATTATTGAAATTATTTAAAAAGAAGATGAAGAAAGAAAGGTACGATTTTCTTGAGCCTGAAGCTTAATAAAGGCACATGGCGCCCAAGGGATTTTTGTGGGCCTAATTGAAGGGGTCTGGCATAGCACAAAGTGAAGTGCTTCAACAAACCTTAACAAGCCTGCAAGCCTTTTGAGGGCTAGGTGCACCTTAACAACCATGATAGCATGTTTAGCATCTATACTATTATATTAAGTGAAGCCTAAATTTAGTTTCTTGAAGCTTTTGCCACGTGTAAATTCAATAATAAAAAATAAAAAATAAAAAAACTTTTTCCCTTCACCTACACACGTTCTTCACAGCAGTTTTCAAATTTTGAAAATCAAATTTACAAGTTTACTTTTAAATTTGAGTCAGAATATGTTACACACATGTAGTGTGTGCACCCTTCTAGCATGAAACAAAATATAGCGTGACATTAATTTTAATTACATTGTTATGTAAGATATAATAGATATGAGAACATGATATCAAATCAATATTTAGTAGGAATGCCAAAGAATATTGAGAAAAGTGGCAATGAAAAGCCTACAGAAATTGACGTGTTTACCGTGTAGATTGTAAAATAACATCTATGTTTCTCTTCAAAAAGTACAATTAAAAGTTGATAGTGGTCCACAAAACATGATATAGAACATGGAGCACATGAAATCAAAATCATTAGTGAGAGTCACTTTCCTAAGTAAAGTAACTTTACCACCACAGCAAATTATGATAATTTTAGATGAACACAAAGTGCCAACTAGCTGACTTGTATAGCCAACTGTCACCGAACAAACAGGGGAATATCGGAGGTGACAAGAGAACTAATTTAAAGCAAACAATTAAAAATAACTAAGATTTCTCATCCTTTATATACCAAAAGAAGAGAAACCAATAGTGGGTAATGTGCATATAGGTACCCGAGTGTGAGTTTCACCGCTACATGGTGCAGCTTCCCCTTCCCCTCCTATGGATTATATATATAAAAAAAAATAAAAAACAATTGCCAAAACAAGAAATGCATCTTCAATAGTATAATCTAACTTCTTGGTGATGAGTGAAAATCACCAAATAGGACTTTTGATGGCAAGGATGCAATAAAATTTCAATTGAAAAGTAGTTTCTTCTTTATTTTGTATAGTTGGTTCTTGCACAATATAGATCAATAGTTGAACTAATTTCTAGAATTTGTAGAGACTATAGCATAGAGGATTTCGCATAGGTTGTTTTCAAGTTCTGTTGCTTTCAATTTGTATGTATATGGGTCGCACCCCATACACATACACACATACAGTAAAAATGTATTGAAATGTCGGTGACTCCTAAAAAAGATCACAACAACAAGATGAAAATGTACCGGGTATGGGTACGGGTACGGATACGGACATGATACGGATACGTCAATATGGTAAAATCCAAAAAAAAAAAAAGGTACAGATAAAGCTTGATACGTTTGTAAAAAAATATTTATTTTTTAAATTTAAAATAATGCAAAATTTGATTAAATTGTTAAGATCCAACTTACAATTAACATTTAATACCAAAAGTAAAGGTATAAACTAAAATTAAATGTCATTATGATATTAAATTACTTATTACAAATCATAACTTAATTTTAAAACTTTGCTAACCATAAAACTAAAAAAAAAAAGAAAAAAAAAGAAATCTAATGAAATGAATTTTATCTTTGCAATAGAAAAAAATATTGTTTCGACTGAGATATGATACAGCTCGAGTATATACTAGTTACGTTTGGACATGCCAAAAATTAAGATGAAAAACTGGTACGTATAAAGAAGTTCCATAGGCCAATAAGTACCCGGTACAACATGTTTTTCAAAGCACCAATGCTTCATAGATTACAAGATCATACCGCATAAAAGGTGTAACCCATTTCCCTATATCATGCATCCACGCACATTGGACTGTGGTAATTGCAAAATGCTAAAGATTTGTGACAAGCAAAATTTGTGCCTTTGTATATGAAGTTCAGATCTTGTATAATTCAACCTTCATTAAAAAAGAGGTCGGCTATCACCCCAAATAGTTCACTGAAACTCTTCTCTTCACTACTATTTATTGCATGACTACACGAAAGAAGCGAAATAACATAAATCTGGTGGCAAATATTATTTTTCTATCCAAAACCATTCCCAACATAAGCAAGAAGAAAGAAAAAGCCCTCTTTTTTTCTTTTTTCCTCTGACCCACAAACTACAGTCCAATATTATACATCGAAATTAATCTATAAAATTAGGGAAATATAAGATAAATGGAAAACTGGAACCAAAAATAATAATAAATAAATAAATAATTGCAGATCACAACAAACTCAAGCGTCAAAAATCCCATAACAAAATCAACTAAAAGAATAATAAACAAGAGCGATGAATTACCCAACAAAGAAAGGGAAAGAAAGTGAAATCCGATTTTGATTAATCGATCATACATATTTGCGCAAGTAAAGATCAACCAAAAGAAATCAAGAAATTACATAATAATTCATACCTGTTGAATCGTATTTGGCAGAAGAACACAACGAGGCGCAGAGAGAGAGAGAATTGATGAGAGAGGCAAAGATAGGTTTGGCTTCGAGGGGTCTGATTTATAGACGGTGGGCGAGCCTCTCCTAAACCGCACAAATTGATATCTATATAGGACCCGAATATTTCGGCCAACTCTATTATCAGAGTGAATTTTGTATGCGAATACGGTATATTTTTTTGTTTATTTTATTTTGATAATTTTAATTGTTAATGTGTAGAATTTATTAAGTATCATATACTTTAAAAAAAAATTAAATTGATTAGATATCGATAGTTACGTGATTAAATTAATTTTGTATAAAAAGAAAATAGACGGTAAAAAAATAAACAGTTGACAGAAATCTGATCTGATGAGATAGCTATCGATATCCGATCAACGTGATTTTTGACAGACATATAGTACTCAATAAATTCTACATATTAAAAGATTCAAATTATCAAAATTAAACCCGTGGGGTGAGCCCCACGAATCTAACAGTACCCTTAGTCCAATCATAGACCAGAGGAAAGCTCAGCCCATTCATATGGTACCCAGGGGCAGAGGGAGCTTGGGCTCACGGGACTTTTGCAATTTTTTTTTTTTTTTTTTTATATATAAAAGTGTGACTTTCACACACGCATTAACCCACTGACCACTCACGCACACACACCACACACTAGACGCCCAAGTTTGTACTTTCATTTATTTTAATTTTATTTATTTATTTATTTATTTTTAAGAATCCCAATCACAATCAAATATTGATACATAATTTTTTTTTTTAAGGTGAGTATACACAACTCCAATTACAATAAGGTTTAAAACTTTAAAACCCTATAAGTGTATGAAATTCTTTATTTTTTTATTTATTCACAGTACTTGTGAAGTATTTTCATATTTTCTTTGTCTTCTTTGTTTCCTTTGTTGTTTTGCAATTTACCGACTCGCGATTCACTAAATTAAGATTACAAAACACAGATTTGGGACCACACTACAACCTTGGTATCTTCTCTTCATTGTTTACAGGTAACTTTATTATTATTTTTTTAACTTTTAAATAAAAATTATGAGTATTAATTGATAATTATTTGTTAAGTTTTGATTTGTAAATTTTTTTTTTATTTGTGATTATTTATGTTAAAATAAGAGATTTTGATATGTTAAAATTATAAATCTTAATTGGTGGTGATTTATATTAAAATTAGGGATTTTGGTTTGTTGTTGTTTGTGCTAAAATTAGGAATTTGATTTGTGCTAAAATTAAAAATATTAATTTGCGGTGATTAATATTTAAATTAGGGATTTTGATTTGTTATAATTTGTGCTAAAATTAAAAATTTTGATTTGTTGTGATTTGTGCTAATTTAATTTTTTTGATTTGTATTAAAATTAAAGATTTTGATTTGTGGGGGGTTTAAGATTTTGATTATGAATTTTTATTTTGATTTTTAGTTTTTTCAAATAGTCATGGAGAAATATTTCAAAAGAAAATCAAAGTGGGAATCGTTTCTTTCTCAAGAAAAAGATGAAAATTATTCTTCCGCAAAACAAAGTCGCATAGAAATCAACTTAGTAGACCTTCCTGCAGATCCAGGACTACGGCCTCAGATTATGGACTATAATGCTAATGATCGAGATCGAATTCGTAGGGCATATCTACAAAAGGTCCTTGTCAACCTCATGATCATAATTTTCCACAAAAATCATTTGGACAAAAATTTCGGTGATTTAATCAGGCTTGGTTTAGTGAATTTCCTAATTGGTTGGAGTATAGTGTAGCAAAAGATGCAGCATTTTGTTTATATTGTTATCTTTTCAAACCCGATATTGGAGATCAAGCCGGTGGTGATTCTTTTGTTGGTGAGGGTTTCTAAAATTGGAAGAAAAAAGAAAAAATTCAGACTCATGTTGGAGGTCCCAATAGTGCTCATAATCAAGCTTGGAGTAACTGTCAAGACTTGTTAAACCAAAACCAACATATTGAAATGATTTTTTTCAAACAATCTGTACAAGCTCGAATTGAGTATCGAACCCGTTTGAATTCATCAGTTGATTGCGTTAAATTTTTTCTAAGACAAGGACTTGCGTTTCATGGGCATGATGAATCTGCAAATTCACGTAACCAAGAAAATTTTATTGAACTTCTCAAGTTTCTTGCTGATCATAATGAAGATGTCAAAATGGTCGCATTGAGCAATGCTCCACAAAATCTCAAGTTGACATCTCCTGATATTCAAAAAGACATTGTAAATGTGGCCGCATTTGAAACTATCAATGTGATTATTAGAGATCTTGGTGATGCACTTTTTTCTATTTTGATTGATGAAGCCCGTGACATATCAATCAATGAGCAAATGGCAGTTGTAATATGATATGTTGACAAAAAAGGCCAAGTGATTGAGCGCTTTTTGAGTATTGAGCATGTTGCTAATACGAATGCTCTCTCACTTAAACAAGCTATGGAAAATTTATTCTCCAAACTTGGATTGAGTATTTTTAGATTGCGGGGTCAAGGATATGATGGGGCTAGTAATATGCAAGGTAAGTTCAATGGTCTTAAAACACTTAAACTAAAAGAGAATCCTTGTGCATATTATGTTCATTGTTTTGCTCATCAATTGCAATTGTCACTTGTAGCCGTGCAAAGAATCATAATCAAATTGCTTTACTTTTCATTTTGGTTTCTAATGTGGTGAATGTTGTTGGAGCATCATGTAAACGCCGAGATATTGTTAGGGAGAAGCAAGCTGCAAAAGTTGCTGAGGCACTTAATACTGGAGAGCTATCTAGTAGGCAAGGCTTAAATCAAGAAACTAATCTTACACATGCTGGTGATACACGTTGGGGTTCACACTATGGTACTTTAGTCAGCTTGGCTAGTATGTTTTCAACAGCGATTAATGTGCTTGAAATGATTTCGGAGGATGGTTCAAATTCAGAACAACGAGCAGAAGCAAATATATTGTTGGACTCAATTCAATCGTTTGAGTTTGTATTCAACCTTCATTTGATGAAAACGATATTGGCTATTACAAGTGAGTTATCGCAAGCACTACAAAGGAAAGATCAAGATATTGTTAATGCCATGAATTTAGTTCAAATTTCTAAAGTACGACTCCAAAAGATGAGGGAGAGTGGGTGGACATCTTTACTTGATGATATTTTATCTTTTTGTGAAAAGCATGAAATTGATGTTCCCCAAATGGAGGATATGTTTGTAGCTCGAGGGAGAAAAAGACGCAATTCTCAAGAAATTACAAACTTACATTACTATCGCGCTGAGTTATTCTACATTGTTTTAGATATGCAAATTCAAGAACTAAATGCTCGTTTCACTGAGTCGAACACTGAGTTGTTACTTTGTGTGGCATGTTTGAATCCATCTAATTCTTTCTCTAGTTTTGACAGGAAAAAGTTAATTCATCTTGCTGAATTTTATCCCAAAGAATTTTCTTCAGTGGAGCTCATGGTACTTAATGATCAACTTGATACATATATTATCAACATGCTATCCAGTATTGAGTTCTCAATGTTGAATGGAATTGTCGATCTTGCTAAGAAAATAGTAGAGACTGAAAGAGACAAAGTATATCCATTGGTGTATTTGACTTTAGCATTAATCTTACTTGTTGCAACTGCTACTGTTGAGAGGATATTTTCAGCTATGAATATTGTGAAGAATCGGTTGCGGAGCCGAATAGGTGATGAATGGATGAATGATAGCTTGATTGTCTACATTGAGAGAGATATTTTTGATGGCATTGACAATGATACTATTATGGAAAGATTTCAAAAGATGAAAACTCGTCGGGGTCAATTGTAAAAGTTTAAATTTTAAAATGTTTTGTAATGGATATTAATTTTTAATGTTTAACATTAGTTCGAAGAATTATTATTATGTTATTTTTATTGATTTGGGAAGAAAAAATTTGAGATTGTAATTAATGGGTGCCCCCTATATTAAATTCTTAGCTCCGCCACTGATGGTACCTATTATTATTATGATTGATAAAAGATAATAGAATATAAAACTATATTATTGAATGTTTAGAAAATATTAAGAGCATATATATTTGTGATTGGTAGAAGGTAGTGTCACTTAATATCTTTTTCTTATATAAAACTTTTTCCTATTATTGCCTAAAAATTTCAAAATATGAGTAATTTTTACATGCAGATAGAGTATATGTTATATGGTACTATTTATTATTGTGATTAACTTTAACAATAGAATCCACTATATTTATATTTATTATAATAAGTGTTTGAAGAATAATAATGATATATACATTTATAATTGATAAAAGAAAATATTATATGATAGTCTATTCACATATAAAAATTTCTCCCAAAGAGGATCGTATATTTCTTCTTTGCATTGGAAAAATAACAAATTCCATTTTGGTCGATGTATTACAAAATAGTGGTTAAAATATTTAATTAATGCAAGAGTGAAAATCACACAAATAAAAGAGGTGGTGTATCATTTTGGGCAATATATTACAAATCTGTGGTAAAAATAAATTATTATTACTATTATATTATTAATTATTAAAAGGGTGAAAATTCATATAGACAGAGAGGCGGTGGCAACCCCCTTATTCTCAAAATGCCGCAACTTCGGTCACTATCGGGTATGCTTGGTTTATATTTGTAAAATCATTCTTAAAAAAAATTAAAAAAATTTACAAAATTTAAAATTTTGTTTAGTTGTATGTTTTAAGAATAGTTTTTAAATTTTAGATGATTTAATTTTTTTTAATAATTGAATAGATGGATGTGGAAGAAATAAATAATTGAATGATGTGTAAGAGAGGGGAGAGAAAAAATAATTAATTCATGTGTAGTAGTGACAAAAGTAATTTTGAATTTTTTTAAATTTTTTTTTGACCAAACAACCTTTTAAGATTTTTCTGTTAAAAATTGTATTTCTAGATACAAATCAAAAAAGGCTATTCCTTTTCCACATTTTCTCACCACCCCCAATCCCTCTTTCATCATTTTCTGTCACTATAAATCAAAAAATTATTTCTTAGTTTAAAAACACCACATGACTATGTCCTTGACCAATCACAAGTTATTATATTCCCTCACGTTCTATAAAATACCATGCGGTGTTTACATTGTTTTCTTACAGTTGACCCCCAATGCAAAATACACATACCTATCCCTGCTTTGATTTTGTTTTCCTCTAATACTTTTGTTCCTCCTAAAGGTGAAAGTTAATGCTCTATTTAGTTGATTGGTATGAGATAGAGTTAATGGAATAGTTACTCATTAAACTCTTTTATTAAGTTATCATTCTCTTATAATGTTAAATGATAATTTCATTTGTAACATGTTTATTATTATTATTTTAGTTAACCAAATAAAGAAATAAAAATTTTGATATATTTCATTTCAATCTATTTTAATAAGTCAAACACTACTTAAAAATCTTCATCCTTTTACAATTTTTATTAAAAAGAGACTCCATTAATACTCCAATGTCCTTCTTTCCTTTAATGTAAGTATGTTTGTGTCCTTCATTCTCTATTGTATCTTTATTTTTTCTTGGAAAGGTCTTTTTTAATGGGTAAATTACCGATAGGTTTTAATAGTTGTATTTACTTCCATTAAGTTGTATTGAATATAAGTCGAAATAAAATTATTGTTAAAAATAATTTATGTGGCGATTTTTTACATATGTCGTTAAGATTTGATAATTAGTGACTTTTTTGACATGATTTTTATAAATTGTCGCTAAAACCTACAATTAGTAACGTTTTTCTGTGACGAATTTTTCAAATTGTTGTTGAAAGTTGAAAATTAGTGACATTTTTGTGACGATTTTTTTTAAATTGTTACTAAAACTTATAATTAGTAAAAAAAATTGTGACAAAATTTTCAAACTGACGTTGAACATTAATAGTTAATGACTTTTTTTAATAGAATTCGATGAAAAACGTCATTAATTCTCATAGGACCTATTAGATAACAAATCCACTTATTAAGATATACACGTAAGTCTCTCTTTTTTAATACCCACTTGCACATTTATTTATAAATTAAATGGGAGGCAATCCTATTTCTGGGTTAGGCATTCACATTCAAATTTTCATACTACTTTCCTTTTCAAATTATCTTAGTTCATATCTAATAAAAAGTGTATGAAAAATATTTCTGCTTAAAGGGAAGGTAAAATTAATTGTGTGAAAATTAAAAATTAATTTAGAATAGTAACTTGACCGATTAAAAATGCTGCAACAGTTTAAGGTTCGCACCACCCTACTTTGCTCGCCCAATGACCAAATCTTGCCTCTATCGCTATTCATGTTCCTTAATCTTGATCATCCAATATAAAATTATGGATCACACTCTTCTATCATTCACAATACATCTAGGGCATCATGTGATTATACTTAACAACTACCAAATAACTTTTCCTACATTTCTCTACCCTTATCGTTACTCTTTCGCCTTTTTTTTTTTTGCCCTAGTCTCTTTCCATCTTACCCAACAACACAGTCAATCTAAACCCTAGTTGTCAAAATTACACGAATCTAGGCCTTTCCTACCATGACTTCATCCCTTCCATTGTTGCAAAAATTGTTGTGTACAAGTGTTATGCTGTGACAAATGCAATGTAAACACAATGCAAGTAAGAAGTGCGCATAACCCCATATAGTTTGTACTTGCACCACATGAATATGTTATACTTGTACCATACATGTTTTACAGTACAAAGGAGAAAGGGTATTTAGTTATAACAATGAGGGACTACAGAGGTTTGGGTGATTTGTGGTGGTTAGAGTCTAACTCCACTAGATTGTAGGTTAGGTTGGGTGAGAAGGTGTTGGCTACATATTTTGTACAAGCCAATTACAATTCGACGCATGGCAGAATAAAGATAATACAGGAAGACTATTCAAGTCTTTGATCCTGATCGTACACGTGGCAGCTAGTATTGGTTATTACGAGATCTGAGTAGTAGTGGATCGACCAAGAGATGTAAGGTGATGTGGCTTCAACGGTTACTCACATTTAAATTCAAATTTAAGAGGGAAGCCTAACTGCAAGTGATAACATAGTGGCGCTAATTATAAGGCAACATGATCAGCGATCATGGAGGAGCAGTTCAACGGTTAGAAATGCAGTTCGATGGTCATCCTTGAGAAGTATAAATAACAGAGAAGGCCCACAAAAAGACCCCCAGACTCAGATCCAAAAAACCAGTCTCATTATACTTATTTTCCTTTCCAGTTTTACATTTCCTGTACTTTAAATTCCTGCACTGCACTTCGTTCATATGAGTAGTTTAAGTAGATTGTTGCTATAAACCTCTACGAGACTAAGTTTGAATCATTGTAAGTTTTTCATTTTAATGAAATACTTCAGTTGTTCTTCATTTAATTGTTATTTTGCTTAATTCTCCTAAATCAAGCCACCAGTAAAAGTCCTCTTCATTGAGGCTGAAAAAATTAAAACACAATCGTCTAATAATTGGTTGGCAATTAATTTTCTGTAAGGACTGGTTGATCCTTACTGGCACGCTCGCAATTACAATAATAACCTTCGAAAGCCAAAAAAGTCAACATATATTTTTGGCACGCCCAGTGGGACTAATTGAAATGGCTAGACGTAGGAGACAAAGGGAAATTGAACGCTTGGAAGAAGGCATGGAAGGAGAGGTAGAGATACCTAATCCAGAGGATAATGTGATAACACATCCTGTGGGAACTCTTATTTTATCAGAACCTATGGTCGAACAGATCAACACTTCAGACCAAGTACCACATGTTCATAATATTGGACGAGACCAAAGAATTGAACCATCCACTGTTCCATCTACTCAGCCAATAAATCCATGGGGTGGCCTAGTAGATGCCATGGGACAGCAGTTAATGAACACGATGGAAAGGTGGGCAACATCCTTTTTGGATCAAATGAATAACCACCAACCAACAAACGCAAGACACATGGAGGAAGTTTTAATTGTCCCTCAACAAAGATTGGCTAGAGATAAACAGCCTATGCAAGTTAATGGACATTTTAATGGTCAAACTAGTAATCAGAACTATGAAAGACCATCACCTTGGTCTTGGTATGAACCTATTTCGAGGCCTATGGCAGGTCAAAATGCCTCAATACTTAACAGTGAAGCTATGCAAATTGGTGGATCTGGCCCGGTACAAGAAAATGGTATAAGAATGATTCTAAATCCCATGTTCGAAGCCATACCTGGCACGAGAGGGTTCACTAATCCCTTATTCGAATTTATACCCGGGGGGTTAGAAGGTTTTCCTACAAATGGAAAGGACACAACACCTGTTCCAGCACCTTTCGCAGGTCCTTTCACAGGACAGGCTCAAAGGGGTTACCCACACCCCCAACAACAACCTGTACCACAGGGACAACCAGTCCCAAATATAACACCTTATGGACCAAGAGGACCACAGGCACAAGGTTGTCCACCAAATCCTGTGTTTGTCCCTCCAATAGTGATTCAGCAGGCACAAAATATGGTCCCTAGGGACCAAATTGTTTACATTGTTAGAGAGATGTATGGACCGATGACTCGGGGGGTCCAGACTCCTGTATACAGGAAACCATACCCAGAATGGGTAGATAGGGTACATAAATACCCAAGAGGTTTCAGGATACCAGATTTTACCCTTTTTTATGGGAATGGAAACCAATCAACAGTTGAGAATATTGCTAGGTTTGTTGCTCAATGTGGTGAATTTACTAATAATAACTATATGAAGTTAAGGTTATTCCAAATTCCTTGACTAGGGGAGCATTTGTATGGTATATTAACGTTACACCTGGCTCTATCCAAATGTGGCAACAAATGGAAGAGGCATTTCATGCCCAATTCTTTCAATCGGAGCTAGAGGTTTCTATGGCAGCCTTGGCAAGATTGAGTCAAAGGCCTGATGAGAAGGCTAACCAGTTTATTGCCAGATTTAAAAAGGCTTGAAACAAATGTAGGGTCATCCTACCAGAGCCAGAATTCGTGAGATTGGCTCAAAATGGTTTAGAGTTTAGGCTTCGAAAGAAGTTTGACTCAACTGAGTTCAGAGACTTAGTGGAACTGACTTATAAGGTGTCTAGGTACGAAGCATTACTAGAGGAGGAACAAGATCGAAATAATGTATCGTACAAGACATATTATAGAGATCCTAATTATGAGATTGATGCAGCAGAGATTGTGGGGAAAAAACTTGTGATCTATGAAGCATTAATTCATAAGGATACAACAATTGACCAGCAATTTAAAAAGAAAGACCTTCACAGGAAATACTCTTTCGATTTAACTAAGGCAAATAACATTTTTGATCATTTGCTTGCGGCCAACTTCCTTAAGTTACCAAAAGGAGTTAAAATTCCATCTCTAGATGAACTTAAAGGAAAAGTATATTGTAAGTGGCATAATTCTTGGTCTCACTCGACTAAAAACTGTATTGTTTTTCGAGATAGGATTCAAGAACAAATTCGGAAAGGAAGTTTGAAATTCCCAGCCAAAGCAGAAAAGGCTATGGGGATCGACAGTAATCCATTTCCAGAAATTGGAGAGGTGGCAGCCAATGTCATAATGCCAGACTTTCGAAGCTTGTCCTTGAAAAAATTGGGAGAAGTCAATGTGCAGATGCATGTTGACAACCAGACAACTATCAAGAAGGACACTGGAATTCTACCAGCTATTGAACAAGATTTCCCACACCAGAGGGAAGACTTGATGAAGAAGCACTGGATGACGATTCTTTAGAGGCAGCTGTAATGCAAAGGATGTGTTCCAGGTGCAGACTGAGCTACAAATGGTTGAAAGGGCTCCCGATTGATGGGAAGCAGTACTACAGGGATGTGCAGAGACGTCCTAAACCAACCAGTGCTCACAACAAAAGGCCATACTGAACTAGTGTTAGGCAGCAACCATTGATGGTTGAGCCAACAGTTGATAGAATGCATTCTAAAGGCAAGGGGCCTTTATATGAGTCCAGGCCACCTAACTATTACAGAGTGAAGAACAGTCATTCTGAAAAGAGGCTAGAGAGGGGCTCAGTTTGTGGGATCAAAGCCAGAGATTGGCCCTCTAGACCAGTATCACGCAGGACAGAAAGTGGCTACCTTCATAAAAGGTCTGAGTTAGACCCAAAACATGAAGTCAGGGCCAAGCAGTGGCCTTCGTAACCAGCTTCGAAGATGGCATCGAATGAGGAAAGAAGCAGTTCAACAGCTGGGTCAGTAGGTTCATGGGTACCTAGAGTTCCAAACTGGTTTATGATGCAGAAAAACCTAAGGAAGTGTCTACCTAGAGAGATGTTGTTGGAAACCAAGGTAGGATGGTCAAACCTCCTTTAGTGGCTCCAAACAATTGGGTATTTCTTAAACACCCAAAAATAAAGGAACCAGATATGATCCCCGTGATTTCTAGATCACAAAGGAGGAAGATTCAGCGTAGGTACACTCAGTACCAGAAGGACTTGAAAGAAAGTGGAGAGAGTTCTTCATTGGTCCAGACAGAAGGAAAGAAGAATCCAAAGTCAGACCATACTCCAAACCAACTCTACAAGGCAAAACGGTTTGCAGCAGAGAACAGTTGGCCAAAGTTCAATCTGAACTAAAAGCCACAGAGAGGTCTAGTTTAGCAGGATTGGAGAAGGCATTGATGGAGAGTGATAGCAAGACAGAGAGAGAAGTTGGCTTAGGCCAAAAGAAAGAAATGGTTGAGAAAGAAATGTTCGAAGCCTTCATGGCTTAACAAACATTTTTGGTTGAAAAGCCGGTCGTGACAGACCATTCGAAGGATGAAGTGCCAGAAAGCAGCATGGAGGATGCTTCTGGAGTAACTGAACAAGGTGGCCAAGAGGAGAAACAGACACAGTCAGCTATCCAATTTGGCTCAGTGTCAGTGAATATGGTACACATACTACCGCATGAATTCTAAGCTGGAGATGAGAACCAAGAGGGACAAGAAATTGACCCAATTCCAGTCTCTAGTAAAGACTCACAAGTGAGTATGGTGCAGGATGAATCCAGAATGGCTACCCCAATGGAAACTGAATATGAGAGTGAAGAAGAGGTAGGCATTAACCTCTCATATCCTTTTGAGTATCTCTCGAATTCTATGACACAGCATGTCAAGTCTTTGTATATCAAGGCCTTTTTTGATGGGATACAATTGAACCGAGTCTTGGTGGATAATGGGGCAGCGGTGAACTTACTACCAAAATCTTCTTTGAAGAAACTAGGGAAAAAGAATCCCAGGTTAATCCCAACCATTGCTGGTTTCACTGGAGACAGACAGATAGCTCAGGGAATTCTGCCCATCAACCTGAGTGTGGGAACCAGGGACTGCATGACGGCATTCTTCGTGATCAACAGTAATGCTAAGTACAATGATTTACTTGGCAGAGATTGGATCCACACTAACAAATGTGTACCTTCCTCTTTGCATCAGAAAATAATAATGGCCTTAGGCAATAGAGAGATAGAGGAAATTGATGCAAATCCTCAACCTTTCATAGCCTGCGCAGACTTCGCAGAGGCTAAGTTGTATATTGAGGGAGTGACACCACTCAGTATACTGAGGAAACCTGATGGCTCAGCCGAAATGATGACTGATGAGGAGGTAACACACCTGAAGCACTTAGTCCAGGAGAGTGCTGATGAAGAAGTTGTCGTTAAGGATGACAATGATGCCTCGTTATAGGCAAAGAGAGGAAGCACAAGAAGCCAAGTCTTTGGCTCTAATTAAGTTCTCAATATTGGATGTAAAATCAATAGTCCAGAAAGTGTAAGAGCAAGAGAAAGAAGCCATGATAATTGGCTGCAAGTAGGAGCAGCAACAGGCCAGAGTTTTGGGCCTTGATAAATACTGTGCATTGGACATTGAAACAAAAGTCCAGAAAATACAAGAAGAAGAAGCCTTGTGGACAGACTTTGTCTATGAGGAGGAGGGTAAAGATGTTGAATCAAAGAACCTGGGAGTAGAACACAGCAAGGAGATTGCTTCGAAGCCAAAAGGAATCAAAGAAGGAGTTTCAGTAAGTTCTTAGATACAAGACCCCTTAGAAGAAATAAATTTAGGGGAAGGTTCTGTACAACAGCCGATTTATATAAGTGCTTGGTTGAATGCTCTTGACAGGAACCAGTTGTTGGTTATTCTGATGAGATATAAAGATTGTTTTGCATGGTCTTATAATGAACTACCAGGATTGGATAAGTCATTAGTGGAACATAGGCTCTCTATGAAGCCTAATTTCAAGCCATACAAGCAAAAATCAAGAAAAATGAGTCCAGAAGTGATTCAGAAAGTTAAGGAGAAAATTCTTAGACTACTCAAGGCAGGCTTTATTAGGACAGCCAGGTATGTTGAATGGCTATCTAATATTGTGCATGTAGTTAAGAAGAATGGTAAAATGAGGGTATGCATTGATTTCAGAAACTTAAATCTAGCAACTCCAAAAGATGAGTATCTTATGCCTATAGTAGATTTGTTGGTAGACAGTTCAGTAGGGCATCAAACTTTATCAATGATGGATGGGCACTCTGGTTATAACCAAATCTGCATTGCAGAGGAGGATGTTCACAAAACAGCATTCAGATGTCCTGGGAATATTGGCACTTTCGAATGGGTTAAAATGCCATTTGGTCTGAAGAATGCTGGGGCTACATATCAAAGGGCTATGAACATTATCTTTCACGACCTCATTGGAGGGTATTTAGAGTGTTATATTGATGATATTATAGTTAAATCCCAATCCATGGAGGAGCATCTGTTTCACTTAGAAGCAACTTTCGAAAGAATGAGAAAGTTCAAGTTGAAACTCAATCCTCTTAAGTGTGCTTTTGGCGTATCATCTGGAAATTTCTTGGGCTATGTAGTACACAAGAAAGGAATACAGATTGACCAGAATAAAGCCAAAGCCATCATTGAAGCCAGACTTCCATCAAGTAAGAAGGAATTACAAAAGTTCCTTGGACAGGTTAATTTTCTTCGAAGATTCATTTCTAACACTGCAGGGAAAACAAAAGTATTTTCTTCCTTGTTAAGGTTAAGAGATGAAGAGGAATTTGTGTGGACAGCAGAGCATCAAATTGCTTTCGAAGGAATCAAAGCCTACTTGGCCAACCCTCCAGTGCTAATGCCACTAAAGGGTGAGAAGCCCTTGAAGTTATACATAGCTGGAGTAGAGGATTCATTGGGAGCTTTCTTAGCCCAAGACAATGAAGAAGGCAAGGAGCAAGCTGTTTATTACCTTAGTAGGTTTTTAAATTCTTATGAATGTAAATACTCAGTTGTAGAAAAGCTGTGCCTTACATTATATTTTGCTGCAATGAAATTAAGATACTATCTTTTACCTTTCAACTGTCTTGGTAATTGTAACCACAGATTTGGTTAAGTATATGTTATCTAGACCTATATTGAGGGGAAGAATTGGCAAATGGATACTACCCTTATCAGAATTTCATTTAGAATATGTTTCCCAAAAGGCAGTAAAAGGACAAGTTTTAGCTAATTTTTTGGTAGACCATCCATCTCAAACAGAAAGCCAAGAGATAATGAAACTTGGTATGGCTAGTGTTGAGCCATGGCAAATGTAGTTCGATGAATCAAAAGCCAATGGCCTAACTGGAATTGGCATAGTGATTAAGTCACCACAAGGAGTAGAAACCACACATGGTTTCAAAGTGGATGAAATTATTTGTTCTAATAATCAAGCTGAGTATGAAGCCTTAATAGTGGGACTGGAAATTCTTATTGGATTACAAGTTCATGCAGTTGACATATTTGGAGATTCTCGAATGGTGGTTAACCAAGTAAAAGGAATTTTCAAATGTCAAAGTATAAGCATGTTGCCATACTATGTTGTTGCATTACATCTGCTTTCTCAATTTCAAATAGCAAATGTAACTCATATCCCAAGATTTTTAAATAATAGAGCTAATGATGTGGCTCAGAAAGTTTCGAATTTTAAGAGAAGGGATAATGCTCAAAGGGACATAAGCCAAACAACATATCAGAAATTAATACCACCCTTAAATAAAAGGAATATGGTCTTGGAAGTCAATCATAATGACTTACAAGAACAAGATTGGAGGCATCCAATAATGCAATATCTGGCTGGCCCATCTTTGAAGGCCAGTAGAAAAATTGAATTACAATCCATGCAATACATTATATATGGTAATGCTCTCTACAAAAGGGGGGGGGGAGATGGTCTATTGTTGGAATGTTTAGGCCCAAAAGAAGCATTGACAGCTATGGTTGAGGTTCGTGAAGGCATTTGTGGTGCTCATTAGCCTAGTGTGAAGATGAAATAGTTGATTCGAAGACATTCATACTGTTGGCCAACTATCCTTAAAGACTACATAGAATATGCAAGAGGTTGTCAGGCATGTCAAAAGCATGGTACAATAAGGCATGTGCCCATAACAGACTTGCATGCAGTAGTGAAGCCTTGGCCATTTAGAGGATGGGCCATGGACATGATGGGGAAAATACACCCACCTTCTTCGAAGCATCATTGTTTCATTTTGGTGGCCACTGATTACTTCACTAAGTGGGTCGAAGCTAAGCCATACAAAACTGTAGACCAAACTGACGTCACTGGATTTATTAAGGATTTAGTCCATAGATTTGGTATCCTACAGACTATAACTGTTGATAATGGGACGGTATTCGATGGGAAAATGGTGAAGTCTTTTATGGTAGAATTTGGAATTAGCCTTGTTAATTCCACCCCCTATTATGCACAAGCTAATGGTCAAGCTGAATCATCCAATAAATCCTTGAAAAAAGTAATACAAAAGGTTGTGAAAGACAATCCTAGGGATTGACATAACTTATTGTTGGATGTATTGTGGGCTTATAGAACTTTCCCAAGGTCAAACACATGAGTCACTTCTTATGCCTTAGTATATGGGCATGATGCAGTGTTACCTGTGGAAATTAATGTTAAGTCCTTGAGGGTAAGATGCCAAGACCAGTTAGATCTTGAGCAATACCATCAGAGTATGTGCTTGGAATTAGAAAGCATAAATGAGTCTAGAATTCTGACATTAAATAGCATTCTTTTTCAAAAAAAGAAAGCAGTCAAAAACTATAATAAAAAAGTCAAATACATTGGCTTTGATAAAGGTGATTTGGTATGGAAGACAATACTCCCAATAGGGATTAAAAGCCATAAGTTTGGCAAATGGTCACCTAATTGGGAAGGACCATATCAAATTCATAGAGTCCTGTCTTTTGGAGCATACCATTTGAGAAATTTAAATGGATATATACATCCCAAAAAGATTAATGGCAGATATTTGAAGCCTTATTTTCCAACCATTTGGGAAACACAAGGAATAAAGTAAACATTAAGTATAAGAACACGAGAATACTCAAATGATAAATAAGAATTTGTTCTTCATAAAGAGTTGAATACATTCTGCCATAAATTGGCCCAGAAATCATTACAATGTCTCAGTTGTTCTTTTACAATGGATGTTCTATTCTTAAAAGATGAGAACAACTGGATGGCTGTGGTTATTTCCTACTTTCGGTCAGCCAGTCCTTGGTTGGTGATCTGCAGTTTGGTGTCAGTTCGGATTAAGACCTGGTTCACTACAGATAGCTCCTCCTCAAGTTGAGCTTTCCTCTCCAGTAGTTGAGTTCGAAAATGGGAGACAGAAGAATGTTGTTTCTTTAATTCTGATACCTCAGTATGCACTGTGGAAACAAAGCTCTGATCTTCAACCAATTTCTCCTCTGCAGCCTTGGCAGCATGGCAAATGTTGATATAGAAGTCAATAGTGGCTGTTGCCTGAGATAAATGACTTGAGACAGTCATGCCAGATTGCTCAACAATCTTGCAGCACTGAAGGAAACCATTTCTTATTATAGGTCTTTCTAAGGCCTCGAAGGGAATCCTCGAAAAGGATGTCAATAGCTCCAGGCAGTTATCCAAGTCTATCAGAGGTGAAGAAGGCTTACTACTGGAGGAAGAGCTCTAAAAAATTTCTAGTAAAGAATCAGCCAAAACTAACGGCTTAGTCTCATCACTAACCATTGGAGAGGTAGAAGACAGGTCGAAGAGACTAGCTAGTCTTGCTTCAAAAATGTTTACCTTATCTGTGGACACGAAGGGGGCAGAAAGGGCTTTGGTGGAAGGCACAAAGGACTGCATAGAGATAGGAGAAATGGGTGGAGCATCTTCAGCAGTCTCTATGGTTCTAGCCACCAATAAATCAAGGGAAGAAGGGCTGGAACTAGGCAAAAGTAATAAACTACGAGTTGGAAAGCTGTCAGCACCCTCTTTAGGAGAATCAGCTACCATCGAAAAGAAGGTAATAGCTAGAACTTCCTTAGGAGGAGAAGGAAAAGCAAGGCTCGAAAGAGAATTAAATTGAGATAGGTCAAAAGATAAGTAAGGAAGATATGGAGTTAAGCCAAAAGAAAGTGATGCAGGAATACTTGGCCTTAGGAAGGGTATAGAAAATATAGGGCTTGGAAGTGGCAGAATTATTTAAATGTTCTCCACATCTTGAGTTTGTTCCACTTCAACTGAAACTGAGGTAGTCCTTATTGGAAGAACAAGCTTAGTAGTTATTGCTGCAAAAGAATAAGTACAAAGTAATGTCAAGCCTCAGTACCTAAAATCTGGCAAGGGAAAAACAGTAGAGGCTTAAAAGAAGTTACTTGTTTCAAAAGTGATAACAACAATAGGAGAGCTACGAAGGGAATAATGCTCAGCAATATATTGCCTTATTGCAGTTTCCCTTTGGATTGCATCAGCAGAAGCAGCTTCATCTCTTAAGAATTGCTGCTACTATCTCTTCTCAGCTCTCTCAAAAATAATTATGGCCTTAGAATGTTCCTGCTCCACTGCCTTGGCAGCTGCCTCATGAAAAAGGTCTTCGACCAAATCAAAAGGGGAGACAGTCATCTTCCTTTTCTTTGTTCTCTGTATTGGTGCTGCATGTTCCTTCTCAATTTCTCTTTCTTCAATCTGGGATTCAGATTCCTCAAAAGTGAGTTCCTCTGCTACTACTCTGGCAGTTGTCTCATGAGTAAGATCTTGAGCCAAATTAGAAGAAGAGATAATTACTCTCTTTCTTCTTTGTAAGAGTGTCTCTTGCTCTTGAGCTTCTTCTTCTTTTTCTTCTTCTGCCAATTGAACTTCATGTGCTTTCTTGACAGGATCAGGTAAGAGTTTCCTTTTCTTCTTTTGCTATTTGCTCCTGAGGAGATGTAAAGCTTGGGTTTTTTGAGGAGAATCTCATTGTGAAGCACCCGCACCACCTTTACAAAGAAGAACAAAGGATAAGGCTAAGAAGCATTATAAAAAAAAAGACAAAATGAGAAGAAACAAGGGTATCTACCTTTCTTAGAAGCAGCCCGAGTAACTCTAGGAGGAGTGGAAGCAGCAGGAGTAGACTGTGTGGTGGTGGGAATAGGAATTGAAGTGGTAAGAGCAGTGGAAGAAATGGCAACTCCAGCTCCTTTGGGTTTGGATTGGGGCACATCTAGCACCATTAATAAGTCTTGAGGAGTAATGGCCAAGTATACTTCCATGTTGGTCACCCACCAGTTTTGGTACCTCTTCAATGGGTTACCTTGAGGGATGAAAGGGATGTATTCAAAATCGATCAAGTCCTATATAAACTTAGAAGTTGCCTCTTCTAGTCTGGACCTTCGAACCTTTAAATCCATGCTAGTAAGACTCAGATTGGTGTTACTGTAGAGAGGTATTGGGACCCCTTGTGAGAAGCCAAATTGTCTAGCAAATTCAGCAGGACAATAAGGCTCAACAATGCATTTGTAGGCTCTGAGGTTTATAGTCCCAATAAATAGCTCTCTGGGGATCAGAATAGAAGCCCATATATCTTTATGAGGAGGTGAAGCACAAAGCCTATCACTTAGAAAATTCTTTAACCAAGATGGGCCAATAGTAATGGGTTCGAAGGGACGAAAGCTGTAAGAATGAAGGGAAACTGGAAGTTGCTGGAAGAAAGAGAAGTAAAAAGCAAAGGTAGAAGGATAAAGTGAAGCATTGGCCAGCCTCATGCCATGAGTAGGAGGGTTTGGCTCAAAAAATTTAAGGCATTTAGACTGTAGCTCAGCAAGATAAGCAAAAAGCCAAAGCTGAAGTATCCAAAATGGACCTCGTTGATTGGTATCTAAGGGTTTCTCATAGAAAAGAGAACAAGCTCTATATACATGACCTAGAACATATGGGGCTAAGGCCACCTTTTTCTGTAGGACAAGAGCTTTGGTAAGAGGGGCAAATTCAGGCATAATTCTTTGAGAAGAAGTGCAAAAAAAAAAAAAATTTGCAAAGCCAATATAATATGAAAGAAAAGCATTCCCTATCAGTTATAGGGCCCTCCCTTTTATTCCCGGCCTTGACAAAGTCACTGTAGGATGAGTTAAGGAAGGGTAGGGAAAAGGGGATTGGTGAGTCAGGATAATCTGGTCCAATGATGGCACCAATGGGAGACAATCATAGTAGATGACAAATATCAAGAACAGTAGGGGCCATCATCTCACATCTGAATTGAAAAAAATTAAAAACAGAATTCCAGAAGCAAAGGGCAGCAGGAATTAGGAAAGAGTCCTCTGAGATGGGAAACCTGGATAGTCGAAGGGCATCGAGAAGGCAGAGCTCTTGAAGGTCCAAAGTCCTAGCACGAACAACCCGATCGTACTATTCTTGCCACTTCGGTCTCACCGTGGGCCAGCATCAGTGGGGACGATTCATCTTCCAGGTACCCCAGTCAAGACCACCTTCGTAAAGAAGACAGTGGTCTTCTAGACGTGGATATAACACTGGAAGCTCAGTAATAATCTCCTTGAAGATGGGCCCAAGTACATAGTCCTGTTGCTCATGACGTCGAGGGATGAAGATGCGTCCATCGATGGCGCTTTTCTCATCGGCCTTGTACTTTTCACATTCTACCTCAATGATCCTTTCTAGGGTTACAGACGGGCTCTCGCGCTCTACAACTGGTACTTTCAATGAAGAAGAAGCCATTGATTGAAAGCTTTCTCAAAGGATGAAGTTGGGAAAGGGAGTAGAGAGTCAGTAGCGATAAAGGGTTTGTGTGTTAGACAAGCGAGTGATTTCAAAACACGAAATAAACGGGTTTTAACAAAACTTTTGTGTCTGAAAAATGTATCGCGTAATTCGTTAAGTATTAAAAGTACAGATACGAAGAGCTTCCTTTAATATTGATACTTTTGGAGGAAAAAATACACCCCGATGTTGAGGCCAGCTTCGAAGTATAGTATTTGGCTTCGAAACCAGATTTTGTCGCCAAAAGTCAAATAATAAACGGCTTCAAAACTGAGAAGCCGGCTTCGAAGTACATTTCATACCTATGAATGTAAGAATGCTCAAGTATTTGTTTATTTTAAAGGGATTAAAGACCTGTTTTAGGTTTCTCAATGAAAGTAATGTCCTTCGAAGCAAAACTTGAGATCTCTTAAGGATAGGAATTGGTGTTTGAAACATCAAGACCAATAGTTGGTTTATATATATATATATAAAAGATTGTCTTTTCAGACTAAAACAGTGTAGCCCTCAAAAGGAGCTTCCATATTTTTGAAAGTATGGACTGTTGTTCAAAGCAAAATGGTCAATTTAAAACAGATTGATCATACTAAATCATGACCATATATTGGTTATTATTGAAACAATTAAATCCAGATTCGAAGGATAAGATTGTGCAATTCGAAGCCCTAAATTTGCTTTTAAAGACAAACGGAGACAAGACCAAACAATGCCAAACAAATAAAAAAGTCTTAGTTGTATTAAAGCTAAAGCAAAAGCAATTACATCGAATGGTCCTTTTTGGGTACAAATTCAAGTTCATAAAAGTAAGGAATAGAATAAATAACAAGATCATGAAATTTGGTCTAACTATGATCAATGAATTTTTGTTATTTCTTTATTCTATCCTCTATTTCTTCTAGAATTGGCTGCATAAGTTGATGTGCTCTCACTTCATAAAAGAGCTCTTCAGTCTTTATTTCGAATGCTGTTTCTCTCAATTCTTGTTCCAACTCGTCTATATCCAAGTCATCCCAGTACGCAGAGTCTTTATTCTTGAAGTTATTGAATTCTTCAATGAAGTTCTCTGCTTCGTACTGGGCATAAATTCAAAGGGCGGAGAGTTGGTCCAAAGATTGAGTGGTGGCCACAGAAGTTCCATGCCAGTGAAGAAGCAGCGAAAGTTGGTCCAAAAACATATGAAGTTCTGCTTGGGCGAGGGGGTTAAGAACGTGACCCCGAGTCAGAATATCATAAGCCCATCGAAGGTTCTTGAGAGGAACATCGTCCTCAAGAACATTGAAAGGCAAATGAGAGAAGGCCGCAAGCAGAAATTGGGCTTGTTTCCGCTTAGCTGGAGTAGGGGAAGGTGGAGGTTTGTAAGGAGAAAAGACCTTATTCGCAGAGAGGGCAAGCCTCAGTCTCTCTGTTCAGTAAGGATTTGGTAGAGGAGGGGAGGTATGGGAGCTTCCATATCGGGAGAAGGAGCAAAGACAGAAAGAACAAGGGCATTAATATAATCGAGCCAGTCAGAAGAGCAAAGCTTTGCTTTCTGAGCTAAGAACGATGGATCGTACCCTTGTGCCTCTTCTGGGCGTCGGGCAGCGTGCACTATCTTTGTAGGCATGGAGGATGTGCACCATACTACAAGCAGATTCTCCTCCAAACTGCGTCGTCGGTCGATGGGCACGTAAGGATAAACCACCGAGCTTCGCGCATAGGAAGGAAACTCTAAAGGATCAGTGAACTCGACAAAATGATGGTTAATTCGCTCCCTCAAATCATAGGCCTCAGGTTTCGACCAGCTTGCCCAGTTAGAAGCCCTAGAGGAAGAAGAAGCCACATCCCATATAGAGGGTTATGAAGAAGAACTTCCCATGTCCATATTTGCGACTTTCTGAATCAAAGGATTAAAAGCAGTTTGTTCGTAGTCCAAGGGTGAGTCAGAAGAAGAACTTCCCATATCCATATTTGTAAGTTTTTGAATCAAAGGATTAAGGGCAATGTGTTCGTAGTCCAAGGGTTGATAATTTACAAAAGCATCTATGACCTGAATATAGAAAGGTGGTTAAAGGTGGCTAATTAATGCATGGAGGTTCTTTCGAGGAGAAACAACATCATCAGATGACTTTTTATGTGCTCGATCAATGGAGACGAAAATCGATTCGGCCATAAAAAAATATATCAGTCTGTTCGAATACTAAGGTGGTGGGAGTATTCAAAAGATTGAAGGAGAGTTTAATGCAGATGATGAATGGCAGTTGCATTTCTGGAAGAATGCAAAACCCATGCACGTTCTAAGACGTGGATAAAAGACCTAGATCCACTAATATCACCAAGTATTGGGTATATTAGTGCGGGGGGTAATGTTGGCTACATATTTTGTACAAGCCAATTACAATTCGATGCGTGGCAGAATATGGGTAATACAGGAAGACTATTCAAGTCTTCGATCCTGATCGTACAGGTGGCAGTTAGTATTGGTTATTACGAGATCTGAGTAGTAGTGGATCGACCAAGAGATGTAAGGTGATGTGGTTTCAACGGTTACTCTCATTTAAATTCAAATTTAAGAGGGAAGCCTAACTGCAAGTGATAACATAGTGACGCTAATTATAAGGCAACGTGATCAGCGATCATGGAGGAGCAGTTCGACGGGTAGAAATGCAGTTCGATGGTCATCCTTGAGAAGTATAAATAGCAGAGAAGGCCCACAAAAAGGCCCCCAGACTCAGATATAAAAAACCAGTCTTATTATACTTATTTTCCTTTCTAGTTTTACATTTCTAGTCTGACATTTCTTGTACTTTAAATTCCTGCACTGCACTTCGTTCATAGGAGTAGTTTCAAGTAGATTGTTGCTGTAAACCTCTACGAGGCTAAGTTTGGATCATTGTAAGTTTTTCATTTTAATGAAATACTTCAGTTGTTCTTCATTTAATTGTTATTTTGTTTAATTCTCCTAAATTAAACCACCAGTAAAAGTCCTCTTCATTGAGGCTGAAAGAACTTAAACACAATCGTCTGATAATTGGTTGGGAATTAATTTTCTATAAGGACTGATTGATCCTTGCTGGCACGCTCACAATTACAATAATAACTTTCGAAAGCCAAAAAAACCAACAGAAGGGAAAGGGTTGGAATAGTGGATGAGGAGGGCAAGGAAATTATACATACTAATTGAAATATTTAAAAATTTACATATGCAAAATAAATTTAAAATTCATGAGATAGATAAATTTTGAAGATTTGATAACATTTTATACTGATTTTTATTTTATTTTCTTACAATTGATAAGTGGAAATAAGAAATACATTATTAAAGGGAAAGATCCAAGAATCAATTCCAAACATTAACACAAAGGGTAATTCAATTCAATCTACAGGCCAACCTCCAATATAGGAGTTTTTTAAAGTAAATTATCAATATGTCTTAATAGTGGGATTTAATTTTTAACAAATCCTATTAAAAATAAGTTTTAGTAAAATCGTCGCTAAAAATAAATTTTTGTGATAATTTTTTCCATATATCATTAAAAATTGACAGTTAGTGACTTTTTTTGTCACAATTTTATAAATCGTCACTAAAACTCATAATTGGTGACGTTTTTCTATGATTTTTTTTCAAATTATTACTGACAATTGAAAATTAGTAACATTTTTTTTTATAAAAAATTTTTCAAACTATTACTGAAAATTTATAATTAATGACATTTTTTAATAGTATTTAATAAAAAATATTATTAATTATCATAAGACATATTAAGACCTATACATAAATCGCCCAATTTTTTATTTATTTACCTTTATTTTGGGAATCTGGATCCTCGGCCGCCCTACCCGGCGGCCCTACCCGGCAGCCCCCAAAACGACGTCGTTTTGGGGGGTTTTTTTTTTTTTTTTTTTTTTCTTTTCTTCTTCTTCTTTCTCGTTTTCTCTCTCTTCGAACGGAAATCAGAGGGAGGGGAGGGGAGAGGGAGAAGAGGGAGGAAGGAGGAGGAAGGAGGCTGCGCAGCCGTCCGATCGTCGTCTCGCCTCGCCGGCCGTCGCAGCCGTCCGATCGTCGTCTCGCCTCGCCATCGAAGCTCGTCGCAGCTCGTCGCCGGCAGTCGCATCTCGTCGTCTCCTCCTCCTCCTCCTCCCCCACTGGTTATGGCCCCCTCCAGTCCCTGCCTCCTCCTCCCTCCCCCTCCCTCCTCCTCCCTCCCTCTTCCTCCGTCTTCTCCCTCCTTCCTCCCTCTCTTCCTCTGCGTTTTTTTTTTTTTGAAAATTTGTCCCCAAAACGACGTCATTTTGGGTTTGGCTGCTGGGTTTGGCTGCTGGGTAGGGCGGCCGTGAATCCGCGCTCTTATTTTGGAGGTAGGTCTCCCAACAATTTAAGGCCGGCCCAAAACCGCAGCTGGTCCAATTTCCAAACTCACCCACCAGCGTCCAGACACCCACTCCATTCCCAAAAAGCTTCTTCATCTCCTTCATCTTCCTGCTTGATCGCTCGTCCTCTGTGAATTCCCTATAAATTCTATATCTATTCTCTATCAATTAGTACCCAAAAATGGCTTTGAGGAATAGGAAATTTTGTCAGGGTACGATAATGGAAGGGTTAATCGGGTGGTCTCGATTCTACAGTTCGAATTCGAAGGTGGACTTGAAGAAACTGAGACCAATGATTCTGAAGAGGATTGAGAATAGGTCAAAGGACTACCCAGTGAAAGCCATGGTCCCTGTTGCGCAAGATGTCCTCAAGGCCAGAGCTCTCCTCATCCAAGGCGTCTCCACTCTCCTCCAACTCATCCCCGTCTTGTCCTGCAAGTACTCTCTCTCTCTTCCTCTCTCTCTCTATATATATATATATATATATACATCAATTGAGATGTGGGTTTGCTTAAAATTGTGGTGAAGTTAGGAGTTTCCTTGTTACTTGGAATTTTACATTGATTTTGTTTTTGGGTTTAGGTTTATGTCTATGTATGATTTGATTTTGATATGTATTGCTTTTATTACTGATCCATGTTCTGACTGCAAAATTGTTGGAAATTCAAGTTGGTTAGATTTGATTTGGATAAAATGTTGCTTGGTCATTAACAATCTCAGGCTTTACTAATAAGTTTTAAGTGCTGAGCTCTGAGAAATTTGTGAACTGAAATTGTAAGAAGATTTGGGCTGTCTCTTATGGAGATAGGTTAGTCAAAAGACTGAAGTTAACCCACAAAACTACGCCAGAAGAAGATTCACATTTATCAAATCCGAATGAGGATTGATTGAGGAAGTCTATGAGATTATCAACTTAAATTTTCTACGAAACCTGAAATTTGAAAATATTGCTGATGTTTTAGGGAATTATTGGAGATGCTGCTGTTTCCATGGAATTTGATCTCAGATGCTTAACAGTTGTAAGTGGTTTAGCACCTACTCCATCGTAATTGGGATGACAAAAAGGTCTTTTTATTGCCTTTATCTTCTAGTGTGGAGGAAGGAATTATGTGCTCTTTTGGGTGGAAGATTAAATTTGATCTCATATGTACACCGATACACAATGATAGTTGGACATAGCTTTGCTAGGTTTACTAACATGTTTGGGCGCTAAAAAGTAACAACAAAATTATGGACAATTATGTCTGTAAACATCATGATTTGCCACTAATGCTTTCATTTACCAATATATTGTTGCAGAGTTTTGTTATTAAGTCACAAATTAAGGCATTATACTGTCACTGTAGCATATGTTTCACTTATTGCATTCTACTTGACTACGGTGCTACTCTATGCCTGACACTTTATTTCATACCTACGAGATTTGTGCATGTAGGAGCTTGCATTCATACATTTTTGCACTTGTGAGTTTTTATGAACTTGATCCATTTTTGTTTAACCTTACTTTTAACTCAACATAGTTTTGTCCAAATTGTTTGGTGTGTGTCATATACCTGCATGCCAAAATGGTGGAAAAGAGCACAGCAGCAGGACCTTTGGTCATGTTATAACCAGCAAGTCTGATTTTGGTCTAGTTCCATGTTCAACTTTTAGGTTCGATGAAACTTTCACATATTTACTTTGCATTATCTATCTGTTTGGAATATAGAACCATGTTCTTGGATGGCGATCTTATCCAATTTGGATTTCGTTCTTTGCAGATTTTGTCCAGAAGTATATATTGGTGAGCAAGGCCATCTAATTCGGACTTGCTGTGGTTACAGGCGTCACGCCAAGCACCACATTCATGAATGGATCAACGGGAGACTGAGTGACATTCTTGTCCCTGTAGAAACTTTTCACCTAGATAAAATGTTCCAAGGTGTAATTAGACACAACCAAAGATTTGATTTTGATCGTGTCCCCGCAGTTCTTGAGCTTTGCTGGCAGGCAGGGGCTGATCCATATGATGACAGTCTAAACCCTAGTTGGAATTTGGAGAGTGTTGGAGGTGGAGCCACTGGTGCTGAATATTTGTCTCCAGATGATCTTAGATTGGTAGCCATTGGAACTTTGAAGGCCTGGGAGCTGGTTAGGTCTGGGGTGCAAAAGCTATTGATGGTTTATCCGGCAAAGGTTTGTAAGTACTGCGGTGAAGTTCATGTGGGGCCATCTGGACACAAAGCTCGGCTTTGTGGGGTGTTTAAGTTTGAGAGTTGGCGTGGGACCCACGTTTGGAAGAAGGCAGAGGTGGATGATTTGGTCCCTCCGAAGATCGTATGGTACAGACGGCCTCAAGATCCTCCAGTTCTTCTGGATGAAGGACGAGAGTTTTATGGGCATGCCCCGGCAGTGTTGGATCTGTGTGTAAAGGCTGGTGCTGTTGCGCCATCCAAATATTTCTGTATGATGAAAGTGCAAGGTTTAACAGCACCTGTTTTGAGTTAAACCTGGATGCTTTAGTATTGTTTTTGTCAGCGAGGTTGGTTTCGTGATACTCAGCACAAAATGAGGAGACCTCACAATTTCTCCTTCAAACTGGAGCTCGCTCAACTCACTTTTTCACAAGGCTGAAAGGTGTTCTGGTACATCTCAGTACGCGATGCACTATCTTTGCATTTAATTAGAAAATATAATCGTACATGTTGATCTTTATTGTATTGTTTTTTCTTTTTTAACAATAACACTAAATTGAGTTCACAATTTTTACTTTGTATACATGTATTTTAATTGTCTCTGGTCTGGGCCATTGTTCTGTTTCTGTGAGACGGAATTTATTGTGCTGATCTTTCTCCCAGATATTGAATTATTTAATAAATCTGAGGATGTTGTTCACAATGGTTATTTATTTATTTATTTATTTTCACAATGGTTATTTGTTCACAATGGTTATTGACATTCAGATTGGAAGATTGTTATTTATGGGCTGTAACAGAAAACAAAAACAGAGCAAATGCAAACAAGCATGTATGAATTGAAATTCATAGTTTATTTACTTTGTACATATTGATGTTGCATAGTTTATTCTTTGCATATCAATGTGCTTCAGTGAACATGCCATGTTAAAGCAGACACTACGACAAGTAAATATAAAATTAACAGCTCTCGATCTTCTCATTAAATCAACATATTTGGATAGAGGATATTCATCCTTCATTTCCACATCCAAGTGCCAGCGTGCCATGTCTTCCTTATCAAATTTCCAGCATTCTTCAATTTTTTGCTTCAGCTCAAAAAATCTTTAAAGTTCTAGTTCATTTCCAAGTGCCGCTGTAGAAACTGAAATGTCAAGTTTGTGATCGATAGGCAAGACAGTGAGATTGACTGTTACAATATCTTTGAAACCGTAATGATTGATTCTAGTGGACTCTTCAGTTTCGATGCCCTAAACCTTATAGTTTTGCCTAGCTACTTCAACCTCCATGTAGTCCTCAATCTTTTGTTTGAGTTCAAGAAAGGTTTTGGATGTAGGGAGTGAAATGATTGGCTTCACCTCTGCGCCTAAAATCACAAATGTCACTCCAGCCATGGCAATTTTTGTCGAAATCCCAAATTGTCAATTATTTTTTCAAGTAATTGAATTTGCGAAAGTTTTTAAAATATTGTTTGTTGTAAAGGAAGATTTCATGTTCAAAGGGTTTCATAAAGGGTGTGGCTTCTCTCCAGTGTACAGTAGACTGGAGCGTATTGTTGGGTCTGTGGGGTCCACTGGAAGTTCCGTTTTGATGATCCGAATCGTTGAATATGAAGAACTCATTGAGGACTTCATGCCTGCAAAAAATTATGTTGATCCGATATCAGAAGTCCTTTGATTGGAACACATTTTTGTCAATGATAAATATGATTTTTAAAATAAATTGTTAACAAAAATATGTTGTGATCAAGTGGTTACTGATATCCAATTAGTGTAATTTTTTGTAGGCATGAAGTACTCGACGAGCTTTACACGTTGAATAGTTCAGATTATAGAAACGGGACCCGTGATGGACCCCACAGACCCAACAGTATGCTCCAATATACACAATGGATTGGAGAGAAGTCTCTTCTTTTTGTAAATTGCATAGTTTATGTCACTTATCTTTAAATTTCATGCATGCAAATCTTTGTTTTTAGCAAAATGACCAAACAGTCCTTCCCTCCCATCTTTTGGCTGCCCATGATTAACCCGACTTAATTACCACAGCCAAATTAATCACCTTAATTTTCTTAAATCTACTGACCAATTCAACTTATAAATGTAATCAAATGCTCAATTCTGTCTTACACTCGTGCCTATACACCATTTCATGCGTATACTACAAACTAACAAGCAAAAATGCAGCCTACATGACCACCTTTCATATCATTCGTGATATTCTTTCTCTATCTCTCTCTCTCTCTCTCCCTCTCTCAATATGAAATTGAGTGACAAACATTAGCTATTGTGTGGAAAATATGAGGGTGGTAGTAGAGATAATGACAGGAACACTCTTCTACATTCAAGTGAGCGATAATGCCACGGTTGCAGACCTAAAGAGAGGGATCGTAGCCCAGGAAAGGCTCCCTCATGATCGACTCATCCTCATCCTTGGCAACAATCTGAGCCATTTGATGAATGAAAACGAGCTCTCTCTCGTGGATTATGGTGTTTGAGATGGCTCTCATGTCTGTCTTTTTATTGATCCTCTCAACGATGGCTCTTCAAATGACTCTCTTTTAACTTCCCTAGATTCAAATATGTATTAGATGAATCCCCTCATTGAAGAAAGCAAACTGAATGGAAACAACATTGGCTGGTTTTATTAGAATAATTTTTTCTTTCTTTTAATTTTTTCCCCCTTTGTCATAAAGATCTTTGATTAGATGTTTCAATTAGAAAATGCTACGAGAAATTTCATCATGTTTCAGCTTGACCTGGTTCTTGCATTTGCCATTAACAAAAAAAAAAACATCCTTAAGAAAATTGAATATTTGGAAAATATTTATGTTCTTAAGAGCAAAATCACTTAAAATCCGAATTTATAGTATTCTGGGATTTCTATCAGATATAAGTTCGAGATTGCCTCTGATAATGTCCCTTATTTTCTTGCAACCAATTTCCATCAAATGAAATTAAATCATTTCTTAACACACCCTCTATATTCTTGTGTGCCCATTTTTTTTTTTTGTTATTGCTAGGGATGCAATTACACATTTATAATCTTAATATTTCTCTACTAAGCTAGTCCGTATGTATTATTCTTTATATTAACTTCTACTAATTAAAATCGAGCCAAGACAATTCATTTGGTTATAGTTATTTAAAAACCAACAATTTCGGCATCTCAATATCCACCTCGACTCACAGTCCCTTTAAATACGTAGAGGCAATCGCCATCCTCAACACCATGCCAACGGAGGCTACAGTTGTCCCTCATAATCCTTTGTTTGTGAATAAATATATAATCATCCATCGGAAGTATCTTCCTCATCAGCAGTAATTCCCTCAAATCATTAATAGTACTCGAATCCTTCATTTCCAAAGGAATGCTAGCTGCATTAAGCAAACTAGACGAAGTTTGGACCACCAGGCTCAACTTTCTCGAAGGAGGGTCTGCTACTAACCGACTCATGGTTTTAAGAAACACGATGATTTCAGAAAATTCACAAATTCCATACTCACTCAAATTACGAAAATCTTCCTCCATCTCTATCCCGGAAAAGAACAGAGTCATTCTTTTGATAGGGGTCCCATCGATTATATGGATTTTTTCTTTCAAACTCCGAACTGTCTCTGTTGTGTCAACCTCAACATTAATCTTTCTCGATGAAAATTTAACAACAATTTGGATTTTGCTACTATGTTCCAAAGAAGGTTGAGTGTGTTGTATAGTGAGATCAATTTTTGTACCTTCGGTGACAATTGGATAGTCTTCCAAATCAAGTCCATCAACCAATTCCCACCCAGAGACAGTGAGAGCTTGTGAGGCCACTGGGACTCCCAAGAGCTGCTCTACTTTCTGTTTGATTTGAAGAATGGTTTCTTGGGGACTCACTTCAATGTTAAATTCACATGTTAGTGTTAGAATGGTGATCCTCATTGTGTTTTTAGTGTTGTGTGATATCAGTTTGTACTTGGGACTTTCAAGGACTTCTCAGGACATTAGCTTTGAGGGAAAAAAGACTCATGTTACCAAAGGCTTGTAATGTGATTTTGGAAAGCTGTTGGTATTGTACTTTTCAGTTTGGGTGAAGTTTAGAATAAAATAATCATGTTGGATGAATGAGTATCACTATATGTGTGCCTTGTTCATTTTGAACGCATTTTCTTTGGCATCGGATTCTCTATTCTCAAATCTTTTTGTCATTTTATTCTAATGTATTTTCAATCATTGGATCATATGAAAATTTCGAGACATATGAATCTCGCTCTATAATCCAATGGTAATGAATGTATTGACAACAAGGAGAACAGAGATATTTGGGAAGAAAAATCCTTGCCTTTTTTTTTTTTTTTTACTTTCACAAGTGCATGCAAAATTCAGTGCAAAACATGATTCCCTGCCATGGGTCCTCTGTCCCTCAATCACTCTGATTTGTGTGGATTGGTGACTCCAGAATTTTTTTTTGTCAATGATGTCAATTAAAAATTTAAACTTTATAAAAAGTGATATTATTAGTACCTGTTTTTCAATAATAAAAAAAACACAAAAATATTTTGCACTTATATGCAATTTGTTTCACAAATATCAAATCTGCCTCTCGGAAGGAGAAAAAATGTTCAGATTTAAGAGAAATAATAAAAGAAATTAACAAAAATTTGGCTTTATTGCAACTTTCCTACTAATAAAAAGTAAAGTGCATCTCAGGAGTGTGAATAAACCAACATTTCGTAAATCCTATATCATATTTATTTTTAATAAATCAAGAAAATAATTTAAAATTTTTAAGTCAAACAAAAGAAAATGAGATATTTCTCATTGAATTTATTTCGCCTCTTATGTATCTAACAAAATAAAAATTATGTATATGTGTAAGACTTATCATATTTAAAAATTAGTGAAAATTACATATAATGTAAAGAGTTTCAGTGATAAAATGCTCTGCTGATATAAAGCTGTCCAAAGAAAATTTAATGTATTACTATTTTTTAAATAAAAAAAGCTTGCTAACATGTAGCTGAGATGTTCCGCTAAAGCTATGTTGGAATTTTGGCTAGACTTCATACTGTAATATCTTTTAATATTATTAAAAATTTTCTTTGCTGATTAAAAAAATATATATAGAAAACCAACCACAAAAAATATAAATAGAACAATTTGAGTAAAATTATTATTTTTATGGTAACTTTAATGTCTGATGTGTATATATCCCTCTCCCATTTTTCGTAATGAAAGAGATCCACAAAATTATTTTTTGATGTCTAAGGTCCCTAAACATATTACAGAGAAATTTGACCTTACCAAATCAAAACTCATCTCTCTCTCTCTCTCTCTAAACTTCTCGATTCTCAGACCTGTTCAGATCAACTTTTGTTCCTCACCCCTGACTTCATTCTCCAGCCAATTGAGCTCCACCTTCACCGGATCCGACCCGTGCAACAAATTCAAGAACTCATCCGCGTCCAAACTCGGTGGCCTCTGCGGAGCTCGCCTCCTTGAACTCTTAAACGATCTCGACACCGTCAACAATTGCTGCCGTTCTCGCCATAACTCAGTTCTGGTGCCACCGGTGACACACCTCTCATCTCCAGAAGAGACTGATGATGAACGGCTGGCTAACGGCCCGTCGCATCATGGACGCCATTGTTTTCAGCCAAGGCATGTCAAATTCGTCGATCGCAGTGTTCAGAGGTTGATCTATGTCCTCTTTATTATGGCAAACTGTTAAGCCCACTCCCAAAGACCCCATTCTCGGTGTCACTGAAGCTTTACCAACATTTGGCCTTCCAACAATGGCAACCTTTGAAAGAAGACAATCAGGGATCTGCAGATGGAATTTTAAAGCTCAAGTAAGTCACCACCACACATGCAATGAATTTTGTTTTCGCCTTTTTGAATGTTAAGCAGGTCCTGAAGTTACAGTATTTAATAATGGTATTAATTGATTCAGCATATAATAATGGTATTGCATCCATTCAGGTACTACATAAACTTTGTCCCTTTAACAACCCAAAATTTCCTTTTCACTTCAGCTTACTGTTTGAATAAATTTCTCTGGATTGTTAAGGGAAATTTCTCTGGTTTTGAGAAAATTTCTCTGGGTTGAAGTGAGTCCAGAGAAATTCTTTCCTAGTCCAGAGAAATTCTCTGGATTTCTCTAGTTTAAACTCAGTTTGTTTAATTTTCTCTGCCTTTAATTGAGTAAAATTGGATTGGACATCCACAATATTATGTAGAATCAGAGCATTCTCATTTTGATTCAGAGCATTCTCATTCTGATTCACTGAATTGAATTTCACTAATTCAATTGAAAATTCAAGAATTTCACTGAATTGAATTCAGTGAATCAGTGGACTCCATCTTAATCAGTCCAATTTTATAAAAGAATAACATTGAATTGAATTTTCTCTGGTTTGGACCAGAGAATTTCTCTGGATTAAATTAAATTTTCTCTGGGTTTGGACTAAAGAATTTCACGAGATTGAATTTTATCTGGTTGAATTTTCTCTGGATTGATGTTGAGGGACCTTAGACATTATAAAAATATTGAGTGTCCTTTATGTTATAAAATTATAATATCAGAGACCTTAAAAAAAAACCCTATATATATTGGTCTTCTTTATGGTTGATATTTTGATTAGTTACATATTTTTAAACTTATTAAAATGGAAAAATAAGTAAATAATCAAAAGGTGATATTTTCTGTGATGTATTCAATGTACTGAAGTTCAGATAATGAAGTTGAAAGCTATGGGTTCAAAGTTATCTTTATTTTTTATTTTTTATTTTTAGCATTGTTATTTAAGATATAAAAAAAACTTAGATTTAATTTTCAAATTTAATAATGTGGTAATCAATTAGGATATTAAAGGTAACACTCTCGCTCATATCTTTCTTAATCATTAACTAATCATATCACTTACACATCATTGGATCTATAAAATAAGTCTAAAAAGTGAAATCATTTTTTTTTTTTAAGATTGATGGGTTCAAAGCCATCTTTTAGTGGTGTGAATATATTAACATTTCCCTAAAATTCCAAAATTTATAGTTTTTTATTTTATTTTAATCTTCCACTGGGTTCAAGTGACACCACTTGTAATAAGCTAGCCTCGCCCTGTATGTGCTTATAATTGTATAATTATGTTTTAAAAAGGTTTGTATCTTGAAATTTTTATTACATCGGGTGATTGATAGTCTATTGTGATTAAAATATATATCACGACACCTTATGTTTAATAGTAAAAAAATTTAATAAGAAATTTATTTGCATACAACATTTTCTTTTTTTCTTTTTATAATCAGTAGAATCTGAATCTTAATGTTCACTCCTTATTATAAAAATTAAATGACCAAATTAATATAAGACCAAATTAACACATAGAAGAACCATAGATATAATTTTCCCTTATTTTCAACTTCTGTGGAAACTACCTAACCATGATCTATGAAGCACAGATTTGGGTACGAGTACTGGTATTAGTACGATACGGATACGTCGATATGATAAAATTTAAAAAAAGTAAGATACGGGTACGGCTTGATATGCTTGTAAAAAATATTTATTTTAAAATTTGAGCAATGCAAAAATTAATTAAATAGTTTAATTTGTTAAGATCCAACCTATAATACCAAAAGTAAATGTATAAATCAAAATTAAATGTCAATATATTAAATAATTTACAAACCATAGTTTAATTTTAAAATCATGCTAAGTATAAAACTAAAAATAATAAAAAAAAGGTCTAGTGAAACGAGTTTCATCTCTGTAGTAGAATAAAATATTATTTCAACTAAGGTACAGTACGGCCTGAGTATATATTAGGTACGTTTGGATATGCTAAAAATTAAAAAGAAAAATTTGGATGCGTGTTTCGTGTACCGGTACGTATGCAAAAGTACCATACGAGATACCATATGTCGGTAAATATCCGGTACGAGTACGACATATTTTTCGAAATACCCATGCTTCATAGACTATGATATAAGCAGGGAGAGAAGTAGTCAAATTCAAACAACAGGCATTTCCATTAATCATGCCCTGAAACCAGCAATGGTAGCAAGTTTCCACATTAAACAATGTTTTTGAATTGGTCTGAGCTGGGGTGGTGATGGTCAGAGTGGAGATGGCAGTGGCAGGGGAAGGTTGTTGGAGCTATGGGTGGCGGCCTGAGCTGGTACTACTGGGGTGACAAGGAATTAGGAAATAGGGTCGAATTCACATGGGCTCGGATTGAAATTTTATGATTTTGTAGAATTATAATTATAATTAAAAAAAAAACAATAGAAATATATTGTCCAAAAATATTATGGGGAAATTGCATTTCAATTGAATAGGCTAAAACTAATCTAAATTTTTATGGTAGTGTAAATTTCTTGTGTATATGGCGGTGCAAGTTTCAATTAGGAGAATTTAGTCTTATTTTTCAAAATCACTCCCATAAAAATTCTATTTTTTTTTCTATATTCCTTTTTAATCCTGTCAAATTTGATTATGAAAATGCTAATTGATATGTTACCGAAATTTTGTTTTCCCGTTCAGTTGAAGGGCTATTGGATCGTCGCTCAAAATTACTAATCAAGATAATTACTATATGATTATGTTTTTGAGAGACACAGAACACTTTTAGAGGCAGATTGAGTCAATAAAAGAAACGAAGTCTTTGGGTGTGAATGTGCAACGTGTATGCAAATTTGTGTAAATTCTTATAAAGATACGTAAGTTATTTTGTAAAGTTGCGTGACTTAAACACAAATTAAGGTAAGTTAATTTTTGAAAATTTGAGAAATTATAAATTCACGTAAGTTCTCACAAATATATGTAAATCACCTTACAAAATCGCACAAGTTAAATACAAATTTACATAAGTTAATCCATAAAAATTAAAAAAATCACAATTTAGCGTAAGTTCTCACAAACATACATAAGTCACTTCACAGAATTGTGTAATTTAACATGAATTCGTATAAGTTAATCCATAAAAAAGTATCGTAAATTCTCATAAAAATATATTACTTAAATCACAAAAATATTTAAATAAATGGCATATCATATACCTTATTATCTTAAAAAGAAAGAAGCATAAAAAGATTGATAATCTGATCTTATTAGTTTGCCATCAAAAGTGCACGATGAACCACGACCCAGCCTTTTATTGGCTATAAATTAGCTCAACTCTGTATTTTAGTTAATCCATATAGATCATTGTCCACCACCATGCTCATGATACAGGGATCACAATAACTCCAGTAGTTTTTTATTTTTTATTTTTTTTTAATTTTAATTTTATTTTTAATTTCAAAAACAAATTTAATACTGTAGATATAAACAAGAGATGTGAGATTCATTTTGTGTCTCAGCAAAACTCAGTTTATCTTAGAAGGGGAGAATTAAATTTTCAAAACAAAATTTAGAGAGACAAACTATATGATTTGAAAGTCTGTTCAGTTGGGCCTTTGAGTCATACCAAGGGTCATATTTCGATAATCTAAATCATTTATTTTACGTTGTTCTTTTGAGTCATATAATGGGTCACATTTCGATAATTTAAATAATTTATTTTATAAATTTTTATGTATAGATCATTTGTTAAAAAAATCAAATTTATATAACAATTGTAAGTACATGATTTCATCAAATTTGTTTTAAAAAGAACATATGACAAATTTTAAAACAATGTTTATCATTTATTTTTTCAAATACAAATTTGATAAAATTATACAATTATCAAATCATTCTATTTTTTATAGATGATTTAATGCAACAATCTATAAAATAAATAGTTCAAATCAACAGAAAACACAAATCTAACGAGACAAAATTATGCTTCTCTCTAACTAGAAAAAAAAAAAAAAACAACAATGCTAAGAATATGGAAATCAAAATGAGATACAAAGTCTCACAAACGGTGAATTCTATATATAAATCTCATATTGAGTCCCACTATTGTGTGTTTGGTCCTCCAATTTATTTATAATAAAAAAATAAAACTCAAATTTTAAAATGAAAAATATTATCAACTTACATTACTATTGTTAATATAATTGTTAAATTAGTATATAATTGTTAATTGAATCTTTAGCTTTAGTATAATTATTAATTGTATAGGTTTATGCTTTCCTTTTTGCTTTCGGTGATAGTGGAGCACTTTGGTATCCAATGTAACCATTCTTCTCTCTATAAAGAGAGAGTTCATTCCTCTTTGAATGTATCACATACAATACAGAAACACATCAATCTTGTATCATCAACAAATCAATCAATAATATACATCAATTCATTTTAACATGGTATCAGAGCAAGGTTAAGCACTTAGTATTTTTCGCTTCACCGGCGGGCGGCAACCTCGCCTTGGCCGCCCGCCGGACCTCAACCTAGTCCGCTAAAAGTCTCTACAAACGCATACAACAATTTCACCACCTCGCCGGACACCTGTCGTGTTGCACTGCTCGCAATGACCACTGCCAGGACCAACCATCTCACCATCATCTTCTTCTCCGTTTCACTCAAAGATAGCTCTACAGACTCTCTATTTTCGGTGCCTTGTCAATGTAACAATCCAAGCATGGGTTGTTTTCAGTCCAGAAGCTAATAGAGGAGGGGCTGAACTCTCTCTCTCTACCACTCTCTCTCACGGAGACCTCTCACACATATCTCTCAACTTTGTTTTGGAGATGAAGCAGATGCTTCTTGATACACGAAAATGGTGAAGGTAAAACTGGGGGTGGGAGAGACAGCGTGTTTTGGTGAGACACATGCATGACCTCTCTATCTATCACCTTCTCTCTCTCCACAGGGGCAAAACCCAGCTTGCCCATGGCTGCCACTCCAGGTGCCGTCGTTGTCACCGGCGACCAACACCACCGGTAGCCTCATCTCCGAAGTTCTCTCTCTCTCTCTGTGCACCGAGCCACCACCGTTACTGCACCGTCGTCGACTGTTGTGAACCACCGTCGGCCACCCTCCCCTGGTCTGATCGTATCCAGTTCCACCGCATCAACATCAAGAACGATTCCAGGCTCGAAGGCCTCATCAAGATGGCAGATCTGACTATAAATCTAGCGGCGATCTGTACTCCGGCAGATTACAACACACGTCCTCTTGATACAATTTACAGCAATTTCATTGATGCTCTCCCTGTGGTTAAGTACTGTTCGGAAAACAACAAGCGTATCATTCACTTCTCTACCTGTGAAGTCTATGGGAAAACAATTGGATGCTTTCTTCCTAAAGATGACCCTCTACGGCTGGATCCTGCTTATTTTGTTCTTAAAGAAGATGATTCCCCCTGCATTTTTGGCCCTATTGAGAAGCAGAGGTGGTCCTATGCTTGCGCTAAGCAATTGATTGAGAGGCTGATCTATGCTGAGGGTGCGGAGAACGGTCTCGAATTCACTATTGTTAGACCTTTTAACTGGATTGGTCCCAGGATGGACTTCATTCCCGGCATCGATGGCCCCAGTGAGGGTGTTCCAAGAGTTTTGGCATGCTTTAGTAATAATCTTCTGAGACGCGAACCGCTCAAGCTCGTTATAGACGTCCACCGCCAACACCTTGTGCAGCGTCTCCGCCATGAGTTTTTTCGCAGAGATGCGAACCTATGAAGCCTCCGGCACCAATCATGCATATCGTTATCGGCTTGATGGGGTTTCCATCCAGATCTACTCTCGCTGCCGACGCCATTCTCTTTCACTCTCTCTCTCTCTCAAATCCGGGAATCAGATTTTCTCTCTCTCTCTCTCACTTTACTTTTTCCACCACCCACGAAACATTATCATCGCAATTCCCTAACCCACATGGGCTTGTTCCCATCTTTTCATACAACCCATCATTCATCCCACTAGAATATATACAATATATATATATATATATATATATATATATATATATATACTTTTATATTAAAAAAAAAAAAAAAAAAAAAAAAACCTCACACCGATCTTTCTCAAATCACCCTTCCACAAATATTGTCTTTTATATATTTTTTTATTTTATTTTATTTTTATTATTCTACAACACAACAACACCAAAATCACACCACAAACATTCCACACACTTGTCATTTCTTCCTGCCGGGGATCAACCCCGATCACCATTTTACACCAAAAAAAAAAAAAAAAAAAAAAACCAAACAAATCGACACCCAAACAAACAACAAACCAACCACATCCACCGACGGGATTTTTCTTCTCTACTCTGCCGCCGGTCTCTTCTTCTTGCCTCCATCATGGGCGGCCCTTGCCGGTGTTGCCTCCGTGTTTCCCACTCCACTGGGCATGACCACTATTCCTTGCTCCTCCACTGCAGCATATGGCGGCCCTCCAAATCGGAACATCACGGTGGCCTTCCGCTTCAGCTCCTTGTTTTCTGCCCTTAGCACGCTCATCTCTGCTCGCGCATCCTTATACATGCGTTGGAGCAGAGCCAGCTGGGAGTTTAACTGCTGCACCTCATTTGTCCTACTCTGTAGCCGGTGCGACAGATTTGTGACCGCCGTCATGGACTCCACACATGCCTTCAACGTATACTGATTGGCTTCCACATCCGACTGCACCGCCATTTTTTGCTCCACAGACCGCATCGGAAAGTTCAGCGGAGCAAACCCAGCAGTGTTTGGTTGAGGTTCACTGGCCACCGCACCAGTTCTCTCTCCTGTGGACTCGTTGAGGTCGGGAAAGAGGGTAAGCAGCCCGCGGGAAGACGAAGCCATTTTTTCTGGGCAACAGAGTGTTATAGAGAGTGTTACAGAGTATCTTCTCAGCAAAACCTTCTCAGCAAAACGAAGAGTTTTTCAGAGGATTTTCGCCAATTGTTTGTCTTCGCCTCTGCCTCAGCTCTGTCTTGGTTAAATAGCCGAGGCAGCCACGCGCATCGCGCGCCTCTTCTCGCCGACAAACTGGCACGCCTTTTCATGGCACGCCTTTTGATGCCTCGGGCACGCCTTTTGATGACACGCCTTTTGAGGGTGCGGGCACACCTTTTGCGGGCACGACTTTTGAGGGCTCGATATCTACATCCATGTATATTTTTTGGGCAGCCTATATACACACTCATACAGTGTCTTCTACACCGATCAGCTTTATCAATCCCTTTTCAACCTCAAATAGGTTTCTATCTTCACACCTATTTGAGTTTGAGGGGGGGTTATACACAGTATCATGTATAAGTCGCTCATGGCGCACTCCCTAAGTCGCCTCCTTGGTACACCACCACAACCTCTACTACAACGGTCCGACATGACCCCATAAACTGTCTTCTACACCGGTCCGACATGACCCCATAAACTGTCTTCTACAACGGTCTGTCATGACCCCATAAACTGTCCCGATCACAGTGTCTGCTACATCGGTCCGACATGACCCCGTAAACTGTCCTGCTACAACGGTCCGACATGACCCCGTAAACTGTCCCGACATTTATTCCGGTTAGCTTCTACAACAACGGTCTGACACGACCACACAGTGTCTGCTACAACGGTCCGACATGACCCCGTAAACTGTCTGCTACAACGGTCCGACATGACCCCATAAACTGTCTGCTACATCGGTCCGACACGACCCCATAAACTGTCTGCTACATCGGTCTGACACGACCATACCGTGTCTCCTATCCTGTTTTATTTATCAGTTTATTTTTCTGTTTTGTGACTCTCTCCAAACTCAAGTTGGCTAGTGCCTATCCTCCTTGAGTTTGAGGGGGGCTGTTAATATAATTGTTAAATTAGTATATAATTGTTAATTGAATCTTTAGCTTTAGTATAATTATTAATTGTATAGGTTTATGCTTTCCTTTTTGCTTTCGGTGATAGTGGAGCACTTTGGTATCCAATGTAACCATTCTTCTCTCTATAAAGAGAGAGTTCATTCCTCTTTGAATGTATCACATACAATACAGAAACACATCAATCTTGTATCATCAACAAATCAATCAATAATATACATCAATTCATTTTAACAACTATAATGATTTTAGACCATCGCCCCAGTCGCCCCCCCTAAATCGTGTCCTTTAACTACTTAAACTTCACACAATCGAAAATTTGTCAAGATTAGGGTACATAATACTAAACATTTCATTTCTAAATTATCACAACATTATCTATGTTTTTGAGCTGTGATCGATTAAGTTCGTTGACCACCAATGAGAGTAGTTGGTGGCAACTTGATCCGTCGACCATCAATGAGAGTAGGTAGTGGCAACTTGATCCCTTGATTTCGTTACTTAATTATTGGATTAAAATTATAAAGATTCTTTTTGGATATATCAGCACATGTTTATGCATGTTATAAACTGCTACATGTTGAAAGGTCTTGAGACTGTCTCTCAATCATAAGTTTTATCATTTAATTTTTTATAACAACAGAGTGTTTCCTTCTTTCTATTGGGTTATTTTTTGTTTTTTTAAAAGCAATTGCAATCTTTTATTAATTTGTAATTCATACCAATCCTTGCTTTCTTGATATAGATATCATATTCACCAATCCTTTTTGCCTTGAGATTTTGTTCGTATCTATATTATCCCTTTCTTTTAGTATAAATTAGTTGTGCATTTTTTTTTAATGTTTGGTATAATGTTGAATGAAAATCAAGAGAAAATGTATTCCATTGTCAAAGAAATATGAAATGATTCAAGTGAAAAAAATATTTTTCATTTTTTAAAAATATAAAATATTTTTTTGTGCAGTATGACCAAAAACACCGCAACTGCAGCCACCATCACCCTCACACAACAATAGTGGCACCAGCATTATTTTTAGGATTCCAAGCAAACATATGAAATTGTTTTTGTAAAAAATTGTTCTAGGAAAATATTTTTTTATAAGAAAAACACATTCCTAAGAAGGTAGTTTTTGTCCCAGGTAGATAACTTAAAACGGGGTGAATTGAGTAAATAAAAATAATTACACAATATAAATTATAATAATCAAAATATTCAAATTTCAACAAATAAAAAAATAAAGCAATAATAATCAATATAAAAGAGATAGGGAGAGAAGAAAAAACACAGAGGTTTATAGTGGTTCAGCACATCGAGCTTACGCCCACTCCTCAAGGATCCTCCTTGAGAATATCTTTATTATCAATCAATTCAATATGCCACCAAAGTTTTACCGAACTTGTGATTGTATACACATCTTACTTTATCTGTTGAGTCTCACTCAACAATAAATGTCTCACATTTACAAAATTCTCTCACAAAATAATTAATAAAGATTAGAGGTACTTCAGCCTTCTTTTACAATGATTTTTTTTCCTTAAAGAGTAGGTATGAAAGTGTAAGAACAAAGAGAATAAATAACAACACTTAGAGAATATCAAATCTGAAAGTGAAAGAACAAAGTGAAAATGCATTCGAAGAATAAAGCTTGAATACTCAGATTTTTTCTGTTCAAATTCTTTATTTTTTTCTAAACAAAATGCTTTTTTTATAGCCAAAAAATATATTCGTTGGAGGAGGGTGACGCTCCATGCACGCCTGATGTATCTGTTGGAGAAGGAAGACGCTCCTCTTCTGACAACTCGATCACGCGGAGAAGACAATTTTTGCAATTCGGACACGCCGCTACAACCTTTTTTCTCTTTCAAATTTGCAAGCAGAAGTTTGAAATTATAGGCCAAAGACCATTTTTAATGAAAAGTAAAATTTAAAATTATAAGTCAAAGGTCGCTCTTGATGAATAGTGAAATACTATTTATACAGTACTTTTCTATTAAAATATATGATGCACAGAAAATTCTATTTAAATAATATTTGTATTTGACTGCATTAGCATGTAGCAAAGCAGATAATATTTTGTGCCAAATGATGAAAAATATATATCATATAAAATCATAATATATCTAATATATTTTAGATATCACCAAAGTCAAACAATATGATTAACAGTAATGTTTTCCATCAAAACAAACACAGAGTGGCTGCTTCAAGGTAGACTTGCTGGTTGGTTGTCTCTGCACTTCTCCTCCTTTAAAAGGGTAAATTATCCACCGAAATCGGAGAGTGATATGGTGCTTTTCACCTTCCCTAGAAGGCTCATGCATACTTCTAAGTTTCTTGTCTTGGTCGGATAATTCATTACTCATTCATGTTTTGGTCTTTCCTCATGCATGATTGAGTAAATTAAGGTTTTAAAAAATGTGGTTAGGTTATTCACAGAGAGACATTATATTTGTTTTGTCTTTTGGGGCTTCATTCTTCCTACTTTATGCTCTAAAAACAAACAAAAAAAAGGAGCCAGCAGCCATGCAACTTCAATCTTTCATTTTTCTTTAAAATAATAAAAAAATCAGTAGTCAACTATTTAGTTCTGAGATATTATCAAGTCTTTATTTATAATCCATCATGGTGCAATCACAACTCTGAGCTGACAAGTTCAATGGCCTCAGCTTAACTATAAATATCAGATTTGTGTTGAATGCCCAGTATATCACAAGTTAGAACCATATAGTCATTAGTCATTACCCTTTTTAGACAATGGCATCTCAAAAGCTTTTCTCAGTTGTTATCTTTCAACTGTTGCTTCTTGTTCCTTTTGCATTAGGCCTTGCTAATGCAAATGGCCTGAAGCTTGGGTTCTACCACAAAACTTGCCCATCAATTGAGGCTATTGTCAAAGAGACAACTGCTCGATTTATTTCTCGTGCTCCAACTCTTGCTGCTCCTTTGATCAGAATGCATTTTCATGACTGTTTCGTCAGGGTACTTCGCTAGGCACTAGATTTCTGTTTTTTATTTTTATTTATTTATTTTTAAATAATGCTATATAATCAGAAAAATTATTCAAAAAAATATTTAGAATTTAAAATTTATAGGACCAAATTTAGTTTGATTTGACCCCATAACAAGAAGTTTAAATTAAATCTAAAACAATTTAGACTTTAATTTTTGGACAATTTTCTAGATACATAGTATTTTTTGGTTTTCTTATTCATTTTACATATTTACGAAAGTGTTGTTTTATCATGCCGATTACTTACTCTTATAATGATAATGAGGTTGAGTTTGGCAATTACTTTTCAACAGCTTATTTATTTATTTTGTCTTTAATGAATTATTATTTTTCAAAATTTATAAAGAATTTTTCATTTTTAGATCTTACTTGGCTAGACAAACCTGAAAAGAATTTTTTTTTTCCAGATATATATATATATATATATATAATTTTTAACCGCATTTTAGACTAGACATACCTAAAATGTAATAAATAAAAAAAAGAATTGACACAAATCTTAAAGGGGAAATGATAGATAAGAGAGGATAAAAAGAATATTTATAAAAAAGTGATAAACGTTATAAATATTAATAATTATAATTACAATTTTTTTCATCATTTTGTAAATTATTTTTCTAATTCCCACTGATCAGTAATTCCCCCAATCTTAAAAACCCTTCCCTAAAGACAAAAGTTGAGAAGAAAAAAAAACAACAAAAGTGACTGAGCATTAGAATCAGTCTGATGAAAGAAAGAAAAGCCATAAAATATGCACATAACAGGATGATGATACTAGGGATTGAAAAGCTTTTTAACTCTCATAACGATCATCAATGGTATCAATTTTATCATAGCTAGTAAGTTTATAATCTGAGTTTTGTTCACAGGGATGTGATGGTTCAGTACTACTAAATTCAACGAAGAACAACCAAGCGGAGAAAGATGCATTTCCAAACCAAAGCCTGAGAGGATTCCAAGTTATCGACGCTGTAAAATCAGCACTGGAAAAGAAGTGCCCAGGAGTGGTGTCCTGTGCCGATGTCCTAGCCTTAGTAGCTCGAGATGCAATCTCACTGGTAATAAAAAAAACTAAACTAAACTAAGGCCTCGTCTGGGAACATGTTAATTTAGTAATTTTTTGGTTATTTCAATAAAATATGAGTTAAAAAAATTAGTATGTTTGGGATGACTTTTTAGCTTTTTACGAAAAGATGTGTAAAAAGTAGAGAGAAAAGAGAATCTTTGATTTTTTGGTATAAGTTGTTGGCTTTTTGGCTAATTTAATAACTTTTTGACTTTTTGACTAAAAAGGAGGTTCCCAACTAGGCCTAAACTTACGAAACTTTCTCTGCCCGCTTCTTCAATTTGGTTGGTCTAACAGTCACAAAAAAACATATTTTTATTGATTTGATTTCCTGATTACATTGCAGATCCATGGAGCATTTTGGGTGGTGCCATTGGGACGTAGAGATGGAAGAGTATCGATCATGACAGAGGCCTTAACTGGTTTACCACCTCCTTTTGGCAACATCACTCTCCTCAAAGCAATTTTTGCATCCAAGGGACTGAGTGTTAAAGACCTTGCTGTTCTTTCAGGTAGAATTAAATTTTCAATATTGACATTGAAATATTTGAGAAGAAAAACTCTGTTCTTACATAATGTTTATTCACAAATGAAGATCAAAATAATACAATAGTGTATTTTTGGAAAAACTTAAACCACGTTGATGGAATTTTTGTTTTGAAGTTATAAGATCAAAAGATCTTCCACCTCATTGTGTATTAATTTTCTGTATGAAAATTTTAATTTTTTATTGAGTAATGCTAGAATGATCGATTTTTTATATAAATTTACTTATCATTTGATGAAAAAAGTAACGTTATACAAATAAAAACTATGTAGAAAATCAATATACATTTAATAAGGTGGCAACTATTCAGCTTATCATTACAACAAAGACTGTTGAATTTTTAAGATTTCCATAGAAACATTATTGAGATCGTAAATTCTGTATAAAATTTATGTCAAAACATCAAGATTTAGCTTGAAGTGTTTCTTTTTGTTGACAGGAGCACACACCATAGGGATTTCTCACTGCACAAGCTTCACCAACCGCCTCTACAATTTCACCGGCAAAGGCGACACTGACCCTTCACTAGACCCCAACTACATCGTTCGCTTGAAGAACAAATGTAAGCCAGGAGACATCAAAACCTTTGTTGAAATGGACCCTGGAAGCTTCAAAACATTCGATGCCGATTACTACACTCTTGTTTCCGAGAGAAGAGGATTGTTCCAATCCGATGCAGCTCTTCTCGACGACAATGAGACAAAATCTTATGTTAAACTTCAGGCCACCTCTCACGGGTGGACTTTCATGAAAGATTTTGGGGAATCCATGATTAAGATGGGTCAAATTGGAGTCCTTACTGGTAGCTCTGGTGAAATCAGAAAACAATGTGCTTTTGTTAATTAATTAGATGGTTGTGTTTTCAATTCACAACGTTTGGTTTTTTGTATTTTGATGAGCAAAGCAGAGTTGTACTTGTGTGTGGGCAATTTTTTATTTTTTGAACGATGTGTGTGGGCAATTTGTATTATCGACTCATTTCTGTTAGTACTTTAGGCACAATTTTCTCTGTTCTTAAATTTATGAATTTTTGTTTTGATGTATTTTTGATAATTGAATTGTATTTCAAAATTTTCACATGATTTATTGAATAAAAGTAGGGGAATTTATTAAGAAATTCCCTCTTAAGTACTTGTATCTCAATTAGTTCATAACATTTTCTTATATTCTAACAAGTTTTATTATTTGAACATTTAATCTATAAAATCTTAATTCCCATATTTAAGATATTTTATGAATAATTTTATCTTTACAAATGTTTTTTAAACTCTTAGCAATTTAGCGATGTGAAAGTGTGAATGTTCACATTACAAAACATTCACACTGTTAATGTGAACATGGACTTCACACTATTATTATTAAAGGTATTTTGATAATAATGTCACTCATAGAATTTATTGAAACATAAGAAAATAATTTAGATTAAGAGAAATACAAGTAGGTAAAGAGAGATTTATGAATAAATACACATAACAGTACATATATTAAATCAAGGAGATTGAGGAATTTAGAGACACGATATTTGGTTCTTTTACTTGTATTATTAATTATGATGTTATTAATTCTCTACAAGGTTCCAATAAATAAATAAAAAAAAAAAAAGAAGAAAGAAGAGTATTGCTATTCAGGCTCAAATGTTAGATTTATTTGTTAAATTTAATGATATGTCAAGAAAATAATTGGTTGATAATTAAAATTATCAACTAATTATTAACCAATTATCTTATTCACACATCACTAGATCTACAGACTGAGTCTAAAAAGTAGACTTTTATATCATTTTTCAAAAAAAAAAATTCTCTACAAGATTATAGTGCACTAATCATATCATATTGAGGAATTTAGAGAGAGCCGGTATTTGGTTCTTTTACTTGTATTATTGATTATGCTATTATTAAAAGTCAGTTTTTTGATTTTTTTTAAATATGTAAAAAAATAAATAAAAAGATAATGTGTCCTAAAAAATCAAAAAATTAAAAAGCTAACTTTTAACTCAGTTGCCAAAATAGGCCTAATTCTCTACAAGGTTCCAATAATAAAAAAATTATATACAAGGCTATAGTGCACTGATCATATCATATCCTCATCATATATATATTATTAAAAGTAATATTTGCTCTCAATTTTTCTTTCTTCTATTTGGCACATCTTTTTTTTTTTATTTATCAAAATGCCACACCGATATATCATTTTAATAAAATTCTTTTTAAAATTTAATATTTAAAAAACTTCTATTTAATCTAAATTATCCATAAACAACCTAATAAAATTGTACATACTAAAAATACATTACCAATTAATTTTATTATATTTTTTTCACTTTTTTAAAATAAAATATTAAAATTATTTCTTATTTTTATGTCTATCTTATTTATAATATTAATCATACAGAATTTCTTAAATAATTAGAATCACTATTAATCTTATAACAATTATTTCTAATATCAAGTTATAATTTACTATCATATGAATTTATTATGTATATTTATTTAAGTTACATTTTTGTAGCACGGAAGGTTAAAATTATCAATGAATGCTTCTTTTTTTGTGTTATAATTTAATATAATTTAAAATTATTATATATATATATATATATTTATTTAATGTATATTTTTATAGTATGAAGGGGTGGGCGCCGTGTCATGTTGGATCGTATTCGTGTCGTGTTATCTTAAATTCGTGTCAAAATTACCTCAACACTACCCCGACCTGTTTATTATTTCATGTTATTGTACTGCTTCATTTTAGATTTGTGTCCGGTTTGTGTTGTGTCAATGTGTCATGGCAAAGAATTTTAGTATTAACTGAAAATATCAAATGTATGAAAAAAAATTGAAAATTTCATCACAAGTTAAATTTAATGAAACTAATCTCTATTAAATGAAATTATTTATAAAAAATATCTGATTTCAACTTAATTTGATTTTCTTAATTTATAAAAATTATAATTTATTATTATTTTTTACTAGATTAACTCAAATAAAAAACAAAAAATACATTAAGTTCAATTAAATGCAAAAGCAAAATCTATATTAAACTTATCGCATTTTACATACTTTTTAATAAATTAGATGTAATTACGTAAGAGATTAAAAAATATCATGATTGTAACAACCCTCATACTGTTTACCGACTTATGACTGATTGATTACCGATAACCATCGATTACCGTTAAATTGAATTGATTATGACTGATAATTGAACTGATTAAAGTACTGAACTGACTGACTGAAATTGGAAACCGAATTGATTGAGTATATGTTAGTTAAATTGCATTCTATCTGTTTGATTGTATGATTATCTGTTCATGCTTATATGTTTAAACTGCTAATTGAAGGCCATATCGGCGGCCGAATTAGAAACCGATTGATGTTCTATGATCCTTAGAATTAATGTGATTTTATAGTATAATTATCTGAAAATTGATTAGGTATGATTAAATTAGATTAAATATCGATTAATCGCATAGTTTGAGTTAATTACCGTTCCGCCACTTAGTGAACCACTATCTCTTGAACCTTGTATACACTCCACGTATTGATCAAACAAACATTTTCTTCTCCTCTTCTTGCCTCAACCGACCCAAGTTAGAGAGTGAGAGAGAGTTGAGTTGTTCTTGAGAGATTTGCTTGATCTTGCTTGGAATTGAAGTGTTGATTGCTACTTTGAGCTCCTAGACCTTGAACACAAGACTAAGGTAGGACATCATCTTCTTGTTGTTGTCTTAGAATCCATTCTTGCACAATTCATGCTTTAATTGTAGAGTTAAGCCATGTTTTGGTGCATACATGTTGAATTGAAGCTTGATTGTTGCATGCATGTACATATATTGAAGTTTTGAGGTTGTAGTTCATAATTCCTCACATGCATGTTCATAATTTTGTAATGGTCCATGTTTTCAACTTGTTTTTGGATCAATTGGCTCCCTAGAGCATTAAATTGAAGCTTTAAAATGATTTAAAGATCATGCATGTCATGTTTGAGGATTGTCCTTGGAAAATGGTTTGAAATTGGGTTTGAATAAAACACCCTTGGGCTTTGATTTCTCAAATTGAGTTTTGAATCATGTTTAACTATGAGTTTACATGTGTTTTCTGGAAATTTAGCTCAAGAGGTCGAGTTTTGATGCTTTTGGACTTGGTTTTGAGCTTGGAGGTGCAATCTGGGTTTTCCAGATTTCGCACTTCCGCTCGAGCGGGGGAAGTGCCGCTCGAGCGTGGAATCCGAGCATCCAGCATCTCTCTGCACTGTTTTACAGTCCGCTCGAGCGGAGGATTGGGAGCTCGAGCGGAGTCTTGTCTCAAGCTCGAGCGGGCGTCGAGCAGAGATTTCACCCATCCAGTACTTTTACAGTACGCTCGAGCGGGGAAGTTTACGCTCGAGCGTGTACCTTTGTTGCATGACCGCTCGAGCGGGGAAACGTGCGCTCGAGCGGGACTCTGTTTTTTTGAAAATGCTTTTAAATGTGCATCTTTACATCCTCATCCCGTTCTAGGCATTCTTAGGCCTAGTTTAAGGCATCTTGTTGAGGATATAGATGTAGAACACACCGAGGCATTAGGGATTAAGTTGTTATCTTTCCCAACTGTGTAGCTTAGTGTGTGTTCAACCTGTGAACTGTGTAGGGTTGGCGACTGGGGAGGCACGCTCTAGCATACTGTAGCCCAAACTCTGTGAGTAACAATTGTGTAAAGATATGTTCAACTGATATCTTTTGAATACTGAACTGAACTGTTTACTGAACTGGTATTACTGAATGAATGTATGTCCTTTATTTCTGAACTGTACTGTGGCATCCTTAGTACCTACTGTTTACTGTTACTGTTACTGTTACAGAGATCTCTGTCGGTTCCCTCGTGGAACCACTACTGTTTACTGACTGATGGCCATCATTACTGTTCGGTCTTTTAAGACCTACTGTCACTGTTATGCTAATGGATGTACCACATATGACTGTTTACTGTACTGAACAACTGAAATAATGATTGAATTGAACTGTTTTCATTACTGTAAGGACATTCATTCTAAACCCCTTTACGCTTTATGTTATTCACTGGGCTTTAGCTCATTGCTCATATATATATGTAGGTGTACAGGCACCAGATCGGAGCTAGGAGCGTCGTGGTAACTCCAGTTTTGTCAAGCCAGCCTTTGTGCCTCACTGCGAGGTTCCGAGTTGCCATGCTATGGCTTTGGGGTGTTTTGTTTGTTTCCCCCGTCTGTCTCCATACTGTTTGGACTACTGTTTAGACTGTCAGTTGCTAACTGTACTGTTATCAAAGGATTAGGTCCCTGTACTGTGTGACCGTAAATTCTGTATAGACTGTACTGTTTGTGTATGTATGAATGCATGAAAAAAATGTTTTTGGCATACAGACTGTCACAGCTCAATGGACACTATTTACTTACTGTATTGGCTTCCGCCAGGCCCTGTACTCTGTTTTACTGTATTACTGTTAAGCAGGCCTTCGGTAATCTCGGATTACTGGCCGGTTACGGTGCTAAACCCATAGGGCCGGGTTTGGGTCGTGACAGAGTGGTATGAGAGCGATACTTACCACGAGTTATACCGCACACACGTGTCCAAATGAGCTATAGGGTGTCCTAGAAAAGTTATTAGGGCATCTCATGAGCATGATAAGTGTGTGGTTATGTTATGACTGAATACATGCTAATGTGGTAAACTGTTAAACAAATGACTGCTTATGTTTAAAACTGTTATAACTGCTTATAGTGAAATGAACAATGCAAATGAACCTGAGTCCTCATCTACTGAGGCAAGAATGAAAAGAATGGAAAGAATGATGGAACTGATAACTGCTAGACTTGATCAACAGAACCAACCGCCCCCTCCTCCTCCTCCAGTACAACCGGAACCTAATGTGAATGTGAATGATGGGGATATTATTGCTCTCACCCATAAATTCAGCAAGATGAAACCGCCATCCTTTCAGGGAGGCCTTGAACCGTTAAAAGCTGAAGCTTGGGTTCTGGAAACAGAAAAATTATTTGAAGTATTTCCGTGCTCGGAAGCGAATAAGGTATTGCTAGCTACCTTCACCCTACAAGAAGAGGCTAGAAGGTGGTGGATGTTGATCCGTGATACAAGCACTGTTATGACTTGGGCTCAGTTCAAGGAGTCCTTCTTTGAAAAGTACTTCCCTCAGTATGTCAGGGATAGAAAAGTGACTGAATTTGAACAGCTGAAGCAGGGCACAATGTCCGTTGCAGAGTATGAAACCAAATTTACTGAACTTGCCCGTTATGCACCGCACATGGTGGATACTGAATATAAGAAGGCCAGAAAATTTGAAGGTGGCCTTAATGTGGCAATACTTGACCGGATAAATGTTTTGAAACTACCGACTTTTGTGGGTGTTCTCGACCGGGCATTGATGGCCGAGTCGAACATTGCAGCAGTGAAACAATCTGAAACACTAACAACTGAATGGCATGGAAAAAGGCAGGGTTTCAAATTCAAGAAAGGCAAGCACAACCCAGCCAACAAGAAATAGAACACGGGGTCGACGACTAGCCCCAGCCAAGGGAGTGGGTTCATTCCACCCTGCTCTGTATGTGGTAACAAGCATAAAGGAATTTGTCACAAATTATCAGGAGCCTGTTACAGGTGTGGCAAGGTGGGCCACATGGTTAAAGATTGTCCTTCTGCTCCTCAGGGCAATAGCAAAGCTGCAGCCAGCGGCGCAGCATCAAACGCTCCACCAAAACTGAACCCTAAAGCTACCGGAAAAGAGCCTATGAGGCAAGGCCGAGTGTTCGCACTAGTACCGGGAGATGTGCAGAATACCGAGACCGTTGTGTTAGGTATTCTCTCTATCTGTACTCAAAATGCATATGTACTGATTGATTCGGGGTCTACACATTCTTATGTATCGCATGCTTTCTCACGGAAATTGAATAGACCCTTAGAACCTATGAACTATCTGCTAGCCGTATCATCACCCGTAGGAGGATCTATGACCTGTGCATATATGTATCCCGCATGTGAAATTATTGTTGGGGATATGCATCTGTTTATTGATTTACTGCCATTGAACATTGATCATTTTGACGTAATATTGGGGATGGATTGGTTACAAAAATATCATGCCACTATTGACTGTGTGACCAAGCAAGTTGTTTTCCGTCCACCTGGTTTGCCTGAATTTGTGTTTAATGGGAGTGGAGTAGTACCTCCTCCGTATTTGATTTCGTCAGTGAAAGCTGTTAAATTAATTAGAAAGGGGTGTAAAGGATATCTGTGTTCTATACTGACTGTGTCTACTGATGATAGTGTTAAAACTGATGTGAATTGCATTCCTATAGTCAGAGAATTTCCAGATGTTTTTCCAAATAATCTTCCAGGAGATTTGACTGACAGGGAGATTGAATTTACCGTTGATGTGATTCCCGGAACACAACCAGTTTCTAAAGCTCCATACCGAATGGCTCCAACTGAATTGAAAGAACTGAAAGTGCAACTGCAAGAACTGTTAGACAAAAAGTTCATCAGACCTAGCACTTCGCCATGGGGTGCTCCTGTTTTGTTTGTCAAGAAGAAAGATGGCTCACTGAGACTGTGCATTGACTATCGTGAACTGAATAAGGTAACTGTAAAGAATAAATACCCATTACCGCGTATTGATGATTTATTTGATCAGTTACAGGGTGTGCAAGTGTTTTCTAAAATCGATCTCAGATCAGGATACCATCAACTGAAGGTTAAACCGGAAGACATTGATAAAACTGCTTTTAGAACAAGGTATGGACACTACGAATTTTTGGTTATGCCTTTTGGAGTCACGAATGCACCAGCTGCCTTTATGGACCTCATGAACAGAATTTTTAAACCATACCTTGATGACTTTATTGTTGTATTTATCGACGACATATTGATTTACTCCAAAAGTGTAGAACAACATGAACATCATCTGAGACTTGCCCTACAAACCTTAAGAGAACAGAAACTGTATGCTAAACTGTCTAAATGTGAATTTTGGCTTGACCATGTTATGTTTTTGGGGTATGTTGTTAGCAAAAATGGAATTTCTGTTGATCCACAGAAAATTGAAGCTGTAGTGAACTGGCCTAGACCGACAAATGTGACTGAAGTCCGAAGCTTTTTGGGACTGGCTGGATATTACAGAAGATTTGTCAAAGATTTCTCCAAAATTGCCCTACCACTGACACAGTTAACACAAAAGGGGACATCATTTGACTGGACCGACCAAAGGGAATCAGCATTCCAAGAGTTGAAAACTCGACTTGTGACTGCACCGGTTTTAACTTTACCATCAGGTACGGATGGTTATACTGTATATAGTGATGCTTCTCATAAGGGTGTGGGATGTGTTTTAATGCAGAATGGGAAAGTAATTGCCTATGCTTCCCGACAACTGAGACCGCATGAAAAGAACTACCCGATCCATGATCTGGAACTTGTTGCAGTAGTATTTGCACTGAAAATCTGGCGTCACTATCTGTACGGGGTGACATGTGAAGTATACACCGACCACAAGAGTTTAAAGTATTTCTTCACACAGAAAGACCTAAACATGAGACAGCGGAGATGGCTGGAACTGATTAAAGACTATGACCTACAGATATTGTACCATCCGGGAAAAGCCAATACCGTTGCCGATGCATTGAGCCGGAAATCGATTGGAAACTTAGCCTGTTTGCTTACAGGACAGAAAGAGTTGCTTTGTGACCTTGAAAAATCTGAAATCGAAATTGTTTTACGAGAACAAGGTGGAATCTTAGCTGCTATTTCTGCTCAACCGGCGCTGATTGAGGAGATTAAAGAGAAACAGCAACTGGATGACTTCTTGAAAAAGATCATCGAAGAAAGAGAATCTAAACCGAGACCGGGATTCAAATTTGAGAATAATGTACTGAAATTTCAAGAAAGACTGTGTGTACCAAATGATACTGAACTGAAAAGAAGAGTTCTGCAAGAAGGCCACAATTCGAAATTGTCTATCCATCCGGGGAATACGAAAATGTACCAAGATCTGAAACGGAATTTCTGGTGGCCGGGAATGAAGAAAGAAATTGCTGATTTTGTATCCAAATGTCTTCATTGCCAACAGGTCAAATCTGAACATCAACGACCTGCCGGACTATTGCAACCCCTACCCATACCAGAGTGGAAATGGGAGCATATCACGATGGATTTTATCGTCGGATTGCCTCGCTCCAGAAAAGGTATGGATTCAATTTGGGTTATTGTTGATAGACTAACCAAATCTGCTCACTTCTTACCTGTCAAGACAATCTATAATGCAGACAAATTGGCTGTTATCTATATTGATGAAATTGTGAGACTGCATGGAGTGCCTGTGTCTATTGTTTCTGACAGGGATTCGAAGTTTACATCGAGGTTTTGGCAAAGCCTACAGACTGCATTGGGTACTGAATTGAGGCTGAGTAGTGCCTATTATCCTCAGACAGATGGCCAATCAGAAAGGACCATCCAAACTCTGGAGGATTTACTGAGAATGTGTGTCCTTGATTTTCAGGGAAATTGGGAAAGCCATTTACCTTTGGCTGAATTCGCCTACAACAACAGCTACCATTCGAGTATAAGTATGGCGCCTTTCGAGGCATTGTATGGCAGGAAATGTAGATCTCCGATTTGCTGGGCAGAAGTTGGAGATGGGCCTTTGCTTGGGCCCGAGATTGTGTATGAAACAACTGAAAAAGTGAAACTGATACAGCAGAGACTGAAAACTGCACAGAGTAGACAGAAGAGTTATGCAGATGTCAGAAGACGGGACAGAGAGTATGAAGTGGGTGATCACGTTTTTGTGAAAGTGACACCAATGAAGGGCCAGACTCGTTTTGGAGTCAAAGGCAAGTTAGCACCGAGATACGTCGGACCATACGAGATCATTGAGAAAATCAATCCGGTGGCGTATCAAGTTGCGCTTCCTCTTGAAATGGAGCACATGCATAACGTCTTCCACATCTCTATGTTGAGAGACTATCTCCGGGATCCCTTCCATGTAATAGAGCCTACCCACGTAGTGTTGAGTGATGACTACACTTACGAGGAACGGCCTATACAGATTGTAAACAGACGAATCAAGAAACTTAGGAACAAAGAGATCCCGTTAGTGAAAGTTGACTGGCAAAACCACGGTGGCGTGTATGCCACTTGGGAAAGGGAAGATGACATGGCCAAACGATATCCTGAACTGTTTCCACTGAATCCTGTTTTCTTCCAGAATGAAGGTAACTCGAGTTTAGAGGACTAAACTCTTTATAAGGAGGGGAGACTGTAACAACCCTCATACTGTTTACCGACTTATGACTGATTGATTACCGATAACCATCAATTACCGTTAAATTGAATTGATTATGACTGATAATTGAACTGATTAAAGTACTGAACTGACTGACTGAAATTGGAAACCGAATTGATTGAGTATATGTTAGTTAAATTGCATTCTATCTGTTTGATTGTATGATTATCTGTTCATGCTTATATGTTTAAACTGCTAATTGAAGGCCATATCGGCGGCCGAATTAGAAACCGATTGATGTTCTATGATCCTTAGAATTAATGTGATTTTATAGTATAATTATCTGAAAATTGATTAGGTATGATTAAATTAGATTAAATATCGATTAATCGCATAGTTTGAGTTAATTACCGTTCCGCCACTTAGTGGACCACTATCTCTTGAACCTTGTATACACTCCACATATTGATCAAACAAACATTTTCTTCTCCTCTTCTTGCCTCAACCGACCCAAGTTAGAGAGTGAGAGAGAGTTGAGTTGTTCTTGAGAGATTTGCTTGATCTTGCTTGGAATTGAAGTGTTGATTGCTACTTTGAGCTCCTAGACCTTGAACACAAGACTAAGGTAGGACATCATCTTCTTGTTGTTGTCTTAGAATCCATTCTTGCACAATTCATGCTTTAATTGTAGAGTTAAGCCATGTTTTGGTGCATACATGTTGAATTGAAGCTTGATTGTTGCATGCATGTACATATATTGAAGTTTTGAGGTTGTAGTTCATAATTCCTCACATGCATGTTCATAATTTTGTAATGGTCCATGTTTTCAACTTGTTTTTGGATCAATTGGCTCCCTAGAGCATTAAATTGAAGCTTTAAAATGATTTAAAGATCATGCATGTCATGTTTGAGGATTGTCCTTGGAAAATGGTTTGAAATTGGGTTTGAATAAAACACCCATGGGCTTTGATTTCTCAAATTGAGTTTTGAATCATGTTTAACTATGAGTTTACATGTGTTTTCTGGAAATTTAGCTCAAGAGGTCGATTTTTGATGCTTTTGGACTTGGTTTTGAGCTTGGAGGTGCAATCTGGGTTTTCCAGATTTCGCACTTCCGCTCGAGCGGGGGAAGTGCCACTCGAGCGTGGAATCCGAGCATCCAGCATCTCTCTGCACTGTTTTACAGTCCGCTCGAGCGGAGGATTGGGAGCTCGAGCGGAGTCTTGTCTCAAGCTCGAGCGGGCGTCGAGCGGAGATTTCACCTATCCAGTACTTTTACAGTACGCTCGAGCGGGGAAGTTTACGTTCGAGCGTGTACCTTTGTTGCATGACCGCTCGAGCGGGGAAACGTGCGCTCGAGCGGGACTCTGTTTTTCTGAAAATGCTTTTAAATGTGCATCTTTACATCCTCATCCCGTTCTAGGCATTCTTAGGCCTAGTTTAAGGCATCTTGTTGAGGATATAGATGTAGAACACACCGAGGCATTAGGGATTAAGTTGTTATCTTTCCCAACTGTGTAGCTTAGTGTGTGTTCAACCTGTGAACTGTGTAGGGTTGGCGACTGGGGAGGCACGCTCTAGCATACTGTAGCCCAAACTCTGTGAGTAACAATTGTGTAAAGATATGTTCAACTGATATCTTTTGAATACTGAACTGAACTGTTTACTGAACTGGTATTACTGAATAAATGTATGTCCTTTATTTCTGAACTGTACTGTGGCATCCTTAGTACCTACTGTTTACTGTTACTGTTACTGTTACAGAGATCTCTGTCGGTTCCCTCGTGGAACCACTACTGTTTACTGACTGATGGCCATCATTACTGTTCGGTCTTTTAAGACCTACTGTCACTGTTATGCTAATGGATGTACCACATATGACTGTTTACTGTACTGAACAACTGAAATACTGATTGAATTGAACTGTTTTCATTACTGTAAGGACATTCATTCTAAACCCCTTTACGCTTTATGTTATTCACTGGGCTTTAGCTCACTGCTCATATATATATGTAGGTGTACAGGCACCAGATCGGAGCTAGGAGCGTCGTGGTAACTCCAATTTTGTCAAGCCAGCCTTTGTGCCTCACTGCGAGGTTCCGAGTTGCCATGCTATGGCTTTGGGGTGTTTTGTTTGTTTCCCCCGTCTGTCTCCATACTGTTTGGACTACTGTTTAGACTGTCAGTTGCTAACTGTACTGTTATCAAAGGATTAGGTCCCTGTACTGTGTGACCGTAAATTCTGTATAGACTGTACTGTTTGTGTATGTATGAATGCATGAAAAAAATGTTTTTGGCATACAGACTGTCACAGCTCAATGGACACTATTTACTTACTGTATTGGCTTCCGCCAGGCCCTGTACTCTGTTTTACTGTATTACTGTTAAGCAGGCCTTCGGTAATCTCGGATTACTGGCCGGTTACGGTGCTAAACCCATAGGGCCGGGTTTGGGTCGTGACAATGATTTAGTGAAAATAATATTAAAATGTATAACTAATTCTTTATTATACGGGTTATCCATGTCAATTTTGTATTATACAAATTTGGTACTAACCTGATCTATTTAATATTCGTGTCATCGGGTCGTATTATATATGTATTCATGTTAGGAAATTGTCAATCATAACCTACTAATTTCGTGTACGGTTCGAGTTGTGTTATTATTGTATCGTATCGCAAATTCTTACCCCTAAATGATAAAGTTAAAATTATTAAAATATACGCAAATAATTTACTTAAAATTATTATTTGTGTTGATTTAAATAAGACTTTTATAAAATGATAAGACTAAAATTATCAAAAAAATAAAACAAAATAAAAAATACAGTTTACTTTTAACTCTTTTTTTTTTTTCTCTCTCTCCTATTTAGCGCATCTCCCTTTTTCTTCTTTTTCTTTTTTTCTTTTTAATTAAAATTTTAGATCAATATACCCTTACCAAAATTCTTTCTAAAATTTAATATTTAAAAGACTTCAACTTAATCTAAATTATTTATAAACAAAATTTATTGGAATTATACATATTAAAAATATTTTATCAATTAATTTTATTCTAGTTTTTTCACGTTTTTTGAAAATTAAATATTAAAAATATTTAATTGTATGAAATTTATTATATATATTTATGTAAGTTACATTTTTATAGCACGATAAAGCTAAAATTATTAAAATACATACAAATAATTTATTTAAAATGAGTATATGTGTTGATTTAAGTAACTATTTTATGAAACGATATGACTAAAATTATTTAAAAAAAAATTAGAATCATTATTTAACTTTTAAATTATTGATTTTTTTTCTTCTCTAATTTAATGATTATTTTAAATATTTTATATTCAAAAATATAAATAATTTAACTAAATTTTATTAAAAAAATATTTTAAAACAAATGTGTTTAGCCTTTGCATTACACGGGTCTTGGTGTCCCCTTGTCATAAAAGAAAGCTTTTTTACAAAAAAAAAAAATAAAAAAAAAAATAAAAAAAGAAAATAAATTTTGTACAAAATTTATATATTATATAAGGAAAATGAACTTGTTAGTGAGAAACCTTCTAAGAGCGTCAAACCCTCATTCTAAAATTATTGAATTTTCAATTTACAAAATTATTGACTAATATATTTAATTAATTATTAATTATTTTAGAAATAATAATTATTCCTTAATTTATGAATTTAAAATGGAAAGATAATAAAATATTCCATAATATCCCCCATCATAATCTCTCTCACCACTTTTCAAAAAATTAAAACCTTTTATCCCACTATTTCCCTTCTTTCCCCAGACCATATCTCTATTAAAAAATCATACATACCTTACACAATTCCAATATTTTTTTTAAATGTCATAAGCAACTTGCTTATCCCTAAAGTCATGCAAGAGAACATCACACCATTTTTATTATTTTTTTCTTAGATTGTTAAAAGTTAGTTAATATTTAATTTTTTTTTCTTACTCGTTACATTAATATTTTTCAACAATATTATTTCTCCATTCTTTTACACCACATCACTTTCAATCTCTTTTTTTTTGCTTGAAGATCTATACTATATATATAGACAAATATAGTGGGTGTGCTCTTAGACCTCCAAATCTCTATTTTTAATTTCTTATAAAATCCATTGAAATTTTAAAATATTATGTGGCACTTAAGTTTCAAACTCACTCCTCTCCCATCACTTCCATTTAAAATAAAAATTATTATTTTAATAATTTAATAATATATCCTCTTAGAATAATAGTTATCCGAATACAAACTTATCAAAAAAAAAAAAAAAAAGAAAAAGAAAAAAGAAGAGAGAGAAAGCTATCACAAAATTCAAAAATATTTGAATTGGAAATCTATATAATTATAATCTATATCTATCAATAAAATTCAAAATAAAGATAATTTAAATTTGAATATATAATAAAGATAATCTATATTTATCTATCCAATTTCACACCTCTCTCCTCCTCTATAAACAACTATATTTCAATTGATTATAAACAAATACAAAACTATTATGTTGCTCTTTCTCTTTCTCCCTTTCTTTTTCTTTCTATATATAATTTTATATTGTTACAGTTATTGCTGAAAAGTTTCACACATTGACATTCCCTGTCTCTCAATATATAATTTTATGTTATACGTATGGCTGAAATGCTCCATACATTTGCATTTTTTGTCTAAATTTTAATTTTACCAAAGGTTATAGAGTTTTTTTATTGCATTATGTACCAAAATTACAAAAAAAAAAAAAAAATTAAAAAAATTGTGTGATAAAATTATTTGTGTGTACCATTCTCATAATGAATTTCTCACCAAACTAAAAAATTATTTCCTATTTAAGAATTTTAGAGTAATTTAACTTAGCCATTGAGTATCTACTCTATTCTTTTGCTTAAAATTTTATCTTTCGATGATATTTTGGTGATGGGTTCACATCGTTTATATGTTTTTATGTAATATTTAATTTTGCTCTTTTACATTTGATATTAATTTTTTTTTAATAAGAAATTTTGTTTTGTTTGTAGGTTAGCAGTAGAATATTATTTTTATCATAGCAAAATATTGTTCTCAATTATAGGATACTTATTGATGTTTCTTTGCAATTGTTTTCGATTTATTTGTTTGTTTAATTGAATTACTTTTTATGTTTTTGGTTATCAAAGTCTCATAAAAAATAAATAATAAAAGATAATCAATGCGGATGATATTAAACATAAAATTATAACACATCATATGTTTTGCAATTCTATTTTTATGTTATTTATTTTAAATCATATGTACCCGTGCATCGCACGGGTTACCACTAGTACTTAGCTAAAATAATGTGACTATTATTTTTAAAAGAGTAAATTACAAATACACCCTTGAGGTTTGATTAAAATACAAATCGCTCTCTGTGATTCTAAAAATTACATTTCATTTCTTGAGGTTTCTAATTTCATAACAAATCACTATTTTTATTAATAAATCATGAAGTCAATTAACAATTTTTAATGATTTTAGAAATATGTTTCAATTAATAATTTAGATAATTTTATTATTGGATAGGAGCACAATTTTGAATTTCAATTTTTTTGGTTAATTATGTCAAATAAAAAATTCTGACAAAAAAATATTTGTAATTTTTCAAATCACATAGGACAATGCATACTTTAAACAAACTTAAAAAAGTATACTTGTAATTGACTATTTTAAAACCACGTTGTCTGCAGGGAGAAATTTTCTAGTAGGGGAACCTAACAAAACAAAGGACTAAACTGAAAATAAAAAAATTGCTACACAAATATTATTATTAATTATAGCATAGGGGAGTGATTTTAAAAATTAATTAAAAATTTTAAAGTTTAATTCGCCGTTGACAGATAAATTGATATAAATCGATGCGATTTTAGGGGATTGAAATATATTTTTCACATCTCTAACAACAAAAGGCTAAATCTGAAAATAAAAATATGATCAATAAATTACAAAAATATTATTAGAAAGACAGACATCCACATGTTTAACACAAATACATAATTCTATAACTATACGAAACAATCATACACTTTTAACGTTGAACAACTACACCTTTTATGAGTTTTTTATTTTATTTTTATTTATTTAGAAAGACGCTTCTCTCTAGTGTATTGTGTGGATTAAAGTGTATTGTTAAACTCGTGAGTTTCATCACGGGTTTTGTTTTGATAATCTGAATCGTTAAATGTGTAGAATTTATCAAGTATTTTATGTCTGCAAAAAATCAAGTTGATCGGATATCAGTAGCTCCTTGACTGGAACACATCTTTGTAACAAATTATTTTGAAATCATATTTACCAATGACAAAAATGTATTCCGATCAAGGGGCTATCGATATCTGATTAACGTGATTTTTTATAGACGTGAAGTACTCAACAAGCTCTATACATTAGACAGTTCGGATTATCGAAACAGAATTCATGATGAGCCTTACAGATCAATAGTATACTCTAATCTACACAATAAACTGGGGAAAAACTTTTTTTTTTTTTTTTAATTTGAAATAATAAGACGTATAACACTTAATAGTACAAGTTTTGTCTATAAAATTTTTTATGAGATGTATATGTTCTGTACTATTCCGGAAAATGAAGTACATATGATAGTTGCTACTAATCTATTCTTGGGCACTTATCAGTATGTTTCATTTATAAAGTTTAAAATTAACCTAATTTCAAAATAAAATATTTGTACAAATTAGTTTTACATATTTTTAATTGTCACCAAAAACTTCTATTTTTTTTAAAAAAATTTAAAAATGTCGCTACATTTCACCACTGTCGGACTTCTATCAGATGGCCATTGGAGACTCGTTAGAATGTAAACATTACCGGAAAGTCGCTGGAGTATCACTAGAAGTTCGCCGGAGTATAGTTGGAGTATTATGAATGTCACTGGAAGTCACCGAAATGTCCAGAAGAATATTGTCAGAGACTCACTAGAATGTCTAGAATATTGCCGAAAAATAAAAAAAAATAAATGGAGAAATTAGAGCAAAAAATAACAAAATGTGCTAAATATTTATAAATTGAAAAGGAAAAAAAAAATAACAACAAACAATAACAATAGGAAAAAACATATAGTATTATTTTTCAATTTTTGTAGAGTTTAATCAAATAATCTCCAATAGTGATCAAACTAAAAAGCAAGTTTTAAAACTATAAAATGTTACAATTTTAAAGTATGATTCTATTAAGCATTTATCTATATTAATCAAACTGGAAAGAATAAATCTATATGCACTAATTGGTATACTAATTAATGTATAAATGGATGATGTGGTATAATTTTAGAGGTTTTGAATTTTTGTAATTTGTATAATGGATGAGTCCATAAATTTAAAGTGGCAATGTCCAAGCATATGTTAGTTCACTAATTGATATACCAATTGGTGCATATAGCACCATTGAACTGGAAAGATGTTATGAAGTTGCAAAATTTTACAATTCTAAAGAATGTTATGAAACTACAAAATTTTGCGATTCTAAAGAATATTATGAAACTGCAAAAATTTGTAATTTTAAAACATGATTTATTTTAGCACACAAAAAAAAAAAAAAATTGAAACTATAAAATTTTATAGTTTTCACCACTTGTAATTAAAATTTGAAAACAACTTGTTCAGAATTTGAAAATTTTCTCTATTAAAACAGGAAAATAGAAATATGTAGCAGAGAAAAGGTAAAAATTAAGAGATCGAAAGAGACAAATAGATATAGAGAAAAGATTGTACTCTGATAACTATTTTTGATTTAAATCTAGTCGGATCTGATGTAGATCTACTCAACTTCTTCGCCGTTGGTGAGGATGAAGTAAGAAATCGGTGGTCGTTGGTTGTTGGTTGTTGGTGAAACCTAATCAATGGTGGTTGTTAGTTGTCAGTAACTATAAACAAGAAAGAAAAACAGAAGAAATAAAGCGTCGTCGCCAGTCGCCAAAAATCAAGAAGAGAAAGAGGTAGAGAAGAACGAAAGCACAGAGAAAAAAGAAGAAGAAAAATGTGTGGTGAACTTTTGAAAATATTCAAAAGATTATGGAATTAAATTAAATTTTCTTTCAAATAAGACTTCTGGATAATTTTACCATTAATTTTTCTTAAGTAGCCCAACCCGGACCGTGAAAGGCCAATTTAATCGCAAGCCAGGTAAGTTAACTTTACTACTAGGACTACTCACGACGTAATTCATACCAACAGATTAGATTGCTAATACTAAAATTGTTATATTATTATATAATAAAGTGATATTTTTAATTTAGTGGCTGTGTAATATCATTTTGTCATGTGAGGTTAGAGGTTGAACTCTAATAAAAGGAAATTTGATATTATTTGTGATGTTTATTTATTTATTTGTTTAATCAGTAAAAAATTAATATTAGATAATTTTAAAAAATTATATCAAATTTAATAATTATAATTCAGCACACAATAAAAACCTGATAACCAATAGTTTCCTATTGATATATTCAAACTGTTTAAATTATCAAATCCGTTGACAGGATCATGTATACAAAAAAATCAAATTGATCAGATACAAAATCAAAAAGATTCACAAACACAGACTGAGTATGATTCAAATTCTGACACACGACTCAAATCGAATATGAATACCAGTCACATAATTATTTTTATTGTGCACATTTTCTGTGTTCGGAGCCGTGATGTTGCATAAATCATCTAATTTTGCCTGCCTGATGTTTTCTCATAAAACAAGCACATCGACTAGACTATCAACACTATTCTTTGGTCTGTTTTAATTGGGCTACAACTTGGCACTATCAACAATTATATCATTAATTTCATTGATTAGCGTGTTTAAAAAATATTTCAAGAAAAATACTAGAGGTTCCAAATTTTCTATCAAATAAATGACAAAATGTCTCACAAGGGCCCACAAAATTGCGGATCCTACACCCATGTGAGATATTTGGTCATTTGTTTAGTAGAAAATTTGGTGTCCCTAACATTACCCATATTTCAATCCTTTAATATTATTTTGACATTGTCTTTGTTGAAGTTGGAATGTGTATATTAATTGATGACTATGAGAGAGAGAATGTCTGAAGCAAGTTGTGCATTAATTGAATTAAATTAATATTGTAGGCTTCAAATATGGAGATTCCTCTGAACCAACACGGTGTCGGTTCGGCTATGTTATTTGGTCAGAGTAAGAATTTTCTAGAGTTTTTTTTTTTTTTAAAGTTTTTTAGAGTAGTGCATTATGTGGTTGAGATTTAATGACAAGTCACATCAATTTTTTAGTATTAAATCTCAACCACACAATACACCACTACACAATACACCACTTTAAGAAACTTTAAGAAAAAAACACTCTAAAGGATCCTTGGTGATTTAGAACCCATATCTGATTGTATATTTTATACTATTTGTAGGTGTCAAGAAAAAAAGAGAGCCAGAAGCAATTCGGCTAGGTGATAATCACAATCCACTCTAGTAGAAGAATGAAAAACATAAAGAAGACAGAAATAAAAAGAAAGAATAATTGCACAATTAAAATTAGAGTGGCTAAATTGAGATTTTGTTAGATGTACAAGGGGTCAAAGTTGGATTATGGTAATGTAGGGCTAATGAGGTTTAAAAAATGTCATGGAAAGGTCACATGTTAATTTCCGTCAACCTCATTAAAACCAAATGAATAAAAATGTGACATAACAATTTGATTTAAAATCTATTGACTGTCACAATTAAAAATGAAAGGAACAAAATGAGATTTTGATGAAAGTATAGTGGTACAAAGTGTAATTAATCACACACAAAATAAAAAATAAAAATCATATTTCTAATTTTTAACAGATTGTGGAATTAAGTTTTAGAATTTGTTGGGTGAAAGAGGCCAGCGAGGATGAATTTGATTATGACTTGAATTATAAGAGTAATTGGCATTAGCTCTTTAAAATATATTGCAAGGAATTGGGAATTTGCATATTTTAATAGCCTAGTTACATACAACTAGCGAATTAATCGCGTTAGTCAGTCATGTTAGGTGGTGTTTTTTTTTTTTTTTGTGTGAATAAGAGGTGGTGTTCTAGTCTTCACAATCCGCCTGTAATTAAAGCTCTCAACAAATGAAATCATCCATAATTCAACTTCAAACATCTTTATAGCATAAATAATCAGATGTCAACCCTTCGTGTAAGACATAATCAAATCTTCTGAACAACTCAATGACAGCTTTGTTATGACAAATTCAAAGGCTTCAACATAACTATAAATATTGAAGTTTTGTTTACTAGCATTTCATAACATATTGTTGGCTTTTTGGCTTTTCGAAGGGTATTTTTGTGAATGTGAGCGTGCCAGTAAGGATCAATCAGTCCTTACAGAAATTGTGATTGCCAACCAATTATCAGACGATTGTGTTTTAGTTCTTTTCAGTCTCAATGAAGAGGACTTTTACTGGTGGCTTGACTTAGGAGAAGTTAATAGAAATAATAGTAATATGAAGAACAATTGAAGTATTTCATAAAAATGAACACTTACAATGGTTCGAACTCAGCCTCAGAGAGGTTTACAACAGCGATCTACTTGAATCTACTTGAAGCTACTCCTATGAATTGAAGTGCAGTGCGGGTATTTAAAGTGCAGGTATTTAAAGAACAAGTATTTAAAGACTGGAAATGTAAAAGACTGGAAAAGAAAATATATGAAGTAAATGACTGGTTTGTATGATCTGAGTCCGTCCTTTTTTCTGGGGGCTGCCCTGCTATTTATACTCGTCAGTGATGACCTTCGAACTGCACTTCGAACCGTCGAACTGCTCCTCCATGATCGCTGATCATGCTTCCTTACAAGTAGCTCCATTACGCCATTACTGGCAATTGAGTTTCCCTCTTGTACTTGAATTTGAATATGAGTAACCGTTGAAGATATGCCATCTTGCATCCCGTTATTGATCTAGTGTTACTCAGATCATGTGAGGACCAATATTTGTTGCCACGTGTACGATCAGGATTAAAGGCTTGAATAACCTCCCTTTATTACCCTTATTCTGCCACGTGTCGAACTGTAACTGGCTTTTACAAAATATGTAGCCAACATTACCCCCCGCACTAATATACCCAATACTTGGTGATATTAGTGGATTACAGTTTTCCCGCGCCTCTAGATCGTGTATGGAGTCCAAATTCTGGAAATACAACCGTCATCCATTTGGTGATTATTTGCATTAACTCGTTGAACATCCCAATACCTTCGTATTCGAACAGGCTATGGCTGCATCAACTTTCCTTACTACTGATCAAGCATATGAAGAGCCTTTGAGTGATGTTATTCCTCCTCGAAAGAATCTCCACGCATTCATTAGCCACCTTTACCCGCCCTTCTCTATTCAGGTAATGGAGGCTTTTGCAGATTATAAACCTTTGGACTACGAACACATTGCCTTTAATCCCTTGGTTTACAAACTTACAGACACAAAGAGTTCTTCCCCTAAGCTCCCTTTGTATTTTGACCGAACTACTCTCAAGCCTTTGCTTCGACAAGTTGAAAATATGGACTTAGGAAACTCTTCTTCACAGACCTCTGCATGGGATGAAACTGTAACCTCTCCACTCTCTGGGGCTTCTGGCTGGACAAGCTGGTCAACTCCTGAGACTTATGATTTAAGGGAGCGAATCAATCACCATTTTGTTGAGTTCACTGACCCCTTGGAGTTTCCCTCCTACGCTCGAAGCTCAGTGGTCTACCCTTACGTGCCCATTGACCTTCGACGTAGCTTGGAAGAGACTCTGCTTGTGGCTTGGTATACTTCTTCCATGCCTACAAAGATAATGCACCCTGCCCGGCGACCAGAAGAAGCACAAGGGTATACCCCTTCATTCTTAGCCAAGAAGGCGAAGATTTGTTCTTCTGATTGGCTTGATTACATTAATGCCTTTGTTCCTTCTGCTCCCGTGCCATCTCCCATAATAGAGGCATCCACACCTTCTTCTGCACCTTCTGAGATAGAAACATCTACTCCCTCCCCTTTGTCTTCTGAAGCAGAGCCATCTACTCTCTTCCCATCTTCCGAAGCAGGATCATCTTCTCCTTCTCCTTCTCCCATTCTTTCCTGGACAGAGAAACTAAGACTTGCCCTTCCAATGGACAAAGTTTTTCCACCTTACCAACCTCCGTCACCCCCTTCTCCAGCTGAGCGAAAGCAAGCTCAACTTTTGCTCGCGGCTTTCTCCCACATGCCCTTCAATGTTCTTGAGGATGACATTCCTCTTAAGAGCTTTCAATGGGCTTGTGATATCCTAACTAGGGGCCATGTCCTCAACCCTCTTGCCTAGGCAGAGCTTTATTTGTTTTTGGACCAACTCCCAGTGCTCCTCTACTGGCATCAGAATTCTAAGATCACCATCCAAAATCTGGATCAACTTTCATCTCTCCGAATTCATGCCCAGTATGAAGCAGAGAATTTTATCGAAGAGTTCGATGACTTCAAGAATAAAGATTCTGCGTACTGGGATGATTTGGTTATAGATGAATTGGAACAAAAATCGAGGGAAGAGGCTTTCGAAACAAAGGCTGAAGAACTCTATTATGAAGTGAGAGCTCATCAGCTTATGCAGCCAACTTTGGAAGAGATAGAAGAAATAATAAAGAAAGAACAGAAATTTATTGACCATTGCTGGACAAAATTTCATGACCTCGTTATTTATTCTATTCCTTATTTTTATGAACTTGAATTTGTACCCAGATAGGGTCACTTAATGTAATCGTCTTGGCTTTAATATAAACAAAGTCTTTCTGTACTTAACACTGTTTGACTCTGTTTCCTTTTATCTTTAACAGCTAACTCGTAACTTCGAATTTGAACAATCTCATCCTTCGAATCAATTGTTTAATGAAGTACTAAAAGAACCAATCATGTCTTTTTCCAATTCATGGTGTAAAATTGACAATTCTGGCAGATATTATTTTAGTACTTCGAATGACTTTACTCTTCAACACTAATTGTAACCAATATATGGTCATGGTTGATAAAGCCAATTAATTTTAAACTGATCTCTTTTGGCTTCGAAGGGCAACCTATGGCAATTCCTTCTTGCTCATATAGAAACCAATGATTGGTCTTGGATGTTTCGAACAGTGCCCCTCTTCCTTAAAGAGTCCTAGGGTTTGCTTCGAATGTTGTCATTTTGACTGATAACTTTCAAACAGGTCTTTAGATTTTTTGAAGTAGACCAATACTTTGAGCATTCAAGCATTTTTAAGCATGTAGTATGCTCCGAACAACGTTTCTCATACTCAGAGAATACTAGGTTTTGTTCCGAAGGTCGTTACTTTGATTTATAACCCCTAAACAGACCCATAACCAAGCAATTTAGCACATTTAAGCATATACTAGGCTTCGAAGCCGACTTATGTATTTCGAAGCCGTTGTTATTTGATTTTTTGACGCCAAGATCTTGTTTTCGAAGCCAAATATTTCATTTCGAAGTTGGCCCCAATCCCCGAAATAAGCTTTTCCCTCCAAAACTATCAATATTGGAAGAAATTCCTCGCATTCGTACTTTTAGTACTTAACGACTTACGGGGTATAATTTCGGACACAAAGGTTTTAAAACCCTCTCGTTTCGTGTTCCGAAATCTCTTGCCTTTTACAAACCCTTCTCTCTACTGGTTCTTCTGATCTTCTTTGCTCTTCTTTTGCTTACTACCAATGGATCCTTCCTCTCTAAAAGTACTTGCTGGCGACCATATCAGTCCTACCATGGCTTTGAAACATTGTATCGATGAAGAAATCAGCAAGCTGACATCTGGTGAGTCAAGTAACATCGATGGTCGTCTTTTCGTTCCTCGCCACAGCAACAAACAGGAGTACGTCCTAGGTCCTATCTTCCGGGAGGTTCCTGCTCAACTCCCAGCTCTGTACCCTCGTTTGGAGGACCATTTCCTTCTTTACGAAGGAAGGCTTGATTGGGGAACTTGGAGGGTAAACCGTCCTCATCGCTGCTGGCCGACATTGAGGACTGAATGGGAGGAATGGTATGACAGAGTGGTGCCTGCGAGAGAAGATGACCTGCAAGAGCTTTATATCCTCGATGCCCTTCGACTTTCGAGGTTCATTATTCCTGAAGACCCCTTTTTGATTCCTGCTGCCTTATGTTTTTGGAATATGGCTATCAATTTCTTCCAGTTTCGGTGCGGTATGATGGCCCCCACCGTTCTTGATATTTGCCATCTCCTAGGGCTTTCACCCCATGGTTCTCCTTTTACTCCCAACTATCCAGACCTTCCTGTCAAATTTTCTCTCCCAGCCTTAAACTCTTCTTATAGTGACTTCGTAAAGGCTGAAAATAAGAGAGAAGGTCCTGTGCGGGACAGAGAATTCTTCTCCTTCATATTATACTGGTTATGCAAATTCCTCTTTTGCACCTCATCTCAGAGGATTATGCCTGAGTTTGCTCCACTTGCGAAGGCACTCGTCTTGAAGAAACATATCGCTCTTGCTCCTTATCTTCTAGGTCATGTCTACAGAACCTGCTCCCAATTTTGCGAAAAACCCCTCGATGCTAACCAAGGAGGTCCCCTCTGGGTGCTCCAACTCTGGCTCTTTGCTTATTTCACTGACCTACATCCCAAGTGTTTACGATTCCTTGTTCAGGATCCTAGTACTTACGGGGCAAAATATGCTAGGATTGCCCTTTACCCTGCTTCCTTTGCTTATTACTTCACCTTCTTTTATCAACTTCCTATCTCTCCATCTGCTTCCTTCTTTTGTCCTTTCGAAGCCAATAAAGGGCTAACCTGGCTACAATCTTTTCTGGCTGATAAGGAATGTTCCACTTCTCCCCACAAAGATATGTGGGCCTCTATATTATTACCAAGGGAGCTGTTCATTGGCACTCTAAACCCTCGAGCCTATAAATGCATATCTGAGGTATACTACCCTTCTCAATTTGCAAGGCAATTTGGGCTCTCTCAAGGGATACCTGTTCCTCTTTGCAGTCTTTCAAATGTCCATCTCACTGCCAGAGATTTGAGAATACCCAAATCCAAGCCAGAGGCAGCAGTACTCAGATTGCTGAAGGAATTGAGTGAATTCCAATTTATCCCCTTTCGCCCCTTTGGCTCAGTCTTAAAAAGGTTTAAGAACTGGTGGACAGCCAATATGGAAGTGCGCCTCTCTGCACACCCTCATAACTTGTTGGTGGGGTTGGGATTGCCTTCGAAGGATAAGTCAACAACAGCCCAGAACACTTCTCCCCCTCCTGAAGTTGTCACCACTACTCCTGCCACTTTACCCCTTCCAGCCAGGGTTACTAGAGCTGCTTCGAAGAAGGGTGAGTATCTTCAAGTTCTTCTCCTCCCTTTTTATTTCTGAATCTTTTGTTGGTTTCCTTATACTCATGCTTTTGGTGTAGGGTCTCCACAAGAAGAGTCTCCCAAGAGAGCCGAGACTTTAGCTATTCTCAAGAAGAAACAACAACAAAAAACAAAAAGGAGACTAGTCCTTCCTCCTGAAGTACCTGAATCTCTTGAAGAAGAAAGAGAGGTTGAGTCAGAGAAGGAAGTGCCCTTACAAAGAACAAAGAGACAAAAGGTAGCTGTATCTTCATCTGATGTCATTGAAAATCCTGTTAGCAAAGCAACCACCATAATAGCGGAGAAAGAACTTATCTTTGGAGAGTCTGAACCCCGATCTGAAGAAGGGGAGGTTGGAAAAGAATTGGTTGTATCTCTGCCAAGAGAGAAGAGAAAGAAAATGACTGTTCCTGTCACTGACTATGTTGAGGACTCTACTCATAAAGCAGCCGCCAAGGCAGTCGAACAAGAACATTCCAAGGCAATCGTTGTATTTGAGAGGGCCAAGAAAAGATGGCAAGAGCAAAGAGAGGAAGCTGCTGCTGCCGATGCAACACAAGGGGAAATGGTAAGAAGGCAGCAGACTGCTGGACATTACTCTCTCCGCAGTTCTCCCATCAGTACTAGCGCCTCTGGAACAAGTAATTTCTTTCATACCTCTGCTGTTTTTTACTTTGTCAGCTTGTGGTATTGAAGTTTAACATTGTTCTGCATTTCTTCCTTTTGCAGTGACAACTACTGCACTCACCTTTCCAATGAGACCTTCCTCAATTTCGGTTGAGGTTGACCAAATACAAAATGTCAGGGTTGTTCGAGTCGTACTTCCACTTCCAAAGCCTATATTTGTCATACCTTCTTTAGACTCCAGTATTCCTGCATCTCCTTTTCTTGGATTAAAGCCATACCTCCCTTTTTTGGCTCGCAACCTACCTCAGTCTACTTTTCCTTCAAGCCTTGCTCTTTCTCCATCCTTTATAGAAACTCCAACTGCTACTCCATTCCCAATGGCAGTTGATTCTTCCACAGAAGACACTGGTAGCCCTTCAATTCATGGTTCATCACCAATGCCCACTTCCAGTCCCTCTTCTCTTGATTTGCTGGTGGCCAAGACCATAGAGGCTGTCAAAGATGCTCCATCCGTTTCTCCCATCCCTATGCAGCCTTTTGCGTCTTCCACCACAACACTCTCTATGCCCTTCATGTCAAGGGATGAGGTAGACATTTTTGAAGGAAGACTAGCTAGTCTCTTTGACATACCTTGTACCTCTCCTACCTCCACTGCTGAAGCTGAGCCATTAGCCTTGGCTGACTCCCTATTGGAAATCTTCAAGAGTTCTCCTTCCTCCAGCAACAAGCCTTTTGCACCTTTAGTAGATTTGGACACATGCTTGCAACTGTTGACTTCTTTTTCAAGGATCCCCTTCGAGGCTCTACAAAGGCCCATCATCAGGAATGGGTTCCTTCAATGCTGTAACATTGCTGAGCAGTCTGCCATGAGTGTCTCAAGTCATCTATCTCAGGCTGCAGCTACTATTGATTTTTATCTCGATATTTGTCATGCTGCTAAAACTGCGGATGAGAAGCTGGCTAAGGACCAGAGTTTTGTTTCTCAAGTGCATACTGAAGTATCGACTCTGAAAGAACAACACTCTTCTGCCTCCCACTTTCGAGTCCAACTTCTGGAGAAAAAAGCTCAGCTTGAAGAAGAGTTAGCCGCAGTAAACCAAGCCTTGGTTCGAACTGATAAGAAACTGCACATCACCAATCAAGGGCTGGCTAATCGAAAAGAAGACATGGCTGTGGCTATCCAATTATTTCCTTCCCTTAGCAATAGGAAAGCTATTGTAGAAAAACAACTAAAGCATTGTAATGATTTTTGGGCCAATTTGTGGCACAATGTACTTGATTCTTTATGAAAGCACAATATTTTGTATATCATTTGAGCAAGCTTGTGTTTTTGCATATGATGCTTGCATATGATGTTTACTCTATCCCTCGTGTTTCCCAAATGGTTGGAAAATAAGGTTTTAAATATCTGCCATTAATCTTTTTGGGATGTACATAACCATTCAAATTTCTTAAATGGTATGCTCCAAAAGGCAAAACCCTATGAATTTGATATGGTCCTTCCCAGTTAGGTGACCATTTGCCAAACTTATGGCTTTTAATCCCAATTGGGAGTATCGTCTTCCATACCAAATCACCTTCATCAAAGCCAATGTGTTTGACTTTCTTATTATAATTCTTGGCTGCTTTCTTCTTTTGGAAAAGAATGCTATTTAATGCCAAAATTCTGGCTTCATCTATGCCTTCTATTTCTAAGCACATACTTTGATGGTATTGTTCAGGATTCAATTGATCTTGACATCTTACTCTCAAAGATTTAACATTAATCTCTACTGGTAAGACTGCATCATGTCCATACACCAAGGCGTAGGGAGTGACTCCTGTGCTTGACCTCGGTGAGGTTCTATATGCCCACAAAACATCCAATAATAAGTTATGCCAATCCCTGGGATTGTCATCCACAACCTTCTGTATTCCTTTTTTCAAGGACTTATTGGATGACTCAGCTTGACCATTAGCTTGTGCATAATAGGGTGTGGAATTAACAAGGCTAATTCCAAATTCTGCCACAAAAGCCTTCACCATCTTCCCATCAAACACAGTTCCATTATCAACTGTTATGGTTTGCGGGATGCCAAATCTATGGATCAAATCTTTAATAAAAACCAATAACCTCTGTTTGGTCTATAGCCTTGTATGGCTTAGCTTCGACCCATTTAGTGAAGTAGTCAGTGGCCACTAAAATGAAACAATGATGCTTCGAAGAAGGTGGGTGTATTTTTCCCATCATATCCATGGCCCACCCTCTGAATGGCCAAGGCTTCACTACTGCATGTAGGTCAGTTATGGGCACGTGCCTTATTGTGCCATGCTTTTGACATGCCTGACATCCCTTTGCATATTCTATGCAGTCTTTAAGGATGGTTGGCCAATAATAGGAATGCCTTCGAAGCAACCATCTCATTTTTACACCAGGTTGATGAGCACCACAGATGCCTTCATGAACCTCAGCCATGGCTATTAATGCTTCTTTCGGGCCTAGACATTCTAACAATAAGCCATCTCCCCCCCTTTTGTAGAGAGCATTACCATATATCATATATTGCATAGACTGCAACTTAACTTTTCTACTGGCCTTCGAAGATGGACCAGCCAAGTACTGCATTATTGGATGCCTCCAATCTTGTTCTTGTAAGTCATTATGATTGACTTCCAAGATCACATTCCTTTTATTCAAAGGTTGTATTAATCTCTGATATGTTGTTTGGCTTATGTCCCTTTGGGTATTATCCCTTCTCTTGAAGTTCGAAGCCTTTTGAGCCACATCATTGGCTCTATTGTTCAAGAATCTTGGAACATGGGTTACATTTGCTATTTGAAACTGAGAAAGCAAATGTAATGCAACAACATAATATGGCAGGATACTTATGCTTTGACACTTGAAAATTCCTTTCACTTGGTTAACCACCAATTGAGAATCTCCAAATATGTCAACTGCATGTACTTGTAATCCAATAAGAATCTCTAGTCCCACAATTAAGGCTTCATATTCAGCCTGATTATTGGAACAGGTAGCTTCATCCACTCTAAAACCATGGGTAGTTTCTGTCCCCTGTGGAGACTTGATTACAATACCAATTCCAATTAACCCATTTGCTTTCGACCCATCGAACCACATTTGCCATGGCTCAACACTGGCCATACCAAGTTCCATTATCTCCTGGCTCTCTGTTTGAGATGGATGATCTGCCAAGAAATTGGCTAAAACCTGCCCTTTTACTGCCCTTTGAGGGACATATTCTAGATGAAATTCTGATAAGGCAAGCATCCATTTGCCAATTCTTCCCCTCAACATTGGTCTAGATAACATATATTTAACCAAATCCGTGGTTGCAATTACCAAGACAATTGTAGGTAAAAGATAGTATCTCAATTTTATTGCAGCAAAATACAAAGCAAGGCACAACTTTTCAACAGCTGAGTATTTACATTCACAAGAATTTAAAAACCTACTAAGGTAATAAACAGCTTGCTCCTTGCCTTCTTCATTGTCTTGGGCCAAAAAAGCTCCCAATGAATCTTCTGCTGCAGCTATGTACAACTTCAAGGGGTTGTTACCCTTTGGTGGCATCAGCACTGGAGGGTTGGCCAAGTAGGCCTTGATACCTTCGAAAGCAATTTGATGCTCTGCTGTCCACATAAATTCCTCTTCATCTTTCAGCCTTAACAAGGAAGAAAATACTTTAGTTTTCCCTGCAGTGTTAGAAATGAACCTTCGAAGAAAGTTAACCTGCCCAAGGAACCTTTGTAATTCTTTCTTACTTGATGGGGGTTTGGCTTCAATGATTGCTTTGGCTTTATTCTGATCAATCTGTATTCCTTTCTTGTGAACAACATAGCCCAAGAAATTTCCAGATGATACACCAAAAGCACATTTAAGAGGATTGAGCTTTAACTTGAACTTCCTCATCCTTTCAAAAGCTGCTTCTAAGTGAAACAGGTGCTCCTCCATGGATTGGGACTTAACCACAATGTCATCAATATAACATTCCAAATATCCTCCAATAAGATCATGAAAGATAGTGTTCATGGCTCTTTGATATGTAGCTCCAGCATTCTTTAGACCAAATGGCATCTTAACCCATTCAAAGGTGCCAATATTCCCAGGACATCTGAATGCTGTCTTGTGGATATTTTCCTCTGCAATGCAGATTTGGTTATAGTCGGAATGCCCATCCATCATTGACAAGACATGGTGACCTGCTGAACTGTCCACCAGCAAGTCCACTATAGGCATAGGGTACTCATCTTTGGGAGTTGCCAGATTTAAATTTCTGAAATCAATACATACCCTCATTTTGCCATTCTTCTTGACTACAGGCACAATATTAGATAGCCACTCGACATACCTGGCTGTTCTAATAAAACCTGCCTTGAGGAGTCTAAGGATCTCTTCCTTGACCTTCTGAATTACTTCTGGACTCATCCTCCTTGATTTCTGCTTGTAAGGCTTGAAATTAGGCTTCATGGGGAGTCTATGTTCCACTAATGACCTATCCAATCCTGGTAGTTCATTATAAGACCATGCAAAGCAATCTTTGTATTTCTTCAGAACAACCAATAGCTGGTTTCTGTCCAGAGCATTCAAACAAGCACTTATATAGGTGGGCTGTTGTACAGAACCTTCCCCTAGATTTACTTCTTCTAAAGGGTCTTGTGCATGAGAACTCCCTCTGGTTTCTTCTACCTTTGAAGTGATCTTCAAGCTTGGTTCTGCCCCCAGGTTCTTCAATTCAATATCTCTGTCCTCCTCCTCATAGAAAAAATCTGTCCACAAGGCTTCCTCTTCCTGTATCTCCTGGACTTTTGTTTCAATGTCCAAGGCACAGTACTTACCAAGAGTCTCTAGCCTGTTGCTGCTGCTGTTTGCAGCCAATTATCATGACCTCTCTCTCTTGCTCCTGAACTTTCTGGACTATTGCTTTTATGTCCAATGCTGAAAATTTAATCAAAGCCAAGGACTTGGCTTCTTGTGGTTCCTCTCTTTGCCTATAACCAGGCATCATTGTCATCTCTAAGGACAACCTCTTCATCAGCACTTTTTTGGACTAAGTGCTTCAGGTGCGTCACCTCCTCATCAGCCGTCACTTCGGCTGAGCTGTCATCTTTCATCAGTATACTGAGAGGTGTCACTCCCTCAATATACAATTTAGCCTCCGCAAAGTCTGCACAGGCTATGAAGGGTTGAGGATCTGCATCGATTTCCTCTGTCTCTCCATTGCCTAAAGCCATCATGATTTTTTGATGTAAAGAAGAAGGCACACATTTGTTAGTGTGGATCCAATCCCTTCCAAGCAAAGCATTGTATTTAGCATTACTGTCGATTACGAAGAATGCTGTCATACAATCCCTGGTTCCCACACTTAAATTAATGGGTAGAATCCCCTGAGCCATTTGCTTATCTCCAGCAAAACCAGCAATGGTTGTGCTAGTTGGTATCAACCTGGGATTCTTTTTTCCTAGTTTCTTCAAAGAAGATTTCGGGAGTAGGTTTACTGCTGCCCCATTGTCTATCAGGACTCGGTTCAGCTGTATCCCATCAAAGAAAGCCTTGATGTACAATGGCCTGACGTGCTGCGTCATCGAATCTGAGGGGTACTTGAATGGATACGATAGATTGATGCTTACCACTTCCTCACTTTCATATTCATCTTCCATCGGGGTAACCATTTCGAAGTTATCTTGCACCATGCTTGCTTGCGAGTCTTCACTAGAGATCTGAACTAGATCAGCTTCCTGCCCCTCTTGATTTTCATCTCGAGCTTGGAATTCCTGTGGTAGTATGTGTACCATGTTCACTGATACTGGGGGAAACGAGCCAAACTGGATGGCTGGCTGTACTTGTTCCCCCTCTTGGTTACTATGGTTGACTCCCTCAGAAACATCCTGCATGATGTATTCTGGTATTTCATTGCTAACTGATCCCTTCGAAGGATCTTTCTCAACTGGCTCTTCAGTCAGAAACGTTTGCTCAGCCATGAAGGCTTCGAACATCTCTTCTTCCACGACCTCTTTCTTCTGGCTTATGCTAATCTCTTCTTCGGTCTCGCTATCTGTCTCCATCAAAGCTTTCTCCAACCCTACCAAACTAGCCTTCTCTCTGGTTTTCAGTTCAGAATGAACTTTGGCCAACTGTTCTCGGCTGCAGACCACTTTGCTCTGTGGAACTGGCTTTGGAGCATGGTCTGACTTTGGGTTCTTCCTTCCTTCCGTTTTGACTGGTGAAGAATTTTCTCCACTTCCCTTCAGATCTTTCTGATACTGGGTGTACCTGCGCTGAATTTTTCTTCTCTGTGATCTTGAGATGACTGGGACCATATCTGGTTCCCTTGTCTTTGGGTGTTTAAGCAGCACCCAATTATTTGGAGCCACCATAGGAGGCCTGATCATCCTGCCTTGGTTTACAACATCTCCTCGAACAGGCAATTCTCTAGGTTTGTTTTGCATTACAAACCAGTCTGGGACTCCAGGTACCCATGAACTTGCTGATTCAGATGCTGAACTGCCCTTTTCCACCTTCGAAGCTATCTTTGAAACTGGCCGTAAAGGTAAGTGCTTGGTTTTGTCCTTATGTTTTGAATCTGATTCAGACCTTCGATAAGGGTGACCATTTTCTGTCCTGCGTAAAACTGGTCTAGGGGGCCAATGTCTGGCTTTGATTCCATGAACCGAACCTCTCTCCAGTTTTCTTTCAGAATGGCTACTCTCCATTCTATAACAGTTATGTGGCCTGGATTCATGCAAGAGCTTCTTGCCTTTGTCATGCATTCTGTTCACCACAGGCTCAACCACTGGTGGTCTCTGCCTATCACTAGCCGGATACGGCCTTTTGTTGTAAGCATTGGTTGACTTAGGACGTCTCTGAACATCCCTGTAGTATTGCTTCCCATCAGTTGGGAGCCCCTTCAACCACTTGTAACTGAGTCTGCACCTGGGGCACATTCTCTGCATCACCGCTGCTTCTAAAGAATCATCATCTAGTGATTCTTCATCAGAATGTTCCTTCTGGTGCGAGAAACCTTGTTCAATAACTGGTAGGCTTCTAGCATTCTTCTTGATGTTGGTTTGATTAGCAACATGCATCTGCACATTGACTTCCTCCAATTCTGTCAAGGACAAGTTCTGAAAGTCTGATGTAATGACATTGGCTGCTGCCTCTCCAACTTCTGGAAAGGGATCACTGTCAATTCCCATGGCTTTTTCTGTTTTAGCTGAGAACTTCAAACTTCCTTTTCGAATCTGTTCTTGGATCCTGTCTCGAAAAATAATGTAGTTTTTAGTCGAGTGAGTCCAAGAATTATGCCATTTACAGTACGCTTTTCCTTTTAGTTCATCTGGAGATGGTAGTTTTATTCCTTTAGGTAACTTAAGGAAATTAGCCGCGAGCAAATGATCAAAGATGTCATCTGCCTTTGTTAAATCGAAAGAGTATTTTCTATGAAAGTCTTTCTTTTTAAACTGCTGGTCTATAGTTGTATCCTTATGAATTAATGCTTCACAAATTACAGGTTCTTTGCCTACAATCTCTGCTGCATCTATTTCATAATTAGGATCTCTATAATATGTCTTATATGATGCATTATTTCGATCTTGTTCCTCTTCTAATAATGCTTCATATCGAGACACCTTATAGGTCAATTCGACCAAATCTCTGAATTCAGTTGAATCAAACTTCTTTCGAAGCCTGAATTCTAAACCATTTTGAGCCAATCTGACGAATTCTGGTTCTGGCAGGATGACTCTACATTTATTTCGAGCCCTTTTAAATCTGGCAATAAACTGAGTAGCCTTTTCTTCAGGCCTTTGACTCAATCTAGCCAAATCTGCCATAGATACTTCTGGCTCTGATTGGAAGAATTGGGCATGAAATGCCTCTTCTATTTGTTGCCAATTTTGAATGGAGCCAGGTGTAAGGTTGATGTACCATACGAATGCTCCCCCCGTTAGGGAATTTGGAAATAATCTCAGTTTCATATAGTCATGGTTAGTAAATTCACCGCATTGAGCGGCAAACCTAGCAATATGTTCTATCGTTGATTGATTTCCAGTCCCATAAAAAAGGGTAAAATCTGGTATCCTGAATCCCCTTGGGTATTCATGTACCCTATCTACCCATTTTGGGTATGGTTTTCTGTATATAGGAGTCTGGACCCCCCGAGCCATTGGTCCACATATCTCCCTAACAATATCAGCAATCTGGTCTCTAGGGACCATATTTTGTGCCTGCTGAACCACTACTGGAGGGGCAAACACAGGATTTGGTGGACAAACTTGTGCTTGTGGTCCTCTTGGTCCATAAGGTGGTAAATTTGGGGCTGGTTGTCCTTGCGGTGCAGGTTGCTGTTGAGGGTATGGGTAACCCCTTTGAGCCTGACCTGCGAAAGGACCTGCAAAAGGTGCTGGAACAGGTGTCGTGTCTCTGCCATTTGTAGGAAAACCCTCCAACCCCCCGGGTGTAAATTCGAATAAGGGATTAGTGTACCCCCTTGTGCCAGGCATGGCTTCGAACATGGGATTTGTAACCATTCTTATGCCAGTTTCTTGTACTTGGCCAGATCCACCAACCTGTGTGGCTTCATTATTAAGTACTGAGGCATTTTGGCCTGCTATAGGCCTTGAAATGGGTTCATACCAAGACTGAGGTGATGTTCTTTCAAAGTTTTGGGTACTAGTTTGACCATTAGAATGTCCATTAACTTGCATAGGCTGTTTTTCTCTAGCCAATCTTTGTTGGGGAACATTTACAACTTCCTCCGTGTGTCTTGTGTTTGTTGGTTGGTGGGTATTCATTCGATCCAAAAAGGATGTTGCCCACCTTTCCATTGTGTTCATTAATTGTTGTCCCATGGCATTTACTAAACCATCCCATGGATTTGTTGGTTGAATAAATGACACAGTGGACGGTCCAATTCCTTGGTTTTGTCCAATAATATGAACATATGGTTCTTGTCCAGAAGTACTGGTCTGTTCGACCATAGGTTCTAACAATATAGGAGTTTCCACAGGATGTGTTACCACATTATCCTCTGGATTTGGTATTTCTACCTCTCCTTCCACGCCTTCTTCCAAGCGTTCATTTTCTCATTGTCGTCTTCTTGTAGCCATTTTTAATTAAGTCCCACTGGGCGTGCCAAAAATATATGTTGGCTTTTTGGCTTTTCGAAGGGTATTTTTGTGAATGTGAGCGTGCCAGTAAGGATCAATCAGTCCTTACAGAAATTGTGATTGCCAACCAATTATCAGACGATTGTGTTTTAGTTCTTTTCAGCCTCAATGAAGAGGACTTTTACTGGTGGCTTGACTTAGGAGAAGTTAATAGAAATAATAGTAATATGAAGAACAATTGAAGTATTTCATAAAAATGAACACTTACAATGGTTCGAACTCAGCCTCAGAGAGGTTTACAACAGCGATCTACTTGAATCTACTTGAAGCTACTCCTATGAATTGAAGTGCAGTGCGGGTATTTAAAGTGCAGGTATTTAAAGAACAGGTATTTAAAGACTGGAAATGTAAAAGACTGGAAAAGAAAATATATGAAGTAAATGACTGGTTTGTATGATCTGAGTCCGTCCTTTTTTCTGGGGGCTGCCCTACTATTTATACTCGTCAGTGATGACCTTCGAACTGCACTTCGAACCGTCGAACTGCTCCTCCATGATCGCTGATCATGCTTCCTTACAAGTAGCTCCATTACGCCATTACTGGCAGTTGAGTTTCCCTCTTGTACTTGAATTTGAATATGAGTAACCGTTGAAGATATGTCATCTTGCATCCCGTTATTGATCTAGTGTTACTCAGATCATGTGAGGACCAATATTTGTTGCCACGTGTACGATCAGGATTAAAGGCTTGAATAACCTCCCTTTATTACCCTTATTCTGCCACGTGTCGAACTGTAACTGGCTTTTACAAAATATGTAGCCAACACATATATAATAGAATTAGAACCAAATTCATATTACTTGTGTCTCTAGTCAATGGCTAATCCAAAGTCTCTTTCAGTTTTGTTTATTCAGTTGACACTTGTTCTTATCCTCTTAGACCTTTCTAATGCACAAAGCTTGAAACTAGGGTTCTACAGCACATCATGCCCCCCTGCCGAGGCCATCACCAAAAAGATAACAACTCAATTTATTTATCAGGCTCCATCTCTTGCAGCTCCATTGTTAAGAATGCATTTTCATGATTGTTTTGTTAGGGTATGAGTGGATGCTTATTTCTTTGTTTATGGTACTTGTCAAGGGTTGCAACCTTGCATGGCTAAAGTTTTTACCTAAATGATGCTTTTCATTATAGTTAATTTTCATGTGAATGGTAAGGGCCCTGGCTATTTTTTAGAATCCATTATAACCAAATAGCTTGCAACAATAGGATAATTTTCACGACTCAAAAGTGGCACGGGATCTTTTGTTCTCAAAATTTTTGTCCCGATGACCCCAATGCCCTCTCAATTTCAATTGCACAACGTGGCAAGAATTTCTAAGTATAATTGTGCAGCTGAGAATGCATTAGAGGCAGGGAGAAGAATTTTGGGAATAGAGAATATATTCCTAGCTCTCAAAAGTTGAATGGCTTAATGGTCAATAAGGGTTATAACAATTTATAACCAGTAATAAGTGCAAATTTAAAGGTAAAAAGTGATAGGATGAGAGAGCAAAGAGGTTGGATTCCAGTGGTTAAGCAAAGAGGACGATCAGTGAATCATAGTCTGAGGTATGGAGGTCAAAGAGTAGGATTGTTTACGCTCTTTGTGGATAACTTGTCTGAGTCAATGAATCCATGAAAACTGCATGATCTGTTCAGTAAGTTTGGTGTTGTCAAGGATGTGTTCATACCATACAAACGAAGGAAATTAACAAATACATGGTTTGGGTTTGTAAGGTATGACTGCTCTACTGTAGTACGAGTGGTAGAACAAAAGGCGAATGGTTTGTGGGTGGATGATACATCTTTGACAGTCAAAATCGCAGAGTATGGTAATGGAGTGGAAGAAAGGAAGAGGCTTAAACTGATACCAACAAGACAAACAGAGGCGAATAAGCCATCCATCATGGAGCCAAACAAATATGGTATCAAGGCAGTGATGAAAGGTTATTTGCAGAGGTCATCAAAGGGACAGAACCAAGATGCACACCAAAGACAACTATCAGGGTAGAAGAGTTAGGTAATGGGTGGCTATATGAGAGCATGCTCATGTGACTCAAAACAAACTACTCTGTTATGGAGGTGAAAAAGGAACTCAAAAGAAGAGGTTTGCTAAATGCGATGGTGCGAGAAGGAGGTGGGCGAGACGCAATCATATCATTTAACTCCAAGGACAATTTTTTGAGTCACAAGTCTTCACTCACATAATGGTTTCATGAATGGTGTGAGTACATCGCTGAGTGGAGATCAGGTTTGTATCTTCAACAGGAGAGGTATGTTTGGATTTGTTGCTATGGGGTGCCTCTTAATCTATGGATATCAAATACCTTCAGAAAGATTGGCAGGTTATTGGGGGACATGATCATCTTAGATGGTGATGTCTGCACACCTAAATCTTTTTGATGTGGAAGGTTCAAAATAGTCACAAGTGTTATAGATCCGATAAGTACAAGCCTGAATCTAGAGTGCAAAGGAAGAGTCTATTCCATAAGAGTTTTCGAGGAACAGAGCTCAGAGGATGTCACCACCAGCTGCAATGGAACTACTACCAACGGGGCCGAAGAAAATGGATGTTCCAAAGTAAATAGGTTACTTCAACCTATTGAAGAAACCAATTTGGAGGAAGAAGATGATGACAAAGCAAATGAAGTGGTGGCAAATGGGGACACGTCATCTAGGTTGAAATGAAGAGATGAGCTAGCGGCTGGTGGCAGTTCGAGCCATGCTTCAGAAGTAAAGGAGACTCAAGATTGCGTAGGAAATTCAACTACAGCAAGCACATGCGTGGTGGAGTCATCATTGCCAGTGGTCAGTCTGCAACTACGGCAGGGGTGTAATCGTGACAATCCAAAAGGTGTAGAAGCTCCTCTAGTGGAAAACAATCACGATGCACAAGTAGGTGTGGTTACTCCTACTATGGATGGTCAAACACTCACTGCAGGCTTTATCAGGAGCCTAAGTGAGACACTAAAGGTTGGACCCGGCATTAATCTGGAGGTATCTCTTGGACTTGAACAATCTAGGCTGCAGCCTATTGACAATATCTTTTCTGGTCTGCAGCCCATTGGGCCAACTGGTGATGGTCTGCAGCCCATTGGGCCTATTGGTGTTGGCCTCAGTCAAGCATCTGCATCAGAGGTTAGTGTATCTGCGAGCCCAGCACTTTCAAGCTCTATTAAGAAAAGGTAAAAGGAAATGTCTAAAAAATGAGGGCCTTAAAAATCCTTTGTTCATGGGTAGGTTTACTAGCTTTGTAAGAAGATTTGGACATAAAGGAGTAGGAACAAGGAAGGGTATTCTTAAAGGCTCACTGTCAAGAGCCACTGTTGCTCTTAAATCCAACCACTATACAAATATAAAGCAACCTCCTTCTAGAAATGACCTATTTCAAGAGGCTCAGGCAACTTTACGATTGGGGAAAAGATTGGGCATTGACTATAAAGGGCAGGAATCTGAGATTATCTGTAAAATAACACACATAGAGAAGAAGGACAAACAGAGGTTGGACAAAGGGGGTAATACAGTGGAGTAACCAGATCCATATGGGTGAATACAGTGACTACATGTTTTTATAAAGACAATTAGCTGGAATATTAGAGGGTCAAGCAAGCCTGAAAAGAAGAGAAAAATTAAGAAACTGTTACTAGAAAAGAAAATTGATATGGCTTTGTTTCAAGAAACAAAAAGATCAAGCATCACTAGTGAAATGGTCAAAAGTGTTTGGCCTAGGGATCGGATGAAGTTCATTTCTATGGATGCAAATGGATTGGCAGGAGGTCTTGTATATATTTGGAATCCTAATGTCTTTCAGCTATCAGATTATTGCAGTAATAAAAATTTTATTCTACTATCAGGTAAAATTCACAACTCCTTCAATTGCGTAATTGTGAATATTTATGCTCCCAATGACGTTATAAGTAGAGGGAAATTATGGGAGACCTTGCTAAATCTGAAAAACTCTTTCCCAAAACCCTGGTGTCTTGGTGGTGATTTCAATGCGATTAGGAATTTAGGGGAAAGAGTAGGTACATCAAGCAGGGATAGGGGCATGAAAGAGTTCTATAGCGATTCCGGCTTTGACCCGTCACATGTCGTATTCCGGACTCGTGTTCATATGGTTTTGAATGGTTATTCATATCTTGTTTCCTTTGTCTCCCCTCTATTTTGATTATTGGGTTGTAATTGTGCGTTTGGAACATGTTGCTTACTTGTTTTCCAAACTTGTGATGCCTAGATTTTGGCTGTTTCGCTCGAGTGGGCATTTTTGCGCTCGAGTGGGCTTCACAAATTTTGCTCCTTCTCTTGAGTGGCCATTCTTACGCTCAAGCGGGATTTGTCAACTCTCAGTATCTTTGTAGATCTGCAAATACTAGGAGAGTGCATTGGATGCTTGAGCGTCCAGTCTCACGCTCGAGCAAGGTCCTTTGTCTGCAAAACTTCTAGATATGTGTATCCCACGCTCGAGCAAAGCTTTATGTCTGACGCTCGAGCGTCACTTTACACGCTCGAGCGGACTACGTGTATAACAGTCCGTGAAGATGATATTTTAAATCACTTTTCCATTCCCCTCTCTCTCTAAAAACTTCCCAAAAACCTAGATATTGAGTTTCTCTCTCTAAACCTCACATTCTCTCTACTATTCTATCTAGATCCATTGGGATTTCCACCATAGTGCCTTTGAGAAGAAGGTAGAGTGTCTTAAGATCTTCCTTTTGATCCAAATAGAAGTGGGTTCCAGTGTCCTTGGAGTTTCACTCTTGCTTGGCTCGTCTTCTCTCTTTGAGGTAGGGATTTTCTACACTTTGTTATGATTTTGAACTTAGTTATTTGTGGTTGTGTAACAATGGTGGGATTTGGGAGCATTTTGAACAAACCTTGGGTGTGAGTGTAAATGGAAAAGAGGGGTCTTTGGTGGAAATGAAATAAAAGAACATGGGGTTTGAAAATGAAGTCATGTTATGTCAAAATGGTTGATTTTGGTACTTGGATTGATATTTGAAAAGGGAAATTTTTTCCCTAAAATGATTATCATATTCATTGGGCTTAAATAATTGAGATTAGTGTTGTAAACATGGAATTAAGCGAGTGTTGAAATATATGGTGGAGTTGAGTATGTAATACTTCATACCTTTGGAAATTTTGAATAAATTATCTGTCTCGAGATTATATATATGTTTAGAAATATCTGTATTGGGCTATCGGTGGAGGATAGCTTTGATTGTTGTAGAAATTGCATGTGGATTAGGTGAATTGAAACTAATCTTTTGTTGGTTGTCACTGAATATGACTATGTTTATATACATTATTGTGAGACCATGAAATATCCTCTCACATGGATGTTATGGAGAGAAGAGCTTCACCCCTGTAGATCTGCAATGATGAACATAGTTGGTGCCACCTAACCGGGGTTGTCGGCCGGGGACTATCCGATGATGAAGTCAGTCATTGAATTAAGGAAGAAATAGTATATACATTTGAAGGGGTGTGTGTTTTGTAGAGAGAGATGAGAACATACCTTGCACTTGGGATGGCTCCTCCTTTAAATAGATGGGGGGTGTAATATTTGTTTGGGTTGGACCCATTGTAGGCTTTGTTTGGGTTAGGCCCAATAAGCTAGTACCTATAATTTTCTGGCTCCCACAATTGCCCCAAAACTTTCATTGTCTGCGGTAGAAGGAATGAGAGTTTTTTTTCTTGCCAGGTTACGCTGTTCAAATAGCCGTTAGGTTTTTTGATAAAGAATACTTTGGATAAATGAATAAAATGTATGAATAAATGACTGCGTGTATGCTTGAATGTATGTATAAATGTATGTATGTCTTGAATATATGTATAAATGTATATATGTCGATCATAGGATGAGGGGGGTGAGTTAAAACCCAGTGAGTAACACTATCTCTATAACGATGGGAAACGGTATTATAACTCCCGGGTAAGGGTATAGGCCGCAGTATTATAACCCCGAGCAAGGGTGTAGTATATTGTCGAATGCAAAGATTGCTTCCAAATATGGACTTTCGTGCCGAGCTAGAAATATTTCTATATGCCGAGCACGGAAATGATTGCCTGAACCAAATAAGACAGATTAAATAAGGTAGATATATCAACCAAAAAATGAACCACGGTATTATTACCCTCGGGTGAGGGTGTAGACCTGCGGTATTATAACCCCCGGGTGAGGATGTAGGCCACGGTATTCTAACCTCCGAGCGTAGGTGTAGGCCGCGGTATTCTAACCCCCGGGCATAGGTGTAGGCCTTTGCTGATGGCGCTCCGTGCCGAGTGCGAAGATTACGCTGTACTCGGAGACTTTTCCTGGTTTTAAGTGGCGACCAAGTGCCAATATGGCGAGGACTTTGAATAATGTATCCTGTACTGAGTAAGGTAGACGTGTTAATCACCAGTAATATTGTTCCGCTTGTATGGAATTGCTAAGTAGATATTGGGCCAACTATTTAATTGTCGAGTTACTCGGATTGCGTTTAGTCCAAGGTAGAGTTGCCCCATTGCTTTCGAATGACAGGTGTTAGTCGGAAGGAATGCAGATTCCCATTGCCCTATGTTACAGGGAAGATTCGGCTTTGGTAAAATGACGGTGCACAACAACGTTCAAACTGCTGTCAAATGCGAATTGCCAATTGCCAAGTGCTAATCGGCCGAATGCCAAGTGTAATGTATTGCCCCAAAATTGGCGCTTGCTTGGAGCAGTGTGAAAAGGAGCGGGAGTGAGTAACTCAAGTAAATGTCGTTGTAATGTTTGTACCAAGTTGGCCGAGTATGCGTGCATATCAAAGGTACCGAGATAGTGATCGACTGATGTGCCCCAATTAGAAAGCAGAAAATTGACTAAGATGTCCCAGTGGGCAATTGTTTTACCAAATAATGTTGTTAGGCGAATAAAGTTGATACACAGCCGAATAATGAGTGTTGAATTAATAATGGTGCCGAATAATCTTGCCGAGTAAATTTGATGCACTGCCGAGTAACTAGTGCCAAAACATCGGTGCCCGTTTCATATATAATGTGATCTTGCCAAAAAGTTGGGCAGTTACACGGGTTGGTGATTGTGCTGATCTTTTGGTCGGCGATTTTTCTTAGCTTCGCGGTGTGTCGGCATCACTTCGGAGTTGGATATGCTAAGAACTTGGTTGGCAATGGTTGCCAATTTATTGAAGTTGAGATTCTTGTCCAACGTATACTTGCCCCATTGCATTGGAATGACATCGGTTAGACCGATAACAATTTGAACGGATTTCGTGCCCCTGTTAGGTGTCGTGGCGAAATCGGAATGAAGCTGAGACAAAGTAAGGTGCTTGGTAATATGCGAAATGAGTCATCGCGCTCAATTTTTGAATAAAATCTGTAATTATTTATTTATTTATGTATTTTGAGCTGAATTTGCAAACTCTGACTGTACGGATGGACCCGGAATGCGTCAGATGGCTGGAAAAGACTATTGGATTGCTGTGATCAGACTCCTGATGGCGTAATTATAGCCAAAATGGATCTAACGGCTCAAATCAATAGGGTGTAATGCAACCGCGAAGCACATGATCGTTTCTTTATATCTTGCTGGATCGTCTTCCCAAGAGAAAGAACTCATTTTTTGGGCAAACTTTGAACGGCCCCTATGGCTTCGTTTGAGCTCCGATTTTGACGCGATTTGTTGCGTTGGACTCGTCTCAATGAGTACTTCACGTTGGTATGGGGAAAACTTGAGTTTGACAGCTTTGAAAATTTCAGTTGTCGAAAAATGTGAGTCGTCTCGCAATTTTCGGCATACTTTGGTTCTGGACTTCTCGGGTTGGTAGGTTTGGACTCTTTGAGCTGATATGAATCCTGTGGTAAGTTCAGACGTGGATTTCGGCAAGCTGAGATGCTAGTTCTATGCCGAGATATTAGTGCCGAATAAGTCACAAAGTTGCCGCATAATGCTGCAGAATGATATTGCAGACGTCAAAGAATGTGTCGAATAAGAAATGTTGCGGTGTAATTTTTGCCGAATAAGTTATAAGCCGAGTTGATCATATGCAAGCAGGGTTCATAATGCCGATGAATTATATTGCCGAATAAGTTGACATATAACGTTGTGAGCCGAATAACGTAGATAATGGGGCGGGATTGTCTGATGCAGTGACGTATGGGCAGCCGAGTAGTCTTGAGGCCGAGTAGTGTTGCCGAGTAAGCAATGAGCTGATTGAGTCAGTAAGTTGCCGAATTAATTGTGGATATAAGTTGGTTCGTTGGTTTCCGTATATCCGTAGTTGTGATAGCCGAATGTAAAAGAAATTCGAGTTGAGGTGAGTGATCGGTGAAGATGGATGATCATGGCCCAGCCCTAGGAGCCTGCTTACTAAAATTGCACGTTGATTGGACATGATCTGACCGGTGAACTATCATTTAACGTCCCCGATTTGCCAATTGATTGATCCCAAGCTAATACTCAAAATTCACAAAATTGTACCTCAAAAATGGATTCTACATAGCAAAAAACTAGAGGGTAGGCATCCTCGAAATTACTGGACCATCCGATTAACTGGAATGCGGTAAGATGCAACGGAGCACATTGTGCCGAGAAGTGCATGATAAATTCTTATTTCATCACCTTCATGCTGCATGCCATGAAAGGCAGAGTTTTCCAGTTTTGAGCTCGTGACTTTGAGGCCTTGTATCTCCTTCGTTTTAAGTCCGATTTTGACGCGGCTTATGGCGTTGGACTCGTCTTGATGAGGAATTCACACCGGTATAGTCAAAGCTTGAGTTCGACAAGGCTGAAAAATGTAAATTTTGAGACATTTAGTTGATTTTGCAACTATTGCGGCCTACGGTTAGCTCGTGGCTTTACTAGTCGGTGTTTGTGACTTCGTTAGTTGACGTGAACCTAGTGGTAGGCCACCAAATTCTTGCTCGCATGAAGAAAAATGTAGACCCACTTGCTAGAGAGAGAAATTGGGTACGTAAACGGTGTCGGTGACACTTTGGCTGGCCGAAGCACTTGGTTCTCAACATTGTGGTTCAGGAGGTCAGACATGGTTTGAGAGACGAATTAATAAACGGGTGGAGGTCGTGATTGAATGGCCGTTTAGTGTGGAATGGTTGCCGAGCAGCTTTGTAGCCTTGCCGAGTAGGCGTAGTTGTAATAGCTGGATCTTAAGTTTGTAATAGCCGGATCTTGGTTGGCAACTTCTCTTAGCTTCACGATGTGCCGAATCACTTGGTCGGCATCTCTTTGTATTTGGCTTTGCTGAGAATGTGGTTGGCAAGACTGCTTTATGCATGCAACACCTTCAAGAATAAAGAATCACCTTGTGTTGGCATCAACGTAAGCCATTATAGAAAAAGTGAAACCAACTTGTGTACATGTGCATATATATAAAGAATCACCTTCAAGATATGTTTTGTGAAACAAAGAATAAATAAATAAACAGATAGACGCATGTATTAATTTAGCCGAGCAACTATATTGACTTGCCGAAAAGATGTTCGTACCAATAAAGGTGTGAAACCCATTTTTAGAGAGAGAAAACAGCTACTAACTTCATCTTGTTTTGACAACCTTTCTAAGCAATATTAATATTCAACAATGCTTTGATCAAATCTGTGATCATAAATAGATACATACATAGATGTGTATATATATATATATATATATACAGATATATATACCTGAACTTTAGCAAAAAACATAATCAGAATGAAAGAAGCCAAAAACCCAGTTGTGGGCCGTATTACTTGGGATTGATTTTGCTTTTGTAGAAAGTGCACTGACCTCAAAGCAACTAATATATCTTTACTTACAGCAGTATATTTGTTGTGTTCTTCGTTGATCTCATTCAGTCGTTCCCACAGACGACGCCAATTGTGAGACCATGAAATATCCTCTCACATGGATGTTGTGGAGATCCAACGAAGAGAAGAGCTTCACCCCTGTAGATCTGCAATGATGAACATAGTTGGTGCCACCCAATCGGGGTTGCTGGTAGGGGAGTCTCCGATGATGAAGTCAGTCATTGAATCAAGGAAGAAATAGTATATACATTTGAAGGGGTGCGTGTTTTGTAGAGAGAGATGAGAACATACCTTCCACTTGGGATGGCCCCTCCTTTATATAGATGGGGGGTGTAATATTTGTTTGGGTTGAACCCATTGTAGGCTTTGTTGGGGTTAGGCCCAATAAGCTAGTACTTATAATTTTCTGGCTCCCACAATTATATATATGTATGATTATTGAGGAGAAGAAAGGGGATGTACTCCATGTGTGATTTTGTGTTTATATATATTGTATATGTATGATTGTTTAGAAGGAGAAAGAGGATGGACTCCATTATAATTAAGTTGGCCGGAGTGTCCTGGGTGAAAGTCCTAAAATTTATACATGGGTGCCAATCTCGAGAATGAAATATCCGTAAAATGACAATTGGAAGTGTTTGTGTGTTGTTTGTGAAATTGTTAAACCATTGAGTTGTAGTCTCATTTGGGTTATTGAAAGATAATAAAATTGGCTCATGTATTGAAACGGATTGAAGGGAAATCAAATGATATATGAGCTTGGTGTTCTACGACTATATAAATGTGATCATTTTATTTTCGGTATTATAAATGCATATTGCACTTATACCTTTGTTAAACCTCATATACTGTGTTAGATTATTCCTTCTGGGCTATGGCTCACCCTATTTGGGAAAAACATTTTCAGGTAATTATGGCATACCTCTACCAAGACAATAGCATTTGAGGGACTTTTGGGAAGCAAGAGCTTCTTATTTTGTTTCACTTTTGTGTAGCCTAGGGCTAAAATTGTATGAGCCAGTCTCACTTTTGTTGCAACCAAACCAAGACTTGGAAAAGTGTAAGCCTGAAAAACATCTATTTACGTTAAACTCCGTTGTACTATTAATGTTATGAAATGAAAAAATATTATACTCTAATTTTGCTGTCATTTATGTATGCTTTCGGGTTATATTTAGTGTGTACTTTTAAGGGCGTTACAAGTTCAATGATTTCACAGATCAATGTAACGTGGTAGATGTGCAACTGCTAGGTAAAAAATATATTTGGCGCAATGCGTTTGACAGAAATAGATGTAGTAGAATAGACAGGTTTCTTTTTCACCTTGAGTGGATGAAAAGGTTTAAGTTCAAACTGTAGGGTCTTCCCAGAATAACATCTGATCACTGCCCTATTGTGCTCATGGAGGATGAGAGGGATTGGGGACCTAAACCCTTCATGGTTTTGAATGCCTGGCTTCTGCATCCTAATTTTGCTCCATTTGTGGAAACAACTTGGAGATAATCACAGTGGATTAGAGCTGCTAGTTTTATTCTGTAGAGGAAGATGCATAGTATGAAGTTGGCACTAAAAAATGAAATAGAAAAGTTAATGGAAATATTGCATCCAAACTACAAGATTCCGAACAAGAGCTTAATGTTCTAGATTTGAGAGCTGAATCTCAACCATTGGATCAAGCAAGGTAGATTAGGTGTATGAAAAATTGAGATGTCAACATCTGCTTACTTCTCAAACGGTAGTGGAGGTTTGTCACTGAACATGATTCATTATGGAAGAGGGTACTCTGCAGTAAATACAGGTTTGAAAGAGGGGAATGGTTACCAAATCTCAGCTTAGGTATTATTGTCTCAAGAACTTGGAGTGACATTCTAGCAGCTGTTGAGCAAAAAGATAATCTGTTATTGTACTATGTCTTTAAGCTATAGTTAAAAGTGGGCAATGGTTGCAGAATAAGATTCTGGCATGATAAATGGTGTGGAGATATCTACCTTAAAGAGGAATTCCCAAGGTTATTTTGGTTGTCTACTGCTAAAGAGAGCTCACTTAAGGACCTAGTGGTGGGCACAACCAACCCACAAACCTGGTTACTCAATTTTAGAAGACCCCTATTTGAATGGGAAAAGGAAAAACTTCTCAAACTCAATGGTATCTTACAAGCAGCTCCTGCACTGAATCTGGAGGTTAAGGGTAGAGTAGTGTGGTTAGTGGCAAAATCTGACCAATCCCTTGTCTCTGTTTTTTATAAACATACTAATCTAGAGTTTGGAGAAAAATGTCAGCTTCTGTAGAATGGTAAGGATCAAATATCTTCCCCCAAAGTGCAATTCTTTGGACGGCTAGCATGGCAAAATAAGGTGAAAACTCCAGTGTTCTTGCAAAGGCTGGGAATTCTGGATAGGGATGGATATACCTTGTGTATCTTCTGTAAAGCTCATCAGGACACATCCAAATATGTACTAATACTTTGTCCCATAGTGTGGAGGGTTTGGTCTGGGCTGTTGCAACAGTGGGGGGGTTTATGGGCTGCACCTGGATCTATACAAGGTCTGTTACACTGGTGGGTAGGGCACTGCTGCAGGAAAAATGAAAGAAAAATTTGGGGTGCAATTCCACTAGTGGCTCTTTGGCCGATATGGAAGCACAAAAATGAGTGTCTTTTTGCAAGCTCTCAACCAAAGATGCAGGAGCTATAGGAACTTATTATCACAAGGATTGCTATTTGGTATAAAGTTACAACAAAGGGGACTCCATTCTCGATTGATGATTTCATTCATAACTTGTCACAAATGAGATCTTGTTTAGGTGGAAGGAACTAGAGGTTCTGTTATTGTGGTGTTTGACATTTTGTTTTTGTTTTTGTTTTGGAGGAGGCTACTGGGGTGTTTGTAGTTGGAATCTCTCTAACTCCTTTTGGGGACTTGGGGTTGCACATAATTAGTCTTGCTTTGGCTGTCAACCTAGTTGGGATGCTTTGCTAAGATAATGATGCACTTTCCTCCTAACTTTTGTATATTTTTCTCTCTTTTATCTAATATAATATTTCTTGCTTGCCGCTAAAAAAAAAAAAAAAAAAAGTGCAAATTTCTAGTTATGTAATTTTGGGAAAGTTTGAATCTAATGAGTTATTCGTGCAGGGCTGTGAGGCATCTGTGCTTTTGAACTCTACCAATAATAACCAAGCAGAGAGAGATGCAATTCCCAATCTAAGCCTGAGAGGATTCCAAGTTATTGATGCTGTGAAAGCTGCAATAGAGAAAGCATGTCCTGGTGTTGTTTCATGTGCAGATATTTTAGGCCTAGCAGCTTGTAATGCAGTTTAGTGGTAACAAATATCTTCTATTAGATTTATCAAGCTTGAGAATCAATCACTCACATGTTCACTAATATTATGAAGTTTCTTTGTAGATAAATGGACCATTTTGGCTAGTTCCAACCGGACGAAGAGATGGAAAGATTTCAATTGCCGCTGAAGTCTTGACTAATCTACCAACCCTTTTTTTTTTAACGTAACTCAATTGAAAGCATCTTTTGCCTCTAAGGGTTTAAACATTAAAGACCTTGCAATTTTGTCAAGTAAATTAGAAGTTTATTTTAAATATATATACGGTATCATCTGATACGTATTAGATTTTTGTGTTTATGATACGCATATATCCCAATTTCTCAATAGGAATGAAAATCACATGCATATTGACCGATTTTGGTTCATAGTCGATTCATAGTTGATATAGTCAATTCATTGCTATAAAGTACTTTTTAGGCATTGGATTTTCTAAAATATTCATGATTGCATTACTCAATTTTTTATACATATTACTTTATACTTTTGATAACGGTGGATTGGGCTATTTAAAACCTTTCTTGTGTTTGAACTAGTAATAAGAAATCTTTCAAGAATCATCCCAAAAAATTGACTTAATATTGATTTAATTCCTTTTCTTTCTCTCTATCTCTCTCTCTCTCTCTCTTTTTCTTTTTTTTTTTTTTGGTTAAAGGAGGACACACCATAGGAATTTCTCACTGTCCTTCCTTCTCGAACGGCTTGTACAACTTCACCGGCAAAGGTGACACTGACCCGAAAATGGACCAGAATTACATAGCTCAGTCGAAGAAGAAATGCAAGCCAGGAGATACAACTACAATTGTTCAGATAGACCCAGGAAGCTCAAAAATATTTGATACTGATTACTACACTGTAGTGAGTAAAAGAAGAGGATTGTTTCAATCCGACGCTATTTTTCTCACTAACAGTACTACCAATGCTTAAGTCTAACTTCAGAAAACTCCCAAAGGATCTACTTTCTTGAAAGATTTTGCAAATTCGATGGTGAAGATACGTCAGATTCGTGTCTGTTAAATTTGTTAGGATCTTCTACCTGATAGGGTTCGGGTTTCCTTGTTTTTAGGATTGTAGTGCTTTGAAGTCCTGTATAATAATCCCTAGTCTTAAGGGGCAAGTTATTTTCTGTTTAGATTTAGTCATGCATCACGATTCTAGGGCTGTAAAGTCGTGGGTTGTTATTTTCCTTTCTGCTTTGAAGTAAGGCTATTTAATAGCCATGTTGGTTCTTTAATTTAATAAGGAGTTCTCTCTGCATTTGAGAGTAATTGTGCTTTTGTTTTTGTAAAGTTCTTTGTCGTTGTGCTTGGTTTTAACATATGGTATCAGAGCTCTATCACGGGGCCTAACAGCTTGTACCACAGCCATCAGCGTGAAAGAACAACATGACAAGCGAAAGAAACTTTGTGCAGCTTGCTATCGCACGATTCGATGGACACTACGATCACTAGAGCATGCTTATAGAGAATTTTCTGCGTTCAAAGGAGTATTGGAGTTTGGTGGAAACTGGAATCTTTGCAGTAGCGGAACAGATGGATCTCACTGAGGGACAGAAGAAGGTGATTGAGGATCAAAAGCTGAAGGACCTGAAGGCTAAAAACTATCTATTCTAAGCCATTAATCGATCATTTTGGAGACAATATTGAAAAAGGACACAACAAAGGATATCTGGGACTTTTTGAAGCAAAAATACCAAGGGACAGCACGAGTTAAATGTGCTCAACTCCAAGCCCTTCGCAAAGAGTTTGAAATGTTGCACATGAAAGTTGGGGAATTAGTGAATGACTATTTTGGAAGAACCCTCATCACAACCAATAAGATGAGAATTCATGGCAAAAGAATGGAGGAGATGGTGATCATCGAGAAGATCTTGAGATCCATGACTCCAAAGTAAGACTATATTGTATGCTCAATCGAGAAATCAAATGATTTGGATACTTTATCCATAGATGAGCTTCAAAGTAGTCTTTTGGTGCATGAATAATGGATTAGCCATCACATTATGGATGAACAAGCCTTTCAAATCACTTACAGACTTTAACTAGGAGGAAGAGGTGGTGGTAAAGGTTCTTACCGAGGAAGAGGAAGAGATAGGGGTAGGTTTGATAAATCTAACCTAGAGCGTTATCACTGCCATGAGTTGGGTCATTTTTAGTGGAAATGCCCCCCAAGAGCAAAAGCTACAAAGGTCAACTTTGTCGAGACCAGTGAAGAAATGCTTTTAATGGCGTATGTAGATGGTAATGAGGCTGGAAGAGATCACTTGTGGTTTCTTGACTCTGGGTTTAGTAATCATATGTGTGGGAAAAGAGAGTTATTCTCACAATTCGAAAACAATTTCAGAGAGAAAGTGAAGCTAGACAATGATATGAGTCTCACTGTGCAAGGGACGGGCAACATTCGAATGGAGATAAATGGGATTGTGCAGGTGATTACTGAAGTTTTCTTTGCGCCAGAGTTGAAGAATAATTTACTAAGCATTGATCAATTGCAAGAGAAAGGTCTTGCAGTGCTCATGCAACATAGAAAGTGCAAGATTTATCATCCTGAAAAAAGGTTTAATCATGGACACCGAGATGGCATGCAACAGAATGTTTGCTGTGCTTGGTCACTGTCCACCAAAAGAGGAAAAGTGTTTCTCCTCTATAACCACAGATCAAACTCAACTCTGGCATTGCTCTTACGGTCATCATAGTTAGAATGGTCTCAAGGTGATCCAACAAAAGAATATGGTGGATGGTTTGCCTCAGTTGAAGGCTCCTTTAAAGATCTGCGAAGACTGCTTGATAGGAAAACAACATCGCGATCCTTTTCCAAAGGAAAGCATATGGTGGGCATCTGGAATTCTTCAGTTAGTGCATGCAAACATATGTGGGCCAATAAAACCAATCTCGAATAGGAAAAAAAGGTATCTCATTACTTTTATCGATGACTTTAGTAGAAAAACCTGGGTTTGTTTCTTAGTTGAAAAATGAGAAGCATTTGTTACCTTTAAATCCTACAAAGCTAGAGTTGAGAAAGAAATCGGTGCATTCATAAAGAGTCTTCGAACTGATCATGGGGATGAGTTTACATCACAAGAGTTCACTCACTTTTGTGATAAGAACGACATTCAAAGGCAATTAACAGCAGTTTATACACCTCAATAGAACGGGGTTGCAGAGAGAAAGAATCGCATTATCACGAATATGGTGCACAATATGCTGTCAGAGAAGCAAATCCCAAAGAATTTATGGCCTGAAGCAGTGAATTAGACAGTGTATGTCTTGAATAGAAGCCCGACACTTGCTATGAGAAACAAGACACCAAAAGAAGCCTGGAGTGGGTTCAAGCCTTCAGTAAGTCACTTTAGGGTGTTTGGATGCATTTCCCATGTTCATGTACCTGATAGCAAGAGAGTAAAGCTCGATGCCAAAAGTCTGAAATGCATATTACTTGGGGTAAGTGAAGCATCCAAGGCTTACAGGTTATTTGATCTAATTTCTCAAAAAATAATCATGAGTCGAGATGTGGTTTTTGAAGAAGACCATAGGTAGAACTGGGATGATAGTCATAAGGAAAATATTTTGGCTGATTTGGAATGAGAGGAAGATGAAGATGTAGGGACAAATGAAAGCCTTGGGGAGGAAACTGATGCAAACATCACTCTTGAACATGAACTTGAAAATATAGGATACGTTCCAAGTGACTTACTCGAAAAGGGAGAGTCTTCAAGTGATGCCAGTCCTTTTCATGGAGGACGAGTTCGAAGACCACCAGGGTGGATGCAAGATTATGTAAATGGGCAGGGCTTTTTCGATGAAGAAAATGTCGATGTGGCTCATTTAGCCTTATTCTCTGAACATGATCCCTTGACATACAAGGATGCAGTGAAGAGTAGCAAATGGAGACAAGCCATGAATGCAGAAATCAAAGCTATTGTGAAGAATGATACATGAGAACTCACCAAGCTGCCATCTGGAGTAAAGACAATTAGAGTAAAATGGGTTTTTAAAACGAAACTCAATGAACATGGGGAAGTGGACAAATACAAGGCTCGGCTCGTTGTGAAATCGTGCAATCAACAGTATGGAGTGGATTATGCTAAGGTGTTTGCACCAGTAGCTCGTTTAGATACCATTCGAGTAGTCATCTCACTTGTTGCCCAGAAAAGCTGGATGATCTAGCAACTAGACGTCAAATCTACGTTTTTGCATGGAGAAATAGATGAAGAAGTGTTCGTGAATCAACCACCAGGTTATGAACAAAAGGGATAGGAACATAAAGTATGTTGACTGAAGAAGGCTTTGTATGGACTCAAACAAGCTCCTTGAGCTTGGTACAGTCGAATAGAGACCTATTTTGTTCAAGAAAGCTTTGAGAAGTGCCCTTATGAGCACAATGGAGGTAAATTTTTGATTGTGTGCCTTTATGTTGATGATCTTATATTCACTGGTAATGATAAGATTATGCTTGAACACTTTAAGAAATCCATGACGATGGAATTTGACATGACTGATCTTGGTAAAATGAGTTATGTTCTTGGAATTAAAGTTTTGCAAAGGGTGGATGGTATTTTCATCAGTCAACGGAAGTATGCTTAGGAGGTTTTGGAGAGATTCAATATGGCCCAGTGCAATCCAGTGCACAATCCAATGGTTCTTGGCTTTAAACTTACTAGGGATGAAAATAGAGTAAGGATCGATGGGACATATTACAAACAGATCGTGGAAAGCCTTATGTACTTGACTGCCACTCGTCTCGATTTGATGTTTGTAGTAAGTTTAATTAGCAGATACATGGAACGACCCACTGAGACTCATTTGCAAGCAGTGAAAAGAGTGTTAAGGTATGTGAAGGGTACAATAAGTTTTGGATCATTCTACAAGAATGGAGGAACTAAGGAACTTGCTGGCTACACAAATAGCGATTACGCTGGTGATCAGAACGATAGGAAGAGCACCTCTGGCTATGCTTTTATTCTGAGTTCAAGTGCAGTGTCTTGGTCTTCTAAGAAACAGCCAGTAATCACTCTTTCAACTACCGAAGCAGAGTTCATCGCTGCTGTATCTAGTGCTTGACAAGCTGTGTGGCTAAGGAGGATTTTGGAGAAGCTTAATCATGGTCAATACAAACCAACAGTGGTTCACTATGATAACATCTCAGCTATTAAACTGTCAAAGAGTCCAGTCATGCGTGGTCGTAGCAAACACATTGATGTGCGCTTTCATTTTCTTCAAAATCTCATCAAAGATGAAGTTATTGAATTGGTGTAGTGTTCTACTCAGGAGCAAATAGCAAATATTTTGACGAAGCCACTAAAGCTCGCGGTGTTCGTGAAGATGCGTGGTCTTATGGGTGTCTGCGAATATCCAGGGATAAACTGAATATTGATAGCATTCAGTTTAAGGAGGATGTTAAAGTTGTTGGGATCTTCTACCTGATAGGGTTCAGGTTTCCTTGTTTTTAGGATTGTAGTGCTTTGAAGTCCTGCATAATAATCCCTAGTCTTAAGGGGCAAGTTATTTTTTGTTTAGATTTAGTCATGCACCACGATTCTAGGGCTATAAAGTCGTGGGTTGTTATTTCCCTTTCTGCTTTGATGTAAGGCTATTTAATAGCCATGTTGGTTCTTTAATTTAATAAGGAGTTCTCTTTGCATTTGAGAGTAATTGTGCTTTTGTTTATGCAAAGTTCTTTGTCGTTGTGCTTGGTTTACTGGCAATTCTTGTGAAATTTAAAAAATATGTTCCCGCATCAACTAATAGCTAATTTTCTCGTATTTTCTTTTCTTTTCATTTTTCATTATATGTTGTTAAATTGGTTATTAAATCTGCAGCTGAATTATAGTTTTTTTTTTTTTTTTTTTTTTTTGGGTAAGGATATGTGTATCTTGCTTTTGTAAAGTTGTCATCTTATGGTGTATGGTCTAAGCTTATATGCAATCACTTATTTATTCCTCCAATTAATAAGATTGTATTTTTATTTTTTTACATGATTCCATTTGTTCAAATTTTATACTTTTAGGTTGGGTTTAGATCATTACTTTTGATAGGGTTATAAAAGGAAAAAGAAAAAATACCACTGAAATATAATTATATTTTATTCGTATTTCATCTATATTTTCTCTTTACCTTTTCAAATCTATTATCCAAGCAAAGGAATTCCTACATTGTGTTTGGTTAAGAGATTTGGGAAGGTATTTAGAAAGAGAAAGGGAAAAAATGTAGGTGAAATATAAATAAAATATACTTACATTTCATTTAATTTCACACACCATTTTCCTTTTTTCTTTCCAAATAACTTTCCAAATTCTCTAACCAAACATAACGTAAATGTCCAATCTAAGTCGCTTATGGTTCTCAACTTGGTGTTATCATTTTCATCATAAACTATTAGTCATGTGAGGACATGAAAGAAAATGGATTGAACAGGGTCTAGTAGTCCCACATAGAAATATATACAAATTCCTATAGTATAACAAGTAATGGGGGGTATGAAAGATTGAGATGAAGTAGATATTGAGATGGATTGGTTTAGTTTTTGAATGCTTGTAATTCGATATCGACATGTTTCCTACTTTTATAGAGGTTTTATTTTTCTTATGTGTTAGGTTCATAAATTTAGGTAGAAATTAAAAAATAAAAGAGAAAAGATGTATAAAATGTAATTATATTTTATTCATATTTCACTTACTCTTTCCCCCCCCTCTAAATTCCTACCGAAATTCATAAACCACACAGACACAACCTAAGTGCCACAATTTTGAAGGCCATATTTGTTTGGCAAATTGGATTAGATGGGATTAAGAACTATTAATTCTATAATAATCAACTCATCTGGGTTGTATAACATATCTAATCTTTGGAATAACACGATACTACTATAAATTTATAATTTAATCAATTTTAGGGAAATTCTATGGTACACATCCCTCTAAGGGTGTGCACCATATGCACCCTATTATAAATTAATATAATTTTCTTGTAAAATTTCGTAATATCAATTACAAAATGCGTAATATCGTCACAAATTGACGCAACAAAAAATATCGTAACCAAGTCGCAAACTTTTGTTCTATGAATTACAAAATTTTGTGATTTTTGTTATATGAATCACAAAATTTTGGACATTTTGTTATGCTAATTTGTGGCAATATTATGCATTTTGTGGTTTATGTTACGAATTTTTGTGATAATGTTATGTCAATTATGATAGGGTGCATATGGTGCACACCTTTACCATAGGATTTCCCATTAACACCAACTTATCTTTAAAATAAGACTCAACTTCTTCATAACGGTTGTCTCACGTTCAGATTTTCAAATCAGCTTATTGGAGTCTCCATGCCCTGTTTCAATTGTAGACTTGACTCTTCTAGAGTCTATAAAACACCAGCAATACTACGAACGCAAACTTAACTATCTACAAATTATTTAGAATTATCATCTTATAGTTCAAATTTATATGAATCCCACATTACCCAAATTTAATCTCCACCATACAATTCCCTACCCAAAAAAATTTGGGCTCTTAAGTTTGTGTCCCTGGACTTTTTCATAAAACACAGGCTAGTTCAATGTTCATATACCCCCAACCCTAGCTTCAAAAAATTTCAAGACTCATGAGCATATTATTATGAATGATAAGAAAATTGTGAGGCACCTTTCAACTAGTTGAAGAACAAATATATAAATATATATTGCCTCTGCTGTAGCCTTCGCATTTGGGGCCTTTCAATCCAATCTCTTTCTTTTAAAAATTTCCAATCCAAATCAATCTAAAGGCACGCTTTGTAACTGGACCCAAAAAAAATCATACAGATAAACTTAACCCAGAAACAACCCTCCAAGGAAAAAAAAAGAAAAAAAAAAAGTAGTAGGTAGTGTTTGAGTACCACATTGATTAAAATGAGTGAGGTTCCTAACCATAAATAAATAAAAATAGAATATACGAGAGGTTTTTGAGCCCTTGGTTTTTAAAAACTCAGGAACCTAGTCTTGTGAAGGAGCGTGTGTTATTATTTGCCATGTGGCTCGGAAAGTGGTAGGTAGAGTGAGAGTACCATATTGATTAAATATGCGAGAGGTTCCTGAGCCCTTGGCTTCTAAAAAGTCGAGAAGCTAGTCTTGTGAAGTAGCGTGCGTTATTATTTGTCATGTGGCGCGGATCATCTGTCCCACTCAGAGTTGAGAATCATGCCTATTTTGGAAAGTCACAATTTTAATAAAAAAAATACTATAATTTTAACCTAAAAAAAAATCATTATAAAAAGTCAATTTCTCTTTACTTTTCTGTCATTTTGTAAAATAAATAAATTGCTAAAAAAATTAATCCCCAAAACATTCACAATTGCGGTCCACTCGACTGTAGGAGTGCAACTCAAGCGGGTTCAGTTGGACTAGGAGATTGTCCAAACCCAGCCTAAGTTGTGCTGAGACCTGCCTAAGCCCGAATTGTAGCCCGAGGTTGCTTGTCCAAATTCGACCCAAGTTAAACCTGAATTGCCTGAGTTGCCCAAATTGTAAATGATTTTTCTTTTAAATTATTAAAATTTGACTCTATTTACATTTTTTTTTAAGAAAATCATTAATAATATCAAAACAAATAATTTATATAATATAAGAGAAATGTCGCTATAGTAGTCTTTACAATTTATGAGTGAAAATAAAAATAAAAAAAGAGTAAGATTTTGTGTTATTTGTATATATAAAATATATTGAATATAATTTAATAATCTAAATTACTTTAATATCATGTAATGACTAATAATTTATATGTATTTTGACATCGGTGGACCCACAAAAGGTTGTGGCCCACCACTTAGAGCCCAATTCACAATTCAAGTATTAAAGCCAACACTCTTGAGAACCCAGTGTTAACCAAGGAACCAATGGCATCTAAACACGTGTCAAACAGGGAACCAGCCACGTAAGCAGACAAAGATCCTGCAAAGTTATTGCACCACACATCAGCCATTAATGAGGCTCCCACAACATTAACTATGATAACCCCTTTACGTCGGAATAGACAGCCTCACCGAACAATGCACGCTAGAGTATAGACTTTCGGCCAACACGACAAGTTAGAGTGGACAAAGAAATGATGGACAAAGGATATAAGGAGGTTTCCAAGACACATCAAAGTTTAAGTTCTACATTCTTCTTCTCTCTCTCTACACAGTCAATCTCCTATCTTCTAACTTGATCGTTGGAGGGTCCACTGGGGGACTCCTATTCCCCATTGGACATTTTTGCAGGCACACTAGCGAGCTCATAGATCGGTAAAAGGTGTAGAAAATGTGGGTCGGCCCAACTCGTCCACCTGGCCGTCCAGCAAAATCATCAGTTGGCACCGTCTGTGGGAACACCACTCCGGTTAATAGTTGTGCTCATTGTTGCTGGAGACCCGTTCCCGATAAATTCTCCTTACCTTCCACCAAGGTGGATTGTTACAACGAGATCCATCGTTTCTCAACACAATGTCGTTAACCCCCAAGCCAACCCTTCTAACCCAAACAACCCACCTCAGTACTTCATAGAGCTCACCAACAACATCAACTGCTTGGCTGAACAAAACCAGGCCTTGATCAACGCTTTACTCCAGCGAAATCTCCCTATACCTCCTCCACCACCACAAGATATCCCTCATAATCGAGAACAGGGCCTGAGCCATTCTTTCTAACAAGCCTATCTTTCTAATCTAGAAGGTTTACAAGCCCCACCCCAAGACATGAACCCACCACCTCGGGGCTTACACCCATCAATTCAAGCACCTATCCCTGAAGGGGAGGCTAGTAGTGTTCAACCCCCACTGCACTTTGGAGGGGACAATGTTCCTATTTGGAATGCAGAACTCCGAGCCATGAAACACCAACTTTAGGGTGTCATGCAGAACATACAGAACAAACCCTTCAGTACAACCAACTCCCCATTTGTTGTCTCCATCAGGGACAAACCCCTACCTCCCAAGTTCAAAATGCTCTCGATCGACACCTTCGACGGCACAACCGATCCGGTCGACCATTTGGAGTCCTACAAGACCCTCATGATTCTCTATGATTTCCCTGACGAGATCATGTGTCGGGCTTTCCCCGTAATGCTTAAGGGGTCGGCTTGACTATGGTTTAGTCAGCTACCACCGAACTCTGTCTCTACTTTCCAACATCTAAGTGATTCCTTCCTGAGCCATGTCATTGGTGCTCAGCACCAACGATGCCCGACAACTCAATTGCTCAATATCCGGCAGACGAAAGGTGAGTCCTTACGCAGCTTTGTCACCCGTTTCAACACTGAGGCCCTATAGGTGGTGGAAAACGATGACAAGGTCACCCTCACAGCCTTTATGGCCAATTTACGACCATCCGATTTCCTTTTCTCCCTTTCTAAAAACCCCCCGACCGCCATAGCCACCCTCATTTCCAAAGCCCAAAAATACATGAATGCCGAAGACTCTTTGGCAGCCCGCCAAGATTCCACACCTAAAAATCCACCCCCTAAGGACAAAAGAAAGGAACTCGAGACCAGATCCTCCCAATATACACGACAACTCCCTCAATATACTGAATGACTTGCTTGAGCCGACTGACCGGCACTTACTCGACCACCTGGTCGGTTCGAACGATACACGCGTCTGAATTTCCCCATAGAATAAGTCTTGAACCAAATTCAATGAGATTGCAACCTGAAATGGCCCCGACCATCAGGATCTCCCTCCGACCACTGAGATCAATCAAAGTACTGTCGCTTCAATCAGGACTACGGCCACAATACTGAGGAATGTGTTAACCTTAAAGACCAGGTAGAGGATTTGATATGCAAGGGGTGTGTAGACGTGCCCGGAGAACTCCCGAGAAAATCTCGTTTTGTTCTCTAGCTACTACAGTTCGGACTCAATGTCACGGTTCTAAATCTAATCTCGCAAAGTGCAATGCAAGACCGATAAATCACCAAAGAGTCCAAATCTGGCAAATCGTTTTGGAAAATTAATTTTTGTAAAGAAGTGCCAAACATGGGCTGGTTTGCCAGATACAGTGTCGCCACTTAAATATTTTGTTTTGGAAAATTTAGGAAACCCTGACTCGTTGCCTAAGGCCACGTGTCCGTTATCACCAAAGTTGCCACGGGTCGGGAACTTGGGTACGAGAAGGGAATGTCATGCAATGAGCACTCCCGCTCGCTCGATCAAAGATCGGTCTGTACTAAGCATGATATCTTATTTTTGAAAACACATGTCTTCTTATTCTGGTTCATTAGCTAGAATTACTATGTGATGCGCACAGCATACAAGTATATACCAGATTGCCTAAGTTGGAACAAAACATCTCATGTTTGTTTGAAAAAAATGGTTTGAAGTTTGCTACTCGCAAGTAGGCTAAATCGAAGATTCAATGAATCGTTCCAATTGAAGCAATCCAACCTTCACCCACAGGTATTCAGACAGTTATATCACATAAGCAAATAGCCTCATGGTAAGCATGCTATCATGGCAACACTTACACACATGCAAGATGTTAAAGCATAAACACTCACAGTGTACTCCGAGCCAAAACAATAGCTAGTTAGTAATCATGCATGATCCTAGCTATGTTTAAGATGGCTAATGCAACACATGCAAAATGTAATTAGAAATAGGCTCGACTATCCTAAGATGGCATATGAGATGTGACAATTCAATACATGTATTCAAGTAGGAATTGGAATACGATGCAGTTAGTATGATGCGCCGAGCCCAGTGCATGTAGTACAGATGAATGATGCAAACATGCATAGCATAAGGATGCTAAATGAAATATGCCCTAAAACTAACCATCGTAAGCGGTTAAGTAAAATGGAGAAAGACGTGGGGTTGGAAGACATTCACACACTCACGCACGCTTATTACACCAATTGGCTCTCTCGAGGGAGAGACCGAAAAAACAATACAAACCATCTAATTAACTAACTAACAAGCTAATTAATTATTACACAATCAAATGAATAACTAGCTACAATTAATTATTACAATACTTACAAGACAATGTTTGCAACTACACCCCTTATCATGTTTAAGACTCAAAAGAGTGTAGTTCCCGACCCTTGGACCACCAATCGCGCATTTCAATGCATGATGGCCAAAAGAGCCAAGTGTGCAATTCAATATGGAATGAATGCACAAAATCACACAAGAGACCTCAACCTCTATCATGTTTGATCAAGAGGCAAAGCATGCATGCACAATGCTATGCAAACATGCAAGCATGATGTGATGAAATTAGCATGCAATAACATGTAATGGAATTAGCATGTAACAACATGCAATATACCAAATATGCAACAACATGCAACAATATGCAAGGCAAGCATGCAACAACATGCGAAAATGGGCTTAAACTAAAATGGGCAGCTCTTAAACAGGCCTAAATTAGTGGCCAAAGTTATGAATTGGAAGCATGAAAATGCGAAACAAATATGCACATGTAAATGGTCCAACACCTAGGCATAGGAGGGCAACTTTCAAGAGCACTTAAAAGGGGACAAATATGGACATATGACAAACATTATAAGCTCTGAAATCATGCATGGAAATGTGTCAAACCAACCAAACAAAGCAAGCAAAGCATACAAGAAAGCCCAAAGCTTGAGGCTAACCAAGGGACTCAAACCATGGCCATGCAAGGCAAGCCCCAAAGGGCTAAGGGCACTCAAAACAGTCCCAAGGTAGGTCAAGACAAGACCAAAAACATGCTCGATACTAGCCAACACAAGCTAGAATGCAACTCCAAAAGGCATGAGGCATGTAAGGCTACAAAGGGGTGTTACACTACACCTATCAAAACCAAACATGGCATGAATTATCCAATGAAAAACAGAGTTATGGAATATCAAAATAAGCCCAAAAATCCACTTAGATGGCATCCCAAAGACCTAAGCATGGAGGCATACACAATGGTCCATTCATGAGGCATAAGGCATCAACTCTTTAAAGCATTAAAGGAGTGATAAGTGCAAGTATATGAGCATGAAACATGAACTGAAATAGTATTTCAAATGATGCCAAATCATGATAATAGTCCAAATAAAGCATGCTAGTGACTTGGACACACAAGGCTAACAAGCTAGAATGTCTTATGGCTATACAAAGCGTGGCATATATGATTAAAACAACATAAAACAGAGCTCAAGGATGGTAAAACAAGGCTAAAAGCTTCTTTGAGTTGAGTCAAAACATGCAAGAATGATAGGCTAAACGCAAGATACATGTTAAGGCAAATGAGAGGATTGCAAGACAAGTACATGAAGCATGTAAGAGCCAACTAAACCCACCCAAAATAGAGTCATGGCATGCTAAAACAACACCAAAAATCCACTGAAATGAAGTCAACATAAGCTAGAAAGACATGCTCAAACATGAAGTATATAAGACTAGTTTGTGTAATTTACACTACAAGTGTATTAGGCATGCATGGAGTGACAAAACCAAGCAAAAATAGTGTTGTATCATGGAAAAACAAAGCCTAATACATACTGAAATGAAGCTAAAACAAGCTAAGCCAACATGCTACCAATATAAGTCACTTATGCAAGCATACAAGACATCAAGGAGAGGGGATGACCCTCTCCTATTTAAGACCTCAAAACTACCTTTCCACCACTGAAAATCCTCTGGATTTCAGTGGTACAAAGGTCATGCAAAGCCAAGAACAAGGGCCAAAAGGGATGGCCTAAAACAAGGCCTAACAAGGCCTAAGAGGTGGTAGATCACCCCCAACCTCAAAATGACCTTAAACAAAGATCTAAAGCATCGAAAAACAGAACTTTTATTAGTTAAGAGTTAAGCTTAAAACAATAAGCAAGTAGGTCTAAAAGCTAAAACAAGAATGGGGGTTTAAAAGTAAGGAACTCACCCTTGAAGACCACCTTCAAGAACACTGCTCCAGCAGACTTCTCTGATCAAAACCAGCCCAAGAACACTAAAATCACCCTCAAGGGACCTCAGCTCCAAGAGGATGGTGTTCTAGTGTGCGTTTGTGTACAATAGTAAGACAAAATGACATTTTTGAAGCACAAAAATGAAGAATCAAGGCAAAATAGATACAAAACTATATCTATCACCCTAACCCTAATTTTCTGAACCTCTGAAAAGGGAGGAGGAGCTCCCTCTTTATAGAAGTTCAATTCCTAAGCTTGTTGAGCAAGTTAAGCAATTGAATCAAATCTCTCCATACACGTGTATGGAGGATGTGAATTGTGCATGCCAGCTATGACAGCTGGCATAAAATATCTGCATAAAGCAGATGAACAGGGCTCGACTAGAAAATATGGCCGATTGACCAACATAAGTGCCGACTGACTAAAAAAAGTGCCGATCGGCCAACACTTTTGGCTGATGGCAAGAAAACAATGGCTTCATGCCTTGGCTGATGGGTTGAGGGGATGGCCAATAAGCCGTCCTCTTCCCTCAGAAGCAAAAACACAAGTTCTTGGTCTACAACCAAGCACAAAATAGACAAGTTGAGAGATCTTGAGACAAGGCGCGCGACCGAGACCCCCGAGAACTCAAAACGAACACGAGCATGGATGATCATCGCGTGTTCAAACGATGACGTCCAAGTCTTGAGGACGGTCAAAAATGGGGTGTCTACAGGGTGCCTCAATCGCTTCACGGCAGCCCGGCCCCAGCAATGGCCGAGGACCGACCCGCCGGGGGACCACTACCGACATACCGCCCCTGACAACCCGTACAACCTAGGCGAGACAGTGATCGGCTCCCACCACAACCCCGGGCACCAAGAAATCTTGCCCCCCTGGTTGGAGAGATTAGATTCATCGCTAGCGGGCTCGTATGCGGAGGGCCATCGCGTTCGGCTCAGCAAGCCGAACTCCAAAAAATCAGGCAAGGCTCCAACAAAGAAGTAACGACATTGGATTGCCCTTTCAAACACCCCAAGCAATGGTCTGAACCCATCACCTTTACAAAGGCCGACTGCACAAGCATACGTTACCCCCACGACGACCCCTCGTCATCTCAGCTCTCCTATCCAACTACAAAGTTAAACGGGTACTTGTCGACAACAGTAGCTTTTCAGACATCATTTTCCTGAACGCCTATCGCCAACTCAAGGTCGGAGAAGAAAAGTTGTCCCATCTCCAGACCTCTTTAGTCGGCTTCACCAGCGATCGGGTGACCTCCATAGGCTCCATCGATCTTCCCATTACCATCGGCGAATATCCACGGTAGACCACCAAACTACTGACTTTCCTCGTCGTCAACTATCTTTATGCTTATAACATCATCCTCGGACGCACAGCTCTCAACACTTTCCAAGCTATCACCTCTATATACCATCTAGTCATGAAATTTCTGACCAACCTCGGGGTCAGCACAGTAAGGGGGGAGCAGACGATGCCCAAAGAGTGCTACGTCGCTTCTTTAAAGGTGGTCAAATTGAAGAAGGCTATGATCATCGAAGGTCTTGACATTAGAGACGATGAAGAGTTAGTCAGAGGGGAACCAATGGAGGAACTTGTCAAAGTGCCTATCGATCCTACTGATTCAACCAAAACAGCCAGGATTGGTAGCCAACTGTCCTCTCAGGCCAAGGCTGATCTCACGGCTCTCTTGGCCGAGCACAATGATGTCTTTGCTTGGACTTATTCAAACATGCCAAGTATCGATCCCTCTTTCATTACTCATTGCCTCAGTATTGAGCCACATTTCTGACCTTTCCACCAGAGGCAACGTATTTTTTACCTAGAACGCAATACCCTCATTGCTATCGAGGTGGACAAACTACTGAAGGCACAGTTCATCAAAAACGTGGACTACCCCAGGTGGCTGTCCAACGTGGTCTTGGTCTGCAAGAATAATGGCAAATAACAACTCTGTGTTAACTATTCTGACCTCAATCGAGCTTGTCCCAAAGTAGCTATCACCTCTCCCAGATAGATCTGTTGGTTGACGCAATTGTAGGACATCAGATGCTTAGCTTCATGGATGCCTTCTCCGGCTACAACCAAATCCTGATACACCCGGCCGACCAGGAACACACCTCCTTCATCACGGACAGAGGAACTTATCACTATCGTGTTATGCTATTCGGCTTGAAAAATGTCGAAGCAACTTACCAACGCCTGGTTAATGCCGTCTTTCATCACCAGATAGGTCAGAACATGGAAGTCTACGTCGATGACATGCTAGTCAAGAGTAAACTCTCCTCTGATCACTTGGTAGACCTGCGAGAGACCTTCGAAATTGTACGCAAATATCAGATAAAACTGAATCCGGAGAAGTGCGCCTTCGGCGTAAGAATTGGGAAGTTTTTACGCTTCATCGTTAGTCAACGGGGCATTGAGGCTAACCTCGAAAAGATTAAGGCCCTAATAGAAATGCAGTCTCCCAGAACGGTCAAGGAGGTTCAACGGCTCATGGGCAAAGTTGCCACCCCCAACCGATTTATTTCTCGGGCAACTGACAAGTGTCTTCCATTTTTTAAAGTCCTCCAACAAGCGTTCGAATAGAGCACCGAATCCGAGGATGCTTTTCAACATTGAAACAGTGCATGGCTAACCCTCCCATCATCTCTCAAGCGTTGCCAGGTGAAACCCTCTTCCTCTACTTAGTTATGTCAAACACTGCGGTCAATGCTGCCCTCATCAGGGAAGACGACTCAATACAACGTCCAGTCTACTACATTAGTCGTGCTCTCAAGGGGGCAGAACAAAACTACCCTTTGTTGGGAAAAATGGCCCTCGCCTTGGTCATAGCCTCCAGACGCCTCCGACCTTATTTCCAAGCTCACTTCATGGTGGTTCTCACTGACCAGCCTCTGAAAAAGGTCATGCAACAACCAAAATCGTCAAGCCGACTTATGCAATGGTCCGTTGAGCTAAGTCAATTTGAAATCTCTTACCAACCTTAAATAGTGATCAAAGGCCAGACTGTCGCCGATTTTATCTTGGAATTCACCAATCTCACCTCGAACGTGGCCCCTCTACCAGCACACTTCACCACTGATGCAGAAGACCCCCACTCCTGGATCCTTAGTGTTGATGGTTCATCCCACAAAGAAAGTAGTGGAGCCAGTCTAATCCTCACCACCCCAGAGGGTGAGTATTTCAAGTGTGCCATCTGTTTTCTGTTTGACGCAAGCAATAATGAGGCCGAATATGAGGCCTTGATAATAGGTCTTTGACTAGCCAAAGACATTGGTGTAAGCCATATCCAAGTATTCAGTGATTTCCAATTGATTGTCGGACATTGCCCTTCCTCTTGTCCACCTCTTAAATACTTTCCAAATCAGACACATCCCTAGGTCAAAAAACTCCAAGGCGAATGAAATGGCTCAATTAGCCTCGGCCGACTAGTCAGACTTCATCTATGGCATCCGTATTGAATACCTTACCCATCCGGCTACTTCGCCAAACCCACAAGAGGTCCACTTCCTCCAGAACGAACCTATCCCATGGGCTCAAGACATCCTTCCATTTTTGACACAAGGGGAGTTGCTAGACGATAAACAGCAGGCCGGCAAAGTCAGAGCCCGATCATCTAATTACATCATTATCAGCGGCCTACTACGCAAACGGGGATTCTCGTGCCCATACCTCAGGTGTCACAGTCCTGCTCTAGTGACCTATGTGATGAGAGAAGTTCATGAGGGCATTTGTGGAAATCATTTAGGTGGAAGATCTCTGGCTCATGAAATCCTCTGCACCGGCTACTTCTAGCAAACTCTCAATCAAGATGCCAGCAAATTTGTGTTTAAGTGTGATAAATGCCAGCGCTTTGCCAGCATCCCCCATGCTCCACCAACAAAACTGATTACACTCAACAGTCCCTACCCTTTCATTAAGTGGGGCATCGACTTAGTCGGTCCTTTGCCCATTGGTAGGGGCCAAACCAAGTTCGCTGTGGTTGCCATTGACTACTTCACCAAACGGGTGGAAGCGGAACCCTTGCTACAATTACTGAGCGAAACACTACCAGGTTCATCTAGCAGTCAATCGTGTACTGATTTGGAATCCCCCAAGCCATCATTTCGGATAATGGCAAACAATTCGACAATGCCAAGTTCAGGAAATTTTGTAAAGAGCTCAACGTTAGACCATGTTTCACTGCCCCAGGCCATCTCCAAGCCAATGGGCAAGTTGAAGTGTCACGACCCGAACCCGCCCCCATGGGTTAAGGACGTAACCGGCCAGTAATCCTAAGATTACCTACGGCCTCAATCCAAACCAAACGTATTTTAACAGAGTTAATGGGGGCCAAACGGAAGCAATTTAAAACTTTGTCCATAGAGCTGTGCTTACATGGCACATCAAAACAAACCATACATACGTACGTTAATAACTCACAACAGAAACATAGTGACATAGGTTCTGTACAGACAGGATCATTGAAAATTAAGTCAACCCATAAGAACTATAAGCAGACATATACAAAACTTCGCCAACCTGACAAATGTAAAAACATAACAAAAAGGCGAAGGCGGGTCTCATGCGTGAGACACAAGGGCTGACTCTCTCAAAACCTTGGTGGTTTCATACAGACTTCACCGAGGCTGGGTCTGGACTTCTCTTGGCTCACCTACAAACACATGAATGAGTGTGAGCGATAGCCCAGTGAATAATATCAAATACAGAAGTCATATAAACAATGGCCTTTGGCCCATTCAGATCTCCATTCTTGTCAAGCGGCCTTCGGCCCATTCGATTATGTCAAAACGGCCTTCAGTCCAATCATTTATGTCAAAACGGCCTTCGGCCCATACATTCGTATCAAAACGGCCTTCGGCCCATACATTCATGTCAAAACGGCCTTTGGCCCATTCATTTACTCGTTCATGTCAAGACGGCCTTTGGCCTGCTCATTCATGTCAAAACGACCTTTGGCCTACTCGTTCATGTCAAAACGACCTTCGGCCTACTCGTTCATATCAAAACGACCTTCGGCCTACTCGTTCATATCAAAACGACCTTCGGTCCATTCATTTACATCAAAACGACCTTTGGTCCATTCACTTCAAAACGGCCTTCGGCCCATTCACTTCAAAACGGCCTTTGGCCCACTCATTCATGTCAAAACGACCTCGGGTCCATTTATGTTTATCAAAACGACCTTGGGTCCATTTATGTTTATCAAAACGACCTTGGGTTCATTTATGTTTATTCATATCAGACTTACGTCCATAATCCCAATCAGCAATTCATAAAGCTTATAAGGGAATAGACAATTGGACATTCACAAGCATTCAAATATCGATATTACTCACAATGATCGGCTTGTGGATTCACCCTGGAGCTCAACCCTACACATTCCATGAACACAAAAGGGTCATTGACAATTCAATCCGTTCCTTAATTCACATATTCCTCTTTAGGCTTTATTCTTATCTTATTAACTCATTTACAATGCTTAACATATGCCGAAGAGTGCTTACAAGTGAAGGAGAACGGAAAACGAAACAGAACGCAGGAACAAAATTTCAGAAAACAGGGTCCCCGCTCGAGCAAGGACTTCCCCGCTCGAGCGGACCCTATAGGCCTGCAAAAGTGCTGGTTGCATCAAAAATACGCCCGAGCGTGAAATAGGATGCTCGAGCGGAAGGCCTGTCAAAATAGCTCCCCCGCTCGAGCGTGAATTACCCCGCTCGAGCGGACATCAAGTCTGCAAACAGTACTGGGAGCACGCATTTACCGCTCGAGCGTTAGGTTCCCCGCTCGAGCGGACCTCAAAATTCTGGAAAACCCAGAACTGTGTTCTTGAGCTCCAATTCGATTTTCCAGCTACATTACTTGCATGCAATGGCTCAAATCTCAAATATAATCATACCAACATGATACCAATGCAAGATTATAACATCATGAAGCTCAATTCCATGATTTATCTACATGCATGTCCCAAAATATCTCAAACCCATCATCAACATGCTCAAATTCAAACATTCAAGACTTATACTCCCATGATTTGTACATGCATGTGGGAGATGCTCATCATTCTCAACTTAGATAACACAAATGGTGATCAAGACATGAGTTTCCTTTAATATTTCACATAGGTTATACACATTTGTGCTCAAACATGCAAATTTCAAAGTATTTCTTACATGCATGCACATATTAAGCTTCAATTCAACAATTCCAACACAATTTCATTTCAATCTTATTCTTGATCACCAAATTAGCTTGAACACACAAAATTACGAACTATAATCCAAGAATTACTCACCTAGAAGCTTTGATCTTCTAAGCTCTAGTCAATTCTTGAGCTAAATCCCCAAACTTTCCAAGCTTTAAGCCAAATTGCATACTTTCTCTCCCTTTCTCTCACTAAGGCCGGCCCTTACTCTCTCACAATTGAATCCCTTAGATTCTTGAGTTCATAAGAGTTAAAGGGGAGTGTAATGTTATTATACAATAAGCCCCACTAATATAATAATTTAATATAAAATATATGGGCACTTAATTCATCAATTTAATCAGTTTAATCTGACCAGGATCAATTTCTAATTAAATTTCACCGTAGGCTCTAAAAATTATGCCAATCGCAACGGCATAATCAATTTCGGGTTCTGTGGTCGATAAGGCCCTCAATTTAATTTCCAGAGCAGATTATTCAAACAGATATTCCTACGGTGAACAGGTAGAATTCCAAAGTCGCATATATTCACATAATGGCACACAAAAATCATATCAAAACATATAGTCACATACGTATTAGGGACCAATTAGCATATTACGGAACAGGGGTATTACACGAAGTCACCGATCGCGCCCTTCTGAAGATCATCAAGACTAAGTTAGAAGCCACTAAAGGACTCTGGGCTGAGGGATTACCGAACATACTCTGGGCTTATCGGACGACAGTTCGAACCTCCACTGGGGAGACCCCCTTTCGCCTAACATACGGCGCCAAGGCAGTCATTCCAGTGGAAATCGGCCTGCTAACCTCTCGGGTTTTACACCCGAATTTAGAACTAAACGAAGAGTTGCGTCGGGCTGACCTGGACCTAATTGAAGAGCTCCGAAAGGCAACTGTTTTCAGATGGGCATTATACTAACAAAAAATGAGAACCCATTATAACTGCAAAGTCCGACCTTGAGAGTTCACAGTGGGAGACCTAGTCTTGTGCAAAGCAACCCTTGCCATTAAAAATTCCACCGAGGGCAAGCTAGTAGCCAAATGGGAAGGACCTTATTTTGTCAAAAGCAGACCCCGCCCAGGTACTTACCGTCTCCAAGATATGGAAGGTAGAGACCTTCCCCATCCATGGAATGCCGAAAACTTGAAGCGTTATTTCCAGTAAAATGGCGTCTCCTGGTTTTGTATCATTCAATTGTTGTATGTTCTCTTTTGCCAATCTGCACAGTTGTTCATTTTTGCCCTTTCCATACACGGTGTAAATTTGTAATCGACAGGCTGTGCCTTAATGACAACAATTTCACATCTCCATTATCTGTGTTGCGTTTCAATAACAAGTTTTAGACTAAGTCTCAGCCAGACTGAGCATGAAGAGCTCAGCCAGACTAAGTTAAGCCAAGCCTCAGTCCGACTGAGCCCTCCAAGCCTCAGCCAGACTGAGTTAGTCCAAGCCTCAGGCCAACTGAGCCCTCTGAGCCTTAGCTAGACTGAGCATGAAGAGCTCGGTCAGACTGAGTTAAGCCAAGCCTCAACTCGATTGAGCCGTCCAAGCCTCAGCTAGACTGAGCTAATCCAAGCCTCAGCCTGACTGAGCCCTCCAAGCCTCAACTAGACTGAGCATGAAGAGCTCAGCCAGACTGAGTTAAGCCAAGCCTCAGCCTGACTGAGCCCTCCAAGCCTCAGCCAAACTGAGCATGAAGAGCTCAGCCAGACTGAGTTAAGCTAAGCTTCAGCCCGACTGAGCCCTCCAAGCCTCAGCCAAACTGAGTTAAGCCAAGTCTCAGCCAGACTGAGCCCTCCAAGTCTCAGCCAGACTAAGCATGAAGAGTTTAACCAGACTAAGTCAAAACTAGCCTCACCCAGATTGAGCATGTAGTTAAAACTAGTCTAAATTACTTAGTTAAATCTCAGTTCATTCTTATCCTAGGTCATTTTTACCATTCACACAAGTTAGATTACTTGTCTATTTTTACCATTCATACACTTTATTAATAAATTGTACCATTCAAAAAAAAAAAAAAACAACAACAAAAAAATAATAGAACTGGCACCTTTATTTATTAACAACTTGCACCATTATACACTTCATTATAGAAATTACATTTACTCTATTATAAAAAAATAAAAAAATAAAAAAAAAGAAAAAGAAAAAAGAAAAAGAAAAAGAAGCAGAAAGACCACCCAACTCTTACTCCCCTTCACTGGACGCAAGATTTTCCTATTCCACCCCCTCATCCAGGGGAGTCTGGGTGACGTAGTCCTCTCCTACCTTCACCAGACTGAAGTCCATATCTGGGAACAACTCTTGTGCCTTATATTTGAAGCTTATCCAGCCGCTGTCCCAGTATTGGCTCATCTCGTGCTTGTAGAAGTCTGATCGCTGAAAACTTTGGATCACTTCTTCTTTGCTCTTACCTTCAGCGGCCACTCCTAATGGCCCAACATTCCCTTCACCCTCCTTAGCCAAGCTCTTGGCGACCACTGCGTCAATGGCCATCTGGAATTCGGCAGACCCCTTAAATTCCTCCACCGCCGCCACATACAAGTCTGGGTATGCCGCCCTCTCAGAGGCCATTTTGGCCCTCTCCTCTTCCAGCATCCTCTCCAACTCCGCAATACGCTCATCTGCTTCTTCCTTGTCTTTAAGGGCCTGGTCGCGCAGATCTTCGTTGTTGGAGAGGGCCTCTTCCAACCTTTCCTTGGCAGTAGTGTAGGCTTCTTGGACTTCGCCTACCTTCCTCTGCTCCTCCACCAACTCAAACTCCAGCGATCTTGCCTTGTGGGGTACCACTTCCAGCTCTGATTTGGTCACAGCGAGCTCGGAGGCAGTGCGTTTCGCTAAGTAGCTCTGCACCACCGCCAATACTTCCATCTTCTTAGCCCTTTATGCATAGTCCAGGCCCTTTGCACAGCCACTCCGCGCAGCTTTTCTCTAGCCCGCCATCTCTACCTTTAAGTTTTACAACTATGCTTTCACCCCTTTCTGCTGGGCCTTTAGCAGCTCTGCCTCCAGCTTCGCGCGCACCGCTTTATTCAGCAGGGCTGCCACCAAGGTCGTCGGCTCTATCTACGCTGAGCAGAACCCTCTCAGGAGGTCGGCCTCTGTAAGTTGCACCATCGACCGCTGGACCGCATCCTCTACTACCCTTAGGAGATGATCTACGGCGACCCTGGCTTCGCCCTCTTCTTTCGCCGATCGACCAGCTACCACGCAAACATGATATGTGGCAGTCTTTAACATGGCACTCATCTCTAATCTGGTCACTCGCCCTCTCCCTACCCCAGGACTTGGGCACATTTTTGGCATAGTCCTAATCTTTGGCGATTGCTCTCCCAATCTCTCGCCTCCTGCCAACTGCTTTAGTTCAGCTGCGCTACTCACCACTTGGGTACTTGGGCCTATGGCCTCTCCTACCACTTGGGCACTTGGGGTTGGCTCTGCCATCCCCTCCTTCACCTTCTTCAAAACTGGCCCCCCTTCACTTTCCTCTGCAGCCGCCCTCCTTTTCTTCTTCTTCTTCAACACCGCCTCCGCCTCTTTTTTGCTCCTCTCCTTTAGTGGATCCACTAGGGGCGACAGCGATGCAAAATTAGTCAGATCCTTATCTCGCAGAGGCTTGGGGCGTGGTCGGACTCGCTCTTTCATGACCAACTTAGGTGCACAGCCTAACTACGATTCTTTATACTTGTCAGCCTTAGCAAATGTCCTCTGATCCTCTGCCTCCTACATTTTTCTCCTTGCCACTAACTCTTTCGGCGCAGGGTCCTTCACCCGTTTAACTCTATTCACTGCCTCTGCCTCCAGCCTTGGCTCCACCGACTTGATAAGAATTTTCCACATTGTGCGCACCCCCTCTCGCTATTTGTTGATACGTAGAACCACCTTGGTCTCCACCCCTTCACCTACAATGGTAAACCCGATACTAATCGTCTACCCGTCACTGCCTGCAACGTCACCCATGTTTCTTGTTGGCTAGAGGCCTTGTAGCAAGAAAAGAACTCATCCACTGTCATCGCTGCTCCCCCGGTCGCCCGTGGCTATGCGATCGCACAGGCCAGTAATATTTTCCATGCATTGGGCATAAGCTACCCTGGCGCCACCTCCAATCAGTTCAGTATGTCCACCACTATTTGTGGGAGCGACAACCTCAGACCCTCTCGCAATGCCTCCTTGTACAACGTAAACTCTATCGGACGTGCATCCGATGCCCTCTCCTTAGACGTATGCAACTTCGACTCTATCTCCACTGGAATCTGGTACTTCTTACGCACCTCCTCTAACTCCTCTGTCGTAAACGTCGACTTGTCAGCCTTGGTGTGTTAGTGGTCAAGCCCTACTTGGCTAATCAGCCTTGTGCCACGATCATGGTAGACGGACGAGGTCGCGCCGCTTGCTTCGCCCCTCTTTCCTCCCACCTCTCCATCCTATATTGCTCTGCCATTTCCACCGCATCGTCTTCACCCAACGCCTTTAATCTCATGGCTGGCGCTTTGTCTCAAGCCATCTCTTTTACGTTTCTAAGAATTGCTTCGGATGCAGGCGCGAGGAAGTTCGCAAACTGTTGAAAGAGAGTGTCACACGAAACGAATGAGGTCAGGTTTGGGATGTGTTGGTTTCTCACAATGAGATATGTAAAACGGATAACTCTAAATGCCCATAGTTTGCCTATATTCCAAGGATCGAGATTAAATTTCACCAGTTTAAAATTTTTAAAAGTTTCAACCCCCACAATTTCCACGTCCTATCCTAGACCTAACGCTTCGCTTTCTACTAACGCATCACCTCCCTCACCACTGGTTTAGATCATGCCACATGTACAATCACGATTCCCCACCCTTTTCCATTCTCTGTCTATTCCACTTCACATCACCACATGCTTCATCGCTCCTCGAGCCACGCGCGCCACCACCACTTCTCGCTTGGTCCCCCTTCGCGGTCGGCTTTCCTCTCGGTCAATCTTCTCGCTCGTCCCCCTTTCGCCGTCGGCTCTCCTCTTGATCGATCTTCTTTCTCGGCCCCCCTTCGTGGTCGGCTCTCCTCTTGGTCGATCTTCTTGCTCGTCCCCCCTTCATAATCGGCTTTCCTCTCGGTCAGTCCTCTCGCTCGTCTCCCCTTCGTGGTCGGCTCTCCGCTCGCTTGGTCTTCTTGCTCGTCCCCCCTTCGCGATCAGTTCTCCTCTCGATTGGTTTTCTCGCTCGTCCCCCTTCACGGTCGGCTCTCCTCTCGGTCGGTCTTCTCGTTTGGCCCCCTTTTGCGGTCGGCCTTTCTCTCGGTTGGTCTTTTTGCTCGGTCCCCCCTTCGCTGTCGGACCCCCTCTCAGACGATTTTCACAGTCGGTCCTCCTCACAGTCGGCTATCTCACTTGGCCCTACACAGTCTCCATCTTCCTTCTTATTCCCTTCGTTGAACTGAAGCTGCACTTGGTAATAAGGGACTACTGACATTGGTAGGCCCACAAAAGGTTTTGGCCTACCACTTAAAACCCAATTCACAATTCAAGTACTAAAGTCCAACACCCTTGAGAACCCAGTGTTAAACTAGAAACCAATGGCATCTAAACACGTGTGAAGTAGGGAACCAGCCACGCAAGTAGATAAAGATCCAGTAGAGTTATTGCACCACACATCAGCCATTAATGAGGCTCCCACAACATTAAATGTTATAACCCTTCACATCGGAACAGACAGCCTCACCGTGAACAATGCAAGCTAGAGTATAGACTTTCGACCAACACGACAGGTCGGAGTGGGCAAGGAAATGATGGACAAAGAATATAAGGAGATTTCCAAGACACATCAAAGGTTAAGATCTACATTCTTCTTCTTATCTCTCTCTCTCTCTACATAGTCAATCTCCTCTCTTCTAACTTGATCGTCGGAAGGTCCAGTGGAGGACTCCCATTCCCCGTTGGACATTTTTGCAAGCACGCTAGCAAGCTCAGAGATTGGTGAAAGGTGTAGGAAGCGTGGGTCGGCCCGGCTCGCCCACCCAGTTGACCAGGAAAATCATTATATTTAATATTTTAGTATATCTATATATGCAATGTTTTAAAAACCGGACCGGTGAGTGAACCGGAAAAGGGATCGGGTGGACGGGTCACCGGTTCAACCCAACGGTTGAACCGGAATCGAACCGTAACGTAATAAATATATTAAAATTATATTTAAATAAAAATATAAGTAATAAAATTACAAATTAAAAATATTAAAAATATTAAATTATCTTAAATATTTGTCCTAATATTTTTTTTACTGAAAAATATAATAATATATTTTAAAATATTATTAATTTCAATTTTAGAAGATGAAATCAAATATTTAATATTCCCTTCAAGTGTTTTTAATTCAAATAATTTGATTGAAATGAGAAAATTTTTTTTGGAGGGATATCAAAATTTCAATATTCCCTCCAATGCATTTGATTGAATCCCACATGGATTTCTTGAGTCTTTTTGAAAGAATTTTTTTCTTATAAATAGGTGAAGACTTTCACAATAATTTCATCAAGCACTTAATGGGATTCCTCACAAGAGGAGACCCTTGAAAAAGAGTTTCAAATTAAAATTTTCTTATATTCTTATATATATATATATATATATATATATAAAATAAGAAAGAAAGAAAGAAAATAAAAAAAAAAATTTTGGCTAAATACACCGGTTTCCATCTTTGGCCGGTTCAGAGGGTATGTCCGGACCGGAACCCCGACCGGTCGAAGGTTCAACCGGTCGAACCGGCCAGTCCGGTCCGATTTTTAAAACCTTGTATATATGTATAATTCAGGTTGCTTGGGTTATTAGACGTCTTTACCCAAATCCGTCCAAATTTAATTCGAGCTTCTGAATTTTTATCTGAGCCCGTACCAAATTTGAAAATATCTTATCCAAGTCCTAAAAAAATTCGAATTGGGTTCAGGTTGCTCGGGTTTAACCCGCTCAAGTTGCACCCCTACTCGACTGTAATGGTCAAAAAAATTATTGGGCGAATTATACTAATAGTCCCTATAATTTGGGACTTGTTTCACTTTGGTTCTTAACTTTTCAATTGTGACACATTTGATTTTGAATTTTGAATCTTGTTCCACATAAAGACAATTGAAGATACCATTGCTTAATTTCAAGGAAAAAATCGTTAATTTGATAAAATATAAACTAATTTAACCCCCCCCCCCGAAAAAAGTCAAATAAATATTTTCAAAATTTTAAAAATTGCTTCTACCAACCAAAGATAAAATTATGTAAAATTGATAAATCTTTTAGACATTTATTTATTTACTAAATTAATTTTTATTATGTTTTTGGGTAATAATTATGTAATGGGTGGTTGTTAGGATTTTAATGTGTAATCAATATATTTAATATATAAAATATTTTTAGTTTTGGATTTTTTGGTTTAATGGATTAGTTTAATAATAATATTAAAGTTGTCGCCATATTTGACTTTTGAAAAAATAAAAACTAATTTAATGAAAATAAAAACTACCCATTACATGATGATCATCCAAACATATAATAAAAATTAATTTGATAAAAATAAATAAATGTCCACAAGATTTATCAATTTTATATAATTTCATCTTTAGTGGGTAGAAATAATTTTTAAAAATTTAAAAATATTTTTTTGACATTTATTTTTGTCAGATTAATTTATATTTTATCAAATTGACAATTTTTTTTCTTGAAATTAAGTCATGGTATCTTCAATTGTCCTTGTTTCGAACAAGATTCAAAATTTAGAATCAAATGTTTCACAATTAAAAAATTAGAAACCAAAGAGACACAAGTTCCAAACTATAGGGATCGCTAACATGATTCGCCCAAAATTATTTCAATCATTTGATGTGGGGTTAAATTTGTGATGGTCGAAAAATTGTTTCAATCATTTGATGTGGGGTTAAATTTGTGATGGTTGAAAAAATTATTTCAATCATTGACTCAGTAATTTCAATCATTGTTATGGGGTAAATTCGTAAAATGATGATGTATATAAGATATAATGGAGAAAATTTGGCTTCAAAATTAATCTGTGTAGGAAAATTACTTATAAAATTATTTGATTTTAATTTATAAAAATTATATTTTATTAGTATATAATTTTACTTGATTAATTTTATAATAATGAACCAAAAAAAAAACACACTAGCTTCAATTGAAAATAAAAATATATATAATATAAATTAGTCTTAAAAAAAAAAATCTCAATGAATTGGATGGAGTCATGGTGAAATTAATGAAAATAATATTAAAATATATAATTTATTTTTTATTAAATAAATTATTCTTAACAATTTTATATTATACAAGTTTCACATTAATGTAATATATTTAATATTTATTAGATTGTGGCATATTCACATGCTCGAAACTGGAAATTGTCAAGCCCAGCTTTGCCTACTTCTTATAATTATATTATTATTTTTACCATTAATCGAGTGACTGTCTGATTGACTGCAACAACACCCAAAAACTATTGGTAAAGAACTTCTAAAATATACATGTAGGGACATGTTATATGGTCAACCCTTCTCAGTTGTATATTTTATTGTTCCATTAGATGTTAAAACTGATGACAATACTTGTCCTTCGTTTGGGAATATGGGTTGATTTTTTGATTTTTTAATTATTTTAGCATGAGGTTAAAATAAATGATTATGGTTTGATTTTTGTGAGAGAAAAATAAAATGATTATAGTTTGATTTTTGTTAGAGAAAAATAAAATGATTATGGTTTAAATGTAATATTTTGTCTATTAATTTTTTAGCCTATTTTATCTTTTTGTAACTAAAATAGCCAAAGTAACCTATGTCAAACATACCCTAAGATTGTATTTGAAGTATAAATTTGAATATGAATTTATAAAGAAGAAAGAAAAATATGTGTGAAATATAAATGAAATATAACCATATTTCACTCATATTTTTTATATTTCTTTCCAAATTTCTATTATATCCATACTCCAAACAGCTAAGAATGAGAGAACCAAGATCGTATTGGCATGGAAAACAAACAAGGATGCAATTGGACAGTTTGTTTGGTGGGTTTCAAGCATTTTAGTGTTTTGTAGTTAAAATCTACTTGACTCCTTTATGTGTGTGCGCGTGTTGTTTTTTTTTTTTTTTTTGTTAAATTGAAAAATCTGATGGGATCAAAGGGTAGGTTGTGATTTTGCCAATTGTAGTAATAGGAGAGTTTGTTTGCACACTTCCAATCCCTTTATGCACTTCTTTTTTTTTTTATATATTTTTAATTTAATGTTTTTATGAACTTTTAGTAAAAATGTAAGGATACTAAATGTAATAATTCTAAAAAATAGTTAATTGCAAAATTAAAGTGGAATGACCAAAAGGAGAATTCAATAAACATGTAATGAAAAAAAGTGGGATGTTAGAAGTGTGAAGGTACTAATGAACCAAGAAAAATGTCACTTGTTCTATCAACTTCATTAACACTAAATGGATGGAAGATGACGTTATAATTTGATCTAAAATGTAATAGTTTGTTTGTGACAATTTAAAATGGAAGAGTGAAAGTAAGATTTTGATAAAAATATCACGGTGCTAAGTATAATTGATCCCAAAAAAGAATCATATTTCTTATTTTTAACTTCTTTTGGAAGGAAAGATTTGTGTTAAGAGGTCAATTAAAGGGCAACCATGAATGTTGGAAATTGGGTCTAGTTTAGAATTCATATCCAATTGGGTCGCCTATGGTGACATGACCATAACTCATTAGGAGACAGTTATTATGAGAGATTCATTTTGAATCAACTTGTCATTCATATAACCCACTATCTCATCTTTTAAGGAGATAGAGTTGTGAGTGGTTATAACTCTTCTACATAACATATACGTATTATATTTGGGACAGTAAGAAATTTAATCGTATAAATAATGTACTAGTCTTTTTCTCCTAATCTCTCTCTTCCTTTTCACTCTCCTTGGAAGCACAACCCACATTATCCATGAATTTGGTTTTAGTATGAAATGTATGCCTGAATCTGTTTATTTCCGTTAATTATTATTTTTTATTTTTCCTACAATGAACTTCAATTTCCCAACTTGAATATAGTATATAGGACAATAATTGGCGTTAGCTCTTTGAAAAAATGTTTCAAGCAATTGAGAATCTGCATAAACCCTTACTTTATAAGCTGAGTTACACAAAAAACTTGCATCAATTATTGTAGCCATGTTAGATGGAGATCCATTCTTTACAAATCTACCTGTACTTAAAACTCTTAACAAATGAAAGCAGGCAAAATTCAACTTCAATCTATTCCTCATAGCATATTTTTAATCACTAGTCAACCCTTTGTTTTAGACATTTAATTATCAAAAATGCAGAACAACGCAGTGACAGCTTTTTTCATGACAAATTCAAAGGCCTCAGCTCAACTATAAATACTGAACTTGTGTTTACTAAGTAGAAGCAAATTCATATTACTTGTCTCTGAAGTATGAAATCAATGGCTAATTCAAAGCTTTTCTCAGTTTTGTTTATTCAGTTGACACTTGTTCTTGTTCTCTTAGACCTTGCTAATGCACAAGGCTTGAAACTAGGGTTTTACAGCTCATCATGTCCCTCTGCCGAGGCTATCACCAAGAAGATTACAACAAAATTTATTTCTCATACTCCAAGTTTTGCACCAAAATTGCTAAGGATGCATTTTCATGATTGTTTTGTTAGGGTAATATATTCTCTCTCCATCCCCTTCTCTTTGTTCTCTCTTCTTTTTTTTTTTTTTCTTTTTTTTTTTTTTTTTTTTTTTGAATAATCCAAGAATATCAAATAAGGAAAAAGATTTTTGAGAAATCGACCCCGCTAACAAATTCTGTAAAATCTTATCTATTCATATTTATTTTTGTGTTAATTTTTATGTTTGGTTTTCATGTTTTTGGTACTTGTTAAGGGTTGCATGCATGGCTTAAGTTTTCACATAAATGATTTATTTATCTATTTTATATGGGTTAGTTTTCATAAGAATGGTAAGATCGTTGGTTGTTTCCACCATATCAAGTATGACGTTAGTTCCAATGTTTGAAACACATTTTCTACTTGGGTATCTAAAAACAATTTAATGGATGATTTTAGATAAAATATGCTTCTGCTTTTGGCATTTTTTTTATTAATCAAAAGTGGCATGTTATCCTGCTATCTATTGTGTACTCTCAATCGCACGATGTGATTAAAATCTCGAGGGATAATTATCTGGTTGGGAGTGCATTTGAAATAACAAGACAATATTTTGAGAATATAAGATTTAACCCTTGCAAGTTGCATGACTTAATTGTCATCGATAAATTTTTTAATCTAATTCTTGTAGGGTTGTGAGGCTTCTGTGCTACTCAATTCTACCACGAATAACCAAGCGGAGAAGGCTGCAATTCCCAACCTAAGTTTAAATGGATTCCAAATTATTGATGCTGTGAAAGCTGCACTAGAGAAGAAGTGTCCTGGTGTTGTTTCTTGTGCTGATATTTTAGCCCTAGTAGCTCGTGATGCAGTTTCAGTGGTAACAAATTTCTTCGATTAGATTTACCAATTAAGCTTGAATCAATCACTTACAGTTCACTAATATTACAAAGTTTCCTTGCAGATAAAAGGCCCATTTTGGCCAGTCCCTACGGGACGAAGGGACGGAAGGATTTCACTTGCCAGTGAAGTATTGACTAATCTACCATTCCCTACTTTCAACATAACTCAACTGAAATCATCTTTTGCCTCTAAGGGTTTAAATGTCAAAGACCTTGCAGTTTTATCAGGTAATTCAGAAATTAATTTTAAATATGGTACTGTATATATTGATATGTGTCGATTTTTTACGATTTTGTCATGATATATCCAAGTTCACCGATAGAAATGAAAATCGCATGTTCCCTACAAATACCATTTCGTAGTCGATTCACAGTTGATATTGCATGTTTGCAGCCAATAAAGACGTTATAAAGTTCTCTTTTTTAGCACTAGTAATTTTAAAAAATTCACAATCACTGATTTCATACATATCACTAAATATTTCCAATGTCGTTATGCTATGTTATTTAAAACTTGATGATAGAACTATTAATCAGAAATCTTTCAAGAATCATTCCCAAACCTTGATTTGATATTCACTAAATTTCTTTTTTCGTTCTGTTTTTCACAGGAGGACACACCATAGGAATTTCGCATTGTCCTTCTTTCACGAGCCGCTTGTACAACTTCACCGGTAAAGGTGACACTGACCCAACAATGAACCAGAATTACATAGCTCAGCTGAAGAAGAAATGCAAGCCAGGAGATACAACTACAATTGTTGAGATGGACCCAGGAAGCTCAAAAATATTTGATACGGATTACTACACTGTAGTGAGTAAAAGAAGAGGATTGTTTCAATCCGACGCGGCTCTTCTCACTGACAATACTACCAATGCTTATGTCCAGCTTCAGAAAACTCCCAAAGGATCTACTTTCTTGAAAGATTTTGCAGATTCCATGGTTAAGATGGGTCAGATTGGTGTCCTTACTGGCAATTCTGGTGAAATCAGAAAAATATGTTCCCGCATCAACTAATAGCTAATTTTCCCGTATTTTCTTTTCTTTTCTTTTCGTTTTCATTATATGTTGTTAAATTGGTAATTAATGATAAACTAAAGAGAGAGAATAAACTGTATATTTAATTGAATTGAATTAAATCTGCAGCTGAATTATAGTTTGTTTTTGGTAAGGATATATCTTGCTTTTGTAAACGTTGTCATCTTATGGTGCATGGTTTAAGCTTGTCATGCAATCATTTATTTATTCTTCCAATTAATAAGATTGTATTTTTATTTTTTTACATGAGTCCATTTGTTCAAATTTTATACTTCTTGGTTGTGTTTAATTTTGGTAGAGCTAGAAAGGGCACAAAAGAAAAAATACAGGTAAAATATAATTATATTTTATTCGTATTTTATCCATATTTTCTTTTTACCTTTTCAAATTTATTATCCAAATAAAGAAATCATTACGTTGTATTTAGTTGAGAGATTTGTGAATACATTTTGAAAGGGAAAGGAAAAAAAAGTAAGTGAAATGTAAATAAAATATATTTACATTTCATCTAGTTTCACACACATTTTCTCTTTTTCTTTCCAAATTCCTTCTCAAATTTCCAAAATAAACACAACGCCAATATCCTATCTGAGTCACTTATGGTTCTCAACTTGGTGTTATCACTTTCATCATAAACTATTAGTCGTGTGAGGATGTGAAAGAAAATGGATTGAACAGGGTCTAGTACAATCCCATAGAGAAATGCATAAAAATTTCTATCGTATAATAAGAAATGAGAGGTATGAAAGATTGAGATGAAGTAGATATTGAGATGAATTGGTTTAGTTTTTGAATGCCTGCAATTAGATGTCAACATGTTTCCTCCTTTTATGGAGTTTTAGTTTTTCTCATGTGTTTGGTTTATAAATTTGGGTAGAAATTTAAAAAATAAAAGAGAAAAGATGTATAAAATGTAATTATATTTTATTCATATTTTACTAATTTTTTCCTTTTCGTTTCTCTAAATTCCTACCGAAATTTATAAACCACACAAACACAACCTAAGTGCCACAATTTTGAAAGCCATATTTGTTTGTCAAATTGGATATTAGATGGGATTAAGAACTATCAATTCTAGAATAATCAACTCATTTGGATTGCATATCATAACTAATCTTTGGATTAACACAAGACTATTATAAATTTATAATTTAATCAATTTTAGGGAAATTCTATGGTACACATCCCTCTAAGGGTGTGTATCATGTGCACCCTATTATAAATTGATATAATTTTATTATAAAATTTAGTAATATCAACCACAAAATGTATAATCTCGTCACAAATTGGCGTAACAAAAAAAAAATCATAATCAAGTCACAAACTTTTGTCACATGAATCACAAAATTTTAGACATTTTATTAAGCTAATTTGTGACGGTGTTATGCATTTTATAATTGATGTTATGAAATTTTGTGATAAAATTATGTCAATTATGATAGGGTGCATATGATTCGCACCCCTACCATAGGATTTCCCATTAACACCAATTTCTCTTTAAAGTAATACTCATCACGTTCAGATGTTCAAATCGGCTTATTGGAGTCTATGCCTTGTTTCAACTGTAGACTTGACTCTTCCAGAGTCTATAAAACACCAGCAATAATACGAACACAGACTTAACTATTTAGAAATTATTGAGAATTATTATTTTGTAATTTAGATTTATTCTATATATGAATCTTATATTACCAAAATTTAATCTCTACCACACAATTCCCTATCCCAAAAAATCTGGGCTCTTAAGTCTGTGGTCCCAAACTTTTTCATAAAACACAGGCAAGTTCAATGTTCATATACTCCCAACCCTCGCTTCAAAAAATTTCAAGACTCGTGAGCATATTATTATGAATGATAAGAAAATTGTGAGGCACCTTTCAACTAGTTGAAGAACAAATATATAAATATATATTGCCTCTGCCGTAGCCTTCGCATTTGGGGTCTTTCAATCCAACCTCTTTCATTTAAAAATTTCTATTTCAAATCAATCTAAAGGCACGCTTTCTTTGCATCTGGACCCAAAAAAAAAAAAAAATCATACAGATAAACTCAACCCAGAAACAGCCCTCCAAGAAAGAAAAAAAGAAAAAAAAGAAAAAAAAAAGTAGTAGGTAGAATGAGAGTACCACATTGATTAAATATGCGAGAGGTTTCTAACCAAAAATAAATAAAAATAAAATATGTGAGAGGTTTCTGAGCTTTTAGTTTCTAAAAGTTCGAAAACCTAATCTTGTGAAGGAGCGTGCATTATTATTTGTCTTGTGGCTCGGAAAGTGGTAGGTAGAGTGGGAGTACCACATCGATTAAATATGCAAGAGGTTCCTGAGCCCTTGGCCTCTAAAAACTCGAGAACCTAGTCTTGTGAAGGAGCGTGCGTTATTACTTGCCTTGTGATTCGGACCATCTATCCCACTCAGAGTTGAGAATTAGGCCTATTTTGGTCACAATTTTAATCAATAAAATACTATAATTTTAATAAAAAAAATTAAAGAATATTATAAAAAGTCAATTTCTCTTTACTTTTATGTCATTTTGTAAAAAAATAAAAAATTGCTAAAAAAATTAATCCCCAAAACATTGTCAGTTGCGGTCCACTCGACTGTAATGGTCGAAAAAATTATTCAATCATTTGATGTGGGGTTAAAGTTGTGATGATCGAAAAATTATTCAATCATTTGATGTGGAGTTAAATTTGTGATGGTTGAAAAAATTATTTCAATCATTGACTCAGTTATTTCAATCATTGATATTGGGTTAAATTTGTAAAATGATGATGCATATGAGATGCAATGGAGAAAATTTGGCTTCAAAATTAATCTTTGTAGGAAAATTACTTATAAAATTATTTGATTTTAACTTATAAAAATTATATTTTACTAGTATATAATTTTACTTGATTAATTTTATAATAATGGACCAAAAAAAAAAAAAAAAACACACCATCTGTAATTGAAAATAAAAAGATATACATTAGTCTAAAAAAAATTCTCAATGAGTTGGATGGAACCATGGTGAAATTAATGAAAATAATAAAAAATTGTAATTAATTCTTCATTAAATTAGTTATTTGTGTTAATTTCGTATAATATAAATTTGATATTAATGTAATATATTTAGGGGTTGTTTGGGGTGTCCTAAATAAGTGCACTTTTTTATCTTTTTGGACTAAAAAATTGAAGAAGAAAATATAGATGTTTGGGGAAACTTTTTGACTTTTTATAGAAAAATGTGTAATAAAAAATTGTAAAAATTGATTTGTAGAAGAAAATTAGGATTGAGAGTTGTGCAGCCGTAATTGTTGACTTTTGATGAATAGTGTTAACTTTTTAATTTTTTAAATAACTTTTTAACTTTTTGATTTTTCCTAAATATGCCAAACTTAACCTTAATATTTATTAGATTGTGGCATATTCATGCTCGAAACTGAAAATTGTCAAGCCCAGCTTTGCTAACTTCCTATAATTACTAGCGTATAAAACTTAATAGATTATGGCGGATCAAAGATTTGTGTGATGAATGTTAAAAGAAAAAAAAAAATCTCGAGAGAGAGAGAGTCAGCCGAGAGAGAGACTGAGCCTCCGTTTGGGAAGTGGGTTGACTTTTTGGCTTTTTGACTTTTTTGACTATTTTAGCCTGGACTTAAAAGCTTGGTTTGGGAAGGACTTTTTGGCTTTTTGACTTTTTTGAGTTTTTTTGTGAGAGAAGAATGTAATGATTATGGGTTGGATGTGATGTTTTGTTTGTTATGACTAAAATAACCTATTTTATTTTTTGTAGCTAAAATAACCAAAAAAATCCAAACCATGATTTCCCACACCAAGCCGGAAGAAGAAAAGAAAGAAGAAAAAAGAGAAAAAGAAATGAGGGTAAGGAGAGGAAGGGGCAGCCCCACGTGAGTTGCCTCATTTACATAAAACAAATAATTTATTTTTTAACAAGTATCTATATATATATATATATATATATTAGTAGATAGTACACCTAATATGTGTATAATTTAAATAAGTAAATATAAAAATAAATAATAAAAAAATTAATATTATAATATGTATATTGTTTAAGTGGTAAAAATATTTTTAATAAAATTCAAAATCTTGAATTCAAGTCTTACTCTCGCTTTTGGATAGTATTTTTTTATTTTAGAATATGAAATTTTAGAATATGAAATTTGTCACGTGACAAAAGAAGAATCCACCACACTATTAAATAACAAGTCATATACTCACATATATAATAGTATGGATATTATTATTTTTACCATTAATCGGGTGACTGTCTGATTGACTCCAACAACACCCAAAAACTATTGATATGGAACTTCTAAAATATACGTGTAGGGACATGTTATATGGTTAACCCTTCTCAGTCGTATATTTTATTGTTCCATTAGATGTTAAAACTGATGATGATACATGTCCTTTCCTCACAATATTTAGATACAGGTTTGTTTTGATTACTTTCTCGCACTGAACTCTATTAAGATTGTATTTGAAGTATAAATTTGAATAGAAATTTATAAAGAAAAAAGAAAAATATGTGTGAAATGTGAGTGAATGTAACCGTATTCCATTCATATTTTTTATTTTCTTTTTCAAATATTTATCAAATTCATACTCTAAAGACAGCCTAAGAATGGGAGAACCAAGATCGTATTGGCATGGGGAACAAACAATGATGCAGTTGGCCAGTATGTTTGGCTGGTGTCAAGCATTTTGGTGTTTTGTAGTTAAAATCTGCTTGACTCCTTTTTTTTTTTTTTTTTTTTTTTTTTTTTTTTTTTTGGGTTTGCTGTTTTTGTTTTTTGTTTTTTGTTTTTATTAAATTAAAAACATCTGATGCGTTGTGAGTTTGCCAATTGTAGTAATAAGAGAGTTTGTTTGCACACTTCCAATCTCTTTATGCACTTTATTTTTTTTATACCTTTAATTTAATGTTTTTATGAACTTTTCGTAAAAATGTAAGTATACTAAATGAAGTAATTCTAAAAAATAGTTAATTGCAAAATTAAAAGTGGAATGACCAAATGAAAACTTAATAAACATGTAATGAACAAAAGTGGGATGTTAGAAGTGTAAAGGTACTAATGAGGAAAGAAAAATGTCACTTGTTCTATCAAATTCATTGACATTAAATAGATGGAAGATGACATTATAATTTGATCCAAAGTGTAACAGTTTGTCCGTGACAACTTAAAATGAAAGGGTTAAAGTCAGATTTTGATGAAACATCGCGGTGCTAAGTGTAACTGATTCCAAAACAGAATAATATTTCCTATTGTAAACTTCTTTTGGAATGAAAGATTTGTATTTGAGTGAGAGGTTAATTAAAGGGAAACCATGAACTTAAATTTCCCAACTTGAATATGGTACATAAGACAATAATTGGCATTAGCTCTTTAAAAAAATGTTTCAAGGAATGGATTGCGTAAACCCTTACTTTATTAGCTGAGTTACGCAAAAAACTTGCATCAATCATTTTGGCCATGTTCGGTGGAGATCCGAGATCCGTTCTTTACAAATCTACCTATACTTAAAAACTCTTAACAAATGAAAGTAGGCAAAATTCAACTTCAATCTCTTCCTTATAACATATTTTTAATCACTAGTCAACCCTTCGTTTTAGACATTTAATTATAAAAAAATGCAGAACAACGCAATGACAGCTTTTTTCATGACAAATTCAAATGCCTCAGTTTAACTATAAATACTGAACTTGTGTTTACTAAGTAGAAGCAAATTCATATTACTTGTCTCTGAAGTATGAAATCAATGGCTAATTCAAAGCTTTTCTCAGTTTTGTTTCTTCAGTTGACACTTGTTCTTGTTCTCTTAGACCTTGCTAATGCACAAGGCTTGAAACTAGGGTTTTACAGCTCATCGTGCCCCTCTGCCGAGGCTATCACCAAGAAGATTACAAAAAAATTTATTTCTCATACTCCAAGTTTTGCACCAAAATTGCTAAGGATGCATTTTCATGATTGTTTTGTTAGGGTAATGTATTCTCTCTCCATCCCCTTCTCTTTATTCTCTCTTTATTTTTTTGTAAAATCTAAGAATATCAAATGCAAATGAAGGAAAAAGATTTTTCAGAAATCGACCCCACAAACAAATTCTGTAAAATCTTATCTATTCATATTTATTTTTGTGTTAATTTTTATGTTTGGTTTTCATGTTTTTGGTACTTGTTAAGGGTTGCATGGATGGCTTAAGTTTTCACATAAATGATTTATTTATTTATTTTACATGGGTTAGTTTTCATAAGAATAGTAACATTTTTTTGATCCGATAAGAATAGTAAGATCGTTGGTTGTTTCCACCATATCAAGTGTGACGTTAGTTCCAATTTTCATCCAGTTGAAGCACATTTTCTACTTGGGCATCTAAAAACAATTTAATGGATGATTTTAGATCAATCATGGTTCTATTTTTGGCATTTTTTTTATTAATCAAAAGTGGCATGTTGTCCTACTATCTCTTTTGTACTCTCAATCGCACGTTGTGATAAAAATCTCGATAGATAATTATGTGGTTGGGAGTGCATTTGAAATAACAAGACAATATTTTGAGAATATAAGATCCTTAACCCTTGAAAGTTGTATGACTTAATTGTCATTGATAAATTTTTTAATCTAATTCTTGTAGGGTTGTGAGGCTTCTGTACTACTCAACTCCACCACGAACAACAAAGCAGAGAAAACTGCAATTCCCAACCTAAGTTTAAATGGATTCCAAATTATTGATGCTGTGAAAGCTGCACTAGAGAAGAAGTGTCCTGGTGTTGTTTCTTGTGCTGATATTTTAGCCCTAGTAGCTCGTGATGCAATTTCAGTGGTAACAAATTTCTTCAATTAGATTTACCAATTAAGCTTGAATCAATCACTTACCAGTTCACTAATATTACAAAGTTTCCTTGCAGATAAAAGGCCCATTTTGGCCAGTCCCTACGGGACGAAGGGACGGAAGGATTTCACTTGCCAGTGAAGTATTGACTAATCTACCATTCCCTACTTTCAACATAACTCAACTGAAATCATCTTTTGCCTCTAAGGGTTTAAATGTCAAAGACCTTGCAGTTTTATCAGGTAATTCAGAAATTAATATTAAATATGGTACTATATATGTTGATATGTATTGATTTTTTACGTTTTTTCCTGATATATCCTAGTTCACCAATAGGAAAGAAAATTGCATGTTCCCTACAAATACCAATTCATAGTCTATTCACAGTTGATATAGATGTTATAAAGTTCTTTTTGTTAGCACTAACAATTTTAAAAAATTGACGATTACTGATTTCATACATATCACTAAATATTTTCAATATTGTTATGCTATGTTATTTAAAACTAGATGATAGAACTACTAACAAGAAATCTTTCAAGAATTATTCCCAAACGTGGACTTGATATTCACTAATTTTCCTTTTTCTTTGTTTCACAGGAGGACACACCATAGGAATTTCGCATTGTCCTTCTTTCACGAAACGCTTGTACAACTTCACCGGTAAAGGTGACACTGACCCAACATTGGATACGAAATACATAGTTCATCTGAAGAAAAAATGCAAGCCCGGAGATACAACCACACCTGTTCCGATGGACCCAACTCCGAAAAAATTTGATATTGGTTACTATACTAATGTGGAAAAGCATAGAGGATTGTTCCAATCCGACGCAGCTCTTCTCACTGACAGCACTACTAGTGCTTATATCCAACTTCAGAAAACTCCCAAGCGATCTACTTTCTTGAAAGATTTTGCAAACTCCATGGTGAAGATGGGTCAAATTGGTGTCCTTACTGGCAATTCCGGTGAAATCAGGAAAATATGTTCCCGCATCAACTAATAACTAATTTTCCCTCTTCTTTTTTATTTATTTTTTATTTTTTGTTATTTTGTTATTTTGTTTTCGTTTCGTTTTTCATTAGTTTTATTTTCTTGTTAAATTGGTGAATAACTCTGCAGCAGAATTGTATTTGTTTGTTTGGTTGGTTTTGTAAAACGTTGTGGCATAATTATCAATCATTCCAGTTGATAAGATTGTTTTGGTTGCTTTTACTTGTTTATCATCTCTCTGATCATAAATTATTAACTCATGTGGGAACGTGAAAGAAAGAAAATGGATTGAACGTGTTTGTACCAAGTCAATGTTAGGTTTGTGAAAGGTTAATTAATATATCTATTTTTTTTTGTTTTTTTTTTTTTCTACTTGTGATCAATTCTTCTTACTCTATCTTCTCATTTGGGGTCTTTCAATCGCATCCTTTTCTTTTAAAATTTTTCCAATCCAAATCAATCTAAAGGAATATGCTTTTTGCATCTGAAAACAATCAAAAAAAAAAAAAAAAAAAAAAACAGATCAGACAATTGACAAGAGAGGCATAGTGAATACTCCCACATTGAAAAATAATCAGAAAAAGTGGATGTATGTGTAAGGAAAAGGAGGGAGTGGCGAGACCTTACTTGAACAGGATCTGTTCTGTAGGAATCGTACCTCTGAGTCCTTGGCCTGTTATGAGTCAGGAACTCTGGTCTTGGTGGATGAACCATGGCTGCTTGACTAGACCGTGATTATTGGTTCTAAAGTCTTAGAGGATCGTTCTCAGCCAGGATTCACCTGGTTGCGATGGTCAAGCAGGCTGTCTGACAGACCCTCAAATCTTTTTTGCAATTATTGACAAAAGAAACTTCATTCTTTCAACTTTCTATATTTTTGTAACTTGTAATTTTAAAAAGGAGAATTTCAAAAATAATTACTCATTCAGGTCAATCTTTTTTGCAATTATGGACAAAAGAAACTTCATTCTTCCAACTTTCTATATTTTTGTGACTCATATTTTTAAAAAGGAGAATTTCAAAAATAATTTAATTTTTACAAAAATTTACGGAGTAGTTATTTCCCATTTTAAAAAGGGTCTGGCTTTGGTCCAGTCCGATAGTGGACTGGACCATCCTGTTGGGCTCGTGGAGGCCCACCACGGGTCTCGTTGTGAGAATCTGAACCGTTCAATGTGTATAACTCGTCGAGTATGATATGCTTGTAAAAAATCATGTTGATCGGATATCGATAGCTATGTGATCAAATCCGTTTTATATAAAAAAAATGGACGGTGAATAAATTAACGGTTGATAAAAAATTATTTTGATCACATAGCTATCGATATCCAATTAACGTGATTTTTTACTGACATATAGTACTCGACGAGTTCTATATATTGAACGGTTCAGATTTTCAAAACGGGACCCGTGGTGGGCCTCTACGAGCCCAACAGCACGGTCAAGTCCGATGGTGGACTGGACCAAAGCCAGGCCCTCTTAAAAAACATTTGTCATTGATTTCAAACTTTTTTTTGTATTTGCTAGGGATACAAAGAAGATTATTAAATATTTTACCAAATATCTCAAATGGGTGTCTGTCCCACATATGTGAAACATTTGATAAAACTCTTAGGTGCCGCTTGGTAACACTACGTTTTCAGTTTTCTGTTTATATTTACAAAAATTTAAAAACTCAAATAAAAACTTGTTTGGTAAAATTTTTGATTTATAAATCAGTGGTCTCAGTTTATAAATTTGGCCACAAAATGAAAACACAAAAAATGTGTTTCCGTTTTGAGTTTTAAGTTTTTTTTTTTTTTACCACCTAACACTAGCCACCACCCGTCACCATTTTCCACCACCGTCTTTCGCCACCACCACCCACCACCCACCACCACCTGCCACCACCACTCACTACCCACCTGCCACCACCACTCACCACCCACCTGCCACCACCAGCCACCTGCCACCCACTCGCCACCACCACCGACCCCTCGTCGCCGCCACCACCACCACCACCATCACCCACCAGCTATCCACCGACCACCACTCGCCACTACCATCCACCGCCTGCACCTATTTTCCGCCACCACTTACCACCCACCTGCCACCACCATCCACCACCTGCCACCCACCCGCCGCCACCACCACCATCACCTGCCACCCACCCGCCACCACACCTGCCTCCACCACCCACTACCCACCACCACCCACTCACTACCACCTACCATCCGCCACCGTCACCCACCCACCTACCTACCACCACCACCCGCCATCCGCCACCCACCTACCACCACCGCCCACCACCACCACCACCACCACTCACTTGCTACCACCCATCATCACCCGCCACCACCCGCCACTACCCACCACCACCCGCCATCCGCCACCCACCTGCCACAATTACCCACCACCCGTTACCACCACCATCACCACCCACCACCGTCACCCACCCACCCATCGTTACCACTTTCCACCACCGTCTTCCGCCGCCACTTGCCATTTCTCAATCTTTTTTATATTTTTAAATTTTTTTAAACATTTTGTCAATTACCAAACACGTTTGTAGTTATGTTTTTCTAAAAATAAACAAAAACCAGTTTATAAATTTTTTGTAAATATAAACTGAAAACGTAAACGTTACCAAACGCTGCCTTAGTAAATATGTTAGGGGTCCTGTTAGCAAAAACCTGAATTGGGCCAAATCGGCAGGGTTGAATCTAGAAAAACTAATTTTACAAACAATAAACCGATCAAGCAATTGTGATTTGTATCCTATGCCTTACTAGATTTAAGAACTTCTTTTAAAAGTTATCAACAAAGAGAAACAAACTAAAAATAATATTATATTGTTAAAATTATTACTTATTGCAAAGATTTAAATAAAAACAAAAATATAAAAAATCAAAAAAAATTATTGATTACAAACAAAAAATCATTACGGAATCACTAAATTAAAACTACTCCAATGATAACAAACTACTCCCATAGATCTATTCTAACTCACGTTACGTGTTGATAATTTGTTGATTTCCCACTTATTCCTCCTTTAGCCTATTTATAGGCTTAACGTTGCCACAAACCCCTGCTAAACCACGTTGCCGCAAATTGCTCCACTATTATAGCACGTTGTTGCCATATACCCATGTTTGCGCCAAACGAAAACTAATAATAATAGATGCGGCCATAGTCACTTTTGAAATATGGTGCATAGTCTACCTTGATCTTGCATCAAACGAAAAATAATAATAATAGATGCGGCCATAGTCACTTTTAAAATATGGTGCATAGTCTTAATCGATAGACTATAATTGATAGGTCATCATTAACAAAATCAGATTTGGTTTATTTTGACAAGTTACAATTGACAAAAAAAAATAAAATATGGTGTCAACGGATTCCTAGCATTTTTTTTTTAATATTTTAGTACAAAACGAAAGTTAATAGGAAATATTTTTTATGGTCAATGAAAAATAATTCTATTTGGACAAAAAATGTTATTTACTTTTAAAAGGCTAAAAATATTTTTGTAACAAATTTTTTAGCAATGTCACTACACCACCACCACTACTCTTAAGATTGTACAAAATATTATCCAATCCACTAAAATGTCACCAATCCATATCAATCCACATCACTCTATCCATTACTTGTGGATTAAACTGTAAAATTTTTAATTCGCCTTCGAAACTGTTCTGTTTCGCTATAGTTAATACATATATATTTTTTAACTTCTAATGAAATATCGAATTAAAAATAAGTGTGAGAAATATTTAAGATGCAAAATTTATTACAAATTAATAGTTATATATACATATATATAAAATATTATGCAAAACTAGTTTGTATTATATATATGAAAAATATTATGCAAATACTTGATAATTGATTAAAATATCCTTTAATTCGCCAATCCGTCGAAAACTGTCCAAACCACGATTTGCCAACCCGTCAATCTGCCGTTCAATTTATAATTTTTCTCTCAAACTGCCTGAATCGCACCGTGCACACCTTTTACTACTCTTACCTCCACCATTATACTACCATCATCACAGCCATCACCACCTTTACCATCGCTCCACCACCATACTACCACCTCTATCTCCACATTCGTTCCACCAACACCAACACCACCACCAAACATAAAGAAATACTTTCTCTAAAAAATATATATTTTTTAAAATTTTTTTGTTCAAACAAACAAGCGTTAAAGGCACTTATTAAGTTGTTAGTATTTCATCTCCAATTTGGGCCTGATTCGTAGTTGCTTCTGAAGTGGTGTTGAAGAGTGTGAGATATGTGTTTACAGTGCTCTTTTTTGCTGGTTAGTATTGTTGGTTTGTGTTGCTGGTTGTTCTTCCCTTTGCTTTTGGGTTTGGGTACCAGTGCGGAGACATCTCAACACTTTGCTCATTTGTCATTGTACATTTAGAAGTGATGATGTTCTGAATTTTTGGTGATTTGTTCTTGGTGGGTTGAGTTTGGGTGTGTTTTTGGTTGGGTTGTTTTTTTTCCTTCCCCCTAGTCTCTGTTTGGTCTCTCACCAAACTTGGCTTAATGCTAGCATATGATTGGGTTTTCATATTGGTGCCAACTTAGTTAGAATGAGTATGTTTAGCTATGATACTTTTTACACTTACTTTTTTTTATTGATGCATTATTGGTGGACTTCTTCTAATTGTCAATAAAATTCTTTTTGGCTGATCAATTAAAAACGGCGACAAAATGAGCTTGCAGTGTGTCGTTCCCATCCCATCCCACATCATATTAGTAGCAAGACACTACAAATTCCTATAATTTTGTAAGTATAAAAATAAAAAAATAAAACTAATATAATATAATACGTTATAAATAATATTTTATAGCAATGTTGCATCTACATACTTTTTCTCTTACAAATCTCTCTTAATGACGTTACAAGGTTGACTGAAAGATTTTGAGAGAAGAAATGAGTGTATAACCATGAGACATTAATTTGTCTTTTTCTTGTCATGTCATTCGGTGAGATTTGTAAATAAAAATAAATAAAAATAAAGAATTGTGTAAGTAAAACATTTTTCAATATTTTAGTATTAACAGAAGTTTAATATACTTTCCAAGTATTTATATTTCTTGCACTTGGGTTTCAGGTAAATTTTCCACAGATGCAGTGGGCTAGGGGGCCACTCAGAAGTTTTACGTGTTCCAATCCATCTCAAGATTGGCCCATGTAATCAATCTTTTAGCCCAAACTCCATCCAGCCCACGTCATATACAGCCTTTCAACTTCCGTAATGAAATATGTTCTCTCCCTCCGCTCTCAATTAGTCGGCTCAAACCCTAGCCAGACTCGGCAACCCTAATTTACATACGCATAGCAAAGGCCTCTATATATATCACGCCTCCTAACCTTTCTTTTCCTATCAATCTCTTTTCCGTAGCTGCTGCGCCTTTCTGGTTAATCTTCTCTTCTTTGCTATCTCTTGTGTGTTTATATGTTTGTTCTTGGGTGTTGTTTTTGTTCAATGGTGGTGTGTGTGCGGTGATGAGTATATTTTGTGGACTAGAGTTTCTGATCTGGGTTTGGATCCCAGAATCTGACGACTAACCCTTGGCTGTCTGAGCACACTTCTCCCCAATTTTATTTTCTTTGTTATGTATTGAAACTGGTACTCTGTTTCCAATTGAATTAGACATGAATGGTTTCAAAATCAGAAAAACTATAAAAAAATCGTTTATACTTGTATTCGCATAAAATGTTTTTCATTTAATTTCATGGACAAATCTTTTTTTTTTTAAGATCAATTGTGGGGGCTTATGATGAAAATTCAAATTATCTTAGCGGATTTCAGTGAGATAATTTTTATCAATGATCTGATTGTTACACACACTGAAGCCTTTATTGTTATTATTATTATTCTGTCGTTTTTTTTTTTAATATATTTTTGTTTGTTATTGATTTGACGAAGTGTTTTTGACAAATTTGAGAAGAGGGATGTGTTGGAATTGCTATGATGAGATGAGACACCATTTGGTGTTTTATAGGGCAGTGGAAGATGTATCTCCGTGAGCCCCATTCTATAAACGACTTCTCCTTCCACTGAGCACTATCCAATCCCTTTCTACTAATTTGTTTTTGGTTTTTATTTGTTTAGTCTGAATTTGCCCGAATGAATTTTTTTTTCCGGAGTTTCTCATGGGAAGAGACTTATTTTGGTGAATTCAGAATAAATAAATTTGGTGGATGGATAATTAATTTTTCACAAATTTGTTTTCAGTTTTTGTTATATTTTTGACGATAGTATAGATTGCGCCCATTACCAATTCTTGGGGATAAAATAGGTTCCTCTAGGTGTAATGGCTAGGGCGCTATATCAAGTTTTTGTGGCCATCCTGATTGGTGGTTGTTTTCAGTACCATTTAATCCCGGAAACACCACATACAATTATTCTCATTTACTTGTCATATCGATCAGAGAGTGAAATTTGATTTCAGAACCCAATTCTCTTCCGAAAAATATTTGACAAAAAAATAATACTACTAATATAAATTGGTTTAAAGGTAAATTAATTTAAATTTGACAAAATATTGGGGAGTTATAATTTGCAAATAGATTTGGCTACCATTCTAATATTTTTAGACAATCTATAGGAGATTTTTTTAACAAACCCAATATAAAAGTAAAATATAAAAATCTACCGTAAAGAAATATTTTTGTGATCGTCTAATATAAAAATATACATTAATTATTTTTTTGCAATTTAAAAAAATGTATTCAAATTTATGATTTGCCTCTTGCAGGACAAGAGGATTATGTCTATAACACTGGCTGGATTACATGTGCTTCTCCTGAATTGGAGAAATGAAATTGGGAACTTTGGTTCACCTGAATTAGAGAAATGGGTGTGTGCAAATAAACAGAGATTGCTAACCAAGCCAGGGTTCTGAGTGCTAAATCCAAAAGGGTTACATTCTTTTACCAATGAAGGCAGTTCAATAAACACAGAAACAGATTAATGAGTGAAAGACCCAAACAACAGAATAGAGCTTGTTTGTAGTAGGAAATAGTGTTCCTAGTACTCTGTTTTGAGTCTTCTCTTCTGATTTTTCTGATCACCCACGAAATAGACATAACCAGGAACAAAATTAGGTGCAATGAATCAGAAAACCCACGTGAATATGAGAAGTTATTATTGGGAAGAAATTATTCAATACTTTTTGAAGTAATACTCTATTCTCTTTATCCATATTTCCTCATCAATTACCTCTCATGTTCTTTTATAATTTAAAATCAATACTCAATACTTTACTTTCTTTACCAATCATTGTAGAACCAAACAAGTATATAGAAATCACGAGAGAAGTAGAGGGAATTCAGTACTTTATTCATTGACGATTAGCTACTTAAATAGAATCATACAAAACTAACTTTGTTGAAAATAGGAAGCAATTAAATTACTACTAACTGATTCCTTTACTAGTGGGCAACTGACTTCGTATGGAATAGGACAACTAAGACTTATTCAAAGCAAATTAAATAAACTCTCAACACCCTCTCTTAAATTGAATGTTCTGAGATCGGTTTAGAAAGAAACAAAAAAAGCTTCAACAACCATGTATCACAACTCCATCTTTAAGCAAAATCTTTCAAAGAACAAACACCAAGCAATTGTCTCCGCTTTAAGAATGCAGGAAATGTGAGTGGTTTGATTAGAATGTCTGCAGTTTGGTCTTCACTTTTGCAAAATATCATATTTATAGTTCCATCCTTTGTGAGATCCCGTAGAAAATGGAACCGCACATCTATATGTTTGCTTCTTCTATGAAAAATTGGATTTTTGGATAACTTGATGGCAGAGCTATTATCACGATAGATTGGAATTGGACCTTGTTGATGGTAGTGTAATTCTTCAAGTAACTTCCTCAGCCTAATAGCTTGACATGCGCATGATGTTGCTACCACAAACTCAGATTCGGTAGTAGAGAGAGTAACAATCTGTTGTTTCTTTGATGACCATGAAACTGCTCCAGATCCAATGATAAAAACATAACTTGATGTGCTTCTTCTATCATCCACATTCCCTGCATAATCACTATCTGTGAAGCCAAACAAAGTCAAATTCTTTTCCTTCATGTAGAACGGCCCAAAATCAATAGTACCTTGTAAATATCGAAAAATTTTCTTGGTGGCGAGGAGGTGAAGCTCTTTTGGTCATTCCATATACCTACTAATGAGACTCACCGCGTGCATGATGTATGGCCTAGTTGTTGTGAAGTACATTAAACTTTCTACAATCTGCTTGTAGAAAGTGTTTTCTACCTTCTTTCCTCTGGGATCCTTCATTAGCTTCAAACCATGTTCTGTTGGTGTGCCAACTTGGTTGCAATTCTTCATTTGAAACCTATCCAAAATCTCTTGAACATATTTCTTTTGAAAAATAAAGATACCAACAGAAGATTGCACAACTTTGATGCCAAGCAAGTAGTGCATTATTCTAAGATCTATCATATCAAACTCTAACATCATTGATTGTTTAAAATCATCAAACATAGCCTTATCATTTCCTGTGTAGATCAAATCGTCAACATACAAGCATACAAAAAGAATTTTTCCTCGAAGTCCAATTTTCACATAAAGTGTATGCTCATATGGACATTTTTGAAAACCTTGCTTAGAAAAATAAGCATCTATACGACTGTACCAAGCTCTCAGTACTTGTTTCAGTCCATAGAGTGCCTTTTTTAATCGGTATACCTTGTTCTTACTCTCTTGTTGTACATACCCAGGTGGTTGATCAACATACACTTGTTCCTATAACTCGCTATGTAGAAATGCTGACTTCACGTCTAATTGGAAGATAGGCCATGAATTTTGTTCAGCCATAGAGAGCACTAGCCGAATAGTGTCTAGCATTGCAACTGGAGCAAACACCTCTTTGTAATCAACGCCAAACTCCTGTCTGTAACCTTTTGCCCCCAAACGTGCTTTATGCTTATCAACTTCTCCTTTCGCATTCAACTTGGTTTTGTAGACCCACTTGACACCGATCGTCTTCTGCCCATTGGGAAGATTTGTTAATTCCCAAGTGTTGTTTTTCTCAATAGCTTCAATCTCTTCATCCATAGCCTTTTGCCATTTTGATTCTTTGACCGTATCTTAAAAGACTATAGGAGCACAATTTGAAAAAAGAGCAAAATGTGTGGGTGGGTCTTCAGATTGATCAAAACCACTGACATGGTAATCACTCATCCATGCAGGTCTTTGTGTAATGCATTGAGGATGTGAACTGGTTGTTATATCTTGTTGCCCACTTGAAAATTCATCAACTTCAACCGCTGGTGGATTTTGATATGTTGTAAGAATGGAACCTGTTGAATATTGCTCATTTATCACAGGTTGTTGCCTCCTCTCATAATCATCATAATCAAAGGTTGCCGGAATTTGATGTCCATCACCATTATAATCCCATGACCAGATCTTTATTTCATCAAAAACAACTTCACAACTGATAACAATTTTCTTGGTGATAGGATTTTACAATTTGTAAGCTTTTGATTAATCACTAACACCAAGAAAAATGCATTTTTCTCCTTTGGGATCTAGTTTTCTTCTCTTCTCATTTGGAATGTGAGCATATGCAATACAATAAAAAAATTTAACGTTTGGTTTACATCCACTCCATGCCTCTGCAGGTGTCGTGTCTCGAACAGCAAATATAGGACTCCGATTCAGTATATGCACGCTTCAGTTTACTGCTTCAGGCCAAAAATTCTTTGGAATGCTCCCTCCTGCTAGCATGCTTCTCAGCATATTTAGAATTGTATGACTCTTTCTCTCGAACACACCATTTTGTTGTGGTGTGTAGGCTGTTGTAAGTTGCCTCTGGACACCATGCATATCACAAAAATTAGCAAATTCTTGTGAATTGTACTGTCCGCCACGATCAGTACGAAGAGTTTTAATGGCTCTTCCAACTTCATTTTCTACAAGAGCCTTAAAGTTTTTAAAAGCTAAAAAAGCTTCGGATTTTTCCTGTAAAAAATATACCCAAGCTTTCCGACTATAATCATCAATAAAAGAAATAAAGTATCACTTGTTATCGTTGGATACTGGAGTAATTGGTCCACATATGTCGAAATGAATTAACTCTAACGGTCTATAAGCTCTTCATGCCTTCCCTCTTGGAAAATGATGACGGTGCTGTTTACCAACAATACATTCTTCACAAACTTCAGAGGGACAAATGATCAGAGGAAGACCAGTCACCATCTCTTTCTTTTGTAATGCTTATAATCCAGTGAAGTTCAGATGACCATAGCGAAAAAGTCAAAGCCATGTTGAATCATTTACTTTGGTAAGGAAACATGACTGAATATCATTCTTGATATGCAATGGGAACATTCGATTCATCTTCATCTTGACATAAGCAATTAAACTTTTTTTCAGATCATTTATCTGACAAACACCATTATGGATAATGATCTCATACCCTTTCTCTTGAAGCTGACCCACACTAAGCAAGTTGTTATTCAAATCAGGAACATAGAAAACACTAGAAATGGTTTGAAGAGTATTAGCTCGTGTTCGGATTTGAATGTTACCTTTTCCCATAACAGAAATTTTTGAATTGTCTCGAAATTGTACCCCGTTCGAAAAGATTCATCCAACTTTGAAAAAAATGACTTACTGCCACACATGATTGCTATAGCTTGTGTCTATAAACCACAGGTTTTGGTGATTTTCTTCCATGGTATGACACGCCATTAAAAGAGTGGCTTCTTCTCCTTCTGCGAAGTTGGATTGGTCTCTATTTTCTTTTTGCAAATTGGTGCGACATTCAGAACGGTAATGACCAAGCTTATGACATCTGAAGCACTCAATATTTGATTTGTTCCATTTTGATTCATAATCGGTTAACTGCTGATTTTCGCGTCCTTTGCCTTTCCATCGGGGATCATAGGTGTGATGATCTTCTGATCTGTAATTTGTGAGTCTGCTTCCTTTTCTATTACTTCTGCGTCATCATCTTCCTCAGCCTCGACTCGATCCTCTCGATGTTGAGAATTCATCATTCGTTGAAATTTTCAAGCTTGCTCCTCTGAGGTTGTACGGTTGACCTTTTGCTCATGGACCAACAAGGAACTTTGCAGTTCATCAATCGAAAGCTCATCAATGTTATTTGATTCCTCGATTGAGCAGACAACATAGTCAAATTTTGTTGTCATCGATTGAAGAATTTTTTCAACTACTGTAACATCTTCCATTTTGTCACCATGGATGCGCATCTTACTTGCAATCACCATCGTCCTTGAAAAATAGTCAGAAACAGACTCTCCCTCTTTCATATGAAGAATCTCAAACTTTTTGCGAAGAGCTTGAAGCTGGGCACGTTTCACCTTCGTTGTGCCTTGATACTTCTTCTTCAATGAATCCCAAATCTGTTTAAAAGTGTCTTTCTCAAGAATAGTCTCCAAGATTGCACGATCAATTGCTTGAAAAAGATAGTTCTTGGCTTTGAGATCCTTCAGCTTTTGTGCTGCCAACTCTGTCTTCTGTGTATCTATCAACACCGCTCCACTTGCAGGATCAGGAATACCTATCTCTACCAGAGGCTAATACTTAGTTCTCCATCAACATGCTCTAATGATCATAGTGACCATCAAAACGAGGAATAACAGGTTGCACATAATTGTTGTCTGATGCCATGAGACATTAACTTGGCTCTGATACCACTTGTAGAACCAAACAAGTATGTAGAAAACACAAGAGAGAAGTAGAGGGAATTCAGTACTTTATTCATTGATGATTAGCTACTTAAATAGAATCATACAAAACTAACTTTGCTGAAAATAAGAAGCAACTAAATCACTACTAACAAATTCCTTTACTAGTGGGATACTTCTAGAGAATAGATGAACAACTGACTTCTCATGGAATAAGACAACTAAGACTTATTCAAAACAAATTAAATATACTCTCAACAATCATACTATCATAGAGTATCATCTAATCATATTCTTAGATTGTTGAATAATCATCCTCCATTTATAAGTTGACACCTAATTGATTGGCCCCTAAAAATATAATAATGATGGATCCTATAGTTTAAACCAATAATTACTACCTAGGATTTGCTCTTAGAGCATTGAATAAATAATTTAAAACAAATAATCAATATTTCACTTTCTTTACCAATCATATTATAAGCATCATGTAACCGTATTCTTAGATTGTCGAATAATCATCCTCCATTTATAGGTTGACACCTAATCGATTGGCTCCTAAAAATATAAAAGTGATTGGTCCTATAGTTTGGACCAATAATTACCACCTAGGATTTGCTCTTAGAGCATCCAATAATTTGTTGTTTGGATGGTATTGGAGTATTGTTTCACACAATTCGTTGAGGGAGTTGTCTCTTAAAATGAGATAAAAAGATGGTGAGTCTCACTATTTCAACAAATAAAAATTAAATTAGAGTACCACATTAGCATGTCTACGAGCAAACAAAAATTTCCTTTACAGGTTGGAGGAGGAAATTAGTAAGAGCAACTCTATTCATACGTTTTATTTTTTATTAGTTAAAATATAGAAAAAATAATTCTTTATTTTACCTAATTCCTTTTTTATCTTTGTACTTTACTTTTTATTTTACTTATGTATAAGATACAAACTACTTAAAGAGACACCCAAAACTCTTTACATATAGGTAATCTTAAAATTTTTGTCTTAAAATAACTCCCTTTTTTGTGAAGCGTTAAAGATGGGTGTGTTTGAATTTTACTGGGATTTGGATAACAGAATGATACAACCTGATAGAGTGGATGTTCTTGCGTGTGTGATGTGTATATATAGTCCGAGGTGTGACTATAAGTATTTTAGTATAAGAAGATGGGAAATGCTTCAATGTAAATTGCATATTGTAACAACAATTATTATTTTTGAAATGTTATTAAATTTTTGTGATTTTCTGATAAATTATGGAAAAATGACTCTGTATTAATCAAAAATAATTGCATAGTGTTTGGGATGATGGTTTGAAGTTAAAATAGTGAATAAAGACAAAAAAAAAATGTTAAAATAGTCAATAAGATAAAATGTTATATCTAAACCATAAAATAAAATTTAAAAAAACAGTTATTATCCTAAATATAACTTTTTTAGCCAAGCTAAAATGGAGAAAAAAAATCAAAAAGTAAACTAAATAGTTCCCAAATGAGCCCATAAATAAATAAAAAAATTATGAGTTTAACAATCAAAATTTATAAACTTTATCATTAATTTGAAGAAAAAAAATTCAACCTTTACACTGACATGTTATTTCCCTAAAATTATTAATGGTAAAGTTATGATGTTTACCTAAAAATTATTTATTGTGAAAAAGAAATTATATTTTTTTATGACAAAAATTATCCATTTTGTGATCAAAGTTACGATTTTTGCATAAGATGCATATCATATGCGCTTAAAAAAAGAGGCACACAACAATATTTTTCTGCAGTTGTGTTTGGTTTATAGATTTAGAGAGAGATTTGAAAGAAAAATTAAAAAAAGGTGTGTCAAATGTAATTATATTACATTCACATTTTACTTATCTTTTTTCAAATCATTCTCCAAATCTATAAACCATTTTTTTCCTTCTAAATTTCTGTCTAAATCTATAAACCTAAATACATGAATTTAAAAGGGAGAATTACTTAACAGTGAGGCAGAAAGAAAAAAAAAATTCAAAAACAATGTAGGTCTGCAAGTGGTTCAGTGATAAAGTGCAAGTGAAAAATTATAAAGTGCAAACGAAAAATTGCGCGAGGTGCAAATCCATATTTGAGTTATTTATTTATTTATTTATTTGTCCACCTAATAAGTAATTCCCTAAACTTAAAACATTTGTCATTACCCTTGGCATACACTGAAGCTGGCTTGGCAAATGGTCACCATCGGATTATCATCGAATCAGACTCAGCCGAAGCAGTGCAAGCAATCAAAGTTTTGAGCCCTCTAAATCCCCATTTCAATCTATGCCAGGAAATATGGGAACTCATAAACAGGGAATGGCAATGGGACCTCCAAGTGATTTGGCATGAAAGCAAACTTTTATGCAGATAAGATTGCAAAAGAAGCTCTTCATATGATACCTTATGTTGTGTTTGGTTTATGAATTTGAAGAGAAATTTGAAAAAGAAAAGTAAACAAAATGTGTGAAATGTAATTATATTTCATTCACATTTCACTTACTTTTTCTCTTTTCTCTTTTCATCTTCAAAACTCTCTCCAAATCCATAAACAAAACACAGCCTTAAAGAAAACTTCTGCTGAATGCACCACCTTTAAATAACAACAAACATGGGGTGGGATGCCCCCGGGTTGTTAAATTGTAGTTTTCCTTTTCTGGCTTCGGTCCCTTTTATACCCAAAAAAATAAAACAAAAAAACAAACACGTGTACTGAAAGTAGGCGTAATATGGATCACATTCGTATCAAACCTTGCAATTACATGACAAAGGCTTGTGTTTCATGCCAAACCATGTGTTTATCACATTCGTGACTTTTTTTGAAAAAATATACAAAAAAACTAAATAAATAAAAAGATAATGACTATGTTTGGTTCCATTTTTCTAAAAATAGTTTTCAGAAAATTCTACTTTCTTATTTTCTGTATTTTTTTGTTTTTACTGAATTTTTTTAATATTTTATGCAAATTTTTTACTTTTTAGATACACCTAACATAAATACACCTAAAAAGTTAAAAAAATTGTAAAAAAATATTTTAAAAATTCACTAAATACCAAAAATATAAAAAAAATACAAGAATTCAGTACATTTTTTATATTTTTATGTATTTCTTAATTTTTTAAAATATTTTTTCACATTTTTTTTTACTTTTTAGATACATCCAAGGTACATCTAAAAAAGTAAAAAAAATGTTTAAAATTTTAAAAATATTCACTAAAAACAAAAAAATACCAAAACTAAAAAATTCAATTTTCAAAAAATTAATACAGAAAACTCAAACCAAATACACTAAATGTAATTTAAATAAGGGATTTTTATTGATAAGTCCAATTTAGAAGTGTTTTAACCCAAGAAGTCCATGAAAGAATTTTTTAACCCATTTAGTCCCATGTATGTATAGTTTTATTCCATAAAGTCCATTTTCTTGATTTACACTATTTTCTTGGACACTTATGCCCTTATATTTAATTTTGATACCCTTATAAATATTTTTTGAACGATTAGCAATTTAATGATGTGAGCATTCATATTTTAAAATTCACATTGGTAGGAATGTAAAATTGGCCCATGGGCGGCCCGAAACCCGGCCGCGAGCCGGGGCGGGCTCGGCCCGTTGACAATGTGAATATTCACATTGACATATTAACATTCACATTAATAGAAGTGTAAAATTGACCCCCGTCCCGTGGCGGCACGAAACCCGCCCGCGACCCATGGCCGGCCCGGGTGGTCCCGGTCCAGCTCGTCTACAATGTGAATATTCACATTGACATGTTAACATTCACATTGATAAGAGCATAAAATTGGGCCGCGGCCCATGGGCGGCCAAAAGCCCGCCCGCGGCCCGGGGCGGGCCCGGCCCGGCCCGTTGACAATGTGAATATTCACATTGACATGTTAACATTCACATTGATAGGAGTATAAAATTAGCCCGCGCCTCATGGTTGCCCAAAACCCGCCCACGGCCCGTGGGCGGGCCCGGCCCGGTCTGTTGACAATGTGAATGTTCACATTGACATGTTAACATTCACATTGATAAGAGTATAAAACTGGACAGCAGCCCAGGGCGGGCCCGACCCGGCCCGGCCCGGCCCGTTGACAATGTGAATATTCACATTGACATGTTAACATTCACATTAATAGGAGTGTAAAATTGGCCCCCGTCCCGTGACGGCGCAAAACTCGCTCACGGCCCATGGGCGGCCCGGGGCGGGCCCGGTCCGGCCCATTGACAATGTGAATATTCACATTGATATGTTAACATTCACATTGATAAGAGTATAAAATTGGGCCGCGGCCCATGGGCGGCCAAAAGCCCACCCGCGGCCCGGGGCGGGCCCGGCCCGGCCCGTTGACAATGTGAATATTCACATTGACATGTTAGCATTCACATTGATAGGAGTATAAAATTAGCCTGCACCTCATGGCTGCCCGAAACCCGCCCACGGGCCGTGGGCGGGCCCGGCCCTGCCTGTTGACAATGTGAATGTTCACATTGACATGTTAACATTTACATTGACAAGAGTATAAAACTGGACAGCAGTCCAGGGCGGGCCGACCCGGCCCAGCCCGTTGACAATGTGAATATTCACATTGACATGTTAACATTCACATTAATAGGAGTGTAAAATTGACTCCCGTCTCGTGGTGGCGTGAAACCCGCCCGCGGCCCATGGGCGGCCCATGGGCGGCCCAGGGCGGGCCCGGTCCGGCCCGTTGACAATGTGAATATTCACATTGACATGTTAACATTCACATTGATAAGAGTATAAAATTAGCCCGCGGCCCATGGACGGCCAAAAGCCCGCCCGCTGCCCGGAGCGGGCCCGACCCGGCCTGTTGACAATGTGAATATTCACATTGACATGTTAACATTCACATTGATAAGAGTGTAAAATTGGCCTGCAGCCCGTGGGCGGCCCGAAGCCCGATGGCAGCCCGAGGCGGGCTTGGCCCGACTCGTGACAATGTGAATATTCATATTGACATGTTAACATGCACATTGATAGGAGTGTAAAATTAGCCTGCGCCCCGTGGCTGCCCTAAACCCGCCCACGGCCCGTGGGTGGCCCGGGGCGGGCCCGGCCCGACCTGTTGACAATGTGAATATTCACATTGACATGTTAACATTCACATTGATAAGTGTGTACAATTGGCCCGTGACTCGTGTGCAGCCCGAAGCCTGACCTCCGGCCGGAGCGGGCCCGGCTCGTTGGCAATGTGAATATTCACATTGACATGTTAACATTCACATTGATAGGAGTGTAAAATTGGCCCGCAGCCCGTAGGCGGCTCGAAGCCTGATCGCAGCCCGAGGCGGGCTTGGCCCGATCCGTGACAATGTGAATATTCACATTGACATGTTAACATTAACATTGATAGGAGTGTAAAATTTGTCCGCTGCCCGAAGCTCGCCCGCGGCCCGGGGTAGGCCCGGACCCAAACCCGGGCCGCTCGTGGGACGCGAGTCAATTTTACACTCTTATCAATGTGAATGTTAACATGTCAATGTGAATATTCACATTATCAACAGGCCGGGCCGGGCCCGCCTCAGGCCGCCTACAGGCCGTGGGCGTATTTCGGGCAGCCACGGGGCACGGGCTAATGTTACACTCTTATCAATGTGAATGTTAATATGTCAATGTGAATATTCACATTGTCAATGGGCCGGGCCCGCCCCGGCCCGGGGCCGGGCTTCGAGTTGCTCACGGGTCACGGGCCAATTTTACACTCTTATCAATGTTAATGTTAATATGTCAATGTGAATATTCACATTGTCAACGAGCCGGCCGGGGCCGCCCTGGGCAGCAGACAGGTTTCGGGCCGCCCACGGGCCACGGGCCAATTTTACACTCCTATCAATGTGAATGTTAATATGTCAATGTGAATATTCACATTGTCAACGGGCCGGACCGGGCTCACCCCGCGCCGCCCACGGGCCTCGTGCCGCCCATGGGACGCGAGTCAATTTTACACTCTTATCAATGTGAAGGTTAACATGTCAATGTGAATATTCACATTGTCAACAGGCCGGGCCGGGCCCACCCCGGGCCGCCCACGGGCCGTGGGCTAGTTTCGAGCAGCCACGGGGCGCGGGCTAATTTTATACTCTTATCAATGTGAATGTTAACATGTCAATGTAAATATTCACATTATCAACGGGTCGGGCCGGGCCCGCCCAGGGCAGCCCACGAGTCGCCGGCGGGTTTCGGGCCGGCCACAGGCCGCGGGCTAATTTTACGCTCCTATCAATGTGAATGTTAACATATCAATGTGAATATTCACATTGTCAACGGGCTGGGGCGGGCCGAGCCCGCCCCAACCCGTGCCCGGGCTTCGGGCTGCCCACGGGTCGTGGGCCAATTTTACACTCTTGTCAATGTTATTGTTAATATTAATTTGTCAATGTGAATATTCACATTGTGAACGGGCCGGTCCGGGCCCGCCCCGGGCGGCGGGCTGGTTTCGGGCCGCCAACGGGCCGCAGGCCAATTTTACACTCCTATCAATGTGAATGTTAACTTGTCAATGTGAATATTCATATTATTAACAGGCCGAGCCGGGCCTATTTTTTTGGCTTGTGGGCCGGCCCGGCCCGACTCGAATTTTTCCGGGCACCCACGAGGATCGACATGGGTCGAGCCCCTACACATTGACGATATGAACATTTACGTTGACGGTGTGAACATTCACATTAAGGGTATTTTGGTAATTATGTCACCCATAGAACTTATTGAAATATGAGAAAATAATGTGAACTAAATGGAACATAAGTAGATGAAAATGGTATTTGGTCTTCTTATCTCAAATTGGACCTAATGGAATAGTCAAAAAGAATATGGGTTGGATGAAATAAAACTCTTAGAAAATGAATTTATCAAAAAAGCTCCCTTTAAATAATTCAATAAGATGACTTTTTTCTTAATTGCCAAACTAGGCCAAAGGCATATGTTTATCACAGCCTACACGAGAATTTTCTAGGCACACGTTTTAATGCTATGAACCAAGAGTTATCAATCTGTAATTTGTGGTGTGTTTGGTTGGGGGATTTGAAGAGGGATTTAGAAAGGAAAAGGAAAAAGGTGTGTGAAACTATGTGAAATATAAGCATGATTTATTCACATTTTACCTACACTTTCCATTTCCCTTTCCAAATCCCTCTCCAAATCCCCCGACCAAACACAGCATAAGTATTTGTATGGTGGATATCAAATTGATAAAATTTGGAGTTCATAAGTTAAAAAATAAAAAATAAAAAAAAATTAATCATTAATTCCTTTTTCTTATATAAATTTTGAGTTCATAAGTCTGGATTTGTAATCCTATTGCTTGCAAAATGGTCCTCATGTTAGCTGGATATTTCATGGCCTTGAAGGGTAACTTTCTATATTCTCCCTAATTATTTATCTCATATTTGGAGATATTTTTATTTAATTAAAATATCTGAATTAGGCTTATTTTAAAGAGTAAATAAATTTATTTTTTGTGCCAATTTATTTTTTTATAGTTTTAATTGTATGAATTTTATATTTAAATTTACTGTCTCATGTCAGTTTAAATTATTTGATAATATCTATTGAGAAAATTGAACAGAAATCAAGAGTAAAATAATATATTCACTCCATTTGAAATAATTGAGAAACTAGTTTTTGGCCCGTGCTATAAACGGGTTGTGTGTGAAAAATTCATTTATATATAAATAATTATATAGTAAAAAAATAAATAGAAATCAAAACATACTTGTAAAAAAGGCTAAAGAATAAAAACTTATAAAAATAAATTTAAATAGAATTTATATTCTCAATTAAAGTTAAAATTTAAATTTTGATAAAAAAAAAAACTATACAAAATTATCCAACTAATCTATCCAAACATTTTTTTGCAAATCGTTTTAAAATAAGATGTCAACAATAGTTAAATTGAATTTGAAAATATGTATTAATTGACATATCAATTCAAATATTTTTAAAAATAATATAATATTGTATTGTGTATATATTGATTTTTTTTTTTTTTCAAGGTGATTGTGATAGAAATTTTATTTTTTTAAATTTAAACTCATTGTAATGTAAATTTGATATTTTTTCATGTTTGCAATAATTGTAATGTCTTTTTATAGTAAAGATGTTAATTTGATTCTATAAAACGATTTACATACTTAAAAGTTTATAATAACCAAACAAAATTAAAAAATAAGTGCCTGCTTGGGATTTACTTATGTAAAATTTCTAATAGCATGAAGAAAACTTTCCAAGATGAGCAATTTAAATTAAAATTTTAACGCATGATTGCATTTGAAGACACATTCTTACAATTCAACTAATAAAATAAGAAATGACATTCTTTACGTGAACTCTATCTTCATTTTTCAATAGAGTGGCGTTACATCCCTCTCATTTTTTTCTCCTTAATTCCACCTCTAATAATGTAATTCACTTCCATGTATAACGGTTTCACACTCCCCTTCCTCTCATCTTCAACCACCCTAATTCCATATCATTAAGGGTGGAATTGAGGAAGTAAAATAAGGGATGAATCATTATTCTTTTTAATATTAAATTCCATTTCCATTGATCAGAAATTCATATCAACTTAGGAATTTTTGTTGCATTATGCATAAAATTGCAAAGTAAAAATTCTCTATTGACCTAACTAAATACAGAACAGAAAAAATATAAGAAATGAGAGATTGTTTATGAGCACTTAAAATATAGGATAATTTACACTTACACCCCCTGAGGTTTAGGTTTAATACATATCACCCCCTGACGTTTGAGAAATTACACTAACCCCCCTATCATTGAAATTATTTAGACTAAATGAAACTATTGAACTCATACACTCTCTCTTTTTTTGCTTTGCTTTACTGTAACAACCCTCATACAGTTTACCGACTTATGACTGATTGATTACCGATAACCATCGATTACCGTTAAACTGAATTGATTATGACTGATAATTGAACTGATTAAAGTACTGAACTGACTGACTGAAATTGGAAACCGAATTGATTGAGTATATGTTAGTTAAATTGCATTTTATCTGTTTGACTGTATGATTATCTGTTCATGCTTATATGTTTAAACTGCTAATTGAAGGCCATATCGGCGGCCGAATTAGAAACCGATTGATGTTCCTTGACCCTCGTAATTAATGTGATTTTATGGTGTATTTACCTGAAAACTGATTAGGTATGATTAAATTAGATTAAAATAAGCTAATTAAAGAGTTTGACGTAATTACACTTTTGCCATCTAGTGGGACCTTTGTTTACTCATATTTGAAGCCTTGTGTATGCTTTATCAAAACATTTCATCAGCCATTTCTTCTTGTTCTAGCCGAATTTAGAGAGAGAGGAAGTGAGAGTCTTGAGTTCACATGTAGAATTGTTTGGAAATTGAAGAAATTGTTAAGGAGATTGCATATTTGAGCTCCCTTCTTGAACTACAAGACTAAAGGTAGCTCCATTGTCTTCTTGTTCATGTTTTGAGTTGATTGTTGCATGGTCCATGTTAGATTGTAGAGCTAAGTCGTGATTTGGGTCATTAATGGTGAATTGAAGCTCATTTCATGCATGCATGTTTGAATTAATGAGTTTTGAGTTGAAATCATGGTATAATGGTGCATGCATGTTCATAATTTTGTGGTACCCCATGAGTTCATCTTGTTTTTGAAGGTTTAAACTCTTTTGAAACAGCATTAAAGCTTTGAAAATGATTTAAGATCATGCATGTCATGTTTGAGGATTGTTCTTGGAAGTGGTTTGAAAATGAGTTTGAATATGGTTTTAATTGACTCACCTTTGGGGCTTGAATTCATAAATTGAGCTTTGAAACTTGTTATACATTGAATTTAGTTATGTTTTCCAGAATTTGGGCCCAAGAGGTCGAGTTTGGAGTGGTAGAATGCTTGGTTTGAACTTGGGAGGCAAATCTGGAAATTCCAGATTTGGCTTCCTCGCTCGAGCGAAGGATTCCCTGCTCGAGCGAGAACCTTTGTCCAGGGCTCCGCTCGAGCGACCATCGAGCGACCATCGCACGCAAAATCACAGCATCCAGTATTTTTTTTTACTGTTTCGACAGACCGCTCGAGCGAAGGATTCCTCGCTCGAGCGAAGCCTTTGATTTTGGACTTCCGCTCGAGCTAAGAAAGTCTCGCTCGAGCGAGGCTCCTATTTTCAGCAAAGTTTGCAAAATGTTTTTTTTAATGTACATCTTTGCATCCTCATCCCATTCTAGGCATTCTTAGGCCTAGTTTAGGGCATCTTGTTGAGGATATAGATGTAGAACACACCGAGGCATTAGGAATTAAGTTATTACCGTTCCCAATTGGGTAGCTTAGTGTGTGTTCAATCTGTTAACTGTGTAGGGTTGGTGACTGGGGAGACACGCTCTAGCATACTGTAGCCCAAACTCTGTGAGTAACAATTGTGTAAAGATATGTTCAACTGATATCTTTTGAATACTGAACTGAACTGTTTACTGAACTGGTATTACTGAATGAATGTATGTCCTTTATTTCTGAACTGTACTGTGGCATCCTTAGTACCTACTGTTTACTGTTACTGTTACTGTTACAGAGATCTCTGTCGGTTCCCTCGTGGAACCACTACTGTTTACTGACTGATGGCCATCATTACTGTTCGGTCTTTTAAGACCTACTGTTACTGTTATGCTAATAGATGTACCACATATGACTGTTTACTGTACTGAACAACTGAAATACTGATTGAATTGAACTGTTTTCATTACCGTAAGGACATTCATTCTAAACCCCTTTACGCTTTATGTTATTCACTGGGCTTTAGCTCACTGCTCATATATATATGTAGGTGTACAGGCACCAGATCGGAGCTAGGAGCGTCAGGGTAACTCCAGTCTTGTCAAGCCAGCCTTTGTGCCTCACTGCGAGGTTCCGAGTTGCCATGCTATGGCTTGGGGGTGTTTTGTTTGTTTTCCCCCGCCTGTCTTCATACTGTCTAACTGTTCTGTATAGACTGAATGTTTACCGTACTGTTATTAAGGGATTAGGTCCCTATACTGTGTGACTGTAAATTCTGTATAGACTGTACTGTTTGTGTATGTATGAATGCATGAAAAATCTTTTTGGCATACAGACTGTCACAGCTCATTGGACATTGTTTAATTACTGTATTGGCTTCCGCCAGGCCCTGTACTTTGTTTTACTGTATTACTGTTAAGCAGGCCTTCGGTAATCTCGGATTACTGGCCGGTTACGGTGCTAAACCCATAGGGTCGGGTTTGGGTCGTGACAGAGTGGTATCAGAGCGATACTTAACCACGAGTTATACCGCACACACGTGTCCAGATGAGCTATAGGGTGTCCTAGAAACGTAATTAGGGCATCTCATGAGCATGATAAGTGTGTGGTTATGTTGTGACTGAGTTTTGACTGAATACATGCTAATGTGTTAAACTGTGAAACAATGACTGCTCGTGTTTGCTTATAGTGAAAATGGATAACGCAAACACTGCAAATGAACCTGAATCCTCATCTACTGAGGCAAGAATGGAAAGAATGGAAAGAATGATGGAACTGATAACTACTAGACTTGATCAACAGAACCAACAGCCCCCACCTCCTCCTCCTCTGGTACAACCGGAACCTAATGTGAATGTGAATGATGGGGATATTATTGCTCTCACCCATAAATTCAGCAAGATGAAACCGCCATCCTTTCAGGGAGGCCTCGAACCGTTAAAGGCTGAAGCTTGGGTGCTTGAAACAGAAAAATTATTTGAAGTGTTTCCATGCTCGGAAGCGAATAAGGTATTACTAGCTACCTTCACCCTACAAGAAGAAGCTAGAAGGTGGTGGATGTTGATCTGCGATACAAGCACTGTTATGACTTGGGCTCAGTTCAAGGAGTCCTTCTTTGAAAAGTACTTCCCTCAGTGTGTCAGGGATAGAAAAGTGACTGAATTTGAACAGCTGAAACAGGGCACAATATCCGTTGCCGAGTATGAAACCAAATTTACTGAACTTGCCCGTTATGCACCGCACATGGTGGATACTGAATATAAGAAGGCCAGAAAATTTGAAGGTGGCCTTAATGTGGCAATACTTGACCGGATAAATGTTTTGAAACTACCGACTTTTGTGGGTGTTCTCGACCGGGCATTGATGGCCGAGTCGAACATTGCAGCAGTGAAACAATCTGAAACACCAACAACTGAATGGCATGGTAAAAGGCAGGGTTTCAAATTCAAGAAAGGCAAGCACAACCCGGCCAACAAGAAACAGAACACGGGATCAACGACTAGCCCCAACCAAGGGAGTGGATTCATACCGCCGTGCTCTGTATGTGGCAACAAGCACAAGGGGGTTTGTCACAAATTATCTGGAGCCTGTTACAGGTGTGGCAAGGTGGGCCACATGGTTAAAGACTGCCCCTCTGCTCCACAAGCCAGTAGTAAAGCTGCACCAAGCGCAGCAGCATCAACTGTAGCACCAAAGCCTAACCCCAGAGCTACCGGGAAAGAGCCCATGAGGCAGGGCCGAGTGTTCGCCCTAGTACCGGGAGACGTGCAAAATACTGAGACCGTTGTGTCAGGTATTCTCTCTATTTGTACACAAAATGCATATGTATTGATTGATTTGGGGTCTACACATTCTTATGTATCGCATGCTTTCTCACGGAAATTGAATAGACCCTTAGAACCTATGAACTATCTGCTAGCCGTATCATCACCCGTAGGAGGGTCCATGGCATGTGCTTATATGTACCCCGCATGTGAAATCATTGTTGGGGATATGCATCTGTTTATTGATTTACTGTCATTGAACATTGATCATTTTGACGTAATATTGGGGATGGATTGGTTACAAAAATATCATGCCACTATTGACTGTGTGACCAAGCAAGTTGTTTTCCGTCCACCTGGTTTGCCTGAATTTGTGTTTAATGGGAGTGGAGTAGTACCTCCTCCGTATTTGATTTCGTCAGTGAAAGCTGTTAAATTAATTAGGAAGGGGTGTAAAGGGTATCTGTGTTCTGTGCTGACTGCGTCTACTGATGATAGTGTTAAAATTGATGTGAATTGTGTTCCTATAGTCAGAGAATTTCCAGATGTTTTTCCAGATAATCTTCCAGGAGATTTGACTGACAGGGAGATTGAATTTACTGTTGATGTGATTCCCGGAACACAACCAGTTTCAAAAGCTCCTTACCGAATGGCTCCAACTGAACTGAAAGAACTGAAAGTACAACTGCAGGAACTGCGGGATAAGAAGTTTATCAGGCCCAGTACTTCACCATGGGGTGCACCTGTCTTGTTCGTAAAGAAGAAAGACGGCTCACTGAGACTGTGTATAGACTATCGTGAACTGAATAAGGTAACTGTAAAGAATAAATACCCATTATCGCGCATTGATGATTTATTTGATCAGTTACAGGGTGCACAAGTGTTTTCTAAGATTGATCTCAGATCAGGGTATCATCAACTGAAGGTTAAACCGGAAGACATTGATAAAACTGCTTTTAGAACGAGGTATGGCCATTATGAATTTTTAGTTATGCCTTTTAGAGTCACGAATGCCCCTGCTGCATTTATGGACCTTATGAACAGAATCTTTAAACCGTACCTTGATGACTTCATTGTAGTGTTTATTGATGACATATTGATTTACTCCAAGAGTAAAGAAGAACATGAACATCATCTGAGACTTGCCCTGCAGACCCTAAGAGAACAGAAACTGTATGCTAAACTGTCTAAATGTGAATTTTGGCTTGACCATGTTATGTTTTTAGGGCATGTTGTTAGCAAAAATGGAATTTCTGTTGCTCCGCAGAAAATTGAAGCTGTAGTGAACTGGCCTAGACCAACAAATGTGACTGAAGTCCGAAGCTTTTTGGGACTGGCTGGATATTACAGAAGATTTGTCAAAGATTTCTCCAAAATTGCCCTACCATTGACTCAGTTAACTCAGAAGGGGACATCATTTGACTGGACTGACCAAAGAGAATCTGTTTTTCAGGAGTTGAAAACTCGATTAGTGACTGCACCGGTTCTTACCTTACCTTCAGGTACGGATGGTTATACTGTATTTAGTGATGCTTTTCATAAGGGTTTGGGATGTGTTTTAATGCAGAATGGGAGAGTAATTGCCTATGCTTCCCGTCAACTGAGACCGCATGAAAAGAACTACCTGACCCATGATCTGGAACTTGCTGCAGTAGTATTTGCACTGAAAATCTGGCGTCACTATCTGTACGGGGTGACATGTGAAGTATACACCGACCACAAGAGTTTAAAATATTTCTTCACACAGAAAGAACTGAACATGAGACAGCGGAGATGGCTATAACTGATTAAAGATTATGACCTACAGATATTGTACCATCCGGGAAAAGCCAATACCGTTGCCGATGCATTGAGCCGGAAATCGATTGGAAACTTAGCCTGTTTGCTGACAGGACAGAAAGAGTTGCTTTGTGACCTTGAAAAATCTGAAATCGAAATTGTTTTACGAGAATAGGGTGGAATCTTAGCTGCTATTTCTGCTCAACCGGCGCTGATTGAGGAGATTAAAGAGAAACAGCAACTGGATGACTTCTTGAAAAAGGTCATCGAAGAAAGAGAATCTAAACTGAGACCGGGATTCAAATTTGAGAATAATGTACTGAAATTTCAAGAAAGACTGTGTGTACCAAATGATACTGAACTGAAAAGAAGAGTTCTGCAAGAAGGCCACAATTCGAAATTGTCTATCCATCCGGGGAATACGAAAATGTACCAAGATCTGAAACAGAATTTCTGGTGGCCGGGAATGAAGAAAGAAATTGCTGATTTTGTATCCAAATGTCTTCATTGCCAACAGGTCAAAGCTGAACATCAACGACCTGCCGGACTATTGCAACCCTTACCCATACCAGAGTGGAAATGGGAGCATATCACGATGGATTTTATCGTTGGGTTACCTCGCTCCAGAAAAGGTATGGATTCAATTTGGGTTATTGTTGATAGATTAACCAAATCTGCTCACTTTTTACCTGTCAAGACAATCTATAATGCGGACAAATTGGCTGTTATCTATATTGATGAGATTGTAAGACTGCATGGAGTGCCTGTGTCTATTGTTTCTGACAGGGATTCGAAGTTTACATCGAAGTTTTGGCAAAGCCTACAAACTGCACTGGGTACTAAACTGAGACTGAGTAGTGCCTATCATCCTCAGACAGATGGCCAATCAGAAAGGACCATCCAAACTCTGGAGGATTTACTGAGAATGTGTGTCCTTGATTTTCAGGGAGACTGGGAAAGTCATCTGCCATTAGTTGAATTCGCCTACAATAACAGCTACCATTCGAGTATTGGTACGGCGCCCTTCGAGGCGTTGTATGGCAGAAAATGTAGATCTCCGATTTGCTGGGCAGAAGTTGGAGATGGGCCTTTGCTTGGGCCCGAGATTGTGTATGAAACAACTGAAAAAGTGAAACTGATACAGCAAAGACTGAAAACTGCACAGAGTAGACAGAAAAGTTATGCAGATGTCAGAAGACGGGACAGAGAGTATGAAGTGGGTGATCACGTTTTTGTGAAAGTGACACCAATGAAGGGCCAGACTCGTTTTGGAGTCAAAGGCAAGTTAGCACCGAGATACGTCGGACCATACGAGATCATTGAGAAAATCAATCCGGTGGCGTATCAAGTTGCGCTTCCTCCTGAAATGGAGCACATGCATAACGTCTTCCACATCTCTATGTTGAGAGACTACCTTCGGGATCCTTTCCATGTAATAGAGCCTACTCGTGTAGTGCTGAGTGATGACTACACTTACGAGGAACGGCCCATACAGATTGTAAACAGACGAATCAAGAAACTGAGGAACAAAGAGATCCCGTTAGTGAAAGTTGACTGGCAAAACCACGGTGGCGTGTATGCCACTTGGGAAAGGGAAGATGACATGGCCAAACGATATCCTGAACTGTTTCCACTGAATCCTGTTTTCTTCTAGAACGAAGGTAACTCGAGTTTAGAGGACTAAACTCTTTATAAGGAGGGGAGACTGTAACAACCCTCATACTGTTTACCGACTTATGACTGATTGATTACCGATAACCATCGATTACCGTTAAACTGAATTGATTATGACTGATAATTGAACTGATTAAAGTATTGAACTGACTGACTGAAATTGGAAACCGAATTGATTGAGTATATGTTAGTTAAATTGCATTTTATCTGTTTGACTGTATGATTATCTGTTCATGCTTATATGTTTAAACTGCTAATTGAAGGCCATATCGGCGGCCGAATTAGAAACCGATTGATGTTCCTTGACCCTCGTAATTAATGTGATTTTATGGTGTATTTACCTGAAAACTGATTAGGTATGATTAAATTAGATTAAAATAAGCTAATTAAAGAGTTTGACGTAATCACACTTTTGCCATCTAGTGGGACCTTTGTTTACTCATATTTGAAGCCTTGTGTATGCTTTATCAAAACATTTCATCAGCCATTTCTTCTTGTTCTACCGAATTTAGAGAGAGAGGAAGTGAGAGTCTTGAGTTCACTTGTAGAATTGTTTGGAAATTGAAGAAATTGTTAAGGAGATTGCATATTTGAGCTCCCTTCTTGAACTACAAGACTAAAGGTAGCTCCATTGTCTTCTTGTTCATGTTTTGAGTTGATTGTTGCATGGTCCATGTTAGATTGTAGAGCTAAGTCATGATTTGGGTCATTAATGGTGAATTGAAGCTCATTTCATGCATGCATGTTTGAATTAATGAGTTTTGAGTTGAAATCATGGTATAATGGTGCATGCATGTTCATAATTTTGTGGTACCCCATGAGTTCATCTTGTTTTTGAAGGTTTAAACTCTTTTGAAACAGCATTAAAGCTTTGAAAATGATTTAAGATCATGCATGTCATGTTTGAGGATTGTTCTTGGAAGTGGTTTGAAAATGAGTTTGAATATGGTTTTAATTGACTCACCTTTGGGGCTTGAATTCATAAATTGAGCTTTGAAACTTGTTATACATTGAATTTAGTTATGTTTTCCAGAATTTGGGCCCAAGAGGTCGAGTTTGGAGTGGTAGAATGCTTGGTTTGAGCTTGGGAGGCAAATCTGGAAATTCCAGATTTGGCTTCCTCGCTCGAGCGAAGGATTCCCCGCTCGAGCGAGAACCTTTGTCCAGGGCTCCGCTCGAGCGACCATCGAGCGACCATCGCGCGCAAAATCACAGCATCCAGTATTTTTTTTTTACTGTTTCGACAGACCGCTCGAGCGAAGGATTCCTCGCTCGAGCGAAGCCTTTGATTTTGGACTTCCGCTCGAGCTAAGAAAGTCTCGCTCGAGCGAGGCTCCTATTTTCAGCAAAGTTTGCAAAATGTTTTTTTTAATGTACATCTTTGCATCCTCATCCCATTCTAGGCATTCTTAGGCCTAGTTTAGGGCATCTTGTTGAGGATATAGATGTAGAACACACCGAGGCATTAGGAATTAAGTTATTACCGTTCCCAATTGGGTAGCTTAGTGTGTGTTCAATCTGTTAACTGTGTAGGGTTGGCGACTGGGGAGACACGCTCTAGCATACTGTAGCCCAAACTCTGTGAGTAACAATTGTGTAAAGATATGTTCAACTGATATCTTTTGAATACTGAACTGAACTGTTTACTGAACTGGTATTACTGAATGAATGTATGTCCTTTATTTCTGAACTGTACTGTGGCATCCTTAGTACCTACTGTTTACTGTTACTGTTACTGTTACAGAGATCTCTGTCGGTTCCCTCGTGGAACCACTACTGTTTACTGACTGATGGCCATCATTACTGTTCGGTCTTTTAAGACCTACTGTTACTGTTATGCTAATGGATGTACCACATATGACTGTTTACTGTACTGAACAACTGAAATACTGATTGAATTGAACTGTTTTCATTACCGTAAGGACATTCATTCTAAACCCCTTTACGCTTTATGTTATTCACTGGGCTTTAGCTCACTGCTCATATATATATGTAGGTGTACAGGCACCAGATCGGAGCTAGGAGCGTCAGGGTAACTCCAGTCTTGTCAAGCCAGCCTTTGTGCCTCACTGCGAGGTTCCGAGTTGCCATGCTATGGCTTGGGGGTGTTTTGTTTGTTTTCCCCCGCCTGTCTTCATACTGTCTAACTGTTCTGTATAGACTGAATGTTTACCGTACTGTTATCAAGGGATTAGGTCCCTGTACTGTGTGACTGTAAATTCTGTATAGACTGTACTGTTTGTGTATATATGAATGCATGAAAAATCTTTTTGGCATATAGACTGTCACAGCTCATTGGACATTGTTTAATTACTGTATTGGCTTCCGCCAGGCCCTGTACTCTGTTTTACTGTATTACTATTAAGCAGGCCTTCGGTAATCTCGGATTACTGGCCGGTTACGGTGCTAAACCCATAGGGCCGGGTTTGGGTCGTGACATTTACTTTCTCTTTTTTTTTTCCCTTTCCTTTACCTTTTTTTTAAAATATAATTTTCTCTATTGTTCTACTAAGAGTTGTTATTTTTTATATAAGTAAAGGGGTTTGTGAAATGAAACTAATAACCACAAGGGTGGGAATGTAATTTCCAAAACATCAGGGGGTGGATTGTAATTGGACCAAACCTCAAGGGATGTCAATGTAATTTACCTTTTTTTTAATTATGTAATTAGTTTAGAACACTACATAAATTGTTGGAAAAATGGTTTTATATAAGCTTATTTTAGGTCATTTTTTAGCCCAATTTTCAATGGGCCCAAACGTCTTTTGGGATGGGTCCAAAGAGGTTTCGTGTTCCTTGCCGAATGGCAAGTCACACAGTGAAGACGATTCGTTAAAACCATTTATGAGTGAATGGGAAGTTGACGTCATTTTCGGGTTCGTGGAATTGGACATTTAAAGATTTAAATATGGGTTTCTTTGTAAAGTTAGTCCCACATTGAAAGTTGAAGAAAACTTATGTGTGTGTATAAGTTCTAGGTGGCAAGCCCCAAGGGGCATCCCAAGTTCGTAGAAGGGAGGAGTTATAGACAAAGTGAACCTTAGCCCAAACCACTACACACCCGCGGCTCCGCTGTCTAACCGGGCACGGGTGTGGGTCAGGTCAATTCTTATATTAATTTTTTGGACAAAATTTATTTGAATTTTTTAATGAAATCAAATTCAAATTTTGTGCCAAAAACAATTGAATTAATTTTCTGTCCATTTTTACTTCCTTCAATCCAAAATATTCCTAACAGTTTCAAACTGTTTTAACAGTTTGAAAAAACCTGTATCTGTTCAATTCGGTTTTGCACTTGTTCATTCAAAATAGCACCTGTTTGGGTCTGTCAATTTTGCCTATAAATACCAATATTTCCAACCGTGTTCAAGCATCCAAAAAAATCTGAAATTTTCATTTTGTTGTCCAGATTTTGTTCCTTTGCATTATTTATTCTTCATTCTAGTTTTAGAGAAAATTAAAGAGAGTATAGAACACAAGGTTCTAGTTCGCCGAAAAAATTTGTTTGGAGTGCTACTACAAATTTGTGAAGATCATTGTATCCTGAGAGATAGACGCCACTTAACCGTAAGCACCGTAGCGGGGCGAATCTGTCTTAAGGACCACACACTCGACTTGGTCTTTAAATATTCATTCGGTTTGGTAAAAATAAATTCGATATGTAATTTATTTGTTTTATTTGTTTCAATTTATTTGTACACAGAAAATTGTTCCAACAATCTTAAGACAGACTCGAATTATTCTGTTTACAAAATTTTTCGTTTGTTTCCCTTTCTCTTTCTTCTTCTTACACAAATTATTTTCTGTGATTTTACAATAATAATATTCTGGTTGGAAAACAAATAGTAGTAATATACTGTCTATTTTCTTTGACAACTAGTAGTAATATACTGGTGTCATTAACAATTCAGAATATTTATTTGTGAAATTTGTCAGAAATTAATTTTGGTTTTCTTAAATTATTTCTGAGTATTCATTAATTAAAAATAAATTCATTTTTTTTTTAATTATTGAAGTGTTACAGAAATTTAATTTTCTGTGTAGAATTAATTTGGTTAAATAAAATTTTATTTTAAATTAATTGAAAAATAAAAGTTACATTCTTATTTTTTTTTATTTTTACAGAATTTAATTCTGTGAATTTGGATTAATTATAATTTTGTTTTATAAATTAGAATTCATGGCTACTGAAACTGGTCAAACTAATGCCCGAACAAGTACTAGTATGGTGGCTACAATTGCGCCAACCCCTCCTGTTGTGATAGTATTGGTAAATCACAGTGAGAAACCAGAGAAGTTCTCAGGAACTGATTTTAAAAGATGGCAACAGAAAATGTTGTTCTATCTTACAATTTTGAACCTGGGTCGTTTTCTCCATGAGAATGCTCCTACTCTAAACGAGGATGAAACTAACCCGCAAGTGGTTGCTGCGGTCAATGCCTGGAAACATGTTGATTTCCTTTGTTGAAACTACATCTTGAATGGACTTGATAACACATTATACAACGTCTACAATCCTATCAAGACAGCAAAGCAACTTTGAGAGTCTTTGGAGAAAAAGTACAAAACGAAAGATGCCGACTCAAAGAAATTTGTGGTTGGCAAATTCCTGGACTTTGTGATGGTTGATTCTAAGACTGTGATCAGCCAAGTTCAAGATCTCCAACTCCTTCTACATGACATTCACGCAGAAGGCATGTCTCTCAGTGAATCCTTCCAAGTTGCAGCCTTAATTGAGAAATTACCACAAGGCTGGAAGGAATTCAAGAACTATCTCAAACACAAGCGCAAAGAAATGTCTTTAGATGAATTGATTGTGCGTTTGAGGATTGAAGAGGACAACCGCAATTCTGAAAAGCGGGCTAGTAAGCATCCAATGGAGTCTAAAGCAAATGTGGTAGAACATGCTCCAAAAGCAAAGAAACAAAAGTTTTCTGGAGAAAGTTCCTCACATGGTTTCGAAGGAGTGGAAACTAAAGAGTACAAGTTTAATGGCAAGTGTTACATTTGTGACAAAGAGAGACATCGGGCCAAAGATTGTCGTAGAAAAGGCAAAAGCAAAAGAAGAACAAGCAAGAAGTCTGCTCAAGCCCATATGACCGAAGTGGACAATATTTCCAATGGTGTAGATGACATCAATCTTTCTGCAGTTGTTTCCGAGGCAAATCTTGTCGGAAATCCTAAAGAATGGTGGGTGGACACTGGTGCTACTTGCCACATTTGTGCCGACAAAAAGATGTTCACATCTTTTTCTACAGTAGACAACGGTGAACAACTTTTTATGGGAAACTCCTCAACTTTCAAAGTTGAAGGACAAGGGAAGATTGTTCTGAAGATGACATCTAAAAAGGAACTCACTCTCAACAATGTGCTGTATGTACCGGACATTCGCAAGAATCTTCTTTCCAGATCTTTGTTGAGTAAGAATGGGTTTAGGCTAGTGTTTGAGAGTGATAAATTTGTACTTACCAAGAATTGGATATATGTAGGGAAATGTTACATGTCTGATGGCCTTTTCAAAATGAATGTAATGACCGTTGTACCCTTAGTTATTAATAAAAATACATCTTCTTCTTATTTGCTTGAGTCTTCAAATTTATGGCATGGTAGACTTGGACATGTTAATTATGGATCTTTGCGTATATTAATTAATATGGAATGTTTACCTAAATTTGACATTAATTCAAATCATAAATGTGAAATTTGCGTTGAGACAAAATTATCCAAAACTCATTTTCATTCAATTGAAAGAAGTACGGAACCACTTGAATTAATTCATAGTGACATTTGTGATTTTAGGTTAATTCAAACTAGAGGTGGAAAAAAAATATTTTATCACTTTTATAGATGACTATACCAAATATAGTTATGTTTATTTAATTCTAACCAATGATGAAACTTTGAAAATTTTCATTCAATATAAGAACGAAGTTGAAAATCAACTTGGTACAAAAATTAAAAAAAAATTAAGAAGTGATAGAGACGGTGAATATGAATCACCTTTTTAGAGAGTTTTGTAAAAAATATGGAATAATTCATCAAACCACCGCTCGTTACTCACCTCAACAAAATAGAATTGCTGAAAGGAAAAATAGGACTTTAAAAGAAATGATGAATGCCATGTTAATAAGTTTTGGATTACCTCAGAACTTGTGGGAGTGAAGCAATACTTTCTGCTAATTATATTTTAAACAAAGTACCCCGAAGGAAAATGAATCAAACACCTTATGAATTGTGGCGTGGAAGAGTACCATCCCACAAATATTTAAAAGTGTGGGGGTGTTTGGCTAAAGTGGCTATTCCTAGTCCTAAAAAGACTAAGATAGGTCCTAAAACTGTTGATTGCATTTTCATTGGTTATGCCAAGAATAGTAATACATATCGGTTTTTGATTCATAAATCAGAACATTCTGAAATGCATGTAAATACTATTATTGAATCTCGGAATGCATTTTTCTTTGAACATGTGTTTCCGAATAAGATTGGACAAGAGACTAGTAATAATAAAAGATCTTTTGATGCTATTACTAGTAATGATCAAAAACAATATCAAGAACAAGAGCAAAATCAAATTGATGAAGAGAAACCAAGGCGTAGTGAACGTGCTAGAACCTCAAAATCTTTTGGTCCAGATTTTCTAACTTTTTTGTTAGAAAATGAGCCTTTAACTTTTAAAGAGGCTATGTCCGGTCCTGAAGCTCCTTTATGGAAAGAAGCTGTCAATAGTGAAGTTGAATCCATCTTGCAAAATCACACTTGGGAATCGGTAGATTTGCCACCAAGTTGTAAAGCTCTTGGATATAAGTGGATTTTCAAAAGGAAAATAAAAGCGGATGGATCAATTGACAAATACAAGGCAAGACTTGTGGTCAAAGGTTTTAGACAAAAAGAAGGTCTTGATTACTTTGACACATACTCACCAGTTACTAGAATAACATCCATTAGAATACTAATTGCCATTGCATCTCTACATAATCTAGAAATTCATCAAATATATATGAAAACCGCTTTCTTAAATGGTAAGTTATATAAAGAAATTTATATGGAACAACCAGAAAGTTTTTCTGTTCCAAGAAAAGAAAAGAAAGTGTGTAAATTAGTTAAATCATTATATGGTTTAAAATAAGCGCCAAAACAGTGGCATGAGAAATTTAACAAGGCAATGATGTCAAATGGATTTAAAATTAATGAGTGTGACAAATGTGTTTATATTATAAACACAGACAAAGGTTATGTCACTGTATGTCTTTATGTAGATGATATGCTCATCATAGGTAGTAATAATGAAATGATTAAAACTACAAAGAAAATGTTGAATAAACATTTTGACATAAAAGACATGGGTATTGCTGATATAATTCTTGGTATGAAAATTACCAAAACATCAGAAAGTTATGCTTTGTCACAATCTTATTACATTGAGAAAATACTTGACAAATTTAGCAAAGATGATGATCATTTTGCTAGAACACATATGGACGTTAATTTGTTTCTTTCTAAGAATGTACAGAAAAGTATTTCTCAATTAGAGTATACCCAAATTATTGGAAGCTTAATGTACTTGATGAACTGCACTTGCTCGGACATAGCTTATGCAGTAAGTAAATTAAGTAGATATATGAGTAACCCAGGAGTAGAACACTATAAAGTAATTATAAGGGTTCTAAGATACCTCATACTTACTCGTAACATTGGGCTGAATTATACTAGATATCCAGTAGTACTTGAAGGATACTGTGATGCAAATTGGATATCAGATACTAAAGACTCAAAGTCCACCAGTGGGTATGTTTTTACTCTTGGTGGTGCGGCTGTATCTTGGAAATCTTCCAAACAGACTTGCATTGCCAGGTCTACTATGGAATCATAATTCATAGCTTTAGATAAAGCTGGGGAATAAGCAAAATGGCTTCACCACTTTTTTGAAGATATTCCAATGTGGCCAAAACCGGTGCCTGGTTTATGCATACATTGTGATAGTCAATCAGCAATTAGTAGAGCACAAAGTCAGATGTATAACGGTAAGTCATGACACATTCGTCATCGACATAACACCATGAGACAACTACTCTTTAATGGAATTATTTTCATTTAATATGTGAAGTCTAAAGACAACATAGCGGATCCACTAACCAAAGGGTTAGCAAGAGAGTTAGTTGAGAATTCATTGAGAGAAATGGGACTTAAGCCTATTAAATAAAAGTTACCACAATGGCAACCCAACCTAGTTGACTGGAGATCCCAAGATCTAGGTTCAAAGGGACAACCGAGTTGTGGATGACTCAGAAGGATCATTGGGGAGTCAAACTCCTACCCATTTCTATGATGAAATAGTGATGACTGCAACGTTTTAGGTTAAGCAATACTTTTAATGATTCTTATATCTAGGTATACCTAGTGGAGTATAGCAGGATACTTTTCATAAGAATCACCTATATGAGTGTGAACTGGGCCGGTTCTATGAGATTTGTGAAAGACTACAATTCTCTAGAGTACTCATGAAAGATCAGGTTGTTCAGGGCCAAAATAAACACAATAGTGAGAACTAAACTGTGTCTGGTGATATACTGTGTAAGTTCTATTGTCTTGGTTTACACAAATGGCTGAACAGTTCAAGACATCATGTTCACTGATTAGCTAGTAAATCCGATAATGTCTCACAAGGGAAGGTTCAAAGCCAAAAGCTACCTATCCTTTACAGAATATTTCCAATTTTTGTACTCTCTGTAATTAGATCATGTTGTTGCATTTTCTTTCCGTCAAATTCCATTCATGTAGGGGATTGTTGGAAAAATGGTTTTATATAGGCTTATTTTGGGCCATCTTTGAACCCAATTTTGAGTGGGCACTAAACATCTTTTGGGATAGGTCCGAAGAGGCTACGTGTTTCTTGCCGCATGGCAAGTCACATGGTGAAGACGGTTCGTCAAAATCATTTATGAGTGAATGGGAAGTTAACGTCGTTTTTGGGTTCATGGAATTGGACATTTAAAGATTTAAATGTGGGTTTCTTTGTAAAGCTAGTCCTACATTGAAACTTGAAGAGAACTTATGTGTATATATAAGTTCTAAGTGACAACACTTGGGTTGGGCCCTAAGGGACACCCCAAGTTTGTAGAAGGGAGGAGTTATGGACAAAGTGAACCTTAGCCCAAACCACCACACACACGCGCACCGCCGCCGTCTGTCCGACCGGCCAAGCTGAGCCGTGTCGAGCACGGGTGTGGATCGGGTCGGTTTTTATATTAATTTTTTGGACAAAATTTTTTAATGAAATCAAATTCAAAAAATTGAATTAATTTTCTGTCCATTTTTACTTCATTCAGTCCAAAATATTCCTAACAGTTTCAAACTGTTTCAACAGTGTAAAAAACTGCCCAGCAGTTACAGATCCAAAACTACTAACAGATCTGTTTAGTTTAAACCTGTATCTGTTCAATTCGGTTTTGCACTTGTTCATTCAAAATAGCACCTGTTTGGGTCTGTCAATTTTGCCTATAAATACCAATATTTCCAACCGTGTTCAAGCATCCAAAAAAATCTGAAATTTTCATTTTGCTGTCCAGATTTTGTTCCTTTGCATTATTTATTCTTCATTCTAGTTTTAGAGAAAATTAAAGAGAGTATAGAACACAAGGTTCTAGTTCGCCGAAAAAATTTGTTTGGAGTGCTACTACAAATTTGTGAAGATCATTGTATCCTGAGAGATAGACGCCACTTAACCGTAAGCACCGTAGCGAGGCGAATCTGTCTTAAGGACCACACACTCGACTTGGTCTTTAAATATTCATTCGGTTTGGTAAAAATAAATTCGATATGTAATTTATTTGTTTTATTTGTTTCAATTTATTTTGTACATAGAAGATTGTTCCAACATAAATAACATCACAAAAAAAGATCTTGGGTAATTGCTCAAGTGGTCATGTATAAGGTTATATGTAAAAGTAAGTGAGATTCCATATTTGAGTTAATAAAAAAAAAACTTAAGTTGTAATCTAACTATTAATATACTAATCGATATCTTGTGTTCAAAAATAATAATTAATAATAATAGTAAAAATAAATTACACAAAAAAAAAAAAGAGAAAAGAGAAGATATTTGACTCTTCTAACAAAATAAATCCTCAATTTTTAATTTTATTAATTTAAACTTTTATATTTTAATTCATTTTCAATCAAATTATTTGTCTATTTTTGTTAAGTAAAATCAATGAAAAAATAATATTTTAGTCATTAAACTCAATAAAAATGATATTTTAGATATTTTATGTATACCTATATTAAGTTTAATGATTAAAATATCATTTTACGTCGGTTTATTTAATGAAAATAACCAAATAGTTTAAATTAAAAACAAATCAAAAGATGGAGATTTAAATTAAAAAAATAAAAACTTAAAATTTATTTTATTATAAACATCAAACTTTGAATTTATATATATATATATATATATATATAATTACTCCTAAGAGCATACCCATTCGAGTTGCCAATACTTAGGTAGCACTTTTGAGAAATACATTTCGCATGCACTTGTGCTTCACTCGAACCTTCAGAAGTGAAATTACATTTCACATGTCTGGAACAATGTCAATTTGGATGTAGCAAAAACGAAGATGCCAAATTATCTGATTTCCATTATTTTAATGGTATGGACACATGAAAGTATTAAAAAAAATATTAAAGAAAATAAAGTTTAAAGTAAACTACTAAAATAATACGAAAAATGTTATAAACTTTAAATAATTTACCAAACTTTTTATATGGGTGTGAGATTTATACAAATTTATATGTGTGTGAGTCTCACACCTATATCAGAGGTTTGATAAAAATTTTGGTAAATTAGTTGGTATTCCTAACATAACTCAAATAATAAATTTAACATATTAAGTGAGATGCTTTTTTAGAAATATTAAATTTATATATGTCATTTATCCCTTCAATTTTCAAAATAACTTCACAAGTAAATTTTTTAGGGGTATTTGATTAGAACCCTCTCATAATAAAACTTAAATGTATTGAGGATAAGTACACAAAGTTTTTGTAACAACTCCGACCCATGATTAACGTTAATCCATACTTAATTATGCCTAATAAATAATTAAAGTGAAATGTTGCATCATATGTTGCCTTATATGTGTTTATATCTGTTTAACGTAGAAATATCTATTCATGTTCCCGTTTCGGTTTGCGAATTGAAGGCCTTATCGGCATCCAATTCAGAAATTGACTTGATTTATGTGTTAATTGAAATTTTTAAAATTTTATGGTAGGTTTAATTGAAATTCGATTCGGAACAATTAAATTAGATTAATTTAATACCCATTTGATTAGCTTTAATGAACCACCACTAAGTAAGCCTATATAAGGCCACCCTCATCACCTCTTTTATACTTTACACTCTTATTCACTCATATCTTTGAACTCAAACGTAGGGGAGAGAGAGAGAGAGAGAGAGGGAGGGAAGGAATTGAGATCAAGAGCTTGAAAAGAGAGATTTGCTAGGAATTGTTGAAGAATAGGGGTGAATTTGGAGATTGAAGCTTTTACACTTATGAATCTAGCACTCTAGGTAAGAATTCTAGTCTTTGGCCTTGTAAAGTAGTTGATTAATGCATGGAAACAAGTGAACTAGGTGAATTCATAAGGGAATTGAGATAGAATTGAAGAAAGTTAAGTCATTTCTTACATGCATACATATATCATAGCATTTTGAGTTTGAATTTCAAACAAATCCCCTATGCATGTGTCTATCTTGACTTTGTTTTGAGAATTCATCATATTTCTTACTGTGTGAGTCAATTTCTAATCACACTGTCAAACAAGTATTCAACTGGAGAGCACTAGCAGAATAGATGGCGCCTGAATGACCTGTAACAGAAAAATGAGATTCCGGCGGTGGTTCGTCCACCCGGGGGCACTCCGACGATCAAGTCAGTTATCTCTCTAAGATAGCAAAAGTGCTTAACTCACTATGCAAAACATAAAAAGCATACCTTACACCCATGGGGGTGCCTCTCTTTTATAGCCAACACTTACCTAATCCCAATAGAAGCCTAGCTTCAATGGACTTAGGATTACTGCTAATCTTGGACTCCCAGTAGGATTGGGATAAACTCTCTAAGAGTCTTATCTTTATCCAAATTGAAGTTTTCTCCCATTCTCGGACTCTTGTCCCTTATCCGCTTATCCCGGATTCCGGTATTCTCTCAGATAACCTCGGCCAAGCCGAGATCATCTCGGCATCATGACCAAGACACGTGACACCTCGGCTGACATTTCGGTGTCACCTCGACCACGTGTTGTCATTCAAAAGTTATGTCCCCACACGTACCATTTGACCTTAATTGATCATGTTTTGAAAAGCCTTAGTTCAAGAAATTTACATGCATGCCATTTCCATATTATGTTTTCATAATTCAAGTTTGAGTTTGCTCAATTGTCAAGCTTAGGGGCCTTGATTTCATGAAATGATCCTTAATTCTTAATATTTTTCAAGTTTAGACATGTTTCCTTAAGTTTTGGCCCAAAAGAATAAGATTTGTGGTTTTGAAATTGAGTTTTGAAGCTTGGAAGCAATTCTGGAAATTCCAGAATTCTGGTCATATGCTCGAGCAAAGGAATCCATGCTCGAGCGACCACTCTGAGTGCGTGCACTTTGGCTCGAGCGACCAGAAGTTCGCTCGAGCGTGAAATGCATGCTCTCAGAAGTTCTTAATGTTTTGCAGACCGCTCGAGCGACAAAAGTTGCGCTCAAACGAGGGCATATCCCTCACGCTCGAGCGAGCGTCAAGTGAGCATCGAGCGGAAAAATCAAGCAACCAGCACTTTTGTAAAAGATTACAGACCGCTCGAGTGACAGATCTTGCACTTAAGCGACCACGCACATTTTGCATGTCCACTCGAGCGTAAGAAGTTACGCTCGAGCGAGGACCCTGTTTTCAACAATTTTTGTTAAGTGTTTTCAAATGTATTTTTGCATTCTCATCCCATCCTAGACATTCTTAGGCCAAGATTAAGACACCATAATAAGGATAAAGAAGTAGAAACACACCAAAACAAGAAAAAAAACTAAGTTAATGACTTCAGATGTGTAATTTAGTATGTATTCGTTCTATATCTGTGTAGGTTACCCGCCACAAAATCTCTGATTTGCTTACTCTGTCTGTTTACTTGGAGCTATTTGTTATCTGTGAGTAATAACTTAGTAAAGTTATGTTCAAGTTAAATTATTTTATGTATATGGAATAAGATCTGTTCTATGAAATGCCATGTCTTATACTATAAATGATTGTCCAACTCTAACAAATGTTGGCGGTATGTATGCTATGATTCAAGTATGCTATCTGTACCCGAACTGGAGGTTCCTTATGGAATTGACAAGATATCTATACCCGACTGGAGGTTCCTATATGGAATTGGCAAGTTATCCGTTCCCAGTTCGGAGGTTCCTTTATGGAACTGACAAGTTATCTGTACCCTACCGGAGGTTCCTTTATGGAACTGACAAGTATAACCTTTGATGCTTTGTATGTTATTTGTAACACTAACGGATGAACTACGTATGATCAAGCATGAATTCAGATTTCTGTATATGAATTGAATAGAATACAAATATGAATCTATTATATGTAAAAACTTAGTTATGGGACATCATTCATTTAACCCTTTACACAGTTATTATTCACTGGGCTCCCGCTCACTATATATATTATGTATGTAGGTGATCAGGCATGTGACCAGGTTCAGAGTTGAGGACTTGGCATCTCAGTTTTTGTCAATCAACCTTTGTGCCTCCGAGGAGGTTTCGGATTAAGTCAAGTTTAGTGGCTGTGTTATTATGAATGTATAAGACCTTGTTTCTTTTGCTCCACGAACAAGTTTTTCTATTTATATGTACATGAAGTGATGTATTTGACGCCACTTGTAAGTTTATGAAAGTTTAAGATTATCTGTCTCATGTATGTCTTCACAGCTCAATGGACTATGTATATTTTATGTATTTGCTTCTGCAACCCCTAATTATATATTATTAGTTAAGAGGCCTTTAGTTATCCAAGGATTATTGGCTAGTTACGACGCTAAACCCATAGAGGCGAGTTTGGGTCGTGACAGTTTTCCTTAAAAAGTTCAACACATACCACTATTATCAAAATATTAAATTTTAAAATAATATAACTTTTGATTTAGATGTCGGTTTTTAATAAAATTAGTATTTTTATAATATTTTCATCAAAATCTATCAAATAAATCCATGTTGACTTTGAAATTCTTTTAAAAAAATAAAAAAATTTATTACCATCAAAATTGATGTAATTAGTATCATGTTACTCTATTTAACATGTTACTCTGATATTATTGTCTAAGAAAAAAATATATTTTATTTTATCTTTACTCAATTATGTGCTTAGAGAATTTATAAAACAAAATAAATTAAACTATCATTTTCACCAAATAAAAGTTCAATAAAATAGTTTTGACTAAACTTCTCAATTTTTTAAGGTTGCGATGAAAATGTTGTAATAGCGATCATCCATCAAATTAAAAGTGTGCATTTTTACTAGAGAAACATGTGGGAGAACAGACTCATGTAGCGATGGGGTACACCTTGCTTCTGTGGCTGTGGATTTTGTATTTTAATGGTTTCGTCGGTCAATAAATTGGGGTCCAGACGTTAAGATGTGATCCAACGGTCTAATAATTATACCTTAGAGTATGGTGAGTAAGAATATCAAAAATTTGAGTTGATAGAGCAGTGATGAACTTTTAATATATATATTTTTTTGATAAATAAATAAACTTTATTAGAAAAGTATCAAGACGATACAACAAATACAAAAACCCACTAAAGGGCCTCCAAAACTAAGTAAGTAAATTCTCCACAAAATCTATAAAAACTAACACATTAGGATCAACTGAGCCCGTAACCCAACTGTGCAAAACCAATAAAAGCCTGTTCTCTAACCAAGAAATTGAGTGACACACATCCTGGAAGACACGCCTATTACGCTCCAACCAAATCAACCAAAGCAAGCAATGGGCAGCAGGAGTCTAAGCCTTCCGATGCCTCTTCCCAACCCGAGCCTCTTCCCAACTCTGAAGAACACCCAGCATAAACCCTGGTTGCACCCACACAATACCAAACAAAGCAACAATGAAGCTCCACAATCGATATACAACTGGACAATGAACAAGCAAGTGATCTATCGTTTCCGCATCCCCACAGTACATACAATACCAGTTAACCAAAATATGCCGCCGACGAATGAGATTATCAATAGTCAAAATACGACCCAAAGCTGTTATCCACACGAAAAAACCAACCTTAAAAGCTGAACCAATGCCCCAAATACATCTCCAAGGAAAAACAACATCAACACCTCCTACTAGCGCATTATAAAACGATGATACTGAGAAAACCCCTTTGGATCTCGAACAATCCCACACCAAGGAATCCACCCCAACCCCTTTATACTTCACCCCATACAAAAATCCCAACAGATCCACCAACTGATCCAACTTCTAATCCTGAGCATCACGACGAAGATAAACATTCCAAACCACCGACTGATCCCGTCTATCCCCAATCGAAGCAACCGTTTCCTCCCTATTAACAGCAATGGCAAAAATCAAAGGAAACATGTTAACCAAAGACATCCCACCAGACCACTTGTCAAGCCAAAAGCGAACTCTATCCCCTACCCCCACCTTAAGCTGGGCTAGACCCCAAAACTCCTTCCACCTTAACCAAATCCCCTTCCACAAACCCCGACTATAAGAATAACCCACCTTATTCAAACACCACTCCCCCTTATCCAACCCATACTTTGTCATCACCACCTTCCCCCACAATGTCTCCCTCTCCTCCACAAAACGCCTCAACCGCTTTCCTAAGAGAGTCCGATTAAACACAACCAACCTCCGAACTCCCAAACCCCCTCTTGCCTTGGGTCTACAAACAGAATCTCAAGCCACAAAATGATAATAAAAACCCTCTTAAGTTATAATACAAGTATACTAACATACTAATACTATCTTTGACAACAAAACCAAACAAAAAAAAAAATTACAATCCGTAGCAACGCTCAGTTCCATACACCACCACCAACACCATGGTCCTTCCTCACCAACTATCACCACCACATCACTCAAAACCCCCATCCCCACTTCTCACCTTCTTTATCCTCAAGTGACTGTTATACCCACAGTGGTGTGTGTGTGTGTGTAAATTAAATAAACAATAAAATAAAATAATTTAGAGAATAATTATAAATTATTTTTCGAATTAAATGCTTATAAAAATTAATGTCGAGGCTTGTGTTGGACACAATCTCCTAAAAGTAGATTTCGCCCTCGCTCCGGTGCTTCGAGTTTTACTAGCATCTACTTCTCAGGATGCAACGACTAACACTTGAATTTGCAGCACTACAAACACAAGTCTGGCGAACCAAAAATCTGTTGTAACTCACTTTTTTTCTTCCTAAAATTAAATGTAGAATAGATGTAGAAACACAAGGAAGACCAGGAAAAAAAAATGATGAAATTATGATGGAAAAATCTAAATTAAATGAACTGCTGGAAGCAGGCTTTATATAGGAGAAGAAGTGCCTTTTCGAAATAGGTACCTAACAGGAAAAAATAGGAACAGACCTGTTCAAAATAGAAACAGATTTGTTCGGGTGGAAATTGCACTTGTTCGGGTGGACCTTTTGAATCTGTTCAGGTATGGACCTTATGGACCTGTTAGGGATCTGTTTGGGTGAAGGAAAAATTCTAGGCCAATTTATTTTGAATTTTGAAACCAAAATTAAAATAAATAAATAAATTACAAATGTTTTTGGACCACAAAGATAAGTATTAAGCCAGACAAGTCCAACCCAACCTCACACCACACACCTGCGCTAAAGCCCAGCCCCAGCCCCAGCCCCAGCCCAGCCGGCCCGACCGACTGGATGGATGGCGGCAGCGGCGCGCGCGTGTGTTTTTTGTTTTAGGTCTAAAGGGTCTAGCCCATTTCACCCATAACCTCACCATTCCACAAACTTGGGTACCCCTTGAGCCCATCCAAAGTATCCCAAACTAAGGTATATAAACCCACACAAATCCATAAGTCTTTCTAATGTGGGACAAACACATTTCACAAATGTGTAAGAAACCCACCTAAAGCCATTTCCACGAACCCAAAAACGCGCGTTGAATTCTCATTCATCCGGAAATGTCTTTGAGCAACCAAATAGGAGATTTTATTCACTACGTGGCATTAAACATGAACCCAATTAGCAACATTAAAAATAACGCTTGGGTGTAGACCACCCGAAACTCCCGCTCCGTGCGTAAGGGCGCAAATCGTTTGTTCATTAGCTACTACAGTTCGAACTTATGTCACGGTTCTGAATCTAATCTCGCAAAGTGCAATGCAAGACTGATAAATCACCGAAGAGTCCAAATTCGGCAAGTCGTTTTGGAAAACTGATTTTTATAAAGAAGTGTCAAACATGGACTGCTTTGCCAGATACAGAGTCGCCACCTAAATGTTTTATTTTGGGAGAAATTTAGGAAACCCTGACTCGTGCCTAAGGCCACGTGTCCGTCATCACCAAAGTTGCCTCGGCTCAGGAACTTGGGTACGAGAGGGGAAGGTCATGCAATGAGCACCCCCGCTCGCCCGATCAAAGATCGGCCTTTACTAAGCATGATATGTTGTTTTTGAAAACACATGTGTTCTTATTCCAGTTATTAACCTCGAATTACTATGTGATGCGCACAGCATACAAGTATAGACTAGATCGCTTAAGTTGGAACAAATCATTTCATGTTCGTTTGTTTGAAAACGGTTTGAAAATGCTACTCGCAAGTAGGCTAAGTCGTGGATTTGTCACCCTCAAGTGGGCTTAAAACTCGCATTTCGATGAATTGTTCAAATTCAAGTAATGAAGCCTTCATCCACAGGCATTCATACAGTTAAACACTTAAGCAGTTAGCCTCATGGCAAGCATGCTAAACATGGTAACATACACATCTCATGCAGGGATGCTAAAGCATAAACACTCACAGTGTACTCCGAGCCAAAATAGAGAACTAGTTAGAAATTATGCATGATCCTAGTTCATGTTAAAATGGCTAATGCAACACCTGCAAAAATACAACTAAAATAGGCTCGGCTATTCTAAGATGTCATGTGAAATGCAACTTGATAATATGTTGTTGAACACGTATTCAAGTAAATGTATTAAAGTACAATGCAGTTTGTATGATGCGCCGAGCCTGGTGCATGCAAAACATATGAATGGATGCACGCATGCGAAGCATAAGTATGCTAATCAAAATATGTCCTAAAACTAACCATCAAAAGCTGGTATGTAAAAGGGAGAAAAAAATGGGGGTTGGAAGACATACATCACACATACGTACGCTTATTACAACAGTTGTGCCCTCTCGACGGAGGGTCCGAATAATGAGTTAACTAGCTAATCTAAGCTAATTAAACTAATTATTACATCACAAAACTAATTAACTAATCCTAATTAACTAATTACGAAGCTAATTAACTAACAGGTTAACTAACTAGTTATTACAACACAAATTAAATAGCTAAACGCATTAACTAATTAAGTACAAAAACAAAGCATTAACTAGCTAAGCAGATCAGCTAAGTAAAGCAAATAGAAGGGGCCTTAGAGCGAGAAGCGCATGCATGCTCGGTCGTCTCGTTCGGAAATCCATCGCGATGCTCCAACTTGCCTCTGTTTTCAATTGTTCTCAGAACTTTGCACAAAGCTCCAGATAGCTTTTGCTCCACCTTGGAGACCTCTAGGAGCATGGCCGACCAATTGCTGATGTTGTAGACCACCAGCCGACCACTTGCCTTTGCTGCAGACCAGAAAAAGTGGTCGGCCAGCCACTTTTACTAGGTTGCCGACCACTTTTTGCTATACTCTTCCAGTTTGCTGTAACAGAGAACAAGAAGGGGCATGGCAATATATTTGCAAGATATGTGTGCATAACCACTCTCCCTATCATTTCATGAGATCAAGGGAGTGCGGTTCTTGACTCTCGAGCCACCAATCATGCATCTCGATGCATGATGACCAAAGAGGCAAGATTGCACATTTCAATGTAAATGAATGCACAAATAACACATAAATGCCTTAACCTCTATCATGCACGATCAAGAGGGTCGGCGACCGAGAAATGAGGCACGTTTTATCACTTCAAGTATGAAACATCCCTCGTTTCTTGTGTTTGGACTAACACCCAATCCAACAAATACAATGCAACTCAAGCATGCTAAACACAATGTAATGCATGCATACACAACGCAATGCGACATGAGCAATCTATCAATGCTAATGACATGCATACACAATGGAAGGCAACATAATCATTTCAACACAAAGCAAACAACAATGCAAGCATAATGAAATGCAACATAAGTATGCATCAACAATGCAAACAACAAGCATGCAAAACACAACGCAACTCAAGCATGCAAACATGATGCAATGTAACAACATTTGAACAACATGCTTAATGGACTTAAACTAAAAATGGTCAGACCTCAATCATGCCCAAATCAGTGGCCATAATGTTGAAATAAAGGCATGAAAGCAAGAGAAATGTATGCACATGTATTGGCTCACCAATTAGGCATAAGAACACAACTCTCAAAAGTGCTCAAGGAGTGACAAATGTGGAAGTGTAACAACACTATAAGCACTGAAATTAGGTATGAAATGATGCCAAATCATTCAATCAACACAAGCAAGGCATGCAAGGGTCCTTAAGGAACAAAGCTACCAAGGAGGACTACTCTAGAGACATGCAATACATGGCACAAATGCATGAACCAAGCATGGACAGAGTTCAAATAGGTCTAAGCAAAGACCAAAACATGCTAAGATGGGAGCTCAAAGGTCTAAGCATGCATGCATGCACACTAGGCCATAAACAAGGCAACGATGCACAACCCTTAGAGGCACTCAAAGGGTGAAAGAAGTGGGAGCATGGCAATGCTATATGCTCTGAAATGTCATGTGAAATGATGCCAAATCATGTACATGTCACAAATGAAGCATGTTATGGTGCTCAAATCTCAAAACTAGCAAGGCCAATTGCACTACAGCTATGCAATACATGAAGCATATGGAAAATACAGCCCAAAATAGTCCTAGAGCATGTCAAAATGATGCTAAAACATATATGGAAGGAAGCCAAAATAAGCTAGCATGGTGAACATAAAGCATGAAATATGCAAGGCCAAAAGAGAGGATTACACTACATCTACTAAGACCAAGCATGGGATGGCTTAGCTGATAAAAATCAGAGTTATATCATGGCAAAATAACCCCAAAAACACACTGAAATGATAGCTCGCAAGCTTAGGCATGAAGGCATACACAATGGCTCATGTGTAAGGCATAAAGGACCAACTCTCCAACGCATTAGAAGAGTGAAAGATGTGAATGCATGGCAATGAAACATGCTCTGAAACCACATAACATATGATGCCAAATCATAAAATTAGTCCAAGCAATGCATGCTAGTGGCTTGGAAACTCAAGGCTAGTGAGCTAAAATGCACTATGGCTATACAAAGCATGGCATGCATGACCAAAACAACACAAATTAGAGCTAGAGCATGTTAAAACATGAACAAAATCTTCTTAGAGTTAAGCCAAAATCAAGCTAGAATGATGGTCTAAAGCATGATACACATTAGGCTAGTGAATGGAATTGCACTACAAGTGCATGGAGCATGCAAGATGCTAACAAACTAACCCAAAACAGAGTTATGGCATGCTAAAAAAATACCAAAAACCTGCTGAGATATGGCCAAAACATGCTAGAAAGACATGCTCAAACATGAGACATGCTAGACTAGTTTGCAAAATTTACACTACAAGTGTATAAAGCATGCAAAGGGTGACAAAACCAAGTCAAAACAGTGGTATGCTATGCTGAAATAACCCCAAATACATGCTAAGATAGAGTCAACATAAGCTGAACAAACATTCTCAAACATGAGGCAAATGAAGCAAGCATCCAAGATACAAGGAGAAGGGATGACCCTCTCCTATTTAAGACCTCAAAACACAAGTTTTTTCACTGAAAATCCACTGGATTTCAGTGGTTAAAAGGCCAAGAGAAAGTGATCTCAAGGGCCTAAAGTGATGGTGTGAAACAAAGCCAAACAAGGCACAAGAGGGGGTAGACCACCCCCAACACAAAAGAGACCTTAAACAAACATTACAAGCATGCAAAATCAGAACTTTTTGCAGTAGAAAGTTAGGCCTAAAACAACATGCAAGTAGGGCCAAAAACTTAATCAAAAACAAGGGATTAAGAGGTTAGAAGCTCACCCTTGTAGAACCACTTTAGAGCAACAACTCCAACAGCTTTTTTGATCAAAACCAGTCCAAAAAACTCCAAAACCAACTTCAAAGTGTCTCAACAACAAAAGGGTGGTGTTTGAGTGTGTGTTTGTGTGCAATAGTATAAAGAATATGCACTTTCAAGCACAAAAATGAGACAAAGAGAGAGATATAGATATAGATGATATGTATAGCTCTCAAGCAACTTTTCTAAACCTAAGGCAAGAAGGGGGAGGTTCTCTTTTATAGAGAACCAAAGTTCAAGCTTGTTGAACAAGCTTAAGGTCTAAAGCCATCCCTCCATACATGTGTATGGAGGATGGTTTATGTGCCCTCTAACTGTTACAGCTGGCAAGAAAAGATCTCCAAAAAGGTGCTAGAAAGCAGCCGACCACTTCGACCACCACAAGTGGTCTGCCAGGGAATAAAGTGATCGGCCATGGGGGGGAGGTGGTCTGCACACTGAAAGCAAGCCAATGGTGTGATGGCCGACCACTATTGGTGGTCCAAAGACCAAGATAACCAGTTAGCCGACCAGAAAACTGGCTGGTAGGCAGGAAAAGTAGTCTCCAAGGAGAAGAACTAGTCTCCCACCCTTATTCCCCACTCCAAGCAAGGAAAACAAAGTTTGTGCCAAAAACAAACCAAAAGGGATGCAAGACAAGAGTCCGGGGGTCAAGGCGCGCAGTCGGAAGCCCTGAAAACTAGTTGACGGGCACCAAAAGCGGTCTACGAGGGAAAAGTAGTCTACGACCACAAAAAGTGGTCTCCCAGACCACAGTGTCCCTCTAGGAAAGGTCAACAAGACATGGTTCAAAAACCAAGCCAAGAGGAGAACGTTAAGCGGTCCCGAGACAAGGCGCGCGCCCGAAGGCTCTGAAAATCGAAAACTAGTCTCCAAGAGTGAAAAGTGGTCTACGACCACAAAAAGGTGGTCTACATACCTCCTTCTCCTTCCAGGGAAGGTAAAACAAGGTTTGGTTTAAAACCAAACCAAAAGGGAAGCAAGATAAGGCGCTCGGCCGAAGGCTCTTGAAATCGGAAACTGGCCTTCCAAAGGAAAAAGTGGTCTTCAACCACAGAAAGTGGTTTACGAACCTCTCTCTCCCTCCAGGAAAGGAAAACAAAGCTTGGTCCACAAATCGAGCCAAAACACAAAGAGTTCAGAGGCCTGGAGGCAAGGCACTCGGCCAAAAACTTTGGAAACTCGAAATGAGCACAAACATGAACTATCACCAAAAGCTCAAACGATGACGTCTGAGTCTTAAGGTCGGTCAAAAATGAGGTGTCTACATTGGGTCCCACCTTAATTAATGCTCAAAGTTAGCAAAAAATAAGGTTTTTCCAAAAGTTTCAAAAGCCATTTTCCAACAATTCCCCACATGAATGGAATTCACAATAACGGACATGCAACAAAATGCAGACAAAGAAAGAGTACATTAAGAAGATACACCACATCGAAATAAGTAGCTTTTGGCTTTGAACCTCCTCTAGTGAAAGCTTATCGGACTTACTGGCTAACCAGTGGACGCGATGCCTTGAACTGTTCAGTTGTTTGTGTAAGCCAAGACAATAGACTACACATAGTGTATCTGCAGACACATTTTGGTTCTCATGGTTGTGTTCATTTTGGCCCTGAACAACGCCTGGTAATTCATGAGTGCTCTAGAGAATTTAGCCTTCTCAATTCTCACAGAATCGGCCCAGTTTACACGCATATAGGTGATTTCTTATTAAGAGTATCCTGCTATATCCCACTTGGATATCCAAGCTATCAAAATCATTAAAAGCAAAGTTTATCCTATTAACGCTGCAAGTATCACACTTCTTATCATAGAAATGGATAGGAGTAAACCTCCTTAGTGATACGTGAAGTCATCCATAATTCGGTTGTCCTTTTGAACCTAGATCTTGGGTTCTCTGGTTAACTAGGTTGAGTTGCCATTATGGCGACTTTTAAGTAACAGACGTTAATCGCATTCCTCTCGATAAATAGTACACTTGCTCTCTAGCTAGCCCTTTAGTCAACGGATCCGCAATATTCTTCTTTGACTTTACATATTCTATGAAAATTATTCCATGTGAGAGCAAATGTCTAACGGTATCATGTCTTCAATGAATGTGTTGAGACTTACCGTTATATATATGATTATGTGCCCGTCCTATTGTTGCTTCACTATAACAGTGAATGCATATAACTGGCACAGGTTTAGGCCACATTGGAATGTCCTCTAAGAAATTATGAAGCCATTCTACTTCTTCTCCTATTTTATCTAACTCGATTAACTTAGATTCCATTGTCGACCTAGCTATGCATGTCTGCTTGAAAGATTTCCAAGAGACTGCAGCACCTCCTAGGGTAAAGATATATCCACTAGTGGATTTTGAGTCTTTAGTATCCTATATCCAATTTGCATCACTGTACCCCTCAAGTACTGCTGGATATTTGGTATAATGAAGACCATAATTCTAGGTATGTCTTAGATACCTAAGTACCCTAATTATCACTTTCCAATGATCGGACCCTAGATTACTTGTGTACCTACTCAATTTGCTTACAGCATAGGCTATATCTGGCCTATTGCAATTCATTAAGTACATTAAGCTTCCGATTATCCGAGAGTACTCTAATTGTGATATGCATGCACCTGTATTTTTTGACAAATAAAGACTAATGTCAACAGGTGTTTTAGCAGGACGGTCGTCATACTTTCCGAATTTTTCCAGAATCTTCTCAACATAATGAAACTGAGATAAAGCATATCCTTCAGATATTCTAGTAATTTTTATTCCTAGAATTACATCTGCTACTCCCAGATCATTCATGTCAAACTTTTTGTTCAACATTTTCTTTGTGGATTTAATCATGTCATTATTGCTTCCAATAATGAGCATGTCATCCACATAAAGGCAAACTATGACATAGCCTTGTTTGTGTTTTTAACATAGACGCATTTGTTACATTCGCTTATCTTAAAACCATCCGAAAGCATAGCATGATCAAATTTTTCATGTCATTGTTTCGGAGCTTGTTTTAATCTATAAAGGGATTTGACAAGTTTACAAACCTTTTTCCCTTGGCCGGGAACTTGAAACCCTTCTGGTTGTTCCATATAGATTTCCTCATCTAACTCGCCATTCAAAAAAACTATTTTAACATCCATTTGATGCACTTTCAGATTATACAAAGCTGCAATCGTAATCAACATGCGAATAGATGTTATTCTTGTTACTAGTGAATAGGTGTCAAAAAAATCAAGGTCTTCTTTCTGTCTATATCCCTTAACAACAAGCCTAGCCTTGTATTTATCTATTGAACCATCTGCATTTATTTTTCTCTTGAATATCTACTTATATCCAAGAGGTTTATACCCTGGTAGAAGATCCACCAGTTCTCAAGTATGATTTTGTAGTATTGATTCAATTTCACTATTCACAACCTCTCTCCACAATGGAGCTTCAGAACTTAACATTGCTTCCTTGAAGTTTTGAGGCTTATTTTCTAACAGGTATGTCAGAAAATCTAGACCAAATAATTTAGAGATCCTAGCCCTTTGGCTACGTATAGGTTCATCTGATTCATTATCATTGTGGTCTTCACTGCTACGCATAGCAATATCAAAAGTTCTTTTATTTGAACTTTTCTCTTCAGTTTCCTTACTAGGAACAATGTGTTCAAAAAACGACACATTCCTTAACTTAATAATAGTGTTTACATGCATATTCGGATTTTTAGATCTATGAACTAAAAATCTATATGCACTACTATTATTTGCATAACCAATGAACACACAATCAACAGTTTTTGGTCCTATCTTAGTCGTTTTGGGACTAGGGGCCACCTTGGCCAAACATCTCCACACTTTGAGGTAATTGTAGGTAGGTCGTCGACCTTTCCATAATACATAAGGTGTTTGATTAAGTTTCCAGTGGGATACCCTATTAAGGATAGAGTTAGCAGACAAAATCGCCTCCCCCCATAAGTTCTGAGGTAACCCTGAACTAATCAACATGGCATTTATCATCTCTTTAAGAGTTCGATTCTTTCTCTCAGCAACTCCATTTGACTGAAGAGAATAGGGTGCAGTGGTTTGCTGAATGATACCATATTCAGAACAAAATTCTTCAAATGGTACATCATACTCATCATCTCTGTCACTCCTCACTATCTTAATAGTTTTACCAAGTTGATTTTCAATCTCAAGTTTATATTGCCTAAAAGCTTCTACGGCTTCATCTTTACTTCTCAATAAGTAAACATAGCAATATCGAGTGCAATCATCAATAAAAGTAATAAAGTACTTCTTAACTCCTCTAGTTTGAACAAATTTTAAATCACAGATATCTGTGCGAATTAAACTTAGAGGTTCAATACTTCTTTCAACTTTATTAAATGATGCCTTAGTGAGTTTTGTCTCAACACAAATCTCACATTTATGATTAGGATCAAATTCTAAGTTTGGTAAATATTCTAAAGCAACAAGTCTACGCAAAAAATTAAAATTAACATGTCCTAATCTACCATGCTATAAAAAAGAAAACTCAGCAATAGAAACAGAAGATGTGTTCTTATTATTAATAGCCAAATTTGGTACAACAGTATGTACATTATGTTGGAAAAGCTCATCACTCATATAACCTCACCCCACATACATTCCACTCTTGGAGAGTACAACTTTATCAGATTCAAAGATTAATTTAAACCCATTCTTGATAAAAAATGACCCAGAAATCAAATTCTTGCGAATCTCTGGCACGTAGAGTACATTGTTAAAAGTGAGTTCTTTCCTCGAGGTCATTTTCAGCGCAATCTTTCCTTATCCTTCTACAGTTGAAGTGGTGGAGTTTCCCATAAAAAGTTGTTCCCCACTTTCCACCACTTTGTAGGTTGTGAACATCTTCTTATCTGCACAGATATAGCGAGTTGCTCCAGTATCCATCCACCACTCCTTAGGATTTCCCACCAAATTTGCTTCAGAGACTACTACAACAAGATTGATGTCTGCCACTCCATCAGAAAGATAAAAATCCTCGGCTATATTGGCTTGTGCTGGCTTTTTGCTCGAACTCCCTTCATCCTTGCGAAGGTGACAATCCTTGGCGCGATGCCTATCTTTGCCGCACACAAAACACTTGCCTTTGAATCTCTTGTTGAACCCGTTGTTGATCCATTTATTGATCTTACTAGTGGATCCTTGTTTGGGTCCATTATCATCATGCTTCCACTTCTTGTTGTTGAATTTTAACCCTTGTCCATGTTCCACAACATTTGTTTTAGCCTACATGACATGGTTTCCTAACTTCTTGTCAAAACCACAATTGTCCTCCTCAATTCGGAGCCACACTATTAGTTCCTCCAATTCCATCTCCTTGCGCTTATGCTTCAGATAATTCTTGAATTCTTTTCAAGATTGTGGCAATTTTTCAATGATTGTTGTTACTTGAAAAGATTCACTAAGAACCATCCATTCTGCATGTATGTCATGGAGAATTAGTTGGAGATCTTGAACTTGGCTAATAACCATCTTGGAATTCATTACTTTAAAATCCAGAAAACGGCCGACAACAAATTTCTTTGTACCGACATCCTCTGTCTTATACTTATGATCTAGAGATTCCCACAGTTCTTTAACAGTGCTTTTAACACTATACACATTATACAATGTATTGTCCAACCCATTAAGGATATAATTCCGACACAAAAAATCAACATATTTCCATGCATCGACTGTGGCAACCACTTGCCGGTCAGTTTCTCCTTTGTTCAGTGCTAGTGCTTTTTCATGAGTGAAGCAAGCCAAATTCAATATGGTAAGATAAAACTTCATTTTTTGTTGTCATCTATTAAAGTCATTTCCATTGAATTTTTATGGCTTCTCCCCATGATTTACTGATACTGCCAGAGTCATTACTGGCACAACAGGTGTGGGGGTTTGAGTAATAACAGTCTCAGTACTGTTAATTTCAGTTGTCATAATTTTGACGAAATAAAAATATCTTAATCACAAATTTATTTACAAAAGAATTTACACACAAAATAAACAGAATAATATTTTATAACAAAATTCCAATGATAAACAGTATATTACTACTATGTTATCAAAGAAATCATTAAACAGTATATTACTACTATTTAAGAAATTAAACAATGTATGACTACTATTTAATTTTTCAAAACAAAATATTCGTCTGTCTAACACAAAAATAAATAAAAATATAAATATACTTTAAGATTGTTATACCCACAGTGGTGTGTGTGTGTAAATTAAATGTATAAATTAAATAAACAATAAAATAAAATAATTCAGAAAATAATTATAAATTATTTTCCGAATTAAATGCTTACAGAAATTAATGTCGAGGCTTGTATTGAATACAATCTCCTTAAAGTAGATTTCGCCTCTACTACGCTGCTTCGAATTTATCGGCGTCTACTTCTCATGATGCAACTTGAATTTGCAGCACTACAAAAACAAGTCTGGCGAACCAAAACTCTATTGTAACTCTCTCTTTTTCTTCCTAAAATTACATGCAGAACAGATGTAGAAACATAGAGAAGACCAGAGAAAGAAGGACGAAATTATAATGGAAAAATCAGAATTAAATGAACTGTTAGAAGCAGGCTATATATAGGAGAAGAAGTGCCTTTTCGGAACAGGTACCTAGCAGGAAAAACCTGTTCAGAATAGGAACAGATCTGTTCGGGTGAACCTTTTGAATCTGTTCAAGTATGGACCTTATGAACTTGTTCGGGATTTGTTTGGGTGAAGGAAAGTATTGGGCCGAACAAACCCAATCCAACCTCACACCACGCACCCCGAATGGCAACGCGCGTGTGTGATTTTTGTTTTGGGTCCAATGAGTCTAGCCTACTTCACTCATAACCTCACCCTTCCACAAACTTGGGTACCCTTTGGGGCTCATCCCAAGTATCTCAAGCTAAGGTATATAAACCCACACAAATCCATAAGCCTTTCCAATGTGCGATAAGCACATTTCACAAATGTGTAAGAAACCCACCTAAAGCCATTTCCACAAATCCGAAAAAGCGCGTTAAATTTTCATTCATCCGGAAATGATTTTGTGCAACTAAATACACAGTTTTATTCACTACGCGACATTAAATATGAACCCAATTAGAAACGTTAAAAATAATGGTTGAATTCCACCTTAATTAAATGCTCAAAGTTAGCAAAAATAAATTTTTTCCAAAAGTTTCAGAAGCCATTTTCCAAGAGTGACAGAAAAATGGAAGTCTAGTTTTGCAAATCACGGCCAACAATTTTACACTCTAGGACTAGGCCGTGTAATCTGGACTTTAGGGGGCATTATGTTTTGCATTTTGATAATTCAAATTATTTATCTTAATAGATCATTTTTTTTATAAAAACAAAAAAAATTAGATTGATTTTTTATATCATGAATTTTTATTTTTTTTGTTATAATCTTGTTGTGCTAAAAGCTTAAAACTTGTAACAAAACAACAACAATTATTTTTACCTTCATAATACTTCAAACAAAAAATCATGTCCCAGTAAGAACTTCAAAATATTATCAAACGAATCAATTTTTTTTTAAAGTCAAAAAACAAAAAAACCATCAAAATGGATAGGAGACTGAATAACTTCTGCACAGAACTAAATGAGCAAGAAGGAAGAAGAAGAAGTTAAAGAAGAAATGGGGTCGAAATCAAGGGGGACCATACAGAGGGTTTTATTAAAACTTTACATTCTATATATGTATTGATTACAACACCAAAATCTACACAAGCTATTTCAAACTGTAAGTGTAAAGCATTGTCTACAACATGCATATTGACCTATCTACACCAAAAAAAAAAAAAAAAAAAAAAAAGGAAAGAAGAAGAAGAAGAGGAAGCAGAACAATCACATTCAAAGAGGATATTCCCATCCATTAGTGCAAAATGCATCAGCGATGTCACCACTGCCCGAATTTTGCCATCATCATGGAAGATCAGAGATGTACCACTGCCCTAACAAAGATTCATTCAATTGTTTGCCGACTTTTCACATCTAGAATCCGACCTCATACTGTACACTGCAACTAGCTTTGCAAATGCGGACGACTTATTTTCAAGTAACTTTGTCGGAGAATCATATTCCTCAATAAGTCCTGCACCAGAAAACAAAATTAAAAAGATTTCACAGTAACAGGAGATAGAAAAGTCACAGAACAGAACTAAGTGATATGAACCATGATCTAATAATAGAACCATGTCACTGTCAACTACAGATGTAATCCTATATGCAATGGTTAGCACAGTGCAGCCAGAGAAATGTTGCTGAAGTGTTTGCTGAATAACATTGTCTGTTGCTGTATCGACTGATGCGGTAGCTTCATCGAGCACCAGAACCTTGCTTCTCTTGAGTAGCACCCGCCCCAGACAAACCAGTTGCCTCTGACCCCTGCGCCAATTCTCCCCATTCTCTGTAACTGCAAAAAAAATAAAAAAATAATCACTTTGGTTTGGAGCTAAGAAAAACGTCGGTCATATGAAAAGAGTTATTTTTGCAACTGTATTGGATTAGTGGATGAAGAAACCTGTTGAATGAAGATTTCCTTCCTTCTTCCTCACTTCTTCTCCAAGTTGGCACTTATCAAGAGCCTAAAAAGCAATGAAATAGATATTTACAATGAAAACGGTTATGACAAAGGTGAAGATGAGAAAAGCTAAAACAAAACAAACACAAATACACAAGAAAATTTGTGTGATTCAGCAATAAATCTAATTCCACAGGCGAAGAATGACGAAGAGTTTCAACATGAATGTAGAGATTACAATGAGCCAACTCTCTCTTTGTCAAACCCTACACCCTTTAAATAACCAAATATACAAGCGAATTGGGTTAAAATATCCTTCCCTATTGGCTGGCTGTGGGCGAGGATGGATTTGAATCCTCAACACCGTGGTTTGTAGCCACGTGTTTTAATCCTCTAGTGACAAACCCTAATACAAATACTGGGTCAGAACTATCGTGTGGGCTACCAACAGGTAATGAGCGTACTCTGGGCTGAATTTGAGTCACATCCACAACATAGTACAAACACAAATGTACAAGTTGTTGCATATATAATATGTAAAAATCAATGCAGGAGATAGAGTAAACCAACCCACCTCCCAAATCTGTTCATCTGTGTACTCTTCAAGTGGGTCCAGGTTACTTCACACCGTGCCCTCTAACATGGTTGGGTCCTGAGGAATGATGCTTAGTCTAGATCGCAAATCGTGCAGTCCAATAGAGGAAATGTTGATACCATCTATCAGAATTTGACCAGCAGTTGGATCAATTATGCGAAACAGCGTCTGTATGAGAGTTGATTTACCACTGCCGGTCCTCCCTACAATTCCAATCCTCATTCCTCCACGAAAAGTGCATGTAAGGCCTCGTAATACTAGAGGCATGTGAGGGGCATATTGGACCTAAATCCATGCCCAAGGCATTCGATATCAATTAGCTCCATATACATAAAAAATCATTTGTCATTAATGAAAATGCAAAGAATTAACCTTACCTGAAGGTCTCAGATATCAACTTGTCCATGTAATGGCCAGTCATTGTTTGGCCTATTTGTTTCTATCACAAGAGGAGGCTCACTTGGGATAGAAGTGTATTGAAATATTCTTTCAACGGATATAATGCTATTCTCCATTCTGCAGAGGTTCCATATAAACCGGCCTTGTGAAATGTTCAAAGTAAGACCGTATGTCACTGCTAACCCAGCAACACCTGCAAATTAAGAAACAGAAATGAAAAAACAACAGGTCATCAAGCTTGAAATGCTCTGATCAATTGTTCAAGCAAAGACTACTTACTCGGATCAATTGTTCCTGGGGGAGCAAAGATCAAGAAAACCAAAGAAAAGGCAAATGTAATAGCAGACAACATGTATAAACGCAAGCATAGCCACCCCAGTGCAGCAGCATTGTAAAACTTTGGCCGAGAATGCCCATCTATCAGCTTCACACTTGTCTCTATGAATCTCGATTCCTGATCAAAGCCCCTAATAGTAGCCGATCCTGAGATGGTTTCAGCAAAATGCTGTGTTAGTGGAGCTTTGGACACTCCAACCAATCAAGCTAGTTCTCGCGCAGAAGCAATGTAATGTTGCTGAAATTAATAAGAGGACGAGAACTCTATCAATCAAGGGATTTTTTTTTTTTTTTTTTTTAAATCAAAATATAAATCAATCAAGGTAAGCTGAGCAAAATGAAGTCACAAAAAACTGTCTCAGATCTATCTTCATGCTACCACTGTTCTTTTTTTTCTTTTTTAAGGCTGCATGCATTCCTGTGAATCTTCTTCTTCATTACATGGAAAGAGCAGTAAAAAAATAAAATAAAATAAAAAAGAGTTGAAAAGCAATAAAAGAAAACCATTGTAAGTTCAAATTGATTGAAACAAAGGTAGATATGAATCCTAATAGATAGATGACAATAATCAAATTCAATGATAATATCCAAATTGAACAGATAGGATGGTTTAATTCTTAGTATTCAAGTTAGATGCATGAGTTTCTTTAGTTTGCAAAACAGAATGAAGCCTGAAGTAGAAAATTTTAAAGAGTTAAATACATTCCAAATCCCGATACAATTTATTGTTAATGTGCAACACTGGTGAAGCAAGCCCATTGTACAAGAGCTCACAGCTCCGTAAGTTTGCTTAATTTGTAAGAATGCATACTAAGATTAGTTTCTTTAAATCAAGGTTGTAGAGCAAAGCTAATTTTCCACTCAGTAAGGTTAACAGACACTTTGATATTAATTTGTTAGATTTTACCTGCAACCAAATGCAGGTTGCAATGACAAGAACAAACACAATGAAGACCTGCCATGCAATTTGCGACATCACTGCAATAATTCCCAAGAGCTCTATCATTAAAAAGGCAAAATTCCCAAGTTGATTTGGAACGTCCAAATCCAGTGCACTTTGGTCTGTAGATGCCTGCAAGCAGGAAAACCAGCTCGATCAACTAAATTGTGAACTCATCTAAACATATAAAAGCAATGAAAACCAATCACACAAATTGGATTAAAAGATGTAGAGAAAGAACGACAACAGTTTCACATACCCTATTTAAGATTCGCCCACTTGGGGTGGCGTCAAAGAAAGACATGGGAGCACAAAAAATGCAGAAATGCATTCTGTTGAAGAGTATTGTGGCACTCTTGTACCAAGCCGTTACAAGAAGCAGGGCTCTGGCAAGAATGCAAAAAGAACATCCAATTGCCAAAGCAACATAGACCGTTATGAGAGTAGAGCCTGAAACTGGAGGTGCCACATCCTTCAACACTGGAGCTGCCCAAGCAATCCAATAATTGCTTCCTATTTGAAGTAGCTGAAATATAACTTGTGCCAACAATATGAAGGGTACAAGAGCTCCTCCATATGCTGACGTGATATATTTCCAGTAGACCGAAAGACCAACTCTACCTTTCTCTCTTTCTTCTTCTTGAACGAGTTGTCCTTTTCTTTGCCCCACAATATCATCTCCTTTACCATTTTGACCATGCTCAGTTTCCTCTTTCTAGACAGGTTTCTGATCGCTCCCCATATCACTACTATCTTCCTCGCTTATAGCTAAATTCTCCGAGACTGACTTAGCGACTGTGGAATCTAGTGTTGATAAAACATCCTGATGTGCACCCACGAGTTCCATAAAATCAGTCCCCGAATTGAGAATGTCATTGTATTTCCCAGCTTGAGCAATCCTTCCATCTTTCATGACCTAATGACAATTACATTCTGTGAGTTGTGTCCATAAATACAAAGTCACAGAAGAAACAAGCCATGAATAGCATACCACGATGAGATCTAAAGCAGGTAAGAATTCTACTTGATGAGTGCTGGAAATTTGTGTTAATGTATATAATATGATAGTGGTGTTGGTGAAGGATAGTGGCATGTATAGAATATGATAGTGGTGTTGGTGGTAGATAGTGGCATGTATATAATATGATAGTGGTGTTGGTGAAGGATAGTGGCATGTATAGAATATGATAGTGGTGTTGGTGGTAGATAGTGGCATGTATATAATATGATAGTGGTAGATAGTGGTAATATATAATATGTAAGTGGCATGTAAAATTTGATGTATGGAAAAAATAGAGAGAATGAAATATGTATTGATGATTGATATTATTGATTGATGTATTGATAATTGATTTTTGATTCTGTTACAATTGATTGATTATATAGATGTAGGTTAGGTGGTGGTAGGTGAGGAGTAGGTGAGTGTAGTAGGTGATGGTAAGTGTGTGGTAGGTGATGGTAAATTCTAACAGCCCCCTGCAAACTCAAGGAGGATAGAAACTAACCAACTTGAGTTTGAAGAGAGGAACAAAACAAGAAAATACATAAAAAAAGGATAGGAGACACTGTATGGTCGTGTCAGACCGTTGGTGAAGACACTGTATGGTGGTGTCATAACGTTGTAGAGGACACTGTATGGTGGTGTCAGACCGATGTAAAAGACAGTTTATGGGGTCATGTCGGACCGTTGTAGCAGACAATGTTGTGACAGTTGTGGTGACAGTTTACGGAGTCTTGCTGGACCCTTGTAGAAACTAACCGGAATCAATGTCGGGACAGTTTACAGAGTCTTGTCGGACCCTTGTAGAAACTAACCGGAATCTATGTCGGGACAGTTTACAGAGTCTTGTCGGACCCTTGTAAAAACTAACCGGAATCAATGTCGGGACAGTTTACAGAGTCTTGTCGGACCCTTGAAAAAGCTAACCGGTATCAAATGTCGGGACAGTTTATAGAGTCTTGTCGGACCCTTGGAAAAGTGGCACCCTCAAAAGGTGTGCCCAATTTTGTCAAAAGGCGTGCCATCAAAAGGCGCGCCCAATTCATCAAAAGGTGTGTCGGACATGATGGCGAGGCACGTGGGCGCCTTGGCTTGCGTGCCCGTTTGTCGGCTGGTGGTAAGAGGCGCGCGATGCGCGTGGCTGCCTCGGCTATAAGACAGAGGCTGAGGCTGAGGCAAAAAACCTGCGAGAGATATTCTGAGAGAGATTTCTGAGAGAGATTCTGTAACACTCTGTTTTCTGAGAGAGTTCTGAGAGAGATATTGTGTAACACTCTGGTGCCTAGAAAATGGCTTCATCGTCTTCCCGCGGGCTGCTCACCCTCTTTCCTGACCTCAACGAGTCAACAAGAGAGAGAACTGGTGCGGTGGCACTGGAACCTCAACCAAGCGCCCCGGAGTTTGCTCCGTTGAACTTTCCGATGCGGTCTGTGGAGCAAAGAATGGCAGTGCAAACGGATGTGGAGGCTAATCAGTATACTTTGAAGGCATGTGTGGAGTCCATGACGGCGGTCACAAATTTGTCGAACCGGCTGCAGAGTAGGACAAATGAGGTGCAGCAATTAAACTCCCAGCTGGCTCTGCTCCAACGCATGTATAAGGATGCGCGAGTAGAGATAAGCGTGCTAAGGGCGGAAAATAAGGAGCTGAAGCGGAAGGCCACCGTGATGTTCCGATTTGGAGGGCCGCCATATGCTGCAGTGGAGGAGCAGGGAGTAGTGATCGTGCCCAGTGGAGTGGGAAACACGGAGGCAACACCGGCAAGGGCCGCCAGGACGGAGGCAAAAAGAAGAGACCTGCGGCAGAGTAGAGAAGAAAAATCCCACTGTGCCGATTTGTGTTGGTTTGATTGTGTTTTTGTTGTTTTTTTTTTTTTTTTTTTTTTTTTTTTGGTGTAAAATGATGATCGGGGTGAGTCCCGACATGAATAAAATAAGTTGGTGTGCAGTTCGTCTTCTTCCTCTGTTTTTTTTTTTTTTTTTTTTTTTTTTTTTTTTTTTTTTTGCGCAAAGAAATAACAATGAAAAAAAAGATGAAAAATAAAGTGAAAGAGAAATAAAAAAAGAAAAAAGAATTAGAAGAGATGTGAAATCAAAAACGAGAGAGTGAGGGAAAAAAAGAGAGGGGTTCACGTGGGTGCTTGGCCCACAGTGTGTGAAAATTTGCAATGGTTTTTTTTTTTTTTTTTTTTTTTTTTTTTTTTTTTTTTTAATGAAAACCAAAAAAAATAATAATAAAATAAAGAAATAAATAAAATAAAAGAAAGAAAGTGGAGTGGTGTCTGCCATGTGCATGCGTGTGATGAGTGTTTGGGAATATAGTATAATAAAGAGATATAGATATATATATATAAAAGATAAAGAGGGTTTGAAAGTGGCAGAGAGAGAGAAAAGAGATATACATGGGCAAATCAATGTGTGTGTCGGTGAGTGGTCTGGAAAGTAAAAGAAAAAAAAAATAAAGAAATGGAGTGGGCTTTGTATTCAGCAGCACCCCAGATGGGTTTCTATCAAAGACTCCACTGCAATAACATGGGCAAGACTTGATATTTCAGGAAACAGTCTTAGACAAAGCTGCTTCGAGAGGCTATTTTCAATCACAAACCGGCGCCAAGAACTTGAAACTGAACAGACACGGACGAGATCTGACGGGTCCTCTAAACACAAGAGAATATTCATAGACGTGTCAGGTCCAAGCCACTGTAGGAAATCTCCACAACCCTCCATTTCAAGCTAAACTATTGTAATTATACCAAATAAATTGTTGATGATCCAAGACTTCTACCTACGTCCTGAAGACAGCAGAGATGATAACGAGGAGAAAGACAGTGAAGCAATTCCAAATTCTGAGTAGAAATTAGATCTGAAAGTTGTTTGATTTTTTGTTTTTGGGTTTTGCAGAGTCCTTGGTCCTCGCTTCGAGCCTTCTTCTGGATTTGGATCTTCTTCTCTATCTTCAGATCTTTCTCTCCTTCGTCCTCATGGCAGCGCTCCTTCTTCCTTCTATCTCAAGACTGGAGATTCCCGGTTCGAGGGCCATGTTACAGCCGGGACCAGTTGTTGCAACTTAGGGAGGTTGGTAACATCCCTGAGGCTATACTCATATTGTCAAATCCAGAAGACGGCATAAGAACAGAGGGAGGAACAATGACAAAGGAAGAATATTTTTCGGGTATGTGTTTGAAAATTCTAGCGGATTAGGTTGAGGTCCGGCGGGCGGCCAAGGCGAGGTTGCCGCCCGCCGGTGAAGCGGGAAATACTAAGGTCTTAACCTTGCTCTGATACCATGTAAAATTTGATGTATGGAAAAAATAGAGAGAATGAAATATGTATTGATGATTGATATTATTGATTGATGTATTGATAATTGATTTTTGATTCTGTTACAATTGATTGATTATATAGATGTAGGTTAGGTGGTGGTAGGTGAGGAGTAGGTGAGTGTAGTAGGTGAGTGTGTGGTAGGTGATGGTAAGTGTGTGGTAGGTGATGGTAAATTCTAACATGGCATATAATGGGTTATAATGATGTTTGTAATATCTCCTATATAAGGAGTGTCATTTGGTCTTGTAAGATAAGAAGTTTTGAATATAACAGAAATATATTCCTTCTTCCTCATATTTTCGGAGTTCTTCTTCCTCATATTTTCTAAGTTGGTATCAGAGCAACAAAAAACACAGCAGCCCTAAAACCGTCATAGCCATGTCGGAAGTCACGTCCGAAACCACTTCAACCCCTACCGATGCCATTCCGGTGAAAACGTCCAACTCTCACTCTGTCCAAATCACCACCATCCGCCTAAATGGTGATAATTTTCTCCGCTGGTCACAATCTGTCCGGATGTATATCCGTGGGCAAGGAAAGATCGGTTACATCACTGGTGACAAGAAGGCTCCTGCTGTTAATGATCCGCTGTTCGACAGTTGGGACGCTGAAAACTCCATGGTTATGACATGGTTGGTCAATTCCATGGAGGAGGATATAAGCTCTAATTACATGTGCTATACTACTGCACAAGAATTGTGGGATAATGTTAGTCAGATGTATTCTAACTTAGGAAATCAATCTCAAGTTTTCGAATTAACTTTGAAGTTGGGAGAGATTCGTCAAGGAGATGATTCCGTCACCAAATATTTCAATTCGTTGAAAAGGTTGTGGCAGGATCTTGACATCTTCAACACATACGAATGGAAATCGGTTGACGACTGCAACCACCACAAGAAAACTGTGGAAGACAACCGTATTTACAAGTTTCTTGCCGGCCTCAACATTGAGTTCGATGAAGTGCGAGGAAGAATTATTGGCAGACCTCCTCTCCCATCCATTGGCGAAGTATTTGCCGAAGTCAGAAGGGAAGAGAGCCGAAGGAGCGTCATGCTTAAGAAAAAAGGTACTGATGAATCAATTGAAATTTCTGCTTTAATTAGCGATGCTGCGGCCAACAAGGCTGCAAATTACCAGCGCAGGTTTGATGATAAGCCACGGGTCTGGTGTGATTTTTGCAACAAGCCTCGCCATACACGCGAAACGTGTTGGAAGATCCATGGCAAACCTGTCAACTGGAAAAGCAGCAAACAAGGAGAGAAAAATCGTGGCTTTCCTACCGCTAATGAAGCCGATTCAGGTCCCTTCAACAAAGAGCAGATTGATCAACTCTTAAAGCTGATAAAATCCAACTCCTCATCCGGTACTCCTAGTGTTTTGTTGGCACAAACAGGTAAAAATCCTAAAGCCTTCTCTTGCCTAAACTTCTCTCCGTGGATCATAGATTCCGGTGCCTCCGATCACATGACTAGTTTTTCCCATTTATTTAGTACCTATTTCCCTTGTTCTGGTCATGAAAAAATCAGAATAGCCGATGGTAGTTTTTCACCTATTGTAGGAAAAAGATTTATTAAACTAACTGAGAAAATTAATCTCAATGCTGTTCTTCACGTCCCCAACTTAGCCTGTAACCTTTTGTCTGTCAGTAAACTATCTAAGGATTCTAATTGTCGTGTTACATTTTTTGAATCCCATTGTGAATTTCAGGACCAGAACTCGGGGATGATGATTGGGCGTGCTAGGATGCTTGAAGGTCTTTACTACTTTGATGAAGTACCTGTTAGTAATAAAAAAGCCCAGAGCTTTAATAGTACTAGTTCAATCTCTGTTCAAGAAAAAATAATGCTATGGCACTATAGGCTAGGACATCCTAGTTTTCTTTATCTGAAACATTTATTTCCAGAATTATTTAAAGGGATTGATTGTTCTTCTTTTCATTGTGAAAGTTGCATTTTTGCAAAATTTCATCGCTCTACTTATTTGCCAAAACCTTACCAGGCTTCCAAACCTTTTTATTTGATTCATAGTGATGTTTGGGGCCCTTCTAAAATCACTACTCTTTCTGGTAAAAAATGGTTTGTTACATTTATTGATGACCATACCCGCTTATGTTGGATTTATTTGATGAATAAAAAATCTGACGTGAAAAATTTATTCACAAATTTTTACAATATGATTGAAAACCAATTTCAAACCAAAATTGGTATTTTACATTCTGATAATGGAACAGAATATTTCAATGAGCAGTTGGGTGAGTTTTTGGAAAAAAAATGGGATTTTTCATCAATCTACATGTCGGGATACCCCTCAACAAATTGGCATTGCAGAACGAAAAAATAAACATCTACTTGAAGTAGCACGTGCTATAATGTTTTACATGCATGTTCCTAAATATTTATGAGGTGAAGCAATTTTAACAGCCTCTTATTTGATAAACAGGATGCCTACAAAGGTGTTAACATACAAAACACCTTTTGATTGTCTCAAAACTTTTTTTCCTGACACGAGGTTGTTTTCTGATTTACCCGCCAAAGTTTTTGGATGTACTGCCTATGTTCATGTTCCCAGTCAATTTCGTTCAAAACTTGACCCCCGTGCTATAAAATGTGTTTTTTTGGGTTATTCCTCAAACAAAAAGGGGTATAAGTGTTTCGATCCTCAAACCAAGAAATTTCATGTGAGTATGGATGTGTCATTTGTGGAAACAAAATCCTATTTCCCCAACACTTCTCTTCAGGGGGAGACAAGTGGAGTAGAAGACCGTTTTTGGGATATTTCTATCCCGCTCCCCAATGTCATTTATCCTACACAAAAACCACATCTGTCTGATAATGATCACTTAGGAGAACCAAGTTCTATGGTGCCTAGTCAAGAAGATTCTTGTTTAGGGGGAGAAGTACTACAAAATGATCTAAATCCTGAGCTTCAGGTTTATACTAGGAAGCGATTTCATCTGAGGAATAATGACCCGAATGTCCATCCTAATGACCCGAATGTCCACCCGAGTTCTGGCATCGAAATTTTAGGTAATCCTATTCCTTCTATTTCCGACCTTGATGTTCCTATAGCAATTAGGAAAGGTGTCCGAAATTGCATTAAACATCCTATTGCAAATTACCTCTCCTATCAAAGACTATCTAAAAACCATAGAGCTTTCACATCTAGGATTTCACACTTGTTTGTTCCAAGGAATATACAGGAAGCATTGGATGATCCGAATTGGAAATTAGCAGTCATGGAGGAGATGAATGCTTTAAGGAGAAGTGGTACTTGGGAGATAGTTGATCTACCCAAAGACAAGAAAACAGTTGGGTGTAAATGGGTGTTTACGATAAAATGTAACGCAGATGGAAGCGTTGAGAGATACAAGGCGAGACTGGTGGCTAAAGGCTTCACTCAAACTTATGGGATCGACTATCAGGAGACGTTTGCTCCTGTTGCTAAAATAAATTCCATCAGAATACTGTTATCTCTTGCAGTAAATTCAGATTGGCCTCTACATCAACTTGACATTAAAAATGCATTTCTCAATGGTGATCTTGAAGAGGAGGTGTTCATGAGCCTACCGCCGGGATTTGAGCAGAGACTTGGA